>NC_052166.1:33353563-35792324 GCF_902713615.1 Scyliorhinus canicula | reverse complement strand
AGCTCTCACACTGGATAAAGAAATAGCTGTAAATGAAAAGGCCCCACAAAAGGTCTTTCCTTCGATAATCCCCATTGGGATGGACAGCCTACTGAAATTTACTGAATTGAAAGGGGCGACGCTGCAAGAGGTGGGAGAGCCCTCACATTTTTCTTTCTTTCTCCCTTTCTGCAGCCACAGAGTTGACAGTGGGGAAAGTCTACGCAGCTCTGATGATTTTTGATTACTACAAGCAGAACAAAAGTAAAAGAATGCAGCAACAGCAGCCTGGCAGCTTGTCACAGGTAACGAGACTGAGCTATAAACCCACGCACAATTATAACCCTGCTGCTTCTAATTTCCATAATACAGGAAGTTCCCTAAATATCTTGTATGACTTTTCAAAATGCAAGTTTACATATTCCAGAATATACTGGCTACTTGACATCTCTCTCTCTCATTGCATGGAGTTTTCAACATTTGTTAACGTCTCGCCCTGCTAGCTGTTTAATGAGACCATTACTTTAGCCCGATGGAGATAGGTTTGGTCGTAATTAGTCCTTCCCAACAACCTCAGCAATGAACTCCACCAATTACATGTAACTTTTGTTGGTCGTTATGCTATTCCCATTAATGTTACGTTTCTGTGATCACTGTACAATGTAAATGATGTCTTAACTGCTCAAACTCTCCCATTTTAGACTACTTTGCATGGATTAGTGCAGCAGTATAACATGTCTGCTTCAAGCCCTTGCTACGAAAAAATCCGTAACAAACAGAATGGTTGACTATGTGTGCAAGTGTATCTATATATGCTTGTGTACGTATGTGTTACTCTCGTCTTACATTGGGCCAGCTTTATTTTTCACAAGAGGAGGGAATGTATTGAGGGCATTTTTCATCTACATTATTCGAGTAGGGACTTGGCAGAGGGCATTGCCCACCCATTGTAAAGCACGCCTGACTTTCACCCCATTTAAACCAATGCATTGAAAATCAGGCAGGTTGTAAAAGCAGTCAAGCTATGCTGCCAGGTAGCCACTCACGCAGTCAGTTGAAAATAGCACCTTGTTTCTGAAACTGGCGAATGAGCAAATGGCAGGAGTGGGGTCGTCCTTGGTATATATTTTCTGGTTGGAGTGCATCATCGAGCCACAGGGTATTTTTCACTCGGTATGTCCTTTTCTTATTTTTGTCCAAATTAAAAAAGAATTGCCTTCCCTGATTTCTGAGGTAAATTTTGAACAAGTAAAAGGTTTGTGTTTTGGAAGAATACTTAGAGAGGTTGGGAGTCTGGAGGCCGCTGTGCTTTTCAGATACAGGACTGAATTTCTGTTTGGCTGTGGAGGTGTGTTTCTGTTTGCAAAAGACCAAATATTTGACCATGATCTGGATGAGGTTGGATAGCATTCATGGGTGCAGCTTGCGAATCGCGAAATGGCCCAACTCACAATTCGAGACCCAAAGTTGAGAATTCATCCCACAATCTCCATCCAGCGTTTACCACAATTTTGTTTTATTCTGCACTTGTCTCCATTCATTTTTGACTCCCCTACCAGTTAACATTCTATTCTATAAATATATTGGAAGGCTAGCTCCAAGGACTCTACCATTGGGCAGTGGTGGAAAAATGGCCAGGGGATGGATTATTTGGCCGTGCCCACTGCCGCAAGACCACCAGGGACGGGATGCAGACCATCTAAACGTCCATTGATCTGGAGTGGGAATTTCCAGTTGCCGGGTGGGCGAGGCTGAAGAATCCTGCCCAGGATGTTATTTTCTTTTTTAAAAAATTTATTTCTAATTAACGAACAATTTATCACGGCAAAATCCACCTACCCTGCACATCTTTGATTGTGGGGGTGTGACCCACGTAAACATGGAGACAATGTGAAAACTCCACACAGACAGTGACCCAGGGTCGGGATCGAACCCGGGTACTTGGTGCCGCGAGGCAGCAGTGCCAGCCACCGTGCCACCCTCGGATGTTATGTTCTAAAAATGTGTTGATAGCAGAGCCAAGGAATCACGATTCCTTCACTGGACATCAGAAAACAAAATGTCCGATGCAACCATGAGACCACAAGAGGGAGCAAATCTCTCTTCGAGCAGATCACTCGAGATTTGACCCTTATCACAAGGATTGTAACGTGCGCTCATTTATTTATATCCCTCCGTTAAAATATATGAACATTTCATATTTGCTTATTTATGAATACAAGGCAAGTGTAAAATAAAATGCCAATCCTTAGTTTAGCTTAGAAGAATCTGTGAAACCACTTTACAAGTTGCCATCCCATCTGTACACTGGCTGGCCTCTCATTTGTATTTTTGCCGGCTTACTTTCACTGCTGTGTGGGTCATCCCCCACTGGAAGGAAGAGTTGATGTGTGTTTAGTGAGTGAATGTGTCAGGGAGGCAACTAAACACAAGATTCAGGGTCGCCATCTGTACACTGTTTGTACTCATACTGTAGCATAAATGATATAACCGCAATGTGGTGTGAATTTGTAATTGTTTATATGTTCAGTGGAACTACTGTCATTGGCTTGCAACAGTAGCCTATTGCTTCAGTGCAAGCATGCGTACATCACCCCATCACCATTTTATGTCCTCCTTCATGCTCGTGTCAGATTCTCTTCAATTCTTTTGCATGCCATTTTGTGCTGCCTGAGATCCTTGGCACCTTCCACCTTCACTTCACCATCACCCCTCTCTCTCTCTAGCCTGCACCAGGCCTCTGCTCTCCTCTGCACTTTTCCTTGTCTGTCGAGCTGCTTCCTCCCAGACTGCCATCTCTCTCTCTCTCTCCTGACTACCAATAGTCACCATGATGAAGCTGAGGCCTGATATTGGGTACAGTGTCACACGCTTGCTATCAGGCCTGTGTTACTCATGTTGGGCTCAAAGACAGGTATTTGCCACAAATGAGCAAAGGCTTTCTCTTAATTTTTTTCCTTCAATTTTTTTTTGATATGAAAAACCCATAATTGAGCACAAAGGAAAATAAGTTGGAAAGTGCTGTTTCCCTCAAAAATAGTTTACCACCACATGACAGCTGACTAGGTACTCTTTTTCGGTTATGTAATCAGGTGCCATTTTGTGGTGCAATTTTCAGTGAATGACCAATTGCCATCCTTCTTTATGTATGTGAGATTGAAGGGCTTAAAAAGCCCAGAAGGAGAGTTCTCACTGTACGGCATTTACAGTACATTATTGTATGGCCTTGTACATTTCCATGCAATTGGAATTATCTAGCGGTGGGGTCCACCAACGAAACAGTCTCCTCAGATTTTTGCCTTTTCATTTTGCTTGTACCTTTTTTTTTTGGTTTGCATCCATAAGTCCCTTTCATTCCCGACCTGCGATGTATTATCTTTCACACAGACTCGAACATCGTTCTTTCAGCGCATGGTGGGAGCTTTGACACCCACGCAGGAAGAGCCCCCCTCCCTCAACAACACACAGTCCATTTCTCACCCGATGAACAAGAATGCACTCAACAATGGCGGTAACATGTAAGTATTTGAAATTTCTGTTCAATGTCTTGATGTATCTCAGACTTGCTCAACACTGCCATCTCCGCTTATGGAATAAGTTACAAGGGGTAAGGTATCCATGGATTCACTGAATACTTTGGGGAGATTGATGGATTATGGTGAGATGGTGCTGGGTAGATCTGCCCAGAAGAGTTCACCATGTTGGGACCAATGGCTTTTATTTGTTCTGAAACTAATTGATGTTCCTCTAATGGGCAGCACGGTAGCATGGTGGTTAGCATAAATGCTTCACAGCTCCAGGGTCCCAGGTTCGATTCCCGGCTGGGTCACTGTCTGTGCGGAGTCTGCACGTCCTCCCCGTGTGTGCGTGGGTTTCCTCCGGGTGCTCCGGTTTCCTCCCACAGTCCAAAGATGTGCGGGTTAGGTGGATTGGCCATGCTAAATTGCCTGTAGTGTCCTAAAAAAGTAAGGTTAAGGGGGGGTTGTTGGGTTACGGGTATAGGGTGGATATGTGGGTTTCAGTAGGGTGATCATTGCTCGGCACAACATCGAGGGCCGAAGGGCCTGTTCTGTGCTGTACTGTTCTATGTAATCAGTGAGAGATTAATTACTCACAAACTCTTGTTGAGCTGGGCAATTAGAGTTCTGCTGTAGCTCATATGTGCTTTGATGCAGAGTCTCTTTCATGGAATAGAGTTTGTGGCGTCCCAAGTTACATGCTTTGAAACTTGACTGAAATCATTCATCATTCTTGTCAATTTCTATCCTAAGTTATCAAAAGTTTTGAATGTTAAGGTTCATTCTTCGAGTAATATGTTGAAGCATCAGACAAGGTAAAAATGTATTGTTTTCAAAGGCAAAAGTAGAACTTCTTACGTATGGTTTGTTTTTCTCTCTACCTTTTGATTAATCACACACCACACAAATTCCCCTGGCAATGAAGGTGGATTGATAGTCTGCTGTCGGAGCTACTCTTGAGTTAACTTCCCTTTCACCCTGTTCATTTGAACTGAAATTGTGAAGCACCAACCCAAATCCTTGTCTACCACTTCAGTGTTTCATTTTGTTGCTGCACCAATGTATCATTTCATGCCCTGTTGATAAATATTATGTAGGCGTCTCTTTGAAAATCCTCTGTGAAATAGGTAATTAAATGACTTCCAACTGTGCCACCATATTCTAATGCAGTGGAAATTCTCGAGCATATTGAAACAAAGTATTGTCGCATTTGTAAGTCCAAATATATTTTAAAAATTGCTGATAAAAATACATTTTTGTCGCTCAACGTGATCGGACAACCTTGCTCGAAAGTAAACTAAAAGAGACGCTTTGCTGGACTGGTGTAAGAACGATGAGCTGCCACATCCTATACATGACCAGGTTCATCTTCATGGCTCTGTGTATGTAAGGGTTGCCCATGACACACAAAAGTGATGTCCCTTTACGCCCGATCTTATCTATGATTGGTTATGCACAGCATAAATGGCCAAATGGTTGGGCAAATTATTACAACCAGTTTTGAGCCGGTTTTCCATACACACAGTAAAGGATTCCTTCACGTTTGTGAACACCGCAGCAATACTGTGTCTATGTGTTCATTTGACATTGCTGGCCTACTCACCTATGTTCCATTTGAGGAAACCAAAGATAATTGCGCTGCTGCAGCAATATATTACCGTGATCTAAACCCACCGCCATTGTATGAATCAATATTCATTAAGTTTATCAGCTCAGCAACTCACCCAGTTGAGTTCACCATTGAGATGATGCTACCATGGGATCTCCTCTAGGCCCAGTTCGCGCAAACATTTTTGTTGGGTTCTATTGGAAATGTGCCTTCAATGGAATGACACCTAACCTCCTGTCCCTTGCATATTTCCAATATGGGGATGATACCGTTGCTATATTTAAATCCACAGCTGCATGTAATAATTTCCTGACATATCCTAATGGGCTCCTTCCTGTGCTCAAATTGACCTTTGAAATGGAGTGTTCAAATGAACTCCCTTTCCTTAACATACTAGTTATGTTAAAGCTGCCTGGGATCTTTCTCCAAGGTCTACTACAAGCTTACCTTCACTGTTCAATAAACGCGAAGGGATTCTTACAGTTCCACGCACTATAAAATAGGTCTTATCAGCAACCTTGTAAATTGTACCTTCTAAACAGCAACCAGAGCGGGCAGCACGGTAGCATTGTGGATAGCACAATCGCTTCACAGCTCCAGGGTCCCAGGTTCGATTCCGGCTTGGGTCACTGTCTGTGCGGAGTCTGCACATCCTCCCTGTGTGTGCGTGGGTTTCCTCCGGGTGCTCCGGTTTCCTCCCACAGTCCAACAATGTGCAGGTTAGGTGGATTGGCCGTGATAAAATTGCCCTTAGTGTCCAAAATTGCCCTTAATGTTGGGTGGGGTTACTGGGTTATGGGGATAGGGTGGAGGTGTTAACCTTGGGTAGGGTACTCTTTCCAGGAGCCGGTGCAGACTCGATGGGCCGAATGGCCTCCTTCTGCACTGTAAAGTCTATGTAATTCTATGTAATTCTATGTAATTCTATGGAAATAGGACTCAAGCCACTTGCACTCCATGCAAGCTTAATGCTGAACTAGGATGCATAAAAGGCTTCCTGTTGGTTAATGGCTGCTCTAATCATATTAATTCACACTGTATATCCCATAAACTCATGAAAGGGCCTAAGGCCATTTGGTGCTGCAAAGTGTCCAGTGTACCTCAGATTACCTTGGAAGGGCAAGGTATTTCAAAACATTTGAGTAGCAGGTGAAGCCACCATTCAGTAGTAGAATGAGTGGTTTTCACCAGTAATAGGATGCTACCATCAAGCTAAAGCGATGTCCTCCCCGTCACATAAACAAGGAATATGATAAATGAATTTTAGTGTCAATGTGATGCTAGGTATGTAGGTTGCATGGCCCAAAGACTGGTGGATCATATCAAACAGAATGTCCCTTCTGCTGCTTGCAACAGGAAAGCCCGTGCTTGAAAAACTCAAACACTGTCAAAATGAGATGTGATTCTGAGACTGGACAACGTTTGCTAAATAATCCTTGGTGTGCCAAGAATTACGCTGACAATCAATTCAAGATTGTTAGTCGGGCTCACAATGTGGCGCATATGCGTGTACTGTAAGATACATATATTAATACACGGGGCCCTGTTCTTTGCAGACAGAAAGAACATGTTCCCATATTGCACCTGTTTTAGCTGAATAAAGCAAGTGACCGCCATTTGTCGGTTCATTCCGCAGTGCAATGCCTTGACCAATCAGAGTCACATTGCCAAGTTTAAGTTTCAAACAATATTTGGTATTTAACTGTCAGCACCATCAACTGGTGCATTCTCCATGGCAACGCCTCTGCCAATCAGAATCCACTTGCCAACCAATTAGCACTCTTTTCTCATGTAGTATACACCTGTTGTTTCCCCTGACATTGGCATTCTTGCGAGTTGTCCTGATTAGTGCAAGAAGAAAAACATTAACAAAAAAAAGCTCTTTTTTTCCCAGAAATATTCAAGTTCTGTATTACCAAACGCCGATATATGTCATGAATTTTATATCACAAGTAATTTGAGGTTTATGTCACAAGCAACACACTGTTGCTGGTGACATACATTTACCGATGCAACTTTTAATATTGTGCCAGAGCAATGATCAGATACAACTTTTGAATTGTACTATTTTGATCACTGCTATTTTCAATGTGAGTTATAACCATGTCATTGTGGCTTGCCATGGTAATCAGGATTCGGAGCCTCTTTATTGCGGTTGCTTTGTTTTTGTGCTACAAATAGAGTTCTGTGAATTGGCAGCAGCCAACAGTTAGAGGAAAATGGAATACTGGATGCCCAAGTGTTTTTCTTGCATCTCTAATATCCTTTTACTTTTGCTAGTAATAAACATTGGCAGACGACTGTGAAAATAATAACACCTGTGTTTGCTAATAGCAATTGTGCCATTAGAACAGTCGGTGCTCTCTCACTAACACAGCCAGAATCAATGTGTTAAACACTAACTTCCAAAAATGGCTAGCACAGGGCCATGCCAGATGCTAAAATACAAAATATCTGAACCAAGAATCCAATGTGCCTGCTGATTTTAATAAAGGTGGGACAAGGGACAGGTGACCAATTCTCTCTCAAAAAGTGAGTTCATTTAAATGACGTAATGAGGCTGCCTGCCTTCATTCTAACAGTCATTCTATTTTAAACTAATTTTGGCTGAGTTTTGCAGGCCTGGGGAGAACCAGCAGCTGAAAGGGCTGAATCCATATGTTGAGGGGGGTCGCACGGTGGCACAGTGGTAGGCACTACTGCCTCACACCACCAGAGACCTGGAGTTTGCACATTCTTCACATGTCCGCGTGGGTTTCCTCCGGCTGCTCTAGTTTACTGTCAAAAGATGAGCAGGTTAGCTGGATGCCATGATAAATTGCCCCTAGGTGGGGTTGCGGGGATAGGATGGGGCTTGGGCCTAGGCAGGATGTTCTTTCAGAGGGTTGGTGCAGAGTTGATAGGCCGAATGTCCTCCTTCTGCACTGTAGGGACTCTATGATTCTGTGATTAAGTGTATTTACAGCACTGCTTGTGAGCCAGGAGGAGCAGGAGCTTTCCCTCCATAAGAAACAAGCTACCAAGTAAATCCACAGCCTCCACTCTCTCCCCGCGCCCGAGGAAATAAATTTGCTCCCTCACGACCAGCGTAAGAGCTACCCGCCCCTGCTGCCACTCTCGCACTGGACCTCACAGATCTCACTCACTTTCCCAAAACACCCACCTGATCTCGTAGGCTTTGGCCTTGTGAAGTAGGGTTCCTGTCCAAAAGGGCCCAGCCTGTCAAGGTTGTTTTGGGTAAAAGCCAAACAGAAAAAAGCAACCGCACATCAGTTCCCTTGCGCGGATCCCGCCCCCAGACTCCAGACTGATATCTCTGGTTGAGACAGTCCAGCACAATTAATCATTCTTTTAAGAGTAAGATTTTTGGCTTCATTCTCCTCTTACTTTGGATGCCAAATACATTTCACATTAATCTACTTTGATGCACAATTTTCCAAATTTGATATTTGTTGAAGGACTTTAGTTAAATGGCCTCACTGATAGACAAGAAATTTGTATATTCACGTCAAATATTAATCCTTTCACTGATCGTGACTCAATGTCATAAATCATGTGAAAGCAATTTTTATTGAAAAATGTATTTATATAACAACGAACAGCAATAAAATACCAACAATAACAATAACAGTCATAAACATTTGCCCAACCTCAATGAACAAAACATATTAACAAATTAAATTAACACAATATTAAGTTAAATAACCATAGAAAAAATAGAAAAAATAAAGAACACCCTCCTTCCCCCTCCCCCCCCCCCCCCCCCCCCCCCTCCCCTGAGTGTCATAATATACATCCAGGTATATGATGGCGTGCAGACAGGCAGTGATTGACACACAGGATGACCAGTAAGCACACAGAACACAGCAGCTAATCACCAGACAGGACACGACCACTATAAAGCCAGAGGGCACCGGTTTTCCAGCTCTCTCGGGATCCAGCCTCTGAGACAGTCAGAGCTCATGAGCAGCAACTAGTACAAACACCATGTGGTAGTCAGTCAGTCTGGTCAGGTTAGCCTCAGGTCTCCAGTCAAGTCAGCATAGTGTCAACCCACAGTCAAGCATGTATTATAGTTAGTTGATCAATAAAATCGTGTTGCATTTCTTCAAGTGTTGGAAGCCTGTCTCTCTCCACACTGCATCAAATGCAGTCCAGGTAGACCCAGCTTACCCAACACGTCACCAAGATATTGCAGAAGAATTAATGACAGGTCTTTTTAAGCAAGGTTGAAAACAGAATTTAGTCAATCGCCATATATTTTTATTGCAATATCACTGTGCATTCAAATTTGAATGTGTTGTTCAAATACTGAACACTCTTCGCATCCAAACTTAGTGCTACGTCACGGGCAGCTAGGTAGCACAAGTGAATAGCACTGTGGCTTCACAGCGCCAGGGTCCCAGGTTCGATTCCCGGCTGTGTCCCTGTCTGTGCGGAATCTGCACGTTCTACCCGTGTCAACTTGGGTTTCTGCCGGGTGCTCCGGTTTCCTCCCACAATACAAAGACGTGCAGGTTAGGTGGATTGGCCATGATGAATTGCCCTTAGTGACCAAAAAGGTTAGGAGGGGGGTTATTGGGTTACGGGGATAGGGTGGAAGTGAGGGCTTAAGTGGGTCGGTGCAGACCCGATGGGCCGAATGGCCTCCTTCTGCACTGTATGTTCCATGTTCTCTGTACCTGTTTCCATTCTGATTCTAAAGAGCCGATTATTGACACAGCTCTTCTGTCTGACTGTGACAATTATATTCGTCTTGATAGACCATACAAACTCTATCCTCATTTCATTATCCTTCGCCTGGGATGAGTATTTTGAATGTCTTAGAATTGTGCACGAGAGTGTGTGTGCCCCGAAAATAAAGACATTTTTAGCACAAAAATGCCTGGAGATTAGTTCCCGGTCAGGTTATAACGGACAGCATGTTTTTTTACCAGTGTGGTCTGTGCTGTGGTAATTATATTTCCTATCATTTAGTTTGTACCAAGGCGGACTCAAAGAATCCTCACCCTGGTTGCGGGCCCAGGAGGCATTTAATGAGTCTAAACTGCGAATGCCTGAACGTAGTCAAGCAGATGAAACTCCGGTTATCCAAAGCAGCCCTCAGGTATGAATTTAATATTTAACATGCAAGATAATTGCATAGCTCAGTTAATAATTCCCAATGACAGCTGTGAGTGAATGTGGGCTGACATTATGGGTTTGATTCTCAGGCATCCCAGCCGCGTGTTTCTCGTTGGCGGGAGTTGGCTCGCTGTTCGCTGGTAGCAGGATTCTCAGTTCCCACCGCTGTCAATAGCATTCCCATTGAAGCTGTCCCACACCACCGGGAAACGAGACCAGAGAATCCCGCTGCAAGCCAACAGCCAGAGAATTCCAGCCTATATCTAAAGCTCACATTTGCTGGCTGTTATATTTGCTTCCGTAAGGTGCATCTTGTTTACATGATGCGCGTGAAAGATACAGGACTTTGTGAACCTAATGTGGATGAGGCTTGCGTTGTTCTGTAATGGAGATCAAAAATGGCGTGTTGGATTTTGCTGAATAAACATTCTGCACTATGGATAAGTAGACGATAGGTTGCATCTTGTAAGTTGTGTAGAGAGCATCCATTGATCACGATATTGCCTCCCCACAACCCCCCCCCAACATGCCCAGCTCATTTTATGCAATAAGGTGGCAAGGTGACACAGTGGTTAGCACTATTCGCTCACAGTGCCAGGGATCTGGGTTAAATGCCAGCCTTGGGTCACTGTTTTTACTTTCTCCCCAAGTCTGCGTGGGTTTCCTCCGGGTGCTCCAGTTTCCTCCCACAGACCAAAGATGTACAGGTTAGATGGATTGGCCATGATGAAATTTCCCTTTAGTTGACAGGAATGTGCACCTTAGGTTATGGAGTTACGGAGACGTAACTAGAGTGGGCTAGAGTGCTCCATTGAAGGGTTGACGCAGACTCGATTGGCAAAATGGTCTCCTTCTGCACTGTACTGTAGGGATTCTATGATTCAAAAAGGTACTTCCACAAGGCACAACCATCTCAACTGTCCAGCTTTCATGGCATAAACAAATAAATATGCAGTCTTCATTGCTGGATGGACAGGAAATACTTGGTGGATTATGATCTGAAGATCTGGAATTTTAGAATTGTAATTTTAAAAAGGTTGAGTTGGATCAACAAACAACATCCTGGGGATTACCATTGATCAGAAACTGAACTGCATTAGCCATATCAATACTGTGGCTACCAGGGCAGGTCAAAGGATAGGAATCCTACAGCGATTGACTCCCCTCTTGACCTCCCAAAGCTTGTCTACTATCTGCAAGGCACAAGTGAAATGAAAAAATGAAAATCGCTTATTGTCACGAGTAGGCTTCAATGAAGTTACTGTGAAAAGCCCCTAGTCGCCACATTCCAGCGCCTGTCCGGGGAGGCTTTCCTGGATGAGTGCAGCTCCAAAAACACTCAAGGAGCTCGACACCATCCATGACAAAGCAACCCATTTGATTGCTCCCCCTTCCACAAACATTCAAGCCCTCCACCATCGATAAACAATGGCAGCCGTGTGTACCATCTAGAAGATGCAGTGCAGTAACTCAACAAGGGTCCTTAGACAGCACCTTCCAAACACATGACCACTACCATCTGGAATCACAAGAGCAGCATATACCTGGGCACCCCACCACCAGGAGGTTCCCCTCCGAATCACACACCATCCTGACTTGGAAATATATCGCTGTTCCTTCTCTGTCACTGTGGCAAAATTCTTGAACTCCCTCCCTAAAATGAGCGGCATGGTAGCATAGTAATAGCACTGTTGCTTCACAGCACCAGGGACCTGGGTTCGATTCCCAGCTTGGGTCACTGTCTGTGCGGAGTCTGCTCGTTCTCCCTATCACTGCGTGGGTTCCTCCAGGCGCTCTGATTTCTTCCCACTAGTCCCAAAAGACGTGCTGTTGGGTGAATTGGATATTCTAAATTCTCCCTCAGTGTACCCGAACAGGCGCTGTAGTGTGGCGACTAGGGGATTTTCACAGTGACTTCATTGCAGTGTTAATGTGAGCCCACTTGTGACACTAATAAAGATTATTACAATGGGTGTACTTACACCTCAGATACTGCAGCGGTTCAAGAAGGCAACTCACCACCACCTTCTGAAGGGCAACTAAGGTTTGGCAATAAATGCTGGCCTAACCAGCAATGCCAACATCCTGTAAATTAATTTTAAAAAAAACAAATAATTTGAAAGATATAACCTGATAAATTATCCTTATAATTAGAGGCTTCGATTTAGTAATAAGTGGATTAATTCCATATTTAATTTCCAAGCCCAGGTTGACTCGGGGAGAAAGTAAAAACACAGTGACCCAAGGCTGGAATTGAACCCAGATCCCTGGCACTGTGAGCGAATAGTGCTAACCACTGTGTCAGCTTGTTACATAAAGTGAGCTGGGCATGTTGGGGGGGGGGGGGGGGGGGGGGGGGGGGGGGGGGGGTTTGCGGGGAGGCAATATCATGAACAATGGATGCTCTCTACACAACTTACAAGAATTTGGATCTTTTATTGTTGTGTTTTGAAACGTTTCTTACCCTCAGAGTGATTTGTCCCCATCTAAAGGTTTCCAGGAGCTGCCCTTAGTGAATTTCAAAATAAAGCCGATCCATTTCATATTT
Source organism: Scyliorhinus canicula (assembly GCF_902713615.1). Taxonomy (NCBI): domain Eukaryota; kingdom Metazoa; phylum Chordata; class Chondrichthyes; order Carcharhiniformes; family Scyliorhinidae; genus Scyliorhinus; species Scyliorhinus canicula. The sequence continues at coordinate 35,779,546 of NC_052166.1, read as the reverse complement.
GTCTAACATCCATTGTTTCTGTCTCTATTGCCCAGAAAACTTTCTATTGGTGATCCACCTGTAACAAAAAAAGTCTGAATTTTACAAATGGCTGTGATTGTATTTTCAGTCGGCATTTGTTGAATTTAAAGTTCCTTGACCAGAAATGTTAACTCTGTTTCTCTGTCTGTAAATGTTGCCTGACCAGCTGAATGTTTCTAGCATTGTTTGTTTTTCGTTCCCATTACCAGCATTTGCAGTATTGCTTTTCAAAGAGTGTATACCTTGATGTTCTTGTCATTGAGAAGTTGAATAATTCCTGTGCAAAAAGGAGATTTGCTGGATTTTAATAATTTCTCCATGTAGACTGCCTATGTGTTTAACCAGAGCTTTAATCTCAATGAGCAGCAAAATTATGATGAATTGAATTGAATAGAAGGGAGCTGATATCCACTTGCTCTTGCACAGGCTGTGGAGATGAGAGAGATAGGGTATGATTTGAATCAGCTCGATCAGCCGGGTCTGGAGAGCCAAGGACGTGCAGCGTCTATGCCTCGACTGACCGCAGAGACCCAGGTAAGTGATTCACCAAAAAACAGAAACGCATATTAAGGTTTTGAATGATGTCAGTGTGCTTGGAGTGTTTTGATGTAGGTGCAGAGTCTACATGAATCCCGACTTGGAGAGATATTGAGCAGAGACAAGGGCGTCACAAAATGCCAATGGGATTTAGATAGGTCTACAGGAGAGAGGGAGAGGGGGTGCGTGAGAAGAGGCACACTAAATATATGAGAGAAAGGCTGGGACTAACCAAAGGAAAAGCTATAAACCTTGTGAAGTTCTACTAAGATTGCATTGGAATCCCCTTTCACCACATCCTGAGAGCAAGGAATATTAAATAATTGACTGCTAATTCTATTTGTGTATAATATAAAGCCTGCTCACTATGCTCAATGTTGTTTTCTAAGTCAGACTTCGGGTGGGATTCTTTGGCTCTGCCCGGCCGCCCACCCGAAATTCCCGCCCTGACCTTTTCATGGTCCTCGTCCTGTCCATGGCGATCTTACGGTAGACGCGGCTGAAGATTCTAGCCCTTTGTTTCTTACAATTTTTTGATGGATATCTTTACCAAATTTGTTTTAGCCATTATTATTAATTTTTGCTTTCATATTCTAGCTAACCAATTTTGAGCTGAATTTGAATAATGCAGCTCTTTATAATAGTATTTTGTAATAGTAACCCAGCTAATCCAATGGAAATATTGACAATTCCCGAAATCATTTTCAATCAGCTTATGAAAGACCTCTTGCCTCGGCAGTTATACTTAATTTGCTGTAAACCACTTCTAAACATTGCACTGAGCGTTCATGTGAGTTAACTTAACAAGTGTAAAGTTGAACTGCAATCGGAAATGAGAGGTAATCAGACAGTAGAAGTGAAGCCAAAGAGAGCCAGAATCATTCACAAGTTTTCACTGAACCCCTCCAAACCACTAAGTATAAACCCCCTGCAAAAGATTAAAAATAAATCACTTCACACCTTCTGCGTGTGATGAAGCCCATACTTTGGTCCAGGGTATTCATCAGGAATCAACGTCTTGTGTTTTCCGATGCAATTGGTATTTTCAGGACTTGTTCATTTTTCAATTACTAATCATTACACTGAGATTTTTGGCCAGTATTCATTCCAGTCTGAAAGCAATATTACCTGTGCTTAATAATGCCCTGGTTGCTATTCATTGTGTTTGGAGAATTGGCTGTTTATATTTGTCATTGGTTTAACTGTCAGCTTTCAATCACAGTCCCTGTTGCTTATTCATTCGTTCATCCAGACTGATAAATATCATTTGATGTAACCAAAAACCGACTTGCTAGTTATTTTGAGCTCAATTGCTGTAACATTTCATAATTTTTCTGTGCTTTGTCTTTCCCGTCCCAACCAACATTTGATTCATCAATCCTTCCCATCATTCCTTAATCCGACTTCTTACTTCACCGACTTGTCTTTCCTCTGTTCTGTTTTACTCTCCTATCTATCTTTCTCCATTGACACCATAACTTCCCCGTATCTACTTTTGTGTGGTGTCTTGACATTTTGGGTTGATCTGTTTGGCTTTCATAAATATCCATGGTGTTTTGGTTTGCTACGCTTTTTCTCTGTTTCCACTGGATCCCCGTCCAAACTTCCTCTAACCTCACCCTACCCTGTGAATGCTGTGCTGTGGGCTGCTTCAATGTGTCGTCTCACTCGGCGCTTGGCTGAAGAAATCATCTCGATCATCTGGGAGTGTCCTTGCAGTATGTAACATGTATTAATTATGTCCACATTATTTTGCTACGCATCTTCAGGTATTTGAATGAAGCCCCACATACACTTGTTTTGCTGGGAATAGTGGACTTAATTTCTACTTGGTGTATGGCCCAGTCCTGTAGCGATATTCGTAGCTTTGGGTACTGGGAGGAGTTCCTCCTTCTGAAGGATGGATTGAGTTGAGGAAACTCGTAACTGTGCCACTGAGAAGTTGCTACATTGTAAAGAGAACTGCTGCTAGCCCTTCCCTCTATGTATTGCACTTATTAATAAAGTTGAATGCTGTGGCTACCAAACCTAATATACGTGCAAGGAATCAAAAATGATCAGAGGACTTAGGAGCAGGACTAGGTCATTCCACCCTTTGCGTCTTCTCTGCCATTCGGTAAGATCATGGCCAATCTGGTGGTGGTCCCAACTCCACTCTCCTGCCTGTTCCCGATAATCCTTGACTCCCTAGTCTATCACTTCTACAAAGAAGCCAAAGGCAGTTTATCAGCTAAGATCTTCTTTCTCCATGTTGACTGATTATTGTGCAGGTTATCCTGAGGTTTACACCTGATCATCCCAACCCCAGGTCACTGTCCGTGTGGAGTTTGCACATTTTCCCCGTGTCTGAGTGGGTCTCACCCCCTCAACTCAAAGATGTGCAGGGTAGGTGGATTAGCCACGCTAAATTGCCCGTTAATTAGAAATTATTTTTAAATAATGTGACATTAAGAAGATGCTATCAGCGGGACAGCAGAGTTTTTATTTTACTGTAACAGCAATGTGTCTCTGATATATTCAGACATTCTAACTTTCTGAGGTGTTGTACCCTTTTTTGTGTAGCCAATTCCAGACACAAGCCCCATGAAACGTTCTGTGTCTACGCTGACACCACAGCGATCTCATGGAATGCACTTGCCTGATTACTCTCTGGAGCGTGTTATCCCGGAACGAATGCCTCATCATCACCACCACCATCAACATCGCTGTCATCGGAGAAAAGAGAAAAAGCAACGGTCACTTGAGAGGTCTCCCAGCAGACACGCTGATGGAGAAACAGGTCTGAAAATTGACAATTCGCGGCTTTTCTTTTTTGGTCATTTTTAATTCATTTCCTGAAGCGTGGGTTCGTTAAAGGCGGGAGGTTTTAATACGGTGGAATGGGACACTTTATCTTGTCAGCATCAGATGTTTGCATCAAACATTCCCTGGAAGGGCAGCACGGTGGCCTAGTGGTTAGCACAACCGCCTCACGGCGCTGAGGTCCCAGGTTCGATCCCGGCTCTGGGTCACTGTCCGTGTGGAGTTTGCACATTCTCCCCGTGTCTGCGTGGGTTTCGCCCCCACAACCCAAAAATGTGCAGAGTAGGTGGATTGGCCAAGCTAAATTGCCCCCTTAATTGGAAAAAATAATTGGATAATCTAAAATTTAAAAAAAAAAAAAAAAAAACATTCCCTGGCTGGTATAGTACTGTTAGTTGGAGAGGAAAGTTCAGTTCACTTTGCCCTCGCAACGTGTTGCAGTCCCAATACCAGAAAAACAGCTCCCACTGCACCACAGCTGTTGCTTTCCCAATGACATCATGTACTCGGTAACATTTTTAAACCATTTTTATTACCCCCATGGGCTCGATGTTGGAATTGACTATAATAATAATCTTTATTGTCACAAGTAGGCTTACATTAACACTGCAATGAATTTACTGTGAAACGCCCCTAGTCGCCACATTTTGACGCCTGTTCAGGTACACTGCGGGAGAATTCAGAATGTCCAAATTACCGAACAGCACGTATTTCAGGACTTGTGCATGAAACTGGAGCAACGGGAGGAAACCCACGCAGACACGGGAGAATGTACAGACCCCACAGAGACAGTGACCCAAGTCAGGAATCAAATCTGGGACCCTGGAGCTGAGAAGCAACAAAGCTACCCACTGTGTTAATGTGCTGTCCACAAAGACTGCATGAAGAGCTACATTAAAACTGTCCAAAACTAATTTCAGATAGGGTCATTATAGGCAGTAGTCAGAGGACGCCATCTCTTTGCATTAGATTCAAATCCACTCCATCTTTGCTTTCCACCTTTCTTAACAAATGGACATGATTTGGAGACTTCCTTCTCGCAGATAGATCTTCTTGCCAGGTGAAGCCAGGCAGACATTTGGGGCGGAATTCTCCCCCCCCACACTGGGTGGGAGAATCGCTGGGGCGCCGAGCGAGTCCTGCAATGCTGCCCCGGCACCCGCACGCGATTCTCCCACCCGCACCAAACCGGCGTGGCAAGATTCACAGCTGGCCACTGGGAGAATCGCCGCTCGCCGTTTATAATGGGCGAGCGGTGATTCTCTGGCCCCGATGGGCTGAGCGGCCTGCCCAACACGACAGGTTCCCGCCGGCGCTGTCCACACCAGGTCGCTGCCGGCGGGAACAGCACGGGGACGCTGGGGGGATGGCCTGTGTGGGGGGGGGTTCCTGCACCGGGGGGGGGGGGCCTCAAACGGGGTCTGGCCCACGATCGGTGCCAACCGATCGGCGGGCCGGCCTCTCTGAAGGAGGAGCTCCTTTCCTCCATCGCCCCGTAAGATCCATCTGACATCTTCTTGCGGGACGGCTGCGGGGAGGACGGCAACCGGAGGCGCATGCACGGGTTGGCACCGGCCAGCCTGCGCATGCACGGGTTGGCACCGGCCAGCCTGCGCATGCACGGGTTGGCACCGGCCAGCCTGCGCATGCACGGGTTGGCACCGGCCAGCCTGCGCATGCACGGGTTGGCACCGGCCAGCCTGCGCATGCGCGGGTGACGTCATTTACATGGCGCCAGCCACGTCATTTACGCGGCGCCGCTTTTACTTGGTGCCAAGGACTGACGCGCGTAAATGACGCGGCGCCGCTCCTAGCCCCCTGGGGGCGGGAGAATAGGGGTCTGGGAGCGGCCTCCAACGCCGGAGTGAAACACTCCGGTTTTCACTTCGGCATCGGGACTTAGTCTCCCGATGGGAGAATTGCGCCCTTGGTTTCTTCAGTCAAATCGCAGCAACAGCAACAAAAGCTAACATTTAAAAAATCTATTTACCAGCCTTAATTTGAATGACAATGGTTCTCATAACAGCTGATTGATATGAGAATAACTTTTGGAAAGTAGTATACAGACGTGATCGTTGGCGTGTATAAAATAACTCCTTAGAGAACATCTTATAGGTGGATTTTCTCTAATGATTACCCATGCTGATGTGGATTGTGTGTCACGTTTTGTTCATACACCTCTCCAGGTTATCTTAAGGTTTTGTTTTCCTCTGTGTTGGATGTCATACTGAAATTAGACAAGCCTTTTGCTAACTCCTCATTAGATATGACTAGAAATGTAATATATTCCACCAGTGTGTGTCTGGTACACTCTTAGCAAGCTAAATAAACAAATTCTAAAAGTGAAGTAATCTATGTAAAATATGCTGTCCAAGAATGTTTTGATGAGGATAATACTATTACTAAAATTATATTAACTTATAGAATGGTAGGTTGTGAAGGCTGACATTGCGTTTCTAATTGCAAATATGAACAAGTTATTCATTACCCTCTACTTCAAAAAGTAATCCTACCCATGCATTGCAATGTGGACAGAATTGATACACGTCACCACCAGTCTCCCCGATTTTGCACTTGGCAGTTCCCAGTTTGTTGTGCCATCACAGAGATGTGCCGATTGAAGGTTGAATGCTTCCACTTTCACGGGGGAGGAGATGTGCAAATGATAACGCAGAAAATGTTGCACAGTTTTCCTGCTGTGGTGAATGTACATCATGTAATTCACACTGTATAGTATTGTGTCCTTGTGGGCTCTGTCTGTGAGCCGTTGCGCAGCTCTGCCCACAGGGGGAGATGAGGAACTTGTACAGGGCTCCACCCTTGGCTCCGCCCATGGCTCCGCCAATGGCCCCTCCCACTACCGGAAGTATAAAGTGCTGCAGCCTTGTGAGTCTGCCCTCAGTTCTTCTGGTCGCAGGCAGGCTCAGTTGTAAGTCTATTAAAGGCACAGTTTACTTCTTATCGTGTCTCGAGTGAATTGTTGGTCACATCACATGCTCCCTCAGGAACAAGTCTCTGTGCTCAGCAGATGTGGCTCCAGCATTTGTCGATCACTTTTTTGAAGCGCTGGATCAGAACATGGGCGAAATTCTCCGACCCCCCAGCAGGGTCGGAGAATCGCCTGGGGCTGCCGAAAATCCCGCCCCCGCTGTGGCAGAGATTCTCCGCCACCCAGGAAGTGGCGGCGGCGGGAATCACGCCACTCCGATCGGAGAGGCCCCTGCGGTGATTCTCCGGCCCGGATGGGCCGAAGTCCCGCCGCTGGGAGGCCTCTCCCGCCGCCGAGATTTGAACCACCTCTGGAACGGCGGGATCAGCGGCGCGAGCGGGCCCCGGGGTCCTGGGGGGTGCGGGGGGCGATCGCACGGTGGCCTGGCCCGCGATCGGGGCCCCCCGCTCAGACTCCGGGCCAGTGCCCTGGGTGCACTATTTCTCCTCCGTGGCCGCCACGGCCTCCGCCATGGCAGAAGCGGAAGAGAATCCCACATCGCGCATTCGCCGGCAGTGACGTCAGCGGCCAGCTGCCGCTGACGTCACTGCCGGCGCATGCGCCGACCGCCGAAAGCCTTTCGGCCAGCCCCGCTGCCGGGGGCGCCGGTTTTTTGCACCAGTCTTCTGGTGCCAACCGCTCCGGCACGGGGCTGGCCCCCAAAGGTGGGGAGAATTCCCCACCTTTGGGGAGGCCCGGCCCCTGAGTGGTTGGCGCCACTCCCCTACGCCGGGACCCTCCGTCACGCCGGGTAGGGGAGAATCCCGCCCCATTTGTGGAGGAGAAATCATGAGAATTGTGTGTCGTGGGTTCGTAACTCAAAGTTACAGGTTGGGGGGAAACCTTCCCTCATTGCATCTCCCCATAACTGGTTCATCTTAGTTAGAACGGTCAATTTTATACCTTTGCAGAAATAAAGAAACAGAGAGCCTTTTATTTATGTAGCATCAAGACATCCGAAAAGGCTTTACAGCCAATGAAATGCTTTCGAAATGGAGGGCTGGAATCTCCGGTCCCCCAGCCGCATGTTTCTTGGCAGCATGCCGTTCGCTGCCGGCGGGATTCCCACTGCTTGTCAATGGGATTTCCCATTGAAGCTACCCCTTGCTGCTGGGGGTACGCTGCCTGTGGGAAGAGAGAATCCCAATGGCCGGAGAATTCCGGTGGGAGTGTAGGAAATGTGACTGACAATGTGCACATGGCAAGCTCCCACTAATATCAAGTTGATGATTACCAGCTAATTTGTATTCCTGCTGCTAGCTGAAGGATAAATAAGGCCAGGGACACCAGAGCGTTCTCTTCTTTTAAATAGTGTCATTTTACGGAGCAAATGAGGCCTTGGTTTAACATGCTGTTTAAAAGACAGATGCAGGAATGCTCATTTATTAATACCCAAAACTATAGGAAGGCTACAACTTTAAATGGATAATGTTTCTATTTTTCGTCACACATTCTGCCTGTGGTATTTATGAACACTGTTTGTTGAAGAACGAAGGTCTCACTTACATGCATGTAATCCAATCTACTCTATCTAATCATTTTGCTTGTAGACCAAATGGATGACCTCAGTTCTGCAGCTCGCCAAAAGGATCAATCGTCAAAGGAGCGTGTGCGAGGTAGGTCACAGGAGCGGAAATCTCCATCCTCCAATGAGAAGCAGCGTTACTACTCCTGCGACCGATATGGCAGTCGGGAACCCCCACAACCCAAATCAACTGATGACAGTCGGTCAACATCGCCTAGTGCAGTTCCAGATCACAGCCTCCACAGACAGGTGAGAATAAATCAGCCTTTGTCAGTGGATCGTACTGGCAACTGTAAATTTGAATTAAACTTTAATTTACGTGAGCTGGGGAAAAAAGCAATTATTTTTTTAAAATCATCTGTTAGAAGTTACTGACATAGTCAGGTGTTGGCGCAGTCTTATCAGAACTTGGCAAATTGTCAGGCTCAGACTGAAAACTGGTGTGTAATTCTCCAATTACAAGGTTTATTTCCAAATATCGAGCCTCCTAGAGAAAATGAAATGAGTGGGTGTGTCTTATGCTATCACACAGGTGGGGTGGGGCCTCATAGCCCAGGCAACCGGCTCAACAGAGGTTGAGGCATTAACCCTTATCACAGAGCTATCAGAAGATATTCCCCCCCCCCCCCCCCCCACATCCCTCACCCATCCGCAGTTCATATTCCTCGCCGACATCCCCCCTGAACCCAACGTTCTTCGCCAACACTGCACCATATCCCCCTGACAATCCTTGTTGGCATTCCACCTGCACTGCAAAAGTATCACTGGCACTCCCCAAACTCCCGCCCCCTTCCCAGTGTTTGCTCTCCACCCCCCCTCACACATAAATGTAATGTAATCTTTATTAGTGTCATAAGTAGGCTTACATTAACACTGCAATGAAGTTACTGTGGAAGTCCCCTAATCGCCACGCTCCGGCCCTGTTCGGGTTCACTGAGGGAGAATTCAGAATGTCCAATTCATCTAACAGCACGTCTTTCAAAACTTGTGGAGAAAACAGGGAGCACCCGGAGGATACCGAAGCAGACACGGGAGAACATACAGACTCCCCACAGACAGTGACCCAAACCGGGAATCAAACCAGGGTCCCTGCTACTATGAAGCAACAATGCTAACCACTGTGCTGCCGTGCCACCCATGCACTCCATCGCAAGGGGCTCCCACGAGGATCCAACAATGGCAGTGCCAACCTATGGTAACATGGCCTGCAGGGTCGGTGAGTAAGTGCGAGGGAGTGTCAGTGAACATGAGGGAGAGTTGGTGAGTGAGAGGGTCAATGGGTGCGAGGGAGGTTTGGTGAGTGTGGGGGAGGGTCGGTGAGTGTGGGGGTCTGTGAGTGTAAGGGAGCGTCAGCGAGCATGAGGGTGTGTCAGCGAGCAAGACAGAGGTTCGGCATGCGTGAGGTGGGGTCAGCGAGCGTAAAGGAGGGTCAACCCAGGGGGGGCAAGCGAGAGGGTGCATCAACAAATAAGAGGGCGGGTCGATGAATGAGACAAAGGGTCAATGGGTAAGAGAGGAAGTGAGCAGGAGGATTGGCAACCAGGAAGGACAGGGAGTGGGTGAATCAGTCAGCAGGAGTGTCAGGGAGCAGGAGGGAGGCAGCAAGCAGCAGGTAAGTAGAAAGAGTCAATAAGTTTTTAAGAGTTAGTAAGAGGATTCTTGGACCAGTTAGGTTCAATGCAACCAATACGTTTTTACTCTAAAAATCACAGGTCAAGAGTGCAACCAACGCTATTGCATGTTTTTTTCTGGGAAGGTGATTTTTGTTTAGCAAGCTGTTTTTAGGAACACATTAGATAACGAGAGATGACAGTAAAGTAATTAAAGAAGAGAAAGAGACTATGTACTTAACATAAATATTATAATATCTATCATTTGTTGCCTAACGTTTAACAAAATGAAAGGCGACAACCAACATCAGTCAGAAGACAAGTAAGTAGTGTATAAGGAGTAGTAGAAACGTTGTGCTCACTTTCCAGGTGAATCCCGTTTTTATGAAATGGGTCGGGACCGAGTTCAATCCAGAAAAAAGTATTTTCTTTCAAACTGGTACTGTGTCGCAAAATAATCAGAGAACAGTGATACAGTCAGACAAAAAGGCAAATTTGGTTCACAGTGCAGGACTATACAAAAGAACAGAGGAATCAGCAAACAATTAAATAAAATCATTTTCTCAAGAGAACGCTTCAGTCTGACTGAAAAAATAAACCAAAATAACACTCACTGTCATTCTGTAAAACCGGCATTTCCGGTGAATTATTATTACACGATGGCACAGTGGTTAGCAGTGCTGCCTCACAGCCCCGGGGACCCAGGTTCAATTCCGGTCTTGGGTGACTGACTGACTGTGTGGAGTTTGCACATTCTTCCTGTGTCTGTGTGGGTTTTCTTCCGGTGCTCTAGTTTCCTCCCAAAGGCTAAAGATGTGCAGTTTAGATGGACTGGCCTTGCTATTCTTTGGAGTTTAGAAGAGTGAGAGGGGATCTCATAGAAACTTACAAACTTCTAACAGGATTCGACAGGGTAGATTCAGAAAGAATGTTCCAGATGGTGGGGGAGTCCTGAACAAGGGGTCATAGTTTGAGGATAAGGGGTCTTTTAGGACTGGGGTGAGGAGAGATTTCTTTACCTTGAGAGTGGTGTGCTGTGGAATTCGCCAACACAGAAAGTAGTTGAGGCCAAAATATTTCAAGAAGGAATTAGATATAGCTCTTGGGGCTAAAGGGATCAAGGGATATGGAGGGGGGAGGGGGGGGGGGAGGATCAGAATATTGAACTGGATGATCAGCCATGATCATAATGAATGGTGGAGCAGGCTCAAAGTGCTGAATGGCCTCCTCCTACTCCTATTTTCTATGTTTTTATGTAAATTGCTGCTTTTGTGTCAAAAGGTTACGGCGGTAGAGTAGGGAAGTAGGCCTGGGAGGGTTAGTGCAGACTTGATGGGCCAAATGGCCTCCTTCTGCTATGATTAAAAATTTCCAATATCATATTGGCCCTTGCTATTTTTCTCGTGTGCCTTTGTGTGTGCAAAATATTTTGCTCTCCTATTTCAAACCATGCCAGTTCTGTGCCACCCATTTAGCTCTCTTAATTTGCCATAACATCTTAAAATTCTTGCACTATTTCACGCTTTCCTGATGGTATCCCTGCCTTTGATAAACTTAAGTGCATCCAAAACTCTGCTGCCCAGGTTTTAACTTACACCAAGTTACATTTCGCTCTCACCCCTCTGCTCGCTGGCATACATTGGCTCATGATCAAGCAACGCCATTACTTTAAGGTGCCTTGCTTTTGAATGCCGTAATGGCTTCACACCTCCCTAACTCTGTAATCTTCTCCAGTCCTACCATGCTCCGATACCTGCATTCATTGTGGTTTCAATCTTGTAAACCTTCTCTGAAACATCTCCAACGCATTTACATCCTTCCTTAAATATGGAGAACAAAACATCAGAGTATTCGAGACCTGGGGCGGGATTCTCCGCAAACCGACGGGGCGGGCCACTCCGGTGCCGAGGAGTTTCTGAACCACTCCGACGTCAGGCCGCCCTGAAGGTGCAGATTCCTCCGCAGCTTCAGGGGCTAGGCTGGCAGCGGACTGTTTGGCGCTGTGCCAGCTAGCATGGAAGGGCTTGGTGCCATGCCAACCGGCGCCGAAGTGCCTCCGCTGGCCGGCGCGAGTTTGGCGCATGCGCGGGAGCGCCAGCATGTGCTGGCGTCATCCCAGCACACGCACAGGGGGGTTCTTCTCCTCACCGGCCATGGCGGAGGTTGACAGCGGCCGGTGCGGAGGGAAAGAGTGCTCCCATGGCACAGGCCCTCCCACGGATCGGCGGACCCCCATCGTGGGCCAGGCCACCGTGGGGGCACCCCCCAGGGCCAGATCCCCATGCACCCCCCCCCCCAGATCCCCATGCACCCCCCCCCCCCCCCCCCCCCCGAGGACTCTGCAGGCCGCTCCTGGAGCCAGGTCCCGCGAGTAAAGACATGAAGACATGTTGTGATTGACGCCGGCGCGACCCGCCGAAAACGGGTGGCCACTCGGCCCATCGCTGCCGGAGAATCTCCGGTGCGGCTGCTGCCAGCGGCTTCCGACCGGCGCGGTGCGATTCCCGTCCCCGCCAAAACCCCGACACCGGAGAATTCTGCAGCCGGCGGGGGCGGGATTCACGCCTCTCCCTGGCGATTCTCCGACCCGGCGGGGGGGTCGGAGAATTCCGGCCAATGCTCTGCCTATCTTCACCCCCGGTTGAAGTTTACAGGTAAATTCCCTACCCCAAATGGTGCTCAGACATTGATTGTATTCAAGGGAGCATGGTAGCATGGCGGTTAGCATAAATGCTTCACAGCTCCAGGGTCCCAGGTTCGATTCCCGGGGGTCACTGTCTGTGCGGAGTCTGCACGTCCTCCCCGTGTGTGCGTGGGTTTCCTCCGGGTGCTCCAGTTTCCTCCCACAGTCCAAAGATGTGCGGGTTAGGTGGATTGGCCATGCTAAATTGCCCGTAGTGTCCTAATAGTAAGGTTAAGGGGGGGGAGTTGTTGTGTTACGGGTATAGGGTGGATACGTGGGTTTGAGTAGGGTGATCATGGCTCGGCACAACATCGAGGGCCGAAGGGCCTGTTCTGTGCTGTACTGTTCTATGTTCTAAGGCTGAGATCAAAGGATTATAGGGATTGGGCAGGAAAGTAAAGTTGAGGTATAGAATCCACCAGCATCCTATTAAATGACGGAGCAAGGTTGTGGAGCCATATGACATACTCCTAATGCGATTTCTTCAGTTTCTTACACCATTTTGTTGTACATATGCCTTTATATTCATCGATGTGTAGCATGTACACCTTACTTAAAGTCACAGCAGTGTTTTCACTAATAGGAACAAGTAGTGTGACATTTTAAGGCATCTTTATAGGCGTTTATTTATTGCCTCAGTGTTGCACAGAAAAGAATGTACTGCATTTTAACAATTTCCATTTAATGGAAGTAACATTGTTAAAATATGATTTTAATGTATCAATTGCTCATTTAAATTGTCTTTAATGAATATTCTTTAAATACTGCAGCACTGAAATCTCTGTTGTATTCCCTCAACTGCCTACCTCTGCACTCTTCCTATTTACCAACACCTTCTAGGGTTTTATCTTGTATGCTTAATGCTTAATACTACTAATTATTTACCTACTTTCTCAACAGTTGATTTTGCCACTCACGATAATCATTTTTCCCCCAATTCTCTCTGCATCTCTGTGTATTTTGCCTCATCCTTTACTTTCTGGTGCTCATCTGCACGTTTCATCTTGTTTCTTCTTTCATGTGACTTTGTGTCCTTTTCTGTTGACATTTTTTATTGTTTTCCGTGTGTCTGTTCTTTTGTTTTTTGAATTGCTTTGTTCCAATTTTCATCCAGGGCAGTGGTTCGGTTAACGGCAGCCCTCTGCAGTCAGTCTCTGGCTCCAGTACCCCGTGTCGTGGTCGCCGGCAGCTTCCGCAGACACCTCTAACACCGCGCCCCAGCGTCACATACAAAACTGCAAACTCCTCTCCGACTCAGTTTAGCAACATGCACGGCGTCTTACCCCCAACTCCCCCAGGGAGACTCAGTCGTGGACGGTCAGAGCACAACACTCTGCTGCGCAGCGAGTCCCAGAACCACCCTTACACTAGCAGCGAGAGCAGACAATCGATGGTGATGCGTATTGGATCGGACCCTTACTTGGGACACCGTGAAAGTTGCAACAGTGACGGCCAGACACTGCCAGAAGAGACTCTGACCTTTGAGGTGGCTGTTGCCACGACTACGGGCAGGTCCCCAAGGACTTCTTGCGTCTCATCCTTTACATCTCAATCTCACCAAAGCCGCAGAGTCCCGAACGGTTACCACTGCAACCTGGGCATGAGCACGGGCCCTGGGTCAGGAGTAGGAGAGCGGAAATATTATCGTGAAACAGATGAAGATGATTGGTGCTAGCGTGCCAGTCCAAGCGAGACTCTAACAGATTATGCATTAATATGATGAGTTTTATCATCTGCAGGGTGTTCTGTCAGAGCTCAGAGTGTATATTAATCAATATGCAGCATTCATGGGGATTTAGAAACTGGAAATTGTTCCAGAAATCTAATTTTTTTTTTGTAAAAGAGTTGCTTCAGCTTGTTTATGCACTGAATTTGCAAGTGAAGAATCGTTCACTTGGAGTGAAGAAAACAAAAGACTGTTTCATTCTTGAAAACATCTGTTTTTCTATCTTTCCCTACATTGGCTATTTCAGAAAACGACAGATGCCAAATTTATTTACAAATACATACTTAACAGTGGAAAAAAAACCTGATGAAATACAGTAGCCTGCTCTCGTGAAACACTGGGGCAAGAGGTGTATGAGATTACCTCTTCACGAAACAGGTTGTGAGATGGTGGCTCTATTTTGTCACAGACTTTGAATACCAGAGGGGGAAGAAACGCAAAAGGGTGGGGGGAGGGTGGGTGTGGAACGGGGGGTGGGGGGGGGGGGGGTGGGGAATAAGATATTTTAATGCATATCGAGAGACTAACAAAGACAGCAAAATCTTTTAATTGTAGGACTTTGATGTTAATAACAGAGATAAATAATGTCTTGAATGGAGCCAGTAAACAAATTCTGCTCTCATACTGCACCATGTCTCCATATGTCTCTGCATTGTTCTCATCTACACCTAGAACCTCTGCAACATGTTCACTTTTAAGTTGTGGAGTTGTCGGCACCATTTTCTTCAGGTCCAGAGGCCTTTCAGCGCGTCTGCTTTTCACACTCTGTTAAATAGTTCTGGCAATTTGTTTATTTTTCTAATTTATTTTTTGCTTTCCCCCCCCCCCATCCCCAACCACTGTCATGATAAATGAAATGTGATCCGTGATCCTGGTTTTATTAAATCGACAGTGGCTAAGCCTTACGAAATGAATGAAAATGAAAGTCGCTTATTGTCACGAATAGGCTTCAAATGAAGTTACTGTGAAAAGCCCATAGTCGCCACATTCCGGCGCCTGTTCGGGGAGGCTGGTACGGGAACCGAACTGTGCTGCTGGCCCACCTTGGTCTGCTTTCAAAGCCAGCGATTTAGCCCTGTGCTAAACCAGCCCCTACGTGGTCACACCAGCTTCATTCGCATTTGTTTTCCAGAAAGTGTGCAAAAATTAGGAATTTATACGTAAAGAGTTAGCCTGACATCATTCCGCTCTTTGTATTTATTGATTCAGCTGTTGAATTCCAAGTGCCTAACCTTTTAAATAGCTCGTAAGAGACGATGCAACTTGCTTCAGTGCATCTTAACTGGTAAGTGGGGGGAAAACTGGGAGGTAATGAAAAGCATAGGGGAGCGAAGTGGTTTAAATCAAAATATCTATTAATTATTTTTTTTCTGATTACCTTACTTGAAATTAGTCATGACATGTTGCAAAAATTGAATTCGAAAACCTCAAGCCAAAACACTCTATATTTGGTGTTGTTGAGCAAATCTGGCTTTAATCTTTTCTGAAGTTAAAACATGGGATGATCGGTGCCGAAACAATGTGCAAACCAGTACAGCATTTTGTCTGCTGTCTTTGAAATTCACAGTGCATGTCCAGTCTTACGAACTTGGTTGTGGCGCTTATGAGCACATGTCCTATGGTGTACAGTTTCTATGGTGTGAGAATACATGGGAAAACATTGCTGTTGCCGTTGTAATGTCTTTTTTAAAAAATGTCAGAAATAGCCTACAAAATGTGCACTTTGACCAATCAAAAGATGAAATGAGGGCACTGGGTTACAGAGGCTGATCCCAAGTGTTCTGTCAGGAGGGCTATGCAACAAGTTGATGTTTGTCAGGCAAAAAAAAAGAAGGAAAATCATCCTTTCTGAAGCTTCATCTGCTGGATTCTATTTCAGGCTTCAGCATGATTGTGACCAAAATATTTTATAGATTTCCTTACAACAAAGGCACGATTACTCAAAATTTTAAAAAGCTAACCCATCATTGGGTGAGTGGGTGGGTGGGTATATATATATTGATAAAATGGTTCCTGAAATGCTAAACAGGACATTTCAAGTCAAATTACATTGTGAAGAATGCATGCACCAATTGTATTCATTAATTATAGAACCGACATCTGTGCAGAAGGATTGGATTTTTTTGTTCAAAAAAAAGGTAAACTTTCCCATACTTTTGGAAATGACCGTTTGTGGTGTGAAGTTGGAGGTTGATTGTGATGGGGGGAGTTTCAAGAAAACACCCCCTTTTAATGTACAACTGCAGTGCACAAAAGTGTCAACAATCTTATTTCAAATCATTTTTGTCCCAGTTCAGTATTTGCGGGACTGCTGTGGGGTAAGTAAACTAGGGGAGAAAACAAATCTACAGTGACAATAGGAAAACAGAAGTTCTTGCCAGTTTGCTGTCAGAACTATTACCTGTGGCCTCTCCACCTTCTCTGTGTGCAGCTGAACAACTTTCGAACTGCACTCCTTCCCTTCGCCTGTTTACAGTAGGTTGCCAAACTCAAGATACACCCAACTATTTTCACATCCGGAGTTCAGTTTCTTCGTGATTGTGCTTTGATGAAGTAATGTTAGCATGTGATAAAAGTGTCTGCATGGAATATTGTTTATCTTGGTACCACTTTTTTGATACGATGTATTCATCGTCCGTTCATTTTTAAGGGGAAAAAAACATTTATAAATTTGGGAGTTTGTTGCGATAACTTTATATATGAAACAGTGTTGGGAAAGTTCATGAGTTCCAACCATTACAGCGTGACTGGAGCAAATAAAGGTCCCTGTGAATGACTAGTTTGCTGCCCGATTGACATTTATCAGCCAAACTTTGGACTTCTGCAGTTTCTACAGTTACATTTTGTACGAGGCCGAGTCCTTGAATTAAAATAAAGCCTCGGAGGAAATTTTCACGTGCTTCATGTTTTTCTAATTTGCACAATTTTTCAACAAGACTTCTGCAAATCTTTTAAAAAATGTTAACCGGCTTTGTTGCATTAACCAATATGTTAGGAATGTATGAATGTTACCAAACTATATAAAGATGCATTTGCTGAGCTGTTCTGATGTCTTTAATTGATGGTTTGCTCTTGTACCAAAAAGAACACAACCCTAATTATTATTGGGACAAAATAGTTTTATGCACCACAGTTACGTTTTGTTTGCGACTGTCCGAAAATGCATGTCACGCCCCGAGCTTGAATCTTGCATTAACCTTTTGGCCCCACTAGTCTTTTTATATCTCTTCCTGTCTGCAGAAAAATAAACTTTGCTACACGGGAATTGGCTAACCAAAAAAGAAGACATGAATTTATTTGGAATGTTTGAATGGGTTTTTTTATTTGTCCGTGCATGATTGACTAAATAAAGCTTATTGAAAAACAATACTGTTGTAAATTCGTTGCAAAGTAACATGCTGTCCATCCCATCAAACAATGAGCTCCCTGGACAAACCGGCACCATCGTTTCTCAAAAGAGCTAAAAAAAAATATGGCTGCTTGGATTGGGTGTCATCTAAAACCGACTTAAAATAATTTTTGCTTCCTTGTGTGAAAAAAAGAAAAACAGCCCTAATGGCAAGTGGTTGTTTGAGCATTCCTAAAAATAGTTAGGGTTGAGTTGGCATTTTAAAGGGGCTGTGTCATCTGGAGGGAAGGCTTAACTAGTGGTTTCCATGGTAACATATTTCTCTCTGGTGGTGTACACATGGCAAACATACACATTTGGCATCACCGATGGCTTGGGAAAGTCATTTTTTTAAATACGGAATAATTTTTTTGACTGTTCCCAAAATGTGATCTTTGTATGAAAGCCTAGGTTCCTCACTTTGCCAATTTTACCAAAAAAGTTGATGTGAGTAAAAATGAGGCTTTGGGTGCTTTACACTCCCATCTATCTTCTCACTAACATTGGTAAACAGAGTAATATATTGCTCTTAAATCTCTTGTAAAAGTCAACACAGTGTCTATGGTGAAAGGAAATAGCGGACCTTGATAGTCGATATTGGTTGTGCCCAGAGTAGCATTAATTAAGGGACACAATTATTTCGACTCAATTTTCACTGAGATCTTTTGGTGTGAAAACCGCAAAACAAACCCTGATGACGTAGGCTTTTTAAGAAGTTATTCTATTGTAAAACAATTAAATGTATCTGCATTCTATTTGTTCAGCTGAACCCTGTTAAGATCAAATCAGTGTTGTTGAAGAACAGTTGCTGTGAAGACAAGTATGGTCTTATCAAAGGTATTTCAGTGGTAGTTGTCAGCATATTTAACAAACAAAATGTAAAAGAAAAGCTCATCAGGGATTAATCTGGAAAGGAGTCTACTGCATGTAAATTGTGGTTCCAAGTGAGAGTGACCATTAGGATGTTATAATGCCTGAAGTCAAAGACCGAGGGCACTCCAACACACTGGAGGTCATTCTTGTAACATGGGTGAAAATACAGTATTATGATATATATAAAATACTATATCCCCCTGTGTTCTTTGAATAATAAACCTTGTACTTTGCACATTCTGACATCAGAAAGTGCGTCTTATTTTCGTACTCACACTCCAAATATCACACTTGCCATTTATGTTTGCATTCAGCACATTGTTCTCCATTACAAATGACCTTGGCATTTATGTTGTCAACTCACCATGATAAAATGTTGGCTATTTCAATGTTACTAAGATTTATGTATATTAAAATTATGATTGAAGTATCTATATTAAATGGTCCTAGCTGGCTGGAGCTTCATCAGTCACTCCATGTTATGCCAAAATGTTGTAATCGCAACTCTGGATCTTACTTTCCTGCAGCCACTGCCGGTAATACCGTTGGTGCAGTGAGTGATTATTATGTCATAGGATAGCAAGTGTGCAGACTTGTCACATTATCAATTCTCATTATTCATTAACTTAAAGCGCGCTAATTCCTCCTCTCACATTCCATTCATAAACAGAAAATTATTTTGATTTATTTATAAGCGGTGGTGTACTTCCCAAACCTTTGGTTTTGGTGGAATCCAGTTTTCTATTAATAACCCCACAGCAAACTCGAAATGGATGAACTCTTAACAGTTAGTTTACTTGCACACACACAAACCCCCCCGAAAAAGGTTTGCAGCACCGCCCTCATCTGAAGATAGTAAAAAGAGGGATGGAGAAAAGAAAGATTTACTGTGCAGAAACCATAGAGGAAAGAAATATTGTTTCACATGGATTCCAGAGTTGAGAATCAAAGTCTAAAATGTATTCCTTCATGGAGGTTGGTGGGCTGAAAAACCGATGCTGGGTAGTATACTTTTTCAGTGATGTTGACTTCACACGATGTGGTAGACATGCAAAAATGGGCATTAGGTCTTGTAGGTCCAGACTTCCAGCAAAAGCAGAGGAGTTGAGCCAGCTGACCAACCTGGGCCAGAGCTCCTTCATTATGGCCTGCTCCCCGAACAGGTGCCGGAATATGGTGACTAGAGGCTTTTCACAGCAACTTAATTGAAGCCGACTTGTGACAATAAGCGATTATTATTATCACATGTTAAACAATGGCCTGAGCTATGCAGTCGAGCAAGGCAATATTCCTTGTTCCACAAACTAGAAGCACATGTCACATGATTCCTGCTTCTCAACTATCTTTAACAAAGGATATGGGTGGCATGGTGGCACAGTGGTTAGAACTGCTGACTCACAGCTCCAGGGACCCAGGTTCAATTCTAGGCCTCAGGTGACTGTGTGGAGTTTACACTTTCTCCCCGTGTCTGCGTGGGTATCTTTTTTTAAAAATGTATTTTATTACAAACATGTATCAAAACTGGTTACAACAAATAAACACCCAGCAAACATACTCCCGACAATCAACTATACAGTCTGTACAGATTTTTCCCCTTTTTCACTACTCCTCCCAGCCCCAACTCCTGCGACGAACAACTCCTCAAACACGGTCACAAACATCCACCACCTTTTCTCAAAGCCCACTGCTGAGCCCCTTAACTCATACTTTATCTTCTATAACCGCAGGAAGTAGTACAGGTCACCCAGCCAAGCTGCTACCCCCGGTGGCGATGCCGACCGCCACTCCGGCAAAATTCGCCGCCGTGCAATCAGAGAGGCGAAGGGCACAACATCGGCCTTCCTCCTCTCCATGAGCTCCGGCTTCTCTGAAATCCCAAATATTGCCACCAAAGGGTCCGCGTTCACCTCCTCCGCTGTCCTGGCTAAGACCACGAACACTCCCGCCCAGAATCTTCCCAATTTTTCGCAAACCCAAAACATGTGCTTGTGATTTGCTTGCCTCTGCCCACACCTCTCCGGGACACTCATCTGCTACCCCCAAAAGAACCCATTCATTCTCGCCCGAGTCATATGCACACTGTGCACCACCTTAAACTGTATCAGGCTCATCCTTGCACAAGAGAAGGTCCCGTTTAACCTACGTAGTGCCTCAATCCATACTCCCCAATTGATCTCCCATCCCAGCTCTGCTTCCCATTTCTCCTTGATCTTCACCACCTGCTCACCTCCCTGCTCCCCCAGCCACCTGTATATAACCTCAATTCTTCCTTTCCAAATCTGGAAGCATCAGTCGCTCCAGCAGCGTTTTCCTGGCAACCTAGGGAAACTCTCCAGACCTTTTGCACAAAGTCCCTAACCTGCAGATACCTGAACTCACTCCACCACGGCAGCTCTACCCTCTCCCTTAGCTCTGCCAGACTGGCGAACCCTTCCTCCAAATACAAATCCCTCACCTTGACCAGCTCCACTTCCCTCCACTTCCTGTTTACACTATCCATCCCCACCCGGCTCAAACCCATGATTCTAACACAGCGGCGTTAGCACCGAAATCCCTTCCACCCTAAAATGCCCCCTCAGCTGATCCCATATCTTCACCATGGACTGCACCACCGGGCTCCCTGAATACCTACTCAGAGCCATTGACAGCGCTGCCATCACCATAGCCCTCTAACTAGACCCCTTACAAGATTCCTCCTCCATTTTGCGTGGGTTTCCTCCTGGTGCTCCAATTTCCTCCCACAAAGGTGTGCAGGTTAGGTGGATTGGCCATGCTAAATTGTCCCTTAGTGTTCAAAAGGTTAGGTTACAGGGATAGGGTGGGCATGGGCTTAAGTAGGATGCTCTTTCCAAGGGCTGGTGCAGACTCAATAGGCCAAATGGCCTCCTTCTGCACTGTAGGGATTCTACATATCCATCATCTTGATGCCAGAGACTTAAGTATTTCAGCCAATAGGAATTGAAAGGTCAAAGAGCCTTTGGATGGTGGCCATCTTCCAAAATTCTACAGATTCTGGAGCAGTTCCTACAGATTGGAGGGTGGCAAATGTAACCACACTATTTTGAAAGGGAAGGAGAGGATAAAAGGAGACATACAGACCAGTTAGCCTGACATCAGTAGTGGGAAAGATGCTTGAGTCTATTATAACAGACATGATAACAGAACATTTGGAAAGCATTAACAGGATTCGACAAAGCCAGCATGGGTTTATGAAAGGTAAATCATGCTTCACAACTCTACTGGACGTTTTTGAGGATGTAACCAGTAGAATAAGTAAGGAAGAACCAGTAGATGTGGTGCATTTAGACATTCAGAAGGCTTTTGATAAGGTCTCTCCTAAGAGGTTAGTCAAATTCAAAGCACATGGGATGGGACTAGTGTATTGACATGGATCGAGAATTTGCTGACAGACAGGAAACAGTGGGAATAAATGGTTCTTTTTCCGAGTGGCAGTCAGTGACTAGTTGGGTACCGCAGGGATCAGTGCTTGGGCCTCAGCTGTTCACAATGTATATAAATGACCTGGATGACGGAACCAAATGTAACATTTCCAAGTTTGCTGATGACACAAAACTGGGCAGAGTTGTGGGCAGATGCAAGGAGGAGGCTTCAAAGTGATTTAGACGAGTTGAGTGAGAAAACACACGGCAGATGCAGTATAACATGGCTAAATGTGAAGGGCGGGATTCTCCGACCCCCTGCCGGGATGTGTGGATATACAAAGGGATCCAGGTGTCCTTGTATACCAGTCAATGAGAGTGAAGTGGCACATACAGTAAGCAATTAGGAAGGCATTAGATGGTATGCAGGATTTGAGTTCAGAAGTAGGGATGTCTTAATGCAATTACACAGGACCTTGCTGAGACTACACCTGGAGTAGTGTTTGCAGTTCTGGTCCCCCTACCTTAGAAAGGATATACTTGCCATACAGGAAGTACAGCGGAGGTTCACTAGGCTGACACTGGGGTTGGTGGGACTGTCCTATGAGGAGTGATTGGTTTTTCTTTTTTTTATTTATTCGTTCATGGAATATGGGCATCGCTGGCTCGGCATCTCTGAGGGAATTTAAGAATCAACCACATTTGGGTCTGGAGTCACATGTAGACCAGACCAGGTAAGGACGGCATATTTCCTTCCCGAAAGGACATTAGTGAACCAGATAGTTTAAAAAAAAAATGAAAATCAACAATGGTCATGGTTATCGTTAGACTTTTAATTCCAGATTTTTATTGAAGTCAAATTTCACCATTGTGGGATTCGAATCCAGGTTCGCAGAGCATGGCTCTGGGTCCCTGGATTACTAGTCCAGTGACAATACCACTACCCCACTGCCTCCCCTGGACTAGAGTTTAGAAGGATGAGAGGTGATCTGATTAAAACCTATGAAATTCTAACTTGGCTGGACAGACTTGATCCAGGAGGGATGTTTTCCCTGGTTGAGGAGTCTCAAACCAAGGGACACAGTCTCAAGATACTGGGTCGACCATTTAGGACCGAGATGAGGAAAGGTTTCTTCACTCAAAGGTCAGTGAACATGTGGAATTCTCTACCACAAATGGTGATGGAAGCCAATTCACTGAATATATTCAAGAGATCGTTTTTTTTTTTTTAGTTTTAATGGCATCAAGGGGCATGTGGAGAAAGGGGAGTATGGCATTGAGATGGAGGAGCCGCTATGACCATATTGAATGATGGAGCAGGCTCGAAGGGCTGAATGGCCGACTCCTGCTCCTAGTTTCTATGTTTTAAACATAATCTAGCTCCTTCTGGCCAGCCTAAATTATTAAATACAAATGACCTTGGTTGAACCTGGGCTATACAGTCCACAGGAAGTCATTAGTGGCTCCTCAGAGATAATGAGGTGCCAGTTATCCTCAAACTGCCATGTGGCTCCTGTTGTTCAAGGATCACAGACAGACACAGTTTCAACCTATTTTAAAGTTTTTTGTTCAGTTTCAAAGATTTTAGATATAGTGATGAACATATCCGTAGAATCCCCACAGTGCAGAAAGAGGCCATTCAGCCTATTGAGTCTGCACCAGCCCTCTGAGAGAGCACTCAGCCTACACCCTCTCCCCCGCCCTATCCCCATAACCCTGCACATTGATCATTGCCAATTCACCTAACCTGGTCATCTTTGGACACTAAGGGACAATTTTTAGCATGGCCAATCCGCCTAACCTGCGTATCTTGGGACTGCGGGAGGAAACCCAAGCAGAAGCAGTCACCCGAGGCTGGAATTAATCCCAAGTCGCTGGTGCTGTGAAGCAGAAATGCTAACCACTGTGCCACCGTGGCACTCACATAGAAATATATATATATTTTTTTTAAATATGCACGGAAGGTGGCACGGTGGCACAGTGGTTAGCACTGCTTCCTTATGGCGCTGAGGACCCAGGTTTCATCCGGGCCCTAGGTCACGGTCTGTGTAGAGTTTGCATATTCTCCCCATGTCTGTGTGGGTCTCACTCCCACAATCCAAACGATGTGCAGGGTAGGCGGACCGGCCACGCTAAATTATCCCTCAAAAAATAAATACGTGGTGAGGTCTTAGTCCCTCACAACATATTGATTGGAGAAAGCTACCGTATATCTGTCTCAGGTAATACAGCCAATTTCTGAACATTTGCATTCCAAATTGGAGCACCCAATGCACTGATGGTTGATGTAGAGGAAGTATCCTTGCAGTACTTTACGCTGTATCAGCTGGGGAATCCTTTGACAAATGATACTGTTTTTGCTTGTACAGTTTTCCTCATCTTTTCCTGTCGTGGTGATGCAGTAATGGTGACATGGGATGAGCCATATATGGCAGTCAGCACTAACTACTTTTCTCATCTAAGCCTGGCTAGTGACTATCAACATTGCTGATTAAACATGAGTGCATAATGACCATGTCTGACTCCTCTCCTGTCCAGAAATCCAAACATTTCAGCTGGAGTCACCATATGGTCATCAGGAGCTCTGATTTGTTTTTCTCCCTAGGTTAAGACACCGAGGCCAATTATATGCCCCCACCCCAAACCCAGCTGAGAACAACTAACTTAGCATAAAGTGAGGGGTGGAACCTGGTGTCACAATATGCAACCATGCACAACATGAGGTAAAAGCAGGCAGTGACAGACACCCAGGTGAGCCAATCAACACACTGGACAGAACACAACCAATCACCAGACAGAACACCAGAGAGGGGCTTCCAACTATAAAACACATGAGGCATCAGCACCCCGCCCCTTTCCACTGGTGACAACTGTCGTGACAGTCAGGGTGTACATATCAGTCAGCACCTTCTACACATGGATCAGAGCTAGCCTGGTCTAAATAGTTAGAGTTAGTTTACTTACAGTAGTAGAGAGTCAACCCACAGCCAGCTGTGTGCAATGTTATAGAATCGTATTGAACCAACGCCTTTGTTTGGTGTTTGCTTTATAGTCTATCTGCATCGTGTTGCAGTCCATGTTACCCCAGGGTGAATAACACGACCCCTGGAGCCTCTGATTAGCTAGTCCTGAACATTAGTTTAAAATCAAGACGTAGGCCAGGATTTTATGGACCCGCCGTGATGTGCCTCCCCACGGTGGACACAGCGAGCCATTTCAATCTCCATTCCGCTCAACAGGACCGTATATCCCGTCACGCATGGGAGGTGCCATAAACTCTGGGCCAAGGGGGTGGGTCCAGAAGTTCCCAACCAAAGTCAATGAGCTTTATGCTGGTTCATCAAATTTCCATTCCTACTACCCTGGAGACTAGAAGATCCCGCAGTAGAGTCAAACGTAACAAAATGACACTCACGGATATCACGCACCACCAATTTTTTGGTGAAATGTCCAATCTATGAGGAACAGCAAGAGTTTCCAATAGAACATCTTTGCTGTCAACAGAGATTTATTTCAATTTTGAATTCAAGATAGCCGTTGAGCAGGTCGGACATGTGATTTAAGCATTTTGGGAGCGAGGTGGAATATGCGCAGAATCACAAGTAACTCTTCCCAAAAATCCGGTATGTTCTTTAAAAGCTGTCATTGCAGCAGAGCGATCTTATCTGACCTCCTACACTGCACAGTCACTAAATTAAAAAAGGATATCAAAGGATTTGCTTGTCATGAAGCCAGACCATAGAATTATCGTCTTAGCGACAGGAGGTGGAACTTCTTGCTGTGTGGCAGATTGCAAAAACAAAATAGCCTTTAAGTTCTCTTGCTCTGTAAGTACATCCATTGTGTGTACAGTGCAGGTTAAAAACTAGTGTATTCATAAATCACCTGATCCATAATTTTCAGGACCCTTCTTCTTTAAGTAAATTATGAAGCTCTTTTCCCACAGTTTGCAATGGTCTCATTTTGCTGCACTCAACCTCCAGTCAAGAACAATGACCATAGAGAAAACAGTGGACATCAATCTATTATCCACCACCTGGGGACGCAAAGGGAGCTTCCACAGACCATCAGCACGCAGACCCTGAATCAAATGATAAACGCCCCCAATATCTTCTCCTTTGAATAGCAAACATTGAAGAGTCATAAGCAGCTACCCCTAACATCTTGTTTTTCTTTAAATAACTTCAACATGTTTTTCTTTTATTATTCCAAAGGACACTGAACGATAATAAAAGGAATATTTTTAAACTAGGTGATGGGTTTTAAGGGTTAGGGGCTTGAAAACAGATAGATTTATTTTGACATTTTTAGCATGTTACAGCACAAGACAAAACCAATAATTTGCGTTGCTCATATATTGGAAGTTATACTGATGTCCGGGTGCCATTTTTCAAAGCCGATAGTATTTCCACATTTACATCAAATATCAGTGGAAGCATTCTAAACATACTCACTTTGTAAACGAACAGTTGTATAGGGAACTATTTGGGAACTTATTACTGAGTAATATTTTGCCTTGGTTTGGAATGCAGACAATGTGTGGGAAATGTATGACTGTTTGGGACTTGCCATTAGTTTTGAACCAGGGATGCAAGAAAATGTGTGATTGGGCATCCATGCTGACATCGTTCTACACCTCCACCCTGCACCAGGATGGTCTGAGGAGCCCCCATTTCTTCCCCGAGCAGAGGCCCAGCTGGTCCGCATCCACCACCGCCCTCCTCCATTTGGGTGAATGTGTTCTCATGTTGAATAACTCCATTCACTTCCTCCAACTAAAAGGCATTGTGAGAGTCCCTAGGGAAATGAGGAACATCCTTTGCCCCAGTTCCACTCAGTTCTCCTCCCTCACCTCTTTTTCTGGTACATAGATGACTATCGTTGTTCCTTATACACTGAAACATGTCAATGACATTGTTTTAAATTTCAACACATCACTTGCCCTCACATCGACCATCTTTGTCTCTGACCCATCTTTCGACAGCTTTTCTGTCCAGAATGTTTCTTGGGGTGAAGAAATTTAGCCATAAATTTAGTTTGGAGAAGCTGGGATACCTCTCATTAGAGGCATGGAAATTGAGTGGATATTTAATAGAAGTATACATACATTATGATGGGCTACGATAAAGTAGACGAAGAAAAGCTATTCCCATTACTTGACAGTGTAAGGGCTCTTTCTTCAGGTGCCATGCCCTAAGAGGGCATTGGGAACCATAAACCTCCATTGGACTGGTCCATGAGTAGGTCAGGTACTGCAGTGGTTTGCCATTGCCTTCTGCAGTATGGCTGACCAGGAGACTCTGCTGCTCTTAACACCTGACATCAGGCATGTTGGAAGGAATTGCAGGCTGATAAACAACTTGTTTGGCTATGCTATGACTGCACTTTCCATGGCCATCAATCCTGGAGTGGAACTTGAACCCATGGCTTTTAGTAGGGACACTACCACTGCACCACAAGCTCTCTCAGCACAAGGGCAGCGAAATGTGAGGAACGTTTTATGTAGTGAGTGTTAATGACCTGGAACTCGCTGCTAATGAGGGTGCTGGAAGGAGAAATGATTGATGACTTCAAAAAGAAATTGGATGGGCAAATACATTTGTGGGGTTATGGGGATGAAGAAGACATGTGGAACTGACGATATTGCTCAACAGAGTCAGCATGGACCCAATGGGTCAAAAGGTCTCTTTCCTATCTGCCATGATTCTATGACACCATTTTTGGAGATAGGCTATCGACCAATATTCCCTTATAAACCCACTAATTCACATAATTACCTTGACTACATTTCTTCTGGACTCTATTCCATTTGCTCAGTGTCGCAGCCTCTGTTGTATCTATCCCAACAATGTGACCTTCCAAAATAGTACTTCTGATCTATCTTCTTTTTTCATCAATCGTGGGTTTCTCCATTGTGGGTGGCAAAGCCTTTGAGTATGTGTTGTGCCACTTCCTCCACTTCTGCTCTAACCCCTTCCTCCATCCCCTCCAAAACCATGGTCGCCTTCCTCTTGTCCTCATCTTGCATTAAAATATATCTTCCTCTACTGGTTCTGTCAACTCCAGCATGATGTCACCAGCAAACGCATCTTCCTCTCCACTCCCATTTCAGTGTTCCGAAGGGATAATAAACCTCACACTGCTGAGGACCCAAGTTTGATCCCTGCACCAGGTTGGATCCTGGCCCTAGGCCACTGTCTGTGTGGAGTTTGCACATTCTCCCCGTGTCAGCCTGGGTCCCAGCCCCACAACCCAAATATGTGCAGGGTAGGGGGATTGGCTATGCTTAACTGCCCCTTAATTGGATATTTTTTTTTTTAAAAAGCTTGACGTAAGCTTGAACAACAGCACCTCATCTTTCATCTCGGCACTAGCAGCCTACCGGACTGAACGTGAAGCTGAATAATTTCAGATGATAACCTCTGCCCCTCTTTTGCTTCTGTTTCTGTTAGAACACAAGTGTGGGAAATGGAACCAACGTGCTTCTCTTATTCCCAGTTGCACTTCCTTTAGAAATATATTTTGTTCACCTGCTTGTTCGACTAACATCATCTTTTGACTTGCACCGTTATCCCTTTTGTCATGTAATCTCTCTTGCCGTCCTCGCTATCGCAGATTCCCCCATTTTGCTTTTGCCTCACTTCCCCACTTAAAATTGATACGTCTCTAAAGTACTCCCAGTTTTGACAAAACATCGTTGACTGGAAACTTAACTCTCCTGTTTTTCTCCCCACAGTTGCTGTCAGCCCTGCCGAGTATTTAGGGCATTTTCTGATTTTTTTTAAATTGCAAATTCTGCTTAGCTTATGAAATGTATGTTTTCTAATTAAATGGACTAGTGTTACCCTGGTTATGCATGCCTCAAATATCTTTGGGGAATGGTTTTTATGTACGCAGAATCTCAATATGTTTGTATAAATGATCCTTCAGCAAATAGCTCTTAATGAGCATTCGCCTTCATGAAGTGATGCGGGTTAGCTAACCAATTCACAGAAATATGGAATTAAATTATAAGATTGTCAGAAAGTATTTCTAATTTTTGTAACATTCCATGCAATTCAGCAATTTATTTGCATCAGTATGCGTTGAAAATAACACGTTTCGATCGGTTGAGCAGCATATTTGCAATTTAACTGTGGATTAAAAGGCTTCCCGTGACTTCCTAGTTCGCAGTCAGCCTCTTTCACACATCATCAGCAGTAATAAAACATTCACTCCTGGCCAGTTGTGAGATTGTGATAGAATCTCTTCAAAGCAGAAAACAACCATTACAAAATGCGGTACAACATTTTTTTGTCGAGCTTAAGAAATTGTTGAATAAATGTTCTGATTATGAATGTGCAAGCTGTGATCAAGAATCAGCCGGGCACCTCATAGTGAACATCTGAAGATTGAAACGCTGGCAGGAGGTCATTAGTGGAACTTCCATTCCGTCATCTCTTGTAAGCATTAAATGTTCATGTTTCTATTCCAATATGTTGACGAACACTGATTTAAAGCGAACGTTTTTTTTTTGAAGAGATTGTCAAACCTACAGTCCTTGCGGATGCGGGTGTAGCGGTATTGCTCTTGGCAATCATGGGAGGCATCATTTGGGAGACTCCCGGGTAAGAAATTAGGAAGTATCCAGAAATTGCTGGGGAGTTGAATATCTTTGGAGGAAGAGAGGGAGATGGAGAATCAAGATCAAGAGGGAAATTAGAGGACGGAACCCAGGGTTTGCTTTCATAGAATTTACAGTGCAGAAGGAGGCCATTCAGCCCATCGAGTCAGCACCGGCTCCTGGAAAGAGCACTCTACCCAAGGTCAACACCTCCACCCTATCCCCATAACCTAGTAACCCCACCCAACACTAAGGGCAATTTTGGACACTAAGGGCAATTTATCATGGCCAATCCACCTAACCTGCACATCTTTGGACTGTGGGAGGAAACCGGAGCACCCGGAGGAAACCCACGCACACACGGGGAGGATGTGCAGACTCTGCACAGACAGTGAGCCAAGCCGAAATTGAACCTGGGACCCTGGAGCTGTGAAGCGATTGTGCTATCCACAATGCTACCATGCTGCCCAAAAGGGATGGAGCTGAGTTGAGGACAACGTTCACTTTAAGGAACGCTGAATCAACAAACTTGTCCACTTTGTGCCATATCTTGGTCAGTCCCTGTCTGCTGACTTTGGTGTGAAGTCTAAGTACAGATTAGCTCAAACAGATCTTCCCAGTTCAGAACTGTCACTTTCTATTTAAATTCTGGAGTTAAATAGCAAACCTGAGTCCAAACCAGTTTAAATTGTTTTAATTCATTCATGAGATATAAGCAGTGCTGAAATGTTCAACATTTATTGGCCATCTCTAATCACCCTTGCTGGTGAGCCAGCTTCTTGTACTGCTGCAGTCCGTGTGGTATAGGTACGCCTACAATACTGTTGGGCAGGGAGTTCCAGGATTTTGAAACATAGAACATAGAACATAGAACATAGAACAGTACAGCACAGAACAGGCCCTTCGGCCCTCGATGTTGTGCCGAACAATGATCACCCCACTTAAACCCACGTAACCCGTATACCCGTAACCCAACAATCCCCCCATTAACCTTACACTACGGGCAATTTAGCATGGCCAATCCACCTAACCCGCACATCTTTGGACTGTGGGAGGAAACCGGAGCACCCGGAGGAAACCCACGCGCACACGGGGAGGACGTGCAGACTCCACACAGACAGTGACCCAGCCGGGAATCGAACCTGGGACCCTGGAGCTGTGAAGCATTGATGCTAACCACCATGCTACCGTGAGGCCCCTACAGAGACAGTGAGACAGAGACAGTGAAGGATGGTGATATCGTTCCAAGTCAGGCTAATAACTGGCTTGAAGAGGAACTTGCAGATGGTGGTGTTTCCATGCTGCCCTTGGCCTTCCAGGTAGTAGAGGTCGCAGATTTGGCAAATGCTGTTGAAGGAGGCTTAATGAGTTGCTGCAGTACATGGTATATATGGTATACCCTGCTGCTACTCTAAGGCAGGGTATTGGAGTGAGTGAATGTTTAAATTGATGCCAATCAATGAGGCTGCTTTGTCCTGGATGGTGTGAAGCTTCCTCAGTGTTTTTGGGACCACACTCATCCAGGTAAGTGGAGAATATTCCAAAACACACCTTGTAGATGTTGGACAGGCTTTGGGGAGTCAGGAGGTGAGTCTGCAGGATTCCTACCCTCTACATGCATTTGTAGATAGAGTATTTCAGTATTTATATGTCTGGTCCGGTTACGTTTCTGGTCAATAATAATCCCCATGTTGTTAAAGGTGGGGGATTTAGTGGTGGCAATAACGTTGAATGTCAAGGGGCAATGCTTCACTCTGGTTGGAGATGGTCATTGCCTGGCACGTGCCACTTGTTCCTTGCCACTTGTTAGCCCAAGCCTTTTAAAATATTTTTTAAATTCATCTACGGGATGCGAGCATCGCTGGTTAGGCCAGTATTTATACCCATCCCTAATTGCCCTTCGAAGGTGATGGTGAGCTGCCTTCTTGAACCGCTGCAGTCCCAGAAGTGTAGGTACACCCACAGTGCTGTAAGGGAGGGAGTTCCAGGATTTTGTCCTAGTGACATTGACGGAATAGCGAACTATTTCCAAGTCAGGGTAGTGAGTGACATGGAGGGGAACCTCCAGGCAGTGGGTTTCCCAGGTTTCTGCTGCTGTTATCCTTCTAAATGGTAGTGTCATTGGATTCAAAGGTTCTGTCTAAGGACCCTTGGAGTGTTACTGCAGTTTATCTTGTAGATGGTACACACGGCTGCCTCTATTCATCGGCGGTGGTAGGTTTGAATGTTTGTGAAAGGAGGAGCAATCAAGCGGACTGCTTTGACCTGGATGATGTTGAGTTCCTTCAATGTTGTTGGAGCTGCACACATCCAGAAAAGTGGAAAGTATGCCATTACATTCCTGACTTTTGCTTTGTAGATGGTGGACAGGCTTTGGTGGTGGGGGGGGGGGGGGGGGGTCAGGAGGTGAGTCACTCGCCATAGGATTCTGAACCTTTGGCCTGCCCTGGTAGCCACAGAATTAATATGGCTAGCCCAGTTCGGTTTCTGATCAATGGTAATCCCAGGATGTTGATTGTGGGGTTTCAGCGATGGTAATGCCATTAAATGTCAAGGGGCGATGGTTAGATCATTTGTAAGAGATGGTCATTGCCTGGCACTTATGTGGCACCAATGTAACTTGTCAAGTCAGCCCAAGCCTGGATATTGTCCAGGTCTTGCTGCATTTAAACATGGACTGCTTCATTATCTGGGAGTTGTGAATGGTGCTGCGCAGTCATCCACAAACATCCCCACTTCTGACTTATGATGGATGGGATGTCATTGATGAAGATGATTGGGCCTAGGACATTACCCCGAGAAACACCTGCAGTAATGTCCTGGAGCTGAGATGATTGACCTCCAACCATCAGAACTATCTTCCTTTGTACCAGGTATGACTCCAACCAGCGGAGAGTTTCTCCCCCTGATTCCCATTGACTCCAGTTTAGCTAGGGCTCCTTGATGCCATACTCGGTCATATGCTATCTTGATGTCAAGGGCAGTCACTCTCACCTTACCTGTGGCATTTAGGTATTTTGTCCATTTTTGAACCAAGGCTGTATGAGGTCAGGAGCTGAGTGACCCTGGCGGATCCCAAACTGAGCGTCTATGAGCAGGTTATTGCTGAGTAAGTGCCGCTTAATAGCACTGTTGATAGCTCCTTCCATCACTTTGCTGATGATGGAGAGTAGACTGATAGGGCAATAATTGGCTGGGTTGGATTTGTCCTGTTTCTTGTGTACAGGACACACCTGAGCAATTTTCCACATTGCCGAGTAAATGCCAGTGTTGTAACTGTACTGGAGCAGCTTGGCTAGGGATGCAAGCAAGTTCTGTCACACTCGTCTTCAGAACTTTTGTCAGAATATTGTCAGGGGCCATAGCCTTTTCAGTATCCAGTGACTTTATCCGTTTCTTGATATCACGTGGAGTGATTCGTATTGATTGAAGACTGACATCTATGATGCTGGGGACCTCAGGAGGAGACCGAGATGGATCACCCACTTGGCCCTTCCAGCTGAAGATAATTGTCAATGCTTCAGATTTGTCTTTTGCACAGATGAGGATGGGGATCTTTGTTGAACCTCCTCCTCCAGTGAGTTGTTTAATTGTCCACCGCCATTCACGGCTGGATGTAGCAGGCTTGCAGAACTTATATCTGATGCGTGTGTTGTGGAATCGCGTAGCTCTGGCTATTACTTGCTGCTTATGCTGTTCGGCACACAGGTGCTGGATGCTCTCCAAGTCTTGCTACACGAGTGGAAGGATTGCTTCAATATCTGAGTTGTTAATCTTATTGAAAATTGTGCAGTCATCAGTAAACATCCCACTTCTAATTTTATGATGGAGGGAAGGTGTAGCCATCGAAGTTGGCCACTTCCCGACATAAAATGGAGAATTGAAATGCATGCAGGGAAAATTGGACAATGTCAGAAAGACAAGCAGGCTGCAGAATCTATCTGTGTATTCTGTCTGCAAAGAAACCAGACAGCACTGAAACTAACAGTTGCGCATATTAATTGAGCGATTCCCGGTGATTCTCGGGCACAATGGACACAATCGAGAATAACAAAGGTCAAGCCAGACTCTTAGGCGCCAGCAGGAGTCCCGGACAATAAGTTACAAACAGCCCCGAGAACCACCCAGCGATCGGGAAACAGCCCCAGTATTGGGGAATTCAAACCAATCGATTGGGATGAGGTCCAATCGATTGCAAGCAGGTATAGGGTCCGCCCAGATGGGCGCAAAGCCCCTGTGACCTATAAAGGACAGATCCCAAGTCCAGCTCTCTCTCTTAGCCGGCCCTCCCAGCAGAACACCTTTGCAGCAGCTCTCTAAGAACTTGAATGTGAGAAGGAGAGGCCTGGCCAGCAGCTACACCGACAAGTAAGTGTCAACCAATGCACACTATGAGAGTAGACACTCCTGACCCCTTAGCCCATACCAACTGGAAAGCCTGCAGTCTCAGGACAGAACAAGAGGCCATTGTTCCCTGATCCAGTGTGTTCCCTTATCGAAGATAAGTATTGGCTTATAGAGGTAGGAATAGTTTAGTCCGTTAGTATTAGTTGCATGAGTATAAATCTACTGTGTAATAATAAATGTGTTTGAACCTTACTAACTGGTGTATTGAGTCATTGATCTGAACTTGAACTTGAACCTCGTGGCGGTATCATAAAGATACCTGGCGACTCTAGAGCTAAGGAATAAAACAGAGCCAATTGAGTGTTAAGCACACTCACCAGAACAAGCAACAAAGGTCATTGATGAAGCAGCTGACGATGGTTGGGCCTTAGGAAATGCTTCGAGGAACTCCTGCAGTAGTGTCCTGGGACTGCGATAACTGGTCTATAGTAGCCACAGCCATTGTTTTGAACTAGGTGTGACCCTATCCAATGGATACCTCTCTCCCTCATTCCCATTGACACCATTTTCTTTCCTCTATATATTTTTATTTTTCCATTTTTACAATTAATGCAACAAACCCTCAAAACTGGCGCAGTGCAGCATAAATACTTCTCCATATATCAATAGAGTAAAAGACAGAACACCATCACAGTTGGCTCAGCTCAATTATTATGCCCAGCGATTTCATTTATACAAAAAGAATATTGAAAAGACAAGCGAGAGGATGATGGAATAGCAGATAAAGCCATGATGATGCACATCCTAACCTACAGCATGTTAAAGTCAGTGTTGGACATACCTTAGTGAAAACCTTGCAGGAACAAGTCAGACATTGCAGAACCTATATATTTGAGGAATGGGTCGCATACTTTTTGAAATACATCCAATTTGAATCTGAGGATACAGGTTAGGAATTCCATTGGGATCCATTCCATGATAATTTTATGGCAATTCTGAACTAAAGGAGATTTATCGCTAATCCAGTAGAGGACATTCTACATGCTGCAAATGCTAGGATATTATACAGCCTTTTTTCATGAGCATCAATAATCGTTCTATCTGGAAGCCCCAGAATCAAGAACAAAGGATCAAATTCTAAGGCCGTATTGAATATCTTCTGAAACTCTAAGTACATCAGACCAGTCCGATTTCATTTTGACACAGGACCAAACACAATATTTGTAATCTCCCTCGATTACTCAACTTTTGACACAGCGAGGATATAGTAGGGTTAGAAGAATATATAGAACATAGAATATACAGTGCAGAAGGAGGCCATTCAGCTCATCGAGTCTGCACCGACCCACTTAAGCCCTCACTTCCACCCTATCCCCGTAACCCGATAACCCCTCCTAACTTTTTTGGTCACTAAGGGCAATTTATCATGGCCAATCCACTTACCCTGCATGTCTTTGGACTGTGGGAGGAAACTGGAGCACCCGGAGGAAACTCACGCAGACACGGGGAGAACGTGCAGACTCCGCACAGACAGTGACCCAGCCGGGAATTGAACCTGGGACTCTGGCGCTGTGAAGTCCCAGTGCTATCAACTTGTGCTACCGTGCTGCCCTTACCGTGCTGACCACAGGGTCAAACCTGTGTCTTGATCTTGGTGTGATATGCAGGTGGTTTTAAATTTTAAACTGAGTCTTCTTCATTCCATTACAGACTAAGATTCTACTGGCCTTTTCCTATATATTGCCTCAAGTCTCCTCATTAATATTCACTGCAAAGTCTTTTTCTCAAGCACGCAGTCTCTTGTATACTCGCACAGCATCTAGCACATAAAGTATCATAAAACTTGCTGATTAATTGCTTAGGGTCCATACATATCCGTATTTTTTCCACTGTGGAGGTAAAAGTGTTGAGATGCATAGATGTCTTATTAAGGATAAAGTTTCTGAGTTGTATGTATCTGAAAAGGTTGTATCTTGGGATGTCAAATTGTTGACACAACTGCTCAAAAGATAACAGGGAGGCAGCACAAAATATATCATCAGCCTACAGACATTTCTATCTCTCCACATGTCAGATCTATGGTCCATACGACTTGCTGGGAAATCCAGGTTGCCCTCAATGGGAGAGAGAGTGGAAGATAACTTTGATCTCCCTCCCAGCTGACAGATCATCCTCCATGCTCTCAGAGTATTAATGGCTATAGAATTTTCGCACTTGGCAGGCGTAACGTTGAAATCCGGGAGAAACAAAGGGGCCCCTCAGGAGTAGACAGATTGGCCAGCTTCAATGGTGAGCCAAATGGAGGAGGGGTCCTCTCTGATCCATTCCCATATGAATCTAAGATGAAAAGGTAACTGATACATTTAAATATTTGGAACCTCTAACCCCTCTCTCCCACCCAGCTCCCCCCTTCCCCACCTTGAACCAGGAAGCTGCAGTATGGTTAATTCCAAGCAGGGTTTCTTTTTGTTTCATATAAAACAACTGAGCATCCTGGTCATTTCATTTAGAACCTTAGCAGACAACACGATTGGCAGCATCTGTAAAACATCCAATAACCTAAGCAGCACATTGATCTTATTCAGCGCTATCCTGTGCAGCCACACTATCAGTCAGCAGGACCAACAGTGCAGGTTCATTTGATGGATACAAATAGTGGGGAGGGAAGGTTTGCCCCATACAAATGTCTGAAAGAGGGGGTAACAAAAATACCCACATAAGTAAACCCTGAGGCGGCCACCTAAATGGGAAATTTGCAAAGGGGGGGACATCTCTCTCCCTCAGTTTTCCCAGATTATGACATCATCACGGATGTCACGGTCATCAAAGACTCTTGTCCTTAGCCTCTCAGAGGAGACGCTCATGGATTGGATATGATGTTGGATCGCCACATTGATATCAGCCTTAGATGAGAGGTGGCTCCCTAGGTAGGAAAAAGGTTCTATATATGGTAGGGTTTCTCCATTGATCTTGATGGAGGTGGAGACAGGGGGCGGGATTCTCTGATCCTGGGGCTAAGTGTTGACGCCGTCGTAAACGCCGTCGCGTTTCACAACGGCAGCAACAGGTCCCCAGGAGCAGCGATTCCGAGCCCCTGAGTAGGCCAGCATGGCACTGGAGTGACCCACCCCGCTCCAGCTGCTGATACTGGCACCAAATGGGCGCTGCGGATCTGCGAATGCACGCTGCGACCGGCGCAAATGCGTGTGTCCGCACTGCGACCGGCGCGATTGCGCGCATGCGCGGTGGCTTCCTTCTCCGCGTCGGCCCCGACGCATCATGGTGTAGGGCTACAGAGGCCCGAGAGGCTGGCCTGCCGATCAGTAGGGCCCAACCCCGGGCCAGGCCACAGCGGAAGCCCCCCTTCCCCCCCCCCCCACCCCCCTCACCCACCAGGCCGCCCCCGGAAGGATGCACGGCGTGGTCCCGCCGGGTAAGGCCACACATGGGATTCCAAGCGAGACTTGGAATTTTTTTGTTGCCACTTGGCCTATCCCAATGGCATCATTTCTCCGCTCTCCGGCGAATCGGCGTCGGGCCGTTGTCGCGCAATTCGCGCCCGGCCCGTCGGTTCTCCGGCCCGGCGTGAGCTGAGAGAATCCCCGCCCAGGATCTTGCACTGGTTGGAAAGGACTTGAGTTTTCTTGAGTTTAAGGCTGAGACTGATTCTTAAGTATGCTCCTGCGAAGGTGCCAAGCATGGCATGGGGATTCTCTTCTGAGAAAGTGGAGATGGCGATGTCATTAGTATACTGAAGTTCCACAAGCGATGTCAGTGTCATTTTCTTCTTGGATTTCAACCAGTTGAGGTTGAAATGTTTTCCACCCTTCCCGTAGACAATGTCCACTCTACTGGGAAGCTTGTTCTTGACAAGGTAAAGAATGGTGGTGATAAAGATGGAGAAAAGGGTGGGGACATCCCTGATTGCATCCAGTCTTGACCGCAAAGATTTTTGTCTCATTTCTATCGGTGAGGACTGTCGCTGACGTGGAGGAGTCGGAGGATGTAGATGAATTTCTCTGAATTTCCCATGGTGGGGTTTGAACTCAGGTCTTCCGTTGTTAGTCAAGGCCTCCGGAGTACTAGTTCTACATTACCATTGTGTTAGTGTCTGCACAGATCTGATGGTTATCAGTATTATTATTATATTTAGTGAGATTTCAATAGTAACTGGTGGAATCAAAGTTCCTCCAACCTCTGGTTCCTTCATGTAAACTTTTGCTTCCTCTATTCCATGGCGTCCATCCACTCCCCCCCCCCCCCCCCCCCCCCCCCGCTTTTCCATTTTATTCCATGGCTCTTGTTTTCCAATGTCTTCTCCTCCGGTCCCATCTCATCTCATCGGTTTCATCTAAGGCTGATTCATCTAATTTTCATTTTTCATTTCAAATTCCCCGAAACTCCTGTATGACAACGATGGAGAAAGCACACGCATGATGCTCAACTACACGGACCCAACCTTTTACTTTATACAGTAAATGCTGCAATATTTGTAGATGTCATGTGGCCAGATGTCACATGATCAGAATGTTACACAATCAAACCTCCCTAATTGGCGACCATATTAAGGGCTCGGTTCAGATTGCGGGTGTTGACTTTCGCAGCCTGGCCCAGCTTTTGGTTTGAGGTGAGGGACTTTTCCCATATAAGGGGAGGATTGCTGTCCATCCACCCAGGCATCTCTTCATCCCTTTCCTCTGTATGCCAAGCCAATGCGAGGGCTGTTCCTCTGAGTCCTTCTGCAATCTGTGATTTGCTAGTTACCCTGTCAATAAATCAAGATATTGCCCTCTAGAATCAGTTACAAACTATAACAATTCTACTGATTTATTTTTAACTTCCTTCACTGAATGTCAGTGTTGCTCATGTGGCCAGGATTTATTGCCCATCCCTGACTGCCCTAGAAGGGCGTAGCTTGGGATTTCAGAGGGGAGCTAAGAGACCACATTGCTGTGGGTCTGGAGTCACATGTGGGCTAGACCAGGCCAGGTGGCAGATTTCCTTCCCTAAAGAATATTAATGAATCAGATGTTTTTTTAAAGCAACCAGCGCCAAGGAGCCGGGCTCAATTCCGGGCTTGAGTGACGGAAGTTTGCACTTTCTCCCCGTGTCTACATTGGTTTCCTCCGGGTGCTCCGGTTGCCTCCCACAGTCCAAAGATGTGCAGGTTGGGTGGATTGGCCATGCCTTTAGTGTCCAAAGATGTGCAGGTTAAGTAAGAGTGGTTACGGGATGCGGGGGGCCGAATAGGATGCTCTTTCAGAGGGTCGGTGCAGAACCTCGATGGGCCTAATGGCCTCCTTCTCCACTTTTGGGATTCTATGGTCCTACGGACTGAGACTAGTACCATAGCCCAGACTAATTCAATTCCAGATATTATTAATCAAATTTAATTTACACCAGCGACCGTTGTGAGATTTGAACCTCCCACGTTCCCAGAAAATTTGCTTGGGTCTCTGGAACTTACAGTGTCCCGGCTTGGAACCAAAGACAGATGCAAGCAGAAAACAACCACCACACTCGGCGCATGAAACTGGGTAAAGTGAAAAGCAATTGCTGGGTTACTATTACCAGAACTTTAACCTGGTGTTGTAAGACGTCTTACTGGGCTGCTGTGGTTAGAAATATAACAGAGCTTTTAAAATTAAACACTCTGCAGAATGGAATTGTAATCTTTCTCAATTCATTTGGCCTATGAGAGGTCCCCACATATGATATTTCGACGTCGATAGCTGCCCCTCTGACTTCAATACGATTTTAATGGTATGCCAACCTCCCAGGCGGCTGCATGCGACAGGGGAGGGGAATGACAGAGATAGCCTGGACATCCTCTGCATCGAAAGCCAAGTGTGCACACAGCCAGCTGTACCTGGCTTGAAGACTCAGCCGCAGAGGAGCACAAACCTGGGGGTGGGGGAGGTGAGGTGGCGCTCTGGCTCCCCAGGGGATTAAGCTGATGATTTGTTTGGACTCGGGAGTGCTGGTTGGCTGCAGATTAGAGCCCAGTGGCTCATGGAAAAGGGGAGGTGGGGGAAGTGGAACTTGCTTCCAGTCAGTGAGGACCGCTGCTGGTTAGCAAGAAGTTGCACCTTTCTCCCTCCACAATCAAGCTTCTCCTGACTCTCTCATTGCAGCATGGAAGAGTCCACTGGTAGATTTCTCAGCAGCTTTCGGTGATTTTATTTTTTTTTTGGGGGGGGAGGAAGCAAAACCCCTTTCGTTTTGTTGAATTAACTGGCCGCGCGAACGCTCCTGACAGGCAGCAGAATATGGAGGGGAGGATGCCAGAGGTGGCTCTTGTTTTGTCTGCCTGCCTCTACCTGTCCTGCTCTGCACCCATACACGAGGAGGACACAGAGCCGGGCTCCGGGCTCCCGTTCACAGGTAAGGGAGTCGACAATTTTTGTTCACTTTAGTTCTGCTGGAAACCTTCTTTGGGAGCCGTGGCTGTGTGAGGTGATTACTGAATGTCCTGCAGCAAACGTTAATTTCTTCAAAGGTAACATGCAGCCTGCACTGCACAACGTGCCAGCAGGTTTTAACACCTGGACAGCTTCACCTTGGCTACGATACACCTGCCTTTCGGTACGTATTACTTTGCATTGACTTATCGCACCATACTGAAGTCTGGTTCGTTAGGATAAATTAAACCACGATCTGCTTTGCTCAGGAACATTGTGCATTGACTGAAAAGGGCATCTTTAGTGGCCGTTTGTACGAGCTGGATTCCGCCAAGCGGCGCTGTCTCTCCACTGGTACCTCCAGAGTAAGAGCTTGTCAAAACCCCCGCTTCTTTCCGCTGTGTTTGATGTAGATCGATCGATCAATCATTGAGCAAAAGCGCATTTCATTTTAATTGTGAATTTCAGGCATTGCATGTGTTCCCACTGTTGTCAATATCCCCACGTTTCTCCTCCCACCCCCTCAAAGCATCAGGAACAAGACGATTTACTGACCCATTTCTGCACAGGATTGCAATTTGAAACGGTGCAACTTTTTCCCCCCCAAAACATCTCCACACACTTTTTAAACCGGGAAAAGGCTATCGTGAACCGCGTTCTGAACGCTCCTTTTGGACACGATGCCTCAAGTCCTCCTGCAGCGCAACTGATGCCATGTGACTTTCGGCATAATCAATGTTAAACACTGACCAGAGGCAGCCGCTGATTATAATTGCTTTGAGCTGAATCATCTATTATGAGGGGCATGGATAGAGGGCAGCTGTTCCCCTTCGTTGAAGGGTCAGTTACCAGGGGACACAAGTTCAAGGTGAGGTTCAGGGGGGATTTGAGGGGGGGGAAATTGACGCAGAGAGTGGTGACAGTCTGGAATGCACTGCCTGGGAGGGTGGTAGAGGCGGGTTGCCTCACATCCTTTAAAAAGTACCTGGATGAGCACTTGGCATGTCATAACATTCAAAGCTATGGGCCAAGTGTGGGCAAATGGGATGAGGTAGGCAGGTCAGTTGTTTTTCATGCGTTGCAGACGCGATGGGCCGAATGGCCTCTTCTACACTTAATCTGTGAAGAAGCCAATTCTGATCATTCAGTTGTGCTAAAAATCTCCAGTATGGGAGTAACTGTATTTATTGGTTTATTTCATAGGGACATAGAGGGTGGGATTCTCCGCTCCTACAGCTGTAATCTGCGGGAGGTCTACGTGAAAAAAATGGGCTCGAACCCCTCACTAGTACTGGTGAGGGGCTAGCACGGCACCGGCCAAAGCTTCCACTCCAAAAACATCTGGAGAATGGCCGGGTCCCGGGCCGCGCCTGACGATCTGCAGCGGTCGTGTTGTGTAACATGGTGCTGGCCATGCATTGACCCGACCTGCAAACTGTGACCCCACAACCCATACCCTGGCCAACCCCCACCAGTCCTCCCAGCCCTTACTGAAGCCCTCGGGCCAGCAGCAGGGATCCCAGCAGAGTGTGGCAGCGCTGGATAGTTTGCAGCGCCACGTCGGGTTCAATATTTCTATGAGGACACGTGTCCCATTCCATCTGGAAGACGGCCCATCGGGGGCTGAGCATTGCGAGTGGGCTTGCTGGTGAGGCGCCAACAGCATTGCGACAGCGCGCATAATGATGAAGCTGGTTTGGAAGGGGCGGAGACTCGCAATTCAGTGCTGACCCCAATTCCGGCGTCGGAATCGATTCTCCGCTTGATTGACGATTATGAAATTGGCATCAGGCAATGGAGAATCCGCCCCATGAAATAGGAGCAGGAGTAGGTAATTCAGCCCCTCTAGCCTGCTCCACCATTCATTAAGATTATGGCCCATCTGTTTGTGTTTCGAATTCTACACTCAAGTCTACCCCGATCACCTTCAATTCCCTTGCCAAACAAGAATCTATCTCTGCCTTAAAAGTATTTGGCGACCCTATTGTCACCGCTTTCTGAGTTCCAAAGTCACACCACCCTCTTGAGAGAAATAAAATTCTCCTCTCTGTCCTAAAATAATGACCCCTTAATTTCAGAGCAATTCTGGACTCTCCCACAGAAGGAAGCATCCTTTCCACATCCACCTTGCCCAGACCATTTAGGACCTTATATACTTCAATCAACTCACCCCCTTTTTTTTTCCAATAACTGAACGATCAATCCAGGTGAAAGGCTGAATATAATTATGGGACCAACAGCTCTGTAGAATTTTGAAATATCGATAAGATTTTGGCTTCACTTTTATATTTCAGACAGTATGACATAATTTCACGAGAGTGATTTGTAAAATGAGGTGGGATTCTCTGTCCCACTGCACCCGTTTTCCGGCGTTGCGCACCCCCCCCCCCCCACCAGCAGCGGAATTCTCCATCCCGGCAGCCAGCCAATGGGGTATCCCATTGTGGGAACCCCCACGCAGTTTGGAAATCCTGCACTGCCAGTGAAATGGAGGATCCCGCCAATGGAGAATCCAGCTCCATGACTTCATAATGTCAGCTTTCTTTTGGGAATATTCGATATTTGCTGATTTTTGGGAAGATTCAATATGGTGCTGAATGACTCATCCATTCCTATCCAGCTCAAATCGATCTTTGTGTGTTCTCTTTAGTGTGACTAACCCTGGTGGCACAGATTCTGGAGGTTTCTTCTATCTGGTCAAGCAGGCCCGTTCACTCTATCTCCAGTATTTATATAACTAGTAAATATGAAAATATGCATAGAAAATGTTGGGTGTACACACATTTTTTATGCCCTTTGTGTCTGTGATATTTCCCCTGGACCTCTTGCAACAATGTCTGGGAGATTAATCTTTAATTCTTGCAAACTCGAGGGCAATCCTGACGGGTTAGCAGCAACGATGAGTAATCCTTAACGATGAATGCTAATAGTTCACATCTTGGAGCATGAGCTGCAAGTATGCCTCAATGATGAACAATTGTTTCTGAACCTGTTCGTTGAGCACCTGTCCTGTAGTTTACATTTTCATTTGAAACTGCCCCTTTTTTTTGATAGAATTACAAAATTCTGCCTAGGATTAGCAATGAACCACAGTGCTGCTGTCCCTCAGAATAAACTTGCATTTGAATTGTCTTTAAAACAGTGCATTTGAGTGCATTGTTCAGCACCAAGCTCTCTGCCCAAGTGTAACAAAGGTCAGCTACAGATTAGAGGTTCTAGAAATTAAATCAAATGAAAAAATTGCTTATTGTCACAAGTAGGCTTCAAATGAAGTTACTGTGAAAAGCCCGAGTCGCCACATTCCGGCGCCTGTTCGGGGAAGCTGGTACGGGAATTGAATCCACAATTATGGCCTGCCATGGTCTGCTTTAAAAGCCAGCTATTTAGCCCTGTACTAAACCAGCCCTTACAGAATGCAGTCACTGCAGCATCAGTACTCACTTGTACCAATATAAATGACCACTAGCCAGCGATCCATCTGACCTCAAGCTGCAGTTTTATGACATACTGATTTGGGTTACTTTACAATGTTCCATAATATTAACCTTGCAACTGATATGTTGCTCTAACAGGCTGCGACTGGTAGAAATCTGATAGTATATTGTCTCCCTTGTACAGTTTTATTACAAAAATAGGTTGAGCACCGTAACTGAGCTTGGTTTAGAGCACGTGTCTCTGGACACTGATCATGAGTGAGAGCCATTGTAATTTGACTTTCTAGAGGGACACACAACACGGTTGAAGCTGGAGCTGTCTTGATCTGCAGTACTCAACTACATGAGATAGGCTTGCCGAACAATCTGAGAAATTTTTGAATTCAGCTTTGACAAAGGTCACCTAGACTCGAACAGTTGGCTCCTTCTTTCTCCACAGATGCTGCCAGAGTTGCTGAGATTTTCTGCTTTAATCTGGGAAACTTTGTTGATTTATTTATTTGAAGGAGGGTATAAATATGAGCATATTCTCCACATTGGAAGAAGATCTGATCATTATGGATGCTCTCACTAATTGGTATTCAATGATATATATTTATTTTTATGTCACTGGCCCTTAATAATAATGATAATCGCTTATTGTCACAAGTAGACTTCAATTAAGTTACTG
This sequence comes from Scyliorhinus canicula, assembly GCF_902713615.1. Classification (NCBI taxonomy): domain Eukaryota; kingdom Metazoa; phylum Chordata; class Chondrichthyes; order Carcharhiniformes; family Scyliorhinidae; genus Scyliorhinus; species Scyliorhinus canicula. The sequence goes on along the minus strand of NC_052166.1, from coordinate 35,735,557 downwards.
TGAAAAGCCCCCAGTCCGCTCGGGTGCAATTTAATGGCTGTGTTGCATCCAGCGAGGATCCGTGCAGGCTGGTTAAATCAAAGGAGAGGCCCAAATTGGGAACCATGCCGGGCGCTGAGTGATTTGCGATCAAACCAGCCCACTCCCGTTGGCGGGATCTGGATCCCACCTCAACGCGGCGCGGAGCTAATTAAGGGCAATCTCCATCTCATTAGAGAAATGGAAGCACGATCTAACGGCCTCCTGTGACCTAACCGACTCCCCAGTGCTGGACACGCGTGCAACGATTATTACTGGTCCACACAAATGTGGATCAGGCGTCACGGCAGCTGGAAAGGGTCTCTCAGGCCATTGGAAACCCCTAGGTAGTCAGGGACAGGCAAGGTGGCACCCTGGCTCTCGCTCTGGCACTTGGCCAATGGCCAGGCCTGAGGGGGGCCATGAAAGGAGGGATGGGGGGTTAATGATGGGTGGGGGGGGGGGGTGAAATGTACTCCCTGGGCAGATGTTGGAAGCAGATCCAATAAATTTCAAAAGAGGCTTGGATGTATACTCAAAAAGGAATCTTCAGGACTATGAGGAAGGAGCAAGGAGTGGGGCAAGCTCTCTAAAAAAGCAGGAAAGATGGATTCCTTCTGTGCTGTTATTCTGATGCCCTGTCATTGGAGCAATTGGTTTGCCATTGCTCAGGAGTTAGCATATTCACTGCCTTCAGGAATTTGTCTATAAATTGGCTCAACATGAGCAGTGAATTGTGCTACATAGGGTAAGCATAGACATTTGTTGACACGGGTCATGACAAGTCACTTTGCTCTATTATTGCTTAATTTGGCATTGCTGTACATCAGTGATATTATTTATTATTTGTTTGAATTTTCTTCTGGTATACAATTGTTCTTTCACTGAAGTCTCTGTATTTGACAGAGAATCTTGAAATGGTGTAAACACACAGTTTGCATTTAACCTCAAATAAATATACAATCAACATACTTAACTTTTTTTTTCTAATTCTATATACATCTTTTTCTATTGACCTTTTGCTTCTCATTAAGTGTTCTCTTTTGTTATCCCATTATTCATTCTTCTAAAAGCTGTAAATGGCATAGTTCGAAGGATATAACGAAGGAAATCTCATGTTGACTGAGGAAGGTAAATTGGGGAGCCAGGAAGTGAATGGAAAAGCCTTTTATTGCACCTGTACCTTGACTGAGCTGTCCTGTGCTTATTTATTCATCTAATGAAAATATTGCACATTATAACAGCAACTTCACTTCAAAAATACATCATCGGTTGTAAAGTAATTAGAACATTCTGAGTGTGTTAAAGGCACTGTATAATCACCAGTTTCTTCTTTAGCATATACCTCAGGGTCATATCAGCAAAATATATCTTACACATGCTTCTAATTGACTTATATATATTTGGAAAAATGGCAATAAATCACAGCAAAACACCCTTTCAAAGGAAAAGTTAAAGAAAGTCAGTCATTTCCTGTTGCAGTTTGCAAGGAGCCAGGGATTTGCAGGCAGCAGCCAATAAGGACATGCGGCGACTTCTGCTGACTCTCAGGAGAGCCGAGTAGCAGTGGTATTACTTTAGTGCTGCTTTAGGAGACAAAAATGTTCCTCAGTTGCAGCAGTTAACCTCATCCTGTGTCCATTTAGGCCACGTTCTCTTTTTATCCTTCTCCCCCCTCCATCTTTGCAAGAAGAAAATAAGGGTCTGGATTAAGCGGTCCCCCAGCCGCATGTTTCTTGGTGGCGCGCAGTTCGTTGGCGGGGAGATTCTATCTTCCCACCGCTTATCAATGGGACATCCCATTTTAACCACCCCATGCCAACAGGGAACCCGGGGGCGGGAGTGCGCTGCCAGTGGGAAAAGTGAATCACAACGACCGGTTGTGCGCCGCTCCAGAAGAATATTTGCCAGATTTAATGGGGACATGACCCAGTCAACACAGCTCCGCTACAAGCTGCTTGCTTCAAGACAGATTCGTTCCATGCATTGGTTAAAGGCTATCCTGTGTCAACATCCTTCTTTGTGATGTAATTAAACCTTGAATTGTCTAACCTTGCTGCTTTAGAAAACAATAAAACATGCATCCGAACTTGGCATTAGCTGCGTAAGGGAGATCTGGTGCAGTTTTTTTTATTTTATCATGGTCTAAACTGTTTTGAGAATCAGGAAAGTAAGTCTGCTCTGAAGAAAAAAATGGTGTTCATAGAATTGATGTTCCTGTCTGCACTGGTACAGTCGGAGTAACAACAGGGATTTAACCTGCATATTAACTAATCTGGCACGCTTGGCAAAGAGATTTTATTTCACAATAGTGTAGTCGCGTGACCCATGTGACTGGCCCGGGGCCTATCGTGCGGGAGCATGGAAACCCCTACCAATGAGGGATCAGCGTGTGTTCCGGGGAGCGGGGTTGTAGTCAGAAGTCAGAGTGTTAACACCTAAATTAGACTGGTCTGTACATAGTTACCCTGGTTAGTTGCCAATAAACACCTCATTACTACCGCCTACCCGGTATTGCCTCAAGCCACCATAGAAAGTGAAAATGTTTAAGAAAGGCATCCTTGACCCCGATTCGAATAATTCATCCAAAAGTCTTAGTTTGATTTGTGAATGGTTTGATTTGTGGGGTGGGGTTAGCTGTGATATAAATCTCCCACAGCTATCCAAACACTCAAGAGCATACTGTACTGATCACATCTCTGCCAATTGTTGATCTAAACCTTCTGCTGGAAATGCAGTGCATAGTTAAGAGAACAGATTCTCCCAGAGTCTTTAGTGACTGACACACCAGTAGATAGCATTGGTCACATTACCAAGTACTTGCACAGTGGAAATGCAGTAGCTGTGAGTCTCTTACCTAAGGTAACTCATTTTCAGCAGGGAAACATGAATCAACAATGGCATTTTGAGCTATACTACCTGGCATGCTTCCATATTCTAAAGCATAAAAATAGCATGTTCACAGTAAACAGAAAAGTTGCCTGGAAGGTAGGGAGAGGACCTGTGTAAGTCTGTTTTCTTCCAGTTATTTTTGGATGAGCCTGTAACTTCTAAGGTCAAATTTATGGGCATTTTCTGAAACTCGGGTCTCCTCCTGCTTAAACACAAGCTTATCGGAAATGCAATTGGCCATCACTTTTAACCAGTAATGCAAGGACAGAATACAAAAGGAAAAGGATGCTAACGTAGTCAGAGGACAAGTTATATAATTCAGAACAAAATCATTAAACCCAGCTGTACATGTCACTTTTCCATTTCTAAAATCTTCAATAATATTTTTGTTCCAATGCGCTTTTAGAAGGCATTTGTTCCTGCTCTTGGCAATCTTGCTAAAGGGGAACTCCTTGGATACAGAGATGCAGTCAGGGTGGTTGACTGCATTGCCTGAAATGCACTACGGAGTGTCATGTGACCCACAACTTCCAGAATGAAGTCAATTCAATTTACACCACCATATTTTGACACTTATCTTGCACCCAACAACCAAGTTTCCTTTAAAAATATGGTTGACTGCAAGACTGATTATAATTCACAGAATGTATAAATGCTGATTCCTGTCCAGTGATGAGAAAGGACTGATGGCTCCTGGAGGACTGTTATGATATTAATGCAATAATTTTGTTGCAGAAAATGACTGATTAAAGCTTCGGCTTTGAACTATATTTTTGGCAATTTTTACAAGAAAAGCTATCCCTCAAAATACAAGGGCTTGTAAGTAGAGTAATAAAACAAACATGCTGCACATTCAAGAGGGAAAGAGTACAATAATAGATGAAGGAGGTACATGTCGGATGTAAGAACACCTTTGAATTGAACACCAAATCTGTGAACATTTTGAGATTCCCCACCTTGGACATGTCAAAAGCAAGCTGTGTTTGACAAATTCCATTGCTGGGAAATTCCTTGGAGCAGACCCCGTTCACTAGGATTTCGTCGGAAGTGCTGTGTTTGCTCTGGCTGCAACCGTTTCGAGTGAAGCTAAGCCTGTGGGCTGGGAGCAGCTTCCAGAAAGATTTTTGAACAAATGATTGATGAGGATTTGATCTCGACTGATTTTGATTGCTTGGACAGGGTGGATGGGAAGGGAAAGCCGGGTGTCTGTGAGAAATTATCCAGACTTTATTTCCTCTAGAATTTTAACCCAGCCAGGAGATTTGATAGCTAACGGGTGATGGGGTGGGGGGAGCAGAGGGTGGAAAGTGGGGGAGGGGGTGCACAAAGGTAGGAAGTGTCCAAGCACAATGCAGAGGCATGATAAGTGTGGGAAAGGTTGGACTGATCAGCTCACTTTCCCCCGCCTGACCTTTCTGTATATATATATATTTTTTAAAGTCCTGTAGGTGTATAGGGAATTTCAGAAGATGTTCACTGAGGCATCTCGCAGAAACTTTTTACAAACCTTTTTGTTTATGGATAAAATGTTTTGCAGACTGTGCTTCTGTACTGAGGAACAGATAGGAAACTAGTCAACAGACACAAAACCAACTAATAGGATTAATGGAAAGACCCAAAAAGCCGGCACAGTGTCGGTGAATCATGGGGTGAATGTTGGAGCTACCCTGACAAACAGGCCCAAAAGCGGACTTTAACTTATTTCCGCTGAGTCGCGCCCTTGATGCGCTCTTAGAAATTTGGTTTTTGCAATGGGCGGGGATTGAGCGGTTTGGGAATCTATTCATTGGGGGCAGCTTCTCGAGCTTGGAGGGGTTGATGATTTGAGTTGCTCACTAGGAATGGGTTCCGGTATTTACAGGTGAGGGATTTTGTCAGGAAGAAGGTACCGTCCTTTCCCCACCTGCCGCCCCAAGGGCTATAGGACAGGTGGTGTGTAAAACAGGGCTAGGTGAGGGTAAAGTGTCGGAAATTTATAAGGAATTGATGGATGTTGAGGGAGCCCCGATCAGGGTAGTGAAGCGTAAGTGGGAGGAAGAGTTGGGGAGGGAGGTGGAGGCTGGGGTGTGGAAGGAGGCATTGAGGAGGATGAATGCATCCTCTTCATGTGCTAGGCTTAGCCTTATTCAGTTCAAGGTGGTCCACAGGGTACATATGACTGTGGCCAGGATGAGCAGGTTTTTTGAAAGGGTCGAGGATAGTTGTGGGCAGTGCGCAGGTGGACCCGGGAATCATTTTCACATGTTCTGGGCCTGTCCGAAGCTTGGGGTATTCTGGCAGGGGTTTGCCGAAGTTATGTTGGAGGTCTTGAAAATGAAGGTGGTCCTGAGTCCAGAAGTGGCGATCTTTGGGGTCAGAAGACCCGGGAGTCCAGGGGGTGAGAGAGGCCAATGTCTTGGCCTTTACCTCCCTGGTGACCCGGAGACGGATTTTATTGGAATGGCAGGACTCGGGGCCGCCAAAACCGGGGGTTTGGGTGAGTGACTTGGCAGAGTTCCTCAGGCTGGAGAAGATAAAGTTTGCCTTGAGAGCGCCTATGGAGGGGTTTGCTCGTAAATAGTTAAGATGTTAGCAGTGGGGGTGGAGGTAAGAGGTTGGGAAACGGGAGGTGGGGTGCCAAGTATTCAGCTGTTTTGATTATTCGCAGCCCTGTTTGTTTGTTTTGTGTTGTGTTTGATGTGTGTGTGAGTGTGTATGTATAAAAGCCTCAATAAAGTATTTTTCAAAAATGAATAAATTTGGTTTTCATCCGATTGTGTCCTGATGCATGGAAGATGGAACACTTCAACAGCAGGTCTCTTTTTTTCAGCAATACACAACTCTAGGAGAACATACATCGAATAGCAGAATGGCTAATTTCATGTGAAGAAGTGGGAGGGATTGCATTTTAGGACAAATCCTAAGGAGCAGTTGTAATTTAAAGAAGTCAAAGGCTGTGGATGCACTGAGGCACAGTATTCAGATACTTAAAAACTTGAAAATCTAAGTGCAGATTGATAAAACCATAAATAAATAACATTCTACCCTCTGTAATTGAAAAATAGAGTATAATAGTGGGTGCGTGTTACCAGATTTAAGCTTGGATCTTAAAAAACGATTTGTCCCATCACAATACGAGGGCTATGAGACAGATGGTTTATTATATTGCAAGATGTGTGAAGTAAACTGAGGGGATTAGTGTCTGTTTCCTCCAAAGAATTACGAGGCATTGGGTCAAACTGAGGAACTGTAGGTCAACTGTTGGCACATTATAGGTTGTTGGATTTAAGTAAGCACACTATTAGCTGAAGTATATTGAAGCCGCTTTGTGGAGGTATGAAATTTTAATTTCCTGCACACTCCCATGGGCTTGTGCAGCTGCCTCTTGTTTCCAGTGTGGAAGCGGAGGTGAACTGGCCTTTGTGCCACTGGGGGTTGAAAGGACTTGGACAGATTATAGTAGATATATCTAAAGGCAGCTCTCACCTCACCGGGAGTAAATCGGCACAGCGTTGTGAAATTTTACTGCTAGGCTGCTTTGGGACATTTATCACTTGTCTGCACACCAGTAAGGTTGCTTTTGTTTTATGTATAATTGCAAGCAGCAATGCTAGTATTTGGATCGATAGCACAGCACCATAAACATCTAATCTATTCATTCAAATCCAATCAACCAGCGTAAAAATAATAAATGTTGGCTTTTAAAAATTTGAAAAAAACATTTTTTTTTAATTTCTAAGTGGGAATTTGGAAAATTGCTGTATAATTGTTCTATTCGCAACATTTCCTTCAAACATGACCGACAATGAAAGGTCAGGGGCTGGATTCTCCGATTCTGGGGCTAAGTCTCCACACCGGCGAGGGAATGGTGGCAAAGGGGGCATAGATTGGCATGAGGTGGCACTATGTTGGCAAGGGGCTATAAAAAGTTATGGAGTTGAATACAAGGTCATATGTGGGCATGACTTGACATACAATTTGGCATGGATGGGGCATGGTGTCTGTGTGGGGGGCGCGGATGCTGGGTGGAGGAGTGGAGGACTGTTTTTCACTTTATTGTCCCTTGAACAGCTGGGATGAAGTCCGGAGCACCGAGATGGGTCTTTCACCCAGCCTGCCTCCACACCCTAAAGTCCCTGGAACTGTCTCTGCACTGTTTCTGCAGAAATGGACCTGACTCCGTTAGCACCCACCCACACCCCTGGAACAAAAATCCGATTATTCGGGCCTGAGTCGGGTTTGCTAAGTCAGGAATTTTCTCGAGTCAGGAATTTTCCCAACTCTGAACTTCTGTCTCGGGAATGAAAATTCAAGCTGTTTGTTTCTCCCCTCCTTTGTAACCTGGAAATACTGAGGTCCAATATTGTGGCCCCACCACTCTTTTGCACAGGCTGGGGTGAAAACTTCAAACATTGATGGTCTGTGTGCGTTACTACTACACTGGGTGAATCACTTATCCGCTGATCTTTTTAGATATCCGATCCTACATTCTTGTGCTTGATAAATATTACCAAGAACCCTCCCTCAACTTGTAAATGGTTTAACATTTTGTTGTGACTATAAAGTACAGTTGCTACACCTGGGGAGCAACAGGCACATTATAACCTCTGGAAGCAAGATTCAACAGCCGTGCTCCATATGCAAGTATTTCATGTTCCCTCAGCAATGGGTGGGTCAGCAGTCAAACTGACTGAACCATAATTCTGGAATTAAAAATGATGAATTTTATTTGTGTGTCTCAAAATCCTTGTTTACTAAAGTTTAATCTCTGCATTGACAGCGCTCTGTTCCATGACTGAGCCTTCTTACTTTGCAGCATTTTACTAGGTAACAGAAGTGGGGTTCACACTTCATAAATGTACCATAAAATTCAAGACCTGGCTACTTAGCACATTGAACAGAGATGACTACAAGCATCTGGTAGCAATTGACACCATTTTTGACCACTTGTCTAAAATCAGTCTACATCAATGTTCAAAGTGGTTTTCTTCACTGCCCCGCCCACACAACGCACATGCAAATTAGCAGCACAGGAGAAAACGTAAGCTACCAGAAACTTTTAACTGACCCACTAAATCTGCTGCAAGCAACATTATTAGCCATACTGTTCAGGCATGTTCTCTTATTTCCCTGTTGAATTTTTTCCTCCTCTCCTGTATGTTCTTGCAGTGCAGAAGGAAGCCATTCAGTCCGTCTTATCTGTGCTAGCTCTTTGCAAGTGCTTTCCAGTTGACTTCCAGCGTTACCCCGATGACCTTGCATTTTAGTCCTCCAGCACGTGTAAAATTGCCTTTTAAAAGATCGACACAATTTGATTCCACCACCTTTTTTCAGGGACTGCATCCCAACTCCCTCTCCCAGAGGAATGGAGCATTTAATCCCTGTCCTTGCCTTCAAACCCCTCCTATCTTCTCCCATGACCCCCATTCTATCCTCACTCTGCCCTCGCTGATCCTGTGAGCATTATCAGCAGTTGCTACAGCTCCTGGTGACACTGCCTGCAATAGAGAGATTCTGGCCTCTGCTTGGACAGCAGCTGCTGCAGGGTGAATAGGAATCGCCCAGTCCTTAGTCCAGGGAAGGACCAAAGCTAGCCACATAGTACCTGACTGGCAATTAATATGGCAAGCCTCCCCAACAGAAGCAATACAGGCTTTCTGGCAGTTCTCTAGACCCCCGTCGCAAACATTAAATTCCTCTTTTTGACCTCTCCTTACCAATCCCTTTGCAATGGATATTTCCCTAATCGTACTCTCAAAACCCCCCATTTGGAATTGCCCCACCCTCCACCGCTTTTCTGCTTTGAGGAGAACAATCCCAGCTTCCCCAATCTCACCATAAATGAGCTAACCATTTGTGATAAACCTTGCACCCCCTTGAAGAGTTTGACATCCTTCCAGGAGACATGAAGAAGAAGGCTTTATTTTAAACAGGTTTATTTCAACATAAAAGATAAAACCGCCTCTGCAGCATACAACACAGACATCCCAGACCGGGATTATCGGAACTCCGGGTCTGGGAGCAGCATTTAAAGGGCTCACTAATGGGTCCCAGCTGGGCTGGCCTCCACCTATTACCATGGGAACTCATACTCTGCGAGCCCCATGTGGAGTTCGGCTCGTGATTTCCCCATATTCCTGGTAAGGGTTGTCACATTTTCTTCTGAGTGTGGTGCCCAGAATTATAGACAATACTCCAGCTGAGATCTATGACCTCCTTGTTTTTGTACTCAGCACCCCTATTTACAAAGCCAAGAGTCCCAAGCACTTTCTTAATTTGGGGGCATGATGGCACCATGGATAGCACTGCTGCCTCACAGCACCAGGGACCCGGGTTCCATTCTGGCCTTGGTTGACTGTCTGTTTGTTGTTTACACTTTCTCCCCGTGTCGGCGTGGGTTTCCTCCAGATGCTCCGGTTTCCTCACGAAGTCCAAAGATGTTTAGGTTGGACGCATTGGCCATGATAAAATTTCCACTCAGTGTCCAAAAATGTGTAGGCTAGGTTGCAGAGATGGGCCTGGGTGAAGTGCCCTTTCGGGGGCTCTGTGTGGATTTAATGGGCCGAATGGCCTTCTTCTGCGCTGCAGGGATTCTAATTGATTTGTCACTTTGAAGCATTTGTAAATATTACCTTTCTGCACTCCCCTCCCCCACACTGTTTCTGCTAAAGTTCACCACTTCACACGAATATCACAGAGTTACAAAACAAAATTGCATATGTCTGCCCATTTGACCACTTTACTAGTGTATGGATGTTCAGTCCGTTACTATCCTTTCACGTTGTCAAGTCCTGTGTCATCCAAAAACGTGGAAATTTGCTATCGACGAATCAAAGTTGTATTCCCCAGAATGGAAGGTGTTTTTCCATCATTCGCAGGATCTTGGTGCTGCTGGCCAGGGTGGCATTATTGCTCAATCTTAGGCCACCAGCTGCTAAAGCTGAGTAGCTTGTTTGACTTGCTAGTTGTTTTTTATATTCGTTCATCGGCGGGTGTCGCTGGCTAGGCCAATCCTTATTGCCCATCCCTAATTGCCCTTAATAAAATAGGTGGAGGTATAACCAGAGTGCTGTTCGGGAGCAGTTCCAAGTGACTGAGCAAAAGTGAAGGGCCGCTGATGCACAGGTAGGTTTAATGGTCCTGCCCACCGCAGGAATCATCACGGGCATGGCGGACAATTTGACGGACCTCTTAAAAATGGTTGACCTCCAGTGTGAATTTCTGGTCTCGGGGCGGGCACGATTGGAAAAATCCCACCCATAGTTTCAAGTCAAGATGATGTGTGACTTGGAGGGGAAGTTATAGGTGGTGTCCTCGTGTGTATGCTATGCTTGTCCTTCTAGGTTGTCAAGATCGTGGGTATAGAAGGTGCTCACGATGGAGCCTTGGCGAGTTGCAGCACTGGATGTACACACTGCTGCCTCTATGTGTCGGTGGTGGACGGAGTGAATATTAAAGGAGGTGAATGGGGTGTCAATCAAGCTGGCCGCTTTGTCCTAAATGGTGTTGAGCTTCTTGAACCTTGTTGGAACTGCACTCGTTTAGACAAGTGAAGAGTATTCCATCACATTTCGGACTTGTGCTTTGTAGATGGTGGACAGGGCTTTAGGTTGTCAGAATTTCAGTTGCTTACCACACGATTCTGAGTCACTGACCTGCTGTTGTAGCCTCTGTATTTAGATGCCTGGTTCAGGTTATGGCCACTGGTATCCCCCAGGGTGTTGTTAATGGGGAATTCAGCAATGGTAATGCCATTGAATGTCAGGGGAGATGATTTTGTTCTATTTTGTTGGAGATGTTCATTGCCTGCACTTGTGTTACACAAACATTACTTACCAGACAACCACATTGATGTGAGACTGGAGTTACATGGGTCAGATGGAGTAAGAATGACAGATTTTCTTCCCAAAAGTAGACTACAATCGCAGGTGTTAATGGCTTATTGCTTTCAGAAACAGTTCACAGTTTTGAGGGGCTACCAAATGCAGAGGCAGCCTGTTTAATAGGCCCCCTCAGCGCTTTGGGACTTTGCCATAGTTCCAACAAAACACAAATCAGCCTCCTTGCCCTCACACTCTCACATCCCCACTACAAACTCCTCATGCCACCTACGTCCCTCCACTCACCTCATGGCCCCTCATACCTACAATGCCACAATACCTTACCTCCCATGGCCTTTCATAGACATTACGCCAAATTAGTGCTAGCTCATGCCAATGCATGTTACCGCACCCACCACCCTTTGCCCTTATACCAGGCAAGCCAACCCACGAAGGATCCACCATTGGAAAGCCTCCGGAACAATGGTGAGATAAAGTAAAGTTCTCAGTGTCTATTGCAGTCTTCACTCTTTCCGGAGAAAACATTCTCATTCATAAAAACCCAATCAATACAATTACATTTCTTCATATGCACAATTCCTTATTAATACAAACATTTGTATTCACAGTCCCACATCAAAGACTTTAACCACTAAGATGTCAATCCAATTGTAAATTCATAGGCCCTCTACTGTGACAATGATAGGCTGTGGGTTCAGTCATTCAGCACTCATCCCATAATGATAGACCTCAAACCTTTCTTTACAGATGACTGGTGAAATTATAAACAGGCACAGCAGACTTCTTTTGCCCAAAATGTTTTAATTTTGAGATATAAGTGACTTAACATCTTGGCAGTTCCACTGAGTCTATCCACTTTTAATGCACATTCATGTGTATTTTTAACAATCCAAAGGGGCAGTTGACCTCTCCTGAATGGGTACCCGACCTCGCCAAAGAACTTTGGCAGCTTAAGACCTTTTTCTCAGAAATCTTAAATCCATGAGTTATGTTTTGGACAGCCCACTAATTTATTTGGAGGCAGCTGCCCTTTTACATGCGTACATAGAACATCGAACATACAGTGCAGAAGGAGGCCATTCGGCCCATCGCGTCTGCACCAACCCACTTAAGCCCTCACTTCCACCCTATCTCCGTGACCCCTCCTAACCTTTTTGGTCACTAAGGGCAATTTATCACGGCCAATCCATCTAACCTGCACGTCTTTGGACTGTGAGAGGAAACCGGAGCACCCGGAGGAAACCCACGCAGACACGGGGAAAACGTGCAGACTCCGCACAGACAGTGACCCAGCGGGGAATTGAACCTGGGACCCTGGCGCTGTGAAGCCCCAGGGCTATCCACTTGTGCTACCATGACGCGTAGTAGCCTCTGTGAACCATGGATATGCAAACCTTTTCCCCCTACCCCTGCCAAAAAGGGTGTGCTGGGTTCGGGGGCAGGACTTCTGAAATGGGCTCTCCAGTGCCATTTTGGCACCCTTCCGGGTTTCTTAAAATTATTTTTTCTTAAATTTAGAGTACCCAATTTTTTTTTCAATTAAGGGACAATTTAGCATGGCTAATTCACCTACCCTGCACATCTTTTTGGGTTGTGGGGGTGAGACACATGCACACACGGGGAAAATGTGCAAACTCCACACTGACATGGCCCGGGGCTGGGGCAAGGATTGAACAGATCATCAAATTTGAATTCCATAAAAAAATTATACGTCTAAAGATGACCATGAAACCATTGTCAATTGTCATAGAAACCCATCTGGTTCACTAATGTCCTTTAGGGAAGGAAATCTGCTGTCCTTAGCAGGTCTGGTCTACAAGTGACTCCAGGTCCACAGCAATGTGGTTGACTCTTAAATGCCCTCAGGGATGGGCAATAAATGTTGGCCCAGGCAGCGACGCCCATATCTCATGAATAAATTAAAAACAAAATGTTGATAAATTAGTAACTCACAACCCAACGGGTCCTAGCTCTGGGACTAAAGGGTTGTCTTTTTTTTTAAACAAAATTTCTCTGGATATGCGTAACACTGAACTAGTTGCTCTTGCAATAGTCATGTCCTGTCCATTGGTCGAGGCATTGAGTATGAGAATTGGCAAGTCATGTTGCAGCTGAATAGAACCTTAGTTAGGCCAAACTTGGAGTATAGTTTTCAATTCTGGTCGCCACACTACCAGAAGGATGTGGAGGCTTTAGAGAGGGTGCAGAAGAGATTTACCAGGATGTTGCCTGGTATGGAGGGCATTAGCTATGAGGAGCAGTTGAATAAACTCAGTTTGTTCTCACTGGAATGACGGAGGTTGAGGGGCGACGTGATAGAGGTCTGCAAAATTATGAGGGGCATAGACAGACTGGATAGTCAGAGGCTTTTTCCCCAGGGTAGAGGGGTCAATTACTAGGGGGCATAGGTTTAAGGTGCGAGGGGCAAGGTTTAGGGGAGATGTACGAGGCAAGTTTTTTTACACAGAGTGTAGTGGGTGTCTTGAACTCGCTGCCGGAGGAGGTGGTGGAAGCGGGGACGATAGTGACATTTAAGGGGCATCTTGAAAAATACATGAATAGGATGGGAATAGAGGGATACGGACCCAGAAAGTGTAGAAGATTTTAGTTTAGATGGGCAGCATGGTCGGCACAGGCTTGGAGGGCCGAAGGGCCCGTTCCTGTGCTGTACTTTTCTTTGTTCCTTGTTCTTTGAGTCAACTGACTGTTTTGGGGCAGAAGAATCCTGTCCTAGAAGATTTTTACAGCACTCGTGGCGGGATTTCCTCTGGTGCCAGCCCACAAATTGCCAGCTTTATAAATACTACAGCTAGCTGTGCTGAGATTCGAACTTCTAACCTCACCATTAGTATACTGGATATGGTACTGGACTATTGCATAAAATCCTTCATGGTTTATTGGTATTGAAAACCTCAAACATTTGCCATTTATTTCCCCTCCCTCCCAATCTCAGGAGTTCAAATTCCTGATGTGACCCCCAATCTTTCACGACAGCTTTAAATAACCTCAATTAACATGGTACAAATCATGAGAATAACGGATACGAGTGAATAAGTTAAGTGGCTGTATGCTTCACTTGCGCACCTAATAATGTGTGATCATGAGCAAAGCTCTGTTTGAAAAGCACTTTTGAAACCAGAGATTTATATACTGAAATTCAATTACTCTGTGGTATTACTTGACTGAATAATAGCTGTGTATGTAACTTTAAGTTCATTGTTAAATACTTTGTTTCCTGTTGTTCCCCATTATTTCCTTTTTATCCATAATGTTTTTGATCGTTGAATGAAGTAGGCTGCTGCACCGCTGATGTGTTATTACTCTAGGGGAATAATGTGCATGGTGACTGGAATTACTATGTATGTACTTCTGTTTCCAAGCAAAGGTGAGACTGTCTACTTGCTTCCTTTGGAGACAGTTAAAATAATAAAAGGACTCAATTGTGTTGATATAGATAAACAATGTGCGCGATACTGTGGGCAGCACGGTAGCACAGTGGTTAGCATGGTTGCTTCACAGCTCCAGGGTCCCAGGTTCGATTCCTGGCTTGGATCACTGTCTGCGTGGGTTTCCTTCGGGTGCTCCAGTTTCCTTCCACAGTCCAAAGATCTGCAGGTTAGGTGGACTGGCCATGATAAATTGCCCTTAGTGTCCAAAAAGTTGAGATGTGGTTACTGGGTTAAGGCGATAGTGTTGTGGTGTTGGCTTAAGAAGGGTGCTCTTTCCAAGAGCCAGTGCAGACTCGATGGGCCGAATGGTCTCCTTCTGCACTGATTCTAAAGGGAACAAAGTCCCACGACGAATGTAGCCGTGTGATTCCCGGCACAGAAACACATGGCTATTCAACACTACTCATGTTGCAAAAGGGCCTGAACGGGGAACGTGCGGCCAAGGCCACATATAGCCCCGTTTTTTACAACGGCATCCTGATCTCTCACTACAATGGGCATTTCCGGCGAGCGGAGCTCCCCATTGTAAAAAATCGGGGCTGACGCGCGTTCCACGTTCAGGCCCCTTATTCAACACGAGTCGCATTGAATAGCCACATGTCTCTCGGCACTGCAAGTGCTGGTAAACACATGGTTAAACGCGCTCACTCGGGGACTGGGAAGATTGCGCCCCAGGTCTTGCGAGATTTGAGGTGTTGCGAGCCAGGTGGATACCGGGAGCGTGGTCGCCCGGCTTTGACCATCCAAGCTGCGCCGCAACAAGATGCTTTTCTGGGTGCAGCGTGGCCCATACTACCTCAGTAGACGTATTGAGAGGTAGTCACACCTCAGGTAGAAGAAGAAGGTAGATGGGTTACCGTCAGGGGAGGGAGAGGGAACCGGCAGGCAGTGCAGGGTGGTCGTTCCCCTCTATAACAAGTATACCATTTTGGATACTGTTGCAGGGGACGACTTACCAGGGGTAAGCAATAGGGCACAGGTCTCTGGCACAGAGTCTGTCCCTGTTGCTCAGAAGGGAAGGGAGAAGAGGAACAGAGCACTTGTCATTGGGGACTCCATAGTTAGAGGAACAGACAGGAGGTTCTGTGGGAACGAAAGAGACTCACGGTTGGTGTGTTGCCTCCCAGGTACCAGGGTTCGTGATGTCTCTGATCGTGTTTTTGGGATCCTTAAGGGGGAGGGGGAGCAGCCCCAAGTCGTGGTCCACATAGGTACCAATGACATAGGTAGGAAGAGAGATGGGGATTTGAGACAGAAATTCAGGGAGCTAGGGTGGAAGCTGAGAGCTAGAACAAACAGAGTTGTTATCTCTGGGTTGTTACCCGTGTCACGTGCTAGCGAAGTGAGAAATAAGGAGAGAGAGGAGTTGAACACGTGGCTACAGGGATGGTGCAGGAGGGAGGGTTTTGGTTTCCTGGATAATTGGGGCTCATTCTGGGGTAGGTGGGACCTCTACAAACAGGATGGTCTTCACCTGAACCAGAGGGGTACCAATATCCTGGGGGGGAGATTTGCTAGTGCTCTTCGGGGGGGTTTAAACTAATTCAGCAGGGGGATGGGAACCTAAATTGTAGTCCCAGTGTACAGGATGTTGAGAGTAGTGAGGTCAGGGATAGGGTTAAAAGTTCAAAAGAGGGCACCGGCAAGCAGGACGCTGGTTTGAAGTGTGTCTACTTCAACGCCAGGAGCATCCGGAATAAGGTGGGTGAGCTTGCAGCATGGGTTGGTACCTGGGATCTCGATGTTGTGGCGATTTCGGAGACATGGGTAGAGCAGGGACAGGAATGGTTGTTGCAGGTTCCAGGATTTAGATGTTTCTGTAAGAACAGAGAAGATGGTAAAAGAGGGGGGAGTGTGGCATTGTTAATCAAGGAAAGTATTACGGCGGTAGAAAGGACGCTTGAGGACTCGTCTACTGAGGTAGTATGGGCTGAGGTTAGGACAGTAGAGGAGAGGTCACCCTGTTGGGAGTTGTCTATAGACCTCCGAATAGTTCCAGAGATGTAGAGGAAAGGATTGCAAAGATGATTCTCGACAGGAGCGAGAGTAACAGGGTAGTTGTTATGGGGGACTTTAACTTTCCAAATATTGACTGGAAATACTATAGTTCAAGTACTATAGATGGGTCGGTTTTTGTGCAGTGTGTGCAGGAGGGTTTTCTGACACAGTATGTAGACAGGCCAACAAGGGGCGAGGCCACATTGGATTTGGTACTTGGTAATGAACCCGGCCAGGTGTTAGATTTAGATGTAGGTGAGCACTTTGGTGATAGTGATCACAACTCGGTTATGTTTACTTTAGCAATGGGCAGGGATAGGTATATACCACAAGGCAAGAATTATAGCTGGGGGAAAGGCAATTATGATGCTATTCGGCAAGATTTAGGATGTATAGGATGGGGAAGGAAACTGCAGGGGATGGGTACAATCGAAATGTGGAGCTTTTTCAAGGAACAGCTACTGCGTGTTCTTGATAAGTATGTACCTGTCAGGCAGGGAGGAAGTTGTCGAGCAAGGGAACCGTGGTTTACTAAGAAAGTTGAAGCACTTGTCAAGAGGAAGAAGAAGGCTTATGTTAGGATGAGACATGAAGGCTCAGTTAGGGCACTTGAGAGTTACAAGTTAGCCAGGAAGGACCTAAAGGGAGAGTTAAGAAGAGCGAGGAGAGGACACGAAAAGTCGTTGGCGGATAGGATCAAGGAAAACCCTAAGGCTTTCTATAGGTATATCAGGAACAAAAGAATGACTAGAGTAAGATTAGGGCCAATCAAGGATAGTAGTGGAAAGTTGTGTGTGGAATCAGAGGAGATAGGGGAAGCGTTAAATGGATATTTTTCGTCAGTGTTTACACTGGAGAAAGACAATGTTGTCGAGGAGAACACTCAGGTTCAGTCGACCAGGCTAGATGGAATTGAGGTTCAAAAGGAGGAGGTGTTAGCAATTTTGGAAAATGTCAAAATAGATAAGTCCCCAGGGCCAGATGGGATTTATCCTAGGATTCTCTGGGAAGCCAGGGAGGAGATTGCAGAGCCTTTGTCCTTGATCTTTATGTCGTCTTTGTCGACAGGAATAGTGCCGGAAGACTGGAGGATAGCAAATGTTGCCCCCTTGTTCAAGAAGGGGAGTAGAGACAACCCTGGTAATTATAGACCTGTGAGCCTTACTTCGGTTGTGGGTAAAATGTTGGAAAAGGTTATAAGAGATAGGGTTTATAATCATCTTGAAAAGAACAAGTTGATTAGCGATAGTCAACACGGTTTTGTGAAGGGTAGGTCATGCCTCGCAAACCTTATTGAGTTTTTTGAGAAGGTGACCAAACAGGTGGATCGGGGTAAAGCTGTTGATGTGGTGTATATGGATTTCAGTAAAGCGTTTGATAAGGTTCCCCACGGTAGGCTATTGCAGAAAATAAGGAAGTATGGAATTGAAGGTGATTTAGCGGTTTGGATCAGTAATTGGCTAGCTGAAAGAAGACAGAGGGTGGTGGTTGATGGCAAATGTTCATCCTGGAGTTCAGTTACTAGTGGTGTACCGCAAGGATCTGTTTTGGGGCCACTGCTGTTTGTTAGAAGGATGGGTTAGTAAATTTGCAGATGACACGAAGGTCGGTGGAGTTGTGGATAGTGCTGAAGGATGTTATAGGATACAGAGGGACATAGATAAGCTGCAGAGCTGGGCTGAGAGATGGCAGTTGGAGTTTAATGCGGAAAAGTGTGAGGTGGTTCACTTTGGAAGGAGTAACAGGAATGCAGAGTACTGGGCTAATGGCAAGATTCTTGGTAGTGTAGATGAACAGAGAGATCTCGGCATCCAGGTACATAAATCCCTGAAAGTTGCCACCCAGGTTAATAGGGCTGTTAAGAAGGCATATGGTGTGCTAGCCTTTATAAGCAGGGGGATTGAGTTTCGGAACCACAAGGTCATGCTGCAGCTGTACATGACTCTGGTGCGGCCGCACCTGGAGTACTGCGTGCAGTTCTGGTCACCACATTATAGGAAGGATGTGGAAGCTTTGGAAAGGGTTCAGAGGAGATTTACTAGGATGTTGCCTGGTATGGAGGGAAGGTCTTACGGGGAAAGATTCAGGGAATTGAGGTTGTTTTCGTTAGAGAGGAGAAGGCTGAGAGGTGACTTAATAGAGACATATAAGATAGTCAGAGGGTTAGATAGGGTGGACAGTGAGAGTCTTTTTCCTCGGATGGTGATGACCAACACGAGGGGACATCGCTTTAAATTGAGGGGTGGTAGATATAGGACAGATGTCAGAGGCAGTTTATTTACTCAGAGAGTAGTAGGGGTGTGGAACGCCCTGCCTGCAACAGTAGTAGACTCTCCAACTTTAAGGGCATTTAAGTGGTCACTGGATAGACATATGGATGAAAATGGAATAGTGTAGGTCAGATAGGCTTCAGATGGTTTCACAGGTCGGCGCAACATCGAGGGCCGAAGGGCCCGTACTGTGCTGTAGTGTTCTATGTTCTATGTTCTAAGATTGCACCCAATGGGTGGAATTTTCCGCCAGCGCGGTTTTACAGACCTGCCAAAGTGAGTGGACATTTGAACGGCTCGCTGCATTTTACGCCCCCCATTCCTGCCGCAACGAGGACATAAAATTCCGCCCAATGGGTAAGGCATTAATAACGAGAGGCGATGATCTTAAAATTGGAGCCAAATCATTCAGAAATGAAATCAGGAAGCTGTCCTGTACAGAGTAATAGGAATCGGGAACTTGCTCCCTCAGAATGTTGTGGAAACTGTGCCGGTTGAATCCTTCAAAACTGAGATGTGTAAGTATTTTCTGAGCAGGGGTGTTAAGGAATTTGGAACAAAGTCGAGTAGATGGAATAGAGGATAAAAGCAAATTACTGCAGATGCTGGAGGCATTGATTAATTGCGATCTAATAGAATGGTGGGGCAGGTTCAAGGGGCCGAATGGCATTCTCCTGTCCCTCATACTCACATACATTAGAACTGGTACACAAGGCAAACATACTTTCAGGAAATGAAACATTGAGTTTTTATCGATAATCAGACTTTATTAAATTCCGCTGTGAAATGCTTGAAGTGAGAGTCCATGATTTGAAGACAGCAATCAAGTTAACCATTGTTTTTTAATGATCAGAATAATATTCGAGCTGGCTATTTTTTTGTCAGAACTGTCTGAATTTTGGTGAGGGATCAGAAATTAAAGTCTATTTTACCGCTCGTCATTTGCTCCCAGACATCTGCATTCCCAGTAATTTCTGTTTTTTTATAATATTTCAGATTTTCCGTATTTGCAGCTTATAAAGAAAATGTACAACGTCTTACTTTATTAGTCTGGCTGTCAGAAAATGGTGGTATGGCATGCTGACAAAGTTGCTCATTGTGTCCAGTCAGTGCTTAATTGCCCCCACATTCAAAATCAATGAAGTGGATGCAATGACTGTGCTTGTTTGAATAGAATGCTGTACTTGTTGCTCCTTTGAAGTTTGCTTCATTGTTAATTAATTCAACAGCATCATTGCTCACTGCAACTCTCTGGTTTCAATACAGAATGTCAAAGATTTTTAATTTTTGGGCTGTTGTTTTATGCATCAGAAAGCTTGTCCCAATATACCCAGGTTAAAAAGGTTACAGTGTTACTAAGTATATTTGTGCTGACCTTGTGAGAACTATCTTAGTATCTGGATTTTTTTTGGACTTCATTAAGCAGTGGAAGGGGCAGATTTGGAATGGTAAAAGCCAATAGACCGTTTTAGAAAACAAATGAGGAGCCTTGCACTTATACAATGCCTCCTGCATTGCTACGCAATTAATAGGCAATGAGTACTATTGAAACATATTCACTGTTGTAAAGTATGAAATACACTAGTCTAGTTTGTGCACTGCAAAGTAATGCAAAGTAATATGGGGAAATCTGTCTGTCTGGATATCTTTCTCTCGTTAGTGTGTCACTCTCTGTCATCCTCCCAATAGCAGCTCCTTTCAAAATCCTAAAATCCCAATCAAATCAGCCTTTCAATATCTATATTCCATGGAATAAAGAATAGGAGCAGGAGTAGACCATTCAGCCCTTTGATCCTGCTCCGCCATTTGATGAGATCATGGCTGATATTCTGCTTCAACCCCAGTTTCCTGCACTATCTCCGTCTCCCTTGATGTTTATAATATGTAGAAATCTATCGGTCGCAGTCTTGAATGCACTTAACGACTTAACATAAGCCTAGTTAATGTAAAATGGTTATTGAGAGGGAAACACATATACTTATACATGAATTAATTGATAAATATGCATTGGATGCTACTTGTTAACTTTCTGAGTGACATTAGCAGCATATCATTCTTCATTGCTGCCAGCAGTTTAGAAGGTACAAACAATTAGATAAAAGTGAATTATTGCGGATGCTGGAATCTGAAACAAAAACAGAAAATGCTGGACAATCTCAGTCAGTCTGACAGTATCTGCGGAGAGGGAAGGGAGCTAACAATGTTTCGAGTCTGGATGACTCTTTGTCAAAATTATTTTAGAAGATATAATGCCGTTTCACTGAAAAAATGGTTTAATGCACATGCATAGACTTTCTTTTGGGGAATATTATTATGTGTGTATGTTTCCAGATAATAGACATAAATTTGATTCTATTTTGAAATGTGGATGAATTCACATATAGTACAAAACCTCTTCCCAGACACCAAACCTTCTTTATGCATCAAATACATCAAGACTCACTGTATGCTATTTCTGCACCTACATTTCTGTCAATCAGTTTAACATAGGCACTTTCAGCTCCGCGTGCCGTCTCTGATGTATTATAACATATTTGAAGTGACTGTCACATTTACCAGTAAACACCATTTCTAGAAGGATTTCCTATCTCCCTGTGAACCGGAGAGTGACTTTTTGTACACCATTGCTGGCAATATATCAATGAAGTGGATGCAATGACTGTGCTTGTTTGAATAGAATGCTGTACTTGTTGCTCCTTTGAAGTTTGCTTCATTGTTAATTAATTCAACAGCATCATTGCTCACTGCAACTCTCTGGTTTCAATACAGAATGTCAAAGATTTTTAATTTTTGGGCTGTTGTTTTATGCATCAGAAAGCTTGTCCCAATATACCCAGGTTAAAAAGGTTACAGTGTTACTAAGTATATTTGTGCTGACCTTGTGAGAACTATCTTAGTATCTGGATTTTGTTTGGACTTCATTAAGCAGTGGAAGGGGCAGATTTGGAATGTTAAAAGCCAATAGACCGTTTTAGAAAACAAATGAGGAGCCTTGCACTTATACAATGCCTCCTGCATTGCTACACAATTAATAGGCAATGAGTACTATTGAAACATATTCACTGTTGTAAAGTATGAAATACACTAGTCTAGTTTGTGCACTGCAAAGTAATGCAAAGTAATATGGGGAAATCTGTCTGTCTGGATATCTTTCTCTCGTTAGTGTGTCACTCTCTGTCATCCTCCCAATAGCAGCTCCTTTCAAAATCCTAAAATCCCAATCAAATCAGCCTTTCAATATCTATATTCCATGGAATAAAGAATAGGAGCAGGAGTAGACCATTCAGCCCTTTGATCCTGCTCCGCCATTTGATGAGATCATGGCTGATATTCTGCTTCAACCCCAGTTTCCTGCACTATCTCCGTCTCCCTTGATGTTTATAATATGTAGAAATCTATCGGTCGCAGTCTTGAATGCACTTAACGACTTAACATAAGCCTAGTTAATGTAAAATGGTTATTGAGAGGGAAACACATATACTTATACATGAATTAATTGATAAATATGCATTGGATGCTACTTGTTAACTTTCTGAGTGACATTAGCAGCATATCATTCTTCATTGCTGCCAGCAGTTTAGAAGGTACAAACAATTAGATAAAAGTGAATTATTGCGGATGCTGGAATCTGAAACAAAAACAGAAAATGCTGGACAATCTCAGTCAGTCTGACAGTATCTGCGGAGAGGGAAGGGAGCTAACAATGTTTCGAGTCTGGATGACTCTTTGTCAAAATTATTTTAGAAGATATAATGCCGTTTCACTGAAAAAATGGTTTAATGCACATGCATAGACTTTCTTTTGGGGAATATTATTATGTGTGTATGTTTCCAGATAATAGACATAAATTTGATTCTATTTTGAAATGTGGATGAATTCACATATAGTACAAAACCTCTTCCCAGACACCAAACCTTCTTTATGCATCAAATACATCAAGACTCACTGTATGCTATTTCTGCACCTACATTTCTGTCGATCAGTTTAACATAGGCACTTTCAGCTCCGCGTGCTGTCTCTGATGTATTATAACATATTTGAAGTGACTGTCACATTTACCAGTAAACACCATTTCTAGAAGGATTTCCTATCTCCCTGTGAACCGGAGAGTGACTTTTTGTACACCATTGCTGGCAATATGTCAATTACCCAGCCATGGACCAGGACCCCTGTTATGTCACAGTGGTCAGTTTAGAGCTGACATGAATCCATCTCCTCAGGCATACAAGAATATGAAAGCAATAAGAAACTATAAACTCATCTGAATTCAGACCAGCCTTCCAGCACTTGTGGTCTAACCATTGTGGATTTTGTAGGCAGGAATCAGCCTGAGCAGGAAGGAGGCCATCAATCACCCTCTACCTGCACGCCCCTCCAATAATCATGGTGGAACCTCCGACTTGCCCCACGCACTCCACGAGTCTAGGTTACTCCAGATGAAAATGAAAAATGAAAAGAAATGAAAATCGCTTATTGTCACGAGTAGGCTTCAATGAAGTTACTGTGAAAAGCCCCTAGTCGCCACATTCCAGCGCCTGTTCGGGGAAGCTGGTACGGGAATTGAACCGTGCTGTTGGCCTGCTTTGGTCTGCTTTAAAAGCCAGCGATTTAGCCCAGTGTGCTAAACCAGCCTCAAGGCTGCCCTACAGTATTGCTAATTATCAAAATAGATAAACAGTGGGAATTGATTTATCTTTTGTGGGGAACAAAACAAATGCTGATAATCTGGCGATTAGCTGTGATTACACATGTCTGAAACATTCAGATCTGTGCTATCCTGTGTAAGTGGTCAGAATAGTCTAGCCTAACAACCGGGCAGACAAACCCTCAGTTGCATTCCCAGGCATCTGTGAGGAATGTGAATTCCCTCCCAAATAATCTAAATCTCCAGTAAGCAAATATGAAAGTGACTAACCGTATCTAATGAAGATAGATGTTATGTATTAAATTGACAGGACCCCTATCCATCACGCATTGCTTTTATAATGGTTACATCTGTGATGCCAAGGGAAAGGAAGTGGATTGAGGATACATATGTTTTCTCTCTAAGAACAGTTCCCACTGTCCAATGCGTCTAAATTTAATAGAAACTTCTGTCCTCCCTTACATCTTGACTTCTATAGTCTAAAATTCTCTAAAATCCAGTTCTTCGCTAACGTTTCTTGTGGCCTTATTCACTCATGTTGTCTCATGAACTTCAAAGCTGAAATCTTTCCACAACACTCACCCAACTTTTCCCCATTCAAAATGTTACTTTTTTGCAGCAAGATTGTATTAATCTCATATTTACTGATGTATAATTCCATTTAGTTATTTTAGTCCATTCCGCCATCTTGCCATTATCCCCATGTAATTTATTTTGGACCTCTATTATTTACTATGCCTCTTGTTTCAGTAAAATCTGCAAATGTGGTCATGACGACTCCTCGCCCTACAACCAAATTATTGGTGCGTACAAAGCATGGGAGAAGCCACAGAACAAAATCCTGTGACACATTGCAACCCACTTCCAATTACGCTGACAAATTTCCCTCAACGTCTGCACTTTGTATCCTCCTGTTTTTTTAATGGTATTAACCACCTTTCCCCTATTTACATCCTCTTTCATCTACTCCTTTGATCAGCAGTGTGGCACCCTGTGAATGAAATTCTGAACATTCATGAGCACCTCATCTACCATCGGCGGAATTCTCCGTCCTGCCGCTCGAGCTTTCTGGTGCGATGCGCCTTCATTGGCAGCGGGATTCCCTGTCTCGCCAGCCAGACAATGGGATTTCCCATTGTGGGCAGCCCCACGCCGTCGAGCAATCCCCAGGCGTGGGTGTGCTGCCGGCATAACGGAGAATCCCGATAGCGGAGAATTTCAGCCCCATGTCTTTAGTAGTATAAGGATCTGCCCATAAAGGGTTAATGTGGGACTGAGTACAGTACCACCCACACAGTGTTGCAACAGAGCAGGTAACCTGTACCTCAGGGACAGTATAATGTTGGACAGAGCCATGTGTAGAAGCAAACATGGAGACATCTCCTAGCTTGGACCTTTACTATACCTATGTATCTAGTTTCTAGCCGTTAATAAGTATTTGCTGTCAAACTGCCTAAGACTGCAAATACCTTAATCAGACCGAACAAAATACTCCCACCACCTTACAACATCTATCACCACCTGAAAGCATTTTTTAAGGGTTGTGAAACACGAGCGTCCTTTCTGGAGACTACAATTGTTTCAAATTCATTTCTCTTCTGTCATCTAAATGATTTATTTTGCAAACTGGATGGCCTACCTGCGGATGCACTCCTGATACACTGTTGTGGTGTTCCAGAGTCCAGGGTGGCGGGCTGCCTCCATCCTGAACACCAGAGGAAGCCTCAGGCATTTTCCAGGTGAGTCCCGACATTTGCAAGCCACGCTGTGCAAACGTGTTTCACACCAATCTTGTCTTCTCACCTGCACCATGGAGAAGTGGTTGGGGGGTGGGGGGCTTCATTTGCATCCAATTACTGTGATACAAATGAGGTTTTTTGACCCGGCACGGCGGCCAACAGCGGAAGATCCTGCAAGAAATTCACACTGCTGTGAAACCGGTTTCTAGGCCTCGCGCCATATTTTTCCATCGATGCTCACCATTGAACACGCCAGTGGGGGCTTGAATTAATTGTCAAAATGCAGCTTTGTCTGCTCTCTAAGGTGAAGTAACAAGATCCCTCAGTACTACTTTTTAAGAAGAGAATGGGGTACCATTCCTCATCTCCCGGCCAATATTTATTGCTTGACCACCTTCGCTATAATAAATTATCTGGTTGTTAAAACGATATTATTTTTGGGAGCTTGCTGTGCGCAAATTGACAGCTCTGTTTCTGTCACTACGGTAGTGAATAACCTACATGTAGTACTTCATTGGCAGTAAAGAACATCGGGACATCCTGAAGTTGTGAAAGGTGCCATACAAAATGGAAGACTTTCTTTTAAATACCTCTTCACAGCTCAAGGGTCCCAGGTTGGATTCCCGGCTTGAGTTACTGTCTCTGTGGAGTCTGCACGTTCTCCCCATGTCTGGCGTGGTTTCCTCCGGGTGCTCCGGTTTCCTCCCACAAGTCCCTTCTTCGGTGAATTGGACTGTATGAATTCTCCCTCTGTGTACCCGAACAGGTGCTGGAATGTGGCGACTAGGGACTTTTCACAGTAACTTTATTGCAGTGTTAATGTAAGTCTACTTGTGACAATAAAGATTATTATATTGTATTATATTATACCTGTTGCCCTGATTTATGGCTACATGGATCATCGTTTAAGTCTTGTACATCCGTGATGAGGGCCTGCACCAAAGCGCTGCAAGAACGAAAAACTCCCAGAAGGGGAAAGTAATTAAAGGCCACTTAAATGTAAAATTTTACAGCCTCTGTTGTGTTTCTCTTTTGTACAGCTTTCCACCTGTCAAGGCTAAACAATTCCCCAGACAGATCTCCATATGCAGGATGAAGTCATACTTTGGCTATGGCTGACAAGAAATACTTGGCTCATGCTGTGAAAAATGAGACTCCTTTTTAAACTTCATTCATTGTAAATGTTATTTGTTGCCAAAAATAACACTTGGTTTGTCCCAGAATAATATGTAGGTCAGTTCAAATCTGCAGCTTGCCAAGATGAAGGGGTTCTAGTTAAAATGGATGGTGAATTCTATTGGCTCAGTGTCCCTGGGAAACATTAAGCCTATCAAATAACACAATTCATCATTGCAAAGCAGGGACTATACTTTGGATGTTTAACAGTCGCAGTAACATAAAAATTGACACCAGGGTTACTTTGGTTTCCAGGAACATTACAAGTCATTCAATGTTGTCTCGTTAATGGTTTGAATAATGCTCCATTTTGACCTGTCAGCTATCAGTTGGCCTGATGACTTGAGAATTTGCTAATGTGGTCTTTTATTTCATGTTTCCAATTAGTGGGGTTTCTAATTAGTGTTTCTAATTAGAAATTCCTAATGACTCAAATTCATTTTTTATAGAGAATATTTGGACAGGGAACTTGTGAAGCCTCAGCAAACTTTAAACAAATCTCTTTATTATTTCATGGGTTGTGGGTGTCACTGGCTAGGTGAGTAATTATTGCCTATCCCAAATTGCCCCTGAGAAGGTGGTGGTGAACCGCCTTCTTAAACTGCTACAGTCCGTGTGGTGTAGGTACACCCACAGTGCTGTTAGGAAGGGAATTCCAGGATTGTCACCCAGTGGCGGTGAAGGAACGGCAATATATTTCCAAGTCTCCATTTCTGCAATTTCTGCTCCATCGCAACCCCCGGGATATTGTTCGAGGGGGATTCAGTGGTAGCAATGCCACTGAATATCACGGAGAAATGGTTAGATCCTCACTTGTTGGAGATGGTCATTGCCTAGCATTTGTGTAGCACAAATGTTACCTGCACATCGCTCAATTTGGAACATTGTCCAGGTCTTGCTACATATGGACATGTACTGTTTCAAATAGTATTGATATTTTAGGCAATGATTTGTGAAAAATGACAAGTCACTGCTTAGTCATTGTTTAATTTTGCACCCAAGAACTTAATGAAAAGTATTTTCAAAACTCCATCCAGAATGTGTTATAATTAAAGGTTGGTTAAATGGATGCTTGGATAAGTATGTGCTCAAATAAAGAATGGGAATTCAAATCAGAGTTTTTTTCTAAATTTAGAGTATCCAATTCATTTTTTCCAATTAAGGGGCAATTTAGCGTGGTCAATCCACCTAGCCTGCACATCTTTGGGTTGTGGGGGTGAAACCCACGCAAACCCGGAGAGCATGTGCAAACTCCACATGGAATGTGACCCAGAGCCGGGATCAAACCTGGGACCTCGGCGCCGTGAGGCAGCAATGCTACTCACTGTGCCACCGTGCTGCCCGATTCACATCTGAGTTACAGTGTAATCAGATAGTGACCCAATTTTGTAGTTGGGCTTGAAGCTGATCTTTTAACACAAAGGATAGAGCTTCATGTGCTGTGCGGTTCTGTGCGGCTGGTGGGCGAAGGTGTGAGGGGGCCTTTGCTGGTTTGTGCTTTGTAGATGGTGAACAGGCTTTAGGGAGTCAGGATATGAGTTACTCACCACAGAATTCCTAGTCTCTGACCTGGTCTTGTAGCCACAGTATTTATAAGGCTCCTCCAGTAAGGTTCTGGTCAATGGCAACCACCAGAATGTTGACAGTAGGAGATTCAGTGATGGTAATGCCATTGAATATCATGGAGCGATGGTTAAGTTCGTTCTTGCAGGAGATAGTCATTACCTGGCATTTGTGTGGCACAAATGTTACAAGCCACTTGTCAGCTAAGCCTGGATATTGTCTCGGTCTTGTTGCATTTGGGTATGGACTGCTTGAGTATCCGACAAGTCAGAAACAATGCTTAACATTGTGCTAACATCAGCGAATATCCCCACTTCTGATCCTATGATAGAAAGAAGGTCACTAATGAAGCAGGTGAAGGTTGTTAGACCTAAGATACTCACATGAAGAACTGCTGCAATGATGTCCTGGAATGGAGATGACTGCCCTCCCACAACCATCTTCCTTTGTGTTTGGTATGACTCCAGCCAACAAATGTTTTTTCACTGCTTCTCATTGACTCCAGTTTTTCTATGGCTTCTTGATGCCATACTTGGTCCAATGCTGCATTGATAGCAAGGTAAGTCACTCTCACCTCACATCTGGGGTTCAGCTCTTTTTTTGTCCATGTTTCAACCAAGGCCACAATGAGGTCAGGGGCTGAGTGACCCAAGAGGAACCCAAACGGTGTGTTGGTGAGCACGTTATTGTTAAGCACTGTTACACCGTTAAGCAACTGGGAGGGTGCCTCAACAAGAGGGTGTCCTCTCAATCACTTTCCAACAAAATGTAATAAATAAAGCATATGCAGCCAACTGATCAGTGAGTGTACAGGGAGCCGGGTTGTGCAAGCTGCTCTGGAGGGGATCTTTGGCTGTATCCCCACTCACACAGGCAGCAATGGCTTGTAGGTGTGCCTGGAGCACTGGAACACCAAGCCTGCATTCGGTGCTGGCCTATAGGCAGATGATCTCCAAACCCTACCCCAAATGCATTGGCAAACTGGAGGTCGGCTGGAAAATACCATTCAAAATCTTAAACCAAACTTTAATGAAGCTATTCATGGTCTAATTGCATGCCCTCCTTGCGGGGACAGGTGGCCTTCCTGGACCTCAAACTTACCTCCCCACCAAAATGATTGAAAAGGCCAGGATTGGTACCCTGATACTGTCATGCCACCTGGCGCCCAGTATTTTCAGGCCCCTCCGAAGCCTCCTTTCCTACCTTCGAGAGGGCCTGAAAATTCAGCCCCCTACCTCAGTCATCTCTAACCATCCATAATGCCAACCGCTCTTCCAATTTTTCATGTGGGTGGGCTCAGGGTATTGAAAGAGTGTTTGCAAAGAGGGGCGGATGAATGTACTTAATACAAGAGCTTGAGATTCATTATTGTGTATGAAGTAAATGCAAAAGTCAAATTGATAGACATGTCAAGTCTTCACCATCTAATTCGAGAAAAAGATACACAATTTAAGAGCATAATGATGTGTTGGGTACTCTGGATCTGTGGAGACTGCGTTTATCTTAGCAGTAACACATACAGGCTCCCAACACTTGAAATAGTACAACACTATTTTATTAGGCTAGGAACTGTTGAACATATTTTCACTGTGGGTCGACACTATGTTAGATTAAACTGTAGACCTACGCCTATCCTGACCAGTCTAGACTATCAGCACATGGTAAAGATTTGTGCTACAAGCTGTGAGCTTTGTCCTTCTCAGAGGCTGCATCCCGAATGAGCGGGAAAACTAGTGCGCTCTGGCTTTATAGTGAGTGTGCCCTAACTGGTGATTGACTGCTGTGTTGTGTGTGTTGATTGGTCTTGCAGTGTGTCAGTCAGTATGTGTCAGCACCATTATATACTGATGTGTATATTATGACATCCTCCCTTTTATAAAAAAATGTGTGGTTGTGGTAAAAAATAATGTGTGGTGAGAATGTTCCTAACTACGTATGGTATGTGAAGGCATATTTACAAGACTCTGTACATAAACACTAAGCTATTTACATTGGAAGGTGTCTAGTGCAGATGGACAGCATGCAACAAAAGAATAACTAGAGCAACATTATATAAAAACCAGTGAGTCGATTAAACAAAGCAAAAAAATAATTCAGAGAGTCCATGAATTCAAAAAGTTCATAAATTTAGTCTCTGAGGTGGGCGACGAATTCTGGTTGACCGTGAGGGTGGCACACCACTTATCATCTGGATCAATGCTGTGTACCGGTAGAGGCTGGACTTTTTGCTTCGGGGGCACTCGGAAAGGTGCCTTTGGGTCCTCGGTGTCAAGGTCAGGCAGCAGGTCAGAATCGGGTTCAGTGACCGTGGGTTGGATGGCGTGGACATCCCTGCGTAGCTGGTTGGAGCGACGAGAGTTGGCAGGCTGAGCAGACCTGCATAAAGCAGCATAGTGGCCAAGTTTGCCACATTGTAGGCAGCGTCGGGATTTTGCAGGACAATGCCGTTTTAAGTGGGTGGAGCCACAGTTGCCGCACGTAGTTGTGTCAGGACGCTTGTTGCGCCACCGCGCATGCGCGGTGCGGTCGTACGTGGAGCGCGCCTGCTAGTGCGATCTTCAGCATTGCCGTCCCCTCGTTCAGTGCGCGCATGCGCGGGAGGCCGTGAAAAGCGTGTGAAATGGCCGCCCTCATCCAGGCTGAGGCCCTGGAGTTGCTTGATTGTTTGTACTTGTTCTGCCTCGTGGGGACCTTGCCGCGCCGTTTCAGCCGCTTGGATGTGCGAATATCGATTAGTGTTCACACAGAACGCAGGTCTCGATGGTAATCGTAAGGGTGAGCTGCTTAACCTTGAGGAGCTGCTGGCGTAAGGGGTCCGACTGAACACTGAAAACGATCTGGTCGCGTATCATGGAGTCGCAGGTAGACCCTTAATTACAGGACTGCGCAAGGGTGTGGAGTTGGGTGAGAAAGGATTGGAAAGGTTCATCTTTACCCTGCAAACGCTGCTGGAAGACATAGCGCTCAAAACTTTCATTCACCTCGATGTCGCAGTGACGGTCAAATTTGAGGAGGACCGTCTTGTATTTTGATTTGTCTTCACCATCAGCATAAGTGAAAGAGTTGAAGATGTGGATGGCGTGGTCCCCGGCCGTGGAGAGGAAGAGAGCGATCTTCCTGCCATCTGAAGCAGCTTCCAGGTCTGTGGCTTCAAGGTAGAGCTGGAATCGTTGTTTGAAGATCTTCCAGTTGGCTCCAAGGTTACCGGTGATGCGGA
This sequence comes from Scyliorhinus canicula, assembly GCF_902713615.1. Classification (NCBI taxonomy): domain Eukaryota; kingdom Metazoa; phylum Chordata; class Chondrichthyes; order Carcharhiniformes; family Scyliorhinidae; genus Scyliorhinus; species Scyliorhinus canicula. Next base: position 35,704,770 of record NC_052166.1, on the reverse strand, counting down.
GCGGCGGTGGAGGGCGGACGCTGTCCATTTTGCAGGATGGCTGTGTGCTGGTCAAAGCAGATCACTTGAAGGTAGGTTTAATAAGTTCTAACCTCACATACTGGTACCATGATATGTTGGGTACTCTGGATCTGTGGAGACTGCGTTTACCTTAGCAGTAACAAATACAGGCTACCAACACTTGAAATAGTGCAACACTATTTTATTAAGCTAGGAACTGTTGAACATACTTTCACTGTGGGTCGACACTATGTTAGATTAAACTGTAGACCTATGCCTATCCTGACCAGTCTAGACTATCAGCACATGGTAAAGATCTGTGCTGCAAGCTGTGAGCTCTGTCCTTCTCAGAGGCTGCATCCCGAATGAGTGGGAAAACTAGTGCGCTCTGGCTTTATAGTGACCGTGCCCTAACTGGTGATTGGCTGCTGTGTTGTGTGTGTTGATTGGTTTTGCAGTGTGTTAGTCAGTGTGTGTCTGCACCATTATATATTGATGTGTATATTATGACACATAAGAAATAGGAATTGGCCTTTTAGGGCTGGCTTCACCATTCAGTTAAATCCTAGCTGACTTTCAATCTCCATATCTTCCCGTACCATCTCCGCAACTTTGATTCCTTTTGATATCCAAAAATCCATTGCTCCTTCTTGAATTTATTCATTGACTGACCAGCCTCCCCGAACAGCCTCCGGAATGTGGCGACTCGGGACTTTTCACAGTAACTCCATTCGAAGCCTACTTGTGACAATAAGCAATTTTCATTTCATTTTCATTTTTCATCTTCATCCAACTGGCGGAGCAGAGAGAGGGGGGAATTTCAATTAAGAAATTAATCCTCATCCCAGTGATAAAATGGTCGGCCCCCAGCCCAGGACTCCCCAACCGTCCAAACCCCACTCCCCAACCCCAGAATCTACCCTGTCAAGGATTCATAGCAAAAACATCGTGCAAATAAGAACATAAGAACATAAGAACTAGGAGCAGGAGTAGGCCATCTGGCCCCTCGAGCCTGCTCCGCCATTCAATTAGATCATGGCTGATCTTTTGTGGACTCAGCTCCACTTTCCGGCCCGAACACCATAACCCTTAATCCCTTTATTCTTCAAAAAACTATCTATCTTTACCTTAAAAACATGTAATGAAGGAGCCTCAACTGCTTCACTGGGCAAGGAATTCCATAGATTCACACCCCTTTGGGTGAAGAAGTTCCTCCTAATGTTTTGCATTATTATTTTAGTTTTGTTGTGTGTAATGTAACTATCCACCATCAACATTTTAGATTCTTGTTTCTCTTTCCCCATTGAAGGAGCACAAGTTTCTCTTATTCATTGTTGATTTTCCATTTTTAAAACAATCGAAGGGTAAAAAAATCCTTTGGTTCATATTTTTTTCTAGTGCCATTGTGGGGTTGGATCTTTGGACTTGGTCTACAAAAAAGATATGTCCTAGCACAGGAAGTCTGGTTTACATCGGTCAGTTTGCAGCTGGTGGCTCAAAAATCATAACAGGAAATGCTGTGGGTGACTGGAGAAGATGGTTGGAAATATTTCCCGCAGACTGCAGTTTCCCCACCATTTTCACTTTATTTATCTGAATTACTTTTGCTTTGAAGTGTTTTCATTCCTGAAATATTTAATGAAAACAAGGCAGGATTTGAAGTAATTTGGATGGAGTCTTGAAAGAGTTTTCAAAGTAAAAGAGTTTCAGCTGTTTGGAATTCTGGAATTCTCCGGTGGTTGGGATGTGATTTTCCCGCCGGCAACGCCGCCCCACCAGCAGGTTTTGTGGTGCTGTGGGGTGGTTACAATGGGAAATCCCATTGACAATTGGCGGGAAGATAGAATCCCGTTGCCAGCGAACAGTGCGCGGCTGATAAACTTGTGGCTGGCGGATCAGAGATTCTCACCCTATGTAAGGAAAGAAATTGGGCTTGTATAATGCCATTGCAAGCTTGTGATGCTATTCCAAATCGCCTGATAGCATTTACTTTGACGCACAGTCACCTTTTTGGGCCAATGCAAGGCGAATGTGAATTTGTGTCTGAAGATCCCATTTTTAAAAAAAAGTATCTTTTTATGGTGGTAGTGGTTGAGGGATAAATGGTGTTCAAGTCGGTAGGAGATCTCTCCCATTCTTTAACTTGAAGAGGTATATGTGAATTTAGTTAATACTTCCTGCAGGGAGTTGATCCTCTGACAACGCAGTGCTGCCTCAATAGGGCACTGAAATACCAACAGACAGGGGTGGATTTCCACTACTGAGGTCAGTAACTTGAGTTGGAAAATTTCCCGGCTCGGCGGTCCCATTTTAACGGCCCCATCATATCCGACTTTCACTCTCGGGTGGAGGGAGTGGGGTTTGGATTAAGTTGGGCCCATCTTAGGTGTGATGTGGAGATGCCGGCGTTGGACTGGGGTGAGCACAGTAAGAAGTCTTACAACACCAGGTTAAAGTCCAACAGGTTTGTTTCAAACACAATCTTTCGGAGCACCTGAGGAAGGAGCAGTGCTCCGAAAGCTCGTGTTTGAAACAAACCTGTTGGACTTTAATCTGGTGTTGTAAGACTTCTTACTGTGCCCATCTTAGGTGGCCATGGGAAGAGACGCGTGCGAAGGAGGGCTGGTTTGAAGGTCCGTCTCAGTTCTCTGGGACTTAGATAGATAGAAGATAGAACAGTACAGCACAGAACAGGCCCTTCGGCCCTCGATGTTGTGCCGAGCAATGATCACCCTACTCAAACCCACGTATCCACCCTATACCCGTAACCCAACATCCCCCCCTTAACCCTACTTTTTAGGACACTACGGGCAATTTATCATGGCCAATCCACCTAACCCACACATCTTTGGACTGTGGGAGGAAACCGGAGCACCCGGAGGAAACCCACGCAGACACGGGGAGGATGTGCAGACTCCGCACAGACAGTGACCCAAGCCGGGAATCGAACCTGGGACCCTGGAGCTGTGAAGCATTTATGCTAACCACCATGCTACCGCGCTGCCCCAATTCATCCCAATTGTTATGCAAGCTATTCAGCTCCCGAGCCCTCACTTCTCACACCCTTTCTCCAGTCCACCTACCCCCTTGGCCTCTCCATGCAATACCTGCTGAAAGCTGTTTATATCGGCTATCCACCACCATGGAAACGCCAACTCAACTCTGCCCCTTTCGTGTCCAGCCAGAGCCCCTCATGTCCCCATGTCACACCCGCCCCACCCACCCCCTTGTCACCCTCATCCAGTATCCAGTAAGGGAAGACCTGAGGAGCTAAGTGAAGATGAACAAAAACTAAAACTTCTAACACTTTATAGATACTTGAATGTGAATAACCTCCCATCCATGACACCCATTCAAAACCCCTCAAACTGTTACATAAAAACTTCCATCCAGCACCCACATCAAAGACAACTAATCCTATAATAGCCTCTTTAGACTGTCAATCAATGAATTCTGAGAGCCTTGCTTTTCTAGCTTTTGAAATTCAGCCAAGTATTCATAATGACCTCAGCTGTGATAACAGCCTTTGGTGAATTTTGGCAAAGATCTATTGAAAGTCTAGAACAGGTGGCCATTTTTTTTTCGTACCTCAATGGTGATCTGTCAATCAAAGCAGTCCAGCAGGTGACACATATTTTTCCGACACCAAATAGAAAGCAAAAAGACTGATTAACTGACAGATTAAGCTTCTTTAGGTCAATTTTAAAGAGTTGAGATTTAAACAGAATTTCAGATCACAATGCTCAAACAGATCTCAACCAACCTTCAAGAGCATGCATGTCTACTCCAACAATTTGTGCATCCTACACTGAGAGGCTCTAGAAATTGCAAATGTGGGTGTGTGTCTGAATTGAACATTATTTCAAAGGGTCCTGCTGAGTTTGGTTTTCCTGCCAGTGTGATTCAGGACCCGCCCATTCCCCCTGCAGGTAAACATGAGATTGAAAATAGGGATGGGACTTCTGGACCTGGGTTCCATCTGCAATTTCTAAAGGTCCATGAAATCTTACCTGACTCTGGAAATATCTGGTCTTGCATGTGTTGAAGTCGTGGAGTGGCATACCCGGAGGCCCCAGAAAGACGAGCTACCTAATCGTCAAACTATTAGACGTGCTGTGATTCTGGAATTCCAAGTCCACCACCACGTAGAAGGACAAGAGCAACAGATACCTGGGAACCCCACCACGTGGAGGTTCCCCTCCAAGTCACCCAATGCTGTTCCCTCACTGTCTCTGGGTTAAAATCCTCGAACTCCCTCCCCAACAGCACTGTGGGTGTACCTACACCTCAGGGACTGCACTGATTCAAGAAGGCAGCTCAACCAACGTCTGATGGGCAACTAGGGATCGGCCTAACCAGCAACGCCTACACCCTGTAAATGAAAATAAAACTGATCTGAAAGAGGTGAATGCTCCTTATGATAAAAATGTACAAACTAAATCTATTACAAGCATTTTATTCTCCTTCTGTCTTCACTTTTTCATTCTCATTCTTTCTCTCATTTTCTTTTCTGTTTCTGTCATTCTTTCCCTTTCTGTTCTGGTTATATGACTCCCCCTCTTTGGTCCTTTTGTTTGCAAAGAGTGTTTGTTTATGTTTTAATCTTTTTGAAGGCTAGGACATGGCTGAGATGGCAGCCATTATGTCCTGGATCAGAAGTCAGCACAGGGGTCGGAGATGATTACTGGAACCATGCGTGGAACAGCATTCAGATGAAAACTGATGCAGACATGCCGTTCGTGCCGGATTTTCGCATGACGCCGTTCCTCCATTCTCCCAACTGGCGAGAACGGCGTCATCGAGGTCAGCGCCACGCCACCCGGTGAATCGCCCGAGATGCTATGTTTGGCGATACTCCGGGCCCCCCGCTATTCAGCGGCCACGATGGGCCGAAGTCCCGATGGCGTGACCCCAGGTCATGCTGTCTTGATTCACACCTGCAAAAACAAATGTGGGGTGAGGAGGTGAGTGGGCAGCGTCTTCGGAGGCAGCATGTTGTGGCGTCCACGGCCGGTGCTAGCGGGGGGGGGAGGCGTTTTGGGGAAGGGTGCCGCCATGCTCTGGGCAGGGGGGAAGGAGGGGCGGGAAAGGGTGCGGCCATGTTCGTGTGGGTGTGGGGAAGGAGGGGTGAGGAAAGGTGCAGCCATGGGAGGGGGGACGGGGGGGGTTTCGCGGGAGTGACATGCCAGCCGGCCTGCCATGGCAGGGCGGTGGCGAAGCCATGCCTGCAATTTGAGGTCATGCTGATGGGCAAAGGCCATTGGCGCCACCATCCCGCGCGGCCACATGCCTTGACCTTGGGTGCACCCAGCCCTCCCTCACAGGTGCCGCAACACCCAGCTGACGAAGACCATCTCTGGGAAGGGTCAAGGCGACACACATGCCAGCTGCCATGTGGGCGTGGCCTGCCCACGGTGGTGCAATAAGGAGGGACTGGCAAAACTGGGCGTTGAATGGATATTGTGGGCAGGGGTCAGGGTGCCTGCGTGTCTGTAGCGACACCAGCCAACCGGGGCACACATGTATCCCATGGCACCTGGTTGTCGAGGTGTCAATACACCATCGTTAAACATGTTGTATACCCGCCCCCCCCCCCCTGCAGATTGTAATGTTTGGGCACCAGCCAGCGATGTTTGCCTCCGTGGCGGGAGCTGCTGTCCTGCAGGTGGCCCTTTGGTAGTGTCGATGCAGGCGGCTCAGGGCAGCTGTGGCAGCGGCGGCTGCAGCAGAGGGACTGGCTGCAGAGGTCTCCATGCTACCCGCTCAGGCTGCAGGCCCCCTCGCCTGACAAGGGCAGGCAGAGGGGGACGATGACCATCACATCGATGGGGATGCACAGGACGAGGATACTGATCTTGATGGGGCGCGGGGGGGGGGGGGGGGGGGGGGAGGAGGAGGAGCAGGTGGTGGTGCCAAGGCACCGGAGGCGCGCCATGAGGCCACGAGTGTACCATCACCGCATGTCCTTCGAGAACCTGCTGGACAGGGCATGCAGGAGGAGACTCCGGATGAGTAGGGAGACCGTCGCACATGTATGCCACCTCATGGCTCACCTGGCACCACGTGGAACGGGGGGAGGACATGCTATCCCAGTGGCCGTCAAGGTGACGGTTGCCCTCAACGTCTATGCGACGGAGTCGCTCCAGGCACCAAACGGGGACATGTCCGGAATCTCCCAGGCATCAGTGCGCTGGTGCATTCGAGCAGTCACCGATGCCCTGTTTGCCATTGCCGACCGGTACATCCAGTCTCCAGAGGACCGCGCACACCAGGATTCCCGGGCAGCGGGATTCGCCTCCGTGGCCAGGATATCAATGGTTCAGGGGGGTGATGGGGTGCACGTCACCATGTGTCCAGCATCGGAGAACAGGGACGTGTTCATGAACAGAAAGGGGACCTACTCCATGAACATTCATGTGGTTGGGACCACCGCATGGAGATCATCCACGTGTGCGCCCAGTACCCCGGCAGTGTACATGATGCCTTCAAGCTGGCGCAATCTTTCATCCCGCCATGTTTGAGGGACCCTCCCCGGCTGAGGGACTGGTTGCAGTTGTGGCTGATGACGCCTATACAGAGGCCACAGACCAATGCATAGGCCCGCTACAATGAGGCCCATGCAGCAACCAGGGGTGTTGTCGAGGGGTGCTTTGGCCTCCTGAAGATACCATTCAGAGAGGGCCGGCCGCATAGTTGTTCTTATAGCCCAGCAGAGGGGCGATATCCTGGAGGAGGAGGCACAGGGGAGCCCCATGAGGGCGATGCATCTGTACATGAGGAGGAGGAGGAAGACGCGACATGGGGGCTTGATATGGCAGGAGGCTGCACGACGCCACCGGCTTGGCGAGCGAGCACGCAAGGTGTTGATCGCCGCATGTTTGACCAACTGGGGGGAGGGCTTCGCTGAGCAAGGCACTTGCACCACCGTTCTGCCCAAACGCACCACCCGCCACCTCCTGCACCATCTGACAACCTTAGCTCCTACAGCACCTTATACCTGCAGCACAACAGGATGGTCTCACACAATTGCTTGTGTAAGCGGGTGTGATCAGTGCCATGTTGAATGACGACAACCCGCTCTGCGATGAGCTGTGAGCTCCGGATCATCAGACAATGTCTGACTCATAGCCATAGCTACACCCTCCACCTGGGTGGTCCCTGTTGCGTCACGGACACTCCATCACATGGGCATGTGGGGTAGCTGGCGTTCGTGTTCCGTGGACAACGGGGGGGGGGGGGGTTGGGGGTTGGGGGGGGGGGGAACACACACCCGGCCTTACCATAGTACCGACCTTCGTCTCCAGCGCCACTCGGTCCTCTTCACGACCCCTCAGTCACCGGACATAGCACAGAGGCATCTCGGTTTGGTGTAATTGTGACATTCACATACAAGCGCTCTAGCCCCTATAACTAAGCTGTGCCCTGCACCCGTGCAAACTTACCTCGTGTCGAACTTCTTTGCCTTACGGTCCCTATAACTACGCTTTGGTGTTTCCCCAGATGGTGCAGCAGCAGTGGAGGCGGACTGCTGAGACTCCTGTCCTGCTACTTGGCTCCCAGTCGGCGCGCGTTTCCTGGGGCAGCCCGGCTTGGATGGGCCAGGCTGCTCGGCGGGCATGGTGGATGGCGTTGTGCCACCCAGTTCTGCCCGCTACCCACCGGATGCACCAGGGACGGAATGGGGGGAGTCCGAATGTTCTGGGACCTCCCTTGCAGGAGTTACCGGGACAGGCCTTGGAGCCTCCTCCTCCTCGGGGAGCCCGGTGGCCCCTGGGCCTCACAATGGCATGGTGGTGCAAGCAGAGACAAGCACCATGGCACCACCGACACCTGGCACTGCCAGTCCTGGAGGCCCGCTGTGGCATCGACCAGGGTCTGAACGTTGGCAGCGATGGAGCTCAGGGTGTGCGCCATCCCTGTCAGGGACTGTGCAACCTCCCTCTGGGCTTGTGCAACGCCATCCAGCACGTGCGCAAGGCTGCCGATGTTCTCAGCGATGGCCTGCTCAGACTGGGCCATGGCCTGCTGAGACTGGGCCATGGCCTGCTGAGATTGGGCCATGGCCTGCTCAGACTGGGCCATGGCCTGCTCAGACTGGGCCATGTCCTTCTGAGACTGGGCCATGGCCTCCTCAGACTGGGCCATGGCCTGCTCAGACTGGGCCATGGCCTGCTGAGACTCAGCCAGATCCTGGAGCGCGGCGGCAATGTCCAGCTGGCTCTGGGACATGGCTGCCTGTGAGAGGGCAGCCCTGTACTGGGCCACGGATGACGTGTGCAAATAAAGCCCCACGCCTTGCAGAACCTGACGCATGGCCGAAACCGTTGCCCCCATTGCCTCCATCGTGGATGCCACCCGTGCGGTGTCGGCCTGGGTGGCAGCCATGACCAGCACCAATCCCTGCTCCTGGATAAGGGTGGACTCCTCCAACTGCATCTGCAGATGCTGGAAGATGGCCGTCATCCCGTTGTCCACTCCCTGGTTTTCCAAATGCATCGGGTCTGTGGGTGGGTCTAGTAAGTCCAGGAACCCGGGAACTGTCTGGGCGGCATCTGGATGTTGGGCCTGGGCTGACCTCCGAGCATCCAGCCCCTCGGCTGCTCCTACCTCCACCTGCTGTACCGGTTCGGCTGTGTGGTGCGCACCAGTCAGTGTTCCAGAAGCCTCACCACTAATGTGCCCAACCGAGGTGAGGATATCTGGGGTGGTGAAGGGTGTGGGTGACAGGAGGGTGTGGGTGACAGCAGTGATGCAAGGTCCATGTCCTCATCGGACCCCAGGTGAAATGAAAATGAAATGGGTCTGAGGTCTCCTGGGTCGAGCCTTGGACCGATGGACATTGCCCCATGTGAGGAGCTGTGTCCAGTGTGTCCAACATCTGTTTGGCTGTCCTCTGTGCGGCACTGTCCTGAGTCTCCGTCCTCTGTCTGTCACTGTCCTGGCTCTCTGTCCTCTCTTCGTCCGTCTCATGGCTGTCAGTGTCCTGACTGTCCATTCGCTGTTCGTCACTGTCGTTTGTGTCGGTCCTCTGTGCGTGCGTTTCCTGTCACCCGGCTTCGGACGAGGGCCCTCCTCTCCATCTTCCTTCCCCTCCCCGGCGTGCGTCCCTGTGGGCAGATGGATGTGGACCTGGACAGTGGTGGCTTGTCTGAGACTTTCGGGTTCGATCGTCGGCTGGCCCTGGAATACACAATGAAGCATGTAAAGACACGCGGAGTCAGGTGTGAGGGAGTGGGGGGGCAGTGTGAGGGGGTGGAATGTGTGGGGGGGGGTGATAGGGGGTGGAGGGGGCAGTGCGAGATGCAGTGTTGGGGGGGGGGGAGGAGGTGAGGGACTGAGGGAGTGTAGCCAGGCAGGGGTGTCTGACTTGGTACTGCTCCTCCGATCTAGCATTGCGCTACCTCCCGGGTGGCGGCTTCCCCAGCGAGGTCCAGAGCCCTCTGCTCATGGATGGTGAGGGGGTGCAGAACAGGTGATCCCCCTACGGTTCTTGCATGCTCATGATGGCTGTGGGCTATCGTATCCTGCGGGGAGGGGGGGAAAATTCAGAGTTAGGCAGTCAGCAGCAAGACGCGCAGATGCTGGCAACATTATGACTGGGGGGGGGGGGGGGGGGTCACTGGGCACCATGCCACAGCGGCTCACAAGGGTGGTGTGGTGCCGATGTGGGTCAGGCGGAACATGGTGCCCCCCCCCCTCCTGCATGGGCAGGGGAGGCGCGACACATGGTGGGGGGGAGGGAGGGGTGGGGTGTGGCCCGGGGGAACTCTCGGGGTACTTACCTTGGCTGCCCTTGTGAAGTCGTGGAGCACTTGCGGCACTGCTCTCCAGAACGTGTGGTGTGCCCCAGTGCTAACGGCGATGCCCACATCACGGCATTTGCGCCTGACTGTGCTGGCCGGGTGCCGGTGGCCACGTCTTGGGCACAGGATCGCCCTCCGCTCTTCCACTGCGTCCAGCAGTGTCTCCAGTTCATTGTCCCAGAACCTGGGAGCGGCACGGCGGGGCGCAGCCATCTCTCCTGTGTCAGGGCCCTGTGTGCGGATCGCGCACATAAAATGACGCAGCGCGGGTCACCAGGACTCGCGCGATAACGGTGCCGCTCTGGTGCCACGCCCACCGTGTTTCTCGCGGCCCCGCTGCTGGCCTCTTTTCGGGGCCTGACTCAATGCTGCCGCCGGCCCGTTCACGCCGTCATGAAACACAATGGCGTTCACGACGGCGCGTGCAGTCTGACACACCATCGGAGAATCCCGCCCCAGGAATCTATGCTATACTTGCTGGTCCTGATGATAAAATATTGAATTTTAGGCTGCAGCCCTGATGAATACTGACTCATCCAGGGATTGAAACTTGGCAGGTGTTGGGCCTGAGGAAAGGCCAGGGCCAAAGTGATGCTTGAGCGTTCGGGTTGTAAACTGTGATTAAATGTTTGATCACAGGACCTGCCCCCCACGCCAGCCTTTCACCGGTCAAAGCGACAATCCTTGTGACGCACTGTTTTACGATGCCAAATAGAAAGCAAAAAGACTGATTACCTGATTGGATGCGCTGTCAGCCAAAACCTCTTCCTCCCCACACCCCCCACCCCCACCTCTCCCCCCACACCTTTTTGACATTTTTATATCTAGTAAGGGGGGGTCTGGTTTAGCTCAGTTGACTGATTTGTGATGCAGAGTGAGGTCAACAGCATGGGCACAATGCCCATACTGGCTGAGATTATCCATGAAGGCTCTGCCTTCTCAACTTTGCCCCTCACCTGAGGTGTGGCAACCCTCAGGTTCATTCACCACCAGTCAGCTCTCCATCCTCAAAGGGGAAATCAGCCTCTGGTCGTCTGGGCCTATGACGACTTTACTGTAACTATCTCGTAAGGAGAAATGTTCACAGGATCTTGTTCAAAAACATTGGGCGGGATTCTCCACCCTGCCGGATTTCTGGTGCGGCACGCCATTGGGATTCTCGTTATGCCGGTTGGCCAATGGGGTTTCCCATTGTGGGTCAGCCTCACGCTGTCAGAAAGCCATGGGCTGCTGGTGCAATGGAGAATTCAGCCCAGAACCGTTTTCATTTCCTGGAGAGTCCAGGCCAATCCCTTCGTGGAGTGCATGGAGCAGGAGATGGGAAGCAGCTTATTTTTATGCTTGGGCAAATTGGGAGAAATGAAAGAACAAATGTTCAAGTCATGAAAAATTTGAGCGAACTGGTAATCGGCAATCCATATTTTTATTTAACCAATATTTATGTTGCGACTATTCATTTTTAAAGAGCGGTAAAATACTTGTTGTCCTGCCCCTCAACAGGATTGCAGAGTGTTTCTGTGTTACTGCCGTGCCTGGAGTAAAGAGGAAGGATTTGAAATGTGGTGGCAGTACAGCTCTTCCAGAACTTGAGTGTTAATTTAATGATGTGTGTAATTTGGAATCTCACGTGAGAACAGAAGTCAGTCAATGTCAGAGCTGAGGTCAGGGGGGAATAATGAAGGATGAGAACCATGCTAATGTGGGATGGGACTATGGAAATCTGGAACTCCATGCTGGGAGTTGCTATCGATGCTTGTCTTCTGTTGTCCACTTCAAATGCACACGTTGCATGTGAATATTGATAAGTACTGAGCTGCTGAGCAACTTGTGAAAGCAATAATGTGGGTGTTTGGTGAGCTCCCACTGGGTAGAGATGAGCAATATGTGACAAACAGCACAATCTAACTGAAAATTGGCATTGGAATTTGGTATCCCCTGCTCCACTGGGCCCCCATATTGTTCATTCACAGTTCATTTTTGATGTAGGTTCAGAGCTCACAAACATCGCTGTTGGAAAGTCTCCAAGTTGAACAGCTGAAAAAAGTTTTGAAGATTTATTTTATAAGTTGAATTTCAGCCTATGGTGAGCAGGTGAGTTAAGAGCTCTTTGTAGTGGCTTTTGGAAGTCTAGTGTTGCTTCAAAGTTCACAGCAATTTTCAGCAGCAAGATTGTCGGATAATCACCTGTTATATGCTTCGTATGCATGTTCCCTCTGCCCAAGTGCTTATCATTAACACGTCTGGTGCTCTCCAATAAAATCAGTTGGAGATGCTTGAAGTTTGGAGAGAGGAGTTTGTGCGACTCCCAGCAAATTGAAGCCAAGATCCACATGCATGGAGATTGGGAGGAACAGTCCCATATACTGAAGAAAAAAGGTTATTGGGATGGAGGGAATGTGGACTTCACACTCACTTTGCTGGTGATAGAGCAGCAGCTGCAGTTAGTTTAAAAGAACGACCAACGGCACAATGACCCAAATGGCCATCTCCTATGCTGTATAATATTCTACGATGGTCTGGTAGTCAAATTAATCTCCCCAAAAGTTGCTCCTGGATAGTCGTGTTGTGTTAGCAATGATATTGGAGGCTGAGGAATCACAGCTCATAGCTATCATTCCAAAATGTGATGGGGGGGAGGGGGGAAGAATGCTTAAGGCCACTCACCCACCAACCCATCCATTAACTGACCCACCCACTAACATGCAAACTGGATGTTTAATCTTACCATATGACAGCGAGTGATGTATAAAAAAAAGGGATGGGGCTGGTGCCTGTCTTCCCTCGACTCTATCTACCCCAAAAGAGTTCCCCAATGGAGCATGCGCTGTGCATATCATTGAGAGCTTGGCTCGGAATGTCCCAGGAGAAATGTGCAGCAGCATCGAGTCAGGGGAGGTTTCGAGCACAGCGGAATTTGGATTATCACTATCATTGCTCAGAAGATTCAGGCCAAGCCTCTGTCGTGCTTTATGGATTCTAATTTGTGTGAAGAATCTGACATAATTTAGTTGGATTAGAAACAGGTAAAAAATTATGCAAATACTTAACCACTTAGAAAGAAGATAGCTGACTATTGTAAATGACAGGCTCAATGGTCAACACTATAAATGGTTGACTTGGAACTAGAATTGTTGATGGTGCAGTGATGGTGCAGACGCAATGACAGGAAAAGCTCTGAGGCCTATTTCTATCCTTAATCCTTCATGTAACTAATTTTGGTACCATTGAACAGTAAGTGCTGGCGGTGGTGTAATACTGTTGTCACTGGACTAGTAATCCATAGATCCAGGGCAATGCTCTGGGGACCCAGGTTCGAATCCCAGCATGGCATGAAATTTGAATTCAATAAAAATCTGATTGAAAAGGCCTAATGATGATCGTGAAACCATGGTAATTGTTATAAAAACACATTTGGTTCACCTATGCCCTTTAGGTCTACATGTAACTCCAGATCGACAGTTATGTGGTTGAATCTCAATACCAGTCACTGAGTTCAACGACAATTAGATATGGGCAATAAATGCTGGCCCAGTCATTAACGCCCACATCCCATGAAGGAATATAAAGAATGAATTATCCAGAAAATATTGAAAATATGATACAATCCATTGATTGATCCTTGCCTTTTAATTTTATGGGATAATAGAGTGGATTAGCATGTTAAGATCAATAGGTATAGCTGTAGTATAGATGACAAGTGTTCTCTAGAAAAAAAAGGTTGGAATTTCTGTTAACTTGCTGTTGATCTATAGCTCATCATGGTCCAATAAGCATAATGGTATACATGATGGATGGAAGTGTCCATCTGTTCATGGCAGTAGTAATGGGGCGTAGAATCCCGGCCGATAATTAATTTACACATTAATTATTGTGTTATTCAGGGATTAAGTTAATAGCTTCAGACTTAATAAAGTTTGGGTTTAATATTGAGTATCTACAATTCTGTAACCCCAAGGTTCAGTTGTTTTCTCATTTGTGTCACAGCCTTCAATGATTAAGATGCTATCGGTATAATATAAATGTGGACTTTGGAAAAATGTGTTGGACATCTGGTAAATGGTTTCTGTTCTTAAATCTCATTAGAATTGATTTTTTATGTCAAGGTGGCGCTCTTGCCTCTCAGGATAGAGTGATAGAAAACAGCTCACCCAGCAAATTGTGTGACTTGCGTGCATTTGTAATTATTACAGCTGGGTTTTGAATCCCCAACTTAAAAAACAATAATAAAATTACTGTTCGGTTTTACCAGTGCTCTGGAACTGGACATGCAACTTTTAGCTGCTCGGTTTGACACTTGCAAAGTTTCAGTTTTGCTATAATTGCACCTTTTTAAAATCTAGTTGGAAAATTGTTCAGCTAAGGCTCCCAGATCCACGTAACAGCCCCCACGAGGTAAAGAGACGTGTTGAGGTTGGCACGTTGGTATTGAGGGAGAGTGAGAGCATGTGGTCCAAATTGGAAGCTTGAGTTGGCTTGGTGGGAAGCTCTTTAGGAAACACTCTGTGCTCACGCCTGCCTCTTCTGGAATTTTCCATTGGAAATAACTGGGTGCACAGAACATGTTATCTGGGTGAATGTATTATATCTCAATCATTTGCACCTTAATATGTCACCACAGATATATTTGGCCATTTGTGTCATAGAAACACTGGTCTGTGGTGTTCATTATTGCAGTATATAGCTGAGAGGGATTTACAAGTTGAAGGTCCAACATACAGATGCAAACAGTTGTCCAGTCCATGTGTTAAGGTACCTGAGGTACCTACCTTTCAAGTCTATTCACTCTCAATTAACAGTGTGGGGTTAAACAAATACAAAGTCTAGTTCAACTTCAATCATCCTGGCAGTTGCATGATGCAGTAATAATGGATCTGTTGACTAACCACTGCAATCAATCTCTATCAAAAGATGTAGGTAGACATGACATGAGGAAAATAAGTCAATACCTTACAGCAATTCTTTATTCATTCAAGGGATGTGGGCATTGCTGGCTCGGCCAACGTTTGTTGCCCAGCCCTAATTACCCTTGAGAAGGTTGTGGTGATCTGACTTGATGAACTGCTGTAGTCCATGTGGTGTAGGTGTATAACCAAATAATGATATGGTTCCAAGTCAGGGTGGTGAGTGGCTTGGAGGGGAATTCCCAAGTGGTGGTGTTCCCATGTATCAGCCGCTCTTGTCCTTCTAGATGGTAGCGGTGTTGGGTTTGGAAGCTTCTGTCTGAGGAGACTTTGGTGAGTTCCTTCAGTGCGTCTTGTAGATGGTATATGTGGCTGCTATTGTGCATTGGTAGTGGAAGGAGTGAATGTTTGTGGAAGGGATGCCAATCAAGTGGGCTGCTTTGTCCGTGATGATACATAGAAATATACATAGAAAATAGAAGCAGGAGTAGGCTAATTGACCCCTCGAGCTTGCTCCACCATTCATTATGATCATGGCTAATCAGCAAATTCAATACGCTGATCTGACCTCCCCCCCCACATAATCCCTTTGATCCCTTTAACCCAAGAGCTGTGTCTAATTTCTTCATAAAATTACACAAAGTGGGCGGCGCGGTGGTGCAGTGGTTAGCACTGCTGCCGCACGGCAGCGATGATCCGGGTTCAATCCCAGCCCCAGGTCACTGTCTGTATCAACTCTCCTCGTATATGCATGGGTCTGACCCCCACAACCTAAAGATGAGCAGGGTAGGTGGATTGGCCAAACTAAATTACCCTTAATTAGAAAAATCTAAAAAAAGAAATCACACCATGTTTTGGCGTCAACTACCTTCTGTGGAAGTGAATTCCAGAGATTTGCCACGCTTTGGGTGAAGAAACCCTTCCTCACCTCAATCTTAAAAGGTTTACTCCTTATCTTCAAACTTTGACCCTAGTTCTGGACTCGCTCATCATCGGGAACATTCTTTCTGAATTTACCTTGTTCTATGAGAATCCCTCTCACTCTTCTAAACACCAATGAATATAATCCTAATTGACTCAGTATCTCCTCATATGACAGTCCTGTCATCCCAGGAATCAGTCTGATAAACCTTTGCTGAACATCCTTCCTCCGATAAGGACACCACAACTGCACACAATACTCCAGTTGTGCCCTATACAATTGCACTAAAACATCCCTAATCCTTTACTCAAATCCTCCCACTATGAAGGCCACCATACCGTTTGCCTTCTTTAGTGCCTGCTGTACCTGCATGCTTAATCTCAATGACTGAGGCACAAGACACCAAGGTCGCGCTGAGTAGCCACCTCTCTCAACTAACCCCCATTAAAATAGTAATTAGCCTTCCTAATGCTGTCAAGCTTCTTAAGTGTTGTTGGAGCTGCCCTGATCCAGGCAAGTGGAGAATATTTCATCACATTCCTGAATTGTGCCTTGTAGATATTGGACAGGCTTTGGGGATTCAGGAACTGAGTTCCTCACCCCAGGATACATCGCCTCTGACCTCCTCTTGTAGCCATTTATATGGCTAGTCCTGTTCAGTTTCTGATTAATGGTAACACTCAGGATGTTTTTTTAAAATAAATGTAGTGTACCCAATTCATTCTTTCCAATTAAGGGGCAATTTAGTGTGGCCAATCCACCTAACCTGCATATCTTTGGGTTGTGGGGGTGAAACCCACGCAGACACGTGGAGAATGTGCAATCTCCACACGCACAGTGACCCAGGGCCGGAATTCGAACCCGGGTCCTCAGTACCCTCAGGATGTTGATAGCGGATGATTCAGTGATGTTAATTCCATTGAACATCATGGAGCGATGAATAGATTCTCTCTTGTTGGAGATGGTCATTGCCTGGCACTTGTGTGGCATGAATGTAACTCGCTAGTTGTCAGCCCAAGCCTGGATATTACCCGGGTATTGTTTCATTTGGACATAGACTGCTTCGGTATCTGAGCAGTCGTAAATGGTGCTGAACATTGTGCAATCATTAGAGATCATAGTCATGTCTGGCCTTGTCGTGAAAGGAAGGTCATTGATAAAGCAGCTGAAGATGGTTGGGTCTATGACACCCATGAGGAACTCCCGCAGTGATGTCCTGGAGCTGAGATGATTGACTTACAGCAACCGTAACCATCTTTCTTTGAACCAGGTATGACTCAAACCAGTGGAGAATTTTCCTCTGATTCCCATTGGTTCCAGTTTGCTTTGGCCCATGGATGCCACACTTGAGGCTAAATGCTATCTTAATTTCAAGGGCTCTCTCTCACCTCACATCTGGCATTCAGCTCTTTTGCCTATGTTTGAACCAAAGCTGTAATGAGGTCAGAGCTGAGTGACCCTGGTGGAACCCAAACTGAGCATCTGTGAACAGGTTACTGCTAAGCAAGTGCTACTTGGTAACACTGTTGATAACTCCTTTCTTGACTTTGCTGATGATCAAGAGTAGACTGCAGGGGCAGCACAGTAGCATAGTGGTTAGCATAATTGCTTCACAGCTCCAGGGTCTCAGGTTCGATTCCTGGCTTGGGTCACTGTCTGTGCGGAGTCTGCATGTACTCTCCGTGTGTGCGTGGGTTTCCTCCAGATGCTCCGGTTTCCTCCCACAGCCCAAAGATGTACAGGTTAGGTGGACTGGCCATGCTAAATTGTCCTTAGTGTCCAAAATTGCCCTTAGTGTTGGGTTATGGGGATAGGGTGGAGGTGTGGGCTTGGGTAGGATGCTCTTTCCAAGAGCTGGTGCAGACTCAATGGGCCGAATGGCCTCCTTTTGCACTGTAAATTCTATGATTCTATGACAGGGTGGTAATTGGCCGGGTTGAATTTGTCCTGCATTTTGTGTGCAGAATATACCTGGGCAATTTTCCACATTGCCGGGTAGATGCCAGCATTGTAGCTGTACTGAAACAGCTTGGCTAGGGACGCAACAAGTTCTAGAGCACAAGAATTCAGTACTATTGCGGGAATATTGTCAGGGCCCATAGCTATTGCAATATCCAATGCCTACAGCTGTTTCTTGATATTACCATATATTACCATAGAATCACTACAGTGATGAAGGAGGCAAATTGGCCCATTGAGTCTACACCGACCCTCTGAAAGAACACCCTACCTAGGCCCGTGCCCTCCAACCTATCCCCATAACCCAGTAACCCCACCTAACCTTTAGCATGGCCAATCCACCTAACCTGCACACCTTTGGGCTATGGGACTAAACCCACACAGACACTGGGAGAATGTACAAACCACACAGTCACCCAAGGCTGGAATTCAACCCGGGTCCCTGCTGTTTGAGGAAGCAGTGCTAACCACCATGCTGTGCCCAATTGCAATAATTGTATCAAATTGTCTAGAGGCTGGAATCTGTGATGCTGGGGATCTCTGGAGAAGGCAGAGATGGATCATCCACTCGCCACTTCTTGCTGACAATGATTGTGAATGCAGATGTGCTGGGCACCCTCCATCATTGAGAATCCGGTTACTTTTGGAGTTTCCTCCTCCAGGGAGTTGCCCACTACCATTCATGGCTGGATGTGGCAGGGCAGCACAGTGTAGATCTAATTCTTTGGCTCTGGGATCACTAGCAGTTTATGCTCTTTGGTACTGAAGTAGTCCTGTTTTGTAACACCACCAGGTGAGCACCTAATTTTTAGTTTATGCCTTCCTACACTCTTCAATGAACGAAGGTTAATTCTTGGCTTGGTAATAATGGTAGAGTGGGGGAGATGTTCAACATGGAAGAGTACGGTTTCATCAGCTGGGGTTAGTGGGCAGGGGGTTGGAGTCTGCAGGCTAGTATGTGGTAATCAGCAAGAGGTTTGCTTGCCCATATTTGACCTGTTGCCATGAGACTACATAGGCGTTCAGAGTCGATTTTGAGGACTCCCAGCGTACTCCTTTACTATATGCCACTGTGCTGCCACACTGTCTCCCAGTAGGTTGGGCAGGATATACTCAGGAATGGTAATGGTGGTGTGTGGGACATTATTTTCTGGGTATGATTTTGTGAGTATGACTATGTCAGGCTGTTATTTGACGAGTCTGTGAGACACCTCAGCCCTCCTAATTCCCAGGTATTAGTAAGGACCGTTGCTAATTCCATATGGTTCTTTGTAGGCTTTTTAGTGATCTGGCGATATAGACACCCCAGGCCAGGTAAGTATGGCAGGTTTTGTTATCTAAAGGGCATTAGTGAACCAGATGGGTTTTTAGGACAATGGTTCTTTTCCTGATTTTTATTGAATTCCAATTTCACTACTCGAACCTGGGTCCCCAGAGCATAACCATGGCTTTCTGGCTTACTAGTCCAGTGACAAAAGCACTACACTGCTGTCCCTCGTAAACTTTATGGACACCTTTACTCAAATAGTCCTGTACTCATATCTTTAAAAAAATCCCTGCTTGCCCACGAAGGTGGCATTTTTTAAGTAGGTTTATTCCGATTCCAAAATGCATGCCAGAAGTGAAATTGGAATTCAATAAAAATCAGGAATAGAACCATTGTCCTAAAAACCCATCTGGTTCACTAAAGCCCTTTAGGTAATAAAACCTGCCATCCTTACCTGGTCTGGGGTGTCTGAATCTCCAGACCACTAAAAAGCCTACAAAGAACGGTCCTTACTAATATCTGAGAATTAGGAGAGCTGAGCTGTCTCACAGACTTGTCAAGTAAATTAAATTCTGCACTTATTTCCTGTCAAGTGATATGTTGATTTTAATTCACGTATACAGCACCTCTATACAATAACAGCTTACTGTCACAAGTAGGCTTCAATGAAGTTACTGTGAAAACACCACATTCTGGCACCTGTTTGGGGAGGCTGGTACAGGAATTGAACCCGTGCTGCTACCTAGTCCTGCATTACAAGCCAGCTATTTAGCCCAGTGTGCTAAACCAGCCCCGAGAGCCACGGTGAAATTACTATTGGCACCAAGCTGCCAATTTTATAAGTAAAGAGAAATTAAACATTGGAACCATTGGACAGTTCCACTCATTCAACAATGTCTTACTCCCAATTTCACGATAATATAGAGTTATTAAGTTAACTTAAATGAGAGCACAGCCTTCTGAGAGAAATTGATGATTAATTCCATGTAGTCAATAATTTATTTGCAGCTAAAATCATTCAGTTATGTTAAACCTTGAAATGTGCTCCTCTTTCATATGCAGTCATGGTCGACCAAACTTGACAAAGTAGGAAATGATAATTAACATAGAGCATCTCACATTTACTCATCTCAGAAAACCTAATGAAAAGTCCTGTCTTTCATTTATTTTCTTTGGGATCATTTATTTTTTTATTATTAATTGTTTAATTAATGTACTTTTCAAGATATTCAATTTATTAAATTTAAAAAAGAATTTCCAACTGAGGGTCAATTTAGCATGGCCAATCCATCTACTTTGCATGTCATTAGGTTGCGGGGGTGAGGCCCTTTCAGACACGGGGAGAATGTGCAAACTCCGCACGGACAGTGACCCAGAGCTGGATCGAACCTGGGTCCTCAGTGCAGTGAGGCAGCAGTGCTAACTACTGCACCACCGTGCTGCCCCTAGAATATTCAATTTTAATTGTTTCAGACACCCAGCCCCCCCCGCCCCCGCCCCCCACCCCACCACCCCCCCACCCCCTCCCCCCGCCCCCCCCACCCCCTCTCTTGCAAGTTTGTTCAGAATATTTCACTTCAGTTTTCTACAGGCAAATAACGAAATGCAGTAAGCCATAATTCACTCACACTTGCAGATCTGGCTGGGAGAAGTTTGGCTGTAACGTTTAAGTGCTCTGAATAATAAATATAATTAAACGGGCATATTGTACATAGCTACATAAACTGTTGTCCCATGGTGACGGTAACCACAAACAGTGATAAATTAGCAAGCTTAGGACAGGTCAATTGCAAACTCTGGTTCGATGTCCAAAAACCTGAAGCAGCCAGGTCAAGAGAGTGGATGCTTTAAGATTCAGAACAGTAGGTGGGGGAAAATCATTCCCCAAGCATTCTGAAAGAGACTTCCCCTCTCTCGTGTCTCATTCAGAAGCTCCTGTTTCACAGTAAATCAAAGAAAGTTAAACACTGACAGCACCAAACTGTTCTCCCCTTGCCTGTTGAACCTCCAGGAGAGGAAAATGTTTGGGCCTGCGACATGAGCTGCACTTCAAGAAGACAATCAAGACAATTCAGCAATGGAATCATCTTCGACTCAAAGGGGCTCGTACTAGAGAGTGATTAGTAAATCATTTTAAGTTTTGCCGATGAAAGATTGTTTGAATAATTCTGAGGCAGGATAAAATGTAAAGCCAAATTTTTACAATGAAAGGAATTAGCTCTTTAAAAACTGGTTTGTGATTTTTGGTTCTCAGTTAGCTCTTTTGATAGATAGTATCATGAATTATATATTTTGTAAATGTTCAGATTGCTGCATGAATATTTTAAATTACAGAAGACTTCAATCCTTGGCGTTGACTGAGGTGCAAGAAAAATAAATGCTAAAAGACAAGTTACTGGTGCTGACTTTGTCAATGAAAAAACAGTTTAGAAAGATTGGGCGTAGAATTTTGATACACATGCGCAGAATGAATCTTTCTCCCCAGCTGGTTCATCCCTATGAAATGCTGCCAGTTACAGTTCATCTCTAATTTTCAAGATTGACGGCCTGGAATAATTTGCGGTAAAGCTGAACACTTGGGACTGGCTGTTAAATATTCTAATAATCCTGTGAGACCAATGTGATACAAAGCTGCTCTGTGTCATGTGGTCTTATGAAGCATTAGTCATGGTGGCCAATCGGAGGAAAATATATTTCAGTCATTGAATGGTCCTAGTGAGTAGAAGTGGCTTACAGAAATTCTAACGGGGTGCATTTTACTAGAGGGCATATTTTAAGGCAGTAAAAATAGAAAATACTAGAAATACGCAGTAGGTTTGGCAGCACACGTGGAAAGAGAAAAACATAGTTAATGTTTTAGGTTGCAAATCGACCTGAAACGTTGGGTGGGATTTGATGCCCCCCCCCCCCCCCCCCCCCTCCCTCTCCATGATTAGTTTTGCGGCATCATTTAATCAGGCCCTCCCTCCTTCCTTCCTTCACCTTGATTAAGACCTGACGGGAACGTGATGGTGGCAGGTGGGGGGTGGGGGGGGGGGGGGGGGCTCACCATGTGGGGAGCAGGATAAGCAAACACCAGTTGCCTGCTGGTTAGGGCGGGGGGGGGGGGCGGGGGGCTTGTTCAAAGGGAAGATGGGGTGAAGGGGTGGGGGCTCTGAGAGCCACCTCCCTACCCTTTTTTTGCTGATCACACCTCCCCCTGTGACCCCATGTCGTGCCATCCCCCTGCAATGACACACCTGTGGCTGGGAATCTCTTGATGGTAATAGGCCTCGGATGGCGTTGTACCAATGTAGCAGCTACAACTCCCCACCCCTGGTGGCACTATTATTCCATAGAGCTGCCGGCCTCTGATTGACAGATGCGACCTCAACCCTGCCCCTGTGATCTTTGATCCCAGGGAATATCTGTCATTCTTCATAAGACCGTAAAGCGGAGGAGCAGAAATAGGGCATTTGGCCAATCGAGTCTACCCCGCCATTTATTGAGATCATGACTGATCTGATATAATCCACAACTCCACTTTTCTGCCTAATCCCCTTTGATTCCCTTGCTGATTAAAGATTTGTCTATCTCAATCTGGAACAGACTTGATGACCCAGGCCTACAGGCCTCGGTGGGAAAGAATTCCATAGATTCATTACTGTCCGAGGAGAAATTCCTTCTCATCTCTGCCTCAAATTAGTGACCCCTTACTCTGAGATTATGCCATCTCGTCCGAGACCCTGCCACAAGGGGAAACAATCTGTCAGTATCTCCCCTGTCAAAGCCCCTGAGAATCCTATGGGGATCGCACCGGGCTGGAGAATCGCTGCAACGGCGCCACTCCACTTCGACGCCAGCGCGCGATTCTCCGCTGATGTCGATTCTCCGGCCCGAATGGGACGAGCGGCTGCGAGGATATGACAGAGTCCCGCCGGCGCCGTTCGTCCCTGGTTGCTGCCGGCAGGAACTCTGCCCAAAGCGTTGGGGGGGGGGGGGGGGGCAGCCTGTGGGGGGGGGGGGGGGATCCGTCCCCGGGGGGTCCTCCGATGGGGTCTGGCCCGCGATCAGGGCCCACTGATTGGCGGGCCAGCCTCTCCCCCACCGGGCCTACTTTCCTGTGCGGCCGGCCCCTGAACACCGATGCCATGTTGAGTCGGGGCCGGCGCGCTGAAGAAGTCCCCGCGCATGCGTAGGTTGGCGCGGCCCAACTACGCATGCGCGGGTTGGCGTGGCGCCCATTTGACACCGGGAAGGGAGGCTGGAGCGGCGTGAACCACTCCAGCGCCATGCTGGCCTCCTGTGGGCACATAATCGGTCGTCCCCGTGTCCGTTTCCCGCCGTCGTGAAACGCAACGGCATTCACGACCGCGCAAATACTTCTCCATTTTAGAGAATCGCCCCATATATGTCCCAATAAGGCAGTTTTTTTTAAACTTTTTTTCCGGGGACCCATTTTTACCAACCGCCCAACCTTCGTGATCCACACCGATTGTCCTTCGCGACCCAAGCCGGCCGAACTTCGGGTCCCACGCTGGTAGACCATGGCGACCCACGCCAGCTGACCTTTGCAAACCACGCTGGTTCACCTTGACAACCCACACCGGCCAACCTTGGCAACCCGCGCCGGTTGACCTTGGCGACCCATGCCGGCCGACTTTTGTGACCCACGCCGGCCGACCTTTGTTATCCGCGCCGGCCGACATTCGCAACCCACCATTTCTCTTACCTTAAATGTGAGAGGTGAGTCTGCTTGGTCCACATGATCTCACTCCAATCTGGTTCACAGGAGGATTGCGTGGATTTTGTACCTCAGTTTATAAACTCTGAGTAGCTCTCCTGTTGACTGATCATCACAGTAATTCTTCAAGCGGATGAAGTCCACCGTTATTGGGATTGACTAAGTCACTGTTTCGCTTCACCCTTCAGTACACAGCGGGCGACGATGTGATTGTGTCCCATGGCTTTCATTATACCCTTGCCAAACGTTCAGTTCTGTCCATGATTAAACCATTTTCAACGGCGCTCGCATCCGGCATTGTTAAAAGCCGGCTGCTGCAGCTGTTGTGCGTGAATTCCCATGATCGGGTACGCCGCAATGGCTGGCTCCGCGACCCTTCCGACACCACCGCCGACCCACCTGCGGGTCCCGACCCCCACTTTGAAAATGCCTGCAATAAGGTGATCTTTCATTCTTCTAAACTCCAATGAGTTCAAGCCCAATCTACTTATCCTCTCCTCATAAGGAAATCCCTCCATACCCGGGATCAACCTCTTGAAAGTTCTCTCGATTGCCTGTAACGCCAGTGTATCTTCCCTTTGATGAGGACCAAAACTGTTCACAGTATTCTGTGTTGTCTAACTAGTGCCTTCTGTAGTTTTAGCAAGACTTCCCTATTTTCCCCTTTCACTTTGAAATAAATGCCAACTTTCCATTTGCCGTCCCAATTACCTGCTGAACTAGCATGCTAGCTATTTGTAATTTATGCACAAGGACCCTCAAGACCCTCTGCTGCAGCTTTCTGCAGCCTTTCTCCATTTGCATAATATTGGGTGCCTTTATTCTTCCAATCACAGTGCCTAGCTTCACATTTTCCTACATTGCCATGTTATATTTCCCCTCAAGTGTCGAAAAAGGTTAGTTGGGGTTACGGGGATAGGGTGGGAGCGTCGACTTGGGTGGGTGCTCTTCCGAGTTGTCGGTGCAGACTCAGTGGGACAAATGGCCTCCTTCTGCAGTGTGGGGATTCTATGTTCCATCTGTCCAGTTCCTGCCCACTGACGTAACCTGATTCTCTCCCTCTGAAGATGGTCTCATCCTCACTACTTGCCTTCCCAGCTATTTTTGTGTCATCCGCAAACTTGGCAATAGTGCATTCACTTCCCTTGTCCAAGTCATTAATATATATGGGGCTGGATTTTGCACTGCCCACCGCCAGCAGCAGAGTTTCCGATGCGGCGGAGAATCCAGCGTCGTCCAACAAACGGGACAAGCACCGGGCGATGATCCCGTCCAATGCTCTGGTCCCCCATGCCATCAACATCAAGGTTCAAGCTCTGCACCAGTGTCAGGATACAGTGATAAAATTGACCAATTTGCATTGTATTAATGGGCTGGGCACTGGATTCTCCGAGCCTGCGTGAAGTTCTGGGCAGGGGTTCATGTGCATGGGAATTGGTGCAGGTATTTCCCACCATAGCCCTGGTGCAGTGGACCTTGCAGTGAGCCAAGGGGGTAACTCTTTTAGGAAGTTGCCCCCAAAGTCCATCAGAGGACCCCCCTCCCTCCACAATGGAAATCCTACCCACCCACCCCCCCACTGATCCCACTTGAGAAACACCCCCACCAGAAACTCCTCCATGAGAAACCCTTACCTTGAATCCCCCCCCATAAGAGACCCTCACCTGGAACCCCCCCCTCCCCCCCATTACAAAGACCCCTGCCTCGAAGCTAGCGAACAATCCAGACAGAGACAGTGAAAACAAATCACTGCTTTAAAACTCACCTGTGCAATACACCTGCTGGCTCAGCCACACAATGCAGCACCTGTAAATTCCTAGGAAGGGAAAACCACATCAGCTGGGTTTAAAGCGCCTCAGCTTTTGAACCGCAAGGCTTTCATTTACATCAATGTGAAATCGATTTTACTAGGCTGTGATTAATCGCTTACACACATCCAGTTATTTGGATTGTTTACTCTCATTTCCCTTCACGCTTTAGTGAATCTCAAGTTGCCTGCTGTGAAACTTACCCCTATGTTTATAAATATTTAGCTATGATTAACAGCTCTTGGACCACATCAAAATCAGTTGTGGGCTTATGGCAATCTCTGGTAGTGGTCTCTTATTATGGGGGGGGTCTCTGTGGGGGTCTCTGTGATGGAGGACTCTGGTGAAGGGTCATGGGGGGTTGGATCACACTCGTACAGTGGCGTGGGGGGGTGACCAAGAAAATCCCGTGGTGAGGTGGGGTGGAATTGCGTTGTGGGAGGAGCCCAACCACTGGACATGGAACGTACAATGCAGAAGGAGGCCATTCAGCCCATCAAGTCTGCACCGTTCCCCTTTAAGCCCTCACTTCCACCCTACCCCCATAACCCAATAACCCCTCCTAACCTTTTTAACGACAGGCAATTTAGCATGGTCATCCACCTAACATGCACATCTTTGAATTGTGGGAGGAAACCGGAGCACCCGGAGGAAACTCACACAGAAAGGGGGAGAATGTGCAGACTCCGCACAGACAGTGACCCAGTGGGGAATCGAATCTTGGACCATAGCTTTGTGAAGCCACAGTGCTAACCATTGTGCTACCATGCTGCCTAATGGACTTCGCTATCGAGCCACCCGCTCAAAATGGTGGCCCGAAGGTGGGATTCTGTAGCCATCTGGTATGGCCACTTCCAGAATACGAAATGGATGATCGCAATGACGGTAGGGAAATATGGAAAATGTTAGGAAAGCCAGCAGGCATAGAGCCTTTATGCTTTTTGAGAAGGCAACACCCAGACGAGACTGAAACTGTAGGTCAAATAACATATTGATGGCCCCTCTCCGGGAACAAAGGAAAGACACTCAAGCAACCGATCGAGCTTGAGACACCCCGGCGCCAGTTCCCCAAACCGAAAGCATAAACAAAGCAAGGCCAACGGCCACCTAGGACATGCCCAGCCATCAGGGCACCCATCCCTTTATTGCTCAAGTTCAATACCAGTGATCAAGATGCGGTCCAATTAAGCAAGGCCAAGTTCAAGGCCCACCCAAAAGCGTGCAAAGCTCCTTCAGGTATAAGAAGAAGGCCCCGAGGGAGAATCGCTCTCTTGGACTTGGCTCTCGAAGTGGAGAGACCCGTCCACCAGCTGCACCAGAAGCAAGTAAGTCCAAGGTCAATGGTCGCTATCAGATGGACAACCTTAGCTGTTCTCCTGTTACCTCTTCGAACCCAACAGCCTCAGATCCGAACAACGGCCATTGTTCCTCTGACTGAGTGGGCACCCGAAGTTAAGTATAGGCGTTAGCGTTAGAGATAGTTTAGTTTGTGGTATTTTGTACATGAGTAGATATTACTGTGTGTGTAAATAAATAGTAGTGATTTTGAACAAACTAACTGGTGCATTGGTTCTTTGATCAGTATTCGGGTTTGACCCTTGTGGCGGTATCGAAAGATACTTGGCGACTCTAAAGCAAATATAATTAGGATTAAGGAAGGCGACTATATTGACCGCTGTATTTATAACCAGATAAATATAGCAACAATTCGCAACGGAATCCCTCGCAATCCTCGCCATATTTGATTAGCCTGGCAAGGCTACTGAATTGGCCTTGGATTCTCGCTTCCAGCACAAGCACAAATCCGAGGCAATTCACCTCCAGCGAGAAAAGTCTCCCAAATGGAGAATTCAACCCATTGTAAATTATTGTGGCCCCAGATCTGATCTCTATGGAAACCCATTAGATACATGTTGCAATCCTGAAAATGCCCCTCTTATTCCATCGCTCTGTCTTTTCTATTAGTTAGCCAATCCTCTATCCATACTAATATACTACTCCCAACATTATGGGCTTGTATCTTATTAAGTAGTCTTTTGAACGCTTTTTGGAAATCCAAGTATATTACATCTAGTGGCTCCCCTTTATCTATCCTGCTTATTACCACTACAAAGAATTGTAATAAACTTGCCAGGCATTATTTCCCCTTCATGAAGTCATGCTGACTTTGCTTGATTATTTTATGCATTTCTAAATACTCTGATATTGCACCTTTATAATAGACCCTAATCTTTTTCCAATGACAGAAGTTAAGCTAACTGAAGTACAGTTACCTGCTTTTTTTTGTCTCTTCCCCCCCCTCCCCTCCCTTTTTTTGAATAAGGGTGTTACATTGGCAGTTTTCCAATCCTCTGGGACAGAATTTAAGGATTCTTGGAAGATTACTACCAGTGCATCCACTATCTCTGTAGCTACTTCCTTTAATATGCTGGGATGCAACCCATCATGTCCTGGGGACTTGCCGACTTTTAATCCCATTAATTTCCCTGATGTTAGGGTTGGCGGGCAGGACGATTGGCCCCCTTTATGTTTTAGCAACAACCTCGATCAAGTGTGAATAAAATATAAGGGATTGAAATGAAGTTTAAAAATTTGACTGGGGACTGAGACTTGTGTTTGAATGTGCTGCCTTGCATTTTTCATTGGGATCTCTACAGGCCTGTGGTTCCCTGAGGCAGCGACTGTCCTTCTATGGGAGCACTTTAGAAGCACCAGCCCGCACCCTCCCTTTTCTTGGCTCTCTCCCCCCCCCCCCCTTCCCCCCTTCCCTTCCCCTCCCCCCCTTCCCCCTCCCTTCCCCCCCTCCCTTCCCCTCCCCCCGATTGTGACCAGAAGCGCATTGCGTGCCTGCTTCCAAGTGCTTGTGCGCAGAGGTCGCAAATGGTGTTGAGGCCCGAGAGGGAAACAATCTGGCCTGACGTTGCCTGATGCTTCTTAGTCCTCTCAAGGAATCTTGTACAGATTGTGTTCGAAACTATGTGGAGTACAACGTCTAAACTTATAATTAGATCAGCTGGACACACAATCTGCCTGGAGTTGATTTACATATTTGGACAATTGTGGACACTGCTCTCAATGCTTTCTGCGTTGAAATTATAAGTGCAGGAGGAGAGGCGAGCTCTGCACATTCTCGTTACCAGGCACAGCGAGCACTTACTTGGGCAAGCCAAATACAATTCTAGTCAGGCAGCATAAACTGTGTTGGTTGGGCAAGAATCCATTTGCAGCTGTATCCACAATATAAATGTATAACTGCAACCCGGGTCTCTTACTGAAGCTGCACTGGAGAATTGCAAAAATGCACAACTTCAGTCATATTGTAGAATGTTATGGCTGGATATAGGATTTAAGCAAGATCAGATGTATGTTGATTCTCCCATTCTGAAGTTTCAATAATGGAATGTAAAGAATGTTCAGTGATGTATGCAAAACAATAAGGGAACATTTCGCTATGTTTTTGGGAGTGATAACGAATCATGGGTTTAGGACAACACATTTATTTTGTTCTGTGATTTAGGATGGGCATGTAACTGCCCAGACATCAAATTACAACCGAGTGTCAGAATATTTTGACAACCAATTGAATCCTATCGCTTACATTTGTGTGCAAAATGGACATTTCATGGCATGTATAGAATGCACCTGTTTCATCAGAGTGAACCCATGAATACACATCTAATTCGGAATATTCAGATCTGTATCACGCCGGGCGCAGTGAATCGGGTGACTAGCGATCGGGTTGGCAGCGCAGAGCCCTATTTGGGGTTTGCACAAGATTCACCCATTGCACCCGGATCCGCGCCGTGTGCCAGGGGATCGCTGAATCACGCCCGTTGTCGTAGATTGCTACCCATTATCGAAACTTTCATTTCCATTGAAATGGGGCTACGCTGGGCGAGATCCAGATCTGAATATTCGGCACATTTGAATACCCGGATGCTGGATTCACCCGGTGCCTGGGTCTCACTCCCCGCGCCTCAGAGACCTCGCCAGGATGCCATTTAGTAGTGGTCCAGGTGTAACAGCATATGGGAGGGGGGGGGTCTCCCATTCCTCTGAAGATGCCCGGGTGGTTGGGGTCATAGCAAGGGGCACCTTGGCACTCCCCATGGCACCCGGTCACCCTGCCACTGCCAGGATCAGACTGACAATTCCAGGTTGGCACTGCTAGATGTTGGGGCCCAGGGGGTCCTGCCAGGTAGAGGGAAGTGAGGGGGTGGGGGGGGGGGGTTCCTGGGTGCCTCACCCAAGTTGGGGGAGGGCGAGGGCAGTCAAAAGAACGGAGGGGTGCCTGACAGAGCGGGGAGGGGGGGGGGGTGAGTGAGTGAGTCTTTCAAAATGGCGTCAGTTCTGCAAGGAGTCTCTAAGTGCGGCCTCAGTGGAGAGCATCTCCCCGAGACCAAAACTCCGAGGCCAGAAAAATGGGAAGGTGCTGTTGGATGTTTCTCAGCACTGCAGCCGTCGAGAAGCACTCCACTAAATGTGCCATTCAGCGGACTTTAAATGGGTCCACTGAAGCTCGCCCCATAAATTCTCTTTCAATCAAACAATTTTAAAAATATAACATTCTGATTGCCTTGCTGTCAGCCTGCAGCAACCCATCGATGACAGAGCGTTTACATTTTTTGGCGGACAATCCTTACTCAATCTTAATGCACATGCCATCTCACTGTCAGTTTGATTAACTTTCTTAATAATTCAAAAATCTCATCCTTTTTAATCCCCTCACACGCTTATTTTTGTAATGCTGTTTATTGTCTTGTGTTTTGACACGTTGCTATCTAATAGCTATGTAGGGTGGCACGTTGCAATGCTGACTGCATTCAGTTGGAGAACATTATGACACATCACATCCATGACTTGAATCAATCAAGCAACCAGGAAACTTCTGCAGTTGGGTTGATGGCATAGAGGTATAGTTAGATCGCTTCAATGTGTACACAAATCAGCAAACTACGAGCTCCCTGCGTAACTGTACTTCCTTTTGTTACGTGGAAGCAGGGAGCAGAAAATCGCCAAGGTCTTCACCTTACTGCATCTGCATCAAAAGAAGAGCTTTACAACCATGAACGTCCAAGTTTAAACTTGGCAGCACAGCAGCACAATGGTTAGCACAGTTATTTCACAGCTCCAGGGTCCCAGGTTCGATTCCCGGCTTGGGTCGCTGTCTGCGTGTTCTCCCCGTGTCTGCGTGGGTTTCCACCGGGTGCTCCGGTTTCCTTCCACAGAGCAAAGATGTGCAGGTTAGGTGGATTGGCCATGCAAAACTGTCCCTACTGTCTATAAAGGTTAGGTGGGGCATGGGTTAGGTGTGGTGTGGGCTGGCCTGGGGTGTGGGCTGGCTAGGCTGGGGTGGGGTGCTCTTTCCAAGCGCCAGTGCAGACTCGATGGGCCGAATGGCCTCCTTTGGCACTGTAAATTCTATGTTTCCATGTTAAATTCTAAACCAAAAATACAACTAGGCAGGTCGGACCCTAATCGGTTCGCTACCCTAAACATTGCAATAAAGTAGCATTTTTGTAACATTTACAATCGAGGGGATTTTAAAATTAATCTGACGAAATGTCTCCCGTCACTGCTGAATAAAAGGAGGGTTCCACCATGTGTGAATGTTGTAAGATCTTGTATTAGAAGGATGCTCATTGCCATTTCTGGCTAGAGTAAGTCCTGTTTCTGCTCTTTCAGAGAAGGGGATTAATTAACCATCAGCCTAAACTTCATCGTGAAATCTAATTGCTCAGCCAAAGCGTGGGATCATCGACCATGCTGCTGACCTTCAAGACATTTATAACTGGAGTTGAATGACTCAAGAACGAACGGTATATCTTAGTCCTTGAACATCCCAAGCTCATCTGATGTGCAATTGTAACAATGGTGCCTCATTCTGTCTGGACCCAATTTAAAACTATACCGTTGCAGCAAACCCTTCAGTTTTACAACCTGTCTGCTTCCTTCAGTTGAGGTTTCTTTTAGTCTGCGCCAGAAGCTGTGGAAATATTTCTCATTTAGCATGTGCCTATAACCTCGAGGAACAAGGCAGACTATAGTTGATAGCCATCTAAAGAGCATATGAAAGGTAAGTCATTTTTCCTTTAAATGGGAGTTTACATCCCTTGCAGCTAAATGGGATCCATATGAAACTTTTTGCAGTCGAGGCTAGTTCAGAAAAACCTCAACAAGCGAATTATAAAGTACAATCCATAGAAAATAATTCCCAGAAAGGTAACGATGTCCAAAATGCGTTAGGATTTTGCTGCAGACTAATCTTCAGTCTTTACAGTCTTAATTAATTTGTGAGTTAAAATTACAAATTTTTCTGTGAATGTGTAGAAATTATTCACAAAAGTACCCACAGCGGGGTTTGCCGCAGCGGAAGTGGCTCAGCATTGGCCACCGGCAGCATGTTGTGGTCCCGCCAAACTCGATGCCAATTTTTTTGGCTCACCCGCCTTCTTCTGGGGAATTCGCAGGGTCGAATTCGGCAGGACCGGAAGATCCCGTCGGCAGAAAGGGCTGGAAAATCCTGCCCAGGCTCACTTTGAGGCCAAGGATTTATCTTGTAAATCATTGATGCTGCTTGCCTTTTACTGTTGTCATCGGCTCTTGAGTTAAATGTATTATTTTGATAGCATTTGAAACCTTCAACTCTAAAATGTCTATGCCACACATTAAAATCCTGATTTAAATTGATTTTTACTCGGTCTGAATTTGAGATTTGCACGGGCACACTGACCATGGGGCCAAACATCGATAGCTCCTGTTAATAGTGAATGACCAGTTTATTCAGTAACATTTAAGAAGCACAGGGGAAGCACGGTGGCGCAGAAGTTAGCATTCCTTCCTCACGGCGCCGAGGTTCCAGGTTCGATTCCGGCTCTGGGTCACTGTCCGTGTGGAGTGTGCATATTCTCCCCATGTTAACGTGGGTTTCGCCCCCACAACCAAAGATGTGCAGGGTAGGTAGATTGCCACTCTAAATTGCCCCTTAATTGGAAAAATTGAATTGGGTACACTAAATTTGTTTTAAAAAACCATTTAAGAAGCACTGTGTGGTGCCTAAACAGCTAGTTAAAGCTTCCTAACTAGTCTTAATGAACTTCTAGAAAAATAGGAGTATGACCATCAGTTTTGGTCTCCGCCCATGTCTGGTGTGGGTCATAAAAAGATTCTCATAAAAAAATGTCCCAGTGAGTTTAGTGACAGCCTGAACGCATGTGTAAATAGGGCATGGCCCTTCGTGGTGTTGAACTTTTCTTCAATGCACATTATCATGCTCCTGTAAAATGGGCCAAACAATGTTGAGTTTGTCCTTCCACATGTTATTGGCTCATTGAATCGCGAGCACAATAATGGAAGAGTCAGATAGCTTCGACAATGAAAGTGATTGAGTCACTCCTTTCAGGAAAGAAGGGAGAAGCTTTGGAAGAGCAATACATTTTACAGAATCACAGAATTGTTACGGCGCAAAAGGAGGCCATCGTGTCTGCACCAGCTCTCCAAATGAGCATCATGATTTAGTGTCATTCCTCTGCCATTTCCCATACCCCTGCACATTGTACTCAAATAATCATCAAATACTCTTGAATCCCTCGATTGTATCTGCCTCAACCACACTTTCAAGCAGTGCACATCAGGCGCGAACCAATCACCATGGAAAGTGTTGTTTTTCTTCACATCACCTTAGCTTCTTTTGCAAATCATTTTAAATCTGTGCCCTCCTGTTCTTGATCCTTTGACGAGCAGGAACAGCTTCCCCTTATCTACTCTGCCCAGCCCTCCTCATGATTATGAACACCTTTATCAAATCGCCTCACACCTTTCACCTCTGCAAGGAAAACAGTCCCAATCTATCCTCATAGCTGAAGCTTCTCATCCCATTCTTGGAAACGTCTTCTGCACTCTCTCCAATGCATTCACATCCTTCCATTGGTGTGGCACCCAGAACTGTACACAATACTCCAGCTGAGGTGTAACCCGTGTCCTGTACAAGTTCAGCATAACTTTCTTGCTCTTGTACTCTATGTCCTATTAATAAAGCCCAGAATCCTATATGCTTTATTAACTGCTGCCTCCACCTGTCCTGCCGCCTTCAATGATCTATGTACATAGCCACCCAGGTCCCTCTACTCCTGCACCCACCTTTCAGAATTTTGCCCTTTATTTTATATTGCCTCTACATGTTCATCCTCTCAAAATGCATCACTTCACACTTCTCTGCATTGAATTTCATCTGCCGTCTATTTGCCTACCCCATCAACTTGCGTTTTTGAAGTTCCCTTCACAGTTTACAATACTTCCAAATATCCTATCACCTGCAAACTTTGAAATTGTTCCCTGTCCACCAAGACGTAGATCATTGTTATATATCAGGAAAAACATGGGTCCCAATGCTGACCCCTTGGGAACACCACTACAAACCTTCCTCTAACCCAAAAAATATTCATTGAATTTTACTCCCTGTTTCCTATTATTCAGCCAGTTTAGCATCCACGTCACTACTGCCCCTTTCATTTCTGTGAAAGAGGAATTATTTTCCCCCCAATAAGGTTGTGACAAGAATACTGCAAATCCTGAAACTGGATGTGATCATCTGCATCAACTACTTGGTGCAAGTTCACAGTTTGTTTCAGAAAATGATCCTCAATTCATGTTGAAAAACATTTATTATAGCACATTTCCTAGCCTCAGATTTCCCTAAATGCTTAACAGCTTTGCAAGCTCAGATGGTGGATAGCTATGGATGAGAATTAATTGGAATAACTTACTTTCTTGGAATAACTGGAAATTATCATGCTCCAGGTTAAGAAATTTATTTGCCCAAACATTGTAAAAAAGTATAATCATCTTCAAGATCCCGCCTATAAAAAGATATGCAGGAGTGTCACGATTATATTCATTTGACATTATTATATGGTGAGCATTCACAGATGTTGTGGACTAATATTGGGAGCAGATGTTTAGCATGTTGTCAGTTCCTTTAGAAATTCTGTCTCCTGACCCCTAAATTTGATTCCGCCTTGGAGTGATGGGATGGGAAGAATGAGTGAATTTGAATGTGAATAATTTGAAACATTGCTTCAGATTTTTGTACCGAAATCGTAAAGGCCGACAAGGTCCTCGGGCTCAATTCCATTCTACACTGATTTGGTCAATCTCAGCCAGGTGGAGGCTACAGTTGTCCATAATTTCCCAGGTTTATGAGGCAAAAATTAGCTGGGTTTGACACTGCTGAATACTATATGTGACTCCAGATAGAAAGTGTAAATATGTGTTGGGATTTACTGCTCCAGGCCTGTCCCTTAACGGTGGCAAGAAACTTGAATGTTTCCCGCTGTGGAGCGCAGCGGGAAATCGCACTGAATCACATGATGCTGGGCTCACTAATTATGCAGCGGGGTTTGCCGCAAGCAGTCGCCATCATATCTGGGTGCCACACTTAAAAGACGCCGGAGCAGCTATTGTTTTATTGCGTTCTTAACTACAAACCGAGATGTGGAACTCAGGGAGCACTGGCTCCCAGATTCAGTGATGCTGAGTGCAGTGGAGGATAGGATAGATGTCCTCTACAGAGGGATGGAAAGAGGAGGGTCATCTGCCTCACCAACTCTCCCTGGGAGCCAATCGCCAGGGTGGCGAGCGTCAGCTGCATTCAACAGGGGACAGGCCTGCAGTGCAGAAAAATGATGAATGACCTTCTCGGCACTGTCACTGTAAATTAATGTTTGACTTCCATAATCACCTCATGGAATGGGAACTGTAACATGGGCCTTAGTGACAAAGCCACTACTTGCCCATGCATAAATGTGCATCTCAATGTGACGTGGTGATGCCAGTCCCATTGCAGTCCATGTGGCCTGCAGGAAGAGTCACAATTATGGGCCTTTGACCCTGTCACATTGAAAGATTATGTTATGTTTGGGAGAGGAGAGGGTGGGCGGTAGTGTGGGGTGGGTATAAAGGGCAACAGCATTCACTGCTGATGCTACCTGTCAACCTTATCCTTCTATCTTCATGAGCTCACTTCACCTGGGGGTCCTGCCGAAGAACACTTGTGCACAATCTGCAGTGCATCTTTCACATGGCACACAGTACCCAGTGTGCCTTTGATGAAGACTGGCAGCATGCAAACACCACCTGCATCCCAATTGCTCTTGAACCACCTTCTCTCCTTGCACAGGACAAGTTACTGCACAACAAGCACAAGGGTGAGAGTGGATGGGAGGGGATCATGGCTAAACTCCGGCACCTCACACCCTTCGAAGAATGGGCTGTCAAACTGGCAGGGGAGGTTTGGGCCGTTCATGTGCAGGCATCGAGGTCTGTTTCCGGCCTCCATCCAGTAAGGAACCATGCTTACTGTTTTTTCCATAGACACTCAAGAGTTGGGGTTGGTGCCCTGTTTAAGGCAACCCGTGTAGTCACTCGTTCTCTCCTCCTCCCATTCCACAGATGCAGTAAGAAGAGGGTGAGGCTTGAATTTTTTGATTTAGCTTTAGGTACATATGTCTCAATATTCTACAAGTTGATTATGGTTTATATTAATCTAACCTCTAGAATGTTAGATGGATTGTTCCATGTGAGTTTTTCTTTCTACTTCTAAATGCTGCCATGCACATTCTAGCCTTATAAATTTAAATTCCAATGTTTTAAATGCTTAGAATAATCTTCCAGGTTGGATAGTACAAGCAAAGGGAGGCATTGTAGCTCAGTAGATGGTGTCCCTGACTCTTAGCCAGATGTTCCAAGTTTGAATCCACTCCAGGACCTGCTGACCATGGAAGGGTGTTTTTGATGTGGTTCAACAAGGTATCAGTTCTGCCAACACTTCCCCATGATTCCCCAAAGGGGAAATATGTGTGGGCAAAGATACAAAATAACACGTACAGCACAAAACATGAAGGACTTTGAAAATGCGGCTGATGGTAATATTGCGAGAGTACTGGATGGGCCAGCCTTAGTTACTAGATGACCTTATCTGATACTTGATCTATATTCTGATAATTGGAGCAGTTTCAAAAGAGTGATAAATGTATTTTATATTCCAATTCTGAAACATGTGCCTCATCTAGGAATAGTGCTGGCTTCTGCTCCAAGTTATGCCCATCAGTTAAATAAATATTAAATCTTAATTGAAAAATCTTGGAGTTGATCCTGTAAATACACACAAATCTCATACTCATTTAAAGGTTAATTTTCATTAATTGTTGGACAGTTCTAAAAAGATGGTCAAGCTAAAATAAATGTACTTGGATGGTACCTTACAATGTTGCTCCAAGTACCTTATTCCACATTGACTTGCCAAAAAAGGAGCATATCACAGAGAGATTACAATTAAGCAAACCTAAAGGGAAGCAATGATTAAAAATTTGGCTTGTGAAACAAAAGAAAATCATGAATCCAGGCAATATAAGAAAGTTGGTGAGAAGAATTAGAGTAAATCAATGCTCAGATAAAAGAAGGGTAGAGAATGGTGTATCACAAGTGATTTAAGTTTTGATTGCATATGTGGATGATTGGGAGTTGGCACTGGTAACAAGATCTGCAAATTTTGCTGATAGATCAAAACTATGGAGAAACCAGCAAGGGATTTCGGTAAGACATAGATAGATTACCAGAAAGGCAACCAGTTGGAAAACACAATTTGTCATGGACAATTGTGAGGTAAAATATTT
Source organism: Scyliorhinus canicula (assembly GCF_902713615.1). Taxonomy (NCBI): domain Eukaryota; kingdom Metazoa; phylum Chordata; class Chondrichthyes; order Carcharhiniformes; family Scyliorhinidae; genus Scyliorhinus; species Scyliorhinus canicula. The sequence goes on along the minus strand of NC_052166.1, from coordinate 35,667,715 downwards.
TGAGAGGAAAACTGAGGGAATGGAATATACCCTTGATAGAAAGATATTGACAACAGAGCTGAACATGGAGGTCTGGGGCTTTATAAGCATTATCTCAAAGAGTGTCTTTAAAAAAAGAAAAGAAAAGGCATTTGGGGCTAATAAATCAGTTCTTGATGTATAATAGCAATTCATCAGAATTTACTATGAAATTTTTTTAACATCTTGGGAGGTGAACATTACTGGAAGGGCTAGAATTTATTGTCCATCCCTAATTGCCCTTGAACAGGCTGCAATGAGCCACCTTCTTGAACTACTGCATAATAATAATAATAATAATCGCTTATTGTCACAAGTAGGCTTCAATGAAGTTACCGTGAAAAACCCCTAGTCGTCACATTCCGGCGCCTGTTCGGAGGGGCTGGTACGGGAATTGAACCACGCTGCTGCCTTGTTCTGCATTACAAGTCAGCTATTTAGCCCAGTGTGCTAAACCAGTCCATTCTATGCAGTGAATGTAGACCTGGAGTGTTGTTAGGAAGGGAGTTCCAGGATTTGACCCAATGACAATGAAGGCACACAATATAGTTCCTGTCAGGATGGTGAGTAACTTGGTGTCTGCAGCTGATGATGTTCCCGTGCATTTGCTGCCTTTGTTTTTCTAGGTGGTCGCGGTAACAGGCTTGGAAGATGTTATTGAAGGATGCTTGGTAAGTTGCTGCAGAGCATCTTTACACTCTGCAGCCTTGGTGCACTAGTAATGGAGAGTGTGAATGGTTAAGTTGATGTTTGGGGTGCCGATCAAGTGGGTTGGATTGTGTCAAGTAATGTTGGAACTGCACTAATCCAGGCAAGTGGGGCGTACAGCATTACATTCCTGGCTTATGCCTTGTAGATGCTGGACAGGCTTTCGGGAGTCAGGGGGTAAGCAATTCACCACAGATCCTTCCAATCCTTCCATCTCTGACCTGGTCTTGTAGCCTTGGTGAGTCCCTGGAGACTTGGAAAAAAGTCCACGGAAATAATGGTAGAGTCATCAATTCAAATCCTGGACAACAATTGGCAATCATTAGAGTACACACCTTCAAAGGTTATGCGGTTGTTTGTAATGCACTTGTCAAATCATACTTGGAGCAGGGCAACCCTGACCAACAACCATGTCACACTGCAAAAGGCAAATGTGAACTGGTGGATGGGGTGCAGAAAAGAACAAACAGGTAGATGTCAAGTGTGGAGACAATAAGATGCAGGGGAAGATTAGAAAAGTTCCAACTCTGCAGTCCATTAAGATGATTTTCAATGGGTAGGGGTGTCATTAAGGTACAAATATTAAAAGTATGCATTTAAGGACCACATTTTACAGCCATTGATGAAGAATGAAATACAATCAAGCCTGATAAATTTAAGTGCCAGCGTATTAAATGTTTTGAATAATCTTTAGGCTGTATAGTATAATCAAAAGGAGGCATTGTCACTCAGTAGATGGTGCCGCTGACTGAGCCTAAGGTTCCAGGTTTGAATCCACTCCAGGACTTGTTGGCCATGGAAGTACATTACAGATATAAACATGTACTTATGTGGCTGGTCGAGCTAGGTGTCTGGTCAGTGGTAACTTCCAGGATGGTGGTGTGGTTGAATATCAAAGAGAATTATTAAATTCCCTCTTATTGGAGATGGTCATTGCCTGGTACTTGTGTAAATGTTACTTGTCACTCATCAGCTGAAGCCTGAATATTGTTCGGGGCTTGCTGCATATAGACATGGACTGCATCAGTATCTGAGGAGTTGCAAGTGGTACTGAATGCTATGCAATTGTCAGTGAATCGCTGGAGCTGATTTAGGAGGTGTAGTCATTGATGAAGCAGCTGAAGATGGTTGGGCCGAGGATGCCATCCTGAGGAACTTGCAGTGATGTCATGGGGCTGAGATGATTGGCCTCCAACAGCCACGACAGTCTTCTGCTGTAGTAATTATGACTCCATCTGGCGGAGGTTGAGAGGCGACCTGATAGAGGTCTACAAGATTGAGTGGCATGGACAGAGTGGATAGTCAGATGCTCTTTTCTAGGATGGGAGAGTCAATTACCAGGAGGCGTAGATTTAAAGTGCGTGGGGAAAAGTTTAAAACAGATGTGCAGGCAAGAGAGGGTGGTAAATATATGGAACGCGCTGCCTGGGGAGGTGGTGGGAGCAGGTACGATAGTGGCATTTAAAGGACATCTAGACAAATATACGAATAGGGTGAGAATAGAAGTATACGGACTCCGTAAGTTCAGTTAGTTTAGGCAGGCACTATGGTCGACGCAGGCTTGATGGGCCGAAGGGCCTGTTCCTGTGCTGTATTCTTTGTTCTGTGTTCTTTGTGGACAGTTTCCCCCTGATTCCCATTGCCCCAGGCTCCTTGATGCTACACTTGAGCAAATGCTACCTGAATGTAGTAACTCTCACTTCACTTCTGGCTTTCAGGCCTTTTGGTCCACATTTGGACCAATCCACCTAACCTGCACATCTTTGGGCTGTGGGAGGAAACTGGAACACCCAGAGGAAACCCACGCAGACACGGGGAGAAAGTGCAAACTCCACACAGCCAGTCACCCAGAGGCCGGAATTGAACCTGAATCCCTGGTGCTTTGAGGCAGCAGTACTAACCACTGTGCCACCGTGCTGTGTTATACCTGTACTGGAACAGCTTAGTCCGGGGACCTAGTCTTCAGTACTACAGCTGGGATGAGGTCAGCACCCACAACCTTCGCTGTGTTCTGTGCTTTCAGCTTTTGGTACATGACACAATGTGAGGCTATTGCTGTTTACTGTGGTTCATGCACAAATTGGTGAATAATTGCCGGTGAACACTGATAAAATGCAAAGATCTATATCTTGACATCCATGATGTGGCGTTCATGAACGGCGTGCAGCTCCTGCACTTGTGTCACATAAAGTTCAGTCCAGTTCAGTCCAAGTACCATTTTCGCAGTGTGATGAGTCTTTATTACTGCCAAACAATCTCTGGCACTGAGAGTTAACTTCAAGTGTAGAATTGCATTTCTTCTGCTTTTAATTATTGAAGATTTTTTTAAAATGTGAATTAATGTTTACATTTTCTATCTGGCTGTCTCAGTCTAATCCAGGCATTTTCAAAGTGGGAGTTGCGACCAGCGGGTGGGTTGCGGGAGGGTCGTGGAGCCAACCATCGCGGTGTTTCCGATCGAGGGAATTCACGCGCAACAGCTGCAGCAGTTGGCTTTTAACAATACTGGCTACGAGCGGCTTTAAAAATGACGGCCGTGACCAGCTAAAGAAATGCGAGCGCACTGCGCATGCATGCCCTCTCATCAGTGCGCAAGCGCAGAGCCCAGCTAGAAGCACCGCCTCCTCCTGACATCAGAGCGCTGACCCAGGAGAAAATTTAAAAAAAAAATTCAATGCAGTCTTCCAGCCTGAAGCGAGGTAGAGAGCAGATCGGGCACCCCGAACGCTGACATCACTTGCTTTGGGTGCGATTGTAAATCCTCCATTTTGTCAGCAGTAAACATGTAAATGAGGACCAAGCAGGCTCACCTCTCACATTAAAGGTAAGAGAATATGGTGGGTTGAGAATGTCGACCGGCGTGGGTCGTGAGGGTCGACTGGCATGGGTCCTGAAGGTAGGCTGGTTGGTAAAAATGGGTCCCCGGGAAAAAGTTTGAAAAACACTGGTCAAATCTGTCCTTCCCTCTTTTTATTTTGCTTTCCGCAACTGATTTGCCATTTGTCATAATATACATCCAGGTATATGATGGTGCAGACAGGCAGTGATTGACACAGAGGATGACCAGTGAACACACAGAACTCAGCAGCCAATCACAAGACAGGACACAACCACTATAAAGCCAGAGGGCACTAGTTTTCCCACTCTCTCGGGATCCAGCCTCTGAGACAGTCAGAGCTCGTGAGCAGCAACTAGTACAAACACCATGTGGTAGTAAGATAGTCTGGTCAGGTTAGCCTCAGATCTCCAGCCAAGTCAGCATAGTGTCAACCCACAGTTAAAGCATGTATGATAGTTAAGAGTTCAGTAAAATCGAGTTGCATTTCTTCAAGTGTTGGAAGCCTGTCTCTCTCACTGCTGCAGTAAGCAAAGTCCTCGCAGACCCAGCTTTCCCAACACATCATGGTACCAGTGTGTCATGCTCAAGTTTGACGGACCTACCTTGAGATAATCTGCCTTTGACCAGCGATCAGCCATCCGGTAACATGGACAGCGTCCGCCCTCTCCCACAGCTCCGCATCGCCGGCAACCTCGTTGTTAACTGGAAGATTTTCAAGTAGAAGTTCCAGCTGTATCTTGAAGCCACTGATCTCGAAGCCGCATCGGATGCCAGGAAGATCGCTCTCTTCCTTTCTACAGCCGGGGACCACGCTATCCACATCTTCAACTCCCTCACCTTTGCTGAAAGCGAGGACAAGACAAAGTTTAAAACCGTCCTGCTGAAGTTCGACAGCCACTGTGACATCGAAGTCAATATGAGAGCTTTGAACGCTACGTGTTCCACCAGAGGCTTCAGGATAAGGATGAACCTTTTCAGTCCTTTTTAACCCATCTCCGCATCCTCGCGCAAACCTGCAATTATACCACCACTTCCGATTCCATGATCCGGGATCAGATCGTTTTTGGGGTCGACTCCGATCCCCTTCGCCAGCAGCTCCTAAAAGTTTAAGTAGCTCACCCTTACCATCACCATCGAGACCTGCGTCCTCCACGAGCACGCCAACAACCGGTACTCCCATATCAAGGTGGCAGAAATGGCACGGCAAAACCCCCACGATGCGGAACGGGTACAGGCCATCAAACAACTACAGGGCCTGAGTCTGGATGAGGGCGGCCATTTTGCACGCTTTTCCCGGGTTCCTGCGCATGCGCGCCATAACCAAGGGAACGGCGAGGCCGACGACCGAACTGCGCGAGTGCGCACGTTGATCGACCACACTGCGCATGCGCGGTGGCGCACGGAACGTCCTGACGTCGGCGCCATGACGTGCTCCAACTGTGGCTCCGCCCATTTAAAGTGGCAAAGTCCTGCTAAATCTCGACACTGTCTCTAGTGTGGCAAGCTTGGCCACTATGCAGCCCTTTGCAGATCTGCTCCACTGCCCAACACACAGCAATCCCAGCCACAGCGCAGGAGTGTCTGGTCCGTACAGGAACCCGCTGCAGACTCCGACATTCTTCCAGATCCCGACACCGAGTGCCTCACATTCCCATTCCGGGTGGGCATCATCATCAAGCATACGCTGCCTTCAGCAATGATGGTGAAACAACTCCCAATAATGAGCATTGATCCGGACGACGAGTGGTGTGCCACCCTTCCGATCAATAAGGCTCGCATATGCTTCAAGTGGGACACCGGCGCTTCAGCAAACCTCATTTCAAAATCTGACCTTGACGCCATCCGCGTCAAGCCAAGCATTCTTCCACCGGCCTGCCAGCTCCTCGACTACAATGGCAATGCCATTGCTGCCAGCGGCTCATGCCAGCTTGCGGTGTCCCATCATTCTTCAAAAGCAACGCTGCGCTTTGAAATTGTAGGAACCAACAGAGCTTCCCTGCTCGGTGCTCGGTCCTGAAAACTCCTGAACGTTCTGCAGTGGGTTCACACCATGTCGTCCGCAGAGGCAACGACCTCGCCAGATGTTAACTTCCAAGCCAACTTGATGACACCATAGCACAATACCACAGCGTGTTCAAAGGTTTGGGCACACTCCGTTACCGATACAAAATACCGTTGAAGCCAAATGCCACCCTTGTGGCATGCACTGCGTCGGGTGCCGGCACCCCTTAAGGACCGCCTCAAGCAGCAGCTGCAAGACCTCCAGGACCAGGGCGTCATTTCTAATGTCACGGAACCCACGGATTGGGTTAGCTCCATGGTTTGTGTCAAAAGGCCGTCGGGGAACTTCGAATCTGTATCGACCCCAAAGATTTGAACCGTAACATCATGAGGGAACACTACCCAATACCTAAATGAGAAGAGCTAACCAGCGAGATGGCTCATGCCAAATTCTTCACGAAGCTGGATGCCTCCAAGGGTTTTGACAAATACAGCTGGACGCGTCCAGTCGAAAGCTGTGCACATTTAACACTCCGTTCGGTCACTACTGTTACAACCGAATGCCCTTTGGCATCATCTCCACCTCAGAGGTGTTCCACCGCATAGTGGAGCAAATGATGGAGGGCATCGAGGGGATGCGAGTGTACGTCGATGATATCATTATCTGGTCCATCACTCAGGAGCACATCGATCGCCTCAAGCGGGTGTTCCACAGGATCCACGAGCATGGCCTCCGACTCAACAGAGCCAAATGCTCGTTTGGTCAACCAGAATTCGTCGCCCACCACAGAGACTGAATTTATAGACTGAATGTTGCATTACCTTGTGATCTCATCGTTTATACATCTGTACATGATGTTTTTTTTCCTAATTTGTTATCTGCCCTCTATCTGCACTAGAGACTTTTTGTAAATACGTTAGCATATTTTTGTATATAGTCAGGCTCCTGTACACACACACTCACTATTTATTGACCTGCACACATTTTAAAAAAAAGGGGGGAGATGTCATAATATACATCCAGGTATATGATGGTGCACAGAAAGGCAGTGATTGACACACAGGATGACTAGTGAACACACAGAACACAGCAGCCAATCACAAGACAGGACACAACCACTATAAAGCCAGAGGGTACTAATTTTCCCGCTCTCTCGGGATCCAGCCTCTGAGACAGTCAGAGTTATGAGCAGCAACTAGAACATACACCATGTGGTAGTCAGATAGTCTGGTCAGGTTAGCCTCAGGTCTCCAGTCAAGTCAGCATAGTGTCAACCCACAGTTAAAACATGTATGATAGTTAAGAGTTCAGTAAAATCGAGTTGCATTTCTTCACGTGTTTGAAGCCTGTCTCTCTCACCACTGCAGTAAATGCAGTCCTCGCAGATCCAGCTTACCCAACACATCACCATTGAATCCATTATTCTAACTTACACTCCTGATTCAGACTCTAGCTGTTCATTAATAACTCTTCAATCTGGTGAAGACGATACAAAGTTGCTAACACACACAGATTCATTCCTGGTGTGACATTTCAATTTCCCACTTGCAGCAATTTGCTGCACAAAAGCTTAAAAGGAATATCTTACTTGTGGGCTACTGCATGATCTAACCCAATACATGTGTACAAGGCTTTAGTTGGAGTGCAAGGTGCATAAAATATAGTTTGACCAGGATTAAGGCAGGGGATGGAAAGCTTGAGTAAAGGGGCTATTTCCATTTAAACAGCTAAATAACTGCTGAGATGTAATGGATGTTTGCAGAAGTATAGAGGCCTTTGGCAATCCAAACAATGGAAGAATTGTTTTGCTTTAGGTGAAGAGTCAGTGATTTAAGGGATTATCATTTAAAAGTGACAAACGGAACTAAGGGGAAATATCTTTTGCTTCCACGGATTTCGGAGTAGGGAATACCTGATTAAAGAGATTGGTTCAGGCAGAGGAGACTGTATTTGTTAAGAGAAAATTGGAAACATGGGAAAATTAAACCCCCAAGACTAAGGGAAGAAATTGGGATTAGGTCTGAATTGTGACAACCATGGTCATCACAAACACAATAGGCTGAATGATCTTCTCTACTGTGAACTCAATATTGAATGAAGGACCTTTCTGTGATTTGTTTTCCAGTCTCTTTCTTTAACAGTAAGGAACCACTGTCCTGGTTCTCTTTAAATACAGTCGGGTTGTCTACATTAAGTTGTTACATTTCTGTAATGTAAATTTAGCAACATGGAATTAACACCATTATTATTTTTAATATCAACGTTCGCTTGGCAGTGCTTTGCCATTTGAATGGAGATCCATACCTGGATCTGCACCAGTCGTGCTGTAACTTGGAAGGCTGGGTGCTGGAAGGTAGGATTAAAATGGGCGGCTAATTTGTTTCATCTGGTGCAGACCCAATGGGCTGAATTTCGCCGTAACATTTGCCGTAACATTTCTATGTTCTGTATTTGCTTTCTGAAAATTCTGGCCTGGGAGTAACATTGGGAAATGAGAACAAATGATGACAGTAATGGTAGCACAGTTGCTTCACAGGGTCCCAGGTTCGAGTCCCGGCTTGGGTCACAGTCTGTGCGGAGTCTGCATGTTCTCCTCGTGTCCGCGTGGGATTCTTCCAGATGCTCCGGTTTCCTCCCACAGTCCAAAGATGTCCAGGTTAGGTGGATTGGCCATGGTAAATTGCCCTTAGTGTCCAAAATAAGGTTAGGTGGGGTTACGGGGATAGGGTGGAGATGTGGACTTAAGTAGGGTGCTCTTTCCAAGGGCCAGTGCAGACCTAATGGGCCGAATGGCTCCTTCTGCACTGTAAATTCTATGTGCTCGGATGAACTTTTGTTGTTTAGACATGAAGTGTTTTGGGTGGATGCAGTAAACAGGCTTGTGCACACGTTTCTTCACTCACTACTGGGTTTGAGCTTGCAAGGGTACATTTTGAGGGAAGGGGAGAGTTCACCAAAGTATATTTTGTTCCTTGAGGGAGCTTGATCTAAGGAACGCTTTGATTTTAAACATTACAAGATGAATTACAAACTCACATCATTCATGGAACAGCATCAGTTGACAGTTCACTCCAAGCTGCCGCATTAATATCTTAATGCACGTTTCTCATTCTGTACTTTTCCTCATGGCTGCAAGAATATATTCGTATCTTACTCATCAAGTGAAATTGAATCTGAATAGCCTGCTGGCAAGCATACGGGTTCCCCTTTCCTATTCTGAAGATCAAAAGCAGTGGTTCATGTTGTGGCAACACAGTATAGTGAATGTATGCAGTGCAATTGATGGTAATGTTTGCTTCTAGGTCTGTTTCTACTCAATAACTATCAATACCCAATCCTTGCCCGGCCTGAGACTCGAGGTCCCCCACCTACCCAAGGCCCTTTCCCCTCCTTAACTTTGTGCATTGTACAGCGAGCAATGTAGATTTCTTCAGGGGAAGAGAACAGGTGCTCATGGTAACATCTTGAATTGCAGGCTCCGCAATGAACCTAACACACCGGGGTGGGATTTTCTAGTCCTTCTTACTTGCAGGATCCTATCCTGCCGAAGACAACTGACCACCCCACCCCTGCCCTGCTCCCAAACTGGATGGGTGAGCCATGCAAAATGCCATGGACAATGGTGGGATCAGAAGATCTCACCGTAGATCTTGGCGGGTCTGGAAGATGTCAGTAGCAGCATATGATGAGCCATTTCCGCCAGGGGATAATATGCTACGAGGGGGGCCGTAAAATCCCACCTGCAGGCTCCCAATCAAATCTTTCTGTTTTTTCTAAAATGTGAGTTCGACTTCAAACCAAATGTTTAGGTAGCAAACTGGTGTTTGATGTTAAATGACGTTATATAATTTGAAAGGGTCTCATTCGGCATTTACTCTTGTATAATAATGTACGGAATCACCGTACATGGTGCAAATGAGTCCCTGGACTTGGCAACCACTTCAGTGCTGCAATTTCCTCCCCAGTTGTCATCTGCTTCAATTTATCCATTTTATTGCTTCCAGCCGTGCATCGCATCCTGACCGTGTAAAACTACCCTTCAAGCAATGTAATACTCGCAGTTATCAAAAGACACAAAGATCTTTCATTTATAGGATTGGGAATTTCTTTGTGGTAGTGGAATATATCATGTTTATTATCCCCAGTATTATCACCTGGTTTACAGCCGTTGAAATGGAGAAATAACTAACGTAAGAGTGGCTTTCACTGACATTGCTTCTCGAGCTGCTGGCAGGAAGGATAAGGTGCACAGCTTCTCATTCCTGGCAGGTATTGAAATCAATCTGGCCACTGAGCCTAAAACCCTGAAACTTCAAAATTCCATGCCCATTCCTCCCTAAACCAGAATCCACATTCTTTGACATCAATACAGTCGGACCACGCTCTTAGAATAGATCAGTGACCGGGTTCAATATTTACGTATTCATCTGCCTAATGAATTATTCACTGAACCCTCTCCTGTGGGAGGAAAATGTCAACAAAATGAGCTCAAAAGGTTCCCCCTTTTGTTTTTTTAAACATTGCCTGGTGGGGATATCTTCATCAAAGAAATAGCTGCTATGAAAAGACTCCTTTCATTTTTTCATCCTTCTTCGCCGTAAAATCTTTTTTTTTTTTGCCTGGTTTTAAAATCCTTAACTTTCCTGAAAATCCCCAGCGCCTTTCCCATTAAGTTTACTTATGTTCAAAACCCTTGCTGCATTTTCAGGAGGGGACATCTTCATGTCCGACCCTGCAGCCTGTGCTGAAGATGAATCTCTGCCCCTTGCAGTTCATGCGCTACGCATATAATTTTCTAATTTTGATAGTGCAACAAGTTCTGTTGCTGAAAAGCAGATTTTGGGTTTCGGTTTTTGTAGTTTAGAAGGAAAAATGAGCAAGCCTCCTCCTGTTATTTTGAGCATTGGTTGCGTAGTACAGATGCACACAGAACATCTAGTTTTTTGACTAGTAAGATAATTTATTTAAAAGATAAACACGTGGAAATATAACTAACGTCCTATGATTCAGACAGTCACAAAATACATGAATTCAATGCATTCTCCTGGAGCTACTTCTAGTGCAGCTATCCTCTTGTATGACTTACTACCACCTGCCGGATACCTTGAGTCATATGGCAGATCTCTATCGCCATCTGCTGGTTGGAGGTCGTATTGGTAACTATATACATTGATAGATAACTATATTTAAAACTGTGCACAGGCATATCACCAATCCACCAAGCTCCAAATTAGCTTTCGAAGACAATTCTGGGAATATCAAATTGAAAATGGGAGACTTCTTTTTGATGTAATCTGCATTTTTGAATTAAGATGAGGATAGGTCATTGTCATTGCTGTTACTCCAGACTGCTGTCTTATGTAAAGGTACAGTAGTACATTGGTTGTGATATTTGCCTTGCACAGCAGAAATCATAACATCAGATTGCATTGTAGCAAGTTGTTGGAAGGTGTTCTGCCCAGTGAGTCCATAGAATCATACTGCACAGCCAGAGGCCATTCAACCCATCATACCTATGCCTAGCTCTCTGAAAGAGCTATCTAATTAGTCCCACTTCACCTGCTGTTTTTCCACATTGGTGATATATTTTCCCAGGGAGTTGAATATGTACTTGAAAATCTGCTTCCAACACCCCCTCAAGCAGCGCATTCCAGATCATCAAAATGCCTTGTGTATAAATAAAACTGCCCATCTGCCTCCTGATTCACTATAGTGCCAGGTCCTCATTATGATTGGCGGTATCCCCTGAAATGGCCTCACAAATCAGTTAGTTGCTATAAAATGATTCCGGAAGATAACCCAGCTCTACCTTGTAAGTGTAATTAAATTAGATAGTGTGTGGTCAGCATTATCCAGCTTCCAAGAATATGTTTTTTAACATATTTAAAAAGATTTAAAATCCTTTGTTCTTGCCCTGTCCCTGAGATTTGTCCTTCAGACAAAAATTTTTCGAAATGCTTGCCATTTTCCTTATATATTTTTACACCAATTTCGCAGCACAAAAAATATCTTTTTTTACAAGTCCTCAATTTTTGAAACCTCTTGCAACTTGTTAATCCATTAGGACAAACCCTCTGAACATTTCTGTTTACTTTCTTGAATATCCTGAGAATATCCTGATAATGGGATCAATGTAACGGAAATGATAGCGTCCCGTGTCGAGCGTGATTAGCTGGGTGTTTCCCGGCACTGGTGGGCCCGAGGATGACCCCGCTTTTAAACGGGACTTTGCTTTATTTCGGGACCTAGGCGAGGAACACCCAACTGAGGCAGTATTTGGTCGCATTTCCTGCACTAAAAAACTACACTCGCCAATGCAGGAAGAGATCGGGATGCCAGTTTTAAATGCCACCCCGATCTCTAGACCCCCCCACCATAGCCTGTGGACCCCCCAATGCCTTAAATCACCAATAAGGGGGTCACCGAGCCCCCCATCCCCCACACGCCACCTCATAATGACAGGGCACCACGGGGCTCAATCTCCAGCACAGGATTGATGCCTCCTCAGCATCTTGGCACTGCCAGCCTGGCACAAGCCTTTGCCAGCCTAGAAATGCCACATGGGAAACCTGGCACTGCCAGGGTAGCACCCAGATGGCACTGCCAGGGTGCCCAAGTGGCACTGCCAGGGTGCCCAAGTGGCACTGCCAATTTGCGAGATTGGCAGTCCCCGAGTGGCATCGAGGTACCAGGGTACTACTCCACCCAGAACCCAACCACCCAGCAGCCCCCGATCATCTGGGAACCCACCCCCCCCATCCCGAGTGCGGTACATCTGATCCACGTTTTTGGAAACCCGTGCTGAACGGCACACACTCGGGGTGCCTGGGCGAGGCTGTTTGATCCCGGGTGCAGGGTAGATCGGCGTAGGCCTATTCAAGTAAGATTAACTGTTCACTTGATTCTGCAAATCTGGGTCCCAACCTCAATGGGGGGATCCAGATTACCATGCCTCACGAAATCTCGTTAAATCTCGTGAGGCGCAACGAGCCGGGGAAATCCCAGGAGAGGCGTCTCGCAAGATTTACCGGTCACATCCCGAGTCGGGTGCAGCATGGCCATTAGATTGCGCCCAATGTTTTAGATTTTCATGGCATTAAAGCATATGGAGAGAAAGGAGGGATATGGCAATGAGATAGTGATCATCCATGATCATATTGAATGGTGGAGCAAATGGCCTATTCCTGCTCTTCGTTTTGGATGTTGTATGTAATTAGTTTATGCCGAGTACCCCAAAAGAGATAACTGAAGTTCTAATATTAAGTTGGATTTTGTTGTATTAATCATGACAAAACTGTTGGTTAGCACTGCTGTCTCACAAAATCAGGAACCCGGGTTCAATTCTGGTTCGGGTCACTGTCTGTGTGGAGTTTGTACGTTCTCCCCGTGTCTGCGTGGGTTTACTTTGGGTGTTCCAGTTACCTCCCACAATCCAAAGATGTGCAGGTTAGCTGGGTTGGCCTTGCTAAATTGCCCCTTAGTAGCCAACGATGTGCAGTTTAGGTAATGGGATTATGGGAATAGGAGAGAAATGGATATGGGTAGAGTGCTCATTGAAGTCGGTGCAGACTCGATGGCTGAATGGCCTTCATCTGCACTTGTAATGGTTCTATGATTGGTCGTTATCATGTGAAACTGAGGATAACTCGGGTCCGCTCATGTGCCGTTTAAAAGTGAAAATCTGGCAGTTGCTGTCACTGATACCTGCTGCTCCATAGAAGTGCACTGTTAAAGTTGCTACTGATTGCAATCTTTACAAATTGCTTGAATAAACAAGAACGTCTCATTTTACCCTGTAATATAACTGTTCTAAAAAACCTCAAGAAAGCTCCACGTGTAAATGGGGGTGTAACTGGATTTTTAAAGCCTAACTATGGAACTCTATTCTCCAGAGATCAATTGAGAAAGGGTGGCAGAGCATTTTTAGATAGATTATTGATCAAAGGTTATAGGGGGCCAGAAAGAAAAGTGTTGAGGCCACAATCAGATCAGCCGTGAGCTTATTGAAAACTGGAGCAGACTAGAAGTGCCGAATGGTCTACTCCTGCTTCTAACTCGTATGTTTGCACGTATTACCAAGCAACGTCCGAGGCCCTCGAAAACTCATTTTAGATTATTTTTTGACTGTCAAATGTGAATTGACAAGTGGACTGGATACAGATATTAGAAGGAAAAACTGGGATACAAACATTTGGCAGGGAAAATCAAAGAAACAGAACAATGTTTTACGAGTACATTAAGAGCAAGAGAGTGACAAAGGAAAGGGCAGAGCCTATGCACATGCACCTTATGCATTGATGCGGAAGATGTGGGCAGGGTTTCCTCATGAAGAAAGCATGTTTTCAAGACAAGCACTTTTCATCCCTTTGAATTATTTTTTTAGGAAACAAGAGCAATGAATGTCAGTTTGGTTTGATCAAGATACTCGTTTTTAACCTATTCCAGCTTCTGAACTGTTCAACAATGCACTTCACTTCAAAACACTTCAATCAATATGACGTATTTCAAAACACCGAGGAATTGGATAATGCACTGAACAAATATAACCTATATTTGAACGCAAACTATATAATGATTGAGTCATGGAAGAAGCTTGTACTTTCCCTTTCCTCATTTGAGGTATTTCTGCTGCCAAGTTGCCCAACTAAGAAGATGTCAAGAAATGAACAAGTATTTTGCTTCTGTCTTCACTATAGAAGATACAAGAGAAATTTGGTAATAGCTGGAAATCAAGAGGTTGAGGGGGAGATGAACATGGTGAAATTACAATCACTAGGGAAGCCGTACTGAGCAAACTGATGGAGTTCTCGGCTGATACGTCTCCAGGTCCTGATGGACTGCACCCCAGTGTCTTAGAAGAGGTGGCTAATGAGCATTGGTGCCAATTTTCCAAAATTTGTTGGATTCTGGAAAGATTCCATTAGACTGGGAAGTAGTAAATATAATCTCTCTATTCAAAAAGGGAAGGAGGCAGGAAACAGCACGGTATCATTGTGGTTAGCACAATTGCTTCATAGCTCCAGGGTCCCAGGTTCGATTCCCGGCTTGGGTCACTGTCTGTGCGGAGTCTGCACCAGGTGCTCCGGTTTCCTCCCGAAGTCCAAAGATGTGCAGGTTAGGTGGATTGGCCATACTAAATTGCCCTTAGTGTTGGGTGGGGTTGCTGAGTTATGGGGATAGGGTGGAGGTGTGGACCTTGGGTAGGGTGCTCTTTGCAAGAGCTGGTGCAGACTCGATGGGCCGAATGATCTCCTTCTGCACTGTAAATTCTATGAAACAAGAAACTATACAACTAAACAAGAAATGTCCTTGTGTTCTTTGAAGGTGTAGCATGTACTGTGACTAGAGGAGTGTCTGTCGACATAATGGGCGGGGGGGGGGGGGTCGGAGAGTCGCCCGGGGCCGGCGTCAATCCCGCCCCCGCCGTGTCCCAAATTCTCCGCCCCCCGAGATTCGGTGGGGGCGGGAATTGTGCCGAGCCGGTCGGCAGGCCTCCCGCAGCGGTCAGCGGGCCCCCCGCGGCGATTCTCCGGCTCACGATGGGCTGAAGTCCCGCCGCTGACAAGCCTCTCCCGCTGGCGTGGATGAAACCACCTTACCGGTGGGAGGAGGCGGCGTGGGTTGGCGCCGGGGTACTGGGGGCGGCGCGGGGTGATCTGACCCCGGGGGTGCCCCAACGGTGGCCATGGCCCGCAATCGGGGCCCACCGATCGGCGGGTGGGCCTCTGCCGTGGGGGCATTCTTTTTCGTCTGCCTCCGCCATGGTCTTCACAATGGCGGAGGCGGAAGAGACCCCCTCTCCTGCGCATGTGTCGGTATGACGTCAGCAGCCGCTAACGCTCCGGCGCATAAGTGGACTTATGCCAGCTGGCAAAGTCCTTTCAGCCGCGGCTGGCGTGGCGCCAAAGGCCGTTTACGCCAGCCGGCAGAGTGGGAACCACTCCGGCACAGGCCTAGCCCCTCAATGTGAGGGCTTAGCCCCTAAATGTGCAGAGACTTTCGCACCTTTGGGACGGCCCGACGCCGGAGTGGTTCACGCCACTCCAACACGCCGGGGACCCTCCGCCCCGCCGGGTAGGGGAGAACCCCGGCCAATATATTTGGATTTCCAGAACACATTTGATACGGTATCACATCAAGGCTTATTGCAAAAAAAATAATGTTTGTGGTGTAAGGGGGAACATATTAGTCTGGATCGAAGATTAGCGGGCTGGCAGAACACAGAGAATATGCAGAAGTGGGTCTTTGTCTGATGGCAGGATGTGACAAAGGGAGTCCCACAGGGTCTGTGCTGAGACCTCGACATTTTGCAATTTACATCAGTGACATAGATGAGGGGAGCAAAGGCATGGTATCTAAATTTTCAGATGACACAAAGATAGGTAGGAAAGTATGTTGTGAAGAAGGCATAGTGCAGACATAGATAGGTTGAGTGATGGACAAAAATCTGATAGATGGAGATAATGTGGGAAAATGTGATACTGTTCACTTTGTCAGGAAGCATAGAGAAGCAGAGCATTACTTAAATAGAGAATAACTGCAGAATGCTGAAGCACAGAGGGATTTAGGTGTTCGCATGCATGGGTCACAAAAAGATGAGAATTGTTTTCTTCGAGAGGGGCATGCGACTTTGGAACACTTTGTCTCAGACGGCGGGCGAACAGACTATTTCTAAGGCCGAGGTCGACAGATTATTGCTGGGCAAGGGAATCAAAGGTTGTCGGGGTAACTCAACACATGCAAATCAGCCATGATCTTATTGAACGGTGGAGCATGTTTGAGCTGTTTAATCCACTCCTGTTCTTATTTCACATGCTCATATGAAATGAGCCCCATGTTCTCTCCTCATACCAGTGTGCAACCATCCATAAGATACTTCAGGAATGTCATAAATACATGGAACTAGACTTTTTTGTCTCTGTTCATGTTAGAACAGAAGTGGGCGGGATTTTAAAATGGCAATTGGAGCCCAGTTCTGAGATTCCCACCCATATTCCTATTATGTGGGATTTTATGGCTCTGGGATAAGCAAGCCTGAACACAGCAATACTCCTTGCCTACTTCATTGTGGGGATTACCATTTTAGACCACCAGCAATTTCTAATGAGCCAGACATATATTGATTGGAGGTATGGGTCACAACATATCGGAAAAGTTAGGAACCATGATGTAGAACTTCGTCTTGAGTCAAGAACATTTTGACAGGTGAGTTGAAAAGATGCTGAAAATTGCACTTATCAAATTATAATGGTGCATGATGAGTTGAATATGTTTTAATGCTGCGATTAATAATAAGGCTTTGTTTCGAAAGGCAATTAACCATAAATTGACCAACATTGTGAAAAGTGTTCAGATGCCTTAGGGTGCTTTATCCAGTGAATAAAGTGTTCTTCTGAATTCAAAAGTATTGAGATTACGATTTTAATGTGTCGATTTCCTCATGGGATTTAATATTTTCTTTGATTGACCATCAAGTCCTCTGCTCAGCCTTTTGAAACAGTGAACAGGTAATCTTTTGTTCAAAAGCTTGTAATGGTTTTCTTCCTTATGGGAAAATGGCAGTAGCAATGTCACTGAACTAGGAGTCAGAGGGCCAAGCTAATGCTCCAGGGACATGGATTCAAATCCCCCCACGGTGGCGCAGTGATTAGCACTGTTGCCTCATGGCACTGAGGACCTGGATCGATCCCGGCCCTGCATCACTGTTCGTGTGGAGTTTGCACAGTCTCCCCGTGTTCTGCATGGGTCTCAGCCCCAGAGCCCAAAAATATGCAGAGTAGGTGGATTGGCCACACTAAATTGCCCTTTAATTGAAATAAATAAATTTTTAATTTAAAAATGAGTTCTCTGCCTGGTGAATATTGGTAGATTGGTTTTTGAGGGGGGAATAAGGTTAGGTGGGTGTTGAGGGGGTAAGAGGTGAGGGCTAAGATACCTAAAATTAATTTACAGAACTGGGCTGTTATCCCATTGAATATGAAAATGAAATGAAAATCGCTTATTGTCACGAGTAGGCTTCAAATGAAGTTACTGTGAAAAGCCCCTAGTCGCCACATTCCGGCGCCTGTTCGGGGAGGCTGTTACGGGAATCGAACCGTGCTGCTGGCTTGCCTTGGTCTGCTTTCAAAGCCAGCGATTAGCCCTGTGAGCTAAACAATAGAGGTGGGCCTTTAAAACTATCTTGGAATCCACCTGCCTCCATTCACACCTCCGGCCTGTTTCCGAAGGCAGCAGCCAAGGCAAGTTGTCCACATTACCCCACTGTGAAAATAGCATTGGCAGACACTGTCGTGCTGTTAGGAAATGGTCCGGTATCGTGCCAGGAATAGAGGTGGTTTGAAGTTATCTATATTTGTATTGCTGGATGTTAGAATTAAGATATAGATTTAAGTGGGTTTAATTTTGAGTTTCTGCATAGAGAAGGGTACAACTCTAATTAGATTTATGTAAGCAAGGGAGTTTGCATGTGTGGGGGTTTTGCTTTCAGTCCAAGCTGTGTTCCTATTGTGCTGTGAGAGGGTTTACGTTGGGAAACATGAGCTTGGAGAAAGAATGAGCTGTATTTTAATGAACTCAAAGGGCAGCTGGAGCTAGGTAGTTAGAGAGTGAACATCTCCGAGAGCTCTGATAGAAGCAGGGAAGGCATACCATGTAATAATGGACATGAAAGCAGACCCAGAGAAACTAAAGGACAATTAGTTCAAGAAACTAAAGAATGAAGAGAAATTTCCAAGAAGATTAAAGTAAAAAAGGAACGAAGAGGAACTGCAATTGGAATAGGGCACTGTTCATTGAAGTTAAGATCAGACCCGGCAGAGCTGATGAGGTTGCCTAGAGAAAAGTCAGATGTCTGAATCAATAAGAAGGTTTAGTATTCTATTTCCAGTCTTTGAACCAATTATATTCTGTTGAAGACTGAGTACCGGAGAGATTGTGTGGAAGCTGCACATGGCTAGTCAAGACAAAGGAATAATGAAAGGAGAGGTGTAACACCTGGAGGTGGATCCTTGCTAAAACCACCTGAGGAAAAACATTGTTTGTTAGAATATTCTAAAGCATGTCTTTATGAGAGTGGAGTTTGGAAACACTTACATGACAATCATCTGGGGGAAATTTGAGGAAATATCCACAGACAATCGATTGAGTGGCATTTGTCATTGGGTTTCACAGTGGGGTGATGTCTGACCACAGTTAACCTGTTAATTTACAGGGACTGTGTGTTTATTAAAAGCATTGTAGCATAAGAGATATGTTGTAACCTGTGTTATCTTTAAAATCTGTATATTTTAATGAAGATAACTGGGAGTGAAGGACTATTGTATTATAGTCAAACTTTTAAATTTCAATAATTTTTTGTTGTTGTTAATAGCTAATTGGTAGTCCTGCAACTTTGGTCCTCCATGTTTTTTAAGAAAAGTAAAAGTTACGGTGCAAAATTCTCCGTCGGCGGGATCCTCCAATCTGCCGGCAGCGCACCCATGCTTCCGGGTTTCCCGACGGCGTGAGGTGACCACAATTGGAAACCCAACTGGCCGGCTGCGGGAATGGAGAATATCGCTGCCGGCAGGGACGCGCCGGACGGGAAAACGCGGCTGGAGGACCGGAGAATCCCACCCATGGTCTTTTGAGCCAGAGTTCCATTCAAGGCCAGTACTAACAGGAACTGGGAAGGTAACAATCACAATGCGCACCTCGGGGATGAATCTCCAGGCCCTAGTCTCTGCTCTGTCTCTGCTTTTGCTGGCATGTTTAATCAGGAATTCAACATTTGTGCAATAACAGATACAAACCTTAACTACCCCACTCTGTGGCATGACAAACTGTGCATCAGCAGCTTATTTTTCTTTGCCACGCATGTTTTCAGTGTTGCAAAAATGTTGCGCAATAGACTATTAGGCATGCTGGTGAAAATAGAACATTTTCTTGTATCAAAAATTGGACTCGGTCTGTAGCAGTGATACATTGAACAGCGGGAAGCTGAAGCAAGGAGGGACTTGCTTCTTTGAGGTGGTCTCATAGCCAGTGCCAAAGTTCAAACAGATGGCACTTTGGTTGCTGCTGCACGTTTCCCATATGGCAATGCTAAAACACCTCAGACACAAATTCACAGTATAACGGTCATATTACAAACAGCAGCTACTTGGAATTTAATGCAAAGTTGGCAGTCAGAGCAATTCCTATATTTTGCTCAGATTTCACTTCTGAAGCTGTAATGCTCAGAGGAAAATTGGCAGACGGCAATGAGAGCCATTTCCAGTCACATGGCTGCATTCTGCCTCGTCATATTCAGTATTCAATCTCGCGTTTTCATTGAAAAAAAACATGCCTTTGTAAAACCATCAAGCTGTTCAATATAATTTTAAGTTTGCTACACATGGGTGTGAACATAACTTTAGATACCTTCTCGCCATGCTGTTCTATGAATTCCAGGAGGAGAACTAATTGTTTGTAAGGCCGTCAGAATTTATTTGACTTTTTTTCGAGCGCATGTAGTTTTTCTTAACGGTCGAAAGCGAAATAGAATTCTAGGTTTTCTTCTATTCTTTGAGACGCCACCATGTTTAGTGTGTTGAAAATCTGTGATGCTGGTGATCGGCATGGTTGGGGTGGCACGGTGGCACAGTGGTTGGCGCTGTTGCCTCGCAACATCAGGTTCAATTCTGACCAAGGTGACATTGTGGAGTTTACACCTTCTCCCCATATCTGCATGGGTTTCCTCCGGGTGCTCCCACAGTCCAAAGATGTTCAGATTAGGTGAATTGGCTAAATTGGACCTAGGTGGGGTTATGGGGATAGTGTGGGGTTTGGGCCAGGTGCCGTGCTCTTTCAGAGGGACGGTGCAGACTCGATGGGCCGAATGGCCTCCTTCTACAAAGTAGGGATTCTACGATCAGGGAATTATGTGGTTATAAATGTGATGTAATACCGAACACCTCATGCTTGCCAAATGATAACATTGTCACTCACCCGAGAATACAACCAGTTAATAGCTACTGACGTTCCCCACAGGGTCGTTGTTGCTGAAGTCAAAACTGATAAATTTAGAAGAACAGGTGCATGGGTGGAGAATCCATTTTGGTTTCACCACACCTTATTTCACCATCCATAACTAAAGCGCGCACGTTATAGTTCTCTGCTCTGCTGTCAGTTGTCCAATACATTTTACCTAATTCCTCGCAGGAATATTTCAGCTGAGAGTTCCGAAGTATCATTCAGTTTTCATCTCAACTGGTTCTGGTGTAGATAAAACCTTAGCGTTCTCCAGAAACCTGTGCTGTCATTAGAGCATATTTCAATCAAATCTGGCATTCCTTTTCGTCCTCCAATGCACAAGATACAGCAGTGGTAAACCTGTCTTGATCTGATTAAGCATTCAGACCGCTGGCACTCTGTGCGGACATCCATCAGCGAGGGAACCAGTCTGACATGTTTTCTCCATTTAGATGCACTTAGTATCAATAATCTAATGCAGAAATGTTTTAAGCCACTCCATAGCTCTCCATAGAAACAGTCTCACCAATTAAAACTGGTGCACGCTTTTTAAAAATTAGTTAAATTTTCAAATCCTATCAAAATGCATTGATTATTCCGTAGTGCAGAAGCATCGAGAGACTGCAGGCGACTGATGCACTGTCAATTACGCAAAGACGAGAGTAGGATGTAATCGAGGCTTTATTACACTGAGATGTGTTGCCTCCTACAGCAGCTGATGAAAGGCTGCTGTACTGGGAGCACACATATTTATACTCCGCCTACTGGGCGGAGCCAGCAGGCAGGGATCTACCCCCGTACCTGTAGTACAGGGGCCTTACCGTAAAGCACCTATATCAACATCCTATATATACAGTATATACATCAGTGGTGACTATCACATTCACCCCCTGTTAAAAAAATGAGTCCAGCGGGGTGGTGGAGAACTATATACAGAAAATTGTGTTTTAAAAATACAGTTAATATTACAAATTCAGGCGGTCCGGTGCCTTGATCTGTTGTCGAGAGCCCCATAGTGCTGATGGCAGCTCCGGCGCCGGCTTGGTCTTCGTTGACTCCGGGAGCATGTCGAAATACTCTTCATCCCCGGTTGTGGGCAAGAGGAGGACGGATTGTCCCGGAGCGGGGGCTTCAGTGGGGTGCACTGGGGGAAGGGAGGGTGGCGCAGGGTCGGGGGGGGGGGGAACCAGCTGGTGCCAGGTCCCTGAGGGAGACTGTGTCTTGGCGGCCGTCGGGTACGCTACGTAAGCGTACTGCGGGTTGGCATGAAATAGCTGTACCCTCTCAACCAACAGGTCCGCTTGTGGAGTCGAATGGGTCCTGGAGCTGCCAGCCATGACGGGAGCGAAACTCCGGAGGTGGACTTCCTAGGGAAGGCAAAGAGACATTCATGGGGGGTTTCATTAGTTGCGGTGCACAGGAGCGACCGAGTGGAGTGAAGTGCATTGGGGAGGACCTCCTGCCAGCGGAAGGCCGGGAGATTTCTGGACGGTCTTCCAGACCGTCCTATTCTCCCTCTCCACCTGCCCGTTTCACCTGGGGTTGTAGCTGGTCATCCTGCTCGAGGCAGTGCCCCTGTTGAGCAGGTACTGGCGCAGCTCGTCGCTCATGAATGAGGATCCCCGGTTGCTGTGGTCGTAGGCGGGGAAACCGAACAGAGCGAAGATGGTGTTGAGGGCTTTGATGACGGTGGCAGACGTCATGTCGGGGCATGGGACGGCAAAGGGGAATCTGGAGTATTCATCGACCACACTGTGAAAGTACGTGTTGCCGTCGGTGGAGGGGAGGGGTCCTTTGAAGTCCATGCTGAGGCGTTCAAAGGGGCGGGAGGCCTTCACCAGGCACGCACGGTCTGGCTGGTAGAAGTGCGGTTTACACTCTGCGCAGATCTGGCAGTCTCTGGTGATCGCCCTGACTTCCTCGATGGAGTAGGGCAGGTTGCGGGCCTTGAAATGGTTAAAAACGTGTGACCCCTGGGTGACAGAGGTTGTCGTGCAGGATCCGGAGTCGGTCCACTTGTGCGCTGGCACATGTACCTCGGGATAGGGTATAGGGTGGCTCATTGAGCTTACCGGGGCTATACAAAATCTCGTAGTTATAGGTGGAGAGCTTGATATGCCACCTCAAGATTTTATCGTTTTTGATCTTGCCCCGCTGTGTGTTATGAAACATGAAGGTAACCGACCGTTGGTCAGTGAGGAGCGTCAAGGGGACTCCATCTTACACCGTCGTGACTGAAGAATATATTGACCCCCGAAAGGTGGCCTGAGATATGCCTTGGGAAACCATACATTTCCTTGAGGCTTACTCTTCACTGATGTTGGCACGGAGCATAGAGAAGAACTGACACAATTAAAAGAGACTTCTGTACAATGTTGAACTGTGGCACATGAGGCAACATCTGTGAGAGGTGGGTTGGGGAATGTTTGAAACTCGATTGACCGCAAAATACTTCATCCCACCGTAGAGGTATAGATGCCTGGAGAAGTGGAATGGGAGCAAATTAATTTACGTTGTGATATATAGATCGTGAACACCCATGCAACCTTTGTGCTCCCAGTATTTCATCATCTTCCTAACCATACCATTACATCTTGGTGCATCCCTGACATCATAGTCTTGCACTTTCTTCTCCGCGATCTTTGCTTTTGACATGCTGAAAGACAGTATAAAGGTTTTAAAGGCGACAGGTAGGCAGACCAGACAAACGGCTGCCAACCCAGGAAAGATCCCCTGACCTGAGAGCCTCCAGCCCAGGCCAAGCATTCCCCCCCCCCCCCTCTCCCCCCCCACCACCACCACCCTGACCCCCACCTCCCTTGAAGCAAGCCTTTGACACTCTGGAGGTAAGTGTAGTCCAAGGTTCCAGGTTGGGGCTGCCAAGGGGTGGGTCCTGAAGGAGGAACTGGGGTGGGGGGGAACTAAGGGGCTGCCCTTTCCAGTGATTACAAGGAGTTGGAGGGGCCTTTCCAGTGATTCTAGTGGGGGGGGGGCGGGGGGCTGCAGCTTTAATCTGAGATTGGGGTGCCCTGTTCAAAGGGCGTCCCGATCCCTGAGGAGGGGCTGTCAGCGAGTTAAGACCCTCTCGGGGCTGTAAAGCCCGATCCCGTGAAAAAAGAATTCTCAGTGCTATGGAATAGCACATCAGCTTTGTTACTGGTGCCAGCAGGAAACAGTCCCTATTCCTGGCTGGTGAGATCACTTAGCCTGAAAATGGGAGAATTGCGGGTAGGATGTGAAAAGAGATGACAATGTCAAGGTGTGTATGAGAGAGTCAGTGGTGATAAGAGTGATAAGTCCCTTCTGATAAGAGTGTATGAGATCCCTATCGAATGTAACCCTGTGAATGCCTGAAGGGCTTGTGGGAGTGTGGCAGTGTAAGCTGAGAGAGGGGAGAAGGCTGACTTACACTAGTGGAACGGGGGCATATGACTTCTTGCCTTTGGGGACTGTTGCACGTTTTACTATGGGCGTAAAACGCGTTTATTGGAGTGTATTAACACGCCTCCGAGTTCGACGTGTGCTTAACACTGCTAGGCTCTGTTCTATGTAATTATTTAAGCTCTGGAGTCGCCAGCTGCCGTATAGGCAACGTCACAAGTATTCCAAGGTCAAATTCAAAGTAATAAAGACGATACACCGATTAGTCAAGTTCAAACGATCAATATTTATTATACAGTTAATAATAAATACTCATGCACACACACTAAGAGACTAAGCTACAACTAAACATAAGCAAACAGAATACTTATCTAACAGGAACAGGCAAGGTCAGAGAACGAGGCCTTCGTCCTGGTTTTGTCTGCAGCCTTCAGCAAGCGTTCTGGCACTTGGGAGTCTAGTGGGCTTGGATCGCGTAGCGAGCGTTGAACTTACGGTTTCGGCGGCTGGTGCTCAACGGCTGGAGTCAGGATACCAGGTGTCAGTCGGGGCCGGAGCACAGGTTTAACAGACCGGACAACACGAGGTCCCTATCTTTTATAGGGGTTCCGTTGTCCTTCCCTCTTCTCGGGCGGGCTCTACCTATTGGATCAATTTCTTATCGATACTGGATTAATTCCCCAATGCGAGGGGGTCTCCGTGATGGAGGGGGCGTTTCTTATGTCCTTTTGTTCGGAGGTTTCTGGTGCCTCGATGTCTGGGTCTTGATTGGAATGTGTCCATTCAGAACCAAATGTATCTATTGTGTGGGTGTTCAAGTCTGATGGCCTCATTAGCATGCAAAGCGTTTTGCCATTTGCACCTAGCTAAGGTCTCTTCACCTGAGCCCAAACTGGTTTCTGCTGCTGCAGAATGCAAACTGCTCTTTGCAGACTGCTGTTCTGGCTGAACTGTCTGTTTCTCAGCAGCCTTCCATTTTAGTTTGGCTCAGTGTCCATTTTGCGTGGCCAGCATGGCTACATTCCCTCCTTGTGATCCTCACAATCATACTATTGTGAAGGATCACCTATGTACTTTGCCTCCTTGTGTTCTGACCTCTTGCCAGTTCCTGTTCTACTCTGTTCTAAACTATGGGAAGAAGAGAAAAAAAATTTTAACTAACATTTCTACTTGGCCCTATGTCAAAGGGACATGCATTACTACAATTGGGAACCTCTACCTATCACTATTAACCTTAACCTTAACTTAAACATTTAATCACTCTAAAATCTTAACCATTCACACCATAACATAACACTTCCCAACTCGGCAGTCGAGTATGGAACAATATAATACATGGCTGAATTTTATTTACAGAGTGTTGTAATCAGTGAGGGGTTGAGGGGTTTGGTGGAATCCGAAGATGGGGGATTGCACTCTATAGATGGGTGAGGTGCTGGAACGAGAGGCTCTCCTCTTCCATTTCCTCAACCTGAGGGTCTGCACTAGGATGGTGAGGATCGCAATCACCAACAGTGATTCGATTATGTAGGACATGGAGTACCACGTCATGAATTTAGTACACCAGGTCTGAACCTCGCTGATCAGAGCTGAGCACTGGGGGTTTGCTGTACTAACATTTACGGTGGGGGTTGTGGGGGAAACGTGTCTTGTTTCCACACATATACATATGACATTAAACAGTAATAAGTGGGCTTCCATCATTTTGCTGTTCTTCTTCTTTCTCTTCCTTCTTCCTCCGGTATTGACAATCCTGGCTTCGACCTCTGTCTCGTCCTTTGAAACCTTTGGGATCAAGCACAGTATCTGTCAATACACAGTTTAAGACCTTTACTTGTTAGTGCATCTGTCTTTCAAAACCCAATTGACCCTTTAAAATGACTGGCTAAGTCACACCCTGTGACTCCCCTCATTTTTTTTTTTCAAAAAGCGAATTTAAAGACCAGCATACACCTAACAATCCTTCCTTCTGCGAGCCGTCTCGCAGGCTTTGCTGATTTACCATCCGAATGTTTCCGGATGTAAATAGCATGTGGGATGGCGGCCGAAGGGCTACCTAACCTAAAATGAAAACGAATTTGGAAAGAAACATCCGAATGAGTTGCGTATGGGCCGCTACGGGTACGAGTTGGATGGGATCCCCGGGTAGGGCGTGCTGTGCCATACCCGAGCTTGGCTGACCAAGGGTTGGTTCTCAGACAGGGCGGGTCCTCAGTGCCGTTTGTCCACTGCCTGAGTAACCTGGAAAAACGGGTACGAATGTGTTTACCATGACTTGCAGCCTCTATTTCGCCGAATAGAGGGGCACCTAAAAAACCAAGGGAGCCAAGATGCTCCAACTGAGGACATCACTGAAGTTCTCAGAGATATCTGCGGACAAGCTATTTGGCGTGTGGCCTTACAACTTTGGAAAGGATCTCCAATCAAACCGAAGTTCTCAAAAGTTTCGGCAGACAAGCTAACGTGTATGTGAGGTGGTCACAATCTTTTCAGCTGAAAAGAAGATGTCCATCCTCCAACTGAAACATTGTACAATCCTGAGACAAACAAACATAAAACGAAGACAAACATACGTGCAGGTTCCATCAGAAAGGACATCGTTTCCCTCAAACGATTCCTATCTTACATCATCTGGACACCTCACTTTGATTCTGCCTCTGTGAACAGGGTCACAAAGGGGTTGCCGTGTCGGGAGTCAGACACCGTGTCGTCCTGCTCTCCCGGATCCCACACCCTTGTGTGGATCAGGCATGCTATTTTGGAGTTGTGTGACCGGGGGTCACTCTCGTCATTGCGGACAAGTCTGTAGGAATTGTCCCTGTGCCATTGTGTAGCGTCGAGTGTGTTGTCGGGGTAGTCGGGGTCGGGTGGTGGTTCTGGGTTTTTAAGGTAAGTGACTTCCATGGGGTCACTGGAGTCGGGGTCGTAGGTGGTGCAGTGTGGGCTGTATGGCTGTGTGGTGTCGCTGTCTTCAGAGTCAGTGTCTGTCCTACTGTCTCTGCTGTGGCAGCTTGTGGGCGTGTCGGGGCGTGGTCTGTAGTGGTCTGTGGGCGGAGTCGTGGGCGAGTCCGTTGATGTACTGGTCTGTGAGGGGGATGGTGGAAAAGTGTCTCTGGTGGGCGGGGTGAAGTGTTCTGCTGCGTCTAGCAGGACATGGTGGGCATGGTTGGCCTGTGTTCCATATGCCTTTAACTGGTTTATATGGAACCACGCGGTCTTCCCATTAGGATACTTTATCCTGTAAACGGAGGGGCTAATTTTGTCCGAAATTGAGTAGGGGCCGGAATATTTTGGAGCCAAAAAACTGCTGGGGTTATAAACAGATAACATTACCTGTTGCCCAACCTGGAATTCTGTGGTGTGTACGGTCTTATTGAAACAGGCAGTCCGTTGCTGTCGGCGTTTCCCTAGCTGGACTGCGGCTGCGAGCTGTGCAGACCTCACAGTCTCAACTAGATCTTTAACTGCCTTTTCATGTGTGAGGGCCGTCACTTCGGGGCTTGTCATGTCCAGTCCTAAAAGGAATTCTGTACCTTTCATAGGGCGTCCGGTCATGAGTGTGTGTGGTGTGTATCCTGTCGATGTGGAGACAGTGTTCCTTATGAACATAAGTGCAAAGGGGAGCACTGAATCCCATGTGGAATTGTTCTCTTGAACCATTTTCCTAAGGGTAGTTTTTAGGGTCCGATT
This sequence comes from Scyliorhinus canicula, assembly GCF_902713615.1. Taxonomy (NCBI): domain Eukaryota; kingdom Metazoa; phylum Chordata; class Chondrichthyes; order Carcharhiniformes; family Scyliorhinidae; genus Scyliorhinus; species Scyliorhinus canicula. The sequence goes on along the minus strand of NC_052166.1, from coordinate 35,640,086 downwards.
CATGCGCTCCACAATCCCGCTGGACTGTGGATGATACGCAATGTGGAAGTTCTGTTTGATTCCGAATATTGTCAGGACGTTCCTCATGACCCGTCCTGTAAAGTGAGATCCCTGGTCCGAATCGATACTTCGGGGTAAACCCCATCTCGTGAAGATGTGGTGGGTCAGGATCTTTGCAGCTGTCTTTGCTGTATTTGTTCGTGAGGGAAATGCCTCTACCCACTTGGTAAAGGTATCTATCACCACCAGAACGTATTTATAGCCATTCCGACAAGGGGGCAATGGACCTATAAAGTCGATCTGGAGGTTTGTCCAAGGGCCGTTAACTGGGCGAGTATGCCGAAGTTGTGCTTTCTTAGAATACCTCTCCGGGTTATTCTGAGCACAAATCAGGCAATTCTCTATGTAGTGCGTTACATCATTCCTGAGATCAGGCCACCAACAGAGTTGCCTGAGGTGCCTCGTTGTTGCATCAATTCCCTGATGCCCGTGTCCGTCATGGAACAAGGCAATCATCTGATTCCTGTCCTGCTGTGGGACCACATAAAGTCGGTCCTTAATGATCACACCCTCATGTGTGGTCAGTGCGTGTTTAAAGTGCTCGTAAGCAGGCACAAAGTTTCCCTTGAAAACCTCCCTGAGGTCTCCGTCCTGTTTTTGTGCTGCCACGAGATCTTTAATATCAGTCTGTGAGACTTGGACTGCGCTCACAGGGGCGCTAGCTGGTGCGCTAGCTGGGGGGGTCCATAAGTGTCCTCTCCTGGAACCTGCCTTAGCCAACGCGTCGGCTTTTACATTCCCAGGTGGTGATGACCTATGGTGACTTCTTACTTTTATTATGCCGAAGGTCCTGTCCTTCGCTTTCGCTAAAATATGCTGGAGTAGAGGGGCTGATGGAAGGGGTTTTCCGTCTGCGGAGACAAAACCTCGTGTCCTCCACAGGGGCAGAAAATCGGTTAAACTGTTACAGACATATAAGCTGTCTGAATATATGTCTGCTGGGCTGGGGAAAGAATCGGGGTGGTCCACTATGTACGCTATGGCTGCTAGCTCTGCTGCCTGCGCGCCTAAGTGACCTGGTAACTTAAGAGCGATTTCTTCGAGAGCGCGCCCCTGCGCGTCCTCTACATAGATGCCGCATCCTGTGATACGCTCACCATTTAAAACTGTGGAGGAACCGTCTACATAAATCCTCAAGGGTCCACACGTGTCTGTGGGCTGGGGGCTTTGTTTTGGGTTCCCTATCTTCCTGGGGGGTGTTTTGGCTAAAAAGGGTCCTGTGTTATGCAGGGGAGCTACAATTTCACAGTCATGGGGCTGTCCGGGGTATTGGAGGTTGTCTGCTAAGTATGTGTGGGTGCGTGTCCGTTTTACTGTAATGTCCCGTCCTTGTAAAAGTAGGGTCCACCTAGCTGCCCTAATCTGGCTAACTGAACCGTCCTTCAGTCGACCGTCTAGTAGTAGCTGTGTGGGTGTGTGTTCGGTCAGAATAGTAATGGGGTTGAGTCCGGTGATGTATGAGAAATACTGCACTGCCCAGAAGACAGCAAGGAGGTGCCTCTCACAGGCTGAAAATCCTTGTTCTACTGGGTCTAACAGTCGGGAGGCATAAGCCACTGGTCTTAGCTGCTCGTGCCGTTCTTGAAGCAACACGGCCGAGAGGGTTAGATCGGTGCTCGCTACCTCGATTGCGTACGGTGAAAGTTGGTCGGGGACTAGCAGCGCGGGTGCTGCACTAAGGGCTCGTTTCAACTCTTCCACAGCGCCTGTATGCTGCGGAAGCCATTCCCAGGGGGCTCCTTTCTTAAGGAGGTCTGAAAGTGGGGCGGCTTTTGTCGCGAATCCGTCGATGTGGTTCCGACAATAGCCAACCAGTCCTAAAAACGACCGGAGGGCTGAAACATTCTGGGGAAGGGGCAATTTGACGATCGAATCAATTCTTTTGAATTCGATCTCGCGTTTGCCGTGCGTGATGACTGATCCCAAATACATCACTTTACTTTCCAATATTTGGGCCTTGTTCGGGTTAACTTTACAGCCAATTTCAGTTAAGAGTTCCAGGAGTTCGGCCAGAAGCGAAATGTGCTCTGCCTTTGTGTCTGTCTGCAGTAGTAGGTCGTCTACATACTGTACCAGACATTCGGGTCGGGAAAATTTTTCTAATCCACTTGCCAGCTGTCGGTGGAAAATGGAGGGTGAATTGTGGAATCCTTGTGGGAGGCATGTCCACGTGTACTGCTGTGTTTTAAAAGTGAATGCGAATTTGTATTGGCACGCTTTTGCCAATGGTATTGACCAGAATCCATTACTGATGTCCAATACCGTGAAGTACTTGGCGTTGAGACCCTGCTTGAGCATGGTCTCGGGACTAGTAGCTACCGTTGGGGCTACTGCGGGGGTTACTTTGTTGAGTTCCCGATAATCGATGGTCAGACGCCATGATCCATCGGGCTTCCTCACTGGCCAAATAGGGGCATTGTTGGTGGAGGCTACCGTTCTCAGTACACCTTGGTCCAACAAGCTGCCTATAACCTTTTCTATTTCCACCTCTGCCTCGAGGGGAAATCTATACTGCTTTTGCGGTCGGGGGTCCTGTCCGGTAACATGAACTTGTCCAGTCATTCTGCCACAGTCATGACGGTGACTTGCAAATGCTGTCCTGTGTTTGTTTAGTAGGGCCTTAATTTGTCGGTCGGTGTGGAGTGTAGTCAGGTCGAATGAGTACTCTCCCACTGCGCTAATCCGATTAGCGTAGTCTCCTACTGTGAGGGTGGCTGGGGCTCTGTCTGATCTCGCCATTCGCCAGACACACTGGTTCACTGGGTCGAACGACAAGCTATGAGCGTTCATGAAATCTATCCCCAGGATGTGCTCTGCTGTCCGGGGAAGATTTACTAGAACTACGGGGTGTCTTGTGCTAATGTTCCCTAGCTGGATCGCTACGGGTGCTGTGATATGTCCCTGCTGCGAGTGTCCGGTGAACCCGCTAAGTGTGATGGTGGAGGTGGTCGGCCACGTGTCTGCGTGTGCCGTGGTTGTGGAGTTAATGGTGGTGCGGGATCCTCCTGTGTCCCACAATAACTCTATGGGCTTCCCTTTGACTTTTGCCGTGACTACGGGCCTCCCTGATGAGTCCCATAGTGTGTCACAGACCCAAGTGGGGGAGCCCGAACACCGTCAGTTCGTCTCGTCCACATTGGTGGGTCCTGACTGTACTGCTACATTGTGGATTGGTTTTGCTTTGTTGCGGTTCAGAGTGCCTGTCTGCTGGCCTCTCTGAGATCGCTGGGGTGCATTACACTCTTTTGCCCAATGCCCTAACTGTCCACAGTTATAGCATTCCTGTCCTTTCTGTTGAGGGCTGCTCTTGCCTTCATTTACCCATGCGGGCTTCTGGTGCTCTCTGACTGCTTGGATATCTGCAGCAGCCTGAGCCTCCTCTGGGGATCTAACCTTTGCTTTTGCCTGAAGCGATTGCTCCCAAGCGCGGGACAATCTTTTGAGGACCCATTTCTCGTTATGGGCCTCTTCTGAGGGGTCGTAATTATTGCAAGCGCTCTGTCCTGCTTCTGTTGCGTGTGAGATAATTGTGCGCGTCCACTTAACCATGTTTTCGCGGGTTAAATGCGCTCTATCTAGCTGTCCGAAAACTGCGCTGAAGTGAATCCACAGCCTTCCTGCGAATGCTGTGGGGTGTTCGGATCTCTTCTGCCTGCACTTATTCAAGCCTTCTACGGGGTCACCTCTATTGTACCCGATGGCATCTAAAATAGCAGTGTGCATCTCCTCTAGGCTGCCTCCTGCCACGTTTTGTGGGTCGGGGAGGGCTGCCACTACACTCTGGTCTAAGCTCAGCACGGTGAGCTTAACCTGCTCTCTCTCATCCAGGCCGTACATGGTAGCCTGCTGTTTTACTTTCGCAAAGAACTGGTGGGGGTCTGCGGTGGGGAGGAACGGAGTGATCTTTTCACAAGCGTCCCTTAGCTGGGTTACTGTTAAAGGGGTGGTGTAAGTTATGTCTGGGGCGCCTTCTGATTCGGCTTTCCTCTGTGTGGTTACGGGATTCATGGGTGCGGTTATGATCTGAGCTGTGGGGGGTTGGGGTGCCTGTCGTTTCTGCTGAGCTGCGGGCGCACATGTTCCCTGAACATAACGCTGCGCTGTCTCGCTTAATTCCTGCCAATCTGGGGCGTTTTCCCCATCTAACTGAGCTCCAAAGGTGCTTTGGAAGCCATTCTGCACCGAAAGCAGAGATTGCAGTTCCGCAATCTGTTTTCTGCATTTCGCGTGGTCAACTGTGCTTTGTCTTTGTTCGGTTGTTGCAGCATGGAGTGCTCTCAAAGCTGCTTTGAGATCGGAGCATTGCCTCTGCAATGCCTCCACCTGCTTTTCCGATTCCTGTCTTATCAGAACGGCACGTTGCACGTCCTGATAGGCTTTCTCATACTGGGTCTGGGAACTGCTCAGATGAGCTAGACAAGACTGGTGAGCCCTCTTGGCATCATCCACCTCTCTACCCTTCTCTGCCAACTTCCCTTTTAATTCCAGGTTTTCTTTCTCGATGTCCCTGACATCGACCTTACTCATTCGGTTCCTTTCCTCTAAATCTGCCCGGAGCGTCCTGATAACCTCCTCTGCGCCTCGCAACTGTGCCAAGCAGGACACAATCGCCATCGGCTTGCGTGCTTTACCTAAACTCTTTTTGTGTATCTGAGAGAGGTTCTCCCACCAAGTATGACCTATACTCCCGGGACCTGTCTCCTCATTTGCACAAAACTCTTTCCAAAGGGGCCATCCCTTTCTTTGTAAATATTTGCGGAGTTCCAGCTCCCACGTGGGACACTGGCCTACTCTGCTACTGCTGCTGGTCGCTGCGACCACAAACTTTGCTGGATCCATCAGACGTTCCATTGCCTGCATGGCCATTTCCTCTGACTCTCTTTTTATAATTTGGAACAGGGGGTTGCTGGGGTGGTGTTTCGTGAAAAGGGTACGGCTTACGCTATTTTCCGATTACAAAACTACCGAAAGTTTGTCGCAACAAAAAGCTTTCAGTTTTACCTTACAGCCCTGTTAGTACGCATGCACTAAAACACACTTCCGAATTTCGCTTATTATTTTGAACACCTTGAATACTCGTGATCTCTTTCTTTCTCTGCAATTTGGAGTTCCAATTCAAATTTCAGGGTCCTGGACACTGTGGTGTTTCCACTTACAACAGGGTCCCGGCGGATGTCGCCACTAAATGTTGCACGTTTTACTATGGGCGTAAAACGCGTTTATTGGAGTGTATTAACACGCCTCCGAGTTCGACGTGTGCTTAACACTGCTAGGCTCTGTTCTATGTAATTATTTAAGCTCTGGAGTCGCCAGCTGCCGTATAGGCAACGTCACAAGTATTCCAAGGTCAAATTCAAAGTAATAAAGACGATACACCGATTAGTCAAGTTCAAACGATCAATATTTATTATACAGTTAATAATAAATACTCATGCACACACACTAAGAGACTAAGCTACAACTAAACATAAGCAAACAGAATACTTATCTAACAGGAACAGGCAAGGTCAGAGAACGAGGCCTTCGTCCTGGTTTTGTCTGCAGCCTTCAGCAAGCGTTCTGGCACTTGGGAGTCTAGTGGGCTTGGATCGCGTAGCGAGCGTTGAACTTACGGTTTCGGCGGCTGGTGCTCAACGGCTGGAGTCAGGATACCAGGTGTCAGTCGGGGCCGGAGCACAGGTTTAACAGACCGGACAACACGAGGTCCCTATCTTTTATAGGGGTTCCGTTGTCCTTCCCTCTTCTCGGGCGGGCTCTACCTATTGGATCAATTTCTTATCGATACTGGATTAATTCCCCAATGCGAGGGGGTCTCCGTGATGGAGGGGGCGTTTCTTATGTCCTTTTGTTCGGAGGTTTCTGGTGCCTCGATGTCTGGGTCTTGATTGGAATGTGTCCATTCAGAACCAAATGTATCTATTGTGTGGGTGTTCAAGTCTGATGGCCTCATTAGCATGCAAAGCGTTTTGCCATTTGCACCTAGCTAAGGTCTCTTCACCTGAGCCCAAACTGGTTTCTGCTGCTGCAGAATGCAAACTGCTCTTTGCAGACTGCTGTTCTGGCTGAACTGTCTGTTTCTCAGCAGCCTTCCATTTTAGTTTGGCTCAGTGTCCATTTTGCGTGGCCAGCATGGCTACAGGACGATCACTCTCATGCACTTGGCCTGGGCCACATACAGTGAATGACATGCGTAGGTGCTGTATGAGTATGGTGCTGAGGAAAATAATCTGGCAGCGTTCTCCTGCCTGCCACAGGACCTGGCATCCTTCCTGCTCAAGCATGTATCATGAGCTGAAAAGTGGACAGTGTGGCCCAAAATTCTGCCATTGTGGCAGACAGGAAACGCTCCGCTTTTACAAGCTGCCACCTCCAGAAAACCCTACCCTTTATCTCCAGCTATTTTCCCCAGCACTGTCCCCTGGGGCGCAGTGCCAGGGGACACCATCGGGGCACTGCCCAGTTCGATCCTCAAACATGAAACCTCCAGGCACATGGCATCCCGGCATGGTCATCATGACTGCTTTTAATTTTCTCAAACTGCAAGCTAATTGTTCTGGCATGATGTCACGCTGCCATGGTGGGGGAGGGGGGTCATCACACGGGCTGGAAAGTGTGACTTAAAGCTGTTTAGTTCTATTTAAATGCAAATCAGGTTTACGCCCAATCGCGTTACGGCAGGGAAGATTCCAAACCGAGATCTCGCTGGCACAAATCCGGTTATGGCCCTCTCGTGTGATTTGGCAGCCAGATTGTGACTTGCATAGTGAATGGGCCCAAAATATAGCGCCCTCTGTTTTGATTCAAGGAAGGAACTGAAAATTAAAGGTAAAATTTGCCTTAACACGCTGAGATCAAAATCTGTGTTGCAAAGCGTGTAGTGCAGCCGACAAAATTGTTTGTTCCTATTTGTTAATGGCTTAATATTTCTTGGCAATGAGCATCCATTTTTAGTTATCAAACTGTAGTCCAAAGTTGCGGAGATATTAGATTTGTCTAAATTCTGAGATTTGATGATTGAATCATCCAGTTGCAGTGAGAAAAAGCTCGCACTTTTATCTTCAGAACATCGCACCGGTAATGAATTATGTTTTTAATGCACTCTCGCCAAAGTCTACGGTGTTTTGCGTGACTCGCCCCATCCTGCCACCGCGGAACCCGCCACAAGGGGTCAGCTTGTGCTGGACCGGAAGGGCTGGAAAATCCCACTCCATGTGTCCACATGAATCAGGAGCCAATGTTTCAGCTGAAAAATAGCACCTCTAGCAATGCAGAATTCCGGCAGCACTGTGCTGATCTGGCTCTATTCTGTGTGACTGAGTAGATTTTGAATGAGCTAAAATCTCAATGTCAGGGTGGAGCTGAATATCTGATTCAGATGAGAGTGTTACCTACCGAGCAAAGCTGCTGCTGAAAAAATTTCCCATACTCCGATTCTATGGTGCAGTTTGACTTCCACATTCACATCAGTGTAAAACTGTTTCAGGTGTCATCCAATATGTGGAGAAAGCAGATACCCGTCTTCCAGGGAGCCACATACCGAGAAGGTTCCTTTGTAGCTGACCTTTGTGATTCATTGTCAGCAATAAAACCGAGGTCTGCCACATGCTCTTTGTACCCCACAGGTAGCAGGCTCAGACTAGGAACCACAATATAACTTCAGCTCAGATTTACTTCAAACTAAAGCATATATTGTAAAAAGATTACTTGTTAGATCATTGTGGGGTCCTGGACTGCAGAAGTGAAAAACAGCCAACATTGCTGTTCTTTATCATAATTCAGTGACTTGTGCGCGCATTTGTTTGTGTGCGTGCATGTGTGTGTCTGAGTGCACATACATGTGTGTTTCTCCCATTTCTTTCCTGACTCATGTGACAAATAACCATTTGGGTAAGACATCGAAGGTCACAAACCAAGAGTACCTCAAGCATGGAGGGAAAAGAAGTTCATTTTTGTCAATGGTGAAACATTTCCACTAATTTTTCTATATCCTTCTCCATGTGCTTGGCATTGTACACGGGTGTAGTCTCTCAATTGCCTGGTCTACCACTTGTTATTAGATATTTTCTCTCATTTCATTGCTCTTTCAAATTACTTGATTGTAGTAGTAGGGTCTGTTACAAATAGGGTTGATAATAATCTTCATTATTGTCACAATTAGGCTTGTAACAGTAACACTGTTAATGTACGTTAACTAATAATTACTGTGAAAATCCCCTAGTTGCCACATTCCGGCGCCTGTTCGGGTACACAGGGAGAATTCAGAATGTCCAATTCATCTAACAAGCATGTCTTTCTGGATTTATGGGAGGAAAGCAGAGCACCCGGAGGAAACCCACGCAGACTCTGGGAGAATGTGCAGACTCCGCAGACAGTGACCCTGAGGGATTGAGTACAATACCACCCAAACAATGATGCAAGAAGGCACATGACCCAGAGCCAGGGTCAGTCTAGAGATGGACAGTGATGTGTAAACAACTAGAATGGAGTCACTTCCATACTTGTACCCTCTACTGTAGATATGTACATAGTTCAGAGTTGTTAATAAAGATTTGCTGTTCATATACTCAACACTATGAAGCTGACTTCATGGGTCCAAAGCAGAATTCTTCATGGTGGCATCAATAACCTTCTTCCTCACAAAAATGCAGAAAAACTAAGCAACATCTTCAATGGACTCGGAACTTAAACAAACTCTGTGATGAATGTTAGAAATGGTTATGTTTTATATTTGTTGCAGTTGTTGCAGTAATGTTATTACACAAACTGGGGTTAAGATGCATAAAGGTTAAGCTGTGATTAAGGGGTTGTAAAAGTGATGAAATCCTTGATTTTGTAGGCAGAGTGTTCTGATAGGTTGCACAGTGGCACAGTGCTTAGCACTGCTGCCTCACAGCTCTAGATACCTGGGTTCAATTCTGGCCTCGGGTGGCTGTCTGTGTGGAATTTTCACTTTCTCGCCACATCTGCGTAAGTTTCCTCCGGCTGCTTTGGTTTCCTCCCAAAGTCCAAAGATGTGCGGGTTAGGTGGATTGGCCATGATAAAAAATAAATTGCCACTTAGTGTCCAAAAGGTTAGGTAGTGTTACTGGATTATGGGGATAGGGTGGAGGCATGGGCTTAAGTAAGGTAGTCTTTACAAGAGCTGGCACAGACTCGATGGGCCGAATGGTCTCCCTCTGCACTGTGAATTCTCTGAAGCATTTACTTGTTTGCAGATAGGTGGTTAATGGAATATTGCTTTGGTTTGGAGGTACCTTGGGTGTAGATAATTCATGAGAGATATTGAGCAGGAGTCTCTGGTCTGCCAGCTGCGTTTTCCTGGGTGACGTGCCCTCACTGGTAGCGTTCCTGCCACCTGTCAATGGTATTTCCCATTGTGGCCACCCATGCCACCGGTAAACCCATGGGCATAGGTGCGCTGCGCCGGTGGAGAATTAAACAAATTGTATTTGGTCATCTTGTGGGAGGAGACAGAACAATGTCTTATGCTTCAGGTACAGATGGTGGATTTAAGGAGAGGGGCCAGGTCTGTCTGTAGTTTCAGTTTGCCATAGGACTTTAGTCTGCCAAGAAAGGTGTTTCAGTTGCTCCTGAAAGGTTCTCTCCAAGGACTCTACACAGAGAAAAGCAAGTTTACCGATTATTAACTTTATTTATAAGTGGTATTTGACATATACTGGTTTGCTTATTGGGAATATATAGTGGCAAATGTAGGAAGTAAGTTAAGATTTTTCCTTTTACTTAAGAACTTTTGTAACTTATCTGTAAAACTATGAGTGTTGCTAATGTGGTCAATTCTGTGTTCAAATTAAAGTTTGTTTTAACATAAACGACACCTGTTGGTCAGTATTATCACACTTGCGGTACAGCCACCTTGCTTCACAGGTTTACAAATTGCAAATTCTGCTGTAAATCTTTTTCTGGGGTCCTAACAACTCTCAGCTGAAGCTACAGATGCAGACAAAATTCAGAAGAAAGAAAATGTTCCAGAGAGAGAACCTGGAAGCAAACAGAAAAAAGATATACTTCAGCATAAGATTCCATTGAATCTCCCTTGGCAGTACAGTTTGCACAATGTTACAGTCAATTTCAGCCCCACTTGTCCCAGATCCACAAGACACGTGGATTAACAAATTATTCTTATAAAAATACTTTGGCCCTTGGCTGCCCAATAATGACAGTCACCAGATTTGTAAGTTTAAGCAAAATTACTGTTTATTTATAACAAGTATAATGAAAATGCAACAAAGACATTTGGTTAACTATGTACTAATTCTTTACTCCCCAATTTAACTTGCACCCACCCTCTATACATACACACAAACACACACAATACAGACAAGCACAGAGGGGTGGAAAGGGTAAAAAAATAAGCAAAAGGAAAAAGAGAATTTGTTTTAGATTGTTTATTAGCACAACTTTCTTCACAGCAAGCTTGCAAGTTGAAGGGCGGGATTCTCCTGTACACGGCGGGGCGGGAGTCCCGACAGGACGGAGTGGCATGAACCACTCCAGCGTCGGCAATATATTATTTAAATGGAGTGGGACTTCAGATGGCTGTGGTACAGAGGGATCTGGAAGTCCTTGGGCATGAACCAAGTTAGCGTGTAGGCACAGCAAGTAATTAGGAAGGCAAATGGAAGTTTGGCCTTTATAGTGCAAGGAGTCTAAAAGCAGGGGAGACTTGTTACAACATACAGGGCACTGATGTGAGCACACCTGGAGTACGGTGTACAGTTTCGACCTCCTTACTTAAAGAGGGATATACTTAAATTGGAATCAGTTGAGAGAAGGTTCATTTGGCTTATTCCTGGGATTTAGAGGTTGTCTTATGAGGAAAGGGGCAGGTGGACCTGTACTCATTGTCGTTAGAAGGATGAGTGGTGATCTTATTGAAACCAATAACATTCTGAGGGGTTTTGTAAAGTAGATGCTTCGAGGACGTTTCCCCTATGAGGTTATCTGGAACTCGGGGGGGGCACAATTTAAAAATGTTCTCAGAGGGTAGTTACTCTTTAGAATTCTCAGTACAGAGAGGAGTGGAGGCTGCACCATTGAATGTATTAAAAGTGGAGCTGGGTAGTTTTTTCATCTACAGTTATGGGGGCAAGCAGGAAAGTGGAGTTAAGGCCACTGTCATAACCCCCGCCAGGCCCACAGGGAAACCGTTATCGACCTCACCATGAGGCTCATGGAGTACGAGCTTCACAGGTAAAGGGCGGAGGCCACCCAGCTCTGGCTCATTGAAACTGAATATAAAAGTTGGCCCAAGCAGGGCCCGGGCAGTTGGTTGTCCCAACGGTGACTGTGATTATGGATAGTTACTGCCTGGGCAGATTATCGTAAATAGTTCAAATAAATCTTTGCTTTCTACCGTTGGCCTCCTCGGTCATTAAAGCCGCAATCAGATCAGTCACAATCTTACTGAACGGTGGATCAGGCTTCATGGGCTGAATGGCTTAATCCTGTTCCCATTTCTTATGATCTTCTGATAAGAGTAAACAAAAACCTAAAACATAGTCCTAAATCCTCAAGTCTCTGGATTGGCAGAAACTGGATGTATGACTGAAGATGTATGTCGGGACTTTGTGGAAATCCTGGTCCAGGATTCTCCCCTCCCGGCGGGGCGGGGGGTCCCAGCATAGTGGAGTGGCGCCAGCCATTCCGGCGTCGGGCCTCCCCAAAGGTGCGGAATTCTCCGCACCTTTGAGGGCTAGGCCCGCGCCGGAGTGGTTGGCGCCACGCCGACTGGCGCCAAAACGGCCTTTGACGCCAGCCGGCCGGCGTCAGGACTGGCCGAAAGGCTTTCGCCGGTTCGCGCATGCGCCGGAGCGTCAGCTGCCGCTGACGTCACCACCGGCACATGCGCAGTAGGGGGGTTCTTTTCCGCCTCCACCATGGTAGAGGCCGTGGCAGCGGCAGAAGAAAAAGAGTGCTCCTATGGCACTGGCCCGCCCGCCGATCCGTGGGCCCTGATCACGGGCCAGGCCACCGTGGGTGCCCCCCCACCAGGGTCCGATCGCCCCACGCCCCCCCGGGGGCCCGCTCGTGCCACCAATCCCGCCGCCACCAGATGTGGTTGAAACCACGGCGGCGGAAGAGGCCTCTCAGCGGCGGGATTTCAGCCCATCGCGGGCCGGAGAATCACCGCAGGGGGTCGCCGATCAGCGCGGAGGGCACGGCGATTGGTGACGCGTGATTCCCGCCCCCGCCAATTCCCGGGTGGCGGAGAATTCCGGCCGCGGCGGGGCGGGGGGTCGGAGAATTTTGCCCCTGATGTGTGGACCCACATGGGAATTGGCTGGGAAGTTTAACCTTCTGGTGGGCAATCCCCCTGCTCCCCAGGACCCTCCGTGAATGTTTCTGACTCTGTGTTAAGAGTCGGAGACTTAGGACAGTTCCTTACATGGGTAGTCGGTGGGACGGAAATTTTAAGTTTGCGATGTATTGAATGAACTGGCAACCAGTGTAGCTCAGTAAAGGTAAGGATGGCAGGCAATTGAGAACTGGTGCAGGACAGATATAATGATCTGAGCTTTGGATGGCCTCTTCTTCAGAGGGTGAATGATGTAAGGCCAACCTGGTGAATATTGGACTGACCAACTTTGGTGGTGGAAGTTTTAGTAACAGAAAAGCTGAGGAAGTGGCAGCAGGCAGCCTGTGCTGGAATGGATAATGGGGTCAGAAGTTTAGCTTGGGGCCGACCTGGATGCTGAGATTGTGAATGATCCGAGGATCATTCAGCTCTTGTTTTGGCCAGTTTTCCGTTTTTGCCTGCTGCGCCACATATCATCCTACACACTCCTGCCTGAGAAAACTGATGCTGTTGAACTGGATGAGTTTAATGGGTTTGCCCCACCTTCGAACGTTTGATAGCTTCAACCTGAGATGATGGCCAGAATGGGGTCAGTGGGACTGTAGTGGTGTAGTCTGTGGTGCAGTAATGATTAAAACGTAGCCAAAACCATTCCGAATAGATCAAACGTACTGTAGAAACTTGACTTCAAAACAAATGGGTGCATGTATGTAACATGGCACAGATGTCTGGTTTTATGATAGACATTGTTTCCATCATATTTCTAGAGTGTAAAATATAAGTGGGTTAGGGAGATCCTGCGACGGTTTATACTTACAACCACATGTTGAAGTTTAATGTTTGTAAAGCAAAAACACATGGAAACTTCGCTTCAAGCTTCACTTCCGTACCTGGAGACCTGTCCCTCGGCAACAGCTGGCAACAGTGTTAAAAGTTTCGCAACACCTGCAGAATTGCAAATATGTCATGATACATTAGTTGACAGCCCCGTAACACCCAGTAAACTGGTTTGAATTCGAATATGTTCCGATTCGCCAAACTTCAAACGCGTCAGGGTAAATTTAGCAAATGCTGAATGTTTTTTTGATCAGAATGGTGTGGGGAATCTCAGTTCCATGTTTTGAACAATCCATCATAAATAAGTAACTAATTAGCCATAGTCCACGAGGGAATCATATTTCTATTAGAGCGAGACAATTGGTTATATGATGGGAGTGGCATCATTCTGCATCAAGTGTGGGGCAGGCGAGGAGGCAGGTCCAGCTCTGCGGAAAACGCGCTGTTGATGTTACTGTGAACCACGTGCAGCTATTCAACATATCAACCCTCTCAGCCCCTCATAGAAGATTTTAAATAAGTAAAGATGCTGCATCTACAAGGAGCGGCGCGGTACCACAGTGGTTAGCACTGCTGCCCCACAGCACCAAGGGCCATTGCAGACTCGATGGGCTGAGTGACCTGCTTCTACTCCGTAGGGATTCTATGATTCTATGAGCGTAAAGAGTGTTTTTTGCTAAGGTTAGGATAAGAAAGTCAGAACATTTGATTATAAAATAAAACCAGCTAACCTTAACTTTGAAACACACGTTCCTTCGTGGTTATTGAACAAGCTATGGAGTAGGCTGCCATCTAGTGCAATTAAAGTTGACTTCAGTGGAGCATGGAAGAGAGAACTACTACATCTATGTTTAATTCCGGAGAGCGGAATGAGATATGTGGTAGAATAGATTTTTTTTTAAAGAGAGAACTGGTCAGAGCAGATCTTTCAGTACAAACTAGATGACCTGACTGGCTTTTTCCAATTCTTTCCCTTGTCCTGGAATTTGATTCATTGCACAGTATGACTAGAATGTTGTTTCAAATACAAAGTCTAAACATATAACCAAGTTTTCTTTTATAGCTTTAAACTAGATTTAAAATGACATTCATTCTGCTGAGGTATTCAGATCAATTATGCCAGAGCACGTTCTTGGGCTAGAACTTCAAAAGTTAAAAGCGTTATGTCCAAAAAGACAGGATGATTGTTTATATGGCCATGGAATTGTTTATGGCCATGACTTGAGCGTGATCTCAGGACCTTTTCTTCCCCACATAATCAAAAAAGAACGAGGTAGGAGTTGAACAGTTCATTCAAAGTTGGCAATGGTGAAGGTGGATGTTTTCTCAGCGGCGTGGTGGCACAGTGGTTAGCACTGCTGTCTCACGGCGCCAGGGACCCAGGTTCAATTCCGGCCTTGGGTGGGACTGTGTGGAATTTGCATGTTCTCCTCATGTCAGCGTATGTTTCCTTCCACTAGCCAAAGATGTGCAGGTTAGGTGGATTAGCCATGCTAAAATTTCCCCTTAGTGCCCAAAGATGTGCAAACTCGGTGGGGTTACGGAGAGAGGTTGGGGGAGTGGGCCTGGGCAGGATGCTCTTTCAGATTTGATGGACCGAATGCCCTCCTTCTACACTGTAGGGATTGTATGGATAACAACAGTGTAAGATGATCCTTCCACACTGGGCAAACATACTGGAATGCATTACAAAGATACCAATTCAGGAGCACCGAGTGACAGCAAGAGGAGTAAGTGGAAGTCAAAATAATGTCATGTGAGAGTACCTTTAAGAAATTGGTGTTTAAGAAATGTACCTTTAAGAAATGGGTGTTTATCAGTGATGTCAGAGTGTGGGTGGAGCTGGGCTGTCTGTCAGCTTTTTACTTGCGTTTTAAGCTTTTTGCTGCAGGGTGTGCTTTAGTTCCGTTTTCATTGTTGGAGCTGAAGCCAGACAAAGCAGGTGTACTGCTGTTCTCTCTGCCATGAAAAGACTATCTCTTGATCATTTGGTGAATTCAGAATTATGAATGTTTTCAGTAGTGAACGTAAACCTATGTAAATGTGCTTCTGTTAAATGGTGTTTCTTGTGTCTTCTGGTTGCTGTTTGGGAAGTTATTAAGGATTTCTAAGTGTTGTATTCTTTGGGGTTGTATTTGAATTGATGGTTGCTAAGATGTTCACTGTATGTTTCAAAAAGGTTAACTTGAGTTCATAGAATAAACATTGTTTTGTTTAAAAACATTTTTTCGATTTCTGCTGTACCACACCTGTAGAGTGGGCTGTCTGCTCCCCATACCTCAATCTATTAAAAGTTGTGGGTCAGGTGAACTTCATGATACACTTTGGGGTTCTCTAAACCCTGGCTCATAACAATAAGATTATGAAAGGCAGGTGGTGACTAAAATTAGAATTATTTACTGAATGTAACTGAATTAGTGTAAATGAATGTTCTTCACATTCAGGCCGGATTTTGACTACTAAGTCAGTAGCTTGGGTTTGGAAGGTTTCTGATTGGTCGGAGCTACCTCAGTAAAAATGAGCTGAGTTTTCACAGTGTGGGGAGGGAAGGGGAGGGAGTTGCGGCTTCAGGATGTAGTCTTAATAATAATAATCTTCATAAATCTTCTAAAAATGCTTCATAGACAGTTGAATCTTGCTTTTCACTGGGCTCATTCCAGCATATAAATCATTTGAAATGTGTTGAAATCATTCTACATTTATGTGCAGGCTGATTCTCACACAAATCTCTCAATCCTTTTTTCTGTCAACATCTTCTTGTGCCACCCTTCCGATCACGGCTCCGAAATCCTTGTTGTCTCCCATGTCCACGTCACTTACTACATTGTTGTAACCTTCACTGAAATCTCCTTCTTCCTTTCCTCATTTAATCTTAAAGAACAAAGAAAAGTACAGGAACAGGCCCTTCGGCCCTTCAAGCCTGCGCCGGCCATGCTGCCTGTCTAAACTAAGATCTTAAGGAACATCGTGGTGTAATTCCTTAACCTTAACTGGAGGCCTACCTCAGAATCTCGTTCGGCACTTTCATAAGCTCCCTTAACTCCAGACTTAACTTTACTGGGGTGGCTTAGTAGTGTAGCCACAGAAGCTGGCCACTTCCCGACATAAAATAGAACATTGAGTTGCATGCAGGGAAAATTGGACAATGTCAGAGAGGCAAGCAGGTTGCAGAACCTCTCTGTGGATTCTGTCTGTGAAGAAACCAGACAGCATAGAAACTAACAAGTTGCATACTAATTGAGCGATTCCTGGTGATTCCCGGGCACAATAGACACAACAATTAGCTGCAATAGAAACATTCTATAGCAGGTCAGACTTCTCGGTGCCAACGGAGTCTGAAACAAAAGGACACAAACAAGTTAGAAAGAACCGCCCCACGATCGAGGAACAGCCTCCGTATTGGGGGATTCGTATCAATCGATTGGGATGAGATCCAATCGATTGCCAGTGAGTTAGGGGTCCGCCCAAAAGGGCGCGAAGCCCCTGGGACCTATAAAAGTAAGGTCCCAAGACGAATTCGATCTCTTAGCCGGCCCTCCCAGCAGAACACCTTTGCAGCAGCTCTCCAGGAACTCGAACGTGAGAAGGAGAGGCCTGGCCAATTGCTATACCGACAAGTAAGTGTCATACAATGCCCGCTACAAGAATAGACACTCCTGACCCCTTTAGTCCACACTAACTGGAAGCCTGCGGATCCAGGATAGAGCAAGAGGCCATTGTTCCCTGATTCGGCAGTTCCCTTATTCCAGATAAGTATTGGCCTAGTAGTGGTAGGAATAGTTTAGGCTTAGTATTATATGCATGAGAAGTAAATAACTGTGTAATAATAAACGTGTCTGGTGTATTGCGTCATTGATCTGAACTTGAACTTGAACCTCGTGGCGGTATCATAAAGATACCTGGCGACTCTAGAGCTTAGGAATAAAACAGAGCTAATCGAGTGTAAAGCACACTCACCCAGAACGAGCAACAGTAGTACAGTGGTTAGCACTGTTGCTTCCCAAGTTCATTTCCCGCTTGAGTCACTGTCTGCGTGGGTTTCCTGCGGGTGGTCCGGTTCCTCCCACAAGTCCCGAGGGACGTGATTGTTAGGTGAATTGGACACTCTGAATTCTCCTTCCGTGTACCCGAACAGACAGCGGACTGTGGCGATTAGGGATGTTCACAGTAATTTCATTACAGTGTTAATGTAAGCCTACCTGTGACAATTTATTAAGATTATTATTGCAGCACTCGCTGAAGCTTATTTTAATGAGGTGGACGAGTTAAAATGACCAAGGTCTCATGCTGACCCTGCCAGCCACATGACTGTCCCATGTCATCCGTTCAAATAGGAGCACCGCAAACAAGAGTAATGGAATCTCCCAAAAGTTCTGCTACAAAGGGACGCATGTGGCGCAGTGGTTAGCAGTGGGACTGCGGTGCTGAGGACCCAGATTCGAATCCCGGCCCTGGGTCACTGTCTGTGTGGAGTTTTCACATTCTCCCATGTCTGCGTGGGTTTCACCCTCACAGCCCAAAGATGTGTAGGTTAGGTGGATTGGCCACGCTAAATTGCCCCTTAATTCGAAAAAAAATTAGGTATTCTAAATTTATTTTAAAAAAGTTCTGCTACAAAGAAAACTATTGTTCCCATATTGTTTTTAATAGTCAACATTGCAATCAATATCCATCTAACCAGCTAAAAATTCATGTTAATTGGATTTTAGAAGGAGAAAGATTTGATTTCAGTAGGTGTAAGAGTCATTTAGTCTTTAATTTCCTCCCAAACTACCAAAGAACAAAAAGACCATTTGACTTCAGATACGTGACTATTACGCATAATCCTCATCTTTGTTCCATATTTTGATACCAGAGTTAACTTGTTGAAAACCGTGAACTGCCGACGCAGCTAATTTTCAACTTCTCTTTGGTTAATTGAAATGCTTTGGTAAACTAAGCTGCCCTTAAGACAGATGATGATAGCAGCAATGTAAATAGCATTAAGTTTAGACTTTGTTTGTACAACATCTACAAGCACTTTGGCAGTGTCACATAAATGAATTCTTCTGTAATATGGAATGAAGAGCACAATAGGTAAAATGCCTGGGTTATAAACTCTTGAGGCCAACAAACACTTTGTGCTCAATGTTTAGCTGCCAATCAAGATTTTTCATGGAATCCACAGAATCCCTACGGTGCAGAAGGAGGCCATTCAGCCCATCGGGCCTGCACTGACACTCAAAAAGAACACTCTACCTAGGCCCACTCCCCTGCCCTATTCCCATAACCCTACACACTGATCATAGCCAATCCACATAACTTGTACTTCTTTGGACAATAAGGGCAATTTAGCATGGCCAACTCACCTAACCTGCCCATCTTTTACAGTGGGAGGAAACTGGAGCACCTGGAGGAAACCCACGCAGTCATGATGGAGAACATGTAAACTCCACACAGCCAATCACCCAAGGCCGGAATGGAACCTGGGTCTCTGGCACTGTGAGGCAGCAGTGCTAACCGCTGTGCAACCATGCCACAGGTTCAATTCATTTTTGATGAAAGAATCCTTCATGCAACACCTTGAATTTAATGAAACAAGTTACGTACATGAAGTTAACTAAATTCCCATTAGACAGACAATCTGTATGTATCCAAGTAATCAGTCTACTGTGTTATAAATATTAGGTTTTATGTTTTGGGACTGAGTTTAATTGAGAGCAAAATGAAGGAGGTTGACCAGTTCTCAGGTCTGCCTGACAACAGGCCTGAGTGATGTGGCTATTAATGGTTAAAGGGAAATTATTTGTTGGAAAGAAGGTGTATGTTCATATTTGGAGGCAAGGGCAAGAACAGCTGTGTTTACACTTGTCAGACTGCTTGGCTCCAAAGTCAAAGGAAGGTGTTGAAAATATTGCATAAACAATTATGTGTTAAAGTGCCGATTTGATTCCTAGCTACAATAACGTTGCGGTCCAAAGAATAGCTTATCGTCATTTCTACCTGGATACAGGCCTTTATAATTCACATTACCAAGTTTTGTTGCGATCCCAGTTGATATTATAACTGGATGGGAAGATTCCAGAATGGAACTCGAGGTTAAAAGACAATGACAGGGATTCTCAGCTGGGGTGATTCTCCGTTATGTCGGCTGCCCCATAATGGGAAACCCCATTGATTGGCCGGCCTAACGGAGAATCCCGCCGGCCAGTCGGGGCAGAAATGTGACGTGGAGGGGTGGAGAATCCCGCCCCATAACTTTTACTTTCTAAAGTAAAACGGGGAGGAACAAAGTCACAAGGTCGCTAATTAGTTTTAACAAAAACAAAAATGATTCAACATGAAAAGATTGGATGATGATATAAAACTCCATTACTCCCCCCCCCCCCCCCCCCCCCCCCCCACCCCCCTTGGCTTAACAAGTACACACAGATTTTAAGATTAACATGGAGTACAAAATATATCTTAATCTATAATGGTCTCAGTAGCACAATGCCCCTTCATATCTGCAAGATAGCTGTGGTCATAGAATCATAAAATTTACAGTGCAGATGGAGGCCATTTGACCCATCGAGTGCACTGGCACTTGGAAAGAACAGCCTACTTAAGCCCACACCTCCACACTATCCCCTTACCTTTTTGAAACTAAGGGGAAATTTAGCATGGCCTATCCACCTAACCTGCATAACTTTGGACTTTGGTCATATACATTCTCCATTCTGAACCTCAAGTGACTGTCTGTGGATTTCTCCTCCGAATTCCCCTTGATGATTGTCACCTGAGAGTTTTCAAACGCAATTCCCAAAAACACACTTTAAAATCTTCTTTCACAATAATGCTTTCCAATAGTGGTTTGCATTTTGAAATCCAGTCCAGGTTTTCCAAATGACTCTTTGAACCAAAGCGTCTGCTCCGCTTTTAACAATGAATCCAATATCCAGGTTTTACTCCTTCCCCTTTTGGATTTATTTGTCTTGACTGTTATTTTTTTAAATAAATTTATAGTGCCCAATTATTTTTCTTTCCAATTAAGGGGCAATTTAGAGTGGCTGATCCACCTAGCCTGCAGATATTTGGGTTGTGAGAGTGAAACCCACGCAAATACGGGGAGAATGGCAAACTCCACACGGACAGTGACCCAGAGCTGGGATCGTACCTGGGACCTCGGCGGCGTGAGGCAGCAGTGCTAACCACTGACCACGTGCTGTCGTTTTAAATGTTAAACAAACAGTTCACTATCAATTCCCAGAATCTATTAAGGTGGCATCAAACTTTGATTTACCTCTGAAGTCTGCTTTCCCACTTTAGATCGGGTTACTGAAACTGTCTTTGTAACGTAGAAAACTTTCTTCAATTTTCCCCTTGAATTCTCCTGAACAATACCTTAGTCTCGGTGCTCTTAATTTCAGTCTTCTTCAGACATTCTTTATGACCCAATTCCCTGGTTACGTGGACTCTTTCTGATTCCTTGGGAAGCCTGCCTCTTTGCAGCTCCCTTGTCCTGTGCTGTTGGTATTTTGGCTGAGTTGTGAGATGTTCACTCCCCAGTACCCTGTCTCCAACTGCAAAGAGATTTCACAAGAAACTAAAATTTAAAAGCATTCCTACCTTAAAAGGCACCCAGTTGCTAGGCAACCACTGACATTTCTATTTATTCTTCAAGCGGTTACTCCCTCTAAGCACAATAGAAATATAGTCGGAATTGAAATGAACCCTTCTCGATACAAACATCTTTGTCCAGCATATATCTAACTACTGGTTTTATCCTTCCAGGCACAGGGGGCTGGATGCTCCATCGCGCTGCCCCAGATTTCCGGTTCAGCACGCCGGCAGGATGCTCCGTTTTGCTGGCTGGTCAATGGGGTTTCCCATTGTGGGACAGCCCCATGCCGTCGGGAAACCCCTGGGCTGCCGGCCAAATGGAGCATCCCGCCGGCGGAGAATCCAGCCCAGAAACTTTAAATTAATCCCACTTAAAACTATTCAATATTTTTAATGTTTCGCTATACAACTATAAATTCCTGTGGAATGCGTGTCTCAGTTGTTTCACAAGTAAAAAGAGGAAAATTTTGTTCTATAACTTAAAGTTGCCTGCAAAGATAATATTTATCTTTGACAGCAAAACGGAGCATCCTGCCAGCATGCTGAACCGGAAATCTTTTGTTATAATAAAGTCTTAAAATGTGAAATCATGTCATCCTATTAGGTATTAACTAGCAATTAAATTTTGTTTTGAAGTTATCAATTTCTACGTGTAGCATAACAACTGATAATTCTTTTTATATGCATACAATATTTGTAAGAACAGTTAGACCATAAGGCATAAGACATAGGAACAGAATTAGGCCACTCGGCCCATCGAGTCTGCTCCGCCATTCAATCATGGCTGATATTTTCTCATCCCCATTATCCTGCCTTCTCCCCATAACCCCTGGTCCCCTTATTATTCAAGAACCTATCTACCTATCTCTGTCTTAAAGACACTCAGTGAATTGACCTCCACAGCCTTCTGTGTCAAAGAGTTCCACAGATTCACCACCCTCTGCCTGAAGAAATTCCTCACCTCTGTTTTAAAGGATCATTCCTTTAATCTGAGATGGTGTCCTCTGGTTCTAGTTTTTCCTACAAGTGGAAACATCCTCTCCATGTCCACTCTATCCAGGCCTCACAGTATCTTGTACGTTTCAATAAGATCCCCTCTCATCCTTCTAAACTCCAACGAGTACAGACCCAGTCCTTAAATGTTCCTCATACAACAGTTCTTGACTTTACGACTCTCGAGTTATGATGAATTGCATTTACAGCATTGGTAAATTGGCTCCACAGCATCAGTTTTGACACATCAGCATTTTTATATGTGTGCATTTACGTTCTGCACTGCCCACCTATACGACTGTTCAGGTTGAACTGTCTTTATTGGATCACGAACAGTGTTTTATTCTGTTAATTTTTTTGGTATACTTGTCATGATTTTAATGCATTTATAAGCTTATGTTGTATTTAATATGTGCTCGGACTCGCAGAGGTTCAAGGTTTAACAGGCAATTGACAGTGATCGATGGCTTAATTCTTTCCCCCAGACTAACTGAGGAACTTATGCTAAGGTCTCTAGGCTTCAATTGTTGCCTCAGCAACTTCACTGCAAAACTTCAGAGCATTTAACACTGCCGGGTGCCCCATGAGTGATTTACGGCCTTTCCAGCAACCAATCTTCCATTTATAACATTGTTCCTATGGGAAAATTGGTTCCCACTTACGATGCTTCGACTTAAAATGCAATTTTCAGGAACCAATTGTGCCGTAAGTCCGGGGACTGCTTGTATAGCGAAGAACAAGGCCAGAAATGTTCAATATCACCAGCTGATAATGAGTAAAACATGTACTTCACTGACAAAAATTGCAAGGAGTCCAGAAAGCAACAGGACAAATCACTGCAAGTGGCACAGCAGAGAGCTTTCAGCTGCTAGCAGAATCTAGTTCATGAGTTGGCCATCTTCAAAGCTGCCTCCAGTTGCAGCCTGGTATTAGACAAGGGGCAGGATTTTCTGCCCATTCACGCTGGTGGGACCTTATGTTCACCCCCGGCCCAGGTTTCCCAGTGGCAAGGAGTGCGTACAATGGGAAACCTCATGACCCAAAGATCATGCAAGCTGTCCTCCGCCACTCCAGAACACGCCACGGCAAGTCTTCCAGATGACAACTTGTCTTCTGAATTCAAACTATTTGAGCCGCTTATGAATTCTAAAGTTAAGTTTGGTTATCTTTCCTGCAAACTGACTCAGTGCAGTAGTAATGAACATGATTGGAATTCCTTTCTCAGAGATTTAATTAAGGCCTGGACTCTCTTTATTTTAAGTGGGTTGACACCATGGTTAAAAACTCAATTTAAACACATATCGCACTAATATTACAGTGATTTCAACTCACTGTTGTTACTAAATTTACAGATATGAACTGTATAATTAAAAAGGGTAGAAGCTCTCAATTTATTTATACTCTGTTTTAAGCTTAATGTTTGAAGGCCATTGTTTTATCTTTAATGAGTGTGTATTAATATTGATTATATTTTTAAGAGGGTATGTATAAGACTTTTCAGGTTCATTTTAGTTTACTTAAGGTTGTGGTGTTTAAGCAGCTGGGCTAATTTCCTGTTGCTTATCGCCCGCTGTGTGGTCTGGAATATATCTGTGTTTGTACAACTGATCAGAAAATGCTGGTACTTCACCATTTTAATGAAAGCTGATAAATATTGTAACACAGCAGTTTGAAATTAATTATTAAGGCTCCAGCTCTGGGGGGAGCTGTTCGAGGATACAATTTTGGGGAAGCGAGCATCATGCCCCATCGATGATCTGTTCTCAATTCTGTCCACAAGTGACCTGGAGTGTAAGGTGTGCCTGCTGTAGCCAAGGAGCAGCCATGTAACTGGGTTCAGACCAGAATGGCATCATTGGTCCCAGGTTGGGACATAACCCCTTTCAAGAAAATCCCAGGCAATGTGTGCCAGCCTTTGAAAGGAGGTTTGACAGGTCGCTGCTTTGGGGATTTGACATTTGATTGACAATTGCACTTGCATTTATAAAATGTATTTTTATATTTCAAACGTGCATTTCATTTGGCTTTGTCCAGAACATGAAGTGATCCCATGTTGAATGGTGCTCTATTTTTCCAAATGTTTTTTTTTTAAATAATTTGTATTGGAATTTTTTACAGAAAATATAAAAATATAACAACAAGCAGTAATATGCAACTAACAGCCCCATAACACCCACAATTCCCCCCATACCGTAACATCACATGTATCACACTCCCCCCACCCCCCCCAACAAGAGAACTTAACCATAAATTAAAATTAAATAAATAAATTTAAATAAAATAAGCAAACATAATCAACGTCCCCCCCCCCAAACGGGTTGCTGCTGCTACTGTCCCAGTACCCTATCGTTGAGCCAGAAAGTCGAGGAAAGGTTTATTTTTCCAAATGTTAATTGGTTCTATTTGATTGGGGGCAGAACTGGAGCAAGGGATATGGTGTGAAGCACTGCAAAGGGTGAATGCCACATCTTTGTGCGCGAAACATGGGTGTATGCAGTTAAAGGGCATATCTAACGAGGTCGAGGATGAGTCGACTATTTACAGGAATGGAGGACAGGTGTGAGTGTTGAGAGGGGCCCGGCCAACTATGTACAGATGGTTTGGTCATGTCCTGAGCTGGCGAGGTTTTGGTCCTCCTTCTCCGGCATCATGTTGGCAATTCTACAAATTGATTTGAAGCCTGTCCCTGGGGGGCCAAATTCGGGGTGTCAGACCTGCCGGAGCTGGAGACGGGATCGTGGGCGGATGCCTTGGCTTTCGCCTCACTGATTGCTTACAGGCGGATTCTGTCAGCTTCTCCACCTAGTGCCTCAGTGTGGCTGGGGGATCTCGTGGAGTTTTTACACCTCGTGAAAGTTCAATTCGCCATGAGGGGTGCCATCATGGTGTTCTGCAGAAGATGGCAGCTGTTTATTTTGCACTTTAAACAGCTGGTCACTGTCGGCTGATAGGGAAGGTGGTGGCGGGGGTGTGGACACTTGTTTTTTTTCTTTATTTTCTATGTTGTTATCAAAAAAGATGAAATAAAAATATATTTTTTTAAATGGTTCTCTTTGAAAGCTTCTTTTCGAATGAACTGTCCTGTCACATCAAGTCAACTCTGAAGGTTCTCGTTTGTCACAAATATTTCTGAATGAATGTGAGATTTATAATTGTGCTGAAATGGTAGGATTGGAACGGTGTCATGGTTTATATATGAAAGGAAGAGCAATGTAATTCATGTCGGTGCAAGTTCAATTCTCAATCTCTCCAGCAAAATATAGCAGCAATCAGATTTTTTAAAAAACCACATTTATACCCTGGGCACAAAGTTGGTGGGGAACGGCAATAATTGGAAAAGCCCAGACGAGCTGAATGGCAGGATTGGCAGCTGGGATTTCTCATGTGGTCTTTTCAGTGGGGAGGTAATCGAGAAAGATCTCGGAAGAGGAAAGTTACGTTCTTGCTCCTTCTGGTCTTAGAGGAGAAAATGAATCAACAATTGAAACCTTTCTGGGTCACTCCCCACTAGTCGATCTGGTGGAAAATCTGCTGCTTGTCACTTAGGCTACGTAGTAAATATTGCAGAGCTCCTAATGGTGTCATCAGGATCCAAGATATGTTTAAAAAGGACCCTTACAAGTATGATTGGTGCCTAATTGCTGCTTATTTGAGAGTGCAGATGAAAATCTCAGCACGTTAGATCGCTTTGGCTCCAGAGCAGGTAGGTGACCTAAATGCCCAACAACATCCAACACTAATTATAGGTCCAATAATGTCCCTTTTCTGTAATCAATAAATCTTTGGGTCCCAAAGATAATGAGTAAAATGTCCCCCCCCCCCCCCGTATATTTTCTATTACCGGGAAAAGTTTGGAGATGTTTTGAGCTGGACGTTAATTGGCTTAGGGAAGGTACATCATGACAATTCTGGATACTTCTATTGTAATATATATGGGTTGACCATATTGAGTGAATTCCAATGCATCTGGGAAGATGAAAAACACATGTCATTCCTTGCAATTTGTTCATGTGGATCATATCAAAAGTTAAGCCAGGAATCTTATCTCTTAGATCTTTTGCACAAACAGTAACTCAATCAAACACAAGATGACACTCGTGTTTTGCTTTCTCTTTTCCTGATCCATGATTACCGAACACAATGAAAAGTTTTTTTTTTGGGGGGGGGGGGGGTTAAATCAGTACCCCGGCAAGGTTTCTAATTGAATGTGATGCCTATCTATGGGTCAAATAACACTCCACCATCCTCCCAAATCCTCCAACCGAGAAACAGGCCCGACATGTCATTGTTGGAAATGTATTTTTCGAATACTTTTGCGGGTTTTGTGCTTCACCTTAACGAAACCCCAATTTTGGCATTAACAAGGATTTCATAAATAAATGTTCAAGTTTCTCCATTTCAATGGTATACCTGTTATTTTCAGAAAGCTTAGATCAAGGGTTAAGCAATATTTGTTTTGGAAAGAGGTTGAAAATCCCTGCCGAATATTGTGCTGGGATTGTGGTTTGAAGACTTCAATCATTTTGCTGAACTAAGTAAATAAGAATCTCGAATTCCAGAGACTTCTATTAGATTTTCTGTGGCAAACCAATTAAGGCGCAAGAAATGAGTGAAAGGACATAGTGATCAAGGAAAAGGAAATATCAACAAGGAACTAAGTGGGCCAATGATTGGTGCAACATACTAATGTGCATATGGTGTCTTTGATGGGTTTGTCCCAGATATTTCCCATATTTTCTCATCACACCCGGGATGACAAGGTGAAGATATTGTTGGAAGGTAAGACATGCCTCAAGTGAGGGATAGCTGATCTGAGCTGCTCTCCTATATAAACGATTGACATCAGGTGCAAAAACCTTGGCAGAGGTCATGATTTTGATTGCTTTATCAACCTTTTATCATGAGAAACGTCCACCGGTTAAGGGAGGAAAACATGAATGGAGCTAAAGTTAGAGGAAAAAAGGGGAAATGAAAGAGTGAGTCATTGAACTTTTTTGATAATACAGAAATGTCTAACGCTGAAATTTGAGTGAGTTAATACAAATACAGCTAAACATCTGCAGGAATCCAAACTGAAGTGATGAATGAACAAGCCCAACAAAAAAACAATAATGCCATGGCGTTTTCCTTTGCATGAGGCAACTGATTTATCCATTTTAGATTCATGTCGAAAAATTATGTCCAAAAACTCACTCAAAAGTTGATATGCGCAAGTGTGAGTCACAAGTTCCTCTTAAACTGTTTGGCCCCTATGACGGGACATTCAGAGAAGCGAACAGATATGGTGGGCAGGTTCAGTGTAGGGGAGAGATGGAAGTGCAATATTCTGGTGATTAATCAACCGATTGTAATTATACAGGATGCTTTCAGAAATTGTTTCTGTGGCTTGTAAGTGGTCCCTGATTTACCAGAATTTAATGTTGCTTGTGCAATTACGTTTTTCAAATGGTTTTTATTTGAGTTTTCCATTTTATAAATTACAATATAAACAGATCTATACAAACCAAATACAATTTACAGAAAAAAATACATTAAAAGTAACATTATCAACCCCCCGCTAAACAACTGACAGTGAACAGTTCCTTAAAATAAACTATGAAAGGTTGCCACCTTTGGTAGGATCCCTCGACTGAACCCCTCACTGTGTAGTTGACCTTTTCTAGGTACAACAGCTCCATCAAGTCTCCCAACCATACTGAGGCCCTGGGTGGAGATGCAGACCTCCACCCCAGCAGAACCTGCCTCCGGGCAATCAACAATGTGAAGGCAAGAACATTCCGCACCCAATTGCAGCCCTGGTGATTTCAACCCTCAAAATATGGTTGGGGTACAGGGCTCCAGTTCAATATTCACAATCGTCGACATGGGGCTTTTCACAGTAACTTCATCGCTGTGTTAATATAGGCCTGCTTGTGACAATAAAGATTATTATTATGGTGCTAAAGAAGGGGAACCAAAAATTCACAAGCTTTGGACAAGTCCATAACATGTGTGTGTTCTTGGCGGACCACCGGAAGAGTGCTCGCACCTGTCATCCACTTCCGAGAAGAAACAACTCGGTCTAGGCTAGGTCAGGTACACCCTAAACACCACTTTAAGCTGGATCAAACCCAGCCTTGCACATGAAGATGTGGCGGTCACCCTGCGAAGGGCCTCACTACACACCACATAATCAATTATGGGCCCATTTCCTTCTCCCACCTCGCCTTTACTCCTTCCACTGAAACCAAATCTTCTGCCACAATCCGCCCCTAAGTGCTGGATGTGCTACCCACCTTCGACCCCGCAAGCAAAAGGCCCCTCCCCATCAGACATTCTAGCGGTTCCACGGGAAATGTCGGGAAAGTCCGTCGTACAAAAGAGCCCAAATTGCACCATCAATTCCTCTAGACTGGCAAACTGCCCCTCTAGAAACAGGCCTCCCAATCCCACCAGCCTGTTCCTTCACCACATGCCACACGTGCATAAGAACTAGGAGCAGGAGTAGGCCATCTGGCTCCTCGAGCCTGCTCCGCCATTCAATGAGATCATGGCTGATCTTTTGTGGACTCAGCTCCACTTTCCGGCCCGAACACCATATCCCTTAATCCCTTTATTCTTCAAAAAACTATCTTTCTCTATCTTAAAAACATTTAATGAAGAGCCTCAATTGCTTCACTGGGCAAGGAATTCCATAGATTCACAACCCTTTGGGTGAAGAAGTTCCTCCGAAACTCAGCCCTAAATCTACTTTCCCTTATTTTGAGGCTATGCCCCCTAGTTCTGCTTTCACCCGCCAGTGGAAACAACCTGCCCGCATCTATCCTATCTATTCCCTTCATAATTTTATATGTTTCTATAAGACCCCCCCCATCCTTCTAAATTCCAACGAGTACAGTCCCAGTCTACTCAACCTCTCCTCGTAATCCAACCCCTTCAGCCCTGGGATTAATTTAGTGAATCTCCTCTGCACACCCTCCAGTGCCAGTACGCCCTTTCTCAAGTAAGGAGACCAAAACTGAACACAATACTCCAGGTGTGGCCTCACTAACACCTTATACAATTGCAGCATAACCTCCCTAGTCTTAAACTCCATCCCTCCAGCAATGAAGGACAAAATTCCATTTGCCTTCTTAATCACCTGTTGCACCTGTAAACCAACTTTTTGCAACTCATGCATACCCAGGTCTCTCTGCACAGCAGCATGTTTTAATATTTTATAATTTAAATAATAATCCCTTTTGCTGTTATTCCTACCAAAATGGATAACCTCACATTTGTCAACATTGTATTCCATCTGCCAGACCCTAGCCCATTCACATAACCTATCCAAATCCCTCTGCAGACTTCCGGTATCCTCTGCACTTTTTGCTTTCCCACTCATCTTAGTGTCGTCTGCAAACTTGGACACATTGCACTTGGTCCCCAACTCCAAATCATCGATGTAAATTGTGAACAATTGTGGGCCCAACACTGATCCCTGAGGGACACCATTAGCGACTGATTGCCAACCATAGAAACACTCATTAATCCCCACTCTTTGCTTTCTATTAATTAACCAATCCTCTATCCATGCTACTACTTTACCCTTAATGCCATGCATCTTTATCTTATGCAGCAACGTGGTGTCCAATCTCACTGTCTTGGACAAATAGTTATCACAGGAGGGGGACAGCTTCGACACTGACCCAAGTTTATAATGCTGTCTAAATTGTCGTCATATTTTTAGAGTGGAAACAACCATTGGACTTTAAGAGTATTTCGCCAGCGAGAATAGGAGCAAAGCCATTAGCAGTGCTCCCAGAACCAGATTCCCTCCACAATCTCGCCTCTATATGCACACGTGTGAACCCCGGGTCACCACACCAACCGAACACATTTTCCGTATTGGCTGCTCTGTGAGAAAACAGCAAGTTATGCAATGCCAGTAGCCATCCCCTCCCCCATCCCAGCTCCCAGCAACTATCTTGTGTCTTTGAAGGACAATCCTACAAATCCTCGGAGTCTTCCCGTCCATGTGAAGGAGGATT
Organism: Scyliorhinus canicula; assembly: GCF_902713615.1. Taxonomy (NCBI): domain Eukaryota; kingdom Metazoa; phylum Chordata; class Chondrichthyes; order Carcharhiniformes; family Scyliorhinidae; genus Scyliorhinus; species Scyliorhinus canicula. Next base: position 35,610,290 of record NC_052166.1, on the reverse strand, counting down.
TCACCTGTTCAACCTTCCCAAAGAAGGGCTTAGAGAGAATACTGGAACACACTGGAAAAGGAACAAAAATCGTGGAAGGCTAGGAACATAGGAATTAGGAGCAGAAGTAGGCAATTCAGCCCTTCGAGCCTGCTCCGCCTTTCAATCAGATTGTGGCTGATCTCTTCCTGGTCTCAAATCCACCTCTCCACCTGCTCCCCATATCCCTTCAACCCGTTTTTTAAAAATCCGAAATATATCTATTTCCTTCTTGAAACCATTTAATGACTCAAGATTAAGAATGTTCATCTTAATTGACTGGACCATGCCCTCCAAGGACAGAGGCAGGTTATCCCACCTTTGCAGGTCAGTTTGACCTTACTCACCAGACTAGTATAGTTTAGCTTACAAAACCGGGCCCAATCCTGAGCCAGCCGGACCACCAAACACCTGAAGCTAGATCTGGCTAGACGAAAAGGAAGCACCCCCAGGTGGGCTCCCCTCCCTGGGGAGGGGGTTACCGGAAAATCCTCTCTCTTTTCCAGATCTAATTGTTATCTTGAAAATGAGCCAAAGCTCTTCAGTAGATCCATTATGTACCTGTGTAATCTCAAGGTTGTTTTATGGGAAACACGGTCAGGTGGACCAACCAAATTTGATCTTTTTTTATTCAAAGACAGGATAACGGGCTCCGAGCAAAGGCTGGCTGAGGAGTTGAGAGTTCTTGGAGTTAGATGAGGTGATGTTTTGGAGTATTGAAAGAGTGTTTCTGTGTTGGAATCTTAAAAGTGTGAAGCCCACAGGCCATTTCTGTCCTCTGGCTCCAGAGATTTGGGTCCTTCAGTTGTAGCTTGAAGGTGATCCAGTGGTGAGCTTACCAGAAAACAATGCCACTGTTACATTTATTTCATGTTGGCCCAATTTCTACATTAAACAGCGAATAGACAAGTTTGCTATTCACTTATACTTGCAACTGCCCAGAGACTTTTTGCAGGCAATTGAGTAGTGTCTTGCTGTCATGGAACATCCTCATGATCATGTCCACACACCAATGGAATAATCCTCACTGACTCAGGGTGCTGGATTCTCCAGGCCCTCAGCCATGTGTTTCTCAGCAGCAGGAAGCGGGATTCTCTGTCAATGGGATTTCCCATTGTAGCTACCCCATGCCACTGGGAAACCTGCGGGCGGGGATGTGCTGCCAGCTGGACCAGAGAATCCTACCACCAGAAGAATTTCTGTCATGGAATCCAAACCAGGATGTGTATATTTACAAGTGTAGAAGCTCATTCCTTCAGAAGAATTTTATGTTGAATTTTTAAAAAAAATCACATTTCTTTCTGTCTCTGATCTCTCTCTCTTTTAAACCTATCTTTTTCTCTCTCTCATTGTTTGGGGTTATTATACACAATATAAATAGAAGCCTGTGGACCAGCAGGATAACTTGGACTGAGCATTCAGCTGGTATGTGCGCACTCTGGAAGTTACAATATGGCTTACTCCAGCACAATGGCGAATGCTGCTAGCTTCACCATTTTTGTCAATGAAAAATCCAGGCCATGGTTTTCGTACTTGCAGGTTTTTGGTTTATTCTGCATTCATACCTGCAGTATTAATAAGGCACAAGAAAGATATAGGAAGCTCCTGTTAGATTCTTAATCCCATTTTTAAAACCCATATTTTGACAGAGAGATGAGCCATAGAGTGTTGAAGGGACATGCAGCACTAAAAAAGGCCATTCGGCCCACAGGCTGCTGTTGAACAAAAAGAATACCAGACTGCTCCCGCCAGCGTGAAAATCAGTGCATTTCCGGCTGGCCCAGGCTGTCTGAATCAGGTGCTATTCAGCAGTACTTGGAAACGTTTTTGGAGATTTTGTACTGGCCTTGAGAGGGGTAGAGCTTAAACCCACTGACAGATCCCGTTCCTCAGAGATCTGGGTGTCATTTTTAAAGTGTGTCCCGATCTCAGTGCAGGCACCTCCCTAATTGTTGGCAAGGACCTGCCCACCCAAATCTCTGACAACACCCCCCCCCCCCCCCCCCCCCCCCCCTTCCCCCAAGTAACTTCCACTCAAAACTAAAGGATCATTCGACCACTTAAATCTGGACTGGGTACAAGGCCAGAGAATAGTTTGTTTGAACTCTCATCTGCAATGGGTCAAGTTGTAAATTAGACCAATTACGAGGAGGAGGGCATGCCCACAAAGTTCACCAATAGCGGATGGAACCTTTTGCAACTGCCTTTTATCATATTGGAGGTTGTCAAATTCATTTCTAAAGCCAATCACTTTGAGAGAGAGAGAGAGAGAGAGAGGGGGGGGGGGGGGGGGGTGGGGGTGTAACCAAGCCACATCTATCTGCAAGCTCTTCCGAACTTTTCCACTGCTGTGACAAGAGATAAGTCGTTTCCCCAGGATGAATCCCCAGGGCTTGTTTGAAATGGTGCTTTTTATAGCAACAATTACTTGCATTTGTATAGGACCATTAACTTACTAAAATGTCCCAAGGCAGTTCGCAGTAGCATTATCAACAAAAAAAACTTAACACCAAGTCATTGAGGAGATATTAACACAGGCGGTCAAAGAACCTGTTGACCACAGGTGGTCAAAGGACCCCAGTTTTAAACAGCATATTAATGGGGGAGAGGGAAAACCCAAGAAGCTTAGGAAAGGAATCCCAGAGTTTATAGTTGAAGAGGCTGAAGGTATGACCAGCAATTGTGAAGTGAAAAAGGTTGTCGAAGTCTAAGACTCAGAATTGGAATAGTGCAAGAATCTTGGACTCTTTTGGAGATTTGGGAGGGGGTTAGGGGATGCTGTTGGGTCAGTGATAATCTGTCACATTTACTACAGTATCCATTCTGAAGCCTGTGGTTTCAGCTCTGTTTTGGGAAAAGACTCCCCAGAGTGCATTCGGAACAGAAATTAACTTTTCTTTGGTCTTCTCCAAAATTTCAGCTGAGGCAGCTTGCTTCAACACATGCTCGTCAAGGGAGACAGCATCTGTACCTATCGAAATATAACTGGCAGTTATACGTTGATGGGTATTTACTCCTTTGGTCGGTAATATGGAATCTGATACAAATTTCAGCTTGTCACTCCCCGAAGATCCGAGCACTGCTGGGGGATTCAGCAAGCACCACTGGTCGCCCCAGTTGGTCAGTTGGCAGCTCACGGTGTCTTCTAAAATTGACACCGCTGTGAGTGGACACAGTCATCTTCGAAAGTCAGTAAACCAGAAAAGGGCATACAAGAATGAAGGCCCAATCTGTTACAGCTGGAAAATATTCACATATTTGTTATGGCCACAAAAGGGGGAAGGGGGTACAAATAATTCCCTTAGTTTACTATTTCGAGTCTGACTGTAACAGCTTTTTTTTGAGAATTTAGAAGGACGATGGTATATCCTCAACGTCTGTGCTTCATCATGTATGTGCTGATTGCAAAGAGGCAAGCTTGGCAGGATGCCTTGAGTTTTAAGCAATGAGGGGTTGCATTAATTGAGTTAAAACCCCACCCAGGTAAAGATTTAAAAATATTTAAAATAGTAAACCCATGCCTCGACCTTTACAAGACACAAAAACCATGCACAATTTACAAGTTATATTGGTGGTAATGACTTTCAAGCCAAGTTCAATGCTGAAAGAAAAAAAGAGCTCACTGTTGAGTCCTTGATTGCGGCAGGTTTTTTCCCCATGATGATTGTGACACAAGGATCCATGAGGAATCGCTCATTGATTTCCCTGTGAGGCTCGTTGAGTATGAGTTTCCATGGTCACGGGCTGAGGCCCATCCAGCGGGGACTCGTTATCGAGCCTTTTAAATACCGTCCCGGAGCCAGACTGGGAATTCCTACTCGTCCCGGGCTGTGACACTGGTGTTGTATGCTGCAGGTGCGGCTTTACTTTTGAGTTAAATTAAATTTGGTTCAACCATTATCTTCGTGCCTCTTGGATTATTGCAATGAATTTCAAGTTCTAGCAGTGGAATCCGCTGTCTTGTCTTGTCCAGAAGTTGATGATTTTTTGCACCTGAGGCTTCTTGATGTTCTCTATCTCCATGATGGATTTTTAAACTGTATGAGATTGGGTCTTAAATTACCTGGGAGCGAAGAGAAGGGAGCTTGCTTCTGCCTCATTTGCAGCTTTTCCAGGCTATTGACTTAGCAGCTCACATATTGTAATAAACAGATTTCAAAAGTTGTTACTTGAGTCCCATTATCTCTACCGCCCCACAATGATTTCAGAAGCTGTTTGTTCAGCTGATATCTGAGCAGATTATAGCTTTTGTTTCCTGACCAGGGGGATTAGACTTGCAGTCATTACCCCTGAATATCTATTACCATCTCAATGAGATAGGAAAAAACACCTTTTCATGTACCTATTGCCCCAAAGACTTTTTATCTCCACTTAAGAGGTAGCCTTACAAATGGGCAAATGTGCCATTTACAGCAAATGTCTTTGCAGTAGTTCCTGACATCATCAGGCATGATATTCCAGAGAAGGATGTTATGGTATGTCTGAATTGTAATTTACATTGTAGCTTCGTAGAAGCTGGTCAACTTGCAATACCATTCACCAGGTGACCAGTGGCAGCCATTTACCTGTTTAAGTCATGTTTAATATATATTTGCTCAGCTAAAGAAAGGGCAGATTGATATCACTCATGCACCAGTCAGATCATTGTGATTCAAGGTTGAAATGGGAAAATTGATTTCCTTCTACTGAACAACATGAGTAATAGTTAAGCCACGAGCAAAATATTACAGATGTTGGAATCCGAAATAAAAACAGAAAATGCTCAGCAGGTCAGTCAAGATCTGTGGTGAGAGAAACAGAGTTAAGGTTTCAGTCCGTGACCTTTCACCAGAGTAATAGTTTCTTGATTACATGGAATAACTTCATGAAAGACATATTGAAGTAGTTTATTCTTTTTTAACTGTAATTTTAACTTAGCCCACCCATCAGGAAACTGGTCAGATCTTAAACAGCACTGATTTTGAAGATAACGTACAATAATGTGGGCAGGGTGTAGAATCCGCTTTCCACTGGAAAAAATAGATTATAGTTCTCCATTGTGTCCCTGTCATACACTGAACTGCTGGACAATATTAGGTCTGGAGGTGGCAGTGTGAGCCAGGGTATCAAGTTTTGTCATTTTCCTTGGCATCATTGAAGCCTGTGTTCACCCCTCAATGTTTAGTTACGAAAGGTAGGAACAGCTTTTCCAATTCTCTATTAAAAAAGGGCGGATGATTTAATAGGGTACTACACAGGTGGCACAAGCGGACAACATGAAATCTTTTGCACTTGTGCTCGACAATCAGGGGTGGTAATTTGATGCAGTCCTTTTAGCTCAGTTAGCTGGACAGCTGGTTCGTGTTGCAGATTGAGGCCAACAGCGCAGGTTCAATTCCTGTACCGGCTGATGTTATTGATGAAGGCCCCGCCTTTTCAACCTTGTCCCTCGCCTGAGGTGTGGTGATCCTCAGGTTAAATCACTAACACTCAGCATTCCCCCTCAAAGGCGAAAGCAACCTGTGATCATCTGGGACGATGGCGACTTTACTTTTATAAAAATGTGCCCCTACTGTGTCTGATGAAACTTGACAACTAAAGACTGCAATTTTACACAGTGTAGCAGATATACAGGTGCCCCAATGAATCTCTTTGGCAACAGATCATTAGTCCTTCAGTCAATAAAATATTTCTCATGGTATTGAACCTTGTATCCATTCAGGCCAGACAGTTGTGTAACCTATCTTGCTTACCCAGGCGCGGGAGATTTTTATATCCATTATGGATATGAATAATAAAAATATTTTATCCTATATATTTCCCTAAAACTAATAGTCCAAAGTGCTTTAACTCGAGCAGTCTTCTGGTAGTGGATGTAAAGTGTTCGGCCTGTCACTTTTGACAAAACAGCTACTGAAAAAGACATTCACAGCTGAAAATAAACATAACTCAAAATCAGTTAATGTAATTGGTTGTTGGATTCAGTGGGTCAATTGTGAATCCTTTTTTAAAAAAATTTTTTTTTTCCAATTAAGGGGCAACTTAGCGTGGTCAATCCACGTACCTTGTACCTTTTTGGGTTGTGGGGGTGAGACCCACACAGACACGGGGAGAATGTGCAAACTCCATACGGACAGTGACCCAGGACCGGGATCCTCGGTGTCGTGAGACCACTGCACCACTGTGCCGCACCTGTCAATTGTGAGTCCTAGCAGAATTTTATGGAAGGGGAATTGTCAGCTGGCATTTGCCGCGTGTGAAAATGGTGACATCGACAGAAAATCCCACGAGACCACGTGAATGTGAATCTCCCGGCGAGATCGCGTTCTCTGATATTCCCTGCCACTCGCCGGTGATGCAACAAGGTTCCCACACTTTCTGGTTGGCTGTGTCAAGGGCATTGCCTGGGAATTTCCCTCCCCCCCCCTCCCAGGGGCGAGACTTACCTTTGCGTCCCCGATGGGCTCCCCTCAGCAGCTTCATGCTTTGCTGAAGGTGTTGTAAACCTTGCCGACAGGGCATCACATCGGCGAGGAGGGAATTCCATACCCGGGGTGGAACATAAGTTTAAATACATTTAAACTTATTTACGTGTGTTAAAAGGAGGTTCCCGTTGGGGAAACTCATTGCATCCCCGATGAGGGGATGAGGAACATCCGAGAATGAGATCTCGCTGGCGAGATGCTCGTTCTTGCAGATCTGTCTGCCAGCGTCGCCATTCTCTCGTGCGGCGAACATTGGCTGAAAATCCTCTCCTTTTGCCCCCCTTCCATAAAAATCTGCTAGGTTTCACAATTAACCTATTGAATCCAATAACCAATTTCATTCACTGTTTTAGAAGCTCACATTCGAATATTAGGAGATAAAGTTGAGGGTCAAGAGAAGGCTTCATTTACTTGTAATTAATGTAGATCTATTCTCGACTAACTTGACTTTCCACATAATCAATAATGAAAAGTTAGCTTTTTTTCTGGTAAGAACTAACATTTGTCTACCCTGAGGAAGTGATCCTTCCACCTGCTGAGATTTTGGGGTCTGAAAATATTTTTCCAAGCTACACTTTAGGGATGGAGGATACTGAGCTTTATTTGTTTAGCTGCTAGGATAACTTTTTGATGTGCTATAATTCACTCATAATTTAGGACAGGTGCCAGTAGCTGCCACAGCACTCCCCACAGAACGAGACTCAGTTATGTGAACTTGACAGTTATTGAACAGCAGCTGTAAGTACTGATATGTTCCCAGTTCCCGGCAACTTTTCTTAGGCTATTTGTGTTCTACTGTTTTCGAATTAATGTTTTTTAAAGCAGTTAATGAAATAACCCTTTAATATTACTGAAAAGAGAGACAGGTTGCCAAAGCTTTTTGACTTGCACTCATCAGGACAAACACAGAATGCTACATTTCAGACAATCACAACAATTTGCACTGTAGGACAAAAGGGCATTAATTAGTTGGCCTGTCAACTCTGATTGACCAAGGTGTTGCCATGAAGAAATAAACATTTCACAATAAGCAAAACATGATCCAAAATCCTTGCTTTCCTCTGATTAGTACAGTTTCATTTGAAAAAACGTTATAATGAGGAATAAGTCTTGTGGGCAATATACCTCGAAAGATGGAATACGGTTGGGAATGTCTGTTTATTTCTTCCTTCATGTTCTAAATAAGGACATTATGCAGCATGTTTTACGAGTGCTGCACATTGAATATTAATGTACACTGCATAATGCCAATATATAGTGTAACATCACAGAAGTTCACATATGGTTTCAAATTGATTTGTTGGTCATTTCTTAAAAATTATGGTGAAGTTAATAGCTCATCTTCCATTTCACTGCCTTGAATTACACTGCATTTGAAACAGAATCAATACTCTGTATTTTCTGTAAGGAAGTACTTGCATCCATAATGTACCCTGCACATTCCCAGAATGTTGCAAAGTAAAGATAAGAGCAAAAGCAATGCCCTTCTTCAAAACACTGAATAAGAATGAAATTGAATCACGTTGCCTGAATACTAGAATGTGTGTCTTGATTTCTTGATTTTATAGATGAAGTAGACTTGCTGGACAAACTTGCTTCCCTGTCAGCTGATCTCACCAACATTTCCCTTTCATTTGACGAAGAGAACTGCACTGTCTATGAAGTTGGGCAATATTCCACCCTCAGCATACCGAGTAGAGAAGTATTTGGAAGCAGGTATGGACCCTTGCTTTGTTTTAATGCACGTTTTCCAGGCTTATGGGGCCAGACGTTAGCCATATGAAGTGGGAAGCTTGAGTTGGGATATCGCCGCATAGACCCCCGGTTTCCTGCAAGTGACTTCGCATGTACAATTTCCAATTGTGGGGGTGGTGGTCTGAGGGGTACATGATTGAGTAGGGCCAGCCGCCTCTGAAGGCCGCTGCGGATGAAGGTGGATGCCGCGACAAGCTGATTCATGGAATCATAGAATTTACAGTGCAGAAGGAGGCCATTTGGCCCATCAGATCTGCACCGGCCCTTGGAAGGAGGGCTATCCACCTAACCAAAAATACATACATCAGCAGGGAGTTGGGATCACACTTTAATTGACAGTTTTAAAGGGCTATTAAGAATTAGTTGTCTTTGATGTGTTTCCTGAATAGATATTTGTTTGTTTATATAGCAGATCGTACTTCATGGGATTTAAAATCTTTGTTTTACGAATGAGAGGGTTTTCTCAGTAACAAATGTGTGGGAGTGAGCACACTAAGTTGTTGGAAGATTGTTTTTCACCTCCACTTGGCTCTTAATATATGTCTACAGTGGATACTGGATGGATATCTATGGAGCTGGCATGGTGGGAGGGGAGTCTGGAGGCGGCATGGAGCTGGCATGGCATTATAGTGACATGCAGGTGGAATGGAGCCATGAGCAGACTTCTAAAACTGCCCGATGTCTCAGAGAACCAAGATAGACCAACGGGAGCACAGTGGTTAGCAGGGGGCCTCATTAGCACAGTGGTTAACACAGTTGCTTCACAGCTCCAGAGTCTCAGGTTTGATTCCCGACTTGGGTCACTGTCTGTGCGGAATCTGTCTGCATGTTCTCTGCACATCTTTGAACTGTGGGAGGAAACTGGAGCACCCAGAGGAAACCTACGCAGACACAGGGAGAACATGCAGACAGATTCTGCACAGGCAGCGCCACTATAAGCAGACAGTTTTATAAGTCTGCTCATAGCTCCATTCCACCTGCATGTCACAATATAATGCCATGCCAGCTCCATGCCACCTCCAGATCCCCCCTCCCACCATGCCCATTGTCGCTTGGGCGTGCGGTCCTCAGTGAGGCATACAGTGCCCATAAAGGAGAACCCTACACACATAGTCCAAGGAAAGGCCAGCATGTTTCACTGGTAATGTCCCCAAGCAGTGGTGGGTCTTCCTGACACTGGCAAAATGCCCACGGAGATGGTGTGCCCTCAGTTATCCACTTAGGGGGCACAATTCACCTTCCAGTGGGCATCCAAGCCACCGCCCCCTGCCCCCCCCCCCACCCCCACCCCACAGCAATATAGCATGGGGGTGGGAGGACATTGGACTCGCTGCCACCATCTTGCCCGTGCTTCCATATTCCAGCTCCACCCTAAAGGTTCTGGAAAATTCTTTTTGTCGTTTTTTTTTTGAAGTGGTAAAGTGGCAGAATTGTTTCCTACACCAAAGTTATCCTAGTTCTGGGACTGACAATTAAATATTTTGGGTTTGTTCAGCTGCTCTTCTTTGCGGGAAAATTGAAGCTCGAATGTCACGAGAATGCACCAGCAAAAGAGGTCAATACGTACGGCCTAACCTGCAGTTCCATGTTTCAGTCGATCAACACTGGAGTCCTTAATAAAACATCCTTGTCCACATTGTTTTTCATAGTCTGATAGATTTTTGTCTCCATGCCAATACAAACTACAATGTGTGTGTGTGTGTGAATGAAAGGAGAGATTCATTTTGTACAAATAATGTGGCATAGATTTCCAAATTGGCCCGAAAACCCAGTGCAATTGTTGATGACTGCACAAGTAGTTTGTTGACTTTGTCACGGGTGTTAGCTGTAGAATCCCTTAAAATTGTTCTCTTTCTGGTTTTCTTAGTTTTGCAGATGAATTCAGTCTACTGGTCAAACTCCGCTACACGATGAGGGAAGAAACTGTCCTTTTCACTGTCCTGAACTATCAAAGTCACATCCTGCTTCAAGTCAGACTCAGTCCCTATGCATTTGTCTTTGTTACCACCAGACGGCGCCACTATGAGTAAGTTGGTGGGGGGTGGTGGGGGGAGGATGGAAATATTACTAAACACCAAATTAAGTGAGTATGAAAGAGAACCTGGATTGTGTCTTGGATTTCCAAAGCAAAATGTAGTTATACCAGCACAGTAATGCAGTTATTGTTTCCTGTTCACTTGTTCTTAAGAATTAGTTGTCTTGCAGAGGGAGGGAGTTCAGAATTTTGTTAAGATTGTTTTTAAATTAAGGCATTCACTCTACAGGTACATCCCAGACTGTGCAGCTGAAACAACAGGCGAAATTCTCCCATCGGGAGACTAAGTGCTGACGCCGGAGTGAAAACCGGAGTGTTTCACTCTGGCGTCGGAGGCCACTCTTCGCCCCCTATTCTCCCACCCCCAGGGGGCTAGAAGCGGCGCCGCATCAATTACTTGTGCCAGGCCTTGGCACCCCATGAAAGTGGCACCATGTATATTACGCGGCCGGCGCCGCGTAAATGACGTCACCCGTGCATGTGCAGGTTGGCGGGCACCAAACCCGCGCATGCGCGGTTGCCGTCCTCCCCACGGGAATCCCATAAGACATGGAAGATTGATCTTGCGGGGCGGCGGAGGAAAAGACTGCGTCCTTTAGAGACGCCAGCCCGCCGATCGGTGGGCACCGATCGCGGGTCAGACCCTTACTGAGCGCCCCCCTGGTGCTCGATCCTCCCTCCCCCCCACGGGCCGCACACGCAGCGTTCGCGCGCTGTTCACGCCGGCAGCGACCAGGTGTGGTTGGCGCCGGCGTGAACCCATCGGATTGGGCACGCCGCTTGGCCCATCCGGGCCGGAGAATCGCCACTCGCCTGCTACAAATGGTGAGCGGCGATTCTCTGAGCGGCCTGTTGTGAAACGCGGCACACCGTTTTGGGAGGGTGGGAGAATCGCGTGCGGGTGCCAGAGCAGCGTGGCGGGAATTGCCCGGCACTCCCGCGATTCTCCCACCCGGCGTGGGGGTCGGAGAATTGCGCCCAACATTTCTTCCATGTTTGTTTTATTGTGGAATCCAGGTGGAGGGAGAGCCAGCCAATAATCTAGGATACACCCCTTAGGTTACAAGGGATTCAGTAGAAGACCAGGTTGTGCCAAGTACAAATGGTTAGGAGATGCTGGGCGGAATCCTCCGGCCATTGGGATTCTCTGTTCCTGCCGGCAGCGCACCCCCGTTCCCAGGTTTCCCAGCAGCATGGGGTGTCTTCAATGGGAAATCCCGTCGACAAGCGGCGGGAAGAGAAAAGCCTCCCCCGCCAGTGAAGGGCGCACAGCTGAGTAACACACGGCTGGGGAATCAGAGAATCTAGCCCACTGTGTTTTGGGCTATCAAAACTAATGGAGTTTCAACAGGTCATCGTGATAAACCAAGATACCGGAAAGTATCCTAATCGTGGACGATCAATTTTAGTCCAATGTCACTTGTTTGGGTGGCTTGTTGGCTAGAATAGCAGAAGTCAAAACCTTTGGATCACGAAGGTCTCGTTTATTGAATCATACAGCACAGAAAGTGGGCCTTCAGCCTATCGTTCCTATGCTATCCAATTGATCCCACTCTCCTGCTCTTTCCCCAAGGCCCTATATTTTGTTTTCTTTCAAGCTTATCCAATTCCACTTTACATGTTATTATTGAATCCGCTTCCACCATCCTTTCCAGAAGTGTATTCAACAACTCGGATACATGAAAGAAAATTCTCCTTATGGTTGCCCCTGGTTCTTTTGCCAATCGCCTCAGATCTGTGTTCTCTGGTTACTGATACTCTGTCAGTAGAAAAGGTTTCCTCTTAGTTACCCCATCAATACCTTCATGTTTTTTTGCAAATCTTGTCTTACTGGTTTCTGCCTTCGGGAGAACAGTAACACAGTGGTTAACACAGTTACTTCACAGCTCCGGGGTCCTAGGTTCGATTCCCGGCTTGGATGACTGTCTGTGCGGGGTTTGCACATTCACCCCGTGTCTGCGTGGGTTTCCTCTGGGTGCTCCAGTTTCCTCCCACAGTCCAAAGATGAGCAGGTTAGGTGGATTGGCCATGGTAAATTGGCCTCAGTGACCAAAAGGGCCAGGTGGGGTTACTGGGTTACGGGGTTAGGGTGGAGGTGTCGGGTTGGGTAGGGTGCTTTTCAGAGGGCCGTTGCAGACTCGATGGTCCGAATGGTCCCCTTCTGCACTAAATTCTATGATTTGAATAGATTTTTCCTGTTCCATCCCTATGGTATTGACATCCTTACTGAACTCTGATACTTTGAATTGGACAAACTATTCCAGCAGAAGCCTAACCTGTGTTTTGTGAAATTCCAGCCACACACCCTCTAGTTTTATTACTCTAGGCCCCTATAAATGAAACCAAGAATGCAGTAAATTTTTAATCACGCACTTTGTCCTACCATGTTCACAGATTTAGATACATATGTCACTCTCTGTATCTGTTTAGAAATTGTTTATGCTGCTGCCCCTTGTTCTTTCGACCAAAATGTATCACTTCATGTTTCTCTGCAATTAGATTCATCTGCCCGTTTCATCAGTTTGATGAAGTCCTTTGAGGGTTCTTTACTGTTGTTGTGTTTTGCATCATCCACAACTGTTGAAACTTTGCCCTGGATACATATGTCCGGATTAAGTGCAGCAGTCCCAATACCAATTTCTGAGAAACATCACTGCATACTTCCCTCTAGTCAGAAAAATAATCGTTCAAGACATCTCTCTGCTTTCTGTCTCTCAGCTAATGTTGCATCCAGGCGTCTCCTGTCCTTCTAATCCCGTGGGTTTTCATTTTGCGGATAGGTTGTAGAGAGTGTGGGCAGAGTGGTCTCCAGCTCATCTCTATTTACCTTGTTGCCTTTCTGGTAATGCCAAAGGGAAAAACTGTGGGACATCATGCCTTGCAGCCTCCAAACAATCTGCAACAACCCCTGCCTCGCTCTGCTGCACAGAAACTTCAGTTTGAGGCAAATCTTCCTGCTGTTGCTGTTGGCACTGTTGCTTCACAACGCCAGGGTCCCAGGTTCAATTCCCGGCTTGGGTCACTATCTGTCCGGAGTCTGCACGTTCTCCCTGTGTCTGCGTGGGTTTCATCCGGGTGCTCCGGTTTCCTCCCACAAGTCCCGAAAGACGAGCTGTTAGGTAATTTGGACATTCTGAATTTTCCCTCAGTGTACCCGAACAGGCGCCGGAATGTGGCGACTGGGGGATTTTCACAGTGACTTCATTGCAGTGTTAATGTAAGTCTACTTGTGACAATAATAAAGATTATTATTATTGACCAGAGGGCCGAGTACCCAATGAGGCTGGTTTTCCTCTCCTCAGTGAAGTGATTAAATCTGAGGGAAATTCAGTTTTAAGCCGTCTACTTATTTCAATTTAAATGCCTTGAGCGCTTGAATCCAGTGGGGGTTAATATCACTCGCGTTTTGAAGTTGAATCTGTTCACGCCCTCGAAAAAATACTATTTGAAGCAATTCATTTTCCTCGAGCATTTAAACAATTGAACCTGTCGTACTGCATTTCTGATCAGCAAGTACCTCGTCACTTTGATCATTATCTGCCTCACCTTGACATTTTTCGGATCCTTGTGGTGCATTAAGTGTTTCAGTGTCCTGCCTCAACTTGTGTTCTTGCAATTAGCCTGTCAAACTATACATGACTGCTGTGTTGGCATGCACAAGAGGGCTATTACTTAAGGATACAGAATTACCTTGTTCATAAATTAAAATAGTGACCTTTTTAAAGAGTGGTGGTGGTAAGGGCTGAGATTTGTTGCATTACCCTTGTGGAGCTGATGGCAGCTGTGCAAGCCGCTGTGGAGAGCTGCGGAAATAAAGGCTGAGATCAGGGGTGCCCTTAAGTGACTCCTGCAAAACCTCTGAAAGCCTTTTCTCAACATGTGTTCTCCTCCCCTCCTAAAGGCTTGGCTTCGTCCTGGAGTTTTACCCCCATCTGGGTCAGAAGTTCTGAAGGACCTAAAAAAATGTGCATAAAAATAGCAAACTAATTCTGTGGGCTTCTGCAGTTTTGGGTGCGGTTCCTTTAGTAAAATAGAGATTCTGTACACTTGTGCCTAATTTAAAACAGCACATCAGCGTGGTTACTGGTCGTCAATGCAACCCCAGCACCAAGACTAACATCCTGGCTTCTGGGGTTGCACATATAATGGCTTTAAGCCTGAAAATCTTGGCACTCAGAGAGTAGTTTTCCTCTGGCCGGAAATCGATTTCTTTCATTCTTTGCTTTTAATTTTGCATCTGAGCTTGCCCTTTACAAAAGTGATATCAAGCATTTCACCACACTTCCTCACCTTTGAATCCTGAAATACCTCCCCACTCGATGATACTGAGGCTTGGCACTTGTTAAATGATGATGCAAACCAGATGATTGGTGAGGTTGTATTGCCTGGCTACTAAATTGTTTGGATTTGCTGATTTGACCTCCGATATACATGCTTGGAACTTTTGAAGATCAGTGGCTACTGTAGACTACATGGTTCTGTGATGTATTATATACACAATTGCTTCCATCCACTTTTGCTTATCTTTTCAGGTGGGAAGGGCAGCACGGTGGCGCAGTGGGTTAGCCCTGCTGCCTCAAGGCGCCGAGGTCCCAGGTTCGATCCCGGCTCTGGGACACTGCCCGTGTGGATTTTTCAAATTCTCCCATGTTTGGGTGGGTTTCGCCCCCACAACCCAAAGATATGCAGGCTAGGTGAATTGGCCATGCTAAATTGCCCCTTAATTGGAAAAAATTAATTGGGTACTCTAAATTTATAAAAACGAAAAAAAAAATCTTTTCAGGTGGGCTCCACTGTTCAAAGTTTAAGCTTCATTCATTTTTTTGCTGGTAATATTCCCGGGTGTTTTATGTGCACTATAGTCAAATGAAGATCTGCGGGCTCATTTTCAGAGTTAACAGATGCACGGAGAAAGTAGCTCCTAAATCGAGTCTATTCAGAGTCGATGCATCCACCCCTCCTCTGGAGCCTGGACAAGTTGCACTACTTGCCTGGGCTGCCCTTTTGTAAAGGACTTGATGCCACATCTGCTGTCATTCGGACAAATTTGCTGAATGGGTCAGACTGAGAGGTGCCTATTGAAGGCATTCATTGTTGTGGGGGCATTTGATCTGCACGTTTAATCGATCTGCAATAATGCAGACCTACATTGCAATAAGGGGGCTCAAAACATCAATTAACATATTGACACCAGACAAGGAAACTTCTTTCAGATGTAAGACCTTGAGGTCTCTGAAGCAGCATTCTGTGGATGCAGGAAAGCTATTCCCAGTGTGGTTGGGACTTGTGCCACAGAACTCCACTGTCATTTGCAGTGGAGATAATCATCCATCCATTACATCACAGATCCAACAAGTGGAGTCCTTATTCAATCTTGCAGGGTGTTTTGCATGGACACAAATAACTCACATAGACAATCCTGCTTGGGTAGAAGTATCCTTTTTAAAGGCGGTTGTGTGAGGCTACAATTCTTGTGCACTGAGCAGAGATGAGAGATGCGTTTTCTTCAGCTGTTATCACAACTTGCTCTTTCTCACCCAATAACTCATTTGGTGCTGCTACCTCCTCAAGGAGATTATCTACATTTCTCGGGTGTTTAGCTGTGCTGGTGTTTGGCAGCAGTGGTGAGAGAGACTCCTATGTTGCGTGAACTTCCTTGTGGTCACTGGATTCAGCCTGTTCTTCAGGCCTACAAAAGTGGAAAAGAACACGGGCTGGATTCTACGATCCTGCGACTATGTCCGCAGGATACGTCTGGTCTTACAACCAGAAAGTCGGCGGTGCCCCCGGACTGATCCTCCGCTCGGTGGGAGGCTAGCAGCTGCGCAGCGTAAAGCCCCCGGCTTTACCTACAGATACAGAATGGCCGGTTCCATGGCCGCGCATGCACAGGGCGGTGTCCTGTGGCGGCCGCGCCGTGCAACATGGACCCAGCCTGCCAAAGATTGCCCCCTGTAACCAGCCTCGCCACCCCCGGACCACCCCACACCAGTCCTCCCGGCCCCCGCCGAAGCCCTCCCTGCCAGTGTAACTGCTCTTCCCCCCCCCCAACCCCACCCAAGACCCCCCCTGCCAGCGGAATGCCTCGCCCCCCCCGCCCCCCGACTGTGGCGGCGCTGGACAAAGTCCACAGCCGCCAGGCGAGGTCCCCGAATGTTGTGAGGACACGCGCCCCACACCGTCGGGGCTCCAGCCCATCAGGGGTGGAGATTTGGAGATCACCTGAGGCCGTCCATACAGCGTGCGGCGTAGTCCCCATGTACCCCGTTTTTGAGGTGGCGGAGCATCGCAAAAAACAGTATCGCCTCAAGCGATGCTTGAGCTTCAGAATTTTATATTCAATGTTTGCACACAGAGTGAAGTACAGGGGGTGTCCTCAAATTGTGTCAAATGTTTGCACCCTCCTATTGTGTGGAACCTTGTTTTGCCAGGAGAGTGGCACAGTAGTTAGGACTGCTGCCTCACAGCGCCAGGGACCCGGGTTTAATTCCAGCCTTGGGTAACTGTCTGGAGTTTTCACATTGTCCCCGTGTCTGCGTGGGCTTCCGCTCGGTGCTTCGGTTTCTTCCCACCATCCAATGATACGGTTAGGTGGGATTAAGGGGATAGGGTGGGGCCTAGGTATGGTGCACTTTCAGCAGATCGGTGCAGACATGATAGTCTAAATTGCCTCGTTCTGTACTGTAGGGATTCTATGGAGGTATTGCAGGTTTAGACAGCACAGCCATATGACTGCATACATCCTGGACCACATTATCTGACACAATATTAACATGCATCACACAGCTAAATTAACCCACAGGAATTTCTCGAGTGAAACCACATAACATTCATGAATGCTCATTGTTTATTTTGTACACATGCTGATCATATTAATCTCACGCTAACGGATGACCTCGCATCTTTAACAGTCGATGCCGATTTCTTTAGCATCAGTGCTGCAGAATATAAACAATGGCTTTACAAGAATTCAGTGCACACTTTGTGCCGTTCTTGGAGCAGGTATGTGATATTGCAAACAGTTTATTGTGGGCTCTATTGAGGCCAGCCATCTTCCTCACATGTCTTCAAGTCTTCCAATCATTCCTAAATGATTTGACACCATTGGGGAAGGTACCCTTCAGTCCCAAGCAGAACAGTGACCATGTCCTGGCTTGCAAGATCTTAGCACTTCCATTTTACCCCAGTATATGTCTGAGTCAGCCCCTGGTAGATATTGGAGATATTGAGGAGGCAAAAATGCTTCTAGATATGTTTTGACAGTTAACATTTTGAACTTCATTCTTCGTAGACATATAGCTTCAAGTCAGCTGCGGTAAACCGAAAGTTATTCATTTAATCAATATCTTTCAAACAGAGGATAGTGACCCAGACGGGAAATTCTTTTGGGCAGAATTTCCTTGCAGGTTTTTGGGGAGGATCCTGAGCCCCCACGAAGCTGGCATAGCGATATTTCCCGAGGATGCTCCCGATTGGTCACCTCCAAACTCACTCTTCAATTCAGGATGGTGCGCTGACCCTGATGCTGCCATCCCAATCAGAGGGCTGACAACTCTTGAACCTTGGCACTCCTACCAGGAGAAATGGGCACTCTGAGGCTGTCAGGAGATTCAGGGGGTAAGTTGAAATAAAATTTCAGAGGGCCAAACAGACAAGTTCCTCAGATCAAAGGGTAAACTTGCTTAGGGATCGCTTTTCCTGCTTGAAGCCCTTCTTTGGGGAAATAGAGCCTCAGGCTTAGTTGCCCTGTGCCTCCTCTGGGCATGAACCTGATTACATCCGCTGGAAGGGCCTGGGAACATCGAATTGTTTGGTGCCTGGCGCAAATCGTATTTCAGAACATCCCCGGTATTTTCCCAACATAACAGGATTTGTGCCGGGTGCAATGCAGTCCGAAAACCTTTCTTTATTTCATTGTTGCCGCAAAGAGAAAATGTATGGAGGTGCCCACACTCTGGATTCCTGTAAAACACAATGAGAGCTTTATTGAAGGTGTTGATCGTACAAACAAGATGGTAATCTGCTCAAAACCCACGCAAACACTCTGCCAACGTCACTGCACATCACGTGACTCAGAACCAACAAGAATGTTTTCCCAGATATACATGCAACACAGGGGAAAATCACCTCCTGGACTCTATTCACTGCCTTTTCAGGAAGAGGATTCCAGAGACTGTGACCTTCTGTGAGAGAATTTCTCCTCATCTCTGTCTTAAATGAGTGAACCCTTATTTTTTAACAGTGTCCCCTAGTTCTAGATTCTTCGACAAGAGGAAACATCCTTTCCACATCCACCTTATCAATACCCCTCAGGATCTTAAAGGTTTTGATCATGACGCCTCTTACTCTTCCAAACTCTCGTGGATAAAAAACAAACTCTCCAACCTTTCCTCATAACCCATCCATTCCTGAAATTAATCTGGTAAATCTCCTTTGAACTGCTACCAATGCATTTACATCTTTCCTTAAATAAGGAGATCTATAATGTATGCAATATTCCAAACCTGCGTTATTTCAGCGGGCAGCCAATCTGTTTCCCCACCATTGGGATACCTCGCTGGCGGTGGTTAAGGATCCAGGAGCATGTCCCAACATAACTCCCCTCTATTTTAAAGACTCCTCTCCAATACTATCCCAGCCTGCTTCAAATTCTAGTCAACCGAGGTGGGGAAAATTTCACCCGAACTACACGGGAGGTTAGGTTCTCCTCAGCCAGGCACAATATTATCACAATATTAAGGACATTTAACCTATTACTGAACAACCTGCAGACCTAATAATTGCTTTGCCTTTAGACCGCCGTATGTTTTTTTTTGAAAATATTTTTCTTAAGGCATTTATAAATTTTTAACAGCAATTTTCAAGAGGAAACACAACAAAGTAAATAACCCCCACCCAACCAACAACCACACCCAGCCAATGTGGCTTACATACACAAGACTACCATATGTTGAAGATATATTTCCCTTTGCAACACAATTTCAATTGGAAAGTGGCCAATTCCTCAGGGGTCGCTAACTCAGGGCGGTTTTTCCTTCGATGCTCACGTGGATCATTTTGATAATTTAAATGGGGGAACCAGTCACGCTACAAGTTCAAAGATGGAACCTCTGAAAGAAGTGACTGTCTTTAAAAGAGATGCCAGCATGAGGTTCCTGTAAACATTATGCTGCGTCTCGTACAGTATAAGATCAATGGAGGATTTTAATGGGTCACAATAAACTGAATTTGTATGGGATTGAATAAAATGACTCCTGCTGGTCGGGGCAAGAGGTGATTGACAAGTTGATCAATCATTTTTTTGTAGTCCTGCTGTTACAGGTCTTGAGGGAGAGTGACTCCTGTCTGCAGCACAGATATTTCTATATTTCTGTATATTGTGATGTGGAAATGGTCCGAAGCTGCAGTGGCAAGTTGCTTTTCATTGTGATTTTTCAGTGCGCGAGAAGGACTATTTAAGCAGTTGGAGGACCGTGTGAAGCAGTAACCCGAAGGCTGGGGTTGAGTAAAAATGACAGATCTCTCATTTCAAAGAGGTTGGGCACGATTCTCCATTGGCTGATGCCGGAAACGCGGTTGGATGTAGAATAGGTTGTCACGCCAACATCATGGCAGGTGCCGATTTGACGCCAAATCGCAATTCTCGACAGCAGCGCGTGCAATACTGTTTGCATGTCATTAGCGGGCCTGACCCGGTATTCTCCATGGCCTCCGCCATTCTGCACCTCTGATGGGCCGAGTTCCCGACGGTGCCCGGACTACCATTACCGTGGCCTGCAAGGCAGCCATCTTGCTGCGTACCCCACTGACCGCAGACCGTGGCCTCTTGGTTCCGCAGAGTGACCCTGGCCATATGGGTACCGCAACACCACCCCTGCACCCCCACACTCGCCATACCCCCCCACCACCCAACCGTCCTCCAACTACCGACGGAGCTTCTAGCAGCCCACCTAGGGCAACGCTCACTGTAGCCCATACAGAGAGCCGGACACTGACAGGGATGCGGGGATTGGGGGGGAGGGGGAGGACATGCGGGACCACCATGGACCTGGTTGGGCACGGGGTATGCACCATTCTAACATGTTGGCCTTTCACCGCCTGCAGGCAATGGATATTATAATTCAACCAGCAATGGTGGCCTTCCTGCTGGTCGGTGCAGCCCTGGGGAATGTCCTGTGGCTGTACGGGCGGGCACTGTTTGAGGAGGAAGGTTAAGTGGCAACAGCGAAGCGTGCAACAGCAGGGCGTGCAGCAGAGAAACAGGAGACAGCCATCTGGAAGGAGAGCCGGCCGCCAAACAGGCCCTATATGTCCGGGGGCTCAATACATCCAATTCAATGTGGACCAAGCCCACCAGGATGCCCGGAAGGTGGGGTTGGTGAACCCTTTGATGGGAAGCCCCTGGTCCAGAGAGTGATCGACGGGATGCATGTCGCTCTATGAGCACCTACAGATGACAGGACGCTCTACTGAAACCGAAAGGGCTCCCACTCGATGAACGTGCAGCTGAAATGTGACCATCAGCTGCACATCACGCACATCTGCGCCTGATGCCTGGGCAGTGTGCATGATCCTTCATCCTCGACGATTCCTGACATTTTTGAGGTGCCCTCCCGACTGGGGAGTTGCCTCCTGGGTGACAGGGGCCCTGCTAAATCATGAGCGTTTGCGTCTTCAATTTTCAAAGCCTGGTCATTTTGATTTTGTGACCTTGAAAGCAAACTTTAGATGAAAAAGAGTTTTACATTTGCATTGATAGCTTTCTTACAGGCAGCCCCATTGGACCTACGGGTTGAGTATCCCTTATTTAAATGCTTGACGCCGAATGTGTATTGGATTTCATAATTTTTAGGATTTTAGAATATAATGCGCTTTGGGACCTGCGCCTTTGCGGCACGTTGGGACCTGCGCATCGCCCGGGAACCTTCCCAGTCTTGTGGGATTTCCCACTCGTGACGTCACGCTGGCCTTCGAAAAAAAGTGCAGATTTCGGAACTTTTCAGTTTTCGGAATGTTGGAAAGGGCTGCTCAACCTGCATTAGTAAAGGCGTATTGAGTTATAAATGCCCCTTTAAGTACATGGCAAAGTACTCATCATTATAAGACAATGAGCAACTTTGAGAAATCTGGGTGTGTTCGCGTGTGTGCGTGCGTGTATGTTCATAACCACATGACAAATTTCTAAAGCATTACATTCATCCAAAAATCATATGGTTTTGGTGCAGCACTCTTACATATTTTTGGTCGAACACCATTACCAAAGTACTGATTATTTTTGTGCCTAAAAACACTACAAATGTTCCGACAAATTATAATCATCGTGTTGTGCCTCGTCCAAGAAACTGTTCATTTTATCCAACGTTAAAATGCGGCTTTTAAGAAAATGAGGCATAATGTTTATAATGTGTCTGCAGGACTGTGCTTTAACTGCAAAATGTACAGATGGTAATTATACAAGGAGTTTTTTTTAATGTCGTGAATTGTGAGATTTTGAAACATTTTTGACACATTGGGGAACACAAATTCACATGTTCTTTTCTCAGACAGATGCTTACTTTTGCAAAGTCCAATAAAATATCTTTTACGTTTTGTTTCGGTATAAATACCTTTCACTTGTGAGCTACTTCCCAATGACCAAACATTTACATTTGTGACAAAACGTGAAACCTCTGCCTTCGCTGCAGTGTCCCATCGACAACTTTATTTTGCCAACAAACTGTATAGCTGGCTTTGGATTTGCTTTGATTTCATCCTTTAATTGATGAACTAGACTGTGAGATTCCTGTTCATTCCATAAGTAACTTCAGAACTGAGATAATGGGCTGCTTTCTCCGTTTCACGGTACCGGAAGCGCAAGTTGCAATCGGGGGGAGAATCCAGCATCGGACAAAAAATGGGATTGGCGCCCCGTTCCGATGATCCAGTCCCCAGGTGGCGGCAGTATCGAGGTTTAGACCCATGCCAGCTGGAGGATGCAAATGGGCCTATTCATGTACCGAGCACCATATTCTCCACGCCTGCATGATTCTTCGGTCCTCTGGGCTGGGTTTCATCCGGGTGAGAACAGGTGCAGGTATTTATAAATGTGGCCTTGACGCTTTGGACCTTGTAGTGGGTCAAGGGGAACCCTTTCAGGGAGTGGACCCCAA
The DNA here is from genome assembly GCF_902713615.1 of Scyliorhinus canicula. Lineage (NCBI taxonomy): Eukaryota > Metazoa > Chordata > Chondrichthyes > Carcharhiniformes > Scyliorhinidae > Scyliorhinus > Scyliorhinus canicula. The sequence goes on along the minus strand of NC_052166.1, from coordinate 35,587,869 downwards.
AGTCCTTTGGAGGGCCACCACACAATGCAAATCCTGATATTTTTTCCACTAGTCTGCCCTGCTCTCTAGCTTCTAGGCAGGGGTCTCTCTTATTGGGGGGGGGGGGCAGGGGTGTGGGGGGGGGGGGGCTTTCAGGCAGGGGGACCCATGCAGTGGTCTCTGTAATTGGGGGGTGGTGGTCTGTGCAATTGGGGGGATCTGTGGTGGTGCTCTCTGTACTGGGGGCGTCGGGTCACCTTCGTACTGTGGTGGGCGGGGGGGTGGGGGGGGGGGGGGGGAGAGTGACCCAGAAATTCCAGGGGGAGGCTGAATTACATTGCTGAAGAAGGAGGGGGGCCCAGATGCTGGACCTCACTATCGGGCCGCCTGCTCCAAAATGCTGCCCAATGCATGATTCGCTGGGCAATCCCTCGAAACCCCCGCCATGCACAAATTTGCATGGCTCAGGATTGCGAATCATAGAATCGTTACAATGCAAAAAGAGGCCATTTGGCCCATCGAGTCTGCTCCGGCCCTTGGAAAGAGCACCCTTCCAAAGCCCACGCCTCTACCCTATCCCTGTAATCCCACCTAACCTGCACATCTTTGCACTGTGGGAGGAAACCGGATCACCTGGTGGAAACCCACTCAAACACAGGGAGAATGGGCAAATTCTACCCAGTCACTAAGGTCGAAATTGACCTTGGCCCCTGGTGCTGTGAGGCAGTAGTGCTGGTCACTGTGCCACTATGCCCCCCCCCCCCCCCCCCACTCCCCCCCTCCCAACATGAGTATAAATCAATTGCCATTCAGGTCTGGCGGGAGAACATTCACAAAGAGAATTACGGTCAATGTCAGATAGATTCTGAAAATACAGATAGGTTCTGTATATTATGGAACTCAGGTAGTGGCATTTATCTGCAACAAAAACAATTCTGTGTCTATGCACTTAACATTAGATATATATTATAGACAGTAGTATGCGACTTATTGTTCACTCTGAAATCTTAATCATGTGATATATTTGCATCACTTTACTAATTATGACCTATCTGTTCAGCAATGCTGATTCAGCAAGCTGTTTTTTTCACTGGTGGGATTGGTTATCAAGTAATCCCTGGGGACTGGTTTAGCTCAGTTAGCTGGCTTGTGATGTGGAGCGAGGCCAACAGTGTGGGTTCAATTCCCATACCGACTGATGTTATTCATGGAGACCCTGCCTCTTCCACCCTGCCACTCAAAATGGAGAGCAGCCTCTGGTCATCTGGGATGATGGAGACTTTACTAACCCTGGGCGGGATTCTCTCAGCCCAGGCCGGGCTGGAGAATCGCGCAAGCCGCCCCGATGCAAGTCCGCCGATTCTCCGGAGAGCGGAGAATCAGTGCCATCGGCGCCGGCATGATCTGCGTGGTGCCAGCCCAGCGATTCTCCGCCCGGGATGGGCCAAGCGGCTGCGCAAAAAAATCTGAGTCCCGCCAGCACCGTCCACATGTGGTCTTACCCGGCGGGACCACGGTGTGCATGCATCCGGGGGTGGCCTGGTGGGGTATGGTGGGGGTTGGGGGAGGGTGTGTCTGACCCCAGGGGGGCCTCCACTGTGGCCTGGCCCACGATCAGGGCCTAGCGATCGGCGGGCTGGCCTCTCAGGCTGGCGGCCTCTTTTGTTCCACGCCGGCCCCTGTAGCCCTACACCATATTGCGTCGGGGCTGGCGTGGAGAAGGGAGCCACCACGCATGCACACAATCGCGCCGGTCCCATTGTGCATGCGCAGACCCGCGGCGCCCATCTGACGCCGGGATGAGCAGCTGGAGCTGTGTGGGTTGCTCCCGTGCCGTGCTGGCCCCCTGTAGGGGTCAATATCGCTGCTCCTGAGGGCATGTTGACGCCGTCGAGAAACGCGACGGAGTTTACAATGGCGTCAACACAGCCTCAGGATCAGAGAAGCCCGCCCGTTGTCTTTGGATTTGTGCACTTTAATACATTACAACGAGTATCTTAACTGTTTCGAAGGCACATAACATCCTGTGAAATCCCCATTGTGGGAAAATGTGTCAATTCCTCCATTTTCTCTGGTGTTTCTCTCTGGCTAACTGAGACTGCGTTCTTCTTCCCACAGGTTTCCCATTTCTTTTCTTTCAGATGGCAAGTGGCATAAAGTTGCAGTTAGCGTTTCCTTGAGTAAAATGGAGCTGTATGTTGATTGTGAACTCATCGAAAGCGTCACGTGGAAGAATTACTTTGGAATGGAAATAACTACAGAAGGCCTGGTCATTATAGGAGGACTGATTGAGGCCTTTGAAATGCCTTTCGAGGTAAAAGCCTTAGACTTCTAAGAACTTGGCATTTTAAAAGCAGCATAATGCATGTTCTACATGATTTGCATTGAATTGAATGGAATCTGAAATTCTAATGAACAAGTTATGTTTTTGCAGCAGTTTCTATTTTTCACTCATTTGCTTTCTGCTTTCAAAATGGTGCACTGGGAAAGAAAACTATTAATTTTGTAATTAAGCATCAAAACGCTCACAGGATGCACATGGCACCGAGAAACCTCGTTCAGACCTAAATATTCACCTGTTCCCATGTACAAGTTCAAGTTACCATTACTCTTGTTGACCATCTTTGCTTTGCAAAGCTCTATCATTGTTATGTTTATCAGTGCAACTAATTGAATTTATTCAACTGGCCTTTGAGACAAGTACTTGAAACCTTGGCCCAGTTTTGCCCTTCTGAAATTTTGCGGAAAATGATTGGGCCAAATGTTCAGGCCAGGGTCTGCAACCGCTTTGTCCGACGCTGGTCACTATCCACTTAGCTGGATACATTCAAAAAGGCCGGACGGCCCCTCCACAATGTGGAAGAACTCCCTCAGCCCAGGAATCCATAGAGAGAGCAACAAAGAGTCAGCACAGAAGCCACGGTCTTTAACTGCTGTAAGGTAAGTTTATAGATAATTAGAAATGCCTAGTATGCATGTGAGTGAATGGATGATGAACGTGTGGGTGAAACAGTGAAGGGAGAGGGTAGTAAGTAGGGTGGATAGTTGGGTGCAGTAAGTGGATAGGGTGGGTGAGGTTAGTGGTAGGTAGGTGAGGTGGATAGGTAGACAGGATAGCTAGTGGGTAGGGTGTCAGGTAAATGGGCAGGGTGGTAATCGGTGTGATGGTAGGTGCGTTGGGTGGCAGTTGGGTGAGTGGTTAGGTGGGTCACTGGGCAGCTGGGTCATGTCAGAAGGTTTTGGCAGGTTGCGTTGGTGGAATAGTTGGGTGGTTGGGGTTACTCAGTTCAGATGGAATTGGAAGGGGAATTGAGGGTCATTGGGAGTTGGGGTGTGATCAGGGTTTGAGTGGGGAGCTGGGGGAGGGGGGTGGGCGGTGGTCAGTGTGAGTGATTGTGGGTTCAGTTTTATAGTTACCTGGGCATTAAACCCAGATTTTACTGTCCAAACTATTCAGGTAAGCCCCTGAGTCTCCGATGCCTCTGACCCTAGTTCAGAGACTTTATTGAAGGTTTCCGGAGAGCAGGGGAATTTCCCAGCCTTATAGTACAGGCAGAATTCAGAATAGTCAACTAGCCCTCTACATTTTAACCTAAATTTAAAGACACATACTGACACATATAAACCTCATAATTGGAACATATCACACTTCTGACTTGTGCCTTGCAGATGGTGGACAGACTTTGTTGAGTTATGCATTGCAGAATTCTTAGCCTCTGACCTGCTCTTGTAGCCACAATATTTACGTGACTGGTTCAGTTCAATTTTCTTTTGTGGGAGAGTCTAGGACCAGAGGGCATAGTCTCAGAGTAAGGGATCGCCCATTTAAAACAGATATGAGGAGGAATTTCTTCTCGGAGGGTAGTGAGTCTGTGGAATTCTTTACTGCAGAGGGCTGTAGAGGCTGGGTCAATAATTATGCACAAGGCTGAGATGGACAAATTTTTAATCAGTAAGGGAATCAAAGGTTACGGGAATAAGGCGGGAAAGGAGAGTTGACGATTGTATCAGATCGACCATGATCTCATTGAATGGTGGTATAGACGTGATGGGCAGAATGGCCTACTTCTGCTCCTATGTCTTATGGTCTTTGGTCTTCTAGGATACAGATGGTGGAGGATTCAATGGTGGTAAGGCCGTTAAGTGTCAAGAGGAGATGGTTACATTGTCTCTTGTTGAACAGAGTCATTTTCTGCCATTTGTGTGGCATGAATGCGACTTCCAGGCCTTGCTGCATAAGTACACCGTCTGAGGGGTTGCAAATGGTACTGAAGACCCTATTAGTCTAATGCTGGAGGGAAAATCATTGATGAAGCAGCTGAAGATGTTTGGGCCTATGAAACTAGGGGCGGCAGTGGTATGAATGAATGTTGCTGGACTAGTAATCCCGAGACCGCAGGGTACTGTTCTGGGAGCGGGGTTTGAATCCCACCAGGTCGAATCCCACCAAGGCACATGGTGAAATTTAAATTCAATTAAAAAAATCTGGAATTAAAAGTCAAATGACAACAAACCCACCTGGGTAAGCAAATCTGTCATCCTTACCTGGTCTGGCCTAAATGTGATTACCAGCAATGCAATTGATTCCTAAATTCCCTCGGTATGGGCAATAAATGCTGGCCCAGCCAGTGATGCCCATATTCTAGGAAGAATTTTTAAAAAACTACCCTGACAAGCTCCAGTGGCTTGGGGATGCGATTGGCCTCCAAGAACTGCAACCATCTTCTTTTTGCCTGGTATGACTTTGCTGATGATTTAAAGCAGACGGATAGACCAGCAATTGGATAGATTGGATTTGTTCTGCCTTCTGTGGACAGGATAGAACTAGACAATTTTTCACTTTGCTGGGTACATGCCAGTGTTGTAGCTCTCCTGGAACAGCTTGGCCAAGGGTTCAACTAGTTCTGAAATCATCAGCATCATTGCTGGAATATTGTCAGGGCCCATAGCCTTTGCAGTATCCAATGCCATCAGCTGCTTCTTGATAGTGTAAGGAGCGAATCAAATTGATTGAGGACTGGCATCTATGATGCTGGGGCCCTCAGGAGGCAGCCGAGATGGATCATCCACTCGGCACTTCTGATTGAACAGTTTTGCTAATGGTTCAGCCGTGTCTTTACACTGAAATGGGAAGCTAGTGAAGCCTCCTCCATGGTTAGTTATTTAATTGCCCACCATTGTTTACAAGTGGATGTGACAGGTCTGCAGTGCTGTGGACTGGTTTATGGAATTATAGAATTTACAGTGCAGAGAAAGGCCATCGAGCTCACACCAGCCTTGGAAAGGGCACGCTACCCAACCTCATGCTTCCACCCTCTCCCCGTATCCCACCCAACGTCTTTGGACACTAAGGGGTAATTCAGCATGGCCAATGCACCTAACCTGCACATCTTTGGACTGTGGGAAGAAACCGGAGTTCCCGGAGGAAACCCACACAGACATAGAGAGAAAGTGCAAACTCGACTCAGACAGTAACACAAGGCCGGAATTGAACCTGGGTCCCTGGAGCAGTGAGGCAGCTGTGCTAACCACCGTGCCATCATGCTGCCAATCTGTTGGATGTGAGATCGCTTTGCCCTTAGAAAGCATGTAGTCCTATTTATAGCTTCACCGGGTTGGCATCTCATTTTTAGATATGCCTGGTACTGCCCCTGGCATGCTCTCCGACATTCCTCAGAGTTGATCGTCTGGCTTGGTGGTAATGTTAGAGCAAGGCAAATGCAGGGCCATGAGTTTACAGATTGTGGTTATGCACAATTCTGCTGCTGTTGATGACCCACAGCGTCTCATGTTTCCCCGTCTTCAGTTGCTAGATCTGTTTGAAACCTACCCTATTTCGCATGGTAGTAGTGCCACTCAGCACGATGGATGGTATCCTCAGTGTGAAAATGGAATTTAGTCACCATAAGGGTGGTGCAGTAGTCACTCCTACCAATATTGTCATGGACATATGTATCTGTGACAGATGGATTGGCGAGGGTGAGGCAAGTAGGTTTTCCCTATTTTTCGTTCTCTCACAACAGGTGAACTCATTCGTGGTGCATTTGAGCAATTCTTGGTGATGGACATGGAAGACCCCCCCCCACCCACAGTACATGTTGCATCCTTGTCACCCTCAGTATTTCTTCAAAATTGTGTTCAACAGCTGAGGGAAGGTGGTAACCAGCAGAAGTTTCCTTGCCATGTTAATACCATGAGACGAAGTGGAATCTGAAGTCAAAGTTGAGGAGTTCCAGGGTCACTCCCTCCCAACTGTATAACACTGTGCTGCCACCCCTCGTGGGTATGACCTGCCAGTGGAATAGGACATACCCAGGGGTGCTAATGGTGGAGAATGGGGCATTGGATATGTGGTATGACATTGTGAGTTTGACTATGTCAGCCTGCTGCTTGACTCATCGGTGGGACAGTTCTCCCAGTTTTGGAACAAACCCCCAGATGTTAGTGAGGAGGATTTTGTAGGATCGACAGGGCAGGGTGTGCTTTTGCCATTTCCAGTCCATTATTGATGCCGCTTGCTCCATTGGTTTTATTCTTCTTCTACTTTGATACAACTGAGTGGCTTGCTAGGCCATTACACAGAGCAGTTAAGGGTCAACCATGGTGCTCTGGCTCGATAGTCACATGTAGGCCAGACTAGGTAAAGAGGGCAAATTTCCATCCCAAAATTCCATTGGCTACATAAAGCTATGAAGACTGCTGAATGTATTAAACCGAATTTTGGACATTTACCCACAAGTACAGAAAGTTCTTTGCTGCCTCCTAGAGGATTAGAATGAATAGCTAAGCAATACTGCACCCACATTCTGGGGAAGATACTGGAGGACACGATTTACCTTCAGTGGTTGTATGCCAGGTGGCTTTTGCAACATGTAGTTCTACTACTAAGTGATTTGTCAGAGGCCGGTGTGTGTATTTAAACCAGAAGTATGAAGATATAAAAATTTGTATTCACTTAACCTGCATTACATAACCAGATTTACAGGTCTTTAGTTTAACCAAGATTCTTCTCAGTTCTACACTTGGATATGTTACGTTAACTGTTTCTTTCATTTTTATCATTGTTCAGGATAGAAAATACAATGGATGGGATTTTCCGCGGTCCCTTGTTTTTCGGTGGTGGAGGCAACCCGCTATTGTCTGGCGGTGGGATCTCCCAGTCCCGCCGCTATCAACGGGGTTTCCGTTCTTCACACGATTTGCCACCGGGGAACTCAAAGGGGCAGGTCCCGCCGGGTAGAACAGCCAGAAAACCCAACCCATATCTTTCAAATTCTAGTTTGAATAGAGCAGTTCTTAACCAATAAGCAGATTGTTCATTTACATTGGGATGGGTTTTGAACTGAGGTACAAAGCTTTAAGGAAGGGTTAAATATAATGGGGCGATTTTCTGGGCATGCTGCACCTGGCGCAAATCCCGCTATGTCGGGAAAATACTGCGACTGACTTGAAATGGTATTTGCACCAGACGCCAAACAGTTTGCCATGTTCCCGGACCTCGCAACGGAAGTAATCTGGTTCATGCCCAGTGAGATCATGAACTTGCTTACCATGCATTTAAATGCATTTGAACACGAAAAGTCAGCTTGGTGCCGAATCTTCCAGGAAAGTGCTATGTTCCCACCTCTCTGCATGACGTGGCGCTGGTGGGAATCATGACTGGTCTGCACAAACGGAGACCAGATGTAATGACCGCACTGGGGAGCTCAGAGGCCACAGTAGCCCCCAGGTGGTTGGGAACATGATAGGGCAGTGCCCTGGCAATGCCGACATGTCACTGCCAGGTTAGCTCTGCCAGGGTGCCAGAGGGCATTGCCAGGTTTGCACTGCCAAGGGGCAGAGCCTGAAGGGGAGCCCAAAGGGGGTGGGGCCTGAATGGGGTGGGACCTTTGGGCCTTCATGGTAGAGCGTCGCTCACTTGGGGTGGGAGGGGGGTGCCTGATGCTAGCGAGAATGGGGTGGGTTGGATTACGCTGATCCCTGCGCGGTGTGGGGGAGGGGTGACTTGAATATTTAGTGGTGGGGGATGGTCAAGGTTTGGGGGTGTTCGCCTTGTCTGCAGGGGTCACAATGTCTGGGGTGGGGGCGGGGAGGGGGGAGCAGAAGGCGACTTGTCACTTAACTTTGAGATCGGGGCACCCTTTATAAAAGGCGCTCCGGGATCTGAGGAGAAGGACCTGCTACCGTGTTTATGCCCTGCCACTCTCAATGCCATGTTAATACATGTCCCGCTCCGTTAATATGAAATAGAACAACCGATTTGCACCAATTCTTCCTGTCCGAAATAACATCCAGTCATTTTTGGGGATGATTCCACTCAATATTTCTGCATTGCTCCTTAATGTTAAAGAAAATAGGCTATGATTAACTAATATTACTTTTTTCCTCAGAACGTCCTGATTTCCTAGTTTACTGAAATCCTTTTTTTGTGTTCTTTCTCTGATCCATGCAGTCGAAGTTAATGCAGCCACACTATTCATTCGCAGTACAGCACAGAGTGAATATTAGACCGTAGAGACATTTCTTGTACCGAGCTTCACTGGTCACATTGTCACTGGCCTTGCGTCATTGGGTCATCTCATTAAATAGCGAACTGTTCAATGACCTGTCAATGTCACGCCAATAAATTAATGAAACTGGAGTTATTGCCGAAACCAGCAAAAAAGGTAGGCAGCAAGCAGATTTGAGAGAAAGTATTGAAAATGCACAAAAGTAAACAGATACAATTGAACAGCAGTAAGGAGAATTGTCCCAACAGGAGGGGATTTTGACAGAAATGCTGCAGTGACAGTATTTGGTTAATAATTGAGGGGTTGGACATGACAACTAGGTTCAAAGGGCACCTTCTTCACAAAGATCTCAGGATCACAACTTCTTCAAGTTGGAAAATCCCAACACCGGCAACTTACTATCCAGTTCCAATTTCCTTTGATGTGGAGATGCTGGCGTTGGACTTGGGGAGGGGGCAAGTAAGAAGTCTTACAACACCAGGTTAAAGTCCAACAGGTATGTTTCGAATCACAAGCTTTCGGAGCACTGCTCCTTCAGCAGGTTGGACTTTAACCTGGTGTTGTAAGACTTCTTACTGTGCCAATTTCCTTTGGCAGTGCGACTGGCAACACTAATTGAAGAATATTTTTCCAATTAGCACTGGTACAAAGCTTCAAGGCTGACGTATGTTTATATAAAGGAAATCCTTCTGAGGAACCAGAAATCTAACCCTGCATCATCATTCTTTACTAAATATGTTGAGTTAATATCCCCCTGTTGACTCCAATCATTCTTGTATGCAGTTCTAACAGTAATTAAGGAATGGATTCAAATATTTATTTAGCACAGTGCTTTCCCTCAATTTAAATGAATTGGTAGTACGATAATTGATGGATAATTACAAGAACTGCGGAAATACATGAATCATTGATAAAGAGAAATAAAGCTGGTGTTTGAAAAATTGACTGTATAAATAGAGTGCATTTCGAGGCGTCGGACAAAAATTAGCACCTTTTTCAAATAGATGTGTTCGTGTCTAGTATGTAACCCTCCTTAATTCAGACTTTTCCTTATGGTGATTGTCTCCTACACTAGACTCATTAATAGAGATTGTTTTTTCTGGACCAACAGCTGGTACATTGCAGGGAGACACATGGGTGTAAAATGTTGAAAATGTATCCTAAATTCTGAAAAAGAACCTGGAGTGGCAGCCGCGCGTCAAATGGATTGGGCTGAAACTTCTGAGGAGTGACAATCACTCTACCCTGAATATTTTACCTTGTACCAGAGCTCTGCATTTCTGGTTGATACTTCCAAACCAGGCCTATTCAGAAATGCAGGGTTATATCTGCTCAGAGTCCTTCCTCATCATGAAGAATTGTCAGGGGAAGCCAGGCCATGCACCAAATTTTAGGCAATAACTGCTGTATTGTGGTAGTATGGTAGGTGGGTAAGCTGGATAAAGTTGGCTGAGTAGGGTGGTGAGGTTTGGGGGGGAAGGAGGTGTGGGGGGCTGTGGTGCAGGTGGAGGGCGTAGTTAGAGGTTCAGAGGGGAGGGGGGAGTCAGAGGATTGGGGGGGAGAGTCGGAGGGTCAGGGGGAGGTTGGGAGGCGGAGGGACGGGGAGGAGGGAATTGTAGGGTCGGGGAGGTGAGGAATTGAAGTGTCAAGGGGCACAGGGGAGTTGGAGGGTCGGGGGGAGGGGGAGCTAGAGTGTCGGGGGAGAGTCATAACATCGGGAGGTCAGCGGATCGGGTGGGAATTGTATGACTCGGAGGGCTATCTTGTTTGGCCGCAGAGTGGGTGGGGGGAGTACGAAGAGCGGTTTCAGAGGGCTGGGCATCAGTTGGGTTGAGGGGCTGGTCGAGTGGATATCCTCAGATATCTGCACTCCTTCAATTCTGCCCACTTTCCACTATTGAAATTGTTAACTCTTTCCAAGTGAGAGCACAGGGACAATGGGCCAAATAGTAGGTTTCTGGCCTGTATGATTCTGACTGTAAATTCATCATTTATAAAACAATACTTCAAAATCCACTGTTTAGCAGGTGAACAGGCCAGGGAGAAGGTCGCAGTGTATCCCTGTTCACATCCACCCTAATCCAGTTACTTGATATTTTCTCTGTGACACGCCATCCCAGGGACATGATTCAGGGAGATACGACTCAGCATTCAGGCAAAAATACCGATGGAAACCTTTTAACATGCAGTCAGTATCCATGAGGCAATACCTCTTATAAATCTTCATTGAATATCCAACAAAGCTGTTTGAATTCATTTACTAAATTGTGCCAAATACGTTATCAGAATAGACATTTGTAGAATTGTTGAGATGGTAGAGATCTGTAGTGGTCAGCATTGAAAGGAAACCAACCTGTTATGGACAGGTGTCTTTTTTCTTACATTTATGTAATATTTTTAACATAAAAAGGCATTGCGCGAGGACTCACCCGGAAGAAAAAAAGCAGTAAAAATTGGGAAACAAGAACACTGGTCCAAAGCGTGACCTCCTATTGGGCAGAATTGTAAGTCGGCAAAAATGGCCACTGTCAAATGGATGCCAAGTCAAAAGAATGAGAGTGGGACGAGTGACCAAAATGTTGGTCGAAGGTAGGTTTTGTAAAGAACAACTAAAGGAGGATGAGGAGCTGGAGGAGTTTAGGCAAGTCCAGGGCAGGCTGAAGAACTTGGTAATGAGTGGGTTCAGACATGCAGAGAGGACGATACCTGTTTGATGCCATATAGACTGCTTTCAACAGATGGCAGCAAACCATCAATTGCAATCTGTCACAAAATAAATTTATTGATGGAGATTCAGAAGTAGAGAAGTCTAAATACCAGGGGGTATTCATCAGTCAAGAGTTTTTATAGCTGGAGTGTATCCACCTACTACAGTTATTAAGTTTGAATCAAACTAGATTTCTACTAGAGTATGACAGCCTTCCTTCCCCTTCCATAAACTCGGAATTATTTTCAAGTTAACAATACTTCTTCCATTCCTGTATAAAGACTGTTTGGACTTGTAACCGCAAGCTACTTAATAACCTCCCACCCCAACACATTAAGTATTTTTTCGTTTTCCAGTTATTGGCTATCCATGGATTTATTTTATAATTATGTTTCAATAATAATCCTGTGAAGATTTGAGCTGACATTTTTGCTATGTTCTATATGTTCTAGTGCAGAAACCATGGGCAAAATTTATTGCCCTCCCCCACAGCAAGGGGTAATGCACCACCTTCCCGCCTCCACTTGCCAGCTTCCTGTCCAATTAAGTGGTCCCTGCTTCCAATCCTGTCACAGGGGAGGGCAATGCATTCCTCTCATGGTTGTTCCCCTAGTATATATATAAGCAAAGACTCTTTGCATGATTCTTCTTCAATTTATTCGGCACCTGACCTTCAATGGCTTCATCTATGCCTGGGCATCAGTTGTAATTGTCTGCCATGGGTGGGCATTATGTAGCTCTTGAAGGAGAGGCCCACTGGCCAGAGGTGGAACGACCACTCGTGATCCGACAGAAACATGCCATCCTCACATGTAAACTTGTCCTAATGAGTGAAGGAGGACCCCCGTTGCTCAGACGTCTCGTGCCGCCACCAAGCCTGTACCATTCATTTACCCTCTGAAAGTATGGGGTCTCTTTGGGTCTAGTTTTGGATGTGTCCGATAGACACTGGCAGAGTGTCTAGGAAGTTCAAGGCCAGCATGATCTCCTGAGGTACTGGAGGTGGCTGAATGCTTTTTGGCAGGGGCAGGCGACTTAATGCATCCTCATTGGCAATGTGCGTGCCAGGCCAGTGCTGGAAAGCATAATTGTAGGCGGCTAGTAGCAAGGCCGAATGAAGCATCCCCACCCAGGCTATGGGTGGTATGGGCTTGTCATCCCTGAAAAGACCCAGTAATGGCTTGTGGTCAGTCACTATGTCAAACCGCCGACCATACACACATCGATAGAATTTTTTCATACCGTATATAACCTCCAAGGTCTCCTTCTCAACCTGGGCATAGTTCCATTCTGCTTCTGAAAGAGTCTTTGAGGCAAAGGCGAAAGGCGTTCCGAGTCATCTCCTATTTTGTGGGATAAAACGGCCTTTGTACCGTAAGGCGACGCATCACACATGAGCACAATTGGTTTTCCTGGGTCAACATGCACCAGGAGGTTTGAAGCCTTGAATGCTTCCTTCACGACTCGGAAGGCTCCCTCTTGGTGTTCGCTTCATTGCCACCACTACTTCCTCTTTAATAGCTGGTGTAATGGTGCCAAGGGCAGCAGGGTAGCATGGTGGTTAGCATCAATGCTTCACAGCTCCAGGGTCCCAGGTTCGATTCCCGGCTGGGTCACTGTCTGTGTGGAGTCTGCACGTCCTCCCCCTGTGTGCGTGGGTTTCCTCCGGGTGCTCCGGTTTCCTCCCACAGTCCAAAGATGTGCGGGTTAGGTGGATTGGCCATGCTAAATTGCCCGTAGTGTCTTAATAAAAAAAAGTAAGGTTAAGGGGGGGGTTGTTGGGTTACGGGTATAGGGTGGATACGTGGGTTTGAGTAGGGTGATCATGGCTCGGCACAACATTGAGGGCCGAAGGGCCTGTTCTGTGCTGTACTGTTCTATGTTCTATGTTCTGACTGAATTTGAAATAAGCCTTCCACAATCATTTGTCATATCGAGGAAGGATTTGAACTCACTTGCATTTTTGGGTTCAGGGATGTCTCGTATGGCCTTGACCTTTTTCATCTCCTGTTGCATCAATGTGAAATCCTGGGTATGCCACTACCTGGAATTTAGACTTTTTGTGTTTTCAGGTGGGCCCTGCATACCAAAACCCCTCTGATACTTCCTCTAGGCTATATTCTTTTTGTGAGGGCCACAAAGAATCCAGCATGAGTTTGTAGAACGAAACAGAAAGTAACTTTATTTACAACAATATGTACATAGCAGCAGTAGTTCACCGCTGTTTCATTCTCTTGCCGGTACCACACTGGCCAGCTCTATTTATACATGATGATTTCCCCCCCGCCTCCCCTCATTGGGGGAGCCCATACTCTCCAAGAGTCATGGGATAACCAATTGTTCCCAGCCAATAGGATCCAGGCAGGTTATAAAAGTTCTCTTGTTGTAGTGCCAATGACTAACACGTCATCAAGGTAGACCATCACCTTGGAAATTTCCTGAGGAGATGTTCCAACACATGCCGGAAAATAGTGCAGGCTAAAGGGGTGACGAATGGTAGTCTAGTATATTCAAACCTAACCTGCACATCCCTGGACACTAAGGGGCAATCCCACGCAGACTCAGGGAGAATGTGCAACATCCACACAGACACTCACCCGAGGCCGGAATTAAACCCAGGTCTCTGATACAGTGAGGCAGCAGTGTGAACCACCGTGTCACCCAATCCCAATGGCTGGAAAACTTACATTGTATTTACCTGCTGCCTATTTAGAATGGCCATTTTCAACTAATATCTCATGCATTTATTAGTCTTCGTAGATGTATGCACTATAAAGAAGCAAAATATTGTGTTCCATCCATTGTTGGTGTTGACTGATTCAATCTCAGCTGGGATGCAGGTGGGTGTCCCCCTGCACTTGAGAGGGGAAATTCTGATTATAACCAGTAACTACTGGTGTTAATCATATAATCATGTTGGTTAAGGACAAGACTGAGATTATAATGTTTGAATAGCGTGCTACCATTCCGTCTCCAAGCCTGTGTGTGAAGAATGGTCACATTTGCCTAAAGGCAACTGTCACTCATGGAATATATCACAGAATATGAATGTGACTTGATTAAATTGAGTGGGCCATGGGAGGCGGTGAATCTGCAGCTGATTTAAAAAAAAATGTATTACCAGAAATGTCTCATATTGTCATTGCAATGTGCAATTTATTTTTAAATTTATTCTATTCTTTTTATTTGTTCATGGAATATGGGAGTTGCTGGCTCGACCAGCATTTACTGCCCCATCCTTAGTTATCCTTGAGCAGGTGTTGGTGAGCTACCTTCATGAACCGCTGCAGTCCATGTAGTGTAGGTGTACCCAGAGTGCTGCTCAAGAGAGGGTTCCAGGATATTGATCCAGTGACAATGAAGGAACAGTGATATATTTCCAAACCAGGATTGTGAGTGACTTGGAGGGGAATTTTCAGGTGGTAGTGTTCCCATGTATCTGTTGTCCTTCTAATTTGCAGAGGTCATGGGTTTCGAAGGTGCTGCTGAATGAACCTTTTCCTGCTGTGCATCATGTAAATGCTACACCCTGCATTGGTAGCTTAGGGAGTGAATATTTGTGGATAGAGTGCCAATCAGGCGGTGCTACTTTGTCCTGGATGGTGTCAAGCTTCTTGAGTTCTGTTGGAGCTGCACTCATCCAGGCAAGTGGAGAGTATTCCATCACACTCCTGACTTGTACTTGTAGATGGTGAACTGGCTTTAGGGAGTCAGGAGGTGAGGTACTGCATGAGTGTCCGTATGGAGTTTGCACTTTCTCCCCCGTTTCCCCGATGTGCATGTTAGATAGATTGGTCATGCTAAATTTCCCCTTAGTGTCCATTGATGCGCAGGTTAGGTGGGGTTACAAGGATAGGTCGTGGGTGGGTGGGCATGGGAAGGGCGTTCTTTCAGAGGGTCAGTGCATAGTCAATGGGCTGAAGACCTCCTTCTACACTGTTGAATTCTAAGACCCTTTCCAGCATTGGAGGATACATAAACCTTTGACCTGCTCTTGTAGCCACAATATTTATATGGTTCATCCAGTTTCTGCTTAATCCCTGAGAAGTTACTAGTGGAGGATTCAGCGATGCTAATGCCATTGAATGTCAAAGATCGATGGTTAGATTCTCTCTTACTGGAGATGGTCATTGCCTGGCACGTCTGTGTCACAAATGTTACTTCCTACTTGTCAGCCCAAGCCTGGATATTGTCCACATTTGGACAGGGTCTACTTCAGTATCTGAGGAGCTGCAAATGATGCTGAACATTGTACAGTCATCAGCGAACATCCCCACTGCGGACCTTATGATGGAAGGATGGTCATGGATGAAGCAGCTGAAGATGGGTCAAAAATGTAATTTCTGTGTTTAGTAAGCCATTGAATGAAATGGTTGTTACTGTGCACTGATTCCATTGAAGATTTGGGCCTCTTTCAGCCAATACTGAGCTGCAAAGTGAAACTCTTCAGAGACTGCTTTCTGAAATTGGTTTGAATTGTAGTTTGACTTTTGCACAGTCCCTTCCATCACAAACAATAATACCAGCACAAGTTGCACAAAGGAATAAATGGCTACAAAAACAGAAAATGCTGGATAAACTCAACAGGCCTGGCAGCATATGTGGACAGAGAACTGAGCTGCTTCAAGCCTGTATGTCCTCTTTAGAGCAGGATAAATGGTTAGCGAGTCAAGGTGAAATAATTAATTTGTGGTATATAAAGGTTGAAAACTTTATTTATCAAGAAAATAGATGATGATAAAATATCTAAACTGCAGGCTGTTTCTTCAATGTGTCTCCAGATGTAATTATTAATAAACTATTGACATTGTGTGCACATTCATCATAAGAGGTCCAACCATTTGTAAAACCCCAAAACACCGAACATTCACATGTTTCATTCTGAATTAAGTCTTGCGACACAGCAGGTACGTTTAATGGGCCAAGTGTCGATAGACTGAGAATTAGAAGCCTCAAACGTCAATAATCTCTGACAAATGCAACAAAGACGGATTTGATTTTTACAGCCGATGAAATGAAATGTAATTTCACTTTTCCAAATTGGTGTTCATGTTTCCATCAAATATCTTCTTTGCTCCATTTTGCTCCTGTAATATCTGTGCTTTTTGACATGCTTTTGTGTCAAACTCCTCGCTAAGTTCCCTTGATTTTATAACGGGTATTATCTCTGTTAGCTTGTCATGCTGTAAATAAATAACAGATGATGTTGAGATAGAGGATCAGCTGAATGGCAGAGCAGGCTCAAAGGGCCACATAGCCTACTCCTGCACCAGTTTTCTCTGTTTCTATAACTAGTCACAGTTACAGTAAGCAGTTTTACATTTTCCCCAAATCCTCAACCTCTTCCCCTGCCTATGTTGCAACCAACTTGTCTACTTACATTTTCCAACTTATCCAGAAATAATAAGGATAAAATGTATATTGTACAACGGGATCTGAGTAATATCTGTGCAACCTCATCCAATTATCCCTTGCCTTCTAATCCTGTTTCACCTGAGGAACTCCCTTTGTGCTACTTGACTTAATTATAACAATTGTAGACCATACATAATCATGCAAATCTAGTGCGACTGCCTGCCAGAAGAAAATGCATCTGGCTAATGTAATCATTCTTCCACTCCATTGTCATACTAATTTTACAAACACAATCTGTATAATTGTCTTTGGCAAGGCATCCGATGGGCATTGACTGAAAATGTTCCCCACGTTGGGGAAAACACTCGTGAAAATGGATCTCGTGTAACAATGTCTGATTGGTGCTCTTGGGATTTACTTAGCTAATCTACTAATTTGCTTTAGCTAAATGAGCATCGGCCAACACTTATCAATATTAAGCTATTCTAGTTATGATATGTAGTCCCGCCGTGGTGTTGCATTAGTATTTCAATACGTCTAAAGTATATGTTTTCTTTTCATTTTAGGGGCTAATTCGGCAATTGTTGTTTGTAATGGGAGAGCCCAATGCAGCCGAGGCACATTGCACAAGGTACAGCCGAGCTTGCAGGGAGACCTCTGACACTGAACCTCTCCTCAATGGCTCTGGATCACATCAAGACGAGTACTTTCTACCAGTGCAGCCTGAGGTATGTTGAGCATTTATATTAATTAACTGAGAATGAAGACAGGAGTTGATATCATACTTCGCCGCTATTGCCAGCTCCCCTGTTGTCAGCCCTTCATTTGTTTAAATGAGTAAGTTATAATACCCTTGATCATATTTCTGCTCATGTCAGTCGGACATTGATCTTATCTGGGACAAATGAGCGATGCGTGTGGTGACAGAAACTCTCTCGTTCTTCAGCAGCTGTCGGGACGTGTCCAAGCGGTTCTGGAGGATTTTAGTTAGATTTGTGCCTCACACATATGGACACACATAGTGCTTATAAAATCCCAATAAATATTTTGTTTCCTCTTGCTGAAACCGTAATCTCTGGGGGGAATTATGGTTTCTGGATTTGGGAGCATTCATTAGTTATCATTGTAGACATATGGAGATAATGATTACAATACCATTGTTTTGCTGACAGGGTGCAGAGTTAATTAAGATCATCCTTCTGCTCAAAATATCTGAAACCAAAGTATATTTGTTTTGATGTGTGTTTTGTCACGCAATCTTTATAAATGTTTAACAATCACCTAATTGTTCAAATGGTGTCTATGTTAACTCAAAATGTTAACTCCTTATTGTCCACTTGATGGCAATTAATGGCCCATATCTTCCAAGAGGGTCCAATGTCTGACCCTGATCAGCCTTTTCCCAGGCTGTCGCAGAGATTTCCACTAATCTGACATCCGTTTCATTGTGGCATTACCTGCAGTGGATCTGGGAGCTATGAATAGGTCCAAAAGTGAGCCTCTTCATCAAGACAGACCAACGCTTTTTCACTGGGGCAGACTGCAAACCAGAAAATCTGAAACAGGGAATATAAATTACATTTAAATTATTTGCGTGTAGTGTAATAAAGTTTGGGAAAGAAAGATGGGATTAAGAGAAAGAAGAGAAGGACAGGGAATACGTTTTTAAATAAATATCTACAACATTATTTTTCTTCTGAAGGAATGAGTTCCCACATTTGTAAAATTAAATGTTTAGTGCCAGGGAGGTTGTTTGGCAATAATTAGCACCTTATCACACTGTTAAGAATTCACTTTGCTCCTTAACGCACCAACCCTAACGTTCTGCCATGCTTAATGGGCAACCAGTACTACAACGTTATACCTTTACATTGATTTTAATTTTGAGCCTATCAGTGAGGCCGTGTTGTAAGACCGACTGTGCAGGAGTAGGGTGACTCAGACTGCACCTTCTGGATATCCCCATTTAACTGTACATGTGCAGTCTCTGGAAGTCGCTGTCAGATTTAAACTAGAATAACTGAGCGCTGTTATTCTATGTGCCAAATCAAAGTAATTAAGACTACCAGCCTTATTTAATTGCAAGGTTGCTTTCAAAATAAATGGCTTGGTGGTTAGGGACAGTCTTCCCAAAGTAACGAGTTAGATCCAAAAATTGGGAAAAGTCAAATCTGTGGTAGGGATCACGGGGGACATATCATTATCTTAGAATTAGCAAATTGGCAGGAAGTCTCTCCATAACTTAAATCACACGAGTAAATGACAATTATTCTAATTGTTTAAAACATACTCAATTTCCTTTCAGCAAGAAAATACATTTTATAACAATGACTTACTTTCTTTGTATCTCGAGAGCACTTTAATCAATTTTTACAATAGTTGCTTCTCGTTATTAGGTGCTGGATTCTCAAATCCCCCAGCCACGTGTTTCTTGGCTGCAGGAGGCAGGGTATCATTTACTGGTGGCAGGATTCTCTGCTTCCGCCGCTGGCAATGGGATTTGCCATTGAAGCTACTCCATGCCGCCGGGAAACCCTCGGACGGGGGGCGCGCTGCTGGCCGACCAGAGAATCCTACCGCCAGCGAATGGCCAGAGAATTCCGGCCCAAATGATTGGTTCCTTTCATGAACATGGTGAGAGGCATTAAAGCCCCAGAATCATAACCAGATCTTACTGTGAAATGTAAACCCAGTCTCCACTCCATTTCTTCAAGTTTGCAGTTTTGAAAGCAGAGATTTGGGATTTTCTCCTCTTTTAAAGCAGGAAAGAAAGGTCAGTTTTGTAACAGCTGCTGTTTGTGCCTTTGAGTCATTTAGAATTTGGAAGGGAGCCTCAAACATCCTTGGAAATGATTATAAATTTCATTTGAACAGCCTTAAACCTGGATATTTGGTCAAATAAAGTTCAAGCAGTTGCCAGATTTAAAAAAAAGAGGATTTTGAACAGATTTCTTTAAGTCTTCACATTTTCATTATCAGCAAATTTTGGGGAACATTTTAATGTCTCATGACAAGGCATCCATTGAATTTACTGTTTCCTTTGTAAATGATTATTTTAAGGATTGAATTCAAAGTCTAAAGCTAATAGTAGATTTCTGCTGTGCCTAACTATTTTGTAGATAAATATAGCCCAGGGGATGATGTTTATTGAAATACTGAGTGTATTTGATTTGTATAGTCTGCAACAGAAATTAACTGCAGAGTACAACTACTTTGAAGTGGCTATTTAGAATGGTTTAAAGTTTGTAAGTGTGCAGTGTACTGTTTTGCTGGCCCTCCATGGTAAATATGTTGAGGATTCTTCTGTTGGTTACATGTTACATTTAACTCTTGGCTTGCTAAATGTAGGCTTCTGCTGAACATTCACAGACTTTCAGGGGGCTAAAGTTTTAATTGTCTTCCTCTGTTTCCATGATTTCACAGAGCTGTTTCCGAATACAAATTAAATCTGCTTTAACACCTCGCTTATGATCATAGAATTTACAGTGCAGAAGGAGGCCATTCAGCCCATCGAGTCTGCACCGGCTCTTGGAAAGAGCACCCTACCCAAGGTCAACAACTCCACCCTATCCCCATAACCCAGTAACCCCACCCAACACTAAGGGCAATTTTGGACACTAAGGGCAATTTATCATGGCCAATCCACCTAACCTGCACATCTTTGGACTGTGGGAGGAAACCGGAGCACCCGGAGGAAACCCACGCACACACGGGGAGGATTTGCAGACTCCGCACAGACAGTGACCCAAGCCGGAATCGAACCTGGGACCCTGGAGCTGTGAAGCAATTGTGCTATCCACAATGCTACCGTGCTGCCCATTTCACAGTTATACCACAGTTTCACAAAAAACTTTAAAACGGACAAACACAAGGATATAGTTGGACAGGCGACCTAAAGCTTTGACGAAGCAATATGTATTGAGGAGTCAATTAAAAGAAAGTAAAATGTTTTAGGGAGAAAACTTCGCAACTTGGGCCCAAGCAGCTGAATGCATGACAGCCAATGCCAAAGCAAGGAATGCTGAGGGTGCGGAATCCAAAATTAGGGAATGCAAAGATTGTGGAAGGTTAGAGGCAGGAATTAAGAGCAAGACCATGGCGGGATTTGAAAACCAGGATTGCGATATTAAAATTTAGATTGGATTTGGAGCCAATGTACATCAGTGAGCACAGGGGTGGTAAATGAACAGTGCCATGTGTGTGCGAGTTAGAATACAAACTGCAGAGTTTTGGATGAGTTCAAGTAGCTGTTTCTGTGAGAAATTTGGAATTGCTTCGTTAACTGGTGGGTGATGCATCATCAGTATACTTGCCTTGGTGGAATTGGTGCCAAGAAGCCACTTCGCTCACATATGTTTTTCTGGTTTTAAATGTCAAATATGTTCAGTTAGACTGGGTCAAAATGCCAGATGTGGAACCATCGGTTCTTGTGGCAGGAACTGGGCACGTGTCATTTTGTCAGAAAAAGGGCCTCTTCAGGGAATATCACTCGAAAGCCTGAAATAAAAGAAATGACAGAAGCATGGATGAGGTATCCACAAATTGCTTCCATACACACAGAAGCCTCTGAATGCAAAGATCCCAGTTCACCAAAATCCTCTTCAGGCTCAGTTCGATACTTCGCCCGTATCAGAGCCAATATCGCCAAGGCCGGGATGCACGCAGCAGACGAGACACTGCCCTTTCAAATGGAATGTGACACATCAGACGTCGCCCTAGCCGCCACCCTCATCAGACAGACAGACCCATGGCATTCTTTTCCCGCGCCCTCATGTCTCAGAAATTCGGCACTCATCCGTTGAAAAAGAGGTCCAAGCTATTGTTGAAGCTGTGCTGCATTGGAGGCATTACCTGACCGGCAGGACATTCACTCTCCTCACTGACCAACGGTCGGTAGCCTTCATAGCACACAGCGGGGCAAGATCAAGAATGATAAGATCTTGAGCTGGAGGATCGAGCTCTCCACCTACAATTACGAGATTTTGTATCGCCCCGGCAAGCTCAACGAGCCCCCAGACGCCCTATCCCGAGGTACATGTGCCAGCGCACAAGTAGACTCACTCCGCGCCCTGCACGACAGCCTTTGTCACCCGGGAGTCACACGGTTGTATCATTTTATAAAGGCCCACAAACTGCCCTACTCCGTCGAGGAAGTACGGACAATCACCAGGGACTGCCAGGTCTCTGCAGAGTGCAAACCGCACTTCTACCTGCCGGACCGCGCGCGCCTGGTGAAAGCTTCGCGCCCCTTTGAGCGTCTCAGCGTGGATTTCAAAGGGCCCTCACCTCCACCGACCGTAACACGTATTTACTCAGTGTGGTCGATGAGTATTCCAGATTCCCCTTCGCCATCCCATGCCCCAGCATGATGTCTGCCACCGTCATCAGAGCCCTCAATACAGTCTTCGCTCTGTTCGGTTTCTCCACCTACATCCACAGTGACAAGGGATCCTCATTCATGAGTGATGAGCTACGTCAGTTCCTACTGAGCAGGGGTATCGCCTCCAGCAGAAGGACAAGCTATAACCCCCGGGGAAACGGACAGGTGGAGAGGGAGAACGGGACAGTATGGAGGGCCGTCCTACTGGCCCTACGATCCAGGAACCTCCCGGCCTCCCGCTGGCAGGAGGTCCTCCCTGATGCACTACACTCCATTCGGTCACTACTGTGCACCGCCACGAACAACACACCCCATGAACGTCTCTTTGCCTTCCCCAAGGAGTCCACATCCGGGGTGTCGCTCCCAACTCGGCTCGCAGCTCCAGGACCCGTCCTTCTCCCCATAGGCATGTCCAACTTCACAAGGCGGACCCGTTGGTGGAGAGGGTGCAGTTGCTCCATGCGAACCCCCAGTATGCCTACGTGGCATACCCCGACGGCCGCCAGGATACTGTCCCCCCTCAGGGACCTGGCACCAGCAGGTTGCACCCATCCGTGGCCCGGCGCCACCCTCCCCCGACACTCACAGCAGAAACCCCCCCCCCAGGACCATCCGTCCTCCCCCTGCCCACGCCCGAGGATGAAGAGGATTTTGGCATGCTCCTGGAGTCACCGAAGACCAGACCAGCATTGGCATCGCCGCCACTACTGCGTCGCTCCCAGCGGCACATCAAGACCCCGGACCGATTAAATCTCGAACTGGTCCACTCGACTTCAAAAGACATTTTTTTTTCTCTCTCAAAATTGTATATGTAAAAGTCAATTATTGTATATAATTCTCCACCACCCCCGCCGGACTCAATTTTAACAAGGGGTGAATGTGGTAAACCACAGTTGCACCTATATTAGGTGATATATGGTAGTAACTGTACTACAGGTATGTCGGTAGTCCCTGCCTGCTGGCTCCGCCCAGTAGGCGGAGTATAAATATGTGTGTCCTCCTTGCAGCAGCCATTTCGCCAGCTGCTGTGGGAGGCCACACATCTTCGAGCAATAAAGCCTCAGTTGGATTCAACTCTCATCATTGCGCAATTGATCGTGCATCAATCGCCAGCTGCTGTGGGAGGCCACACATCTTCGAGCAATAAAGCCTCAGTTGGATTCAACTCTCATCATTGCGCAATTGATCGTGCATCAATCAATGTCTGTCCTAAATTTAAATTGGGGTTTCCACAGCGATTGAAGTAAACATTTACATTGTGGGCGGAATCCTCCGCTCCCGGGAAAAACTGGGAGGGCCGTTGTGAACTCGGCCGAGTTTCACGACGGCCTCGGAGGCCGCTCCTCGACCCCTAGTCTCCCCTCCCGGCGGGGCTAGAAGCGGCGCTCCGTAAATCTCAGCCGCGGGGGCGTCGCGCCGAGAATGACGCGGCCGCGCGTCTAATGACGTCAGCCGCGCATGCGCAGATTGGCCGTCTCCAACCCGCGCATGCGCAGCTGACGTCACGACGCTGACAGCTTGAACCCGCGCATGCGTGGTGGCTTGATCTTGCGGGGCGGCTGAGGGGAAATAGTGCGTCCAATTGAGACGCCGGCCCGACGATCGGTGGGCACCGATCGCGGGCCTGTTCCCTCCCGAGCACAGCCGTGGTGCTCTTTCCCCTGTACTCCCCCCACAAGCCCCAAACGGGCATATCTCACCCGTTTCATGACGACAGCGACCAGGTGTGGTTGCCGCCGTCGTGAAACGGTTGCGAACGGCAGGCCGCTCGGCCTATCCGGGTCGGAGAATCGGCGTTCGCCGTGAAAAATGGCGGGCGGCGATTCTTCCGAGCCGGGGGGGGAGAATCGCGGGGGGGCGCCAGGGGGGCGTGAATTTTGTCGGGGGGCCCTCCCGCGATTCTCCCACGCTGCTTGGGGAGTGGAGAATCGCGCCCTGTATGTATTGGGAAACCCAAAGTGTTACAGCACTGATAAAGACAGTTCGACACTGATGATTGACAAAGATGTCGTGGACAGAAAAACAAAGAGAATGCAAATGGAGGTGATCAAGGCAAAGAAGGATTCTGATAGTGGCACATTTAGAGATTAGAATATGTTAATGGAAGAACAAAGGCAGTGTGTCAAAGGACAATCCAGATTCACTGCTCCATTCCATTTCCCCCTCCCCACAACATTATAAATCTCATTTTATTTCCAGTTCTCTCCAGCTCTGACAGAGCATCATCCAGATTAGAAACGTTAGCGTCCAGAATAGAAATGCCCGCAGCACGGTAACGCAAGTGGATAGCACTGTGGCTTCACAGCGCCAGGGTCCCAGGTTTTATTCCCCGCTGTGTCACTTTGTGCAGAGTCTGCACGTCCTCCCCGTGTCTGCGTGGGTTTTCCCCGGGTGCTCCGGCTTCCTCCCACAGTCCAAAGACGTGCAGGTTAGGTGGATTGGCCATGATAAATTGCCCTTAGTGACCAAAAAGGTTAGGATGGGTTCTTGGGTTACGGGGATCAGGTGGAACTGAGGCCTTAAGTGGGTCGGTGCAGACTTGATGGGCTGAATGGCCTCCTTCTCCACTGTATGTTCTATGTTCTCTCTCCACAGATGCTGTCAGACCTGCTGAGATTGTCCGGTAGTTTCTTTTTTGTTTCAGATTTCAACATCCGCAATAAGTTGCTTTTATATTATTGACAGTGACGATGGGAGTGACTTGTGTTTAGGATTAATAAACGTAGAAAAGTAGAAACATATTTAACTGGTAAATTGATGTACATCACAGGATTGATTTTAAGGACCTATTTTGACTCTGGAAGTAATTACATGTCAACGGATGAAAGAATGTTTTGAAGTAATGTACTTTGCAAAAGGGCTACCAGGCTCCATTCTGTGCCAAATCTCTCAATGTAATTATTACTGTAGACACTACATCATCGATTATTCATCTCTTTATAGTCTTCACAATATGCTGAAACATTTGAAGCTGATTCAACCTGAGCAACTTCCAAAGTTCATGATGGAAATAATCTGTTTAATGGCATTCTGTTTGGCGTGCACTAGGCTAATATTGGTCCTACTGAGGAAAGGTAATGGTCTGTTTCTGTAGTAGTGTTAAGACGTTGGCGGAGTCCAGTAACTTTAAAAATAAATTAGAGCTCCCAGTTAATAACTGAAATAATTGTGCCATTCCGATTTCACATTTTAAACAAGAACCTTTAACTGTGCAAGAGTTAACTAAAGCAAGTACTTACATTATATTTTCTACACATTTTAGTTGAAACCGAAAATCTCAATATAACACTTGCCATTCTACCTTTATATTCACCCAAGAGTTCTGCTCTACAGGCCTTTGAGGGGTTTTTCACAGCTCCTGAGACTAAACCAAAGTGTGCCACTGCTTTCAGGAATTCACTTTCATTCCCTGCTGGCAGTCTTTTTTCTTCAAGCCCCAACAGCTTGCAAGCACCAACCAACCCTTTCTATGATATCAGCGATAACCCCAAAACAAAGGCATACGTCCCAGCATAACCCACTTCCTTGGGAATATTACACATCAAGGATTTCCCAAATAATGTTTTAAACTAATTATTTCCAATTCTACACATGTCCTTTGATCTGAAAAGTACATCTATAATTAAAATCTCAAACATTTCTTTAATCTGAGGACATTACATGGATAATATAAGGTACTTATTTGAAGCGGTGGTGGTGTAGTGGTAATGTAATTGGGCCACACTAATGCTCTGGGCACATGGGTTCAAATCCCATCATTTCAATTGATGAAATTTAAATTAAATCAATAATAGGCTGGCACAGGGGTGGAGACAGGCGATCTTATGGTGGAAATAGGCAGTCGCATTTTTTGTCAAGAGCCTGGATTTAGAACATATGGAACTCGCCAAAGTGCAGCAAGTTACTTATTACCGTGGATCATGCCGTGGACATGGTAGAATGGGGCCTAAGGTGAGCTTTGCTGTTGTTCCCACTTCTGTATCATTGCCTCTGCAGTCCCCAAGTATCTATCCTTGCAAACCCCCCACACACCCTCTATTTCTCAGTACATGCTGTCTCTTGGTGAAATCATCTGAAAACAAAACATCAGGGCCGGAATTCTCCCCTACCCGGCGGGGCGGGGGGTCCTGGTGTGTTGGAGTGGCGTGAACCACTCCATCGTCGGGCTGCCCCAAAGGTGCGGAAGTCTCTGCACCTTTAGGGGCTAAGCCCTCACATTGAGGGGCTAGGACCACGCCGGAGTGGTTCCCGCTCCGCCGGCTGGTGTGAACGGCCTTTGGTGCCATGCCAGCCGGGGCCGAAAGGACTTCGCCAGCCAGCGTAAGTCCGCGCATGCGCCGGAGCGTCAGCGGCTGCTGACGTCATGCCGGCGCATGCGCAGGGGAGGGGATCTCTTCCGCCTCCACCATGGTGAAGGCGGAAGAAAAAGAGTGCCCCCATGGCACAGGCCCGCCCGCCCATCGGTGGGCCCCGATCACGGGCCAAGCCACCGTGGGGGCACTCCCCGGGGTCAGATCACTCCGTGCCCCCCCCCCCAGGGCCCCGGCGCCCGCCCGCGCCTCCAATCCCGCCAGTCAGGTAGGTGGTTTAATCCACGCCGGCGGGAGAGGCTTGTCAGCGGCGGGACTTTGGCCCATCGCGGGCAGGAGAATTGCCATGGGGGGCCCGCCGACCGGTGCGGCGCGATTCCCGCCCCTGCCGAATCCTGGGTGGCGGAGAATTCGGTACACGGTGGGGGCGGGACTGACGCCGGCCCCGTGCGATTCTCCGACCCGGTGGGGGGGTCAGAGAATCCCGCCCCAGGTTCCCTATGTACTTTGATGACACTCAGTTCAAACTCACCGCTGGACCCTCCACTAATTCTGGTTTGTCACACTCCTTGTCTGACACCCAATATTGGCTGTGAAGAAACTTCCTCCAATTAAATATTGGTAAATCTGA
This sequence comes from Scyliorhinus canicula, assembly GCF_902713615.1. Classification (NCBI taxonomy): domain Eukaryota; kingdom Metazoa; phylum Chordata; class Chondrichthyes; order Carcharhiniformes; family Scyliorhinidae; genus Scyliorhinus; species Scyliorhinus canicula. The sequence continues at coordinate 35,560,997 of NC_052166.1, read as the reverse complement.
AGTCATTGGGTGGAATCGTACCACATTTAGCTACTCCAGTTCAGACTGAAAAGCGGCGTGTAGCTCCCCAGCTGCACAGTCCAGTTTTCACTGTAGATGTTGAGCCTCTCTGAGAAAAAAAATTTAGCGGTCGGGGTTTACGCTGTCACTCTAGCAGAGTGGGGCCTTATCCACCGAGAGGAGGGTGCCACCTTTAAAGGGCAGCCCAATCAGCAGACAACCTGAAAGGTCCCCAGTTCCCCCACTTCACATAAATAAAGGATCTACCACCTCAACCCCCCACAGCAGAGGTTACAGGGCTCACTTACCCACTACCCCCCCCCCCCCCCCCCAGCCCACAACACCAACATCGAGGCACCACTCTTCTTTCTCAAACATCGGTAACCTCTTCTCACCCCCACTCCCATGCAAGCAAGAGAGCGAACACCACCTCCCCCACCCACTCCCCCAAACCACAGGAGTCCTGTGGTACTCTCCCTCCTCACAGGCTTCAGCCCTTCCAAACACATATAAATGTACCCCCCTCCCATGGGACTGCCCGGAGAGAGCCCACCCCTGGTACAGGTTGGCAATGCAGGTTGGTGTGCCAACCTGACAGTACAACCTGGCAGTGCCACCCTGTGCTGGCAGCAGTGACAGAGCACTGCCCAAGCATGCCCCTCTCCCCCGCGGGCTATACTTACCTTTGAGCCTCCGGGTGAATCCTATCAACTGAATCTCATGTTTTGAAACCTAATGTAAACCGTGCCAACGTGAGTGACTAATTATATTAAAATATATGCAAGACAAGGGCAGCACGGTGGCATAGTGGTTAGCATTGCGGACCAGGACGCTGAGGACCCGGGTTTGTATCCCGGCCTTGGGTCACTGCCGTGTGGAGTTTGCACGTTCTACCCGTGTCTGCGAGGGTTTCACCCCCAAAGATGTGCAAGATAGGTAGATTGGCCACGCTAAATTGCCCCTTAATCAAAAAAAATTTAAAATGTATGCGAGACCATTAAAATCTGGTTCTCGCCCTTTGTGGGCGTGAATCTTGTGACATCGCTGGTGAGGGGCGTGGACAATCAGAAACACAATCAGTCTGGAGAGAATCATGTTTCCCAAATGTCTCTGATTTTCCGCCTGCGTTGGCGATCCCACAGACCACTAATGCAGGCTCACCCTCATTGTCTTTGGTCACCGCCATAAACTCTATCCCCATGCGTCCCAGCGGATCTGGAGCCCCAGGTGTTTCACAGGAAGGGGTGGATACTGCTGAAGCAACATGGAGGTACTCGTGGAGGTGAAAAAATAAATAGTTACTTCAGAGGGGCAAAGCAGGCAGGTTCCTCGGTGGAGAGGAAACCACTTTGGCGGCAGATTCAGATCACAACTCTGGCCTTTGATGCTCTCATTTTGGGATGGCTTCACTGGGCCCCTGGCCTACTGCAGGGAAGCTGCTTCTTTTGAAATGGCAGGCCTCACCACATAGCAGGGTCTGCTGCACCATCAAATCGTATCTAATTACGGCCTTAATTAATCAAATTGGCTGCCTCCTTACATCAATGGCCAGCCAATCTGCATCATAGCCTGCCTCTGGGAATCCTGCCTGGTGATAGGAATGCCTCCCCACCCAATGGGGGCCTCTCTGTAGCTTAGCATGATGCTGGCAAATCATCGTTCCAATGTGGTTCCCCACTCTTTCCCTGGGATCCTGCCTCCAAGCTTGCCATCCTGTGACCGGAGAAATTCTGTGCGAGATGTCAATGAAAGCCTCAGTAGCTCTAATTGGTACAAAGCAGTTTTTCAACACTAAGTCTTGATTCCTAATTAGAGCTACCAATTTTGACGTAAGTAGGAATTCTGCTTTCAGCCTGCTCTGTCCAACTTGACATTGCTGCCATGTCCTTTATGAGTTTGCTGGATTTAAAACAATAAACATCTTTTTATATCGCAGCTAATTTTCTTCAGAAGAAGAGAAACTAAAGCCGCAATTGTCCGGCCGTTAGGATTCTCTTTTCCCATCGGCTGTGCGCCCCCACCCATGGATTTTCAGAGGCTTGAATGGAAAATCTAATTGACGTGCGACGGGAGTCCGTCTCCCCCCGCCCCCCCCGCCAGTGAACTGCACGCCACAGAGAAATGGGGGACTGAAGAATCCAGCCCTTAGTGTCTGCACTGGCTCAATGGTAGTACTCATCAGCAGATCATGAGTTCAGATTCCACTGCAGAAACTTGAGCCCGATGACTCGGCTGACTCTCCAGTGTAATAGAAAGTGAGTGCCTGACTGCTGGAGGTGTTAATCCATCAAACCAGCACCTACCCAGGTGGATTTAAAAAATCCCTCAACATTACTCGAAGAAGAGCAGAGGGGGTCACCCAGTATCCAGGCCAATATCTACACAGCACTTGCAAGGAGATGGTCTGCTCACTAATCCAATTGCTTTGTGTGGGATGTTGCTTTGCATAAATTTGCTTCTGCATTTCCTTGTGTGAACAACAGTGATCACATTTCAGAAGTACTTTAATAGCTTATGGGGCTCTGTGTCATCTCCTGAGCTCCTGCAAGACACTATTTAAATGTAAATGGTTTCTTAACTTTTGAGAAGACTACTGGGTGCCAGTTGCCTGTTTCTCCCTGTTTGTTACTGTTGTTGACCGACCTCGTCCTGATATTACCTTCATGAACTTACTTGAGAAGGGATCAAATAAGGCCGATACCTATCCCGTTCTTACAATATTCAACAAACATGCAAAACAATTGAGCTTGGCCCCTTTTAATGCAGGAGTTTTTGGGATGGTTCTTTTAATACGTTATCTGCAGATCCAGGATCCAGTAAGATGGAGCTACACTGATGACTTCTGAAAATCTATTGGGAGAATGCCCTTGCATTGACAAAAACACATTTAAAAGGAGCAGTTGATTTTCTTCCAGGATTGGCTTAAATTGATGGTTTTGTGGAGCATTACATTGGAAAGCTCAAATTTGAACTGTAGAAATTATACCGTGCAGTATTAAATTGGAAGTCATTTTGTTTCCAAACTTGCTGTGGGTTGTATCTGTTTTACAGTGTGCTGCACGATGCAACAAGTTTCCATTCATAACCAACACTTCCAGTGATTTAAAAATAAACAGGTAGAATTACAGCGTTTTCTTATCAACTAGCAATTATATGCTTCAAAGAATGTTTTGTTTCCCAATTAAATAGAATGTTACTTTTAACCTGCAAACTCATATTTCATATCAGTTATGTACAGCTATAAGACCCTAAGTCCATAAGTCATAGGAGCAGAATTAGGCCATTCAGCCCATCAAGTCTGCTTTGCCATTCAATCATGGCCGATATGTTTCTCATCCCCATTCTCCTGCCTTCTCCCCATAACCTCTGATTCCTCTATTAATCAAGAATCCATCTATCTCTGTCTTAAAGACACTCCGTGATTTGGCCTCCGTAGCCTTCTGTGGCAATGAGTTCCACAGATTCACACCCTCTGGCTGACGAAATTCATCCTCATCTCAGTTTTAAAGGGTTGTCCCTTCAGTCTGAGGCTGTGCCCTCAGGTTCTAGTTTTTCCTACAGGTGGAAACATCCTCTCCACGTTTACTCTGTCTAGCCTGTAAGTTTCAATAAGATCCCCCTTCATCCTTCTAATCTCAAACAAGCCCAGGCTTAGAGGGCCGAAGACCTTCCTGTGCTGTACTTTTCTTTGTTCTTTGATTACAGACCAAGAGACCTCAACCATTCCTCATCTGACAAGCTCTTCATTCCAGGGATCATTCTTGTGAACCTCCTCTGGACCCTTTCACTTTGGTTCCACCATTGCACCAGTGTTGCAACAATAACAATAATCCATCTGCAAGTAACTACCAGGAGTATCTTAAATGTTATGTAAACCATGTTCAGGCATCTTCCATTTTCCAGCTTCAGGTCCTGTATCTGATTTAATAACCTATCTATACAATCATAATAGAATCCTGCAGTGAAGAAGGAGGGCATTGTTTCTCTTCTTTTGCTGTGTGGGACACCTCAAAGCCTTCTGAGGAAGAATGTTCCTGTGGCAAGAAGAGGTTTAGTGGGTATTTTCACCTCTGCTTTTTGCCGTTGACCGTGGGCCATACTACCGGGATCCAGCCCCTCTCGTGGTTGTGGCATTCTGGGTGGAACCTGCACAGTGGTTGAAGTGCTGACCAGCTGTAGCATCATCAGGGTTTGAGGTATAAGGTTCTCAAACTGCTGCATCACTTGCACTTGCTGCAAACTTGCATCACTTCCACTGGCGGTGTCATGGTCATCTCATGGATGGTTGGCTGGTCTGATCTTTGAGAGTTTTCTGGGACCTGCAATGAGATGAACCTGCTCCACACCGAGAGAAGAGCATTCAGAGCGGACGTCTCAGTCTGAATACTCTTTAAGTGTTCGAGTACTCAGGACCATGCAGTTGTGCTTGGTTAAAGACAGTGGTCGTCTTGACATCTCTACAGTCTTGAGAAGATCCAAGGCTCCGCAGGCATTCCTACCTGTGGGAGGGAAAGGCTGGTTAGGGATTATGTTCATCAGCTGGATGACCTGTTTTCCAGCATCTGTCAGTGGTTCCAGGATCATGCCAGTGACTGGAGTCTGAATTATCTGGTCCCGTAAAGTGGGAAGCCTGTTGTTCAAAGCCTTTCACCCATAGTTCCTGGTCTGATAAGACTGGCACCCGAATCTAATTTAAAACATACTGGATGGCCATTGACAAAAATGTCTGCATTCCAAAATAAGAAACCACCATCTTTGACCAAACACAGGAAACACAGCCTTATGCCTTCTGGGTTTTCAGTCTCGACCCCGCGGATTATTTTTGGGCCTTCTGTGCATCCAGTGTCCAATTCTGTTACGGTAGAAGCACGGGCTATACTCGCAGTCCACCAATCTCTCCTGTGAGGGCACTTTGCACCACTGCGTTGACGAGGCCCTTCTGCTGGGCGGTTCAAGAATTGATTCCCCTGATTTGGGTTGTCCCTATCTCTTTGTGGCCTGAGAAGCTGGAATGGAGTTGGCCTCTACCCCATGTTTTATTCTCTCCCTTTCAGGTTGTCCTGTGCTGCTCACAGAATTCTGATCATCAGGATTGGCTTTTCCAGGGTTAGATCTTCCTTAGCTTCGAGGAGGTCAGAGGGCATATCATCTCTCACACCCAGCACTATTCTTTCTCCGATGAGTGGAAACTTTAAACCTCTGTATTCATAACTTTCTACCATCCTGTAGAGATCATTTGTGAATTAATCTATAGGTTCCCCAGGCAGTTGGAGTCTCTTATTGAATTCGGCTCGCCCGAGTATTTTGATTAGTTGTCATATATTCATCAACTGGACTATTTTATAAAATCACTTTTTTTCCTGTGCTGTTACAAAATGGAGAATTGGTAAACTAACAAAGGATGGCTTGATACCTGATGCCTTGCAGCAGCTTTAAGCTAACAGGGGCCAGGGCAACGAGGAGTCTGTTCCAGCTACCTCTGCACAAAGCCATAATTTTCCATTATGGTGCTAATGGCCAAAGTACTACCAGACCTAGGACCACAGAGTCAACAAAGAGAGCAGCAGTTAGTAACCTAATATCAGTGTCTCAAAAACAAAAGGAATCCCGACTCCAATTAAACACCTAGATTACAGTCTTGGGAATATAGATCCTGGGTAGGACTCTCCATTTGGGAGACTACGTACTCCCACCGGAGATGAATTGCCTCTGATTTACGTTCACGCTGGGAGCAGGAATTGCAAGGGATTCCCTTACGAATCCTGCTATCGGGTGGCAATTTTGAGTGGGAATCCCAATAACAAGGTGCAGTGGCTGGGCCCTTCTTCGCCCGCATCGTAAATGTGCCCCCCCCTTCCCCTCCCCCCTTACCCACCATTAGATTTTCTGCATCAAAACTTCACTCCACATTTCAAATTGACCTGAACCTTCCCATGACCCCCGACCAGAGACCCCTCCCCATAACGATCCCCACCAGAGGCCTCCCATTACAGACACATTCCTGGAAGCCCCCGATTACACAGACACTTTCCTGGAAGTGCCCATAAGAGAGAGCCCTGCCTGGAAACCCCTAATAAGAGAAACCCCTGCCTGGAATCCCTCCCATTATAGAAACCCCTGCCTGGAAGCCTTTTTTCGGAAGGAACATTCCAGTTGACTCATGATTCTGGACACATGAAAAACCAATATGTATTTTTATTGTGGTTGTGTGCTGAACCCTCTTCCTTTTCCCTAATCTCCCATTAATTGTGTCAGTGTAAAAAGGGGTGGACACTGAAACCCCTCTCATGCATGTGTGTGTAGAAAAATAAAATAACTGTTATTTTCATCAGGTTTGCCATGCAAGTCATTAATAGAGGATTGGACCATTTTTATTAAAGGGATGGGTAAAAATATAGAACTTTTTAAAAATAAATTTAGATTACCCAATTATTTTTTTCCAATTAAGGGGCAATTTAGCATGGCCAATCCACCTACTCTGCACATTTTTGGGTTGTGGGGGCGAAACCCACGCAGACACGGGGAGAATGTGCAAACTCCACACGGACAGTGACCCAGAGCCGGGATCGAACCTGGGACCTCAGCGTCATGAGGCAGTTGTAACCACTAGTAACCACTAGGCCACCGTGCTGCCCTAATATAGCACTTATAAAGGGGGAAATCAGAATTGAAAAAAACACCTATTTGCAGACGGTAGACAGTGGGAAAATCGGGACAGTTTAAATTAACCCCCCGTCCTGTTCGTGCCATTCTTAACTTAAAATAAATTCTGACACTGTAATAGTGAAAGCTACAGCCTGGAACTTTAAAAGATGTAGCGCACCCTTGCAGGTTCTGTCGACTCTACAATCTGAAGCTAGACTTTCAAGAGGAAATTAGTGGAATCTTCAGCTATAGTAGAAATTTATGCCTTTGGATTCCAGCTCTTTTCCGTTGAGGGTTTTCTTCAAATCTTTTTTCTCTCTGCACCCTCGGCTTCTTTTGGGAACCTCCTTCAGGTCAGAATCTATGCTAAAGTTTTATCTGAATCTTCCAGCAAGCTTGTTTCAGTATTTTAGAGAGGATTGAGTGCTTTTGATTCTCTGCTGCATCATGTTGGGGGGAGTGGGGCAAAACAGTGTCTTAAATAAATCTGTACAGTCTTCAGTACTAGAACTGTTTACATGTACAGTAAAGGGTACAGGCTGTGAGTTTTCTACTTGCCTAAGTCTTCGCACATCTCTGCTCAACCCTCTACTGACCCCTGGGTTTGAATCATGTGCTCGCTTACATCACTGTGTGGGCGGTACCGTACTCAGTCCCACATTAACCCTGCATGTGCCAGATCTTTACACTGCAATACATATTGGTAGTGTGATCTGTACTTATTTTTGTTCAGGCTTCAGAATATTTTAATTATTACTTTAATGTTTGTTCATTGAGGACAGTATGGCTGCTAAGGATATACTTGTGTCTTAATAGGGTGGCATGTGGCGCAGTGGTTAGCATTGGGACTGCGGCACTGAGGACCCGGGTTCGAATCCCGGTCCTGGGTCACTGTCCGTGTGGAGTTTGCACATTCTCCTCATGTCTGCGTGGGTTTCACCTCCACAACCCAAAGATGTGCAGGTTAGGTGGATTAACCACACTAAATTACCCCTTAATTGGAAGAAAAAATTGGTACTCAAAATTTATTTAAAAAAAATATTTGTGTCTTATTATAGAATTTTCCATGGATTGCTGGGAAGTTGACAGTAAATACTTTGCACGTTCTGTTGGCTTAGGATATATACTACCACATAGAGTGAACAAAGGAGCCTTTGGTGCAAAAAATCACCATCTGTTATTGAACGTCATTTGAAGCTGTCATGTCTATGGGCAAAGGAGTAAATGAGAGGCATGGAAATGTCATGCTTGCTCGTTGGAATCTTTGTTTAGTTCCAGATGTGCACCGTGATGTGCTCCGGATGGGTGTGATATGGTTTGGAGGCAGTTGTTTTTGGAAACAGCTTGGGTGGGATGTTCCAGACATTGTGTACCCAACCCAACATAGACCCAACAGACAGCACGGCACATTGAAGTCACTGGGTGGCGCAGCGGGCGACACCATCGTTCTTCATCTTGGGATCCTGGTTTGAAATGCAGTCCAGATTACACCCTAATGTGATACAGACCAGTTGTATCGTAAAGGTATAAACCATTTGCAACTGGCACAGCAGTTCTCTTAATACTGGAAACGGAGAATTTGAATTGTCTGAAACTATTAAATGTCCTCAGTCTTTGGACCGTTATTATCTGTAGCCTAATTCTTCAGTTCCTCTGCTTCTGAGTTCTTATAACCACCATTCCTTCATTCCACAATGCCTTTATTTTTTTAAATAATAATTAATGGGATGTGGGCATCACAGGGAGCCATGGTAGCACAGTGGTTAGCACAGTTGGTTCACAGATCCAGGATCCCAAGTTCAATTTCCAGCTTGGGTCACTGTCTGTGTGGAGTCTGCACGTTCTCCCCATGTCTGCGTGGGTTTCCTCCGGGTGCTGCGGTTTCCTCCCACAGTCTAAAGATGTGCAGGTTAGGAGGATTGACCATGATAAATTGCCCTTGGGTTAGGTGGGGTTACTGGGTTACGGGGATAGGGTGGTGTGGGCTTAAGTAGGGTGCTCTTTCCAAGAGCTGGTGCAGACTCGATGGACTGAGTGGCCGCCTTCTGCACTGTAAATTCTATGATCTATGATCTGATAAGGCCAGCATATGTTGCCCACCCCTAATTACCCCTTCACCTGAGAGCAGTTAAGAGTCAAACACATTGCTGTGGATCTGGGGTCAGATGTCAGCCAGACCAGGCAAAGGTGACGGGCTGGATTCTGCGACCCACCGCGCCTGATTTCTGGTTCAGCATGCCGGTGGGATGTTCCGTTTCGCCGGCTGGTCAATGGGGTTTCCCATTGTGGGCAGCCCTTTGCCGTCAGGAAACCCCTGGGCTGCCGGCAAAACGGAGCATCCCAACGGCGGAAAATCCAGCCCGATAGCTTTCCATCCCAAAAAGGCATTAGTGAACAAGGAAAGTTTTTACAACAATCGACGATAGTTGCCATGGTCGCCGTGACTGAGACCAGCTTTCATTGTCAGATCTATTGAAACTAAATTCCACCTGCCCCCATGGTTGGATTTGAACCCACACCCCCAAAGCATAAGCCTCTGGATTACTATTACCATTGACATTACCATTGCACGACATCTCCCCCACTCTAGCTGTGACACTCCAGAATTCCCTTGTTCAGCCTCTTCACCGCTCCACCTCCTCATTTTTCTTAACATCTACACCTTTAACATCTGGTCGCTCAGTCCAATCTGGTTCAACTGTTTTCCTTCAGCTTCTGCGTAACACCGTGGAACATTTTTCCATGTTGAATTTGCTTTCTAAGTTTAAGAACATTGTTGTTATTTTAAAAAGCAATCTGGATGTTCCCATCACTTAATAATGGGTGACAGCTGAGGGAAAACAAATAAAAAGGGTGATGATCAGAAGCCTATAACACAGAATATAGTTCATAAAATTGACAATCTCAAAGCGCATGTGGCGCTCATTGACCTGTGGAGTAGAAACCTCGTACTGATGTACCGATGTTGGGTTAAATTACATTACTGAAAGGGTGCAGAAAGAGATCCAGGTTCTACTGAACCTGTGAGTGCTTGACTTGATGTTAAATGTAAAACATAGAAAGCTGAATGGCTGTTCAAACATACCTGGGCAAACAATTGCATCCTAAAAAGGAAGACAATATGCATTCCTCAGTTAATATTGTTCATCACAATTATCAACACATTCAATCATTTGACGATAGAATGGTAGAATGATTACATCAGCCGGCAACTGGATCCTCCAGTCCGACAATGGGGTTGTTGTGTTATGTACTCTGGGATAACACAGGCTGCAACTCGATGCAGCTTTGACCAAAAGATACTCCAGTCTTTGAAGTAAGTTCAATGTGATTTATTGAACCATTAACACAGTTCTCTATGAGTTTGACTTTCCTGCTAATCTTGCTAGAGTAACTCAGTCTAACTAACCAGTCTGCTCTAAGCCACGTGGTGGGTGTGATGCTTCTGATCTACCCCTGTCATACTCACTTAAGTGTCACCTGTGGAAAGAGACAGTGCATGTGTGCCCTGTCCTTATATATGGGTTGTGTAATGCTCCCTTGTGGTAGTGTCACCTCTGGGTGTCTTGACTGCCCATTGGTCGTGTCCTATTCTATGTGTTCATTAGCTGTATGTCTGAATGTCATGACTTCTCTGGTGCTCCCTCTAGTGTTTACTTAGTCGTAGTGTATTTACATTAACCCCTTGTGTATTTGGAGTGGTGCATATTGCATATCACCACAGTGGTTTTCCATTATGGGCATCCCCCTCCCCCCGCCGTCGGGAAATCCACGGGCGTGAGTGCGCTGTCGGTGAAGCGGAGGATCCCGCTGATGGAGAATCCAGCCCAGAGTTTTTGGCAGGAAAGGAAGGGAGATAAAAAAAGGAAGGGGTGCAACATCATTAGTTGAAGAATCAACTACAACTGTGAGGAGAATTAATATATTGAATGAAGCATCAAATGAGGCCATAGGGATAGAGTTTAGGAATAAATTTGGGGCAGCCACACTGCGAAGGCTGTACTTTGGACCCCGAAATACCAGCAGGGAGTTAGAAGGGCAAATGTGTCAACCGATTTCTGCGTGCAAAAACAATAGGGTAATGTGTCTTCAACTATCCTAATAGCAATTAGGGTACGAGCAGTGCGAGGGGCTCAAGGGTGAAAAATTGTTGAACTACATTCAAGAGTAGTGTTTCAGCCAGCACGAACAAGACCAAAGAGAGGGGGCACAATTCTGGATTTGACCTTAGGAAATGAAGCTGGGCAAGTGGATGAAGTAGCAGTGGGGGAGCATTTTTGAGATTGTGACCACAATATAGTTCGAATTAGCACCATTATGGAAAAGGCCAAAGGTATAACAGGAGTAAAAGTTCCAAATTGGGGGGACAAATGTTACAAATCTGAGAGGCAAGAATGGATTGAATACCGCTATTGAAGGGAAAAACTATGTCAAAACAGTGGGAGGTATTCAAAGGCGAAACTCTACCGGCACAGTGTAGACATGTGGTACTGGGTGGTACTGCCTGATGTAGAGCCCGCTGGTTATCCATGAGCATACAGGCCAAGGAAAAGCAGAAAAAGAAAGCTTATGACAGTCAGAAAAGATTCAAAACTATAGAAAGCCGAGACTAGAAAGTACAGGGTAGAAGTAAACATGGAAAGTGGGAAAGTAACGAGAGGATAGGAAAAACTATTGCCATAGACATACATGATAACTTGTGGGTTGATTCAGAAGATGTGTGCAGTGTTTTCTTTTTTTTTAAATAAATTTAGATTAGCCAATTATTTTTTCCAATTAAGGGGCAATTTAGCGTGGCCAACCCACCTACTCTGCACATTTTTGGGTTGTGGGGGCGAAACCCACGCAGACACGGGGAGAACATGCAAACTCCACACGGACAGTGACCCAGAGCTGGGATTGAACCTGGGACCTCAGCGTCGTGAGGCAGTTGTGCTAACCACTAGGCCACCGTGCTGCCCCGTGTGCAGTGTTTTCAATGAGTAATTTGTCTCCATCTTCGCTGAGGAGAGGAATAATTATAGTGAGAAGAAGTAATTGAGGACTGGGATCCTTGAAGGTGGGTAATTCACCAGGGCCAGATGGATTGATAATCAGGGCCAGATGGATTGTATCCCAGGCTTTTGAAGGAAGCCAGGGTGGAAATAACAGATGCTCTGATGATCATTTTCCAATCATCACTAGATACAGGGGAAGTACCAGAGGATTGGAATGTTGTACCATTATTTACAAAGGGTGCGAGGGCTAGGTCAGAAAGCTATAGGCCAGTCAATCTGACTTGAGTGGTGGGCAAATTATTTGAAACAGCCCTGATAGACGGCATTAACTGTCACTTGATCAGGGACAATCAGCATGGTTTTGTTCGGAGAGCATCGTGCCTTGCTAATTTAAAATACATTTTTGAGGAGGATTGATGAGGGTAGTGTAGTGGATGTTGTTTGCATGGATTTCAGTAAGGTATTTGAAAAGATCTCACATGGCAGACTGGACAGAAAAGTAAGATCTCGTGTGATACAGGGAAAGGTGGAAGGTGGATCCAAAATTGACTCAGTGACAGGAAATAAGGGGCAAAGATGGATATTCCTATGAATGGAAGACCATTTCCAGTGGTGTACTTTACATTCTATAATTCCTTTTGCATAAAATAATTAAGTTAAACAATTAAGAAATATTCCTTTGCTATGTCTTAAAAACTTGGCTTTTCGCAAATCAGGGAGCAGTACATTATTTTGTGGTCGGGTTTACTGTGTTTAAGGTTGATCTACAACGGATAGTTAGGATATTTACTGTTAGGATATCATCTGTGTCTGTCTGCTACCAGTCCTCTGTTAAAGTTAGGTTTACTGTTGTGTACCAAGTGTCTGTCGAATTCCCAGACACTTGCGTGCCTGAAACTCTCAAGTGATTTAGCCAGGCGCTGGCACTTGAACACCTGACCAGTGGCCTCATTTCCACAGTTTCCAGCTTATTAACCTTGGAGATGGCAGAATGAGTACAGTTCAAGGCAATCTCCATAACAAAGGAGAAGAAAAAGTCATCAATCCAAATTTCCCTTGCCGTGATCAGTTGTTGAGGATCTACTTTTTCCACAAAAAAAAGCATGTTTTCAAGCACTGTGCAAATGGTTACTAGCCTATCAGGTAACACCTGCTGGTGAGGCTTCATTAAGAAGCTTTAGCTGTTGAAACATTTCCTCAGCTGCATTGGAAAGGGCAGGGCTTGAATGTGGTCTTCACTTAAAATGTCATTCAGCTGCACAGTTCCATATGTTTGGATCTACTTCGAGCAGCTGATAGAACCTCTCAGCACAATGGTGAAGATATGTTTCGTGATCTGTTTATTTGTTACTTTATCGCAGAAGACTGCCATTGTTAATGGTGACAACAATAAGGTAGGAAACTAGTACTAATTATATCAGGCATATAAAAACTAATATACAAGTCAAATGAATTCTGTCTCTTGATTGATAGCACAGCTTTGCACATTGTTCTGTAGTACTGTGCAAAGGTTTGATTCATGGATATGTTTAAGTACTCCTGTTCAAACATATTTTCTGAAATGTTTTAATTCCTTGCATCATTATCGAATAGCAACATTTGAAATGTGCTCAACTACATTTTTTGTAAAGGACGTTTCTAACCAAATAATAGCTTAACCTCAGTACTTGGTTGCATTATATGTGCTTTTATGAATGTTAGTTCATTAGCAACTAAGCGATGATAACTTTGAAAATCTCTCGTTATTCAGTTCAGTTATTCATTCCGTTCAATTGTCAACAGTCCATTTGTACTGCATCAGACTTTCGAATTAGGTCTGCACGGTGGCACAGTGGTTAGTACTGATGCCTCACAGCGCCAGGGGCCCTGGTTCAATTCTAGCCTTGGGTAACTCTGTGTGGAGTATGCACATTCTCCCCGTGTCTGCATGGGTTTCCTCTGGATGCTCCGGTTCCTCCCACTGCCCAAAGATGTGCAGGTTAGGTGGATTGGCCATGTTAAATTGCCCCTCAGCGTCCAAAAGGTAACGTGGGATTACTGGGTTACAGGGATAGGTTGGGTGCTCTTTCATAGGTTCGGTGCAGACTTCTGCACTGTAGAGATTCTATGATTCTATGAAGGGAGTTGGTCGAACAATGTTCAGAGCAATGTTCAAGAGAAGGGAAACATTTTCCTTTTTATTTGGTTATGTTAGTTTGTATCGTGGCTTTGCTGACATTCACACCCGGGCTCCACGCATTGTTACCGCCACTTACCACACATCAAGGAAATATGCTGCTCAGTAATGGGCAGCCGTGTGCTTTGTAGGATTTATTATCTCAGCATTGGAGGAAAGCTGCAAATGGACACTTGTCAGAGAAGTAGTGTTGAATATAATTCAAAGCAGGGCGGTTTCCTGAATTGGTGATTAACCTGATTGCTTTGTTAATAGTAGCTGTACGTAAGTTTCTTTTGCCTTAGCTCGAGTCGTATGCATGTCCATTCCAACAGCAGTGCACTGGTTGTGCAGTTTAAAAAGCAGATTGAAAGCTTGACTCACTGACTTGCAAATATCATTGAATTGCAACTTGTATTGGAAAATGCCTGTATTGTGAAATGCAACCCTCAATAATTTGAAATGAGTAAGTATTCTGTACCTGTTGTTACTTTTTGCTGAGTATGTGAAAGGCACTGCCATCACTTCCTGGAAGTTAACACAGCCCCTTATCTTGGAATAGTCTACAGTGGCAAAGCAAAAAGTGCTTGCTGCAGACAATGAAGAGAATTGCGGACAAAGATCTGTCTACCTCTGTGGATACAGACTTCCCCTTTCATAACGTTAGTTTGACTCTGGCACCAAGTTAAGGGATCTCCAGGTATCCTGCTAGAGGCTAACCAACCAACCAATCACAGTGGTGTATTCTCACAGTTGGCAAAACGGGACATAAAACCACTGACGTCCTTCACTTTTAATTTTACAGAGAGCTAACTAAATGAATGGGGTATACATATGGGAATAAGGCAGAAACTAAAATATCATACTTTGAATTCTATTTTTAAAATATGTGGATTTACTGATCAGCAATTTGACATCAATGAACATAAAATTATTCTTTCAAGCCCAGTCAGGCTATTTGATAGTACACCATTAAAATCACAGGTACACTTTATTCAGCAAGGTACACTAAACATTTCAAGGATAGGCTTGATTTTCAGTATGTGGTTGGGAACTGGGCACCCATTTTGAGGTTACAACTCCATACTGTGGCTGTCTGCAGACGCAGATCCCCTAATTGGGCTAGAGACGAGCTTGAGATCCAATTAGTGTCGCTGAGCACTGCCAAGAGGCAGGAAGTAACTATGGAGTGCAATGCTGAAATGCAGACGGGAGCCTTGACTGGGTTTCCCACTGCCTTTTAAAGTTGAGGATGCGAAGAATCAGTGGGCCAGCAGTCTCCTGAAGCAGAGAATTGGCCAACCAGCCAGCAGACCCCACTCTGATAGAATAACCCGTTCAGCCAAAATGTTTTTTCTTCAACATGAACATTAAATCAGGCTGACTTAATGGCTCCCCACATTGCAGCCGACAACTGTGCACTAATGTGCACCAGACTGTTTGCTTTTGCCGATTTGCGATTTCAAAATCTCCTCCTGACCGTGCCCAGTTCATTAGCGGGGAACTAATTAGAGGCGAGTGGGGCCCGAAGGCATCGGAAAAACGTCACGCCATCTGGGAGTCCTATTTGGATAGCACGCCTGCACCAAACCCACCCCCAAGTGATTGGAAAATCTTGGCCGAAGAGTAGAGCTTCTTGTCAGATCAGTGATTTCTAATTGATTGTAATCTAGAGAGACCTGAACAGTGCACCCTTTGGAGAAGGGTAGGATCACTGGCAGCAATGTTTGGATTTCTGGGTTTTAATTACAAAGCAATGGCAGAAATATAGAAATATATTCAGGAAGATTGTTTTATCGCAAATAGGTTGACTCAGACCTTTTAAAAGCAGTAAATACTTAACAGATAGTAGTGCGGACATGAGCTTATGTTTTGGATAGATAGAAGACAGGGCTATAATTTAACATTTGCAGATGAAACCAACATAACTTCACTCAGCTTAATGTACTACACATGCACTGGTTTTTGTGAATGTATGGTTACTATTTGTGTTTCTGATTTAAATAGTTGTTAGTTGTTTATAATTCCCAAAAATGTTCTTGTAGAATGATTATTTGTAGGAATGTTCCCTTTGCTGACTGTTTTTGTTGCTCCTCAGGGTTCTGAATATATAACCCCTAGGATGAATACAAGATCCACCTTGTCTGGGACTTTGTCTAAAGGAGCCATAAGGGTCTTTCCTACTGTGAACATTACTGCTACAGACTCTGGACCAAGAAGGCCACTTGAAGATAATCAGCATGGGAGCACACAACTGCTAAACCTTCCTTACAATGAAATAACAAATTCAGGACCAGGGAGGCCGATTATTAACATCAGCTATCCAACATTTACACTAAATACTACAGGTTTTTCAAATGCCATTCACCAAGTTCCTGATTTCAAACTCAATAAAATACAGGAAGATAATGATGAGTGGGCTAATTTAAAGACTTCCAATAAACTTGATGAACTTATTGGTGAAGAGTACTACTTACCAGTAACTGGAGATCAGGGAGATATCACAGTCCATGAACGAAAAGAGGCTCGAGAGTTAATAGTTTCTGATAAAGCAACTACGATGAATTACGCAGATATGCAGACAATTTTGTTAAGCATCCCTACACCCGGAGACGTGTTGTTGTCTCAAACGGAAACAGGTCCACAGCAGGAAGAATACATGCCGGCAGAATATGATAATCTTGCAAATGAAGAATTTCCAGACTCGAAGAAGATGAGATGGTATGAGGTAGATATTGATCTAGATGGTGAGCATTTACCAGGTGAGAACAGCAAAGGAGAAATTACCTCCAGTGAAGAGATCAAGGAGATGGATCTGATAGAAATGACCACCCCTTGGGAAAGTGACAACCATCATGAGACTTCAATGAGCACTGCAAACCAAACAGCGACCCATCCAATTTACAAAGGAGAAACTATGAAACGGGCAGGACGTCCTGGGCCACCGGGTCCCCGAGGCCCAATAGTAAGTAAACTACAAAATCATGGAAAGAGAAACTACAAGGTCTTGTCTTGTCCTTAAAAAAATGTAGAACGTGGGGGCAGCACAATGGTGCAGTGGTTAGCACTGCTGCCTATGGTGCTGAGGACTTGGGTTCGATCCCGACCCTGGGTCACAGTCTGTATGGGGTTGGCATATTCTCCCTGTATTTAACAAAAAAAATTTATACAGTAAATAAATAGAAAATACAGAGGACTGAAGTTGAAGCTGGAGGTGACGGTCATTAGCCCGAAGGTGCGGCAGGGGTGAGGGAGGTATTAAAAGAGCAATAACAAATGGCGGGAAGGGGCAAGGGTGTAAATATCGGGGGAAATTCGACACCTTGTCTGAGGTGGATTGGCCACACTAAATTGCCCCTTAATTGGAAAAAGAATAATTGGGTATTCTTTTTTTTTTAATTTTAAATGTAGAACTTGCATAAAAGAATGGATTATTTAGTATGGGGATGCATTGTATATAATTCAGGAGTCATAAGTGACCTGCAAATATGTGAAGTCCCCTATTAATTTTGCATTTATTTTTATGTACAAATATGATGGAGATCCAAGATTCCAAGTATTAGAGAAAAATAATCAAGAGCTTACCACCGTAACACATTTGTTGTACCATTTTGCCATATTGAATTTATATTATCCCATATATTAATGCTTAAATCTCATCACATTGAGCACATAAATGAGGTAGAAGGTTTTCTTGTTGGTTAAAGTAGTGCAGCCTGCAGACTAGGAAGGTCATGGGTTCAATCACCAGTTGACAAAGAAAGAAAGTCTGGTAATAATAACAGAAATGCAAAAAGCAAAACTATTTACTCATGGGTGTTTTAGTAGCCAGGTGTTATAGAACATAGAACATAGAAAAATACAGCACAGAACAGGCCCTTCAGCTCACGGTGTTGTGCCGAACTTTTTTCCGAGATTAAGAACAAATTAATCTACACCCCATCATTCTACCATAATCCATGTACCTATCCAATAGCCGCTTGAAGGTCCCTAATGTTTCCGACTCAATTACTTCCACAGGCAGTGCATTCCATGCCCCCACTACTCTCTGGGTAAAGAACCTACCTCTGACGTCCCCCCCTATATCTTCCACCATTCACCTTAAATTTATGTCCCCTTGTAATGGTTTGTTCCACCCAGGGAAAAAGTCTCTGACTGTCTACTCTATCTATTCCCCAGATCACCTTATAAACCTCTATCAAGTCGCCCCTCATCCTTCTCCGTTCTAATGAGAAAAGGCTGAGCACCCTCAACCTTTCCTCGTAAGACCTACTCTCCATTCCACTCTCCATAAGGGTCCACATTAACCCTTACCAACTTTTACAGATGCACTATAGAGAGCATCCTATCGGGCTGCATCACAGCCTGGTATGGCAACTGCTCGGCCCAGGACCGCAAGGAACTTCAGAGAGTCGTGAATACTGCCCAGTCCATCACACAAACCTGCCTCCCATCCATTGATTCCATCTACACCTCCCGCTGCCGGGGGAAAGCGGGCAGCATAATCAAGGATCCCTCCCACCCGGCTTACTCACTTTTCCAACTTCTTCCATCGGGCAGGAGATTCAGAAGTCTGAGAACACGCACGAACAGACTCAAAAACAGCTTCTTCCCCACTTTCACCAGACTCCTAAATTACCCTCTTATGGACTGACCTCATTAACACTACACCCATGTATGCTTCATCCGATGCCAATGCTTATGTAGTTACATTGTATATATTGTGTTGCCCTATTATGTATTCTCATGTATTTTCTTGAATTCTGTTTAATTCCCTTTTCTTCCCATGTACTGAATGATCTGTTGAGCTGCTTGCATAAAAATACTTTTCACTGTACCTCGGTACACGTGACAATAAACAAATCCAATCCAATCCAATCCAATTCCAGGCAACATCCTGGTAAATCTCCTTTGCACCTTTTCCAAAGCTTCCACATCCTTCCTAAAATGAGGCAACCAGAACTGCACACAGTACTCCAAATGTGGCCTTACCAAGGTTTTGTACAGCTGCATCATCACTTCACGGCTCTTAAATTCAATCCCTCTGCTAATGAACACTAGCACACCATAGGCTGTCTTCACAGCTCTATCCACTTGAGTGGCAACTTTCAAAGATCTATGAACATAGACCCCAAGATCTCTCTGCTCCTCCACATTGCCAAGAACCCTACCGTTAACCCTGTATTCCGCATTCATATTTGTCCTTCCAAAATGGACAACCTCACACTTTTCAGGGTTAAACTCCATCTGCCACTTCTCAGCCCAGCTCTGCATCCTATCTATGTCTTTTTGCAGCCGACAATAGTCCTCCTCACTATCCACTACTCCACCAATCTTCGTATCGTCTGAAAATTTACTGACCCACCCTTCAACTCCCTCATCCAAGTCATTAATGAAAATTACAAACAGCAGAGGGCCCAGAACTGATCCCTGCGGTACGCCACTGGTAACTGGGCTCCAAGCCGAATATTTGCCATCCACCACCACTCTCTGACTTCTATCGGTTAGCCAGTTTGTTATCCATCTGGCCAAATTTCCCACTATCCCATGCCTCCTTACTTTCTGCATAAGCCTACAATGGGGAACCTTTATCTCAGTGTAATGTCATTGCAGCACAACTCTGACTTCCAATCCCCCTTCAAAGAACAAATAAACAACTGTAAAGCACAGCACCAGGCCCTTCGGCCCACCAAGCCTGAGCCGATCATGATAACTGTCTAAACAAAACCTACACCTGGGGTCAGTATCTTACCATTCCCATCCTAGTCCTGTATTCGTCAAACGCCTCTTAAAACATCGCTATCGTATCTGCTTCCACCACCTCTCTGGCAGCGGGTTCCAGGCACTCACCACCTTCTGTATAAAAAAACTTACCTCGCACATGTCCTCTAAACTTTCCACCTTGCACCTTAAACCTATGTCCCCCAGTAATTGATTTTTCCACCCTGGGAAAAAGCGTCTGACTATCCACCTCATCCACCTGCGTTGCCACTTTCAGTGATCTGTGGACCTGTACGCCCAGATCTCTCTGCCTGTCAATACTGCGCAGGGTTCTGTCATTTACTGTATACCTAGTTTGTGTTCTTTTTCAACATTTCACTTTCAAACGGTATTCTATCAGTTACGAATCAAAAGTCCAATGAAAAATAAACTAATCAGGAAATCATTTATTCCAATGACATATAATGCAAAAAATCTATCTTCCTGTTCAAGTTTAGATATAATTGTACTTTAAATTAAACCTTTTATTATTCATACCAATTGCTGTAACTCATGATTTATAATGTCTAAGATAATTACTTAGTTACAAGCCTTTCCGGATTAAGCTCCCTCGCATTGCAAAAAAATCATTTTTTTTCAAATGACCTCATTGAAAAGTCATAAATTAAGATTGCTTCTATACCTGGTTTATGTCTTTGATGCTTTGAGGCAGTTATTGGGTCAAGGTCAATGCAAAGGGCATATGCTCCACTGCTTAGTATTCACTCATTAAGAGGGAGAATAATTCATCCTGACAACTTCTGCGCGCCACTTAAGGCCATGTGAACAGAATGAGTCATTCCACAATATAGTGTAGAGATGGGGAACAAGCCTCTCACATCACAGAGAAATTATGTGGCAGAAAAGAATTCTCATTACCTTAATGACAAGCAGATCAATGCACACAATATTAAAAATGCAATAAATAAAACAAACAATTACCATATCACTCCATTGTGACAATATATTGCGGGCAGCACGGTAGCATAGTGGTTAGCACAATTGCTTCACAGCGCCAGGGTCCCAGGTTCGATTCCCGGCTTGGGTCACTGTCTGTGTGGAGTCTGCACGTTCTCCCAGTGTGCGCTTGGGTTTCCTCCAGGTTCTCCGGTTTCCTCCCACAGTCCAAAGATGAGCAGGTTAGGTGGATTGGCTATGCTTAATTGCCCTTAGTGTCCAAAATTGCCCTTAGTGTTGGGTAGGGTTGCTAGTGTGGGCTTGGGTAGGGTGCTCTTTCCAAGGCCCGGTGCAGACTCGGTGGGCCGAATGGCCTCCTTCTGCACTGCAAAATCTATGATTCTATAAAGGTGTTTCTTTGTTTCAGTTTGCAATTGAAATTTCCTGCAACTAAGTAATTAAAATATATTTGGTTCAGATTACTTGCATTTGAAGATTGGCTTAATTAACACCACTTATTATTACACAATGAATGTACTATAATTAGCTCCCCCACATAGCTTGGATTATATGTTTTCTTCATTTCTGCAGCATTTTAACAAATTTTGTTCCAATACACGATCACTGCTTATGCAAAATGAAAACTTTCAGACATCTTTTTCTGTACAACGACACCAATAAGTTGAAATAAACATTGCCTCGTTGCGACAATGGAAATTTATTTAGAAGTTGATCTTTACATGCAATTTTCCTTTTGGAATGTAACAAAGACAAGTATTTTTCTAACTTGAACTCGGAAATGTAAGCCAGAGTTTGCCTTTACAAAACACCTTTTCTGTTCAACTGAGAGGACAGGCAAAGATGGCACCTTGAACAGGTGATCATTCCCTCAATACTGTTTTGAACTACCAGTTTATTTAATGTGTTGAGGGTTCTGGAGTGGAGCTTCAACCTACAAGCTACCAGCATACATCAGAGTGCAACCATTAAGTCAAGTGTTACCCTGCCAGTTACTTTATGTTTTAACACAATCAAAAATCCCAATCCAATATCTATACATTGCAGCATTCTCTCAGAATGGCAATCTTTACAGGAAACAGTCGAAAGTTCTTCCCAACTTACAACAAGCTTGCTTCTCCCTGTTTTGCTGAGATATAATGTCCAGTGGCCATTGAAGGCCGTTCTATCAACCATTTGAGAATTTCCGAATTGACTTCCAGCAGCAAAGCCTACTCCAGTGACTCCTTACTCTGGCTTTGCCAGGACATATCTTCCAGGGTCCTGTGCCGTGGGGGCACTCTTTTTATGCCGCCGCCGCCACAGCCTCCACCATGGCGGAGGCGGAAGAGACCCCCTCCACCGCGCATGCGCCGGGGTGACGCCAGCGGTCGCTGACGCTCCGGCGCATGCGCGGACACATGCCGACCGGCGAAGGCCTTTCGGCCAGCCGTGGTGCCGGTTGGCAGGGCGCCAAAGGCCGTTCGCGTCGGTCAGCGGGGCGCTAACCACTCCGGCGCGGGCCTAGCCCCTAAAGGTGCGGAGAATTCCGCACCTTTAGGGAGGCCCGACGCCGGAGTAGTTATCGCCACTCCGGTAAGCCAGGACCCCCCGGGTAGGGGAGAATCCCGGCCCATATCTCTCTCCAGGGCTTTCACTCCCCAAAGTCTCTGAGATCTGCATCTGCCCAAAGTCAAGCCAGCGGCTTCTTGTTTGGTTGTTAAATCTTGCCCATGGACTTCAATAGCACTTGACCTGGGCCCCCTGTCCTCATGGTAACCAGATTACATTGGCTTAGTGTCAGGCAGGACTAGTAGGAAGGTCATATGCCCCTTTTTACCTTGGATTAAAAGAGGCAGTTTAAAACATAACCATCTGATGAAAACCTTATATTCTTAACACAAAGCTGAGACATGTGAATAAAGCAGGGTGCCTGTAAGTGCAGGTTGAGTAATAAACAGGTGGAGTACTGGCATTATTATTGGGCGTGATTCTCCGGCTGATTCCGCCCGGTGACCGGAGAATCTGACCAGAGGTCAATGGAGTTCTCCATTGTCTGCCTCTCGCTGGTGACATTCTTGCAGCAGGCTGGGTGGAAGAATCCAGCCCATTGTTTCAGAACCACCTCCTTGTGCCATCCAGTCGCCCCAGTCATAGTATTCACTAGTCAGCCATGATCCAATACTGCTGTTCGCAGTGTGTGAACAACATTATTTCTTAATCACTGCTTAAAATTAAAGTGAAGATCCATGCTTTTAATGATATTTACTTAATAAGAATAACTCTTAACATGGATTTGTTTTTACTGTTGAAATTGTTACTGGATGTTTTACATTGGAACTATTCCAGATTGTGGTTGAATTCCAGCATGCACAATGAAAGTAATTTGATTGGGGTTTAACAATCTCAAAGAACTTCTCAAAGTTGACGTCAAGCTGTGTGAACTAATTAGAATTTTAATATGAAACTCTTTGCACCTTAACTGAAGCAGCACCTTATCGAAACAAGTTGTATGTGGAGGAGTTTCACATGGAGTTGCAATTAATATTAGACACATAACATCAGGTGAAGTGCATTATTTTACTTTTAATAAAGTACATGTTCATGGTGAACATTCAGTCACATGTTATTAGATGAAATATTACAAGATTATTTCAATGTTGTAAATTTAGAAAAATATTAATTACTATTGGCTGAGCTTTTTCAGCTCCTCTGGTGTTTAGAACTAATGAGATGAGTCTTCGAATTTTACAACACAGAGAAAATTTAGCCTCTCGTACCTTTTGCAGGTTTTTTGAGAGTTAACATCCTATTTCTCTGTCCTACCACGATAGCATTTCAGTGTTTTACCTTTTCAAAAATCTATCTGCTTTCCTTTTACAAACTGATGTTGATTCTACTCCTAGCGCCGTTTCTGGGAGGGCACCCCACATCCTAATAGGTCTATGCATCTTAATTTCTTTAGTAAATTACTCAAGTCACTGACTTATGAACGTAAGTTTATCTACTGGTGCAAATAGCTTTTCTCTATTTGCCTTTCTCTATTTGCGTTATCACAATATCTCGTACTTTTGAACGCCTCTTAGATTTTCTCTGAATCTTCTGATGGAAGATTCCCAGATTCCCCATACTTTCAGAATAATTAAATCGTCCCATCCCTGTTATAGTGATTCCACTCACGCGCGCACACACCAACTCTCACACATACACATACTCACTCTCACACACACAGGGACGCACACACACACACGCACACATACTCACATACACAGACACACTCACAGACGCACTCAAACACACATACAGACCCACTCATTCACTCTCTCTCACACACACACTCTTACACACACACAAAGTCACACACACACTGACACACTCAGACACACACTTACTCACACACTCACTGATACACACACACACTTACACTCATACACACAGACACACACACGTTCACACAACACTCAGTCACAAACTGACACACACACTCGAACTCGCTCTCACACACAAACTCACTGTTAGTCACAGAAACACACACACGCTAACTCTCACACATACAGGGGCACATAGTCACAGACACATAGGGCGAAATTCTCCGACCCCCACGACGGGTCGGAGAATAGTGGGAGGGCCTTCCCGACATTTTTCCCGCCCTCCCGCTATTCTCCCCCCCCCCCTCGCCCAACTCCCGACACGAATCGCTGCCGCCGTTTTTTTACGGCCGGCAGCGATTCACAGCTGTTCGATGGGCCGAAGTCCCAGCCCTTTACGCTGTTTTTACGAACGGCAAACACACCTGGTCTGGCCGTTCGTAAAAACGGCGGGAACAACTCGCTTTTTATAACCATGGCACCGATTGGCACGGCAGTACCACGGCCGTGCCAAGGGTGCCATGGGCCCGCGATCGGTGGGCACCAATCGCGGGCAGCGGGCCCGATGCCCGCGCACTATTTGTCCTTCCGCCACCCCGCAGTATCCATTCGCGGGGCGGCTGAGGGGCATCCCGGCCCACGCATGCGCGGGTTTCGTGCAAATACGCGATGACGTCATCCGCGCATGCACGGGTTGGAGTCTTCCAATCCGCGCATGCGCGGCTGACGTCATATGACGCGTCAGCCGGCGCTAACTCCGGCAAGCGGGCTTAACAAAATTCGTTAAGCCCGTGATGCCAGGGCTTGCGGCGTCGGGCTGCTAGCCCCGACCGGGGACCAGAATCAGTTCCCGGTCGGGAAGGGGCGCGCTGGCGTCAAACCCGCCCGGGTTTGACGCCAGCCTTACAATTTCTCCCGTTTTGGGAGAATCACGCCCATAGGGTGGAATTCTCCAACCCCCCAGCGATTCTCCAATGTTAATAGATTTATGTCTTTGAGCACAAATTGGCTTTCTGCTCTTTCACTCCTTTTGATTGATTACCATTTAGCGCATTTGTCCACTCCTTATTTCATCCTCCCAAAGTGAATGTGCTCACATTTTTCTACATTTATCTACCCTATCTGCCAGTCTGTCCATGTCTTCTTGGTATCACTTAGAATCATCTTCACAATGAGCTATGCTCCATGTATTAATTATTGATACGTTTTGATAATGTTGCACTTGCACACATTCCATATTCATAAATATAATGTGTGATATCAAAATTTGCAGGTGACACAAAAATATAGAATGAGAAAGTGAAAGAGGAGCAATTAAACTGACACTGATTGCTGAATGATACCAATGTTTAAATGCTTGTCCAGAACTACATCCATTAACCCCTGACTTCTATTTCTATCTTTTACTCACTTATCTACCCAGGCCACCACATTCCCTTTAATATGATTCTCATTAATTTTATTAACAATCTTTCGATCAAAACCTTGTCAAAACGCATGAACATATCCATTGTAATTCCATTGTTATGGGCCAGGGTTTAGAGAACCCCAAAGTGTATCATGGAGTTCACCTGACCCACAACTTATAATAGATTGTGGTTATGGGGAGCACACGGGCCTACTTTACAGGTGTGATGCAAACAGAGAGCTAAAGTACTTTTAAATTTAAAAAATGTTTATTTATGAATCCAGTTAACACTTTATAAACCCACAGTAAACATCTTAACAACTATCCACACCAATAATCCCCACAGATACAATATTCTATAAGTAACCCTTAATCTTTCCTTGCAACATCCATAAGACAAAATACACTTTTTAACACCAAGATCAGGTTTAAATTATCTACTGAGAGCTGTTATCACTTGGGAATCACCCAAATGACCTGGAGACAGTCTTTAGATTGCAGAGAGATCCTTATACAGCTGCTTGCTTTTCCTGCAGCTATCCAGATCACAAAACAGGTTTAAATTATCTACTGAGAGCAGTTATCACTTGGAAATCAGCCAAATGATCTGGAGACAATCTTTAGATTGCAGAGAGATCCTTATACAGCTGCTTACTTTTCCTGCAGCTATCCAGCTCACAAAACAAAACTAAAGACACCCTGTAGCTGCCCGCACAAAAATGAAAATAAAAGACAGACAGCTCCGCTCCACTCACTCTCTGACATCACTGCAGCTATCTGACAAAAACCCATTTCTTAAAGGTACATCCACTACTGCTACTCGATAAACACCAATTTCTTAAAGGTACTCGCACATGACACCAGAATCAATACAAGTTGTTACTACTTCAAGAAACAACACCTGAAAATATGGTTGGTGACTTGCCCTCAGCTTGTGTTTCTTTGATTAGCCCAAGTCTTTTGAATTGGATACTAAAATGATGTCTTATTATAGATTCAAACTATTTCGCTATTATTGATATTGGACTGTTACAACCAGAGAAAAGAATAGGGCGGGATTCTGCCGTAATTGGCAGGGCGGCAACTCCGGCGGGAAGAAGTGGCGTGAAGCACTCCGGCATCGGGCCGCCCCAAAGGTGCGGAATCCTCTGCACACTCTTGCACCGCGCTGGCCGGCGGGGAAGGGGCTTGGCGCCACACCAACCAGCGCCGAAGGACTTCTGCCGGCCGAAGCGTGTTGCCCCATGCGCAGGAGTGCCAGCGTGTGCTGGCGTCATCCTGGTGCCTGCATGGGGGGTGGGTTCAAGTCCGCATCGGCCATGGTGGAGGAATAGCAGCCGACGAGGAGGAAAAGTGCGCCCGCACAGCGCAGGCCCGCCAGTGGATCGGTGGGCCCCGATCATGGGCCAGGCCACCATGGGGGCACCTCCCAGGGCCAGACCCCCCTGTGCCCCCCCCCCGAGGTTCCAAGAGGCCGCCCGCGCCACCAGGTCCCACCGGTAAGGACCTACTCTAATTTACATTAGCGGGACCGGCAAAAAACAGGCGGCTACTTGGCTCATTGCGGGCCGGAGAATCGCCGCGGGGGGCCGCTGTCAGCGGCCACCGAGCGGTGCAGTGCGATTCCCACCCCTGCCAAATCTCCGGCACCAGAGAATTCGGCAGCCAGCGGGGGCGGGATTCACGCCGCCGCCCAGCGATTCTTCGACCCGGCGGGGTTCGGAGAATCCCGCCCAATGTGCCTTTTCAGGGTGTGATATTCATCAGTGTGTGGTGATTGTCCCTTTGAGTGGGGACAATTGTAGAATCTATTATCAAAGATTTTATAGTAGAGCACTTGGGAAAACAATGGCAGGGTTGGATAGAGTCAGCATGGATTTATGAAGGGGAAATTATTCTTGACAAACGTACTGGAATTCATCAAGGATGTAACAAGCAGAGTTAATGAAGGGGAGCCAGTGGATGTGGTTTATTTGGACTTTCAGAAGGTTTCGACAAAGTCCACGTTAGAGATTAACAGGTAAAATTAAAACACACAGAATTAGGGGTAGTGTATTGAGATGGATAGAAAACTGTTTGGCAGACAGGAAACAAAGAGTGAGAATAAATGGGCATTTTTCTAAATAGTAGGCAATGACTGGTGGGGTGCCGCAGGGATCGGTGCTGGGACCCCAGCTATTCACAATCTATATTAATGATTTAGATGAAGGTACTAAATGAATATCTCCAAATAAGCAGATGATACAAAGCTGTTTTGGAGGGTGAGCTGTGGGGTGGATTCTGAGATCCTTCAGTGTGATTTTGGACAAGTTGAGGGAGTGGGCAAATGAATGGCAGATGCAATATAATTTGAAAAAATGTGAGGTTATCCACTTTGGTAGTAAAACCTGGAAGTCAGATTATTAACTGAATGGTCATAAATTAGGAGAGGGGAATGTGCAACAAGACTTGGATGTCCTCATATACCAGTCATTGGAGGTAAGCATGCAGATGCAGCAGTCAGTAAAGAAGGGAAATGGTATTTTGGTCATCATAGTGACAGGATTTGAACATAGAACATACAGTGCAGAAGGAGGCCATTCGGCCCATCGAGTCTGCACCGACCCACTAAAGCCCTCACTTTCACCCTATCCCCGTAACCCAATAACCCCTCCTAACCTTTTTGTCACTAAGGACAATTTATCATGGCCAATCCACCTAACCTGCACGTCTTTGGACTGTGGGAGGAAACCGGAGCACCCGGCGGAAACCCACGCAGACACAGGGAGAATATGCAGACTCCGCACAGACAGTGACCCAGCAGGGAATCGAACCTGGGACCCTGGCGCTGTGAAGCCACAGCTGTAATATGTGTAGGTTTGGTCTCGTTATCTGAGTTAGGATATTCTTGCTCTGGAGGGAGTGCCGAGAAGGTTTACCAGACTGATTCCTGGGATGGCATTTCTGACGTATGAGGAGAGATTGAGTCGATTAGGGTTGTATTCACTGGAGTTCAGAGGAATGAGGACAGATCTCATGGAAGCCTATAAAATTCTAACTGGACTAGACAGGGTCAATGGAAGGATGATCCTGATGGTGGGGGTGTCCAGATCCTGCAGCCACAGTCTGAGGATACGGGGTAGACCACTTAGGGCCCAGGTGAGGAGAAATTTCTTCACCCAGAGAGTGGTCCCACCAGTGGAATTAGCTACCACAGAAAGTAGCCGGGGCCAGAACATTGCATGTTCTCAAGAAGCAGTTTGACCTAACACTTGGGGCAAAGGGGATCAAAGGACATGGGAGGAAGGCAGGATCAGGTTATTGAGTTGATGATCATAATGAATGGTGGAGCAGGCTCGAAGGGTTGATTGGACGCCTCCTGCTCCTATTTTTCATATTTCTATGTTTCTAAGGGAAACACAGAGTAAGGGTCACATGGGCAGTATGATCAATTGGGACTCAGAGTGGGAATCACCCAGGGTCTGGGTACTCTTAGGCAAAGGGATACATCAAGCTGAAGGAGACAACAGAACAATGAATGGTCTCCATATGAAGGATATGGAGCTGGGCAATAGAGATGAAAATTGCAAGAAACATGAACAGTTCAATGAATCCTGATATTCTTTGTTTTTGCTCATGTATCTGGAAGATGCTTTCCTTTTCATATAGTGTATAAGTGTAAACAATTGATACTAAACTAGTGGCTCCAGTTTTAATTGCAGAAGAAACACAATATTAACAAGTGTTTTAGCAATATCTTTAGGACTTTTGCTCTGCATAATGCTAAACATTATTGTACAAAGTTTGGAGAGCTGTACCACAGACAAGTCGAGCAATAACCTGACAGAACCACATGCTCACAATCATAACTCTCAGCAAATGTTCCAGACCACTCCGTTACCAAACCTGCAACCTCAACCTCCTATAAGCACAAAAGTGGCTGGAACCTCCCCTCCAAGATGCACATCATTCTAACCTGAATATGTGTGGCCATTCCCTTACTGTGGCTGAGTCAAAATCCTGGAACTCCCTGCCTAACAGGCCGATGGAAGAACCTACATCACAAGGATGCTGAGATTCAAAAATGGTGGCTCACCACCACCCTTGTCAAGGCCACATTAGGATGGGCAACAAACGCTGCTCGCAATGTCCGCATCTCATGAACAAATAAAATTAAAATGCAGACCATACGGAAATAAACCCGTCGGACTTTTTTTTCCTTGATCTGAAATTTTTGTGACTGTGCACATATACAAAAATGTATCAATAAATCAATTGAAAAGCTCAAGAGAAACTGCTAACTCAAAAGTGATGAACATTACGAGCTGTTAAAAGTATTAAGATCCAGAATTGCCCATTAATTTTTTTTAGGGAAATTTGAAGTAAGAACACTCGGATCATGAATGCCATCAAATACCAACAAAGTGGAGTGTTCACATAATTAAAATCCATACACCCGGCTGCTGTTTGCAGAAGCGTAACCTAAAATGAGAACCTTTATATAAAGGCATACAATGCATCAGGAAAAATAATAGGTGTTTTAGTTTTGACTACTTTGTGATGAATACAAACCAGTTAATCATCCATCTTGAGTTTTGTATTATCTGAAGACTTTGGTTAGCTTTTGAAGTTGAGCAGGTACTTTTATTGTAATTTATATCCTTTTCTCTTTTTCAATATTAGGGTGACCAAGGACCACCAGGACCTAAAGGAGACAAAGTGAGTTGTAACCTGAAAAAAAATCAATCTAAAGAAGTTCCTAACATTGGTTATGTGCAGAGAAAATAGTTTGCATTGGGCACCCAAATAATAGATTATATTTTGTGTTGAATCTAAAAGGCAATTCAAATGTTTCCAATGGACATATTTAATTGGAGAGGTGAATAACTTTTGTCTCATAAATGGATCTTGTTCATTTCACGTTATTTCTCTTTCCCATCTTATTTGGCAGAAGTGACGTTTCCTCTAGATACGCGTTACGTTTAGCTAGAACTAAAATTTCCGTGCGTTTTGGACCGAATTCTCCGGCTGATCACTGGCGGTGGGATTCACTGATCTCATTGGCAGTGTCTGCGGGTTTCCCGGTGGGTGGGGTGGTTTCAATTCAATTCAAATAATTCAAATATAATTCAAAAGCAGTGAAGTTATGATGAATCTTTATAAAACATCGGTTCAGCTCCAACTGTCTAATTCTGAACACTGCTTTCGAGGGAATGCAGGAAAAGCCTCTTTAAGCAGCCTTTTGTAAGAATGTGGAATACATTGCCTGCGAGCGGTGGACGGTGATTCATTTATGGCTTTCAAAACGCAATTGGATAAGCAGCTGGAAATGGACCTGCTGCCCTAAGTGACCTGCTTCTTTGCTACAAATACTTTGTATCGTTGTAATGTAGCGCATAACCCCAACAGTCGTGGCTCTCATTAGAAAGCATCCTGCTACTATTCCTCAAAGGAGTTATCCTGCCTTGCTGATCTGATTCCATTAGTGTTAAACATATTTAAATTCAATCTCTATTTCTTCCAATTATTTTTTCTCCCCATTTAACTTTGCCTACCATTGTATGCCTCTTAAATTTCAAAATTCTCATCTTCTTTAGGGCAGCAAGTTCTGAAATGGCTGGTTGGTACTTTCCAGCATCAGCCTTGAGGCACTGAGGCGGTACCTGTTTTCTGTTTTGGCTGTGGGTTGTTTGCTCCTTAGAGAAGGAAGTTGGCCATGTAAAGGCACTCTGCTTACCTCCATACAGTTGTGAAGATATGCTCCTTAATGCTGGGATGAGACCAAGTAGCGGAAAATAGCGTGAATCTTTCAATTGCTTCTCACTCTTTAGGCCTTGAGTAAAGGACTATTCAGGGAAGGAAGAAAGTGGAGTGAGAGCTCTCATGATCCCTTATTCTAGAGAAATAGTACTGGTGTTCAAGATAGAGTTGATAAGATCTGTGGAGATATGCAACAATTTCTAATAGTGCATTGGTTTAAGCTGTGACTCTTCTCTGTGACTTGGTTCACCTGGAGATATTTGTCAGACTTCTTCAAGAATTTAGTGGTTTTGCAATTATTGCCACCTCCTTCCACATGGCCTGGATCATGACCTATCCTGGGCCTCCGTCTCACCGTCCCTCAGTGCTGATTCCAACTTCAATGCCTCAACAGAAAGGTCTGCAAGATTGGGGAATTGGTGCCCTGAAAAACAAACTTTCTCAATTGGGGATTATTTGTTTATCCTTTCATAGACAGGAATTGAACATAAAATGAGTGATTTCTTTTGTTTAGAAAAAAATACTTGCTTAAAACAGACCAGCTTCTCGAGGCCATTTGTGGACGATAGGCAGGTGAATGATGATTGCAATGCAAATGGAAAATTCTCTCAGAGAATCAAACAATGGAAAACCTGTTAGCCATGCTTTCTTATTCAGAAGCACGCTTCCTACCTTGGTGTTGAAAATCTTTGTTTTGATGCCTTTGGGGACTACAGAGAGGCTTTTGAAAATTGAGAGTGCTGACACAAGAGTCAGCTTAGTCAGTCATCATAGGCATAAGTGCCAGAGGCCTTTTCCATGGCATTCTCCTATCTGCCAAGTTCCACTTGAGGTATGTCACTCTTCCTCTCAGACGATCCCACACACAGACCATCACCCCAGTTTGTACACTCCATGTGGTCTTCCCTCTGCTGGAGCTGCTCCCATTGTGATCACTAGGAACACAGAAAACATTGTGAGCTCTAAATAACATGTAATATAATTGGCTATGAATGTGTGAAACCACAAAGTGAAGTATTCAGTTAGCTTTCCCTGCCCTTCCCACCAGCAAGATCATCCGGTCGAGCTGATGGCAATCCCCTCCAGAGCAGGTTTTCTGGAGGCAGAGGGTGCGAGCTCCCAAAACCCCGTGGACCTCAGTGGGACCGGAAGATCCTGCCACTGGAAAACACGCCGTGCGGGGCACTGCTGCCTCGGTGCCGAGGACCTGGGTTCGATCCCGGCTATGGGTCACTGTCCGTGTGAAGTTTGCACATTCTCCCCATGTCTGCATGGGTCTCACCCCCACAACCCAAAAAGATGTGAATATTAGGTGGATTGGACATGCCCCTTGATTGGAAAAAAATAATTGGATACTCTGAAAAGTGGCAATGCACGCTGAAAGCAAAGTATAACCTGAATATTATTAGAAAGGGCCTCAGAACCGTATTGTTTGCTGAGGATAAGAAGTTTCTGAAAATTAAAATTTATTTTAAATATTCGGACTCCAAAAGAAGAGTCATATTGAATGAGAAACAACTAATTTTCTCATTCCATAGATTCCACCAGTCCGGCCGGGTTTTTATTACATATCTCCAGTATCCGCTGTATTTTGCTTTTATTCCAAAGCTTTGGGCCAGCTGAAGACACAACCACCAATGATAGTGTGTTCAAAATTAAGGATGCTCAAGTCACTGGAATTAGATGAGTGCAGATATCATAGATTATAGTGTTACAACACAGAAGCTGACAAAAAAAAGGGGCAGCACGGTAGCATGGTGGTTAGCATAAATGCTTCACAGCTCCAGGGTCCCAGGTTCGATTCCCGGCTGGGTCACTGTCTGTGCGGAGTCTGCACGTCCTCCCCGTGTGTGCGTGGGTTTCCTCTGGGTGCTCCGGTTTCCTCCCACAGTCCAAAGATGTGCGGGTTAGGTGGATTGGCCATGCTAAATTGCCCGTAGTGTCCTAAAAAGTAAGGTTCAAGGGGGAGGGGGTTACGGGTATAGGGTGGATACGTGGGTTTGAGTAGGGTGATCATTGCTCGGCACAACATCGAGGGCCGAAGGGCCTGTTCTGTGCTGTACTGTTCTATGTTCTATGTTCTAAGGCTGCAAAGGTGAGCGAGAAAACAAGAGTTCCCTTTTGCTCATTTCTGGATCTTGGGTGCAGGGATTGTTGAGTGGGGAACGTGCTTTGAATCTAATGTACCTCTTCCACTTCCAGTGCTCTTCCCACAAACAGTTCAGCAAAGGAGAAATGACAGAGAATGGGCCCGATTCTCCGCCCCCCACGACGGGTCGGAGAATAGCGGGAGGGCCTTCCCGACATTTTTCCCGCCCTCCCGCTATTCTCCCCCCCTCCGCCCAACTCCCGACACGAATCGCTGCCGCCGTTTTTTTACGGCCGGCAGCGATTCACAGCTGTTCGATGGGCCGAAGTCCCAGCCCTTTACGCTGTTTTTACGAACAGCAAACACACCTGGTCTGGCCGTTCGTAAAAACGGCGGGAACAACTCGCTTTTTATAACCATGGCACCGATTGGCACGGCAGTACCACGGCCGTGCCAAGGGTGCCATGGGCCCGCGATCGGTGGGCACCGATCGCGGGCAGCGGGCCCGATGCCCGCGCACTATTTGTCCTTCCGCCGCCCCGCAGTATCCATTCGCGGGGCGGTTGAGGGGCATCCCGGCCCGCGCATGCGCGGGTTTCGCGCAAATACGCGATGACGTCATCCGCGCATGCGCGGGTTGGAGTCTTCCAATCCGCGCATGCACGGCTGATGTCATATGACGCGTCAGCCGGCGCTAACTCCGGCAAGCGGGCTTAACGAAATTCGTTAAGCCCGTGATGCCGGAGCTTGCGGCGTCGGGCTGCTAGCCCCGACTGGGGACCAGAATCGGTTCCCAGTCGGGAAGGGGCGCGCTGGCGTCAAAACCCCCCGGATTTGACGGCAGCCTTACGATTTCTCCCGTTTTGGGAGAATCGCGCCCAATATTTCCCCCCCAGTTGCAGAGAATTTCTTCACCTTGTCCTTGTGGAGTCCTGACCCGATGGTCTTCCATCTGGTTGAAGCTATGCTCATGTCTCGTCAGTTAACAACAATGAAAACGTAGGGCTGGGTTTTCACCGAGATGGAGAGCGACTCCATCATTGGGCAAATCCTGGAAACGGCCAAAAATCCGAAGTCCGGCCCCCGAACCCAACATTTCCCATCTACTCGGGTGGTGGGACTGGAGTCCGGCTGCACGTGTGATTCAAGGATGCAGCTGGTGACTGAAATTACCCCATTGAACATTTATAACTCTTTATCAAACCATAGGACAAATTTTCAGTTCCCGCCTAGGTCGTGTTTTGCAGCGGCACAGGCGGCCTGCCGGTATTCCGGTCAATGGATTTCCCCATTGTTTACTCTATCTGCCGCCAGGGAACCTGTGATGGATGGGTCACCGTCTGCAGGGCTGGAATATGCCACCAGCAGGAGCGGCTGGAAAAGTTTGGCCAAAGTGTTCACATGAAGTGTAATGGTTTTCAAAATATTTAAACAGCTACCTTTCCGAAAAGTCAGACCCTTCATTGTAGATGTTGTTAAGTGTGTTGCTGTCATAATGACACGCCAACTTACCGATGCTGCTATTGATTTCAGGGTTATCCAGGTGTCATGGGACGGACTGGCCAGACGGGTGTACCCGGTCTTCCTGGTCCTCCTGGCCTGCCTACAATTTATCTGTGGAGAAATTCAAATGAAGACTGGTTGGCTTTCTCTGTAAGTCATTTTTGTCATAATTCTTCAGTGCTTCTGTCAAAATCAGATCCTACTCTATCCACAGGTGGTGTAGCCGTGCTGTCTAGCCATGCAATCTCCAGGGGCGGACAAAAGTCAAACCTGCGGCCAGTTTTGGAATAATTTGGGGAAATTCCTCTCTGATCCACTGAGGCAAGCAAGCCCCGGGAGACTGTGGAAACCTCATCACGGTCTCAGAAAAACTATATTCCCCGGTTTAGAGAACTTGTGCTAATTGCAAAACCCCCTTTCTCCCTCTTCTTTGCCTCTTCAGAGATTGCACGGCTTGACAATTCCAAATATCAGATGATTTTTTTTTATTCATACTAACATCCTCCAAAGAATTTAAGATAGGAAAACTAATTCCTATTCTGCCTTTGATTCATTTCAATGAATGTTCTGAAAATAGCCTCCAATGCCACAGTCTGATTTCGAGCATTTAGCCATCTATATTTGATAAGAATAAGTAGGTAACACGATATTTTCACAAGGCATTGCTGGATATTTATGAAAAGCATTGGAATGTTCATTACAGTGACCCAGAAGGAAATTATAGGTCCTAAGTTAAGCATACCGAATTTCATTTTCCTATACTATTGAAGTGTTCTGCCACAGTATCCAAAGCATGAAAATCCCAACCATTCATTTAAAAAAGAAATTCAATTAAGGGGCAGTTTAGCGTGGCTAATCCACTTACCCTGCCCATCTTTGGTTTGTGGGAGTGAGACCCATGCTGACATGGGGAGAATGTGCAAACTCCACACAGACGATGATGTGGGGCCAGGATAGAACCTGTGTCCTCGGCGCTAAGAAGCAGCAGTGTTAACCACTGCACCACCATGTCGCCCCCTCCCCTCCCAACCATTCATGTTGATGCTATGTATGCCTCCCTCTTTTCCTTTCATATACTCATTTTTGCATACAATATAATCTAGCTGAAAACAGCATCTCTCACATAATTTACGATCTATTGGGCACAATAATCCCTAATTTATCCCTCTGTTCCACTTTTCAGTCAGGTTGGTGTTTGAGAAACAGAATCAGGAAGAAGAATTGTAATAGTTCTGCCTTCTGATGGGGTCCACTTTCTGCTCCATTCCAATTCTCTTCCCATACCTGGTGGTGCACTAAAACAGACTTTTGCCTGTTACCATAGCTACCAATTCCCAGAATAGGTCGCTGGTCTGTTGCCAGAGGCTTGAGAAGCGCCACTCCACACCAAACATGGCTGACTTGGAGTATCTCCTGCTCTTAATGCCAGCCATTGGCATGTTGGAAAGATTTGCAGGTTGACACACTCACCTGTTTGACCGAGTTATGAACACACCTTCCTTGGCCATCAAGTCTTGGGAGGGTCCAGAGGTTCAGAGTTAGGTTTGCTACCCACTGTGCCCCAAAGATCTCTTACCTTCTGTTTACTACAGGAGTTATTTATGAATTTCACACCTCCAGAGTTTGATGAGAGAGTCAGAGAACCTTAAAGAAATACACAGATGCATTATTTCTGACCAAGCTTTTTTACTTAGCTGCTAACACATGGATTTTTAAAAAAATAACTAGAATTATCTTGGAAACTTCAGGGCAGAATTATCAAAATAAAGTGCCACTTTCAGACTGAAAACTGGCGTGTTGGGCAGGTTTTCCGTCCAGAACTTCCCATACTTTACCATTTTAAAGAAAGGGAGCCTATTCTGCACCATCATTAAGAGGGGCGTGGCCTAAAGGTGCTGGCAAGCCTGGTTCTGCAGAGATCGGGGCACCATCTTTAAAGGCCCCCCCCCCATTTCTAATCGAATTTAAACCTGCCAACCCACACCCATTTTCCAGCATTCGGCCCCCCTATTCGCCAGTATTGGGCCCCACCACAATCGCCTGCACCCCCACCACCGCATGAAGTGAACCCCGGCCATGGGGTAGCCTACAGGCCCGGCCCCCTCTGTAGGCCCCACTCTCTGGCAGTGCAAACCTCACAGTGTCAACTGTTGACACTGCCAGGTTGGCACTGACAGGGTGCCTGCCATGTCCCTCACCACCCAAGGGCTACACGCCTCCACCAACCAGTATGGTCATCACGTCTGGTGTCCATTGTTGGAGACCAGTAGTGATTTGTGCCGGCATTGCATTATGCTTGGGCGTGATCCTGATTACGTCACCAGTGAGGGTGGGGAAGATCCCATTCTGAGATCTCCCCGGAGCAAACCCGTTATCGCTCTCTCACAAGAGTTTCCAGCCATAACACGATTTACACTTAGAATCATAGAATCCCTACAGTGCAGAAGGAGGCCATTTGGCCCATTGACTCTGCACCGATCCTTTGGGCAACCAGATTACCCAGGCCCAATCCCCCATTCTATTCCTGCAACTCCACCCTCAGGGGCAATCTAGCATGACCAATTTGGACTGTGGGAGGAAACCAGGAGAAACCCAAACAGACACTGAGGGGCTGTGTAAACTCCACACACATAGTCACCCAAGGTCGGAATCGGGTCCCGGGTTCTGTGAGGCAGCAGTGCTACCCTTGTATCGAACAAGAGTTGGAAAATCTCCCTGCAAGTGCCCAGTGGTCCTGCCAATAATCACTCAATATCGGTTGAATATTTGAATGTTTTCTTTCTATTAGGTTGGGATGTGGTTGTTCTATCCAGCTGCCGTGTAAAAGCTTGATATCATAGATAATCATAGAATTTATTATAGTGCAGAAGGAGGCCATTCGGCCCATCGGGTCTGCACTGGCCCTTGGAAAGAGCACCCTACCTAAGCCCACCTGCGCCCTATCCCCGTAACCCCACCTAACATTTTTTAGACACTAAGCATAGCCAACCCACCTCACACCCACGGAGCATGCAGAGGAAACCCACGCAAACACGGGGAGAACATGCAGACTCCGAACAGGCAGTGACCCAAGCTGGGAATTGAACCTGGGATCCTGGAGCTGTGAAGCAACTGTGCTAACCACTTGTGCTACTGTGCTGTCCAATGCTTGATGTACCCACCATGATCATGATTCTCACATGTAAATCTTAATGATTAATTCTCTAAGATGTGCACGTACTCTTGTTGTTCACAATTGTTCAGAATTTAGAAGTGTTACCTTATTAATGTATGTTAATTGTTTGAGATAGCTTATCTCAAGACTGCAGCTGTACCAGTCCATCCTGCTGATCCCATAGCAACCGGAGCTTTGTCCTTGATTACTAGAAACCTTTGTCTGGCAGATGAGCGTCTGTTAATTTTCCTCTATAGTCTTGTTTCTCAGCTTGAAGTTTAATATGGTTTAGCCATCATGATAGTCCACGGTTTGTATTAAAATTCATCTTGTTCACACTGTGCATAATTGATTTTGCCTTCATTTCCAATTGAGACTTCATCAATTTGCGAATAAGTTGGAATGAACTATTATACTGGTTGGGGAGTTGGTAGCAGGAGGGAATAAAGCTTAGCCCACACCAAAAGAACTAGGTGGATGTTTGAAAACGTGGACCAATTATAAGATGTAGGAGCAGAAATAGGCCAGTCGATGTATCGAGTCTCCAACACCATTCAATGAGATCATGACTGACCTGATATGATAATCCTCAACTCTACTTTCCTGCCTTATCCCCATAGGCCTTGATTCCCTTAATGAGTAAAGATCTGTTGATCCTGAACATATGCCTTGAGCATATTTAATGACCATACAGGCTAAGTGGATTGTCCGTAATCAATGCGCGGGGGAGTGGGCCGACATAGGAGGGTCAGTGCAGACTCGATTGGCCAGATTGCACTGTAGGGATTGTATGGATCTATGGACCCAGCCTCCACAGCCCTCTGTGGTAAAGAATTCCACAGATCTGCTGCCCTCTGAGAGAAGAAATTCCTCCTCATCTCTATCTTAAATGGGCGACCCCTTACTATGAGATCATGCCGTCTGATCTTATACTCAACCATAATCCAACATCAACCGTATCAATCACCTGAGAATGCAATACGTCCCAAACAGGTCACTCCTCATTCTTTTAAATTCCAGTGAACACAGGCCCAACCTCCTCAACCTCTCGCCATATGGGGTGGCACGGTAGCACAATGGTTAGTACTGTAGCTTCACAGCGCCAGCCTGCCAGGTTCGATTCCCGTTTGCGTCACTGTCGGTGTGGAGTCTGCATGTTCTCCCCGTGTCTGCGTGGGGTTCCTCCGGGTGCTCCGGTTTCCTTCCACAGTCCAAAGATGTGCAGGTTAGGTGGATTGACCATGATAAATTGCCCTTAGTGTCCAAAAAAGGTGAGGTGAGGTTACTGGGTTACGGGGATAGGGTGGAGGTGTGGTGTGGGCTTGGGTAGGGTGATCTTTCCAAGGGCCGGTGCAGACTCGATGGGCTGAATGGCCTCCTTCTGCACTGTAAATTCTATGATTCTATGATAACTGAAATGGAACAGTCATGTTGTAAGAAAATCCCTACATACCCGGGATCAACCTTGTGAATCTCTGGACTGCCTCCAATGCCAACATGCCTTTTCTTAGAGAAGGCGACCAAAACTTTTCAGAGTATTTCAGTTGTGGTCTAACTAGTGCCTTGTGTACTTTCAGGACGACTTCCCTATTTTTGCTCCATTCCCTTTGACATAGCATGTTTTTTTTTGACAATTGTCAAGTGTTTTGGCAACTACAATCAACACACTATTTTTTAAATGTAAATGGGAAAGAATGTGCCCAAATTTATTTTGTGTCAATTTTCCTTTTATGGTTTAAAACATCTTCCAGTTGCAGCAGGTGGTTTTTACTGGAATTTTCTTACTTCTCCTTAAAATTTTGACATAACTTTAAAACTTTTTTAAAAATGAGCATTTCTCCCTTGAATCAACGATCGCAATGTGTTTGAAGTACAAAATAAGGAAGCAAACAGAAATATGAAGCAGTTGCATGCAAATTATGGTTTTGTATCGCCACGGGGTGGCATGGTGGCACAGTGGTTAGCACTGCTGCCTCATGGCGCCAGTGAACCGGTTCGATCCCAGCCTTGGGTGACTGTGGAATTTGCACATTCTCCCCGCGTCTGCGTGGGTTTCCTCCGGGTGCTCCGATTTTCTCCCACAGTCCCAAGATGTGCAGGTTAGGTGGATTGGCCATGCTAAATTACCCCTTAGTGCCCAGAAAGGTTAGGCGGGGTTACAGGGATAGAGTGGGTGATTGGACGGTAGGGTGCTCTTTCAGAGGGTCGGTGTAGACTCGATGGGCGAATGGACTCCTTCGGCACTGTAGGGATTCTATGGCCGGGATTCTCTCGGCCCGGCGACTGGAAATTCCTGCCTGAGGTCAATGGACCTTTTCCTGGTCCGCGTCGCGCCCTTGGCAATCTAGCGGCGGGCAGGGCGGAAGAATCCAGATCTATGATTCTTCTATGTCTGATATTATCAGGGATTGGGGCAGGGTTAAGAAACCCATATTCTTGATATTATGAGTGGTTTAATCTTCAGGTCCCCTGTCAGACCCGTGTGGAAGATTTGCTGTGTAACGATTATCATACAGGAGATTTAAAATGAGGGCCATCCTAGTTGTCTTCAGTCCCCCGTTCTAAGATGATATAGAACATAGAACATAAAGTGCAGAAGGAGGCCATTTGGTCCATCGAGTCTGCACGGACCCACTTAAGCCCTCACTTCCAACTTTTCCCCATAACCCAATTACATCTCCTAACCTTTTTGGACACTAAGGGCAATTTATCATGGCCAATCCACCTAACCTGCACATCTTTGGGCTGTGGAAGGAAACCGGAGCACCCGGAGGAAACCCACGCAGACACAGGGAGAACGTGCAGACTCTACACAGACAGTGACCCAGCGTGGAATCGAACTTAGGACCCGGGCGCATTAAAGCCACAGTGCTAGCCACTTGTGCTACCGTGCTGCCCACTTGTGCGACCGCGCTGCCGTATAGGATGGGTTGCACTATATGTCCTGATTTTGAAAAAGTAAACACAATTTTCCTCATTTATTGCTCTAAGACACAGAATGCCAAAGAAGATTTAAAGCATAATTTTTTTTCTATAATTTAACAGCAAACATCAGTCTATCAAATATTGCAAGCAGGCTGGCCTGTAAGTATAAAATCTCATTCATACTATATAAGGCTACCACTGTCTTATTGCATCTGTTATAAGTAAATATGTTTCTTTTAAGCAGCAGAGGATACCAGGCCAGTACCTAAAATCAGCCTTGTTGGTAGCTAAACAGTGTTTCTATTGATGTCATCACCTTTCAGTGTTGT
Organism: Scyliorhinus canicula; assembly: GCF_902713615.1. Taxonomy (NCBI): domain Eukaryota; kingdom Metazoa; phylum Chordata; class Chondrichthyes; order Carcharhiniformes; family Scyliorhinidae; genus Scyliorhinus; species Scyliorhinus canicula. Next base: position 35,520,031 of record NC_052166.1, on the reverse strand, counting down.
TGTAAAATTTATATTCTGTTCCCTTTCGGTCATTTCAAGGCGTATATCATTCTGTGATCCATAGGGAGGACAGTCAACTTGTTCTTTGGTCTTTCGAGTGTAATAAGTCCACGGAGGCAGAAATCCCTTCACCAGAATCCCTTTTATTAACAAAACCAACAGCAGTGCGACCATGTGAATTCAGCTTGCTGTCTACACTGGGACTGCAGAGGATCTGACCCTGTTATATACAAAGAAGAGGTTCCCTGATGAGGCCCCCCCCCCCCCCCCCCCTTTCATCACCAGTTATTCTAACATTGCCTGAGGGGGGACATCTGGCTTACATGATGGCGCCACCTTTCACCCCGACCAACATTGTTCAGGGAATTGGCACCACAGGCTGACATTAGTCTATCCTGCGATAGCAAATTGGAGCATTATCATATTCAGCCAATTCACAGCCCAGGAGCTATTAAAGCGTCCTGCACAAGTCATTAATGACCTTTAAACAAACCGATATAACCTGTTGTAAAGAATTTTGTGAGGAAAATGTCGATCCATAATGCTCTTTGAATGGGACTAATTGAGAGCACAGAATCTGTATCGATTCCACCCTCACCTCCCTGTTCAATATTGATGTTTAAAAACAGGTGATGATGTAAGAATCATTGGCAAAGTAGTATTTTACACTTGGTATAATTTATGGTGTTTTAGCTATTGATTTGCTGATGCTGCATTTATTTTGTGTCATTTTTAGACACAGCGTGGAATTGTGGGGCCTGTTGGATCACCAGGAAAGTCAGGTCTTCCTGTAAGTACAAACCAAAAATGGAAGCAACAGGAAAAAAAATAATTAGTTAAAAATAAAAAGAACATTAAGACGACTGGGATAATGGCCTGGACTTTAACATGGAGGAGTGGTTAGCACAGTTGCCTAATAGCACCAGAGACCCGGGTTCAATTCCGACCGTGGGTGACTGTGTGGAGTTTGCACGTTCTCCCCATGTCTGTGTGGGTTTCCTCTGGGTGTTCTGGTGTCCTTCCACAGTCCAAAGAAGTACCAGTTATGTGGATTGACCATGCTAAATTGCTCCTTAGCGTCCCAAAGTTTAGATGGGGTTGGCGGATAGAGTGGGGCTGTGGGTCTAGGTAGGGTGCTCTTTCGGTGGGCCAGTGCAGACTCGATTAGGGCCTCCTTCTGCATTTTAGGGATTCTGTGATCCCCTTGAGGGGGTAGGGACAGCTGTGGTGAGGTCAGGAAACTGTGAGGTTCCTTCAATTATTTTGTTATTGGGTTCCCGGCCACAGGCAGCCTGATTGACAGGTAGGAGGACTGTCATCTGGGAAACCTGCTTCACCAGGCCAAGGCCAATAACAGGTTATTGACTTCAGGGGGTGAGAGAAACTGGTGGTGGAGAGGGGTTCTATTAATGGTGTCTCCATGCCTGAGGTGGGGCGAGTGGAATCCAATGTTTGTTATAGAGCAAGGGGAAGCAACACATTGTGGGGCAGGGAGTATGGTTTATTGTGTAGCTTGTTCGCCCTGGTGCAAACCCCCCTGGCCCACAAGCAGTGCTGGAATAACACTTAACCTTATAAATTCAGCTCTACCCACCTTTTAATTGCTGGGTTTTCCGAGGCTGGAAAAACCAAGCTGACATGAATTAAAAATAAAATGGGGCCATGGTAGTCACACTATAATATTTAAACAACTGACCCTCTTCCCCCAAACAAATTGGTCATCTGACCCTGATCCTGCCTCCATTAAAAACAGGGGTGTGTGGGTCAAGCCACATTAGATTCCTGTTTCAGATTTTCTGCATTTTGCCCTCTGACATAAGCCAGACTCATCAATTCCTGACAATTAAGATTCAGCAAATAATGCAGAGGTCACATCGAAACAGGAGCAATCTAGCCTGCAAAGTCACGATATTTTCTGAAAATGAGAAAGGAAAAAAGTTGCACCAGAGTTTAAAGTTCAGGGTAAGTTTATACTTCAATTGTAGCATCACTGTGAAGTGGTTTAGTTCTTAACCTGGTAGCACTCAATTCCCTCACTTGATTGAACACAAAAACTTCACCCAGAAATAATTAGATGAGGGAAGTTTTCTAACCTTGTCAGATCTGTTGAAAATAAATGCGCCACATCAGTGTGATCTTCATTGGAACAGGTATCAAGAGTAATTGTGTATATATATATATATATATATATATATTGACTAGAAAGTGAAGTTACCTTGACTTCAACTTTGTGCTGCATGTGTTAGCCAGCTCTTTTCTAACACTGGAAAGAAAATGGACCACATTTGAATGCCGTCCTGCGAATACGTATAGTCGAAGCAGTAATACCAAATAGGCACCAGGGGGGGCGATTCTCCAAAATGGAGACCAAGTGTTTGCGCCGTCGTGAACGCCGTCGAGAATCGCCCCCCCATAACTTTGTACCGCCAGCTCAACTCATTGTAAAGGAGATAGTGGTGTCAAAAGCAGAAGAGACCTTTGGTATTCCCTATAAATCAATATTTTGTTTAGAGTTAATATTTATGTGATTTACTGCCGTTTCCTTTGTTTTCTTTGAGCTGGTATGTTCTAAATCCATTGCATGCCTTGTGTTGCTATTTCTGTTTTTGGAAAATCATTTTTACTAAGTGAAGAGGTAACGAAGGCGATAATTTACAACATATCTCGGTCACGGCTGTTGCAAGAAACGAGGGCATGGTAGGCTGTGGAAGGGGATAGAAATATTTTACCATTTCAACCAATCTTTAATCTACACTACGCTTCAGAGCACTGATTCCAACGTTCTGCATTATGGCTCCTTATAATAGCAATGCCAATTGCCAACAAATTGTAGCTCTGGTTTTGAATTATACTGTTTTCGTCCTCCATTTGTTTGTCTTGTGGGGAAACCACCTATTTTCTCTATCTGGTTGTACTCTTTAATCAGTCACTAGGAATGAAAATGAAAGCGTTTGGGTTGCATGTGATTTTCATTCTTCAGATGGTTTTATTCCATTATTTCTGCACGGGAGCAACTTTTCTGCACTCTTGTGTATTTCCCCTGGATGGTCTGGTTGAGATTGAGACCTCAGCTTTTGTAGGATTGTTGAGAATAGCCCAATTCATGGCACCATTTGGTACCGATCACACAGTTTGGCCCAGATTAGAGATGGCACCAACAACTCAGATTGGAATCGAGGGTTTAATAGGAAGCGACAGGCAGGTAACGATTTGAAATTTTTGGAGGAAAGCAAATGCGCATTTTCTGACTGCTCTGAGTGCCAGAATAAACTTGTTCCACTCGCCTACCCTAATAAAATGTACCCCTGCTCCAGGAGGGGTGGTATCAGCGACAGGCAAAGTACCTGAAGCTGGAGAGCTGACCAGTGTGGGAGAAAAATGAATATTGGGAGTGAGGAGAATGCTGGAAGCAGCCTGCTTTAATTAAGCCTCAAACTCCAATTTCCTCAAGACTTCAGTGACAGCATAAAAGTTCACTGTACCTCATCCACTGTTCTCTGATTGGCTCACAAGCTGAAGATTCTGCTGGTGTATCCCTTAGCTCTTAGCCTCTTGGGTCAGATTACTCCCAGGCATCCAGTACGCTCTCTTGTACCCTGACAGTGAAAAGAAAACTTAAAATTGGTGTTCATTAAATATCATTAAACTTCATTAAATATTTCAAACTGTAATGTGCATCTTTGATAACGTATGCCAACAAATGTTTTCAGGGTCTTCCTGGAGTTGCAGGATTACAGGGTAGACCAGGTTTACCAGGAGACATGGTAAGTGTAACCATATTAGCACCATGCTTATTCAGTTGGTCATGTATTCAATGTATTCCTTTCTACTGCACCTTTGATTGTAGAATTCGAAATTATGCTACTTTACTAATTGTTCTTTGAGAAATTGGATTCAAATAATGATCAAGGGCTTTATTGCTGGATCTGTGAATGGCTGGTCCATACCGACCAAGAGGGTCCTATAGTTTGTGCTGTCAGCTTATTCTAGCCTTGCTAGTGAGAAGATTGAATAATTGCCTGTATTTTCTTTGGATTAGAGGAGAGGTTGGCCAAGCCTCCTGGTTAATGACCGGCCAGTCATGCTGCAAGTTTACACATTTGAACAAAATGCTAAATTTTGCTGTTGTTTAATAAGTTGTAGATGGCTGTCCCAGCCTTGCTCACACTGGGATAAACCCTCTTGCCTAAAGTCCCACAAAAAAAATCATTATTTTCCACTTTAATTGGAGAAGCGTGGGTTCCAACTCACATGGTAGTGCAGAATTGAACAAATCATATGAATATTACAAGGCTGGTAGCAACATTTTTCATTTACACCACTACTGAAATTAAAGTCACCATAGTCCCCGAGGACCATGGGCTACTTTCCCCTTTGAGAGAGATGGTGGCGATTTAACCTGAGGGTCACCACATCTCGGGTGACGGGCAAGGCTGAGAAGGCGGGGCCTTCATGGGTAACCTCAGCCGGTACGGGAAATGAACCCGCGCTGGTGGCGTCTCTCCGCATCATGATCCAGCCAACTTTACTAACCGACTGCCACTACTATCACATCCATGTAAAGCAGATTTGGCCGTGCATCAAACCTGGCAGAATGACTCGGGGAAACTGGGGCTGCACGGCAAACTCTGACTCCCCACCCTCTGTACTTTGAATGACATTGCACCATCATTCCACCCTGGAACAGACAAAAATTTAAAAAAACATGAGCATACAGGCAGCAAAAAAAAATCTTATAGGATGATGGATGGACATGCTGACAGGAGTTCCGTTCTGACACATTACCTGTGCATTAGTCCAAGGGAAGATGTGTAAATACAATCTGGAGTTGGACTGATCTTTGAGGATTACTTGCACTAGCATCAGTCATCGTGTTAAGTGTCCACCTTTCATTGGTTCCAGCCCACCTTTTAAAGAGTTGAAGTCAGGTTTAGTTCATCTAAAAGCAGCGGTCTCAACACAACTGCAAACCAACTTGGTTCTGCCATTTTAGAAAGGACCTTGTTAACATTTTATTCCCATGCTATTCTGAAGCTAGGTTTACACCTGTGGGGGTTCTTTTGTAGTAAAACATGCCTCACGCAGTTGTAGAGTTCACCACTGAATGTACTTTGTAATCTAAAACAAAGCAGGAGGGCACACATTACTTCATTCCTTAAACGGAATTCCGCTAAAACCCCAGTGTCTCCGAGTCAATATTGATTAGGGAAAAAGAGAGTTGGATTTCATTCCATAGAAAAATCAAGGTGCGATGCCAAGTTCCGAGGGTAACCATGAGTCTGAAACAGCAAGAATTCTGCAGTTTGTGAAAACAAGGCTCTGTCTTGTTAAGATCGCTGCTTATCTGCTTGCGTTCATATTTAACTTTTGGAGAAAAGTCCCTCTAGAAACGTCTCTCATCCCGATTTCATACAATAACTGCTGCCAGCATAAAATAAACTTCACAAAAAACAAACGTGTTAAGAAAAAAACATGAAAACATTAATGCTTGCTGCGTAAAATCTTGTTTGAGGTAAATCTCCTATGTGCACAACTTTGTGCCAGTTCCACTCTTACCCCATTGTCCTATTTTAATGCAGCAGTTATTGTACCTTGGTCAATATTAATGCTTTTTAAATGCCAAAATTCTGGCTCTATTGTGGAGTGAGTGAATTGTGCTGAGTCTAAAGGCAGGTCCTTGGCCTGCTATCTTCTGTTTCTATCAGTGGTGACTTGCCTTCCACTTAATCAGGAGCAGGCCCCAAGCCTGCCACAGCAAGAACAAGAACAAGAACAAAAACCCACGCTGTTGGCACTATTCTAATCCATAAACTAGCCACCCAGACAACTGAGCTAATGAGCATCCTTGCATTGTAGAAAAAGACTACAGTTAAAAGCCTCAGGACATACTACTTCAGAAAAAAAAATTACCAGTCTGTTTCCTTGCCTCCTTGCTGAAATCTCCGACTTACATTAGGGACAGAGTGTCACAGTGACCGACACACATCCAGTATGTTAGTCACTCTTTCTATGCAAGTTTGGAGGGTTAGTGACAGCAGACCATTCCATGAGGAAACTTTTATCCTAATCTCACTCCATGTCGACTTGCAAGCATCAACAGGAATCCCTGCACAGCAATTAATATCAAATCTCATTGCTGGTGGCCGTGCTTTTTTAAAAACAAAAGATAATGGTATAAGGGAGAGGGCGGTGGTGTGTTATGGTTCACTCAGTGAGTCCAAGTTGCTGTGGCAACATTCACTTTTAAAAGTATGTTGCAGTCTGGAGCTGTGGATAGTAATGATAGAAACTTCATCTTTCTAGCCATCACATGGTTGACCAGTAATATCCCCCGGTCTTGCCACCGGCCATTGGCCTGCATTGGAAGGATTTGTAGATTGACACCCAACCCATTTGGCCACATTATGAGTTCACCTTCATTGGTCATTAAGTTCTGATATTGGACTCAACTCCAGAGCTTTTGCCTAGAGGCAGTGACGCTACCCAATACGCCACAAGACCTCAAAAGACAACAGGCATGAAATTCTGCTCCCGCTAAGGTCGGGAAACCCGATCAAGCAGAGAATCCCACATCGGCCCAAAAACTGGTTCCGCACCAGGCGGCAAACCCTTCCACAGTCTCCATTCATGCCCCACCGTCCATGACAGGCTTCCTACTCTGCGCTGGTGGTCACATGCAAACAGCTCATATGCATTCTTCTGAATCTCCACCCCCCACCACCGTCAAATGCACCAACCCCCCTCCCCATCCCCTCCCCCCAGCAGGACCTTCAGTGGGCGGGCTTTGGTTCAAGTATTGACAACATTGTCCTGGCGAGCTGGACCCCAAAGGATCCATTGACCCTAACTGCAATGTTTAAACATTGTTGTTCTGATTGACAGATGCTGGCCATTTAAAAAATGCTAAATGCTTTCACTTCCTCTTTCCTAACCGCTGAAAGCACTGAGCATTATTGGAGTAGCCAGTAGCTGTCAATCAGGACAAGGATGTTTATACATGTTGTTAGGTTCAATGGAGGGCTCTTCAGTTTCATTCAAGCGTGAAGGGAAAAATATATAAACAAACCTATTGCTTGCTGTGTTTAAACCATTAAACTGTCAATCAAAGGCTAGTTAAATGTACTGCACTGTTAAATTGAATGAATGCTCAGCATAGCAAAGGATCGCAGGGGACTTCAAAGCTTTTCATGTGTTGTGAGCTTTCAAGGAAGTCTCTGACTCTTCAAAGAGCAACAGTTTTAAAACCATTGGACTTGGGGAGGAGATGTGAGGAAAGGAAAAGTCTTCCTGGCTCGCATATTCAATGAACTGTCTGATCTGCTCATCAGCTGTCAGGCTGAATAATTCAGAGTGAGAAGACCACTCCAAATTTTAAACCAGTCAGACAAAGTTGATGATTTGAAATGAGGGCTTTCTGAGATCACTATACCAAAAGTGTTCATCAGTTTGCCCAGGGCTGAAAGGGACAGTCCAAACACGGGGCCCATCCTGGGGAAAGTCCCAGGGGCAACCCCTTACCCCCTTCCTGAGCCCGCGAACCCCCAGGAACCTTGGCAGCGGCAGAGGAAGACATGAGCAATTGGCCAACCTCCTTGCCTCCCCTTGTGGTCCAACATGCTAGTCTAGGGTGTCACTCCCAGGGGGTCAGTGCCATGGTGCCAAAGGGCATTGCATCATTGGCAATTTCATAGGGTGGCACCTGAAAAGGGGGGGGGGGCTGAGGAGGTGTGACTGAAGGGGGAGCCAGGAAAGGGGAGGGGGGTTGGGTCACCCTGATGCATGCGTGGTTTGTGGGGGGGGGGATCTGTTATTCCTGTGGAGGATGATGAGCCTCCTTGATGAGGGGTTAGGACTACTCCTCTTGTCAGTGAGAGGGAGTCAACATTTGCATTGTGGGGGGGGGTCTATGACAGCTGGGATCAGGGCGCACATTCAAAATGGCAGCCCGAGACCGGCAAGTGCAGCGACCCTGTGTCCTCACCGCTATGCATAATTTAGCAGAACAAATGTATGTGAATACCACCTCGGCGACGCTCCCAGCACCAGTGAGACACGGTCCCTGATTTTCCACTGATGGGAGCACTTAGTTTTGAAACCGAAGTTTTGAATCCCTGCCAACAACTTTAACAGCGCAACACTCCTTTAGTGATGCACTGAGATATCAGCTTTGAACTTGTGCTTACGTCCTGGTCTGGGACTTGAACCTACAACCTTCCCACGTCAGAGGAAAGAGGGCTATCACTGAGCCACGTTTTTGTTCTCCTCATTCCGTGTTGTTGAGGCTTATTGTGTTCCTACCAACATTCAGCTGAGATCAGAATACTGAGCAAGACTGGGAATCAATGCTGAGGCATGTCACTCAATCTACTGTCAGGGGAAGTAGGCTGATGATTTACATTCCAAGCCTGCAGTTTAACTGAAAAGGTCTAAATGTATATTCTTCCACCTCACTCATGAAATATAGGATTGGATAAATGATTGGATGTACAAAGTTTATAATAGGATTGACAAGACCTTTCCATAATATTTCAAAATAATGGACAGCACAGCCTTTCTGTTGATTAGCTCCCACATAAGAGATCCATTTTCTGGCCTCACGTTGCCATCAAATGGTAAATATGTGGAACTACTTCACACGCTGATAGATTTATCAGGTGCTTAAGTTGTTATCATTTTACTCGACTGGCGTGAATACCCTGGGGGCTAATTTTAAAGAGTGATACAGCACTAGGCTGTTTGCAATTCTGTTAGCATTCCAGCTCTCCCTGTCAATAGACTATGCAGAATGTTAATAATCTTTCAGTCTCTTTTGTTTGTGGAAACAAATTGTAGAAGGCTTCTTGAAAGGCCATTTTCCTCAGTATTTAAAATAAATTTGCATGGTGGGAAACCTTGATAAGATTATGGTAATTTGATCAACAGCTTCACAGTGCCAGGGACCCAGGTTAGATTCCCAGTTTGGGTCACTGCCTATGCGGAGTCTGTATGTTCTCCCCGTGTCTGCGTCCACAAGTCCCGAAAGACGTGCTTGTTAAGTGAATTTGCCATTCTGAATTCTCCCTCCGTATATCCGAACAGGTGCCGGAGTGTGACGTCTGGGGGATTTTCACAGTAACTTCATTGCAGTGTTAATGTAAGCCTACTTGTGACACTAACAAAGATTATTATTATTTTAATTTCACTGAGAAACTCAGTTCGGAGTTCTGAATTGACGGTAATGAAACAGTTATGTTACAGCTACCAGTTATGTAATCGCTACCTATAACAGGTACAAAATTGCTGTGGTGGATCAGTTCTTATTAAAATGAAATGTCAAATCCCTTCAGCCTTTGAGCTTGGTAACCAAAGATTCAGACCCGCAGATCTCCAAATGAATGCATTAGCAGGTCCTGTGCAACTGAGGAAAAGCAGAGCAGTTTGAATAATTTCACATGAATGGTAGAGTGCTTCTGAGGCACTGCTGGTCAAAAATCAGGAGCAAAGCTTTGTAGGACAATCATAGATTCAAAGAAATTTATGGTACGTTTGGCTTGTTGGTCGAGAAAGAGCAATCCAATCAAATCCCACTTTCCAACTCTTGGTCTGTAGCTATTGGGGTCATGGAGTTTCAAATGCATATCCGAGTACTTTTTGAATGTACTTTTTGAATGTACTTCGGGCTTCTGCCTCGACCAGCCCTTTAGACAGTGATCGTCTGGGTGAATAGGTTTCTCCACAGCTATCTCCTAATTCTGCTGGAAGTTGCTTTCTATCTACATGCCCTGGTTATTGATCTTTCTGCTAACAGAAATAGGTCCTTCCTTCCCACACTATCTAGATCCCTCATACTTTTGTGCACCTCAATTAAATCTGCCCTCATCCACCTACTTTGCAATGAAAACCACACCAGCCAGTCCAATTTTTATGGACAACCAAAATCCTCTAGCCCAGGAAACATCCTTGTAAGTCTCCTCTAATGCGATCACACCCTTCCTGTGATGACTGGCACTTTGTGCAGTACTCCAACTGTGACCTAACTGGTGTTTTATATAATTCTGTGAGAATTGCTCAAGACCAAAATAATGGCCGGGATTCTCCCTTCTGGATACCAAGTCCCCACGCCGGTGGGAAAAACAGCGCCAACCACTCCGGCATCAACAGCCCTCGAAAGCTTGGAATTCTCTGCATTTCCGGGGGCTAGGTGGACGGCGGAGGGGTTGGCACCGTTCCAGCCGGCGCAGAAGGGACGGCGCGCGTTCGCGCAGCACCGGCCAGCGTATTTTGACGCATGCGCCATGGGTAATTTTTAATTGAAGAGGTTCTCTCCTCCGCGCCGGCCATGGCGGAGCCCTACAGGGGCCGGCGCGGAAGAAAGAAGTGCCCCCAAGGAACAAGTCCACCCGCAGAGCAGTGGGGCCCAATCACGGGCCAGGCCACTGTGGGCCCCCCCCCCCCCCCGCCCCGGGGTCGGATCCCCCCACGCCTCCTGAGGACCGGCCACACATACTCACCTGCCACGTTCCGCCGGTGTGTGAGTTGAGTGATTCACGCTGGCAGAACTGACCAAAAATGGATGGCCGCTTGGCCCATTGGGGCCCGGAGAATCGCTGAGGGAGCCGCTGCCAATGGCCCCGACCGGCATGGTGGGAATCCCGTCCCCGCCCAAAAAACCTCGCCAGAGAATATGGCAGCCGGCGTCGGAGCGGTGGGCGGGATTCGCCCCCCCCCCCCCCCCCCCCCCGGGGATTCTACGACCCAGTTGGGGGGGGGGGGGGGGGGGTCGGAGAATCCCGCTCAATATTTATCAAGATATGTAATGAGGGCATTTATTGTGCACTGTTAGCATAGGAAAGGATCTCATAAAAGGCAGTTAAGGGAACGATAAATAATAATAATCTTTTATTGTCACAAGTATGAAGTTACTGTGAAAAGCCTCTAGTCGCCATATTCCGGTGCTGTTTGGGTAAGCCGGTACAGGAATTGAACCCGCGCTGCTGGCCTTGTTCTACATTACAAACCAGCTGTCTAGCCACTGAGCTAAACCAGCCGATCACCAAACCACTAAATATTTTTGAGTGTATGAGATTGAAGTGTGTCAGTGCTTTGAATAAAAGTATATTCATCAAGAAGAATGAAATATCTTGCGTTAAATCTATTGAATGTGAATGTCTGAATATTCATCAGGGCCTGAGTAATGAGAAGTCAATAGTCACTTGTACTGCCTCAGCAGCTGAACCATCTTGAAATGAACATCATGACAGTGGCCTGAATCCGATTCATCAGCTGCTTGAATCCAGGTGATAGTGGCTTTTGTACATTGGGGTCAAAGGTCCCCAGAACCCATGAGTAAAGGTATGTGTTGATTGAAAGACAGCTGTTGAGTGAGCACATTCCTCATGGTGCTCTACAATTCAATCAATTCAGTCAAATGTCACAAAACTGACATGTTTATATACAGCATCTTTAAAGTGTGATTAAAACATTCCAAGGCACAGTGGTTCACGCTGCTGCCTCACAGCATCAGGGATCCGGATTCAATTCCAACCTCGAGTGACTGGGGAAGCACGGTAGCACGGTGGTTAGCACAGTTGCTTCACGGCTCCAGGGTCCCAGGTTCAATACCCAGCTTTTGTCAATGGCTGTGCGGAGTTTGCACGTCCTCCCCGTGTCTGCGTGGGTTTCCTCCGGGTGCTCCGGTTTCCTCCTGCGGTCCAAAGATGTGTAGGTTAGGTGGATTGGCCATGATAAATTGCCCTTCGTGTCCAAAGAGGTTGGGTGGGATTACTGGGTTGGGGGATAGGGGGTGGGGGGTGGGGTTTAGGTAGTGTGCACTTTCAGAGGGTCAGTGCGGACTCAGTGGGCTGAATGGCCTTCTTTGCACTGTAGTATGTAACACTGATACGCACAGAGATAGTAGGACAAAAGCTTAATCAAAGGGAAAGGTTTTAAGTGCTATATTAAAGCAGGAGGGAGAGGTAGAAATGTTCAGACAGAGGGATACTTTCTCTTCATGGACTCAAAAGCTTCAGCAGAAGGCAGCTTCGATGTTACGATTTTCACTTTGTGGCTTGGGAAATAGGAGCCTGAACTTTGTCCAGGGGTCAGGGGTGAAGCAGCTCGCTCAGTCGGCAAGCAGACACGTCAGCCAGCAGATCCCAAAGCTGGAGGGCAATTCGAGAGCTTTCAGCCCGAGAGGAGTAGCAGGCTGCAGTGGAGAGGTTGCATCAATATAAAAATGCCCTCACACCCAATTTTTCTCAAAGTTGTATTTAAAAGCGGAAGAAAGCAGCCAGGCCTCCACTTTGGTGGGGGGGTGAGGACCGGTGGTTTGGTGGCAGGCGGCATGGGGGTTGGTGAAGGTGGTTTGAATATCCCATCACAGGGCGGCCTTTGGCTTCAAAGATTGACCCTGTTGTTCTGCCTGGAGGGTAGGCACTTTGGCCTGTCACTGGGTGCCCGCCTCCCGGAAGTTAATCTCCCCGCTCGCTTCCGGCCCCCCAGTCATAATTGGGGAAAATTCTCAGTCCCTTAATAAGGGCAAACGATCAGATAAAGGAAGAAGAGCAAGGTATGCTAATAGTTTGAAACTTGGGGTGACTCATCCTCCAGCATGCTTTCTTTCTATGGTTCTGGAATATGGATGTCTGGCTCTTTACCCTGTGTTAATGAGCGCAAGACTGGAAAACTTACAGTATTCCTCACGATAGATGCTGCATTTTCCTGTAAGCAAATGCAAGACAACAGAAAGAAATTTGCACGAATATAGAGAAGTATGGCTCACATGCCACCTTGGTGTGATTATGTCAGCATGCAAGTAGTTAACATTAATTACTTTCTTGGTGCTGTTCAGTTGTAAGATTTAGCTGTGACATTAGAAACATTTTTGTTTGCCAGCAATAAGGTGTGCCCCGCAGCAACATGGACATGCAGCTGCACGCACTGAAACTCTATCTGACTAGTTTCCCTGTTGCACAAAGCTGCACCAAGTTGATGATGAAAACGTTTTGCCATGATTCCAATGGCCATCCCCTCGTAGTAGGCATTCTTCATGAATCCTGAGAAATCTTTTTTATTTTTTACTCCCATTCCTCATGGATTTGGAAGGTTCCATTTATTTACTTTGAACATTAGATCATCATCAAACTTGCGACGCAGAAGATGGCCTTTTTATGCTCGAAGGAGAACAATCCCATACTCTCCAACTTCTCAACATAACTGAAGACCCTCTTCCATGGAATTACCCCGATAAACCTCCCATGTCTGCTCTCATATCCTTAACATTCTTCCTAAAATGGGACACCTAGAATTATTGATAATACAGCAGCCGGGGCCCAATCAGCAATTTGGAACGATTTAGCATTACTTTCTTACTTCAATGCCTCCATTTAAAAAAACCAAGCAGTCCATACTTATTTTTTTAAGCACTTTATCAACCTGCCCTACCACCTTCAAAGACTATTGGATTGTGTTCCACTTCTTCAAAGAGGTTAACCATTGCTGCCCTCCTTTGAACAGAAGGGTGATGACCTCTGGTGGGCAACTTTGGTTCCGTTGGCTTTTGTTGGAAGCGTGCACCAAATGGCAAAAGGAATTCAGTGCAGGCCCCTGTAAGTATCAGCAGCAACCCGTCAAAAGTTGCTCACCAGAAACTCCATTCCTCAACTTTGCCGGTCAGTGTACTTTGGTGACTTGACCTGGAAAAATCATACCATTCATAAAATTCAATGCAATGTAGACCAACACACTGCAATGGAACTGCAGGATTGGCCCAATGTCTTTTTTTCTTTACTTTCACTTTGGCTTGCATTTTTTGCTATAATGGAGAACCTCCGTCATTTGCGAGGGGGTGGGAAAGGGCCTGGATGAGGAGTTGTGCAGGAGTGTTTCATGGAGACACTTTCCCATAGAGCTCAGCAGTTGCCTCCACTCCTATGGGACTTGGTGTGCAGGGTGTCGGAAGCATTACATGGGCAAATTAGATGAGGTAGGAGCCAATCTGCTGCGGGATTCTCCATCGGCAGGATCCTCCACTTTGCCAGCAGCGCAGCCATGCCCGCAGGTTCCCGACGGTGTGGAATAGCCACAGTCAGAAACCCCATTGGCCACGCTGTGCACTGCCCAGGTGAAAAGATGACAATTTTTGTCCGTGCGCGATTGGGCCAGGGTTGGCCACTGTGGGGGTGGGAAGGGGACGGGGATCCCTCCCCTGTTGCGTTCCATTGGGGGGGGGCGTCGGGATTTTTTTTGTGGATCTCGGAGCCATTTATAAATCTCGCTGCAACAGGCAGTTCTGGCGAGAGAGCTCTCCGTTGTAAAAAACGGAGCTACATGTGGCTGGGCCGCGCATTTCCTGTTTCGGCCCCTTATTCAACATGAGTAGCATTGAATAGTCACGTGTTTCTCGTTGCTGCGAATGCCAGGAAACACACAGCTAAATGCTCTCACTCGGGAACTTTATTCTCTTTTGGGAAGATCGCGTCCTGGGTCTTTGTTGTCCTTTGGAGTTCCACTGTCTCACACACTATTGATGACTGAGAGAACAGGCATGACCATCTCCTCCCACCCCTTCTATTTTAGTTCTCATAATCCACATGAAATGTACTGAGTTTTGAGATAAAACGTTCCTCCATGACTCTCTAAACTACAATTTGGCTCAAGATTCACACTTGGATTTTGCATCAGAGGGGCCCTTTGTAAGCTGTGAGAGTGACAATTCTGAATTTGCATTGGAGTAGGATGGAGTACTACTCTCTGCAATTCTGTCTGTATCTTCACACACTGAGTTAGTTTCACCCATCAGCCCTGTGCTCGCTAATCTACGTTGGTTCCTGGCCTAGCAATGCCTCAGTTAAAAAATTCTCACCCACGTGTTCAAATCTTGCTTCACTCTGCCTATCTAACCCTGTCCAGCCCTTGGACACTTAGAGAATTTTGCCTTGTGCACCCCCCACTTCCTTCACCCCACTATCAGCAGCTGTGCCTTCAGTTGGCTGCACCTCCAGATTTGGTATTCTTTCCCAAAATTTCCCTGGCCCTTCTCACACCTTTAAGAAGCAACAAATGCTGGGCTAGCCAGCAAAGCCTTGAATGAAAATGTGTCTTAAAACCAACACTCTTTCAAACTTTCGGTCCACAGTCTAACATCTCCTTCTTTAGATTTATGTCATCTTGTGCCTCATGAAGCACCTGTCAGGTACTGTGGGGTGTTTCCCTACATTCATGTTGCTATGTGAATGCAAGTGCACTTTGTTGTTGTCTTTTTCTTCTGACCAACCACAATACAGCTCAGCTGAAATTAGGTACTCAATGCGTGTGAAGAATAGTGGACATGAATCTATGTTGTGTACCCAAAGCAGTGAGTCCCAGATTTAGCTTGTTGTGCCTTACCAGCACCTGTCTAACCATCACTTGAATTGGGATTTTGGTTCAGTTCTGTTCTTCAGATACTGATGGTTAATATTTTAACGAGGTAAACAGAATGAATACCCCTGAGGCTGTCTACTCGAGCAGCTGTTGTTTCCGGGGCAGGGCCTACCCAAAGGTAAAGGAAAAACAAACAAAGAAAATGCACTTAAGGACCGAACGTGTGATCCAATTAATGAATTATGATAGCTTTTGTTGTGATTTAAAGTGCATTTTTAAAAAATATATTTTATTACGAACATGTATCAAAACAGGTTACAGCGAATAAACACCCCAAGAAACAACAATCAACTATCCAGTTTGTACATATTTATCCTCTTTTTCACTCCCCCTCCCCCGCGACGAACAGCCCTTCAAACATGAAAGGGAAAATCTCAGCAAGTCTGGCAGCATCTGTAGGGAGAGAAAAGAGCTAATGTTTCAAGTCCGATGACCCTTTGTCAAAGCTTTGGGCTATGAGAAAGAGTCCTCGGATAGAAACGTTAGCTCTTTTCTCTCCCTACAGATGCTGTCAGACTTGCTGAGATTTTCCAGCATTTTCCCTTTTGTTTCAGATTCCAGCATCTGCAGTAATTTGCTTTTAGCCCTTCAAACACGCTCACAAACATCCCCCACCTTTCCTCAACCCCCCTGAAGAGCCCCTCAACTCATACTTTATCTTCTCTATCCATAGGAAGTTGTACAGGGCACCTAACCAAGCCTCTACCCCCGGTGGCGATGCCGACCGCCACTCCAGCAAAATCGCCGCCGTGCAATCAGAGAGGCGAAGGCCACGACATCTGCCTTCCCCTTCTCCAGAGATCCGGCTTCTCTGAAACCCCAAATATCGCCACCAAATATCCGGATCCATCTCCTCCTCCACTATCCTGGCTAAGACGCGAACACTCCCACGCAGAATCGTCCCAATTTTTCACAACCCCAAATCATGTGTACGTGATTCGCTGGCCCCCGCCCACACCTCTCACACTCATCTGCTACCACCTGAAAGAACCCACTCATTCTTGCCCGAGTCATATAAACCCTGTGCACCACCTTAAACTGTATCAGCCTCATCTGTGTACAAGAGGAGGTCCCGTTTACCCTAAGCAGTGCAGTGCCTCACTCCATACTCCCCAATTGATCTCACCTCCCAACTCTTTTCTCCTTGATCTTCACCACCCGCTCGCCTCCCTGATCCCCCTGCCACTTGTATATATCCCCAATTCTTCCCTCCCCTTCCACATCCAGAAGCAGCAGTCGCTCCAGCAGGGTGTATCCTGGCAACCTAGAGAGCCCCCTCCAGATCTTTCTCACAAAGTCCCTAACCTGCAGATACCTGAACTCACTCTCCTCGGCAGCTCTACCCTCTCCCTTAGCTCCATTATGATTCTCGCACAGCGGCATTGGCATCGACATCCCTTCCACCCTAAAATGCCTCCTCACCTGATTCCATATCTTCACTGTGGACTGCACCACCGGGCTCCCTGAATACCTACTCAGAGCCATTGGCAATGCTCCCGTCACCATAGCCCTCAAACTAGACCCCTTACAAGATTCCTCCATCCTAACCCACTCTACATCTTCTCCTTCCCACCACTGCCACACCTTGTTCACATTTGCCGCCCAATAATAATGAAGGAAGTTCGGCAACGCCAACCCCACCTGCTGCCTCTGCCTCTGTAGCAGGATCCTCCCCACTCTCCCCGCCCATACAAAGTCAGAAATGATCGTGTCCACTTTCTGAAAAACGGCCTTTGGTATAAAGATCGGGAGAGCTTGAAAGATGAACAAGAAGCTCGACAGAATATTCATTTTCACCACTTGGACCCTCCCTGCCAGCGTTAAGTGCAGTGTATCCCACCTCTTAAGATTGAAATGCATTTTAATTGAAAAGCAATCCAGATCATGCTGATGGATACTGCAACCCAAACAGAGGTATAATCTTACAATACTTACATCATTGTAAATGCTGCACTAATCCTTTGAGAAATTAGGTCTCAATCAGTTGTCCTGTAAAAGTGAAACCCCGCATCAGAAACGAGGCCGGTTTTGGCATCGAGCGGCTGTTAGCATCAGGTTTCTGTCACTGCTTTGTCACTCAGTGCAACATCTGCTGATCTCAGGTACACTGAATTGCCCCTGGTCTTAATTAGACAACCATACCATTTTATATAAGACTGGGTAATAGGCCCGACTGAGTGAGAGGATTTGGGACTGGCATTAAAAAAAACTTGAAGCAGCTTTTGGTGTGGTCATCGGCACCTGGTTAATAGTACTGAATTGCTCATTGCGGAGTTTTCAAAACTGCTACACCTGTCACATTAATATGTTGTTGTTTTATTTTGAAGTTTATTAACAGGCTGTACTTGCTCGCTCTTTGATCTTTTACTTCTCCCTGATCCATTTACGCTGTTTGGGGTGTAGTTTCGTGGATGTATGCTAGCATCTAGTACTCAATTATCTGGCTTTTCTTCACGTCTGAAACGCGACAGTATGTACCAGCATCTGATTACAGTCCAGCTCAATCCGATCCCTATGTGACATGCGCACTGGAGTGGTAGGACAAGTTGATTTCCCAAACCACACTCTTCCCCCCCCCCCCCCCCCCACACACACACACACACACACCCCTCAATATAAACTGTATGCAGGAAGATTACAGTTTTACTAGCCTCCCCATTTGTTGAGCCTTACCCAATCTGGCAAGTTTATCTCATGGTTTTTTTTTATCAACTTTGCAAAATCCGAGGGGTACTATCATGTTTGTTCGCCCAATGAGGCAGTCGATAGAGAAGAATGCCCTCTTCTCACTAACCCTGAAGTAGCTACATTGTTCTGATTTTGCTGGCTCTTCCGTGTTGCCAGTCTAAAGTGCAGCAATGGAGTACTCATTCCCAGAAGACTCATCACAATGCAAACATTTGTGACATAAATGTACCCTTATTCTAACACTAACTTTCTGTCGGAAGGTTTCTAATCTCTCCAGCAATCTATTTAATGAGGTATCAGCGAATTCACTGCACCCTAGCACACCATTAAGTTCATAATGGCGATAGTCTTTTCACCTTGTTCATTATTCTTTAAGATTTCATTTAAATATAGAAAGTTGCACTTTATATTTCTTAACTGCTGTTCTGGACATCTCTCAAATGCAATATTAGAGACTCCATCGTTAAGAATGCCCTATGTTTGTGGGTGAACTACGATGGGCATGTTTGTGAAACCAAATGTTAAATTCTACAGGAAAAAAAATAGAACTGATGTAAGATGAACTTTCTAATTTGGTTAATACAGTTTTGCACAACTATTTCCACATAAGGACAGCACTGTGGCACCATGGTTAGCACTGCTGCCTCACAGCACCAGGGACCCGGGTTCAATTCCAGCCTTGAGTGACTGTCTCTATGGAGTTTGCACTTTCTCCCCATGTCTGCGTGGTTTTCCTCCAGGTGCTCCGGTTTCCTCCCACAGTCCAAAGATGTACAGGTTAGATGGGGTTATGGGGTTATAGAGAATTGGGTCTGGTGCTCTTTCAGAGGTTTGGGTGCAGACTTAATGGGCCAAATGGCAGCCTCCTGCACTGTAGGAATCCCACGTTTCTAAGTAAACAAAATTTGGATTCTGCTCCAATTCAAACCTTAACAAGAACAGAACTAGAACAAGGGATACCACTCTCTCAGGATATGGTTAGGCCATTTAAGACTGAGATGAGGAGAAACCTCTTCACTCAGAGGTTGGTGAACCTGTGGAATTCCCTACCACAAAATGTTGTGGAGTTCAAGTCTCTTTAAGAAGGAAATAGACTCTAAAGGCATCAAGGGTATAGGGAAGAGAATGGGCAGATATAGTTAGAACATAGAACATACTGCAAAAGGAGATCTTTTGGCCCATCAAGTCTGCACCGACCCACTTAAGCCCTCACTTCCACCCTATTACCATAACCCAATAACCCCTCCTAAACTTTTTGGTCATTAAAGGCAATTTCATTTTTCATTTTTCATTTCAATTTAACATGACCAATCCACCTAACCTGCACGTCTTTGGGCTGTGGGAGGAAACCGGAGCACACGGAGGAAACCCACACAGCCACAGGGAGAACCTGCAGACTCTGCACAGACAGTGATCCAGCGGCGAACCTGGGACCCTGGCGCTGTGAAGCCACAGTACTATCCACTTGTGCTACCGTGCTGCCCACAAGATTGAAGATCAGCCATTAGGATATTGAATGGCGGACGAGGCTTGAAAGGCTAAATGACCTAACCCTTTCTATTTAGCAAATCTAGTATCACCATACTTCACTGAGAAGTAAAGCATTTTATAAATGACAAATATGAATCGGAACCAGGCAGTAATTGCAGGGCTTGAACGGAGTGCATTACATTCTAAAACTGTCTCCATAATCTAGAATTGAAAACATTTTTTTCATGAATAAATTAAAATTGTACGCTGAATTTGAGGAGGATCCCAGTACTGCTGGGTCTTGCTGCAAAACTGATGAGAGTCAGTGGGAAGAAAAATCTTATTAAGTGCATTGGACAGCATTGGATGTGAAGGCTTCTGGCCTATCGGAACTGAGGATACATGCATAAGAACCAGGCAGGCACTGATAGTACAAACATATTCAAAACCACTTAGTTAGGGCTATGGTACCATAGTGGTTATGTTACTAGCCTAGTACTTAGCAGCATGAGCTAATTGTCCATAGACAAGGAACGGGCTCCCCCCCCCCCCCCGCCTCCCGTCACATCCCCATTGTGTGCTTTCTGGCGGCGGAGGCAGTGGGATCTTCCAGTCCCTCCAATGTCTACAGCGTTTTGCATGACTCGTCCGTCTCACCGACCGGGGAACCCGCCGTGTGGGGTCACCATCGGCGGAGCCGGGAGATCCAGCTGGCAGGAAGGGCCGGAAAACCCCGCCCTCGAGTTCAAATCCAACCATGGCAGCTGCAGAATTTTTAAATTACATTAAATAAACCGGAATTAAAAAGCTAGTGAAACACTTTTTGGGAAAAAAACATCTGGGGCGGGATTCTCGGCCCCGCCGCTCCCCATCTCCGCCTCGACCGGCTGGCGGGATTCTCCATTACGCCGGCCGGTCAATGGCGTTTCCCATTGTGGGGCAGCCCCACGCCGTCGGGAAACCCCCGGCCGCTGGTATAACAGAGACCCCAGCGGCGGAGAATCCCGGCCATAATTCTTTCTTTACCTATATGACCACATGTGACTCCAAGACGGGCAGCAATCTCGTTGACTCTTATCTGCTCACTGAAATGGTCCAGCAATCCATTCAATCATACCCAATGGCTCATCATATTCAAGGGCAATGAGAGATGAACAGTAAATTGTACTTTGGCAACAATGCTCACATCCTGTGAATGAATAGAAATAAAGTCTACCTTTGCAACAATGTCCTTCTCAACGCTAGGTGTGTGTGTGTGTTTGTGTGATGTGTGTCTGTGTGTGTGTGTATATATCTGTGTGTGTGCGTGTGTGTTTAAACAGTTTTGCCTTTTCAGTTATTCAATAATGAACTTTTTTCTGATGGCGCTTCAAGGTTTTGCTCTGCATTAATTATTAGAAGGCAGTTCATGGAAAAAGCTTTCTTTCTGTCTTGATTTAATTTACATTTATGCCTTCTTTTGCTGGGAACAGCTTGGAAATGACTTGGTTTGACTCATTTGGGGTGGTTTTTGTGCCTTGCTTGCCCCTCTTGCAGGGAACCATTTCATCTCCACCATCTTTTCCAAGAGGCCCAGATTGCAGATGGTGAGAGAGGCAACATGTTTCTCATGGACCAGCATCTCCTCAATCTGCTGCTTAAAAAAAAAATTACCTTGTTAAACACAGTCGATCATAGATAGCGAAATAGAGCCATTGAAAAACGTACAGCCAAGATGTGGCTTCAGGCATGAAACCTGACCCTTTCATCATAAGACATTCCAGCTCACTGGATAAGCACAGCTGGCAATGGAGTTATTTTTATCACCAGAGAATGGATAATTTAGTGCAAATAATGAACGTGAAGATGTGTATTTTGTGGGTCTGAGGACCCCAGGGTTTCCTTACTGCTTCGTGATACGTTGTTGTAAAAGTAATCCTCTATACGTTAGAAGCCAAAGTAAGAGCATACTTTCTCATTCATTAATACCTGATGCGTGCCTTTTGCAGTAAATGGGTTGCCACAAGCAGTTACCCAATAAAGATCAAACCAATCAGCTGGCACAGACTTTCACATATCAACCCGCTGTTTGCATTCTCTTTATTTTTCATTTTTGTGTTGGAGTCTGTAACTATGGTGTACGCAATGTACAGAAATATCAGATAATTGCTGCAAGATGCCTCTTGTATTTAGTAAATGTGCAGCATCGTTGAAGGATTGCAATATTCCTTCAGTCTGAATATCCTCATTCATCAATGACACAGAGGACATTAGCAACATCAAACCCAAGACTAAATAAAGTGAGCCCAGAAAAAGCAATCAGTGTCACAAAACAGTACACGCCCTGGAAGGGAATTGTTTGTAAGTGTCACCCAAGCTTCCCCCAGCATGTATATGAAAACAGATGCTAGATAACATGGATGGTATGTGAACAATTTTGCTTCAGGTTTAAAATTTAGACACTTAAATAATAATATTTCCTTTAATTTTAATTTTAAGGGGCTTGAAGGACCGAGGGGCTTGCCAGGCCCACCAGGTCGAAGAGCGTCCAATGGAATCCCTGGTGAAACTGGTCCCCGTGGTCCACCTGGAGTTCCTGGCGAACAGGTAACAGAAAAGCTAGGCTCAGCTTATGCTTCATCATTGATTGAAAGTCTTTCTTGACAGTTAACAGTGTACAAAGCCTCTTCTTTCAATTTTCTATTA
The DNA here is from genome assembly GCF_902713615.1 of Scyliorhinus canicula. Taxonomy (NCBI): domain Eukaryota; kingdom Metazoa; phylum Chordata; class Chondrichthyes; order Carcharhiniformes; family Scyliorhinidae; genus Scyliorhinus; species Scyliorhinus canicula. The sequence goes on along the minus strand of NC_052166.1, from coordinate 35,497,786 downwards.
TTGCGGTGTTCACAAATGAAAGAGGACCACAGAATTCCTACAGGGCATAAGGAGGCCATTCGGCCCATCTGGTCTACACCGACCCTCTGCAAGAGCACCCCACCCAGGTCCACTCCCCCTGCCTTATCCCCGTAACCCCACCCAACCTGCATATCTTTGGATACGAAGGAGCAGTTTGGCCGATCCAACTAACTTCCACGTCTTTGGACAGTGGGAGGAAACCGGAGCGCCCGAAGGAAACCCACGCCAACCAAGGGAGAACGTACAAACTCCACACAGCCACCCAAGGTCGGAATCGAACCCGGGTCCCTGGCGCTGTGAGATGGCAGTGCTAAGCACTGTGCCACCGGGCTGCTAACCCCGAGAATTAAATTCTGATGTGTTCCTGCTACAGGTGAATCAGATCCATTTCATTCAATTGGTAAGAAGCGTCTTTGAGGGTGATATGAGGATTGATAACCTGGTCATGAAGTGTGCTTTGTACATATGCAATAAAACTCCTGTCAAAAGAGTGCACGGATTTAATGTAGCTTTAAGGATCTGTTCAAAATTGCGGCAATGCAAGCCAGGCATTGAGACCTAAACTGACTTCCAAATCAAGCGAAGAGAATCCCCCTCCCTCCCCTTTGCCATAGTGTCATACTGAGCCATTGTTCTTGTGCACTTAGACTTCAGTGTTGCTGAAATTACTGCGTAATGTTAGGATTCTCTTTCATGGGTTTTTCTCAAGTGAAACCACTTCACACTGATGTACAGTTATCATATGAATGCCTCCAAGCTAAATGGTTCAGTGGAGAGTATAGCTTCTGAAATTCTATGTACTTGTACTGTAAAGCTGGGGGGAATAATGTTCTCCCTTGGTTGTTGTGGCGGTTACCGTATCATTTAATACTGGCTTCACTGTTAGGATCTCAGCAAAGGTGCATTGTTCAAAATAACTCATGCTTTTGTATTCCAAGGGGGATAGTTGATTAAATAGTTGATTAATTGGCTGGAATCTGACAGTCTACTGTTTGGATTCCAAATTTTGGCCTTCTTTGGTTCTGTTCGTGGCCCTACAAAAATGAATCAATATTGAGCTGTGAAGAAACAGTAATTCTGTAAATCTGTGGCTTCTGGGGATTAGTTAAGGGGTAGACTGCTCAGCTGAGCTGTGCTAGTGTGCATTTGAGTCATCTTAATTCATACACAGTGATGAACATCAGTGACTCAAATACCTGCTGTGGGGATTTAATGAGTTCTTTGCGGGAGCCTAGTGTAGTCGAAGTTAAATGTGTGCCTTTGTATTGAGATGCGAGGAAGACCCAAGGCTCAAAATGTTTTATTTTGCTGAATAAATTCATTAATCTTCAGATTCTGGATTCTGGTGTGAGTGTCTAATTGTCTGAGATGCTCTTACCATTAAGAATTGAGTACACAATAAAACTGACAATATTATATTTTCACTTTCAAAAAGAAATACTTCCATTTATACAACATTTTTCGTGATCTAAGGCCACCCCAAAGCATTTTACAATCAATGAAATTCCTTTTGAGGCGTAGTCGCCGTTGTAAATTAGGAAATGTGGCAACCAATTTGCACACATCAAATGCCTGCAAACATCAACATGATCATAGAATCATAGAATTTACAGTGCAGAAGAAGGCCATTCGGTCCATCGAGTCTGCACTGGCCCTTGGAAAGAGCACCCTACTTAAGCCCACGCCACCACCCTATCCCTGTAACCTAGTAACCCCACATGATAACAATCGCCAGCTAATCTGTTTTTAGATGTTCATTGAAGAATAAATATTGATCTGGATGCTGGGTTTAATTTCCCTGCCCTTCTTTGAAATAGTGCCATTTCCACTTGAGGCAGGTGCGACCTCAGTTTAACATCTCATTCAAAAGACAGCACAATACATTCTCGGTACTGCACTAAAGTTTCAGCTTGTTTTTTATTTTGACATCTTGACGTGGATCTTGAATCCACAACCTTGTGACTCCGGGGGCAAAACTGCTCCTAACTGAGCCCAAACCTTTACGACAATTTCGAGCCATTAATGTCTAAGTACATATTTGGGAGCCATTTTGATTTGTGGTGATAGTTTAAAATGGCCAATGTCGAAACAGTGACCAATATATGTCTCTCTGGATCTTCATTTTTATTGAAGTCAACAGGTATCAGATTCTTGGGGGACAAGTAACTGTAAATGGTCTGTTTTATGCAATCAATGCGGTTTCTTCCATTATTGGGGAGACTAAAAGTAGACTAAGCGACCGCTTTGCAGAACACCTTTGGTCTATCTGCAATCATGACCCCATCTTTCCTGTCACTTGCCCTTTCAGCTCAGCATCTTGCTCTCATGCCCACATGTCCATCCTTGGCCTGCTGCAATGCTTCAGTGAGGCCCAATGCAAACTAGAGGAGTAGCATCTCATCATCTGGTTAAGCACCTTGCAGCTCTCTGGACTCAATATTGAGTTTAACAACTTCAAACTGAGACCTTTCTCCTCCAGCTTAACCCCCCCCCCCCCCCCCCCCCACACACTTTTTTTTAAAATTTAGAATATCCAATTCTTTTTCTGCCAATTAAGGGACAATTTAGCGTGGCCAATTCACCTAACCTGCACCTCGTTTTGCATTGTGGGGGTGAGACCCACGCAGACACGGGGACAATGTGCAAACTCCACACGGACAGTGAGCTGGGAACGGGATCGAACCCGGAACCTCGTCGCCGTGAGGCAGCAGAGCTAACCACTGTGTCACCATGCTGCCCTGACCCCCTTTTTTAAATCTAATTTTATGTTGGTTCCCACCACCAACCGCCCCTCCCCTCCCACTGGGCCTTCTGTCATTTGTTCTTATGTTTTGCTTTCACTGAGGAATGACCTTTGTTCTCCTAGTAATATATTCCCCTATCTTACCTTATAGCCACTATCAGCACCTTCCATTGTCTTTTCCACTGCCATTAACAATCCTCTGTCTTGAACCCGACACATCTTTGTTGCAATATCTCTTCGCTCCCATCTATCACTAACCTTCTGCTTTGCTCCAAGCCCTCTTAAACTGTATATAGTTCTTCACATTACTTTCTTGCTTAAACTCTGAAGCCATATGGACTCAAAACTCTGATTAACTCTGATTCGCTCTCCACATATGCTGCCAGAGCTGTTCAGTTTTTCTTTGGACACTAAGGGGCAATTTAGCACAGCCAATCCACCTAACCTGCATGTCTTTGGACTGCAGGACGAAACCTGGGGGAAACGCACACAGACACGGGAAGAATGTGCAAACTCCACACAGACGGTCACCCAAGGATGAAGGCAGTGCTAACCAGTGTGCCACTGTGCCGTCCATTGGTTATAAAGTTTAACCTTAGCAAAATGTAACCTGATAATGCCTCAGTTTTCATGTTTTCTGCTCTTTAATAGGGACTGCAGGGCTACATGGGAGACCAGGGAATCCGTGGAGAGAAAGGGGAGCAGGTGTGTATTGATCTTATCCATGAGCAGACACTCGTTTCTTGATATAAAATGGCATTGACTTTAAACTGAATCCATTTTCCCTCATTGAGGGTTTGCCTGCAACATGTGGGAAAATTTAAACTTAATTCCAGCTACTTATCTCAGCCTCTATCCCTCTTCCATTTTTCACTGTCCACCTGCTGTGAAACATTTTACTCTGTTGATAAATTGAGGAATGTTCTATCAATGTAAGATAACATTACAGTTCTTATGTCAACTATCGTTACGTTTTGGTATGCTTGACATTTTGTTTACTTGTTGGAACCAGTGGACATTCCATTTCTATCATCAATTGAATTCGAGTCTTGGGACTGAACGTTCGGGCTTGGGCCGGCTGTGCAGAGTTGTGAAAATTTCAGATTCCGCAGACCCAACTTTGGAGAAAGTGACCCGGGTAGTTGGATTTCTGTTCTAGTGGAGTTGGGGCCTGGGGAGGATGCCAATGAGAATCCAGCCACAGGGGCTGTTGGGTGCTGAGGCTTGTCTCAGTGCTCTGCCACATCACAATTGTAAAATATGTAATACCAATTTTATACACAAACTCGCCATGTCCCATCCAAGCCAACCTATGCCGCTTTACCCATCAGCCATGGACCCTCAAACCCTCCATGAGACTTCATGCCCCTCTATCCACTAATGTTCCCCTTTTTGGCCATTATGCAAACTTAGCGTCAACCTCTGACCCCCAACCAGATTTTGGCCTTCCACTCTCCATGCTAACTCAACCTGCAACCATGATGGTCAGATCTCAGGAGCCATGCTGAGATGAAATGAAATAAAGTATTTGTTTATTGATGACTTCACAATTTAAAACAAATGCTCTCATTGATTAAAACCCATTCAGTACATTTAAATCCTTTCAAGGACTTAATTCGCTATAAAGCCAACCATCTGTATTTATAACCACTTGGAGCTGCCAATCAAACTGTGAACTTACAAGTCCCCCACTGTGATAATGACAGGTTGTGAAATCAGTCATGCAGCACTAATCCTATAATGAAATCGTCTGGCTTATGTTGACAGACAGAGGTAGTGAAATTGCGAACAATTACAGCAGGCTTTTATTTTTAGAACTGAAATGGCTTGGGGCTTAAATTCCTTGACAACAGTTCCAATGCGGTTATCAACTTTTTATGCATATTTATGCCTGCTTTTAACAATCCAAAAGGGATGCTCACCTCTCTCAACGGGTACCTTATATTTCCCAAAGGGCTTCTTATCTCTCCCAAAGGAATTGCTAGGCCTATCCAAAAGTGTCCCTTACTTCTTGAAAAGGAAACCCTATCTCTCCATATAACTCTGGCAACTTTAGACTTTTTGTCCACAAGTCATGTTTACACATTCCAAGAATAAAAATTGTTTGAATAATATCTGAACCCAGTGCTGGCCGCAACTGATGGTAATGGTTATACAATTTTATGCATGTATCAACGAACTATGGTAACGGATATACAATTTTATGCATGAGTCAATGAACAAATCTGAATTTGGCTTGCTATTTTGCAATGTTGAAGCTAACTTTTAGTCAATGATTCGGGTTCAATTAACACATTCCAAACTGGGGTTCAAACCTGGCAACTATGCATATCAGTCATCACCCATGCATTATATATCCATTGAATTATTGATAAAGCATTTTGCTCAATCAAAACCATGCATTTTCATTGTTTTATTAGAACAACTTTAGTCCATATATGTAACTATGCCTTTACTTTAGGGCTTCAGAGGAACACCCGGACCAGTTGGGGATAAAGGAGAAAAAGGAGCTAAGGTATTTTGCGATCCAGAGAAAAGAAAATTTTGAAACAATAGAATTTGTTGATATTATTATCCAAAGTAACAACATATATCGTGAAATTGTTATAGGTACCTGAGGAAATGTCCCTTTGATTGATAGGAGCAGGGCAGCATGGTGGCACAGTGGTTAGCACTGCTGCCTCACAGCGCTGAGGTCCCAGTTTCGATCCAGGTTCTGGGTCAATATCCATGTGGAATTGCATATTCTCCCCGTGTTTGCGTGGGTTTCGCCCCTACAACTCAAAGATATGTAGGGTAGATGGATTGGCCTGCCTAAATTGCCCCGTAATTGGAAAACATGAATTGGGTACTCTAAATTTATTTTTTAAAGTTGATTGAAAGAAGTTAGAATCATGTTTTCCAATTCTCTCTTGTGTCATGATGATATAGCAGCTGTAATGCGACATCAGAGATGCTTTATACCCAGCAGGCCAGGCAGCATCTATAGAGAAGGAGGAAGAGGGCTAATGATTCACGCTTGCGAGTAATGGAACATAGGTTCTATGTAAGTGGTCAGAATCCGATACAGTGTCAATTAATCAATAAAGCATCACACAAGACCCAGTGTCATTTCAATCACTTTTAATATCAAGAAAGTGTATTTTGAAAACAATTTTAAATTACTAATGGGAAGAGCACATGTTAAATTGTACATATGTGGCATAATATCAGTCGTAAAATGAGCCATGTTTTGAATTAGCCTCTTTATATGGCGCAGTGTCACAACATCAACCTCATGTTCCATGTGTTAGAAATGTTGATAAAAGAATGTGGCTAAAAATAAACATGCAGATTACCTGGTAGACTTCATCAAATGAGAACTTTGGATACAAAGAAGTGAATAGGGTAAAGAATGATTCGGACACCAGGGAAGCCTCTGATGTATGATGTATATCAATTAGTAACAGACAAACTATGAAAATAAGACAGGGCCATGTAATAAAAAGGAACGAGCCAGAGAAATAAGGGAGAATAGAAGGGCAAAGTAAGTCAGCAGGCAGCATAGGAACAATGGACTGTATTTCAAAGGGCCACAAACGGTTAGGACCTGGTGCAGGTTGATTTGTGTACTGCTGGCGGCTTCACAGCAGAGCCATCAGAAACTGCCTCTCCTTTCATTCACAACTGACCTTTCCTGGACTGCCTTTCACAAGTTCCAATGCTCGACCATAATTTAGCCTGCATGGCCCCTTCCATCACAACTGTCCCTGTATTAATCTGCCTGCTCTCCTCAGCAATGTGGCAGCAGTCCCTGACATGGCTGCCCGCCTGCCTTCGCTGCTGGTGGCAGGCAGGCAGCTCCTGTATCGTGGAGGTGCTCACTGCATCCAAGGGAGTGCTGAGCCCCCTCCCTCCTGGTTAATTAGGTTATTTACTTTTGAAAAGAGTGACCCATCATGGGTGTGGTGTCGGAATCCAAGTCTTTGTTCCTGAATCAGCAAATAGGGCGGAGAAAGATTTAATAAGAGCAGGCGGGGAAAAACCTGGTTCCTGCTATTCCTGTTGGTTTTCTTAATAAACATTGAAAGTTGCGGGCGCGATTCTCCGCTGCCCACGACTGGTCGGAGAATAGAGGGAGGGCGTCCCCGACATTTTTCGCGCCCTCCCGCTATTCTCTCCCCAACCCCCCCCCCCCCCCCCCCCCCGCCCCCCCGGCCGCCCCACGACACGAATTGCTGCTCGCCGTTTTTTTACGGCGAACAGCTATTCTCCCCAGGCTGATGAGCCGAGTGCCCAGGCCTTTACGACCTTTTTTACGGCAGCAAACACACCTGCTTGCTGCCGTCGTAAAAACGGCCGCAACATGCCCGTTCTGGGCATCCAGGGCCCCGATTGGCACGGCAGTACCACGGCCGTGCCAAAGGGGGCATGGGCCCGCGATCAGTCCGCGGGGCGGCCGAGGGAGATGACAGCCCCGCGAATGCGTGGGTTGGAGCCGTCCAACACGCGCATGCGTGGCTGACGTCATCGTGCGCGTCAGCCAGCGTGACGCTTGGCGCGCGGACTTAGCGATGGTCGCTAAGTCCGCGATGCCATGCTTCACGGGGCCCCACTGCTAGCCCCGCCCGGGGGGGAGAATCGGGTCCCGGGAGGGGGCGCGGAGGCTGCCGTGAAACACGGCCAGTTTCACGGCAGCCTTTACGATTCGCCGCATTTGCGGAGAATCGCGCCCCGATTGGAAGACATACACTAATTGCCAAGGCAATGTTCATAACCTGAGATATTTACTGACTCACACCTTTTAGATGCTTATTAATTCGTCCATTGAAAATTTGCCGATTTTTTTTTTTCTCTTGAAAACAAACACTTGTAAAATCTTGTAACTGATTCAACGTCTCGCACAGTTAAGATCATCCCAGACGTCCCGCTTTAGTGGATTGCACATAACTTAAAGTGTGATTAATCAATCCTGGAGGTGGTGATTTTGTTTTATAAATTTAGAGTACCCAATTCATTTTTTCCAATTAAGGAGCAATTTAACGTGTTCAATCCACCTACCCTGTACATGTTTGGGTTGTGGGAGTGAAACTCATGCAAACACGGGGAGAATGTGCAAACTCCACATGGACAGTGACCCAGAGCAGGAATTGAACCTGGGACCTCGGCACCGTGTGGCAACAGGGCTAACCCACTGTGCCACCGTGCTTCCCGAAGTGGTGAGTTTAACCACTTTATTACAAAGTTATCTGTGTACTCCCCCAATTGGACCTCCCACATACAAAGCACCCTGTAGTCGAACTCCTCCCTTCTACAACCCACTGCTCAACGGGTTCAGGAATCCTCCTCCACTCCCTATCCCCACTACCAGCCGTTCCTTGATCAGGGATCGAAACACCCTTTTGCTGCAGCCAGCTCCAGTGTGCTCTCCACTCTACTGGAAGCCAAGCCTGTCAAGCAGAGAACTTGCCAAGATGTGAAAAGACACACACCATGGAGTTAAAATCCCACAGTTTGTGGGAAAATCCAGCTTCCGAGAATTCAGAAACATTAACTCTGTTTCTGACCTAAAAGATGCTGCCTGACCTGCTGAGTAGTTCCAATAAGTGTTGCTTTTATTCCAAAAATGCATCAAGCTGATCATGAAACCAAGTATCCAGACATTGCAGAAAATGGGAACTATTGGTCATTTGTTTCCTACTTTTATATCCGGAATAGCAAAACGAAGACAAGATTAATTTCTCAAACACGGCCATTTTAAACAATGCAACAGGCTTGTCTAATTTGTCTTCTACGATTGCTGTCTCTGATCTGGTCACATGGAATCACGGGACAGAAGGAGGCCACTCATCCCATCCTTTAAATGTTTTAATAAAGAGGCTGTATGATATGCATTAAAAATACACTGATTGCCTCTTTATCATTTTGAAATGATTACATTTGTGCATATGGATTATTAATGTTGTTTTTGTGCTAGGGTGACAAAGGTGAAATTGGGCTTCGTGGGTCTCTTGGGGCCTTTGTAAGTAATCTTATTTTTGCTAGTATGAACTGGTATGAATTGGCAAGCATTACCAATGGAGATTATACACATTTGAAACTAATGCAAACTATCATTGTCCTGACTATATTCCTCGTATGTTGGCTGCTGTTATTTCTTGGCTGATATGTTGCGTCCTTAAAAATTAAGGAGCTTCAGTACTTATTGAAGGGCTACCTAGATTCTCAGATGGAACCGAACAGAAATCAGTCTTTCCTGGTCTGTCATAAGATGTCTTCTTTCAGACTCTCCTACTTTCTCCACTCCGCATTGCCATGCGCTCTCTGCTGCAAAGAAGGGAGATTCCCACCTGATCCCAAGCCTGCACCAAAGTGCTGTGTGCACAACTGGTACGAGATGTGGCAACAGCCCAAGATACTCGCTCGTTCCTGCCTTCTTCCCAATGTTGGGGAATTGCTTCCCCTCAGCTAGGCACCATGGCTGAGGTAAGCCATTTATCATAGAATTTATAGTGCAGAAGGAGGTCATTCGGCCCATCGAGTCTGCACCGGCTCTTGGAAAGAGCACCCTACCCAAGGTCAACACCTCCACCCTATCCCCATAACCCAGTAACTCCACCCAATACTAAGGGCAATTTTGGACACTCAGGGCAATTTATGATGGCCAATCTACCTAACCTGCACATCTTTGGACTGTGGGAGGAAACCGGAGCACCCGGAGGAAACCCACACAAACATGGCGAGGATGTTCAGACTCCGCACAGTGACCCAAGCCGGAATCAAACCTGGGACCCTGGAGCTGTGAAGAAATTGTGCTATCCACAATGCTACCGTGCTACCGTATGCATAAGAGACCAACATAAATCTCTGAATATGTGTCTTACTGCTTTGTTAAATAGTGTACTGGTGCTCTATTACTCTGCATCTCCCCTAAACTCCAATGGTGCCCACACGTGGAACCTGTAACTTATTGTTGTTTTTCTGTATGCTGTAAAGCAAATTGAGTTCTTTCAAGTCCTCGCTATTTAAAAGACATTTAATTGCATGCGGTGTTGAGTTGTTAGAAATATTAACTGCCTAGAATTTAATAACCTTTCCAGGTAACAAACTACTAGCTTACCAATGCACTTTAAAACTCGAGACTTTCATCAATTGATAAAGTTCAAGTTGATTTATAGACATGTTCCTGGCTTGACGCCTTCTAATATATATCCCCCTAATGATTCCTGAATTTTAGTACAAATTTTTTTTTTTTCAATGAGCATAGTAATTACAACATAAACATTGTGTGGCAAGAAAACTTTGGGTGGGTTTCTCCAATCCCGCGACAAAGTGTCCACGTGTTGTAAACACCTTCGTGTTTTACGACGGTGTGAATGGGCCGCTCCCACAACTAATTCTGGCCCCGACAGGGGGCCAGCATGCCGCTGGACCGATCCCGGGATCCGCGCATGCGGCTGCGGCAGCGCCAACGAGGAGATGTGCAGTGGTGCCGGCACCAACGCGCGCATGTGTAGTGGCCACCTTCAACGCGCATTCCCCGACGCAACATGGCACAGTACAACAGGAGCCGGCACGTAGGAAAGGAAGCCCCCAGCCACACAGGCCGACCTGCCGATCGGCGGGCCAGGCCACATCGGAGGCTCTCACCCCCCCGGGGCCGGCGCCCCCTCCCCTCCCCACAGGCCGCCACCCGATCCTTCCACGCCGAGGTCCAGGCAGCACAGAGCAGGTTAGTACAGCACCAGCGGGTCTCGGCTCTTTTCTCACGGCTGCTCGGTCCATTCAGGCCGGAGAATCGGCAGGACGGCCACATAGAGCGGCCCGCGACCGTCGCCGTGCCAACCACACCGGCGCCAATTGCGCTGATTCTCCACTCTGCGGACAATTGTGTGCTGGCATCGGAATGGTGTGGCCCATTCGCGGGGATTCTCCCACCCGGCCCCGGGTTGGGAGAATCCCGCCCATCCTCTTTAGCACATTTTGAGCATATATACATATTATAAATAAGTTTGGGCCTTTGGAAAATATTTTATTAATGATTACCTGAAGGGTGTCATTCGAGACATCAATGAAAGTGTCCTGTAAATAATATCATCCCAGTAACCTGTGTAATTACATTGGCTATAGGGAAAAATTTAAAAATAGTATTTGAAGTCTTTCATAATCTAGGTATTGGGAAAGCGTTTAGAAAGGATAATGTAGAATAAAAGTAACAATTACTCGGAAAAATGTGGATCAATTAGGCTAAGGGTAAATCATGTTTATTTGATTGTTTTATGATAACAGAGAGGGTTGATGAGGGTAATGCAGTTGATGTGGTATGCATGGGCTTCCAAAAGTAATTTGATGAAGTTCTATATAGCAGGCTTGTCAGCAAAAATAAAAGGGACACGTGCAGCATGGACACATCATGCTGAGCGATAGGGAAAGAGTTGTGGCGAATGATTGTTTTTCAGACTGCAGCACAGTACATGGTGAGGTTCTCCATGCATCGGTAATATGCCGCTGCTTTTCTTGGCCCACATTAGTAACGTAGGCTTGGGTGTGCATGACGCAATTTAAAAATTTGCAGATTAAATGAAACCTGGAAATATAGTAAACCACGAGGAAAATGATGATAGACTTCAAGACACCATAAATAGGACTGGGGAAGTGAAGGCTGAAATGTGAAGTGATAAATTTTGGTAAGAAGAGTGAGGAAAGCAAATATAAAATAAATAATTCAATTAAAAACATGCAGAGGGACCCAGGGGGTATATGTGCACAAATTGTTTGTGCCCCTGGGGGATTCCCTCAACTGATTCACGTTGGTGAGGTTTAAATATCCAATGGGGTGATCATGTGGTGGACGGCTCGCTAATTATATTAAAATGTATGTAATGAGGTTCGCGGTGTAAACCTTGTTACATCACCGGCGAAGGGTGGGAAAAACCGGGAAGCAAGATGTCGCCGGCAGGAATCCCGTCCCTGATTCTCGTGAGACATAGCACCTAGGTCAGCATTCTTGCTAACCCTGGTGCAAGATTACACCCTGTAATTCAATGAACTAGTTTAAACATTCTGATAATCTGCTTTTATGCAGATTATTGTAAACAAAAAAATGAAAGGAGTCCATATGTTATATATTTCTTGCTTTTTGTGAGTTTTTCAAAATTCATTTCAAGGATATGGGCTTCACAGGCTAGATTAGCATTCATTACCCATCCCTAATTGTCCATGAGAAGGTGGTGGTGAGCTGCTTTCTTCAACCGCTGCAGTCCATGTGGTGTAGGTGCACCTGCAGTGCTAGTCACAATTACTATTCGGGAGAGAGTTCCAGGATTTTGACCCAGCGACAATGCAGGAATGGTGATGTCTTTCCAAGCCAGTGAGTGGCTTGAAATAAAATGAAATTAAAAAATGAAATGAAAATCGCTTATTGCCACAAGTAGGCTTCAAATGATTTTCCTGTGAAAAGCCCCTCGTCGCCACATTCCAGCGCCTGTTTGGGGAGGCTGGTATGGGAATTAAACCCACGCTGCTGGCCAGCTTTGGTCTGCTTTAAAAACAAACTATTTAGCCCTGTGCTAAACCAGCCCCCAGAAAGGGAACTTTTAGGTGGTGGGGTTCTCACATGTCAGCTGCCCTCGCCCTTCTAGATGGAATGGCCGTGGGTTTGGAAGGTGCAACCATTTTTCGGGTTTAACATTTAGAGTCATCAAATTTTACAGCACAAAGCAAGCCATTCAACCCATCAAACCTGTACCATCTCAAAAAATAGTCTAATTTAGTCCCACTCTGTTCTCCGTAACCCTTCAAATTACTCTTCTTCAAGTAGATGTTCAATTGTCTTTTTAAAGTTCTGTTTTCTCCTGTGGAAGGATTTGGTCAGTTAATCGTTTGCAGATGACTTCATGATTCACAATGACAAACGGATCTCCTGGAGAAGCTAACATGAAGCGTCTTTATTTCTGGACATGTATGGAAGGGCTGTTGACACTTTACTTTGTTAAACATGAAGTAGCCTTTGAGGAACAGTGACTTAGGATGCTGAATGGTATGAGCAGATTTCTAGATGGTCATTTGCATTTCCTAGTGTCCCCTACTCCCTGCAGTAGCTGTTTTTGGCTTTAGGGCTACAGATTTTTAAGAACTGCAATGAAAATGAGCAATCGCTGTTCTCTTGGGAATCTGACAGCCAGGAGAATGGAAACCTTCACCTATTTGTCTGGTGTAAATTTGAGACTAGATTTAAGCGGTCAGAAGGTTGGGCTGCTCAATCTATCGTGTCAGCCAACACAATCATTATTTGTGGAAATGTCAATCCAGGTTGAAAGCAATTATGGTCAGTTGAATACAGACCCATTATTTTAGGTAGGCTAATCTATTGACACGCTATCAGATTGGACCTATTAAGATGCCTTCTCAAAAATCAGATATCTACTGAAAGCCCCTTGCATCAGTGCCATTCTGGATAAATCATTTAGAAAAATGTATGACTAGCTACAAGTTAAAGAGGAGGAAACTTATTTTTAAATTGTTACAAATACAAAGATTGGGCAGACTAGAGCTGAAGTAAATCTAGGAAAACAGGAAGGCAGATTACTACCTGAATGGTTCTAAATTGGGAGAGAGGAGTGTGCAGTGGGACCTGGGTGTCCCTGGACAGCAGCATGCAAGTGCGGCAGGCGGTAAAGAAGGCTAATGGTATGTTGGCCTTAATTACGAGAGGTTTCGAGTACAGGAGCAGTGATGTGTGTGTGCCATTATACAGGGCCTTGGTGAGGCCACACCTAGAATATTGTGTGCAGTTTTGGTCTTTTTTGAGGAAGGATGTTCTCAAGGGAGTGCAATGAAGGTTTACCAGACTGATTCCAGGGATGGTGGGACAGTCATATGAGGAGAGATTGACTATATTAGGATTGTTCTCGCTGGAGTTCAGAAGAATGAGGGGAGATTTCAATGAGACTTATAAAATTCCAACAGGACTAGACAGGGGAGATGCAGTGAGGATGTTCCCAATGATGGGTGTGTCCAGAACCAGGGGTCACACTCTGAGAATTCAGTGTAAACCATTTCAGACAGAGATGAGGAGACATTTGTTCACCCAAAGAGTGGTGAGCCTGTGGAATTTGTTACCACAGGAAGTAGTTGATGCTAAAACATTGAATATATTCAAGAGACCCTAGATATAGCACTTGGGAACAAAGGTTACGGGGTGAAAGCAGGATTAGATTATTGAGTTGGATGATCAGCCATGATTATGATAAATGGCAGAGCAGGCCAGAAGGGCTCCTCCTGCTCCTACCTTCTATGTATCTATGAAATTCTCCCTACTGAGACTGAAGGTGTGATTTAATGAGAAGAAACAGAGTTCTGTTTTGGGCGCATTTAGCAGAATGTTTCCCGGTGTTTGCATCACCGAGAATGACCCTGCTATTAAATGGGCCTCTGCTTCTTTTTTGGGCTTCAGCGAGGAACTCCCACCGAGGCCGCACTTAGACTCATTTCCTGGACTAATGCTCTCAGGCCCGATCTCTTAGTCCCCCCCCCTCCCCCCAACTGCAGCCTACATAACCCCCCCCCCCCCCCCAAAAGCCCCAACAATCAGGGGGTCTGCGAGCCCCCGCACCCCACCTCATAAGGGCCGAACGCACCTGGGTCTGATCTCTGGCACGGGCAAGATGCCATCCAGATACCCTGGCAGCGCCCTGTCAGTGCCACTTGAGTATGCTGGCATTGCCAGTGTTTGGGTTGGATTGCCAGGGTGCCAAGCTGGCAGTGCCATGGTGCCCAGGTGGCAGGGTACCATCCTGCCTAGAGCCCAACCACCCGGATGTCCTCAATAGCCTGGGAGACCTCCCCACACGTGCCGTTACGGGGACCAGTACTAAACATGCCCGGTCGAGGCCTCTGAGATGAGTCCGTTCAATCCCATGCCTTGTGTAGACATATTTAAGTGAACCTAAATGCTCATTTGAAGGTGCAAATCTGTTTCACGCCCAATGCGTTTTGCCACGCAAATCTTGCAAGTCCCCTTGTGAAATTTACTGGCCTGGTCAGTTCCAGAGTCAAGCGGAACAAACCGTTAGATCTTTCCCTGAGTCCTGTAGTGGGGACGTGCAGAATTTCCTGATGCAGAGGCCAACAGGAAAATCTGTCTTCCAGCCCTGACCTCATTAATGATGCATCCGGGTGATTCGCATTATCTTCAATGGTGGGAAGGGCTTGATTGCGCGAATCTTCTCACCATTACCAGGTGCTATATTCAAAATACGCTCAACATCACTGACCCACCATTCAGGAAAGAAGGAAGATGAACCTCCTGAAGAAAGAAGATGGATATTCTGGGAACACGCCTAGGATGAAATATGGACTTCCTCAATTACGCTGAAGCTGAAAGATCCGCCTGACAGAAGCTCCCTCTAACCTGTGCGGTCCAGGTTAATTGGTTGTCTGCATCCCAAACTCCGGAGGCATCCCCAGGCCTTCCTCAGGTTTGTTCTGACTTCTGAACGTCTTGTTGGTCTAGATTTGTTCTGGACTGGCGTATTTTCCCACTGGCGGTGTGGAGAATCGGACATGGGGGACAAGATTACAGTTGAGCCTCCAGCCACTTCCCATTAGCAGGAGGCCCAGAAGTCGGTTTCACGCTGATCCTGGAGCAGGTTTCCCAATCAGCCATTACGTTCACCAGTGGAAAATTCAGGAGGAAATTCACACCTGCATAAAACTGATTTTTGGGCCTCCTGATGAATTCTAACCCCTGCCTCTCCCCACCATAGAACATAGAACAGTACAGCACAGAACAGGCCCTTCAGCCCTCAATGTTGTGCCGAGCCATGATCACCCTACTCAAACCCACGTATCCACCCTATACCCGCAACCCAACAACCCCCCCAGTTGGGCCAAAGAAGAATTCCGCCGTAGGGGTCGGGGTACTGGAGGGTTTTACTGTCAAGAAATGGAAGGAAACAAGGGACAGCAGTGGCCCAAACTATTTTTGTAGCAACGTAGACGAACAGGACACCTCGTTCAGCCCCTCACATCGACTAATAGGTGTCCAATGGGGTGTTCCAAGGCAGGGCAATGATGGTGTAGTGGTAATGTTACGAATTAGTAATTCAGAGGCCTTGTCTAATGCCCTGGGGACATGGGTTTGGACCCACTACAGCAGCTGGTGGAATTTTAATTTAATTAATAACTCTGGAATATAGTCTTATTTATGGTGACCATGAAACTATCTTCAACTGTTGATTAATAAGGGGAGCAGGGGTCATGGGGAGAATGGGGATGAGAAAAATATCAGCCATGATTGAATGACGGAGCAGACTCGATAGGCCAAGTAGCCTAATTCTGCTCCTATGACTTATGGTCTTATGGTCTAACCCAATTGGTTCACTGATGTCCTTTAGGGAAGGAAATCTGCCACCCTTGCATGGCGTCGTCTACATGTGACCCCAGGCCCATTGCTATGTGGTTGACTCTTGACTGCCCTCTGAAATGGCCCAGCAAGCTACTCTGTTCAAGGACAATTAGGGATGAGCAACAAATGCTGTTCTCATCCCAGGAAAGAATAAAGAATAAAAAATGGGCAGGTGTCTAAGTGATTAAAACCCGATGCACACATTCATGAATCTCCTGCTGGAATCAAGTAGGAGACAGAGCTGCCCGAGAGGGAAAAGTGAGCTGAAGTAGCTGCAGGGTGGGAAAGCAGATCTTAGCTCCTGTTCCGCAATTTCTGTCAGGTGGAGGTGTTTAAAATTCTTCATCATCAATAATGAGTCATATAAAAGACTTGGGGCATGTGGAGTCAGGTAGCAGGACGGATGAAAAGATGGCTTCAAAGCTTAAAACAGAGAAGGAGAATGTCTCAGAAAATGGGGAATAGTGTTCTGATGTTTGCTGCATACGTAAATCTTTTGGATTCAGAAGCTGTCGTAGTTTGGAGTATGCAAAATACAGAAAAACAGAGTGGGTAATAAACTGCAAATGAAATTCAATAGAATAAAGTGTGAGGTGATGCATTTTGATAGGAGGAATAAGGAGACCGGTTCTTCCTTCGAAGGTGAAAAAACACCTTAAAAGGTAGGGGAACAAGTCTGGGGATTCCATTCTAATTCTCTTCCCGTGTCTAGTGACGCATTAAGGCACTCTTTAATCCATTTCCATAGCTAGTAACTCCTAAAACAGGTCGCTCGTCTGTCGCCAAAGACTTAAAGTTTGAGGGGCACCACTCCACATCAACGTGGCACACCAGGAGTATCTCCCGCTCTTACTGCCAGCTATTGGTGTGTTTGGAAAATTTGCAGGTTGACCACGTTATGAGCACACTTTCCTTGGCCATCATGTTCTGAGGTGGGACTCAAACCCGGAGCTTCTGGCTCAGAGGTAGGGACGGTACACACTCTGCTGCATGACCTCCAAGTCTGGGAATGCACAGACATAAATCATTCGAGGAAGACATGCACATGATAAGGCTATAAAGAATGCAAATTATTGGTGGAGTCAAGTATATTAAAAGCTGAGTAGTAATAACAGATTTGTATAGAGCCTTGGGGCGTGATTCAACTGATTGGGTGCAAAATTCCATAGCAAACTAGTGTAGCCGCGTGTTTCCTGGTGCTCGCATGCAACTTGCATTGCATAAGAGGTCTCAGTGAGGAAAGCATGGTCAAGGCCGTACTGGCGTCCTGATCTGCAAGGCCCCCAAAGTGACCCCCGACACCCCCAGCCCAAACACCCTATAGGTGGGTCCCCAGCCCCTAACGCAACCCCCTCCCCCATGCAGGGCACCCCTGACCCAATCGCATGCGTGGAAAAAATACCAGCTTGGCAGTGCCAATATGGAAGTGCCACCTGGGCACCTTAACAATGCTAGGTGGCACGCAGGTGACACTGCCAGGGTCCAAAGGTGGTACCAGAAACACCAGTGCACCACCCTGCCCAAAGGGCATGCAGCTGGGGGCCTCTGATGCCCTGGGGGAACCCCCATGAGTGCTGTTCCGCCGAGTCCCCATTTGTGGAGACGAGTGCTGACTGGTTGTCAAGGCAAAGGGGGTGAACCTCAAAGCCTCAGATACCTCAGGAATCTACACATTAGAGTCAGACTAGCTGTCACAATGTACCACAACATCTTGCGAGATTGCATTGGATCTTGCAAGGCATTGGAAGCCGGGCAGGTCCCGAGAGCAGGGTCTCCCAGCTTTAATAGGCCACGCTGCGCTGTGCCAAACTGCTTGATGCGCAATCAATCGTACTAAAGACTCGAATGGGTACAATAGAGGCTTTATTACAGTTAGATGTTTATCCTCCGACTGCAGCTGGTAGAATGGCTGCTCAGGAGAAGTCATGCATATTTATACGGCTCCTTGTGGGCGGAGCTAGCCGGCAGGGGCTACTGGCGAACCTGTAGTATAGGTACTACTGTGCATCCCCTAATATAGGCACACACACAATTACACAGTGGATCACCACACTGCTTTTCAGGCTTTTCAGGCCATTCAATCTCACCCTTGGTCAGATCACACTTAGAGGACTGTAGGTAGTTCCAGTCTCCATACTACAAAAGGAAGCATTCGAGAAAGATTATTAGAATTGAGAGAATGCAAAGATCAAGAAAGATTGAGCCAGTTGGTGTTATTTTCTCCGGTGGAAACCAAGAGGAGACCTGATAGAGATCTTGAACGTGATGAAGAGGCGGGATAGTGTGAATGGGAGGAAACTGTTTTCTGCTGTATGTGAACCCAGAACAAAGTGGTATGACAGAGGTGAACCACTAACAGAACGTGGAAATAATTTAGGGGAAACTGCTTGACAGGATGTTGAAAATCTGGAACTTGTTACCACACATGTAGTGGTTGAAGTAGATAGCAGTGACATATTTAACGGGAGGCTTGTAGGAAAAGGTGGTTAGAGGAAATGCATGTGGCTGTTCAAGTCTGGAATTCTACGTAATTCTGTGCTCTCAGATTATAATTTTTCTACTTTCCGTGTTTCATGATTACGAAGCAGTAGTTATAATTTACAGTTTCTCTTTCTCCCTATAAATCAGCACTCTTTTGCCATTTTCCTGTATAGGGCAGTGCAAGGAGCCAGCCTCCTGTCGACAGTAGTGGATAATTGTAACTAGCCACTGCAGTCGCTGTTTTTAAAAGGGCATTGACATTCATAGTGGCTACTATTTATACATTAACTGTAGCATTGAACCTCAACACTTGTCTACGTTGTCTGTGCTTGAATGGGTTCTGACAAATCCACACTGATAGTTTTGCAGCCTAAATTGTATCTATTCTAAGCATTGATCGAGTACCATATTGTAATGATTTCAGGGTATCGAGGGTTTGAAAGGAATGCCAGGATCGCAGGGACCCAGAGGCCCACCAGTGAGTATCAATTCTTTCTTTAGGGTTCTGACCAAGTGTGGTATCATGAGGATTGGAGGGCCGAAGTGCCTGTTCCTGTGCTATATTGTTATTTGTTCTTTGATACGTTTATTGCATGTATCATCAATTGAGAATGTTATTCCAGTAACTTTATTTAAAGCTGCTAAACTGACATATTTCTGATTGTAGCATTTAACTTCAAAAGCAGCATTCCTCTGTGGGAAGTCTAATTTTGTGAATGAAATGTATGTTTTGAGGCTTAAGCCCTAGCCTTGACCCAGCGCTAGCTCTTGCCTCGGAGTCAAAGTGTGGAATTAAGCCTCAGTGCAGAGACCTGAGCCAGGATTTATTGCCTCAATATGGGGGTGAGTACAAAGGCAGATGGGTAGGTAATTTTACACCCCTGGCCAGTGTGCTAGTTTGCCAGTTGCATTCCCACCCCCTTAGCCATTTTGTCGGTGGTCAATTCAGATTGGAGGAGCTACTCACCCAGAAGAGGCCAGCGGCTAGGTAAGCTATCCTGAAGGCTAACTGGGGTGAATTATGAGGTGCCAACTCGAATTTCCAAAGACCCTCTGTGGTGGCAGGAGCATGGCAGCGGTCTGGGTTGGGGTCAAGCACCCCAGGACGCCTTTGAGGACCACACTGCCTATCTGACCACAACGGTGGCCCAGCAGCTTTTAAAAGTTACTAAGGAGTGCGACATGTGGCGCAGTGGTTAGCACTGGGATTGCGGCGCTGAGGACCTGGGTTCAAATCCCGGCTCTGGGTCACTGTCCGTGTGAAGTTTTCACATTCTCCCCATGTGTGCATGGGTTTCACTCCCACAACCCAAAGATGTGCAGGTTAGGTGGATTGGCCACGCTAAATTGCCCCTTAATTGAGAAAAAAAAATTGGGTACTCTAAATTTATTTTTTAAAAGTTACGAAGAGAGAGTTTCAAGATGGCGGCTCTGCTCCAGTCTCTCCCTTGCCTGCATGGCAGGCTCCAGCTTCTTCCGTGCTGGAGAACCTCTTCTTGGTCCTTCAACTTTGAGAGTCCACTCACCACGCTTAATTGCAAGATCAACGTGTCCTCTACCCACTAATTGGTCAATTTTGGGAAAGCCATTGTTGGGTGCCTCCTACCTGCACAATTCTGTGGTCGGAATCTCCATTTGATGCTGATAAAGGGGTTACAACACAAAATCCTGACCTTGAGCACAAAAGCAAGGTTGATGTAACAGAGTGTTGTTGAGGGTGTACTGCACTGTTAGAGGATCTGTCTTTTGGATAAGATAATAAATACGGCTACACATCAGTATTTTGAAGAAATGCGCGGCATTTCATTTCATTTCATTTCAAGTTCCCCCTGGTGTTGTGGCCAATATTTATCCTTAAACCAACATCACTAAAACTGACGTTCTGGTTATTATCTCACTGCTGTTAGACTGCCAGGTATAACAATAAAATAAAAAATGCACTTGAGAAGTACTTCATTGTCTATAAGGTACTTTGGAGCATCTCAGCATTGTAAAAGGCCCTGTACAAATGTTTGTTCTTTCTTTCCTTCTTGATAGGTTCCTTTCTTATTCTTTCTCCAATTCCTTTTTATTTTTATTCTTGCCAAATGGGAAGGGGATACACTTAGTGACAAGTTAGCTCACGGTATCTTAGAACAGGTGACTGAATGGTAAAATCAGTGGTGTCTCATTTATACCTCGTGCCACACTCAGGAAACTTTAAATGCCCTCTCCTGGCTGTACTGTGGATTAAAGTGAAATATTTCATATGCAGCGATGAATATTTTAAAGGTTGATATATTGGCCTGAACGTCCCAAGTACAGCTGGTGGCGAAGGACCTCAGCTACTGAGGTAATGGTGGCAATGTGGTATATTGGTTAGCACTGCTGCCTCACAACACCAGGGACACAGGTTCAATTCCGGCCTTGGGTGACTGTGTGGAGTTTTCTCCCTCTCCCCATATCTGTGTGGATTTCCTCTGGGTGCTCCGGTTTCCTCTCACAGTCCAAAAGATGCGCAGGTTAGATGGATTGGCCATGATAAAATTGCCCCTTAGTGTCCAAAGATGTGCAGGTTAGGGGGGGTTATGGGGTTACAGGGTGTATTATTCCTTGTGTCTGAATAAAGCTAGTAGTCTTACAGTTGAAGTAGATGCTTTATTTGTATGAGTTTGTTCTCTCTCCAGCGCTTACACTATGTTACATCTGAGCTGCCTGTCTGTGTGCTGCTCACCAGCTGCCGTTCCTGCGAAGAGTGCCCTGACTTCCTGTTTGTCTATGTATATATACATATATACATATATAGAGGTGCTCCCTCTAGTGGTTCCTTAGTTGTAGTGTATTTACATTAACCCCTTGTGTATACACAGTGATGCATATCACTACACAGGGATAAGGCAGGGGAGTGGGTCGAGATGAGATAGGGTGCTCTTTTAGAGGGTCAGCGCAGACTCGATGGGCCAAATGACCACCTTCTCAACTAAAGGAACAGGAATTCTATGGTTCTATAATACTGACAACATGCTAATCGTGATTTTCCACTGTGCACTGCAGAAGTTTCTCACCTACAGCTGGGCAGACTTAGGCCACCACAAAGTGTTAATACATTATGTGATGTTCTTAAGTGTGTCAAAAGGCTGGATAATAAGCCATAGTCATCCATAATCCAAGTAGAACACAGAAATTAAAAATTCAGGCTGCCAATCGACACATTGGGCGAAATTCTCCAACCACACACAGGGTCGGAGAATCGCCCGGGGCCGCCGAAAATCCCACCCCTGCCGTGGCAGTAATTCTCCACCACCCGGGAATTGGCGGGGGCGGGAATCGCGCCACGTCGAGCGGCGAGCTCCCTGCGGCGATTCTTTGGCCCGTGATGGGCCGAAGTCCCGCCGCTGGGAGGCCTCTCCCACCGCCGAGGTTTGAACCACCTCTGCTGCCGGTGGGATCGGCGACGCGAGCGGGCCCCTGGGGGGGGGGGGGGGGGGGGGGGGGCGCGGGGCGATCCTGTCAATTCGGAGTGAGAGAATTCTTTCACATCGTCCTTCTGGATCTTTTGCAATCATTTCAAATCTACGACCTCTGGTTATTGAGCCTCTCATCAATGGGAACAGTTTTTCTCTGTTTACTCGATCAAAACCTCTCACCATCTTGCAAACCTCCATGAGGTCACCTCTTAACCTTATCTGTTCTGCAGTGAACAATCACAACTTTTCCAACCAATGCCAGATTGACTGGCTTGTAGTTTTCTGGTTTACCCCTTCCTCCTTCTTGAATCATGGTATAACAATAGTAGCCCTTCCGGTGCTAGTCCCGTATGCAAAAAACGGTCGCAAGGTAGTGGCAAATGCTCCTCCTATTTCTGCCGTTGCTTATTTAGACAGCCTGGGATGCATTCCAGCCAGATCGCACGGCCAGTCCCGCTGGCGGGATCGTCCGGTCTCGTCAAAGGCAATTCCTGAGGCGGGTTCCCCAGCGGCGGGGATAATGAGACACGCAAATTGCCATTGACTTCAGTGGGTCTGGATGATAATACCAGAGGCCAATAGCTCGCTGGATCCTCCGTGGGAAATCCGTCGCAGCGGTGAAGAGAAGGGGGGCTGAAAAACCCCAGCCTTAGCGGATTTGTGAAGGCAGATGCAAATACTTATGTTATGCATTATCCATGTCCTCTGTCTCTATAATAGGATTTTACTTTGGGGCCTTAATAGGCCTAACATTATCCTTCTTACCTAACTTACACTTTATATGTTTATAAAATGTTTAGGGTTCAATTTAACGTGGTTTCCTGTGCTCAAACGTTGGTTCTAGGGAAATTGTTAACACAATTATAAAACATTAATTGATTGGATGCCTTAAATATTTCTGTGGTAATCAGCTCTAATGATGACTATTTAATTTAAATTTGTTTTTCAGGGAGAGTTTGGATTAATAGGAGCACCAGGACTGCCAGGATTGATGGTGTGTACATTTTTGCATATCGAGGAAATAAATAGTGCCAAGTATTAAGTATGTGTGCTTTGGATTAGTAAATCATATTTAAGTTCTCTGTGGTTTTAGTAACCTACTGCCAAAGCAGTAGTCTGTTTGGGTCTGCTGGGATATGACTTACATTAAAAGGAAGCATGAAAAGAATTCTCAGTTTGGGAGACTATGGGCGGCATTCACCATTCTCCGACGCCAATTTAGTAATCTGCGATCGGGCGGAGAATCCTTTTTGATGTCGAAAACAGATTTTGTATGCTCTGCCCCCTACAAAATGGCATCATCGCGTTGCGTGGCGCATACCATAAGGGCGGCCTTAGCGCATCACCTGAAGGCCCTCCCCCGATGCCCAGCCCCCGCTATGGGCCGAATTCCCATGCCGCGCAGTTGACTTGTGGTCTCAGCGGTCAGGAACCCGGCATGGAGGCTGTGGACTGGGGGGTGGGGGGAGGGTTGCAGCTTCTGGGGGGAGGGGCTTTTGTGAGGGCTGGGTGGACTGGTGGGTGGTGATCAGGGGGACACTATCTGGCAGGTCGGGTGCGTGCACGGCCGGTGCCATGTTTTACGGCACGACCTCAGCAGGTGGTCGCCACGCGCATGCGCAGCCACAGACCCGGCCATTCTCCAGCCGTTTCTATCATGCGAGCCGGGAGTTTTATGTGGTGTGGCTGCTAGCCCCTCACCGGTCACAGGATTGGTGAGGGGCCGGTGCCAATTTTTAAAATGTAAAATGCCACAGATCCTCCGCATGTTGGCTCAAAAACAGTGAATCCAGCCCTAAGTTCTCCCACCAAAGTAGAATCGCTCCTGGTCTGCGATAGCGCAAGGAGCAGCACCCAGGAGCAATTCACTCTCATTCAACAGATACATTCATGCGTGGCAGGCAGCTCAAGGGATTCCGTTCTCAATCGGGCCACCATTTTGAGTGAGTGGCCAGATACTGAGATCCAGCAGCTTGCCCCCTACCCCACACACATCGGAAATCCTGCCTCCACCCGCTGACAAGTAGGGGTTTCCTCTCCCCCCCCCCCCTCCCCCCCACCACCACCATCATCCCCCTCACCACAGGAATTTCTGGGTCATCTGCCCCCACAGCACACACGCATGGGCAGCACGGTAGCATAGTGGTTAGCACAATTGCTTCACAGCTCCAGGGTCCCAGGTTCGATTCCCGGCTGGGTCACTGTCTGTGCGGAGTCTGCACGTCCTCCCCGTGTGTGCGTGGGTTTCCTCCGGGTGCTCCAGTTTCCTCCCACAGTCCAAAGATGTGCGGGTTAGGTGGATTGGCCATGCTAAATTGCCCGTAGTGTCCTAAAAAGTAAGGTTAAGGGGGGGGTTGTTGGGTTACGGGTATAGGGTGGATACGTGGGTTTGAGTATGGGGTGATCATTGCTCGGTGCAACATCGAGGGCCGAAGGGCCTGTTCTGTGCTGTACTGTTCTATGTTCTATGTTCTATGAGGTTGATTCTCCGCCCCCATTAAATCTCCCATCAGACCCCCATTTCAGAGACACCCATATTAGAGACTCCATCACACTCCTATCAGAGATTCGCATATCATAGGCTCTCCCATCAGAGACGCCATATCAGAGACCCCTTAACCATAATCTAGCTATGATGAACAGGCCATCACCACATCAAAAGCAGTTCAGTGCTTTCTGCTGAGAAAAGAGTAATGAAAGCACTTATCTCCTAGACGTTTATAAACAAAAGAAGCGGAATTCTGTCCCAGCTGGCAGCAGGATCTTCTGTCCCGCAGCCGCCAATGGGGTTTCCCATTGTGGGCACCCTCAGGCCATCGAGAAATTCGATTTGCGGGCTTGAGTGCACTGCCGGCAACGCGGAGGATCCCGCCAACAGAGAATCTCACCCAGGGTACTTGAGATGCACCAAACATGAAGGGAAATGAAACTGAAGAATTCAGACACCTGGCTGTCTGTAAGCTATTACCCTGTCAATTGCTGCCTACTTAAAGCTATTTCTCTTTGAAAGTGAATAGAAGTCTCACAGATCAAATGATCTGAGGGGTTTTAAAGCCTTGTGTTGTGGTTTTGGCTTTCTATGAAATAGCAGCTGCTGCTTCCTGCACCTCTGTCTGAGGCAGCTGGTGACAGGGGCAGGTAAGTGAAAAAGCAGTGATTTGTCACTGTGTCTGCCTGAACTGCCCTTCAGCTTCCAGGCAGGGGTGACTGATGGCAGAGGTCTCTAATTTGGGGGGGGGAGGTCTCTGATATGTGGGGGGGGGGGGGGGGGGGGAGTCTGTGATGTGGGTGTCACTGATATGGGAGATCTCTGAGATGGGAGATCTCTGATATGGGGGGTCTCTGATGTGGGGTGTCACTGATATGGGAGATCTCTGTATGGGGGATCTCTGATATAGGGTGTTTCTGATGTGGGGTGTCACTGATATGGATGGGTCTCTAATATGGGGGGTCTAATATGGACGGGTCTCTGATATGGGGGTTCTCTGATATGGGGGTTCTCTGTTATGGGGGGTCTCTGATGGGGGAGCTGATGGGTTTCTCTCATGGGGAGAGTCTGATGGTGGGATCTGATGGGAGACCTGGGAGTGGGGTAGACAGGGTTTGCATTACGGGGAGAGAGACATCTTCCGATGGACTTTGGGGGCATCTACGTTAAATAATTAGCCCTTGATTCGCCGCGTCAGAGCCATACTGAAAAAGACTTGTACCAATCCATGCCTGCCTGAATCCTGTCCCAGAGAGTCGGAGCATTACAGAGGCATGGAGAATCATTGGCTAGATTCTCCAGTATCCAGCAGGCGGGCAGTACCAGCGCCAAACAGTGGCGTAAACACTCCGGAGTTGGGCCGCCCGGAATGTGCGGAATCCTCCGCACCTTCAGGGGCTAGGCCGGCGCTGGAGTGATTGGCACCACCACGCCAACCGGTGCCAAAGGGTCTCTGCCGGCTGGTGCAAGTTTGCGCATGTGCAGGAGCGCCAGCGTGTTCCCAGAACCGCTGGTGTCATTCCTGCGCATGCGGATGGGGTATCTTTTCCGTGCCGGCCATGGCAGAGCTTTACACAGGCCGGCGCGTAGGGAAAGAGTGCCCCCACACAGCACAGGCCCGTCCGCAGATCGGTGGGACCCGATCGCACGCCAGGTCACCGTGGAGGTCCCCCCAGGGCCAGATGTCCCCGCGCCCCCCCGAGGACTTCGCAGGCTGCCCTCAGAGCCAGCTCCCGCCAGTACAGACCTTGTATATTTCACGCTGGCGGGACTGGCCAAAAACGGGCGGCCGCTCGGCCCATCAGGGATCGGAGAATCGCCGGGGGGGGGCACTGCCAACGGCCCCCGACCGGCGCACTGCGATCCTCGCCCCCGCCAAAAAACCAGGACCGGAGAATTCGGCAGCTGGTGTCGGAGCGGCAGGGCGGGATTCACGGCGCTCCCCCGGCGATTCTCTGACCCGGCCGGGGGGGGGGGGGGGGGGGGGGGGGGGGGTCGGAGAATCCCGCCTCTTGTGTTCAGCCCATTAATCAGATGCGAAAGTATAAAAATTACCCATTTTCATCCTCCCATCAGTGCGGGGCGTGTAGCTCATTGCCGCTGGTTGTGGGGGAACCGGAACATCAGAATGGGATCGGCACCGATCCCATTTTTTTGCTCGTCACGGGATTCCCCGCTGCCTCAGGAACTCTGCTACTGGTGGAAGGCAGCGGAGAATCCTGCCTGGTATCTTACTTTAAAATATTCCAGAATCATCATGTTTATTCTTTATCTACAGGGCAAAGAAGGACCTCTGGGGCACAAGGGTGTGCCAGGTGTGAATGGCTCTGAGGTACACAAGACATTCATTGTTGCCTTTGCATTAATTGGTATACATTCATGTAAATTTGACTATGCTCTATGCTACTATCAGACTTGCAATAATTGTTATCCATTCTGACCAATATTTAGGTCTTTGATCCAGAGGATGTGAAATTAGGGAGTAATCCTGATAACAGAGGCCAGTGTGGGTGATAGTTTCAAGGCTTCAGCGGCAGATTAAGCTATGACAGAAGAAGGGTTTGAGAGGGGAAAGGATGAGAGGTTATTTCTACTGGTTTGTGAACAAAATTAGAATGTGCAAGCATAACATTTGAAGGAAAAATATGTCGGAGGATATGGGGAAAGAGCAGGAGAACAGTTCTGAGGCAGCGCCAGAATGGCTTATAAATGACCTCCTTCGGTGCTTGATTTCTACGTCCAGCTGTGTTTTTTTTAAAGCTTCCTATACCTGATAATTTCTGGCAGACAGACTTTCCCAAAAGTTTAATCAGAAATTTTAGCCTCTACATTAAAATATAAAATCTGAGGCAGCCAAATTGAGGCGGATGCTCCAGTTTATATCTGCAAATTAGTTGAATACAATAAAAGACATAACACATGACGTCCACAGGAAACAATCTTCAAAAATACATTATAAGTTTGGAAGTAATTCCAGAACCAGTTTGGTTCAGCTCTGCCATCTGTTGGCCACCTGTGCACATTTTAAGCAAGATGATGCTGAATTGAAGTCTGGAAAGGTGCTTCTTAGCCAGAATATGGAAGATGCCAAGTGTTCAACAATAGGCACGGTTTGATGAAAATCTCCAGGGGAATTTTTGTAACCACGTGGTTTCTAGAACAGCTATTCAAGGCGAATGAAGTGACTTCCCTTAGTTGGACAAGGTTCTTTGCTCAGCTCACAGTGTCATTACAGATCCACCCTCCCTCCATTTCACTATCCGTGATCCCTCATTTCAGGCTGGATTTTCATCCCAGTGTCTGAGAGCGGGGGATCAGGAAATTCCCCAGCTCAGCGCATCTACCTCGGGAGACCGTACCTGCAAGGGTGGGAGTTTTGTTTCGGGGTTTGGGGGTGGCTGTGTGTAAACTGGAGTTGGGCCCACCGCCTTCAGAAATAGTTCGTAGGCAACCAGTGGGGGCTGTTTGATTTTTTTCAAAAATTCATTCATGGGATGTGTGATCCTGGTTGAGTCGGCATTTATTGCCCACCTCTAATGGTCCTTGAAGTAAGTCATTTCAGAGGGCATTTAAGAGTCAACCACATTGCTGAGGGCTGACGGACAGGCAGTGGCGAAATAGAATTGTCGCCAGACTAGTAATCCAGAAACGTACAGTAATGTTCTGGAGACCTGGTTCGATTCTCACCTTACAAAATGGTGAAATTTTAATTCAATAAAATAATCTGGACTTAAAAGTCTAATGATGATCGTGAAACCATTATTGTAAAAAAACATATCTAGTTTATCCCAGTTGCTTTATTTAATATTAGGCCCTCTAGAAATCACCCCTCACTTTCCGCCCCCCCCCTCATCCATTGCCAACATACGGCAATTCCATGTCTATTAATCTAGTATAAGCTCTCTACGGAACCAATGCATCCTATGATAACAATTGCATTGTGGAAAAGTTTTTGGAAACAGTCTTTTATTCATAACTTTCTTTTAAAAGTACACTTTTACTAAAAGTGTCAATCATCTAGACCTTTAAAATATCGATAGCAGAATTGACATCGCTTTATCTGTTATAATTAAATATTGTGCAATTGTCAAAATGTATCTAAGATAAAGAATGGCTTGGCTGAGGACCCAGACATCCATTATTCATTGAAACAGTTGCACCCAGGGGAAAATATTACTTGAATTTTTGACTCTTTATCTTGCTGGAGGTGGGTGGAGGGGTATAGATTAGCACAGGGGACTGACCTTTCAAAACATTCCCTCATCCAAACTATGGTTCATAATATCTCAGAGTGGCCATGAGTCCTTGAAAAGCAGGCCTGACTCTACAAACATTGCGGGGGCTAGGAGTTGCCTATCCGTACAAAGGAGCTGGCCAGGTTAGGGATGCAGAGTGTGGGCTTGCCCCGTTCATCAGCCCGCGCCCGTATCCCATGCTGCCAAACACTGGGAGTCCTGGAAATTGAACCAAGAATGTCGTAACCCAGTCCCACCCGCCATTTTTAGTATATCTGTGGAACTCCTCCACTCTGCAAAAATCAAGCCTTTTAGTCACTGATCCTTGTCTTCTGGAGCTCCCTACCTACTTCCTTCCACCCTGTTATCGAAAACCTCTGAAAATTCTTTGCTTCAGCTGGCCATTAATCCATACCATCCTATCCTAACTGGTTTATCTTCCTTCTAATTCCTCCCCATACAGGCAGTTCCCCGGCCATACTTGTAGCGATTATTCTGCCTTTACCTTACTGATAATGAGGCTGTGTTTTTTATGGTTTCACCTTTTGTCTATAGTCATTATGTTGCCCACAGCATTACGACAGAACTTCAATAGGATAGTACTTTGGACAGACAGGCTCATATTTATTTTCCTTCTGTTTTCAACAGGGGGAGATTGGGTTGCCAGGGTTACCTGGCCCTCGGGGCTCTCAGGTATAGTAACTGTCAATGATTGCTTCTTTTCTAAAGGTAGACCTGAATATTTAAGCTCAATTTTCAAAAGAAATCTCCCTTCAATCAAATGTCCATGTGGAATGTTATTTTTCGTTGTTAAAGCCAAACATCTGAAGTACAAGTCTTGTTTCAGGGACCACAAGGCATAAATGGAAGAAGGGGGCTTGAAGGAAGGAGGGGGCATCAGGTATGGCTTTGGAGAAGTATTTTGTAAATTTTATTTGAACTGTTTGGATGATTTATTGAAAAATAATTGATGGGTGGAATGTTCCGGCCTCCACGCGAGATGTTTTCCAGCTGCGGAGGCGGCTCATCATTCGCCGCTGACGGAATCTTCCAGTCCCTCAGATGTCTACTGTGTTTTGTGTGGCTGGCCCATGCCCCCGCCGGGGAACCTGCCACATGAAGAGGTGGGTGGGGGGGGGGGGAGGCCTTTGGCAGGATCGGAAGATCCCGCCGGTGGGAAGGGCCACAAATTCCCACCCGGTGTATTTTCCCTACTACCTTTTATATGAGATATGCCTTCTCGGCTTTATTCCCAGGTACAATTCACAGCAGGTCTATTCTACTCTTACTTTCTGCTCTCGAAAGCGAAAAAGCTGTCATTTGGAGAAGGGTGGTTACATTGAGCTGAGTGGCTGATGGTTTATTGCATTAACACTATTGACCCCATGAGGCCACTGGAATTTTAAACCATCGGTCTGTTCATAACCTGCTGTAAAATGGAGAGTCTGGTCACAATCACGGACAGAAAAATCAGGGAAAGTGCCAAAACTGAATGAAACAATGTACCATAGGGGGAGGGAAAGGGTAGAGTGAATATGTGAGAAGTGCCTGTAAATGTTCCAAAATTTAAAAAGAAACAAATGCACTGCCAGCGACATAGAGCACCTGCCATTTCTGGGAGCTCCAAACACATGGGGCAGAATTTTCCCAAAACTGCACCGAGTGCTGCATCAGGCAGGAAAGGCTGTATGAAACTCACCAGCTGCACACATACCATTTCTTGCCTGATTAAAAAGCACTCTGTGCAACCTCAATGTGCCAGCTGGAGAGGCAGGGCCTAAACAGGGCCTCCTCACTTCCCCTCCGATGCCATCGCACCGGTTTACGTTTTTAAAAAGGAGTATTAAACAACGGCTGCATGATTTCTCGCTGGCGAGTCGGATAATTCTCGAGAGGCCACTGCATTCGACTTCAATTTCGCTAATGAGATTGAAGTGAATGAAAATGAGGGTCAATGATATTCTCGCCATCTTTAGGCGAGATCGTGAACTCGCCATTGGAGGCGGGCCGGATGAATTGCAAACTGGTTCGTATCCACCGCGAATCTCAATTTTAGTCTTTCCCACTATTTGCCCAGGTGCACGCCAGGCATAATACAGTGGTTAAATCATGCCCTTTAAGTTGAATTATATAAAATATTCACTTGTACGTTAAGAAAGGTTTAAATAAAAGGTTTCAGTTTGATTTAGGTTTTGAACCTTGGTATCTGGGTAGACTGATGGCTAAAGGTTTCAGGTATTTTGGGTTTGTTCATGTATTTAGAATTTTAATGAGGTTTTGCAACCCCTGAAGGTAAAGAGATGGGTTAAAATGAGCTGAAAAAACAAAAAAAGCATCAAAATGTTACTGTTGCCTACTGATCCAGTGGCATTGACACAGAAACGACAGGAGTTTAGTGAGGGTGTGTTCAGTGTGTGTATCAGAGGGAGAAGAAAGGGATATGAAGCTTTCTGCGAAGAAAAATAGCAATGCCAGTGAGACAGTCGTTAACTGAATAATCAGTTCTGGGACTTTAGCAGAAGTTGTACTGGAAGAATGAGTTTCGGGAACTCATTTGTTTGCTGTGCAATTAAAGAAACAGTGTTTTAGAGTGTCTTGGGGAGAGAAACGTGTTGGATGAGAAGAATCAAGTGAATGCTCAGGAATACAACGAAAGAAAACCATGTGAAACTATGTTTGTTGCAAGCAAGAAGCCTTTGTGTGTTAAGCCAGTGGTAAATCTTCATTGGTTTATTCATCTGCAAAGACATTGATGCTGTATAGGAATAGCGGTAATTTAAATGGTTTTCTTGGGTTTACATTATGGGCCGGGATTCACCGACCCCGTGCCGGGTCAGAGAATCCCCAGGGGGATGCGGGAATCGCACCCCGATTCCGGCTTCCCGATTCTCCCCCGCCTATTCTCAGGCACCCGCGGGATTCCCGCCGCGCAGGTCGGGGGCCGTTGAAAGCGCCCCCCCCCCCCGACAATTCTTCGGGCCCCGACGGACTGGGTTCGACCGAGTCCCGCCGGCGTGGGACCTGGATGGTGTGTCTGCGGGGGCTGTCCTGGGGGGGGGGGAGCACGGTGGCCTGGCCCACGATCGGGGCCTACCGATCTGCAGGCCTATGTTCCTCCGCGCCGGGCCCCTGTAGGTCTCCGCCATATTGCCCGGGGGCCGGAGCGGAGAAGTGAACCATCCCGCATGCGCGGAATTACGCCTGCCGTAGCGCACATGCGTGTAATTGCACCGGCCGTTCCACGCATGAGCGAACTCGCAACAGCCGTTCCGCGCCGGGTGGAGCTGTGGAGACCACTCCAGCGCCGACCTAGCCCCCTAGGAAGGGGAGCATTCCCCATTATCGGGGACCATCGGCGCCGGAGTGGTTGGCGCCGCTTTTCTCGCCGGCGTGGGGACATAGCCCCATTATTAGAGAATCCCACCTTTTTTGACTGGTGTAATATAGTTCACTCTTGTTTTAATTAATATTTTATTCTTGTATAAAAGTTTGTCGCAGACTTCTGTGAATTTGTTCAGTAACTTTCTTCCAGGCTTCTAAAAAAAGGTTAGATCCATCAAGCCAGGTTTCACTCTTAACAGCAAATGAGATTTACTTTGTATATTGTGGACACAGAATTAAAAGGTGTTGTCAATTTCTCAATCCATGTACGAAGTTAACTGGGTCGAGTAAGTTAGCACATTGCATTTTCATTTCTAGATAATTAGCAACCTGTGCGCAAATCTATTTGGATTAGTTGTCTCTTCTCTATGCTCTCTTCCCCTTGCTCACTGCTGGTTAATAAGTTACGCCTATATCTTTTACTTTATTCACAAGGGCCAGCCTGGATTTAAAGGACTTCCTGGTACAAGGGGAAAAGCTGTAAGTAGAAGACTTTAAAAAATACTTTATTCTGTCTCCACTAAATATAATCCACCTCTTTAAAGTTTTCAATCAGACCTCATGACTTGTTTCTTTAAAAAAAAGTTCTAAATTGGTTGAATGAGTCATTCAATATAATTGGCCCTTCATAATAAGAAGAAACGTTGGACTTCAGAGCACTGGTGTTGTTGTAAAGTGGATGAGGTGCATTGTAGTAGTAGTTTGTCTTGGCATTAGACAAAATGGCTGGTGTGGCAACGACAGTGTGTTACATGCCCCCTACATCACCCTTCACATATTTAGTTTCATTGGCTCCAATATCACCGCATATTGGTCAGGGGACAGAACAGACATTCCACCCAACACCACTCAAGATTATTCTATGCCCCTTTGAGCTTATGAAACTAATTTTCTTCTATGAGGTAAAATTAAAATGAAATTGCTTCAATGTCAGGTCAATGTTAAATTTACCAATTGGCAGTGACATTAAATCTTTTGATTCTGCATTGATTTACATGTATTGGCAAATGAAAATCGGGTCCATTTTGGGTTTTTGTATTGTAACTGCTGAATTGCCCAATTTTCCTTTTAATTTATAATTAGGATTTTTGGCTTTCCACTCCTGATGCATGATCTGAAATTTAAATTTAACCATTAAAATTTTAATATAAGCCTAAAATTTTAGGCAAGGTTAAAACAACAAAGAATTGTCATAAATGTATGAGAGCAGTAATTCTGAATGCGTTTTCCAGGGTGAAGTTGGGCCACCTGGATCAAGAGGAGAGCCTGGTTCTGAAGGTCCAAGGGTAAAACTGCACAAATATCACTTTGAGCATGTCTAGCAATTTAAGTGCTTAAAGTAAATGCAATATTTTGTTGAGCATTTTGACTTTTTCTTTTTGTTTCCCATTGCTTATATACGGCCATATCTTTTACTATGTGTACCAAATCAACCTTAGCCAGCTCTCCCTAATATTTACGTACTTATCTTTGTTTAAGTTTAAGACTCTTGTTTGTGATGGGAGTATGTTGCTTTCAAACCTACTGTGGAATTCAATTGTATTATGGTCACTATTTTCCAGTAGATCTTTTACTATAAGATTAATAATTAACATTGCCTTGCTACACAATACTAGATCTCAAATAGGTCTACCCACAGTTGGTTTATAAAATGTATTGTTCCAGGAAGTTGTCTAATGATCTGTTGTCATGTTTGCTAACGTTCTGCTGAGTGAATTTGCAACAGTTCCCGTTTATTTCATAAAGTTGTGTCGTTTTCCAGT
The DNA here is from genome assembly GCF_902713615.1 of Scyliorhinus canicula. NCBI lineage: Eukaryota > Metazoa > Chordata > Chondrichthyes > Carcharhiniformes > Scyliorhinidae > Scyliorhinus > Scyliorhinus canicula. Next base: position 35,463,841 of record NC_052166.1, on the reverse strand, counting down.
CTAGAACCTATCTTGATTCTTTTTCCTATTTTCCTCATTGACTATGTTGTGCTCACTATTTCTCAGTTACTCTCCTGTTCTCACATGCTTTGCCCTAATTCAAGTTCACTCTTTGTGTTTTCTTGGACGGGATTCTCCTGCCTTCCAGCCACGTGTTTCCCGACAGCCGGAGGTGGCACACCGTTCGCTGGCAGCAGGATTCTCTGTTCCCGCTGCTGTCAATGGGAATTCTTACTGAAACCACCCTAGGCCACTGGGAAACCTGCGGGCAGGGGCAAAATGCCAGCGGGACCAGAAAGTCTCGCCGCCAGCGAACGACTGGAGAATTCCGGTCCTTATCTAAAGAAACAAATTAATTTGAGCGAAACCCGCTCCTGTGATTGTCATATCCGTTTATGACAATTAGTAACATTTGAAAATGAACCTTACCAGAAAGCTAGCAGATAAACAATTGCTGTTAATATTCAGCAGATATTTCTGTACAGACTGCCAGAGTACGATGGAGAAGAGTTTATCCCAACTTAGCACAAATAGGCTTTTATTGCGTGATTGTTGACAATTGATGGGCAATAAATGCAATGGCATATGGGATAAATGAGGGTAAAGTTAGGATAGATCATTAGAAGGAAAATGATAATGGAGCAGCTTGGTTTGATTGGGAATAAATTGCTTTCAAATTAATAGTGGTGACTTGGAGCCAGGTATAAGTTGCTTTTAAAGGGTTTTCCTCTTGCATAACATAACCTGTACTTGAAGACTGTATGAGAGCACTAGTCAATTAGAACATAAGAACTAGGAGCAGGAGTAAGCCATCTGGCCCCTCGAGCCTGCTCCGCCATTCAATGAAATGATGGCTGATCTTTTGTGGACTCAGCTCCACTTTCCGGCCCGAACACCAGAACCCATAAGAACATAAGAACTAATTATGCAACATCTGCTTTATTAATGAACAGATATTGGAGCATTGTTCATTTGAATTCTTAATGTAAGCTTCTTATAACTATGCCTAACTAAATGACCATATCTGTTTCAGGGAGTGACTGGAATGCCAGGTATCAGAGGCCCACTAGGTGATCCAGTAAGATTGAATATTAATTACTATAACAAATCAGCAGTTAATGAATTTTGTATAATGGAATGTGATTACTGAATGCCTTCAATGATGGGCACTGGTATGATCCCAGTTGATGTTATAACTGGACGGGAAGATGCCAGAATGGAACCCTAGCTCAAGGCGGCGTAACGTTTACTTTTTTTGATAAAATGTGGAGGAACAGAGTCACAAGGCCGTTAATCAGTTTTAACAAGAAACAAGATATGTTTATTAAACATCAAAAAATTTTGCCTCACGGCGCCGAGGTCCCAGGTTCGACCCCGGCTCTGGGTCCCTGTCCATGTAGAGTTTGCACATTCTCCCCGCGTTTGCGTGGGTTTCACCCCCACAACTCAAAAGGTGTGTGTGGTAGGTGGATTGGCCACGCTGAATTGCCCCTTAATTGATAAAAATTAATTGGATATTCTAAAATGCAAATAAAACATCAAAACATTTTGCAATAATACAATAAACCTTTACTCTGCATGCCCCCGCCACCCCACAAGTTTAAAAATTGCACATAGGGTTAGGATTAACATATATCACCAAGTACATTTTAACTATACTGGTCTCATTATCACAAAGTCCCTTTTAAGCACACAGTATGACTGTGGGCAAATAGACTCTCAACTCTGAACCCCAACTGAATGTTTGTGGATGTTACCTCAGAATCCTCCCAGATGATTGTCACGTGAGAGTTTCCAAACATCACTCCCAAAAACACACTGTAAAATCTTGGGTGAAATTCTCTGCTCGGGAGACTGTTCCCCAGCTGGAGCTGCACATAATTGAGTGCAAATCAGGAAGTAATTCCAAATCCTTCACCATGCAAATTTATGCATGGCAAGGATTGCATGGGATTCCCGGATTAATCTGCTTTCAGGCCGCCAATTTGAGTGGGCAGCCCGAAAATACGGTCCGGCGGCTGGCCACCGGCCCCCCGCATCTCAATTCAGCCACCCCCCCCACACGATGCAATTCAGGTCCCACTGCTGGATTTTCTGGGCTTCCCCCTTCCTCCCCCGTACGAGGGTGATCCGACCTGGCTGGGCCAAAGCATCGGAGCCGGGTCGGCGGCCAGCGCCAATCCCATTTTCTTCACAACGCTAGATTCTCAGTCTCATCGGTATCTCTGCTACTGGTGGTGCAAGGTGGTGAGCTTAGCCCCTTCTCTCATTAGTATATTTTCCCTTAACGGTTTGCATTTCGAAATCCAGACCAGGTTTTCCAAATGATACTTTGAAAGAAAGCTTCTGCTCCACTTTTAACTGCACACGGAGAATCCCTCAACGAACACATGGACCCCCCCCCCGCAGTGCTATGGGTCAGTGCCCGGGTACTGCCCGGACATGACCCTCTCCCTGCTAGTGGCGGCACTTGAACGTGTGCCCCAGACCTGACTCTTTGTCAGGTTCCTATTGGTCAAGACCTCTTGTAAACCCTTCCGACATGACGTTACATCGGCAGGGGGAAATCCGGATGTGGTTGCTGAGGGGAGGCAATACAACAGGATAACCACTAATACCGAAATGTATGTTAATGGGGAATCCCACCATGTCATTGGTGGCGGGGGAGGAGGAGGGGGTGGGAGGGGGATGCGCAGGATAATGGGAAATCCTGCCCCCTGAATACCATTTTGGGGCTCCCGTTGGATTCTCTGTCCCCACCGGCTTTCCCACCCACAGCGAACAGGGGTGGAAAATGCCAGCCTTTATTGGCAATGTGCAGAGGCATAGTTGAGACATTGAGAGAGCTTATAAACCTCCAAGCAATTCATCTACTTCACCTGCCCCACATGTGACAGAGTCTGCGAACCGGGCATTGGACTCATCAGCTTTCTCAGAACCCAATGAACTAGAGTGGTAACAAATCATCCCCAAACCTGAATGCCCACCTAAGGGAAGAAATTAATCTATCATGCCATGAGAAATATAATTTAAAATTGATCACCATCCTGAGTCCACGGCATAGCTTTATACTCCTTAACTGTGGAGCTCAGCCATCGATGCGAATGATTTAAACATCATCGGAGAATGTGGGCGGGTTTCTCTAAACCCGCAGCAAAGTGACCACGTCGTCCTAAACGTCGTCAAATTTTACGACAGTGTGAACGGGCCGCTCCCACGACTAATTCTAGCCCCTATAGGGGGCCAGCATGATGCTGGAGCGGTTCGCGCCGCTACAGCTGCAGATCCTGGCGTAAACTGTGCGCCGCGGGATCTGCGCATGCGCTGTTGCACACGTGCCTCCTTCAACGTGCCAGCCCCGACGCAACATGACGCAGAACTATAGGGGCCGACTCGTAGGAAAGGAGGCCCCCTACCACAGAGGCCAGCCCGCCGATCGGTGGGCTCCGATCGCGGGCCAGGCCATATCGGAGGGCCCCCCCACCCCCAAAGGCCGCAACCCAACCCTTACACACCGAGGTCCCGCCGGCCCAAAGCAGGTTAGAACGACGCCGGTGGGGCTCGGCTCTTTTCTTATGGCCGCTCGGCCCATCCGGCCGGAGAATCGGCGGGCCGGGCGCTAGAGCGGCCCGTGACTGGCGCCGCGCCAACCAAGCTGGCGCCAATTCTCCGCTAATTGCGTGCCGGCTTCGGGACTGCGTGGCCCATTCGCGGGGATTCTTCGGCCCGGCCCAGGGCTGGGAGAATCACACCCTGTATTTTTTTGTAATACAAGGCCACTTAACAGTTATTTAATTTAACACTTAACTATTATTCAAACTCAAATAATGGGCAAGTAATCCGGTGTCAAGGAAACCATTGCCTTTGCAAACATAACCAAATGACAAGTTGGCCGGCTCCTGTTGGAAGATGTCCATTGTACCATGGATAGGTTCGATGCAAAGTTGTGCCTACTGTTCCTGATCTTTGACTTTGTCATCCAGGATGGATGCTGAGGAAAGACCTGGCAGTTCTTGACAAGCACGGGGTAAAATGAAGGAGTTGAGTCCTGGGCTATCTGTGCATCAAGCTTAAGGTCTGGGCCAAGGTGTCACAGACAGGGCCAGCAGTAAGTTGACCACCTGTCCTCTCAGTTCAGCCTTGACCCTTAGCATGTGGAAACCCAAGGAATGGAGAAAGAATACCTCAGAAATTGTTTTGAGGGTTAAGGGTGATGAAGCCCAGCAGTTGGTAATCTGAGAGTATAATTACACCAAATCTTCTCAAAATATTGAAGCTCTATTTTTCAATTTGCTACAGGTGGAAGCATGAAACCTTGGAATGTTGGTTAAAGTAATTCTGGAGTATGCACAGTTTATTTGATGTGTAATGTTTTGATATTTCACTGAAAGGAAAATTCACGCGTCTCAATGTCAAGAATACTTGTCTCCAAAAGAAAGTTGACAAGTGTCTGATGTCAGGATCAAGATTTGTTCATGTTCTTTGAACTTACTAACCTTTGGCTTTGATACTTTGACAGGGTGCAAGAGCATCAGACGCCGCACAGGGGGATCCTGGCGAAAAAGGAGATTCTGTACGTATCAAGAGAATAATGCCCTCCTTGAGAAACAAACTTCTTTTGCTTAATGTGTTTGCTAACACGCACCCTCTGTCCTCACTGTGGAAGACGCAAATAATGTTTCAGATATACTTATCAATCAGGACGTGGCAGTGAGGGGGGACTTAAAATAATTACTATCACTAGTATTGAGAAAACTATTCAAATTGAAGACTAAAAAGCCACCAGTACCTGATGGACATCATCCTAGGGTAGGCATACAATCATAGAATTTAAAGTGTAGAAGGAGGCTATTCGGCCCATCGAGTCTGCGCCTGCCCTTGGAAGGAGCACCCCTCATAAGCCCACACTTCCACCCTATCCCAGTAATCCCACCTAACCTTTTTGGGCACCAAGGGCAATTTATCATGGCCAATCCACCTAACCCATACATCTTTGGACTGTGGGAGGAAACCAGAGGAAACCCACGCAGACACGGGGGAGAACGTTCAGACTCTGCACAGACAGTGACCCAAACCGGGAATCGAACCTGGGACCCTGGAGCTGTGAAGCAACTGCTAACCACTATACTGTACTACCATGCTGCCCATGAGCAACCTAGGCTAGTGAGTGGGCCACATGAATGGCCCTCCTTCATCTCAATGGGCTGCAAGATTGAAATTGGGCTTGATCACTAGCCATGGCACAATACACGTGGAATATTTCACGATGAATTATAGAAAATGCTTAATCATTTATATATTAATGAAACTATCATCAACTTCAAATGGTAGAAACAAAAGAAATATTTACATTTTGGAATCAGAGAGAACTCACGGATCTCACAGTTAATGTCTGCAATCGGCATGCACCATTTGCTCTTGCTATACTTGCGTATCACTTCAGTCATACCGATAGGGAAAAAAAACTACACAGAATTCAGCAGGATGTGATAACCCTGTGCACGGGCAATGGCCAACAAAATGTTTTGTGGGCAGCACTCAGAACCCAGATGGGCTGCATATGGCCCCTCTGATGCAGGTTGACCACCACTGTCCTAGGCTCCTAAATTAAGTCGCTACGGAGATAGTAGGTAGTTTTTCTTTTCCAAAATTCGCCTAATTCTGGAACGGTTTCATCACAATGGAAAATAGGAAATGTAACTCCTCTATTCAAGACAGAAAGCAAGTAACTACAGGCCAGATAGCCTAACGTCTTCCATAGTGAGAATGCTGGAATCTATTATTAAGGAAGTTATAGCAGGGAACTTCGAAAATCCTAATGCAATTGGGCAGAGTCAACATGGTTTTGTGAAAGGAAAATCATGGGCTAGATTCCCCTGGAGTATGCAGTTTTGGTCTCCTTGTTTGAGTTCAGAGAAAGTTCACTTGACTGATTCCTGGGATGAAGGTGTCTTAGGAGGAAAGTTTGGATCTGTACCCATTGTAATTTAGAAGTATGAGAGTGGTCTTATTGAAACATACAAGTTCCTGAGGGTATTTGACAGGGTGGATGCTAATAATATGTTCCGCCTTGTAGGAGAACCGGGGGACACAGTTTAAAAATAAGGGGCGTGATTCTCCGAACCCGGGAGAAATCGTGAGGCTGGCGTCAAAAATGGGCGGGTTTGACGCCAGCCTCCGCCCCCCCGACCGGGAACCGATTCTGGTCCCCGGTCGGGGCTAGCATCCCGCGCCCGTGAACTCCGGCATCGCGGGCTTAACGAATTTCGTTAAGCCCGCTTGCCAGAGTTTGCGACGGCTGACGCGTCACATGACGTCAGCCGTGCATGCGCGGATTGGAAGACTCCAACCCGCGTATGCGCGGATGACGTCATCACGCATTTGCATGAAGCTCGCGCATGCGCGGGCCGGTATGCCCCTCAGCCGCCCCGCAAATGGATACAGCGGGGCGGCGGAAGGATAAAGAGTGTGCGGGGTAAGTACCCGCTGCCCGTGATCGGTGCCCACCGATTGCGGGCCCATGGCACCCTTGGCACGGCCGTGGTACTGCGGTGCCAATCGGTGCCATGGTTCCCCAGATCGCGACTTTACGGCCGTTTTTACGAACGGTCAGACCAGGTGTGTTTGACGTTCCTAAAAACGGTCGTAAAGGGCTTGGAATTCGGCCCATCGGCCAGCTGAGAATCGCTGCTCGCCGTAAAAAAAACGGCGGGCAGCGATTCGTGTCGGGAGGCGGGCGTGAGGGGGGAGAATAGCGGGAGGGCGTCAGACCAGCGTGGCCGTAAAAATTTACGACCCCCGCTATTCTCCGCACCGTCGTGAGTGCGGAGAATCGCCCTGCAAGGGGTCTCCGGTGTAAGACGGAGATGAGGAGAATTTGCTTTCTCTCAGAGGGTCTTTGAGTGTGGAATAGAGGGAGCTGTAATCTCTCCCTGATGTGCTGTATCTGTTTTCCTACTGTTTCCCACTCGAGTAGCACAATGGGGAAGTGTTACATTGGCAGCACCAACATCCATTGTTGTGATGAGCAGAAAATTCACAAATTAAAATAGATTAAAGATGTTGTTTTTTTTGCCTGGGTAGAATGAAGAGATGGTGAAATGCAGGTAAGGATGGGACTGCAGAATATACCCTGTGGGTAGAATAGAGGAAATAAATTAACAGAATTAGAATTAGCTGCATGGCACTTCAAATTGGTCTATTGCATTCGCTGCTCCCAATGTGGTCTCCTCTATATCGGAGAGACCTAACGCAGACTGGGTGATCGCTACGCTGAGCATCTTTGGTCTGTACGCATTCAGGATCCTGACCTTCCTGTTGCTTGCCATTTTAACAAAAGACCCTGCTTCCATGCCCACATGTCAGTTCTTGGCCTGCTGCAATGTTCCAGTGAAGCGCAACGCAAACTGGAGGAACAACATCTCATCTTCCGGTTAGGCATGCTACAGCCTTCCGGCCTGAACATCGAATTCAACAACTTCAGATGATCAGCCCCACCTCGACCCATTTGTTTTCATTTCATTTTAACTGTCTTTTACTATTTCTTTCTTTCTTAATATACATTTATTTTTCCCCTCCAATCTTATCCACCTTTCCTGCACCTTTTTCCTCTTTGCTTCCCCCTTCCCCTCCCCCCACACCTACAGTTCATCCTGTAATGTTAGTTTCCCTGCTGTTTGACCTTTCACATCTTTTGTGCTCTCTGGGGACTGCCATTAACACTCTTTCACCTTGGTATCTGTGGCCATTAGCACCCGGCTCCCTGGGTTTTTGCGGCTATCATCTTTCATTCTCAAGGGCAGCATGGTGGCCTAGTGGTTAGCACAACCGCCTCACGACGCTGAGGTCCCAGGTTCGATCCCGGCTCTGGGTCACTGTCCGTGTGGAGTTTGCACATTCTCCCCGTGTCTGCGTGGGTTTCGCCCCACAACCTAAAAATGTGCAGAGTAGGTGGATTGGCCATGCTAAATTGCCCCTTAATTGGAAAAAATAATTTGGTACTCTAAATTAAAAAAAAAAAAAAAAAATCTTTCATTCTCACTCCACAGTATAAATATTTCCCACTTTCTCAGTCTGTTAGCTTTGACAAAGAGTCAATGGACTCGAAACGTTAGCTATTTTCTCTCCCTCCAGGTGCTGCCAGACTTTCCAGCATTTTCCCTTTTGTTTGAAATGCCTGCCACAGATTAGAGGAAGCTACCCATTTATTTCATAGATTAATCTTAAATTAAGTCCGAGAAAAAGTGGTCAATGGGTATAATTTGAACTAGCAATGGCATAGGCTAGAAATTCATAGCATTGAGGTAGAGCAGATATATGCACATTCGCTGGGTGAGAGAACTCTCTTTGCCTGTTCTTTTTGGGCAGTTCTGGCATTGGGAGCATGAAACCTTGTGATGAGCCCAAATCGCGTTCCGCGTGACATAAAAGCATGACACAATTGTTATCCGTTCCCCCCCCCCCCGGCCTGTGACGTAACGGGAATCCTGATGTTCAAAGTTGGGAACGTCATTAAAATTCCTTTACATATCATTATTAGTCCTCTATCTCAAAATAATTCAGGATCAGGCAGTGGCAGATGGCAGTGTCTAAGGTGCGCCGGGGCAGTGCCAGGGAGTGGAGTTTGCATGAGGGTTGGGTGGATGTGTGTGGGGGGCATTTCCTGGTGAAGGTTTGTGCACTAGAGTGGCCTTTTAAAATGCCACCTCGATCTTCAAGAAACTAAGTTTCTGGTGGGTGGGCTTAGTCAGAACCTGATCGCCAATGTGATGCCGTGGGAACCACACGTGATGTCATGGGAGCTGGCTGCCTGTTTGATTTCAGGGTCCCGCCCCTTGAGGTTTTTTGCTCTATGTTCCCAACGTTACGGCTGCCAGTGGCTCCAACGCCGTGGTTCCCGCCTCTTGTTGCACTCTGACAAATACAGGGAAATTCCATCTATTAACTCACTGATAATTGGAGATTGGTAGCTGTTTCAGCTCTGATGAGGAATTTGTAATGTAGTCACTATTTATCATTCTAGGATCATATTTTCCATGAAAAAGTAGGTTGCGTGTGAAGAACTGTAGCAGTCACATTGGCACGTTTTGAAGTAATATGTCGTGAAGGTTTCACACTGCAAGAAATTTGAATGTCAGGTGGCACCCAATTGTAACCACTGAGTTGAACAATTTGCATGTTGAAACATGAAAGGAAAGAAAAAACTGACATGGCAATATAATTTAATGCAGAAACATGCAATATTTCATATTTACTTTGGAAAGTAGCCAAGAAACAACAGAACAATCTGATTGTGAATTTTATTATATTTAGGGGCCATTTGGGCCACCTGGTAAAAGAGGATTCTCAGGTCCAAGAGGGCCAACTGGAATGGCTGGAATTCCTGGGCATAATGGACAGCCTGGACTACCCGGACCTGAAGTGAGTACCTCAGAGAACTTGAACATGAAGAAAGATTGAATTCCTTTGTTTTTCTCCGTTCATTTCACAGGCATTAGAATCTGTATAACTATCATTCTTTCATTTGAATATTGTAAAGAACACTCTACATTTTGCTTACACCCTCATTGATTTGAAATCAGCACTCTCCTGCTCGACTACTTTCTGAAGGCCTCAAAACCCTGGGTCTGCTGGCTCCATTAGGCTTCTCTTCATCGTCCAATGGGTAGACATTTAACATCCAAACTTATCGCCACATAACCATTCACCACATAATTTCACTTGTAAATTGCAGCCTGAGCTACAAGTTGGGCCTTCGCTCGAATTTCTGAATGAAAGATGGACAAACTCAGATGGGCCGAGTAACCTACATCATTATTAATTAGCTTACCTTGTGAAGAAAAACCTTTTTGTACTTAGAATTATTGAATATTAACTGAAGGATTTGCTCCGAGTTTAGCCAAATATGTATAGGAACATATTACAGTTGTTATGCTGACTCCTTATCATCCTCCACTGCCAGGTGGCGGGATCGGGATTCCCGATCCGCAGAGAATGGAGCGGGTTTGGCGCCTGAGATGCTCCGATCCCACACCAGTGGGCGAATGCAAATTAGTGATTGCATCAATTTCATTTGAATTAGCAGGCTGGAAACCCGAATCTCCCCCCACCCTCCCCCACATTATGCACTGATCCCACAGCGGGAAACCCACCGGGCTGGCTTTTGGCCAATTTCCCCAGGCGTGGCCCTGACACAATGGACCCCGAGGTGAGTCAATGGGGTCAGTACGTAACTGAGGTGCCCGCCAAAGTCAATAGGAAGACCTCCCTCCCCCTGCTCAATGCAAAGCCCCCCTCTCTCTGACAAGTGGGGGCATCATCCCCCACCCCCTCCTCAGCACTCACATATGAGAGTGACCCAACTCCCTCCCTAACCACTCCCCTATCAGAACCCCCCCTTCTGTCACCCCCATCAGACACCTGTAACAGCTGCTACTTTAAACATTTTTGTCTGAGGCAGCAGATGTTAGGGAAGGGTAAGTAAAAATGCAGTGATTTTTCACTGTACTGCCTGGACTGCTCTTCAGCTTTCAGACAGGAGTGACTGATATGGTTCTCTAATGGAGTGGTGGAGAGGGGGACCTGCCACTGCACCTTGGGATTGGGCCACCTGGACAATGGAATCCATCAAGCTCTCCCCCCATGCATTTAAATGCATTGGTAAGGAGAGAGACTCATGCCGGGGCGCTGTTCCTGGTACCAGCGGAGACCAGTCCCGATTCTGAAGGTAGTTTTTTAAAATTCCTGATTTATTGTCATGGTGGGATTTAAACCCACATATCCATGGGTTAATAGGTTAAGGGCCAATTGAATGGAAACTTAAGATATTAAGGGGAATAGATGGGATAGAGAAAGACAAACTATTTAACCTGGTGAGTCCAGGATTAGAGGGTATAATCCATAAATTAGAACCAGACCTAACAGACTTAGGTCAACAGGTGAGGGAAGATTAGCACTCTCTTATGAAAATATCAAGTTTAAAATTGAGAATTTCCTTTACTAATCAAAAGTCTTCAGGGATTTGGGGCAAAGGTGGATATTGAGTCACTGATCAACTGTGATCTCACTGAATGGTGAAGCTGGCTTCAGAGGTTGAATAGCCTGCTCCAGTTCCAACCTTCCTACATCCGAGTGTTCACAATGTCACATTCAATTTATTTGCCATCATTTGTTGCTCAGAATATTAGGCACTTCGTTTTGCCCCCATGTTAGGTACACAGAGTCAGAAAATTTCCCCACTCAGCAAACCCGACTCGAACGAAGCTGGCCCCAACTGCGGATTTTCATTCTGGGGGGAGATGGGGGGGGGGGGGAGAGAGGTAGGTGCTAACTGGAGCCAGGCCCACCGACCCAAGAAACAGTGAGGAGGCAGTTACAGCTGCTGAATTCAGAGGTGGGTTGTTTCAAAGACCTGCTTCAGTTATCTGGGAATTTTTGTCCTAGTTGTGATAATAGCAGTACAACAAAAAAAGACCCCTTTATCTCTCCCTAACATACTCCCCACATGCACTATACCCCATCGTTCAACCTCATACCAACTCACGGTCTCAACCCCCATGGCCTCTCCTATCCTCCATGCCAAACTATGCACCTCCACACACACCCCCAAGGCCTTTTATAGCCTCAATGCATCTTTACTGTAAACTCATGTCAACCCACCCATCCACCAACTTTGTCCTTCCAAACTCAAAGCCAACTCACCCAGAATCCACCCTGGACAGACCTCAGAAACCATGCTGGGGCAAAATAAAATAAAGCTTAAAGTAAACTTCACTATCTTAAATAAAATAATTGAATCAATAAAAGCCCATTCAATACATTTCAATCTCTTCAAACATTTAATCCCTGGTAAAAAAAAAAGATATGTATGTATAGCCCGACATCAAAGTCAACTAATCTATTTATGGCCACTTGGAGCTGTCAATTAAACTGTGATAGCCAAGCAGAAATACGACAGTGATAGCATTTAGGCTTGTGTCAACAAGCATTGATTGAATTTCCAGCGCTGTTTTATTTTTCAATTGCAGGCTGTTTTATTTTCAAAATTTAAAAAGCAGGGGATTTAAATTACTTGACAGCTTGACAATTCCACAGACCTTATCCACTTTTTATGCCCATTCATGCCTCCTCTTAATAATCCCAAAGTTGCACCTGACCTCTCCAAAAAGGTAACTGACCTCTCCAAATAACTCCAGTAGGTTTAGACCTTTCAATCAAATTTATAAAGCTCACAGCATGTGTTTCAGGGACCAGTCCAAAGATGTGCGGGTTAGGTGGGTTGGCCATGCTAAATTTCCCTTGGTGTCCAAAAAATGTTAAGTGGAGGTTACTGGGTTATGGGGATAGGGTAGATATGTCGGCTTCAGAAGGGTGCTCTTTGTAAGGGCCGATGCAGGCTCGATGGGCCGAAGGGCCTCCTTCTGCACTGGGGAGCACGGTAGCATGGTGGTTAGCATCAATGCTTCACAGCTCCAGGATCCCAGGTTTGATTCCCGGCTGGGTCACTGTCTGTGTGGAGTCTGCACATCCTCCCCGTGTGTGCGTGGGTTTCCTCCGGGTGCTCCGGTTTCCTCCCACAGTCCAAAGATGTGCGGGTTAGGTGGATTGGCCATGCTAAATTGCCCGTAGTGTCCCAAACAGTAAGGTTAAGGGGGGGTTGTTGGGTTACGGGTATAGGGTGGATACGTGGGTTTGAGTGGGGTGATCATTGCTCGGCACAACATTGAGGGCCGAAGGGCCTGTTCTGTGCTGTACTGTTCTATGTTCTATGTAAATTCTATGATTCTATGACCTGGGTGACCAAAATTGTACTTTTAAATGTGATGCTGCCTCTGTGAACTCCAAGTGTGAGCAATACATCCGACCCACCACTTTGTCCCCTCCAGTGAAAATGGTAGATGCTGGATACATGAGATAGGCTTCCAGATTCCGGGTTTCAGCTCCATCTTGAATAAGGCACGGGGCCCTTCCGGCTTTATGAAAATTTGGACTTTACTGGAAGATGACTTCACTTGCCTGGGAGTGCTGTGTGCAATATTATTCTTTCCCATTGGGATCCTATTTTGCTTGGCACTGCGACAACGGAGATGCCCAAATTGTGGAGCCAGCTTTGGCTAAGTGGATCAAAGTGACCAGCCGACCTGTGGCCAAAATTTAAATAATTTTTTACTGTAAATTCTCCACCATTGTGTATAAACTACGGATTACTTGCCTTCATTCTATGATTTAGTTGGATAGAAATTGAGATGTGATCTTTAAAAAGAAAGCATGACAATTGAATGCCCGCGAATGACTATAACACTGATCCCCCCCACCTGCCATATAGTTGAAATGTACAGGCAAACAAAACATATTCTTTACCTTATCAGTTCCTTGAATTGCAACTGAAAATACTACAATTAAATTTGCATCCCCCTAAAAAAAAAAGTGAAAATTTGGACTTTGGAATCAGAAGAAAGAGTAGCTTCCTCATTGATAGACAAGGGAAAAAGTTGAATTTAGAAGGATTTACCCCAAATTTGCACTGTAGTCAGGGTACTTGCATACAATATTGGTATTTCCTCATTTCAGGAACAAATACGATGTGCATTTGTTTAATATTCACTATTTTGGAACATCTTTTCAGGGTGATGACGGAGTCATGGGTCTTCAAGGGCAGCAAGGACCTGTAGGATCCAAGGTCAGTTTGGAGAGGTCCTTATATGAATTCTAATTGAGAACTGGTGTAATCACCATAATCATTGAGAAACCCTATTTGTCTCTGTTTTTACTGAGCATGTCGTTTTTACTGACCATGTTGTATTGGAAATAGTTTCAGAGTTCAGCACTATTGTATGTTGTTGCACAGGGTAACTGAAATTTATTTCTGTGAAGGTTCTCCCACACATGCACATGCACACTTTTTCCCTCGTCTACCAATGTGGAAGAGCAAATTATCAGAAATCCCAGATAAATCATAGTTACAAAATTTTCCAGGGTTTCCATTGAACTTATGGAAGATAACAGGACAATCCGTGAAGAAATTAATCTCCACATTTAGATGGAGTGATTGGCCTGTAACTTCCTGGCTCCCCAGCGTTGCATTTGGGATGTACCCCAAAGATGTACTGGGGAATCCCTCTTGGAAGTTGCCACATAAGAGACTAACTTCCTCTGGAGAACTGAGCTGGGCTGGAAACTATCTGACAAGGTGATTTAAATCGCTAACTTTGGATGGTTCTGCCCATCTTTCCCTCATAGTTACCTTGAAAGAGTTAGAAGGGAAAAAAACACACACTTCTATATTCAGAGTAACTATTTAATACCCAGAACAAGTCCCCCCAAAATACACCCCCTGACTTCCCAAGGGACCCACCCCACCACCCACATGGTATTCCCCACTGACACCCCTGACCCGAACAATACTTGACCACACCCACCAGAGCGACATCCCCTCCGACCCGAGCGACATCCCCCCTGACCCGAGAGACATCCTCTCTGACCTGAATGATACCCCCTCCACAACCTGAATGACCTTCACCCGAGCGATACCCCCCTGATCCAAACAACACCCACCCTCTGATCCAACCATGCCCCCTGATGTGAGAACTACGTCGCCCTCCCGCCCTCCCCCTTTTGATGTCTGAACCTGCACCCCGACCATATTCCACTCACTTATCTTGGAAACTTACCTTCTCCCTTTCAGTGGAATGCTTAAACCCACCTGCTTTACAGCAGCTAGTGTCCAAAGCAGGGATGTGTCCTCCCTCACTCCTCTCCTTTTGCATTTCACTGCTGGAGCTGGGGATGCTCTTCGATTCTCCAGTCTTCTCCAGTCTCATCCAGTCTGAGTCAGAAAAGTCAGGTAAGACAGGCACTTTCCATTTCAAGCACGGGTATTGTCGCTACATAGTGGCAATCTGCCACTGCTTGCCTCCCGAGGAAATTACCCCCCCACCATTGTGTAAAGTTTGGCCAAAATAGATTATAAAAACACCAAGATGCTTGGCTCAAAAGTCATGAAAAGATATACAAGAACATAAGACCAAGAATAACCTTGTCCCTTGCCAGCTGATGTATTATATTTAGTTAAAGGTCATACTCATCACTGTCAAAGTAACTGAATGATTGTCGGATTATTTAAATATTTTTCCTATTTTTATGTTTATGCCATTTTATTTTTTGTCCCATTCTGGCAGATTCACTTTGCAAATAGCTGGTATTATTTTGATAAATAAGTGTTTGTTTCATTATAAGGCTATGCAGGAGTCAATTAGTGTCACAAGTGAATTGATTAAAAATCTAGTAATGGTCTTATTTCAAGTATTCCATGTTTGTTTTAATTTGTCTGATTACTGTGCAAACTCTCTCCCTGTAAGGAAAATCCATAGACTGAAACACAGAAAATGCTGGAAACACTCAATGGATCAGGTTTTATCTGTGGGGAGGGAGAAAGCCTAGGTAGATGTTTCAGCTTGAAGATCTTTCTGACCAGTTCTGACAGAGGACGTTTTCCTAAAACATTAATTCTGCTTTCTGCTCCTCCAGAGATGCAGCTCCACCTGCTGAGTGTTCCCTGTGTGTTCTGCTACAATTTTAGATTTTGAGTATCTCCAATATTTTGCTTTTTGTTCTCGAGGGTTTGAGTTCAGATCAACAAGCACCAATGCGTAAGGGATGCTTGGTGTAAATAGTACTACTATTGGAATTTAATGTGCTAAAACATTGTAGCTTACTGCTGTGGGCAAGAGGGGATTTATTTACACAACACTAATTTCTGCACTCACTACCTATCCATAAACAGAAAAGTATTTTAATTTGTTGCCCGGTTTAAAAGCAGTAGCGTGTTTCCCAGCCCTTTGGTTTTTGTCAGATCTAATGTTGTATTAATAACCTCACTGCAAACAGGGGGGCAACTAAAAAAATGGGTTAATTTACTGCACATATTCGAAATGCGAAAGGGGGGCACAACATTGCCTCCACATTCATGCAGGTGTGAGAGGGTTAGAGAAAAGATGGTTTTACTGTACAGAGGCTACACAGAAAATAAATCTTGGGCGGGATTCTCCCGTAACTGGCCGGGCAGGGAGTCCCAGCAGGACAGAGTGTCGTGAACCACTCTGGCGTCAGGCGAATCCTCCGCACCTTTAGGGGCTAGGCCCGCCCCGGAGTGGTTGGCGCCCTGCCGACTGGCGTGGAAGACCTTTGGCGCCATGCCTGCAGGAGCAGAAGGGACTCCGCTGCTGCTGATGTCATCTCAGCGCATGTGCAGGGGGGTGTTCACCTACCCGTTCGCGGAGGCTGACATGGCTGGCGCGTAGGAAAAGAGTGCCCCCACGGTACAGACCCGCCCGCGGATCGGTGGGCCCCGATCACGGGCCAGGCCACCGTGGGGGCACCCCCGGGGCCAGATCGCACTGCGCCCCCCCAGGACCCCAGAGCCCGCCTGCGCCGCCAGGTCTTGCCGGTAAGGGACCTAGTCCAATTTAGGCCGGCGGGACTGGCATAGAACCGACCGGCGCGGCACAATTCCCGTCCCCGCCGAATCTCCAGTGCCGGAGAATTTGGCGGCTGGCGGGGCGGGATTCACCCCCCCCCCCCCCCCCCCCCCCCCGGCGATTCTCCGACCTGGCGGAGGGGTCGGAGAATCCCATCTCTTCTTTAGCGTGGGTTGCAGAGTTCAGAATCAAAGTATAATGAGGTATTCCTTGATGGAGGATGGTGGGCTGAAAACTGTTACTGTATGATTCACTTTTCTGCTGGTGTTGACTTCACACAATGACATAGGCATTCAGAGATTAATTAGCCTTGTTGGTGATGGTACAGACCTTACAGCAGGAGAAGTGTATATGGGGACAGGTATTCAACCTGGGCAGAGGTCCTTGACTATGTCAAGAACTCCTTGCTAGTTAGATAGTAAAACAGCAGAATGTGCTTTTCAATTCAGCAAGGCAATATTACTTGTTCCATAAGCCAGGAGCCCATGTCACATGACTTCCACCTCCCCACCATTTTTGCAAAGGATGTATCCACCACCTGGATTCCAAAGACTGCTGAATGCCTCAGTCATTAGCAGCTGAAAGAAAGGCTGCAGGACCTTTGCCTTAGCAGATGATCCATCACATTCTGGCCAGCCTGGTTTATTAGATGCAGATGGCCTTTGTATTGCTCTCTGCGAAGTTGGGCTGTACAGAGCATGGGTGATCATTAGTAGCTCCTCAGAGATGACGAGATGCAAATTCTCCCGGAACTACCACATCGGTTCTTTTCTTAGAGTATCACAGACAGACATAGATTCAGCCATTTTAAAGGTCTTTGTTCAATTTCAAAATTTTACAAATAGCAACGCATGTGTAAAATATTTTCTTTCTAAAAAAATACAGCATGCGGTCTTAGTCCCTCACACTTACCAACGCAGAAGCTTGTCGAGCTAGGTCATCCTCCAGTTATGGTGTTGGCAACGATAGTTTTACTTCTCCAGATCCCATTAAAGAGTCAGTCTGGTAAATCAGCTATCGGTATCTGAGTACTGCAGGCATGTATGGCCTGAGTTGGCAGATCTCCAAACCCATCACAGAGTAGAGACTTGTTACAACTTCCCATTACATTTGAGCAAATTCAAAACGATACATCTTTCTGACCCCTTACCTTGTTCTCCCCGCCTAACCATGAGAATAATTCCTAATTCCTCATCAAACAAGTTATAGGAGGCGGAATTAAAGCCAACAAGATGATCGGGTGTGTAGTGCTTAAAATATTATGCTTAAAAAGAAGTCATAATTTAAAAAAATAAAAATTACAAGTTATCCAAGTGATTTTGATTTTGCTTTTCTTTTGGTCTCTACCTCAGGGAAACAGAGGACCTGATGGCCCCAAAGGAATTCGAGGACCCAGAGGACACAGGGTTTGTATTGAAAAAACTTTGAAAAGGAAAGCAATTATATCAGGGGAGAAAACCCTGTGCGTGACTTGTACCAACGGGAAATGCTGAACAGTGTATGCAACCTTCACTGCTGTTTTCTACAGACTGGTTTGTTAGACAGCTCCTTTCACCTTCAAGTCCGGTAATCTTACCTTCCGACATGGTTTATATTCTCCTGTATCCACCGTTCGTCCGGCTGACGTTGCGGCCGGCGCTAGGTGGCAAACAGAATGGCATGCTCCCGTTCCTTGACAGTGGCGTGAATGCGTTCTATGCTGCATGCCAGCGTGGGCATGCAAATTGTACGTTAAATGCCGTTGGCATATCATTAATCCCCACCCCCCCTTCCCCAACATTCTCCGGGCCTCCAGCGATGCTCCGCCTCCGCCAGGAGGAATTCCTGACGGTGAGGTTCGCCAATGGTATTTAAAATCGGGAACATGCGCTGTGGCTGCTTAGGGTGCAGGAGTGGATACAAACATTTGTCCAACAATGCAGTAGTGTGCTGACTGTTGTGCCGCTGGCCAAGGGGTGTCTGCCAGGGCCGGGGGAATAGCGGGGCGTGACTAGGAGGTGGGCCGTGAGCTCGGGGTGGCCGGACATGGACCA
The DNA here is from genome assembly GCF_902713615.1 of Scyliorhinus canicula. Classification (NCBI taxonomy): domain Eukaryota; kingdom Metazoa; phylum Chordata; class Chondrichthyes; order Carcharhiniformes; family Scyliorhinidae; genus Scyliorhinus; species Scyliorhinus canicula. Next base: position 35,445,333 of record NC_052166.1, on the reverse strand, counting down.
CCATTCCTGCAGCCTGGCAGGCAGTCATGTGGCTGTACACGTCACTGACTGCCCACTGGGAACATGGCGCCACGGGTCATGGGTGCCACCCCAGGCCACGCCACCCCCCCCCCCCCCCCCCCCTCCCCCCCCAGGTACCCTCTGGCCCAAGCCGATCCATCACCGGGATCGGCATCCTCCAGCACAACCAATGCCATCCTCTTGGTTGGGATGAGGGTGTGTGAGGAGTGGAATGCCTATATGAAGCTCCTTCTTGTCAGGCTCTCCAGTCTCGATCCCAACATCATCCTATCACTCGCCAGCATGCATTAGAATTGCACTAGTCCACAAGAAGCCCTAGTGTTAGCGCACTAACTGGTCCTGAATAGATCTGGGACCCGCACCGCTTTCGTCAATGTGGAACACTCGCAATTGAGTCCCAACATCAGTCTCTCAAATGGACGATCCTGGATTTTGTTGGTCGGGGAGGGGGGGTGTTGACGGGGGGGTGCTATAAAGTCTGGAAAATCTGTTTTCTGTTCGGAACGTGCCTCAAACCCTCACATTTCCAGCACTAACTGAGGCCAGACACTGAGTGAGTGAGAGACAAACCCAATCCAAAGAAGTGGGTTGGATCTTTAAATGTAACAATGAAGCTACAACATTTTCAACTTTAACTCTATTCGGACCTATTTCCTGACATTCAATAAACTGGTGGTTTCATCGAGGCAGTAATTTGGTGGGTTCAGGAGGTTGGGGCGTTTACGCCCATTTTCCTCGATCCAGGAGCCTGCCGCAGATGCCTCCACGATCACACACCCCAATCCCTCATTGACCTTCTACTGTCATCCCAGTTTGTGTTGTAACTGGACAGGAAGATCCCGGAATGGAACCCTGGCTCAAAAAACCCCAATTTTTACTTTTTTTATATAAAACGTGGAGAAACAGAATCACAAGACTGTTAATTACTTTTAACAACAGGGAAGAAAACATTTATTAAACATGAAAAGTCCTATTATTATACTGTACTTCTTCCCCCCTCAGTTTAATAATTACACACAGGCTTTAGGATTAACATGGATTACAAAAGTTTATCTTAATCTACAACAGGGGCTGGTTTAGCACAGGGCTACAGAGCTGGCTTTTGAAGCAGACCAAGGCAAGCCAGCAGCACGGTTCAATTCCCATACCAGCCTCCCCGAACAGGCGTCGGAATGTGGCGACTAGGGGTTTTTCACAGTAACTTCATTTGAAGCCTACTTGTGAAAATAAGCGATTTTCATTTCATTTCATTTCATAATCTCATTAAGACAAAGTCTCTTTTAAGCATACAAGATGACTGTGGGCAAATACACTTTCCACTCTGAACCGCAAGTGAATGTGTGTGTGTGGATAGAATCCCCCCAGATCATTGTAACATGGAAGTTTCCAAACCCCACTCCCATAACATGCTTTAAAATCTTCTTTCATAATTATAATGTTTTCCCTTGATGGTTTGCATTCCAAAATCCAGGACAGCCTGTAGAGCCGCACCATGAACATTCCTTCCATGGTCAACAATCCTGGTGTAGGCCTCAAATCCAGAATGTCTGGCCCAGCAGCAGTGACACTACCATTGCACTGCAAGACCTCCTCTATTTTAAAAATAAGGGGCAAGAATCTCTGGTCTCCCCGCGGCATGTTACTTGGCGGCAGAAGGCGGCCTGCCTTTGGCTGGCGGCGGGATCTTCTCATCCCACCATTGTCAATAGGATTTCCCATCGAATCCACCCCATGCTGCTGGAAACCCGGTGGCGGGAGTGCACCGTCGGCAGGACCGGAAGGTCTCTCCAGCCTGAGTGGGCAGGAGATGTTGCCAAAGGTGTTTTTCAAAATGAATGTGACGTTTGAGACTACTTTACAAAGTGAACCAATTTTAGAATGTTTATCAGTCTGCAGAGGACTATTTTTAATCAATTGTTTCAAATGTTGGCGTGTTTTATCTTTAAAACAGGGACGTGTAGGTCAGCGAGGATTAGTAGGATTACCTGGGCCAGCAGTAAGTGAATTTACTTAGATTTACATAGTTTACATTGATGTGTGCGTGACAGTGGTGTCTGACAGATACACGTACACTAAATATACACTTAATATGGCATAAAGTTAAAATGGTCAGAATGGTACAATGCAGAAGATGACCATTTGGCCAATGGGGTTTGTGCTGGTTCTTTAGAAGAACTATCCAATAGCATCCCCATGGGATTGTGTGTTATTTGTTTAAATCGGATAAATAATATTGTAAATTCTCAATTTGTAATGGTGGCTACTGTAATAATTAAAGAAAAAGAGCTTTTGTCTTGATCATGCAACTAATCTAATTTATGATTTTAGCTGGATCCAGCATAAATCATTTCAATAGTAACATCCTTGACCCAACTCCAATATAATTTGAAACCACCTTATTGATCATTTTAGATATTGTGAATCCCTGATTAGGGATAAAGTTTAGGGCGCCATTCTCCAAAAAGGGAACAAAGTCCCCAAGCGAGCTTCTTTAGCCGTGTGTTTCCAGCCACTCGCAATGCCGAGAAACACATGGCTATTCAACCTGACTCATGTTGAACAAGGGGCCTGAAGTGGGAACGCACGGCCAAGGCAGCACATAGCCCCGTTTTGTACAGTGGGGAGCTCTGCTCGCCGGAACTCCCTATTGTAGTGAGAGAAATGGTGGCGGCCCAATCACCAAGGCCCCTGAAACAATCTTCGACTCCCCCATCCCCGACCCAATGGACTCCTCCCCCCCACGCCTCCTCGTCAGGCCTGCCGGGCTGCCCAATCCTGTGCGAGTAAAAAATGCCAGCTTGGCAGTGCCACCCGATCATCTTGGCAGCGCCAAGCTGACACCCAAATGGTACCAGCAGTGCCAGAGCATCACCCTGCCCAAAGGGCATGCGGTTGGAGCCCTCCAATCCCTTGGGATAAATCCCAAAAGTGCCGTTCCATCTACTCTCCGTTTGTGGGGACCAGTGCTGAACGGTGCTCACCCAAGGTCTCTGAGGCAAAGGGGATGAACCCCCAATGCCTCAGGTATCTCGGGAATCTGCACATTAGAGTGAGGCTAACTGTCATCTTTCTTACACCAGTCTCGATTTTCTTTGCCAGTGAAATTAATGGAAATTAGAATTGGGAGTTGGATAAAATATGCTGTTGACTCACAACTGTCTGTTTTGCACCTTCTCCCTAAGTTGTTTTTAAAAAAAGCCACTGGGAACAGAGCTATATACAACATATTAACATATGGGGCGGGATTCTCCGACCCCCCCCCCCCGGCCGGGTCGGAGAACCGCCCAGGGCCAGCGTCAATCCCGCCCCCGCCATGTCCCGAATTCTCCGCCACCCGAGAATCGGCGGGGACAGGAATTGCGCCGTGCCGTCGGCGGGCCCCCCCGGCGATTCTCCGGCCCGCGATGGGCCGGAGTCCCGCTGCTACAACCCTCTCCCGCCGGCGTGGATTAAACCACCTCTGGTGCCGGCGGGATTGGCGTCGCGGGCGGGTGCCGGGGTCCTGGGGGGGGGGGGGGGGGCACGGGGCGATCTGGCCCAGGGGGGTGCCTTCATGGTGGCCTGGCCTGCGATTGGGGCCCACCGATCGGCGGACGGGCCTGTACCGTGGGGCACTCTTTTTCTTCCGCCTTCACCATGGTCTCCACCAATGCGGAGGCGGAAGAGACCCCCTCCCCTGCGCATGCGCCGGGACAACGTCAGCAGCCGCTGACTCTCCGGCGCATGCACGGACTTTGGCCCCGGCTGGTGGGGCACCAAAGGCCGTTCCCGCCGGCCGGTGGAGCGAGAAACACCCCGACTCGGGCCTAGCCCCTCAATGTGAGGGCCTGGCCCCTAAATTCCGCACCTTTGGGGAGGTCTGATGCCGGAGTGGTTCACACCACTCCAAAACGCCGGGATCCCCAGCCCCGCCGGATAGGGGAGAATCCCGGCCACGATACTACTCTTTTGTTGCTGACCTTAGTATGGTGATTCCAAATGCACAGTCCACGTTCAAAACAAGAGTGATTCCACTTCAAAAGTACTTAATTGCCAATGAGGTTTTTTACCTGGCATGGTGAGGAGGTGAAAGGTGCTAACTAAATGCACAACCCTCTTTTAATCAGTGCCCTAACTCCAGTCTTCTGACTACTTACTATATTTCAGCATCAGGGTACAGAGAGCAGAGAGGCAGTGGTGCCATGGTAGAGACACTGAACTAGTAATCCAGATACCCAAAGTAATGCTATAGAGGTCTGGCATGGGTACAAATGCCACCACAGCAGATGCCGAAATTTGAAACGAAAAATAATGTGGAATCTACAATCTGTCGATCATGAGGGGCAGCACGGTAGCACAAGTGGATATCGCTGTGGCTTCACAGCGCCAGGGTCCCAGGTTCGATTCCCTGCTGGGTCACTGTCTGTGTGGAGTCTGCACGTCGATGGGCCAAATGGCCTCCTTCTGCACTGTGGTGATATGCATCACTGTAAATACACAAGAGGTTAATGTAAATACACTACACCTAGCTAGACACTAAAGAGAGCACCAGAGACATCATGACATAGACATTCAACCAATAGGTCAGTAAGATAGAACACGACCAATGGGCATTCACGATACACACAGAGGTGACACTACCACAGGGGGACATTACACCAACCCATATAAAAGGACACAGCACACATGCTCAGCCTCTTTACAGTGGAGACACTTAGTGAGTATACAGGGTTGATTGAAAAACATCACACCTACCACCTGGATTGTAGCAGACTGGTTCGTCAGTCTGAGTAGCTGTAGCAGGACTAACAGGAGAGTCGAATCCAAGTAGGAGAATTGTTAACAGTTTAATAAATGTGTTAAAGCTATCTCCAAGTCTGAACCTTCCTTTGTCAGAGTGCACATCAAGGGAGCAGCTTATGCTACGTCAAGAGCATAACAAAACGGGTTCGATTCCCTGCTGGGTCACTGTCTGTGCGGAGTCAGCATGTTCTTCCCATGTCCGCATGGGTTTCCTCCCACAGTCCCAAGACATGCAAGTTAGGTGGATTGGCCATGCTAAATTGCCCTTAGTGTCCAAAAAGGTTAGGAGGGGTTATTGGGTTAAGGGGATAGGATTGAAGTGAGGGCTTAAGTGGGTCGGTGCAGACTTGATGGGCCGAATGGCCTCCTTCTGCACTGTATGTTCTATGTTAACTGCCCTCTCAAATGGAGTCACCTATCAGTTCAAGGACAATTAAGGATGGGCAATAAATGCTGACCCAGCCAGCATTGCCAAGCTCCCATTAATGAATAAGAAAAAAACCTCAAAGTTAATTATTTGTACGTAAGACGCGAGGGATTGCAAAATCTTTTTTGATTTCCATTTAAGTAATTCTATTGACTTGTGAATTAACATAAATTACAGGAGTTTACAGTTGATTTTTTTTTGTTTTAACTGAATTTGTTCCATTTTAGTGAACCAGTATAGACATTTTCATGATTCAGGATTACTGTTGATGGCTTTTTAATTATTTTAGTGCATTTTTTATGAATGTGTCTGAATTTTCTTTTCTTCCGTTTTCCACACAGTTCAACTCAAAATATGTTTTAATCTCTGCAGGGATTAAAGGGACAACAAGGAATACGCGGTCCTGAAGGAAAGCCTGGTACACAGGTTCCCATTCTGTACTTTTAATACAGATTACAAACATTTTACACTCTTTGTATTTAAACTTTACTTGCTATAATGTTTGGCGTGGAAGAAAAGAAGATTTTTTTTGTGTTAACTGTAACCGTTTCATTTGGGATTTCACGGTTTAATTCGCAGTGGGATTAGGTTCAGAGGATAAAAGTCCCTGGATGGGCAGCACGGTAGCATTGTGGATAGCACAATTGCTTCACAACTCCAGGGTCCCAGGTTTGATTCTGGCTTGGGTCACTGTCTGTGCGGAGTCTGCATGTCCTCCCCGTGTGTGCGTGGGTTTCCTCCGGGTGCTCCGGTTTCCTCCCACAGTCCAAAGATGTGCAGGTTACGTGGATTGGCCATGATAAATTACCCTTAGTGTCCAAAATTGCCCTTAGTGTTGGGTGGGATTACTGGGTTATGGGGATAGGGTGGAGGTGTTGACCTTGGGTAGGGTGCTCTTTCCAAGAGCCGGTGCAGACTCGATGGGCCGAATGGCCTCCTTCTGCACTGTAAATTCTATGATAATCTATGATGTGATGGATGGTTGGGTGTTTCCAAACCTGAAACTATTACAGTTGGTCTCCTGCATCCAACAGCAGATTGAAGGGGCAGGCTTTTCCTCTAGCTGTTCATGCTGACGGGATCTTAGGGTGTTCCCTGGCGCTGAGGGGGGCGTTCAACAGGGAACCCCATTGGCATCGGTGGGACCGGAAGATCCCACCACCGGCCACTGACAAGCCGCCCTCTGCACCGCAGAACACTCTGCGGAAGGGGAGGAACAATCTTGTCCAAGGAGTCAAACTGGAGAAAGCATCATGGAGTTAATGATGTTCTGCAGCAAGATGATTCTCAGCTAGTATGCTCAGTTTGATATGGTACACGCTGCATTTGTTCTGTGGACTACTGACCTCTTCTGGCAGAACCCATTTTGTTTATTCTACTGAGATTTTCCAATCTGAAGAGCTGTTGATTAGTTCCAATGTCCAATACTAATGTCCAGTTCCTAGATACTTGGTTGTATGATAGAACCAATATTGGGACAGATGATATTTATTTGGATGTATAAACATGTCCTTAACATTGCGGTGCCCAATGATTAGGTTTCAGCCTGTTTGAGTGAATCCCACTGATAGTTATCTCACGACTCATGTTTAAATTATTTTATCGGACAGTTTCCAAATCTCCAAACACTGCATATTAACTCAGACACCTAAAAGGTACGCTGGCATCTTCACCTTTCTTCTTTAATCTGGCCTGGTAGGCTGGTCCTGAATTCGGAAACACCTGAATGCTTCAGTTCTGACCAGTTGCCAACCAAAGTTCAAATTGGTTTATTCACATTGGCTGTCGATTAACTGAGCATTAAAATATAGGTATTTTATGCAAAAATCAGTTGAAAGTGCTGTGAATTAAATTGGTGATTCACAGAGTTAAGTCCCATATTTATATATCAGCTAGGATTGATGAAAACAGTTAAGTGCATGGTGGGAATTTGTGTCTACTTTATCACTTTCGGCAATGAAGGAAAGTATACCCATTCTATATTTGGTTTCTCTCACAGGGTGCATCTGGCGTTACAGGTGATACGGGGAAGAAGGGGCCTTATGTAAGTATTTGTACGGAAGTTACCCTTATAATATATTTTCTGGATTAATCCTATTCTGCTCTAAAATTTACAGGAACATGGATTTATTTTTCATGCACTCCTTTCTCACTCCTAATTAGGCCATTGTTCCTCTGAAATTGGTTTTGCAGACACAGTGGGCCATTTGCTTCCTGATTTCTGGCAATGTCCTTCAAAGTCCAGTCATGAGGAGGATTCTTCTATCATGGCCTTCATTAACGGTGTGACTGAAGATTACTGTGTCCTTCACTCTTCAGATCTTGCTGAGGAGTGGAAAATGTGACTGTGCACCCAGTTATCCAACAACACTGGATATTCAGGCGTGGACAATGGGTTTTACCCCATCTGTACAGTGAGGAGGGCATATGTGTTTGAAATTAGCTTCATTAAAAAAAACACAAAGTCATAAGCAGCCTTTGCTGTAATTTGAGATGAATTGTAAATAGGCATTGATTGAAGAGGTTCTGTATCCATGAAGCCAATTGCAGCCTTCAGACACTTGGAACAAATCACTCTTGCATGAGCATCTGGAACATTAAAACTCTGAAGTGAGAAAAGAGACCAATGTGTCATTAGCCCATTACCGATATCCCTGCCACACCATTGCTTTAAGGAGTTTTGCAGCCAAATGTCAAGTTACACCCAAAACAAGTTGCTCCACCCTCCCTCTTGTGTCAAGATTAGATTGAGCTATTTGGATGTGGAAGATGAGGTGTTTGTGAGGGAAGGGCTCAAATGGGACAGCAGCGCTTCACCTTCCTTATGGGGGGGGTGGGGGTGGGGGGGGGGGTGCTTAAGAGGTTGTCTCTCCTTCTAGCCAACCAGCAGTCCCTTTAAGAGCCATTGGTTAGACCACATGGTGGAAATTGCCAGGATATGTGAAGCATTCACTCCTTGGTCTAGGCTGCTGATTTTCAGGTAAAAGCTATAGCACCAGGAGGGTGGGTGGAAAAGCCCACCCACTTACTGACACTATGGAAAATTGCATCAGACAAGCCTTGGGTGTCACTGAGCTGGGGGAGTGACATGACACTGTGGACTAGTGCGCAGTCAATTCCAGCCCCGCTTGACCCAGAGTCCCAACACAGGTGAAATGAGATTTTATTGAAATCACCCAATGTCCTTGGTTGAGCCCAATAAACTACAGTCACCAGGTTTGTAACTTTAAAACACAAGTAACCTTTTATTATGTACTGTGTTATTAAACGGACAGAAAATGTAACTGACTATTTACTACCCCTTTCCCCCACCTCCTTCCTAACTTGCTCCACTCTTTATACACACACACAGGCAAACAACACAGAGGGGAATGGTTGGGGAGATAGAAGGAAAATATAAATAACAATAAAAGGATAAAGATCCTCGATGCACTGGGATGACTTCCAGTCAATGTCTTTCTGAAGTTCAGGCTTTTGTTTTGGTACTTTTAAAGATGGTTTTCTCTGGAAAGAGAGAAAGAGAGGGCGAGTGGGAGAATGGGAGAGAATTTCTGCAAAGTTCTCAGAAACCATCACACAGGAACCAATCTCTGACCACTGTCAGGCAGAACACTACCCCAAGTGGGCGGCACGATAGCACAGTGGTTAGAACTGTTGCTTCACAGGTCCAGGGTCCCAGGTTCGATTCCCGGCTTGGTCACTGTCTGTGCGGAGTCTGCACGCTCTCCCTGTGTCTGTGTGGGTTTCTTCCATGTGCTCCGGTTTCCTCCCACAAGTCCCGAAAGACGTGCTGTTAGGTGAATTAAACATTCTGAATTCTCTCGCTGTGTACCCGAACAGGTGTCGGAATGTGCCGACTGCTCATAGTAACTTTAGTGCAGTGCTAATGTAAGCCTAATGACAATAAAGATTATTAATATTATTATTACAATCGAACTGACTCCCTCCAAAACCTGGTTCCTAAGATCCACTCAGTGCTGAGGAGCCTGGTTTCTCCTCTCTAAAATATACGGTGTTCCGGCAAACAGGTTGTTTCTGCTGAGTCTTCTGCTTAAAGGCGCATTGCGATTATGGGTCCATGGACCGAAACCATAAAACAAAACAAATGAGAACAATAAACAGGAAGAACTCTTACGTACCTCCCTCCTAGAGGGATGAAATGTCATTGCCAGGAAGTTTCATCACCAGGTATGTGACGCAAACCACAAAACGCACATCCATCCATTCATCCTTCCTTTCCTACTGCATAAGTTCCCCCAATCCTATATCTGCCAACGATCAGCTGTTAAATTTGTGACAATGCATCCGCAGTAATATTGTCCTTTCCTGGAGCATGCACAATTTTTACTTTGAAAGGTTGCAAAAATAAACTCCCAACTGAACGATCTTTCATTCCGAGATTTTCATTTTTCCACAAGCGCAGGCGGATTATGGTCCGTATGGATTAAGCCTTACTTATCATAAATCAAAACCGTAAAATAGAAGCAAAGAAACGGGAACAAAGGAAATAAACAGGATGGAATGCAGTGAGTGGCACAGATTTCCAGACACATTTTCGGGCAAGAAAGCAATAGCTGACAGTTAAAAATCATTCTTATTCACATCTGTACCTCCTTGAAACTCAGTAAACAATTCCAATAATACCTATGTAACTTTTGCAATTTGTTCTCAATATTTATCAGTACAGCTTGCTCATAAAGGTGCCAGTTGATCCTGAATCAGTTATATTTAGCTGTTTTACACTGTCAGGACAGCATTGCAAGATTTTATATATTCTCAGCAGACAATTGCAATGACAATATATGTGTAAGCATTCTTAAGGGTTCACTGGGTTGTTTAATCATGCGGGTCACAGTTGAACTCATGTTCCAATTCGCTGTTGACATTAAAGATTTATTAGTACAAAATGATAATGCAAATAAGTTCTTGTGTGGATTCAAAAATGCACCTTCTCTTTTATTTAACTATAAGGAAAGTTATCTTTGCTGTTGAATCTTATTGGGATATATTTTCACGTTGGCAGGGCTTCAGAGGAATAAGGGGTAATCACGGAACCGATGGACCTCCAGGACCACCTGTAAGGAAAGCTACCACTCAAAAGTGAAGGGCTCACTTTGAGTTGGTTATTTAGTTCTCTGTTTTTGCACAGCATGTGACGATGCTACAGGCAGTTATCTTTTCTCATTGCTCAGTCCTGATAGACTAATTCAGAACGTTAAGCCTACAAATCGGCAATGCTCAACATTGTGGCCAATTGCCTTGGCCCCAAACTCTGGAATTCCCTTCCAAAACCCTGCCCACCTTTCTTACTTCCTTTTAAGTTATTCCTTATAACATCTTAGGCCACTCTGTTTGGTCACTTGCCTTAATATCTTTTTGTATGCCTCGTTGTCAGTTTGTGACTAATAATAATTCTGCGAAGCACCTTGGTAAGTTTTGTTCTGTTCATAGGGCTACATAAATGCAAATTAGTGTTTTATTTTTAAGTGATAGCTTTAAGGGTAACTGGGTGCTAGGTAACTGATTTGGGGGCTAGAATTGATACGATAGAGGTTGTTCTTTAGAAGTTTGAGTTGTATTGTTGGAGCAGTCTTAAGAGACTCCTGAATCAATTCATGATCGAAGTGTTTTCCAGGTGTCGACATTCAATTCTTCTGCTGAGAAACCCCAAAATGTTTCTTTGCTTTGGTAATTAGTCGCCAGCTGATGTAATCACATTCAAGGTCTTGCATTCCAACTATTTGAGTTGTTTTAAATTGTGGAAAATATCGGCCTTCTTTTTTTGTTAAAAGAAGAACTTCACCCTCTAGGTGCATCATTTGTTCTCGCTGTAAGGAGAAACTGTGGAGGAGATTTTATGCTGTCAGCATAAATGGCAATGTGAGCCCAAGATCCTTTGAGAGTCGGGAAACTTGATTCTCGCCGGTGAGATCGCGTTCCCCCAATTTTCCCCGCCTCTCACCGGTGATGTTAGGCTGCCAGACTGGCAGTGCCAAGGTCCCTGCGTGCCAGGCGGAGTTCTAGTGTTCCACCCTGCCCTGTCCTCGACCACTCGAGGATCTCCAATGACCTGTGGAACCCCTCGAGGTCTCGTTACACCTGGTCCACGTTTGTGTGGACCAGTACTAAACAGCGCCTTAGTGAGGTCTCCCAGGTGTGACCATTGAGCCCCCGGCGCCGTGTGAATTCTGTGTCCAGGTAATTAAATGAGCAATTAAGCTGGCATGATCTGGATCTCTCCCGCATTGAGCAAGATCCAGATCTACGTATTTAAATGAGCCATTAAGCTCACTTAAATACGTAGGTCTGAATCTTGCTCAATGCGGGAGAGAACCAGATCATGCCAGGTGGAGCCAGTCGAGTGACTTACGAAGGGCACAGCATCTGGTGCGAAGCTCGATTTTGGGCTCTCGTACGCTTCACCTGTTGTGCCAGGATCCGCACCGGGCCTGAGGAGGGTCACTGAATTGCGCCTGAGAAATTTTTGCATGGGTGTCTCGATTTCTAAGTGAGCTCATCCCCCCCATCCGCAGACAATGTAACCACACTGCAGATATTGGCAACACCCCTCTCCCACCAAGTGCTCACATCCCGCTATGGGGTCACTGAGGGCACCCCCACCTTCAGGGCCTCCCCCTTTCCGTCCCCCACTTTAATGTTTGGCGTCCACCGTGAAGCCGGTTTTTGGGACTCTCCTGCAATGCACCTGGTGCAATGGGTTCGGCGGCGGGCACAAAATGGTGGGAAAGTCACAACACTCTGTCATTTCTTGGGAGGATAATGCTCTAAATCTTATAACATTGCTTTGGTGTGTCATTCTTTCACAGAATCACAAAACCCTGATCTCCCTCAGTTGTCACATTTTGCAATAATCGGCATGTTTATGTTTATTTTGCAACCTTAATAGTAGCCTGCACTGTGGGTCTTGGTCTTTCACACTCCACTCAGTTTTCCTAATGACATTAATAATCTTAATGCAATTTTGCTGTTCCAATGTGAGCAGCTAAACTCTTTCTGATCAGCCATCCTGCCCCTTCATTGTCGTATGTGTGTTGTGTGCAGCAAATATTCTGTAAAAGCAAATGGACGAAGTGGAGGTCTTGTGGTGTGTGGGTAGCGTCCCTGCCTTTGAGCCAGAACCTCAAGGTTTGAATCCCACCTCAGAACATGATGGCCAAGGAAGGTGCGTTCATAACATGGCCAACCAGGTTAGGTGTCAACTGCAAACCCTTCAGACACACCAATGGCTGGTGGTAACAGTGGGAGAGAGTCCCAGTCTGCCATGCTTGATGTGGAGTGGTGCCACCTCGAGTTATGAACCTCTGGAGACCTGCTCCAGGAATAACCAGCTATGGAAACAGACAGAAATCTGCCTTGGTGCACCAGTAGGTGTGGGAAAGGAATTTGGAAAGGAATCAAAATATTCAAAGTGTTTAGACAATTTCTTTTTTTAAACATCATTCACAGGGTCCTCCTGGGTATCCTGGACTTGATGGAATTCCTGGTCAAACAGGAGAAAGGGTAAGCCTAACAACAATTGTAGTACATTACCACAACTGGTCATTCATAGTGTTGCACAAATATTTCATTGAATTAAGAGATGTTATAGACAAGGATGTTTTTGGTCACTTGAGTGTACCAAAAGTAAGTTGATGCTGAGAGGTTCCAAACATGAATTTCCTGCTTCAGTAAGCAATTTAGAAGTGGAGTATAGTTAACAGATAGACTTGAACGTAGACAAGCATTCTTTCTTGTGTCTGCCAAACCAAAGAGCAATGGGTATTATGTACACTATTCTTACAAACTGAACTGCCATTATCATATTTGATAATCATTTTCTTCATTTCAAGTCGACTAAGAACATGCTTACACATAGTGCACAAATTATACATTTTCACAAACTACACAAAATTCCCTTTTTAGGCTGTCAGTAGTTCACTAGTGTCTTGTCGCTGATAATAGTTTGGAATCTGTCATTGGCACGACTTCAAGTCTAGCCTCCAAGGCTGTATCTTTGAACAAACTAACTGTTGTTAAGTTGGTCTGTGACTTTGTTTATCCTTCTCCCTCCCCAGCTAATTGTTGCTAGGCGAGGATAACTCATAATTTATCAAGTGTGTTCTAATATGACACTGGGGCCACTTCAGGAGATATTGGACAAGGAAAAGTAGGTTTTAAGAAGATGGTTAAGTAAAATAAAGCTTGGTTTTCATTGAAAGACAAATATAATGGGTGTCAGAGAGAGAAAGCAGCATTTATAAAGCACGGCTGTTTAGCTCAGGGCTAAATCGCTGGCTTTGAAAGCAGACCAAGCAGGTCAGCAGCACAGTTCAATTCCCGTAACATCCTCCCCGAACAGGCACTGGAATGTGGCGACTAGGGGCTTTTCACAGTAACTTCATTGAAGCCTACTTGTGACAATAAGCGATTTTCATTTCATTTTCATTTCACTATTGAAATTGTAAGTTACTATACAAAGATAAATATTTTCTTGGTATCATAGAACTTGAGTGTTGCTGAAAAAAAGAGACACTTGGTCGAAGTTTTTGTCTTGAACTCATCAGGACAGAACTGCAAGTATACCAAATGAATACTGCTTGAGCAAAGAGTGCTAATTGATTGGCAAGTGGACTGTAATTGGTAGAGGCATTTCAATGGAGAAAACACTAGAAAACACTTGTTCAAACACCCGAGCTGTTTAAATTCAAATTAGGTGAGTTAATATTGGTTGGTTCCATGGGGGAATACATAGATAGAATTTACAGCGCAGAAGGAGGACATTCGGCCCATCGAGTCTGCACCGGCTCCTGGAGAGAGTTAACACCTCCACCCTATCCACATAACCCAGTATGTGTCACCATTGTTTGAACCTGTGTTCATTGAACATGAGAAATTAGTAACTCACGCAGTTTAGTTCAGCTTGAACGATACCACAAGTGCCCAACTAGATGGTGTTACCATGGGAGGCCTGCGAGGCCCTGCTTTTGGTAAAACTTTAATCAGTTTCCATGAGGATCGGGTCGTCGAAGGAATTAACCATAACTTCCTATCCCTATATATTTCCAATATGTAGATGATATATTTGCTATTTTTGAATCTGCAGCTGCTTATAAAAAATTACTTATACACCTTAATGGGCTCCATCCCATCAAATGGACCTTTGAAATGGACCAAACTGACAAGCTCCCTTTCCTCAATATGTTAGTTGAGAAATTTGCCAATGGGTTCTCTACTGCTGTCCACCATAAGCCTATCTTCATTGATCAACATACATATTGGTGTTCCTGCAGTGCCATGCACTGGAAGATTGCCCTTATCCACAACCTCATAAATAGGACCTGGGACATTTGCCCACAAGGCAAGCTTGATGGCAAAATGGGATACATCACAGCTATCCTGCAGGATAATGCCCACCCCTTCTCAAATTATTGCTTGCTATTTATTGTGTAAACTAATAAATGGGCCTTAGAACTTTCAGTCCTGAAAAGTGCCCAGTCTACCACAGAATAACCTGGAGGGATAAGGTGTCTAAAAATGTGATCAACAGATGGAGCAAGTCGTTTCACGCTGCTCAAATGCAGAACAACACGAATGGTATTCTTCACTAACAGGATGCTGCTTTCAAGCCAAAAGGATGTTTCATAGAATTTACAGTGCAGAAGGAGGCCATTCGACCCATCGAGTCTGCACCAGCTCTTGGAAAGAGCACCCTTCCCAACTGCATACCTCCACCCTATCCCCGTAACCCAGTAACCCCACCCAACACTAAGGGCAATTTTGGACACTAATGGCAATTTAGCATAGCCAATTCACCTAACCTGCACATCTTTGGACTGTGGGAGGAAACCGGAGCACCTGGAGGAAACCCACGCACACACGGGGAGAACATGCAGACTCCGCACAGACAGTGGCCCAAGCTGGGAATCGAACCTGAGACCCTGGAGCTGTGAAGCAATTGTGCTAATCACTATGCTACCGTTCTACCAACCACACAAATAAGCAATGTGGCGTATGAATTTCAGTGCCAGGGTAATACCAGATATTTGGGATCACTTGGTGGATGTATCAAATAACAGATCCCTTTGGCTGTTCATAACAAATAGAGTAATAGCCCATGCTTTCAAAATGTAGAACATAATACAGCCCAACATTAGATATGATTCTGCAACTGGACAACAATAACTAAATAACTTTGATTGCGCGAAGAATTAGACCAAGAACCAAATTAAAATTATCAGTCAGCCTTGCAATGTGGGCTATTTACCTGAGCTCGAAGCAACATTTATACGCTCTATCCTTTGAAAGCAGAAAAAATATGTCCAAGAATTGTGCCTTTTTTTCACAAAGTGAAAGCTTGGGGAACAACTGTTCCCTGGTGCATTCCCCATGGCAATGCCTCTGCCAACCAGCGTCCATTTGCCAACCAACGCAGTGGAAAAATCGTTGTTCCTGTTGAAATTTGGTATTCTTCAAGGTGACAAGGTGATTCTGTCCTGATGGGTGCAAGATGAAATGCTTCAACAACATGTGTCTTTTTTTTTCACTGATTTACAAACATTATTTCACATCACATCCAGCCTTATAATCTTATTTATAATCAAAGTGCTCTGATCCAAAGGTTCTTCTTGTTCTCAGTCATCTAAGGTGGAAAGGTGTTAAGGTTCTAAAGTGTATCTCATTAACTGCAAGAATGTTGCAGGACCTTTTGGATTGAGATGAAGACTTACCTGTTTCATTGCTTTGAATTGGGAATTGTTAAATTACATTAATAGATAGGAGAAATACAACTGCAAGTATAAATTTAAACTCGCGAGTTGCAATGCTTATGAGTAATGTGAATTACAATATTCCTGCTTTATATTTCCAGGGTTTTACTGGTAAATCTGGACTCCCAGGACCACAGGGACCTGTAGGCATGTATGTAAGTGAGATTAAAAACCAGTTGTTACATACAAATGAATGAAAGTTGCGTCAATCAAAGCACAAATTGCATCATTAAGTTTGGATTTGCCTCAAAAGCAATAGATAATATTTTGTGCATTAGATGATTGTACGCATAAAATAGGAGAAAATCACCGTTAGCAAGGTAGCCAAAAATATTTTTGGGTGCAGAGGGTGTTCGCTTAATGATGGAGCTGGATCAACGCGACTGGAGCCTTCGCACTTCATATCAAAGTGATTGAGATGCATTCCCCTGTACTTGTTGTGAGCACTTGTGTTAATTTCATGTTGGTCAAGCAAATGAAAACATAGGGTCGAATGTTTAGGATAGCGAGTGCAAGAATTGCTGACTCTCAGAAACCCACTGCCATTTAACGCTCCATTGAACATTGATTGGCAGTTGGTGGGACCTCCGGCTGCCCTTGGAAGAAAATCCCATCTTGGAGAACTTTTGGCCAATCTGATTGGCCAACAGCTCTCCAACCACCTCCAAGCACAGCTCTGCAATGGCCAGAAGAGATTGCCCAGAACTATGTCCCAGGACTGCTCCCAAGGTAAGTCCCGGGGGCAGGGTGGTTAGGAATGCCCTGGAGGGTTGGAGGAAGGGGGAATCATGGGATAGGGAAGTAAGCCAGTGGGGAGGGAGGGTCGGAGCCCCCAAGTCATGGAGGGTAGGGAGCCCAAAATATGAAAAGGCCTTCAGATTGAGACCCCCCCCACCCGCCCACACTTCCCATCCGTGATTGAGAAAAGTTGAAAAATGGATTGCCCGCCTGACCTAGCAACAACCTACAAAATCGCATGGACAACGTAATATTCTGGGCAATAGGGCAGATAATCCCTTGGCTCCATAATTGTTGGCGGGTGCGCTGTCAGTCTGTGTCTGGCCCTGCCAAATACAATTTGTGCGAGTATGGGGAAATGCCGGAATGCCCACCAACGTTTACATTCTTTCTGATTGGGCAATCACCCACCTGGGACATATAAAATTCTGCCCATCATGATAACACCAACTTTGGAGAAAAAAATTTGAAAAACGGCCTCACCTCAAAAATGTGAGTTGCCTGCTGCACACTGATGTTGATGGATCTGATCACTTTTGTACCATATAATTCTAAATGTATTTACTAACTAGACTTATATCTGTAATAATAAAGATGAATTGAGATAGTATCTTGATCACATCTTAAAGTACCTCGCATGTAAGTGCAATGACAGTTTTATGAACAAATAAAAACAGCAGCCATGAGATAGATTTATCACTCCATTCAGCCTCAAAATCACAGAATGATTGGGATGGGTGTGGTGGTTGGTTGGTGGGGGGAAGAGGGGGGGCGTGCAGAGCAGTGATTGCTAATCAAAGGTGATCAGGTAGTCCATGGACATCCCCATCTGGTTTGCAGTGGGTGGTATGCAATGTAGGGGTTTGAAGAGAGCTTTTAAGGTGTGAAGGGGAATCCATAGACAGCCCTCAATTTAGCTTGTGGGTCTTAATGGAGGACCCCTGCTCCTTTTAACCCCACGCTGGACAGTTTTTCCACATACCTCGTCAGTGCAGGAGACCAGCTTCAGCATGGCAGAAACTCCCTGGCAGCATCACCATTTAGGACCCAGTTAAAATAGATTTGGAGTATGTTTAATATCATCAAACCCCAATTTGCATAAACTCAGTGCCTCACCCCCCCTCACCCGGGGGGGGTGGGGGGGGGGGGTGTTGGACTGGGTTGAGTACAGTAAGAAGTCTTATATGACCAGGTTAAAGTCCAACAGGCTTGTTTCAAATCACTAGCTTTCGGAGCACTGCTCTCTCCTCAGGTGAAGGAGCAGTGCTCCAAAAGCTAGTGATTTGAAACAAACCTGTTGGACTTTAACCTGGTGTTGTAAGACTTCTTACTGTGCTACCTAATTTAGGCAAGGACCTCATCTGCCTTCACAGCCCTGCAATTAAATTCAGAAACGGCACGACAGAATAGAGTTCCACGGGGTAAATTAGCTTTTTCAATGCCAATTCACCTCGACCGGGTTAAAATGGGCCCCCAATGTTTCTGTGCTAAAACAGCAGGGGCAAGGTTGCTAGGGATAGAATGTTCAACTGGAGATATCCTTGCTCTTCCTTGTATACGGCTGTGGAACTTTTAACATCCACTGGAACAGAGAGGACTAGGCCTCAGTTAAACAACCCCTTTGAAGGATGACCTCCCCGAAAATATTGTCCTCTTACAGTACTGTGCTGGAGTTTCTGTTGAGATAGTTTCCTCTGGTGTATCACAGTGGAACTTTACTGGATTGTTTGACTTAACAATTTAATTTTGAGTTATGAATCTTGAGCATATAAATTGATTCCAATAACAATCCCCCGGTACAATATCCTCTGTTTAATATACATCTGATCCTGTTGTTATTTTCACAGCGCATATATATTTCACTTCAGGAACACTAAAGATAACATGCATGTGTGAAGATATATGTCATGCCACTGATCCCTACCAGATGTGGATAACCTGTATTCCACACATAGTGCCATTAGAAAAGCTAAAAAGCGGACTGTGATATTGAAATCTCTAAAAGAGCATTAAATTGATGAATGTCTGGTAAATCACATATTAAATCCACTGTGATGCTGTATTGGGTTTATTCCAATTATGATTTCACAGAACCAGCTGCACAGATAGAAAATTAAGAAATATTTAACTCCCGCAACCGAGGTTTAAATGACACCTCCTTTAAAAGGAACTATATACATATTTTGTTAGCGTTGGGAATGAAATTCAAGGTTACAGGGATCATTATTGATTTTTTAAAAAAATATTTTAATTCAACTTTCAACATTTTTACATTTTTACAAAGAATAAATACAAACCCAACACTAACATGCAGCCCCCCCCTCCCCAAACTGCACCCCCTACCCCTTGACGGCAAACAGATCCCCAATGTGTAAGATAAACAAACCCCATCTCTTGTGGAACCCTTCATCTGTCCCTCTCAGTGCAAATTTCACCTTCTCCAAGTACAGGAACTCCACTAAAGCCCGCAGCCACACCGAGCCACAGGGGGGGAGAAGCTGACCTGCACCCCAACAGGACCTGCCGGCGAGCGATCAATGAGGCTAAGGTTAAGACATCAGCCCCTGCACCCGTTTATAATCCCAGCAGGTCTGACAACCCGATTATGGACTCCAGGGGACCAGGCTCCACATCTATGTGTAGTACCTCTGATATGGTGCGAAAAAACTACCCCCAAAATGTCTCCAACTCTGGGTTGGACCAGAACATTGAACGTGATTAGCTGGGCCCCTGCCGCACCATTCACAGCTATCCTCAACACCCTTAAACAGCCATCTCATTCTCGGCTTCATTAAGTGTGCCCTGTGCACACTTTTAATTGAGTCAACCCCATCATACGAGGTTGAGGCATTAAACTGTCACACCATACTCCTTCCTCCAATGCCATCCCCAGCTCCTCCCCTCACTTGGCCTTAATCCCTTCCATGGACAATTTATCGTCCTCCATGATCCTACCTACGTAAACCACCAAAATAATCCCACCCTCCAGCCCCATCACTGACAGCACCTTCTCCAGCAACAAAAAGGACGGTGCCACCAGAAAGTTCAGGAAGACCTTTCTCGAAGTTCCGCACCTGCATGTATCTGAAGCCCCCCCTCATGCTGGAGCCCAAACTTCACCCCCAACTCCTCCAAGCTTGTGAACCGCCCATTCAAAAACAAATCCTTCATTCGGGATCATTATTGATTAAGGTGATGAATGACTTTATAGGATACAATCATCTATCTGTTGTCAGGGGTAGAAATGTTTGTCTCGAGGATGGAATGCCTGCGTCCAATGGTGGAAATCTGAGAATAGATCCACATTCTGGATTTTGATCTCTGTAAAGGGGAGTAGGGTATTTGTGCAGAATTATCGCTCATGAGTTTAAATGAGCGCAGCATAGTCCATGATGAGGTAGACATCATGTCAACTGAAGAAGTGGACTTGATGTCAAATAATAATTTCTCGCCACTACAAGATCTATTGCAGTGACGAGTCAAGGCTCATTTAATAGCACCTTCCAGACCTGTGAACTCGCCTTGAAGATCATGGGCAGCCACCTTCAAGTTCCCTTCCAAGTCACCTTCCATCTTGACTCGGAAGTATTTTGCTGTTGCACCTTTGTCGCTGCATCAAAATCCATGAGCCCCCCTTCCTAACAGCACTGGGGCTGTACCGACCTCACATGGACTGCAGCGGATATAGAAGGTGGCTCATTACCAAGGTGGCACAATAAATGCTGGTTTTGCCAGCGACACCCACATACAATGAATGAACATTCAAAACTGTCCATGTTTGCTAATCATATCAGCTTGTGAAGTAAACATCAACATTTCCATATACCCCACTGACTATGGAGGCGTACAAAGCTGATGTGTAGAAGAGAGCTGTAACTTGCTTATTTCTGGACACTTTTTATTTTACAGCCTTTGCTAAATCAGTGCTGTAAATCCATTTCAGAAATGAGACATATATAATCCATTTTAATATACTCTCTAAATAGACAAATTAATTTACTTTATTGCACACTATTGATATTTAGGTCTTGTCATTTTCCAATCCTGGCATTTTACTCTGGGTTTCTTTGTTTAGCATGATTGTGATGAAAATTCTTAATTTATTCGGCATTTATGTCTTCACTGGTCAGTGCAGAATGTTATTGCAGTCTGCTGATATTTTAGGTGGGAGAATTTCCTTGGAAATTTGGTGGGAATGAACGACTTGTTTGTTACCTGCAGGGATTCCCCGGACCTTTGGGTGAGCGAGGAAGGCCAGGATCAAGGGGAGCCAAGGTACAAGAGGCTCTTTTCCCGTTAATAAGAAGATTTGTCACGTTTGCCATGTTTGAAGAGTGACATGCAAGTCTCGGGCAGCAGCTATTGGAATGTTTCTTTCTGAAATGTTAATTGTGCCTCTCCCAACAATCGTCTGGTTGTCGTTGGCGCTGACCATTACTTCCTTCGTACCTTTATAATTCTTCTATCTTTATGTCCTTTTTCCCCACATTATCTTCTTGCTTGCTCCTTACAGTGAACCAGAACCATACGCATAACTCCAATATCACTAGCCCGCGGTGTACCCTTGCATTAAGAGTTCCAATCTACCTCTTATCCTTCCTCTGAATAACCAAGGGTGTCTTAAAGAAAACACATAAAATGTATATTTGCACAATCCCCAGAATGCTCATTAACTGAATAACATGTTGGCCATGAATTAAGTCAACTATATCGCACATGCTTTCCGGCTTGTGCCTGACGCACTCGGAAGTTTTCAATCATAGGTCTTATTTTTCACAATCTGTGTCTTGACAACTATTTGCACATGAGCTGGGCTATTTTCTTTCAAACTTGAATTTCCTATTTTTAACTCTTCAAATAACCTCATTATCATCGAGGTTTCAGTCTCTTAGAAACCGTGAGAGTTGAAGCAAACCTATTCCCCATTAATGTTTGCACCGTGCTTGTAAATTAAAATGATTATTTTCGGCAATCTGATGAAAAGAAATGAAATGAAATTAATGAAAACCTTGCTGAATAAATGTCACAAAGTGCATGAAGATCAATCTGTTTATATAATCTGAGGTCGAACAAGAGGTTGTTCTTGTGGTTCTTGATTTTTCTTTATTGGTTCATGGGATGTGAGCGTCGCTGGCTGGGCCAGCATTGATACCCATCCCTAACTCCCCTTGAACTGAGTGGTTTGCCACTTCAGACGAGATTTAAGAGTCAGCCACATTGCTGTGGATCTGGCATCGCATGTAGGCCAGACCAGGTAAGGACGACAGATTTCTAAAATGAACTAGGTGGGGTTATACGACAATCAAAATGGTTTCATGGACATCATGGGTAAGATTCTCCGACCACCGCTGGGTCGGAGAATCGCCGGGGGGGGGGGGGTGGGGGCGTGAATCCTACCCCTGCCGTCCACTGAATTCTCCGGCACTGGAGATTCGGCGGGAGGTGGGAATCGCGCCACGCCGGTCGGCGGCCGCTCACCGCGGCCCCCCCCCCCCCTCGTCGTTTCTCCGGCCTGCGATGGACCAAAGTCCTGCTGGTTCTTTGCCAGTCTCGCCAGCATAGAATTGACTAGGTCCCTTACCGGCGGGACCCGGCGGCGCGGGTGGGCTCTGGGGTCCTGGAGGGTGCGCGGGGCGATCTGGCCCTAGGGGGTGCCCCTACGGTGGCCTGGCTCCATGGATGCGATCACGGCCCACCGATCCGCGGGCGGGCCTGTGCCCTGGGGGCACTCTTTCCCTACGCATCGGCCGCGTCAGCCTCCGCGATGGGCGATGCATAGGTGAACCCACCTGCGCATGCACGGGGATGACGTCAGCAGCCGCTGGCGCTCCCGCGCATGCGCGGACTTGCGTCAGCCAGCGGAGTCCCTTCGGCCCTGGCTGGAGTGGTGCCAAAGGCCTTCCACGCCAGTGGCTATGCGCAAACCACTCCGGTACAGGCCTAGCCCCTGAAGGTGCGGAGGATTTCGCACCTTTGGGGCGGGCTGACGCCAGCGTGGTTCACGCCACTCGGTCCCGCCGGGACCCCTCGCCCCGCCGGGTACGGGAGAATCCCGCCCCATTAGACTTTTAATTCCAGATTTTTGGGGGCAGGCTTAGCTCAGTGGGCTAGATAGCTGGTTCGTGATTAAGAACAAGGTCAGCAACGTGTGTTCAATTCCTGTACTGGCCAAGGTTATTCATGAAGACCTGCCTTCTCAACCTTGCCCTTTGCATGAGGTATGGTGATCCATAATGGTGACCTTTAAACCACCACCAGTCAGTTCTCCCCCTCGAAGGGGAAACAGGCTATGCTCATCTGGGACCTTACCTTTACCCGTAATTCAAGATTTTTAATGAATTCCAATTTCAACATCTGTCATGGTGGGATTTCACTCTGCCCGAGGCTTTGGCTTGCTACTCCAGTGAAAATACTACTATGCATTGCGTCACCTTAGATTATTCTTCACTGTATCGATAGCAGTGTGGTGAATGTACTTCACCTAATGCATGAGCTGCCTGTACTGTCTGTATAATGATGTGACCCATGACTTGGAAGTGATGATACAGGCTACTTCCAGGTACTGTACTGGAACCCCGGTGGGCTCCGCCTCTGGCTCCACCCTCACCGGGGCCATATATAGTCCTGCCACCTGTGGGTTGCACTCATTGGTACAGCCAACTCTGGCAGGCGAGTTCATGGATATTAAAGCCAAATGTTCACTCGTTCTCACGGTCTCACAGTGACTTGACGGTATAACAAGCAGTATGACTTTTCATCAATACAAATTAAACTTGTGTAGGAGGAGTTTTCCATAGACTGGCTGTTGTGCTAAGCATCAATGGACAGAATATTGCTTCCAGTTAAGTAAGCGACCTTGGTGAAAGTTAAAGCTCTGCTGTGATTTGGTGAAAAATTAATCAGCAGTTTATTGCTGTGGAAATTTTCAGGCTGAAAATGACACTTTGCCCTAGATTTTCTTTTCACAGCTTAACATCTGCCTAAAGGTAAAACCCAGAAAAATACGCTTTGGATGCTGTTCATGTCCTTACTTGAACTTTGCTGTTCAGAAGACATTTTACCCGAGTTCAAACATGATTTACATCACGCAGTGATGTGTTTGTATAAGGTTCTTAACTATAATGGATGAATAGTTTTATTTCTGTTTAAACATAGTTTAACAGGCGTATATTTGTCATGAAGGTACTGTTCCTGTTATCTTTTTCGAAGTAGGATAAATACAGGTTAGATCTGTGGATTAATGGAAAATTACCATGAGCATCTGTGAATGATGAAAGATTGTTACTTCAATGTGGTAGTGTTACAAAACCTGCCTTTATTTTTGCTCAAAATTGACTTTTTGTTCTAAATAACTGTGTATCAGTGCATCAAAAAAACCTAATCCATATGTACATGCATTAACTGTGCCTTAATTAATTTTAGGGAGAACGAGGTAAACGAGGTCTACCAGGGCAATCGGGAAAAGCAGGTCTGAAAGTGAGTGAGACCAAAACTAAAAAAAATAAAAATAAAAACCATTGAAAAAGTTGTAACGAGAGCAGCACGGTGGCGAAGTGGGTTAGCCCTGCAGCCTCACGGCGCCGAGGTTCCAGGTTCGATCCCAGCTCTGGGCCACTGTCTGTGTGGAGTTGGCACATTCTCCCCGTCTTTGCGTGGGTTTAGCCCCCACAACCCAAAAATGTGGAGGCGAGGTGGATTGGCCACGCTAAATTGTCCCTTAATTGGAAAAAATTAATTGGGTACTCTAAATTTATTTAAAAAAAGAAAAAGTTGTAACTGCTTACAAAATCTCATTTGAATCTTGGGATTGAAAAAGCAATGGGTGGGATTTTCCACCCTTCCCAACAGCAGGATCTTCCCGGTCCTGCTGAACACAACCCCACCCCGCGGCGGGTTCCCCGGTAACGGGCAGGAGAGCCACACAAAACATTGCAGGCATCGGCAGAACCAGAAGCTCCTGCCGGCAGCCAATGTCGAGCCGCATCCATCACTGGAAAATCATGGCCAATGAAATCTATGGCAAAGATTAGTTATCACTTGTGATCTGTTAAGAGTTGAACTGGAGAATAGCACAGTGACACGATTTTCCAGTCATGCCACACGAAATTCCTTCCCGAGGTCGACGGACGGTTTGCTTGTCCGTCGAACTCTCCATCCCGCGCACGATGGTTCCAGGGGTGGGCGGGGCCATAAAGTTTTTCCGTGTTGGAGCACGATCACACTGCGTCATAGCACATTGAAAATTGAGCTTGGTTCGTGGCACAGTGTTGAACTTGCCTCGCTATTAAGATCATTGGTGGGATTTTCCGGTCCGCCAGCCGCATTTTCCTGGGCAGCATGCCCTTGCCAGTAGCAGGATTCTCCATTCCCACCGCCTGCTAATGGAATTTCCCATTGTGGCCACCCCATGCCGCCGGGAAACTCCTGGGCAAGGATGCACTGCCGGCGCAACAGAGAATCCCATCGGCGGAGAATCCAGTCCGATATTCTTGCCTGTGTTACTGAGGAAATATGCAAAGCCCCAATAATTCCCTCCAAGAGATGAACAGGAGATAAATAACATGGAGAAAGCAGCACTTTTCAATAGTTAACAAAATCAGTTCCGAGAATCCCCATTATCCACCCCATCACGTGAAATACATATCAGAAAGCTATCACAGGAAATTTTGGAAATTCGTTTTAAACAGCATCCAAAGCTCTTCAATCTGATTTTTCAAATGTATCTATTTTTCAGGGTCCCAGTGGCAAGCCTGGTGTGAGAGGGTCTCCTGGACCGGCAGTAGGTTTACAATTACCTTCGCTTATTTTTAAAAAAGGTTCTCTTTTCATTGTATGCCTAAAATGCTTTTTTATTTTCATTTTGCAGCACAAAAATGCATGAATTTGTAATTCCACTGTATATGCTAGATGAGTTTCAGAAGATTTTTAGTTTGTTGCTGAGGTAATTGCTCAGGGTTTGTTGCTCTAGTAATTTAAGAGTGCAATTTAACGGAAGAATTTCTAAATGTCATTTTGGGCCCAATTGGCGGGGGGGGGGGGGGGGGGGGGGGGGGGGGGGGGGGGGGGGGGGGGGGGGTGGTTTCTCAACGGCTGCATTGGTGAGATTGTGGCCCGTACTTAATGGCAAAAATGAGCCCTCATGAGATTTTCGCCATTACTTGCTGCCTTGCAGTCCGAGTCGTCAGCCCCTTGCCTCAGCTTCCCATCGCTAACAGGGGGACCTGTCTTTAAACGCTCCCTCAACACACTCCAGTCAACACACAAGCATGGCAGTACGCAGACCTGCTCCTCGCTTTGGGGATGCCGACCTGGCCAGGCCTCTCGACGTTGTAAAAGCGAGACGGGACATCCTGTTCCCCCGAGGGGGTCGGATTGCCAGCAGCAAGCCACCAACATGCCTGGGAGACAGTGGCAGCGGCTGTCAGTGCATCCAGCATGACAAGTAGGACTCTCTTTGTCTCAACAGGAGAAGATAACCCACAATAAGCATGAAAGGATCAAAACGGGGGGGGGCTAAGTACCAGAGATCCAAGTCCTCACTCCCTTGAGATCGTGGGGTTGTTTGAGGAGAGAGCAGTCACTGACAGTGAGGTTGGCCTGTGCTGAGGAGGTGAGGATCCACTTTGATGACCTGTCTCAAGTGAGTTATTCATGTGAGACAAAATGATCCCTCCTTCTCACTGACCTCATGTCCGTTGTCTCGCGGGATCTCCATCTGATGAAGCAGGGCCATCTATAGTTGTACCCCACCCTGCCACCCAAGAGACCGCCTCGGAGGAGAGCTCCGAGGAGACCACAATCGAGGCTTCACAGCTATCACCCTCACCAGTCACCAGCACAGAGACACACAACTAGGTGGGAGACATTAGCGGGCAGGCTTCGGGGCACAATCTGTTGATCACCATATAGTTGTTGATGTACATCAGATAGAGGCAGGAGCATCCAGGGAGCTAGCAGTTGGAGGTCTGCTAGATCCCAAGACTCTGCTGAGTCTCAGTCAGAGGCTTAGCTTCTGGACAAGGTTATCCCAGAGCTGATGCACATGCTAGGACATGGCAATGAGATTCAGGAGGGGGTGTCAGTGACATTCCAGCAAGTGCATAGCCGATTGGAGGAGTCCCAAAGGCTACGGGTGCAGGAGATGATGCCGTCATTGCATGGCACCGAGGCCAGAACTACTAAGGTGGCGACTGCAGTGGAAATTCTGTAGCACAAGGTCAGCGTCTTGGAGTGGTTGTGTCCAAGGCATGGCTCAGTCTGAGACAACTATGGCTGATGGCCTCGGCGTCATGTCCCAGTCGCTGAGGGATATCCCCCATTCGGCGGTGGACATTGCCGGGACACTGCAGAGCATGGCCCAGTTACTGAGGGACATCCCCCATTCGGCGGTGGACATTGCCGGGACACTGCAGAGCATGGCCCAGTTACTGAGGGACACCCCCCATTCGGCGGTGGACATTGCCGGGACACTGCAGAGCATGGCCCAGTTACTGAGGGACACCCCCCATTCGGCGGTGAACATTGCCGGGACACTGCAGAGCATGCCCCAGTCGCTGAGGCGCATCACTGAGAGCGTCGACGCCATGGTGCAGACAACGGGGAGCCACCAGGACTGGGAGAGCCAGGTGACTCAGAGGCCTCTGGAGCTTACTACAAACAGCCCCTCCATCGCATGGAGACCCCCACGGCCCTACGGGCAATGTCAGGGAGGAGGAAGCACTGGAGGCAACACAAGGCCTTCCACCTAGGAGACAACGGCGGCCTCCAGTTCTGCCGAATACCTCCCTCCTTACACCTGATACATATGAAGTCTCTGCCGCATTAATCTTCATAATGGGCCAGCCTACACCCCTGCCCCCTGTTAGCCTCTTCTCCCCTCCCCCCCAGTTAGCCTCTTCTCTTCCCCCCCCCCCCCCCCCCCCCCCCCCCCCCCCCCCCCGCCCCACCAAGGGACAATCTCCCGACTTGGAACGCTTCAGCCCCGTGATCAAGCCCATTCCCTCTTGAGGGATCCCACAACAGCACCCTCCCTCTCCCAAGCACTGGGGCGGCGCATGCCCAGAAATGTCAATGTCTACTCACCTCCTCCGTTTCCCTCAGCAGCTAGTGCACCAATTTCTCATTTTTGAAAAGGAGTGCTAATGACGCCCGCGTGATTTCATGCTGGGGAGCCGGTTAATTCCCAGGAAGCCGTTGCATTCGACTTCAATCTCGCCAATGAGATTGAAATGAATGCAAATGAGTTTTTCAAAAATATTTTTATTCTCCTCCTTTTTCACATTTTCTCCCAAATTTATATCCACCAACAATAAACAATAATCAGTAACGCATGCAATGTCAATCCCCATATCAACAACAACAATCCCATCCTCCCACCAAACCAGAAACAGCAGCCCTCAAGTTAACATAAACAATTATCAAAAAGGAACAGGAATCACCCATAGTCACCATTAACACATACAGTCCTTCTCCCCCCCCAACCCTCCCAACCGCACCCCCCGCCCAACTAATGTTAGATTTAATCCAATTCTCGAAAGTGCATAATGAAAAACGGCCATGAATTGTAGAACCCCTCCATCCTTCCCCTCAGTTCAAATTTGACCTTCTCAAGAGTCAAGAATTCCAGCATGTCCCCCGCCACGCCAGGGCACAGGGTGGAGAGATTGATCTCCATCCCAACAGGATCCGCCTTCAGGCGATCAACGAGGCGAAGGCTACAACATCTGCCTCCTCACCCGTTTCCAACCCTGGCTGGTCCGACACCCCAACTATGGCCTCCCCAGGGCCCGGGTCCAATTTCACATGCACCACGTTAGAGATTACCCTAAAAACCTCCTTCCAGTAATCCTCCAGCTTTGGACAGAACCAAAATACATGAGCGTGGTTTGCGCCCCCCACCCGCAACGTTCATGTGGTGAATGTATTACTGCTACCATTCACCATTGTATTACATTACATTGTATTGTATTATGTTGATGCCCTTAGAACATAGAACATAGAACAGTACAGCACAGAACAGGCCCTTCGGCCCTCGATGTTGTGCCGAGCAATGATCACCCTACTTAAACCCACGTAACCCGTATACCCGTAACCCAACAATCCCCCCATTAACCTTACACTACGGGCAATTTAGCATGGCCAATCCACCTAACCCGCACATCTTTGGACTGTGGGAGGAAACCGGAGCACCCGGAGGAAACCCACGCACACACGGGGAGGACGTGCAGACTCCACACAGACAGTGACCCAGCCGGGAATCGAACCTGGGACCCTGGCGCTGTGAAGCATTGATGCTAACCACCATGCTACCGTGAGGCTCTGCCTATGGCTCCGCCCCCTCGGGGGAGTTATATAGATCTGCAGCCTGCAGGCAGCACTCAGTACTGAGCAGTCACAGGCAGGCACAGTTCTAGCTGATTAAAACCACTGTTCACTTCACCTCTCAGTCTCGTGTGAATTGATGGTCGCATCAGTTCACACACATCTTCTACCTCCTCAAAGAGCCGGCTTGCCCTCGCCCTTGTGAGGTGCGGTCTATATCCAACCTTCAGCTATATCAGCCCCAACCTCGCAAACGAGGTGGAGGCAATCACTCTCCGGAGCACCTCACACTAGAATCCCTCCTCCATCCTCTCCCAACTCTTCCTCCTACTTTGCCTTGATCCCTTCCAGCGGTGCCTTCTCCTCTCCCAAAATAGCCCCAGACACCGCCGACACTACCCCCTTCTCCAGTCCCCCTGCCGTCAGCACCTCCACCAGCAATGTGGAGGCCGGCTCTACCGGGAAGCTCTGTACCTCCATTCTGGCAAAGTCTCAAACCTCCATGTATCTAAATACTTCCCCCTGCTCCAGCCCATGCTTCGCTCCCAGCTCCTTCAATCTGCAATCCCCAAGAAACAAATCTTTTAGCATCCTAATATCTTTCTCCTCCCATCTCCGAAAATTTCCATCCCACTTCCCTGGCTCAAATCTTTGGTTCCCCCGAATCGGCATTTCCCTTGACCCTGCCCCCAACCCGAAGTGCTGGCGAAACTGCCTCCAAATTCTCAACGAATCTATTACTACCGGACTCCCTGAATATTTCCCCGGGGCCGTCAGGAGCGGCGCTGTTGCTGGTACTTTCAATCCCGACCACCTACACAAACTCTCCTCCATTCTGACCCACTGGGAGTCAACCCCTCTGACCCAGCTCCGTACCTTCTCCACATTCGCCGCCCCATAATAATACATCAGAAGACCCAAACCCCCTGCCTGCCTTCCTCTCTGTAGCAAATGCAAATAAGGGTTAATGATATTCTTGCCATCAGGAGTGGGCCGGTTAGATAGCAAACTGATTCATGTCTGGCACAAATCTCTATATTGGGCTTTCTCACTATTTAACCAACACTCCCAGATCCGCGCCGGACGCCACACGGTGGTTAACCCGTGCCCTAAATATTTGGTTGCCACGGAGATGTTGCATGTTTAAGTCTCATTCCTGGTTATCCTTTAAGTACTGCGGCCTTCAGCTGAGTGGTTTCCAACAGTTCTCATTGTCACTGATTAAGTATTGCACTGGATATCAGTTATCTTTCCGAGTATAACCTTCAGCCTTTTTCAATTTAATGAACCGCACTGGTGATTGTGGACAGGCCTCAGCAAAGGCCACCTCGTCTTCCTGTCAGGAGGAAAACGGTAGATTTTAATTATCGATTGGCTGAATGACAGAGCGTGCTAGCTCTCTGCCCATTAGTGCAGAGGGAAGCCGGTTCCTTTTGAGTTCTAGCTCTCATTGATACTGGCACCAGCAGGCTGCTGCCAAAAAAAATCTGTTGCCTTGCTTTACTTTGCTGGCTCAGGGTTGACGCAATACATGTGGGAACTCAGAGGCTGGGCCACTGACAGCAAGATAGGCCTGGAGGAGCTGGTGGCATGCCTGGGGAAACAGAGACCCATGTTATTCTTCTGAAATCCAGGGACACAGGGGATCTCCAGCACCTCCTTCAATTTGATCGTCTATATTTGCTACTCCCAATAGGGTCTCCTCTACATTGGGGAGACTAAATGCAAACGGGGCGACCGCTTTGTGGAACACCTTCACTCTGTCCACAAGCTTGATCGCAACCTTCCGGTCACTTGCCATTTCAACTCAGCATCTTTCTCCCATGCCCACATGTCCATCCTTCGCCTGCTAGAATGGCATAGTGAAGCCCAGCGCAAACTGAAGGAACAACACCTAACCTTCCAATTAGTCACGTTAAAGCTCTAGATTTTAAGTTCAACAGCTTTAGCCTGTGAACCTTTCCCTCCATCTTGAAACCCTTTTTTTCTTTCCTTGGTTTGTCCCAACATTAGCCCCCACCATCTGTCCATCTGTCACTTGTTTTTCAGTTTTGCTTTCACTAAGCACTGACCTTTGTTCTCCTATTAACACCTTCTGCTATCTTACCTTTATGCCAATATTAACACTTCTTTAATCCTTAATGCTACCATTAACACTCCCTTTCTCTTGTGTCCATGGTATCTTTGTCCTCCTTCGACCCTACATATCCCCAACCTTCTATTCTGCCCCACCTCCTCCATCTACTTCTCCAGTGATATCATTCATGACATTTCCATCCCTCTTCAGTTCTTCACAGAAGTCATATGGACTTCAAACATTGACTCTGTTTCTCGCTCCACAGGTTCAGCCCAGTTAATCTAGCATTTTCAGTTTTGACTTCAGATTTCCAGCATCTGCAGTACTTTTATATTACTCCTGCTCCCCTCAGCCCTACAAACATAAGTTTAGCACCTCTTACGTTTCTTCAACTTGCTTTATTGAATTGGGTGTATTCTTCGCCCAGTAGACAGTAAAAATTGCATCGGGATCCTATGTATATTGTAAGTCAATGCTTCTAAAACCGATGGCGATCTACTGTGTGCTTCATTCAGTCATTGCTGGGGTAAGTTTTTCTCATTTGTAAACTACAAAAATTAGAGAATGGCTGGTATTGTGCGAGGGCCAGTACACCCATTCACTATCCCTTCTGGCACTATTAAAAATCAAATGTTCATAGCCAGTAAAGTCTGTATAATAAATGGCCAGGAAGAAAATACACCTCTGCTGACCTGGTTAATGTCATTTCATATTGGTTCTTCTTGAATGAAATTCTGGGCGTGATTTTCCCAAAGGGGAACAATGTCCCCTAGTGAGCACGTTTAGTCGCAGTGCCGAGAGACACATGACTACAGTATTCAATGCCACTTGCATTGAATAAGGGGCCTGAACGGGGAATGCGCGATTGAGGCCACACATAGCCCGGTTTTGTACAGTGGGGAGCTTCGCTCGCCGGTACTCCCCATTGTAGTGAGAGATCTGGACGCGATTTAAAAATGACGTCCCGATCGGCGAGGCCCCCAAAACAATTCCTGCCGTCCTTTCCCCCTCCCCCAGCCCGACCATAATAAGGGAGGGTCACCGGCCCCCACGGGCAACCCTCCCACACACATACCCTGCGCACACACAGAAAATGCCAGTGTGGCACCTGGTCAGTGCCAATCTGGCACCCTGGTAGTTCCCCTGCCAGCTGGCAGTGCCACGTGAGCATCTTGACAGTGCCAAGCTGGCACCCA
The DNA here is from genome assembly GCF_902713615.1 of Scyliorhinus canicula. Taxonomy (NCBI): domain Eukaryota; kingdom Metazoa; phylum Chordata; class Chondrichthyes; order Carcharhiniformes; family Scyliorhinidae; genus Scyliorhinus; species Scyliorhinus canicula. Next base: position 35,413,005 of record NC_052166.1, on the reverse strand, counting down.
GGTGGCATTGTCAAGGTGCCTGGATGGCTCAAGCAGTGCCAGGGCACCACCCTGCCCGAAGGGCGTGCAGCTGGGGGGTCTCTGATCCCCTTGGAGACCGCCAAGAGTGCTGTTCCGTCTGGTCCCCATTTTGGGGGACTAGCACCAAATGGCATTCACCCGAGGTCTTTGAAGTGAATATATTGAGTCCCAAAGCCTCAGGTACCTTGGGAATATGCTCAATAGAGTGAGACTATGTCTCGCTCTAAAATGCAGATTTGCCAAGAAGTGATCTCGCCCATTGTGGACGGGATTCACATTGCGACGTCTTGCGAGATTGTGTTGAGTCCCGTGAGGTGTGGCGAGCTGGGTAGATCCGGGAAGCGGGGTTTCCCAGCTTTCAACATCCATGCTGCGCTGCGGCGAGCTGCTTTTCTGGCGCAGCGTGGTCATTGGATCGCACCCTTTACTTTTATGCTGGCACCTTTTAAAAAATATTTTTTGACTTCTCGCCCCTTCATTCCCTCTTTGTATCACTGCTTGGCTGGGAGAGCATGCGAGCAGCTAGCTCCATCTATGCTCCGATTATTCCTCAGTGATTAATGAGAGACGTGTAAGAGTGGTTAGCAGGAACTTCTCCTTTGCTTTCTCTCCTCATGCCCTGATGGTGAAGTGGTTCACCTTTGCGCAACATTTGCTTGCATTTCAATAAACAAAGATGAATAGCTATTTGCTACAAATTAGTCTCCACAATTCTGTAACACACTCATCGGTGTCCAAAGCAATTTACCACCCCTGCAGCAACATTTTTCTCCCAGGAAATCAAGTTGAGAGATAAATTGAATCCGTGTTTGTTTACCCTGTTCTTATTTTAAATGATTTTGCATTTTCAGGGCAGAATGGGGGACCCAGGCCCAAAAGGACGAAAGGGGCACCTTGTAAGTTCTCTCTGACAGTAAAAAAACCACAGTCAACATTTCATATGTAAATATTATTTGCTATGTTTACGGTTCTGAAGAGAATATACGATTTAACAACAGCACGGTAGCACAGTGGTTAGCATAGTTGATTCACAACTTCAGGGTCCCGAATTCGATTGCTGGCTTGGGTCACTGTCTGTGTGGAGACTGTACGTCCTCCCCGTGTGTGCGTGGGTTTCCTCCGGGTGCTCCGGTTTCCTCCCACTCCAAAGATGTGCAGGTTAGGTGGATTGGCCATGCTAAATTGCCCTTAGTGTCCAAAAAGGTCCGGTGAGGTTACTGGGTTATGGGGATAGGGTGGAGGTGCGGACTTGGGTAGGGTGCTCTTACCAAGGGCCGATGTAGACTCGATGGGCCGATTGGCCTCCTTCTGCACTGTAAATTCTATATTTTATCTGTTAAAATAAAAAGATACCTCCTGTGGGCCAACTCCACAGATGCATTATTTCATCTGAATGCACCTTTTTCTATTCTTTCTTGGGATGTGGGTGTCATTGGTAAGGGCAGCATTTATTACCCATCCCTAGTTGCCCTTGAACTGAGTGGCCTAATCAGAGGGCCGTTCAGAATAAACCCCATTGCTGTGGGCCTTGGGTTACATGTCGGCCAGATGTGGGAAGGACGGCAGATTTCCTTCCCTAAAGGGCATTAGTGAAGCAGATGGATTTTCACAACAGTCATTGCTATTATCACCATTACTGAGACGCGCTTTACATTGCAGATTTGTTATTAATTGAATTTAAGTTTCACCAGCTGCCATGATGCGATTTGAACCTTTGTCCCCAGAGCAATAGCCTAGGCCTCTGGGTTATTCGTCCGCTGATATTGCTACAAAACCACCCTCTCCCATTTTTCTTGCGCACAGTAACCAAGATTTGCAGTTTGATGCTGTTAATTTTCAGGCAAACATAGTATCCTCTCTGAATACATCTATTAGGAGCTGGTTTAGCACAGTGGGGTAAATCGCTGGCTTGTAAAACAGAACAATGCCAGCCGCACGGGTTCAATTCCCGGAATGTGGCGACGAGGGGCTTTTCACAGTAACTTCATTGAAGCCTACTTGTGACAATAAGCGATTATTATTATAATACAGCAGAGTGCCACATATACCAATGAGGTGAATTAGGTAATGTTGGTCAATGAAGGAGCGCTACCCAAGTCTGCTCTTAAAATGGTACCATGGAATCTTTGAACTTGAATTGAGCTGACAAGTATCCCCTCAGTTACATGAGCAGCACAGTGGTTAGCACTGCTACCTCATAGCTCCAGGGTCCCGGGTTCAATTCCGGCCTCGGGTGACTGTCTGTGTGGAGTTTGCACATTCTCCCCATGTCCACGTTCTCCTGCCACAGTCCAAATATGTGCAGGTTAGGTTGATTGGCCATGATAAATTGCCCCTTAGTGTTCAAAAGGTTAGGTTATTGGGTTACAGAGATAGGGTGGAGGAGGGTGCTCTTTCCAAGGGCCGGTGCAGACTCGATGGGCCGAACTGCCTCCTGCCGCACTATAAATTCTATGATTCTATGGTCTCGTTCAAAGGATTGCGATAAAAATTGCTAGAGGAAAGTTAATCCATAAATGTAGACACATATGGTTGCAGTTGGGTTTGTTTATTTACATGTGCTTGGCTGCATTTCTTGCTGTTGCTATGTGATGATGAAGTGATGTACTGTAAATTGCGAGCAGTGCCATGTTGCAAGCATCTGAATGGGGAGACATACTGAACTAGTCATGCAGGAACATCTGTGGTAACTTGAGAATTTTAATTCAGTTTTCTAATATCAGTAAAAACAAAGCTGTCAGGTTGTCAATGGACAGAATCGAACAGAAGAGGCTGAGGGGAAATTAAACTGGGCTGCATAAAATAATGAGAGACCTAGATAGGGTCGGTAGGAAGGACATATATCCCTTAGCAGAGAGATCAATAACCAGGGCGCACAGATAGAAATGTAATTGGTGAATGATTAGAGGGGAGTTGCAGAGTGATTTCTTTCCACCAAGAATAGTGGGAGTTTGGAACTTATTATCTTGAAGTTGGATGCTAGTGAAAGAAACCCTCATTTCATTCACAAAACGCTTGGATGCATACTTGAAATGTCACATTCTACAAGACCATAGACTAAAAAACATCTCACCTGGTTCATTAATTCCCTTTTAGGAAGAAAACCTGCTGGACAGACCCGGTCTGGCCTTGTGTTCCGAGTCCCTTTCCAACATAGTTAACTCTTCATTGCCAACTGAAGTGGCCTTGCCAGCCACAGTTACCACCACCTTCCCAGGGCATCGAGCGATGGGCAATACATTCTGGTTGTGAAAGCAAGGCCCATGAATTTAAAAAAAGGAACTCCACAGACCTCATCTTCAAGTTATGAGCAGTCTTGAGAGGCCCAGGTTATGGTTGAAGAAATCATGATTGTCTTGAACTTGTCTTATCCTCAGGGTCAGCTTGGAAGCCCTGGCAGTGATGGTGTCTTTGGCCAGACGGGACCCCCAGGTGACCGAGGACCATTTGGACCAAGAGGACTCCATGGAAGCCCTGGATATAAAGTATGTGTTACAATAGAAGAATCGCTGATTATTATTCATTAAAAAAATAAGTAATATAAATGGAGTAATTCTGATAGACCTGTTTGCAAACAAAGGTTGTTGCAGATGGCCTCTAACAAGAATCACCATGTTTTAAATATCTTGAATGCTGAGCCCTGTGTAAGGAATATGCTGTTAATCAAATGTATTCTGCACTTTTTCTCAGTTTTTATTGTGCCTTGAAAACTTCACGACTTAGAATTCTGCATGATCAAAGGGGCATTCACGAAAGCCCTTTCTCACTTGCTTGTGAGACGGGAGATCTCTTTTCATCTTATCATAGTGATGTTTCTCACAAGCAACGCAATGATAGGTTTCAGCACTTCTTAATTTTGCAAAGACGGAAATGCTTTGCAGAACAGTATTTCATGAAACCAGCACACCTTTGACCTGCACATCTCAAGCGCTCTCGGGAAATTAGCGAGAACAGGTTATGTTCTGATGAAGTGTTCCAACAAAGTATTCCCTACCTTTTCTTGAGGAAGATGGGAACAGCAGTGGGCCATTTAGCGCCGGTTTCAAAGTTGCTTTTCCTGCCCGCTATCCGCCTTTGCCAATATTCTGGAACATTCCGCCCTTAGATTAGCCATAAAAACAAAAAGGTAGCCAAATAGTGAATATTTTTAAGATATTTCTAATAATAGGGAATGTCTATACTTATTAGGGTGAAGGACATTAATAATGTAAAGTCAATTTTGACATCCAGGATTATTGTCCATCGCCAGACGAGAAGTAAACTTTCCATTTGTGTGATGTGAAGTAATACAGATAATTCAGTCTAGATTATTCAATTTCATTTTGAGCAGTGCATGAACATCTAAATGAGAGACGAATCCTTCATCCCATCAACCTGACTCAAATTCAGGTCGAAAGACCTAAAACATTTTCCAATGTGTGTACTTCCTTCCCTCCTTTAAATATATTTGAATGGCTGAACAGGCAGCACGGTAGGTCAAGTGGATAGTACTGTGGCTTCACAGCGCCAGGGTCCCAGGTTCGATTCCCTGCTGGGTCACTGTCTGTGCAGAATCTGCACGTTTTCCCCGTGTCTGCGTGGGTTTCCTCCGGGTGCTCCGGTTTCCTCCCACAGTCCAAAGACATGCACGTTAGGTGGATTGGCCATGATAAATTGCCCTTCGTGACCAAAAAGGTTCGGAGGGTTATTGAGTTACGTAGGGACTGTACTGTGTGTTCTATGTCTATGTCTTCAATCTATGGGTGGGATTCCTGTGCGGCATAATTTATGGCGGCGGAGGTGGCTCACCGTTGGCCAGAGGTCCCACCACTTCAATGGGGTTTCCAGTTGTTCACACCCTCTGCCGCTAGGGAACCAGTGGGGTGGGTGGGGGGGTCGTCGTCAACAGGATCAGGGAATCCCATCAGCAGGAACACCTGTAAAATCCTGCTCTTTATGTTCATTGGATTTATTCACAGAGCAAAACATTGCAGGTACATACCTCCTAACTCAACCATACCACAGTGTCACTAGCTCGTTATGAACTGTAGCTGGGGGGACACAGCTTAAAAACGGGTCTCCCATTTAAGATAGAACATAGAACAGTACAGCACAGAACATTGAATATGAACGCAGGAACAATGCAGTCAATGCCCTCCAAATGCATACAGGTAACTGCAATTGATATTCAATTAACAAATCATGTCCTGAAATTGACTCTTGACACTTTTTCAGGGACGAGCAGGATCTGTCGGACCGGAAGGATCCCTGGGACAAAAGGGGGAAAAGGTAAAACATTCGTATTGAAGTGTGCAAAAGTTTCTGAAAATATGCATTGCTTGAGTTTAATGGACATGCAACATTTTAGCCATTGATGTTCTTCTTAAGGTATAGCATTTAAAAATAATCAAAAAGTTATTTATTCTTTGCAGATCATTTGCAAACATTTTTCTTCCCAATGATTTTGGATTTAGGGCGAAATGGGTTCACCAGGAGATATTGGTGTTGCAGGACTGGATGGGGAGCAGGTAATTATTATTTCTTAATAATTTTCCAATGGAGATGAAAACAGCAGAAGATGTATGATCAAATAACAATTTAGTTACAAATGATTGAAATGAAAATCGTTTATTGTCACGAGTAGGCTTCAATGAAGTTACTGTGAAAAGCCCCTAGTCGCCACATTCCAGCGCCTGTTCGGGGAGGCTGGTACGGGAATCAAACCGTGCTGCTGGCCTGCCTTGGTCTGCTTTAAAAGCCAGTGATTTAGCCTGGTGAGCTAAACCAGATGATTGTGCATAGAAAATCTGGGGGCGATGTTTACGCTTCCCTGATAGTGCCGGCAAGGCTGAACCTGATCACGCCATCAGAGATGGGTGGAAAATCTAAAACTGAAATCTTGCTGGCTCATATCCCGTTTATGGCCCCTTGTGGGATTTAACTACCATTATGGGATTTGCGGCACGGTAGCACTGTGGTTAGCACAGTTGCTTCACAGCTCCAGGGTCCCAGATTCGATTCCCGGCTTGGGTCACTGTCTGCACGTTCTCACCCTGCCTGCGTGGGTTTCCTCCAGGTGCTCCGGTTTCCTCCCACAATCCAAAGATGTGCAGGTTTGGTGGATTGACCATGCTAAATTGCCCTTGAATTAGGTGGGGTTACTGGGTTGTGGGGATAACATGGAGGTGTGGGCTTAGGTAGGGTGCTCTTTCCATGAGCCGGTGCAGGCTCGATGGGCCGAATGGCCTCCTTGTGCATTGTAAATTCTATGATTCTATGTGACCACTGTCAATGGGGCCATTAGACTGTGGCCCAGAGCTGGGGGACACAGCTTAAAAACGGGTCTCCCATTTAAGATAGAACATAGAACAGTACAGCACAGAACAGGGCCTTCTGAGAAGAATGTCTTGCTCTCAGTGGGTCAGGAGTCTTTTGAACTCTCTTCCCCAGAGAACAGCGGGGGCAGGTCATTGAATATGAACGCAGGAACATGCGAATGACAAGCAGGGGTTCACTCGAATCTGTTCCGCCATTTAATAAGATCATGGCTGATCTGATAGCAACTTCCACTCCACATCCTGCTTACCCCTGACAATCTATTACCCCTTGCTCACCAAGAATATTTCCACCTCTGCTGTAAAAATTGTTCAAAGACTCTGCCTCGACCTTTTTAGGAAGAGAGTGTTAATAGAGGTAGATAGATTCTTGACTAACAAGGGAGTCAAAGATTATCAGGGATGGCAGAATGTGGACTTGAGTCCGCAATCCGATTAGTCATGATCTTATTGAATGGTTGAAGGGCCAAATGGTCTACTCCTGCTCCTCATTTATATAAGTTTTGTATGTTCGGATTTTGTTATTGTGCAAGTTGTATTGCCCTTCCTGATCCTGTCTTTGGTGTTTGCGTGAGTGAGTTGACATGACCTACACTTCTCGTTCATTATTAGCACTGAGACAGGATCTGTTGTGAAATGTTGCTAGCATTGGTCAGCAATGGAGACATGAAGCTAAAAGATCATAGATCATACAGTGCAGAAGGAGGCCATTTGGCCGATCGAGTCTGCACCGGCCCTCAGAAAGAGCACCCTACTTAAGCCCACACCTCCACCTTTCTCCGTAACCCAGTAACCCCACCTGACCTTTTTGGACACTAAGGGCAATTTAGCATGGCCATTCCAACTAACCTGCACATCTTTGGACTGTGGGAGGAAACCAGAGCTCCTGGAGGAAACCCACACAGACAGGGGGAGAACGCACAGACTCCGCACAGGCAGTGACCCAAGTCGGGCAAGTCGCCAGGTATCCTTTCAATACCGCCACAAGGTTCAAAACTGAATACTGATCAAAAGACTCGATACACCAGTTAGTAAGTTTGAAATCAATGCACTTTTATTTACACACACAGTCAATTATACTCTTGCACAAACTCTACTCACTAAACTATCACTACTACTAAAAGCCTATACTTAACTTCGGGTCCCTACTCAGTCAGAGGAACGATGGCCGTTGTCCGGTTCTGAGGTTGCTGCCATCGAACTGGTATAGAATAATAGCTAGGAGCGTCTATCTCGTAGCGTGCGTTGACTCTGGACTTACTTGTTCTGGTGGTAGGCGCGTCTCTCGTCGCTGAGAGCCAATGCCAAGAAGAAGAGGCTGATTCTGTCTTGGGGGCTCCTCTTTATACCCCAAAGGGGCTTCGCGCTCTTTTGGGCGGGCCTTGAACTTGGCCCCAATTAATTGGACCATATCCTAATCATCTGTATTGGATTTTCTCCAATAAAGGGGTGGCTGACTGATCGCTGGTGACCGTTGGCCTGCTTTTGTTTTAATCTCCACTGGTGCCGGGGTGTCTGCTTTAGTATCATTTGCTTAAATGTTTCTCTTTTGTCCCTGGAGATAACTCATTAATATGCTAATGGTTTTGCAGTATCGATCTTGTCTGTGAGCTGCAAACTCTAATCCATAGTCAAACCTTGGACTTGACTGCTTTCTTAGCATTGTCCAATTTTATCCCTTCATTCTCTGCAAGTGTTCATTTTATAATCGGGACGTGGCCACCCCAGGTGGCTACACATCAAACCCAGGTCCCTGGCATGGTGAAGCAACAGTGCTGACCACTGTGCTACCATGCCTCCCCAAAAGCCAAATGTCTGGCTGTATGTTTGTTTGTTGACAAACCCCAAAGTGGTCCTCGCGCCAATCCCTACCAAACGTGGTGGGACAATACCTTGGACCAAGGGAAATGTATTGGGGGAGTTGACATCTAACCATCCGCACCAGGACCCCTTTAACCTTGTAGCATTGTCGTGTGCATTCATTTATTTAAACTAGGTACATGAAAAAATATACATGAATAGAAAGCTTATAAACATTGGCAGCAGGGTTGTGTGTGCTGCGTTCCGCTCACAGACGAAAGTGAAACTGGAACTAGATCACATGATAAACTTCCCTTCTAGTGCTGCCATGCTGCTATCACTTGAAGGCATATTACACTGTGCCACCAAACTGCCCACTCAGAGGTTTTCATAGCTGGAGGGGACCCACGGCTAAAACATTTCTCAACATGCGACCTCAAACTTGTACCATCTTCCGATTCTGCTTTGAGTTTTGAACCTGTATCTTATGTTCACAGAGATTATTTTAGCATTGCTGTGATTGTTTCCCTGTGACAGGGTATACCTGGAGATGTAGGTGAAGAAGGCCCTGCTGGAAGAAAGGGAGAACTGGTCAGTGTTTCAAATGGATAATTATTGGATATGAATTCTCTATTTCCCTGACAATTCTGGTTATTATTTCGATATCTTAAAACTGTTATGGGCCAGGGTTTAGAGAACTCCAAAGTATATCATGGAGATCATCTGACCCATGACTTTTACTAGATTGTGTATGGGGAGCACACGGCCCATTCTACAGGTGTGGTGCAGCAGAAATGTAAAAGTATTTTTTAAAGCAAAACAATGTTTATTCTATGAACTCAGTTAACCTTTTTAAAACATACAGTGAACATCTTAGCAACCATCAATTCAAATAAAACCCCAAAAGAATACAACACTCTAAGTAATTCTTAAACTTTCCTTTTAACATCCATAAGACCAAAAACCCTTTTTACAGAAGCACATCAGGTTTAAATTCTCTACTGAGAGCAGTTATCATTCTGTATTCAAATGATCTAGAGATAGTCTTTAGTTGGCAGAGAGATCAAAATTACACCTTCTTTGGCTGGCTGAAGCACCAACACTAAAACGAAAACTAAAAAACACAGACACACCCAAGCTTTTCCTCGAAGTGAAACTAAAGAGCAGAGCCATAGCTCAGCTCCACCCACATTCTGACATCACTGCAGCCACCTGAGCAGACAAACATTTCTTAAAGTGACATTCCCATGACAAAATTCTTTCCTGGGATAATAGTGAAATAATTGGAGTATTCATAGTGTGACTGGCCAGAATAATTCTTTCCGTGGCTGTAATCATCAGCCAATAGGGTGGTGGGGCACAAATAATTCCCTCAACCCACCAGATAGGGAGGGCAGCACGGTGGCACAGTGGTAGCACTGCAGTCTCACGGCGCCGAGGTCCCAGGTTTGATCCCGGCTCTGGGTCACTGTCCATGTGGAGTTTGCACATTCTGCCCATGTCTGCGTAGGTTTCACCCCCACAACCCAAAGATGTGCAAGGTAGGTGGATTGAACACGCTAAATTTCCCCTTAATTGGAAAAAATGAATTGGGTACTCTAAATTTATAAAACGAACCCACCAGAAAGGGGTATTCCCATTGGATGCCTGACAGCATTCAGAACTAGAACTCTGATTCCCATTTGCCAGGATGCTGTTTTCAAAAAGAACTGCACCTTCTGACTCATAAGTGGATATGTTACCACTAAGCCAATGTCTCCCTCCTGACAATTGTGGCTAATATGGTTATTGTAATTTGGAATTTGAAGCTGTTATTCACATTATAAAGTTTTGATATTTTTAACACAATTACCATATTATTATTCTAATAATTGGTCCAGATCAAGGCTACTGTGTTGGGATGCATTTCCCCCTCTTTTATGTTTTCCATGGACATGCTATAAATCCATAGTTGTATCTTAATGAGAAACTATAGTTCAGGTCAGAAAGAATAAGGCCCCTCTGTTGACACGATCTCCAAGCACAATCTGTCTTTTCATTCACCTGCACTTTGTAGCTGAATGCCATTCTATAATACAGTCAACCAAATCAATTTATAATTGGCCTGTTTCGATGGTGTTAGTCATTGTTGATTGTCGACTGTTTAAATGCTGTTAGCCTTTTATGATGACCTACCAATCATGTGTATTTTGGTTAATATTGAGGCCAGATTTGATTTTCAATAAAAGTCATTGTGACTAATACTATCTATAGGACTTCATTGCCTGGTCTCACATGGCAAAGGCAGTGTTTCTGAAATGAATGGTCCACGTTCTCTAACTTCTTGGTTCATTGAGAATTTGGCGGTGAACAGCCAGAAACTATCTACAAACCCTGCACTTGACTGAATCTATGCAAAAAATATGCAAAGTACAATGAAAGTTACCTTATACAGAATATATAATCATTTCCTTCTACTATTTCACTTACATTTATATTGCGTTTTGGTTTATCTTAAACATACAATTTGAACCATGTTTGGTTTGGCTTTAAAGGGCCCCCCAGGAAGCTCTGGGATACTTGGTCCAACAGGAACTAAAGGAGAACCAGGAGATGGTGGATTACAAGGGCCTCCAGGAGAGACAGGAGAATCTGGAAAAATGGTAATATATGTTTGGTATTATGGCAACAATAATTTTTATTGTCAAAAGTAGGCTTACATTACCACTGCAATGAAGTTACTGTGAAAAGCTCCTAGTCACAACATTCCGGCACCTGTTCGGGTAAATGGAGGGAGATTTCAGAATGTCCAATTCACCCAACAGCACGTCTTTCGGTACTCGTGGGAGGAAACCGGAGGACCGGGAGGAAACCCACGCAGCGTGGAGTTAAGCATAACTTCCTCCCCCTTGTATTCCAGTCTCAATGTTGTACCTGTGCAATAATTTGCATGGAAACCTTGTCAAATGCCTTTCATGATCATACAATAGAATCAAAAGGAAAACTTTGGGTCACTATTGAATGTATGCCGCAAAAACATACATCAGTGTCAAAAGTGAACATCGTAGGGGTATAGCCATGATAGCATCTAGGGTCAAAAGAAACTGTACAACGGTCAATCTTTCGACTTTTGCATGATGAATGATCACTTGGTCAAGACGCCAGAGGGCTGGTGACACCTGTGAAACTGCGCCAGAGGAATGAGTATGGCCAAGAGACAGATGCAGAAAACTATTTAGGATAGGGGTGGATAAAACTTAGAAAAACTTGTATCATTGAAGAAACCTCAGCTGCACACCTGCTAGTTAATTTCCCACATCCTCATTGCAGTTGTGAAAATTTAATCACGTCACACGATCCATACTAGAATATATTTTTGGCGGCAATACTAGTTGGCGCTGAATATTAAGTGCCTGTAATACAGCGATGTTACATGTAATAACAAGTCGTGCTTTGCAAGTACTTCAATATGGCATAGCAAAATATATATAATAATAATCATCTATATTATGGTCACAAGTAGGCTTACATTAAACTGCAATGAAGTTACTGTGAAAAGCCTTAGTCGCCACATACCGGCACCTGTTCGGGTACACAGAAGGAGAATTTAGAATGTCCAATTCACCTAACAGCACATCTTTCAGGACTTGTAGGAGGAAACCGGAGTAACCGGAAGAAACCCACGCAGTCACAGGGAGAACGTGCAGACTTCGCACAGACAGTGACCCAAGCCGGGAATCGAACCTGGGATCCTGGCGCGTTGAAGCAACAGTGCTAACCACTATGCTATAGTGCTGCCCTATGTGTATTCTCACCACATATAAGAATATCAGAATAGGAAAAGGGCTAACAGTCTGCAGTTTGCTCGTCAATGAACCCACTCTTTTCTGCCTCTAAACAATCCATTTCTTTCTGTCACCAAAAAGATAATAAATTGTCTTCTGAACTGATCTTCCTACTACTTAAGTGGCGTTCTCTGGAATTCATTTATGTTGACAGAAATCCATTAGAAACAGTCAGTTTTTAACCACATCTCACAGCTGCGTTCAGTGGCAAAGTGGAATATGCAGAGCATAACATGGGCTGCCAACTTGCCTTCGCCCATTCTACACTGTACAAGGCAACTGTCAACCTCATGCTTTTTACTATAGTACTCACTTAAAGTCTACAACCATCTTGACAGCTGTATCCTGGGCTGTCAGTAATTGTGGCAATGCCAGGTGGTTGTACTAAAAACTGACATATTGGTCGCTTTGATGTTCATTTATTGCCGTCATAACTTAACGGTAGTTCCTGTCTCACCAAACAAAAATTTCAAACTTACAATGTCACAAGTGAAAAATGAATTATCCAAGCACCCTTGACCGTTGAAACACAATTCCACCACTACTCCTGTGTTAGCAGCAGAAAGACTTGGTTAATAACCTGAACCAAGGTACTAAATGTCATGGTCTATTTTCGGAGATTCCTTGAGGCCTTTCAACCAAGGACTGGCAGCAGATACTCCATTGTGACCAGAACTCAGAGGTGCCCACAATCAGCATACAAAGAATAAACCTTCACCCCACCACGCTCCTCCCCACCCCGACTTTATGGTTCCTGTGGTTAGCAGAATAGGTTCCTGGTGAGTAACAGCTTGACATAACTGCTGTGCTCACAAGACTATGAATTTTCAGTGCTCTTAATTGTCTTTGAATATTTGAATGTCCACGGGATTCCTATCAACCCATCATGACCAACACCAACTGTCACAGGTTAATTCTAATTTAAATGGCTGGATTAGATTGTGGAATAAATCAGGTTAATGTGTCACGGTGTTTATCAGAATTAGTTAAAGGATTCTTAGGCCTGACATTTCTCTCCTGCTTCGGGAACATTGAGTCGGGACATTTCCTGTCTCTGCGAACCTGATGTGAGAAGTGGCCCAGAAGTTGGAACCTTTGTTCCAGGAGCGGGATGAGGGTTTGGGGGGCTGGGATGAAACGGGAGTCAGGCACATCCCTCTTCGATGAGCGTGGAGGCTGCCAGATGCAGAGGGGAGTCTGGGCAGGTAGTCTGCCTCTGTGGTCTCGCACTTTCTTTAAATTTGAAAACAACAATGAAACAATAAACAGCCCTCCAGCCTACACCGAATCCATGATAGCCCATGCCACCTTATGCCCTCTATCCACTCCCCATAGATCCCTATATTCTCCATGCCAACTACCTGTACCCCGAGAAAGCAATTATTATTTTAACACTCTGGGCAGATTACCAAAAATTTAAAGGGCAGGACTTTTAAATGACTTGACAGGTTGACAGCTCCCATTGACAGTTGGTCCTGACATGTCCTCTGCACTGTCTTGACAGGTCGTCTTGACAGGTCATCTTGACTGTTCTGACAGATCCTCTTGACAGTTCTGACTGCTCCCTTTGATGGTTCCCTTTGACAGGCGCTTCTGATAGTTTTGACAGTTGATTTTGACAGTTGACAATTAAAGTGAACTTGACAGTAATGTGTTTATGCACTTGTTACACACATCTGATGTACATCGCCCAAAACAACCTGGGCATCCTTGTCAAACTAAAACTATTTCTCACCAAAACCAAAAAATCTTACAACATTAACTGTATCTGAGCTGCATTGCCATTTCTTTTTTTTTTCCCAATTAAAGGGTAATTTAGCGAAGCCAATCCACCTCCCCTGCACATCTTTGAGTTGTGGGGGTGAGTCCCATGCAGACATGGGGAGAATGTGCAAACTCCACACGGACAGTGACCCGGGGCCTAGCTTGAACCTAGATCCTCGGCACCATGAGGCAGCAGTGCTAACCACTGTACCAATGTGCCGCCCTTGCATTGCCATTTCTAACCATGAAATTGAAGTGTGAAGGCTTCAGATGAATAATTGGTTCACATGTATGGGAAAACCTGGTTACTTTTTTTCTTGTTTTCTATATGACAGGGAGAAATGGGGCTTGAAGGTGATCTAGGGGATCCTGGGCCAAGAGGAGAAAAGGTAATCTTTGTTCATCAATTATTGAGATGTAACATGTAACAAGGAAACTAAATTTCAAGCATTTATGAAGTATGAACTATCTTCATTTCAGTTGTCTGGTTCTTAATGGTAAATTGCAACCTTATTTGTAAGATGCTAGTTTTTGTTGGATCAAAACACAAGGATAATGTATAAAGCTCAGTGTTGCTGGGTATCATCAAGTAGATGAGAGAAGAAGCAATAACGAAACAAACAATGGCAAGCTTTGGGTCTGGATGAAAGGGAAGAGGTATGAAGATAAAGGGTTCTACTGTTTTCCTGATAAAATCAGTACAGCTATGTGTTTTAATTTAAAGATAGCTTGAGCTTACTTCTTATTAGTGCCACATTGCACAGTCTTGTTCACATCCCTAGTTAGTTTGGCCTATATTTAAGAACCAGTTTTGGCGTGAAGGAATTTTATTTTGTGTTTAAGCAAATGGATGGATAGTAGCCAGTAAGAAATTATAACCACTGTGTTTCAAGATGTATTGTACAACCCCTCTCCACCCCCCCCCCCCCCCCTCCCCACCCCTCATCCCCTGTCCACCGTCCCCTCCCTTAGTTGGGAACGGACAAAGGGAACAAAGGATGAAAATACCATACTGGCCAGTGTGCCAGTCCAAGGTTGCCATTCCAGACACCATCAATAATCTCCAGGATGGTGGGAGACAGGTCAGGGATCCCACTCTCCTGCCTTTTGAGGCTAAAGAAATTAGGGTCAAAAGAAACTGTACCACGGTCAATCTTTCGACTCTTGCATGATGAATGATCACTTGGTCAAGACGCCAGAGGTCTACGCCGATAATACCCGTGATAAAGAAAGATGGACCGGTACGCATATGTGGCAATTTTAAAGTCACTATCAAGCTGGTACTCTGTGAAGCAAAGTACCCTGTGCCTTTAATTGATGAATAATTTGCTGAGTTGGCTGGAGGTCAGCATTTCAGTAAAGTTTTTTTCGAGAAACATATTTTATTAAGGCATTTATAATTTTACCCACCAGGTATCAAAAGGAACAAAACAAGATAAGATAATCAACACACCCACCCAATAACAAAACCCAGCCAACATGGCTGACACAAACAGGACATCCCCCCCCCCCTCCAATCCCCCCCGCGCGGGCAGCTTAATTCTTCTCGAAGAAGTCAATGAGCGGCTGCTACCTCCGAGCAGCCCCCTGCAGCGATCCCCTCAAGGCAAACTTGATTTTCTAGAGTCTGAGAAACCCCGCCATGTCGCTAACCCATATCGCCGACTTCGGGGGCTCCAAGTCCCTCCATCCAAGTTGGATCCATCTCCAGGCCACCATCGAGGCAAAGGCCAGAACATCAGCCACTCTCACCCTCTGAGCTCACGGATCATCTGGCCTGCCAAAGATCACCACCTCTGGACTCGGAACCACCCTCACCTCCTCACCTTTAATACTTCTGACACGATGTCAGCCAACCCCTGTCATAAACCCCTGAGCCTCAGACATACCAAAAAGGTATGGAGACGGTTTCCAGCCCCCCCAGCCCCCACCACCCGCACAGCGGCCACACCTATCCTTCACCCACTCAAGAACTTGCCTATCTGGGCCACGGTCATGTGCGCTCTGTGGACCACCTTGAATTGTATCAGGCTGAGTCTGGTACACGACAAGGATGCATTAACTCCCCTCACGGCCTCCTCTTATAATCCGTCCTCCAACTCCCCACCCAGCCCTTCTGGTGAAGACTGGGTGAAATCTTTGCAAGATTCAGTAATTCTGAATAACTTGCTCGTCGCAATGGCTCACAGTTCATTGCGTAAGAATTCACAAATTATCTAAAGGAGAATGGAATCCAACACATCCGATTCTCTCCTTACCATAATGCCACACATGGGTTGGATGAAAGGTTTGTTCAGACAATGAAGCATTCTCATTGAAGGTAACTCATGAGCAAGGATCATTGTCTAAATGGCTAAACCAATTCCTGATAACATACAGGTGTACAACACATTCGACAACCCAAGGTTCTCTGGCATTACTCATGGTAAAACATCAGTTACGCACAGCGTTTGATTTGCTGAAACTGCCTAAAACAAGAGAAATTGTTGAGAGGAAGCAGCAAAGTCAAGTTTTCCAACATGAGAACAGGGCTAAATGCTGTGTGTTTCAGAAAGGTCCGGAAGTATTGGCAAGGAACTATACCACCCGTGAGAAGGGAATACCTGGCTTCGTCTTTCCTACACCGTTTAAACTCGGGATGATGTAGTGTGGAGGAGACAAGCTGATCAACTTTTAGCAACTAGAATAAGTTTGCTGGAGACAGAGTCCATGGAGAGTCTGCTATAAACCATGCCAAGTGAAGACCTAGACATTCTTAACAACCTGATAATTGGAGAAATAGTTGTTTCAAGAGATGTGCCTCCAAACACTATCTCAACTTCAATTGAGATAAATATGGATGATGTCCAAACTAAACCAAAAACACCAGAGGTTGCAGTCAACACAAAAAAGCAGATGTCTGAAGTTTGTCAACAACGATACAGAAATCCAAAGCAGCTCTTGTGCTTATTAATTGTTCGTATTGTAAATTTTGATTGTTAATGTTATATTGAGTTTCAATGCAGGAACCTCTAACGTAAAGGGAAAGGAAAGTGCTGTGTATTCATGTTTCTTCCTAGTTGGAACAAGGTCACTTTAAGAGTCCGATCACATGTCGTGTTGATAACATCATCGGCCGTTCGCACGAAAATGTGCAGTTAATCCTATCAGCCTGTGGAGTAAACACGTTTCCAATAAACCTCTTGTTCTTTTGTGCCTTTAAAAATACCACAGTCATCTCTTCTGTAATGATCTACATCAGTTTGATCAATTATACAGAATCTATTTTACCGTGGCGCTCTTCAACAGAATGAAAATTTACATTTCTTCCTTGTAGGTAGTGAGGTTAGAAATAACATGCAATTTAAAAACAAACAGGAATTGCATCACAAAAAATAGGTTATATTCTGCAAAGAAACTTAAAGGAAGACCGCTGTATATTGTTGACATCCACTTGTGTGTTTTATATCATCAGGGTGCCATGGGCCCACTTGGTCCTCCTGGTCTGTTTGGGCCTCCTGGAATAATGGGAAAAGCAGGCGAGCGAGGGCAGAAAGGAGAAAAGGGAAAACCCAGTTTGATGGTGAGAAACGGTTTACTGTTGCTGCTGTCATAGTCCTGAGGTTTGATCTGCACAGAGCGGTCACTAAACAATTGAATAGGTAATTTCTTCAGGTGCCTCACCTTCCTTCAGGTACCATGTTGTAGGTGGGCATTGGCAACCATGGACTCCCATTGGATGATCAATGATTATGCTTGGCAAGATACTATAGTAGTTCTCCCTTCTGCAGTATGGCCGACCAGGAAATGCTCCTGCTCTTACTGCCTGCCATCAGGTAGATTGGAAGGATTTACAGGCTGGTAATCAGCCACATTATGAATATATCTTCATGGCCAACCCAGAATTCCTGACGCAGAGGTAAGCAGGCTGCAACTGTGCCAGAGGACCTCACCCAGTCCATTCACATACCTCTAAACATTTAAACTAAAATATGATAATCCTTTTTCCTTGCCAAGATAGTTCAGATGTCAAGTTTTCTCTTGCCTCTTATGATTCTTTTTTCCTGTAAAAGTTAATTCAGACTATTGTACAGCAAGCTTGTTTTTTTTAATCCTCTTGAACAAATCTAACAGTCAACTCACATTTATTTCTTGTAATCGGCCCTTTAAAGTATTGTCCCAGACACACTTCAAGGTAATAATGTTCACAATGTCTGCTGTTTAACAGGGCCCTCTAGGTCTGATCGGCATTGCAGGTCTGGTCGGACATCGTGGACAAATTGTGAGTAGAGCATGGAACTTTATTTCTGGAGACTGTGTATTGTAAATGTAGTTGTTCATTTCTTTCTGTAGGATTCAAGAGTCAAAGTGATATTTCACAAATAGGCTTTCACTTTGCATATATTTTGTTGCAGGGTGAGCTGGGACCAATCGGATTACCTGGAAAAGTTGGGGCTAAAGGCAAGCAGGTATCCATGAAATATTATTCCGGAGATGATGATTACTCAATGTTTCAAATACACAGATAGTCTAATTATCAATGACTTACATTTACTTAGTGCAATTAATGTAGCAATCCCATTACAAGTGCTTGCTTCTCAAGATGCCATTTATACTGTTTTTCTGCAAAAGATTTATTACAAAGCGATGGCTTTCAATTATCCCACTCGCGGAAGAATCACGAATGCAGTTGTTATAAGAATCTTTGGTTGTTATAGGAGAAATACGCAAGCTATTTGTTTGGTGTGTACTTAGTTCCATTATTGGAAGAGACTATATTTCCAGGACCCCCAGTCAATCTGTTGAGGCATTATACACTGGGAGTCAGGACACAGTGTAGTCTTCAAGTCCAGGAACGTCAGAAAGAGGATAGGTGAGCCAAAAGGTTTGCAAAGTGAGGGAAGGGGTTCATAGAATCCCTACAGTGTTAAAGGAGGCCAATCGGCCCTTCAGGTCTGCACCAACCCTCTGAAAGAGCACCCTAACTAGGCCTACTCCCCGGGTCCCATCCTGTAACCTAACCTAACCTGCACATCCCCAAACACTAAGGGGTAATTGAGAATAGCCAATCCACCTAACCTGCAAATCTTTGGACTATGGGAGGAAACTGGATTACCCGGAGAAAACCCACATAGACACGGGGAAAGTGAAAACTCCACACAGTCACCCAAGGCCGGAATTGAACCCAAGTCCCTGATGCTGTGAGGCAGCAGTGTGAACCACTGTGCCACCATGCTGCACCAGTTGAGAATAAGGCATTGTAAATCATTTGGGTTGCCAGGTTGGTTGAGTGTGCTAGGCATGTGTGGTACTCTTGACATTGAAAATTCCTATTACAGTGCTACGTGTAGGTATAACTGGTACTACATCAGTAAGCAGGAATCAGCAATGGGGGTTTAATGAACATAGTCTCTTTTGATTAATCACTGACTTCATATAATGATTATAGTACACCATGAATATTAGCTGTGAACTAAAAGATTACCCAATTCTATGTACATTACCGTCTCACATCTTTCTATGTTTCTATTTCCAGGGTGAATTTGGACCTGTTGGAGTACCTGGACTAATGGGTGACATAGGACTTGAGGTTGGGAGGCACAGACACTTATTGCACTAAAATCATGGTTTTACTCCAATATATAGTTCACAAAAATGTTCAGTAGTATGTTCTGTGATATTCTGGAGGGAGTGTTTTCATTTTTTTTCCTAAAATGAAATACAACAAAATTACAAATTTCTGTTGAATTGCCTTATGAAAATCATGGGTACGATTCTCCGCTCCCCACGCCAGGTGGGAGAATCGCGGGAGGGCGGGGCGACACATGACACGCCCCCCCTGGCGCCCCCCGCGATTCTCCCACCCCCCGCTCGGAAGAATCGCCGCTCGCTGTTTTTCACGGCGACCGGCGATTCTCCGACCCGGATGGGCCGAGCGGCCTGCCGTTCGCGACCGGTTTATAACGGCGGCAACCACACCTGGTCGCTCCCGTCGTGAACATGGCGGGTTGGAGCCGGCCAACCTGTGCATGCGCGGCTGACGTCACTTAGGCGCGCCGGCCGCGACATTCTCGGCGCGCCGCCTTGACACAAGCGTCAAGGCCCGGCGGCCGAGAGTTACGGAGGGCCGCTCCCAGCCCCACGGGTGGGGGTGAATAAGGTGAAAAGAGCGGCCTCCGAGGCCGTCGTGAAACTCGGTCGAGTTCACGACGGCCTTCCCGATTTTTTGCGGGAGCGGAGAATTCCGCCCATATCTCTGTGGAAAATCTGCAGGTTATGTGGATTCCAAGATGGTACAATTCGTTTTAATTTCAATAAAGTGGAGAGGAAGATGATGATGTTGGAAGGCATTATATGAGCAGCTATCTTCAAAACATCTGTCACTTTGAAAGATTCCTGCAACATTACAGAACTTGGCACTGGTTTAAAAGATCAGAAGCAGCTGAGGCAATCTTAGTGCTGACTCCTGTATACAAAATCAATTTAGCAATCAAGCTGCTCCTACTCTGAGGTCTGTTTTCTGATATGTTCTCCCGCTTGGCTGAAATTGAGATTAATTCCTCTAACCTGATCTAAATTATTCTTTCTCTCGGCTCCTTCGGCCTTCCCTTCATTTTACAATCTAAAATCTGTAACGGCAGATGATTTGCCTCATTGAAACACAACGGGCCAGATTCCCTGATTCTGAGTCTAAGTGCAGAAGATCTATGGCATTTTACGTGTCAAAAATTGGCGCCGCCCCATCACCGATGCTGCGACCAGTGAGGGGTGGGCAGCTGAGCCACATAAAACTCCCGGCCTCCACGAAATAAACAGCCGGTAAATGTCAGGGTCGTAAAAAATGGCGCCGGCCGTGCGCGGACCCGACCTGCCAGATAGTGCCCCCATGGACACCCACATGCGAACCCCCCCCCCCCCCCCCCCCCGGCCCGGCCAGCAGCACAGCTCCCGCATGATTGTGGCGGCGCTGGACACCGTCCGCAGCCACCACGCCGGGTTCCCGAACCCTGGGACAAGAAGTGAACCGCACCGTCGTGAATCCGGCCCAGCGGGGGTGGAGCATCGGGGGAGGGCCTTAAGGTAACGCACTGAGTCCGTCCCTCATCATGCAGTGCGTACTGCGATAATGCTGTTTCGGAGGGAGAGGAGTATACAAAACCTGCGTCAAACAGGCGCCCCCCCCCCCCCCCCCCCCCAATTAGGACACTAAAGATTCATTTTCTGAGGGTCATTTTGCGGGATTGAAGGAGCTGGGAGAGAAGTATGGGCTGGAACAGGGGGAAAAATTGAGGTACATGCAGGTTTGAGACTTTGCCAGAAGGGAGATACAGAGCTTCCCAGTAGAGCCGGCTTCCACATTGCTGGGGGAGGTGCTGACGACAGAGGGACTGGAGAAGGGGGTAGTATCGGCAGTTTACGGGGCTATTTTGGAGGAGGAGAAGTCGCCGCTAGGAGGGATCAAGGAAAAGTGGGAGGAAGAGTTGGGAGAGGGTATGGAGGAGGGGTTCTGGTGTGAGGTGCACCGGAGAGTGAATGCCTCCACCTCGTGTACATGGTTGGGGCTGATACAGCTGAAGGTGGTGTATAGAGCGCACCTTACAAGGACAAGGATGAGCTGGCTCTTTCAGGGGGTAGAAGATGTGTGTGAACGTTGCGGGGGAGGCCCCGCAAACCACGAATATATTTTGGTCCTGTCCAAAGTTGGAGGATTACTGGAAGGAGGTGTTTAGAGTAATCTCTAAAGTGGTGCACGTGAAACTGGACCCCGGCTCCCGGACCAGCCGGGGCTGGAAACGGGCTCGGAGACAGATTTGTAGCCTTCAACTAGTCGATCGCCCAAAGGCGGATCCTGTTAGGGTTGAGATCAACTTCTCCACCCTGTGCTCCTGCGTGGCGGGGGGACCTGCTGGAATTCGTACACTTGAAAAGGTCAAATTTGAACTGAAGGGAAGGATGGAGAGGTTCTACAATTAATTGGCTTTATTCACTTTCAAGAATTGCATCACATCGAACATTAGTGGGGTTGGGGCTGGGAGGGTTGGAGGGAGGAGGACTGTATTGTTAATGGTGATGATGGGTGATTTCTGATTCCTATTTGTCATTTGTTTATGTTAATATGCGGGCCAATGTCTGGGCTTTGGTGGAAGGATGGGATCGTAGTTATTGATATGGGGATTGACATTACATTCGTTACTGACTATTGTTTATTGCAGGGTGTAAATTTGGAGAAAATGTGAAAAAGGAGGAGAATAAAAAATATTTTTTAAAAAACAGGCACCTCACCCGATTTCGTCATAAAAAAGGATTCTCCACCAGATTGCGAATTACGAAATCAGCGTCGGGGAATGGAAAATCTCGCCCCACGTCTTCATTTTTATTCATCTTTGCTTCTGGTTGTTTTCGAATCTGGTCGTGCCCTGTACTTTGGGTTCTTGACTCTTCACCTAGATTTTGTCAATTTTAATGAACACTTTCAGCAGGAAGGGTTTTCCTTGCCATTGTCCCCAAGAATGTTCATTTCCCTCAGACACAAATACCTGGATAAAAGGAGCGGAGACTCGGATGGCCTGGGTCCTGTTCCCTTGAAATACTACACCAGGTTTCCTGGTGCTGCCCTGAGGCGGAATGGTGGGGGAACGTGGCTTTCACATGCAGGAGATACAGGACAGGCTGGGCAATTACCTGAGGTGGGAATGGTGTTGCCTGCTTCCTGCCTCATTCTCTAGTTTGTTTGATGACTGGGCTCCCCAGGGCATGAACATTAACAGCTACGGAGATTCTGCAGGGTCCTGGGGGAAGACGGAAGAGTGGCAGGTGAAGGCTGGGCTTGCATTTTTAACCCATGCAGATTTGACACTAGCAGCAAGGATCTCCAACAGCAGCCAGAAAGTACTGATCTCCTGGCCTTGAAAAGCAACTGCAGACCTCCCTGCCCTTTTCATTGGTAGGGTTGTACCTTTGGCAATTTAAAGCGCTCATCAGAAAATCCATGGCGTGTCGGTGCTGGACCAAAGCGGCCTGCTACAGGTGCACTATTTCAATCTAGTAAAAACATGGGTGGGGTTTGTCATTATATGCAAACATGTAACCAATGAACACTCAGAATAGGACACAGCCAATGGGCAATCAGGACACTCAGAGGTGCCATCACCACAAGGGGGCATGACATAAACACTATAAAAGGGATGAGGCACTCACACCCTGCCTCTTTCCACAGACAGGCATGTAGAGAGTTAGACAGGGTTGATCAGCAGCATCACACCACAGCACATGGCTTAGAGCAAGCTGGTACAGTTAGACTGAGTTACTACAGTTAGATTAGCAGAGAGTCAAACTCATTTGAGAACTGTGTTAATAGTTCAATAAACACGTTGAACTCATTTCAGAGTCTGGAGCATCCTTTGGTTAAGACTGCAACAAGTAGCAGCCTGTGTTCTCCGAAGCAGCATAACACATCAGGGTTTGACAGGGGGCGGGGGAGGGAGGGGGTGAAAGGAGGGAGGCAGGGGGATGACAGAAACTCTCTGTGAGATGCTATTGTCGGAAATTAGTAGTTTAGCCTCGAATTTGATTTATGGATTACGCTGCTGTGACAGTTTGAAAGGAATAATTACTGACCTGTGGCACAACCTGTCATTTTGGCGGAAAATGAAATGTTATTTCTTTTTTGCTTGGAGACAGCACCTGCCCCAGGTGTGTTCTGGGAACAGTTTTTCATAAGGGAGTGGACATACGCCAGTTAGGTGGCTTGCTTAATGTTTGTTTCACACTTTATGAAGTGAAATCGTTTTTGAAAAATGTAAAATAACTCAAAAGATGTTAATTGTCTCAAACCCTTTTTTTTTAAAAACAAAAATACTAGGGCTTACCTGGTGAGAAAGGAGAAATAGGAGACCGTGGCAATCCTGCACCCATTGTAAGTATTTACTGTTACTGAGAAAGTCAAAAGCATCTAAACTTGAACAGTTGCCAAATATAGTATTTTTTCTTAAATCTCAAATAAAATTTAAAACTGGTTGTCAGTAAAACATGTAGCATTGATCATTGTACCCATACAACAGGAAAATCAAAGTCCAACTCCTACTCTTTCCAATCCCTTCATGCAACAGAGTTAAACTATTTCATTCTGAAACTTGCATCTTCGCAATTTCAGGATCAGTTATATGGTCAGCTGTTTTAAAGTGATACTTATGATTTAACATGGACCCCATACTTTTCAAACACCTGGGGGGCTTGGATTTCAATCCGCCTTTGGGAACCCAATTCATGTTCGAATTGCAAGCCATAAAACACAATGGGAAATGAATGCTTCACTTAAATTTCTTACAAATGTGACGAGTGATATCACCTGATACAGGGTCAAGCAGGTCTTATGGGAACCAAAGGTTTGACAGGACCCAGCGGTGAATTTGGACTCCAGGGAATGACAGGTAAAACGGGACAAATCGGAAACCCAGGACCAATGGTAAGTTGTTTGTTTTACTACAGGGCAGGATGTAATTCTTATGGAAATTATTACAGTGATGGCTTATTATTTAAATGTTCAATTGGGGGACCTTTATTATTTTGATTTCTGATCAAAGATTTTGGTTTATGATCTTCCCCGCCGGATGACGTGATCAGGTTCACACCCAAGTGGGCGAGCCTGATTAGCATATTTAATTATTAATTTGTATGTAATTATAGGGCATAAAGCCGTTGCTTGCCATAACTTCCCACTGAGCCAGCTTGAGGTCATGCAAATCGCGACTGGTTTTCAAAAATAATAAAGAGTTGTGATGACCACGCTGGGTGTACACAGGGAAATGTAGCCCCGAGATGGTGAGGCAGGGCACCATGGCATGCCACCAGCAGTGCCCCAATAGTTGCGTGGTGGGCGGAGAGCGGGGCCAGAAGTACCCTGATGCTGGCTTGGGGGGGGGTTGGCGACGCTTGTGCAGGGTCCTCGTGACGGTGGTGATGGGCTGAAGATTATTTTCAGTGCAGATCGGGGAGCACTTACAAGATAGTGCCCCGATCTCAGTGGAGCCAGCCTTCTGGGCTCTATCAGGCCCTGGGGAAAATCGTGCCCTGCAGATTCCCTGTCCACTGTGTGTCAGGAAATCTGGAGTGACACCTTTATCAGCTATGCACCTGGAGAGATAGTTGCCGTTTTTTAGCCTAAACCTGACACTCAGCTAGAAATTGGGAAAATCTCTCCCGAAATATCATCATTTGTAGACTGATGGTGATTACAGGAAACTGGCAATCTCCAGGTGCCGCCTAATTCCTAATTCAATCTCTGTGCTGGCTAATTCAATATCAGGCTGATTAACACAATATCCATGGTGACTAATTCAATGTCCCGTGCTGATTAATTCAATGTCCCGTGCTGATTAATTCAATGTCCCGTGCTGATTAATTCAATGTCCCGTGCTGATTAATTCAATGTCCCGTGCTGATTAATTCAATTTCCCGTGCTGACCAATTCAATGTCCCGTGCTGACCAATTCAATGTCCCGTGCTGACTAATTCAATGTCCCGTGCTGACTAATTCAATGTCCCGTGCTGATTAATTCAGTGTCCCGTGCTGATTAATTCAATGTCCCGTGCTGATTAATTCAATGTCCCGTGCTGACTAATTCAGTGTCCCGTGCTGACTAATTCAATGTCCCGTGCTGACTAATTCAATGTCCCGTGCTGACTAATTCAGTGTCCCGTGCTGATTAATTCAATGTCCCGTGCTGATTAATTCAATGTCCCGTGCTGACTAATTCAGTGTCCCGTGCTGACTAATTCAGTGTCCCGTGCTGACTAATTCAGTGTCCCGTGCTGACTAATTCAATGTCCCGTGCTGACTAATTCAGTGTCCCGTGCTGACGAATTCAATGTCCCGTGCTGACTAATTCAATGTCCCGTGCTGACGAATTCAATGTCCCGTGCTGATTAATTCAATGTCCCGTGCTGACTAATTCAATGTCCCGTGCTGATTAATTCAGTGTCCCGTGCTGATTAATTCAATGTCCCGTGCTGATTAATTCAATGTCCCGTGCTGATTAATTCAATGTCCCGTGCTGACTAATTCCGTGTCCCGTGCTGATTAATTCCGTGTCCCGTGCTGATTAATTCAGTGTCCCGTGCTGACTAATTCAGTGTCCCGTGCTGATTAATTCAGTGTCCCGTGCTGATTAATTCCATGTCCCGTGCTGACTAATTCAATGTCCCGTGCTCACTAATTCAATGTCCCGTGCTGACTAATTCAATGTCCCGTGCTGACTAATTCAATGTCCCGTGCTGACTAATTCAATGTCCCGTGCTGATTAATTCAATGTCCCGTGCTGATTAATTCAATGTCCCGTGCTGACTAATTCAATGTCCCGTGCTGATTAATTCAATGTCCCGTGCTGATTAATTCAATGTCCCGTGCTGACTAATTCCATGTCCCGTGCTGATTAATTCAATGTCCCGTGCTGACTAATTCAATGTCCCGTGCTGACGAATTCCATGTCCCATGCTGACTAATTCCATGTCCCATGCTGACGAATTCAATGTCCCGTGCTGACGAATTCAATGTCCCGTGCTGACGAATTCAATGCCCCGTGATGAATAATTCAGTGTCCCGTGCTGATTAATACAATGCCCCGTGATGAATAATTCAGTGTCCCGGTCGCGATCTTCCGGCCATGCTGCACCAGAATGTATCCCGCTGCGGTGCTGCGTGGCCATTGAAATCCGGGAGACCACACTCCTGGTATCCGTCCGCGTCGCAACATTGCAACGGGAATCCCGCTCACCATAGGTGGGATCACTTTATGGCAAATCTGCTTAATGGAGTGAGGCAGTAACAAAGATGTTATGGAAACAAGACAAAATGGGTGATAATTTAAACTGGTGCAAGAATGTGAGGCTCCCAGCCTTGTTATGCTATTTAAATTTCCAATCTGCTTCCTTAAGAGCAGTTTGGCTTCCCACCCTCCTGCCACCCCATCCCATGTCCATTTGAACCGCAAGTAGTGACTTGGACTAGGGATTCAGAACTTTTAATTCCTTACCCTCCTCGATCTGACCCAAATTTACCCAGCTGCTAGGGTTACAATTTCCCCCAAATTGAGAGATTTTTTAAAAAATCTCTTAAAATTCTTTTCCATTTTTTACTGATGATCCTAAATTGTTGCACTTTAGATACTGGACCAGTTGAAATAACTTTTCAGGATTTGCTTTGTGAAAACATCTCAATGTTGAACACATACGTTACTTCTCCTCCTAAATTTATTTTCTTTTCTGAAACGGGACCAGTTTTTCCTCCGACCGAATGCTTCATCCTTCATCCAGTTTAGTAAATCTCTGCCGCACCTTCTCACTGGCCTTTGACATCCTTCCTAACTTAAACTAACAATGCCAGTTTCTCAGAATAAATTTTATGGTACTTCTGTGCTGAATAACGTACACTTGCTTGAATGAAGAGCGTGATTGGGGGGAGGTTTTGCGGTCAGTTGGTCGTGTCTCTACCTCTGAGCAAGAAGCTCTGGGTTCAAGTCCCACTCCAGAACTTGATGACAACAGAAGGTGTGTTCATAACATGACCAAACGGGTTGATTGTCAACCCACAAATCCTTCCAACAAAACTTTGGCAAACAGTACAAGTGGCAGAAGCTCCTGAGCAGCCATGCTTGATGGGGAATTGCTCCCCTCAAGCTATAACCTCTGGCTTCAGGAAACAACCTGTTCCATGAAAGCAAGTTACAGGAAACAGGTGTATGATCTTTATTGTCACAAGTAGGCTTACATTAACATTGCAATGAGGTTACTGTAAAAATCCCGTAGTCGCCACACTCCAAAGATTTTCTCGGTCTGCCTTGTGTGTCTATAGACATGGGAAGTCTTCTAAGACATCATAAAATTAATTCTGGTGTGTTCAACCTCTTTGGTCATGTATGCAAGAGGGCAGCACGGTGGTGCAGTGGTTCGGACTGCTGCCTCACAGCGCCAAGGACCCAGGTTCAATCCTAACCGCGAGGTCACTGTCCAATGTGGGAGTTTGCAGATTCTCCCCGTGTCTGTTTGGGTCTCACCCCCACAGCCCAAAAGATGTGCAGGGTAGGTGGATTGGTCACACTAAATTTCCCCTTAAATGGAAAACTATAATTGGGTACTCTAAATTTAAAAGAAATCATGTATGCCATCAATTTGATGTTAAATAATTTGCGAAGAACAATGTTCCTTAAGCCAAATATAATTGGGTAGAATTGTATAGAATGTACTGCACAAAAACAGACCATTCAGTCTAACTTGTCGATGCTGATTTTTATGTTCCAAAGGGTGTCTCCTCCTAAGCCTCTTCATCTAACCCCATCAGCATAGCCTTCTATTTCTTCCTCCGTCACTTTTTAAAAACCTAATTTCCCCTTAAATGATATTGTTAACTCAAGTTTCAGTAACTGAGGCATCAAAATCTGCCATTCTTAAATAATGGAATGCATCTTTTCAGGGACCAGATGGACCAGCTGGAGAAACAGGCCCAGTAGGGAAACCAGGAATGGAGGTTGGTAAAAACGTTGGGATTCTTGGCCTTTGGATGGCTGAATAGGGGTGGGGAATAAAATGGCATCTGTTCATGACTTAAATGTGTGCTCATTATATTTTACAATGCCGCTCCTCCTTTTATCATGAATTTATAGTTGGAAATGTATTTCTTGAATATTAGGGTCCTCTTGGAGAGCACGGACAACAGGGTGGAGTTGGCCAACCAGGCAGAATGGTAAATATTACTGTTTGAATAAACAAAACAGAAAGATAAGTAATCACTGCTCAAAAAACATTTCAAGCGCTTCATGTGAAATGTTTGCACCTTTTAGGGTCCAAGAGGTCAACAAGGGTCCGAAGGCCAAATGGGGATCAAAGGAGCAAAGGTGAATGCACCGTTGAACTACTGACTACATTAATCCAAAATGAAATGGAGACCTTTCATTTTAACAAGACTTCCGAGGCAGTATTATCTTCTCACAGATCTTTCACATGTTGGTGAATTGATGAAGGAATGAGCAAATTTACAAGAGTTGGTGCTGGTTCAGTTTCACCTACATTACAATGTATTTTTCGGCACAGGACTCATAAAAGTCTGTGCTTTCTATATGCTTCATAATTTATAGAATTTCCACTAAAGATCTGTCACCTGTGGGATAACCCCGACTTGGCCTTGCCAGATGGCAGAGCACCAAATGCCCCATTAAAAGTAAACACTATGAAAGGAATGTCATTAAATCTGAGGTAACCCAAAGGGGGGGGGGGGGGGGGGGGGGGGGGGGGGGGGGGAGAGAGTCCTCGGATTTTTTGGTTACTGAGCAGCTCGAATTACTTTATTTTATTTCAGTGTTCTTCAAAAGGTTGTGGAATTTTCAGTCTTCCGGCTGACGGCTCCTTTGAAAGATGAATTCAGCCAAATGTGCACAAGACAAAATCCTTGTGCAGTCACACAAATGTACCTTACAAAACTAGCATGAGTCTGGATAAGATGATATGGCTTCCCAGTATTGAGCCTATTAAAATCTGTCTCAGCTAAGCTAAAGGAAAGACAGGGACCGGGACTTCCCGCCAGCGTGTTTTCCGAAGGCGGAGGCAGCTCGGCATTGGCTGCCGGCAGGACCACAAAATCCCGCCGAGGTCTATGCTGTTTTGTATGGCTTGCTTGCCCTTCTGGAAGTTCCCGCCGGCGAGAAGAGACGGAAAGTCCCGCCTTAGCTTTTACCCGGCATTTTTCATAACCGCTGAATGTCTCATTACACTTTACAGCCGACCAAGTAAGTTTTGAAGATGCAATGTGGGAAACATGACAGCAAAACGCCCAGAAACAGCAATGTGCAAAGGAACCAGATAATCTGCTTTTTGTGACGTTGATTGAGGGAGGAATATTGGCCAAGACATTATGGATAGCTCCCGTGCTAGTCTTGAAAGGTTGTCAGGAGATCTATTAGCAGGCAGATTAGGCCTTACTTTAATGTCTCATCTGAAGTGCGACACTTCCGACAGTGCAGCATTCCCTCACTGCGGCACTGGACCGTCAGCTTCGATTTTGTAATTCCGAAGCCTAGAGGATGACTGATGTGTTATCTGTGTTGGTCTAACATCGACTGCGACTGGATGCCGTAAAATGCGAAGCAGGCGTCCGACACAGGAGATGGTCCAACACTGTTTTATTGAACCTGTTGATTGCTGTACATAATCTGCTGTGGGTTGGCACTCTATTAACCTAACTGATAACCTCCTACTAGCTTGACCAGACTAGCTCTCTATCACATGGTGATGATGTTCATTGGCCTGTGCACTGCAACTATCTCCCTGGCCGTGTCCTGTGAGAGAGGGAGAGCTTTAATGCCCTGTGGGCTTTATAGTAGTGGTGTCCTGTCTGGTGATTGGTTGTTCTGTGTCGTGTGTGTTCATTGGTTATCCTGTGTGTCAATCACTGCCTGTCAGCATCTCATGGTATACATGAGTGGATATTATGACAGTGACGATCCCAGAACCTTATGATTAAGGGTGATACCAACTGAGCCACGGTTATATCAACAATGGTTGGACTAAGCCTCTGGATGCAGCTTCTGCCGATTGCCAAAGCTTTCGCTTTGGCAAAGAGACGGTCTGGAAACATTGGCTCTGAAATTCTGTGATCCCACTCCCCCACTGTATTCATGGCACAGCGCCACTGTCATGCATTGATCTCAAGCACATCTTGACCTATCTTGATCCAACAATCAGAATAGATGAGTAACATGAGCAGCTTTCCTGTGCCAGAATTGCACAACTGAAGCATCCCTAGAAAGGATAGAAAAAAGCCTAATCATCGACATGTTTATTTGTGATGATAAACATTTGCCCTTTCTCAAGAATGCCTTGGTCTGCTACTTTTGTGTATCACCTGACAGGTAATGGTTACCAGCAGCCGAAATGGAACTGGCAGAAATTCCACAGAAGAGTGTCATCCTGCCAGTCTTGCCCCCTTTCCTCACAGCAGTAGGAACGAATTGTCAGCTGTTCATCTTTCCCTCAGGAAAATGTTGGTGCATTCAAAACAGGACTACGGCCGACAACAATTCCAAAGAAATTGGGAACTTGACTGCCTCGCTCTACTCGAGTCAGGTCTACTCTTGACTGAGTATTTATACGCGCTTTAAGAGGCGGGATTTGCCGACCCACCCCGGCGGGTCAGAGAATCGACGGTGGTCAACATGAATCCTGCCCCGCCGTCCTCCGAATTCTCCGGCCCCTAAAAATCACCCCAGTGTGAATTGCGCTGCCTCGGAGAATGGCAGGGACCGGCGTGACTCAATGGGCCCCGGGATACCTGAATTCTCTGGCCCATGATGGGCCGAAGTCCTGCCCATTTTTTACCAGTCCTGCCGGCATAAATTGGAGTAGGTCCTTACCAGCGGAAACCTGCCGGCACGGGCGCCTCCGGCGTTCTTGGAGGGGGGGGCCACGGGGGGATCTGGCCCCGGGAGGTTCCCCCACGGTGACCTGGCCCTTGATCGGGGCCCACTGATCCGCGGGTGGGCCTGTGCCGTGGGGGCATTCCATTCTTCCGCACCGGCGGCTGTAGCAGTCCGCCATTGCCGGTGTGGAAACAAACCTCCGCACATGCGTGGGGATGATGCCAGCACACGCTGGTGCTCCCGCGCATGCGCCAACTCGCGCCGGCCGGTGGAGGCCCTTCGGCACCGGTTGGTGTGGCGCCAGCCAAGCCCCTTTCCCGCCGATCAGTGGTGCTCAAACCACTCCGGGACGGGCCTAGCCCCTGAAGGTGCGGAGGATTCCGCACCTTTGTGGCGGCCCGATGTTGGAATGGTTCACGCCACTCCGTCCCGTCGGAGTTGCGCGCCCATTGATTACGGCAGAATCACGCCCAGGATCTGTGGGAGATGAGAATGTGATGTGCTGTTCCATCCATCATTGGAACAGGCTGCCTAATCCAGGAGGTACAGAAATGTTGACAAAATAGATTATCCAATCTGAGAGTGCATTGTTTTAAATAAACAAAACTAAAAAAATATATATGTACAAAACTAATATGGACATCAGAACTTAACCCCTTACATCAGCAACTGGAGTTAACATTATTTCTAATTTTTTTTTAAGGGTGACAATGCGATTACCGGAAATCCAGGAAACACAGGAAACCCAGGAAGAATGGTCTGTACCCAAAAGCCATTTGATAATTGCTTCATCTTGTAAACCGATTGCAATTCCCTTGTTTAAAAATGTTATAAAATGATGGCACTCAGT
Source organism: Scyliorhinus canicula (assembly GCF_902713615.1). Taxonomy (NCBI): domain Eukaryota; kingdom Metazoa; phylum Chordata; class Chondrichthyes; order Carcharhiniformes; family Scyliorhinidae; genus Scyliorhinus; species Scyliorhinus canicula. The sequence continues at coordinate 35,381,048 of NC_052166.1, read as the reverse complement.
GATCTAGGGATACTCTCTTCTGTCTTTTAGGGAAGGAGAGGGAAAACAGGATCAAGAGGACTAAGAGGGAAGAAGGGCTTAAAGGTAAATTGGGCCCTTTGTACCGCTGGTTATTTATTTATTCAGGATTCATGTTAAGTTTCACTAAGGAATGTTTGGTAAAAAAAATCTTTGATTTTGAAAATGCCTGTAACTAAAAGTAATTCACAGAAATGGTGTTCTGTTTGTAGTGCTGAGGCACATTAGTGAATACCCGGATATTTGGATGGATTTTCATAAACATTAACACAGCAATGAAGTTACTGTGAAAATCCTCTAGTCACCACACTACAGCACATGATTGGGTGACTGAGGGAGAATTCAGAATGTCCAATTAACCTAGCAAGTACATCTTTCAGGACTTGTGGGAGGAGACCCACGCGAACAGGGGGGAACATGCAGACTCAGCAAAGTGACCCAAGCCGGGAGTCGAACCTGGGACCCTGGCACTGTGGATTTTGGGGGGAAACCTTCAAAAAACATTAATTAATTGATAACTTTACACCTTCTTAAAAGAAACTCCTTTCAATAAAAGTGTCGATTATCCAAATCTTTTTCTGAAGCTAAAATTGGAACAGCAGTTTCAACACTATAATGGATGTCTGGGCTCTCAGCTCAGGATGTTTGGTAAGGCTTGGCAGAAAGCCCAGATATCCATTATAGTGTTGAAACAGCTGCACACTGGGGAAAACATTGCCGAATTAACAGCTCTGATTTTCTGATCAATTCAGTCAATTCCGCAGTGTTTATTTACACATGATACAGAGGTTTCAAGTGCTTGCTATATCAGCTATTGAAATCTTAAATGGTGCAGATAATTGACACCTTACTGAGCTGTGGTAAAACTAGTCTTTTTTTTAAGAAGTGGAAAGTTATGAATGAATGTGTTTTGTTATGACAGGTCACAGGTGAAGTTCTCAAATTTGGTAACCCATGCAAGGCCCCCCAATTTGTTACTGTCTGGCTGGGATACCCACATATTGTTAAGACCTGGATGAAGAGAGATTGGAACATAGGAATTCGGAGCAGAAGTAAGCAATTTAGCCCTTCATGCCTGCTCCGCCATTCAATCAGATCATGGCTGAACTCTTCCTGGTCTCAAAGCCACCTCCATACCTGTTTCCCATATCCCTTTAACCCCTTTTTATATTTTTATATACATATATAAAGCCATCTCCCTTTCTTTATTCAACTCCTGCTGATCGCAACTAGATTGATCTAAAAAAAACATTCCCTTTGTTGACACCATTTCCCATTTACGTTTTAAAAGAAACCAATTTAACCCGGCTTTCTTGAGTTGAATATAAAGTGAGTTTATTAACTACCAAAGACAAGAAAATGATAAAAACACATGCAGATACATGATACTGATTAGAAGTGATAAAAATGGAGTCCTAAGTGTTTTAAAAAGTATATGAAACAGTTCTCGACTCGTAACATTGTGATTGGTGTGATTTGAGATTCCGATAGCACTGTCTTCGGCAGGCGAATAGTCAGTTTTGAGATTCCGGTGTTCTGAAGTTTGCCGGAGAAACTTCCCTATTTCCATTGCAGCTGCGGTCTTTGCTGACTTGGCTTACTTAGACAATCAGGGAGAGAGAGATGGAGATAGAACATAGAACAGTACAGCACAGAACAGGCCCTTCGGCCCTCGATGTTGTGCCGAGCCATGATCACCCTATTCAAACCCACGTATCCACCCTATACCCGTAACCCAACAACCCCCCCTTACTTTTTAGGACACTACGGGCAATTTAGCATGGCCAATCCACCTAACCCGCACATCTTTGGACTGTGGGAGGAAACCGGAGCACCCGGAGGAAACCCACGCACACACGGGGAGAACGTGCAGACTCCGCACAGACAGTGACCCAGCCGGGAATCGAACCTGGGACTCTGGAGCTGTGAAGCATTTATGCTAACCACCATGCTACCGTGTTGCCCCAAATATACCTGCAAAAAGCTTTTGCAGGGGTGCTGCTGCTGGATTTTTGCTTCTGTGTCACCAACTTACTGACACCCAGAACTGGTTCAAACACACACACACTCACATGTTGGGCAGCTTTTCAGCTGGCTTTTATCCCAATCTTTGTGTATTCCTGGAAGTTCAAATCCACAAATCCGTCTGGACATTATGCACAGGATATCTCTTGTTGAGAATATACTCATCTCCCGTTATGTCCCTATGTCTCTGCCAGAGATGGCAATTAGTTTCTGTATGCCTTGGAAGTATCTTTGTCTGGAAAGAGGGTGGTTCCATTGTTTCTCAGAGTATCAAACCCCAGCAATTCAGCCATTGATTGACTTTAAACCCTCACCATCTTTGGCCTGTATGGCCATTACAGATCGTATCCAAAGTCCAATATTTCCAGGCGTAATTCAGTGTTTTCCTTCATGATTCTGACATTTTTAAAGCTTTTTATTACACATCCAACTGGCATTATAGGGTTCATTGGTCCTATACAGAGCATATAGTTGGTGAATGGGCATGGAAGTACTATCCTTTGACATGGAGGTGGGTGGACTGGCATAGCTTGGGCATGGAGAGTATGATGGGGCATGGGGATGGTGAAGGACATGAGGTAGCATGGATGGGGAGTGTATGGGGGGCGGGGTGAGAAATAAAGGGCCACGTTTCTTTTATTGTAACTGGGATGAAGCCCCGGAGCACCGAGGATGGCTATTGCAACAGCCTGTCTCGACATCCCCTGTAGCTGCCTCTGAACTTGTTTTGGGAGCAATAGATCCACCTGTGAGCACCTGACTTCCCCCCCCCCCCCTCCCCTATCCTCCCCCCTTTCCCTCCCTACCCTCCCTGGAATAAAAATCCCACCTTTGCAGGCACTTTCTCCCAAGGCAGGCTTGTCAAACTGGGAAATCACCCGACTCCTGCTACCCAGCTCAAAGATTAAAAACCCAGCCCGTTAAAGCTGGTGAATAAGTTCCATCATAAGGAGTTGGGACCCACCATTCAGAGTGTTTTTTTAAGAATCTAGAAAAGACAAGGTAAAAGTGCCAAAATCTCACGACCAAACGGGAGAATGTTAAATAGTTCATCTCATAATACAACAGGAAAACTCCACGAGTGATGCCTGTGATGGGATTTTTATTGTTTTTTTAACGTGTTTTAGTTATGCTTTCTCTTTCCTGTGTTTCTTAATATTATTCCACAACACTGCGCTTTGTTTCGTCTCACTCTTCATTATGGCAATGCAAAGGCTGAAGCGGGTTTTTATCAAAGAAGTGACTCAGATGGGGAAATGCACATCAGGCCAAGGGTCCCTCTCAGTTGGACGCATGGCCACGCTTGCGCACATCATAGAATTTACAGTGCAGAAGGAGGCCATTCAGCCCATCCAGTCTGCACTGGCTCTTGGAAAGAGCACCCCACCCAAGGTCAACAACTCTACCCTATCCCCACAACCCAGCAACCCCACCCAACACTAAGGGCAATCTTTGACACTAAGGGCAATTTATCATGGCCAATCCACCTAACCTGCACATCTTTGGACTGTGGGAGGAAACCGGAGCACCCGGAGGAAACCCACGCACACACGGGGAGAACGTGCAGACTCCGCACAGACAGTGACCCAAGCCGCATGTTAAAGGAATCATTGATCGTGTGCAGCCTGTTTCAGTGCGCGGGACATTGTGGCTTTTCTCGGGTATCACAGCTGAAAGAGAGCATTCGTTTTCGGGCTGGAGGAGATGGTGAAGAGAGGGGCATGGTCATGGAGGGCCGTAGAAAAAGAGGATGGTTCTCCCCGTGTCCGCATGGGTCTCACCCCCACAACCCAAAGATGTGCAAGGTAGGTGAATCGGCCACGCTAAATTGCCTCTTAATTGGAAAAAGAGAATTGGGTACTCTAAATTTATTTGAAAGAAGAAAAGAAGGATGAGAGAATGCATATAGAATCTAATTTACCAGAGGCTCCAGTGTGAGTTTAACTGTGCTGTCCTTTATCCAGATGAATGGAAAATAATTAGTTCATCGAGTGTGGTTTTACCTGATCAGGGTTCCATCAGTTAGAGCTTCACTGCAGATACATCTGTTTTCCACTAAAACATACTTGTCTTTGCCTAATTAAAGAAAATGCTGATTTTAAATTTCCTCTATTTTAGGGCACAAGAGGTAAAACAGGTCGCACAGGGCCACCTGGATCAACTGGACCTTCTGTAAGTTGGATATTTTTAATGCTGAGTCACTGGGGTAAATTTTCACCGTTTCTGGTTGGAGCTTGAGCATTTCTTGGGTGAATGGCAGAAAGGAAGATTGAGTGGAGAGAATCACCATCCCTTATAGAATCTGCAAGCAGAGCCTTCCATTCATTCCATTTTCTCCTCTGCGCTCTGCCTAGGTGATGCTTAACACCAGACAAGTAGCAAGGACAAAAAGAAGTAATACCCCGATGCAAAATTGTCAGGTTTGGATACAAAGTAATATTTCCCGATTAATACTGGCACAATTATCGGAAAGACCACATGCCAGATAGGTGTGGGACCATGAACATGCTCACGGTGTATGTTACATTAATGGCTAACTTCAGTCTCAGTCTAATTTCAGCCAGGAAATTATCAATATTCAGTGAGTTATTTTTTAGCAAGCCAGTTGAGAATAATGCAACCTCCTGATTTGGTCATTTACATTCTGTTCTATGTGAGGTTGGTAAATATAAGAACTGAAGAAGGCCGGTTGAGCCTGCTCACACAATCAGTTATATATAGTTGCTCTGCACTTTAACTCCCACTTACTGACACAAACTCCATGTCCCTTAGCCATATCACAACAGGGAACAATAGATAGCGGCAATGTATTTTTGACTAGTTTTTGTGTCATCCAAATTAAATATGACTTTTACGCACATTTACTCATACTTAAACAAGAAGGTGTACTATTTGAAATAGTTATTTCAGTAAGTGGTGGGGGCTAGCTCCAAAATTAACATGCACAGCCACAGTTTTATCATTTCGCGGCTGCGTAGTTAGGTTGGATTATCTCACTTGCCTGGGAATGGGGGACACGACATTGGTCCAACAGCAGGAAGTCCAGAAGGCGATTGCCCAGTTTTGATCCACACAAATGTGATCTGATGGAGGTGATCATAGGATCCCTACAGTGCAGAAATTAGCCTTTCGGCCCATCGAGTATGTACCGATCCTCTGAAAGAGCATGGTCCATTTTCTCTCCCCCCATCTACCCTGCCCTATCCCTGGAACCTAACCTGTGCATCCCTGGACACTAAGGCGCAATTTAGCACGGCCAATCCACCTAACCTGCACATCTTTGGAATGCGGGAGGAAACCAGAGCACCAGGACACCCATACAGACCCGGGAGAAAATGCAAAGTCCACACAGTCACCCAAGGCCGGATTTGAACCCGGGTCCCTGGCACCATGCGGCAGCATTGTGAACCGCTGTGCCACCCCCATGTTAAGGAGAATGGACTGAATGTGGAAAATAATTGGTTGTGTTGGGTAATGGGGAGGTTGGGGAATGTATCCAGTTCACATTTGTAAAGCGTTTTGAAACGTGATGTACTCCCAAAAAATCCCAAACTGAGAATAACGTTAATTGACCACATTTCAGCTGCTGTTATCAACATGGCTGTTCTAATGCCATGCTCCAAATGTATTACAACAGTTCCCCATATTGTGCGGCGAAGGAAAATTGAAGTTCAATCAAGTGGAAGTTTCTCTTGAATCAACCTTGCTGCTCATCTTAAAACTATTCTGAGAACAAAATCCTCTCCATGACATCCATATGAGAGGATTTCTGCTGTATTATCTGGCTTAATTGGAAATCCATTCCTTAGAAACACATTTTTGTTTTTGCTACACAGGGTTCAAAGAAACACCTTCCTCATCCACCCCTACCTTCACACACTACTGCATGAAAATGAAAACGAAAAATGAAATGAAAATCGCTTATTGTCACGAGCAGGCTTCAATGAAGTTACTGTGAAAAGCCCCTAGTCGCCACATTCCGGCGCCTGTTCGGGGAGGCTGGTACGGGAATCGAACCGTGCTGCTGGCCTGCTTGGTCTGCTTTAAAAGCCAACAATTTAGCCCAGTGAGCTAAACCAGCCCCTGTTGCAGTGTGATACACGTTATCCCATGGTGTTGATTAATATATCACTTAAACTTTGTGGAAACAATTTCAAACCATGGGCTGGGATTTCCATGCCCCTGCCCCCCCCCCCCCCCCCCCCCCACCCTCCGCCTCCCCCCCTCCCCCCTCCATGGCAGGCTTTCGGGCAGCTCGCCATAGGCTGCAGGCAGGATCTTCCAGTCCCACTGTTGTCCACGGCTTGCCTGTCGCGCTGCCGGGGAACCCGCCCCTGAAGGGGTCTCGTTCCTGCTGACGGGAAGGGCTGCAAAACCCTCCCCATTGTCTCAACTCCTAGATCTCTTGCAGCCATAGAAAGTACTTCAGCCAGTATGTCAAACTGCATAAGGCAATGTCATTATAGCCAAGATAAAATAACTTCAGATTTATTTTTTTTGGAAGAACATTAATGATTGACCTTCAGAGAGGGGGAATTGCAGGATAACTGATTAGTCAATCTCAGTCTTGTATTCTTCCACAGGGAATTCCGGGAGTAAGCGGAGAAAAGGGTATTCTTGGTCCAAAAGGACAAAAGGTAATTGGACCATTTACGTGTGCAACATGCTGCTTGAACTGTCAAGAATTGCTACTGAACATTATCACAGCTAAAATGCCTCTTTTGTTAAAGGGATTAATAGGAGATCCAGGCCTTTCTGGGCCACTTGGGGATCAGGGGAAGAAGGTATGTGGAAGAACGTTTCAATGTTGCCTGTTGATAAGATGAGCTTTATGTAGTTTAGTGATTAGTTTTACTTCTGCTGGTTCCTTAAGAACTGGCAAAGCAGCAGAATATATCTGTAATATGAGTGCCAGTTTAAGGGCAGAGTGCATGACTCCCTAATGTTCTGGTTGATGCGCAGGTCCTGTATAAAGTGGACCCCTGGTTTGATTCTGTCCATGCTGCTTTAGGTGAGGTCAGCCAACGACTGGCTTGTACGGTTGTCCCTGAATTGCAGACGACAAACGTTACTTCTCGCCTCTCGTTGCTATGGTTGTCATCGTTCCTGCTGGAATGTGGGCGGTGAAAGTTGAGGGGAGAATTATGCTTGCCTGTGACCTCCCCCATGGACCGACCGAACCCCTGACTGACCTCAATGCCTGGCCTATGCAGAAAGGCTGAGGTGCTAAAGGTCTGAGTGCCTTTAAATCTGACACACAGTAAGAAGTCTTCCAACACCAGATTAAAGTCCAACAGGTTTTTTTCAAATCACTAGCTTTCGTTTCTTCAACCTACCCCTTGAAAAATGAAAATGAAAATCGCTTATTGTCACAAGTAGGCTTTAAATGAAGTTACTGTGAAAAGCCACTAGTCGCCACATTCCGGCGCCTGTTCGGGGAGGCTGGTACAGGAATTGAACCGTGCTGCTGGCCTGCCTTGGTCTGCTTTAAAAGCCAGCGATTTAGCCCTGTGTGCTAAACCAGCCCCTCTTCAGTCACCTGAGGAAGGAGCAGTGCTCTGAAAGCTAGTGATTCAAAACAAACATGTTGGACTTTAACCTGGTTTTGTAAGACACCTTACTGTGCTCACCCCAGTCCAATGCCGGCATCTCCACATCATGGTTTTAGATCTGATGATAATGAAGCTCTTTTTCATTAGCACCACCTAATGGCTTAGTTCAGTATGAACTGAGACCGCATAGATTTCAGTGGGTCCAATGCAATAAATGACAGTCATTAAAATATAAACAGCATAATTAATGTGCATAAAGTCTGCTGAGCAGTTTTAGTATTGATATGTATATATATTATATATTCTAATAAATGTCGTATGAGCCAAAATGTTATCCCTATTGTCAAACACTGCTGGCATCTAAACTCAGTAAAGCCTGTTATATTTAAATAGATTTTGAAAACTACTCTCATGGCTTATCAGATAAATAAATACTTGATGATTCTTATCACCGACAAAAACCGCTAGGTTCATAAATTTGCAGATGTAAGATTCCCTTTGGTAATTAGCAGTAAAGTTATATGGTGATGGGTAAAAGTATGTTCTGAAGGTTTGAATACATTTTTCTGTCTCATTGTTTCAGGGGAAATCAGGACCCGAAGGTTTAGCAGGATTGCCGGGTCGTAGGGGTGAACAGGTAAATACCACACCCTAGATCTAATTGGGTGTTAAATAGAAACAACAGACCTGTGTTCTGCATGAAAGAATGCTGAGTGGCATTGTCACATTTTGGGGTTTGTCAGTTTTGCCTGATATATTTCCTGGTACGGCTTGCCAGCCAATTGCTCCTGTCAGTTTTGCACCCTCTACAATCTGGAGAGTGTCAATTCTGTCCAACGTGCGGGTAAGTGATTAACAGGCCCAGGGCAACCGAGCGCCTTTGTTCTCTGCCCACCAGCGACCAGAATGTATTATGACAGACCACCATCACATAACCTGCTCATCAAATAATAAAACGGATGCACTGCAGAATGCAATGCAGTTTTGCGGCAACACTCCATTTTATTTTCACAAGGTTAAAAACTGAGTTAGCAGAGCCACTCAGTAAAAATAGACGTTTCTCTACACTTATTGATGCACAGAAGTAATAATGATGTGGAGATGCCGGCGTTGGACTGGGGTGAGCACAGTAAGAAGTCTTACAACACCAGGTTAAAGTCCAACAGGTTTGTTTCAAACACGAGCTTTCGGAGCACGGCTCCTTCTTCAGGTGAATGGAAAGGCTTGTTCCAGAAATGTTTATATAGACACAGTCAGAGATGCCCCGGAATGCGAGCACCTGCAGGCAATCAAATCATCAAAGATGCAGAGAGAGAGGTAACTCCAGGTTAAAGAGGTGTGAATTGTCCCAAGCCAGTTCAGTCGGTAGGCCTCTGCAAGTCCAGGCTTGTTGGTGGGGGCCGAATGTAATGCGACATGAATCCCAGATCCCGGTTGAGTCCGCATTCATGCGTGCGGAACTTAGCTATAAGTTTTTGCTCAGCAATTTTGCGTTGTCGCGTCTCCTGAAGGCCTCCTTGTAGAATGCTGACCCGGAGATCAGAGGCTGAATGTCCTTGACTGCTGAAGTGTTCCCCAACTGGAAGGGAACAGTCCTGCCTGTTGATAGTCGCACGATGCCCGTTTATTCGTTGTCGCAGTGTCTGCATGGTCTCGCCAATGTACCACGCTTCGGGACATCCTTTCCTGCAGCGTATGAGGTAGACTACATTGGTCGAGTCGCACGAGTATGCGCCGCGTACCTGGTGGGTGGTGTTTCCACGTGTAATGGTGGTGTCCATGTCGATGATCTGGCATGTCTTGCATAGATTACCCTGGCAGGGTTTTGTGGTGTTGTGGTTGCTGTTCTGAAGGCTGGAAGGCCGCTGCCCTAGACTCGACATGTATGCTCAAGCCGTCAGAAGTCGTGTCAATGCCAGATTCATCACTCGCAATCACAAGGCAGCCTCAAACGTCACCCAAGCACAACGCAACGCCATCCGCACTCTCAAGACCAACCGCAACATCGTCATCAAACCAGCAGACAAAGGAGGGGCCACCGTCATACTGAACAGAACAGACTACTGCAAAGAAGTATACCGACAACTCGACAACCAGGAACACTACAGGCAGTTACCCGCAGATCCAACCAAGGAACACATCCGCCAACTCAGCAGACTGATCAAGACCTTAGATCCAGACCTTCAGAACACCCTACGTGCTCTCATCCCACGTAATCCCCGCATTGGAGATCTCTACTGCCTCCCGAAAATACACAAGGCCAACACACCAGGCCGTCCTATCGTTTCAGGCAATGGGACCCTGTGTGAGAACCTCTCTGGCCACATCGAGGGCATCTTGAAACCCATCGTACAAGGTACACCCAGCTTCTGTCGCGACACGACGGACTTCCTACAGAAACTCAGCACCCATGGACCAGTTGAACCAGGAACATTCCTCGTCACAATGGATGTCTCGGCACTCTACACCAGCATCCCCCATGACGACGGCATTGCTGCAACAGCCTCAGTCCTCAACACCGACAACTGCCAATCTCCAGACGCAATTCTGCAACTCATCCGTTTCATTCTAGACCACAACGTCTTCACCTTCGACAACAAATTCTTCATCCAGACGCACGGAACAGCCATGGGGACCAAATTTGCACCTCAATATGCCAACATCTTCATGCACAAGTTTGAACAGGACTTCCTCACCACACAGGACTTTCAACCGATGCTATACACCAGATACATCGATGACATTTTTTTCCTTTGGACCCACGGCGAGACATCACTGAAACGACTACACGATGACATCAATAAGTTCCATCCCACCATCAAACTCACCATGGACTATTCTCCAAATTCAGTTCCATTCTTGGACACACTCGTCTCCATCAAGGACGGTCACCTCAGCACCTCGCTTTACCGCAAGCCCACAGATAATCTCACGATGCTCCACTTCTCCAGCTTTCACCCGAAACACATTAAAGAAGCCATCCCCTATGGACAAGCCCTCCGTATACACAGGATCTGCTCAGACAAGGAGGAGCGCAACAGACACCTACAGATGCTGAAAGATGCCCTCGTACGAACGGGATATGGCGCTCGACTCATTGATCGACAGTTCCACCGCGCCACAGCAAAAAACCGCACCGACCTCCTCAGAAGACAAACACGGGACACCACTGACAGAGTACCCTTCGTCGTCCAGTACTTTCCTGGGGCGGAGAAACTACGACATCTTCTTCGCAGCCTCCAACACATCATCAGCGAGGATGGACATCTTGCCAAGGTCATCCCCACACCCCCACTACTGGCCTTCAAACAACCGCGCAACCTCAAACAAACCATTGTTTGCAGCAAATTACCCAGCCTTCAGAACAGCAACCACAACACCACAAAACCCTGCCAGGGTAATCTATGCAAGACATGCCAGATCATCGACATGGACACCACCATTACACGTGGAAACACCACCCACCAGGTACGCGGCGCATACTCGTGCGACTCGACCAATGTAGTCTACCTCATACGCTGCAGGAAAGGATGTCCCGAAGCGTGGTACATTGGCGAGACCATGCAGACACTGCGACAACGAATAAACGGGCATCGTGCGACTATCAACAGGCAGGACTGTTCCCTTCCAGTTGGGGAACACTTCAGCAGTCAAGGACATTCAGCCTCTGATCTCCGGGTCAGCATTCTACAAGGAGGCCTTCAGGAGACGCGACAACGCAAAATTGCTGAGCAAAAACTTATAGCTAAGTTCCGCACGCATGAATGCGGACTCAACCGGGATCTGGGATTCATGTCGCATTACATTCGGCCCCCACCAACAAGCCTGGACTTGCAGAGGCCTACCGACTGAACTGGCTTGGGACAATTCACACCTCTTTAACCTGGAGTTACCTCTCTCTCTGCATCTTTGATGATTTGATTGCCTGCAGGTGCTCGCATTCCGGGGCATCTCTGACTGTGTCTATATAAACATTTCTGGAACAAGCCTTTCCATTCACCTGAAGAAGGAGCCGTGCTCCGAAAGCTCGTGTTTGAAACAAACCTGTTGGACTTTAACCTGGTGTTGTAAGACTTCTTACAGAAGTAATAAACCTGCTTTCTTTGTAAATGTATGGAGTGATGTTAAGCTCATCTGCAGTCAAAACTCTGACAGGATCAGATTGGGTACCTATTTTACATCCTGTCCAATTTTACCATCTGATGACATTGATGCACTGGGCAGAGTGTCCTGTGTATTATCAATATGATCCTGTCTGTTTCTCACTGGGCACATTAGATTAAAATTAGAATCATAGAATCCCTGTGGGGCAGAAGGAGGCCATTCGGCTCATCGGGTCTGCACTGACCTTCTAAGGGGGCAGCCTATCTAGGCCCAGCCCCCTGCCCTATCTCCGTAACCCCACCTATCTACACATTCCTAGTTACAAAGGGGCAATTTAGCATGGCCAATCCACCTAACCCATGCATGTTTGGATTACCCATTATTAGAAAAGCTGACGTTTTCTAGAACCGCAACCTGGCCAAGCTTTCTTTTTTTAAGCTAGAATTCACATACTGTATCAAACACAGACAGCCCTTGGACTGTTGCTTCTGTGATTCATTCACCGATTTAAAGCCTCAGTATAATCCCGTGAGAGGAGAGCTGAAATTACTGTGCTGTCAGTCTTGGAGGACTTCAGCTCATCAGCGGCCTTGCCTACTTTCCAAAAGAACTCAGTCATTATCTCAAACTGGGGCTATCCTTTGATCTGACACCAAAGGAGCAGATCAGATACCTCCCATGATTTAAGTATAGTGAATCGCCACTCAACAGTGTTAAGTAAAAGCAACCTCTGACAGTAGCCCTAGCATCCGGATCGTAGCTGTATACAGCTGATAACCTTGAGTTTACTATTGACCTTGATATGAAGAACATAAATATGTGTGGTGATTGTTATGGTTATATATGATGCAATTTAATAGCAATGGGGTACATTTTCCACTCCTGCCCGCTATCGGAATCATCATGGGTGGGTTGGATGATTTGACAGACCATTTAAAGGTCTGTTGACCCTGGTGAGAATTTCTGACTCAGGGCGGGTCCCGACCGGGAAATCTGCCCTATGTTGTTGACAAAATGATGGCATGGTCTTTTTCACAAAATAATATCCATAAACCCTTGCCCAATAATTCAGAATCTTTTTTTAAAATATTTTTACTTGCCATATTTTCATCATTTTCACCATACAAAGGAAAAACAAGAACAACCCAAATATATATAAAAAGAAACAGTCCCACCCAAACCGAAGAAATCCCCAACCAGCAGAATAATTCAGAATCTTGAAACAAATCTTTATTGTACAATGAGTTAAGTCCAAATCGAGTGAACTTCGCCATTGGGAACGTATCATTATAGGTCAATGTAAATATTGCCGCAGTTCCCACGGATGCTCTCCACTTTTGAGAGAGAGCTGACTGGTGGTGATTGAACCCGAGGTTCGCCACACCTCAGGCAAGGATGAGAAAGTGGGACTTCATGAATAACCTCCGCTGGTACGGAAATCGAACCCAGGCTGTAGGTGTCCATCTGCATCACAAACCTGCTGTCCAGCCAACGGAGCTAAACTCTCCAGTATTTCAGCTTTGCTCTTTTATCATAATTTCATATGTTGACTTTTGGCTCACTTGGTTTTGTATGTTGCTGCTCACAGAACACATTTGGGATTGATTGAGGGAAGGAACGTTAAAAAGCTTTATATACTGCAATGAGAATAGTGCATTGTTCTGCCAGAAGGGGTCACTACAACATTGATGAAAACAATGGAATTTTATTATTGTCACTTTTGAGTTTGAAAATGCCAGTAAACATGAAATTAGACAAATGCTTGCTATGTTTGTGGTGATGTTATGGGGAAAAACATTCACAAACATTTAACATACCGTTTAATTCTGACATTATGGGCACATTTGCACTGTTCATTCAGGCACTTGGAGAGTTTCAAATTACCTATTTAGAATAAGGAATGAACAATTAACTACCCAAATTAAAGAATGGTTACAAATGGTTATCGAAGCAACATAGCTTAGTACATTCAATTCAGATATCAAACTATAATGATCCATGAGACCCGAGAAAGAAGTTTCACTTAAGTTTATTATAAACTTGAAGGTTAAGGCAGTTGACCCTGGCTTACAAAGGGTCCCAGTCGGAGACCAGCAAGTGACCCGATCTTGGTTTGGGCTGGTATTTAAGGGATTAAATAATGAGTCCCAGCTGGGCAGACCTCAGCCCACTAGTGGGAAGGTCCGTATTCTGTGGGTCCCACGGGGAGAGTGATCAGTGCATCCCCATGGGCCTCATGAAGGTTATCGCTTCCCTTCCACAACCCCACCCCTCCCCAAATACCGAAATTTCCCCATCCGTGTCCTGCTAATGGGGTCTTCTTCAGCGCTTTGCATTTGGCCACCTGTCTGCCAGCAGCGGAGCCAGGTCTGGGGGGCAGCGAGTCAGGGATCGTCTCTTCCGCACAGAGCGCCGAAGGGCCATTGCTGGGGGCTCACCTTTGACCTCGACGTCCTCTCTGTCCATATCAGAGGCTAAGTCTTGGTTGTCCGGTTAGCTTGGACTTTGGTCGCCGGCAGGCTATGACTCTGGGCTGTACGATGGCACGAAGGATGGTGAGGGTACCGATTCGCCTGGCGTGGTGAAATGGCCTTCTGCAAATGTATTGATGGAAATTGTAAATAAACCTCAGGATGTGATTCACATCCTGAGGCTATATGGATTGGTTTGCAGTCAAAGACATCTGCACACTCTACATCAGGTTCAAGTTATTGACTGAAATTAGGCTGTTGGTGAATGTAAGGAAGGTAAAGGGAACAGAAATAGATTTACATAGCTGATGCCCAGGTCAGATCACTTACTCTTGATTTGATGGCTGAGAGTGGAATTGATTGCTAGCTTTAATTAAAGCTTCAGATTAATTAATTTATTGAAAAATATAGTTTATCTTTATTGAAGCTTTCATCAAATGTAAGAGCATTGTATTAACCAAAAACCTACTGTTCAGTAACGTAGGAACCAAATCCAGCGATCGGGGTAAACCAAATCGGGAGGGGGGGACCAGATCCGGAGGGGGAGGGAGAAACCAAATCTAGGTTCGGGGGGGGGAGGGGGGGGAAAGTAATATAATGGTTGAAACTTAATATACAACAATATTGGATAAAGTGGATTATTGAGAATATAACATGAGAGTAGAGATGTTTTAAAATAATTATCCACTTATAGTAAACATGTTAGTGTTTTAAAGATTTTCCCATGGTGTCAGACTCTATTTTGTATGAGTAACAAAGTGGTATTATTTGTCTACAATGACAGGGTGACAGCGGCAGCCCCGGGGATGAAGGAAAGGAAGGATTGCAAGGATTGCCGGTAAATACTTCTTACGCTAATTAATACCGTCCTGTTCGATTAAAGCTTGAAATTGTTTGCTGCATTTTAATCATTGGCTGAGCCATCTGATTAAAGTTCGATTACTGTTTAAAAAATGGATACAGTCAACTCATTCGGTCCATGCACTGCCCAAAGCAAGATCCCAGCTACTGTCCATGCTTGGTGTCTGGTCCACTGGGGCTGGGGCAACAGGTCTCTGGGGATCAATATGGGGGAATGAGAAAACAGGCATGGAACGTGGTTGTGATTGACATCCATCGCTGCTGGGAAAACCGCACATGTGGACATCTTCTGAGGACAAATACAGGCATAATTGTGATGTCTCTACATCTGAACTGCCAGCCAAAATTGCTGGAGCCCATACAAGAAGCATGGTACCTCTGGTGGCATGTCGGAGGTGACATACTTATCAAAAATTCAGAGAAGGAGAAAACTTAGTGGCTGAGAGATTTTCAAAAAAGTAAACTAAACGAAAGAGAATGTTTTTTATCTGGACAATACGGGCTGGATTTTCAGCAGCCCGTGTCGAAATCGCGTTCGGCGCTGGGGTGGAGAATCCAGTACCACGCATTAAATCGGGACCAGCGCTGGTTCAGAGATTTCCCCCCCCCCCCCCCCCCCCCCGACTCCCAAAAGCGGCGTACTTAGGGAGTGCACCACGCCGTGTATCCACCACTGGAGGCCATTGCCAGAGACCCGCCCCGCTTTTGTCCTAACGGCGTGGACCATTCATGGTACTGCCATTCGGGATTTTGAGAGGCAGGTGAAGGAATAACCAACTGAGATCCAGGCCCATACACCATCGGGGCTGAGGGCGACAGAAATAACGTCGACAAAATAATTGTTGTAGCAAGTAAAAACAACTCTCAAGTAAATACTTGGACACTGTACAGTTTGTAACGGGGCTTCGGCGAGTCATCCATTCAATCTCGACAGCCGCGAGTGCAAGTAAAAGGGTTCTTAAAAACAGTCATTGAACAACTGTGAATTACTGGGGTCAAATGGAGAATCAGTACACTTACCGTTATAATGGGTAGAGTTGCAGAGGCTGCGCATGAGGCACAAAAACAGGCCGCTGGATCGTGAATCTACGACGCTGCCGGCTCTGCAACCTACTGCTCGGGAATCGATAGCGAGGCACAGAAACGGTTAGTCTGCTTTAAACAGAGAGAAAATAAATGGCAGGGAAGACAGGTTGAGGGCTGAGTAGCACAGGTCTGGGAGCAGCAATCTAATACTGGCAGGAAGAAAAGGCGCTATGGACACATTTGATGAGGAAGAGGAGAGATGGACCTCTTATGAGGAAAGGTTCCAGTTTTCCTTAAAGCCAATTAGACACCAGCAGGCCTGCAAACTTAGACCTTTCTCAGGTCAGTTGAGAGGAAAACATTTATGTTGTTACAGAATCCATTGCACCCAGCTAAACCTGGAGACAAATCATACGATGAGTTAATGACTTTCTTGCAAGAATATTTCTCTCCTCTTCTACTATTAATAGCTGAAAGATTCTGCTTTCACCATATTGCACGAGAAAGGGAAACACCTTTCACAATTTGTTGCATCACTGTGAAAGCTAGCAAAGTACTAAGAATTTGGCCAGACTTTGGATGATACATTCCCTAACCGATCAGTTTGTGGCCTCAGGAATGAAGTCACCAAAAGGAAATTGTTAACTAAAGGGACATTAACCATAAAATCTGCAACAGAAATTGCAACGTCTATGGAAATTGCTGCAGGAGAAACTTTGTTGATTGTAATTGAAACTAAAGTCCATAAGTTGGAGTCTGTGGTCCACCAAGAACCCACCATGTCATCACTGCAACCACATGGGACATATGGCTGGAGACTGCTGGAGCAAGGAGAAAGAAATGCAAAAATTGTGGTAAAGTTGGTCACATTGCCAAGGCATGTTGGTCACACCAGCCTTCATCAGCATAAAAGAAGTGTACTAAGAAAAATACCGCAAAGTCTACAGGATAAGTTTATCAGTTAAGTGGTCCAACTGAAGACTCACCGAGTACCATGGTCAAGTCAGCTGAAGGAACTTAAGCTCAGCATTTTAGCAATACAAGGAGACCAACAATGATTCAGGGTCAGATACAGTTCCTGAGTTAGCTTCACCAGATGTGACACCGAGTAGTGTACAGGAAGACACCCCTAGTAACCCTAAAAGGCCACATTCCTGAACATCGGATTCGGCCATAAAGGGGACAGAGGACCATCCAAGATATTATCTCACAAATGTACAAACGTATCCATAACATAACAATGTTAGTTAGGGGCTGGTTTAGCACAGTGCTAAATCGCTGGCTTTGAAAGCAGACCAAGGCAGGCCAGCAGCACGGTTCAATTCCCGTACCAGCCTC
Organism: Scyliorhinus canicula; assembly: GCF_902713615.1. Classification (NCBI taxonomy): domain Eukaryota; kingdom Metazoa; phylum Chordata; class Chondrichthyes; order Carcharhiniformes; family Scyliorhinidae; genus Scyliorhinus; species Scyliorhinus canicula. Next base: position 35,363,653 of record NC_052166.1, on the reverse strand, counting down.
CCCGAACAGGCGCCGGAATGTGACGACTAGGGGCTTTTCACAGCAACTTCATTTGAAGCCTACTTGTGACAATAAGCGATTTTCATTCATTTTCATGGTGTGCTGGATCTGTGCTGGTGTTTGGTTAAGTAAAAATGCCGGGCGCATGAGAGGAGTAAAAGGGGGAGTGTTATCTATCAGAGTAACACCACTGGCTAGCGTAATATCACGTGTTATGCAATGACATCATCAGGGAATTTTGTGGGCTTTTGTGGAGTTTACCATTGTACCCTGTCTGAGCAGAATCTCATAAACAAACCCCTTGCACTATGATATAGAAACTCGACGTATGCCACCTCCTGATTCTTTCTCTTTGACTACAACAAAGAATACAGCATTTTCTAAAAATCTGTTTATAAGAGAGTGGCATATGTCAGGTTGCATAATTTTATTTCATGGCAATAAAACTGCTGCTGTTTTTTGCTTCATTGCAGGGTCTACTTGGAGCAAAGGTAAGCAGTCACGTACCAGTTTAGGGTCTGTACAACATATCTAGACACAAGGTTGATTATTTATGAAGTTAAAAGTGCATCAAGGTTAAAAGCATTCAAAGTTTTCTCAAGATCAAGTAGAAATTGCCCCAGACTTGTGGATTACTGGACTGCCTTCTTCGAGGCTATGTCCAAAGTGGTGGGGGTGAGGGTGGAGCCATGCCCGATAGTGGCGGTCTTCGGGGTTTCAGACCAGCCAGATCTATTCCTGGGGAGGAGGGCAGACACCCTTGCCTTTGCCTCCCTGATCGCCCGCCGTAGAATCCTGTTTGGCTGGCGGTCAGCAGCACCGCCCAGAGCTGCAGACTGGCTGTCCGACCTCTCGGAATCTCTCCAAATGGAGAAAATCAAATTCGCCATCCGAGGGTCAGACGACGGCTTCCATAGAACGTGGGAGCCATTCATGCAACTGTTCCGGGACCTGTTTGTGGCCAACGTACAAAAGGAAGAATAGCCGGGTGGCCAAGAATCAGGGGAAAATGGACGGGAATCGGGGGAAGGTAGCCGGGGGCGGGGGGGGGGGGGGGGGTTACGGGTTCGTTATGGGGGTTTGATGGCAAGCTAAGGCCCAAAACCAAACTATAAACTCACAAATTCAGACCACAGAAGAAGAACTCAATTCTTTAATTATGGTTATAATTGGTTTAAAACACATTCAGTGATTAGGATTGAATTTCCAGCCACTATCCTTTCAGACACTACATTACATCGAGGAGTTAAATGCTGTCACTCCCTCTTTTTGTCAGCCGAAAGCATTGAACTGAATTTGATGCGATCAGGAGCTGTCAATCATAGCTAGATGTTTATAAACATTCAGGTTAGGTTCTAAGCAGGTTACTTGAGATGCATTCTCAAGTGGAGGGGTGCATGTTTGGGGAGAGGGGTGATCCTGCAATTCCTGTCCTTGGGGAGAGGATGCCCCTGCTGTCAGTGGCGGGAACAGGATTAGCTTTGTGAGGTGGGAGAGAGCCAGCCGACAGAACTTGCTATTGGGTCACCTAGTAACACTGGCCAGATAGTGGGATTCAGAACTTGAATCCCTTCCGCTCCCCGCCATGTATAAATCTGTATGGTAAGGGAGAGGGAATCACTTCTGGGTGCTGCTCCTAACGCCAGCACTATTCAGAAACAATTCAGCTCTGGCAGGAGAGATTAGGCCGGGATTCTCCATCTGTCACAATTCACTGTTCCTGCCGGCAGTGCATCCCCGCCCATGGGTTTCCCTGTAGTGTGGGGTGGCTTCAATAGGAAATCCCATTGAGCAGTGGCGGGAGTAATGAATCCCATTAGCAGGGAAAGAAGCGACGCCGGGAAACACGGGACTGGGGAATCGGAGAATCAAGCGCATAATCTCCCAAATGAATAATCCAGCCCAATAATGCTTTCCCTTAGTAGTTTGCATTCCAAACTCCAGTCCAGGTTTTCCAAATAACACTATTAAACAAAGCTTCTGCTCCATATTTAACAGCGCATCCAGTCCATGTTTTACAAATCCCTCTTCTGGATTTCTTTGCCTTGACTGTTGGAAAGCTTTTCACAATTGCTTTAACTCTTGAATCCCAGTCTGTTTGAAAATGGCATCAATCCTTTAATTTACCTCTGAAGTCCACTTTCTCTCTCTAAACCTGGGCACTGCAAATGTTGCTTCAACTCAGAACATTTACTTTTCCTTGATTCTTCTGAACAATACCTTTGTCTCTGTTCTCTAAGCTCCAGTCATCTTAGACATTCTTTCTGTCCCTCATCCCTTGTTATCTGGACTGTAGCTGGTACTTTAGGAAGTCTGCTTCTTTACAGCTCCCGTCCCACCCAGTTTTTCTTCTGGAAGAGTTGAGAAATGTTCACTCCCCAAAGTCATGTCACCAACAGCAATATATCCAGCTAAAACATCCAAGAGCCTCCAGTTGCTGAGCAATCCCTGCCACTACAATTTATTCTTCATGCCGTAAGCACAATAGAATCACATATGGAATTGAAACCAAACCCCAAATAGACAAACACCTTTGTCCAGCATGAAACGAACTATGGGTGAGATTCTCCAGTCCTTAAGCTGCACGTTTTTTGGCGGCCGTCGGAGGCCCCCATTGCCAGAACTCCGCAATGGAAATTGCAGAACACACTTACTGCCCTGATTTTAGCCCTTGTTGAAGTCTACTCTTTTGCTGAGGGTGTGAAAATGGAAATACGGGTGCCCCAAGTGGCTCAATAGAGGCCAGATGGAATTTTGAAGCACCAATGGTCCCAGACATGATTTGCCAATTAAATAATTGTTTCTCAAGCAAGCACACCCATCATGCTCAATCCTGGGATTGCCACCATCATTCTTCTGTTGCTCACCGTGGCTAGCTCCATTCCTTGACAAAGCTCCAGAAATTTCCGCTCTACTGATAGGGAAGGTGCACTTGTTTATTGCAGGCGGCTTGTTAATTAGGCCCAGCTAGGATTAGGCCCCTGACCATTTCCATTGGGGAAGGAGTCTCCTTGTCCTCTCGATGGATGCAGTCATACGGAAATCTATACTAGAAGGTGAGAGAATTGGCAGAGAAAATTGTCAGCACAAATAAAAAGGTCGAGGGTGGGCAGGGGGTTGTGGGAGGGGGGGGGGGGGGGTTGTGCAGGGGTGCAGGGAAACCAAGCACTTAATAATAGTTAAACATTTAACCTGATCGTTGATGGCTACTGTGTGTCAAAATGTAGCTTCTCATCATGCACCACGTTATGGTATTGTATTGTTTAACTGCCACCATAGTTGTACATTTAGTTATCAATAATAAGTAGAACCCTTAGCAATATAATAAAATAAATGATTAACACTGTCAATGGTTCTCAGGGGCTTAAAGGATTTCCAGGGATGCCAGGGACAAAAGGCATTACGGGACCACCAGTAAGTAACAATTTTGTTCTGTGCCTACAGACCCATATCCATCGGTATATTTCCACATTAGTCTAACTTATCTCCCTCAGTGCTTTTTATCTTTGTGATCATTGTGCTTGCAGCATATTTTTTGCTCTGGAAAGGAGAAGGGGAGGAGGGTGGTTGGATAGGAAGGAGAATGGGACACAGTTAATGAGGTGGGGTCTCCTCTCGATATTTTAGTAACCAACAGTGGCCAGCTCTTTCTGTTTGGGGGAGGTATTTGAAATCAGTAGAGTTGCATGGGAACAATTTGAGCTTTCCTTCAGTGGCATAATCAGAGAAGCTTAAAGTCGATGAGTTCCTGCCGAGACAGTCTTTTTCGGAATCACGCAATTGAATATGTAATAGAGGCAAGACTTTTGAGCAAGAAGTACTCCCCTAACAATTCCCTTTTAGCATATATTTACTGCACATGAATATAATATGCTCTATTAATACTGAATAGGAATTAAATTCTGCAATCAGTTGCCATGGACGTGCAGGATAGTCAGTAGCTGTAAAGCGAAGAGAAAGGTCGGGCTTTCAATGCACACCTCTTGTCAAAAGTGAATGAAATTCGTGGATTGAATGACCTGCAACCTTATTAAAAGAAAAAAGCAGGAAATTGTTCAGCGATAATCAAACAATATTGCTCATGTGGTGTGAAGATGTGTAAATATGCTAAAATTACATTGAAATTGAAAGCAATCAGCATTTGACACCTGACTTTGCTGTGAACACTCTCCCTGAATAGAAGTGCACTGTTGAACATGACTATCGAACATGTGCCAGGTTCCATGGTAGAATGTTTATGAGGAAACCCAAGACCAGGTGGGGTGTAATGGTGGCATAGTGGTTAGCACTGCCGCCTCAGCACCAGGGACCTGGGTTCAATTTCAGCCTTGGGTGACTGCCTGTGTGGAGTTTGCACTTCCTCTCTGTGTCTGCGTAGGTTTCGTCTGGGTGCTCCGGTTTCCTCACAATGTCCAAAGTGTGCAGGGTGGGTGGGGTAACCGGGATAGGGCAGGTGAGTGGGCCTAGGTAAGGTGATCTTTCAGAGGGTCAGTGCAGTCTCGATGGGCCGAAGGGCCTCCTTCGGCATTGGAGGAGATCTATGTTCTAAGTTATAGAGCATGTCAAACAGTGAGCCTATACAACCAACAAAATACTTTTTGAACTGTAAGTTGTCAATGTACTAATTATCTCTGTGTATGGCAATTACCTTGTTAAGTGAATGGCTAGTCAAACATATGACATTGATTATCCTATAAATACAGACAGCTGTCACATTTTGGTGTGAAAGCTTCTTGTGTGTTAGTAGCTATGAGGAAGTCTGACAATAAACTGGTTAGGTTTAGGTGGTTGGTTTAGGTGGTTAGGTTTAGGTTGGTTAGGTGCTAGTTAGGTGGATTGGCCATGCTAAATTGCCCGCAGTGTCCTAAAAAGTAAGGTTAAGGCGGGGGGGGGGGGGGGGGGTTGTTGGGTTACGGGTATAGGGTGGATACGTGGGTTTGAGTAGGGTGATCATTGCTCGGCACAACATCGAGGGCCGAAGGGCCTGTTCTGTACTGTACTGTTCTATGTTCTATGTTCTAAACCAACTTGAACCTGAAAGGCTAGGCTGGATTTATTCTTCCACCGTAGCCCCTGGTTGTAAGTAACATAAGTAACAGTTTAGTATAGCCCTGGGCAGGAGAGAGTGGATGGGGCGACCACTTGCTACATATTTGCTCATTCCCATCATTGGGTCAACCAACCAATGAAAAATCCCAATATTAGTTGCTAATCTCGAATGCGGAGATAGGCAGGTATTCAAGTCACTAATTTGGACTCGAGGCAAAAATCAGAAGGCATAGTAGTGAATTGATTGCGTAACAAGAATGTTTATATTTCTTTTAGGGTCTTCCTGGTCCTCCTGGCCTACCGGGGCCTTCACTGAAGATTTCTGAAGAAGAATTCCAGGTATGCGGTGTATTTGGTCTTTACATGATCTCCACGTGCAACATAAATATTCTAGTTCGAAGGTACTGCTGGAAAATTGTTCCATTGGCATCAACAATGCCTCCTCACTTTGACTTGAAATGTTTCGGCAGGCTTTGCTATCATGGGGACATCACTGCTGCCCCAACTGTCATCCATGCATAGGCATTTAGAATAGCAAATTGCACAGGGAGGAGGAAACAGTCACAGATTCTTTTTTTCTATTTCTTTCAGTTGATCCACCTCTCAGTTGTAACACCTCTCCTGTTGTTACTGAGCTTCTGGCTCTGTGTAAATAGTGTCGAAGCCTTCCTGATCTGTGTGGCTCAGTTGCATACCTGGCAACATGTAACCTGTCAACATCACGAATTACACAAAACTCTGCAGTTCTTTCAACTGTCCCCCATTTCACTCAGGATGTGTCAGCTATTAAGTAGCATAGCTTAAAAAGAAGACGTGACAGCTCAAAACCCCCCCAGGCTTGAGAAAGCAAATGGGTTCAGAATAAATCATGTTGGACTCGAAATATTCGGTAGGGGGTGAGCTGCCGGCGGGAAAAGAGAATGCCAACGGCCAGAAAATACCTGAGGTTAAGGGGATGGATAGAGCTGGGCGAGTGGGCCGAGGTAGGGTCATCTGTCAGAGGTTGGGTGTACACGGGCTGAACGGCCTCATTCTGCACAACGAACATTGACTGAAGAAAATGAGTATCTCATGAATAGGCTGCATTAGTGGCACCACCCTAGGAAATTAGCAAAAGTTGTAGATGTCAATAAGCACCCAACATTAAATTCTGTGGGATGTTATCCAAATACCCAAATGAGTGCTGGGGGTAAAAAGGAGATGGTGGAGGTACGGATGTTTGCATCGCCTCTCAATATCCAAGCACAGTTTTGAGTAATAGTCCTCTGCTACCCCATCCAACAACCCCCCAACCCCCTACATTTTGATGGTCTCAACCACAAACCTTGTTAATTAACACCGGGTTGTATCAGAGCAGTCTCTGTCTTCAGCCTTGAATAAACTAAGTGACATTTTTACACCTCCAAACTAATAGCCAAGTGTGCAATAAATGCTAACACTCGGGGTGCTTCTGGGAAAACACACGGCTGCAATTTTTTGCTTTGTGATCTATTTTCTTGCCTTCTGTTTACAGCTACTTTTGAGCAAAGCTCGCGGTGCAGATTCACAGATTATCTGGAAAGCTCTGGAGACGTTAAACATGGAGATTCGGTATATTGTTGCGCCGCCCACTGGAACCAAGGACAACCCTGCCTCAACCTGTAAAGAACTGAAGTTATGTCAGCCACAGCTCCATGATGGTAAGGGCCCCAGAGAACCATGTTTTCCCCCAACACAGTTGGTTCCCTTCCACTCCGCGTGCCTATCCACTACTGGTTGAAACTGAGACATTTGACATAGTTCATATGTATGATATGATATTGACGAATCTTCTAATGTTTCAGCAAACTGGAGAAAATCCATAAACCCATGATTATTTTGTGAGAGTATAAAGTCGTTCAGACATGAAGGACGGGAATCTCTGACCCCCCCGCTGGGTCAGAGAATCCCCCAGGGGGCGGCGTGAATCCCGCTCCGACGCCAGCTGCCGTATTCTCCGGTGCCGATTTTCAGGCGGGGTGAGGATCACGCTGCGCAGGTCGGAGGCTGTTGGCAACAGCCCCCCCGGCAATTCTCCGGGCCCCGATGGGCCGAGCGGCCGTCGGTTTCTGGCCAGTCCCGCCGGTGTGGATTGAACATGGTCCCACATGGCGGGACCTGGCTGATAGGCCAGCTGGTGCGGTCCTTAGGGAGCACGCGAGGGGATCTGGCACCGGGGGCGGCCCCCCACGGTGGCCTGGCCCGCGGTTGGGGCCCACCGATCTGCGGGCGGGCCTGTGCTCTGGGCACTCCTTCCTTCTGCACCAGCCCCTGTAGGGCTCTGCCATGGCCGGCGCGGAGAACACACCCCCCCGCGCATGCGGTATAATGCACCGGCCGCTCTGCACATGCGCGGAATCACGCCGACGGTTCTGCGCATGCGCTAACACGCAATGGCTCTTTGGTTACAGTTGGCACGCCACCAACCACTCCTCTGCTGGCCCCGCCCCTCGCCAGTGACATAACCAGGAACCACATTTGGATGCATTTAAATAAATTTAAGTGTATTTGTAAGGCTTCCCCACATATGTTGCCGCAAGTAGGAAACTGCCCCCTCGCCGAGATTTACAACAGCTGTTGCAAAATGGGAGAAATAGCAGAGGGGAGCCCACCAAAGGTACAAAGATAAACGTAATGCCCGGGGGGGGGAGAGGGTTGTGCCAGGACTGCACCCAGCCAGGGTGGCACCACTGGGCAGCACTGCCAGGGGGCTGTGCCGGGTGTTGGGGCAGGCCCTCTGGGGAACCCTATTTGGGCATTTCCATTATGTGTCGGGAGGGGCTAGCCCAGTGCTTCTGTGAGTGTGGGGGAGAGGGAGTCACCTCAGTGTTTGTGTGTGGGGTGATTGTGTGTGTGGGGATTGTTGCCTCAGTACATATTGTGGGAGAGGTGGGAGGTGGTTGCTTTGGTGATTGTTTGGGGAGTGGTCACCCCACTGCTTGTGTGTGGAGGTGTTGGCTGCCTCAGTGCTTGAGTGGGAGGGGGGTGTTCGAGGGGATTGGCCCGGTGCTTGGGAGAGCGGGGGTGGCTGCCCTGGTGATTGTGTGTGTGGGGGGTGGGGAAATGCCTCAGTTCTTTGTGTGTGGAGGGGGTGAGGGTGGTTGCCCTTCCCCCTGTGCTTGTGTGGAGCACGGGAGGGGGGGGGGGGGGTTTGCCCCAGCACTTGCTGAGCGTGTGGAGATGGAGGCAAGGGTGTGCCTGGTGCTTGAGTGGGGAGGGGCGGGGGGAACTGGTGGGGGGTGGGGGATGTCCTAGTGCTTGTGTGTATGGGTAGAGGGGATTTGACCCGCTGTATGTGTTGAGGGAGGGGGATGGAATTGGGTGGTGGTGGCTCTGGTTTGTGTGTATGGGAGGATGGGTGGGGGGTTGGAGGCTGGTGCTTGTATGTGTGTGAAGGGGGGATAACCGAAGTAATTGTGCAAGGATGTGAGGGTTGCCCTGTGTCTGTGGGCAGGTGGGGGAAGAGTTCCTTTTTAATGCAGTTTAAGGAACCCTTTAAAAAGGTTGCCTTGATCTCTCTGGAGCTGGTTTTTTCACTCCATCATGCCCCACCCTACACGGATGATGGCAAAAATCACACCGCAGTTGTAGCTGGAGGTCTACTCACCAGTTTTCCTGCCCCTGCCAGTACTCGAGTGCAAGATTCCACCCAAGATTTTGAGTCTATTTGACCCTTCCTCAGAGCTGAAGAGAGGGAGAAATGTGATGGATTATACAATGTATGGGGGGGGGGGGGGGGGGGGGGGGGCATCTGGAGCAGAGTCAGTGATAAATTGCAGAAAAGGTAGGTCACAAGACAAATGCAATGTGAACGGCTACAGAAGGTGCTGATAGCTGCATAAAGGTAAGATATCCGAATGTGTTAATAGGAGGACAAAGGTCAGTGCTTGAAGAAAGCAAATCTTAAACACATGTGACAGGTGGTACAAGGGTCCAACAGGCCGTCCAACGAGTTGTGTTGGGGCAAAAATGTGCATGTGTGTTTTATCTTTGTGTGCTTGTGGTGTTGATGGCTCTCTAAGTGACCTCCTGTACTGAAACAATGTGAGTTCCCCAATGATTGTGTAAAGTATTATCAGGTAAGCAAATAATGCAAGCGGCAATCTTTTGTGTAAGATTACCAGGTCTAGTGGGCAGCACGGTGGTGCAGTGGTTAGCACTGCTGCCTCATGGCGCCGAGGTCCCAGGTTTGATCCCGGCTCTGGGTCACTGTCTGTGTGGCGTTTGCACATTCTCCTCCTTTCTGCGTGGGTTTCGCCCCCAAACCCAAAGATGTGCAGGGTAGGTGGATTGGCCATGCGAAATAGCCCCTTAATTCGAAAAAATTAATTGGGTACTCTAAATTTTTTTTTAAAAGATGAGCAGGTCTAGCAGAGAATTGGGAGGAGAATGCAGCAAGGGAGGCAAGACACAGGAGAACGTGGATTTGAAATGACACAGTTCAACCAGTTTCTGGGTGTTCAGCACATTCGCAGTGAATCACTTGTCTGTCATTTTGGTGGAGGATTTGATCAATTTAAAATGAACAACGTTCAATACTTGCAATAATGTGGCATTATTCCGTCCCATAACTGGAACTATCATCTTCCCTCGGTATAATTGCAAGGCCTGCATCACAGCATAGGAGCTTATTCCAGTCTATCCACTTACAGGATCATTTATAGAAATAAAGATTAAAACCTTTTGCCAGTTTCGGACATTCCAAAATACTTCACAGCCAATGAGGAACGTTTGAAGTGCAGTCACTGTTGCAACACAGGAAGAAGTCTTACAACACCAGGTTAAAGTCCAACATGTTTGTTTCAAACACTAGCTTTCGGAGCACTGCTCCTTCCTCAGGTGAATGAAGAGGTATGTTTCACCTGAGGAAGGAGCAGTGCTTCGAAAGCTAGTGTTTGAAACAAACATGTTGGACTTTAACCTGGTGTTGTAAGACTTCTTACTGTGCTCACCCCAGTCCAACGCCAGCATCTCCACATCGTAACACAGGAAGGAAGAGCAGGGTGATGTAGTATCAACGGAAAGATGCAACTGCAAATGTTGACAATTGTGTCATTGAATAGAATGTTCCGGAAATTAAACACAATTTATTTCAGTAAATTTAAATTTTTCTTTGCGAAAGAACAAATGGAAATAACTGCAAAAATGAGGCTAATGCGTGGCTAAAGATAGTGGCACAAAATACCTTAAATGTCCAAGCAAAGGCCAGACTGTAAGGCCACGTTGTTCTCCACTATTATCCATTTTGATGCAAGTATAAAGATTTATACCAACAACAACCACATTTTTTGTACGTCAAATGGTAAATTTGAAATTATTTAAATCTTAATTGGCGACAATCAGTGGCAGACAGCCAACATTAAAATGGTGTGATTTGACTTGTTTTCTTTGTTCTTCACTAGGCTTCTATTATATCGACCCCAATCAGGGTTGCCCCTATGATGCACTTCTTGTTTACTGCAACTTTACAGCTGATGGAGCAACTTGTTTGCCAACTGTGGAAAATGAGGTACTAAGGGCATAGAAAATGAATGGAAAGATCCCATCATAAATTGTGGCATTATTCCGTTCTAGATCTGGAACTATCTCCTGTTGTCAACATGCCTGCCCGTTAGTAATGGCGGCGTTGTTCGATTGTGGAGATCGCAGCTTTGAGCTAGATCTTCTTCACCCAGGTAATCGGTGGAGGAAAGTTGAGCTGGGTGCTTTTCCACTGAAAGTGATATCAGGCATGTGTGAAGGATTTTTCAGATTTGGCCAACAATATCATAATATAATGCAAATATCCCGATTAAATCATACAATGGCCAGACTCTCTGTTTGGGAGACTAAGTTCTCCCGCTGGAATAGAATCGCTCCTGGTCTGCGCTGGTACAAGGACCGGCGCCCAGGAATGATTCATTCTCCCTTGCCATGCAATGGTATGCATGGAGGGCGGTTCCTGGGGTCCATTACGAATCCCGCTATCGGGCCATCATTTTGAGCGGGCAGCCCAAATCCAAGGTCTAGCAGCTGGACTCCTCCACCCTGACAATGCAGATCCTGCCCCCCTGCCCACTAATGAGTGACGACATCCTTCCCACCCCACCATCATGGGAAATTGTTGGATCACTCCTCACATAGCATGCATGCATGAGAGTGACCCAACCCCCCCCCCCCCCCCACCCGAGGCCCCTCCCATATCAGAGACCCCTACCCATATCAGTGATGTCTGCCTGGAAGCTAAAGAGCAGTCTAACTGCTTTTGAACTTGCCTGTTCCTTATACCTCAGCCAGAAGTGTAGAAAGCAGCAGCTGTTACTTCATAGAAAGCCAAAACACATCACATGGCTTTGAAGCCCCTCAGATCCTTTGATCTGTGAGCCTTCTATTCGCTTTCAAAAGAAATAGCTTTTAGAAGGCTGCAATTGACAGCATAATAGCTACCCGACAGCCAGGTGTCTGGATTGTTTATTTGCATCTCCCTTCATGCTTCAATGCATCTCAAGCACCCTACTGGCAACCAAATCACAATGTTTATAAACATCAAGGAGATAAGTGCTTTCACTTCCTCTTTTTCTGAGCAGAAAGCACTTAACAGCTTTTAATGTGGTGACAGCCTGTCAATCATAGCTAGTTGTCTGCTTCCTCATTCAGTTGGCTCATGACTTAACTTTTACATCATCTCCACTTCACCACCCCATCCGCCCAAACCTTTACCCTTGATTCCCTTTTGCAATAGATTTTTGTACTGATCGTGGCATGTTAAGAGATTAGAATGTTAATGTAACAAAGTAAGCAGTGTGGCCAAAGACAACTGGGAACAGGGAACAGATTGCCCAAGTAGGGTGGGGGGGGGGGGGGGGGTGGGAGAGGAGGGGGGGGGGGGGGAGGGGGTGGTACAATGATGAGAAAAAAAGATAGATGGAAGAAATGAAAATAACTGGATAAAAATGGAGTGAAGGGGGAGGGGAGAGTTTAGTCTGAAATTGTTGAAGTCAGTGTTAAGCTCAGAAGGCTGTAACATGCCTAATCGGAAGATGAGGTGCTTTCCTCAGGTTTTAGTTGGGCTTCACTGGAACATTGCAGCAGGCCATGCACGGACATGTGTACAATAGAGCAGGACGGTGAGTTGAAATGGCAAGTGACAGGAAAGTCTGGGTCCTGCTTGCGGACAGACCAAATGTTGTGCCAAGTGGTCACCCTATCTCTCCAACGTGGAGCATTGGGAGCAGCAAATGCAACAGACCAGATTGAAGGAGGTGCACATGATGTGCTACCTCGCTCGAAAAGAGTGTTTAGCCCCTTGGATGGTGAGCAGGGAGGAGGTAAAGGGGCAGGGCACATCCTCTGGGAGGTGCATGCCGTGGGAGACCAGTTGTAATTCGCACTGGCAATTATCTAACAGGGAGAGATAATCAGGCATGGAGGCCTGGTAATGAGGTTCAAATTTATTAAAATGGTGTCTTTGATGTTGAATGTCGGGATCCCCATTACGTTAGGGGGGGGGTGTGGAGTGTGAGGACAATCACGACAAGACTTCCCTCCAACGTAAAATGCAATTTAGGCCACTCACGAGATTTCATCTCCCGCCATCAAACCTGCCCATAGAGGACGGCAGCAGAAAATCCCATCCCAAGTTGGATTAATTGAGATTAATCTTTGAAAGAGATGGTGCAGTCAAGATGGACCAAACTGCCTTCTTCAGTGTATCACTCTGAATGAAGAGACTTAATGTAGGAAAACAGTTTTATTTGTTCAGATTTTGCTGAAGGGCAATTATTGGAAATTATTGATTATTTTCAAAATATTATCCAGGTACCTACAAAAGGCTGGTTCAAAGATAAGTCAAAGAAAAGTGCCCATCAGTGGTTCAGCTCCACAGAGGGAGGATTTATGGTGAGATAACTCTATAATCTGAGATTTAAAATGTTAATTTAAAAAGAACCACACCGTAACCTGGGGTTCAGTATCAAGCATCATACTTCCCACACCTTATCACAATTTTGTATTTCCAGTTTGAATATCCTGGAGTGAACATTGTGCAGCTTCGTTTCTTGAAACTTCACAGCACATATGCCACCCAAAAAGTAACCTACAAGTGTAAACCGGGTCTCAGTTCATTCAAGATGAATATAACTGATCACAGAATGATTCAATTCATGGGTGATAATCAGAAGAAAATATATAATGGACACAAAGGCTTTTCGATCAATTTTGATGGATGCTCAGTAAGCTTTCAGTAATTTATTTAATCATGTCGTAGTCTTTTAAATGTCAAGCACTATATTAAAATGCAAGAATATTGTATTCTGAAACAAGGTCTTCCAACAATGAGGTCGTGAAAACTCCTAAATAATCTTAGAATCATAGAAATTACAGTGCAGAAGAGGCCATTCAGCCCATCGGGTCTGCACCGGTCCTTGGAAAGAGCACACTGTAAAGGCCACGTTTCCACCTTAACCCTGTAACCCAGTGCCCCCACCTAACCTTTTAGACACTATGGGGTAAATTAGCACAGCCAATCCACCTAATCTGCAGTTCTTTTGGACAGTGGGAGGAAACACAAGAACCCAGAGGAAACCCACACAGACACGGGTTAAAATGCAAACTCCACATAGTCACCCGAGGCCGGAATTGAACCCAGGACCCTGGCGTGTGAGGCAGCGGTGCTAACCACGGTGCTACCCTGCCGCCCATAACAATGAATCCGTGTTGAATCTTTCCCCGTTCAACGGCTTAAGAAAATGTTACCGAGGGGAGATGCGGATTGCAAGTCCTTTGTTTTTCCTCTTATAAATAAGGGACGCGATTCTCCGCAACCACGATGTGTGGGAGAATAGCGGGAGGTCTGCTCCCGCACCTCCCGCTATTCTCCCACCTGCCCCAAAATGGCGTGTCCGGTTTTGCGAGACGCCACTCGGAGAAACGCGGGCCGCCATTTTTAACGGCGACCAGCGATTCTCAAGCCCGGATGGGCCGAGCGGCCTGCCGTTCCCGACCTGTTCACGACGGCGGCAACCACACCTGGTTGCCGCCGTCGTGAACATGGCGCGCCAGGTAAGTGTGGGGCCTGTGGGGGCGGATTGGGGATCGAGCACCATGACCATGCTCGGGAGGGGACGGGTCCACGATCGGTGCCCACCGATCGTCGGCCCGGCGTCTCAAGGGGACGCACTCTTTTCCCTCCGCTGCCCCGCAAGATCAAGCCGCCACGTCTTGCGGGGCGGCTGAGGGGAAAGACGGCAACCGCGCATGCGCGGGTTTAGAGCTTCCCAACCCACGCATGCACGGCTGACGTCATTAGGCGCTGCCGCGGCATCATTCTTGGCGCGCCAGGCCTTGAAGCCAGGGACAAGGCCCGGCGGCCGAGTTTCCCAGTACCGCCCTCCTATCCCCCCGGGGAGGGGAGAATAGGTGGCCGGGAAAGGCTTCCGACGCCGTCGTGAACCTCTCCGGGTTTCACAACAGCGTCGGGCCTTGCGGAGAATTCCGCCCAAGATGCTGGAAAGTTGGGAACAAACTTCAGAAATTTGTACTAAATGAGTCTGTAACGACACTGTTACAAGCAACTGTCAGATTTCAATTCTGAATGGGGTAATGATCTTTATTAGTGTCACAGGTAGGCTTACATTAACACTGCAGTGAAGTTACTATGAAAAGTGGTAGCACGGTGGCGGTGGGTTAGCCCTGTTGCCTCCCAGGTTCGATCCTGGCTCTGTGTCACTGTCCGTGTGGTGTTTGCACATTCTCCCCTTGTTTGCGTGGGTTTCGCCCCCACAACTCAAAGATGTGCATGGTAGATTTGCCATGCTAAATTGCCCCTTAATTGGAAAAACTGAATTGGGTACTCTAAATTTATTTTTTAAAAGTCACTGTGAAAATCCCCTGGTCGCCACACTCTGGCGCCTGTTTGGGTACATAGGTGAATTGGACATTCTGAATTCTCCATCTAAGAAGCACGTCTTTCGCGACTTGTGGGAGGAAACTGCAGCACTCGTAGGAAACCCACACAGACACGGGGAGAATGTGCAGTCTCCGCACAGACAGTGATCCAAGCCGGGAATCGAAGCCTGGCGCTGTGAAGCAACAGTGCGAACCACTGTGCTACCATGCTGCCCATATTGACATAAAAGTGCAACCAAATATGTTGATAATTGCAAATGCGCATGCACTATTTTTGATATGCATAAATGATGATGTAAATACATTGAAACTTTTCCAGTACACTGTAGTTGTTTTTATTGAGAATATGTTTGTTTCCTGAGTAGATGATTGATAGAATTCCCTTTATTTCAATCATTTATTTTAGATCTTGTGTGATATTGTGTAAGTAATACATGCACCCTGACAATCTAAATGGTGTCTCTATTGTAACAATATCAATTACAAAGTATCAGCGATGAGCAATATTTTAATATTTTGTTGTCTTTCTTCAGTTGAACGATTCTGGATCTCATGAAATTGAGTTTGAAGTGACCACTGATGAAGTTGATCTTCTACCTCTGAGAGATTTGGCAGTCTTTAATCATGGTGAAGGCGCTCAGGAGTTTGGTTTTTCTGTTGGCCAAGTGTGTTTTTATTAATCACGCAATCCAGCCTCTGGAAGGCCAATGGACGTTAGAAACATCCGCTTTGCACCAGTCAAATAAACCCAACAATTGAAGACAGGACAAGCTTTTATTTTCCACACAACTTATTGTAAGACAAGTGCTTTCACAAAAGCTGCATCTTTTTCTTTTTCTGCAAGGCATTATTTACAGAGACGGTCATTAACCTTTAGACTACGTTTCTATTGAAGGACCAGATATTGTTTACACAGGTGGTACAACTTCAAAAGTTTTGCTGCCAACTTCTGCACCATTTGCCTGCCGCCTTAAACATAATGGATGGTACTGGTCCAGAGTCAAAGCTAGGTTTTGCTGTATTTTCATATTCAAGGGTATGGTAGCATAGTGGGCAGCACTGTTGCTTCACAGCGCCAGGGCCCCAGGTTCGATTCCCGGCTTGTGACAATAAAGATTATTATATTACCTAAAATTAAGTTTTCAAAGCCTTACTAATGAGCACTGATCTCACAGTTTACAAAATAGTTGCAGTTATTACTGGTCTTATTAAGAGACTGCATAATCTAATTACAAACAATAATGTGGCCTGTCAATATTTCACAATATTATGGGCAGCACGGTGGCACAGTGCTTAGCACTGCTACCTCACGGCGTCTAGGTCCCAGGTTCGATTCCGGCTCTGGGTCACTGTCCGTGTGGAATTGGCACATTCTCCCCTTGTTTGCGTGGGTATCACCCCCATAACCCAAAGATGTGCAGGGTAGGTGGATTGGCCACTCTATATGGCCCCTTAATTGGAAAAAAAAGAATTGTGTACTCTAAATTTATTTTAAAAATATATATTTTACAATATTGCCAACACCTAGCCCAGCTCTTATCCTTTGAAGCATGATACAAAACCGAGTCCTTACTACAATAATACACATTTGCATCATTTCCAGGCTTTCTTCTGAGGCAGGTAATCGATGTTTATACCAAGTAGTACAAGCCAGGAATTGATCAGTACTGATCAGCAGCAATATCTCGGTCACAATTGCGGTCTGTGGATTTTGACTTGAAGTCAGTAACTTGGAATAATGTTATCATGAATCAGCCAGGGTTGGCATAAATTACTGAAACTATTCTTGCAATCCTAAGAAAATAGAAATCCTAGAGCACATTTGGTTCTTTGCATTTGTTAGACACTAATAATAATTCATATATATTTGATCATAGTTCCTACGGCGCTGAGGACCCGGGTTCGAATCCCGGCCCTGGGTCACTGTCCATGAGGAGTTTGCACATTCTCCCCGTGTCTGCATGGGTTTCACTCCCACAACCCAAAAGATGTGCAGGGTAGATAGATTGGCCGCGCTAAATTGCCCCTTAATTGGAAAAAATAATTGGGTACTCTAAATTTTAAAAAAAATATTTGATCATAATGCAGAAGGAGGCCATTTGTCCCAGTGAATCATCATTGACCCCCCCGAAAGAGAACGCCGCCCCGCCATATCCCCGTAATCTAACCTGCACATCCTTTTTTTTAAAATTTTAGAGTACTCAATTATTTTTTCCAATTAAGGGGCAATTTAGAGTGGCCAATCTACCTATCCTGCACATCTTTGGGTTGTGGGGGTGAAGCCCATGCAGACACGGGGAGAATGTGCAAACTCCACACGGACAGTGACCCAGGGCCGGGATTCAAACCCAGGTCCTCAGCGCCGTACGCAGCAATGCTAACCACTGTGCCACCGTGCTGCCCTACCTGCACATCCTTAAGCATGGAGGGGCAATTTAGCATGACCAATCCACCTAACATGCACATCTTTCGGCTGTGGGAAGAAACTGGAGCACCCGGAGGGAACCCACGTAGACACGGGGAGAATGTGCAAACTCCACACAGTCACTCAAGTTCCGAATCGAGCTTGGGTAGCTGGCGCTGTGAGGCAGCAGTGCTAACCACTGTGTTACCGTGTAATACTACCCAAAATGCATTATATTGAAATATACACCTCATTATCACTATAATACACTATACCGCTGAACTAAACGAGACCTTTAATCAGCCAGCACATAACAGCTTTGTTTGTTACATATGGATGAAAATCTGACCGATTCTATTTGCCTGTCTCATGGCTAACCTCGGCATGTTAAATACTGCATAATAATAATCAAACATCTCCTCTGCCATTAGAAACCAAAAGGAAACTATGTCAGGGGCTAGCTGAATGAACCAATGCTCAAACATTTATGTGGGAGAGACAATATTGTCCACAAAACCGATTCTGGTTCTGCATTTCTTGCACACTTGCAACTTTGTCTTAATTCAGAAGGTTTCTATTTTAACCCTTTATTGACTTTGAGACCTGCAGATTTTATACTTGGGGTCAATTTTTTGTTATGTTAAATAATTATAGATCTCCCTCTGTAATGCTAATTGTGTACAAGGTGCGAAAGGTTTATTAGAATTAAAATAAGATGGCATATGTCCAGAATGTTGTATTTATATACCTTACCTGGCAGTGAGGAGGCATTATGTACTTTCCAGCAGTACTTTATCATGGCTCTTATTTTTGTCATTAATTTTGTGTGTTATGCATCCTCGACAGTTATAACATCTTAAATGAAAGTGATATGCTGGTCATTTTTGCTGATTAAAATTCCTATTGTTTTGTGAATAAATAAAGGTATTTTAAATTTACCTTGTATTTCACTGATGTAAGAGATCAATGTACTTCAGCCATTTATTTTGCAAAATTTAAATAATTTCTGAAAAGTATTCACTTGGCATTAATAAGCTTGATAGCCTCCTATATAAAAGAAGCAATGGTGGACAATGGACTGAACAGGAAACACACATGTATTATTTTCAGCATTTTTATAATTGGGTTTGTTCAGTTTTACTGCAAATAATTATTTTTAGAGAGCAATTCTAGTAAATTCAAACAAATCATCTTTAGTACCTCACAAGCTGCAGTTAAGATTTTAAATATTACACAGATGACCGAAGAAACTATTTATGGCATCTCATTGCATCATTGGGACATAAGAAAGCACTTGACAATTCATGCATTTCTCTTGAACATCAGTCACTTATGTTATTCTCGTCCATTTGAATTCCACAAAGTCCCAAAACAGCACATGGATAATCTAACTTTGCGGGTGCGAGCTGCAGCAGGAATAATTGCCGAGCCACTGAGAGAATCCCCTTCTCCACATGGGAGCTGAAGGTTGATGCATCTTCAGATTAACATTGCAACCAAAAGCCAGCACTTCAACAGTGCAGCAAATTCCTTCATATGGAGCCCAGAAATGTCAGCCTGCACCATTTGACTCAAAGGCACAAATGAGAAGGCAAACTGTTAACCTTTTCGATCGAGGGGCTGATTTTCCGCTTCACTCCTATGGTTTGGACAAGGCAATGGTTCTGCCGGCATGCATAACCAAGCAGTACCTCGCTCCACTTTTTTCTCCTCTTCCTTTATCTTCCCAAGGGGAGGGGGAAGAGATCAAGAGTGGGAATGCTGTTTTGTAAAAATGGCTCGTACCTTCCGGTCATTTTTCCGACTTGTTTTTTGTTTTATTCGTTCATTGTACGTGGGCATCACAGGCTGTGCAAGCGTTTATTGCCCATCCCTAATTGACCTTGAGGGGGACAGTTAAGAGTCAACCACATTTCTGTGGGTCTGGAGTCACATGTAGGCCAGACCAGGTAAGGATGGCAGATTTCCTTCCCTGAAGCACATCAGTGAACCAGGTGGGTTTTTTTTTGTTTTTTATTGAGTTTTCATATTTTATATCCAACAAATTACAAATTATTAGAAAAAAAAACATGCAAAAATTAACATGTATATTTACAGGTAAGCATCTTCATAATAACAACTGTGGCCGCCCCCTTTAACCGGCAGACATATTTTACATTCCCCAATATGGCCGAGGCACATGTTTATAGGCATTTATTTACAATTTGGTTTTGGGCCTTAGACTGTCGCTTGCGGCTTTGTCCTTCCTTTTTTTTTGGAATAATTTTTATTCAAGTTTTCAACAACAAATTTTATCACAACAGAGAAAAACAGTAACCCCTCCCCTCCAATACAAAAACAATAAATTAACAAGAAAAAGAAATAAGCGTAAAACCATGCGAATAAACCCCCATAACGAACACGTAGCCCTCCCCCCTCCGGCTACCTTCCCCCGATTCCCGTCCATTTTCCCCTGATTCTTGGCCACCCGACTATTCTTCCTCTTGTTCGTTGGCCACAAACAGGTCCCGGAACAATTGCATGAATGGCTCCCACGTTCTGTGGAAGCCGTCGTCTGACCCTCGGATGGTGAATTTGATTTTCTCCATTTGGAGAGATTCCGAGAGGTCGGACAGCCAGTCTGCAGCTCTGGGCGGTGCTGCTGACCGCCAGCCAAACAGGATTCTACGGCGGGCGATCAGGGAGGCAAAGGCAAGGGCGTCCGCCCTCCTCCCCAGGAATAGATTTGGCTGGCTTGAAACCCCGAAGACCGCCACTATCAGGCATGGCTCCACCCTCACCCCCACCACTTTGGACATAGCCTCGAAGAAGGCTGTCCAGTACTCCACAAGTCTGGGGCAAGCCCAGAACATGTGGGCGTGGTTGGCCGGGCCTCTTTGGCACCGTTCACATCTGTCCTCCACCTCCGGGAAGAAACTAATCATGCGGGTTCTTGTTAAGTGGGCTCTATGCACCACTTTTAGTTGGGTCAGGCTGAGCCTTGCGCACGTGGAGGTGGAGTTGACCCTATGCAGTGCTTCGCTCCAGAGTCCCCACCCTATCTCATTCCCCAGGTCATCCTCCCATTTCTTTCTTGTTGCGTCCAGTACGGTGTCGTCCCTTTCTAACAGTCGGTCATACATGTTGCTACAGTTCCCTTTCTCTAGGATACTTGTGTCCAGTAGGTCTTCCAGTAGTGTCTGTCATGGCGGTTGTGGGTATGTCCTTGTCTCCTTTCGTAAGAAGTTTTTGAGCTGCAGGTACCGTAGCTCGTTCCCCCTGGCTAGCCGAAATTTCTGTCAGTTCGTCCAGTGTTGCGATCCTGTTGTCCGTGTATAGGTCCCTGACTGTCAGTGTCCCCCCGTCCTGCCTCCACCTTTTGAAGGTGGCGTCAGTCAGTGCTGGTGTGAACCTATGGTTGTTGCAGATGGGAGCCTTGACCGACATTTTGGTCAGGCCAAATTGCTGCCGCAGTTGGTTCCAGGATTGGAGGGCGGCTGTCACCACTGGGCTGCTGGAGTGTTTTTTGGGTGGGGATGGGAGTGCTGCCGTGGTGAGGGCCCGGAGGGAGGTCCCCATGCAGGAGGCCTCCTCCGCATGCACCCACTTGGCCTCTGGCTCCTGGATCCATCCCCTTACTTGCTCGGCTGTTGCCTCCCAGTGGTAGAATTGTAGGTTTTGTCTCCCTGGATTTTGTTTTTTGTTCTTTGGGATCCTAGCATTTTTACCCCCCCCCCCCCCCCCCCCCCCCCCCCCCCCCATACGAACGCCATGATAAGTTTGTCCAGCGCTTTGAAAAAGGCCTTGGGGATGTAGATCGGAATGGATCTAAACAGGAAGAGGAACCTGGGCAGTACGTTCATTTTGATCGTCTGGACTCTCCCCGCGAGGGAGAGTGGGAGTGTGTTCCATCTTTGCAGGTCCTTTTTTACTTCCTCCGTCAGGCTGGTGAGGTTCCATTTGTGGATCCCTTTCCAGTCATGGGCTATTTGGATCCCCAGGTAGCGGAATTTGTGTTGGGCTTGTTTGAAACGCAGCCCCTTTAGTGCTGCCCCCCGTTGCGGGTGTACTGGGAAGATCTTCCAGGTGGGTTTTTAACGACAATCAACAATGGTTTCATGGTCATCATTAGATTTTTAATTCCAGGTGTTTTTGTTTTAATTGAATTCAAATTTCACCATCTGCAGTGTTGACCTCTGACAATAGACCTTAAGTGACTATTTGATCCCGTTAATTAGCCACACACCACTTGCAGATGGGCAGTAGTGCTGGTCCCCATCTTGCCTCTGGGAACAGGACCCAGGGCAGCAAAGATCTGGGAAGCAGGCATGTTGGCCAACAATGCATATTTCAATTCCCACCTGCTTTCACACTTGCCATCCCCATCAGGGCCTAAAAGTTTTCTCCTTTGAATATATCACTAATTCATAGGTGGCACAGTGGTTAGCATTGCTGCCTCACAGCATCAGGGACCCAGGTTCAATTCCAGCCTTGGGTGACCGGCTGTGTGGAGTTTGCACATTTTCCCGTGTATGTGTGGGTTTCCTCTGGGTGCCTTGGTTTCCTCACACAGTCCAAAGATGCAGAGTAAGAAGTGCTGTTTCTTTCTGCTCCATTTTGTCCTTTCTGACTGCATCCCTTGCTTTTTTTCACACCCAGCCTTGAAACCCAATGTGAATCAGCTGCTTGAAAATTTCACAGGTGATACACAGAAAGTGGGAGGCTAGAGTCAGGACAGGGCAAGCAGACAAACATTTAAATGGCTGATATAATGGAAGTGTTAAAGTCCAACATGTTTGATTCAAACACTAGCTTTCGGAGCACTGCTCCTTCTTCAGGACCTGAAGAAGGAGCTGCGCTCCGAAAGCTAGTGTTTGAAACAAACCTGTTGGGCTTTAACCTGGTGTTGTAAGACTTCTTACTGTGCTCATCCCAGCCCAACGCCAGCATCTCCACATCATGTCCAAAGCTGTGCAGGTTAGGTGGATTGGCCATGCTAAATTGCTTCTTAGTGTTCAAAAGGGTGGGTGGAATTACGGGGTAGGGTGGGGACTTGGGCCTAGATAGGGTGCTCTTTCAGAGGGTCGGTGCAAACCCGGTAGGCCAAATGGCCTCCTTCTGCACTGTAGTGATTCCATGATTCTATGTCTTCTGAGTTATTTCAAGAAGAGTCGAAATGGAATGCAGACTTAAAGTTAGCGGGTTTGGGATAATTGAATCAGGGCACATAGATGTAATTGAAAGACAGTTTTTAAGTCATATATTTATCCAACACTTTGGCCCAGGTATGTACGACCAAAGTGAATGTGAATTGAGTTGGGAAATCCTCAGATTTTCCTGACTCACCTCCATAAGAAAGGCTCCCGAATGGAGGGATCTTCACTCCCAGGGGAGGAGATTTGGATGGTGCAGGATAAAGTCAGGCCTCCCATCCCCAGAAGCATATCAGAGATAGATGGCCAGAGGGATAGGTGTGCTGAGGCAGGCAGGTTAAAAGACCTGCCTCAGTTCTCTGAGACTTCACCCCAGTTGTTTGGTTACATTTTAGGCCCTCTATCCCTCAATTCTCACACCCTATTCACTACCTCTGCCAATTCCATACCAACACTGTCAACTGGTGTCCCTCTACCCACCTCCAATGGCTCTGATCACCCCTATGCCAATTCATGGGCCTTCTATATCCATTCATCCAGTATACAATATGAACAGAACCAATGAATACTAAAGTAATGATGCATGTGTGAAAATGCTTTAAACCATTTATAACTTGTTGAAGAAAAAACTGGTGTTCCTA
The DNA here is from genome assembly GCF_902713615.1 of Scyliorhinus canicula. NCBI lineage: Eukaryota > Metazoa > Chordata > Chondrichthyes > Carcharhiniformes > Scyliorhinidae > Scyliorhinus > Scyliorhinus canicula. The sequence goes on along the minus strand of NC_052166.1, from coordinate 35,340,524 downwards.
CAACCCTATAGAAATCTCAAACAGACCATTAAATTATCAATAACAGGAGCTTCAGGTACTTCACAGTTCTTAATCTTGTGCAAATAAACACTGACAAAAGAGAGACCAAGAGACAAGTAGGACATGGGCAGCATCGGACACCTGGGCCTTGGTGCTACCACAGGATGCAGGCTTGGAGGAGGGTGAGTCCATGAACCTGTTCACAATTTCTGAGACCCAACTTGAGGTTGTGACCTATAGGGCGTGATTCTCCGCACTCGCGCCGGTTCGGAGAATAGCGGGCCGCGCATATTTTCACGGCGACGCCGGTCCGACGCCCTCCCGTTATTCTCCGAACCCTGCACAAACTACACGTCGGCATTCCCGGCAAAGGCCTCGAAAGCCCCCCCGACACGACCAGAAGCCCGACATATTGGCCCCCCGCTATTCTCCGGCCCGGATGGGCCGAAGTCCCGACGTCCTCACGCCATGTTTTCACGCCGGCCAACACACCTGCTTTTCAAGTTCGTCAACCAGTCGTGCTGGCTGACAAGAGCTTCGAGTAGGTGAGCGCACCGCTCAGCGCACCGCTCAGCGCACTGCTGGAGTCTGGCCACAACGGGGAAGGCATCCCCGAGAACGGGAGGGGTCCAGAGCGGGGCGGGGGGGGGGGGGGGGGGGGGGGAGTGTGGGAGACGGAGGGGGGAGTGGGGGAGACTGAGGGGGGGAGTGTGGGAGACGGAGGAGTGGGGGAGACGGAGGGGGGGGAGTGTGGGAGACTGAGGGGGGAGTGGGGGAGGCTGAGGGGGGAGTGTGGGAGACTGAGGGGGGGAGTGGGGGAGACGGAGGGGGGAGTGTGGGAGACGGAGGGGGGAGTATGGGAGACTGAGGGGGGGAGTGGGCGAGATGGAGGGGGGAGTGTGGGAGACGGAGGGGGGACGGAGAGGGGGTGTGGGAGACGGAGGGAGGAGTGGGGGAGACTGAGGGGCGAGTGGGGGAGACTGAGGGGGAGTGGGGGAGATGGAGGGGGGAGTGGGGGAGACGGAGGGGGGAGTGGGGGAGACAGAGGGGGGAGTGGGGGAGACAGAGGGGGGAGTGGGGGAGACAGAGGGGGGAGTGGGGGAGACGGAGGGGGGGAAGTGTGGGAGACGGAGGGGGGAGTGGGGGAGACAGAGGGGGGAGTGGGGGAGACAGAGGGGGGAGTGGGGGAGACAGAGGGGGGGAGTGGGGGAGACGGAGGGGGGGAATGTGGGAGACGGAGGGGGGAGTGGGGGAGACAGAGGGGGAGGGGGGGAGACGGAGGGGGGAGTGTGGGAGACTGAGGGGGGTGGGGGAGACTGAGGGGGGAGTGGGGGAGACTGAGGGGGGTGGGAGAGACGGAAGGGGGGGAGTGGGAGTGGGGGGGGGGGTAGGGAGAGAGTGAGCAAGTGACTCGTCCAACCCCGGTTACAAAATGTCTGCCACCATGCCATGGCGTGCCAGTCACGAGGACACGGCCGCTGGTTGCCCTGTGGCTTACGGCCACAGGCCACTGAAGCACCGGTGAAGAGGACGTAGTTAACTGCCCTTTGGATGCAGAAAGTGACCAGGGGTTAGGCTGCCCGCGTGTCAGCAGCTTGACCAGGCCACCGGGGCACACAGGTATCCCGTGGCAGGCGGCTGCCGAGGTGTCGACTAACCTCCGTCTAACATGTCCCGTTTCTCTGCCCCACCACCCTTCTGTAGGTTAGAACAATGTTTGCGAACAGAACGGCTATGTTCTGCGCAGTGGTTGGGGCCGCTGCACTGCATTTGGTGGTGGAGCAGCATCCACAGCCACAACCCGCTGTGAATGCAGGGACAGCTGCAGCAGAGGGAAGAGCCGAGGAGTTGCCAGTCGTCGAGCAGCATGGGGGGGAGGATGAGGAGGGGGAGGAGGAGAGAGTGAGGGTGCAGCCACGGCGCCAGAGGCGACGACCAAGGCCGAGGGTGTACCATGTCCGGATCTCTTTCCTAACAACGACGGACATTACCTGCAGGAGGAGACTCCGGCTGAGTAGGCGGACGGTGATACATATCTGTCACCTCGTGGCACACCTCGCCCCACGTGGAACGGGGGGAGACACGCGATCCCGGTTGCCATCAAGGTGACGGTCGCTCTTAACTTCTATGCGACCGGCTCCTTCCAGTTTCCGAGCGGGGTCCTCTCCGGGATCTCCCAATCATCGGTCCACAGGTGTATCCGGGATGTGACCGACGCCCTCTATGCCATCGCGGACCGCTACATCACCTTTCCCGAGGACCGAGCAACTCAAGACTCATGAGCTCGTGGATTTGCCAGCATGGCCGGGATACCGATGGCGCAAGGGGCAATCGATTGTGTTCACGTCTCCATGCACCCGCCTGCAGGGGACAGGGAGGTGTTCACAAACAGGAGGGGGACATACTCCATGAATATCCAGGTGGTATGCGACCCCCACATGACGTTCATGAACGTCTGTGCAAGGTTCCCAGGGAGTGTGCATGACTCCTACATACTGGCGCAGTCGTACATCCCTGCGATGTTTGAGGGACGTCCCCCCCAGCTACGGGGCTGGTTGCTAGGCGACAGGGGTTATCCGCTGATGTCTTTACTGATGACGCATTTACGGAGGCCTCAGACCAATGCGGAAACACGATACAACGAGGCCCATGCAGCAACCAGGGGTGTGGTGGAGCGCTGCCTTGGCCTCCTGAAGATGAGATTCAGGTGCCTGGACCGCTCCGGAGGGGCCCTGCAGTACCAGCCCGACAGGGTCGCTCGCATTGTTGTGGTCTGCTGTGCGCTGCACAACATCGCGATGCAGAGGGGAGATGACCTGCAGCAGGAGGCGGAGGGAGAAGCCAGTGGCAGTGGTGCCAGCACAGAGGAGGAGGAGGAGAGGGAGGAGGAGGAGGAGGAGGAGGCTGGCGGAGTGGCGGGCGCAGCACGCAGACACAACCCAGGTGCTGGTGCTGTCCAGGAGGCGGCACGACGGACCCGGCGAGGACGGCGGGCACGCGACGCCTTGGTGGCAGCACGGTTCACACGTCGTATGCGACGTCCCCGCTGAACACCAAACCACCACCTGCATCGCTAGTCGTGCAGAGGGTCAACACACAACTGCCACCAACACAACCCACCCCCCCCCCCCCCCCACCACACCCTCTCAGTGTACACTGCTCCACTTCGACATCACCCTTATCACTGGGTCCAGACGGTATGGCACAACATTGATGGCTGTGTCAGCGGGTGTGATCAGTGCCATGTGGAATGATGACAGCCCGCTCTGCGAAGAGCTGTGAGCTCAGAATCGTTAGAGAGAGTCTGACCCATGGCAATAGCTGAACCATCCACCTTGGTGGCTGCTGAGTTCGTCACGGACACTCCATCACGTGCCCGCGTGGGCTAGCTGTGGGAGGGGGTGGGGGGAGGGGCAGGGACTGTACACCCAGCACCGAAGTTTCACCGCTCGTCAACCCCAGCGACACTCGGTCACCATCACGATTCCTGTGGCTGTGGAACAATCACACGGTATTACAAGTAAGGTGGAACAGTGTGTTTAATGTTAACAATAATTTACAGGTGCCCTAGCCCCTACAACTAAACTGTACCCTTCACCTGTGCCAACTTACTCAGTGTCTCTCTTTGTTGCCTTACGGGCCCTACCACTACGTCTAAGTGATTCCCCAGATGATACAGCAGGAGTGGAGGAGGACTGCTGCGAATCGCCCCCTTCGACTCGTTTCTCCTTCGGCAAGCGTTTCCTGGGGCGACCTGGCCTTGATGGGCCAGGCTGCTCTGCGGGCGTCTCGGGTGACTTTGTGCCACCCTGCTCTGCCTGCTGTCCACCCGATGCACCAGGGATGGGACGGGGGGAGGCCGGGAATTCCGGGACGTCCCGTGATGGAGTTAATGGGACGGGCCCCGAAACCTCCTCCTCCCTCGGGGAGCCCGGTGGCCCCCGGGCCTCACTTTGGGACAGAGGTGCGAGCGGGGAGGTGCCCCGTCGCGCCACCGACACCTGGCGCTGCCAGTCCTGGAGGCCTGCAACGGTATCCACCAGGATCCGAAGATTTGCAGAGACGGAGTCCAGGGAGTTAGACATTCCCGCCAGGGACTGTGCGATCTCAACCTGTGAGTGCACGACGCCATCCAGCACATGTGTCAGGCGGTTGATGCTCTCCGCGACTGACTGCTGGGACTGTGCCATCGACTGCTGTGACTGTGTCATGGCGTGCTGCGACTGGGCCATGACCTGCTGAGGCTCGGCCAAGGCCCGCAGCGCGCCGGCAATGTCGTGTTGGCTCTGGCGCATTGCTGCCTGTGAGAGGGCAACCCTGTCCAGGGCCGAGGATGACGCGTGCACATTAAGCCCAACGCCTTGCATAACCTGACCCATTGCCTCCACCGCGGATGCCACCCGTGCGGTGTCGGCCTGGGTTGCTGCCATGAGCGGCACCACTCCCTGCTCCTGGACGCGGTTTGACTCCTCTAACAGCGTCTGCAGGGTCTGGAAGACATCCCTCATCCCGTCATTGTGTCCCTGGGTTTCTTGATGCATCGGCTGTGCAGGTGGGTTGAGAAACTCCAGGAACTCGGAAAACGTCTGGGAGCCAGCTGGATGCTGGGCCTGGCCTGCCCTCCGCCAGTCCGGGCCCTCGGCTGCTCCGACCTCCACCTGCTGTACCTGCTCAGCTGTGATGTGCGACCCAGACTGTGACCCAGGAGCCTCATCACTAAATAGCCCAACCGGGGTGAGTGTCTCTGGGATGGTGGATGGTGTGGGAGATAGCTGTGCCGCAAGCTCGAGGTCATCTTGGGTGGACGCCTCCTCTATGTTATCGGCCGCTGAGAGGCCGCAGGGCATTCACGGGCCATTTCTCTCTCTTGCTCTCTCGCCGCCCTCTGGGCGTCCTGCTCTACAGATTCGGTTGGGGAGGATGGGACTCCCCGCTGATCGGGCACCCTCTGTCGTGCGGCCCTGGGTGAGGTGGGGCCAGATGCCTGTGTCTCCCTGGAGGCAGACGGCCCTGGTCGTTCGGCATCACGTCCTAGGGAAGAGAATGAAACGGGTTATTTAGAGACGCTCGGCCGGGCGCTGGATGGTCCCAGTGGGCAGGGTGTGAAGGGACAGAGGATGGGGGAGGTGTTCCAGTGGGCAGGGTGTGTGAAGGGACAGAGGATGGGGGAGGTGTTCCAGTGGGCAGGGTGTGTGAAGGGACAGAGGATGGGGGAGCAGTCCCAGGGGGCAGGGTGTGAAGGGACAGAGGATGGGGGAGGTGTCCCAGTGGGCAGGGTGTGAAGGGACAGAGGATGGGGGAGGGGGGGTGTTTGTCATGCAGGGTTGTCTCACTTGTTGAAGCTCCGCCAACCTCGCATTGCGCGATCTCCCGGGTGGCAGATCCCCCAACAAGGTCCAGTGCCCTCTGCTCAAACGTGGTGAGGGGGTGCAGGATGGGCGAACCCCCTCCAGTCTTGTTCCGCTCACGGGTGTTGTGAGCGGTCTTGTCCTGTTAGGGGAGGGGGCATAGGTAGATCATTACAATACGGCAGGTATCAGCAGTCCGTTCAGATACTGGCACAGTTTGGGGGTCAAGTTGTAATAAGACCATTGCATCTCTCCATGGGGGCCACAGCGCTGGGTCTGTGACTACTTAGTGAACCACCCTCAACTCACTCTGCCCCAATCCCCCTCCACCCCCCGTGCCGGGGGGGGGGGTGATTAAGTTAAGGGGGGGAGGGATGGCTGTGACCCGGGGACACCCTCTTGGCACTTACCCTGGCAAGGTCGTGCATCTTTTTCCGACATTGCTCTGCAGAGCGAGGGGTCTGCCCCACAGCACTAATGGCAGCAGCCACCTCATGCCAGGCCTGGCGCACCGCACTGGCAGGGTGGCGATGCCCTCTACGCGGGCAGATGATGCCCCTCCTCTGCTCGATTGATTCGAGCAGTGTCTCCACGTCAGCCTCCACGAATCGCGGGGATGCTCTCCTGAGCTCCGACATCCTGACCTACAGTTTCTGTGCTCGCCCGCGCCTTTTTACGGTGTTGGGCGGCGTCACGTGGGCGTGTTCGTATCGTCATCGTGTTCCGGCATCATCGCGTACGTGATTGACGCGGCCCCGTTCCTAGCCCATTTCCCGGATGTGAATACGTCGGGAAGTGGGCCGTGTCAGGCCGTCGCGAAACTCCGCGGGTGCGGAGAATCGCGCCCAGTTTCAGAACCACAGCTCTACGTTCTAATATCCCTTCCTAAAAATCTCTCCATCTCTATACATCTCTTTCTTCCTTAAAGACATTAGCATTAAACCATAGCATTTTGAACAAGTTTTTGTTCATGTACCTGTTGCTCTCTTTTAGTGGCTCTAAATATGGCGGTTAATAAGGTCGCCTTTCTTAATCTTAATTGTGAATATGCTTTCAGAGTCGCCAGGTATCTCTTGATACGCCACAAGGTTCCACCAAATACCGATCAAAGAACCAATACACCAGTTAGTTAGTTCAAAGTCAATGCTACTTTATTTACACAGTATGATTTACTCATGCACAATAACAGTACAGGCTAAACTATGTCTATCACTAACACCTATACTTAACTTCGGGTGCCCACTTAGGTCAGAGGAACAATGGCCGTTATTCGGATCTGAGGCTGTTGGGTTCACAGAGGTAGCAGGAGTACAGCTAAGGTCGTCCGTCTGGTAGCAAGCGTTGAACTTGAACTTACTTGCTCCTGGTGGTGCAGGTGGAAGGGTCTCTCCAGTTCAGAGTCGATTCCAAGAGAGGGAACACATGATGAGGGTTCCTTCTTATACTTGGGGGGCTTCGCGCGTTTTTAGGCGTGCATTAAACTTGGTCCCAATTAATTGCGCAGGTTCTCGATCACTGCCATAGATCTGAGCTAATAAAGGGGCGGGTGCCTTGATGGCTGGGCATGTCCTAAGTGGCCGTTGGCCTTGCTTTGTTTGTGGCTTCTTGCTGGGGTAGTGGTGCCAGAATGTCTGGAACAGTATCGGCTATCTGAGCACCAGTCTTTGTTCATCGGAGATGGGCCATCAATGTGCAAATCGGCCAAGAGTTTTGGTTCTGTCTGCAGTCTGTCTTTTAAATACACATTCAGGCTCTGTGCCTGCTTGTTTACTTTGCATTGTCCATTTTTCCCTGTATGCTCTGCGATTGTCCATTTTATGTACTGAAAGTGGCCATCCCAGATGGCTACATACCATAATATTACTTTAGGTAGCTCGGTGTCACATTGTGATGAACATGGTGTTTTCTGATGTTAAAGGCTAAATAAATGCAAGCTATACATAGAATCATAGCGTTTACAGTGCAGAAGAGGCCATTCGGCCCATCGAATCTGCACCGGCCCTTGGAAAGAGCACCCCACTTTAGTCCACACCTCCAACCTATCCCTGCAACCTAGTAACCCCACCTAAAAACTAAGGACAATTTTGCTTGGCCAATCCACCTAACCTGCACATCTTTGGACTGTGTGAGGAAACGGGAACACCCGAAGGAAACCCATGCAGACACGGGGAGAACAGAAAGTGACCCAAGCTGGGAATTGAACCTGGGATCCTGGAGCTGTACAGCAACTGTGCTAACCACTGTGATGTTGTGCTGTCCTTATTATACCAATAGTATTATAGTTGTTGCAACGATTATTACCTTCACTGTTATATTAAAGGTTATTACAATTGTTTCTCTTATTCTTGTGTTTGCAATAGTCAGTGGTGTTACAATTAGCTGTCAGTGTTACTGGAATATTATCATTATTAACATGTGAATGTGTTAAAGGCAGACAGAGAAGGTTTACCAGACTAATACCAGGAATAGACAGGTTGCATTATGAGGAAACGTTGGACAGGCTAGGCTTGTAGGCACTGGAGTTCAGAAGAGTAAGAGGTGACTCGATTGAACGTTTGAGATCCTGAGGGGCCTTGACAGCGTGGATGTAATAATAATAATAATCGCTTATTGACACAAGTAGGCTTCAATGAAGTTACTGTGAAAAGTCCCTAGTCGCCGCATTCCGGCGCCTGTTCGGGGAGGCCGATACGGGAAGGTGTGGAGAGGATGTCTCTTCTTGTGGGAGACTCTAGAACCAGAGGTCACTGTTTAACAATAAAGGGTCATCTATTTAAGGCAGAGATGAGGAGAAACTTTTTTCTCTCAGACGGTAGTGAGTCTCTTCCTCAGAAGGCAGTGGATGCAGAATCTTTGAATATTTCTAAGGCAGAGGTAGATAGATTCTTGAACAAGGCGGTAAAAGGTTATCGGAGGTCGGCGGGAGGTTACAATCAGATCAGCATGACCTTATTGAATGGCGGAATAGGCTGGTGGAAACAAGTCACTGGCTCCTGCTCCTAAGGTAAATGATTGTTGCTGTGATTATAACAACTTTTATTTATAAAGCTCCTTTAGTGTAATAAAACATCCTGAGGTGCTTCGCAAGAGTATTATAAAACAAAGTGTGACATCAAGCGATGAGGAGATATTAGGTCGGGTGGCCAAAAGCTTCGTTGTAAAGGAAGAAAAAAGGTATAGAGGCAGAGAGATTTGGGGGAGGGAATTCCAGAGGTTTGGGTCAAGGCCACTGAAGACATTGTCAAGTTTTATTTCATGTATGGAATGATCGGTATGGACTGTAGACAGAACAATGCTTTTCACTGTACCTCGGTATCCATGACAAATAAATCAATCACATCAATCAATCAATCATCAGGTGGAATGACTGAAATCAGGGATGCTCAAATGGCTAAATTAGAGGAGCGCAGATATCTTGGAGAGTCATGGCGCTAGAGGAGATCACAGAGGAAGGGAGAGGCAAGGTCATAGAGGGAACGAGAATGAGAATTTAGAAATCAAGATATTGTTTGACCTGCAGCTAAGTTGTTCAGTGAACACAGGGGTGATAGAGGAATGGGACTTGTAGCCACCTAAGATGGCCACTAACGAACACAAAATGGAAGACTGCAAAGAGTGCAGGGAAAACGGACATGTTAAAGAGCAAACAGCGTGCAGAGCGATTATGCTTTGAGACACTTGCAGAAACCGGTTTCCCGACAGCTGCAGAGATCAGGCAGCGTTGTAAATGGAAAGCCGTTAGCATATTAATGAGGTGATACCGGGCCAGTCCCAGGTACAATGGACATAAATTAAGTATCAATCGATACATTCTATAGCAGACCAGACACGGTGGAGCCAGAGAAGCCCGGGACAATAAGTCCTAAGAACCGCCCCAGCGATCAAGGAATGGCCCTAGGATTGGGGGGTTCAAACCATATCGATTGGGAAGAGGCCCAATCGATCCCCAGCAGGTGAGGGAGCCCGACCAAAGGGGCGCGGACCCCCTGGGACCTATAAAAGAAAGGTCCCACATATGGTTCAGTCTCCTGTCTCCGGCCTCCGACTCCGACTCCAGCCTCCAGACCCCTGTCTTCTACATCAGCCGTTGAACAGCAGCCGCCAATACGTAAGTGCCTAAACAACGACCGCTACTTGAAACCGGCATTACTGACACCCTTGCCGACTGATAGTGAACCGAAGCCTGCAGACCAGACCAGAGCAAAGGCCTTGTTCCCTGACCTCGCAGTTCCTTCTTAGCTAAGTATTAGTTGTTTAGTGGTAGAAGTAAGTTTAATCTTTAGCGTGTGCGTGAGTGTTATTATAATTGTGTTATAATAAACTCTAATTGTTTTGGACTTACTAATTGGTGTACAGCTTTATTGCTTTGAACTTGACCTTGATACTTGTGACGGTGTCTTTACGGCACCTGGCGACTCCAGAGCTTAGAACGAGAAACAGAGCCAAGTGAGTGTTAAGCACACTCACCCAGAACGAGCAACAGACTTGGTGTGAGTTAAGACATGGACAGCAAATATTTAGATGACCTCAAGATAATGGAGGATAGAATGTAGGAGACCAGCCAGGAGTGTTAGATTAGTCAAGTCTAAAGGTAGCAAAGGCACAATGGAGGCTTTAGCAGCAGGTGAGCTGAGATGGGGTGAAGTCGAGTGACCTTGTGGAGGTAAAAATTGGTGTTCTTGGCGATGGCACAAATGAGGATGGAAGTTCATCTCAGATTCAAATGTGACACCCTGGTTTTGGACAGACTGGTCTAATCTCAGATGTTGCAAGAGAAAAGCATGGATTTGCAAACAATGGAATGAAGTTTGGACTGCGACTGAAAGCAATGGCTTCAATCTTTCCAATATTTAATTGGAGTAAACTTCTGCTCATCTAGTTCTGGATAGTACTGGTTGTTGCTGTTATCACAATGCATATCGGTCTTACAATCTTTTTTGTTATTACAATACTGGTTGTCATTACAATTCTTATTGCTTTGTAATGCTAATTATTACAATGTTTGTTATTACAACTCTTATTACTTTGTACTTGTTGTCATTATAATTCTTGTTATTGCAATTCTATTGTTATTATAATGCCTGTTATTAGAATGCTTGTTATTACAATCCTTACTGTTATTACAATGCTTGTTATTAATATAATTCTTCTTATTACAATCCTGTTACTGCAATGTTTATTGTTATTACAATGCTTATTCAATATTACAATTCTTACTGTTATTAAAATGCTTATTGTTATTACAATCCTTACTGCTGTTACAATGCTTGTTATTTTAAAAGTTTTATTGTTAAAACAATTCTGTTATTACAATGCTTGTTATTATAATAATTATTATTACAATACTGTTATTACAATCCTTACTGTTACTATAATGCTTAGTTATTGTTAATATAACCCTTATTGTTATTACAATCATTACTGTTATTATAATGCTTATTGTTATTATAACCTTTATTGTTATTACAATCCTTACTGTTATTACAATGCTTATTGTTATTAAATTGCTTACTGTTAGTACCATACTTATTATTACAATCCGTATTGTTATGACGATCCTTATTGTTATTACAATGCTTATTGTTATTAAATTGATTACTGTTATTACCATACTTATTATTACAATCCGTATTGTTATGACGATCCTTACTGTTATTACAATGCTTATTGTTATTACAATACGTATTGTTATTACAATGCTTGTTGCTGATGTGCTGTTTGTTGAGGTCAGGTTGCTGCTCAGTGGGAGGTGCCTTGTTCCAGTGGCAGTGACGCTGTGGCGGAGCCGGGGACTGTCGGAGGGGCAGAGGCTGGAAGGTGAGGAGCCGGAAGGGGGAAGAAGGGGCGGACAGGCGGCGGGGGTATCAGCTCTCCGGACCGGGGGCAAGCCCTGAGCCCGGGCGGTGGGGCGGACTGGGACGGGACTCCAGGGTCCCGGTCGCTGCTTCCTGGCGGCGGCTAGGCCGCGGCTCTGACCGGGTTGCTCGAGTAGAGAGGAGTCCCGGGGACCGGATTCAAAACCCCCCAGGAGCTCAGCCCAGCCCTTCTCCTCCTCCCATCACTCCTGACTTTAACCAGCTTCCAGTCCAACTAAATTACACGATCAGTTGGTTAAATTCCTAAAAAAAACACAATGTTTGTTGTGTTTAAATGGGATGTTTATGCTGCTTTTACCTTCAGACATCACTCCTAATGTTGGCAGTTTCATGTCAGGGAAGTACTACTTGTAAACACTGGATTTGATCTTCAACCTCCCCCATTCTGTGGTCCTGTCAGAGGGACATATATTAAAATCTAACTCTTTTTACCCCCAGATTTTATCTCTGTAAATGGACATCAAGGGGTGGCACAGTGGTTAGCACTGCTGCTTTACAGTTCCAGGGACCCAGGTTCAATTTTGGCCTCGGGTGACTGTGGAGTCTGCACATTCTCTCCATGTCTGCGTGGGTTTCCTCCGGGTGCTCATTTACCATAGAAATTGCAGCGCAGAAAGAAGCCATTCGGCCCATCAAGTCTGCACCGGCTCTTGGAAAGAGCATCCTACCCAAGCCCACACCCCCACCCTATCCTCATAACCCAGTAACCTCACCCAACACTAAGGACAATTTATCATGGCCAATCCACCTAACTTGCACATCTTTGGACTGTGGGAGGAAACCGAAGGACCCGGAGGAAACCTACGCACACACTGGTAGAACGTGCAGACTCCACACGGACAGTGATCCAGCCGGGAATCAAACCTGGGATCCTGGAGCTGCGAATCAATTATGCTAACCACTATGCTACCGTGCTGCCTCATGTTTCCTCCCACAGTCCAAAGATGTGCAGGTTAGGTGGATTGACCATGCTAAATTGCCCCTGAGTAGCTAAAAGATTGCCGGTGTAGGGTGGAGGCCTGGGCTTAAGTAGGGATGCTCTTTCCAAAAGCTGGAGCAGAATCGATGGGTCAAATTGCCGCCTCCTGCGCCGTAGGGATTCTATGACTGCTTATGATTTGATTTAGATTTGTCACGCGTTCCGAGGTCCAGTGAAAAATATTCTGTGTATAGTCCAGGCAGATCATTTCATACATGAAAAACATAGGATATACAATAAATACACAAATAAAGACATAGACACAGACATCGGGTGAAGCATACTGAGTACGGTACTACTCAGTAGAGATGATGCGTGGAGAGATCAGTTCAGTCCATAAGAGGGTAATTCAGGAGTCTGGTAACTGTGGGGAAGAAGCTGTTTTTGAATGTTACTGCATGTTCTCAGGCTTTCCTGCCCGGTGGAAGAGTTGGAAGAGAGAATAATAATGCTTGTGTTCATGAGCAAGATCCCCTCAGTACCCAGCCGATGAAGATTGAGTTAACAGTCAAAATGTTATTTTTCAATGCTTCTCGGTTTGTTTTCCACTTTCCATTTTGGTCTCTCCTTCCATTCCGACATGTAACAATAGGCTTTATGAACATTGATGCCTTTTAGACTTAGACTTAGAACAGTACAGCACAGAACAGGCCCTTCGGCCCTCGATGTTGTGCCGAGCAATGATCACCCTACTTAAACCCACGTAACCCGTATACCCGTAACCCAACAATCCCCCCATTAACCTTACACTACGGGCAATTTAGCATGGCCAATCCACCTAACCCGCACATCTTTGGACTGTGGGAGGAAACCGGAGCACCCGGAGGAAACCCACGCACACACGGGGAGGACGTGCAGACTCCACACAGACAGTGACCCAGCCGGGAATCGAACCTGGGACCACTGGAGCTGTGAAGCATTGATGCTAACCACCATGCTACCGTGAGGCCCGAGTGGGTTTATTGGAGTGACCCTCTAAATTGCCATTTAAAGATTGACAGCACCATTTTTGGATGATTTTTCTTTTAAACTGCCCTGTTCCAGTCAACATTGTGCAGATGATATGTTCCCAGCCTTCTAACTGTGTGGCTATACAACAGCTATAGGAAACACAGTTGCTAGTGTAGTGTAGATAAATGAGTGGGTGCGGGGGTGGGGGGAAGCTATATCCTATCATTGCTTGTTGCAGACGTAATTCAGGATTTCTAAATAGTTGAGAAACTCTGCCCCAGTTGGAAATAAATCTTGTTGCAATTTTGACAGAATTAGTTCCTTTGTGTCAAGGTCAGCAACCCCGCCCCACTGAACAGGAACTTATTTAATTAGTACCTTAAACAAAAATGATCTTGAAACTCACCACTGTCAGTAACAAGATTTGAGTTACAGCTTTTAGCTTTACCTTTCTAATTTCTGTTTTTAGGGTAGGCTGTTCATAGTTTCATTTATTTGCAGGGACCTATTTTAATAATTTTGGAAAAATAAATTTAGAGTACCCAATTCTTGTTTTTTCCAATTAAGGGGCAATTTAGCATGGCCAATCCACCTAACCTGCACATCTTTGGGTTGTAGGGGTGAAACCCATGTAGACATGGCGAGAATGTGCAAACTCCACAGGGACAGTGACCCAGAGCTGGGATCGTAGCGCAGTAGTCCCAGTGCTAACCATTATGCCACCCACTATTTTAATTATTTTACAAATTATAATGTTTCCGAGCCTTGACGACAAGCGATATTTTTGCCTACTGTAATGCATTTAAAGCACACTGTTTAACTAACCACCTGTCAAAGAAATTGCCAAGCAGTATTTAATTAGGGGAAATGTCAATGCAAGAATATGTCGTTTATTTAAACTAACCTTTCATTTTTCACCACATTAAGTGGGGAAAAATAGTTTTCAACCGAACAATTATAAATCAGATTTATTTGTATTTCATTATTTTCTGTTAAATTATTTAAGATATTTTATGGTAAATGGGCTATATTGAAAATGATTTGTTATTGTTGCAGTTGTTTAAATACAGACCAGGTTTGAATATTTCTGTGACTTGTCTTGATATGCATTGCCTTCATTTTAAGAGTTTCATCGTATGAATTTTCCACTTGGTGTAAGTAATCATTAACGTGACCCCTAGACAGTAGTTTGTGCTCTACTCAATTGCTTAATACAATTCCAGAGACCACTTTTGAAAATCAGTGTGCAATGTAATTTGTACCTGGGCAAAAGATATTGGAACCAAGTGCAGAAGAGCAATAATTCTAAAAATTTGATCAAGCTTGCATCCCCCTGTATTTGTCTGTTGGTTCATGGCATCTTGCCATTTTATTTCTCTTAAAATCTGTCAATGCTTCTTTGGTTGGAAGTGGAAATTGAACTAATCACACCTGAAAATAATTTCAATTGTATTCATTCTTGGAGTACCGCAGGTAGGCATTTGATGTATCGACAGGCACACAGTGGAAAACAGGCAGTTTGTAGCTTCTTGCTTCATTCTACCTCTCTATTTTTAAATACTAGCTAAAACTTGCCCAACTGGCTCCACACCTTCACCAGATAAACTTGTCTATGAATGTTTAATCTGTTCATCTCCCTAATATTCATTCACAACTTTCTATTACCTTCCTTCCTCTTCCTTGTTGTATGGTGACTGGGAAGAGATATTTACAGCTTCACACATTAGTGTGCAGTGTTGATGATTTACCACAGTTTTATTTTAGAGTGGTATGTTTGTAGTGGTTATTTATTGCATATTTTATAAATTACTTCAGAATTGGTGTACAGTTTCAAAATCTGGGGTTGGCACCTGGAGTGGGGTTAATCTTGAGCAATAGATGTGGGTGATACGTTTTTGGGGACCGATTCAAGGCAGCTGGGGAATTTATTATTCAATGTAATTTGCTATTTATTTTTTCATTTGATGTGCGTGATGATGGTGAGGCCAGCACTTATTGTCCCAGAGTCAACCACATTGCTGTGGGTCTGGAGTGATCGAGAGTCACATGTAGGCCTGACCAGGTAAGGATGGCAGCCTTCCTTCCCTAAAGGACGTTAGTGAACCAGATAGGGTATCACAAGACAGTGGTTTCATGCTCACTATTACTGAGACTAGTTTTTTTTTGTTCCAGTTTCTTCATTGAATTTAAATGCCAAAAGCTGCCTTTTTTTTTTATTTCCCCAACCGACTCCCAGTCCAAAAGCTGCCTTGGTGGGATTTGAACCCAAAGCATTCTTCTGTGCCTTTTGATTATTAGTCCAGTAACATTTCCACTGTGCCACCATCTCCCCACTTGTTGAAAAATAATAATCTCAAGTGATATAGAGGAGCTAGGATAGAGACAGACACACCACTCAAAATATTGACACAGATTAATAGGACCATAAAGGAAAGCAATAGGGTTCCTTTTTTTTCAAGGGATAGAATTGAAAAGCAGAGAGTTATAGAACGTTGGTTTAACCCTACTTGGATAACTGCACATTTCTGATCTCCCATATCTTAAAAAGAATAGAGAGGCAATGGCGAAGGTTCAAAGCAATGTATAAAAAGATATGAGAATTGAGAGTTTCTAGTTATCACGGATGTTTTGAAAAGGCTGGGGCTTTTTCCTCTGGAAACGAGAAAGGCGATAGAGGCCTGGAAGATTAGTAAAATGTTTAATAGGGTAGATATTTGGGGTAGCACGGTAGCATGGTGGTTAGCATCAATGCTTCACAGCTCCAGGGTCCCAGGTTCGATTCCCGGCTGGGTCACTGTCTGTGCGGAGTCTGCACGTTCTCCCCGTGTGTGCGTGGGTTTCCTCCGGGTGCTCCGGTTTCCTCCCACAGTCCAAAGATGTGCGGGTTAGGTGGATTGGCCAGGCTAAATTGCCCTTAGTGTCCTAAAAAATAAGGTTAATGGGGGTTGTTGGGTTACTGGTATAGGGTGGATACGTGGGCTTGAGTAGGGTGATCATTGCTTGGGACAACATCGAGGGCCGAAGGGCCTGTTCTGTGCTGTACTGTTCTAATATAATGAAAATGTTTCTGTTTGGAGACCAAAGCTGGAGATTGTAGATATTAAGTAGTCATGAATAAATCCAGTAGCAAATTTGATAAACTTCTCTCCCCGAAGAGTGATTTGAATGTGGAATTTGCCATCACAAGGACCAGATGAGTTGAACAACATAGCTGCATCCAAGGCATTGCTGGGTAAACACACGAAGGAGAATAGAATTGGAAATTGGGTGATTTTTGTTGCCAGATGTAAAGTTTTCCCAGTTTCCCTTTGTCAAACGGCTTCATGGGAAAATCTCTCAACATTTGAGATTTTAGGAAATGTGTGTCTAAGAATATCTGCTGAGCCAGCATTGAATGTGACCATCATTTCTGTACAAAATATTATATTTTGAAATGGTCCAGGTGTGAAACTTGTAATGATCCAAGTTCACCATTCTTAGCTATTGAACAACTTTCAATGTTTTAAATTTATCTTAAAATGTAGATGTTGCCACAGCCCCAGAGGGCCAAAGGCCTTTGAGAGCTGACTGGTGGTGATTTAATCTGAGCGTCACCACACCTCTGGCAAGGGAAAAGGATGAGAAAGCGGGGCCTTCATGAATGACCTCAGCTGGTATGGGAATTGAACCCGCAGTGTTGGCGTTGTTCTGCATCACGAACCAGCAGTCCAGCCAACTGAGCTAACTGATCGCCCTCCCCTGCCACTGGTGAAATGGCTATTAATATGCTTTAGTGCGAAAATTGCTAAGATTCTGGGGTGCAGACCAGAAATTTGAGTGTTTAGGTAATTTAAAAACATAATTTCTGAATGGTTGATGTCTCTGGTGGGGCCTACATTTGATGTCCATCCATCGTTGCCCTTAACTGGCTTCCTAAACAATTTCAGAGACCAGCTGAGCGTCTGTCACATTCAAGCCAGACTGGGTAAGGACATGAGTGATCCAGATAGTTTCTTACAACAATGACACGATTCCAGATTTATTTATTATTGAATATAAATTCCCCAGCTGCCTTGGGATTTGAACTCTTGTCTCTGAGTTGTTACTTCAAGCGTCTAGATTGTTAGTCCAATAATGTAACCACTGTTCTACTGTTGCCCATGTTTGCAAGATGCTGCACAAAGCACTTTCAATTTTAGCCTCTAGACCAGAAAGTCCAATAGAAGTGGGAATGGTGAAGTGGGTGCATCCTGTGAATTAACAAAACCCTTACTGGAATGGCCTTTTTTTTTAGAAAAGATGCAAATGATACTTTCTCTAATTATTTTGTCCTAATTATTTTGTGCTAACCAAGGGCTGTCATTGGATTGTGTCCTTTTTAAGAAAAATTTTGCAATCCATGATGTTCCTTGGTTAGTCTAAAGAAACCAGACGGTCATGGATCATACCGACATTGATTTTAAGATTCACGTTGGCTATTGTAGAATTGGGGAAAGGTTGACACTTCTGCTCCTATTTTTCTCTAGTGGGTACACCAGAACTGAAGGGCATAACCTTTCCGCCTGTGTTTGGGGGTGATGTCAAGAAACACTTCTTCACCCAATGGGATAAGTTACATATGGAACATTTTTCCCTCAAAAAAACGTTATTGAATCGAGATCAGTTTTAAAACAGATTTTTTTTTTTTAACGGTTATAGAGCCAAGGTGGGTAGATGAAGTCTAAGGTACAAATCAGCCATGACCTGATTGAATGAGAGAACCCGGCTTGAGAGACTAAATGGCTCCCTGCTGCATTGTCCTCCTACTTAGAACATAAAACATAGAACGATACAGCGCAATACAGGCCCTTCGGCCCTCGATGTTGCACCGACATGGAAAAAAAACTAAAGGCCATCTAACCTACACTATGCCCTTATCATCCATATGCTTATCCAACAAATTTTTAAATGCCCTCAATGTTGGCGAGTTCACTACTGTTGCAGGTAGGGCATTCCACGGCCTCACCACTCTTTGCGTAAAAAACCCACCTCTGACCTCTGTCCTATATCTATTACCCCTCAATTTAAGGCTATGTCCCCTCGTGCTAGCCACCTCCATCCGCGGGAGAATGCTCTCGCTGTCCACCCTATCTAACCCTCTGATCATTTTGTATGCCTCTATTAAGTCACCTCTTAACCTTCTTCTCTCTAACGAAAACAACCTCAAGTCCATCAGCCTTTCCTCATAAGATTTTCCCTCCATACCAGGCAACATCCTGGTAAATCTCCTCTGCACCCGTTCCAAAGCTTCCACGTCCTTCCTATAATGAGGCGACCAGAACTGTACGCAATACTCCAAATGCGGCCGTACCAGAGTTTTGTACAACTGCAACATGACCTCATGGCTCCGGAACTCAATCCCTCTACCAATAAAGGCCAACACACCATAGGCCTTCTTCACAACCCTATCAACCTGGGTGGCAACTTTCAGGGATCTATGTACATGGACACCAAGATCCCTCTGCTCATCCACACTACCAAGAATTTTACCATTAGCCAAATATTCCGCATTCCTGTTATTCTTTCCAAAGTGAATCACCTCACACTTCTCCACATTAAACTCCATTTGCCACCTCTCAGCCCAGCTCTGCAGCTTATCTATGTCCCTCTGTAACCTGCAACATCCTTCCGCACTGTCTACAACTCCACCGACTTTAGTGTCGTCTGCAAATTTACTCACCCATCCTTCTGCGCCCTCCTCTAGGTCATTTATAAAAATGACAAACAGCAACGGCCCCAGAACAGATCCTTGTGGTACGCCACTCGTAACTGAACTCCATTCTGAACATTTCCCATCAACTACCACTCTCTGTCTTCTTTCAACTAGCCAATTTCTGATCCACATCTCTAAATCACCCTCAATCCCCAGCCTCCGTATTTTCTGCAATAGCCGACCGTGGGGAACCTTATCAAACGCTTCACTGAAATCCATATACACCACATCAACTGCTCTACCCTCGTCTACCTGTTCAGTCACCTTCTCAAAGAACTCGATAAGGTTTGTGAGGCATGACCTACCCTTCACAAAACCATGCTGACTATCCCTAATCATATTATTCCTATCTAGATGATTATAAATCGTATCTTTTATAATCCTCTCCAAGACCTTACCCACCACAGACGTTAGGCTCACCGGCCTATAGTTACCGGGGTTATCTCTACTCCCCTTCTTGAACAAAGGGACCACATTTGCTATCCTCCAGTCCTCTGGCACTATTCCTGTAGCCAATGATGACCTAAAAATCAAAGCCAAAGGCTCAGCAATCTCTTCCCTGGCTTCCCAGAGAATCCTAGGATAAATCCCATCCGGCCCCGGGGACTTATCTATTTTCACCTTGTCCAGAATTGCCAACACTTCTTCCCTACGCACCTCAATGCCATCTATTCTAATAGCCTGGGTCTCAGCATTCTCCTCCACAATATTATCTTTTTCTTGAGTGAATACTGATATAAAGTATTCATTTAGTATCTCGCTTATCTCCTCAGCCTCCACACACAACTTCCCACCACTGTCCTTGACTGGCCCTACTCTTACCCTAGTCATTCTTTTATTCCTGACATACCTATAGAAAGCTTTTGGGTTTTCCTTGATCCTACCTGCCAAAGACTTCTCATGTCCCCTCCTTGCTCGTCTCAGCTCTCTCTTTAGATCCTTCCTCGCTTCCTTGTAACTATCAAGCGCCCCAACTGAAACTTCATGCCTCATCTTCACATAGGCCTCCTTCTTCCTCTTAACAAGAGATTCCACTTCTTTGGTAAACCACAGTTCCCTCGCTCGACCCCTTCCTCCCTGCCTGACTGGTACGTACTTATCAAGAACATGCAATAGCTGTTCCTTGAACAAGCTCCACATATCCAGTGTGCCCAACCCTTGCAGCCTACTTCTCCAACCAACACATCCTAAGTCATGTCTAATGGCATCATAATTGCCCTTCCCCCAGCTATAACTCTTGCCCTGCGGGGTATACTTATCCCTTTCCATCACTAACGTAAAGGTCACCGAATTGTGGTCACTGTTTCCAAAGTGCTCACCTACCTCCAGATCTAACACCTGGCCTGGTTCATTACCCAAAACCAAATCCAATGTGGCCTCGCCTCTTGTTGGCCTGTCAACATATTGTGTCAGGAAACCCTCCTGCACACATTGTACAAAGAACGACCCATCTAATGTACTCGAACTATATATTTTCCAGTCAATATTTGGAAAGTTAAAGTCTCCCATAACAACTACCCTGTTACTTTCGCTCTTTTCCAGAATCATCTTCGCCATCCTTTCCTCTACATCCCTAGAACTATTAGGTGGCCTATAGAAAACTCCCAACAGGGTGACCTGTCCTTTCCTGTTTCTAACCTCAGCCCATACTACCTCAGAAGAAGAGTCCCCATCTAGCATCCTTTCCGCCACCGTAATACTGTCCTTGACTAGCAGCGCCACACCTCCTCCTCTTTTGCCCCCTTCTCTGAGCTTACTAAAACACCTAAACCCCGGAACCTGCAACAACCATTCCTGTCCCTGCTCTATCCATGTCTCTGAAATGGCCACAACGTCGAAGTCCCAGGTACCAACCCATGCTGCCAGTTCCCCTACCTTATTTCGTATACTCCTGGCATTGAAGTAGACACACTTCAAACCACCTACCTGAACACTGGCACCCTCCTGCGAAGTCAAATCTGTGCTCCTGACCTCTATACTCTCAATCTCCCGTACCCCAAAACTACAATCCAGGTTCCCATGCCCCTGCTGAATTAGTTTAAACCCCCCCAAAGAGCACTAACAAATCTCCCCCCCAGGATATTGGTGCCCCTCAGGTTCAGATGTAGACCATCCTGTCTATAGAGGTCCCACCTTCCCCAGAAAGAGCCCCAGTTATCCAGAAATCTGAATCCCTCCCGCCTGCACCATCTACTTGATTCCTACTCCGCCCCCATGGCACATTTATGAGGATTGCTACATCATGCATTACACAAAGTCTTTTTGGGAACAGATGTAACCTTGAGAACTATGATATCTTATTTTGCATTGAGAAAGGCAAATGTGATTTCTCCCATGGAACTCTTGTAAGTTTAAAAATAAGGCAAGTATCAAAGCTTTTTCTATTGAATCAACTTGCAGTGTACTGGAAAGCGTCATCCTCCCAGGAGATTTGAAGGATGTATTCACCGCAACGGAGGGACTTCATATCAGTGACGCTGGGTAGTCAGGCTGGAAGGACCTATGACAACAGTAAGACCTGGAGGAGGCAATCCTGCTGGCGGGTAAGACGAATCATGCAGTTTTCTTCCTCAGTAGCTATAAAGCCGTTTGCTGAGTTGTGAGAGAATGACTTCATTCCAATAAAAGGCAGCTTCATTATTTTGCGACTAGTTTGTACTAAGAGCCATTTGATCGGGCCCTGTTTTTAATGGTTCTGTTGGTCTGTTGAATAAGGATGGGGGTGTAGTGGGAAATGCTTGGTCTTCAGTGCCACTATTTTCCAGGTTTTGATGTTTTTGTAATCATCAGCAGATAGTTTCACTTCATATCTTGGTTGTGTGTAGTAAGATGTGAAAAGATTGTGACTAAACACCTCATTGCCCTTCACGCAGTATTGGAAGATGGGACAGAATTTCCTGGTAGGGTGATGCCGAATACATGAATAGAAGCTTTCATTGAGTGTTTTGCATGTTGGAATCTACGTAGGAGAATCAACTGGGCTTTCTCTGGGTTGTTTCCCTGAGTGTACAGTTCAGTGAGAGCTTACACTGTTCATGCAGTGGTTATCCAAGACTGGGGACTGAATCGATATTGAGACTGGGTCCCACTTAGTTGTGCCACTTTTTGACTGGTAGCAGTAAGGGGAGTTTGCGTTTGTTAATATGAGTATACATATTGTTGCTCTGGGAGAGAATATTCTATGCTGAAGCTGCTGCAGCACTATTTCCTCAAGTTGTCCCACTCGCCTAGTTCAGGGGGTCCAAACATTTTGTTTGCATGCCTCCGAGCTTGGCGACCATTTATATAGTAAAGGCACATTCCCACTACTTTGCTGCATTTGCTTACGATGCCCCTTTGTCGGATTCATCTGCCAAATGAGGCAACAATATTAAAGTCATTTCTTTCCAAATCTTCAGCCCCAAACAACTGGAATAGGACAAACCAAATAACATATGTGAATGCAGATGGGGTTGTTATTTCTGAGCCTCGAGGACTAGTTGTCAGAGTTGTCATTTTTTTTTGATGGATCAAGTGTAAAGGTCTGATATAGTGATCAGTGGGACACTGTTTCAATTCCTGATCTATCCGGAGCCACAGGAAACCTGGGCTAGGGAAAGCAAAACGTCAGCTAAGGTTCAATAACGAGCATTTGCATTCGGACAGGGCTCGGAGGTTCAAATCCGACTGAATTTTCCCAAATTTGTAAGAAACTACTTTGTAATCCTTTGGCGTCCCCCATCCCCAGCAGAAATGGATTTGCAAACACACTCGCATAGCAATGCATTTCAGATGTTGTGCATATGGATTTGTCCCTTATTCCAACACTAACTTTGACTGTGATCTTGCTGAATGGAGGATTCACCAGCTCTTCCACCAGCACCAAAAGAAAATCAAGGTTACGTGACTCATGCTAACCTTGCACATCTCTGGATGGATAACTGAAGGGTGACTTTGATGGACGTTGAGTCAGCCTCCAGCCTGTTCTCTTGGCTGGGGAAGGAATGTGGTGTAGGGAAACGTATTGGTGGAAAATAAAATTAATTTGCCTGAAGAAAATACTGTGCTCTTGAAACTTAGAAAGAATGATGATTTGTTTTTAAGATGTTGGCCCATTCCCCCAGCATTGCATTTAGGGGGTACCCCAGTGATGCGCTAGGGAATCCCTCTGGGAAGTTTCCACGTAAAGTTTACCCTGAAATTGTCCAGAAATGCTAACTTTCTCTGGGCTTGGAACCATCTGACAAAGTGATTTAAATTGCACGGGACACACCCCACACCCACGCAACACCCCAGCGGCTCTGCCATACCACCCGCATCGCCGACCCAGTCTGGTTCCACCCCTCTACCCCTTCTGCGCCCCTACCCACCCCCATTGTCTGAACCACATACCGTTGAAACTTACTCTTTCCTTTCTAATTGTCCCTTTGTCATCTCCTATATGGCAGATAGTGGTATAAAATCAAGCTGCCGTATCTTTCCTCTCTGCGCCCCAGAGACTCCCAAGCCGATGCAGCCGGGAGTGCGCTTTTCTGCTCCTGTCCCACTCGGCCCGAGTGAGGAAGGTTGGATGGGTGAAATTGTAAGTCCGTCGAGAGTGGCAATCCGCCAGAGATTGCTACTCCGAGGAAATAGAGGGCCATTTACTGTTCCGAATGTGCCACCGTAAGCTGAAAAATAATTAAACTTGTTTCAACTGTGCTTTATCTTTTTAAAATACAATTCACTTTTCAAATTAGAAATGGAAACAACTATCAAGATTGCAGCGGAGCCTAATTGTATTCCTGTTTGTCTTCATGGTGGTTTCTGGCATTGCAGCATACCCTAACCTGTCCGAGCGCTGGCAAGGTAGGAACCAACCCAGGCTTTTGGAATGGAGTTTTTCTTTAGCTGCCAATTTGAACGCAGTTCCATACTAATATGTCAGTTTGGCTTGAAAATTATGAGCATTTTGGCAGTGATACATTGAAGTTGCTTTATATCACATTTGTGATGATTTATTATTTTATGTTAAGTAATATGTTTAAGATAACAAGAGAACAGAAAATTCTGTAAACATTCATCAATTTAGGCAGCGAACGTGGAAAGAGAAACAGAGTTAATGTTTCTGGTCAAGACCTTTCATTAGACCTTGAGCATTGGCCTGGATTTTGCATGAAGTTGGACACTGAGGCTTCAGTGCTCACCATTGCCACAGAATAAATCAATCAGCAACTCCCAGATTCTGCATATGCAAGTTTAAAAATAGAAATACAAAAGTCGCAGTCCAAGTTACCCTATCCTATCGCAAGATATGCTGTTATTAGTCTTTGCCAATGGACACAGCATTAAAGTCAATGTAATGAGTTGAAAATGGGGTACTGATCCAGTAGTTACTCACTAAATAGGTCAGAGAAGGTTGGGGGCTAGTGTGAATGATAATTAAATTGCGCGGTAGTAGTAAGTACTGCCAACAACTTCTCTGGCCTCAAAATTTTATTTTACAAGTTGGTATTTTACAGCTGTCAGCATGATGAATATCAGCCCACGGATGGTAAATATGGGCCATTTATTCTGTTTCTCTCTCCACTGACGCTGCTTGACCTGTTGAGCATTTCCAACCGTTTCTATTTTCATTTCAGATTCCCAGCATCTGTGGTATTCTTTTTATTTTAATGTATAATATTACCCTGGAAAAACTTTTGTACTTTATTGGCAATTGTTCTACTCGGGCCATTCATAAATAATCTTTATTTAGTGTTATTCAGTAACTCTTGTCGTGCAAAATGATTTGTTATATTGTAACCTGAAGCACTCTTTCTGTGTATCCTGCTAAATTGCTCCTGCTTCATACCAATTCTAATACCCATCTCCTTGCCAGGCCAAACACTATCTGTAACTTTTGTGATCATTGCTTTTCATTTCTCTGCTGTCTGTGTTCAGCTTCATGATCTGGTTTTAACTTGTGCACACTGAACTTTGGCTGGAGTTTAGACTGCCGCATCCGTTTCACTCGTTTCACTTCAGCATGTTTCACTTCAGTTGAATCCTAAAATGTTAGACAAGCTGACAAGACAAGCGGCCCAGGAGGTTGTTGTATGGCGGTGCAATAATAACAAATATGGTGTCACAGTGGTTGGCACTGCCTCAAAATACCAGGTACCCAGGTTCAATTCCGACTTTGGGTGACTGTCTGTGTGGAGTTTGTATGCTCTCCCCGTGACTTGCGTGGGTTTCCTCTGGGTGCTCCGGGTTCCTCCCACAGTCCAAAGATGTGCAGCTTCAGTGGATTGGCCATGATAAATTGCCCTTTAGTGTCCAAAGGGTAAGTGGGGTTATGGGGATGTAGCGGGGGAGTGGGCCGGGCCTGGGTAAAGTGTTCTTTTAGAGGATCGGTGCAAACGTGTTGGGCCATATGGCCTCCTTCTGCACTGTAGGTTATTCTATGATTCTAAAACCTCAACGTAGCCTACACTATATTTGAACTTGCTTACTTGAAGCTATTTGTTAAATTCGACTTGAACTTGTGCAAAAAAGCCCTCATGGGCATTCTATTAAAATTACTTAAATCTGCTTGAAAAAAACCACAAACTTCAAATTTACAGGAGTGGATCATATATTTCCCAATTTTCCTTCTGGGATGTTGGCTAGAGTTTTATTCTTTTGTTTGCTTTTCTCCAAAACTTTTTCTTCGCCCGTTGGTATCATTGTGTTTTGCATCTCCTGACTTGAAAGGAATCATTGACAATAAAGAAAAAAAATACAGTATGGAAACGTTACTGATTGGTGTCTGTCAACTTCACCCCTGTGATTTTGATGCATTTTGAATTGCTTATTTTGTCCGGGCTATATGGAACTGCCGATGCGAATATTGGGGGAAGATTCATTTGAAGAAGTAAAAATCAAGAGACTGCGGTCTCCTGATCCTCCTCAGCAGCCAAGCCAGAAAATTGGCAGAGGGTTGGTTGTGTGCACCACATGCTCCAGCTCTCTTAAGATGCATCAGTCAAGGACAACCTCATGCACAAAACCCATAGTCACCTTGGGGACCTAATGCATAGATCCTACTGACACTGATATTAGTTTTGCACAGAATGAATCTTTATAATGCCAAACAAGTGTGATGTTTATAAAGCCCAACTGCAGTTTTTGAGAAGTAATCCTATTTTGTTTTTTCCCTATTTTCCTCTCCTGTAGTCTCCCTGCACCATACACCTTGCCTGGCCAAGAGGACGGCATGGAGACCTACTCCCATGCCTCTGCTAAAGCAATGTAGGAACATCATCTGACAGTGGAAGGGTACCGTAGAATCTTTTACCTCACAGCACTTTGCGAATGTAGGCCTTAATGGTTGCAAATTAAGTCTGATGCCTCTCCATGAGCAACAGATGTTAGCAACTAAATCCCCAAGTGGCCTTTTTTTTAATGTGACCCGTGGGATTTGGAACTATATAGTGGATGTGAAACAGTGGGCGAGAGCTTTAAATTCTGTTCATTTAATTCAACTGTTCACCACTGATGGTAAAGTGAAATGGAATTTCACATCTACATCTTTGGTTTTCCAAATTAAGTTTGTAAGCCATTTTCTGATCTTAAAAAGTACTGATTTGCAAATGTAAACGTGAAACCTGTTTCTTGAGACCAAAGCCCCAAGAAGGGAGTGGCACAGTGTTATCACTGCTTCCCCACAGTGCCAAGCACCTGCGTTTCATTCCGGCCTTGTGTGACTGTGTGGAATTTGCACTTTTCCTCGTGTTTGCATGGGTTTCCTCCGGGTGCTCCAGTTTCCCACTACAGTCCAAAGATGTGAAGTTAGGTAGATTTGCCATGTTAAATTTCCCCTTAGTGTCCAAAGATGTGTAGGTTAGAAGGTTAGGTGGGGTTACAGGGAAAGCTGGTTTGGGGGGGGGGGGGGCGCTAGCTAGGAAGCTCTTTCAGAGGGTCGGTGAAGATGCGACGGGCTGAATAGCCTCCTGCACTTTAGGAATTCCATGGTTATAAATTATCAAGGATCTAATTTGCATTCCCAAACATTTGATATGGTGAGCGCTGCAAAAGTATAGATGTAGATGTAAATTGCAGCTTTACCCTTGTAACTGGGAATACAGTCACTGGAAATAAAACTTGGCCTAGTAGTGGATTGACTTAATTGGCTACTGGAACAAAGAATCTATCAGAGTGTATAATGGCTGTTGACACACTGCTGCCAGTTGTGCACCTCTGCCATATTTGCATTTTAGCCAAGGAGAACCAAAAATAGCCATTCTGTTTAGTAGAAGTTATCACAAATGAAAACAGATCGATAGGCACACTATCATGCCAGCATTCCTTCACTTCTTTGGGATCAGTAAGTTAGAACATTTAAAGTGAAGTTTGTGTATTATGCAACCTTAAAGAAGGAAGTTGCTTTCAACGACGAAGCACACCCCATAGATTTAATTTGGAACATAATTGCCATCGCCTAAGTCTTAACTGTAGCCATTTAACCCCTCAAGCCTGCTCAGCAATTGGGTAAAACCATGGCTGATCCGATTGTGGCTCCAACTCCATTTTTCACCATAACCCCCAACTTTCTTGAAAATCTATAATGTAGCGAACCCTCACTCGAATATATTCCCTGACCCTGCAATGCTCCACTCTTGCAATTTTTGATCTGGGGTTGCCATGTGTATTTCTCACAGTGACACCATTCACTGATGTGAACAACAGCAGGAGAGATTATTGGAATTTTAAGTGAGCCCTGAAGCTTTTCAGTCTGGATCATGGTCTGTGTTGGTGGCCAGTTTATTGCGCCGTTTACTGATGATTTTTCTTTTCAATTAGAATGCAGGAGGAACTTGTCAGCACTTTGTGCTCCTTAGCAGAGCATGGATCCGTCATGTTATTATGCTACCATAAACATCAGTTCCTTAAAACATGTTGTATCGTCCAATGGAAATGTGCAATAATATGATTTACACATGGCAGGCTGCATATGACATATTAATGAAGAATTTAGAGTGGGGGGGGGGGGTTGGAGTCCTGTAACCACATGGTTAAATATTGCTAATGTTGTTCTGAATCAAATCCTTGAAATACAACCGTAGACTTTTCAGATTTATCCAGCATTACAAATCCTATAATCGCATCTGTGATTGCAGAAAGCTGAGCCCTGTAACAGGAGTCGAAAGTCGGAGAACAGTCATTGCATCTGCAGCATGATCGAGTGCATCTATGGCCCTGAAAGTTATTTGTTCATTTTATAATCTTGAAGTACAACAATCAATCAAGTCATTTTACACTAACGTGATTCCCACTGCTCTACAGCTGAATAGCTCTGCAAATAAAAAAATGAATTATTTTGGCAGCAGATGTTGCTGCCATTAGGTTTGATATTTATATCACCATTACATGGCTATGTATGGGTCTGGCTACATGTTATGGGGCCGAAATATTTATTTCCAATCCATTCTCCTACTTCTCAAAAGGGAAACAAAAACATCTTTCCTTCAGCTGATCCTAATTATACCCAAAATACACCCAAATGTCTTTGTACGTGAAGACACTCCATGCCAGGCCATATGGTGGTACAGTAGCACAGTGCTTAGCAATGTTGCTTCACAGCTCAAGGGTCCAGGTTCGATTCCTGGCTTGGGTCACTGTCTGTGTGGAGTCTGCACGTTCTCCCCGTGTCTGCGTGGATTTTCTCCAGTTTCCTTCCACAAATCCTGAAAGACGTGCTATTTGGTGAACTGGACATTTCTGAATTCACAGTAACTTCATTGCAGTTTAATGTAAGCCTACTTGCGACAATAATATAAATTATATATATTTTGCTATGCCTTGTTGAAGTACTTGCAAAGCAGGACTTGTTATTGCACGTAACATTGCTGTATTACAGGCAATTAATATTCAGCGCCAACTAGTTGCACTCAAAAAAAAATATTCTAGTGTGGAATATGTGACGTGATTACATTTTCACAACTGCAGTAGAGGATGTGGGAAATTAACTAGCAGGTGTGCAGCTGAGGTTTCTTCAATGATACAAGTTTTTATAAGTTTTATCCACCCCTATCCTAAACAGTTTTCTGCATCTGTCTCTTGGCCATACTCATTCCTCTGGCACAGTTTCACAGGTGTCACCAGCCCTCTGGCGTCGTGATCAAGTGATCATTCATCATGCAAGAGTCGAAAGATTGACCGTTGTACAGTTTTTCTTTTTGACCCCCAAATGCTATCATGGCTGTGCCCTACCATGCTCACTTTTGACACTAATGCATGTTTTTGGGGCATACATTCGATAGTGATCCAAAGTTTTTCTTTTCCCGGTGATAGAACTTGCTTCTGCAATCCTGAGGATTGTGACTGTGAACATATTCGGGATATTGTAAGATCGTGAAAGGCATTTGACAAGGTTCCCATGCAAATTTTTGCACAGGTACAGCCTTGAGACTGGAATACGAGGGGGGAGGAAGTTATGCATCACTGTACCAAATCTCTGGGTGCTGCATACTAAAGATGTATCAGTATTACATTTAGGCTCAATCGTTTCCATGCAGTTATGACTTGTATGTATTTTATATCATGACATACTTCAGAACCTTGTAATATTGCATTCAGTTTTAAACACTACACCTCAGGAAGTTTGTCAGGAAGGATATATTTATTGGCTCTGCAGCAGATGCAGTGCAGAATTATACTAGACCATCAAGATAGGATAGATTTCATAAACTTGATTTCTATTTCCTTGAATTTAGAAGTTCGAGTGTGACCTAAGTGAGGTGTTGAAAAAGGTGAGGATGTGGACTAGGTCCAGAGAAACTCTATACTCTGGTTGTGGAATCTAGAGCTAGGAAGCACAATCTAAATCCGAAGTAGGCCATTCAGAAGTCAAATCAGGAAATACGTTTTCACACAAAGGGAATTGGAAATGTGGGGTTCCCTCCCCAAAAGGCTGTGGGTACAGTGTCATTTGGCCGTTCCAAGCCTAATCAGTAGATCTGAGTCGGGTAAGGGTATCAAAGGATATGGATCAAAGGCATATAAATAGAGTTGAGGTACAGGTGGCCAAGATCGAATTGAAGGAAGGACAGATTGAAGGGACTGAATGCCCTTCTATTCCTATGTTCCAAGGAAAGGCGCCACATGCAAGTTCTTCTGCTTTCATCATGTGCTTTGATTTAACTGCTTAAACATTTGTGCAACTACAAAGGAAGAGTCCTAAATGTAATTGATTGAAATTTTAAAGAGTAGTTCTTAGTACAGTATTATTAAAGTCTCCTGTTTAATAACAAAATTAAATTATAAACCAAAGAAACTGATATGTAACTAGTGGCGTTCCGCAGGGATCAGTTCTGGGACCTCTGCTCTTTGTAATATATATATAAATGACTTGGAAGAAAACATAGCGGGTCTGATTAGCAAGTTTTCGGATGATACTAAGACTGCAGGAGTTGCGGATAGTAATGAAGTTTCAGACAATACAACAGGATATAGATAGGCTGCAAAATTAGGCAACGAAATGGCAGGTGGAATTTAACCCGGACAAATGCGAGGTGATGCATTTTGGTAGATCCAATTCAGGTGGGAGCTATAAAATAAATGGCAGAATCATCAGGAGCATAGAGACGCACAGAGATCTGGGTGTGCAGGTCCACCGATCCTTAAAAGTGACAGCACAGGTGGAAATGGTGCTAGGACGGGGTATCGAGTATAAAAGCTCGAAAACGATGTTACAATAATATAGAATGTTGGTTAGGACACATTTGGAATACCGTGTCCAATTCTGGTGACTGCACTACCAGAAGGACGTGGAGGCTTTGGAGAGAGTACAGGAAAGGTTTACCAGGATGTTGCCTGGAGGGTATTAGCAATGAGGAGAGATTGAATAAGCTGGGATTGTTCTCGCTAGAGAAACGGAGACCTGATAGAAGTTTATAAAATTATTAGGTATAGATAGGGTGAACAGTTGGAGGGTTTTTCCCAGGGCGGAAATGACAGTTACAAGGGGGCACAAGTTCAAGGTGAGGGGTGAAGCTTCAGTGGAAATGTGTGGGGAGGGAAGTTGTTTTACACAAGAGAGTGATGGTGGTGAGGAATGCACTGCCAAATGAGGTGGTTGAGGCAGATATGTTAGTGGTCTTTTAGACTTATCTGGATAGGCGCATGAACAGGTGGGGTATAGAAGGATGCAGGCGGTTGGTCTAGATAGGACACATGATCGGCGCAGGCTTGGGGGGCCGAAGGGCCTGTTCCTGTGCTGTATTCTTTGTTCTATATGCTGTCCTGTGAATTAAAGCTAGACTTATCTTTTGTGCATTTCATCCCCAGTTTTAACATGACAGGGTTAATGGAACTTGGATGACATTTTTTATATTTGAAGTATTCCTTTTATACTCCAGTCTATTCAGCATTCGCAATAGTTCCTTGATGTGTACAAATCAGGACGGATGTTACTTCTAAGATCATAATCACATGGTTATCATGGGATTTAAATCTCAAATTGATATGGATTAGGAAGAGACTTGTATTTGGATTCTGTCTTGTCTGAATTTTCCCATAACCGTGAGATTCCTTTGTGTTTTGCACACTGACAGAATGCACTTTTCTCTGAGATTTTATGGCCATTTGAAGATAAAGGTGAGCAAAATTAGCTGCATAAATGTGTAGAATGGCAATTTCTCAATTAAGATATATGTGCTACAGGCTAACGTTGGACAGTACTCTTGATTTGCTAACAGCTAATAGCAGCCCATATTGTTTATCTATGTCTGTACTGGAGAATGGTGTGGTATCCGAACAAGTGAGGGAACAAGTGAGAGAATGGGCAGGGACTTCATTTTTGTTCTGCCACTTTAGTTTCGCTATGAGTGACTCGAGGTCCTGGTACGACCGGTCTTTTTAATAAAGCTTTACCAGTAAAGCTTTGCCCTTGTAACTTGTGTATATTTTATATCATGGCACACTTAAAAAAGCATTTGCAATTTGTTTTCTAGTTAAAACACTACAAAGCATTCACTAGTTGTAATTTGAAAGACTTTGACAATGGATTTGAAAACGAGTACTTGACATTAAATATTTGTAGAAACATGGTTGCAGTCTTGAAGTGATTTCCATTGGCACGATTGCAGGATGATTTCACTTGAGAATATGATTGTCGCATACAAATTGAAACTTCGAAACTGGTAATTTCATAGATAGTTTTAAATATTTATTAACTATCAACTATATCAATACTTTCTTAACGTTTGCCAACCCTTTCTGCTGATGATTGTTTGTAAACGCTGATTTAAAAACCCAAGAGAGAAGTAGTCATCTTTGACAACTCTCCTGTGGTTGCTGCAGTTTTTCTCTTCTAATTTCTCTATTTCTCTGGCACTGTTAATAAGCCCAACCAGAACTCGGTGGTTTGCTCGAGATTCCAGAAGCTGTTGGTTTGAATTAATTATAAAATTAACACTGCTCTCTTGACCAATTTGAGCAAGTAAGCAAACAGTTCTTTGTACGGAGACTAATTCTTGAGCAATGTCAAATTCACGTGTTGAGAATGTGAGACTATGCCTTATTTTTTTCCAGCATCATGCATAATAGATTGTACTAAAGTTTGTTAACAGTTTTAAGAAGTACATTTCTTTGTGTTTAGCAAATGAAAGTTACCATGATGGAGAGCTGAAGCAAGCCAAGCCAGCGGTTGGACCAGAAGCAGCTGTGCCATTTGCCAAGGCATTGCCTTTCACACAACCACAGGTAACTGAACAATCAGATAGAACTGATCGTAATTTGATGTTTATTTTGACTGCCTTGAGTATCACAATTGTTGAAATATTGGACACAGGAAGGCTGATGGTGAGTATGAACAGTATGTGCCGATGGCAACAGTAAGGCGAGCATTTGTTGCCTGTACCAAATTGCCGAACTGAGTGGCATTCCAAGAGTCAGTCACATTGCTACGGATCTGGAGTCCGATGTAGGCCAGACCAGGTAAGGACAGCAGATTTCCTTCCCTAAAGGACATTAGCGAACCAGATGGTCATTGTTAGACTTTTAATTCTTTTATTGAACTCAAATTTCACTATCTGCCGTGGTGGGATGCAAACCCAGGTCCTCAGAGCATTACCCTGGGTCTCTGGATTACTAATGCAGCAACAATACCACCACTGCCTCCCCTTGGAGAAGATGGTAAACTATTCCAGGCAGAGATTCCCAAACTTCCAGCCATGGAACTCTTTTGACCTCCCAAGAGTCCCGATGGTAACTTTAAGAAACAGTCGTCTTATGTTGACGAGTTAAACCACAAAAAATTGAGTGTATTTGTGCAATAGGTAAAAACATACAAACCCAAATTGATAAAAGCATTTTATATTTTTTATATGTATGCACTTATTGTCATTAAAAAATTCTCTTGTTCAACAAATGGAAGTGCAGGGTCGGATTAGGACAAGTCAGCATGGATTTAGTAAGGGGAGGTCGTGCCTGACAAACCTGTTAGAGTTCTTTGAAGAGATAACAAATAGGTTAGACCAAGGAGAGCCAATGGATGTTATCTATCTTGACTTCCAAAAGGCCTTTGACAAGGTGCCTCACGGGAGACTGCTGAGTAAAATAAGGGCCCATGGTATTCGAGGCAAGGTACTAACATGGATTGACGATTGGCTGTCAGACAGAAGGCAGAGAGTTGGGATAAAAGGTTCTTTTTCGGAATGGCAACCGGTGACAAGTGGTGTCCCGCAGGGTTCAGTGTTGGGGCCACAGCTGTTCTCTTTATATATTAACGATCTAGATGACGGGACTGGGGGCATTCTGGCCAAGTTTGCCGATGATACAAAGATAGATGGAGGGGCAGGTAGTATTGAGGAGGTGGGGAGGCTGCAGAAAGATTTAGACAGTTTAGGAGAATGGTCCAAGAAGTGGCTGATGAAATTCAACGTGGGCAAGTGCGAGGTCTTGCACTTTGGAAAAAAGAATAGAGGCATGGACTATTTTCTAAACGGTGACAAAATTCATAATGCTAAAGTGCAAAGGGACTTGGGAGTCCTAGTCCAGGATTCTCTAAAGGTAAACTTGCAGGTTGAGTCCGTAATTAAGAAAGCAAATGTAATGTTGTCATTTATCTCAAGAGGCTTGGAATATAAAAGCAGGGATGTACTTCTGAGGCTTTATAAAGCACTAGTTAGGCCCCATTTAGAATACTGTGAGCAATTGTGGGCCCCATACCTCAGGAAGGACATACTGGCACTGGAGCGGGTCCAGCAGAGATTCACACGGATGATCCCAGGAATGGTAGGCCTAACATACGATGAACGTCTGAGGATAGTGGGATTATATTCATTGGAGTTTAGGAGGTTGAGGGGAGATCTAATAGAAACGTACAAGATAATGAATGGCTTGGATAGGATGGACGTAGGGAAGTTGTTTCCATTAGCAGGGGAGACTAGGACGCGGGGGCACAGCCTTAGAATAAAAGGGAGTCACTTTAGAACAGAGATGAGGAGAAATTTCTTCAGCCAGAGAGTGGTAGGTCTGTGGAATTCATTGCCACAGAGGGCAGTGGAGGCCGGGACATTGAGTGTCTTTAAGACAGAAATTGATAAATTCTTGATTTCTCGAGGAATTAAGGGCTATGGGGAGAGAGCGGGTAAATGGAGTTGAAATCAACCATGATTGAATGGTGGAGTGGACTCGATGGGCCGAATGGCCTTACTTCCACTCCTATGTCTTATGGTCTTATGGTCTTACATTTTTTGTCATTTTTAATGGAAGGAGTTATACTACTTCTTTCGCTCACGTATTCAATAAATAGTAGGAGCACTGCAGAAGAGTCAGTTCTCATATCAGACATACACACACACACGCATACAGACAAGCAACCGAAATAAGACACACACACACACACACACTGTCTCGTCACATACAATCACTCTCTCTCACATGTACCCTCTCGCCTCTGCGCACCCGCTCACCTCTTTCCTGCCCAGGCCTGCGCTCCCCCTTGGCTACGATCTACCTCACCCGATGTTGTGCTCCACCATCTGGTCATCTTCGTTCGCTGCCTTTCCTGTGGCTTTCAGTGTTGAATTATTTCCAGCTCATCCAGTTGGAGACTGGTTTTTAGTGCATTGTGGAAGTACTGGATGAGTACTGTGGAAGGCCTGGATGAGTACTGCGGAAGTCAGTTTTGGAAATGCCAAGTTAGAGGAACCTAAATTAGCAGTTTAATCTGAAGAACCCAAGACCGTACTCACTTCTTGGCATGTGCCTCGCAATTCTGAAAAGGTTTATTTCAAAATATTGGCTAATTAAAAATAAACAACTTGAATGTGGCATTAATTCAAAGAGTAGTCAATGTTTGTTATTAATATTTAACATTACAATTTTTCCTTGTATTATTTGGTATTGTTTTGAGCTCAGAATGTAGCTGGCTGGGAACTTCAATGTTTGTCAGCAAGAGTGGCTTGGCAATGGTGGTGGACAATGAAACAACTAATGAAAGAAAGAGGCTTTATGAACATGCTTGTCCTCAATGGCAGAGCTAACAGGTGAATGCAAAAGACGAGCATGAAGCATTTGCAGCCATCCTCAGCCAGAAGAGTCGTGTGGATCATCCATCTCAACGTCCTTCTCAGTTCCCACTATTACAGAAACCGGTCTTCAGTCAATTCGATTCACTTCATGTGATGTGAAGAAACAGCTGATTTCATATGGATACAACAAAAGCTATGAACCCTGATAACTCCCTGGTGCTAAAGACTTATGTTCCAGAACAAGCTGTGCTTTTAATCGAGCTGTTCCGGTACAGCTTCCAACAAAGTGGAAAATTATCCAGGTGTATCCTGACCACAAAAATTAGGACAAATGCAATCTGTCAATTGCTGCCCTGTTAGTCTACTCTCAATCAACAGCAAAGAAATGGAAAGTTTTGTCAACAGTGTTATTAGGCGGCACCTACTCAGCAATGACCTGCTCAGCAATAAGCTGCTCACTGAAACTCAGTTTGGTTTCTGCTCAGACCACAAAGACCCAGACTTCAGTACAGCCTTGGTCCAAACATGGACGTATGAGCTGAATGCCAGAGGTGAGGTGAGAGTAACTGCTCTTGACACCAAGGCAGCATTTGACAGAGTGTGGCATTAAAGAATCCTTGATGTTCGTTAATGATTGCACAGAGTTCAGTGCCATTTGCACCTCTTCAGATATTGCGTGCAGCAAGACCTGGGCAATATTCAAGTTTGGGCGGATAAGTGGCAAGTAACATTTGCACTACACAAGTGCCGGCAATGATCATCTCCAACAAGAGAGAATATGACCATCTCCCCTTGACAGAGGTTAACAGGCAGAAAACCGAGTAGAGAGAAATGGGTCATTCTCGAGTGGCCTAATTCTGCTCCTATGTCTTATGATCTTATAGTGTTGCAAGGTGTGACTAGTGGAGTACCATAAGGATCAGTGCTTGGACCCCAGCTATTCACAATACAGAGCAATGAATTGGATGTGGGGACCAAATGTAATATTTCCATGTTTTCTGATGACACAAAGCTTGGTGAGAATGTGAGTCTTGCAAAGGGGCATCAAGGCGATTTGTACAGACTGAGTGAGTGGCAAGATGGAATTTAATGTTAAAAAATGTGAAGCTATCGACTTTGGTAGGAAAAGCAGAAATGCAGATTATTTCTTAAATGGGAAGAGATTGGGAAATGGGTGCTCTTGTTCATTAGTCACTGAAAGTTAACGTGCAGCTGCAGCAAGCAATTAGGAAAGCAAATGGTATGTTAACCTTTATCAAGGTGTTTTGAGGGTAGCAGTGAGGAAATCTTGCTGAAGTTGTATAGAGCCTTGGTGAGACCACATCTGGAGTATTATGTTCCGTTTTGTTTCCTGACCGAAGGAAAGATATACTGACCCCAGAGGGAGTACAGCAAAGGTTCACCAGGCTAATCCTGGAATGACAGTTTTATCATATGAGGAGAGATTGAGCGTCTGGGCCAGTATTCTGTGGTGTTTAGAAGAATGAGAGTGGACCAAATCAAAATGTATAGTATGTTTGCAGGCTCTATGAGGTGGATCCAGGAAGGATGAGGATGTTTTTCAGTCAGAGGGTGGTGACTGTGGACGTCTAGCTCAAGAGGGCAGTGGATGCTCAGTTTCTGAATATGTTCAAGACAAGAGGTCCATAGGAACACACAAATAGCCCATTCAGCTCATCGAGCCTGCTCAGTCATTCAGTACAATCATGGCTGATCATAGATTTCTGGGACCCAATGGCATCAGGGGTATGTGAATAGTGTGGGATGATGAAGGGGAAGATCAGCCATGATCTAGTTGAATGGTGGTGCTGACTCAAGAAGCTGAATGCCCTACTCCATTCCCATGTTCCTATTTAATGGCATTACCTTGCTAAATTGCCCATTGTCAACATCCCAGGGGTTAACATTAACCAGAAGCTTAACTGAACCAGCTAAATTACTTAATGTGGCTGAAAGAACAGGTCAGAGACTGGATATTCTGTAATGAGTGACTTGCCCCATGTCTCCCCAAAACATGTCCAATGCTCACAAGGGATACGCCAGTGGTGCAATATAGCTCACTAAGGCTCCTTTCAAACCCAAAAACTCTTCCATCTAGAAGAACGAGAGAAGTAGCTGCATGGGAACATCACCATCTGCAGGTTCCTCTCCAAGTCACGTACCATTCTGACTTGGAACTATACAACTGTTCGTTAACTGTTGCTGATTCAAAAATCTCTCTCCCTAAGAGCAATGTGGGCGTACCTACACTAAATAACTAGCAGTTCGAGAAGGCAGCTCATCACCATCTTCTCGAGGGCAATTTGGGATGGGCAATAAATGTTGGCCTAGCCAGGAAGCCCACATCCTATCAAAAGAAAAAGCAACATCTCTACTTGTCTGGATGAGTGCTGCTCCAACACTCGAGAAGATCAACCCCATCCAGGACCGAGTAGCCTGCTTGATCAGAACCCTGTCCACCACCTTAAACATTCACTTTCTCCACCAGGAATGGATAATGGCAGCAGTGTGTATAATCTGCAAGATTCACTACAGCAACACACCAAAGTTTCTTAGGCAGCGCCTTCCAAACCCACAGCTACTCCCATCTAGAAGGGCATCAGGTACCTGGGAATGCAAACACCTCCAATTCACATCACCCTGACATGGAAATATGCCACTGTTCCTTCAATGTCTTTGAGTCAAAATCTTGAAAACCACTGTCTAACAGCACTGAATATATCTTCATCTTGTGGGCTGCAATGGTTAAAGAGGGTGGCTCACCACCACACTCTCGAGGGTAATTGGAGATGGGCATTAAACGCTGGTCTTGCCAGTCACATCCACATCTCAGGAAATAATTTTTTTTTAAACGATGTTCTTCTCAGTTGCTGTTTGCTTTTGGCAACTTATTGCTTACTATTCTGCCAAAGATTTGAGAAAGCATACATTGCTTTACTATGATTATTGTAAATGAAAAATATATTTGTTGACAATGTATCCATTATTGGAATGTTAAATAACGTGAGCTTTTTCTAGGTCTTTAGCAACGCACAGTACCATTATAATCATGAGGTATTGTTTGTTTTGACAGTGAAAGGTACACTGTTTTATGAACTGCACAGGATTGGTACCGATGCAGAGCACTTTTCTTAATTATTACCAATAAAATGCTATGGGAAATTTTAGTCTATTTTTAACTAACGTGTGTTTTAATCCAGAAACCTAGAAGACCAAATCTGAATAAGCGAGGGCCACCAGTTTTACAGAAGAGATTGTCGAAGCAAGAAAATGCAGAGGAACCTAAAATTGTTCAGAAAGAAAATGAAGCTGGAACTATATCCAACGACAAGGAGGAGGAGGAAAAAGACAATATGATCAGGTATTCGATGAATGATACCCTACTATCACTTGTGGCTTTATCAATGTCCTTCAAGGTGCATGACAACCATTGAGTCCAGTGGATTGGCTGGATTGCTACATCATGATGTCCAGGCTGTTCTATGAAGCAGTAGAAATATTGTTTCTTCCAAACTTGTTTTACTTTCATGTCTTTAGCCAGCAGGGCAGTAGCTGCTATCTCTTACCATTAATAACTCAAAACTTTACGATTTTACCGTGCCCTATCCTCAGGGCTTCATTACCTCAATTCGAATGCAACTGTTTCATCTCCACTAGACGAAAGCTGCTTTCTGTGGTTTGGGTTTTCCTCTCTGATACAAAATCTTTAGTTTGCATTTAACGGCACTCTGCTGTGCTTATAAAATCCAAGCTCTTCTAAAACATCGAACATCTGAGGAAGCCCATCTAATGCTTCCCTCCGGGGCACACCTCATTTGGTTGCTGAAGCTGTGGAACAAAATTATTTTTAAATAATCTTTACTAGTGTCACAAGTAGACTTACATTAACACTGCAATGAAGTTACTGTGAAAAATCTCGTAATCGCCTGTTCGGGTACAGAGAAGGAGAATTCAGAGTGTCCAATTAACCTAACAGCAAATCTTTCGGGACTTGTGGGAGGAAAGTGGAGGAAACCCACGCAGACACAGGGAGAACATGCAGACAGTGACTCAAGCGAGAATCGAACCTCGGACCCTGGCGTGTGAAGCACGTGCTTCCATGCTACCGTGCCTTCAGGTGCAACTTTCTTGGATCAGATATTGAGCCTTGACTATTGTTGTTTCCCTCTTCTGCCCCAGCCTGTATATGTCTGTGTTTTTCTCATGACAGCCATATATAATCGATTTTCCCTCCTTTTCTATAACTCTTTCCCCCCCCCCCCCCCCCCCTCTATTCTCAACCCTCTCCATGCTGGCTCTCCCTTTCCCCTTGCAGCCACAGACTAAGCTGAATTCTGCAGGATATCTAGGTTTTAGACACAAATTCATATTCGTCTTGTTTAGTGCTGTTAGTAATTCTGTCTGTTTTCACTGGCAAAATCAAAATAACTGAATTTGGCTGTGAAAGAAATTGAATAAATCTGCTGCAAAAAGTTAATCGGATACATGTTTCAGTCACTTTGATATAGGGCCTATTTATTTCACCAGATATAGCCTTTGAATTTTTATTGAATTGGTGGACCTATAATGCCATGAATGCATAAAATCGAGAGACCAGCTCAGTGTTGTTGCTATCTTTGATTTTGTACGGAACGTTAAGCATTCAGCACTCGACTGACATCTTAATTGCAGAATTTGCTGGTGACATAATAAGTAACCAGCTATTGTACTTTGCTGTCAGGCCAAGGTCAGGCTGACATTGAATAACATACTTGATGGGCCATGTGATCTTTTTCTGTTCACTATTTTGAATTGCTCTATTAGGCAAAAACTCCCCCCAACCGCTCTTTATTTTATATATCTGTTTTTAAGATATGGGTGACATGGTAGCCCAGTGGTTAGCAGATTTGCTTTACAGTTCCAGGGTCCGAAGTTCGATTCCCGGCTTGGGTCATTGTCTGTGCGGAGTCTGCACGTTCTCCCTGTGTCTGCGTGGGTTTCCTCCGGGTGCTCCGGTTTCCTCCCACAGTCCAAAGATGTGCAGTTTAGGTGAATTGGACATGCTAAATTGCCCTTCGTATCCAAAAAGGTTGGGTGGGGTGGAGGTGTGGACTTGGGTGGGGTGCTCTTTCCAAGGGCTGGTGCAGACTAGATGGGCCGAATGGCCTCCACTGTAAGGGCCTGTTCTTGTATCGTCCTGTTCTTTGTTCAAACAAATTGATGGGCTTTTCGAGGCTGATCTCCAGCATTTGCAGCACGTTCAACTATAATTTTTATTAAACAGAAAGTTGGCAAGAGCATCCAAGTGCAAATCCATAAAAGGTGGGTGAACTTGGCTTCACTGTTCTTTCCACTTTTTGAAGGCACACTCCTTGATCCCCACTGAGCCTACAATCTCCTACTTTAGTATATTCCTCCTGTTCTACTATATTCCATACTGTTATGTCATAATCTGGAAGTCCTCATCTCCATTTGCTTTGCTCTACAATACTAAGATGTTTAAAGTTCAGCCATAGTGCCTCACCTAATCACTAATCTCCGATTTATTTTGTTCTTTATCTTCTACTTTTTTCAACCTTGTCCTACATTCTGGGCCTGACTGTTCAATTTTTTAAAAAAAAATGTAATGATTGGAACTATTTTGGGATTTTGATAGTTATGAAATTATGAATTTTTCAACTGCATCTACCATCACTGCATCTGTGGCTGGAAGCTTGATGTATAATGTCAGCTCGGGGTTACAATATGTTCTTCCTCCACATCGAAAGGGGCTGTGAGATACTTGATTTCCTTCTATTCATTCCGACTAAACGTGATTTCTCTGGGCTTTAAAGAACCGGTGTTATTTTGATCAGTTGATCAGACTATTTTTAAAAACTGCCATAGGTTTTAGTGGAAAAAAAAAATCTGGCTACAACTGGATTTCATCCGAGAGGTAATTTAAAAATAAATAAATAAATGAACAATTGGAGGAAAGTGCAGCCCTTGTTCTTTAAACAATGTTAATAACATTTTAAAGATGACCAAAGAAAGGTTTCAATAGGAGAAAATATGCTAGGTAATTCCAAATAATTTTTCCTCTTAATGTAAATTGTAGCTTTTCTGTATTGGGCTTCATTAGTGTTGGCCCCCAATTAACTAAATTGGCTCCAAAGGACATTGGGGAACATGAATGTTTTGACTTCGCCATATTATTGAAGCAACTGAATGAAAGTAAAGGCATGATTTTGAGAGAGAATTTGGGAACTCTGAAGACAGGGCAGCACGGTAGAATAGTGGTTACTTCACAGCTCCAGGGTTCCCAGGTTCGATTCTCGGCTTGGGTCACTGTCTGTGTGGAGTTTGCACGTTCTCCCCGTGTGTGCGTGGGTTTCTTCCGGGTGCTCTGGTTTCCTCCTACAGTCCAAAGATATGCGGGTTAGGTGGATTGGCCATGCTAAATTGCCCTTAGTATCCAAAAGGTTAATTGGGGTTACTGGGTTAAGGGGATGGGGTGGTGGAGTAGTTGTGTGCTTGAGTGGGGTGCTCTTTCCAAGGGCCGGTGCAGACTCGATGGGCTGAATGGCCTCCTTCTGCACTATAAATTCTATGACTCACTGCCAAAACAAGTTAA
Organism: Scyliorhinus canicula; assembly: GCF_902713615.1. Classification (NCBI taxonomy): domain Eukaryota; kingdom Metazoa; phylum Chordata; class Chondrichthyes; order Carcharhiniformes; family Scyliorhinidae; genus Scyliorhinus; species Scyliorhinus canicula. The sequence goes on along the minus strand of NC_052166.1, from coordinate 35,298,590 downwards.
TGGTATGCAGATTAATGAGCTACTACATCAAAGCTTTTCTCCAGAGAGTACAGTCTATTCAATAATTCAAAACAAATCGGGGGACTCAATTTGAGCTGAGCAACATAAAATAACATAGTGGAATGACATCTTAGTGCCTAAAGTGTTAATTATCGCAATTTAAATAGAAGAAGTGATGAAGAACAGACTGTCGTCTTTATAAATTGGCCTCAGTGGAATTGACTGTTGCCTCGCTCACTGCATTGAAATTTGTTCAGGATGCAGTTTAGTTTTCTATTTCATAGTTCCCTGTCCTTTCTCTAGCTACTGTCTTTTTTTTTGTAGATCACAACTTCTTGCTGTTCCATGTGCTCTTGCAGGATATTCCACACCCGTTCAGCGATACCTTGGCATAAGGAAGGCAACATGTTTGTAGTTGCAGAAATAGCTATGCCCCCCCCCCCCCTCCCCCAGGGGTGGGGTGCTGGAAATCAATCCAGTGGTATCCAAATCACCGAGACGCTGTGACCACTAAAACACATACCACTGAACTGCAAATCTGAGAAACTGATCTCGAAAAATTTGATAAGACGGTCAGCTAAGATCACAGATTTGACGTTTTAACAATCTGAATTACAATCAAAGTTGCCATTGATTGAATAATCAACAGTAAAACAACAATTAAGTGAATAGCACTTAATCTGCTCCCTCTGCAATAATGACACTGCTTTTGAGTTTCGTTCTCCGTGTTCCCTGTTCAACCCACCCTTCGACTCCAACTTTGGCTGCTTGCATATCAACCTTGCTCTCTCTCTCCACTCTCGCATGGAAGCCTTCTATCCATAACTATAATTTCTTTGCTTGCAGTTGGCGTGGAATGAAGATTGAACCTGAACAGGTTACTCCAGCGTTACCCGATACAAAAAAAGAGGAGCCAGTGCCTAATGAAAATGCAAGCCTCAAAGAACCAGGTAGCATGCCCCTATAAGGTATACTTGTACTGGCAGTCAAAGCCTCTCATTCTAATGTGGTTATAATCACCAATTTAATGAGCAGCAAGAGGCATCTGAGGATTTGAGGGCAGTAGGTCATTTCGAAGGATAGTACTATTTTCCAAGCTTTGGTTCAACATCATTGGTCATGTCTACTTGGATGTATTTTCTGCCGAGTAGATTTCAATTTGAATATCTCCAGACCCCCCTGGATAAATTTGGAATCCTTGGAAGTTGAACTGGCTACAAAATAAAGTGTCTGACACTGAGATATTCACCAGCTAATTCATCTGAATTAATCTTCTTGGGAATCTGGCTGTTATGGAGGTTTGAAAGCTGTATTCTGCTGTGACGTGTACACTTGATTTCTTTTTGTATAACAGTAGCTAAGGACACTTTTTCTGAGCTGGCGTATTTCCAATGATGTTCACCACTTATGTATCCCTATCACCCTTTCAACACCAGTGCCCTCAACTCACTGCAGGTAAAACTACAGGTCTGCTAGTGATTTCCTCGGTTAAAATAACTGGTATTTTTAGTATTTCTTTCCTCTTTTGTCATCTCATTTTCTAGAAAATTAGCACTTGATTTTCCTCTCTAGCTGTTGTATATCAAGTGGACTATGCTCATACCATCTCCACTAGATAGTCATTTCCTGCTGTGTCATCCATGTCCAGCCAACATAGTGCCAGGGAGGTAATTTTCTGATTGCTAATTTGAGCATTAGTAACATTATTAATTTGACATCACTGCATTTCACAATTTGCATTGTTGAAAGTTAGCTACCTGAGCTCCATGCAGCTGCAGTATCACAATGTTACCGGCTACTTAGAAAAGCTAACTCACTTGGGATTCACATGCAAAGTCATTGAGCTATTTGCTGCTATCCAAAAGCAGCATATTCTTTCAGCATTAGCAGATAGCATTCAACCGTGACCTCATCAAACATCCACTCTTTGGCCAAGGTTTGTTTTTGTTTGGTTGGTTTTCTACGGCACTGCATGTAGGGAGTGAACACCAGGGCACTTTTCAGCTCGAGCAAAGTTAGAAGGCAGGAAATTAATTCAAGCAAGCGAAGAGAGAAAGAGATGATGGGGAGGATGGGATAGGGCTTGGGGACTGAAAGTAGTTTTTGGGAGTTGGGGGTGGGAAGAGGAGGGAACTATAAAGGACATAAGAAAGCGAACAGGATGCTTAGTGTCCAATAGCTTAAATTGGGTTATGGGGATAGGTTGGGACGCTAGGTAGTGTGCTCTTTCAGAGGATCGGTGCAGACTCGTTGGGCCGAATAGCCTCCTACACTGGAGCGATTCTATAAAAGGTTGAGAACATGGGTGATCATAGAAAAAGTTAACTGGGTATGGGATGATCGGGGAATGATGGGAAGCAGCAGGAAAATGGGAATGAGTTGGACGGTAAGAATGGGAGGAATAGTCAGGAGAATGAGGCAAAGCTGTAGTCCTCTGGAGGGGAGAAGGGAAGCAAAAGAATAGAGTAAAAGGCTGAGGGTGAGAGGAAAGATAGGAAGTCAAATGCGAAAGAAAGGGAAATGAGATGGAGGCAAATGGGTGAATCCTGCCTCTGCGATGGGGTGAGGAAGTTTTCAGATGACTTCATAGCATTGAGGAGGTGAAATTTCTTTAAAGCAAAATAGGCTACCTTGCTGTTGCTGAAGTAAGTCGATGAGTTCACATTGCAGTTTGCAGGTTACGTTGCTGATTGCAAGTGCTTTTTAGCTCAATATTTAACTTAATCATTCTTTATGAATTAAGCATTTTACATGCATTAAGGAGCTCTGTTTTAAAACCTCAAACGCATTTTTAGTTACTCTTCCATGTTTCCAAAGCTGGGTTCCTTGTTACCTAACTTTGTCACGTATTGTTATGTATATAGCACCACCTAATTGTCCAGTACCTTTGAAATGTTGCAGCACGCATCATTTTAATTGTATAATGAATAAAGCCATGTTGGTCACCACCAAGATTGAGAAGAGCTGGGATAAATCAGGCAGTAGGTGACTAGGAAAGGGCACTGTGGACAGCAAGTATGTTGCATTCAATCCATTATCACACTTTAATCAGAAAAGATCCTATTCTAGTCTGCAGGCTTCTGATAGCACGCCACTCATAAACGTGACGAATTACAACATTCAGTTGCTTCTTAAAAGTCATTAGGATTGTTTCTTGCATTTCCTGCACGCCTATTTCGCACATTGATCACTCTTGTGTATGAGGCAGAACGTCTGACGTCAGTCTTAAATTTACATTTCACTAGTTTGCTTTTATGCTCCTTTAACCAATCAATATTCTCCAATTCCTTTTTTCCATTCTCTTCTATACATATGCATCAAGTGCCTCTTTCTAAGTTGTAAAAACATAAGTATCGTCATTCTTTCATCTTTGACACTAGGGGTCAGCATTTATTGCTCCTCTTTTCAATATTTTATAGCTGTACCTTTTCCCTCATTGCTCTGTGATTAGAACTGATCAGAATGCTCTTAGGTGTGGTCTCATCATAGCGCTGTACAGTATGTAACAACTTCTGATGTCTATTCTGCTGTTTTCTCTATTTAAGGAGAGGACTTCCATTTATATAGCATCTTTCACGACCTCAGGGTATTCCAAGCACTTTACAGCCAATGAACTACTTTGCAATGGTTACTGTTTTAAGGTAGGGAAACACGGTGGCTTGTTTGAGTATAGTACAATCCCACAAACAGCTTTAAGATCAAATCATGCTTTTACTGGTTTTGGTTGCGTGATAAAATTTAACCAGGGCACCAGGGAGAATTTTGCAGCTTTCTTTTAAATAGGGCCACAAGAGCTTTTGCATCCACCTGAGAAAATAGATATTTAAATTTGGATACCTCTATTAAGAAATTATGCTGCCCACAGTTCAGCACTCCCTTGACACTACACTCAATAAAGTGTTTGGATTTCTGAAATGGCACTTGAACCCATCTGACTTGGATAGGAATGCAACTCACTAAGCCAAGGCTGACTTCTTATTCAATATTGTGTGTTGATTTTATTTGCTGCTTGTTTGAACATGTTGAGGGTTTAAATCTACTTAAACTCCCAGGAAACTTTTGACTTTATTCTTTGTTATTCCAATACAATTCAGGAAGCGCACACAGTACCAAAGTTTTTCTTTCGATGTGGCGTAATTTGGCTATGTGATAAATTTATGTTCAGTAAATATTGTGCCTTGCGCAATTTACATTGCCGCCTACTATTTCACTGATGCTTTTGCATCAGACTGCACTTGAAACATATAATTGGCTGTCAAGTATTTTGAGCTGTTCTGTGGTTGTAAAGAGTGCTATTCAAATGTCCTTCTTTAGTCTGGTATCATCTGCAACCGTGACCATATGATTAGGGAAAAGGAAAGACCCCCAACTACTAATTACCACTTAGTTACTCCAGAGTTTGTGTGTGGTCACCAAGCGAGAAACAGGACTGAACTCTGTCTAAAAGGTCTGCTTGCCTTTAAAGTTGAGGTATTGGAAACCTGCCAACACAAGTCAAAACCGTTCCTAACGAGAACCAGTAGAGGTGGGGAGCAAAATAGCCAGGGGGATCAGGTGGAAGAGTGAACTGGGCCATTTTGAAACTCTGCTTTTTCAAGGATAACGCTAAGTTTTAAAAAAAATCTTCAATCTGCAGATAAGCCGTAGCACATCAGAACCCATTCCTGCTGCAGCATCTTCTTGAAGTTGGTTTTGTTCTCTTACAGGAGCTCTGAATGACCGACAGATTGCAGTGATCGAAGCATTCCAGCATGCATGGAAGGGATATAAACAGTATGCCTGGGGTCACGATGAGCTGAAGCCCATTTCTAAGACTTACAGTGAATGGTTTGGCCTAGGACTGACTCTTGTTGACGCCTTGGACACAATGTGGATTCTGGGACAGCATGAAGGTGAAGTCATTGATTTGTGTAACAGAAATATCATGATTTTCCATTGACATTTATGTATCTATGGCAGTAAGCTTTAAAAAAGCTGAAGAAATCAAGATCTTTCTCATTGATAAGCAGTGGTTCTTTATTATTGCGTCGTATTTGCGCTTTCTAAATTTAGAAAATTGGAGTTGTCAGGGTTTGTACTGTTTGCTCATTTCAAGGAATTCCCATAAGACTGAGGGTTAAGTAGAGTGCTGAGGCACCAAAACAAGGAGTTTTTCTTTCACCTGGCTATTATACCTTGGAGCATTTAATAATAATTTGTTGGTGTATTTGCTAAATTTTCCTTTTCTTTAGCACTGATCTGCCTCATTTCATCATAGAAACAGCCTTTAAATGAATTAATTTGTGTTTTAGGTCAAAGAGAAAACATTTGACAATTGATTTTTTTTTTTAACGGATCAGTTGAACGTTCTATACTGCGGAAAGTTACCTGTGATATCAAGTCATTACATTTCTAAATTCTCTTTAAAAGTGTATGTAGCTAACTTATTATTTTGTACATTTAGAATTTGAGGAAGCCAAGAAGTGGGTGGTTGATGAACTGAACCTTGGTAAAAAAGTGGATGTGAATTTGTTCGAGACGACAATTCGTATTCTGGGTGGATTACTTAGCGTATACAATCTGACTGGAGACCAGGTCTTCCTCGAAAAAGCAGTAAGGATTTTTCTTTTACTGTAATTGAGCTCATTTGTAGTTATTTAATGTCTGATGTTAAAGAAATTGCTGATACAAAATAGTAATAGCCTGAACAAGTGCCATTCCTATCTCCTTATTTTTCTGAATATATGTAACATGTCAAAGCTGCAGGTTAATTATTTTGTTTAAAGCAATTCAGCACAATGTGGTGAAAATGGCCTCAGTAATCCACTTGTCAAAGAATCTGACGTTTACATTAGGATGGATTGACCTCCAGTGTTGACTATCAGGTGGGCACATGTTTTACATGCCATATAGTTAGAACAATCTGCTGCTTGTACTCTCATTAAGAGCTGGGGCTGGTTTAGCTCACTGGGCTAAATCGCTGGCTTTTAAAGCAGGCCAGCAGCACGGTTCGATTCCCGTACCAGCCTCCCGGGACAGGTGCCTTGAATGTGGCGACTAGGGGCTTTTCACAGTAGCTTCATTGAAGCCTACTCGTGACAATAAGCGATTTTCATTTTTCATTTCAAGAGAAGGTTATATGTCTGGTATATCAGCATAATGTGCAGGGTCTTGACTCTTAAAAAAGAACAATGTTCACGATTATGGGGAGAACTGAGAATGGCACTAATTGCTTATTCACCGAGTCGGTGCAGACAGGATGGGCTGAATGGCCTCCGACAATTCTGTGATTATTTACTGTTTTGTGAATTGGATCCCAATTTTCTAAGTAATATGCTTTGAAAATTGTGACCGTATTTATGATTCTTCTTGACAGATAGTCAAAGTGGAACCTGTGAGTTTCCCTCCTTCCTCAGTAACCTGTGTACAGTAGTCCCCCTATATAACGCGGGTGTTGGGGTCCAAGACAGCCACCCCCGTTGCATCCGAGCCGCGGATATCGACGATGGGGTTTTAAATTTATTTTAAAATCTATGCATGCGCTTCCCATTGTGAGTCTACGGGGGGGCGGCTCACACAGCCTTACCTTTGAAACTGACATGCAGCGCAGGGTGCAAGCGCGTGCGGCAGATGGGGTGCAGACAGCAAGACCTTGTAAGTTCCTGGTAAGTTTCTGTGGGTTGTTTTAATTAGATCCACGATGGGGGTTTTAAATGTATTTAAAAATCTATGCATGCGCTTCCCCGTCAGACAGGTCAGACCCCCGTAGACTCACAATGGGAAGCGCATGCATAGATTTTTAAGAAATTTAAAACCCCCATCGTGGATCTAATTAAAACAACCCACAGAAACTTACCAGGAACTTACAAGGTCTTGCTGTCTGCACCCCATCTGCCGCACGCGCTTGCACCCTGCGCTGCATGTCAGTTTCAAAGGCAAGGCTGTGTGAGCTGCTCCTCTCTCACTGAATCTCAGTGTGAGAGGAGCAGCCCGCAGTGTCAATTTCAGCCGGCAGTGTCAATTTCAGCGGCCGGCTCACTTTAATCTGGAGAGGGAAGCTGACAGTTGGGGTCCATAAGCCCCCCCCGCCATATATCGCGAACCACGGTATTGCGGAGCGCGGTATAACGGGGGACTACTGTATTACTGAACCATTTGGACCTAAGGGCTCAGTGTTGATTTTCATTTTGAACTGAGTTAGTTAATCTTCTTGGAAGTGTCTGTTGAAGTGTTATATTTTGATGAGTTGGATGGAGTAGGTAGAATTAACCATGGTTCATAAGAACATAAGAACTAGGAGCAGGAGTAGGCCATCTGGCCCCTCGAGCCTGCTCCGCCATTCAATTAGATCATGGCTGATCTTTTGTGGACTCAGCTCCACTTTCCGGCCCGAACACCATAACCCTTAATCCCTTTATTCTTCAAAAAACTATCTATCTTTACCTTAAAAACATGTAATGAAGGAGCCTCAACTGCTTCACTGGGCAAGGAATTCCATAGATTCACAACCCTTTGGGTGAAGAAGTTCCTCCTAAACTCAGTCCTAAATCTACTTCCCCTTATTTTGAGGCTATGTCCCCTAGTTCTGCTGTCAGCCGCCAGTGGAAACAACCTGCCCGCATCTGTCCTATCTATTCCCTTCATAATTTTAAATGTTTCTATAAGATCCCCCCCTCATCCTTCTAAATTCCAACGAGTACAGTCCCAGTCTACTCAACCTCTCCTCATAATCCAACCCCTTCAGCTCTGGGATTAACCTAGTGAATCTCCTCTGCACACCCTCCAGTGCCAGTACGTCCTTTCTCAAGTAAGGAGACCAAAACTGAACACAATACTCCAGGTGTGGCCGCACTAACACCTTATGCAATTGCAACATAACCTCCCTAGTCTTAAACTCCATCCCTCTAGCAATGAAGGACAAAATTCCATTTGCCTTCTTAATCACCTGTTGCACTAGTAAACCAACCTTCTGTGACTCATGCACTAGCACACCCAAGTCTCTCTGAACAGCGGCATGCTTTAATATTTTATCGTTTAAATAATAATCCCGTTTGCTGTTATTCCTACCAAAATGGATAACCTCACATTTGTCAACATTGTATTCCATCTGCCAGACCCTAGCCCATTCACTTAACCTATCCAAATCCCTCTGCAGACTTCCAGTATCCTCTGCACTTTTCACTTTACCACTCATCTTAGTGTCATCTGCAAACTTGGACACATTGCCCTTGGTCCCCAACTCCAAATCATCTATGTAAATTGTGAACAATTGTGGGCCCAACACGATCCCTGAGGGACACCACTAGCTACTGATTGCCAACCAGAGAAACACCCATTTATCCCAACTCTTTGCTTTCTATTAATTAACCAATCCTCTATCCATGCTACTACTTTACCCTTAATGCCATGCATCTTTATCTTATGCAGCAACCTTTTGTGTGGCACCTTGTCAAAGGCTTTCTGGAAATCCAGATATACCACATCCATCGGCTCCCCGTTATCTACTGCACTGGTAATGTCCTCAACAAATTACACTAAATTAGTTAGGCATGACCTGCCTTTAACGAACCCATGCTGCGTCTGCCCAACGGGACAATTTTTATCCAGATGCCTCGCAATTTCTTCCTTGATGATAGATTCCAGCATCTTCCCTACTACCGAAGTTAAGCTCACTGGCCTATAATTTCCTGCTTTCTGCCTACCTCCTTTTTTAAACAGTGGCGCCACGTTTGCTAATTTCCAATCCACCAGGACCACCCCAGAGTCTAGTGAATTTTGGTAAATTATCACTAGTGCATCTGCAATTTCCCTAGCCATCTCTTTAAGCACTCTGGGATGCATTCCATCAGGGCCAGGAGACTTGTCTACCTTTAGCCCCATTAGCTTGCCCATCACTCCCTCCTTAGTGATAACAATCCTCTCAAGGTCCTCACCTGTCATAGCCTCATTTCTATCAGTCACTGGCATGTTATTTGTGTCTTCCACTGTGAAGACCGACCCAAAAAACCTGCTCAGTTCCTCAGCCATTTCCTCATTTCCCATTATTAAAACTCCCTTCTCATCCGCTAAAGGACCAATATTTACCTTAGCCACTCTTTTTTGTCTTATATATTTGTAAAAACTTTTACTCTCTGTTTTTATATTCTGAGCAAGTTTACTCTCCTACTCCATCTTACTCTTCTTTATAGCTTTTTTAGTAGCTTTCTGTTGCCCCCTAAAGATTTCCCAGTCCTCTAATCTCCCAGCAATCTTTGCCACTTTATATGCTTTTTCCTTCAATTTGATACTCTCCCTTATTTCCTTAGATATCCACGGTTGATTTTCCCTCTTTCTTCCGTCCTTCATTGCCCTCTAACTCTTCTGAAAAGTATACTTTTGTGTTGACAGCAAGTAGAGAACTCTTGGGCACTTGAAATACTAGGTCTATTTTTATCAGAGCTGAAAAGGCTCAGAAGAGATTTAATTGAGAATGCCTTTGAAGAGTTCTGTTGGGGAAGGCTTTTCTCTGGGTCGGGGTCAGTAACAAGTGTAAGCGTCCTTCCTGTTTATTTGCTTTCTTCCTGTTTCTTTTATGTTATTTTTTTATTTTGGTCTCTGGACCCATAATCGGAATGTGCCTTTCAGCACATTCAAGGTTGAAGCAGGACACTGTTTCCAGGTTTTGTTTTTAGCCAGACTCCTCGGAACCGAGTGGATCTTAGGAACCAGGGGCGGGATTCTCCCCTACCTGGTGGGGCGGGGGGTCCCGGTGTAGTGGAGTGGCGCCAACCACTCCGGCGTTGGGCCTCCCCAAAGGTGCGGAATTCTCCGCGCCTTTAGGGGGCAAGCCCTCACATTCAGGGGCTAGGCCCGTGCCAGAGCGGTTGGCACCACACCGACTGGTGCCCAAACCGGCTCCAACGGCCTTTGACGCCCGCCGCCCGGTGCCAGGGGTGGCCGAAAGGCCTTCACCGGTTCGCGCATGCGCCGGTGTGTCAGCTGCCGCTGACGTCACCACCGGCGCATGCGTGCTGGGGGATTCTCTTCCGCCTCCGCCATGGTGGAGGCCGTGGCGGCGGTTGAAGAAAAAGAGTGCCCCCACAGCACTGGCCTGCCCGCCGATCGGTGGGCCCCGATCGCGGCCTGGCCACCGTGGGGGCACCCCACGGGGTCCGATCGCCCCATGCTCGCACCGCCGATCCTGCCGCCACCAGAGGTGGTTCAAACCACGGCGGCGGGAGAGGCCTCCCAGCGGCGGGACTTCGGCCCATCGCGGGCCGGAGAATCGCCGCGGGGGGCACGCCGATCAGTGTGGTGCCATTCCCGCCCCTGCCAATTCCCGGGTGGCGGAGAATTTTTGCCACGGCAGGGGCGGGATTTTCGGCGGCCCCGGGCGATTCTCCGACCCTGCGGGGGGTCAGAGAATTTCACCCCAGGTTTGGAGGGAGTCAGGTGGATTGGTTGGCTGACAACTGGTGGTTTGCTGTGTGTGTGTAATATGTGTGAGAGCAAGGGGTAGTTAGGAAGGGTTAGGTACGTTTTGGCGCGGCCGTTTTGGCGGCAGCCGTTTTGGCGCCGGACGTTTTGGCCATAATAACATTTCTTTATTTGTAAATTAGCCTCAGTTGAGTTGGCTGCTGGTGCGGGTCCGCTGTCACAAGTGTTTCGGTCTATCACCATCTTTTTATATATTTTTTAACTAAATCAATTCGCATACCCATATGATGGCTGAGGAAGTAGCAACGAAACGTGGTAAAGAAAAATTTGTTCATAACGGATTCCTTTACGTCTTTGACAAAACAAGCAAAGGTGACAGTGAAGTGAAATTTTGGCGTTGTGAGCAAAAAAACCGGTGCAAAGCACGGCTCCATACTAAAGCTGCAAACGTGGTGAGGCAGCTGAACAGCCATTCGCATGATGCTTCTGCAAGTAGAGGTTGCACTCGTAAAAACTAAAATAAAAAAGAGAGCACAGGAAACCCTTGAGGCACCGACTGTAGTTGTTAATGAATGTTTGACAGACATATCGCAAGCTAGTTTACCAGCCATTCCTAATATATCTGCTTTGAGGAGAATGATAAGCAGAAAGCGTAATCATGTATTGAACGCCCCCACCAATCCAAGTGATTTACAACAATTGATTGTGCCAGAATGCTACAGGATATATGTCCCTCAACCAGGAGTGGAAGAAAATTTTTTACTTTGTGATACCGGACCAGGTCACGACCGGATATTAATCTTCGTAAGACAGAGCTGGCTACAGCACTTATTGACATCTGATATGTGGTTTGCAGATAGCACATTCAGTATTGCTCCCAGCCTCTTTTCTCATATTTATGTAATTATGGTAAAAAAACACAGAGGAGTTACTCCTACGGTTTATGCTCTTTTGCCCAACAAGCAACGCACAACATATGCGAGAATGTTCGCATTATTGAAAGAAATCGAACCCAACTTGAAACCCAGTTCAATCGTCTGTGATTATGAACAAGCTGCGCACAGTGCTATGAAAGACATATTCCCTGATGTTCAAATAAAAGGATGTTTTATTCATTTCGCTCAAAATATGCAAAAACATCTAGCTAGTATGGGGTTCCGTAGTTTGTATAACACTGATCCAGATTTCGCGTTAAAAGCTAAAATGATTATTGCCATTGCCTTTGTACCTTTGAACAAAATCGATGAATATCTGGATGCTTTAGCGACCCAACTGCCGCAAGAACTTCAAGATTGACTCAACTGGTTTGAAGATACATATGTTGGTCGTCTGAACAGACGAGGAAATGGTAGACGAACACCTTTATTTTGCCCTGAGATTTGGAACCTTTATCAGAGAACATTAAACGGGGAAGACCGCACAAACAATAATGCGGAGGCAGCCCACCGTCGATTGAAATACGAACTTGGCATGCATCATCCCACCATATGGAAACTAATTGATGGCCTGCGTAAAGTACAGAAAGGTAGAGATGCATATTATGAAAGGTTACTAGCCGGCCATGAACCGCCACAAAAACTAAAAAAGTATAGAGATGCAGATAAAAGAATACGTGAAACTGTTCTTAAATTTGAAAACATGGATGCTATCGAGTACTTGAGGAGCTTTGCTCATAATTGAACTAAATGAACTAAACTAAATGAACTAATTTAAGGTTTTTAACTAAATGAACTAATTTAAGGTTTTTAATTTACAATAAAGTTAGTTTAAAAACTTTTTAAAGCTCATCTTTTAATTTACAGTTTTAAGCTTGCTTTTAAGTCCTTCCTTCGAATGATACTTAATCTTGCAACAATTTACTAGCCACAAAAACGAAAAAAATTTCTGTCGTCTGCGCCCAAACGGCCGCGCCAACTTGGCTGCGCAAATTGTCCCATGGCACCCAAACGGCTGCGTCCAAACGGCCGCGCCCAATTGTCCCATACCGAGTTAGGAAGGGGGAGGGGGAGTTGGAAAAGGCATATTAGATAGTTATGTTTTCTGTCCATTTAATTATAGTACTGTACATAATAAAAGAGTACTGTTTTAAAGTTACAAACCTGGTGAAGTGGTTTACTGGGATCAACCAAGGACCACGGGTATTTTAAAATCTAATTTTACTTGTGTTGTAAATCTGGATCAAGTGGGGCTAGAATTGGCCAGGGTGTCATGACATGAGGGATCATCAGTATGAATTAGTAACTGAGAGGACAAAGGGAGAGTTTGGAAAAATATTTGGAATGTTTTGCCATTGAGAAAATAGGCTTGATATTTGAAGTAGAGGAAAGCGCTTGGGGAGTGGAATTAGTATAGGGATCTCCCGCAAAGAGCCATCAGAGAGAGCATGAGCCAAATAGCCGCTGTCTAGGCTGTAAGATTACTTTTTGATGCTGTTTCTAGGCTCAAGCATGAGGAATAATCATTTGGACAAGGTGACAAACGCCTGCTAAGAGAATTAATATTCCAACAAAAATGGATGCCTTTATGAGGGGAGGGAATAACGAGAAAACATCCTGAATATTACTGTAACATTATCTTTTATGTTGAAATGATCACTGATTTTTCCTAGTTTGCATTTCTTCTGTAGCTAAGAAGCGACTGACTTTGGATGCAGTGGTTTATTTGTGCTCAATTGCAATTATCACACTCTGCCACTATCTAGTAGTTTCAGCAATACGACTATGAAATAGTGTTTAACAAATTTCACCAAGTATCATTGTTCCAAAGGCTCATGAGTTAATTCATCAGAGGCCGATTTTTGTGACTATTGCAACCAGCTATCTAATATGCTGTTTTTCATTTTTGTCAACTTAGATTTGTACTTCATAATTAGGGTATTTGCCACAAAGTACCACACAACAGTTTTTTTTGGCAATTCCTTGTCATAGGATCATTATTCGCCTCAGTGAATTAATTTAAGTCACCTTGAGAGTAGGTGAAAACGCCCATCTGTATTTTTTTATGGCTACAGCAAGCTGTTGTTGAGTCTGTTCCCATCATTAGTCCATGAGATCTAAACAATACAGATTTAAAGCATTCCTGCTGAAATTGCGCTCAGCATTGTTTCTATTTTTAAAAATGTTTTTATTCCAAATTTTTCATTTTTTTACAAAACACTACAAAAAAGAAAATAATGCAAAGAAGAGAACTAAGCAATATATCAACAAAAAACACTTAACCCTCTATCCGGCTAAAAAATGTAACAAAACAAAATGGAGCATCCTCCCCTAACAAATAACGTAAAAACAACCCACCCTTCTCTCTCCCCCCCCCCCCCCCCCGAGTTGTTGCTGCTGCTGACCTCTACCTATCGTTCCGTGAGAAAGTCAAGGAACGGTTGCCACCGCCCAGAGAACCCCTGCAGAGACCCTCGCAAGGCAAACTTTATCTTCTCCAACCTGAGAAACCCCGCCATGTCACTGACCTAAGCCTCCACACTTGGGGGATTTGCGCCCCTCCACATTAACAAGAGCCTTCTCCGGGCTACCAAGGAGGCAAAGGCCAGAACTCCGGCCTCTTTCGACTCCTGCACTCCCAGATCATCCAATACCCCAAATATCGCTATCCTCCAGCTCGGTTTTACACGAGTGTCCAAGACCTTGGACATAACCTTTGTGAAGCCCTTCCAAAATTCCGTAAGCGCCGGGCACGCCCAGAACATATGAGCATGATTAGCTGGGCTCCCTGAACACCTCACACACCTGTCTTCTACCCCAAAAAACTTACTCATTCTCTCCCCTGTCATATGCGCCCGATGCACCACTTTTTTAAAAAAAAAAAAAATTTTTTTTAATTGAAAAATGTTGAATTTATACAACAACATCGAACCATAATAAAATACCAACAATAACAATGATGATAGCAATCATAAACATTCGCCCCTCCTCAATGAACAACACAACATATTAACAACAACTTAAATTAACACAATGTTAAGTTACATAACCGTAGAGAAAAAAAAATAGAAACTATAATAAGGAACCCCCCCCCCCCCCCCCCCCCCCCCCCCGGGTTGCTGCTGCTATTGACCAAGATACCTATCTTTGAGCCAGGAAGTCCAGAAAAGGCTGCCACCGTTTATAGAACCCTTGTATTGATCCTCTCAGGGCAAATTTGACCCTCTTCAATTTTATAAATCCCACCATGTCACTGATCCAGGTCTCCACACTTGGGGGCCTCGCATCCTTCCACTGCAGCAAGATCCTCCGCCGGGCTACTAGGGACGCAAAGGCCAAGACACCTTCCTCTTTCGCCTCCTGCACTCCCTGCTCCACCGCAACTCCAAAAATTGCGAGTCCCCACCCTGGTTTGACCCTGGATCCAACCACCCTCGACACCGTCTCCGCCACTCCCAGAATCCTTCCAGTGCCGGGCATGCCCAGAACATATGGGCATGATTCGCCGGACTCCCCGAACACCTGGTGCACCTGTCCTCACCCCCAAAGAACCTATTCATCCTAATCCCGGATATGTGGGCCCGGTGCAGCACCTTGAATTGGATGAGACTAAGCCTTGCACATGAAGAGGAAGAGTTGACTCTCTCCAAGGCATCCGCCCAAGTCCCGTCCTCTATCTGCTCCCCAAGTTCCCCCTCCCATTTAGCCTTCAGCTCCTCCACTGACGACTCCTCCACCTCCTGCATTACCTTATAAATGTCAGACACCTTCCCCTCTCCGACCCACACTCCCGAAAGCACTCTGTCCATCGCCCCCCTCGAGGGCAGCAAAGGGAACTCCTCTACCTGTCGCCTAGCAAACGCCTTTACCTGCAAGTATCTGAACATGTTCCCTTGGGGGAGCCCAAATTTATCTTCCAGTTCCCCCAGGCCCGCAAACCTCCCGCCAATAAACAGGTCCCTCAATTTACTGATGCCCACCCTTTGCCACCCCCTAAATCCCCCATCATTGTTCCCCGGGATGAACCGATGATTTCCACCCAATGGAGCCTCCATCGAGCCCCCTGTTTCCCCCCTATGCCGTCTCCACTGTCCCCAGATTCTTAGGGTCGCCGCCACCACCGGGCTCGTGGTATACCTCTTAGGAGAGAGCGGCAACGGCGCTGTTGTCAAGGCACCCAGGCTCGTACCTCTACATGACGCCATCTCCATTCTTTTCCACCCCCCCCCCCCCCCCCCCCCAGCACCCATTTGCGCACCATTGACACATTGGCCGCCCAATAGTGCCCCAAAAGGTTGGGCAGCGCCGGCCCTCCTCTATCCCTCCCTCGCTCCAGGAAAACCCTCTTCACTCTCAGAGTCCCATGTGCCCACACAAAGCTCAAAATACTGCTAGTCACTCTCCTAAAGAAGGCCCTGGGGATGAAGATGGGCAGGCACTGAAAGAGGAACAAGAACCTCGGAAGCACCGTCATTTTGACGGACTGCACCCTCCCCGCCAACGACAATGGCAGCATGTCCCACCTCTTGAACAACTCCTCCATCTGATCCACAAGCCTGGTGAAATTATGCTTGTGAAGAGTCCCCCAGTCCCTGGCCACCTGCACCCCCAGGTACCTAAAACTCTCCCCTGCCCTCCTAAGCGGGAGCCTACCAATTCCTTCCTCCTGGTCTCCAGGGTGCACCACAAATACCTCACTCTTGCCTAAATTTAGTTTATAGCCTGAAAAGGTCCCAAACTCAGCTAGCAGCTCCATCACCCCTGGCATTCCTCCCACCGGGTCCGCCACATACAGTAACAGGTCATCGGCATACAACGACACCCTATGTTCCTCTCCACCTCGTACCAGACCTCTCCACCTCCCTGAATCCCTCAACGCCATCGCCAACGGCTCGATTTCCGATGCACCACTTTAAACTGAATCAGGCTACGCCTGGCGCAAAATGAGGAGAAATTGACCCTGCCCAGGGTGTCAGCCCACAGGCCCTCATCCAGCTCCTCGCCCAGCTCTCCTCCCACTTGCCCTTCAGCTCTTCCACCGAGATCTCCTCCGCCTCCTGCAGCTCCTGGTATATTTCCGATATCTTGCCATCCCCAACCCACACGCCCGAGACCACCCTATCCTGTATCCTCTCAGCAGGCAGCCGTGGGAATTCCCACACCTGCTTTTTCACGAAAGCCCGAACCTGCATGTACCTAAAGGTATTCCCCGGGGGTAACCCAAATTTCTCTTCCAGCGCCCTCTGACTGGCAAAGGTCCCATCGATAAACAAGTCCCCCATCCTTTTGATTCCCGCCGTATGCTAGCTTAGGAACCCACTATCTGGAACGAACCTATGATTGTTCTGTATCGGGGTCCAAACTCAGGAGCCTACGCACATTCGTATTTAGCTGCCTGCCCTGCACAAACCCCGTCTGATCCTCACGAATCACTCCCGGGACACAATCCTCAATCCTAGTGGCCAGGATCTTGGCCAACAGTGTGGCATCCACATTAAGAAGCAAAATCGGCCTATAGGAGTCGCATTGCAACGGGTCCTTATCACGCTTGAGGATAAGCGCGATCAAAGCCTGCGACATCGTCGGGGGAAGGATTCCCTTTTCCTTAGTTTCGTTAAAGGTTCTCAGCAACACTGGGCCCAACAGCTCCGAGAACTTCCTGTAGAACTCAATGGGGAATGCATCCGGCCCCGGGGCCTTGCCCGCCTGCATACTCCCCAACCCCTTAACTAGCTCCTCCATCCCAATCGGAGCCCCCAATCCCTCTAACCGCCCTTCCTCCACCTTTGGAAACCTAACTTGGTCCAGGGACTGTCGCATCTTCCCCCCCCCCCCTCCCCCCAGGGGTTCTGACTTGTACTATTCGCCATAAAAGTCCTTAAATACCTTGTTTATTTTAGCTGGACTCTGCACCGTGTTCCCCCTCCTATCCCTAATTCCCCCAATCTCCTGAGCCGCCTCCCTCTTCCGCAGCTGATGTGCCAACTCCCCATACTCATACACTGGTCCCTGTAGCTTCCTCAACTGGACCTCAGCCTTCCCCGTGGTTAGCAAGTCAAACTCCGTTTGGAGGCTCCGGCGCTCCTTCAACAGCCGCTCCTCAGGGGATTCCGCATATCTCCTATCCACCCTCCGTATCTCCCCCACCAATCTCTCCCTCTCCATCCTGTGGGCCCTGATTGAGATTAACTCACCCCTGACCACCGCCTTCAGCGCCTCCCAGACCACACTCACCGACACCTCCCCATTATCATTGGCCTCCACATATCTTTGGATGCAGCCCCGGACCCGCCCACAGACCTCCTCCCCTGCCTGTAGTCCCACGTCCATTCGCCACAACAGGCACTGACCTCTCTCCTCCCCCATCTTCAGGTCCACCCTGTGTGGGGCATGGTCCGAGATCGCAATAGCTGAATACTCCACCCCCTCCACTCTCTGGATTAGTACCCTGCTTACCACGAAAAAATCTATCTGTGAGTAATCCTTGTGTACATAGGACTAGAAGGAAAACTCCCTCGCCATTGGCCTAGAAAATCTCCACGGATCCACTCCCCCCCCCCCCCCCCCTCCCCCAATCTGGTCCATGAACCCCTTCAGGACCTTAGCCGCTGCCGGTCACTTACCCGATCTCGATCTAGACCGATCCAGTGTCGGGTCCAGAACCATATTGAAGTCCCCCCCCCCCCCCCCATTATCAAACTACCTGCCTCCAGATCCGGGATCCGACTCAACATCCGCTTCATGAACCCTGCATCGACCCAGTTTGGGGCATACACATTCACCAGCACCACCTGGGCCCCCTGCAGCCCACCACACCATAACATATCGACCCCCTTTATCTGCCACAATACCCCCCACCTCAAATGCCACCCGCTCACTCACCAGGATTGCGACCCCCCTGTTTTTTGCATCCAGCCCTGAGTGAAAAACCTGTCCCACCCATCCCTTCCTCAGCCTAGTTTGATCCGCTATCTTCAGGTGTGTTTCCTGTAGCATGACTACATCTGCCTTCAGCCACTTTAAGTGCGAAAACACCCGGGCCATCTTGACCGGCCCATTCAAGCCTCTCACGTTCCACGTGATCAGCCGGATCGGGGGGCTACCTCTGCCGACTAGCCATCTCCTTTTTTTAGGCTAGCCACGAGTCCGCGTCTCCCGCACTCTCCAGCCCCCCAGGCAGAGGCTCCCCACCTCGACTCTCCCTCTTACCGTCAATTCCCCCTCCCCTTCCCCGGCCAAGCAACTGCTTAACCCCCCTACTCCCCCCCCCCCCCCCCCCCCCCCATTGCACTCCCGTAAGTCAGCTGACTCATGCTGACCCCGGCCGCTCTTGCCTCTGCCTCCAATCGCCTTTTGGATTTCCCATCCAGATCACCTGCCCTCCCCCCACCAAAGTGGGGTAGTGAAAGTCCCCCCCCCCCGCCTCCCTGCACCCCATATAAACCAACGTGGACATCGAACACAGTACCCCCCACCACGCTTAACGTACCGTCCCCACTATTTTACGGGAAAAAGCCACGCTCCCTGCCTGGGCCGACCCCGCCCCCTGTGGCGCAGTTCCTTTTAACTGCAAATCTCACCCCAGTCCCCGAGGGCCCCAGGCTACGGACCCACCCAGTCCCAAGAAAACGTGGGGGAAAAAAATCCCACCCAAACAAGCATCGCCTCCTCTCCCTCGCCAATATCCCACATAACATACTGCAAGCCATTAATCCAAGTACAGCTTCTCGTTTTTGATGAAAGTCCATGCCTCATCCGGCGTATCAAAATGGTGGCGTCGGTCCTGGTATGTGACCCACAGTCTCGCCGGCTGCAACAGCCCGAACTTCACCCCCTTCCCGTGGAGGACCGCCTTAGCCTGGTTGAATCCTGCCCGCTTCTTGAGAGCTCTGCACTCCAGTCCTGATAAATACGGATCTCGGCATTCTCCCACCTGCTGCTCTGCTCCTTCATCACCCATCGCAGGACACACTCCCTGTCGGTGAAGCGGTGAAACTTCACCATCGCCCTCGGCGGCTTGTTCTCCCTTGGCCTCCTGGCCAGGACTCTGTGCGCTCCATCCAGCTCCAGGGGCCTTGGGATGGCCCCCGCACCTATCAGCGTGCTCAGCATCGTGGTCACATACCCCCCAGTATCCGACCCCTCCACGCCTTCAGGGAGACCCAGAATCCGCAGGTTCTGCCTCCTCGACCTATTCTCCAGGAGCTCCAGCTTCTCTTGCCATTTTTTGTGAAGCGTCTCGTGTGCTTCCACTTTAACCGCCAGGCCCAGAATCTCATCCTCATCAGAGGCCTTCTTTTGCACCTCCTTGATCGCCGTCCCCTGCATCTTCTGGGTCTCCACCAACCTTTCAATCGACGCCTTCATAGGGGCCAACATCTCCGCCTTCAAGTCAGCAAAGCAGCTTTTTAAAAACTCCTGCTGCTCCTGAGAGCACTGGGCCCACGCTGCCTGATCCCTGCCCGCCGCCATCTTGTTTTTTCACGCCCGTTCTCCTCTCTACTCTAAAGCCACTTTTGTGACCGCTCCGCTCCTGGTCCACTCCATACAGTGCTGGGGGACCCTCACTGCTACCTTCCCACACCGGGAATCGTCGAACAAATGCCGCTGAGGCTCCTTAAAAGGTCCTTGAAAGTCCGTTATCGGCGGGAGCTGCCGACTGTGCGACCTACCCAGGCATAGCCGCAACCGGAAGACCTCAGCATTGTTTCTGCTACCATCTGGTTGTCCATTGACATTGGATCAAGTTCACCTTTGAATATTTTCAGTCATATGTGATTTCCTGTTTCTTGTTGCATCACCTGCCTTTGACTTTTCTTTGGTCTTTACCTACTTTCACACAAATGCATGGCTGCTCCATGGCCTTGTTAGATTAAGGAAGGAGCATATTTATTTCAACGTTTAAGAAGCACATTTTTTAAAAAAGTACAGAATTGTTTCGTAGTTTCACCCAGGATTGACCTTCTCAAACTTCTCTTAACCTTCTCTTGGCAAAGTTTAGCCTGTAACATGTGATGATAAATAAATGGAGCGTTAATGCCCAGAAATTTATCAACAGCATTTTTATGTTTGTTCCTCTTCTGTGCTGTTCATCGCTATATTTTGTGTACATTTTCTTAGTTTTAGTTAGTTTTGGTTTTGTTCTTGCTATGTCTGCCTCGTGTTTTTTTTTAAACATAAGAAGTTGGTTACTTGGCCAATCATGCTTGTGTTGGTACTTTGAAAAAGCTATCCAATTAATTCTACTCCTCCCCCACCCCCTACCTTTCCCCTTATCCTCTTTAATTCCCTTTTGACATTGTTCGTTAAAAAGGTAACCAAAGGAGAAGGTATTCATACAAGAGGATGAAGTCCGTTGTACTTATGATCCTAATTGCATTGTCTGTTTTACTTTGCCTATTGTCCCCATTTAGAGTTGGTTTCATTTTGACCGTGTCAGAAATCCAGTTACATTCCTTATTGTTGGAGCTAATTCATATTTTACTTCATTTAAAATCCCAAGATTTGTTTGGTCCTCTGTAAACTCTGTGCAACTATGTTGTGTGGTTTTGCTAACCAGTAATGTAGAGAAGTAGTTTTGTTAATCGATCACATGTCTTTATTTTCCCTGTTACCCTAGAGTGAGTTAGGGAATCGTCTAATGCCAGCTTTCAACACTCCGTCCAAAATTCCATATTCCGATGTAAATATTGGTCGTGGAACTGCCCACCCTCCACGCTGGACATCTGACAGCACCGTTGCAGAAGTGACCAGCATTCAGCTGGAGTTTCGAGAGCTCAGCCGCCTGACTAAAGAAGAGAAGTACCAGGTATGGTAGTTTGTGAATCTCTGCTGGTTGATCATGGCCTAAATTTAATCTTTATAAGTTTAAGCATTATTTGTGATTGATCAACTGAGAAGATCTACAATTTAGCGTAAGGCTGATCTACGTCATAATTTTTAATGTCTAATTCTCTGTCAGTGCTGAGACTTGTAGTGGGGTTTATGATTTGAACGGTGTTCCGTAGATCTTAATAGCAGCCTTGTTACGATTAGCTAATAGAATAAAAAGAGTAGAAAAGCTATCATGTACCTACCTGCAGGTTTTTAAAATTTTCCTGTACCTATGTTACCTATGTTTTTACTTCTGAGCTACATTTATTTTTTTTAAAATTCGAATTGCTTATATCAATGTCAAGAAAGTTTAACCCTCTCTATACTAGACAGCTCGAACGCATGTCACTGTAACTTCCACATAACACCGAGGGAGGAGTACGGTTAGGCAATCTTGATTTTCTTTCTAATGAAAGTTTAAATTAGACTCTAGCTCTGGTTCATTGATCTATAGGAGTTAAAGAACCTACTGAGCAGCTAATGTCTCAGCTGTAGCAGTCCATTATTTAGTTATTTAATGTGTGCTTAGTTACAGAGTTATCAGTGGGATGTGTTTTCCCGCTATCTATTCAGTTTGTATGATAAAAATGTGCTTTGATTAAAATACCTTCTGGGATTATTAGTTGAAGGTCGCCGATTCTAAAGAGAAACTGCACAAAATTTTAGGTAGAGCAGTGAGTGAAAGTGAAGTGAAAGCTGAAAATTGTAAGAAAACAAAATAGTGTAGTGTAGTAGCTAGTAGTGTCCAAAAAGAAAATCGTACCAGAGTGTAAGAGGTGCTGCGGAGGGTGAATGCCTCAACCTCGTACGCGAGGCTGGGATTGATGCAGCTAAAGGTCGTACATAAAGCAAACCTGACAAAGTTGAGGATGAGCCGGTTGTTTGAAGGCGTGGAGAATACTTGTGAGCGGTGTGGGAGGGGCCCGGCCAATCACCGCATATATTCTGGTCCTGCGCCAAGTTGGAAAAATTTTGGAGGTTGTTCTTCAGCACCATGTCAGTGGTCTTGCATATGGATTTGGAGCCCAGTCCTCTGGGGGCCATGTTTGGGGTGTCGGACTTGCTGGAGCTGCAGATGGGAGTGGGGCAGATATTTTAGCCTTCGGCTCGCTGATCACTCGCAGATGGGTCCTGTTGGGGTGAAGGTCAGTGCCTCGGTGTGGCTGGGGGATTTAATGGAGTTTTTATATCTGGAAACGGTGAAATTTGCTTTTTGGGGAGAGTGGGGGGAGCGAGGCGAGTGAGTGGTTCCACAAAAGATTAGGTTTATTTGCACTACATTTCAATGAGCTAATTACTGTCACCTGTTAAGGGTGAGATATTTGGTTGAGATTACTGGGAGGGAGGTGGGGGTTGGTGTATTTTCTTTATTATGTTGTATGTTTTAAAATATTAAAATATCAAAAACTTGAATAAAGATATTTAAAGATATACCAGTGTAAAATCATAGTAAAAAAAAATCAAACACGTAGACAAATTTTGACATAGGATCATAGAATCCCTACAGTGCAGAAGGAGGCCATTCAGCCCATCGAGTCTGCACTGACCCTTCTAAAGACACCCTACCCAGGCCCAAACTTCTGCTCTATCCCTCTAACCCTACCTAACCTTTGGACACAAAGGGGTAATTTAGAATGACCAATTCACCTAAGCTTCACATCGTTGGACTGTGGGAGGAAACCGGAGCACCCGGAGGTAACCCACACAGATAGGGGGCGAACGTGCACACTCCACACATAGTTACCCGAGGTTGGAATTGAACCCAGGTCCCTGGCACTGATAGGCAGCAGTGCTAACCAGTGTGCTGCATGACATCTGGGAAGTATGTTAACATTGGATGGAAAGTGCGACCAAGAAATAAGACAAAGGATTAGAATGGCATGATACCTGAAGAGAAATGGAGTGAGGAGAAAACTGCAGTCAACCAGGATTAAATGCATAAAAGCAATATGGTAGAGTTTCCAGTTACACACCTACATTCACATTTTAAACTGTTGTAATGATTTGCAATGCAGTCACATGGTTCAATATAATCTATCATTAGATAGATTGGACCATTTTCCTTGGAGAAAAGCAGATGAGCGGAGACTTGTTGGAGGTATTCAAAGCTCCTGAGGGGCATGGACAGGACAAATGGTGAAAACCTGTTCTCAACCGAGAGCATCAAGCACTAGAGGGCACTGTTTCAAAATAATTGGCAAAAGGGGTAGAAGTGATGCGATGAAAAATTATTTCACCCAGGGGGAGGGTGGAATATGGAATGAACTTCCTGAGAGGGTGGTGGAGGAGGCAGGTACGATCAAGGTATTCAAAGGAGAGTTGGATTGCTATCTGAAAAGAGAGAATGTGTAGGGTTACAGGGATTTGGCAGGAGATGGGACTAGGTAGAATGCTCTTTCAGAGAGCCAGAGCAGACTCGATGGACCGAATGGCCCTCTTCTGCCCTGTAAAGATTGAGATTTTCTTTTGCCCTGAACATTTGTTATTTTGATTTGATGTGATAACTATTAGTCCAGCCAGGCCTCAATCCTGTCCCCAGCTGACCATAGTCTTAGGCCATGTTTCTCTTTACATCTCACGAGGCAGTACAGTTTACCAGTCCCACATTAACTCTCGCT
The DNA here is from genome assembly GCF_902713615.1 of Scyliorhinus canicula. Classification (NCBI taxonomy): domain Eukaryota; kingdom Metazoa; phylum Chordata; class Chondrichthyes; order Carcharhiniformes; family Scyliorhinidae; genus Scyliorhinus; species Scyliorhinus canicula. The sequence continues at coordinate 35,274,769 of NC_052166.1, read as the reverse complement.
ATGCCATTTACCCTTGTTCCAATTCTATTCCTCTTTCCTGGCCATTGTCTTAAGATAGAACCTGACTGTTCTCAACCATTTGTCAATATTTGATCCAAAGGTGAGCTTCTGACTGTCTCCTGTTTCCAGCTCATTAGCATTCCCTGCCTTTTCCTTTGTCTCAGGTTATCTACTGCACCCTCTGGACCCGACTATTCCAATGCATTCCTCGTTGGCCTCCTGGATTCGCCATCAGTATGCCTGAGATCATGCAAAAATCTATGGCGTCTGTTTTAACTCTTACCAAATCCTACGAACCTATCACCTCTATGCACGGTAGCAAGGTGGATAGCACTGGTGCTTCACAGCTCCAGGGTAGCAAGTTCGATTCCCGGCATGGATCACTATCTGTGTAGAGTCTACGTGGAGTCTGCATGTTCTCCCCGTGTCTGCGTGAGTTTCCTCCGGGTGCTCGGGTTTCCTCCCACAAGTCCCGAAAGCCGTTGGGTAATTGAATTCTCCATCTCTGTACCCGAACAGACGCCGGAATGTACCGACTAGGAGGTTTTCACAGTAACTTCATTGCAGTGTAAATGTAAGCCTACTTGTGACAGTAAAGATTATTATTATTATGCTCACTAACTTACATTGGCTCCCAGTCAAGCAATGCCTTGATTTTAAAATTCTTCTCCTTGTTTTCAAATCCCTCCATAGCCTTTCCTCTCCTTGTCCCGATAATTTACTCCAATGCCACAATCCTCCTGGATATCTGCACTCTAATTCAGGTTTCTTGAGCAACCCCAATATTAATTACACCACCGTTGATGCACCTTCAGGTGCTCGGCCCTAAGCTCCTGGCTTCCTTCCAGTATAGACCTCTCTGCACTCCTTAAATCCTGCATGTTTGACCAAGCTACATACCCTAATTATATGGCAAGTGATGCCATATTTTGCTCCTATGAAACACACTTGGACCCTTTTATTAGATTAAAAATGCTGTTTGAAATGTAAATGGTTGGTGTGTTGTCGAGCGAGTGCCAAATTACTTCCTTGCACTTGTTGGTGGATGAGGAAAGTTGGTATTTGAAACAAAAGGCGTGATTGAAATTTTCAAGTCACTAGTCTAGTTCGAAGCACAGACCCTGGGGTGGGATTCTCCGACCCCCCATGCCGGGTCGGAGAATCGCTGGGGGCTGGCGTCAATCCCGCCCCCGCTGTGTCCCGAATTCTCCGCCACCAGAGATTCGGTGGGGGCGGAAATCGCGCCGTGCCGTTCGGCGCCCCCCCCCCCCCCCTCAGCAATTCTCCGGCCCGCGATGGGCCGAAGAATTCTCCGGCCCACGATGGGCCGAAGTTAAAACACCTACCTGACTGGCGGTGCGGGCAGGGTCGGGGGGGGGTGTGTGTCGCGGGGCGATCGCTGGGCGATCTGGCCCGGGGGGTGCCCCCACGGTGGCCTGGCCCGCGATCGGGGCTGTGCTGTGGTTGAACTCTTTTCCCTCCGCCTTCGCCATGGTCTTCACCTTGGCAGAGGCGGAAGTGACCCCCTCCCCTGCGCATGCGCGCGGGGATGACGTCAGCAGCTGCTGACGCTCCGGCGCATGCGCGGACTTACACCGGCCAGCAAAGTCCTTTCAGCCCCGGCTGGCGTGGCGCCAAAAGCCATCCACGCCAGCCGGCGGAGCGCCAACCATTCCGGCGCAGGCCTAGCCCCTCAATGCGAGGGCTTGGCCCCTAAAGGTGTGGAGACTTCCGCACCTTTGGGGCGGCCCAACGCCGGAGTGGTTCACGCTACTCCGTCACGCTGGGACCCCCCGCCCCGTCGGGTAGGGGAGAATCTTGGCCCCTGAATCAACAACTAGTCATTTTTTTTCAACCTCTGTCATTTTTTGCTTTATTTCAAGTTCTGGTGTTCCACTTTTCACCGGTTTTATTTTGTTCAAGCCATCAGCTGCACTTTTGCACAGCACCATATTGTGGCTCCAAGTGGTATCGTGGGAATGAATGTGCTTTGCCCCCTCGTGGCAGGGGGGACTGGCTCTGTGATTAGACCATGTGTATCTCTCGCTTTTCTGATTCTTCTTGGTCTGAACTTGTATGGAGAAAGTGAGTTCCAATCAAGTGGGATTTTCAGGGTTTCCGCCTTTCGAATGATGCACTAAACCAATGTCACCTCTCAGGTCGTTGCAAATGATCCCACAGCATTATTTTAAAAACAAGGCAGGAGAATTATCCCCTGTGTTCTGGAGGCCAATATTTATTTCTCAATCAAAATCGCAAAACAGATTTTTAAAAATTATTTCATGGCATGTGGACGTCACTGGCTAGACCAGCATTTATTGCCCATCCATAGTTGCCTTTGAGAGGAGGTGGTGAGCTGCCACCTTACTGCTGCAGTCCATGTGGTGGTACATGTCGACCCACAGTGCTGTTGGGGAGGGAGTTACAGGATTTTGACTCAGAAACAGTGGTATATTTCCAAATCCCGATGATGTGTGGCTTGAAGGAGAATTTGCAGGTGGTGGTATTTCCATGCATTTGCTGCTCTTTCTAGACAGTAGAGATCACAGGTTTAGAAGGTACTGTCTAAGGAACCTTGGTGAGTTGCTGCAGTGCATCTTATCAGGCAAGAAGCCAAATGTGAACACAAGCAATAAGACGAGGAAGTACAGCATGAAGTGGATGAACAGGAAAAAGGGTGTTACAACATATACAGCCCATTTCTGTCTGGGCCATATGGGATGAATTTATTCATGAACGATACCAGTAGCCGCAGCCATACCTCCCATTCACCATCTGTCCCATACTCCCTACCTTTCCTCTGTCACTGGCCATCACATCATCCTCTTCTTTACATCACATAAATGAAAAATTCCAGAAAATTTGCGATCCAAATTTGGGTTTGGAAGATGCTGCCTAAGGAGCCTTGGTGAGTTCCTGCAGTACATATTATCGATGGTATAGACTGCTGCCATTGAGCATTGGTGATGGAGTGAATCAGGAGGTGAGTTACCCACCTCAGGATACCTAGCATCTGACCTGCTCTTGTAGCCACAGTATTCAGTGGTTCAGTTCAGTTTCTGGTCAATCATGTAACCCTCAGGATATTGATAAGTGGGGGGTGCTGGGTTTCAGTGATGGGAATGCCATTGAATGATATGAGATGGTTGGATTCTCATTTGTTGGAGAATTATCTGGTCCTGATCACATTTCTGTTTGTGGGGGTTCATTGACTGTCGCGTGTCCTACATTGTATTAGTGACTTCTCTTCAAGTGTATTGCACTGGAATTTTAGGATGTTCTCTGGCTCAGAAAGAAACTATATAAAGGCAAGTCTGTTTTAATTCTCAAATGAATAATCTGATTGTTCCCCCCCCCCCCCCTTCAAAACAGGCAGCAGTAAATGAAGTGATGAAACGTATTCACAAACTTGGAGGGAAAAAGGATGGATTAGTTCCAATGTTCATAAACACCAACTCTGGACAGTTCAGTCACCTTGGTGTCTATACACTTGGTGCCAGGGCTGACAGCTACTATGAGTATCTGCTTAAACAGTGGATCCAGGGAGGAAGGCGAGAAACAGAGTAAGTGGTACATAATTCAAATTAATCCAACCAGAGTGGCTTTTGTCAGTCCAATGTCTTTATTTTCTTGCATTTATCTATTGAAATCCCAGCAATAAATGAATTTTTAAAAAAAAATTTGTAAAATATGGCAACTTAATTTTTTTGTTGCAGTTGGGCTTGTAGCTGGTACTAAGCAGAAGCAGTGCAACGTCACACTCTAACATCTGTCCTGCAAGAATTTGGGCAGGCTAACTTCACTTGTGTTGTTTTCCTGGATAGAAAGCTGAAATGACTTCACAAATAGCGCAGTGTAACTGGCCTATTACAGAGTTTCAATGATTCCCTTGTTAATTTTGTGTAATTTTAGAAACTCGACAAAAGTGGCTAATTGACATTCGGTGATTACTATGTATGAAATTATACAATTTATTTTGTGGCAATTTCTCAATGCGTTCCTAGTGTCATCCCAGATGCTCTGATCATTTTAAAGTATGACCATGCTGGGAAGACACTGAATGTCTTGGTCAGCAGCTCCATCTGAACAGCGGCTGACCTAGGACGATTTATGGCGAGCACCTTATCGTTCTAGTGCCAAATGTTATGCCAATATCTGTCGCTGCCAGGGCGCCATTTAACCCATTTTCCTATCACTAATTAGGATGAAAAATGTTGAAGGCTTATGCTGATTTGCATTATTGTGCTTAATTGTCAGTTTATTAGATGATTATCTGGCTGCCATAGAAGGGGTCAAGAAGAACTTGATTCGAAAGTCGGAACCAAAGAAACTGACCTTTGTAGGTGAATTGTCTCACAATCAGTTCAGTCCAAAGATGGTAAGTCGCTTTGATCAAATCAGTGTGTGATGTCCATTATTAGATGGAACAATGAATATATAGTTAATGAAACTGACTAGTTCTTTGCCATTTACTTTGTTGTAGAGCTGTTTGCACTAGACTTCACCGTAGGACTGAATTAACAATTGCATCCAGATCAGCATGTACCACTTTTAGATTATTTTTCCTGGGATTTTTCACCATATAAATAAACATTCCAGTGCTGAGGAAGAATATCAACAACCGTTTACTCCAAGATTAGGTAGCTGCAGTTATATTGTCTTGAGTGGGTCCACAAAACACACGAGCCAGGATAACCACTTATTTTATGGTGCTCCGTGCTGCCATTTGTTTTGAAATACAGTATTACCGTACTTTCCGGACTATAAAGCGCACCTGACTATAAGCCGCACCCACTGATTTTGAAATTTTTTTTTATTTTGAACATAAATAAGCCGCACACGTATATAAGCCGCAGGTGCTTACCGGTACATTGAAACAAATGAGCTTTACACAGGCTTTAACGAAATACGGCTTGTAACAAAAATAAAAAATTAGCGGTAAAGAATAGCCTACCAAGAAAGTCATTGGTCACTGTGGAGCGAAATCAATCCGATTAAGCTCTTAAGATTAACATAGAATCATCAGTTTGAAACATTAAAAATAAATAAATCATGTGTAAAAAGAAGTATTTTATTACTGATCGTAATCAAGATATCACCAACCCAGGTGATCAGAGTCACTATCCTCCTCTTGTGCACTGAAACCACTGAAGTCATCTCCTTCAGTGTCAGAGTTGAATAGCCTCAGAATTGCTTCATCCGATGTTGGATTGTTTTCATTGTCGCTCTCATCACTTTCATCCGGAGGCAAATTTCCCGCTGAGCTCATGCTGCCCTCTTCAACACGCAGCAATCCAGCTTTTCGAAACCCGTTGATGATAGTGGATTTTTTAACAATGCTCCACGCTGTCAGGACCCACTGGCAGACTTGACCATAAGTTGCTCTTCGCATGCGGCCCGTTTTAGTGAAGGATTTCTCCCCACTTGTCATCCAAGCCTCCCACTGAACACGAAGCGCCACCTTAAATGCACGATTTAAACTGATGTCGAGTGGCTGTAAATACTTTGTTGTGCCCCCAGGAATCACAGCTGGAATTGAGTTTGTCCTCTTGATGGCTTCTTTCACAGAATCTGTTATGTGGGCCCTCATGCTGTCCAAAACGAGCAATGCCTTGTTCCTGTGAAAGAATCCTCCCGGTCGCTTGCCGTAGCACTCCGTATGCCATTCATGCATTAGGCTTTCCGTCATCCATCCTTTCTTGTTGACTTTCACAACAATTCCTGTAGGGAATTTTTCTTTTGGTATCGTCGTGCGTTTAAAAATCACCATCGGTGGAAGCTTTTCTCCCGATGCCGTGCAACTCAGAACACAGGTGAAGTGCGTTTTTTCATGCCCAGTTGTTTTCAGCATGACGGATGATTCACCTTTCCTGTTGACAGTCCGAGTGAGAGGCAGGTCAAATGTCAGAGGAACCTCATCCATATTTATGATATTGTGTGGGCCAATGGAATGCTCTGCTATCATTGCATCAGTGAATTTGCGGAAGTTTGAAATTTTTTCCTCGTAGTCGGGAGGGAGCTGCTGACACAAACTCGTCCGTACCCTGATGGACAGGCCTTTACGTCTCATAAATCTGAGACACCACGATGGTCCACCTCTAAAATTCTCAAACTTCATTGCGGTGGCCCTCATGCTGTCCAAAACGAGCAATGCCTTGTTCCTGTGAAAGAATCCTCCCGGTCGCTTGCCGTAGCACTCCGTATGCCATTCATGCATTAGGCTTTCCGTCATCCATCCTTTCTTGTTGACTTTCACAACAATTCCTGTAGGGAATTTTTCTTTGGTATCGTCGTGCGTTTAAAAATCACCATCGGTGGAAGCTTTTCTCCCGATGCCGTGCAACTCAGAACACAGGTGAAGTGCGTTTTTTCATGCCCAGTTGTTTTCAGCATGACGGATGATTCACCTTTCCTGTTGACAGTCCGAGTGAGAGGCAGGTCAAATGTCAGAGGAACCTCATCCATATTTATGATATTGTGTGGGCCAATGGAATGCTCTGCTATCATTGCATCAGTGAATTTGCGGAAGTTTGAAATTTTTTCCTCGTAGTCGGGAGGGAGCTGCTGACACAAACTCGTCCGTACCCTGATGGACAGGCCTTTACGTCTCATAAATCTGAGACACCACGATGGTCCACCTCTAAAATTCTCAAACTTCATTGCGGTGGCGATTGTTTTGGCTTTCAGTCGGATCTGTACAGTTGAAACACCTCGGCCGTCTGCTCTCTGCATGTTGACCCAGTCTTCGAGCTCATTTTCTAGTTCGGGCCATCTGCTTTTCTTCCCTCTGAAAGCTTTAGTTGTCTTTTTGCACTGAGTCAATTCCTCACGCTGCTGTTTCCAACGTCTTATCATCGACTCATTAAGACCAAGCTCTAGTGCAGCAGCTCTATTTCCTTTCCCAACAGCCAGATCGATCGCCCTCAACTTGAAAGCTGCATCATATGCATTTCTCCGTGTCTTTGCCATGATGAGGGTGACAAAATGACTACCGTAATCAGAATGATGGGATGTTTGAGCGCGCTCGATTTAATCTAAACAGTAAACTAAAAAGTTACATTGTTTTACCTTGACCCGTTACGCAATTTCATTGGTTTAGTGAAAAGAAAGCGGGAAAAATCCATAAATAAGCCGCGTCGTTGTATAAGCCGCGAGGTTCGAAACGTGTGAAATAAGTCGCGGCTTATAGTCCGGAAAGTACGGTATACTTTTCACATGGATTCTTGCATCTTGCTTGGCTCAATTTAATTTCCTGTCCACCAGTTAATTAATAAACACTGGACTGATTCTGACTCACCATTACCTTCTCAAGGGCAATTAGGATTGGGCAACAAAAACTGGCCTTGCCAGTGATGCCCTTATCCTATGAAAACATTTTAAGAACTGAATCCATTTGCCCTCAAATGTTGTGCTTGTCTTTGTTTTCAAGGAACCAGTACGTTAAAATCCTAGCTTTAAAAATAATCATGTGTGCTTTGGATTTGGGTCACCATGGTGACACAATAAAAGACTCTATGTCGTCTTTCTTATTCCTGCAAGCTATTTGTTCTTGACTTGAGTGAGTTGTTTTCTGCTAACAGTGTCCATTGCACTATTTGTTGAGCTGAGATGACCGAGCAAATATTGGTTAAGCTTACAAAGTTTGGAATACTACAATCAAACAGTATTTTCCTTTATTCAGTAAGGAAAGATGCTCTTGTGTGGCAGCAAACTCCGATTAAATGTTGTTTGTGGGCTTTTTCTGCGTATAGCTGCTATTTATTACTATGACAAATCTTGAGTTAAATAAATAGAAGTATTCCGAGTATAAAAGCAAAGAAGTTATGCTAAATCTTAATAAAATGTGAGGGCTTGAGAGGGTGCAAAGGAGATTTACTAAAATGGTTCGAAGAATGGGGTATTTTAGCTACAAGGCTAGGTTGGAGAAGTTAGGGTTGTTCCCCGTGTAACTAAGGAGACTGAGGGGAGATTTAATTGCAAAATAAAGGATTATGAAAGGTTTAGCTAAGGTAGCCAAAGAAAATTTGTTCCCTTTAGCCAATGGCAAAAGGATGAGGGTACATGGGTTTAAGGTTTTGGGCAAGAGATGCGGGGGGGGGGGGGGTGTTGTGAGGAAGAACATTTTTACAATAATGACCTAAGGCCTGCTGTCTACGAGGGCAGTGGTAGAGGAAATGAAGAATGATTTCAAAAGGAAATTGGATGGACATTGAAAGAGTAAATTTGTACGAATGCAGGGCTAGAGCAGGGACATGGGGCTGACTTGGTTGCTTTCCGTGAGCTGGCATTGAATTGATAGGCCAAATGGACTCCTCTGCCACAGTGACTCTGTGATTCTATTACAAATCTAAGCAGAACATGATAATATCCACAGGTTTCTGATGTTCACTACTTAGTTGATAAAACCAAATGTAATGACTGATTTGTAGCAATATTTGAATCTTCATTGAGCAGGTGTGGTTTTTATTGACGAATTATACATAGTGACAAATTTAAAAAAGAATTTATATATATTATGTGAAGATCACATGTCATGCTTTGCAAAGCTGTGATTGTTGGTGATTTAACAAATGACCAACAGTGTAATAACAGAATGTAACTACTTCAGATCGTTTGGTCATGAGCTATTTGCATAATTTGATGTGGACCATTTTTTGGACAGTTAGTTGTTTTGATGTTAACATTTTTCATTAGTAAGCTACAACTGCCACAACAATTACTGTTGTCAGTATTTTTTTTAAAAATCTGCTATAAATGGGTGTTACAACTGGGATGGAAGGAGTGTGCTGATTATCTATCCCCACTGTTATGCAGGTCGTACCAATAATCTAAAGGTTCAATTTGCTCACCAAAATGGCCAATTGTTTACCTTCACTTCTGGTATGACGAATAAGAAAGTCTTTAACCAGACTTTCAATAAATTCAGAATGATTGTTATCAAACAAAATTTTGTAACAAGTTGCAAGCACTGATTAACACGTTGGAAGTATAAATATCTATCTCTTAAAATTTCCCCAGCATCCATCCACCCACACAGACACATACAAACAAAGGTCACGTAGGGTCTCTCTGTAGAGATAAGCTTTAGAGGATGGGCATTATTTTTAAAAAGGATAAAGTTCAGACAGCGTCAATCTGGAGTTTTTACGAATGAGGTCTGGCCATTCGTTCCGGTGGATGTCCACAAGTTTTCAGCAATTGGACCTCAGCATAGGGAGCATAGGCCTGGATTAGTTCTTGTCTCTGCTTTTTAGGTCAAAGTGCAGTCAAGCTACACTCAGGTGAGGACTCTCTGGCAGCAGATTGAGAACCACACACGATATCAGACAAGGCAGAGTGAGGGAAAGTCCAGTTGGGTAGCATTCCTTACTCAAATTATTCCCCATCAAGACTGACTTCAAAACCAGCAGGTTCGATTCTACCATGGGATTTCCAGTAAGTCACTTTTATTTTTTTCCCCCATCAATTAAAGTGATTGAAGTTCAAAAAAGATCTTCCACAAGTACCATGGATTTTTGGATTTGTTTATTGTCACGTGTACAGTGAAAAGTATTTTTCTGCGAACAGCTCAACAGATCATTAAGTACATGAAATGAAAAGTCCATGCAGGTCAGGCGTGGGCGTAACGGTGATGCAGTGGTTAGCACTATTACTTCATGACGCTGAGGACCCGGGTTCAATCCCAGCCCTGGATCACCGTCCATGTGGAGTTTGCAAATTCTCCCTGTGTCTGTGTGGGCCTCACCCTTCCAACCCAAAAAGACGTGCAGGATAGGTGGATTGGCCATGCTAAATTGCCCCTAATTGGAAAAAAATTAAATGGGTTCTCTAAATATATTTAAGAAAAACATGCAGGTCGGTGATTTCTTGGAAGAAAACAAACTTGCACTCAGTCCAAGGTGAACGTATGACCTTTTTATTAAAAAAATCCCCTCCAGGTCAGCGTTCAAGGTCCAGATAATGCAAAGCATTTAAAATATATAGTTTGAAAGATATGATTTCCCATCAATGAGTTACACATTGTGTGACTTGGTTAGCATGTTTTTTACACTGCCATTAAGAACCACAAGCAGCTTCTGAAAATAAGATTTTTCTAATAGTTATTTTGGGGCAGCACGTCAACAAAATCCAAATGTAGCATTCGGGTCAAGCAGTGAAAGATAAAAATGGGGATAAGTTGGGAGAGGAGGATGTTGAGGCAGTTGAGGACCGAGAAGGAAAAGTAGCAGAGGGAGAGAGGGATTTAAGGATGATTATGAGGAGGCTAGCTCCAATCATGACTGATGTTCAACAGGGGAAGGGCGATCATAGAATGGTTACAAGCACAGAACGAGGCCAGTCGCACCATCATACTTATGCTAGCTCTCTGCAACGTTAACTCAGCCAGTGACATTCCACAGCTGGAAATATTTCCTTTTGGGTACTTATCCAACTCCCTTTTGAAAGAGTCGTTGAAACCACCTCCACATTCTCGGGCAGTGTATCCCAGATCCTATGCCATCCGCTGAGTAAAATATATTTTCCTCATGTCACCATCGGTTTATGATCATTGGAAAAAGAACTCTGGTCTACTGGCCCATAATCAGTTGTCTTATTGCCTATAACCACTTAACCAGCTGACCTCCAGTCTATAACCTTTCCACCAGTGTCTCCATATTTACTGCTTGTGATTTTGAACATTATAATCACATCTCTTGTCAACCTTCTCTGCTGTAGGGAACCCCAGCTTCACCAATCTATCCACTTAAGTCCCCCATCCCTGGACTAAGTATTTGTAAATAGTAGGAATAAGGATCATGTTGGAACTCTCACCAATGTCTTTATTATTTTTGGTCACCCCGCCTCTGCCTAGCTAGGACCATTAATTCTGGTGGACAATTGCTTTGTTTAAATGGCAAATGTGACCCTTTGGTCTTTTGTTTTTTACATTATAAGGAAATGGGCCTGCAAATGAGCTTATTGAATTTACAGCCCCTGCCATTATCCCGTTGATAAAATTTAAGACAAGTAATAATGGATAAGAGCCCAGTTTAATAACCATATATAGGAAACTTGATTTGTTAGAATACAAATTAAGCAGGCGCTGGTATAATAATTGCCCTTGTGCATTAGAAATCCATTTGTAGAGGAGAAATACAATTTAAATTATTTTAATTTAGGTGTGGTTACCTGCAGATGCGGCAAGAGCAAATTACATTTCCGAGCAGTTGTTGGGGAGAAAGCACAGTGATTCAATAGGACAGCTATCCCATCCTATCCCAACTGTGGTCCTGCAAATTATAACTATGCTTTTATGCTTATAAAGCCTCCACCCTAGAGAATTCTGTAGCAAGATAAATCCGGTCATTTTTGCCCCTCGTTCCAAACACTGTGCTCAGATTATTTATCTTTGGGGGTTTTAATGGAGCTAGTCTACGGATGTGCTAAATGCCACTTGATTACTATATCAAATAAAAATAAGCAGGCCTGATGAAGGTCATTTGTTCCTTGTCCTAACTGTAATAAAAAGTTGCATTTCATAACTTTCCAGAGATTGTCAACTTAGTGTTGATACATATTAAATAAAAATCTAAAAACAAATTATTCAATGAGATAGAAGCCACTGGGAGAAAGTGGTTTGTATGATCAGAGAACCAAGACAGTTCATGCTGCAAAATCATTTCCCTTGAGGTACACTTTAATCCTGCTACAGATTTGCATCTAAAATGTTTCTCTTATTGTATAGTGGGTTATTATTTGCCCTCTGTAATGTTCTGGTCACCTCATTTTAGGAAGGATGTGGAAGCTTTGGAAAAGGTGCAAAGGAGATTTACCAGGATGTTGCCTGGAATGGAGAGTAGGTCATACGAGGAAAGGTTGAGGGTGCTAGGCCTTTTCTCATTAGAACGGAGAAGGATGAGGGGCGACTTGATAGAGGTTTATAAGATGATCAGGGGAATAGATAGAGTAGACAGTCAGAGACTTTTTCCCCGGGTGGAACACACCATTACAAGGGGACATAAATTTAAGATAAATGGTGGAAGATATAGAGGGGATATCAGAGGTAGGTTCTTTACCCAGAGAGTGGTGGGGGCATGGAATGCACTGCCTGTGGTAGTAGTTGAGTCGGAAAAGTTAGGGACCTTCAAGCGGCTATTGGATAGGTACTTGGATTAGGGTAGAATAATGGAGTGTAGGTTAACTTCGTAAGGGCAGCACGGTAGCATTGTGGATAGCACAATTGCTTCACAGCTCCAGGGCCCCAAGTTCGATTTCGACTTGGGTCACTGTCTGTGTGGAGTCTGCACATCCTCCCCGTGACTGCGTGGGTTTCCTCCGGGTACTCCGGTTTCCTCCCACAGTCCAAAGATGTGCAGGTTGGGTGGATTGGCCATGAAAAATTGTCCAAAATTCTATGATTAACCTAGGACAAAAGTTCGGCGCAACATCGTGGGCCGAAGGGCCTGTTCTGTGCTGTATTTCTCTATCTATCTATCTCCCTCCCCTTCTCATTTTCCATCAAGAGCAAATCATTAGTTGTGGATGCACCCAGAAGAGCGTTATGCGTTGCCAGTATAGATTTTGTTGATCCAAGTTATTTCTTCCTTGTTTTTAAAGGATCATTTGGTGTGTTTCCTCCCTGGGACCCTAGCTTTAGGAGCTCACCATGGGCTTAATGCAGATCACATGGAACTAGCAAAGGAGCTGATGGAAACATGCTATCAAATGTACGCACAAATAGAAACTGGACTAAGCCCAGAGATTGTACACTTCAATCTGAGTCCACACAACAGCAAGGATGTAGAAGTTAAGGTAGGTGCAAATGGGAGTTGCATGTTAAAAATTTTGTTTGTAGTGCAAGGTACGTGATGGTACTTATTCCACCTCAGAAATGTATTTTCATAAAAGATATAGTAGCCACTTGGAGAAATTGCTGTGCTGTGGTTGTTAAACATTGTTTTGTTTTCTTAACTTGTGAATGTTCCCACTTGGGTTGATCAGTGGAATGAACATCAATACAGTTTTATTTAATGTTGAGACCATTAACAATTATAATTAGTTGGGCCCAATACAGGCTGCAGTTTTGGAATGCTGGTCCCATGTAATTACAGGCTCCCGTATGAGAGTGATGCACCAAGCTGAAAATGCAGCATATAATCTGATTAATATCAATGTTAGTTTATGGTGGAGGAATAATACAGCAGATTGCCTTTTACCTTCAGCAACTTTATTCTACATACAGCTCAGTAGAGATGTCAATTCCTTATGTTTCCCTCCTTATCGTTCCCTCATACTTGAACAGTAAAGGAATCAAAGGTTATGGTAAGTGGGCATGAAATGGAGCTGAGTCCACAAAATGAGCAGCCATGATATTCTTGAATGGTGGAGCAGGCTCGAGGAGCCAGATGATAATCTTTATTGTCACAAGTAGGCTTACATTAACACTGAAATGTTACTGTGAAAGTTACTATGAAAAGCCCCTAGCTGCCACATTCCGGCGCCTGTTTGGGTACACAGAGGGAGAATTCAGAATGGCCAAATTACCTAACAGCACGTCTTTCAGGACTTGTGGGAGGAAACGCATGCAGACGCAGGGAGAACTTTCAGACTCTGCACAGTCAGTGACTCAAGCCAGGAATCAAACCTGGGACCCTGGCCCTGTGAAGCCATCGTGCGAACAACGATGCTACGTTACTGCCCAAGTAGATGGCCTATTTCTGCTCCTAGTTCTTATGTTCACTAGCTGTTCAGTTGTGTGCATTTATGCTCTTCTGGAGGTTGAGCCGGTTAAGATCCTGGTTGAGAAACCCAACAATTTGCAATTTGTACAACTGTGCGGAAAGAATACTTCGCTATAGGAGTGATAATATTAAAGATACCTACTGATCAGTGTTAAAACAAGCTTTAATCAATCACTTTTGCAACTAAGTAACAGTTCAAACTGTTCTTAAAATAAAAGGGCAAAACTTTAACTCACTCCCTGCACCATAACTTATATTATATAATTCAAAGACCACTTATAAATAACGTTAACAATCCAGTTTGCTTGCTTTTCTCTGTGCAAAGACCTGGGAGAGAACTTTCCAGGAGCCAGCTGAAGCCATGACTTGACAGATAAAAATCCTATGGCAAACTGAAAAACTACAGACAGACCTGGCTCTACCCATTAATAACATCATCAGGCATTCTTCAGTCTCCTCCCATTGAGATGTTCCATGATCTGTTTATCCAGCACTAAGCACTATCTCTCAGAAATTACCTACACCCCAGGGATTTTGCAATCAAAATAATATTCCATTAACCATCTATCTGTAAACGAGCAAATGGTTAAAACCAATGATTGCCCTCACTTTTATGACTCCTTAATCATAGCTTTAGCAGACATACTGCATGTTTTTTAATAACACTGCAACATAAAATATAATATATAACTATTTCCTACATTCACCACAGAGCCAATGATCATCACCTGTCTCCATTATGGCAAATTGTTTAACGATGTAATTGCCAAAGTATGTACTTGCTGATACATTGACAATTTGTTTGGAATAAGTATGTCAGTGTAAACATTAAATTTTGTCGCTCGTTTAGTGAAAGCCCTTATTTTTCAGAGTAAAAATGTGTACCTAGATGTATATGTCATTTTAATAGCATTTTAAAGTATTGTTTCAGATAATTCTCAATCCTTTTGACAGCCTGCCGACAGACACAACCTTCTCAGGCCTGAGACAGTGGAAAGCCTTTTCTACATGTATAGATTGACACAGGATAAAAAATATCAGGATTGGGGCTGGCAAATTCTCCAAAACTTTAACAAGTACACCAGAGTGAGTTGTAATGTGATGACTTGGTTCTTCAGGTTTAAAATTGCTTTTCGGATTTCAAATATATTGGGGTAACATGCTGATCTGTCAGTCTTTTGTTTAGATCTAATAATGCACTTAACTTTGATGATTTTGTGCATTAAAGATCCGGAAAGCAATTTATTTTTGCAAAATGATTACAGCCATGATTTTGATTTCTGTTCTAGATCTGTTGTGTATGTTAAAATGATTAAACTTACCCCTAATTTAATGTCAAAAGTCACTAAGACATTTTCAAATACCCCTTACTTTTGGGAGTTCTCTTTTATTTTTGAGCTGGTTGCAGCTTCCACCAGAAGCTTCTATTCCAGAATTTCCCAACACCTTATGGATAGATAACTTGTACGTGAGTAAGATACTTTGGGAATTTGTACCTTATTCCTGTGGTACAGGAGTTCTACCAGACTGTCCGACAGTGCATCCTATTCGCTGTATAAAAAAGGTTTACCCTCCTATGACCTTTTGGTTATTTGGCCACAGCGTAAATTGGTGTCCTATCCATTGCCCCTCATACTGATCATTCCAATGCATGCTCCTTCCATGGCGACCGACCCAGGATGCACCACGGACATAACCCATATGGCACATTTAGAACATCTGAGAGAAAATAAAACATCCATTCACACATCTTTATAAAAATAACCTGCAGCCCTCTAAAGTGTCAGACCATTATGTATCAATAACAGAGGTTTCAAACACACACTTAATATTGTCCAAATAAGCATTGAGACATTGACAAAAGATCATAGAAAGAACAACTTATAACCACTTAAAAGTTATTAATCAAGCAATGAACAATTTGCTTCCACTGTGAAAACAGAACCCCAGCTGAGATAATGTTTTTATTGGTTTAGCTCACTCGATCAGAGCATTCTGTTGGATGGAGAATATATGGGGCCATTGGGTTGGTTGGGGGGGCACATGAGTTGACATGGAAGGTACATTGGTATGTGTGTAAGGAGTGAGGACTAGAAGTAGTTTCAGCACATCTTGGACGACTTCCCAGAGAACCAAGGCAGTCCTTCTAACCAGCCCACATTGGCACTTGCCTGTCTCTGTGGCTGCAGATGTTTAGTGGGCCTGACTCCATTTAGCATCTGCCTCTCCCGAAGCCAAATTTGTATATCTGAACACACCTTTTAACCAAGGCAGATCTAGCAAGTTGGTAAATTTCCTAATTTTAGCTATTTGCCTTAGTAGCCAATATCCAGCCCCATGCCTCTTGTATATAAAGCCTCGGATCCTGATTGCCAGTGTAACCATTTTTTTCAGCCTGCCCTGCCACCTCAACGATTTGTCCTGTTCTTGCACCTGCTTTTGAATTGTACCTTTTATTTTATATTGTCTCTCCTCGTTCTTTTTATCATTAATGTATCATCTAGACTTAAGAACAGCTTCTTCCCCACAGCTACTAGCCTCCTCAACAATTCTTCCTCGGACTGATCTGTTCCCTGTAAGACGCCCTATGCTGCTCTCACTCATGTCGTATTTGCTTTGTTTGGCCCTTGTTCCCGATAACTTCAGATTTCAATATGGCTTCATCCACTTTCCAAAAAAAGTACAATCGGCTGTTTCCTGTCACTCGGCCAATTCTGTATCCACGCTGTCACTGCCCCTTTATTTCATGAGCTTCAACTTTGCTGGTAAGCCAAATCACACTTTACCACCTTTTGGAAATCCATTTACACTGAATAACCCACATCTACTATGTTACCAGCTCAAAATCCATGCTGGTTTTCCTCCATTAATCCACATGTCCAATTGAATAATTTTTTCCTGGATTGTTTCTAAAAGCTTCCTATCGAGTTTAAGTTGACAGGCCTGTAGTTGATATTGGAGGATAAAGAAGTGGGAGGAAGAAAGGATACATTAATGAAATGAAAAAAGGGTTATATAGAGATAGGGTGAGAGAATTTAAGTAGCGAAAGAAAAAACTGAGGGAAAGGAGATAAGAAGGCAGAGAGAGAAGAAGTTCATGTGTGAAGATGTGACAGCTCTGAAACCTGGCAGAAGGCTGACTTAGTCTTATGGATTTCCAATGAGGCATTAAACCTACCTGCTATACATCCAGGTAGACATAAAAATCCCTAGCACTTTTTGAAGAACCGCAGGGGAGGTCAAGCCAATATTTATACCAAAGGTCACACTACTAAAATGGATTATCTGGTCATTATTTCATTACTATTACAGCAGTGGCATGTATTTTGGGATGTCTTGAAATCATAAAAGGTTTTATATACATGCAAGTGAAATTTGGTTGCTTCTGACTGTACACAGGTGGAGACTGGCGGATACACTTCCATTAATAATGTGAGGAGTTCTGAGAACCCTGAACCCAGGGATAAAATGGAGAGCTTCTTTCTTGGAGAGACATTGAAGTATTTATTTCTTCTATTTTCTGATGATTTCAACTTAATCAGCCTGGACAAATATATTTTTAATACCGAAGCACATATTCTTCCAATATGGACAACCTGATGATTGTTGGAATGATTTGAATGTCTTAAAATTCTTGGCACATCTTGGTTGTGGGATCTTAGATGTCAGCTGGAGATAACCACTATGTGGAGGTTTTGTTCTACTTTGTATCGATCACTGTGAAAGTCCGAACCTCCACAGATGTGTAAAAAAAAATGTGAACGTAACAAAAACCATAAACCAGGGAACAAATACTTAAGTGAACTGTTGCACTCAAAATGGCCTGTTTCTACACTATAAAATTTGCTTACCACACGTTGCCTCCTGTCCATTCATTTGATTCCTTCCTGCCTTTCCAATTCAGTCCGATAGATCAGCATGTGTGGGTTTACATACTGCACAAAGTATTTGTGAAGTTAATGCCTTCTACAAAATTAGTGGACAATAAGATTAGATGTCAATTCAGAGTTAACATCTTAACTCTTAGTTTACATAGAATTTACAGTGCAGGAGGCCATTCCGCTCATCGTGTCTTCACCGGCCCTTGGAAAGAGCACCCAACTTACCCACACCTCCAGCCTATCCCAGTAACTCAACCTAATTTTGGACATTTAAGGGCAATTTTGAATGGCCAAGCCACCTAACCTGCCCATCTTTGGACTGTGGCAGGAAACCCACACCGACAGTGACCTAAGCCGAGAATCGAATCTGGGACCTGTGGCTGAGAAGCAACAGTGCTAACCACTGTTATTAATGTTTTTAAAAAGTGGTCCAAATACAGCTTCGCACACTGGCTGGATTAACAAGGGTGAAATTCTTATAATTGCCATGGTCACATATGTTTAATAAACATTCTCCTTGGGACAAATATAAACCAATCAAAATTCACATGATCATTATAGTCCAAAATATTGGTAAGTTTTATGTAAGTATTGGTAGTAAATAAATATAGTAAGAATTTTAATTAACTATATTTGCAATGGATGCATGTGGAATATCTTATGAAAGGAAAAAATGCGGGTCCCAACTTTATTTATGACTTGTTTACTTATGAAGGGTAGTTAGCATAATCCATTAGACTAAATTTCTTGTTACCACCGCTGCTGTTTATCTAGATTCTTAAGTCTGATGCTAGTCTAACCCAACAACACTATTTCCAGGGTTGTTTTTCTGTAAATAAAATGCTTATTCTGCTTTTCTCTGCCATGTCTCAGGATGGAGCTAGAGCTGCATTTGAAATACATGAAATAATTTGGCAATACATTTCCAAAGTGCTTTTACAGAGGCACTGTTGCCTAAAAACATGTTTTAGCTGCATTTCAATTCAATGCAACTATTATTGATTTAACCGTGGAGGAAGAAGGAATATGAGAATATTTAAAATCTATTGTAAACGTATAATTTAGGAAACGAGCCATAATATTTCAGTTGCGCAATTTGTCTGAGGATCAGCAACCTAATTCAATCTTTGAGAACTAATTGTAAAACTTGATTTGATGGCCTTTAAGATCAGAGCATTTTGAGTGTACTAATGCCTGTTGTTTAGATCTTTAGATTTTATGCAACTAGTAACAAATGCTGATCTGATCTAGCTTGTTAATGCATGGATGAATTTGTGTACAGAAAACTTTACTTAATGATTCAATTTACATAATGTACTTGAAAAGATTACAGATTAGTTTAGAAGGTCACTGGTGGAGCTACTTTGGATTTATGTTATGTACACAACTTAAGACCCTCTTCCCAGTGAACCATTGAAATATTACTATGCTTAAAAGGGAAATGAAACTCAAGTGTACTTTTGGAATGTAGGAATTGAATTCTTCAATGAGCTTAAAAAGTCAATGAAAAAGTATAATGGGGCATAAATTTTCATAATGGTCAATTACTTCCTTTGAAATAAAGGATACATATCTGTTATGTATTCCATTCTTATGCTGAAATATTTATCTAGAAACTATTTAAAACATTGCCCCTTGGTAGAGCTATCCACTTAATGTCCATTTTCTTTTACTTGGTTTCTGAGTCATTAAATACTTCCAGAATGTTTAAAAAACATTATATATAGCTTTTTAATTTAGATCTATCTGTTATAAGATGTTGGACAGAGCTTTTAGAAGTATGTAATTTTGATGAGTTAGCTGACCTTTGCTTGTTTTTTCCCCCCTTATAGAAAACTTTGTAAATAAAGATGATTGTTCTGTAAATTGTTTATTTCAATTAAAACATGACAATTGTATAAAATTTTATTCAGTACCAGTGCAAATACAAAATTATTTTGTCTCTCCAACACTATTAGTTTGTTTCATACATTTCCTAGTCTCATAATTTTTTTTCAAACATTAACACAGCCAACAAAAACATCCTTTGCTTGTACACATTTTTGGTTCAACATTATCAGATGTTACATCTGACTGGTGTTAAACAAAACGAAGTTGATGATTTTTCACCCAGTCTCTAATGATGCTCAATTCCATTTTACGAATTACAGTAACAGATGGTGGATCAGCAGCATTAGTAGCTCTGAAAGAGGAAAATTAAAAATAGCTCAATGTGCCTATACAAGGCAGTTTAAAAAGTATTGATGGTAACTAATGCTTTAAATCTTACAACTCCCATCACATACCTCAGATCTAGATGATGTGCTGCTCCCTCTATAACTAAAGAAATAACTGAAGGATTGATGGTTTTGAGGATCTGTTTCACGAGAAAATATAATTACTAGTTTTGCATTATACTCATCTGCATTTCAATCATTAGTGCAGGAGATACTTACACCACCATTTGCCCAGGGGTCCAAGTCACCATTGGAAAATATTATATTGCTTGCTGCTTTGTAATCTACAATATCAACATACTTGTGGTTAGATTAAAACTCAATACAGCCAAAATCACGAAAAGAAAAATGAAATGTGTTATTACCATCTCCCCAGTATTGGATTTTTAGCCATTCCGGATTTGGGTATACACCCCATTTACTGTGACAATAATTCCTCCTCATTGCTTCAGTAAACGGAATTGCAGGGAACATATCTGTCTCATTGTTGCTTTCGTACAGCAGATTGATCTCTGTGCAAGCCTAGAAAAATGTCAGAAATAGGATAATGAAGAAAAAGCTACTGAATTTCAATAGTTTTAAACCTTTTTCTTCCTCCACACTTAAATGCAGGGATTATAGGCAGGATAAAATGAGTAGATTAAGCATGTTAATAGTACTGTAATGAGCTGAAAATTGTTCAATTCAGTATAAGAACAGAATATCAAAGGCTGTGTTTATTTGTATACAAGAGGGATAATTTTACTGCACATACACAAAGTGTCAGTTGCAATAAGTCAGTCTGTTACTTTATCATTTGCAATCAGACAGACGTCCTAAATTAAGTTGAATTACAAACTGGTATTTTAGGATTGTATGTGAGGATTGACTGCTCCCCAAACTGTTTTCTTCATTTATCAGTCATTATTGAAATTCCATCAAATATACATTAGTATTGCTTTTCTAACTGGGTATTTGCAGAACTCCCAAGAAGCAACAGGCATATTCCAACTTGCATTATTTATTAATTTTTACTATTTTCTGTAAATTAATGTAATCTTCACTATATAAATAAACATTAAATAAAACCACTGCCCAATCTGACTCTCGGGTTAAGAGTCCCATAAACTACCACCTGGGGAATTGCCTTCACAAAGCCTTCCAATTTGCTTCAGAAGGCTTGTACTTCAATCTACAATAACACATTTCATTTGTACACCTGAAATGCATTGCAAATTCAACAAGTTTATCCCCAATAATAAAGCAGAAATCTGAAGGGGGGATTTGATGCTCTGCTGCTGTGCGCAGGTCTCTGATGCTCCTGCCACCAAATGGAAAGGTATCAGGATCAGTGGCATATGCATCAGAGGCCACACTGCGGGCCGAGTACACATGCTTACGCTTGACCAACACAGTCTATCATACTTTGAGACATTGAGAGCAGCAGGTTTGATAGAAAACAGCTTTCCTGAGAGCTCAAGAAGTAAATTGTTCCCATATAAAACTAAACAGTCAAATCAGGAGGAAGGTAAAGTATAACCATGAAAAGAATTTCAAAATAGGCACACAGGACAATATAGTCGATCTGAAACAAGTTCCGGCTAAGGTCATCAGAAAGTGAAGATCCACATGCACCTTAGCACATCCTGATTTTAACTGGAGAAAAGACTTGGGGCGGGATTCTCCCTCCCACACCCCCGCCAGCAGCGGGATTCTCCGTCCCACCAGCCGGCCAATGGAGCTTTCCATTGTGGGCAGTGCCACACCATCAGGAAATCCCCAGGTTAAGGTGCACTGCCGGCACAATGGAGAATCCTGCCAGAGGAGAAACCTGCCCAGTGACTTGAATTTAAGTGCAGCTGTCAAGAGAGAGAGAGAGAGAGAGAAAAGTGATCCAGTCAAATCACTGAAGCCTACAATCAGCAGACCTGACTGTGCTTTTAGATATAAGCTCCTTAAAACTTTATATCTCTGTGTTTTAGTACTTGACTGACAAGTGTATTGGATGTGTTTTCATGCAAGAGAAGGAAAGCATTTTGATGATTAACTGATGAGACCAGTAGCTTAGCCGAAGAGTGCAATACTAGGAGCTGCCCAACACTTAAGTGGCACAGAAAGCAAGGGGAATGTGGGGGAGGAGAGAATAATATTAGTCACTGTATACAGTTTTCTTTAAGGGTACTTTCATATTATTCAAATTACCCATGTGCGCACTAATTCCAAAACATCTTTGTGCCAGCTTTGTCAAAGGGTTCCCCCCCCCCGCCCGTACATTAGTGCCATCGCCTGTAAGCTTTTCTTGTATCAGGTATTTATCAACATCTTTTTAAACAATGTTTGAAATCATAACCTGCTATGAAAATTTCCCCCCCCCCTCATGTCCCTCAGATTCTTGTCAATTTACATTTACTCTTACCAAAGGGAAACAGTTTCTCCTTACTATCGTCTTACTTTCTATCACCTTTTGAACACCTCCATAATCATTGCTTACAGAGGACAGCCCTATTTTATCTCGTCTCTGGAGTCCGGCAGCTTTGGTACCATTCTGGTAAATTTCCTCTGCAATCCACTCCAAGTACTTGACAAATTTCCCATTGTAATGTGTCTAGAATATTCTAATTGTGAGGATTTTTAAAAAATAAAGGTTCAGCATGATTTCCTTTCTTATTTGCTCATGTTTATTTAAAGCCAAGGATCCTTAAGCCTTTTAAAAAAGTTTTTGCAACTAATCCAGCCACCTTGTGTATGTACATTTATCATTCCCCTTTTAGTTCATATTGCCTATTATTTTTCAGCTCAAAGTGAACAAAGAAAGAAGCCAAAAAATTTTTTATTTTTGTGCAGGGGGGATAACCTACAGGTTCCATAAAAAGTACCATGGTTACTACTGTCTCAGGCTCTTGGCATTGCAATCACCTGACTCAGAAACTCTGCTGGCCATGCAACATCTGAGACATGGGATACTGCACTCGCCCAAAGACGGCGGGTTGCACAGGGATACCTATTGGAGCCATACAGCAAGGTTGGGTAGGTAGCCAGTGCACTGCCCCAACCACAGAAAATTAAAGTCTACCCCCAAAGATGCTAACTGCTTAATCACGACATGACCAATATTTCACTGTGTATATTCAGAAGAGCCCTTACCAATTGTTTAAGAAAAGCTGCACAATAAGTTTCAGAAAGTCATAAACAATGCTGGTACCTGAAAATCCCATGCTTGACTTGCAGAGCCCAAGCCACATCCTGTTGGATCGGAACAACGTATGTACTCAGTATAGATATCAAAGCATTTTTTGTTCCCAGTTGAATTATAAAACAAACCTGTTTAAAGAGCATTCAAACATCGAAAAAAGTTTATAATTGGTGACATTTAGTTTACTTGATAACTTCTTCAACTGACCATTTTATTTGCAAGCCATGAGCAATCCATTTACAACAATGCCAATTATATTGTACAACAATGAATTTGAACATTTTCAATCATTAGTGGAGCTAAGAAAGTTTCCATTTCTAACTAATCCATCAGGCGTTTACCTCGATGATCAAAATATGATGAACTTAATTACATCATGGAAGCCTATATGCAAGAACAGCAACCTGCTCAAGATCAATAAGCTCCCAGAATTTAACATAACAGTAAAATTCTGAGAATTAAATGTGACAGGTTTGATCATCTCAAATACAGCATATTCGAAGGATATAGTAACAATGAACTATAACATATAACTTTATCCTCTCCAGCAGGAACTTCATTAATGCAAATACATTATTTAGTTAAATGCTGACATTAAAAATCTAGAGCTGTCCAGTTCTCAACATACAGATGACACAATTCATTTCAAATAATTGCCAGCTAGCTTTGTTAAGACCAAAGCCAAAACCTGTAGATAGGAAGGGGATGGACTCGGGAACATGAAAATTTATTTTAAAGACTCTGGACCAGTTCAAGTGATCTGATTTTGATATTTGTTTGTGAATCCTGTACCAATGAGGAAATTGGACAAACAGGAACAAAAACTGATTTTTTTCATGGAAGGTCACAATTGAGGGGCACGATTTTTCGGCCTCATTGCGTCCAACTAGGGACGCGATGAGGCTGGTAAATCTCGCAAGTAGCTTCTCTCTCTCCCGCGGGATTTACCAGCCTCGTCACGCTTTGCAAGATCTAATGAGACATCACATTATGGATGCCGCCCTTTGAGGTCAAAACCTAGATTTGCCTCGTCAAGTGAGCCGGATCTGCGTAGCGCCCGGAACCCAATGACCTCGCCTCAGCGATCCCGAGCAGGTGCTGTTTAGCAGTGGTTTCCAAACATGGACCATGCCAACCGGCACTTCGAGGGAGTCTCCTGGGCGATCTGGGGCCTGGGTGGTCAGGTTGGTACCCTGACACTCTACCATCTGGACAGCATGGCAGTGCCACCTGGGAACCCTGGCAGTGCCACCCAGGTTCGACCCAGGCACTGCTAGTATGTCCAGGTGCCAGACTAGCAGTGTCAAGGTGCCCAGATGGCATCGTGCCCATGCTGGGGATTTCGCCTGGGGTGCCCTACTCATGAGGTGAGGTGGGGGGGAGGCTCAATGACTCCCCTTATTGGTGAGTTGGTGGGGTCTGAAACGCACAGTGAAGGGTCCAGAGATTGGAGTACCATTTAAAAATATCTCCCCGATCTCTTCCTGCCCTGGTGAGTAACACTCGCCAATGCAGGAAATGGGACTGTGAGACCTTGTTTGGGGGGGGGGGGGGGGGGGGGGGGGTGGAGAACAACTCTTTGTCGAGGCCCAGAAATGAAGCAGAGTCCCGTTTAATAGCGGTCATTCTCTGCGCCAGAAAAAACCCAGCTAAACGTGCTCGACATGGGACTGTTTAATTTCTGTTAAATCGCACCCCAACAAAGTTGACTCTGTTTCTCTGCACAGTTGTTGCCAGATCTGCTGGGTATGTCCAGGATTTTGTTTTTATAAATGATGTGTCTGCTCAAAAAACCCAGAAATTTCCAAATGATCAAAATGGATGTGTAAATCCTAACAAAAGTTTGGCAGAAATCGAAAGAGGTCTGTAAACAAAAATAATTTTTCATTCAGCCCAAGATTAAATCAAACCATTTATGTTTACTCCAGTCCTTTTCTGGCGGCACTTCAATTAATAAAAATTACCCTTTAAAAAGTAGCAAGGATTCTTTTCAAATTATTTAAACGGCTTTTATTTGCAAAAACATTACACAGGTATTTTTGACATCCATAAAATAACCTATGGAATGTTGAATACAAGTTGTATTGGTCATATGATGTACACCTGAATGCTGATAGCATTTCATTTGTAGAGTTAAACATTTGGACATGTCCAGACAAGTACTGCTGACATTTTTATAATTGACTGAGATAAAGTACTACAGTACTGGAATCAAGCAGTAAGTTACGATACCAAAAAGGCCAGTATGAAGAAGCAGTGAACCTATGGTATTACACAGATAACCTAAGGGCATTTAATGTTATAGTGGTCAAGAGAAGTGGCCACTAACAACCGACATTGGACAAAGGAGACTCAGTTCTTCTATAATGGTGCACTTTCAACACCTTTACTCGCTGAACATCTCCATAACTACAGATTAATGAAGCAGAAAAGAAACACAACATAAGCAACAAAGGATACCTTCTAAGGATTACAGAACTTCAAGAGCCAGCAGAATTATTGTGAGTTATGCACCACAGTTAATTTGTAGTTTAACATATACTTCAACAAAATTATTCAACATATCAATTGAAAAAACGAACTGAAAATAGTTAAACATTTACTGTTTAAAGTCTTCAGGACTACTTAATACCTAATGAACATTGTAACTGCACCCTCAGTCCAATAATCAAACAATCTTTTCAGAGGTATAGAGTGATCAGATTTTCACCACGATGCTGAAAGTCAGTTGTCACTACAAACAGTGGAACTTTTAAAGGATCAAAACACGAAAGCATGAGATGGGGTTTGTTGCAGCTTGTTGACAAAATTAACAATTGGGAACAAACTTAGAAACAAGAAATTTACAGAAGGAATCTTTTCTACCATAGAAAAATGTCAACCAGTTTCCAAAATGGTGTGGAGCACCAGCCACTTGTTTCAGACACTTATCCGTGCAGGTTACTAGAGGGGCTCCTCAGTTTACGAATAAGGAACATTCTGTGCGACGTTATGCTGGAGGCTGAAGGAGTCACCTTTCCTGCACACAAAGTCATTGTAGCATCTGCGAGTAGTTACTGCAAATTATTATTAGAGAGCCAACACACTAAAGTTATTAAGTTGAATGTCACTGCAAGAGGACTCAAGCATGTGTTGGATTTTATTTATTCAAACAGACTAGATCTTACTTTAGAAATCATTGAAGATGTATTAAAAGCTGCAGAGGGTTTGTTGGTGCGAGATGCAATCAAACTATGCTTTAAATTCCTTGAAGAACATCTCAATCAGAGAAATTGCTTGGATATCTTTAAAATAACTCAAAAATTTGGACCAGAGGAGTTAAAACAAAAAGCGTTTTTGTATCTGGGTCAGCACTACAAATATGTACTTGAAAATCCTTGTCACCTGGTAGAACTGGACAAATCAACTCTGTGTAAAATTCTAGAGAACAATGATATACAAGAGTACAGCGAACTGGAACTATTTAATTGTGCGACAATGTGGTTACATCACGATAAGAACAGATTGAAAGATGCTGCATATGTCCTAAAAAGAATTCGCTTCGGCCTCATTTCAGCTACAGATTTACAGAAATATGTTCAAGAAATCTCAATTATGAAGACTGATTCCCAGTGCTATAAATACCTCCAGGAAGCTCTTAGTTACCATTCTCGGTTATATGCTCAGCCCATACTGCCGTCTGAGCATACACGGATTCGGTCAAACTCTGAAAATATGTTGATCCTTGGAGGCCGCACAACAAATAACAATGTTTGCAGTGATGTCTGGGTTGCTGATGAGACCGGCAGTTGTTGGAGAAAACTTGGAGAAATGCCTGCTCCATTATACAATCACGGGGTAGTGGTTGTGAATAATTTTGTATTTGTTATAGGTGGACAAAACGGATTCGATGCCACTGGAAACAGACCATCAAATGAGGTACATCCTTCAATTTGCATTAATATTTTTTAATATCACTTTCAGAAATGTGCAAGTCTGTCTGCTCTTTAGCTCTATGCTCTCCGGGTGTGGAGGCAGCAGCACTGGCAGACAAATGAGAGAACTTGCTTCTGGATCTTACCAATTGGCCAGCCACATGCCTGAAGTGGACACAGCTCATTGGCGTGGTTGCTCTGGCAGCTTGCCTCTCTTGTCCACACCAAGGTGACTTTGGAGACAAAGCACAAAGTCCACAGATGAACTTGAGGTTCCATGATTGGTGAGATAGTCAGGGTATGGAGGGCATAATTGATAATAGTAATAAATTGAATTTTATACATTAACCGTGTTTATGATTTGATTTTTCTGGTAGATTATAAAGCCTGGACAATTATGAATTGATTACAAGATGCATCCCGTAACAGCCTCCCCGAACAGGCGCCGGAATGTGGCGACTAGGGGCTTTTCACAGTAACTTCATTGAAGCCTATTCGTGACAATAAGCGATTTTCATTTCATTTTATTTTCATACTTTCAGGAGGTTGTTCACAAGGCTTATGGCAAAGATCAGGGCTTAGCAGTCAAGGGCTTAGCAGGAGAATGGATTGAAATATGGCTGCAAGAGTTTGATTTCAGGAAAGAATCTCAAGACTGGCAGATGTGGGGCGGGATTCTCCCCTACCCGGCGTGACGGTGGGTCCCGGCGAAGGGGAGTGGCGCCAACCACTCCGGGGTCGGGCCTCCCCAAAAGTGGTGAATTCTCTCCACCTTTGGGGGCTAGCCGCGCGCCAGAGTGGTTGGCACCAGAAGACTGGCGCAAAAAACTGGCGCCCCCGGCAGCGGGGCTGGCCGAAAGGCTTTCGCCGACCGGCGCATGCGCGATGTGGGTTTCTCTTCCGCTTCTGCCATGGCGGAGGCCGTGGCGGCCGCGGTGGAGACAGAGTGCACCCAGGGCATTGGCCCGGAGTCTGAGCGGGGGGCCCCGATCGCGGGCCAGGCCACCGTGGGGGCACCCCCGGGGTCCGATCGCACCCCGCCCCCCCCCAGGACCCGCTCACGCCACCGATCCCGCCGCCACCAGAGCTGGTTCAAACCTCGGCGGCGGGAGTGGCCTCCCAGCGGCGGGACTTCGGCCCATCCGGGCCGGAGAATCACCGCAGGGGCCTTGCCGATCGGAGTGGCGAGATTCCCGCCATCACCACGACCCTGCTGGGAGTCGGAGAATTTCGCCCGTGATGTCCTGAAGTCCGTGCCCACTGGCATTTTTGTGCTGTACATTCAACGTAGATTACATCCTCCTTACTAAAATCCTCATCCACACCTTTGCTTAAACTCCACCCTACTACACAAGTCCAAGCTTTTCTAGACGTCTACACTTGCATTCTATCCACCACTAAATTGCACTCTCATCAACTTTGCTAACTCTCCATCTCCCAACACACTAAATTCAAAGATTCTAGCCTCATGTGAAAATCATTGTTTGGAGTGGCTTTTCTGTACCTGAATAACCTCCTCCAGCACTATGATGTCCACCCTGCAAATTTTGGTTTCCTTTTAATTCATCTGAACCTTCGTCAGTGACAAAATCTTCAGGAATATGGGCTCCACAATACAAAATTCTCTAACATTTCTATCTTTCTTCCTCTCATCTTTATAATTATCCTCAAAACCTGCATCCTTAGATTTCAGTCACCTTCCCAAACCCCTTTGCTCAATATTAGCTTGTGCCTCTGCACATCTCACTACGGCACCATGGCTCAGAATTTCCAGAAGATATACTGGGACAGCCCCCCCCCCCTAATCAGGCATAGCTAGACATTGTCAAAAATTGATTTGTAAAAATTCTTTCCCCCCTCACCTCCCCTAAACCTACTTCACACTAGTCCCAGAACTCAATTTCTTCCCTCCCTCCCACATATCATTTTGCTTCCTGTGTGACAGATTTCCACACTGAGTGACAGCAGACCTGAAGCATAATGGGTACCAGTTAAGTAGGATCTCATAGAAAACCACCCATATCCCATGATCCCTTTAGTCCCAAGAGCTATATCTAATTCTCGGCGCACATTCACCATCCAAATATGCGCATTTTCCAGTAAGAGTCTTGTTTCATTCATTGTTGATTGTTGATTCATGTCAGCACTCACCTTAAATACCCCACCACACTCAGCATAGACTGACTGAACCAGAGTTCAGTCTTTGCTGAGGCAATAACTGGACATTTTTATGGTAAGATGAAACATTGCTACATTTGCAATAATGTCCAACTGCTTGCTTCTAAAAGTTCTGGTCAGCAAATATAGCCACCACAAATTGTAGAACATCAACTTGAGGAACCATCTTCCTTACAGAATTATCGGAAGGTGTTATCATGAGTTAATTGCCAATGTTCAATATTGTTTTTTCTGCCTATTGATTTGGCAGTAAAATACTACCAAAAGACAAAATGCATTGCAGTCCAAAGACAGAAATATTTCTATACTGGCACAGCCAAGAAAGAAAATAAAATCTGTGAGGCATTACATTTATATAGAAGAATCAATGTAATGACAAATCAATTTATTATTTGAAGATATTCAGGATTTCAATATATTTCATTAGAAATTATATTCAAGTTCACATTTAGATGTTACTATGATATAATAGCAGGGAACATATGAACATAAACTAGTTATGCATGTCTTCATTACCTTTACCACTGAAAGTAGGGGGGAGAAATTTGTGTTGTCTCCGTTTGTTAGTCCATTTGCCCATAAACAATATGGGCTGGATTCTCCGTTTCTGCGGCTAAGTGCCGACCCTGGCATGGAATCCGTGGTGCTTCATGACTGGTAAATCGGCGCAAACCCTTCACTGAATACTGTGAGGGGCTAGCACCGGTGCCGCATGAAACGCCCGCGGATCGGGATGAAAACGATCAGAGAATGGCCTGGTCCCGGGCCACACAGGTGCATGGCTAACGACCTGCAGCAGTCGTGCCATACAACATGGCGCTGGCAGTGTGTGTGAACTAACCCGCAAACCGCGACCCCAATGCCCACCCCCTGGCCACCACCCACCAGTCCCCCTAGTCCTAGAAGATGCCCCACGGCTAATGGCACGGATACCGGCAGTGTGTGGCGGCGCTGGGCACAATCCGCAGCCATCACGCCGTGTTCCTGACCACTGGGACCACACGTATCACGCGTTGTCGGGAACTCGGCCCATTGAGGGCGGAGCATCGCGGGTGGGCTGGCCGATGATGCGCCAACACCATTGAAATGGCGTGCATCACGATGATGCCAGTTTGGAGGGGACGGGGCATGGCGGACTGGCGTCAAACCAGCGCTGGCCCCGATTCCGGCACGAAAATCCATTCTCCGTCCGATCGGCGAACACTATTTTGGCATCGGGCTATGGAGAATCCAGCCTTAAAACTAATGAACTGATTTCAAGAAAACGTGGTACTGTTACGAACCCCTATGGGGACCGGGTAACGTGTGCTGCATCCCCTCCTAAACCTCTACCCAGGTGGCTTCCTCCTAATTGGAAGAAATTCCTACAGGATATAAACTCGAAGTTCAGGGAAGGTGACCCTGCGAGGAGTGGAGAGGAGTGATTGCTGAATCTAGTGTGAGAATTACGAGAGTTCCATCCCCTCGGTTTGACCTTTTGTCGAGTCTTTGCCTTAATGCACAATAGTTACGATCACCATGGGGAAACTGTAAACCAAAACAGCCAAATTTACTAACTGACCCTCAAGGGCAGAAATTATCAACAAGATTTCACTTTTTGTAATTTTTTCTTCAACATGACTCAATGTAAATTAAACAGGAATTAACAGGCAAATGATACATCAAGAAAAGATATGTGTGGCACAGTAGCAAGCACTGTTGCTTCACAGCGCCAGGGATCCGGATTCGATTACCGGTTTGGGTCACTGTCTGTGCGGGGGTTTCATCCAGGTGCTCCGATTTCCTCCTCCAAGCCCCAAAAGACCTGCTTGTTAGGTGAATTGGACATTCTGAATTCCTCAGTGTACCCGAACATGCGTCGTAGTGTGGTGACTGGGGGATTTTCACAGTAACTTCATTGCAGTGTTAATGGAAGCCTACTTGTGACACTAATATAGATTATTATGTGTTACATAATCACAATCAATCCCCTTCAGCATGTATATGGCATTATGTAGCTATCCTGTTTCACAATAAGCTGTTCTTTATTCCCACAGGGGAGGTCAGGCGACCTATCTAATAGCAGCTTCCATCCCCAAGTTTCATAGGCATGTTTATCATCAGTAAGGCGCACTTCTACAAACCGTCTCTTCGTCAGGTCACAAAATTCCTGATGGTGTAGGTTTCCAAAGTTATTTTTCAACCGACAAACCAATAACATCCTGGTTCATGATTTTAGGCACTTCTGGGGAAATATCTCCAAACCATTCACACAACTTTCCCGGTTTTAGACCTTTTTCACCAGCTCAGATAGTACCTCCAAGAGCTCCTGTCTCTTTTTCTGCCAAACACCAAAACTGACCTCCTCCCTCGAGTGACCCGTTTCTTCTCCATGCAAGAATTGTGTTCATCTTTGTCTCGGTCTGCTTTCACTTTGTGTCTGCATTTGTGGAATGATTGCCTTCATCCTCAAGATCCTCTGCTTGTAGCTCTTTGTATCTGCGGCCCTCCTTTGTATCTACCAGCTACATGGCTTTTTAAAAAAACTTCCTTCTTGTAAATAGTACCAGTATTTCCCATTATCCATATTCAATGCACATTTTCCTTTTCTAATTAATGTAAACTCATAGAAGTCCTTTTCAAACATTCTTGAAAGAGCAAGGGCGTGGAATCCCCTGATTCTTCCCTAAAAAAGATTTGTTAATGTTACTTGATGAGGCAATGTAAAAATCAGAAGACTCCCGTAAACTGTTGCTGCTCATTCAGGATGATGCTTGTGTGTTTGTGAACAGGTTGTCCTCTCCTCTTAAGTTGTGAAATGACGTACGACACAAGGATAGTGTCAGAGACGGAGAATGGTGGAAAATAAGGGGGATAAAATTTCCTCAGATTTCTAGCACATTTACAATTTGAAGCAATGTCATACAGACCAGACGCCAGGCTTGATTCCTGGTGACTACTGAATTAATCAGCTGATCTCAGCCAGGACAGTACTTCACAAATGACTAACAACTGAGCAGAACAACCCTGGTGCAAAATGCATATGTGTCGATACATGGTGAGATTAGGATTAGGGACAACTGATATCCATCTGCATTTTTGGAATAGGGAAAGCAAGAAAATTGGTAACTGAAATGCAACGCAGATCAAAGGGGGTTAACAAGAAAACTGTGTAAATGAACCAAAAATGTCAAAAGTGTACCAGTCAATTACGCACGGCTTTCATAGTATTAATATTTACAAAGGTGATGTGGCATGACTAAACTAATTTTCTGAATATCAGCTATTCTTCTATGGTAAGGCCCTCTGTCAGCATATACTTCAGAAAAAACAATTCATGTTAAAAATAGTTCAGCTAATATATTTATCACATTTGGTTTCTTTTCTATTCCCAGGTGTATCGGTTTGATCCAAGAAATAGCTCATGGATTCAGGTTGCTGGCATGCAGGAAAAGCGCACACGGTTTTATGTGGATGCAATTTTAGACCACATTATTTCGGTAGCAGGAGGAACACTTTTAGGGAGCCTGACAAATACAGTGGAAGAATACAAGACGGAAGAGAACAAGTGGGAGTTTATAGCACCTTTCCCAGTGGCAGTAGCAGATCACACTGGGACTGTACATAAAGGCATTCTGTACATTTCAGGTGAGATTAAAGGAAAAGAACATGCCAACTACATGTAATATTTGTAAGAAAGGCATTTCAAGAGTATAGAACATAGAACACTACAGCGCAGTACGGGCCCTTCGGCCCTCGATGTTGCGCCGACCTGTGAAACCATCTGAAGCCTATCTGACCTACACTATTCCATTTTCATCCATATGTCTATCCAGTGACCACTTAAATGCCCTTAAAGTTGGCGAGTCTACTACTGTTGCAGGCAGGGCGTTCCACACCCCTACTACTCTCTAAAGAAACTGCCTCTGACATCTGTCCTATATCTATCACCCCTCAATTTAAAGCTATGTCCCCACGTGTTGGTCATCACCATCCGAGGAAAAAGACTCTCACTGTCCACCCTATCTAACCCTCTGACTATCTTATATGTCTCTATTAAGTCACCTCTCAGCCTTCTCCTCTCTAACGAAAACAACCTCAAGTCCCTGAGCCTTTCCTCGTAAGACCTTCCCTCCATACCAGGCAACATCCTAGTAAATCTCCTCTGAACCCTTTCCAAAGCTTCCACATCCTTCCTATAATGTGGTGACCAGAACTTCACGCAGTACTCCAGGTGCGGCCGCACCAGAGTTATGTACAGCTGCAGCATGACCTTGTGGCTCCGAAACTCAATCCCCCTGCTGATAAAGGCTAGCACACCATATGCCTTCTTAACAGCCCTATTAACCTGGGTGGCAACTTTCAGGGATTTATGTACCTGGATGCCGAGATCTCTCCGTTCATCTACACTACCAAGAATCTTGCCATTAGCCCAGTACTCTGCATTCCTGTCACTCCTTCCAAAGTGAACCACCTCACACTTTTCCGCATTAAACTCCATCTGCCAGCTCTCAGCCCAGCTCTGCAGCTTATCTATGTCCCTCTGTATCCTATAACATCCTTCAGCACTATCCACAACTCCACCGACCTTCGTGTCATCTGCAAATTTACTAACCCATCCTTCTACACCCTCTTCCAGGTCATTTATAAAAATGACAAACAGCAGTGGCCCCAAAACAGATCCTTGCGGTACACCACTAGTAACTGAACTCCAGGATGAACATTTGCCATCAACCACCTCCCTCTGTCTTCTTTCAGCTAGCCAATTACTGATCCAAACCGCTAAATCACCTTCAATCCCATACTTCCTTATTTTCTGCAATAGCCTACCGTGGGGAACCTTATCAAACGCCTTACTGAAATCCATATACACCACATCAACCACTTTACCCTGATCCAGCTGTTTGGTCACCTTCTCAAAAAACTCAAAAGGTTTGTGAGGCATGACCTACCCTTCACAAAACCGTGTTGACTATCGCTAATCAACTTGTTCTTTTCAAGATGATTATAAACCCTATCTCTTATAACCTTTTCCAACATTTTACCCACAACCGAAGTAAGGCTCACAGGTTTATAATTACCAGGGTTGTCTCTACTCCCCTTCTTGAACAACGGGACAACATTTGCTATCCTCCAGTCTTCCGGCACTATTCCTGTCGACAAAGACGACATAAAGATCAAGGACAAAGGCTCTGCAATCTCCTCCCTGGCTTCCCAGAGAATCCTAGGATAAATCCCATCTGGCCCAAGGGACTTATCTATTTTGACATTTTCCACAATTGCTAACACCTCCTCCTTTTGAACCTCAATTCCATCTAGCCTGGTCGACTGAACTTGAGTGTTCTCCTCGACAACATTGTCTTTCTCCAGTGTAAACACTGATGAAAATTATCCATTTAACGCTTCCCCTATTTCCTCTGATTCCACACACAACTTTCCACTACTATCCTTGATTGGCCCTAATCTTACTCTAGTCATTCTTTTGTTCCTGATATACCTATAGAAAGCCTTAGGGTTTTCCTTGATCCTATCCGCCAACGACTTTTCGTGAATTCTCCTCGCTCTTCTTAACTCTCCCTTTAGGTCCTTCCTGGCTAACTTGTAACTCTCAAGTGCCCTAACTGAGCCTTCATGTCTCATCCTTCTTCCTCTTGACAAGTGCTTCAACTTCCTTAGTAAACCACGGTTCCCTTGCTCAACAACTTCCTCCCTGCCTGACAGGTACATACTTATCAAGGACACGCAGTAGCTGTTCCTTGAAAAAGCTCCACATTTCGATTGTACCCATCCCCTGCAGTTTCCTTCCCCATCCTATACATCCTAAATCTTGCCGAATAGCATCATAATTGCCTTTCCCCCAGCTATAATTCTTGCCTTGCGGTATATACCTATCCCTGCCCATTGCTAAAGTAAACATAACCGAGTTGTGATCACTATCACCAAAGTGCTCACCTACATCTAAATCTAACACCTGGCCGGGTTCATTACCCAGTACCAAATCCAATGTGGCCTCGCCCCTTGTTGGCCTGTCTACATACTGTGTCAGAAAACCCTCCTGCACACACTGTACAAAAACTGACCCATCTATAGTACTCGAACTATAGTATTTCCAGTCAATATTTGGAAAGTTAAAGTCCCCCATAACAACTACCTTGTTACTCTCGCTCCTGTCAAGAATCATGTTATGCTGATTTGTACCAGAGAAAATACATGACCCACATCCCCTAACAAATAAAATAAGTTTCTGTAAAAGAAACATTGTGAGGGAGGACATTTAGTGACACTATTCATAGGAGCATTTTTAACACATTCTAACACAAAAGCAGCACATCTATAAGCATTGTGTAGGTTGTGTACCGATACTTTACAATGCCTGAGATACACTTGAGAAGGGAAGAGGAGGAAAAAGAAATAGGAGGGTATAATTTGCACAAAGTCAACTTTTAGCAGCAACATTGTACAGAGCAGTATTTGTTAATTAGCTAATAAATTAAATTGAGTCCAAAAGAGAAAATGTTGAAAAATCTCAGCAGGTCTATAAGGAGAGAAAAGAGCACGGCCGTAATTCTCCCAAAGGCCCGACGCCGTCGTGAAACCCGGAGGGGTTCACAACGGCGTCGGAAGCCTCCCCTGGCCCCCTATTCTCCCCCCGCCGGAGGGCTAGGAGGGCCGTGCCAGGAAACTCGGCCGCCGGGCCTTGTCGCTGGTGTCAAGGCCCGGCGCGCCAAGAATGACGCGGCCGACGCACCTAATGACGTCAGCTGCGCATGCGCAGGTTGGCCGGCGCCAATCCGCGCATGCGCGATTGCCACCTTCCCCTCTGCCGCCCCACAAGATGTGGCGGCTTGATCTTGCGGGGCGGCGGAGGGGAAAGAGTGCGTCCCATTGAGACACCGGCCCGACGATCGGTGGGCACCAATCGTGGGCCTGTCCCCTCCCGAGCACGGTTGTGGTGCTCAGTCCCCTCTAGGCCCCCCACAAGCACCAAACGGACAACTCACGCCATGGTCACGATGGCAGCGACCAGGTGTGGTTGCTGCCGTCGCGAACGGCAGGCCGCGATTTGGGAGGTTTGGGAGAATCGCGGGAGGTGCGAGAGCGGACCTCACGCGATTCTCCCACCTGGCGTGAGGAGCGGAGAATTCTGCCCCACATGTTTTGAGTCCAGGTGACCCTTTGTCAAAGCTATATATTTTTTAAAATTTAGAGTGCCCAATTCATTTTTTCCAATTAAGGGGCAATTTAGCATGGCCAATCCACCTACCCTTTTTGGGTTGTGGGGGCGAAACCCACACAAATACGGGGAGAATGTGCAAACTCCACATGGACAGTGACCCAGAGCCAGGATCGAACATGGGACCTCGGCGCCGTGAGGCAGCAGGGTTCACCCACTGTGCCGCTGTGCAGCCCTGTCAGCTATTTTTTAAATGAAACTTAGTGACCAGCTTAAAAAAAAATCTCACTTCAATGAAAAAAATTAATACAAATATTAGTTATTCGAGGATGTAAGCACAAGTCTTCCAACTGCAAAAACAGAAAATATAGTGTCGTTAATCGACACATAATTTAGATTAACTTTTAACAAACTGTGGCCTTTACAGTTACACACCAACCATGTAGAGCTACTTACATTACACACAGTAAAAAGCTTTTTTACTGTCACCTATCTTGCTTGGTTCCTGGTCCTGCAAAACCTCAAATTGAAAACTTTCATCCTTGCATCCAAATCTCTTGCCCCTCCCCATTTCTGTAAATACTTTTACCCATTAAACATTTCAAGAACTCTGATTTTAGCCTTTTGCAGACAGGATGTCCATTGCCGCACCATTGATAGCCCTCAGCCATTCATGTAATAGGCTCTGCAGTTCCCTCCTTAAAACTCTCTCCCCTCCTTTAAGAGGTATTGCATAACTCCTTTTAGTCCTTTTGGTCACCTCATCCTAACATATTATACGGTTAGCTGTCAAATTTAGCCTTTTATGCTTCTGTGAAACAGCTCTAAATTGTTTTACTAAATTAAAAGGTGCTACATAAATACAGGTTTTTTTTGTTTATATCTTGTGGTGTTGCACATGGTTAGTTGGCAAATATCTTGTCTGCTCCTTTATCTTCCTGTATCAACTCTTTTGCTGGCCTCTTTTAATGCTTTGCTCAGGCCTCATCTGCTTCTCCTTGTCTTCTTTTGCAAGTTGGTATTGGTGGATGGTATGTTGTCGTATGGCAAGAATAAAAGCCTCCATTGCCTGAAGATTACACTAGAGTGGAGACTGTGGGGGGAAAAGTGTTCTCTTCATCAGTTCATTTACCACCTTCCAGTACAAGAAAATTGGAGCTGGATGCAAGCTTCAAAATCAGTACCGTATCTATTTCCTGGGTACCTTATCTGCTCTAAATCTGAACAATAACTTCAGTAAGTTCAGATCTTAACTAAATCCAATATTCAAATTTCTTTTTTGTAACCAACTCCAAGGTTTTTCATATTTTTGCTTCCTTAGGCCTCCTACGTTGTTAGTTTACCCACAATGAGTGAAATTCTCCCAAGCTCCTGTCGGCCTGTTTGATGGCAGGCGTGGTGGGAGAATATTGCGGGAGACCCAGAAATTGGTTTCACACCTGTGTGAATTTACATTGGGATCTTCCACTAGTACCTGCCATGGTGGGTCGGAAAACTCGTCAGAGGATGGCATGAACTTCATTTGTGTACGGATAATAAGATGCAGACACACCAGATTCTCTGTGATGCCGGTTGGAAAACACAACAGCGTGAAACACATTCAAAACAACATGGCATGCAGATGTTGGGGCTCATGTAAACAATGCCCGGGTGCGACGGAATTCAGGGTGGAGGCCATCTGCAATCCTAGTCCCTAGAACACCACAGCAGTGGGCTGGGGTTGCATCTGAAGGTGGACCCTTCCAGGTCAGTTATCCTCAGAATGTCCCTGGAAGGGCAGCACGGTGGCCTAGTGGTTAGCACAGCTGCCTCACGGCGCTGAGGTCCCAGGTTCGATCCCAGCTCTGGGTCACTGTCCGTGTGGAATTTGCACATTCTCCCCGTGTCTGCGTGGGTTTCGTCCCCACAACCCAAAAATGTGTAGAGTAGGTGGATTGGCCAGGCTAAATTGTCCCTTAATTGGAAAAAATAATTGGGTAATCTAAATTTATTTAAAAAAAAGAATGTTCCTGGAGATCCATTTTTCAGTCTCAGCGTGCCTCTGGAAACCTACCTTCACTTTTAGGAGTCATGATGTGGAGATGCCGGCGTTGGACTGGGGTGGGAACAGTAAGAGGTCTTACAACACCAGGTTAAAGTCCAGCATGTTTGTTTCAAACACTAGCTTTCGGAGCACTGCTCCTTCCCTCTTCATTCACCTGAGGAAGGAGCAGTGCTCCGAAAGCTAGTGTTTGAAACATACATGTTGGACTTTAACCTGGTGTTGTAAGACTTCTTACTTTTAGGAGGTCCACCTTCTTTCTTGAATAGTGGATGAGTGATGTTGGGCACCTTTTCAATATGGCACCTGGACACAACAGCGTACAAAACGCCATCCAGGACTGCCCCACCACTGAATACAGCATGAAACACTCGGGTGCAGAATTAATTAGGTCAGGGCCGGAAGACTTGGCATT
The DNA here is from genome assembly GCF_902713615.1 of Scyliorhinus canicula. Classification (NCBI taxonomy): domain Eukaryota; kingdom Metazoa; phylum Chordata; class Chondrichthyes; order Carcharhiniformes; family Scyliorhinidae; genus Scyliorhinus; species Scyliorhinus canicula. The sequence continues at coordinate 35,236,078 of NC_052166.1, read as the reverse complement.
TTCCGGCCGGCCGCCGCAGCAGAAAACACCCCACATTCCTGCCCCTGCCATTGCATTTAGTCTCCAAATAGGAGAATTCTGCCCCTGTTTCTATAACAGCCAAGTTGTTTCTGCCGAACTGAGGTACAGCAATCTGTTCAAACATTAAATTTATAATTTTTCTCTGTGTTTGTCATCTATTTTTAAATTTCCACCCACCACCTTCACCACGCCCCCTCTTTTGACTGTATTAAGAGGCTTCACCCAGCTTTGAGTCTGAGTTTAGAATGGCCCACAACATCAAAATGCTGACATCTGAAATGTTTAGATGTTTTTTGTTCTGCTGTATGATTGCAGCATTGTGTTACAGATTACCAGAATCTTATTATTTTGTCTTGCTATCATGTCTTGCACATCATTTTATAAAAAAGCCAATAGATTTTACTTCTGTTATCCTTCATAGTTTTGGAAAACAAGTTGACAAATTTCATAAAGTTAAACTGATTATTAATCACTAGTTATGTAAAAAAATGTCCATCAGTAAAGTTAAATAAACAGTAATGATGTGTCCAAGGAAATTAAGTCCACTAAACATGGTCAGACTACAAAAATCAAATTTAGCTCAGAGTCACAACTCTGGACAACCAATATCAAGTTCAAGATCAGGCTTTTGGAAGAGATTAGAAAAACTTCGATGAAGGGTGATAAATTTATTTTTCAAAAACTTTTAATTTTGGGACCTATTCCTTAACTTTTTCTAGTGCTGATCAGTGCACTGCAAAAATAGTTAACCCTGGTTAACTCAGATTTTGTGTATATGCATCAGTACTTGGCATCTACTTGCCATTGTCCACCTTGAGAATCCACATATGGGAAACTGCTGCATTAGCCTCTGCATTATTCCCAATAAGCTTTTCATCCAGGGCAAAGCAACCTATTGAGTGGCTCTTCACTCCCTCCATCTCCGTTGCACAGTAGCAGTGTACACCATATACGACATGCCTTCAGCAACTCACCAAGCTTCCTTCAACAGCATCTTCCAGACACTTGACCTCTTACCATCTAGAAGGGCAAGGCAACAGATGCATGGGAACATCATCAAATTTAAATTCACCTCCATGCCATACAGCATCCTGACTTGGAACTACTTTGCAATTATTCCACTGTAGCTGGATTAGAATCTTGGAATTCCTTTCCTAACACAGATGTACTGGAGCGGTTCAAAAACACAGTTCACCACCACCTTCTCAAGGGAAATTAGGGGCAGGTAACAAACGCTTGGCTTATCAACTATACCTACATCCCATAAAATAATAAAAAATAAAATGAATTAATGCCCCTGTCCTGTAACATTTGATTCTAATTTGAATAATACACTAGATGATGTTTGAAACCATGGGCAGGATTCTCCGTCAAGTGGATGCGCTGCCGGCGAGGCTGAGGATCCCACTGACGGAGAATCCCGCAGCAGATGTTCAGGTGATGGTGTACTCTGCAAGAACGTATTTCAAAATAGAGAATGTGAATTTGAAAACAGCATATATATTTAGCTACATTATCACTACCATCAGGTGGATTCTCAGCAGGAAAAGCTGTAAAAGATCTGTACAGCTACCTCCCAAGACTGCAACGATGGATCATTAACCAGTCCATGACATTTGCCCGCTGTGATCATGGTATGGCTACTATCGGAGACAAAATATTCTGTGTAGGAGGAAGGACTTTAAACTCAGTAAGAAAAATTTTAAATCTTCATATTGTTCCTTTAAATTCAAGTGTCATTTAACATTGGAGTGTGTGTAGCTTTACAGCATGAAAAAGAAGGGATTACTGAAAACAATGTTTTAACTGAATCATATCGCTCTCACATGGGTCAGCATAAAATGAGAATAATGGAGTAATTAAGTTATCAAACTGGCAGATAGCCAGGTGTGTCCAAGTATTCAAACATTAGGAATCATAATTTCCCACAATTCTTGGTGTCAGCTCAACCAACTGAGGAGATGATGTGCAGAAATGGGGACAGAATACGTTGTCAAAGTGGATAAAAAGATCACAAACATTATCACTAAATCGTTAAAAAATTGTAGACATGAACAGAAACAAAAATAATTTAGCCATGTCTTGTCATCTACAGAAGATTTGAAAAATGGAAGTAAATTTTAATTCAAAAGAATGATCTTTCTCAAAGCTAGACGTAAACCAAGGAACTATGAAAACACATAGAACTATTCTATGTACCAATGCAACTCAGCCCAAGAATGTACATATTAAAAAATCTATTTGTTCAATCCATGAACTTATAAATACATTGACAATCTGTTATTTCCTGACACGATTTTCGTAGAAAAAGGTGTCTCAATCCATGTACTACTTAATACCGTGAAAGGGACGTGATGTGTTAATTATAAATAAACAAATATTGTGATGTTACTTTTTTTCAGTTTAACCGAACTGTATTAATTTTTTTCCAGTCAGATGAGTGGTTTCATGTGAATGAAACAGAATATTACGTTCCTGCAGCTGACCAGTGGACGACACTTAAGGTATCGCCTTTCGACTGCTGTCAATTTAGCACCTCTGTACATAATTCCAAAATGTACATCACTGGTGGGGGGTCCCTTCGTCAAATGACTAAAAAGGATAGCGTTTTCATCTACGATCCAGAAGCCAGACGGTGGGGAAGAACAGGTGCCTTACCTCTGCCTCTGGTGGATCATGCTGCCTGCATGGTTAAACTTTCTGGAGAGATTTTACACAAGTTAAAAAGTGAGGAATGCGCACATCCACTTCTTGGAACAAAAAGGAGTTCCACCCTCAATCTATTTGTGACCGATTAATATATACACAATACAAAGATCAAAAATTAAACTACACATACTATAGATTGCAAAGCTATACCCATGTAAAAAGCTAGTGGCTTGCCTATTGCCTACAAATGTTCATGCTCGAGTAAAGTTGAGTATATGTATAAATTATGCTATCAGTAAGAACTTCCTGAAAATCGTGCTGTGAATCAAAATATTTTCTTTGTGAAAAACCTCTGAAATTAATTGCAATACGACATTTGACTAACACATGTTTATTATTGTCTGTGAAGTCACTGGTTTTATAGTATAAGGCAAGATAAAATACATGTATACAAAAAAGCAATTGTAAGTAATTTGGGATTCTACAACCATTACATCTGGCAATGGATCACAAGACAATACAAAACCATTATTTGTTGTACATAATTCTCCTATGACAATGGATATGAAATTACAATGAACAAAATAATTTATAATATTTGACATCTGTAAGATCTTTTGTGCTAGGTCACACATTATTAAACAGATAGAGAAAATGTGAACTCTCTTTAAATTCTACAGAATAAAAACCTATTTTGAGCTGTGGACCTAAGTTGGACAGCTTATTCAAAGAGCCAGCTCCAGTACTGTCCAATTTAGGCCCACAGGTCACATCCCTTACACCTTGTAAGTTGATCTTCTCAAGTACATGCCCAAACGATTTTAGAAGTTCTTATCGATCAGATTCCACTACTCTTTCAAGAAGTAAGTTACGCACAAAAATATTTTCTTCTAATTTTCCCTCTCGATCTTATGTCAACTATTTTAAATTTATGACTAATGACATACCCATTTACCAGGTGTTTCACCCCACTTTTTCTATTAAAATCCTTCATACTTTTGTGTAGCACTATTAGGTCTCTACCTAGATTTCTCAGCTTTCAGAACAACCCACACATCTCCATTTTTTCCCACATAACTGAAGTACTTCATTCCTTGTGTTAGTCTGGTAAATATCCTCTGTGCCCTGTCCAAGACCTTGACATCCCAAAATTGTGGTGCCCAGAATTGTACACAATACTCCAACTGAGCCCTAACCTGAGATTTGTAAAGGTTCATCAGAATTTCCTTGGTTCTGTATTCAATGGCCTATTTATAAAGACAAGTATCCATAAATTTTAAACACCAACTGGCCCTACCAAGACTAAAGGTTTAAGCGTGTGTAGTAAGTCTTTCTTCTCTGCACCCCTCCCAAGTTACAATTTACGGTAGCACAGTGTTTAGTACTGTTGTTTCACACCACCAGGGACCCGGATTCGATTCCTGGCGTGGGTCACTGTCTGTGCGGAGTCTGCGAGTTCTCCCTGTGCCTCAGTGGGGTTTCCTCAAGGTGTTCCGGTTTCAAAAGACATGCTTGTCAGGTGAATTGGACATACTGAATTCTCCATCTGTGTACAGGCACCGTAGTGTAGTGACTAGGGGATTTTCACAGTAACTTCATTGCAATGTTAATTTAAACCTACTTGTGGCACTAACAAAGATTATTATTGGGATTAAGCTGAAGTGAAACATGCTGAAGTGAAACAGATGTGGCAATCTAAACTCCAGCCAATGGGCGGGATTCTCCGTTGCCCGTCGTAACGTGGGTTTCCGGCGAGAAAAATCGGTGTTAATCACTCCGGCGTCGGGGCCTTCTTTTAGGCCGCTATTCTCCGTTCCCGGAGGGGCTAGCAGCTGACTGACGCGATACGCATCAGTTTCAACAGCTGCGGAAGTGGTGAGACCCGGCGTTTTTTGGAGGATAAGGAGGAGAGAGACAGACCCGGCATTTGGGGAGGGGGGGGGGGTTCCGGCATTTGGGGGGGGGGGGGGGGGATTCCGGCATTTGGGGGGGGGGGGGGATTCCGGCATTTGGGGGGGGGGGTTCCGGCATTTGGGGGGGGGGGGGGTTCCGGCATTTGGGGGGGGGGGGGTTCCGGCATTTGGGGGGGGGGGGGGTTCCGGCATTTGGGGGGGGGGGGGTTCCGGCATTTGGGGGGGGTTCCGGCATTTGGGGGGGGTTCCGGCATTTGGGGGGGGGGGTTCCGGCATATGGGGGTGGGGGGGGGGGGTTCCGGCATTTGGGGGGGGGGTTCCGGCATTTGGGGGGGGGGTTCCGGCATTTGGGGGTGGGTTCCGGCATTTGGGGGGGGGGGGGGGGTTCCGGCATTTGGGGGGGGGGGGTTCCGGTATTTGGGGGGGGGGGGGGTTCCGGCATTTGGGGGGGGGTTCCGGCATTTGGGGGGGGGGGGGTTCCGGCATTTGGGGGGGGGGGTTCGGCATTTGGGGGTGGGGGGGTTCCGGCATTTGGAGGGGGGTTCCGGCATTTGGGGGTGGGGGGGTTCCGGCATTTGGGGAGGGAGGGGGGGGAGGTTCCGGCATTTGGGGGGGGGGGGGGGGTTGCGGCATCGGGGGGGGGGGTTTGGGGGCAGCGGCGTGCAGAGAGGGGGGGCGACGGATGCCCGGGGCCAACGCACCGTCGCCCCCCCCCCTCTGAACGCCACTGCCCCCTACCCCAACCACCCCCCCTCACCGCCCCTACCTCCCTCCCCACCACCCCTACCTCCCTCCCCACCCCTACCTCCCTCCCCACCACCCCTACCTCCCTCCCCACCACCCCTACCTCCCTCCCCACCACCCCTACCTCCCTCCCCACCACCCCTACCTCCCTCCCCACCACCCCTACCTCCCTCCCCACCACCCCTACCCCCCTCCAACGCCGCTCCCCCATCTCTCGCAACGCTGCAACCCCCCAACCCCACTAACGGAGGAAGGAAGGGGGGAGGAAGGAAGGGGGAGGAAGGAAGGGGGGGGGACGGAGGAAGGAAGGGGGGGGGGACGGAGGAAGGAAGGGGGGAGGAAGGAAGGGGGGGAGGAAGGAAGGGGGGGAGGAAGGAAGGGGGGGAGGAAGGAAGGGGGGGACGGGAGAAGGAAGGGGGGGGAGGAAGGAAGGGGGGGACGGAGGAAGGAAGGGGGGGAGGAGGAAGGAAGGGGGGGAGGAGGAAGGAAGGAGGAGGAAGGAAGGGGGGAGGAGGAAGGAGGGGGGGAGGAGGAAGGAGGGGGGGAGGAGGAAGGAGGGGGGGAGGAGGAAGGAAGGGGGGGGAGGAGGAAGGAAGGGGGGGGAGGAGGAAGGAAGGGGGGGGAGGAGGAAGGAAGGGGGGGGAGGAGGAAGGAGGGGGGAGGAGGAAGGAGGGGGGAGGAGGAGGAGGGAGGGGGGGGTGTGGGGTACCGGCCTTCAGAGGGAGGGGGACGGGGTGTGGGTACCGCCGTTGAGGGGGGGGGGGGGGACCCGGAATTGGGGGGGGGGGGGGGGGGGGGGGGAGACCCGGCGTTGAGGGGGGGGGGGGACCCGGCGTTGAGGGGGGGGGGGGGGTTGCGGCGTTGCGAGAGATGGGGGGCGGCGTTGGAGGGGGGTAGGGGTGGTGGGGAGGGGGGGTAGGGGTGGTGGGGAGGGGGGTAGGGGTGGTGAGGAGGGGGGTAGGGGTGGTGGGGAGGGGGGTAGGGGTGGTGGGGAGGGGGGTAGGGGTGGTGGGGAGGAGGGTAGGGTGGTGGGGAGGAGGGTAGGGGTGGTGGGGAGGGTAGGGGTGGTGGGAGGGTAGGGGTGGTGGGGAGGGAGGTAGGGGTGGTGGGGAGGGAGGTAGGGGTGGTGGGGAGGGGGGTAGGGGTGGTGGGGAGGGGGGTAGGGGTGGTGGGGAGGGGGGTAGGGGTGGTGGGAGGGGGGGGGGGGGGGGGGGGGTGGGGAGGGGGTAGGGGTGGGGGGGAGGGGGGTAGGGGTGGTGGGGAGGGGGGTAGGGGTGGTGGGGAGGGGGGTAGGGGTGGTGGGGAGGGGGGTAGGGGGGGGGGGGGGGGGGGTAGGGGTGGTGGGAGGGGGGTAGGGGTGGTGGGGAGGGGGGTAGGGGTGGTGGGGAGGGGGGTAGGGGTGGTGGGGAGGTGGGGTAGGGGTGGTGGGAGGGGGGTAGGAGTGGTGGGGAGGGGGGTAGGGTGGTGGGGAGGGGGGTAGGGGTGGTGGGGAGGGGGGTAGGGGGGGGGGGGGGGGGGGTAGGGGTGGTGGGGAGGTGGGTAGGGGTGGGGGGGAGGGGGGTAGGGGTGGTGGGGAGGGGGGTAGGGGTGGTGGGAGGGGGGTAGGGTGGTGGGAGGGGGGTAGGGTGGTGGGGAGGGGGGTAGGGTGGTGGGAGGGGGGTGGGGGTGGTGGGGCGGGGGTAGGGGTGGTGGGGAGGGGTGTGGGGGGTGGGGAGGGTGGTGGGGAGGGGGGGTAGGGGTGGTGGGGAGGGGGGGAGGGGTGGTGGGGAGGGGGTAGGGGTGGTGGGGAGGGGGGTAGGGGTGGTAGGGGTGGTGGGGAGGGGGGTAGGGGGTGGTAGGGGTGGTGGGGGGAGGGGGGTAGGGGTGGTGGGGAGGGTGGGGAGGGGGGTAGGGAGGTGGGTAGGGGAGGGGGGTAGGGAGGGGGGTAGGGGAGGGGGGTAGGGGTGGTGGGGCGGGGTCGGTGGGGGAGGGGGGTAGGGGTGGTGGGGAGGGGGGTAGGGGTGGTGGGGAGGGGGGTAGGGGTGGTGGGGAGGGGGGTAGGGGCGTTGGAGGGAGGTAGGGGCGGTGAGGGGGGGTGGTTGGGGTAGGGGGCCCAGCGGCGTACAGAGGGGGGGCGACAGTGCGTTGGCCCAGGGCATCCGTAGCCCCCCTCTCTGCACGCCGCTTGCCCCCAAACCCCCCTCCCCCCCCCGATGCCGCAACCCCCCCACATGCCCCCCCCGATGCCGCAACCCCACCCCCCCGACTGCCAACAACCCACCCCCCGATGCCGCAACCCCCCGATGGCCGCAACCCACCCCCCCCGATGGCCGCAACCACCCCCCCGATGCTGCAACACACCCCCCCCGATGCCGCAACCCACCCTCCCCTCGATGCCGCAACCCCCCCGATGGCCGCAACCCACCCCCCCGATGGCCGCAACCCACCCCCCGATTGCCGCAAACCACCCCCCCGATGCCGCAACCCACCCCCCCCGATGCCGCGACCCCCCGACTGGCCGCAACCCACCCCCCCCGATGCCGCAACCCACCCCCCCATGCCCCCCCGATGCCGCAACCCCCCGATGGCCGCAACCCACCCCCCCGATGCAGACAACCCCCGATGGCCGCAACCCACCCCCCCCGATGCCGCAACCCACCCCCCCGATGCCGCAACACAACCCCCCCCCCCCCGATGCCGCAACCCACCCCCCCCCCACCCCCGATGCCGCAACCCACCCCCCGACACTGAACGGCGTCAACCATCATCAATGGTTGACGCCGTTTTAAAGCAACTGTGATTTTTCGGCGGGACTTCGGCCCATCCGGGCCGGAGATTTGGGGAATCTAAAAATATAATGACATCCCGCCGGCGCCAGCTGTTTTCAGAGGCTGCCGGAGGGATTTGCACAACGCCAGGTTTTTGGCCGGTGGGAGATTTAAAAACCCTGCGGGAGCGGGAATAACGCCGCTGCCGGCCGATTCTCCGACCCTGCGTGGGGTCGGAGAATCCCACCCAATGTTTGTACTCCCATGTCCATACTGTTTTTGTCAAGTGCATCACTTTACACTTATCCATATTAAATTGCATCTATCAGTTAAGCGCTCTTTTCACAGCTTCTTTCCGCGCATTTACAAAGAGTCATCCTGACTCAAAACATTAGCCCCCTTCTCTCTCCACAGATGCTGTCAGACCTGCTGAGATTGTCCAGTATGTGTGTGTTTTGGTCTTTTGAAAAGTCAGTCTATATTCTCCTAAAGTCTGCTACCATCCCAGCTACGATTTACTATTTTGTATCATTCACAAATTTCAAAATTTTCCTCCCAATAACCAAATCCAGTTCAAATAGGAAAAGACGTGGTCCTAATATTTATCCCAGCGTGGCCCCACTGCATACTTCTCTGAAGAATTGTCAAAGGAGCACTGAAATCTGGTTATTTACTACAATAGGTTTGATTTATAAGCATTTACTCTTTTTAAAATTTTTGTATATAATTCTGTTCTTTATTATTTTATTTTTACCAATAAAGTAAGCTCATAAATACCACAACCATGTTTTCTTTTTAAAGGAAAAGATACACCAAATCTTAGAAGCTTGCAGATCCGGACGAGACGGAGGGATAAATTCTGCATCTGACATTTATGCCATTTTGAAATGATTATACACTTCAATAATCAAATTACTACTTGTTTGATCAAAGAATATAGCTGAAAATGCAAATGATGTGATAGTATTTGTATTTTGGCAAGGAAGATGTCTCAGATATAGAAATACTGTGCAATGGGTCGAAGTAAAAACTGTGTCTTAGAACTCCAAAAGATCAAGGGCGAGATTCTCCGTTTCCCGCTTCTAATTTTGCAATCAGCGATCGGGTGCAGAATTCCCTTTTTAGAACGGAAATGGTGCCTATTTTACGCAGGTTTTGCATGCTCCTCCCCCTTTCGAAAGTGTCATCACAGCACGCATCGGTGGTACGTCCTCAGGACGTCACCTGAAGGACCTCTCCTGATGCTCCACCCCCGATGGGCGGAGTTCACGAGAGCGTGGGGGACATGCGGCATGGCGGCTGCAGCATATGTATAGCAGCGCCAGTCGGGCAGGAGCCGTGCTGCAGCTTCGGCGAGGGCTGGGAGCCTGGTGGGGGTGGCCAGGGGTCACTATCTGGCAGGTCGGGTCAGCACACGGCCGACGCAATGTTGTATGGCGCGACCACTGCGGGTGGCTGCCTTGCACATGTGCAGCCACAGGACCTGGCAATTCTCCGGCCATTTATTTTGTGGAGGCTGGGCGTTTTACATGGCGCGGCTGCTAGCCCCTCACTGGTCGTAGCATCGATGAGGGGGTGCCGCCGGTATTTTCCACATAAAATGCCATGGATCCTCCACACGTGGCCTCAGAATCGAAGAATCTGGCATCATCTGTCTGAAGCTCTCTAATAGCTGAGTTTTTTCACATTAAAACTAAGGTTATAGTCGTGCTACAGAGTGATGACTCTGTAAGGCAGCACTGTAGCACAGTAGTTAGCACGGTTGCTTCACAGCACTGGGGTCCCAGGTTCGATTCCCGGCTTAGGTCACTGTCTGTGCGAAGTCTGGACGTTCTCCCTGTGTCTGCGTGGGTTTCCTCCAGGGTGCTCCAGTTTCCTCCCACAGTCCAAAGATGTGCAGGTTAGGTGGATTGGCCATGCTAAATTGCCCTTAGTATCCAAAAAGGTTAGGTGGGGTTATTGGGTTACGGGGATAAGGTGGAAGTGTGGGGCTTAAGTGGAGTGCTCTTTCCAAGGGCTGGTGCAGTCCCGATGGGCCGAATGGCATCCTGCACTGTAAATTCTATGTTCTATGACTTGCTTGGATAACTCAATATGTTCAGTTCCAATGTCAAATGGAAGGACAGAGAATATTTTTTAAATGGGTACACATTTATACACAAATCGAAGCAGTGATTAAACACATGAAACAATAAAGCTCCGTACTGGTGCCACATGGGTGTGGCATGGAAGGAATTAAAGGTTGCCTGCAAACGTACAATAATAACTTATTTGACTCCTCATTTAAATAATTTAGATCTTACTGCAATTCAGTAATAATTCAAAGCCAGTGACCAAGAGTAGAGACTATATGACCTATACCAATGTAGTAAACCTTTTACTTTGAAATAAGAGATATTACTAACGGGTGTCTAGATATTTCACTTATTCCCCCAGAGGCAACAGTCTTTGAAAAGATAATTCAGGAGGACTAGTTTGTTATACCAGTAGTTTTATGCATTTAGTCTGTCATAATGAGCATTTATAATTGCGTTAATGGAGATAGATACATGCCTATACATCTCCCACTTTCTCTGTTTGGGTCTGAATTTCTTCATAATTTTAAATAACATACTTACCTAATACATTGAGCAATCCTTCAATATGATCAGCTTTCTTCAGAATGTAACGGCAGGCAACCTTGGGAAATTATCATTAACATGAACATGTGCATTAATGCATAGATAAAATGTGAATTTTAGAATTGATAAATCTGAATTTAATTATTTCACATTGAAAATACTTTATCCTATATTAAATCAATTGATTAATTTTAAATGTTATGCAAATATTATTTTACAGTCTTCAGGAAAATTAGATTCCTTACATCCACTGGGTTTGCAGGGAAATGCAATCCGACTTGAGTCTTGTATGGGTAGTTGAACATTGCTAAGTAAGTAAATGCATTTCGTGCCCATGCATAGAGATGATCAACGTCTTTCTTGGATTTCACTGCCTTACACAGCAACAGTTGACTTGTGATCTTATTCCATGCTGTAAAGGACAAGATTTATAGGCATGGAAATTAAAGTCTGCAATTGATTTTCTTTTAGCTCATTCTACTACTAAAAAGATATTTTGAGCAGAGCCTAAAGGCCTGATCCATTGAGGAAATTTAAATATCAGACAAAGTGGGAAGTAAGTGCTATACAATGAACTATAGAAAAATCAATATAGAAAAAATAAGGTACATGTATTAGGGACATTAAATTTACTGCACAGTAAATTCATGACATGGAAAATTTGGCGACAGGTTTGCAAATTTAGATGCACTCCTGACCCAGGCCAATTTTCTAGTGTGGGTCAATTTGCATAAGCTTGGCTGTTTCCCCTTCTTCCACTGAAAGTCCTAACCTGACTGCTGCAAGCCTCAGAAGATAGTACTGTTGGCAACCCCAACCTGCTGTTATTATTATTAAACTTTATTATTTTTAACGCTTGAATTTGCTGCTAAAGCAAATCACACAGAATTTTTGGATTTAAAATAATGAACCTTCTGCTTCCACCTCTACAGCAACATCGAGCATCAGGGGCAAATGGGTACCCACTTGAGATATTTCCCTTCTTTGTATGTGTTTACAATATGCTTGCTAGTTCCTGCATGTAATGATTGTTCATTTCCTCCAACAGTCAGTAGTAGTATAAAGCCTGAAATTAATCTCATGAAGAATATGAAATTCTTCTGATCGTGACAGATACTCCCATACCTTGTTGCTGTGCCAAAGCTTCAAGCTCCTGAAACCCTTTCCGGATTGTCAAAACACAGTCTGGTGAGTTACGCTCAAAATCCTAATCAAAGAATTAAAAACTATTATAACACCTGCCAGTGAGTAACAGCAAATTTAAAATTTAGTTACAGTTAAGAGTAAAAAGTTGCACTTGTATAGCACCTTTCACATCCCAAAATGCCTCACAGTCAATCAGCTCATTCATAAATATAATCATAATTATTTTGTCGACTAACGCAGCAAAGTTCCAAGAATAACAATTGTTATTCAATTGACCAGTTAATCTGTCTGAAGGATGAAAGCCAAGACACAAAGCAAAAACCCCAAATAATGCCATGAGATCTCGAGGGGTTAATGTGACATTGGTTTAATGTCTTATCCAAGACCGTAAGTTATTATAATAAATGTACTTCTTTTAGGTTTTGTCACAGGGTACATGAATTCAATCTAAAAATCCTAAAATAATACTGGCGAAGTCCCTTAAGATCATCTAATGAGATTAACGTTTCAATTTTTATATGATGGACTTCAATTAGAAGGCTTAATTGGGATCTAGCCAAATATTAAGTTGACAGTTCACCTTTTGTCAATATCAAAACTGATAAGATTGGAAGGGGCCTCTGCCATTATTATCCATAGCTGTAGGCCATAACATACATGCAAAAGGAGTATTTGCCACAACAACTTGGACAACTTGGGGAGCTGGTTGGCTCAGTTAGCTGGATGGCTAGTGTGGATCAGATTGGAGCCAACAATCTACTCTGGTTCTGGCTGGAGTAATTTTGGGACCTGTCTCCTTGCCCTCGGCAGAGATCATGGTGCTCTGGCTCAAATCAACCTTTGGTCAGAGATATGATGATGATGATTGGAAAGGTGAAATTGTACATGATTTAAACCCACAAATGTCTTACGTTTAAGTTTAACCTCAAATTCACTACATTTCAGTGGATTATATATTTTTTTCAATGTAGCACATTCATAGCATTTTCACTTTCCCTTGGGTCTATCTGGCCCTTGTACTATTCTCTGCACTCTGAAATTGAATTTATCACCATTCACTATTTTTGAGCAAAGAATTATTAAAAATTGATTTCCTCTCAAATGTGAATAACATTTTCAAAAATTCCTATTGTTTTATCAATATCAAGTCCAGATATGGTTGCGCATTGCATCAGGACATGTGATAATATCTTTAAGAGTATTAATAGTGATTTCAGCAATGTTATAAAATAGATATATTGCATAGAATGATAGAAAAATGTTCATAGCATCTATTCCAAAATTATGCTTCAATCAACTGTTTTCTTGAGAAAACTGCAAGACTATGGTTTATTGAATTACATCAATTTTACAGCACAGAACAGGACATAAGAAAAAAAGAAAAATCTAGATGGGGGCAGGTGTTCGAGGGTAAATCAACATCTGGAATTGGGAGGATTTCAAATGTCAAGTTTCTTTTTGTAAAATATTTTCTTCAGAATTTACACCCCTCCAACAAGCAGTAAACGGTAACAAATACAAAGTCAATCCCCTTAACAACAACGATCCCATCCTCCCACCACCCCAAACAACGGCCCACCTGACAATATAAGCATCAAATACAACAAACCCTCCCACGGTGGGAAAAATAAAGGGAAAAAAAGAAAAAAGGAATCATGAATCGCCTATGGTCACCATTGCCCTATAGAGTCCACCCCCCCCCCCCCAACATTCAATGCCATCCAATCCCCGAAGGAGTACCGTAAATGACACCCATGAATTGTAACCCCCCCCCCCCCCGACTCCTCCCTCCACTTCCTCTTATAAAACTCCTTCCCCAACCCTCTTTCTTCCCCCCAACTTTCCACCCCGTCTAGACTCATCGGAACCTGTTCTGCCAGGCTCTGATGGCCGCAGTCCCTCCCCCTACACTCCCGTTCACTGGCCGGCTTAAACCCCGACCAGTGTCTCTTTCCCCCTTGCCCGGTCCCAGGAAAACCAAGAAATCCCCTTTAGCACACAACCCCCGCATACACACCCAAGCCCCAAAGAACCATCATTGCAAGTGAAAGTCCCATCTCTTCCTTTGTCCAAATATATACAATGTTGGCTCATTTTGCACATATACCAGCATGCAGTGAAAAAATACAGTAACATGAGGCTACATCAGTACATGACCATTTCTCAATTCAGCCACAATCCTTCTGACTACGCAAACTCCTCCGCTGCTCCGCCGTCCCAAAATCAAAGGATTGTCGGTCACCCTCAACTTAGCTGGGTATACTATGCCGCACTGCACCTTACTGATGTACAGTACCTTCTTCACCCGGCTGAAGGCAGCCCACTTCCACGCCAGCTCCACCGTAAAGTCCTGATATATGCGTATACCAGTTGCAGCTCACTGCACCACCCGCTTCTGCTTTGCCCAGTACACGACCTTCTCCTTCACACTGTACCTACGAAACCACATAGCCACTACTCATGGCGGCTCATTCTCTTTTGGTACAGGCCTACATGGCCGATGATCCCGATCCAGTTCAAATTGGGAGGGATCATTCCCCCTCCCCCAATAGCTTCGCCAAAATACACAGTCGGCCTCGGGCCTTCCACTCCTTCCGGCAGACCCACAACCCTCAGATTCTGTCGCCTGGATCGGTTTTCTAAGTCGTCCATTTTGGTTCGCAGACCCTTGTTGATCTCTATCACCTTCCGCATCTCCTTCCCCATCAAGGTAAGTTGATCACTGTGCTGCAATAATGTCTCTTCCACTTACTTCAGTGCCGCACCTTGCTCCCGCAAATCCGCCACTGCACTCAATACCGCCGCCCTCACGGGGCAATCGCCTCCTCCACCAGCACTTTCAATACCGCCCCCATCTCCTTCCTCATCACCTCCATGTGTTCTGTGAACTGCCTTTCGAGTTCCACGGCCGTCACCGTAGTCATTTCTTCAGCCATGGGCAATGCGGCCTCCCCTGGTGCCCCAGCCTCCACTTTTCTTGCCGTCCCCGCGGTGACCTTTCCACTCCCCGACGGACTTTCAGCCGCTTTTTTCACGGCTGTTGTTTTACTTATTTTCGACATTTCCCTTCACTGTGCCTTCCCCCTGCTTTTGCCGCCTCCATTGCCCCTGGGATCGGGCGTTAAACCCTGAAAATGATGTTCCCGAACGGGAGCCCTCCAATGTGCGGCTGCCTCCCACCCGCCGTCACCGTAAGTGTCCCGGCTTTCAAATATCAGTTGATAGGAATTCAGGGACAGCATGCTCCTGTGAGGAAGAAGGATAAGTTTGGCAAGTTTTGGGAACCTTAGATAATGAGGGATATTGTCAGCCTAGTCCAAAAGAAAAAGGAAGCATTTGTAAGGACTAGCAGCCTGAGGGCAGACGAAGCCTGTGAAGAATATAAGGAAAGTAGGAAGGAACTAAGCAAGGAGTCAGGAGGGCTAAAAGGGGTCATAAAACATCATTGGCAACAGGATTAAGGAAAATCCCAAGTCTTTTTACATATATAAAAGCAAGAGTAGTCAGGGAAAGGGTTGGCCCACTCAAGGATAGGAGAGGGAATCTATTCGTGGAACCAGGGTGAGGTACTGAATGAGTACTCTGCATCAGTATTCACCAAAGAGAAGGACTTGGTGGATAATGAGTCTGGCGAAGGATGTTTAGATAGTCTGGGTCACTGAGATCAAAAAAGAGGTGGTTTTGGGCATCCTGAAAAATAGTACCGTAGCTAAGTCCCCAGGGCCTGATGGGATCTACCCCAGAATACTGAGGGAGGCAAGGAGGAAAATTTCTGGCCTGGACAGAAATCTTTGTATCCTCACTGGCTACAGGAGATGTCCCAGAGGACTAGAGAATAGCCAATGTTGTTTCTTTGTTTAAGAAGGGTAGCAAGGATAATCCAGGAAATTACAGGCCGGTGAGCCTTACGTCAGTAGTAGGGAAATTATTGGAGAGGATTCTTCGAGACAGGAGTTTCTCCATTTGGAAGCAAATGGACATATTAGCGTGAGGCAGCATGGTTTTGAGAAGGGGAGGTCGTCTCTCACTAACTTGATCGAGTTTTTAAAAGAAGTGACGATGGTGATTGATGAAGGTAGGGCAGTGGATGTTGTCTACATGGACTTCAGTAAGGCCTTTGACAAGGTCCTTCATGGCAGACTGATACAGAAGGTGAAGTCACACGGGATCAGAGGTGAGTTGGCAAGATGAATAGAGAATTGGCTTGGTCATAAAAGGTAGCAGTGGAAGGGTGGTTTTGTGAATGGACGGCTGTGACTTGTGGTGTTCCACAGGGGTCAGTGTTGGGACCTTTTCTGTTTGTAGTATATATAAAGGATTTGGAGGAAAATGTAACTGGTCTGATTAGTAAGTTTACAAACGAGACAAAGGTTGGTGGAATTGCGGTTAGGGATGAGGACAGTCAGAAGATACAGCAGGATATAGATAGGTTGAGACTTGGGCGGAGAGATGGCAAATGGAGTTTAATCCGGACAAATGTGAGGTAATGCATTTTGGAAAGTCGAATACAAGTGGGAAACATACAGTAAATGGCAGAACCCTGTAGAGTATTGACAGGCAGAGGGATCTGGTTGGGCAGGTCCACAGGTCACTGAAAGTGGCAATGCAGATGGAGAAGGAGCAATAGTCAAGGAGGCATAGGGCCTTCATTGGCCGAGGCATTGAGTATAAAAATTGGCAAGTCATGCTGCAGCTGTATAGAACCTTAGTTAGAATGGTGTGGAGACTTGAGAGAGGGTACAGAAGAGGTTTACTAGGATGTTACCTGGTATGGATTGCATTAGCTATGAGGAGAGGTTAGATAAACTCAGTTTGTTCTCACTGGAACAATGGAGGTTGCGGGCAACCTGATAGAAGTCGACAAAATTATGAGTGGCATGGACAGAGTGGATAGTCAGAAGCTTTTTTCCAGGGTGGAAGAGTAGGGGACATAGGTTTAAGTTTAGAGGAGATGTGCGAATGTTTTACACAAAGAGTAGTGGGTGCCTGGAACTCGCTGCTGAAGGCGGGGGTGGAAGCAGGTACGATAGTGACACTTTCAAGCGCCTTGACAAATACATGAACGGGATTGGAATAGGGGGATACAGACCCTGGACGTTTAGGTTAGACGGGCAGCATGGTCAGCGCAGGCTTGGAGGGCCAAAGGGCCTTTTCCTGTTCTGTACATTTCTTTGTTCTTAAGAAATAGAAGCAAGAGAAAACCATTTGACCCATTTGAGCCTGCTGTCATTCAAAATGTTCATGGTAGAATTTTTTAACTCAATATCACCTTCCTGCACTATCCCTATATCACTTTATTACCATAGTTTCCAAAAATCTATCAATGTCTGTACTGAATATATTCAACAGCCATCTGCATCAGAATTCCTAAGAAATTTCTAGTAATTTCAATCCTAAAAGGATGACCACTTATTCTGAGACTGCGACCCCCAGTTCTAGACATCCCAGCAAGGAAAAATATCTTTCCAGCATTTACCCTACCAAGGCCTTTGAAGAATTGAATGCTTCAATTAAATCACCACTCATTCTTCTAAATTCCAGGGAATATAGTTCCCAGTCTACTCAACCTCTTTCATATGGATTCTAACTAGTCTATGCCAGAGTTTATACCCTCAATCTCCTCCTATTCGAATTACCTCTTGCCCCACTGTGTCACTATTCCCTCTCTTTCAGATTTGCATAAAACCTCCCCTCAAGCAGGTAAATGCAATATCTGCTCCAACAACTATGTGTCAGTAAGTTCCACAATCTTTGTGTAAAACAGTCCATTCCAAAATAAATCATGCAGTTTACAGGTAAAATAACCACATCAGGAGTTTGATTCTCCGCCCCACATTTCAGCCCCGCCCCGCCGGCGGCATTCTCCGTTACGCAGGTCGGTCAATGGGGTTTCCCATTGTGGGGCAGTCTCATGCCGTCGGGAAACCCCCGGCGCCGGCAAAACGGAGAATCCCGCCCCAGGTTTGTGATTAAACAATTTAAAACTACTTTTAGAACTGCCGTTATGAAAGTGTCACTTGTGAATGTGTACACTGCCACTTAACTTAACTGTTGTGTCTTCATAGTATCTTGCCTATTTTCCTGAGGCTTAATGACATGTAAAACAAAAACTGTTTACTGATTTACTCCAAATTAACTGTCTTGTGGGGTTCTATATTTCCCCTTAATTCCCTCAGTAATAAAAAAAAATTGCCTTTTAAACCATGTGTAAAAAATAACTTAAAAAAGTCCTTAAAGATTATGAACAATCATGTCAACCTGTTTCTTGCCATTATGTGGCATAATACAATTTAATTCCAAACTGAAACAGAATATACAGCAGAGGGCTCTGCTTAGCTGTAATGCTACCAATTTTAAAAACCATGTTCATCATATGTAAGAAACATAAAAAAGTCACAACAAAAATTAGGTGGATAGCTTAAATGTAGGAATGAACAGACTTCAAAAAGATGCTATTTTATGGAGTTTTCAAAGTGGCCATGTTTCTGGAGAAACTAAACTGTTCAATCTTTGCCCCATGATGAAGCGAAAAGAACTGAATGAATATAGACAGATGCACACACACTCATACTCACTTTAGTCACATCATGAAAGAACTGCCGGCTATCTCCAAGATTAGCTGTGGAGACCACAGGTGCACTTGATGCGAGAGCACCATCTACAATATTTGGATACTTTATTCTCATGTAGGCACTTAACATTCCTCCGTAACTGGGAAAGAGAATTAGAACACAATGTCAGAAATGCATTTTTTGGAATGGTGTTGACATTTTCATTTAATCAATGTGGAAAATATCAATATTGCAGAGAAAAATACTTCATTGTTTGCACTTGGTGAAAACAAGTAAAACGCCCAAGCCAGGTTTACCGCAAGCCAAATGTTTAATCTCCAACCTCAAAACACAAGTGTGAGGGGCAGCATGGTGGCACAGTGGTTAGCATTGCTGCCTACGGCACTGAGGACCCGGGTTCAAATCCCGGCCCTGGGTCACTGTCTGTGTGGAGTTTGCACATTCTCCCCGTGTCTGTGTGGGTTTCACCCCCACAACCCAAAGATGTGCAGGATAGGTAGACTGGCCACTCTAAATTGCCCCTTAATTGGAAAAAATAATTGGGTATTCTAAATTTTAAAAAACATTTTTTTTTAAAAACACAAGTGTGAATTTTCTTATTTCTCAACTTCATTCCTCATTATTTTTCTGGATGAGATAGAAACATAGAATTCCCACAGTACAGATGGTCATTCGGCCCATAGAATCAGCATCACCTATCTAGATCCACATATTCACCCTAATCCCGCATGCATTAATCATAACCCACCCAACCTGCATATCTTTGAACTGTGGGAGGAAATGGGAGGAAACCCACACAGACATGAGGAGAATGTGCAAACTCCACACAGGCAACCAAGGCTAGACTCAAACCCAAGTGCCTGGTGCAGTGAGACAGCATTGCTAACCACTGTCCCACCGTGTTGCCCCATTGATTGATTGATGTCAATGTCTTATCTCTTCAGTATGCAGTTAAGCAGAGTTGTATAGTTAGCTGCTGATAGCTCCAACCCTAAAATTCCAGATGCAAACTGCATGTTCGGAACTAACACGACTGTGTGAATGCAGAAACACTGGTTTGCTATAACTAGAGTCTAATGAGGAAGATGTTTTATTTGCCAAAGAATCGTTTGAGGATAAGTTTTAAGACGTGACTGCACCACCCAGAAAATACATTCCATTTATTACGATTCTTTATTTACTGACTCCCTTCCTAAATTATCCGATATTACAATTCAAAAGTAGTTGCATGCACCACCAAATATCCAAAGATCTTGGTCAGGAATCTCTATCAGCTGGTGCCGGAATCGGAAATCGCGACTGGGAGGTGTTTTGTTATGCTCTTGACGTAGCATAAGCTGCTTCCTTGATGTGCACTCTGACAAAGGTGGGTTCAGACTTGGAGATAGCTTTAACACATTTATTAAACTGCTAACGATTCTCCTACTTGGATTCGACTCTCCTGTTAATCCTGCTATAGCTACTCAGACTATCTAACAGTCTGCTACAATCCACGTGGTGGGTGTGATGTGTTTCAAATCAACCCTGTCTGTACTCACTAAGTGTCTCCACTGGAAAGAGGAAGATCATGTGCGCTGTGTCCTTTTATATGGGTTGGTGTAATGCCCCCCTGTGGTAGTGTCAACTGTGTGTATCTTGAATGCCCATTGGTCGTGTCCTATCTTATTGGCCTATTGGTTGAATGTCTGTGTGTCATGTCTCTGGTGCTCCCTCTAGTGTCTATCAAGTCTAAGTGTATTTATACTAACCCCTCGTGTATTTACAGTGATGCGTATCACCACATACCTCCTTTTTTCTGTTACATATTTTCAGTACAGTGTTAAAGAAAATTGAACAAACTAGGTAGATAAGTGATGCTATGTACAAGTTATGATGACTGTGATGACTATACAATAGTATACAAGACCAAATAATAGTTGCGATGACTTTGAGGACAAGACAATACAAAATAAAAGTTATGAGTCCAATAGTTCATGAATTTATATGGTCTGGTATAGAAGTGTCAATGGTGACATTGTCATTCCCTTGTGAACGCCGTCAGTGTCCTGGTGTTTAGTCATCAGGAGGTGTTCAAATCACTTCATTGACTGATTTGGAGTCTATTTCTTTTTTTTCCGATGCTTATGGTAGCAATTCTTGATGGCATCTGTCCTGAAAGCTGGGTTGCCTGTTGGTAGTGTAGCAAATGTGAATTGGAAAGATGCATCGTCCTGCCATGGTATGTCATTGTACTGAGCTGAGCAATAACAGTGTCCCGCATTTGCAGAGTTGTACCATGTCGTACCAGTCGTTGTTCCATTGTTGTTGTTTTTGTCGTGCTTGATGTCGACGTTGTTGCCTCTGGTACGCTTCGTGTTGTTATATTCGTTGTTGTTTTGTTGGTTGGTTTTGTTGTGTTTGCTGCGCTCAAGGACCACACTCTGTGGATAATACGAGTCCTTCACACAGTTACTCGAGTCAGCATCCTTTGTGGCACCTTCTGTTTCCTTGAGCGTGCCGTCACTGAGACTGCGGCGCTCCCTGTCTGGAGTCATGTCCGGCTTACTTGAATCAGCTTTGGCTTGTGGATGCTCCCAGTCTGGAGTCTGGCCTGTTTCACCTGAGTCAGTTTTGGCTTGTCGATGTTCCCCGTCTGGAGTCTGGTCTGTTTCACCTGAGTAGGTTTTGGCTTCTTGATGCTCCCCGTCTGGAGTCTGGTCTGTTTCACCTCGGTCAGTTTTGGCTTCTTGATGCTCCCCGTCCGGAGTCATTTCAGGTTCACTTGCATCTTCTGAGGTTTCTTGATGCTCCACGTCCGGAGTCAAAACGTTCAGGAATTCATTTGCTTGTGGAGAGGCTCGAGCGGATGAGGATTGAATTAACGTGGTGTCACCGGAGTCACCAGTAGTCTCACTGTGATTGTCAAGTGCCTCTGTACATTCTAGCTGAGGTCTATCACGTTGCACATCTTGTATGGGAAGTGGGACACCGTCATCACTTGTCGCACATACAGTGGGTAGAGCCTTAGTGTCTTCTTGTCGTTCACTTGAGCTGGGTAGACTGTCAAGAGTCTTCTTCTGGTGGCTCAAACAATCTGGGTGGACTGTCATAGTCGCTTTGTTGTTCACGTGAGCATGGTAGACTGTCATAGTCTTCTTGCTGTGCACTTGAGTGTGGCAGACTGTCATAGTCTTTCTGTTGTTCACTTGAGCGTGGCAGACCTACATTGTCTGCTGCTGGTTGCTCAGAGGAGGTTGCTAGACCCTCATGGTCTTGTTCATGCAAAGACTGCGCTCTAGAGTCTTGCGTTCCTTCCATTGTGGAGTCTGTCCACGAGCTCGCTGTGGAGGCTTGTGTCACTGGAGTCACTTTCTGTGTGGAGAAGTGCAGTTGTCTCGCTGTGGAGTCTTTCATCGCTTTCTGTGTGGAGGCTGGGACACTTCGTGGTGCATGGACCACTGTGTGTGTGGCAGCAGGCCGCTCTCTGTGGGCTTGTATGTCTCTTGCCGTCAGGCCGCAGCATAATACTGCACTCACAAGAAGGGATGTCATATATGCTGGGCTGAGGATTCCCCAATCCGAAGAACTCGTCCTCAGGGTCTTCAACGTACAACACGTCTAGTTGCGGTTCGGATTTGGTACTCGGGTAGCCACCTCCCAAGATGAAATCTTCGTCTGAGTCGTTGTCTTCCAAGACCATATCACCTTCTAGGTCGGTGCTTACTGCATTTTGCAGGGTTCTGCGGAGGTTGCTTTCAGCTACTGGCCGAATTTCAGGCATTGTTCTGTCATTCCAGGTGAAAGAATCGGGTTTTACGGCTTTAAAACTTTTTTTTCGTGTTTTGAGACATTTCTGCTTTAAGTGGGCATGGTCCGGGGCCTCGGACGTCACGAAACGTGTGACGTAGAGCGTAGGAAGCGATTGCGCAGATCACTGTTCCTTTACTTGGGGCCTTTTTCGCAACTGCGCATGCACAGCTTCTCGCGCATGCGCAAACGGACCTTCCCGTTCTGTGCGCTTGTCACGCAACTGCGCATGTGCGGCACCATTTCCAAGATGGCCGCAAATCAAAACTGCCGTTTGTTGCTGCAAGCCTACCTCGTGGTGAGTTTTGCCGCCTCTTTTGCCATTTTATCTTGTATGTTCCTCACAGAATTCTTGGAATTTGTCCAGGACCGCCTGGAAGTCGCTCTTGTTTTTCCCCTTTGAGTATTTGAAGGTCTGGAAGATTTCAGCTGCTCTTGGACCCGCGATGGTAAGTAGAAGCTTTATTTTCTCTGCAGCCGCAAAGCCATCTAGGTCGGACGCTACCAGGTAGACCCCTTGTGTATTTACAGTGATGCATATCACCACAGGAGGGGGAATCGGTTTTGACGGCAAAATCGTAGCGGGAGCCGGTTTCTTGCCAATTCGCAATTCTCCGGTGCCTCAATAGCGGCATTAATGCATTCCACTCCGCAAGTACAGTAAATGCCATTGGCATATCATTAGTGTGCCTGACCCGATATTCTCCGGGGCCTCCGTGATTCTCTGCCTCCACTGGGGAGAATTCCCAACGGCGAGGTTCGCTTGTGCTTTTAAAAATCGAGAAACAGGCGCTGAGTCTGATAAGGTGAGGGAGAGAGAGGAGGTAGGACAAGGAGAGGTGCGACCATGGGCTGCCGGTCCTGAAACTGGCTGGCTGAGGCGAGCGGGTCTAGGCCGATCCCCACGGGACTGGGGTGGTGTCCAGGCACAGACAGCCACCTTGCAGCACACCGGACTGACCTCCCCACCTTGGCCCCTGGTGCTGCAGAGTGCCACCGGCCATATGGGTGCTCCCAGCATTCCTCCTCCTCCACCCAGCACTGACAGGGCCAGGTGTGCCGGAATGGGGAAGGGGGGGGGGGGGAGGGAAACATGAGGAGGCAGAGTCCACAGTATCAACCGAGGCCACTGTGTAGCTCAGTGGACCTGGTTAGCACGGGGCTATGCACCATGATAACATGTCGGCCTTTCACCCTCTGCAGACAATCGAGCAATGGTGGCCTTCCTCCTAGTCACCGCAGCCTTCGGGATGCACTGCGGCTGTACGAGCTGGAGCTGCTCGAGGAGGAGGAAGCTGGAGCAATGGAGCATGTCCCAGAGGAACAGGAGGCAGCCGCTGAGGATTGAGTGTTGGCTGCCCAAAAGGCAGAGAGCAGGAGAAGGATGAGGTGTAAAGGAGGAGCCGAGTATCGGCAGCGCCTGTCATTACTGTCATTAGAGGACCTGCTGGAACAGACATGCCATTGAAGACTCCGGCTGAGCGCCACGGGATGCTCTGATCAACTCCAGGTACTGGCCAGGGGCACAGTCACTGCATTCCACCAACATACCTGACAAATCATGGCACACCTGGCCCCGTGGGGAAATCGGGGACACCCAATCCCGGTGGACATGAAGGTGACAGTCGCCCTGAACGTCCATGCCATGGGGTCCTTCCACGTGCCGAATGGGGACCTGTCCGGGATGTCACAGAGGTAGGTGCACAGGTGTATCTGCGCCATCGGCACAATTAGGGTAGCACAGTGGTTTGCACTGCTGCCTCACAGCCCCAGGGTTCCAGGTTCAATTCCAGCCTCAGGTTACTGTTTGTGTGGAGTTTGCACTTTCTTCCTGTATCTGCGAGGGTTTCCTTCGGGTGCTCCGGTTTTCTTCCACAGTCCAAATAATTGCAGGTTAGGTGGATTGACCATGAAAAATTGCCCTTAGTGTCCAAAAGGTTAGGTGGGGTTACTTGGTTACAGGGAGAGGGTGAAGATGTGGTCTTAAGTGGGGTGCTCTTTCCAAGGGCTGGTGCAGACGCGATGGACCAAGTGGCCTCCTTCTGCACTGTAAAGTCTATGAGTCTTTTAATGTGATCTGAGCTCACCAGGATGACAAGGCAGTGGGTTTCGTTGCCATCGCCAAGGTGCCCCCAGTCCAGTGGATGATTGACAAGATGCATGTCCTTCTACAAGAACTTTCAGATGACAGGTCGCTCTACATAAATCAAAATGAGTCCCACTCGATGAACGTGCAGCTGATATGTGACCATCAGATGCACATCTGCACCCGATACCTGGGCAGTGTGCATGACCCCTTCATCCTGGCACACTCAACGATTCCCAACCTCTTCGAGGCGCACCCCCAGTTGGGGGGGAGTGGTTCCTGGGCGACAGGAGTTATCCACTGCAGTTGTTGCTGATGACGTCAATCCGGAGGCCAGACCAGCGCGGAGGCCAGACCGGCTCGGAGACCCCCCCCCCCCCCAACACACACACGACCGCTCCATGATACATGTACTACGTGATGCGGGCCCTGGGTTGGCAGTAACTGCGGGTCTAGTCGAGCCCATGGATGGAGGATGATGACAACCTGCTCCGCAATAAGCCTTGGTGCTCCACATAGTTTGAAAACTTCAGACTCCTGCCCACAGTAGCGCTTTCCACCATCCACCTGGGTGATTCCTGAATGTAAGTTGGCCATTCCATCCTTCTATCAAACAGTCCCATCAGATCCCTTGGGGTGGCAGGTGGGGCACCAGAGCAGTGAACGCTGGCTCAACTGCGGTCCCAGAGCGAAGCCCATTCCCCCTCCCCTGCCACACTGCCAGCCCAGACCAGCCCACCACTCACACCCTTTTGACAGCACCAAGGCAGGCTGTAATATTGTGCACAGGTATATACTGTGAAAACATATATACAGATACACGCCCTAGCCCATCACTAAACTGTGCCCTGCAGCCAAGACAACTTAACTGGTGTCTACTTTTCTGGCCTTACAGGCCAAGGAGTGGAAGCGGCCTGCTGCGATTCCCCCGTTATCTGGGTCACTTTGGCCGTCATCATCCTTTGGAGAGACTGGGCCTGGATGGGCTCAGCTGCTGCTTGGGTGTCCCAGCTGGAGTGGTGCTGCCCTGTTCTGCCCTTTGCCCACCAGATGTGCCAGGGACGCAGGGGGAAGAGTGCGGGCTGTTGCCCGATGACCCCCGGGCTACTCCATGGGACGGGGGTGCGAGCGGATCTATCCCCGAGGCTTTCTGGCCACATGATGCTGCCAGTCCTCGAGGCCCGATCTCGTCTCGGCCAGGGTCTGCATGCTCGCAGCCATGGAGCACATGGAGTGAAACACCTCAGTCTGCTGTCTGGGGCTGCGCCACATCATGCTGCGACTGTGCCACCACCTTCTGGGTCTCTGCCACATCAGCCAGTGACTATGCCACCTCCCTCTGCATCTGTGCCATGGTGGCCAGTGCCTGGGCAAAGCTGCTGACGCTCTCAGCCGTTGCCCGCTGTGACTGAGCCACGTTCAGGAGCATTGCTGCAATGTTCACGTGGCTCTGGCATATGGCTGCCTGTGACAGGGCAACCCTGTCCTGGTCCTCAGCCACCCACTGTACAGATCGCCCAAGGCCTTGGATAGGCTGATCGATTGCCAAAACCCTCACCCCCAAGGCCTCCACCACAGACTGTGCAGTGTTGGCCTGGGTGGCATGCATGGCTGGCACCACCTTCTGCTCCTATATGGGATTGGACTCCTCCATCTGCAGGTGCTGTATGCTCGCCAACAACACGTTATGTAGCTTCTGGTTCTGCAACTGCATCTCCATACTCGATTGGTCCGTCCGTTCCAGAAGCCCAAAAGCCGTCTGGACGGCAGCTAGTCCTTGGAGTCGGCCTGCCTTATGACTGTCTACCCTCTTGGGAGTTCCTCTATCCACCTGCTGTACCGGAGCACGTGTGCGACGCATAGTGCCCCAGGAACCTTTCACTAAAGTGCCCAACTGAGGTGAGTGTCTCTGAGATGGTGGAGGGTGTTGGAGACAGCTGTAATGGGAAGTCAGTGTCATCATCGGACTCGAGCTCCAAGATGATCTGGGTCTCGGCTTGATGGCTCTCGTCTGTGTCGGTATTATCCTTGTCGCTGCTCGGCACCCGGGGCTCTGGTTGTGGGCGGAGGCCACTATGGCGATCCGTCCCTGCAAGTCCTGCCAGGTCCTGCAAGTCAGGATGCAAGATTAGACCGTGGTTCAGGGGAGGGGGAGAGAGTGAGGGTGGGTATGGAGTGGGGGTGTGGGTATGATGTGAGTGTGGCGTGGGGGTGAGGGTCATGGGGTGGCGATGTGGAGAGGGAGAGTTGGTGACACACGTCACACAAGGAACTGCAACTTCCTCTCACTTCCTCGCCTGATGCTGATCTGCACCCCAGTGACTACCCTTTCGTTGGGCCCACCGACCACGTCCATGGCCCTCTGTTCTGACACGGTGATGGGCCGCAGGTCTGGCAGTCCCCCTCCAGTCTTCTCCTGCTTCCAGCGGCTATGGCCGGCCTTCTCCTGGGGGGGAAGGAGGGAAAGAGAAAATGCACAGTGTTAGACAGTCCGACGAATGCAGCCCAGGGGGTGGGTAGTGGCTTCAGTGGCCAGGACACGGACGGTATGGGTGCTGGTATGTGGTGCAGGGTGGGGCTTCCGATGCCCTCCATGGAGCGGGAGGGTGGGGTTACGAGTGTGTGGGAGGGGAGTTAATGCCAGGGGCATAGTGCTGCCTGCTCACCCTGGCCACCCCGAGGAGGTCGCAGTTTTTTTCTGCATTGCTGGCCGGTCCGGATGGTGTTCCTGATAGCACTTACTGCCTCTGCCACCTGCACCCAGGCATGACGAACGGTGTGGCTGGCAGCCTTCTTCCTGGGCTCGCCCGCCTCAAGCTTGGCGTCAGTGAACCTTGGTGCTGCTCTCGTTGCTGCCATCTTGTTAGCTGGGATGGTATGTGTAGGGAGTGAAGTCTATTTGCGACTGCAGCTTGTCAGCCTCCTGAGTGTCAATGGATTCCGGCACCACTTCTCATTGGAATTGATTGTGTTCCTAGTACCACTGGTGCTAGCCATTCAACGGCCACTGAATCGGTTCAGGTGAGGGGCCAATTTTGCTGTCGTGGAAGTCTGCAAATTTAGCCCCGGCTAACACTTGGCCCCGAACTGAGAATTTCACCACTTATCTATATTTGAAATCAACATGCAAGAGAATTAATTGTAAATATTACTCCTTTTCTCTTCCAAGGTAAGGAGGTCAGGGCAAGTGTTACCATGAGCCATAAGACCATAAGACATAGGAGTGGAAGTAAGGCCATTCGGCCCATCGAGTCCACTCCGCCATTCAATCATGGCTGATGGGCATTTCAACTCCACCTACCAGCATTCTCCCCGTAGCCCTTAATTCTTCGCGACATCAAGAATTTATCTATCTCTGCCTTGAAGCCATTTAGCGTCCCGGCCTCCACTGCACTCCGCGGCAATGAATTCCACAGGCCCACCACTCTCTGGCTGAAGAAATGTCTCCGCATTTCTGTTCTGAATTTACCCCCTCTAATTCTAAGGCTGTGCCCACGGGTCCTCGTCTCCTCGCCTAACGGAAACAGTTTCTTTGCGTCCACCCTTTCTAAGCCATGTATTATCTTGTAAGTTTCTATTAGATCTCCCCTTAACCTTCTAAACTCCGTTCATCATATGTTAGACCCGGCATTCCAGGGATCATCCGTGTGAATCTCCGCTGGACACGCTCCAGTGCCAGTATGTCCTTCCTGAGATGTGGGGCCCAAAACTGGACACAGTACTCCAAATGGGGCCTAACCAGAGCCTTATAAAGGCTCAATAGCACATCACTGCTTTTATATTCCAACCCTCTTGAGATAAATGACAACATTGCATTCGCTTTCTTAATCACAGATTCAACCTGCATGTTTACCTTTAGGGAATCCTCGACTAGCACTCCCAGATCCCTTTGTACTTTGGCATTAGGGACTAGAGCCCAGGGACTTTATAACAGATTGTATCAGCACTACCTGAAAGGTGTGAGGTGATACACTTTAGAAAGAGTAATTTAACAAGGAAGTATACTATGAAAGTACTGGGAAGTTCTGAAGAACAAAGGGACGTTGGCATGTTTGTTCATAGACCTCTCAGGGCAGAAGGGCAGGTTAATAGGGAGGTGAAAAAGGCAGATGGACACTTGTTTTTATCAATTGGGGCATAGATTACAAAAGCAGGGAAGTCATAATGGAACTGTATAGAACTTTGGTGAGGCCACAGCTGGAGTACTGTATGCAATTCTGGTCGCCGCATTATAGGAAGGATGTACTTGCACTGGAGGGTGTGCAGAGAAGATTCTCCAGAATGTTGCCTGGGGTGGGACATTTAAGTTAGAAAGAGAGGTTGGATAGACTTGGGTTGTTTTCTCTGGAGCAGAGAAGACTGAGGGGTGACCTGCTTGAGGTGTACAAGATTATGAGGGGCATGGACAGGGTGGATAGGGAGCTGCTATTCCCCTTAGTTGAAGGGTCAGTTAAGAGGAGATACAAGTTCAAAGTGAGGGGTGGGAGGTTTAGGAGGAATTTGAGGAAAAACATTTTCATCCAGAGAGTGGTGACGGTCTGGAATGTACTGCCTGGGAGGGTGGTAGAGGTGGGATGCCTCACATCCTTTAAAATGTATCTGGATGAGTAATTGGCACATTCAAAGCTATGGGCCAAGTGCTGGCAAATGGGATTAGATGGGCAGGTCAGGGCCTTTCATACTTTGGTGTAAATTCAATGGGCTGAAGGGCCTATTCTGCAGTTATATTGGCTGAAGGGCCTCTTCTGCACTGTTGTATTCTGTGATACCACAAATATTAGCTGCCCAGAAACTGGCATGAGTGATTTGCAACTCACAAGAAGAAACAAGTGAAATGAGAGGAAAATATGTGGCTAAATCATAACATGTACACTATTGGGCAAGGATTGGTATCTTACTGCATCTGCACAGGCAGCTCATGCAGGAGCAGACGGCGTTGACCACATCCTTTGAATTCACCATGAGCAGCCTGCAAAAGCTGGAAGATGGTGTACAGCCATGCATCTCCCATATGAAATGCAGATCCATAAAAGAGATATATAGAATCATAAAATTTACAGTGCAGAAGGGCGGCATTCGTCCCACCGAGTCTGCACCGGCCCTTGGAAAGAATACCCTACACCTCCACCCTATCCCTGAACCCAGTAACTCCACCTAACCTTTTTTGGACACTGAGGGCAATTTAGCATAGCCAATCCACCTAACCTGCACAAACAACACAGAAAAGTACAGCACAGGAACAGGCCCTTCGGCCCTCCAAGCCAGTGCCAACCATGCTGCCCGTCTAAACTAAAATCTTCTACACTTCTTGGGTCCGTATCCCTCTATTCCCATCCTATTCATGTATTTGTCAAGATGCCCCTTAAATGTCACTATCGTTCCTGCTTCCACCACCACCGGCAGCGAGTTACAGGCACCCACTACCCTCTGTGTAAAAACACTTGCTGCGTACATCTCCTCTAAATCTTGCCCCTCCTACCTTAAACCTATGCCCCCCCTCGAGTAATTGACCCCTCTACCCTGGGGAAAAGCATCTGACTATCCACTCTCTCTATGCCCCTCATAATTTTGTAGACCTCGATCAGATTGCCCCTCAACCTCCGTCGTTCCAGTGAGAACAAACCGAGTTTATTCAACCCCTCCTCATAGTTAATGTCCTCCATAGCAGGCAACATCCTGGTAAATCTCTTCTGCCTCCACATCCTTCTGGTAGTGTGGCGACCAGAACTGAACACTATACTCCAAGTAAAGGCCTAACTAAGGTTCGATACAGCTGCAACATGACTTGCCAATTCGTATACTCAATGCCCCGGCCAATGAAGGCAAGCATGCCGCATGCCTTCTTGACTACCTTCTCCATTTGTGCTGCCCTTTACAGTGACACGTCTTTGGACTGTTGGAAGATACCGGAGCACACAGAGGAAACCCACACAGACACGGGGAGAACGTGCAGACTCCGCACGATAGTGACCCAAGCCGGGAATCAAACCTGGGACCCTGGAGCTGTGAAACGACTGTGCTAACCACTGTGCTACCTATATGGAAAGAGCTGACTTCATAGAAATCTGCAAGACTAGGCTAAACAATGGAAAGAACAGCATTTTCTTCCCTCAGAGTAAGTAATTTTTATTCATGGGATGTGGTTGTCACTGGCAAGGGAAGAATTTATTTATTACCGTTCCTAACTACCCAGAGGTGGTGGTGGGCCACCTTTTTGAAAGTTGCAGACAGCGTGATGAAGGTACTGTGGTAGTCGGTATTAGGGGTATTACGGTAACCAGGTTGAGGCTGTAAGACCATTGGTGTGGGCGGTACCTGAGACAGCAAGATCATTGGTGAAGCCAGCCTGCTGATTCCACCCAACCATTTGCGACCCGTGGGCGCCGCCTTCTTGGCTGGAGTCTCTGGACCCCGATTCGAATGACCACATACCACCCGAGGAAAATCTTCAACTTTTACCACGACTCGCCTCGGTGACCCTGGACCAGTCTCGGCCCCGAACGCTCTTGACCGCGACGATGACCGTGCTCATCAATGGACACAAAACATCCTGCCCGATTGATTCCGGGAGCACAGAGAGCTTCATACACCCCAACACGGTAAGGCGCTGTTCTCTTCCCATACACCCAGTTAACCAAAGAATCTCCCTGACCTCCGGGTCTCACTCTATAGAGATCAAGGGGTTCTCCGTAGCTAACCTCACGGTCCAGGGAAGGGAATTAAAAAATTTCCGACTCTGTCCTTCCTCACATCTGCGCTGCCATGCTCCTAGGGTTAGACTTCAATGCAACCTCCAGAGCTTAACCTTTAAATTCGGCAGCCCTATACCCCCCATCACTGACTGCAGCCTCGCGACCTTCAAGGTCGACCCACCTTCCCTTTTTGCAAACCTCACCTCGGACTGCAAACCCGTCGCCACCATGAGCAGACGGTACAGTGCCCAGGACCGGACCTTCATTAGGTCGGAAGTCCAGCGGTTACTGAAAGAATGTATTATCGAGGCTAGCAAAAGCCCCTGGAGAGCTCAAGTAGTGGTTATAAAGACCGGGGATTATAGTCAGACCATCAACAGGTATACGCAGCTCGACGCGTGCCCTCTCCCCCGCATATCTAATTTGGTCAATCAGATTGCACAGAACAAGGTCTTTTCCACCTACAACAAAGACAATGCGTGTTCAGCACCGACCGTCTAGCCATCCTCGGCTACGTAGTGCATGATGGAGTTATAGGCCCAGATCCCAAACGCATGTGCCCGCTCATGGAGTTTCCCCTCCCCCACTGCTCCAAGGCCCTGAAACGCTGCCTGGGTTTTTTTTTCGTATTACGCCCAGTGGGTCCCCAATTATGCGGACAAGGCCCGCCCACTAATCCAATCCACGCATTTTCCCCCGTCGGCAGAAGCCCGCCAGGCCTTCAGCCACATAAAAGCGGAAATCGCAAAGGCTACGATGCACGCAATCGACGAATCCCTTCCGTTCCAAGTCGAGGGCGACGCGTCCGACGTACCTCTGGCGGCCACCCTCAACCAAGCAGTCAGGCCCATGGCCTTCTTCTCACGCACCCTCCATGCTTCAGAAATCCGTCACTCCTCCGTTGAAAAGGAGGCCCAGGCCACAGTAGAAGCTGTGCAGCACTGGAGGCATTACCTGGCCGGCAGGAGATTCATGCTCCTCACTGACCAACGGTCGGTAGCTTTCATGTTCGATAATGCACAGCGAGGCAAGATAAAGAAAGATAAGATCTTACGGTGGAGGATCGAGCTCGCCACCTACAACTATGAGATTTTGTATCGTCCCGGGAAGCTAAATGAGCCTAAATGCCCTATCCCATGGCACATGTGCCAACGCACAAGTGGACCGACTCCGGACCCTCCATGAGGACCTCTGCCACCCGGGGGTCACTCGATTCTTCCATTTTATCAAGACCCACAACCTACCCTACTCCATCGAGGACATCAGGACCGCCACCAGGAACTGCCAAATCTGCGCGGAGTGCAAGCCGCACTTCTGCAGGCCAGAGAAAGCGCACCTGGTAAAGGCTTCCTATCCCTTTGACTGCCTCAGTATGGACTTCAAAGAGCCCCTCCCATCCACCGATCGCAACACATAATTCCTGAACGTGATTGACGAGTACTCCCGGTTCCCATTCGCCATCCCCTGCCCCGACCTGACCGCAGCCACCGTCATAAAAGCCCTCCACAGTATCTTTACACTGTTCGCTTTCCCCGCCTATAAACACAGCAATAGGGGGCCCTCCTTCATGAATGACGAACTGCGTCAATTCCTGCTCACCAGGACGACCAGTTATAACCCCCGGGGAAATGGGCAGGTAATGAAAATCAAAATCGCTTATTGTCACGAGTAGATTTCAATGCAGTTACTGTGAAAAGCCCTTAGTCGCCACATTCCGGCGCCTGTTCAGGGAGGCTGTTACGGGAATCGAACTGTGCTGCTGGCCTGCTTTCAAAGCCAGCGATTTAGCTAGAGCGGGAGAATGAAACGGTCTGGAAGACCGTCCTACTGGCCCTGCAGTCCAGAAATCTCCCAGTCTCCCGCTGGCAGGAGGTCCTCCCTGATGCACTCCACTCCATCCGATCACTGCTGTGTATCACGACAAACGAAACACCTCATGAACGTCGGGACATCGCTCCCAACCTGGCTGGCAGCTCCTGGACCCATCCTGCTCCGCAAACACGAGTGAGCGCCAAGTCGGACCCATTGGTCGAGAGGGTCCACCTCATTCACGCTAACCCTCAGTACGCCTACGTGCGTACCCCGACGGCCGACAGGATACGGCCTCCCTACGGGACCTGGCGCCTGCTGGATCCCCACCCACACCCTCCCTCCCACCGGCGCACCCCACGGCCGCCCCCTTCCCAGGTGGATCAGTTCTCCCACTGGTCCCATCTAGGGGTGATGGAGCTACCGAAGAAGCCAAAGTCACGCTCCCGGAGTCATGGATGCCCGAGCCGGCGCCTGCATCACCGCCGAAACTGCGCCGTTCACAGAGGACGACCAGGGCCCCCGATCGACTAATTGCTTCATTTTGATATGTACATGTAAATAAATACTGTAAATAGTTGTGACATGTAACAAGGCAAAACACTGTACCACCGACGGGTACCACCATAATCTCAAACTCTACCACTGTATAACACAAGATTACCATCCCCACGGGACTCTCTTTTTAACAGGGGATGATTGTGGTAGTAGGTATTAGGGGTATTACGGTACCCAGGTTGAGGCTGTAAGAACATTGGTATGGGAGGTACCTGAGACAGCAAGATCATTGGTGTAGCCTGCCTGCTGGTTCCGCCCAGTAAGGTGGAGTATAAGAGTCTGTGTCTCCCCAGCTGCTGCATTCTGTACCTGCACTGCTGGGGGAAACATCTAGTCCAATAAAGCCTTTAATTGTCATCCAATCTTGCTTCTGGAGTCATTGATCGAGCATCAGGTACTCACACAGGGCTATTAAGTAATGGGTTCGAGGATCTCATCCTGTAACAATGAAGGAGCAGTGATATAATTTCAGGTCAGGATTGCTTGTAAATTGGAGACAAACTTGGGAGTTGGGGGGGTGTTCCCATCTGTATGATGTGTCTTGTCCTTCCAGGTGGCAGAGTTTGTAGATTTTGCAGGTGCTGTTGAAGCAGCTTTGGTGAGTTGCTGCAGTTCATCTTGTAATTGGTACACACTTCTGCCACTGTGTGTCAGCAATAGAGGGAGTGAATACAGGTGGTGTTGCTTTGTCCTAGCTTCAAGTGTTGTTGGGAGGTAAGAGTATACTCCTAAGTTGAGCCTCTGACCTGCTGTTAGTTACACTATTTGATGTGGCTGATTGAGTTAAGTTTCTGGTCAATGGCAAGCCAGGATGTTGAATGTAGGTGATTTGACATAGATAATGTCATTGAATGTCAAAAAGATGGCCTACTCCTGCTCCTAGTTCTTATGTTCTTATGTATGGTGGAGATCTCAGGAGAAGGTCAAGTTGGAGCATCCTCTCAGCACTTCTGGCTAAAGATGGTTTTAAACAGCAGTTTTCTCTTTTGCAGTCACATGCTGGACCTGGCATTATTAGGTATGAAGGTATTCATGAATCTTCCTCCTCTAGTTATTTTATTGTCTCCTTCCATTCAAGACTGGTTATGGTAGGACTGCAGAGCTTTAATCTGACCAACTGACTGTGGGAAACACTTGGCTCTATTTAAAGCATGGTTTCCACTGCTGGCATAAATGTACTCCTGTGCTGTAACTTCACCTGATACCTCATCTTTAAGTATGTTTGGCTCTGCTTCTGGCATGCTGTTCTACACTCAATGAACCAGGACAGGTCACCTGGCTTGATAAGGGTAGAATAAGGATAATCATGTCATGAACTTAAAAATTATGGTGAATGCATGCTGCTGGTATTCCACAGTGCTCATGGCTGTCCAGTTTAGAGCTGTTACGAATCTATCCTATTTGGCATAGTGGCAAAGCCCCACGTGTTAGACGTTGTCCTCAGTGTCTCCAGAAGAACTGTGTGGTTGTCACTCTTACAAACATAGTCATAGCTGAATGCATCTGCAACAGATTGATAAGGATGAGGTCAGGAAGATTTTCCCCCTCTTGTTGATTCGCTCCAAAGTACCACATGCCCAGACTGGCAGCTATGACCTTCAGGATTCAGCCAACTCAGTCACTATTGATGGTTCTACTGATCCACTCTTGGTGATGGACATTGATCTCCCCAGCCAGAGTATATTCTACAGCCTTGTCAAATGTATGCTGACAACACCCTCACCATCATCTACCCCAAATTAATTATCAGATTGTTGATTCGACTTCTAGTAGATGTGTAGAAATTTCCAATAGCTAAATATTTCAAAAGGTGAAGCCGTGGTCTTCATTCCTTGCCACAAACTCCATTCTCAAGCCACCATCTTTCTTCCTGGCAACTCGAGGGCTGAATCAGATTGTTCGGAACCATGGTTCCATATCTGACCACAAGATGAGCTTCCAAACACACATACACACACCAAGTCTGCCTATTTTTTACCTCCGTAACATAGTCACTCTACCCTACTTCAAACAAAACAGAAAATACTGGACAATCTGAGCAGGTCTGACCGCATCTGTGGAGAGAAAAGGGAGCTAACATTTCAAGTCTGGATGACTCTTTGTCAAAAGCGATGACTCTTTGTCAAAGCTTTTGACAAAAGAGTCATCCAGACTCGAAATGTTAACTCCCTTTTGTCTCCACAGATGCTGTCAGACCTGCTCAGATTGTCTAGTATTTTGTTTTTATTTCAGATTCCAGCATCCACAGTAATTTGCTTTTATCTACCATCCTTCAGTTTGCATGTTACTGAAATCCTCTTGCATGCCTTTGTTATTCCTAGACTCGACTATTTCAACGTACTCTTTGCCGACTTTCCACATTCAATCCTTTGTGAGCCTAGTCATCAGAAACTGTGCTCCCCATGTCCTAACTCATATCAAGTCCTGTTCACAGCACCCCTCTGCAATGACCAAAATTGACTTCTGGTAAGCAACACTTTAATGTTAAAATTCTCAACCGTTGTCTTCAAATCCCTCTAGTTTCCTGACCTTCGCAATTTCCTCCAGCCCTTACAATCCTTCAAAGGCCGCATTTGCCCACTAGCAGCGCACCCCCACCAGAGGTTTGCAGTGGCATGGGGTGTTTAAATTGAAATTCTATTGACAAGCAGTGGGAGGATAGAATTCCGCCACCAGCGAGTAGTGTGGACCAGAGAATTCAGCCCAATATATCTACACTCCTATAATTCCTGCATCTTGAGCAACCCAACGTTAATAGCTCCATCACTGTGGACCATTGTTTTCAAAATCCTTCAGCAAACATTTCTGTCTTGCTAACTATTTTCTTTTAAGACAACCTTGATATCTAGTTCTTTGATCAAGCTTTTGGTTCTCTGCTCCAAAACTCCATGTGGCTGTTGTTGAGTTTAATTTTGTAATACTCCTTGGAAATTTTTCTATGCTGAAAAGTGCCATACAAATACAAGTAGTTGTTGCTATTCAGAGAGACAGTAGGTGGCAATCAGCAGGAGGTTTCCTTGACCATGTTTGTTTGGCCTGATGCCATAAGATTTACTGAGTCAATGTCGAGGCTCCCAGGCCCACTTCCTTCCAACTGTTTACCACTGCCGCTCATGGGTCAATCTTGCCAGTGGGACAGGACATATTTAGCAATAGTGTTGGAAGAGTCCGGAATGTTGGCTGAAAGATATTATTCTGCATGTGATGATGTCAGGCTATTGCTTGGCTTGTCTGTGGAACAGATTTCCCAAATTTAACAGGGATATTAGTGACAAAGAATTTTACACAATTGACTGGGTTGAATTTATCTTTTTTCATGTCCAAATGCAGCACCAAGGTCAATGCTGGGTTGTCTGTCCAGTTTTATTTTTAATATAGTTTTCATTCCGGTTTGATTAAACTGAAAGACCTGTAAGCCCATATCAAAGAGCAGTTAAGAGTCCACAGCACTGTGGATCTGAATTAACAGACAGATTTCCTTCCCTAAAGGCACTGGTGAACCAAATGGGTTTTTCACGGCAACCCTTTATGTTCATGGTCACCATTATTGATCCCAACTTATTCCAGATTTAATTAATTAATTTAACTTTCCTGAAAGCCATGGTGGAACTTGAACGCAAATCTCTGGATTACTAGGCCAATAACATAATCTGTAAATGCTGCTGTACCCTGATACAGTTAAAACCGTAGGCACCCAATTACTGGATTTGAAACATTGGGTGAATATTTGTAAAGAGTCATGACAGCCAGCAGGCTTTACCTGCAGCAAGGACTCCACATGGGCTGTTCTTATGCTGATTGCTGGACAGTGACATGGTAGATGGGTCTGACGAGGCAGCTTTCCTCTCGAGTGTCTGCATATCCTGTCACTCCAGCTAAGACCCTTAAAAAGATTGAGAACAGGCAGACACTAGGAATGAGCTTGATTTGAGGGAATTTACAGTATGATCAGGGGAAACAATATGATAAGCACAGCTGATCAGTGGCATGGTTTGTTTGTTACTGGATGAAATTTTTAATAACACTGTTCTATAATCTCCCTAGCTGTGCACCAACAACCAATCTCCCATGTCACACTGCATTTTTCCTCCTGTTCCCCATTTGATTGCTCACCTTCCTGCTATATGCCCATTCAACAATTGTGCAACCTGTAACAGGAGTGACCTAGCAGAATTTTGTTGGAACATTCAAGGACACTGCCTGAGCAGTCCAAAATGATTGCTTGATGTGCTACATGCGAATATTGCAACTATAGGTGGTTAATGGTTCACAAGGATGCCTTAGTTTCAATTTGTTTTGAAAATGAAAAAGAGAGTGCCACACAGGTAGGTCAGAACAAAGCAAAATATGAGGGAACAAAAAAGTTCCATTTGTGACAAAAATGTAGCATTATGAACCAATGGCTAGTTTTTAAACAGTTAGTTTGGCTAGTTTGTAAACTGTAAACCTAATCTACAATATGTGCAAAATCCTCAGATATTGCTATAAGTTTTGGACTCCAAGTTTTATCAGCATTCAAGTACTGCAGGTCTTTTATGGCATACCAAAATGCTTTTGTATCAAGAACCAGTTTATGTAGATGAATGAGTTATGAATCATATTAAAATTAGTCAAAAGCTTAACAACACATTGATTAGCATTTTGGAAGACAGGCAACAGGAAAACAAAGAAAAAATGAATTTGTTGATTATTCTAAGGGTAGTTGAACTTATAACTTCAATTAAATATATTTTCTTATTTACCTGCCACCAAATACAATTACAGCACAATTTTTAGCATCAAGATCAGCTTTCAGTTTTGTAATAAGAACCACGTAATCTGCCACAGCTTGCTCCACTGTCAAAAATTCAATATTCGACTTTTCGTACGATTTCTTCCCAAAAGGAAGGGATTTGCCATAGTATCGCTGTGGGAAAAAAGATAGAAAATGGTTAACAAAGTTCTTTACAAATGTAACTTTTGTACTCTTATGGTTTGATTCAATACAAGTAAGCAATAAATTTCAAATATAAATTATAATATAGAAAATCAAGGACTCTCAGGCTTTAAAATTAATAATCAGCTATTATTAATTAAATTAAAACTAACCCTGTACTTAGTCTTTATTATATGTTTCTGTAGTAAATACTATGTGCCACGGTACTGGGGCATGAGATTCAGAATTATTTGAGGGATGTGATTGCAAATGAGTAACTGTAGTCTAACCTACATACATGCTTTCACATATAAGGCAACTCTTTTGTCGGTCTAAATTCAGAACTTCTCTCTCCTCTCTCCCCCCAACAAAGCAATAACTTATATATATGACCAATGTTGTGACCACAGTATTAATGCTAGGAGGCACGAAGGCTGACAAATTTAAGAGCTTTATTAACAAGGTGTTCAGTACAGGCTGCCTCTTTACTCTACCTGCGCAAAGATTGGTGACATGACTTCCTGCGACACCACGCCATCACGTATATATCATTGTACAGTGGTCATTGCAGCTTCAGTGCTGCTTCTCAGAAATCAATATAAATATATAGGGTGGGATTCTTAGTCGACTGATGCCGGAATGTGGAAAAGCAACTGGGTGGAGAATCGGTTCTGGCGCCGAAATCATGACGGGCGCCGCACCAAATCGCAATTCTCTAGTGCCTCGACTGCGGCGTCAATGTGTTCTACTCTGCACGTACAGTAAACACATCTCATTAGCGGGCTTGGCCCGGTATCCTCCAGGTCCTCCGCCTCACTGTGGTAATTCCCGACTATGAGGTTCACTTGTGCTTTCAAGAATCATGAAACAGACGCTGTAGCTGATGGGGGGGGGGGGGGGGGGGGCTGCTGGCAGCGGTTCTGCCAGGGAGGGGGTGGGGTAGTGAGGTGGACTGTGGGGTCTGGGTGGATGGGTGTCCCTCCAGGCCACCCCCCTCGGTACCCTCTTGCCCGGCCAACCCATCAACAGGATGGGTGTACTTCAGCACAACCAGCGCCATCTGGTTGGCTGGGATGAGTGTGTGTGGGGAGCCAAAACTTGATGTTTAATTTTGGTTTTCTGCCATTCGATCTGACCTTGTTATTTCTTTTGGACAATTTCTTTTGTCTTTGGCGGTTTCAATATGTTGAATGTAGTTGTTGCTTCATCAGTAATGCTGAAGAAATTTTAGTTGTTGAATAAGCAATAGTTCTATGCGAGTAGGAATTGATTTAGACGTTTGGTCAACATACCTTAGTCGCTGTTTGCCCTTAATGTGTGCTTCATTGCTCACACAAAATTTTGCTAGTCCGTTCATAGGAGGATGGTACAGTGCAGACCTAATATGTTGTATATCGTCCTCTTTCAAAAAACTTTCAAATTCTGTAGAGACGGTCCGTTATCACTCACTAATTTCTCAGGAAATCCAAGCTTACTGAAGACTTCTGCTAGCCTCCATCATCTTTTTTGATGAAGTTGACTTCATTATGGTGACGTCTGGCCACTTTAAATGAACGTTGGCTGTGACTTGGAATATATCCTTCAGAAGGTCCTGCGTGGTCGGCCTGCATCCTTAGCTAAGCCTCTTCTGGCCATTCCCAAGGATATAGCGGCACTAACAAGTGCCTGATTTTGCACCTTTGTGCATGAAGAACGCATTCCACCTCCTCTATTTTTGCATCCAATCCAGGACACCAGAAATAGCTCCTTACTATTGCTTTCATTCTCACGCCTCCACAGTGGCCCTTGTGTAACTTGTCCAAAACTCATCTTCTCAATGGTGGCGGAATAATTACTCTCGAGTCCCCAAAGAAGGCATCCTGTGTGTACAGATAACTTCAATCTTCTAGTGGAGTACGGTTTCAGGTCAGATTCTGGTTCTGAAGTCTTGCCTCTTAGAACCATCTCCATCACTTGGGAGAGTCATAGAGGTTCCCAGCACAGGTAAGGCCCTTTGGTCCATCATGTCTGCGCCAGTCAAAAACAACCACCTACCTATTCTAATCCCATTTTCCAATACTTGGCCCCTAGCCTTGTATGTCTTGGCATTATAAGTGCACATCTTAATACTTTTTAAATGTTATGAAGGTCTCTGCCTCCACCACCCTTTCAGTCAGCGAGTTCCAGGCTCCCACCACCCACTGGGCGAAAACATTTTTCCTCCCATCCCCTCTAAATCTCCTGCCCTTTACCTTAAATCTATGCCACCCGGTCATTGATCCCTCCACCAAGGAGAAATATTTCTACCTAATAATTATATACATCTCAATCATATCCCCCCTCAGTCTCTTCAGCTCCAAGGAAAACAATGCCAGTCTATACAATTTCTCCTCATAGTTAAAATTCTCTAGCCCAGATAACATCCTGCCAAATCTCCTCTGCACCCTTTCCAGTGCTATCACATCTCTCCTATAATGTGGATTCCAGAAGTGAAAATAATGCTCCAGCTGTGGGGGCACCCCCCAGGGCCAGATTGCCCCGCGCCGCCCACCCCCACCAGGACGCCGGAGCCCGCCCCCGCCGCCAGTAAGGGAGGTGTTTTGATTCACGCCGGTGGGACCGGCATTACAGCAGCGGGACTTCTGCCCATCGCGGGCCGGAGAATCGCCGGTGGGGGGGGGGTCGGAGAATCCAGCTCCTGGTTTATCCCTTCCTCTTCTTGAATAATGGTACCACATTGACTATCCTCCAGTCCTCTGGCACCTCTTCTGTGTCCAGAAAGGAATTGAAAATAAAGGAAAATCTGAAGTTGTTGTAAAGGTAAATGGATAGCTAGGAAAAGAGGAGGGTCCATTCAGCACCACAGTGGGAGTTTGTGTGGGGTAGGGTTTGAAATGTATCCTTTCATGTCCCCTTTTACTCTCCTAATTTCCTTTGTAAATTCCCTCTTGCTCATTCTGTACATTGTTGTTTTGAGCCCTCAATATCTGCCATAAGTTTCCTTTTTTGGTTAATTCACATGCCTCAATATCAAAGGTTCACTGATTTATTGGTCCCACCCTTTTTCTTTATTGCAACATTTAGGCCCTCTACTTTCCTTATTTCCCTCTTGAATGTGTGCAGACAAAAACAGTGTCCATCTCAGCATTCTGCTTCTTGCCAACGACATTATTCCTGTATGCGGTTATCTGTCAAAAGTGTGAACTTCCTTCCATACAAGAATTGATGGAATCTCTTTACTCCAAAAATAATTCCTAAGGCTTCTCTTTTGATTTGTGCATAGTTACTTTCAACTTTGCTCAACGTTCTGGACAGAAAAACAATGGGTTTCTTTTCACTCAACGGCAAGGGAAACCATCGCTCCAACACATTAGGGAGATGCATCACACGCAAACTGTAGATGTAGATTTGGATCAAAATGTGTCAGGACTTCAGATTTGAGCAACACTCCCTTGTTTTGCACAAAGGCTTTGCTGCAACCACTTCCAATTCTTGTTTTGGCACAGCAGATTATGCAATGTTTTTAAAATGGTTGTCAAATTTGGAACAAATCTTCCTTAGTATTTCAACAATCCTAAGGATTGTAACTGGTTAACATTCTGAGGTGCGGGCTCCTCTGTAATAGCCTTGACCTTCAAAGGAGAATTCATAATTGTCCTTGCAGACTCTCAATCTGTAGTCCTACAATCTTTGAAGAGTGGCATTCCGAAGCTGTTCTTCTTCACCTTTACCAGTAACTATAATGTCATCTAGACAACACTAGCCCACTCAGGTTTTGATTCACTGTTCTTTGGAACAATATCGAAGCTGAAGTGATACCTAGCAGCAATCTTCAGTACCGAAACAAACTTCTGTGTCACAATCGTCAGAAGTTCTTGAGATTTATGATCTACATTCATTGGTAGATATGCCTGGCTTAGGTCGATCTTACTGAACTGTTGGCCTCCTGCCAATCCCACAAATAAGTCATCGATATGGATTAGAAGGTATTGTTCTGCACACAGTGCTGGAATTAGAGTTGGACTTTGGAGTCTTCCCAAATCCATACAGATGTGTCCTTCTCAATAACTGGTGTAGCCCATTCACTAATGTTGACAGGTCCCAAAGACTGCCTTCCGCAGCCATTCCAAGTCAACCTCTACTTTTGGACTGATAGCATTGGGTACCGACTTTGCCTTCAAGCATTTCACCTGGCTCCCTTCTTTAATTTAATAGCGCTATCTTTCATACTTCCCACTCAGTGTCAAACACACTTATGTTTCTTGAGAATTTTTGTAAGGCCTCATGTTGCATTAGTCATCAAGCTGACTTCAGCCCAATTTAGTTAAATCTTTTCTAACCATGTTTGGTTCATCAATGCCGGATAATTTCCCTTTACCAAAATGTAAAGACAAACATGTCGTCTATCCGTCCAGTTGTACAGCTACATCAATGCAGCCCCTCAATGGCACCACTTCACAGTGTATGTCTTCAAAACTATTCTTGGAGGTTTCAAGGGAATATTTCCTTGCAGACAGTCTCTAGCATCAGTGAGACTGTTGCCCCAGTGTCGGCTTCCAGCCTTACTGGCTGTCCGTCCAACAGGGGAGTGACCCGGTATCTACTTATAGCACCAGCAATGGCTAGCACATTTAGGTGACAATTCATCTTCAGACTACAAAACAACTCATTCCTCTTGACCCTTTTGCACAGCGTGAACATTTTTCTTTTGCTCTGTTTCATGCCACTTTGTTCTGTTCCTACTTCTTATTATTTTTGCTCATAGCTTAAAATTTTCTTCCAACATGCATATGCTCGATGTGGGCTCTTTTTCCTCAGGTTCTGCATAATATCCTTGCACCAGCATTCTGCAGCTGAATATCCTGTCTTTGTATATCTGCAGTATGTACGAGTTTGAGTTTTGAAACTCTTAGGCATCGACTCAGCTGACATTTTGTGTACCCGAGTACTCAAACTCAGTTGTTGAGTTTCTTTCGCTACCAGCTCTGTCGACACAGCAATTTCCATGGCAACCTTTTCTGTATTGCCTCACTTCTCAGACCAGTCTGTCCCGAATTGTATCGTTTTTGCTAGTGTGTATGCCCCAAATTGGGATGATGCGGGCTTTATGAGGCACATGCTGGGACGTGTCCCGGATCTAGAGGCGGGAGGTCTGATTATGGGTGGGGGGGGGGGGGGGGGGGAGACTTCAACACGGTGTTGGATCCTTCACTGGATCGGTCCAGTTCAAGGACGAGTAGGAGGCCGGCGGCGGCCAAGGTACTGAGGAGGTTTATGGGAGGGGTGGACCCATAGAGGTTTGTGAGCCGAGGGCACGGGAGTACTCTTTCTTCTCCCATGTACATCGGGTTTATTCTCGGATAGACTTCTTCGTGGTGAGTAGGGGACTGATTCCGAGAGTGGAGGAGGCCAAATATTCGGCCATTGCAATCTCCGACCACGCTCTGCATTGGATAGAGTTGGAGATGGGGGAGGTGCGGGACCAGCGCCCGTTGTGGCGGTTGGATGTGGGGTTGTTGGCGGAGGAGGTGTGCAGGAGGGTCCAGGCAAGTATTGAGGGGTACCTCGAGGTGAATGATACGGGGGAGGTCCGGGTGGGGATGGTCTGGGAAGCCTTGAAGGCAGTGATTCGTGGGGAGCTGATATCCACCCGGGCACACAGGGAGAGGAGCGAGAGGAGTGAGAGGGATAGACTGGTGGGGAAGATGCTGGAGGTAGATAGGAGGTACGCAGAGGCACCAGAGGACGGATTGTTGGGAGAGAGGCTCAGCCTACAGGCTAAATTTGATTTGTTGACCACTAGAAAGGCGGAGGCACAGTGGAGGAAGGCACAAGGGGCAGTGTATGAACATGGTGAAAAGGCGAGTAGGATGCTGGCTCATCCGCTCCGCAAGTGGGATGCGGCTAGAGAAATTGCTGGAGTGAGAGATAAGAGTGGGAATGTGGTGCGGAAGGGGGTAGAGGTGAATGAGGTCGTCAAAGACTTTTACGGGGAACTGTACCGGTCGGAGCCAACGGGGGAGAGGAGGGGAATGGAGAGGTTTCTCGACGGGCTATCTTTCCCGAAGGTGCAGGAGGAGCAGGTGGAGGGGTTGGGG
This sequence comes from Scyliorhinus canicula, assembly GCF_902713615.1. Classification (NCBI taxonomy): domain Eukaryota; kingdom Metazoa; phylum Chordata; class Chondrichthyes; order Carcharhiniformes; family Scyliorhinidae; genus Scyliorhinus; species Scyliorhinus canicula. The sequence continues at coordinate 35,191,742 of NC_052166.1, read as the reverse complement.
GCGCCGATTGAGCTGGAGGAGCTGGTTAAGGGGATCGGGCAGATGCAGTCAGGGAAGGCGCCGGGGCCGGATGGGTTCCCGGTGGAGTTTTACAAAAAATTTATGGACCTAGTGGGCCCCTTGCTGGTGCGGACACTTAATGAGGCGTGGGAAGGGGGGACTTTGCCCCCGACGATGTCGCGGGCGTTCATTTCTTTAATCTTAAAGAGGGACAAGGACCCCCAGCAGTGTGGTTCATACAGGCCCATATCTATCCTTAATGTGGATGCCAAGGTGCTGGCAAAGATCCTGGCCATCAGGATAGAGGACTGTGTGCCAGGGGTTGTACATGAGGACCAGACAGGTTTTGTTAAGGGAAGGCAGCTGAACACGAATGTGCGGAAGTTGTTGAATGTCATCATGATGCCGGCGATTGAGGGGGAGGCTGAGATAGTGGTGCCGCTGGATGCGGAGAAGGCCTTCGATAGAGTGGAGTGGGGGTACTTATGGGAGGTGTTGGGGAGGTTTGGATTTGGTGAAGGGTTTATTAGATGTGTGAGGCTGCTATATGAGGCCCCGATGGCGTGTGTGGCCACGAATGGGAGGAGGTCGGAGTACTTCCGGCTTTACCGAGGAACCAGGCAGGGTTGCCCCCTGTCCCCCTTGTTGTTTGCATTGGCAATCGAGCCGTTGGCGATGGCGTTGAGGGATTCAGGGAGGTGGAGAGGTGCAGGGTGGGGAGGAACATAGGGTGTCGTTGTATGCCGATGACCTGCTACTGTATGTGGCGGACCCGGTGGGAGGGATGCCAGGGGTGATGGAGCTGCTAGCTGAGTTTGGGACCTTTTCAGGCTATAAACTAAGTCTAGGCAGAGTGAGGTGTTTATGGTGCACCCTGGGGACCAGGAGGGGGGAATTGGTAGGCTCCCGCTTAGGGCAGGGGAGAGTTTTAGGTACCTGGGGGTGCAGGTGGCCAGGGACTGGGGGACTCTTCACAAGCATAATTTCACCAGGCTTGTGGATCAGATGGAAGAGTTCAAGAGGTGGGACATGCTGCCATTGTCGTTGGCAGGGAGGTTGCAGTCCGTCAAAATGACGGTGCTTCCGAGGATCTTGTTCCTCTTTCAGTGCCTGCCCATCTTCATCCCCACGGCCTTCTTTAGGAGGGTGACTAGCAGTATTTTGAGCTTTGTGTGGGCACATGGGACTTTGAGAGTGAAGAGGGTTTTCCTGGAGCGGGAGAGGGATAGAAGCGGGCTGGCGCTGCCCAACCTTTTGGGGCACTATTGGGCGGCCAATGTGTCAATGGGTGATTGGGGGGGGGGGGGGGGCGGCGTGGAAAAGAATGGAGATGGCGTCTTGTAGAGGTACGAGCCTGGGTGCCCTGGTAACGGCGCCGTTGCCGCTCTCTCCTAAGAGGTATACCACGAGCCCGGTGGTGGCGGCGACCCTAAGAATCTGGGGACAGTGGAGACGGCATAGGGGAGAAACAGGGGGCTCGATGGAGGCTCCATTGGGTGGAAATCATCGGTTCATCCCGGGGAACAATGATGGGGGATTTAGCAAAGGGTGGGCATCAGTAAATTGAGGGACCTGTTTATTGGCGGGAGGTTTGCGGGCCTGGGGGAACTGGAAGATAAATTTGGGCTCCCCCAAGGGAACATGTTCAGATACTTGCAGGTAAAGGCATTTGCTAGGCGACAGGTGGAGGAATTTCCTTTGCTGCCCTCGAGGGGGGCGATGGACAGAGTGCTTTCGGGGGTGTGGGTCGGAGAGGGGAAGGTGTCTGACATTTATACGGTAATGCAGGAGGTGGAGGAGTCGTCAGTGGAGGAGCTAAAGGCTAAATGGGAGGGGGAACTAGGGGAGCAGATAGCGGATGGGACTTGGGCGGATGCCTTGGAGCGAGTCAACTCTTCCTCTTCCTGTGCGAGGCTTAGTCTCATCCAATTTAAGGTGCTGCATCGGGCCCATATGTCTGTGACTCGGATAAGTAGGTTCTTTGGGGGTGAGGACAGGTGCACCAGGTGTTTGGGGAGTCCAGCGAATCATGCCCATATGTTCTGAGCATGCCCGGCACTGGAAGAATTCTGGAAGGGGGTGGCGGGGATGGTGTCGAGGGTGGTTGGATCCACGGTCAAACCAGGTTGGGGACTCGCGATTTTTGGAGTTGCGGCGGAGCCGGGAGTGCAGGAGGCCGGTGTTCTGGCCTTTGCGTCCCTAGTAGCCCGGCGGAGGATCTTGATGCAGTGGAAAGAGGCGAGGCCCCCAAGTGTGGAGACCTGGATCAGTGACATGGCGGGATTTATAAAATTGTAGAGGGTCAAATTTGTCCTGAGAGGATCAGTACAAGGGTTCTATAAACGGTGGCAGCCTTTTCTGGACTTTCTGGCTCAAAGATAGGTGTCTTAGTCAATAGCAGCAACAACCCGGGGGGTGGGGGGTGGAATGGAGGGTGTTCTTTACTGTTTCTATTTTTTCTTTTTCTTTTTTCCCTATGGTTATTTAACTTAATATTGTTGTTCATTAAGGATGGGCGAATGCTTATGACTGTTATCATTATTGTTATTGTTGGTATTTTATTGCTGTTTGTTGTTGTTATATAAATACAAAATTTTTCAATAAAAATTATTTAAAAAAAAAAAGACTATGCGGAGTCTGCATCTTCTGCCCGTGACTGCATGCTCTGGGTGCTCTGTTTCCACCCATAATCCAACAATGTGCAGGTTAGGTGAATTGGCCATGCTAAATTGCCCTCAGTGTCCAAAAAAGGTTGGGTCGGTTACGGGAATGGGATGGAGGTGTGGGCTTAATTAGGGTGCTCTTTCTAAGGGCCAGTGCAGACACGATGGGCCGATTGGACTCCTTCTGCACTGTATATTCTATGAGTCATTCATATATCATGATACAATGCTCAGTGCAACTTTGATGCTGCTTTGCAGAAATCAATATAAATACATAAAAACCAAGTACCTGTGAATGTTAATATGTAAGCATATTTAGGTTTGAACACTGAAAATTCTATCGGCCCACCATTAAAGTTGTGTTGTGTTCCTGAAAATCACAACCTTAAGTGAAACAATTTTAAAGTGAATCTTAGGTTCTTATGGGAAGCAATCTTAAAGCCAGAGTTAAGTTCCACCGAACATTTCTCAGCCAGAAAAAACAAGGTACTAGTTGAAATATTGTACCATGGACTTCCGGTTGTGGCGATGCGGAGCTAAGCCGCACGTTCGGCAGCTCCCGCTATTAAAGGACTTTCGGGCCTATTTTAGGGCCCCAAACGGCGCTGTTTCGACGATTCCCGGTGGGGGAAGGTGTTTGGAAGAACATTCCCCGAAGTTTATGGTGCTTACCCGGAGTGGGGCAAAGGAAAAGGCTGCAGCAGCTCCCCAGGAAAAGCGGGGGAAGGAGGACAAAATGGCGGCCGGCGGAGCACCCGAGGACTGGTGGAAGTGGGCGCAGGAGCAGCAAGCCGCTGTTTTGCGGAGCTGAAGGCTGAGTTGCTGGACTCCCTGAATGCGACTACCAACAAGCTGCTTGAGACCCAGACGGCCCAGGGGGTGGCCATTCGGGAGTTGCAGCAGCAGGCCGCTGAGTGGGAGGAGGAGGCCGTGGTCCTCGGGGGAAAGTGAAGTTGCACGAGGCACTTCACAAAAAGTGGCAAGACCGCTTGGAGGAGCTGGACTTTCGCACGAGGCGAAAGAATTTGAGGATCCTGGGCCTGGCGGAGGGGCTGGAGGGGTCGGATCTCCCGTCTTATGTGACCACGATGCTGAGCTCGTTGATGGGGGCGGGGTCCTTCCATTTGCCCCTGGAGCTTGAGGGAGCCCACAGAGTGCTGGCCAGGAGTCCAAAGACGAATGAACCCCCGCGGGCGGTGCTGGTGCGATTCCATCGATTCAGCGACCGGTAGTGTGTGCTGCGCTGGGCCAAGAAAGAGAGGAGCAGCAAGTGGGAGAACTCGGTAGTGCGAATCTACCAGGACTGGAGTGCGGAGGTGGCTAAGCAGCGGGCCGGGTTTAACCGGACGAAGGCGGTGCGGCATGCCAAGCAGGTCAAATTTGGAATGCTGCAGCCTGCGCGTCTGTGGGTGATATATAAGAACCGGCACCACTACTTCGAGTCCCCGGAGGAGGTGTGGGCCTTTGTACAGCCGGAGAAGCTGGACTCGAACTAGGGTCTGGGGGCTGCGGGGTCCGGTGCACGATAGTCGTTGCTGTTGCTGTTTTTGTAACTTTGACATGTGTTTTTTATGCTGGTTTTTTGCTCTGTTTCCGGGTGGGTCTGTTGGGTATGGTTTTGGGTTATGTGGGGAATGTTGGGGGTTTGGTTTTTTGTTTTTATTTTCTCTTCTGTACGGGGCTGGGGGATGGGGTGGAGCTGGACTTTGGGGGAGCTGCGTCAGAAGGGTGGAGTGGGGCAGTGTGAAAGTGCGGGCTTTCCTCTGGTTTCCTGCGCTGCGGGGCAGGGGGGGGGGGGGTGGAGCTGGCGGTGGGGGCGTGGCTTCAACTGTTTTTTTCCCGTGCTGAAGCGGTGCCAAGGAGGTGTGGCAGGAGGGGGGATGACCCCATGTCGGGAGGGGCCGGGTTTTGGCGGGAGTTGCCGGGGTCAGCAGAAGTCAGCTGACTCACGGAAGTACCATGAAGGGTGGGTCGCGGCTAGGAGGGGTCCTAGCCCGGGGGGGGGGGGGGGGGGGGGGGGGGGGGGGGGGGTACCGGGTTGCTGCTGGAAGGGCCAGGAAGGAGCTGGTGTGGGCCGGGGGGATAGAGGAGAGGCGTTATCGTCATGGGGAACGGGTCGGGCGGGGTGCTGGCCTGGGGCGAGAAGTCGATGAGCTATGGCTAGTCGGCGGGGGAGGGGGGCGGGGTGCCCTCTGATCTGGCTGATCACCTGGAATGTGAGGGGGCTGAATGAGCCGGTTAAGAGAACTAGGGTATTTTCTCATCTGAAGGGGCTGAAGGCAGACGTGGCTATGCTCCAGGAGACACACTTGAAGGTGGCGGACCAGATTCGTCTGAGGAAGGGGTGGGTGGGGCAGGCTTTCCACTCAGGATTAGACACGAAGAACCGGGGGGTGGCGATTCTGGTGGGGAAGAGGGTGGCGTTCGAGGTGTCTGAGGTGGTGTCGGACAAGGAGGGCAGATATATTATGGTGAAGGATAGGCTGCAGGGAGAGAAGGTGGTGCTGGTTAATGTATATGCCCTGAATTGGGATGATGCTGGCTTTATGAGGCGCATGTTGGGCCGCATTCCGGACCTGGAGGCAGGGGGCCTAATCATGGGGGGAGACTTTAACACAGTGCTAGATCACCCACTGGACCGGTCCAGTTCAAGGACGGGTAGGAGACCTGCGGCGGCCAAGGTGCTGAGGGGGTTTATGGACCAGATGGGAGGGGTGGATCCCTGGAGGTTTGGGAGGCCAAGGGTGCGAGAGTATTCCTTTTTCTCCCATGTCCACAGGGTTTACTCCCGAATAGATTTTTTCATCCTGAGCAGGGGATTGATCCCGAAGGTGCAGGATGCCGAGTATTCGGCCATAGCAATTTCAGACCATGCTCCGTACTGGGTCGATCTGGAGATGGGGGAGACGCAGGACCAGCGCCCGCTGTGGCGCCTGGATGTGGGGATGCTGGCTGATGAGGAGGTGTGTAGGAGGGTCCGGGGAAGTATTGAGGGGTATCTTGAGACCAACGACACGGGGAGGTCCGGGTGGGGATGGTCTGGGAGGCTCTGAAAACAGTGATCCGGGGGGAGCTGATTTCCATCCGGGCCCATAGGGAGAGACTGGTGGGGGAGCTCCTGGATGTGGATCGGAGGTACGCGGAGGCACCGGAGGAGGGGTTGCTAGGGGAACGGCGTAGTTTGCAGGCCAAGTTCGACTTGTTGACCACCAGAAAGGCGGAGGCACAGTGGAGGAGGGCGCAAGGCACGGTATATGAGTATGGGGAGAAGGCGAGCAGGATGTTGACGCATCAGCTCCGTAGGCGGGATGCGGCTAGGGAAATTGGTGGAGTGACGGATAAGGGTGGGAATGTGGTGCAGGAGGGGGCAGAGATGAACGGGGTCTTTAGGGACCTCTGCGAGGAACTGTACCAGTCAGAGCCACCGATGGGGGGGGGGGGATGGAGAGCTTCATGAGTAAGCTACGTTTCCCAAAGGTGCAAGAGGAGCTGGTGGAGGGGCTGGGGGCGCCGATATAGTTGGAGGAGCTAGTCAGGGGGATTGGTCAAATGCAGTCAGGTAAGGCGCCGGGGCCGGATGGGTTCCCGGTGGAATTGTATAAAAAGTATGCGGAACTAGTGGGCCCCCTGTTGGTGCGAGCCTTCAATGAGGCATGGGAGGGGGGGGCTTTGCCCCCGACGATGTCACGGGCACTGATCTCTCTGATCCTGAAGCGGGATAAGGACCCCTTGCAGTGTGGATCATACAGGCCAATCTCGCTCCTCAATGTTGACGCTAAGTTGCTGGCGAAGATCCTGGCCACCAGGATAGAGGACTGTGTGCCAGGGGTGATACACGAGGATCAGACAGGATTTGTCAAGGGGCGGCAGCTCAACACGAATGTGCATAGATTGTTAAATATTATTATGATGGAGGGGGAGGTGGAGATAGTGGTGGCGCTGGATGCAGAGTAGGCATTTGATAGAGTTGAGTGGGGGTACCTGTGGGAGGTGCTGGAGCGGTTCGGATTCGGGGAGGGGTTCATCAAATGGGTGAGGTTGCTCTACGAGGCCCCGATGGCGAGTGTAGTTACCAATGGAAGGAGATCAGAGTACTTCAGGCTCTACCGTGGGACCAGGCAGGGGTGCCCCCTGTCCCCTTTGCTTTTTGCACTGGCGATAGAACCTCTGGCTTTGGCGCTGAGGGAGTCGGGGAGGTGGAGGGGCCCGGTGCGGGGTGGGGAAGAACATAGGGTATCGCTGTATGCGGACGACCTGCTGTTGTATGTGGCGGACCCAGGGGGGGAATGCCGGGGGTGATGGAGCTGTTGGCTGAGTTTGTTAGCTTCTCGGGCTATAAGTTAAATTTAGCCAAGAGTGAGGTATTTGTAGTACACCCGGGTGATCAGGCGGAGGGAATTGGGAGGCTCCCGTTTAAGAGGGCAGTGAAGAGTTTCAGATACCTGGGGGTGCAGGTGGCCAGGAGTTGGGGGACTCTCCATAAGCTTAATTTTACCAGGCTTGTGGAGCAGATGGAGGAGGAATTCAAAAGGTGGGACATGGTGCCGCTATCGCTGGCGGGTAGAGTGCAGTCCGTCAAAATGACGGTTCTCCCGAGGTTCTTGTTCCTCTTTCAGTGTTTGCCCATCTTTATCCCTAGGGCCTTTTTTAGGAGGGTGACTAGCAGCATCATGAGCTTTGTTTGGGCGCATGGGACCCCGAGAGTGAAGAGGGTCTTCTTGGAGTGGGGTAGAGATGGCGGGGGGCTGGCGTTACCCAATCTCTCGGGGTATTATTGGGCGGCCAATGTGTCGATGGTGCGCAAGTGGGTGATGGAGGGGGAGGGGGCAGCATGGAAATGGATGGAGAGGGCGTCCTGTGGAGATACAAGCCTGGGGGCCCTGGTAACAGCGCCGTGGCCGCTCCCTCCTACGAGGCATACCACGGGTCCGGTGGTGGCGGCTACCCTCAAGATTTGGGGGCAGTGGAGGCGACATAGGGGGGAAGTGGGGGGCTCGATAGAGGCGCCATTAAGGGGGAACCATCGGTTCGTCCTAGGGTACATTGATGGGGGGGTTCCAAGGTTGGCACAGAGCGGGCATCAGACAGCTGAGGGACCTGTTCATTGGTGGGAGGTTTGCGAGCCTGGGGGAGTTGGAGGAGAAATTTGGGCTCCCCCGGGGAACATGTTCAGGTATCTGCAGGTAAATGCGTTTGCTAGGCGGCAGGTGGAGGGATTCCCTTCGCTTCCCGCGAGGGGGGTGAGTGACAGGGTGTTTTTGGGGGTCTGGGTCGGGGAGGGGAAGATATCTAATATCTACAAGGTAATGCAGGAGATGGAGGAGGCGTCAGTAGAGGAGCTGAAAGCTAAGTGGGAGGGGGAACTGGGGGAACAGATCGAAGATGGGACATGGGCTGATGCCCTGGAGAGGGTTAACTCTTCCTCCTCATGTGCGCGGCTTAGCCTCATCTAATTCAAGGTGCTGCACCGGGCCCATGTGTCCGGGACTAGGATGAGTAGGTTCTTTCGAAGACAGGTGTGTCAGGGAGTCCAGCGAACCATGCCCATATGTTATGGGCATGCCCGGCACTGGAGGAGCTCTGGAAGGGGGTGGCGAGGACGGTGTCGAGGGTGGTAGGATCCAGGGTCAAGCCAGGCTGGGGACTCGCGATTTTTGGGGTTGGGGTGGAGCCGGGAGTGCAGGAGGCGAAGGGGGGGGAAGGGAAGGGGGGGGGGGGGGGAAGGGAAGGGAAGGGGGGGGGGAAAGGGGGGGGAAGGGGGGGGGAGAAGGGGGGGGGAAGGGGGGGAAGGGGGGAAGGGGGGAAGGGGGAAGGGGGGGAAGGGGGAAAAGACGTTGACCATGTTTGCTTATTTAATTTTAAGTTCTCTTGTTGTTTACTGGGTTTGGGAGGGTGGGGGGGGGGGTGTGATACATGCATTGATACGGTCTTGGGGGTGTTACAGTTATTATGGTGTTTTATTGTTGCTTTTCATTGTTTGTTGTTATATTTTCTGTAAAAAATTCCAATAAAAATTATTTTTAAAAAAAAGAAATATTGTACCATGCACGCGCATCACTGTGTATTCCTATCTGAAAAAACTTGCAAAAACACATTATTGAATATAAAAGAAATATAATGTACAATATCATGTAAAATGCTTAGAATTACTGTATATTGACCTACAGAACTACAAAGTACTTTTATGTGGACTAGGCTCCATCTAGTGGTAGAAGTTAGGAACATAGTAACAGGAGCAGACCATTCAACCCCTCGTGCCTGTCCCGCCATTCAATGAGATTATGGCTGATCTGTGGCCTAACTCTAGAGACCTGCCTTTGGCTCATACCCCTTAATATCTTTGCTTAACAAAAATCTATCAATCTCAGATTTAATATTAACAACTGTTCCAGCTTCAACTGCTGTTTGTGGGAGAGCGGTCCAAACCTCTACCACCCTTTGCATAAAGAAGTACTTCTTAACATCTCTCCTGAACAGTCTAGCCCTCATTTTTAGACTATGCCCCTAGTTTTAGAATCTCCAACCAGTGGAAGCAGTTTATCTTTATCTACCCTGTCTTTTTATGCGGATACCTTAGAATCATAAAACTACTACAGTGCAGAAGGAGGCCATTCAGCCCATTGAGTCTGCACCAACCCTCTGAAAGAGTACCCTAACCCTGAAACCCTCCCGCCCTATCTCTGAAACCCATAATCGCCCCTAACCTGCACATCCCTGGACACTAAGGGGACATTTAGCATGGCCAATGCACTTAATCTGCACATCTTTGGAAAGAAACCGGAACACCCAAAGGAAACCCACAGAGATGGGGAGAATGTGCAAACTCCAGTCACCCAAGGCTGGAATTGAACATCGTGAGGCAGCAGTGCTAACCACTGAGCCACCATGCCGCATCTTGAAGGATTTGATCAGGTCACCCCTTAACCTCTAAATTCTAACAAAAACAGGCTAACTTGTGTCAGCGCTCCTCATAAGTTAACCCCTGTAGTCTGGGTATCGTTTTTGTAAAATTACTTTACACGCCTCCAAAGCAAATATATCCTTCCTAAGGTCTGTTGCCCAGAACTGCTCACAGTACTCCGTGCGGTCTAACCAGTTTTGTATAGCTGTAGCATAACTTCTGTGTCTTTATACTTCAATCCTTTAGATACGAAGGCTAGCATTCCATAGCCCTCTTGAATATTTTCTGCACTTTGTGGCATTTAAATTTATTTTTTTTAATAAAAAGAGTACCCAATTCATTTGTTCCGATTAAGGCACAATTTAGCGTGGCCAATCCATTTACCCTGCACATCTTTGGGTTGTGGGGGTGAAACACACGCAGACATGGGAAGAATGTGCAAACTCCACATGACAGTGACCCAGAGCCAGGATCGAACCTGGGACCTCAGCGCTGTGAGGCAGGAGTGCTAGCCACTGTGCCACCATGCTGCCCCTGTTTGCTGCATTTCAAAGATCCATGCACCTGACCCTCCCAAATCTCGTTGGACATCACTGTTCTTAACCTCTTCCCATTTAGAAAGTATCTTGCTCTATCCTTTTTTGGCCCAAAATGGATAACTTCATACTTGTGTACATTGAATTCCATCTGCCACAATTTTGCCCATTCTCCGGAGAGTCTGTCAATATGGTAACAGAAGTGGATAGCACTGTGGCTTCACAGAGCCAGGGTCCCAGGTTCCGGAGTCCGCACGTTCTCCCCATGTCTGCATGACTTTCTATGCCATCATCCAAGTAGTTATGACTTGATTGATGCAAGCAGCAGTCGAAGTCTAAAGCCTACATCCACTGACCAACTTCTGCCAATAGATGAAGCACAGAACCTCAGTATAAAATCAGCAGCGGACCCACAGAAGTGGAAGTTTGTGGCAGACGATGAAAGTGTAACCGGCATGGTTAAATGGGTATATTGACATTTCTTTATTAATGATGTTAAAGTCAAATATTAAGTAGGAACTTACTGTATGTAATATTGTACGACAGGCACATTTTAAGAATAGACACTGTTGAATCAGCTAAGAATAGCTCCCACTTTTTGGTCGTGAACAGATCAAGATGGCTCTCCAGCTTCATTATGTTGGCACTTTTGGTTCAGGTACTAATACATCCACGGTTACATTTTTCGAACTATTTCTTGTATGTTAAACATCAAACAACATTCCCGATAGATCCAACAATTCCCTTGAGCACTGTCTGACATCCCACAAAGTAAAATATGACCTTACATATAGCCCCATCTTGGTATATGTGCAGAAAGCTCTCTTATATTTATCTTAATATAAGAAATCGAAATGCAAGTCAATTTGGTTCCTTTGAGCTTACTCTGCCATTCATTAAAGTTTATGGCTGCTCTGATTGTGACTTCAACTTCGTCTACCTGCAGTCCCCCATGACCCCATCATTCTTTAGTAGATTCAAAATCTGTTTCGACTCAGGCTTGAATATAAATTAATGACCCAGCTTTGATTGATCTCTGGGGCAAATAATTGCACAGATTAATGGCTCTCAGCGAAATTCCTCATCTTTTTAAATGGGAGATCACTTATTCTGAAACTATGCGCCTTAAGTTCTAATTTAATTCTAATTATGAGGGAACATCCTCTTAGCACCTCCTCTGACAAGCCGCCATAGAATCTTATGTTTCAATTGGATCAACTCATTATTTTGAACTCGAGTGAGTATAGGCCCAAACTGCTCAAGTTTAGCTCAGAAAACAACCCCTTCATTCCAGAAATCAATGTAAGAACCTTCTCTTGAATTGCTTCAAATGCAAGTGCATTCCTCATTAAATAAGACTAATTGTACACAGTACATTTAAGTGTGGTCTCACCAATGCCTTGTACACAAGATTTTCCTGCTTTATAAAAGCAAAATATAGCAGATGCTGGAAATCGGAAATAAAAACAGGAAAAGCTGGAAATACTCAGCACGTCTGGCAGCATTTCTGGAGAGAGAATCAGAATTATTATTTCGAGGTAATATGACTTCTTCCAAAGACCTGCTGCTTTTCCAGCACTTTTGTTTTTATTTGTTATTTTTATTCTCCATCCCCCTTGCAATAAAGCCCAATATTCCATCTTCCTTCCTGATTACTTGCTGAACCCATATGCTAACATTTTGTTATTCATGTACAGGACACCTAGATCCTTTACCCCTCATGATCTCCTTGAAAATGATAACGTTTTGTCCAGAACATGATTTAGCCTATGAACCATGAAACAATTTTCTTAACAGATAAGCAGTATCCATAGACAATAGCAATTTATTGAATCCACCTCCTTTTCGATTCTGGAAAAATGCAACTCTTCACCCAATCTCTTTAATATCCAAACTATACTAATGTTTTAATCATGTATTTGTGAAGTTTGTTGGACCCACAAAATTCAGCTCACATCATCATTTTAAGATATTAAGAACTGGGGGTAAACTGCCGAGTTACACCCCATGACCGTTTGAAGTTTGGGTCTGGAATGGAAGACACCCATAAGATATCATACTTACCAGAGATTTGAAGATAATATCAATGCACCTTTCAAAGCTAATGGAATATAGCCATCCAGTGATGTGCCCACGTCAATAAATCAATAGTCACACATAAAACTCAGGAAATATTTCCAAATTAACCTAGGCCTCCTGTCCCGGTTTTGGTCAGGATTAAATCTTGGCCCTTCCTGTTTATACACCACCAAGTGCACGTTGAACCATTGTGGGGGAACTATCAAACCTATTTTTACATATGGGCCTACAATTTCTGAGCTGTAGGAAGGGGAGGATACAGGACATTTTGGGTAGCACCAAAGATGCATTGGGGAACCCCCCCCATCCACTCCTTCCCAGATGTTTCCAGAAAAGGACTGCAAGGTAACTGCTCGGTAAGTTCAAATTTCAATGGACAATTGCCCTGTACTGTGAAGAATCCAAAAATGTGACTTACATTGAAAATTTTGGTGGTTCTGACAGTCTTTACTGCAATAGTTACCCAGTTAAAATGAGAAGAATTAAAACCATTTCTAGTTTATGGATAACTATTGTATTGATCTCTCCCGAACCGGCTGCCCCCTCTATTCACACCCCCTTAGCCCACTACATCGCCACACTGAAGTCACCCACCCATTCCCAACCACCCCATGGGTTGCCCGTACCCCCCCCCCCCCCCACCCCCCCAACCCACGCGCTATTCCCCTTCCTCCCAGGATCACCCAACCCACACATCCCGTAAACATCCCCAAAATATCCTCCCCTTCCTACAACCAACGTAGACCATCTGGTCCTCCTCCTCTTATCCCCACACCTCTCCCCCCACCAAAAAACAAGCTGGACCACATTCCCCCCCTCACCCACCGTCTTCCCCTCTCACTACTCATGACTACCCTTCCCCTTCAACCCCAACCACCATGGATTACCCGTCCCTACAAGTGCCCTAAAAAGGTGATGTGGCTTGCTTATGTTCAACTGAGTTTCCCCTCAACTACCGGCCTCAACTATGCTGGAGTGATGTTGCCTGGCCTAAGTTGGAAGGTCGGGCAAGACAGCAGTGGCTGGATTTCAAGTAAGTAATTAGGGGCAGAGCGGCAATCCAACTCAATTGCCACTCCACTGAAATTACAGCACCATGATCTGCAAATGCTTCATCCAGAAATTAGATGCAAAGAGAAAAACAATTTTCACACAATATTCATCATTTAACAAATTAGCAAAATCTTTACCAAGGAGAAAACTGCAAATTTTATAAGATTGCTAGGAAACACAGTCTGGCAAAATTCACAATATTCCTTTTCTGATTAACTTTGTTATGTTTTCAAAGATGACAAACTTTTTTTTAAAATTTAGAGTACCCAATTATTTTTCCAATTAAGGGGCAATTTAGGGTGGCCAATCTACCTACTCTGCACATCTTTGGGTTGTGGGGGTGAAACCCACACAGACACAGGGAGAATGCGCAAACTCCACACAGACAGTGACCCAGGGCCGGGATTCGAACCCGGGTCCTCAGCGCCTTAGGCAGCAATGCTAACCATTGTGCCACCGTGCTGCCCAAAGATGACGAACTTGACTGAAGTGCAGTAACTGGAGACTAGAGGGAGTCTTCTGCAGCTGAGTGAGATGATACGCTTCGAGCATTGCTTCATAAAATTCAACCTACTAAATAATTCTAGGTAAATGGCATGCAACGCAGCATACCTTTAAAACAATATTAAAAAGGAACTACAGTGATGAATGTGCTCAAGTATTTCAAAGTAGAAATTGCCTTGCTCTTTTCTATTTACTGTTCAACAGTTCCCTTAGATCTTTTCAAACTTTTTCCCCCCGGGATCCACTTTTGACAACCAGCCGACTGTTGGGACCCACACCAGCTGACCTTCGCAACCCACGCTGGGCAACCTTCGCGACACAAGCCACGTTCGCTTGGCTTTAACGCGAAAGGGGAGTCTGCTTGGTCCTCAAGATCTCACTCCAATCAGGTTCACAGGAGGAAAGGGCAATGCACATATCAGATAGAGTTCAGCCAGTTCCTTTATGCCATCCTCATTGTTTGAGTACAGAAAAATCCAACCTCACACATGCAAGTCATCATGAAGAACAATAGCAACAAAATGTTTACTTTACTCAACACTCGATACTTCTGGGAGAAGCTACTCCAGAATGCTGACAGCCCCATGGACTATTGGCGTGGGTTTAATGCACTGCTAAAAGTCAGGTACGGCATCTTAATCTTTTCATTCAAAGTCCACTGAAAGTTATTAAAAGACTCTGGGATCTCGATCTCAAAAGGAATTTTTCATGCATCACTTCTTTCAAAATCTGAAACTTCTCTCATTTGCTAGCACTTCCCTGCATATAGCACACATGGGCTTGCATCCTTATTTGCATTGGCACAATTGAAAAACTATACCTCAATAAATCATCTTTACAGTGTATTGTTCCTGAATTGTTTTTTCTTTGTAGGCTGTTCACCAGAGACTCTGGAGATCTGTGAAGATCTAACACTGCCATTATTCTCCCCTGTTGTGGATTCTCCTGAGCAGCTATCTCCAGCAGATTCAGATGGGAGATCCTGGTTAGTTGGTACACCGCCTATTTGTATCTCTGGCCGTCTCTTCATTGCAACAAAACTATCTTCACAGTCCTCTTACCTTGCTTGCTAGCAGCTAAAAAAATGGGAGAAGCTCTCCTCTGTGATTTCGCGACAGAAATATGGACGTACAGGGTGCTTGACGTCAAGCAGGGCACGTGACCTGCTCACTGCAGCCCTTATGGTCTGAAGACTGCGCACAGCCACATTTTGTTCTCATTTAAGAGCCTGTAGCAGTCACCATTCTCAATTTAAATGCCGGTAGTGGCCATTGGATGCTTCTCCCTCGATTGGGACCACCAGAGGAATGCCGTGACTGAGTCGTTCGCGACCTTCCTGATCACCCCCAATCCTCCCCGTAGGTCACGATCCGCATTTTGAAAAACTCTGCCTTAGATTAAGAGATACAGGATGGACTCTAGCCTCTCAGCATAAGCTTGCCTGGTCTACATCCAGCTTTTAGACTTAGTACAATAGTTTTTGTTAGCCTCGCCAGGTGAAAAAACATTAAAAACAGTTCAAGGTTAATTTTGGCACAGTATTTATTAGATTTACTTCTAATGATAGGAAGAAACTTACATGCTCAGCATAAATGACCATAGCCTGTAGCTCTGATGCTAATTCAATGAGAAACCTGGAGCTATTGGCAAAATCCCATATATCACCTTCATTTCCAGTATACAGGAATACTGGTCCAAAGCTCTTGGCCCAGAATTGATCTGCAATATTAAAAAAAAGGATGCATTTTTTTTTAAAAGAGTAATATAGAACAAAGCGCATAATTAAAAAGGGAGAAGCAGAATCGCCCAGTAAAACACATGTGAAAATAAAATGCTTATGCATTCTTTAACCTACATATAAACTGGAAAAATCAGATTGGCAGTAATTGCCCAGATGAAGAGTTCTTAGTATGCTTGAAGTTAGTTTCTTCAAGCAGCACCTTTTGGGACCAGCCAGAGAACAGGTTATTTTAGACTTAGTATTGTGTAATGTGACAGGATTCATGAATAATCTCAGGGTAAAGGTACCCATCGGTAACACAATATGATTCCATTTTACATCCAGTTTGAAAGGGAGAAGAGTGGGTCTAAGTATAGTATTTGGAACTTAAATAAGGGCTTAAATAATGTTCAGCACGAAAGCGGAGCTAGCTGAAGTGAACTAGGATACCAGGCAAATGGATAGATCAATACAGAAGCAGTAGCAGATATGTCAGAGTATATTTCAGAATACTCAGAATAAGTACATTCCTACTATAAAGACAATTTATAAAGGGAGGGCCCACCATCCATGGTTACTGGATTAAGTTAGGGAAAGCATCAATCTTAAGCAAAAAGCATATAACTATAACAAGTTGAGTGGCAGGTCAGATGGTTGGTCAGAACATGCAGAAGGACATGCAGAACTAACACGTTAATCAGAAGAAATAGCAGCATGATAGGAAGCTAACTAGAAATGTAAACTAACTAGAAATGTAGCAAGAGCTTCTACAGGTGTACAAACAGAAAAAGAGTAGGTCAATAAGGTATAGAGGATATAAAAAACATTCCAGTAATGAGGAAAAGAAAATAAAAATCGCTAGCGAAGCGGTACAGAGCAAACAGGTTGACAAGACTCTGGGTCCAGATAGACATCAGTCCAGGGTCTCAGAAGAGGTGGCTAGTGAGGTTGTAGATCCACTGCTGTTAATTTTCCAAAATTCACTAAATTCTGTAAAGGTTTCATCAGATTGTAAAGTCGCAAATATAACCCCTTAAATTCCAGAAGGGAGGCAGAAAACATGAAAATGCTGGCCAGTTAGCTTGATGTCTCTTGTGAGAAAGGTGTGAGAGTTGATCATTATAGTGGTTATAGCTGGGCACTTAGACAAACACAAGGTACTCATGGAAGAACTTTTGTAAAAGGAAAATCATGTTTACTCAATTTACCGAAGTTCTTTGAAGGAATAACATGTGCTGTGGATAAAGGGAAGCCTGTAGATGTACTAGTCTTGGATTTCCAGAAGGTATTTCATAAAATGCCACATCAAAGTTTATTGCTGAAAATAAAATCTCATGCTGTAGGGGGTAACATTTTAGCCTAGGTAGAAGATTGGTTGGTTGGCAGAAAACAGTGAGCATGCACAAGTGGGTCTTTATCTCACTGGCAGGATGTGGCTAGTAGAATTCTGCAGGTGTCTTTGCTGGAGCCTCACAATTTTACAATTTATATCAACAGCTCAGATGAAGGGAGCGAAGGCTTGGTAGCTAAATTTGAGAAGGACGCAAAGACAGATAGGAAAGCATGTTGCGAAGATATCGATGTTTGCAGATGGATGTAGGTAAGCTGAGTGAGAAAAAAATATGGCAGATGGAGTACAGTGTAGCTAAAATGTGAAGTTGCCCACTTTGGCAGGAAGAATAAAAAATATCAAAGTATCACTTACATGGAGAACATCAGCAGAATTCCGAGGTGCAAACAAATTTAGCTGTTTTCGTGCACGAGTCTCAAAAAGTTAATATGCAGGTACAGTGATCAAGAAGGCTAATTGAATGCTCTTCTTTATTACAAGAGGATGTTGTACTTCAGTTATACAGGACATTGGTGAGACCACATCTCAAATATTTATTTAAGGAAGGATATAATGCAGTTCAGAGGAGCTTTACTAGATTGTTACCTGGAATGAGTAGGTTGTCTTCAGAGGATAGATTGAACAGGCTGGGCTTGTTTTAATTGCCGTTTAATTGAGGAGTGACTTAATTGAAGCATACGAGTTCCTGAATGGTCTTGGCAAGGTGGATGTGAAAATCATGATTTTTTTCTAGTGGCCGAATCCAGAACTAGGGGTACTATTTTAAAATTAGGGAATCTCCCTTTTCAGAAAGCGACGCGGAGACATTTTATTCTCTGAGGGTCGTACGACTTTGGAAGTCTGCCTCAGAAAACGTATGCCGCAATTACGTCATTGTCACTGGGTCAAAATCTCTTTCCGACAGCAATTCAAGAAGATGGAGAAGGTGGCTCCCACCATCTTAGACAGCAACTAGGGACCAGCAATAACGGTCTGCCTCGCCAGCAATACCCATATACCGGCGATGAGGTTTTTAAAAAAAAAGTATACTGTTCAATTAAAAGTTTCACAATTTGTTCATATGAGGTGTATTTATAATTGTTCATTTCTAAATGGTTTTCGGAGTATACTGGAAATATTATAAACTAAATAAACTATGGCCAGTAATAGCTTTAAATGTAAAAAGTCATTTTCAAAGGAACTATCATGGACAACAAAATCTACCATTCAAACAAAACAATTGGTATAACTTTCATTGCATTAACACAATTGAAGCACATCAATTCGTTTCATGATATACTTATTTGAAAAAGGTCTAATTCTTCTGTACTGCTATGTCAAAGTTTTGATTGAAAAACAAAATACAATAATTCACTACTGCAGCATAAATGAAATCAATGAACCTATTTATCAAAACAAAAACAGATTGCAAGTGCCTTCTGAGGTGGCAAGAAAACTTGTCAAAATGTCAGTCCCAATTTTGACTTACCAGAGCAATGTTTTTTTTGGAAATATTATTTATTGAGCTTTCATATTTTATATCCAACAAATTACAAATTATTAGAAAAAAAAACACGCAAAAATTAACATGTATATTTACAGGTAAGCATCTTCATAATAACTGTGGCCACCCCCTTTAACCGGCATACATATTTTACATTCCCCAATATGGCCGAGGCACATGTTTATAGGCATTTATTTACAATTTGGTTTTGGGCCTTAGATTGCCATCAGACTGTCGCTTGCGGCTTTGTCCTTCCTTTTTTTTTGGAATAATTTTTATTCAAGTTTTCAACAACAAATCTTATCACAACCCCTCCCCTCCAATACAAAAACAATAAATTAAGAAAAAGAAATAAGTGTAAAACCATGAGAACAAACCCGCATAACGAACCCGTAGCCCTCCCTCCCTCTCCCCCCCCCCCACCCCCCCGGCTACCTTCCCCCCATTCCCGTCCATTTTCCCCTGATTCTTGGCCACCCACTTCCTCTTGTTCGTTGGCCACAAACAGGTCCCGGAACAATTGCATGAATGGCTCCCACATTCTGTGGAAGCCGTCGTCTGACCTTTGGATGGCGAATTTGATTTTCTCCATTTGAAGAGATTCCGAGAGGTCGGACAGCCAGTCTGCAGCTCTGGGTGGTACTGCTGACTGCCAGCCAAACAGGATTCTACGGCGGGCGATCAGGGAGGCAAAGGCAAGCGCGTCCGCCCTCCTCCCCAGGAATAGATCTGGCTGGTCTGAAACCCCGAAGACCGCCACTATCGGGCATGGCTCCACCCTCACCCACACCACTTTGGACATAGCCTCGAAGAAGGCTGCCCAGTACTCCACAGGTCTGGGGCAAGACCAGAACATGTGAGCGTGGTTGGCCGGGCCTCTTTGGCACCGTTCACATCTGTCCTCCACCTCCGGGAAGAACTTACTCATACGGTTTTTTGTTAAGTGGGCTCTATGTACCACTTTTAGTTGCGTCAGGCTGAGCCTTGCGCACGTGGAGGTGGAGTTGACCCTATGCAGTGGTTCGCTCCAGAGTCCCCACCCTATCTCAATCCCCAGGTCATCCTCCCATTTCTTTCTTGTTGCGTCCAGTACGGTGTCGTCCCTTTCTACAGTTCACTTTCTCTAGGATACTTGCGTCCAGTAGGTCTTCCAGTAGTGTCTGTCGTGGCGGTTGTGGGTACATCCTTGTCTCCTTTCGTAAGAAGTTTTTGAGCTGCAGGTACCGTAGCTCGTTCCCCCTGGCTAGCCAAAATTTCTGTCAGTTCGTCCAGTGTTGCGATCCTGCCGTCCGTGTATAGGTCCCTGACTGTCAGTGTCCCTCCGTCCTGCCTCCACCTTTTGAAGGTGGCGTCAGCCAGTGCTGGTGTGAACTTATGGTTGTTGCAGATGGGAGCCTTGTCCAACATTTTGGTCAGGCCAAATTGCTGCCGCAGTTGGTTCCAGGATTGAAGTGTGGCTGTCACCACTGGGCTGCTGGAGTGTTTGTTGGGTGGGGATGGGAGTGCTGCCGTGGCGAGGGCCCGGAGGGAGGTCCCCATGCAGAAGGCCTCCTCCGCAAGCACCCACTCGGCCTCTGGCTCCTGGATCCATCCCCTTACTCGCTCGGCTGTTGCTGCCCAGTGGTAGAATTGTAGGTTTGGGAGGGCTAGGTAGCCCCCCCCCCCCCCCCCCCCCCCCCCCCCGGATTTTGTTTTTTGTAGGAACTTCTTTGGGATCCTAGCATTTTTACCCCCCCATACGAATGCCATGATAAGTTTGTTCAGCGCTTTGAAAAAGGCCTTGGGGATGTAGATCGGAATGGATCTAAACAGGAAGAGGAACCTGGGCAGTACGTTCACTTTGATCGTCTGGACTCTCCCCGCGAGGGAGAGTGGGAGTGTGTTCCATCTTTGTAGGTCCTTTTTTTACTTCCTCCGTCAGACTGGTGAGGTTCCATTTGTGGATCCCTTTCCAATCATGGGCTATTTGGATCCCCAGGTAGCGGAATTTGTGTCGGGCTTATTTGAACGGCAGCCCCTTTAGTGCTGCCCCCCTTCCTCTCCCTCCCTTGCGGGTGTACTAGGAAGATCTCGCTTTTGCTCATGTTGAGTTTGTAGCCCGAGAAGGCTCCAAACTCTTTCAGGAGCGCAATGATTCCGTCCATGCTGCTCTGTGGGTCCGAGATGTAGAGGAGCAGGTCATCTGCATAGAGTGAGACTCTGTGCTCTCTGCCTCCCCTTCGGATCCCCCTCCAATTTTTTGCTGCCCTGAGCGCGATTGCTAGCGGTTCGATTGCTAGTGCGAACAGCAGCGGGGACAGTGGGCATCCTTGTCTGGTGCCCCTGTGCAGCTGGAAGTATTGGAGTTGGCATTGTTGGTCCGTACGCTCGCCATGGGAGCGTTGTATCGGAGCTTTACCCAAGCAGTGAACCCTGTTCCAAGCCCGAACCGCTCCAGTACCTCTATGAGGTATTTCTATTCGACTCTGTCGAAGGCCTTTTTTGCATCCTGGGAGACGCTCACCTCTTGTGTTCTCTCCCCGGAGGGTGTCATTATCACATTCAGCAGTGTCTACCTTTGACGAAGCCCGTCTGGTCCTCTGTGACCACCTCAGGTGCAGTCTTCTAGCCTTTTGGCTAGGATTTTGGCCAGTATTTTGGCGTCTGCGTTCAGCAGAGATATGGGTCTGTATGACCCACATTCCGTTGGGTCTCTGTCTTTCTTAGGTATCAGCGAGATTGAGGACTGTGCTAACGTGGATGGCAGTGTGCCCCTAGCTAGCGAGTCTGTGAACATCTCCTGCAGGTGCGGGGCCAGCGCTGTCGCAAATTTTTTGTCGAAGTCCGCCGGGAATCCGTCCGGTCCTGGCGCCTTCCCCGTCTGCGTGGAGCTAATGTTCTCTCCCAGTGCTAGTGGTGCTTCCAGGTCCTGTTTTCTGCCCTCTCCCACGACTGGTATGTCCAGTCCATCAAGGAACCGGTTCATCCCAGCCTTCCCCGTTGGGGGCTCTGAGGTGTACAGCTCTTGGTAGAAGGCCTTGAAGGTTTTGTTAATCCCCTCTGGTTCTGTTTCCAACGTGCCTCCGGTACCCTTGATTTGCGCAATTTCTCTGGTGGCTGCCTGCTTTCTCAGCTGGTGAGCCAACAGGCGGCTGGCTTTGTCTCCGTGTTCGTACAGGGTCCCGCGCGCCTGGCGGAGTTGGTGCATTGCTTTCCTGGTGGAGAGCAGGTCAAAGTTCCTTTGTAGTTCTTTCCTCTCCGCCAGGAGCTCTACGGTCGGGGTCTCGGAGTATTTACAGTCTACTTCCAGTATGGAGTCGACCAGCTTCTGCCTAGCCACCCTTTCCTCCCTATCTCTTTGCGTTTTGAAGGCAATGATTTCCCCTCTTAGTACGGCCGTAAGCGCTTCCCAGAACGTGGAGGGTGAGACCGCCCCGTTTTGATTGTTCTCCGTGTACTCTGCTATGGCCCGCGCTATCCTTTCGCTGAAGGCCTTGTCAGCTAGTAAGGCACCGTCCAACCTCCATGTGGGGCGCTGGGCCCTTCCCGTCTCCAGCCGCACATCCATGTAGTGTGGAGCGTGGTCTGATATCACAATTGCGGAGTATTCCACTTTGTCTATCCCTGGAAGCACCGTTTTCCCCACCACAAAGAAGGTGTACATGTTGTGTACTGGGGAGAAGAAGGAGAATTCTTTCTCCCCCGGGTGGGCGAACCTCCAGGGGTCCACTGCTCCCATCTGCTCCATAAAGTGACTGAGTTCCCTTGCCAT
Organism: Scyliorhinus canicula; assembly: GCF_902713615.1. NCBI lineage: Eukaryota > Metazoa > Chordata > Chondrichthyes > Carcharhiniformes > Scyliorhinidae > Scyliorhinus > Scyliorhinus canicula. The sequence continues at coordinate 35,169,701 of NC_052166.1, read as the reverse complement.
GCTTGAGGTTTTCCCCGTTTTGGGGTTTGATCTGTCTGTCTTTGGATCCTGTACACAGTTGAAGTGCCCCCCCATGATTGGTCGATGCATCGCTATGTCCGGGATTTCTGCCATGGTCTTTTTGATGAAACTCGTGTCGTCCCAGTTGGGCACGTACACGTTGACTAGAACTACCGGTGCCCCAACCAGGGCTGACCATAACATACCACCCCCCTGGGTCTGTGACCGTCTTTGTAGCGCTAAACATTGTTCTCTTGCCGATCAGGATCGCCACCCCCCTGGCCCTTGTCCCATAGCAGGAATGGTAGGTTTGTCCCACCCAGCCCTTTCTTAACCGCAGTTGGTCCTGCTCCCTCAGGTGCGTCTCTTGGAGGAAGACTATGTCGGCCCTCATGTTTCTGAGGTGGGTGAGACTCTAGATCTCTTCACTGGACCGTTAAGTCCCCTTACGTTCCAGGTGATTATCCTGGTGGGGGGCTTCTGTTACCAGAGCAATGTTGCTGAACATTTAGCGACCCAATCTTTGGGGAGTCTTTCTCTGATGAAAGAAGGCTCCACAGCTTGTCAGTTCAACAACAGAACAAGAACAAAGAACAGTGCAGCACAGGAACAGGTCCTTGGGCCCTCCAAGCCTGCGCCGATCACATGTTCTATCTAGATCAACCACCTATATCCTTCTATACCCCATGTGTTGTGTGTCTATCCAGATAAGTCTTAAAAGTCATTAACAGATCTGCCTCAACCACCTCACTTGGCAGTGCATTCCAGGCCACCACGACCCTGTGTAAAATACTTCCCCTGCACATCTCCACTGTACCTATCCCCTCTCACCTTGAACTTGTGCCGTCTTGTAATTGTCATTTCTGCCCTGGGAAAAAGCCTCCAACTGTCCACCCTATCAATACCCCTCATAATTGTATAAACTTCTATCAGGTCGCCCCTCAGCCTCCATCTCTCCAGGGAGAACAATCCCAGTTTATTCAATCTCTCGTCATAGCTAATACCTCTTAACAAGCAACATCCTGGTAAACGTTTTCTGTACTCTCTCCAAAGCCTCCACGTCCTTCTGGTAGTGTGGCGACCAGAATTGGAGACAGTATTCCAAATGTGGCCTAACCAAGGTTCTAAACTGTAACATAATTTGCTAGCTTTTGTACTCGATACCCCATCTGATGAAGGCAAGCATGTCATATGGTTTCTTTACCACTATTTCCACCTGTGCTCTCCAGATTCTCTTTTAGAGAACTGTGCACCTGCACGCCCAGATCTCTCTGTGCGTCTATGGTCCTGATGGTTCTGCCATTTAACAATTTCTGCCATAACCAGAAATAACACCACTTAAGCTTCAAACAGAAATATACAGTGTACACCTTTGTGCCACTAAACAGATCTCAGGTGACTGACAGATAACTGCCTCTCAGCAATTAAGGTGGGGCAGATTCAGCCAATCAGACACTGAGCTACACACTGCACTTTTAACTGAAAAACAGCAGAATTAGACTTACCACTTACCTTTCCGGATTACCTCACTGCACCAAATTACCAAATTCCAATTCCACCTCTGGATGTCTCTCACTCATAGAACATAGAACAGTACATAGAACAGTACAGCACAGAACAGGCCCTTCGGCCCTCAATGTTGTGCCGAGCCATGATCACCCTACTCAAACCCACCCTATACCCGTAACCCAACAACCCCCCCCTTAACCTTACTTTTATTCGGACACTACGGGCAATTTAGCATGGCCAATCCACCTAACCCGCACATCTTTGGACTGTGGGAGGAAACCGGAGCACCTGGAGGAAACCCACGCACACAGGGGGAGGACGTGCAGACTCCACACAGACAGTGACCCAGCCGGGAATCGAACCTGGGACCCTGGAGCTGTGAAGCATTTATGCTAACCACCATGCTACCCTGCTGCCCCTATCATAGGATAGGAGAAATCAAAAAAGGTGATTGGATGGGAATGTTGCTGGCAAGGCAGCATTTGTTGCCCGTTCCAAACTGCCCTCGAAGTGTTGGTGGTGGGTTACCTTCTTGAACTAGCGTAATCCATCTGACATTGGTACAGCAAAGTGCAATGAGGGAGGTCCAAGATATTGACACAATGACAGTGCAGGTACAGCAAACATTTCCAAGTCAGCATGCTGTATGGCTTGGAACGGAACTTGCAGATGGTGATGTTCCCTTGTACCTGCTGCCCTTATAATTTTAGATGGTGAAAGTCATGGGTTGAGAAGGTACTGCTGAAGGAGTTGTGACGAGTTTCTGCAGTGCGTCTGGCTCACACTGCTACCACTGTGTGAGGATGAAGGTAGTGAAATTTAAAGTTAGTGGATAGGGTGCCAGTCAGCCAGGCTGCTTTGTCGTAGATGTTGTCAAGTTTGGCAGGGTTTGCTCGAGGCACAGACATCATAGAATCACTACAGTGCAGAAGAAGGAAATTCAGCCCATCAAGTCTGCTCCGACCCTCCAAGAGCACCCTACTTAGACCCACACTCCACAATATCACCATAGCCCAGTTACCCCACCTAACCTTTTGGACACCAAGGGGCAATTTAGCATAGCTAATGTACCTAACCTGCTCATCTTTGGGCTGTGGGAGGAAATCCACACAAACACAGTGCACCTGGAGGAAACCAACATAGATACAGGGAGAATGTGCGAAGTCCACAGTCATCCGAGGTCGGAATCATATCCGGGTTCCTGATGTTGTGAGGCAGCAGTGCTAATCACTGTGCCGCCCATCCAGGCAAGTGGAGTGTATTTCATCACACTCGAGATTTGAGCCTTACGGCCAGCCTTTGGGAGACAGGAAATGAGCTGTGTGCCAAGAGTTTCTGGCCTTAGAACTTCTCTCATAGCCTCAGTATTTATATGGCAGGTCTAGTTAAGTATTAGGTCAACTGTAACCCTCAGGCTGTTGATTATGGTGGATTCAACAATGTTTGGGCAGCATTGTAGCACAAGTGGATAGCACTGTGGCTTCACAGTGCCAGGGTCCCAAGTTTGATTCCCTGCTGGGCCACTGTCTGTGCAGAGTCCGCACGTTCTCCCCCTGTCTGCGTGGGTTTCCTCTAGGTGCTCCGGTTTCCTCCCACAGTCCAAAGGTGTGCAGATTAGGTGGACTGGCCATGATAAATTGCCCTTAGTAACCAAAAAGGTTAGCAGGGGTTGTTGGGTTATGGGGATAGGGTGGAAGTGAGGGCTTAATTGGGTCGGTGCAGACTCAATGGGCCGAATGGCCTCTTCTGCACTGTATGTTCTATGTTAATGCCACTGAATGCAATGGGGAGATGGTTAGATTCTCTCTTGTGATGTTCATTGTATGGCACTTGTGTGGCATGAATGTCACTTGTCATTTATCAGCCCAAGCTTGAATTTTGTCCAGGTCTTGCCACACATGGACACAGACTGCTTCAGTATCTTGGAAATAAAGCTATTTGGATTGAGATCTCTGAATCTAACAACACACTTACACTCGGCTTGATCAACTGGCAACAGCTATCTAGGATACGGATCTGATATAGTGACGACAATTCAAAATGTTTTAAAATTTGAAACGGTGAAGAAAACAATAATACGTATAAATACAAAAATGATCAAAAAGGCAGAAACACAATTTTACTGACAGAACAAAAAGTTTCCGAATAAGCTGAATTTTCATCGGTGTGTGAAGGTATGTTTCGGTGCATGGATGACCACATTTAGCTTTTCTTTGGAGGGAATCCAATTTTCTTCCTCATTGCAGACTCCACTCAGTTTTCCTCTGGCTTTCTTGTAGGTCAGTAATGTGCAGCCTCCACTGAGGTTGAGTTCACCAGCTTAAAAAGCATGCCAGGTTTGATAGTTTGTAAAGAAAATGGATAGCCTGCTGAGGAATGTGGAACATTCTGAAATCGGAACATTCTGAAATGTAAGTGTGAAATATTTTCAAATGTCACTACCAGGCGTTGTATTTCAATGTTTTTAATGCTGTGGTTCATTTTGGGAAAAGTCTTTGAAAGACAAATTGATAGTTACATTGACCAGCTTTTTTTTTTTTGCAGCATGCATTACAGTACATTTCCAGTGGAGAAAGTAACAATGCAGTGAAAAATACTACACAATGTCCTGTCAGGTTGTGTTTATTTTCTACTGTGATTGGCTCTGGGTGATAAAAAAAAAACTGGTTTAGACAGTTGGAAAGTGTCGTATTCCATTACATTGCCTATTCCATTACATTGAATGACAGGCATTCTGTTTGAGCACTTTTCCTTCCCAGAGTGCAGTCAATGGTTTGGACAGCCATTATCAATGCTTGACTGAGTTTCAAGTGTTGTACTCGCCTGACAATGAATGACAGTTTCAAGAAGCTGTTATAGGTTTCTAGTGTATTGCCACAAATTAATAGAAATAAAAGTATTTCAAGGATTTTTTCACATGGCAAAATATTTTTTTTTAAATGAATCAATGATATGAAGCCTTTATTTGGTGTGAGGGCGACTAGGGGCTTTTCACAGTAACTTCATTTGAAGCCTACTCGTGACAATAAGCGATTTTCATTTAATTTCATTTCACACACACACACCAAGGAATGTAAAATATGGTTAGAGTGTGTACTTTGCAAGCCATGAAAACGTGATTGGGCCAGTGGAAGATTCTGCACAATATTTCAACTGAAGGAGTGAGAGTTTCAATTGAGAGAGAGTACAAGCAAAAAATATTATACACAAAGAAACTATGTCTGTTGTATTCGCTGAGCAGTGAGTTCAAGCCACAGATGCAATGTTTCAAGCCCAACTGTTGCTGAAGCAGATGATACCTTTTCTGTTGGCAGTGGAATTATGTTTAAAAGGTTTAAGCACAATAAACCACATCAATTTATTTTTCAATATAAGCAGCATTGAAACTGGCTTCAATGCAAGGACATTTGTATTGCTGTTGATTTTAATGGGGAACATAATAGGATAATTAACATCACTATTCTCAGCACCGAGGAAAATATGTCATGCAATCAGTAATTGCATAAGTCACTTATTCCATAACTCCTTCCTTCATTTGCAAGTGCCTTTATCCATAGAAACACCTCTATGGGGCAAAGTACCCAAGAAAATCTGGCCTATTGTTAATATAAAGAGGATGAGACTCCAAATAAATTTCACCACTGTCTTTTATAATATTCAGAAACCATGGCCTTATCATTTCAGTTTCCTTTAAAAGATGATCTAAATTAAGTTCCTGGGATGCAGAACATTTGAAAAATGACTTAATCCAAAATACGTTAACCACATAATAAGCCAGATCATACAAATCTAGTTTAGGAATATGCCAACTCCCTAAATTAATAGTGTGTTGTTACAAATAGCCGATGCATGTTGATTCCCTTAGTCCCCAACCAGCATGTTGTGGGGGAAGTACTAAACAAATTACATAGCATTTACAGTGTAGGAGGAGGCCATTCGGCCCATCGAGTCTGCACCGGCTCCTGGAAAGAGCACCCTACCCAAGGTTAACACCTCCACCCTATCCCCGTGACCCAGTAACCCCACCCAACACTAAGAGCGATTTTGGACACTAGGGGCAATTTATCATGGCCAATCCACCTAACCTGCACATCTTTGGACTGTGGGAGAAAACCGGAGCACCCGGAGGAAACCCACGCACACACAGGGAGGATGTGCAGACTCCGCACAGACAGTGACCCAAGCCGGAATCGAACCTGGGACTCTGGAGCTGTGAAGCGATTGTGCTATCCACAATGCTACCGTGCTGCCCATTCAACGTGTCATCAGTGAATGGTGTTAAACGATAAAAAGAGGTCACTTATGTTCCTATAATCCTCTTCTGACTAATACAAAAGGTACTGAAGTGAAGGTCTACAAGTTGGTCAACTGTGCCCAACTCCATGCTACACAGCTAGACCAGAGGGAAAATAAATCAGTGATATACCTTCATTAAACTCCATGCAATTAGGGTTGTGCACCATTAGTCACATCTCTTAATACAAATAAATTCTGAATATTGCTTTGACAAGGGATTTGTGGAGAAAGGTTGAATATTCAGAGTGTCACATCGGTTTTCAAAGCCAAACCACACGTGACGATTTGCGCAGACGCCAAGCGGTCAGATACAAGTGTTAATTACTGGTATAAAATGCAGAGATGAAGCGCCAATTAGGAGTCATTACTCAGGGTTACTACGCCACTGGGGAACAAGGGGCAGGGGAGGGTTACCAAAAATGTGCGTGTTTAAGAAAGCTTGTTTTTCTTTGTTTCTTTTCTATATCTGAATTTGTATCAACTACGTTTTGCAATAAACTCAATCTTAACCTATCACTGGACTTCGACTGTTATTCGAAAATAAGAGATCCTACAACTTGGCACTTCGAGCAGAGTCGCTGGAGGATTTAAAGAACCAAGATGTAGACATCGGACCGATATCAGTCCCCAGAGGTAAGGACACCTCTTTATTCTAAGAAGTCCTCGGCCGTTGTTCAGACTCGGTAATCCTCTTACGCGACCTCTAACCCTTCCGATCTGGTAGAACATAGAACAGTACAGCACAGAACAGGCCCTTCGGCCCTCGATGTTGTGCCGAGCCATGATCACCCTACTCAAACCCACGTATCCACCCTATACCCGTAACCCAACAACCCCCCCTTTACCTTACTTTTCAGGACACTACGGGCAATTTAGCATGGCCAATCCACCTAACCCGCACATCTTTGGACTGTGGGAGGAAACCGGAGCACCCGGAGGAAACCCACGCACACACGGGGAGGACGTGCAGACTCCGCACAGACAGTGACCCAGCCGGGAATCGAACCTGGGACCCTGGAGCTGTGAAGCATTTATGCTAACCACCATGCTACCGTGCTGCCCACGGTAGTTGGCTCAAGCCTCTAACTGATGTCTGAAATTCAGCAGTATAAAATATAGATATATACGGACTGGCTAAAACGCCCCACGGCTTGAGATCCCTAATAAGAATCAGCATTATGGCAGAGGAAAAGAACAAAGTTGCCTACCACCACCAAAGGCAGGCAGGCCCTGCTGGACGTCTCGGAAGGCAAGATCCTTCGGCAATGAAAATAAATTATAGAGCAGCAATTTGACTTATCCAAAACCTATACCGAGATTGAACAAAAATATGGTGCCTCCAAGGGACAATAGTCCTTGGAAGATATGAGAAGGGTCTGGGGAAAATGACCTATATGAAAGAAAAGGAACCAACCAAATTGTCCCTAGTCATCATGGGCCAGGTCTGACAGTGAAACGGCATTATGAGTCACTCCCAACCTGATCACGCTCTGATCAATGCGAAGGACCAACTGAAGAAAGTCTGCGAACAGTTGAGAAAGAAAAAAATTAAATCGGAAAAGTTAGAAGTGGAGCTTGGGTCAGAAAACAAAGAATTCAAGAAACAACTACATGAAGAACCAATAACACTACCAAAAACACTACCATCGGCACCCGATGTGTCCCCCAAGACTAAGTTGCACCCATGCCTGGTGAAAATAGAAAAGGAACAGCGAAAAGCACAGTTCCACGAAGCTGGTCAAGAAACCGATTCTGAGACGTCTCGCAACTCAAGCGGAGAAAGTAATACTGAGGAGAATCTCCCCAAGCCGTGGCTCGTCCCTTTGAAGAAAAATTGGGTTAAGATTAAATCCGAAGAAACTACTGTTGAATATGGTAAGAAAACAATCAGATCTAAATACACCAACACTTTCACCACGTCCCAGCAGACCCAAACAAAACTGATAAATGGTCTAAAGAATTACTGCAGTCAGTGTTATATGAGCATACCCATAGTGCTGTTAGGGAAGGGAGTTCCAGGATTTTGGCCCAGCAAGAGAAGGAATGATGATATAATTTACAAGTCAGGATGGTGAATGGTTTGAATGGGAACTTCTAGGTTGTGGTGTTCCCATGTGTCTGCTTCTCTTGCCCTTCTCTAGGTGGTAGCAGTCATGGGTTTGGAAAATGCTGTCTCAGAAGCCTTGGTAGTTCCTGCAGTGCATTTGTATATGTTACGTACTGCTGCCATTTCTTATTATTCCATAGTATAAAGTCTGGAGAATTTAAACTGTTCTGAATGTCACTGACTTATATATATGCGCGTATATTCCAATGCCTCTCTCCCCGACAACTCAGAACAAATTGGGAATGCTTCCTCTTGCAATACAAATTCAGCTAGTCCAAAATAGAAATCGTCCACCTGAAAAGAAACCTCAAAATATTCAGCAATACAATATCATGCAGATTGCAACAGCAACTCGAAGCCCCGAGCACAGTAATCATGGAGAAAATCAACACTCAGGTTCTCTGCCAAGCCACACAGCATCTTTACTTGGACATACAGCAACAGTTATAGATTCCCTAAACAGAATTCCAACAGTGCAGAAGGAGGCCACCCAGCCCATCGAGTCTGCACCGACCCTCTGAAGAGTATTCCATAGGGCGGCACAGTGATGCAGTGGTTACCACTGCTGCCTCACAGCACAAAGGACCTGGGTTCTATCCCGGCCCCAGGCCACCGTCCTTGTGGAGTTTGCATATTCTGCCAGTGTCTGCGTGGATCTCATCCCCACAACCCAAAGATGTGCAGTGTAGGTGGATTGGCCACACTAAGTTGCCCCTTAATTGAAAAAAAAAAGAATTGGGTACACTAAATTTTTTAACATAATTAATTAAAAAATTGAAAGAGCACTCCACCTAGGTCCACTACCCCCAGCAACCCCACCCAACCTCTGGTTGCCACTACGAGGCAATTTAGTATTGCCAATGCACCTAATCTGCACATCTTTGGGCTGTGGGAGGAAACCAGAACACGCGGAGGAAATTCACGCAGACAGGGAGAGAAGTGAAAACTCCACACAGTCACCCAAGGCCGGAATTGAACCCAGGTCTCTGGTGTCGTGAGCCAGCAGTGCTAACCACCGCACCACCCTTCACTGTCGCTAGGTTAAAAGGAGGGGGGGAGGGGGAGGAGGGGGGGGAGGAGGGGGGGGGGAGGGGGAGGGGGAGGGGGGGGGGAGGGGGAGTCCCCTATTCGGAGTGTCTCTGTGGGGGTCCTCCAAATCCAGGGAGTCTCGGGAGCTGTTCCACTATTCAGGAAATCTCCCTATCCAGGTCAAAGGAGCGTCCCCCTATTCAGGTGGAACCCAGAAAATCCAGAGGTGGGTTGGCTGAATCGAGATGCAAGTGGGGGCTGCTATGATTCAAGGGGGGGTTGAGGGGGCTGCTTTGCGATGTGCGGGGAGTGGGGGGGTAGCCAGCCACCGGACCTCGCTATCGGGCCGACCAAGATTCCCTTGTATTTCCCGCCATGCATAAACTTGCATGGCGAGGGATACTGAATGACTTCCTGATTTGTGTCCCCAGTGGGTGTACAAATAATTTCCAAATCACCTCTGGTGGGAGAACATAGGGCTGGATTCTCAGATTTTTGATGCTTTGTCCGGAGGATCCGTGGCATTTTACATTAGAAAAAACGGCGCCACTCCAGTACCAATCCTCCGGCCAGCGAGGGGCTAGCAGCCATGGCATGTAAAATGCCAGGCCTGCACGAAATAAATGGCCGGAGAATTGCTGGGTCCGTGGCCGCGCATACGTACGGCGACAACCTGCAATGGTCGCGCCATACAGCATGGCCGTGCACAGACCCGACCTGCCAGATAGCGGCCCCCCCCCCCCCGAACACCCCTACCAGCCCTCGCCGAAGCCCTCCCCCCTCCCAGCAGCATAGCTCCCACCCAACTGTGGAGGCGCTGGACACAGTCCTCAGCCAGCATGCCGGGTTTCCGACTGCTGAGACCACACGTCAACCACACGGTTGGGAACCCGGCCCATCGGGGGCGGAGCATTGGGGGAGGGCCTTGAGCTCCCCCCTTTAATTTGGGAGTCTCTACGTGAGGTGAAGACACAGTTTTGAAGGGGGCGGAACATGCGCAACCGGCATAAAACAGGGACGGGTCCCGATTCGGTTGTAAAACTGGATTCTCCACTCAATCACCGATTATGAAATTGCCTTCGGGAAGCGGAAAATTCTGCCCATAGTCTCTCAAACGGATATGTTGAACTTAGTTGCCATGATAGGGTTTGGATCAAAAGCAAAGATACTCACTGGAGCTGTGCGCAAGGTAAGACAAACAACTAGATTTCCCACTAAAGATCGGGTAAAGTCCACTAGGTTAGCGTCAGTGTAAGTCAATGACCTCCTGTGCTAAAAGTCAAATGCAGTCAGTTCAGTTCATATTCGTTTACGTCAAGAACTTCCCACGCTAAAGGTTAATGTGGTTCAAAACAGTGTTAATTTTGGGGGTTAACAGATAAAGGATATTCAACCTGTACCTAGAATTATCACAAACCAAAGAGTTACAAACCAAAGAGTCAAAATATAACTGACAACACTGCCCTTCACAGTGGTAATGAAGGATCACCTGGCAGTATACTTTCATTCAGCCATTAATTTTTGCTTTCTATTTTTCCCTGAATATGTTAACTGGCAAGTTGGCCAGGTGGCTATTTTCCTTTTGAGGGCCTAAGACAATGTCAATTGGTTATTCAGCAGAGGAAACATCACAGCCAAGCTGATTTCAATTACATTTGTACCCATACAAGGTAGATAAGTGAGTAACTAGATAATGGAAGTAGCAAGAACTTTGCCTGAATGTATATTCCCCATGATACTGGAGCACTAATGCCACTCCCAGTATCCATATCAAAGACAGATGAAAGTGGTGAATAAAAGATTGACAAAGGATGTTACTAGAATGGAGGAGATATAATCAGAAGATTGAACAGGCTGGGCTTCTTTTCTCCAAAAGAGAAGGCCAATCGGTGATCTTTAACATTAGAAAAAGGCTAAATGTTAGATGTAGTGATACTTCCACTTGTGGGACAATCTGATACTAGAGACCATAAACATGGTAATCACCAAAAATATCCACGAGGGTCTTCTGGGAAAGGTTAGAATGTGGAACTTGCTTCCAGAAATTGGGAGCACATAGAATGATGTGTTTCAGGGGGATCAAGATAAGGAATTGAGGATGAAATGAATAGAGGGATATGTTGAGCAAATGAGATGAAGTAGAGGACATTTGGCTGGAGGACGAAAGCTGTTGGACCTGCACTGATTGTCCCCTTCTCCCCGCCCTGTCAAATATGTCTGAAATCAGCTAATTTAGTGCCAAGCAAACTTAGCCTAGTTTATGATATTATCACACTGGTTGATGCATTTAACCATTAAAATCACTCAAAGCCACATACTGCAACAGCATTCGACCATCAATACCACAATGAAAACTTCAAAGAAAAACCACTCCCTTACCAGTTAAAAGATATCTTTGGCGGTAGAGTTTTGATGGGAGGTGAAACTGAAGTGGTCTACAAGCTGATTAAAATACAATTCCTTGAAATATGGTTCTGGAACCGTTACTTTAGTCACAAGTTCCGTGACACTGAATCCTTTGTCACTGACATTAAGGATTGCTTCACCCATTTCAGATTCATTATCATTGACAGCAGCATTTATGTCTTCGGTGCTGGTGAAACTGAATTTGGTGTTATTGGATTGGGTACTAGAGGCAGTGTCTGTATCCGTGATGCTGATCTCTGGGACTTTGGAGCCAGCATCTGTATCTGTGATAATAACTTCTGGGGCTCCGGTGGCAATGTTTGCATCTGTGACAATAACATCTGGGACACTGGCAACAGCGTCTGCATCTGTGCTAATCACATCTGGAAATTTGGCAACAGTGTCTTTATCTGTGACAATCACACCTGGAACTTCGGCGCTGGAGTCTTTATCCGTGACAATCACGTCTGGGACTTTGGTGACAGTGTCTTTTTCTGTGACAATCACGTCTGGGACTTTGGTGACAGTGTCTTTTTCTGTGACAATCACATCTGGGACTTTGGTGACAGTGTCTTTATCTGCAACAGGCACGTTCAGGGCTTTTGTGACAGTGTCTTTCTCTGTGACAATCACATCCGGGACTTTGGTGACAGTGTCTGCATCTGTGACATTCACGTCTGGGACTTCGGTGACAGTCACATCTTGGAGTTTAGTGACAGTGTCCTTATCTGTGACAATCACATCTGGGACTTTGGTGACAGTGTCCTTATCTGTGACAATCACATCTGGGACTTTGGTAACCGTATCTTTGTCCGTGACAATCACGTTTGGGACTTTGGTGGCCTTGTTGCCGAGTGCGTTAGTGGCATTTATGGAATTTTTGACAGTGATGCTTCGGGTATCAGTGAGCGTTTCTGCATCCTTGGTGCTAATGCCCGAGACACTGGTATTGGTTCCCGCACCCTGGGCGTTGTTGCCAATAATCTGCATGTCCACTGGAAGCACATGCTCCTCCAGAAGAGCGGTCGAGTCGGGTCCCACTCCCTTGATCACAAGGAACACTTGTGCGGGGCCGCTGCCAACGTTACCTTCGGGTAACAAGAAGACAGGCTTGGTGGTGGGCATCGGTCCAGCGGCTTTCTGCTTTCGGGCTGGTGGTTCGGGTTTGGGTTTCTCCGGCTCCCCTTCCTCCAGGGGCTTAGGATGCTTCCTCTTCTTGGACGCGCCCGCCTTCTGCCCTTTGGGACTTTGCGATTGCTCGGACAGGGTCAGGATCGGTAGCCAGGGCGGAACCTCCTCCAGCAGCACCGCCTGGTCGACCAGCAGCGGGGTCGGGGAGCTGTGCTGGGTGTCGGCGGGGCTGGGTTCGGGCAGCTGCATCACGATGGTCTCCTCCATCAGGGCGGGCGGCTGCGAGGTGGTGGTCGTCGTCTCCGGGGGGCCCGAGGATATCTTAATGAGGAACGGGTGCCAGGCCGACTCTGTGGGGCCCGACGCCGTCCCGGTGCCGTTCTCCGGCGTCTCCTCCATGTCGATCTCGATTTTGAGCGGCTTCCCCAGCGCCGGCGTCGTGGTGCGGTCCCTTTCCCCCTCCCGCTTCTCCTCCTCCTCCTCCAGCTCGATGAGCAGCGACCGCGTGGCGCTGTCCGCCTCGGGGCTGGGGCTCGGCCTGCGCGGCACCACCCGCTGGCCGGACGGCGCGGTGAGCCACAGCACCAAGAGCAAACCCAACGGCCCGCTCCACTTCATGGCCCCCGGCGCCATTCCCAGAGCGGCCGGCGCGTGACACCCCGCCGCGTGACCAACCGTCACGCCCATTGTTGTGAGGCTTTTGGAACGCGGCCCGCGCACCCCTACCGCGGCTGCGCGGCGCAGGGATCGGTCACCGCCGCCGGGTACAATGGGCATGACGGTTGGCGACGCCGCTCAGACTCGAGATCGACGTGGAGGAGACGCCGGAGAACGGCAACGGGACCCCACAGAGTCGGCCTGGCACCCCTTCCTCATTAAGATATCCTCGGGGCCCCCCGGAGACGACCACCACCTCGCAGCCGCCCGCCCTGATGGAGGAGACCAGCGTGATGCAGCTGCCCGAGCCCAGCCCCGCCGACACCCAGCACAGCTCCCCGACCCCTCTGCTGGTCGACCAGGCGGTGCTGTTGGAGGAGGTTCCGCCCTGGCTACCGATCCTGACAAAGTCCCAAAGGGCAGAAGCCGGGCGCGCCCAAGAAGAGGAAGCTTTTGGCCGGCTTTACCCTTCCCGGATTGTTCCGCGAATGGCCGGAGCCGCAAATACATGTTGGTGATCACGCAGATTTACCAGGATAACTGAAGGAAATGAGCTGGGTAGTCAAACCCTTCAACGATTTGCTGCATTGTTCACCCCCTCCCACAACAGGGCAACACGAGGCAAAGAGTGGGGATAAAGGGGTCCTTTTCAGATTGGCTGCCTGTGACTAGTGGTTTTCCCCAGGGGTCAAAGTTGGGAAGATATACATTAACGATCTGCAAGAAGGAACTGAGGGGATTGTTGCTAAGTTTGCAGATGTTACAAAGGTATGCAGAGGGGCAGGTAGTGTTGAGGAAGCCAGGATGTGCAGAAACATCTGGACAGGCTAGGAGAGTGGGCCGAGAAGTGGCAGATGGAATATAATGTGGAAAAATGTGAGGTTAAGCACTTTGGGAGGAGGAATAGAGGCACAGACTATTTTCTAAATGGGAAAAGGCTTTGGAGATAAGAAGCACAAAGGGACATTCAAGAGTCCTAGTTCGGGATTCTCTTGAGGTTGACGTGCAGGTTCAGTTGGCAGTTATGAAGGCAAATGCAGTGTTAGCATTCATTTCAAGAGGGCTAGAATACAAGAGCAGGGATGTACTGCTGAGGATGTATCAGGCTCTGATCAGACCCCATTTGGAATATTGTGAGTAGTTTTGGGTCCTGTATCTAAGGAAGGATGTGCTGGGGGGGGGGGGGGGGGGGCGGGTGCCGGAATCCAGAGGAGGTTCAGTAGAATTATCGTGGGAATGAAGAGCTTGTGATATGAGGAGAGGTTGACTTCAGAAGGATGAGGGGGATCTCATTGAAATCTACAGAATACTGTGATGGCCAGATAGACTGGACACGGCGAAGATGTTTCACTAGTAGTAGAGACTAAAACCTGAAGACACAGACTCCGACTGAAGGGACAATCCATTAAACCTGAGATGAGGAGGAATTTCTTCAGCCGAAGGGTGGTGAATCTGTGGAATTCTTTGCTGTGGAGGCCAAGTCATTGAGTGTCTTTCAGACAGGTTCTTGATTAATAAGGCGATTAGGAGTTACGGGGAGACAGTAAGAGAATGGGGATGAAAAACATATCGGCCACGATTGAATGGCGGAGCAGACTCGATGAGTCGAATGGCCTAATTCTGCTTCTACATCTTATGATCTATGGTCTTAGTTCCCTGCCCCGCAACAGTACATTTACCCTCTCCCAACAATGCAACTCCCTCCCCCAACAGTGCATCCCCCTCCCCATTACATTGCATTCACCCTCCCCACTACAGTGCACCGCCTCCTACCAACAATGCACCCCCCCCCCCCCCCCCCCCCCCGGAGAGAGTGCACATTTCCCCCCTCTCTCCCCAACAGTGCTCCTCATCTCCACCAAAAATAACAGCAGATTGTGTTTCTCCAAACACTTCTTTGATCATTGCTTCCGCATTGATGAGGACTGGTGAAAAATAACATCCTTATCAAGCCCCTTTTCCAATTACACATGGTTACAACTCCCCTTTGGCTACTCAATGATGGTGTTTGTACCATGTTCAGAGATTTTATGAGTTGTCTATATCTGCAGTCTAATCCAATGCCTTTCTGCACTGCCGAGAGCTTAATCCGGTCAGCATGATTGAATGCATTTTCAAAATCTGCAAAATAAACAACATTCCTGTCCAAACTCTAAACTGTGTTCACTTATTAATCTAACAATGGCAATTGCTTCTCTTGTCCCTCTTCTTCCCTGGAAACAAACTTGTCATCTCCAGTGTAGTTCTGTGCCTTCCTATTAACTCTTTAAATCTCAACACAACCTTTGATGCATGGACAATCAGAATTATGAAAAATTCAGAACATCGGGATGCCATTGCCTTCTGCCAAAGCTGATTGTTATTGTCTCATAATGTCCCCTGGGCAAGGCCTGGATAGATGGACGTGGAAAGGATGATTCCACTTGTAGGAAAAATTGGAACTAGAGGACACAATCTCAGACTGAAGGCATGGCCCTATAAAACTGAGATGAGGAGGAATTTCTTCAGCCTGAGGGTGGTGAATCTGTGGAACTCTGCCGCAGAAGGCTGTGGAGGCCAAATCACTGATTGTCTATAAGATAGAGATAGATAGGTTGTTGATTAATAAGGGGATCGGGGGTTATGGGGAGAAGACAGGAGACTGGGGATGACAAAATATCAACTATAATTGAATGGCGGAGCAGACTTGATGGGCCGAGTTGCCTAATTCTGCTCCTATGAATTATGTGCATTCTCCTGTTAAGTAAATAGCTTAGTAAACATTGATGCAGAATAATTCCCATGTTGTATTTCACCTAGTACCACCGCTTTTCCAATCTTTTTCGCATTTATTGATGCTCTTAACTCACTCTAGTATTTCTGGCCTGATGCACTATCAATTACAACGAGACGAGAGTATAGAGTAATCGAGGCTTTACTAAGCAGAGATGTGTTGCCTCCAGCAGCTGCTGCCGAAATGGCTGCAGCTCGGTGAGCACACACATTTATACTCTGCCCACTGGGCGGAGCCAGCAGGCAGGGTTCTACCCCCGTACCTGTAGTACAGGAGGCTTACCGTATTACTTCTCATATACATAATATATACAAACAGTGGTAACTACCACATTCACTCCCTGTTTTTAAAAAAAAGTCCAGCGGGGGTGGAGGAAAAATCATTTACATGTATGTGAGCATTTTTAAAGTGTACATTTTGGGGAAAGTTCACAAATTTAGCCGGTCGGGTGCCTTGATCCTCCGTTGTGAGCTCCGCAGTCCCGGTGGCAATGCAGGCGCCGGCTCGGTCGCCGGTGACTCTGGGAGCGTGTAGTCCTCATCTTCAAGCCTGGGGAGGACGGATCGTCCTGGGGCAGGGTCTGTGGTGAGGTGCGCTGGGGGGATGGGTGGTGCCGGGACAGTTGGGGGGGGGGGGGGGGGTAACGGAACCCGCTGGTGCCAGGTCCCTCAGGGAGACTGTGTCTTGGCGGCCGTCAGGATACGTCACGTAGGCGTACTGCGGGTTTGCATGGAGTAGCTGTACCCTCTCGACCAACGGCTCCGCCTTGTGGAGCCACACGCGCTTGCAGAGGAGAACGGGTCCTGGAGCTGCCAGCCACATTGGGAGTGAAACCTCGGAGGTGGACTTCCTAGGGAAGGCAAGGAAACGTTCATGGGGGGTTCTGTTAGTTGCAGTGTTTCGGTTCGTGGAGGGGGGCCCTTTGAAATCCATGCTGAGGCGTTCAAAGCGACGGGTGGCTTCCAATGAGGTGCGCTCGATCTGGCCAGTAGAAGTACGGTTTGCATTCCGCGCAGACCTGGCAGTCTTTGGTGACTGCCCTGACTTCCGCAATGGAGTAGGGTAGGTTGCGGGCCTATATGAAGTGGAAGAACCGGGTGACCCCTGAGTGACAAGAGACCATCGTGTAGGGCCCGGAGTCGGTCCACTTGTGCGCTGGCAACACCAACACCAGCCGCAGCTCGCCTCCATCACGCTCGATCAGTCCCAGCCGCACAACCTCGCAACCGCGTCGACGACGGTAAAGGTGATGGATACAAGACATCCTGCCTTCTTGACTCCGGGAGCTTACCAGGGCGATACAAAAACTCTTAATTATAGGTGGAGAGCTCGATCCTCCACCTCAAGGTTTTATCATTTTTGATCTTGCCGGGCTGTGTTATTGAACGTGAAGGCAACCGACCGTTAGTGAGGAGAGTGAATCTCCTGCCGGCCAGGTAATGCCTCGAATGCCGCACAGCTTCTACGATGGCTTGGGCCTTCCTTTCGACGGAGGAGTGCCGAATTTCGTAGGCACGGAGGGTGCGTGAAAAGAATGCCACGGGTCTGCCGGCCTGGTTGATGGTGGCGGTCAGAGCGCCGTCTGATGCATCGCTCTCGACTTGGAAGGGGAGCGCCTCATCGACCGCTGCCTTGGCGATGTCGGCCTTGGTACGGTTAAAGGCCTTGTGAGCCTCAGCAGTCAGGGGTAAAACGGTGGAGTGAATGAGTGGGCGGGCCTTGTCCGCATAGTTAGGGACCCACTGGGCATAGTATGAGAAGAACCCCAGGCATTGTTTGAGGGCCTTGGGACAGTGGGGGAGGGGGAGTTCCATGAGGGGGCATATGTGGTCGGGCTCTAGAATTCCATTTTACACCACAAAGCCAAGGATGGCTAAGCGGTTGGTGCTGAATATGCACTTCTCCTTGTTATATGTAAGGTTCAGGAGTTTGGCGGTGTGGAGAAATTTGGAAAGGTTAGCGTCGTGGTCCTGCAGGGTCGTGGCCTCAGATGGTGACGTTATCCAGGTACGGGAAGGTGGCCCGCAGTCCGTACTGGTCAACCATTCGGTCCATCTCCCGTTGGAAGACCGAGACCCCATTAGTGACGCCGAAGGGAACCCTAAGGAAGTGGTAAAGGCGGCCGTCTGCTTCGAACGCAGTGTATGAGTGGTCTGCCTTGTGGATGGGGAGCTGGTGGTAGGCAGATTTCAGGTCCACTGTCGAGAAGACCCGGTACTGTGCAATCTGATTGACCACATCAGATATGCGTGGGAGGGGGTAGGCGTCGAACTGCATGTACCGATTGATGGTCTGACCGTAGTCAACGACTATCCTGTGTTTCTCCCCAGTCTTTACAACTACCACTTGAGCTCTCCAGGGGCTGTTGCTGGCCTCGATGATGCCTTCCCGCAGTAGCCGCTGGACCTCCGACCTGATGAAGGTCCTGTCCTGGGCACTGTACCGTCTGCTCCTGGTGGTGACGGGTTTGCAATCCGGGGTGTGGTTTGCAAACAGGGCAGGTGGGTCGACCTTAAGTGCTGTGAGGCTGCATACAGTAAGGGGTGGTAGGGGCCTGCCGAATTTCAGAGATAGACTTTGGAGGTTGCACTGGAAGTCCAGGCCGAGTAGCAAGGCAGCGCAGAGGTTGGGGAGGAAGTAGAGCCGGAAGTTGCTGAACTCTATGCCCTGGATGTTGAGGGTGGCGGTGCAGTACCCCCGGATCTTCACGGAGTGGGATCCATGGCCAGGGAGATTCGTTGAGTGTACCGTGAGGGAGCAGCGCCTTACCGTATCGGGATGGATGAAGCTCTCCGTGCTCCCGGAGTCAAGAAGGCAGGATGTTTTGTGTCCATGGACCTTTACCATCGTCGACGCGGTTGCGAGGTTGTGCAGGTGGAACTGATCGAGCGTGATGGAGGCGAGCTGCGGCTGGTGTTGGTGGGCCCCGGTCTTGTCGGCGGTGGTTGCGGGTGATGAGCGGCCAGATGATGAGCAGGGGTCCTGAGGCGCCAAAGTTGGCGGCGCCCACAGGGCGCACATGGTGGGTGGCATTAAAGATGGCGGCGCCCACAGGCCACACGACACCGCTGCAAAATGTCCTTTCTTCCCGCAGGCCTTGCAAATTGCACTCCGCGCGGGGCAGTGCTGCTGGGGGTGCTTTGTCTGCCCGCAGAAATAGCACTTGGGCTCCCCGGGGTTGGCTGGCGGCCGTGCGGCGCAGGCTTGGGGTTGGCTGGGGGTGGTCGCTGGTGAGGTCCAGGAGGGGGGCGCCGTGCGATCGGGGGCATACGCTTGTACATTACGTGAGGCTACCATTAGCGTGTTTTATGGTCGCCGCGAGGTCGAGAGTACTTCGGAATGTTCAACGGCCGAAACTGCCTGGCAATCGCAAACCCTCACCAGGGCGTGCAGGGCACGCCAGAAATCTTCCAATGACTCACCGGGGAGTTGTTGCTGTGTGGACAGGAGGTGCCTGGCGTAGAGTTTGTTGGTCGGCTGGGAGTAGTTCTCTTTCAGAAGCGCCATGGCCTCAGCATAGGTGGATGCGTCCCGGATAAGGCGAAAGATATCAGAGATCAACTGTGTGTACAGAATCTGGAGTTTCTGTGCTTCTGAGGGTTGTTCTGACGCTGATCCGATGTAGGCTTCAAAGCAAGCTAGCCAGTGGTCGAAGGCTGACGTGGCGTTGTCTGCTTGAGGGTGCAGCTGCAGGCGATCTGGCTTGATGTGGAGGTCCATCGCTGTAAAATCTCTGCTTAATAAATTGATGCACTATCAATTACAACGGGACGAGAGTAGAGTGTAATCGAGGCTTTATTAAGCAGAGATGTGTTGCTTCCTGCAGCTACTGCCGAAATGGCTGCAGCTCGGTGAGCACACACATTTACCCCCGTCCCTGTAGTACAGGAGCCTTACCGTATTACTTCTCATGTAAGTAATATATACAAAGTGGTGACTACCACATGGCCCAGTGTAATTGATGTCAACATTGCTCTCTTCTAGAACAATAATTTCAGACTTTTCATTTTTTCTATACGTATCTTCATATGCTTCTTCTGTATTTTTTTCTTACTTTATCAGGGCTCCTTTCCATCGTTGTCTTCAGTCCTTTATGCTGAGTGCCACTAATCTCCTTTGCTTTCGCATTCGGTCCATCTTCCTAGTCAATCCAATTATTTGAATATTTCACACTGCTCTTTTAACCATTGCTCTGGTGCCTCTGTCACTTCTCTTCTATTAGGATCCCAGACGAGAATCCAACTATTTTCAATTTGTAAAACTGTGAGGAAATGTTACTGCACCACAGGAGTGATAACACTGACTAATAGGTATCATTATATTAAAACAAATTTTTCATTTTGATCACAGAATTAACCACAGCACAGTTAATAGTTATAACAGTTCTTAAGTAAAAGAAGAAACCTTAACTTACTTCCTAAACCTGCCACTATATTCCAATTAAACAATCCAATATAAACTAAATACCATTCATAATGCAGTTAACAAGCAGGCTAATAAAATGCTTCCTTTCTCTATTGTCTTCAGTCCTTTAGTTAAGTGCCACTAATCTCCTTTGCTTTTGCATAAGGTCTACCCTTCCTCGTGGATCCAATTACTTGAGTGCTTTTCATTGAGCAGAATGTTTGAAGAGTGAATCTTTTAGGACCTAACTGAAACTCTATTCAGATCAGAGTTCTAGGAGCTCCTTCCATTAACTACATCAGGTGTTTCCCAAACATAAGGCATTCTTTTGTATCTTCTCACAAGATGTTCCTTGACTTGTCTATCCAGAACCAAACACAATACCCGTCATAAAGTGTCTGCACCCCAGGGGTCCTTCAAACCTAAACAATATTTCATTAACTAGCTATCTGTAAACAAGTAAATGGTTCTCAAGATCTATTAGCAGAACACTACACCTGCAAATAAATGATCACCTCACTTTTATGACACTTTATTCACTGCCCCAGCAGTTATACTATCTGTGTGCATCTTAACCCAGGTTTTAATAACATTACAAACAGAGCAGCACGATGGTTAGCATAGTTTCTTCACAGCTCCAGGGTCGCTGGTTCAATTCCCGGCTTGCGTCACTGTCAGTGCAGAGTCTGCACGTTCTCCCCATGTCTGCGAAGGTTTCCTCAGGGTGCTCCGGTTTCCTCCCACAGTCCAAAAATGTGCAGGTTAGGTGGATTGGCCATGCTAAATTGTCCTTGGTGTCCAAAAAGTTTGGGTGGGGTTACGGGGATAGGGTGTTGGTGTTGGTGTGGGCTTGATTGGGGTGCTCTTTTCAAGGGTCGATGCGGACTCGATGGGCCAAATGGCCTCCTTCTGCACTGTAAATTATGATTCTATACTGCAAACAAAAATGACATTTCTTATATTCATCACATTTCTTAGCTCATTATATGTGTCTGTATTTCAACTGCTGCGTTCAACATTGATAATCTTGTATTTTTCTTTCATTCTTCATTTTCCCAACATTGCAATCATAACTCATGGTTTCCTGATCCTATTTCCTCTTAAAAAAAAAACCTTTGCTGTTTGCCCCTTCTTCCTTGACAGATTCTTTAATCTGTGTCCATTGATCATTGAGTTGGAGATATCCTTTTCTTTTCTAGCTAGTGTTTCACATACCTCATTTATAATTCTTCATTTCATTCTCCCAGCCTCTAGGTTCCACTGTTTCTGCCTTTTCCACCTTGGATTCTCTTCAACTGGAATACTGGGCGAAATTCGCCGACCCCCAGAGATTCTCCGCCACCCGGGAATTGGCGGGGGCTGGAATCACGACACTCCAATCGGCGAGGCCCCTGCGGCGATTCTCTGGCCGGGCCGAAGTCCCGCCACTGGGAGGCCTCTTCCGCTGCCGAGGTTTGAACCACCTCTGGTGACGGCGGGATCGGCGCCGCGACCGGGCCCCCGGGGTCCTGGGGGGGCGCGGGGCGATCGGACCCGGGGGGGGGGGTGCCCCCACGGTGGCCAGGCCCACGATCGGAGCCCCCCGCTCAGACTCCGGGCCAGTGCCCTGGGTGCACTCTTTCTTCTCCGCCGCCGCCACGGCCTCCGCCATGGCGGAAGCGGAAGAGAAACCCACATCGCCCATGCGCCGGTGGTGACGTCAACGGCAGCTGGCCGCTGACGCATGCGCCGACCGGCGAAAGCCTTTTGGCCAGCCCCGCTGCAGAGCGGCGGGCCTGAAAGGCCGCTGGCGCCGGTTTTTTGCGGCAGTCTTCTGGTGCCAACCGCTCCTGCGCGGGGCTGGCCCCCAAACGTGCGGAGAATTCCCCACCTTTGGGCAGGTCCGACCCCGGAGTGGTTGGCGCCACTCCACTACGCCGGGACCCCCCGTCACGCCGGGTAGGGGAGAATCCCACCCACTGTTTCTATTCTCACAGGATTCTGCATTGACTCCCCTGTATCTTTGTCTTACCATTCTATAACCCACATGACATTTTCCTATATCGCCAAACATTTTCCGTGTATATTGTCTACTTTTATGATGCCAAAGCTATGGATTTGTTAACATGAGTCTAGCTCTTCTGCGAAGTTCGACCAGATTTTGGCCTTTCTCATTTATTTTTCCAACACCATACATTACATCAATATGTGTGTGCATGAGTGCTAAAGTTGCATTCTGTGTAGATTGTAACATTTAAAATGCAGGCTGTTCCAATGTTTGTTACATTGGTTGCTGACCAGTAACAAAGGTGAGACCCTCTGAGTGTTTGATACGTCACCAGATCTGCTCAAGGACCAGTGAACATCTCGTCTTGAAACAGGCTGCCAGCCAATAAGTACCACATAGACAAAAGGGACCGAAAAGGCCCCAGTTAAGTTACATTAAAGAAAGAGTTTCAGGGAGAAATGACGGTTATTGGGACTCCCATAGGAGCAGTGGTGCTCTGCTTAACATCGCCATCCATCTGAATGTGTTATTTTATGCGGGTGTTTGAGTGTACTCGGGAATCCAAGGAGAAAGTGAGATTCAATACCGTGTGAGGCAAAGCTCAAGCGACCCTTGGAGAGAATTCCAAGGAGAAATCCTCAAAGGTGAAGTTGGGAATTCCTCGTGAGACAGAATTTCAACAAAATTGTTTGACTTGGTGTTTGCTAACATCTGGATGGGTTCTTGGGAAATCCATGTACTCTGGTTGCATCTGTCACTACTCTGTAGCGTGGTACGTTTGACCACCATTCGCTTGTTAATTCACTTTCACTTTATACTCATCCTGAATGTTAGAGTATAAGATACATATTGTAAATTGTTTATCTTTCTGAATTTGTGTAGTAAAGTTTATTTTTGTTTGTTCAAATCATGTGGAATCTTGTGGCTTTATTCCAAAAGCAGGTGTCTTGAACCTCAACCTTATAAAGTCTAAGCAGAACACTAGAGGTCCCTAATTGGATCTCTCCCACATTCCAGGTCTGGTCAAGGATCGTAACAATCATCTTTTCCTTCTTCAATGATGTTATAATCTCCCAAACAATCACATAGTATCTCCCCACTCTCCTGTTCCGTTAATTTTTCAAATCTTATCAGATATTTTATTAACCTCCCCAGCTGGATGTTCGCTGTGGGCATATCTATTTGAATGATAGTAATGTCCACTGGTTTGCTCTTTAATTTCACTAACATCAGTTTATCTGAATCGCATTTAGCTCACACACAGTTTGCAGCTTCCCTGTCTAGCATTACTACTACTCCCTGTTCAAACGTGTGAAGTATCACTGTAGCCCAATACTATATGTCACAATGATAAAGTTGTTGGCGCCTAAACAGACAACACGATTGAAGGCAATGGCAAAACACATCTGAAAATAGCCAGGAAAATGGCTCAGGATGGCATCAACACAAACACCAATGGGCAATGTCAAAGGACAGGTGAGGCCGCACTTGGCAAAGGAAATGAGGTCTCCCAGGTCAGCATTCAGTAAAATCCTCATCTGTAAAATGCCTTACCAGCAATAAAACAAGCCAATAAGGCCATCGGCATATCCATGTGCCAATGTTTCATTAATTTGGATGCTATTGGAGTACGATTGGCAGCAGAGAAACAACTTTTTGAACAAGAATTGCAGATTAGTGTGAGGAAAATGAGTTCTTTATGTATTCTGTAATATTGTCATAAACTAGGAAAAAAAGCTGTGTATGGATATGATGATCTGATTAAACTAGAGGCATTTGGACTACAAAGACAAAAGCATTGATAAAAGGTGTGAAGATGAGTGGTTGAAATAGTGATGAACACTGCTAGGGAATAGGTTTGATGAATTTATATTGGGCAGATAAGAGAAGTAATTTTAAAGTTTTACTATTGGATTTCAAAGGAAACATACACAATTGGGAGATCATAAATGTGAGGCAAAAAGTAGGTTTATTTGATAAATAGTAATAAAGAAAAGTGGATCAATTCTGGGAAGAGAAGCTTCTAAAAGTGTAGAAACAATAGAATGGAAAATCTAAAAAATGTTTTTAAAGTGAGACTGAAAGCTGTTGAGGTATGTGAGATCGTGACCCAAGGCTGTGTGCTCAAGCCAGACCCTGTGAACACCAGTTATGGGCAGCACAGTGGTTAGCACTGTTTCTTCACAGCACGAGTGTCCCGCTTGGGTCACTGTGCAGAGTTTGCACGTTCTCCCCATGTCTGCATGAGTTTCCTCTTGGTGCTCTGGTTTCCTCCCACAAGTCCCGAAAGACGTGCTTGTTAGGTGAATTGAACATTCTGAATTCTCCACCAGTGTACACGAACAGGTGCCGGAGTGTGGCGACTGGGGAATTTTCACAGTAACTTTATTGCCATGTTAATGTAAGCCTACTTGTGACAATAATAAAAATTATTTTGCTGACACCCTCAGAGAGGAGAGCCAGTGTGAGATTTCCGTTAGGAGCGGGTGGGCATTGTATGGTAGTGTTACTGGAATTTTGTCGATTAGAAAATATGTACAGACTGCTACCTTGAAAAGGAGTTTTACCTCTGAGTTTCTTTAAACCAATATCTTTCAGGGAATGTTTGTAAAGTACTGTTAACTGTGTAAAGGTGTTCTTGTGTCTTTAAATGTTATTTTCTTTAGTTTAATTAATATTTAAAATCATTACAAATGGTCTGACATTTACTTATGTTGACCTCAGCCAACTCATAATATACAAATTTCAAACTTTTGTGGCAGCTTGTTCTGAGTTTGCCTTTGGAATTTGGTCAGCCTGGCACTTGTCATCTGCCATGCCATAACATTAGTCAATACAGCTGAGGAGGTTAAGAATAAATATGGTGGTTCTTTTCACATTAAAGTCCTCAGTTTTCACCCCTAGGTCCATTCCTTAGTTTAACCTTTCCTCTTTATCGTTCATATAGTAGCCTTTGCAATAAAATGTGCAGACAGTTTTAGCTTGACTGTGGAAGAGATGTCTTGGGAAAATTAGAAAGTCCATCTCTGATACATAAAGGTTGCTGATGTTAAAATTACGTGGTTATACCAGCTAAATATGGGCATAGGTGCCACCTAGATTTCCAAGTTCCTTGAGATCAATAGAAGTAATATTTATTTTGGCTGGTCCATATACACTGCCAAAGCAGAAGTTATCTTTACCCAGGAGCAGAGAATCCAAGAAGACCTAATAATATTCAGAAGGTTAATGTCATTGTTCCAGAAGAAGGCAAAGGAACAAGTTCATCACCAACTCCTAAGACCAACGCCATAGGAGCTCAAGAAACACTCTAAATACAAGCAAATTAACTTTGAAATTTGCAACAGAATGACGAGATGAAGATGCTAACGTGCCTAAGATTGTTAATCTTAAATTGATCTCAAAAATCTATCAAATTCAGACATTTATCTCAATTGTAATTTTCTAACCAACAACTGGTTAATATTAGATTATTGTGATATAAAATTATACAAAGTGTACAGCACAACAAGAGGCTACTGGATCCATCCTATCTGCAGCAGCTGAAAAACAAGCCACCCAGTCTAATCCCACTTTCCAGCATTTTAAAAATTCATCCATGGGATGTGGGCATCACAGGCAAGGCCAGCATCTATTGCCCCTCCCTAGTTGTCCATGAGAGGCAGTTAAGAATCAACCACATTGCTGTGGATCTGGAGTCACATGTAGGCCAGACCAAATAAGTATGGCAGATTTCCTTCCCTAAAGGATATTAGTGAATCTGATGGGTTATGACAATCGACAATGGCTTCATAGTCATCCATAGACTTTTTAATTCCAGATTTTTGTTGAATTCAAATTTCACCATCTGCCATGGTTGGATTTGAACCTGGGTCCCCAAAGCATTATGCTGGGCCCCTAGTCTGTAGTCCTTCAGGCTATGTATCTGGGCACCTTTTAAATGAGTTGATGGCTTTTGCCCTTCCAGACACTTCCTACCCTTTGGATGAAAGAAAACCCGATCCTCAACTTCCCTCTAATATTTCTATAAATCGCTTTAAACCTTTGCCACATGGTCACTGATCTCTCTGCCAAAGTAAACAGATACTTTCCATCCACTCTATCCAGGACCCTCACAATTCTGTACATCTAAATCAAATTGCCGTCCCAAGCCTCTGTTCCAAGGGGAACAAGCCAAGCCTATCAAATATTTCCTCATAGTTGCAATTTTGCAGTCCTGGCAATTGACAATATAAAGATGTTAGCCTGCCTAAGAAGTTTAATCTTAAATTTATCTAAAAAATGTATAGCAATTATTTAAACTATATGTAATTTTCTTTACACAATTGTAATGAGATGACCAGAACTGCACTGTTATGATACCCTGGGCTAATGTGCGGTCAATTCCAGCCCACTACCCCAGAGTCCCAACATAAGTGAATTAACCAAAATGTGTATGTTTTCCTGAGATCTTTGAGCCTCGACTGTTCCAATGACTTATGGGCACCAGATTTGTAAATAAAACATTTTTCAAAACTATTTATTTACAAGAAGAAAAGAGATAAACATGTAACGGAAACAATGGCACATGAACCTAACTATTTCCAAAACCCTTTGTCACCCTCCACTCAGACAGATTCCTTTCAGACACACTGGGGGGTAGGAAAGGTTCAAAATAACAGGAATTAAAAGGCTGAGAAAACCTTTGCTGCTGAGGTTGTAGTCTTTGTAGTTGGTGACCTTGAAATCATCAGTTGGTATGGATCTTTTAGAATCTACCTTCAATTAGACCTTATGGACTGCAGGAATTCTGCTGGAAAGTAACCTTCACTTGTACACACCTCCACCAAATTGACTCTCAGTATCACTAAGATAGTACTCTATACCTGAGAGTTTAGGTCCACTCTGCCTCTGGAATGCTTGTCTGCTCTTTCTGCAGGTTTTTCTGGCTGTGGTATAGAGAGAGAGAGAAAAGGGCCTGGACTCCATGTCCCTTTTTATATTCTCAGGAGAGATAATCAGCCTGGGCTTTTCCCAGCCTTTCTCACAGAGGTTTAACTTGCACAGGCCTGGCTGTTTAGAGAATGCCTGCAGCATTTGAATCAGGAGTTAAACCTTCATTGGACTGGTCGAGTGTTCAGACCAGCTCACTCCAGCTGAGATAAAAGAGAAAAGTTCCAGCCTTTCTGGGATTTATGTAACAGGCTTCTGCCTAGCTCCTTCTCAGAACTAAACTGACAGCGAAAATTGAACCAGCCGTCTGCTCCAGAATCTTCTGAAAGGCTCTACCAATTCCAATCAAAACAGAAAATGTCCCGGAGTTTCAGAAAAGGGGATTGGCTGCTAGCCAAGCCCATCAAAATGACATTGCGAGCTGTGACACAGAATGTAGCGCATCAAGTTGTGTGCCTGGGCCTGTTCGAATAGCAGCTTGCAGTGAGAGGGTTTCAGTTCAAAACCAAAAGACTGTAGTTTTAAAAACATCTCGCAGGACAAGCATTAAGAGAAAACCAGGATCAGACAACAATTTAAGAGAGGTTCCTTACATGCACACAGTACTCAAGTTGTGGCCTATCTAATGATTTATACTGTTCCAGCATAATCTCCCTGCTGTTATATTATTTACCTTGGCTAATAAAGGAAAGAATTCCATATGCTTTCTATCCCACCTGCCTTGCTATTTTAAGGCATCTGTGGAGTTTCACTCCAAGATCCTTTACTTCTACACCTCTCCTAATTATTGTGCATTTGTTTGTCTTGTGTGACCTTCACAATTACATCACCTCACATTTCTTTGGGTTGAATTTCATTTCCCACTTTCTTGCCCAACTGACTAGTCCATTGACATCTTCCCGCAATCTACAGCTGTCCTCGTCACTATCAACCACACGGACAATGTTTGTGTCACCTCCAAACTTCTTGATTATGTCCTTATATTTACGTACACATCGTTAATATATTTACCACATAAAGCAGGGACCCAGTACTTAGGGGAACGCCACTGGAATCAGCCGGTTACAGAAACACCTGTCACTGAGCCAGTTTTTTTATTCCTGGATCCCACAGGAATTTATTTTAACCAGCCTGCCATGTGGAACCTTGTCAAAACGTCTTGCTAAAATCCATGTAGACCCCATCAACTGCACTGCCCTCATCATCCTTCTCATTACTTTCTCAAAAAAACTTCAATCAAGTGAGTCAGACACGATCTTTCCTTAACAAATCAATGCTGACTTTTCTTGATTAATCTTTTTTAAGTAACAGTCTATCCAATCTCTCAGAATTGATTCCCAAAATTTGCCCATGACCAAGGTTAGACTGACTGGCCTGTAATTATTTGGTCTATCTCTTGATCCCTTTTTAAACAAAGGAACAACATTAGCAGTCCTCTAATCCTTGTGCATCAGACTTGGCTCCAGTGAGAATTGGAAAATGATGATCAAACCTACAGCTATTTCCTCCCTTGAGGATATTTCACCCGGCATGGGGATGTGTCCACTCTCAAGGATCCTAATCCCATTAATACTTCTTCTCTACTTCATCTTTATATTTGTAAAATACAATATATCACATTCCTTCTTAACTACAATATTTGCAGCATCCTCCTCTTTTCTGACAACAGAAACAACATATTAATTAAGATCCATACCAACATGTTCCGCCTCTACACAAAGGTCACCTTTTTTCTATTTTATGGATCCACGCCTTAGTTATTGTCTTATTCTTAAAATATTGATAAAACATCTTTGGGTTCACCTTAATTTTACTTGCCAATTTTTGTAACCCTCATGAGAGTCACGGAGTGTGGGCTGTCAGGTTTCCCATGACCATTGTTGTTGAAAATACGGAAAAATGTGTCATTTGAAACGTGGAAGTCTGGAAATATCTGGTCTGAGAGAAACCTGAGAGGATACAGGGAAAGATCCCACGAAAGGTTAATAGCAGCTACAACGAGCAGGATTATAAAATGCAGATTCTTTCTCACAAGCAGGCTTAGCAAACACACAGGATTCTTGTATTAAGCTAAAAACAATGGCTCACACCTTCATTGAAAGTAACTATCTTAGGAAGCATCTGGAAAAGCATGGATGAGAGTTTTAATTGAATTAGGTGACGAATATTTAAAACAGGCTGGTCTTTCAAGTTATAACCAAGTGAATTTTTAGCATACAGCTAAAAGCAATGTATCACACCTTCATTGAAATTAACTCTCTTAGTAAACAGCTGGAAAGGAAAGGACGAGGTTCAGTCGAATTTGGTGTCAATTCTCTTTGTGCCCCATCTGATGGTGCCCATCAGTTGATTGTTTCTCCTACTGCTGCCCGAGCAAGCGTGACTCTCGATGCAGCTACATTTTTCTTCTGCTCCATCTTTGGTATCTGGTTCTTCCAGCCTACAGTTTATTTACTCCTAAATGCCTCATTGCCCATTCCAAGCAAAAATTCTATTTGAAGCAACTCCAAGGGGGTCACCACTCTCATCTCTCCCCATTACTCTTTTCCTTCTCACCGTATGTCTGCTGGTCATCTAGCAATATTCTTCTAATATTGCTTTAAAAAAAAACTTCCTTCGTGAATGAGGGCCTTGCCACTTGCAACTCGATGTATTTTATTGCAAACTTATCTAAAAAGTTACAGTACATAAACAATTTGGGAAACAGGCTTCCCAACAAACGACTGTACAGTTTGAACAAATTTTTCCCTTTTTTCACCCTCTCCCTTCCCCATGTCGAATAACTCCTCAAACACAGTCATTTTGCCTCAAACTCCTCCACTGAATCACTTAACTCGTATTTTATCTTCTCTAGCTGAAGGAAATCATACAGGCCACCCAGACAGGCCGCTACACCCGGTGGCGTTACTGACCACCACTCCAATAAGATTCGTCGCCAGCCTCAACATCGGCCTTCCTCCCCTCTGTCAGCTCCGACTTCTCTGAAACTCCAAATATTGGCACCAAAGGCCTCCTCCCCCACTATCCTTTCTCGGGCCGCAAATACTCCCTCTCAGAATCTCTCCAAAGTTCCGCAGCCCCAGATCATGTGCGCATGATTCGCTTGTCCCGCCCACACCTCTGACACTCACCTGCCACCGCCTGGAATAACCCACTCATTCTTCCCAAGTCATATGTACCCTGTGTACGACCTTGAACTGTATCTGGCCCAGCCTTGCGCACCTAGATGTTGCAGTTACCGTTTGTAGCGCCTCACTCCATACTCCCCATTTTTTCTCCACTCTCAGCTCCCCTTCCTATTTTTCCTCTCACGTCCCTGCTCTCCTAGCGACCTGTTTCTGTCTCCAATTTTACCCTCCTCTTCCACATCCAGAAGCAACAGTCGCTCCAGCAGGGTGTACCATGGCAACTTGGGGAACCTCTTCCAAACCTTCTGCATGAAGTCCCTTACCTGCAGGTACTTAAACTCATTCCCTCTTGGGAAATCCACCCTCTCCCTCAATTCATCCATACTGGCAAACCCTTCTTCCAGATACAAATCCTTCACCTTGACCAGCCCCACTTCTCTTCACCTTCTTTACACACCATCCATCCCCCTCGGCTGAAACCCATGATTCACACACTACACAATGGCATTAACACCGATATCCCCTCTATCCTAAAATGCCTCCTCAGCTGGTTCCAGATCTTCACGGTGGACTGCACCACTGGGTTCTGTGAGTACCTGCTTGGTGCCATTGGCAACACTGTGATCACCATATCCCTTAAGTTGGACCCCTTACAGGATTCCTCCTCCATCCTAACCCATGCTACCCCCTCTCCTTCCCAGCATCACCTCACCTTCTATACATTCGCCGCTCAATAGTAATGAAGCAAGTTTGGCAAACTTCCATGCTGCCTCTGCCTCTGTAACAGGGTGCTCCTAACTTGGCACCTTCCCCACCCATATTTGTGTCTAGTTTCCGAAAGAAGATCTTTGGAACAAAGATCAGGAGTGTTTGGAAAATTAACAGGAACCTCGGCAGAATATTCATCTTTACCACTTGGAACCTCCCCGCCAAAGCCAATTGTAACATATTCCACTTCTTGAGATCCTCCCTGGTCTCTTCCACCAGCGTTGTTAAATTCCACTTCTGAAGCATCATCCATTCCCTCACTACCTGAATCCCTGGGTATCTGAACCTGTCTCTAGCCACCTTAAATGTCACTCCCCTAAATTGGCTCACTGTCCCAACTCATTCTGCAGGAAAACTTTGCTTTTCCCTACATTCAACTCCGAGACCCCCCAAATCTCCCCAACAGGCCCATGATCCTCTCTATGCTCTCCAGTGGGTCCGGAACATACAACAGTAGGTCATCAGCATAAAGCGACACCCGATGCTCTCTCTGACACCTCATAATCCCTTGCCTCTCTGCCAACCCCTAAGAGCCATTACTAGAAGTTCTACAGCCAGTGCAAACAGCAGTGGCAACAGCGTCAACGCTGTGCAATTCAAAGTTCCATAAGCCAATGTCATTAGTCCGTACACTCGCCCTCGGTGTCGCATATAACAAGCGCACCCATGCCACAAACCTCAGCCCAAAGCCAAAACTTCCCAGGACCTCAAACAGGTACCGATACTCCACCCAGTCGAATGTCTTCTCTGCATCCATGGACATCACTACCTCCGGTACCTGGGCTCCCTCCCCTTTTTTGGTATTAATGTGATCGCTGCCTGCACCATTGTCTCCGGCAGCCCTCTCCTTCTCCAACACCTCATTAAATGCCCCCAAGAGATGTGATGCCAGGTCCGTCACAAATTACTTATAAAATTCCGCTGGATATGCATTAGGCCCCGGAACCTTCCCTGACTTTATACCCTTTATAATGTCCAGTACCTCCTTCAGCCCCAAAGGGTTATCTACTGCCTGCCTCTTCTCCTCCTCCAACTGAGGAAACTCCAGTTCACCTAAGAACAGCCCCATGTCCCCCACTTCACCACCCCCCCCCCCCTTGTCCGCCCTGTACACTCATTATAATACTCCCTAAATGCCTCATTTATCTTCCCCAGCTCCGACACCACATCCCCAGCACCAGTCCATATCTTCAATATTTCCCTGGACATGGCCTGCCTCCGTAGCTGGTGCGCTAGCATTCAACTCGCCTTCTCCCCATATCCGTACTGCACCCCTCTTGCCCTATGCAGCTGCCCTACCACTCTCCCGCCTACGGAATTGCCCCTGTAATTTTTTCCTCCTCGCCAATCCACCCGAGTACTCTCTAGCTACCTCCACTATCTTGTTCGTGAGCTGTTTATATTCCTCCCTCCATTTCCTATCCGCATGAGCCTTGAACGATATAACCTCCCCCCGGACCACCGCTTTCAGTGCTTCCCAAAAGGTGGCCACCGGGCCACGACACACCCCCCCCCCCCCTTTCTGGTTCAATTCCACATAATCTTTAATCGCAGCTCGTACCTTATCACAAAAGCCAATGTCCCTTCTGAAACCCCACTTACAATGACATATCACCCACCTTGGTCCTTCACTTCCATCGTGCTCACAAACCCTGTTTTCTTACTCACCAAAATTGCCATTTCCCGTGACTTTCCAAGTGAAAACCTGACCAACACACCCCTTCCTTAGTCTAACCAGTTCCTTCACGCATAGGTGTGTCTCCTGCAAAAAGACCACCTCACGTTCAAGTTCCTGAGGTGCGCAAAAACCCAAGATCTTTTAACTGGTCCATTGAGCCCTCGCAAGTTCCACGTTATCAGCCTTACGGAGGCTTACACCTCCATTCTTCTCTGCCGTCTGTTATCCTTTTGGCTCTAGTCCTGTTGATTCCACCCTGTACCTGGCCCATCCAGGATGGCCCTCTTCTCCATCCCTGACCATATCTCTTCTCCCACCTCGCTTCATCACGTCACCTTCCCTATCCCCCCCACACCTCCTCCCCCCCTTCCCCCTGCCCCTCCCTCCCATGGCCACCTCTCTCGGCCTTCTCCCCCAACTCACTTCAGTTGACCAGCATTATTTGCGAGTGTGGCAGCCCCTGCCCAAAGGCTTCTCCCACTGACCTCCCCCACTCCTCTGCTGCCCTTATCCTCCCCCACCCCAAAACAGACTCATCCTGAACCACAGGTCACCTCCCGCAAGATCAAATAAACAACAGATAAAACACACAAAGCCCCAGGAAACAGAGGGGGGGGGGGGGGTGGCAGCCACCCCCGCATAACCTTTCACCCCTGTTGCACTTTGTCAACCAAACTGTACATAATCAAAACAAAACAAAACCTCCATGTCGGAGGAAAAGAAAAGCCGCCACTCCCTCCCCCTGCTCACGTATCCCAATCATTTCAAAGTGCCAACACCTCAGTCTCCCAGAATTG
The DNA here is from genome assembly GCF_902713615.1 of Scyliorhinus canicula. Classification (NCBI taxonomy): domain Eukaryota; kingdom Metazoa; phylum Chordata; class Chondrichthyes; order Carcharhiniformes; family Scyliorhinidae; genus Scyliorhinus; species Scyliorhinus canicula. The sequence goes on along the minus strand of NC_052166.1, from coordinate 35,136,099 downwards.
TTTAATTCAGTTCTCCCCCAGTTTATGCTCCTTGCTGAAGTACTCGGCTGCTTCTGGGATCTCAAAATAATATTCCAGGCCTTCATACGTCACCAATAATTTTGCCTGGTAGAGTACCCCAAACCTGATCTACTGCCGATATAGCACTGCCTTGGCCTTGTTGAACCCTGCAAGCTGTTTCGCCAGCTTGGCTCCAATGTCCTGATATATTCGTACCTTGTTCCCCTTCCGTTCACAGTTACGCTTCTTCCTGGCCCACTGCAAGATCTTCTCTTTCTCCACGAACCTATGGATTCTCACGATCACTGCCCGTGACGGTTTCCCTGCTCTAGGCTTCTGCCTTAGAGAACTGCGTGCTCTGTCCACTTCAGGGGCCTTATCCAGCACACCCTGTGGTAAACCACTGTTACACCTGTATTAGGTGATGTAAGGTAGGACCTGTACTACAGGCCCCTGCCTGCTGGCTCCACCCAGTAGGAGGAGCGTGTCCTCTATTCAGCAGCCTTTCGCCAGCAGATGCTGATTGTGCATCAAACCCTCCACCACCAGCCCCGCCAGCATCCTCAACATGTACCTTGTGGCACGCACACCTTCCAGTCTTTCAGGCAGGCACACTATCCACGGGTTCTGCCTACTAGAACTCTTTCCCTGCTCCTCCACCTTTTCTCTCAATGTCTTGCAAAGGTCTCCATCTCCGCCTCCAATGCCACCACCCGATCGCTATGATCCAACATCACCCTCTCAATCTCTCGGATCTGCCACCCCTGCGCCTCGGAATATTTCTCCACCCTCTCCATCGAGCCCTTCAGGGCTGCCACAGCCCCTTCAATGGCTTCTGTACGAACCTCCTGCATATCCTTCCTCTGCTGGCGGAACTCATCCTTGATGAAGGCCATCAACTGCTCCATCTGGGGATTCCCAACTTGCACAAGCTGTAGCCACCTGGGGTGGCCACGTTCCAATTCCAAAATGGACACTCGCAAGGAGTGCAGGGAAAAACGGACAACACTAGAGAAAACAAGGAGGTGCAAGGTTTCCTGTGTATTAAGGTTTGCAAAACCCAGACAGAACTGAAACCATTAGCCATTATCATATTAATAAGCTATCTCTGGGGACAAAATGGAAACATTGAAACAATTGAGACCAGGACAGACTCCCCGGCGCCAGTGGGAGCTAAAACAAAGGCAGGCTAACGGTCACATAGGGCCCGCCCAACAATCAGGGAACAACTCCGGTATTAGAGAAAATCAATACGAACGATTGGGACATGGTCCAATTAATTGGGACCAAGTCAGGGGTCCACCCAGAAGGGCGCGAAACCCCTGGGGACTATAAAACAGAGTTCCCAAGTTCAGTTCGCTCTTCTCTTACCCCGACTCCTCTCCATCTTCAACTTGGCATTTGGCTCTCAGCGACGAGAGGCCGCCAAGCACCAACCAAGTAAGGTCAATGCACGCTACGAGATAGACGCTCCTAGCTACTATTCCGTATTAGTTCAAAGCCAGCAGTATCAGAACCGGACAATGGCCATTGTTCCTCTGACTGAGTGGGCCACTCGAAGCTAAGTATAGGCTTTTAGTAGTAGTTGTAGTTTAGCGAGTAGAGTTTATGCATGAGTAATAATTGACTGTGTGTGTAAATAAATGTGTATTGATTTCAAACTTACTAACTGGTGTATTGAGTCATTGATCAATACTTGGCTTTGAACCCTGTGGTGGTATCAGAAAGATACCTGGCGACTCTTGAGCAAAGGTAATTAAAACAGAGCAAATTAAGGGAAAGCATAACGAGCTACACCACCAGAGTCGCCAGTAAATGTTGCTCATGAGAGCCAAATGCCAAGTTGAAGATGGAGAGGAGTCGGGGTAAGAGAAGAGCGAACTGAACTTGGGGACTCTGTTTTATAGTCCCCAGGGGTCTCGCGCCCTTCTGGGTGGACCCCAGACTTGGCCCCAATTAATTGGACCATTTCCCAATCGTTCGTATTGATTTTCCCCAATACCGGAGTTGTTCCCTGATCGTTGGGCCGTTAGCCTGCCTTTGTTTTAGCTCCCACTGGCGCCGGGGAGTCTGGCCTGGTCTTGATTGTTTCAATGTTTCCTTTTTGTCCCCAGAGATAGCTAATGGCTAATGGTTTCAGTTCTGTCTGGGTTTTGCAAATCTTAATACACAGGAAACCTTGCACCTCCTTGTTTTCTCTTGTGTTCTCCGTTTTTCCCTGCACTCCTTGCGAGTGTCCATTTTGGAATCGGGATGTGGCCACCCCAGGTGGCTACAAAGCCCTTCCCCCTCGCCATCCTTCCACTGGCTGCTGCGCCACAGGTCCGCTCCATCTCCTTGGCCAGATCTTTCACCTTCCTCTGCTGGGTTTGGTAACCAGCGGACATACCACTCCGAGGGGAACTACTCCTCCGAACGTCAACTACAGAGAGGAAATTGTTGAGGCCTTGACAGAAATCTTTGGATCCACACTGTCTTCAGGTGATGTCCCGGAGGACTGGAGAATAGCCAATGTTGTTCCTTTGTTTAAGAAGGGTAGCAAGGATAATCCAGGGAACTACAGGCCGGTGAGCCTTACGTCAGTGGTAGGGAAATTACTGGAGAGAAATCTTCGAGACTGGATCTACTCCCATTTGGAAGCAAGTGGCTGTATTAGCGAGAGGCAGCACGGTTTTGTGAAGGGGAAGTCGTGTCTCACTAACTTGATAGAGTTTTCCGAGGAGTTCACAAAGATGATTGATGCAGGTAGGGCCGTGGATGTTGTCTATATGAACTTCAGTAAGGCCTTTGACAAGGTCCCAAATGGCAGACTGGTGCAAAAGGTGAAGTCACACGGGATCAGAGATGAGCTGGCAAGATGGGCAGAGAGTAGCAATGGAAGGGTGCTTTGTTGATTGGAGGGCTGTGACGAGTGGTGTTCCACAGGGATCAGTGCTGGGACTTTGCTGTTCGAAGTATATATAAATGATTTGGAAGAAAATGTAACTGGTCTGATTAGTAAGTTAGCAGACGACACAAAGGTTGGTGGAATTGCTGACAGCGATGAGGACTGTCAGAGGATACAGCAGGATTTAGATCATTTGGAGACTTGAGCTGAGAGATGGCAGATGGAGTTTAATCCAGACAAATGTGAGGTAATGCATTTTGGAAGGTTTAATACAGGTAGGGAATATACAGTGAATGGTAGAACCCTCAAGAGTATTGAAAGTCACAGAGATCTAGGTGTACAGGTTCACAGGTCACTGAAAGGGGCAATACAGGTGATGAAGGTAGTCATGAAACCATACGGCATGCTTGCCTTCATTGGCCAGGACATTGAGTATAAAAATTGTCAAGTCATGTTGCAGCTGTATAGAACTTTAGTTCGGCCACACTTGGAGTATAGTGTTCAATTCTGATCGCCATTCTACCAGAAGGATGTGGAGGCTTTAGAGAGGGTGCAGAAGAGATTTACCAGGATGTTGCCTGGTATGGAGGGCATTAGCTCTGAGGAGAGGTTGTTCTCACTGGAAAGAAGGAGGTTGACGGGCGATCTGATAGAGGTCTACAAAATTATGAGGGGCATAGACAGAATGGATAGTCAGAGACTTTTCCCACGGTAGAGGGTCAATTACTAGGGGGCATAGGTTTAAGGTGCGAGGGGCAATGTTTAGAGGAGAGATACGAGGCAAGTTTTTTACACAGAGGGTAGTGGGTGCCTGGAACTCGCTGCCGGAGGAGGTGGTGGAAGCAGGGATGATAGTGACATTTAAGGGGCATCTTGACAAATACATGAATAGGATGGAAATAGAGGGATAAGGACCCCGGAAGCGTAGAAGTTCGGACGGGCAGCATGGTCGGCACGGGCTTGGAGGGCCGAAGGGCCTGTTCCTGTGCTGTACTTTTCTTTGCTCTTTGTACACCTTTCTTTCGGAGTTGCACCCAATTTTGGGTAAAAAGAGCTCTTTTCTATGCCTTCAAGCAGGAGTCGCCCTCTGTGCGATCACCCACACCATGGCCGCCACCGGAAGTCAGCAAGTAAGTGCTTTGGTGTCCAGTGCCTGACAGAAACCTGGCTTGCAGATGCTAAACCTAAACTCCCCAGAGGTAAACCACCCCTTCCTTTACCCAAATTGTTGCACTAGCTCTGTGTCTCCCATTGTCAAATGCATTTTGACATCTCTCCCCACTCCTGAGGAACCTTTTCCTTTTACAAACTCCTTACTTTCTTCCATCTCCCCTGCCTTCTAAGATTTCCATTTGGTAAGCCAAACATTACCCCTGGCTAAATTGCATTCTTTCCTCTCTCAGCAATTGTACAACTTATCTTCCCATCTTTATAAACTTTGTTCACTCTTCTTTAATTCCTCGAAAGGAGCCCTCAGGATGAGTGGCCAAATCTTTTGTCCCAGAAATAGGTTTTAAGCAGCATTTGAAGGAAGGTGCAGATAACGGAGAGAGAGAGGTGGAGAGGCAAAAATACTTGAAGAACCTGTTGCTGAGTTTAATGCCTGGATGGCCAAAGGCAATACCACCAATGGTGGAATGAAGGAAATGTTGGATGTACACAGAAGAAAGAAAAAGAAAAAAAAACTTGCATTTATGTTTTCACAACTGCCAGATGTCTTGAAGCACTTTACTGCAAATGAAATACTTTTTGAAGTGTACTCGCTTTTGCAATGTTGGAAACACAGCAGTTAATTTGCACACAGTGACCTCCCATAAACAGAAATTAAATATCACCAGAAAATCTATTTCTGCGATGTTGATTGAAGGATAAATATTGGTCGAGACAGCAGGAAATAACTCCCTTGCTCTTCTTCAAACTAGTCTTCCAAGTTTGAACGTTTAGAGTTGTGGGGCGGGTATTCCGTCCCGTCAGTCATGTTTTCCGCCACGGCACGCCCCCGCTGGCAGCGGGATCTTTCTTTCCAGCAGCCGGCCAATGGGGGTTCATATTATGGCCAACCCACTCCGTCGGGAAACCCCACCCAAGACTGAAAAGTGGTCCCTCCATCAGTGTAACACTTTGAAATGAAATGAAAATCGCTTATTGTCACGAGTAGGCTTCAATGAAGTTACTGTGAAAAGCCCCTAGTCGCCACATTCCGGCGCCTGTCCGGGGAGGCTGCTACGGGAATCGAACCGTGCTGCTGGCCTGCTTTAAAAGCCAGCAATTTAACCCAGTGTGCATGGGGACAGAGTGCATAGTTGAGGTATTAAGTGAATACTTCGAGTCTGTACTTATTGAGGAAGAAGGTGCTGCCCAAGCCATGGTGAAAGAGGAGATAATTCAGACGCTAGAAGAGTTTAAAGTTGAAAAGGAACGACAGGTTATTGGATAGGCTGTCTATACTTGAAGTCGACAGGACACTGGGATGAGATGCATCCAAAGATATTGAGAGAAGAGAGGGTGGAAATTGTAGAGGCACTGGTGCTTTTTAGTCTTCCTCAGACTCGGGGGTGGTGCCTTAAAAAAACAATGAACTACAGGCCAATTAGCCTAACATCAGTTATTGGGAAAATGCTGGAATTTTATGTTAAAGAAATCTTAACAATTCACTTTGAAAAGCATAATATGATTAGAACAAGTCAATATGGTTTTTATTCAAAGGAAATCATGTTTGAGAAATTTATTCGAGTTTTTTGAGTATATACCTGGTAGGATAGATAAAGGGGAACCAGTAGATGTAATATACCTGGATTTCCATAAGGAATTTGATAAGATGTCTCGTAAAAGGTTAATAGGCAAAGTAAGGGGGATCTAAAACATGGTGGCACAGTCTCATGATAAGGGTCCAATCATTTAGGACTGAAATTTCTTCATTCAAAGGGTTGTGAATCCTTGTAATTTTCTACCCAAGAGGGTTGTGGATGCTCCATCATTGAATACATTTAAGGCTAGGATAGATATATTTTTGGTCACTCAGGGAGAAAAGGGATACAGAGAGTGGGTGAGAAAATTGAGTTGAAGTCCAAAATTAGTCATAATTGTATTGAATGATGGAGTAGGCTCAATGGGTTGTCTCATCTGCTCCTATTTCTTATATTCATAAGTGCTAGAGCATTAGAGAATTGCAAATATTATACCTTTGTTCAAAAAAGGATGTAAAGATAAGCACAGCAAACTTAGGTCAGTCAGTTTAACTTTGGTGGTGAGGAAACGTGTAGAAACAATAATTCAAGATTAAATTAGTAGTCATGTGGACAAATGTGATTAATTGAAAAAGCTGACATGGATTCATAAAGGAAATTTAAGGGACAACCTGCTGAAGTTTTTCAAAGCGTTAACAGAGAGGGTTGATGATGTTGTATACATGAATTTCCAAATTGTATTTGATACAATGCCGCACAACTGACCTGTGGGCAAAGTCATAGCTCATGGAATAGAAGGGACAGTAGCAACATGGATACAAAACTAGTCGAGTGAGAGAAAATCGAGAGGAGCGGTTAATGGATTTTTTTTGTGAGTTCTCCATGGACCTGTTTTGGAACCCTTTTTTTACTGAGGTATATTAGTGACGTAGACCTTGGTCTACAGGGCACAAAACATTTGCCGATGATATAAAAATTGGAAGCATTTTGGACTGAGGAGGATTGTGTAGAAGTTCAAAAGTTGGTGAAATGGACAGACCGGTGACATTGATGATGTTCAATGCGGAGAAATGTGAAGGAACTCATTATGGTAAGAAGAACTTAAAGAGATATAATATAAATACCACCAGCGGGATTCTCCATCAATGGGATCCTCCGCTTCACTGACAGTGCACCCACCCCGGGGGTTTCCCAACGGAGTGGGTTGGCCACAATAGGAACCTCCAATGGCCGGCTGCTGGAAAGAAGGATCCCGCTGCCAGGGGGGGGGTGCCGTGGCGGAAAACATGACTGACGGGACGGAGAATCCGCTCCACAACTCTAAACGTTCAGGAGCAGCTAGACCTGGGTGTTAATGTACATAAATCATTGAAGGTGGCAGGTCAGGTCGAGAGAGTGGTTATTAAAGTATATATTTTCCTAGGCATAATAGGTGAATAGAGTACAATAAATAAAGAGGTTATGTTGAATTTGTATAAGACACTAGTTCAGTATCAGCTAGAATATTGCAATCCAGTTATGGCTGCAGAACTTCAGGAAGGATGTGAAATAATTAGAGAGAAAGCAGAAAAGATTCACACAAGGATGGTTCCAGGAATGAGGAACTGCAATTATGAAGATAGATTGCAGAAGTTGGGACTGTTTTTCTCAGAAAAGAACGCTGAGAGAGAGGTTTGTCAGGGGGATTCAAAATCAGGTGGGGCCTGAAAAGAGCAGGTGGGGAAAAACTGTTCCTATTCGTGAAAGGTTCAAGAATGAGATTCTAAAAGACTGGGCAAAAGAAGCAAAAGCGAAATGCAAAAAGAAATTCTTAACACAATGAGTGGTTAGAGTCTGTAATACATTGCCTGAGAGTGTGGTGTAGGCAGGTTCAGTATCAACTGAAGTATCAAAGGGAATTAGAAAGCTATCTGAAAAGGAAAAATTTGCAGGGCTACAGGGAAAATGACACTAAGTGAATTGTACAATCGGAGAGCTGGTACAGACATGATGGGTCAAATGGCCTCCTTTGGCACTGTAACAACTCTGTGCAGGTGTCAGCCTTGATATTTGAGTCCTGGGAGGGGAACTTGAACTTGGAACCTTGTGACAAGTATGCCCCCTGCTGAGATGCAACCAGAAACACGCGGGATCCGGTCTCGTCAATGCCAACCCCCCCTCCCCCCCTGCCGTTCGTGCCCCAGCATTGGGGGGGGGGGGGTGCAAACAATGGTAAACCCTGTTGACAGGGGCACGATAGCACAGTGGTTCGCACTGCCACTTCGCAGCTCCAGGATCCCAGAATCGATTCCCGGCTTGGGTCACTGTCTGTGCGGAGTCTGAACGTTCTCCCCATGTCTGCGTGGGTTTCATCCGTGTGCTCTGGTTTCCTCCCACAGACCAAAGATGTGCAGGTTAGGTGGATTGACCATGCTAAATTGACCCTTAATGTCCAAAAAATAGATTAGGTGGGGTTACTGGGTTCCAGGGATAGGGTGGAGGTGTGGGCTTTCTAAGGGTGCTCTTTCCAAGGGCCGCTGCAGACCTGATTGGCCGAATGGCCTCCTTCTGCAAAATTCTATGATTCTATGACATCTGCGGGACCAGAAGATCCTGTTGCCAGCCAATGGCGAGCCATTACCACAGAACACACCGCGGGAGAGGGGATGGAAACCCCACCCTGTGAAGAGTTTTTGGAGAATTGTGGAGCTGGAGGGAGGTTGCTGAGGAGATAGGGATGGGTAAGCAGGGGTCATGAGGTGCTGGACTGAGAACCAATGTAGATCACACAGACTCCAAGAGAGTGATGGTTAAGGGGACAATGCCAGTTGGGATAGGGAAAGAGAGACATTTTAGTATGCACTCAATTATTATTGAGAGTGGAAGACTATAGACTGTTAACCTGACAGACGTTTGCATTTTCAGTGCGGTTGTACATTTTATTTGTCGCTTTGATTGGAGACTGGCACTAATAGATGAACACACAGGTGTGTTATGTTTTGAGGGCGTTGCTGGATGTGTCTCTGACTGGCTCTGTAAGTACAGCCCTGTCGCTGTGTGTGTGTGTGTGTGACACATGCGCTGAATACACCGATTCTGCGAGCTGACCCTGTTGTGAAGACAAGCTGAGCCCGGAGTTTCTAGGACAACCTCGAAGAGCAGCCGGGGGAATGCAGCGCTGGTCCCGCGGCTGAGCAGGGAGCCCGCCCCCTGGGCAACCCAGAAAGCAACCGTGAGAGCATCTCGGAAAGCGGGACCGAAAACCGAATCGCCCGGCTGGCGCAATGCACCCAGTCCGATAAAACCTTTGGAAAGTGGAGCTGAGGGGGTGGGGGGGTTGTCTCTTCCCAGCCGCTCGCCATCGTGACTGAATCTTTTCTGTGCAACTTGCCATCTCCGGTAAGTTGAGAATCCAGCTTTGGAGGTGGGCGCAGTGGTCGCCAACCTGCTTTTAACAAGTGCTGCGCTTTTATTAACACGGTTCGCACCTCAGCCTCAAGGTTCAGAAGGATTTCTATTTTGGAATTGGAGAGGGGATAAAGTTTGCGTTCCATTAAAACTGTGCGTAGTTTTACTGCAGCAAAGCCTCTCCTCCATAATACCGATCAGGAACGAGTAATCGCTTTATATCGATTTATTTTTTTAACTGTGGAGAGCAGCCAAGGAAACTCACTGGACTGGAGCCAGGTCTCCAGTTAAAGGTAAAGACGCTATATGAAGGCAAGTTTGTTGTTGTGCAGATAACAGGAGCAAATAGATATCTGTGCAGTAGATATCCAATGATAGATATGAATGATAGATATCCTATGAATGATATCAGTATGAATGTTAGATATCCAATGCGTGTTCGGTCAATAAATGGTGCCATGGATTGACTAGAAACCCAATTGCAAATTATTTCCATGCAGACTTATGGCAAACATTGTGCCTCAATCATTAGAGATTTTTTATAATTTCAACACCTTAACAAAAATAGTATTAACATTGCAAGAGAAGATGCCAGTTGTAAATGTGTAGGTGGCCTTTTAAAAAAAAATTAATTTCACAGCAGTTGCCTTTACCAGCATGCATTCTATAGGTCTGTGCCCGAGAATGCTGTTGTACAGTTGCCACATTTTGCTCAGGTCTATGACGGGATTTTGGCAAATCATATTTCAAATCTGTGACAGGATGTTGGGAGATTATCTTCCCTGCTTCCACTCATCTGCTGCTGAAACCTTCATCCTAGCCTTTTGTTAACTCCAGACTTGACCCCAGTGCTCTCCTGGTTAGATTCATATCTTCCACCCTCCTTAAACTAAAGCCTCTGCTCCCATAGCCTAACTCCAAGCAAGTCCCATTCATCCATCATCTGACTGACCTGTTAATCGGCACCTGAATGAGCAAAGGATTGACTTTAAAAATAATCTTTTATTGTCACAAGTAAGCTTATATTAACACTGCAATGAAGTTTCTGTGAAAAGCCCCTAGTCGCCACATTCCAGTGCCTTTTTGGGTACATAGGGAGAATTCAGAATTCTCAGCTGATACGGGGTATTGAACCCGCGCTGCTGGCCTCGTTCTGCATCACAAACCAGCTGTGTAGCCCACTGAGCTAAACCAGCCCATCTAAACCTCGCCTTCATTTCCAAATCCAGCCACGGCACCACCCCTCCTTATCTTTGTAATCGCCAGTCCTCCGAAACAGCCTGGGTTCTCCAAATCTGGCTTCTTCTGTTCCCCACTTGTAATCACGCCACCATTGGTTTCTGACCACGTTCTTGGTGAACTCCCCGAGTAACATTTTAGATGGCTGGTGCCACATCTTGTTGGACAACACTCCTACAAAGTGACTTGGGCTGTTTTACTGTGTTGAAAATGCTACATAAATACAAGCTGCTGTTGGTGCTTGATATCAAGACAACACAGGAGACATTCTGCAGCTACAAGAAAACAGCATTTTAAAAATGGCATTTGTGAACATTTTCCGATCACCTCTAAAACTGGATGAATGGCAACCTTAATTTCTTAAAGTATGCAAAACAGAAAATAAACCAACACACTGCAAATTCACGGTTGGCATCAGATGCCAGTCGGGTGTTCTGCCAATCAAACTTTACATTAGACTAACAATGTACTCCCAGCACAATTTATAAAGAACTTCTGCTACAGCGCTGTCATTTCTGTTTCCCCGATATTGCTCTTGTGGCCTCTTGGGAAATATTGTTGTAGTTCTAATTAGCATAGAATTCAAAGACGCATTTGTTCTCAGCTTCTCCACAATGAACTTAATGTGTTGGTTTCATTTTGGATCTTTGTTGGCTGTCAGAGATGTAAATCCAGAGGATGGTTCAAATGCACATCGCAGAAGTGAAATCATAGTACACAATCCCTCAGATATCCTGTAGTGATATCAATGGCACACATAGGGATTAGCAAAACAATAGCGAGCTTACATCGTGTACAGCTGCATTACCTTCGATTACTGCAGAATCTGTCCTGTTCAAATTGTCCGGTGGCTTTCAGAGCACCAGTGGTAATGCAAAATACATTGTGTGACTTGGTGAAACGTTGCAGCACTTGTGACCTTTTGTGGGTGCAGATCTTCCCTGCTGTTGGGAGATAGATTTGATATGCCAACAACATGAAGGCCACACTATTGTCCTATCTTGTCAGACTGAGCACCCAGCATACCCATGGCCAGAGAAAATATGTGAGAAAATGCAGGGTCCAGGAGCAATTACAGCCTCCATTTAGACAGGCGGCCAATGGCATTGAGTGGCTACAACTGCCTCCTATGGTGGTAATAAGTGTTGCAATAGCATCAGTACGTCATCACTTATATTACAATATGCTCCCAAAGCAAACTAGTGACAGTACTGTGATACAATATAGCATACTATTAACTCTTACAAGATCAATATTGTTACGCTCCCACAGTCCAAAGATGTGCAGGTTAGGTGGATTAGCTATGCTAAATTGCCCATAGTGTCCAAAAAAGGTTAGGTGGTGTTACAGGGATAGGGTGGAGGTGTGGGGATAGGGTGGAGGTATGGGCCTAGGTAGGGTGCTCTTTCCAAGGGCCGGTGTAGACTCGAGGGGCCGACTGGCCTCCTTCTGCACTGTAAATTCTATGAAATTCTATGAGTCAGCACCGAAGCTCTGAAAGAGCATCCTACCTAGGCTCACTCCCCCGTCCTATCCTCGTAACCCCAGTTAACCTTCACATCTTTGAACATTAAGGGGCAATTTAGCACGGCTAATCCACCTAACCTGCACATCTTTGGACTGTGAGAGGAAACCGAAGCACCCGGAGGAAACCCATGCAGATAGGGGGAGAAAATACATACACACAAACAATTTACAGTGCTGAAAGAGTCCATTCGGCCCATCGCATCTGCTCCAGCCCTTGGAAAGAGCACTTTACCTAAGCCCACACCTCCACCCTATCCCAGTAACCCCACCTAACCTTTGTGGACACTAAAGACAATTTAGTGTGGCCAATCCACCTAACCGGCACATCTTTGAACTGTGGGAGGAAACCAGAGCACCCGGAGGAAACCCACGCAGAAATGGGGAGAATGTGCAGACTTCGCACAGTGAGCCAAGCCGGGAATCGAACATGGGACCCCGGAGCTGTGAAGCAACAGTGCTAGCCACTGTGCTGTCCACGGAGCTAACGTTTTGAATCTGTATGCTTGTTTTTGTCAAAGCTTTGAGTTTCATCCAGACTCAAAATATTAGCTCCATTCTCTTTCCACAGATGCTGTCAGACCTGGTGAGATTGCCCAGCATTTTCTGCTTTTGTTTCAGATTCCAGTATCCACAGTTGTTTGCTTTTAGCTGGAATGTTGATGGGATAACAAATATTTCCCCATTGTTTAGCAATGACATCAGTTTCAACCCATTGTGTGCACAATAGAATACATGAATACTGTCATCACATGATTGACACTGGCTGGAGAGCGAGCCAAGGGCAGCCCAGCAGGTCAGTCTGATGAAGCCATGATGTGGAGATGCCGGCGTTGGACTGGGGTGAGCAGAGTAAGAAGTCCTACAACACCAAGTTAAAGTTCAACAGGCTTGTTTCGAATCACTAGCTTTTGGAGCACAGCTCCTTCTTCATTCATTCGCCTGAGGAAGGAGCTGTGCTCCAAAAGCTAGTGATTCAAACCAAACCTGTTGGACTTTAACCTGGTGTTGTAAGACTTCTTACTGGGATATGAAGGCTAGAGGGAAGCCAGTTTTCACTTAGCACAAGGGAGAATCTTGCCTCAAATGTCACCTTAGACAGAGAAGAGGGGCTTATTCATTTTACCTGCCAGTGTATAGTTCTTTATTACTGGGGCTTGACCAATTTTGACTGAAAATCCTGACGCTTGCTGTTGTTTGAGGTGAATAAATGTGAATTAATCACCAGATACATGACCACCATTCGTCCTTAGTGCACTAACAGAGAACCATTCAGGTGTGTAACCTTTCAACTACTATCTTGAGGACTGATTAGAAGTGACCTTTTTTACCCTTTAAGTAATTTAAGTGCATGTTACATCTTTAGAAATCATCAGTTCTTATTTGTATACAGTATGTGTGAGCAGTGATAACATTTTCGGCATTGTGAGAAACATTTATTCTTTCTTTTGGATGGAACTTAGAAGATAGGGTGTTTTCCATCTGTTCTTTAAAGTCATAGTAATCGAAGAATCATAGAATTTTACAGCACAGAAGGAGGCCATTTGGACCATTGTGTCTACACCGGCTCCTGAAAAGGCTACCTAGCTAGTCCCATTCCCCAGCCCTATCTCCGTAGCCCATTTTAAACTTAGGGGTTAAAACACTTCTCAAAAACACATTTTGTTGTGGTCAGCTGAGAGGTGAGGAGAGGGAAATTCTTCCACACAGCTCTCCCCACCTGTAACAGTATTGTCAACTCATGCCTAAGTTACTTGGTCTTTATTATTTCTGATACAACAATCAATTGTACTATTTGCATATTTTAGAAATTGTATTGTCAGCGAATTCAACACGCAGCTAATTATTTACGTTCTCCACAAAATGTATATCTACGAAGGAAACTTCTTGAAATGTCAGAGGTTGTAAAGAGATTATATTTTTTAAAAATCAAAATGCTTATCAAGCTGCATATATGGACTTATAGTCAGCCTCATATGTAATTATGCAACACTGCACTGAAATATGTGCCTGAAGTAAAACTGTAGATGGAGCTGAAAATACTTTTTAATGGATGCATATTGCAATCATCACTCTTTTAGCTTCGGCAATTTAGAATTTAACAGGCAGGACAGAGCATGGCGAATTGAAGGAGAATCGAGTTAGAAAAAAGTTTTTGAAATAACATTACATGCAGAGTGCAGTAAAAAACATAGCACTATCTTCATAATATATGCAAACAATGAAACCTCAGAACAGTGGACACTGGGCGGAAAGAATGTTGTCTTTTCTGAATTACCTCATGCAAGACTATTGAAGAACGGGCATCATCAATACAAAGCATTTCCTTCTTGTTAAAGTTTCAGGAGAAAGTGGTTGGCGAATGGGAAAAAGCACTCTTAGAATTCTCGACTGCTGCCATTACCTAACTAGATCACAAAGACAACACTGTGTTCTGGGTAACAGGCCTTGTATTCAGCAAAACTAAACAAAAGAGATGCCAAAGCAGAAGGGGGGCAAAGAAACTTCTACAGATGAGCTCACTGATCATATTAATGGACAGTTTCAAGACAGGGATCTTTGGAGCTGGTTTAGCACAGGGCTAAATAGCTGGCTTTTAAAGCAGACCTTGGTAGACCAGCAGCGCGGGTTTAATTCCCGTGCCAGCCTCCCCGAACAGGTGCCGGAATGTGGTGACCAGGGGCTTTTCACAGTAACTTCATTTGAAGCCTACTTGTGACAAGAAGAATTTCATTGAGCCGATATAGAACCATGATTAAAGAAAAACTTACAGCTATATTGAATGTTGTAGCAGGTTTTCTACTAAGTATAGGGCAGAACGTTAATTACAGACTGGACAAGAGACTAACGTGTTAATTAAGTTTGTATTCCCGTGCTATCATAACACTTTCTGGATCATTCACTTCAATCTTTAATACATGTTCAGGATAAGATCCCTCAAGGAGTTTTAATGCCAGATGACTTATGCTGAAGGAAACAAGCAATCTAGTCATTGCCAGTGTGGTGTTTCATTTAGACTTTTCAGTAATACCATGGGGATTACATTAGCTGGTGCAGTGGTGGAAATTAAACAGGTCAACCTCACATGTTTTTGAAGTTCTAAATTAGGTAGCCAACTGAGCAGAGATTGCTTTTCTATGGGTCAATCAATTAACAGCTTGTGGGATATTACTGAGCCATGGAAACTAGCAAGCAAGTTAGAACTCTGACCTGCACTGAATAAGCTGATCTCAAACAAGGTAACTGCAAGTACTATAATTTGACTTAGACTGCAGAGGGAGTAAAATAATAGCCAGGGTCCACAACTCTATTGGAAAGAGTGTGAATGTTCAAGTGAGGACAGGATTACGTTTAGAAGATCAAAAATAAAACTGCCTAAACTGCTGATAAGGGTCAAACTAAAAGACTTGATTGAAGAAATTGACCTCCCCTTGTAGAGCTTAGCAAGCGTCATGAAAAAACGGGAGTGGATATGATGACATTTTCTGCAGGTGAAATATTCAAGTTCATTCTAGGTGTGATGATGTTCCCAGAAATTGATTAATTTGTACTGTCTGTGTAAGTGCAGTGAATGTGGAGCTCTGCAGCAGAACCTGTGGTCAATTGTCCACAACACTACTGTTTCAGACTTCAAGCAGCATTTATTTTTCACCTTCTGATGTAAACTATTTCTCAATGTTGAAGAGCTGGTGCTCATGCTGCTGAAATAACAAATACTAACAGAATCCGATTTTTCTGCATCAATTTATTTACGTACAAATTCAGGTGCAAATTTTGGGGGCACAGGGGTGGCTGCATGAGAAAATTATGTGAAATTTTAAATGATCAGACTATGAAAAGGAATCATCACAATAGGATCACGAGCACAGAAAGGATCAAATGTACGTCATCAAATAATAACTTTTGTCAAGGTTGACGGAACAGAGGATTAAAGAGTAAGTAAGGCACAAGGTGAAAGAGAATGAAACCTCATGAGTCAGCAATGAGAATGTGGTCAAGTAATGGAGCAGCCCAGAATCTGACCTAATTTTTGAAGGTCTTGTTGTTGAATGTGATATATGAATAGGATTGCCCTGCATCCCATTCCATAGCATCATCATAATAAGCCCGCATAGTAGTTTTCGTTAAAAGAGATGAGTGCAGATTTGAATAATAGCTGACTGGTGCTGTCACTGGACATTTTGCTCTAAGCTGCATTTTGGCAGCAGAGGCCTTTAAGGACTCCATGAAATCCAAATCCTTGCCCATAGGTTTTAGTCATCATTCTAATATCTTTGACTCTGTGTCCATATATTTCCAATTACGTGACCTTGATGCAATGCATTACATTGAATATGCTGTGCATAAGTGCGAACTATAATTGAACGGTACACTGCTCAATGAGCAAGAACCCTTGACACCTGTTAATATGAATTGTAAAAACGTCACTTCGATTTAGTTGCCATAGGATTTGCAAGCTCTTGCCATTTTCGGGTAAAGAATTCCCCACGTTACCTATATATCCACCAGAAATATACCTCATGCACAAAAGGAATGCAAACTGTAAATGTGTCTCCGCCCATTTTGCCAAGCCATTTGTCCTCATGAACAAATCAGTGAGCGAATGGTGATAACAGCAGCATCAGCCTCCATTTCTGTTGAGTGTTACAGAAAAACTATTTGAAAAGAAAATCAGTTTCATCAAGATTGACCAAAGTATATGGAGCTCAATCTCATATAAAGGCTGGATTTTACTGGAAAAATAATTGCAAGTCAATGGCACAGATTTGCAAGTCAGCAAGCAAATTCAGAGGATTAAGAGCGACATTGTGAGGTGCAAATTTCCAGAACTGGCTGCTCATTGACACTGCTCATTGTTTGCATCACAAAATCAGACCTTGCCTGTAGGCTGTCAGTGATTTTAGGAATTTTCTGGATATGTACATTAATTGCACATTAAACATTCCACAGAGAATTAAGTCTGGTATTTAAAAGCGCAAGCACTCTTCTGTCACTGTGGTAATCGTTAATACAGTGTTATCACCATTCTGGCCCAATCTGCTTTTGGCATGTAGGAAATTGTTGTTAGAGATTTAGAATGTTACATTTTTGAAGTCTTGGTTTTCTTCTTCATTTCTGGATCTCTTCTCTGTCTTTCTTAATCCAACCATTCTTTCTCTTTCATTATTTCTCCTTTATATACCTTATTTGACTCTAATTTGCCTCTTTCTCGGTTCCGGTTTCTTTCTCAAACCTTCAATCACATTTGTTGAGAAGCTACACTATAGATAACATGGTTCACCATGCTCCCCGAGTCACTGAGTGTCTTTCAGACAGAGATAGAAAGGTTATTAATGAATAAAGAGATCAGGGTTTTGGGGAGAAGGCAGGAGAATGGGAATGGGAAACATGGCCGGGATTCTCCCCTACCCAGCGGGGCGGAGGGTCCCGGCGGGATGGAGTGGCGTGAACCACGCCGGAGTGGTTGGCGCTCCGGCGACTGGCGTGGACGGCCTTTGGCGCCACACCAGCCGGGGCCGAAAGGACATAGCCGGCCGGCGTAAGTCCGCGCATGGGCTGGAATGTCAGCGGCTGCTGACATCATCCCCGCGCATGCGCAGGGGAGGGGGTCACTTCCGTCTCCGCCATGGTGAAGACTATGGCGAAGGCGGAAGGAAAAGAGTGCCCCCACGGCACAGACCCGCACGACGATCGGTGGGCCCCGATTGCGGGCCAGGTCATCGTGGGGGCACCCCCCGGGGCCAGATCGCCCCGCGCCGCCCCCCCCAGGACCCTGGAGCCCACCCGCCGGTAAGGTAGGTGGTTTCATCCACGCCGGTGGGACTGGCATGACAGTGGCAGGACTTCAGCCCATCGCTGGCCGGAGAATCGCCGCGGGGGGCCCGCCGACCGGCGCGGTGCGATTCCCGCCCCCGCCGAATCTCTGGTGGCGGAGAATTCGGGACACGGCGGGGGCAGGATTGACGCCGCCCCCCCGGCGATTCTCCGACCCGGCATGGGGGGGGCGGAGAATCGCGCCCCATATCAGCCTTGATCAAATGGCGGAGAAAATACGATGGGCCGATTCTGCTCCTCTATCTTATGGTCCAAGATACCCCTTTGCCCTCGCCAGACTGTGAACACCTCACATTCGAGTAGGTTACAGTGCAAAAACATGGGGCCGGAAAACACGGCAAGCCACTCAAAACTCCATTGACTTGGGCGGGACTGAAAAATCCCGCCAGTGGGAGGGGCCATAAAATTCCACCCCTGCCACCTGAAGGGTGCAAGAAACAGTCGAACTAATAGCACATGTTGCCAGTTGGCCTGCTGAAACAAGATCTGGCCCAATTCAGGATTTAAACATGAAAAACTGGGAGGAATTTCAAAAATAGCCCAGTGAAAAGTTTTCTAGCTTTTCTTAACCATACAGATACAAATGTAACATGCCATACTATTACTGGAAAGTGAGCCCTGTGAAGCAAAGTGGATAATGCAATGGCCTTCAGTTCATAAAACAACATCAGAAATTGGCAAAGAATTACTGACGTGGAATAGTGCTTGAAGTTTCTGTGGTATAATTCAAATGGAGTTACCTTCTTCTGTGAAACAATTGGAAAGCAGTCTGTCCTTCAGCACCACATACTTTGGAGCTGCCATTGTACTGACAAAGGGTGATTAACTGAAGCGTCATGCCAAGAGCGATTTGATATGGGCGCGATTTAATGGAAATGTCCTGTCAAAGGTGATTAACTAAAGCGCCATGGCAAGAGCGATTTGATATGGGCGCGATTTAATGGAAATGAAACAGTTCCGTGTCGGGCGCATTTAGCCGGGTGTTTCCTGGCTCTTGCAGCACCGAGAACGACCCTGCTATTAAACTGGACCCTGCTTCATTTCTGGGCCTTGGCGAAGAACGCTCCGCCAAGGCCATACTTAGGCTCACTTCCTGCACTAGCGAGCTCTGCTTGGCAGTGCAGGAAGTGATCGGCGCTCCTATCTCTAGACCCCGCACCACAGCCTCCGGAACCCCGTAACACACCAATTAGGAGGTCATTGAGTCCCCACCTGCACCGCTCATAAAGGCAGGGCATCCCGGGGCCCGAGCCCGGCCCTCGCAAAATACAACCAGGGCAGCTGGGCTCTACCAGCCTTGAACCCTGGCAGTGCCTCTGCCAGTCTGGCAGTGCCATGGTATCCCAGTGGCATCAGGGGTCCCAGGGTACCACCCTGCCCAGAGCCCAGCCACTCAGTGCCCCCCAATCATCTGGGAGGCACCCCCAGTGCCGGTACACCTGGTCAATGTTTGTGGAAACCATGTGCTAAACGGCACCCACTCAAAGTTTCCAGGGCAACGCCATTTGATACCGGGTGCTGAGTAGGTCAGGCGTAGACATCTTCAAGTGAGATGAACTGCTGGACCCCGACCTCAATGGGTGGGATCCAATTCGCAACGCTTCGTCCATTCTCATTAGATTTCATAAGCAAAGGCGAACCTCAAATTAATGCCCAACACCTTAATACAATTAACCCCAGTTGGTGCACAAGTAGTAAATAATGGGATACTGATTTGATTTTACGTGCAAGGAATTTAGCTTTATTAAACCTAACTATTTTCATTTTCAAAATCAAAGGCAAATAGCCCCCCAGTTCTGGTAGAATATTTCAATTTTCTGAGCATAATAAAAGGGCGCGATTTAACCATATGCGCTGAGAAACTCAATGCTATCTAACGTGACTCGGGTTAGATTCGGGACCTCAGCAGGGAACTCAAAGCCGAGAGGCCTCACTTAGTCCCGTTTCCTGCACTGAGGAGCCCTGCTTACCGAAACTCTTCAGTGCTGGGAGAGATCATGGCGTCCCCATCTCTCGAGCCTTGGAGCGACACCTGAACACCTCCCCAAGCCCCAACTCACTGTGATGAGTGCCATCCTGGTAGTGTCCCTGCCAGCTAGCAGTGCTGTTCTGGCAACCGTAGCAGTGCCAGGCTGGCACCCATGTGGCACTGCCAGGGTGCTAAGCTGGCAATGCCAGGGTGCCCTGATGACCAGCTGTGCCAGGGTATCACCCTGTCCAGAGAGCATGCACCTCGAGGCCTCCAAAGCCCTGGGAGATCCTCGCCAAGTGCCGTTCCGTCTGCTTCCCATTTGTGGAGACCAGCACTGAATGGTTCTTACCCAAGGTCTGCAAGGCAAAGGGGATAGATCCCAATGCGTTGGTTACCTCAGGGTATTGCATATTAGAGTAAGACTAGCTGTCTTGCTCTAATATGCAGATTTGCCAAAAGGTGATCCCGCGCACAATGGGCAGACTTCACATCTTGCGAGGCATGGCGAGCTGGGTAGAACCCATCATATACCGACTCTTTGCGCAGTTTTCGGTGCAGCATGCCCAGTAGATCACGCCTAACATCTTGAAGACTTGTTGGTGGAACGCTACGGAGGGAGCTCGAAACTTGCTAAATTGACTCGCACCTCAGAGACTGGTGGAGTATTGGCAAATCAGATAATAATAATAATCGCTTATTGTCACAAGTAGGCTTCAATGAAGTTACTGTGAAAAGCCCCTAGTCATCACATTCCGGCGCCTGTTCAGGGAGGCCGGTATTGAACCCACGCTTCTGGCCTTCTTCTGCATTACAGGCCAGCTGTTTAGCCCACTGTGCTAAACCAGCCCCGACCAGCCTACAGACTTCATGGTGGCACAGTGGTTAGCACTGCTGCCTCACAGCTTCAGGGACCCGGGTTCAATTCTGGCTTCGGGTGACTGTGTGGAGTTTGCACTTTCTCCCCGTGTCTGTATGTGTTTCCTCCGGGTGTTCGGGTTTCCTCCCACAGTCCAAAGAAGTGCAGGTGGGGTAGATTGGCCATGCTAAATGGCCCCTTCGTGTCCAAAAGTTAGGTGGGGTTACTGGGCTACGGGGATAGGGTGGAGGCATGGGCTTAAGGAAGTCTTAAATAGGGTGCTCTTTCCAAGGGCCGGTGCAGACTCAATGGGCCGAATGCCCTCCTTCAATACTGTGGGGATTCTATGATTATTCCAATTACATTGGTTGTCCAGGGTAGGAGACTGAGCATTCCTGAGTAAGTCAGTCAGTGATAATGATTTTTTTTAATGGTGTTGTTCAACAACACTTAACGAACACGGAGCTCTCAGAAAATGCTTTCAGACCAGCAAACAATTGAAATGATGGCCCAGTTGGCACTAAATTACACTCCATTAAATAGCTGTTATTACAGAATAAACAAAATTAATATAGAGGCGATATTTGTGGTCACGGCCTCTTCTCAGAACTGTTTGACGGTCAGCACTTTGCACTGTATACATGAGAACTGCACCAATTATTTGTGGGGATGATTATCATAATCATACTTCCATTCTGTAATGAAAATGGACATCAACGAAGAACAGCACTCTGACAATGTTAAAAAAAAACCTGACAGTTAATGTGGGCTTAGAGTGGGAAGAACTGATTCATAATTTATATGAGAGCCCACCCGAATGAATTAGCTGACAAATCTGCTGCCGGTTTCAAAATAAACTAGAGTTAGATTTTATGCCAGTGCTTGGCATGCAGCAGGCAATATTGTGAGCGCTGTGCCTGTGATTTCCCGCACTTTTATTTAATTGCCTGTTCAAAAGTTTTGAAAAATGTTCCCCCCTGAGGTTCATCCCTGCACTGTGTTGATTTTGCAATTTGTAGCCTTTGGGTGAAGAAAGGATCTAACATGACAGTGATACCCCTTTCCCACTCTCCTTACCAATGGGAATCATCCTGCCCCAGTCTCTGTCTAGGTTCACACGTAAAGAATGGGCAAAGTGGCAGAGAATGACTAGTGGCTGAGGGCCCACACCTCAGCTGTGTCTCCACTGTGTCAACAGAAAAGGAGAGAAAAAGGGATGAGGAAGGAAAGCAGGAATGCCATAAAGTACTTTCTGTGCTGCAATATAATATGTACCTGTTCTTAAATCACATCAATTGTATCTCCTATTGTCATCCATCTCATTGTAGCCAGTGAAACATCTGCAATGGAAGCTGCACCTACTCCTGATCACTACTTCTGGTGTCCCCAAAAGATCTTTCCTTGATATCCTACATCTCATCTGCATGACATCCATGTCACATAATCTGAAATCGACTTCAGAAATGCCACATCAAAACCTTTCTCGCCCCTCAACTTTCGGTTATCATGCTGCATGTTTGATATCTAACACTGGATGAGCAGAAACTTCCTTCAATTAAAAATTAACAACACAAGTCACTGGGCAAGATTCCGCACTCCCCGTCCTGCTCTCATAGCCACATATCTGTCATTGGCCTGCTGTAGTGTTCGAGTGAAGCCCAGTGTAAACTGGAGGAACAGCGCTTCATCTTCTGCTGAAGCACGTACAGACTTCCAGACTCAACATTGAGTTCAACAACACAGACTGTGAACTCTCGCCTCCACCTACAGTCCATTTTTATTTCTCTCCACTTATTTTTGTTTCTTCCTTCGACTTGTTTCCGCCGAGATTGTCCAGTATTATCTGTTTTTGTTTCATATTCCAGCATCCACAGTAATTTGCTTTTAGCTCCACTGAAGTAATTGGCTGGGATTTTCTGACTCACCCACAGCGTTTTGTGGTGGTGGAGGCTGCCTGCCATTGGTCGCCAGGAAGATCTTCCAGTCCCGCTGCCATCAACGTGGTTTCTCATTGTTCGCACCTTCCACCGCCGGGGAGCCTGCAGCAGGACCGGAAGATCCCATCGGCGGGAATGGTTGGAAAATCCTGCTGGAGTTTAATGTTCCACCAGTGCCATCACCTATTTCCAGCTCTGTAACATTACCAGACCCAATCATTGCCTCGGTTTATCTAATGATAAAACCCTCATTGTCAAATCTAGATTACACATGCCAGGCCAGCCTCCTAGATTCCACTCTCCATAAAATAGTCGTTTTCAAAACTTTGCTGTCCATGTCTTTATTTGCATGGAACTCTTCTCCGACGACCCCAGTGCTCATTAACCCTCATGGACTCCTGGTTAAGCCATGTCTCAATCTTTAAAAAAGCTTTTCCTTGCTTTCAAATTCCTCCATGCCATTACAACCGTGTCCCCATCCCTCACCACCCATAATCTCTATAATCATCTCCAGCTCCATGACTCTCCAGAATATTTACACTCCTTTAATTCTGGCCTCTTGAACACCTTTGGTTTTATTTGCTCCACTGTTGCCCTGGACCTCCTTTCTTAAGCTACTTTAGCTCTCTTTCGGCCTTTGAGAAGCTCCTTGGATTCTATCTGTATGGCCATGAGTTGGTCCATGTGTCCTGAGATCTTTGCATGTGACTTGGTGCCAAATTTTGCTTTACATCACTTCAGTAAAGTTCCTTGGAACATATTACATAAAAGGCGCTTTATAAATACATGCCCTTATATTTTCATGGCTGAATGCTTCCACACAACACAGCAGCTCATAAATTGCTCCTTGATATTCAAAAGGCATAACAAATGGGGGAATCCAGTTGCTACGGAAGACTTTACACTAGGCAGATTATCGTGGAGACAATACCAAAACATTGACCTTCTTTTGATAAAATGTAATGATATTAGCAACATCAGCCTGCTTCACAACCATGTGTCCAAGAGCAAATTCTGGGAATTTAATTTTTCCATAATTTGAATACATTCAACATAAAGAATTTGAATCTCCGAGTGATTAAACATTAGAACTGTGCCACGACAAGATGGATAAGTGATAAATTTAAAACATATTGCAGAGATTTATTTTTGAAAACATCAAGGGTACCGATGTTCCAAATAAAGGGAAAAGTAATCTGTATGCTTGGAGAAGAACACTTGACACAACCTCTGAAAAATATTCTGAAGGCAAGTAGGAACAGGTTTGTTTTGTTACCTGTGCAAATGAAACACAATTTCAGACAAAAATGGAAGGTTTGAAAATTGCCTCAACTGTCAAAACCCTGCAGATAAAGGGCAATTAAGGATGGGCAATAAATGCTGACCTACGCAGACACCCACATCCTGTAAAAATGAATATTTAAAAAAACTGAAGGGAACATGAATGACAATGGAGTCTTTGTGAAGTTGTTCTGGTTAAAGGACGTGCTTCCAGTGGATGAAAAAGCCTCAGGCAGCATAAACAAAATGTCCCATTGAAACATAAAAAGGCTGAAGGATCCTGTTAAAAGGCTGCTTTAGCATAACCAGTTGTTTAGTTTGGATTGCTAGAGAAAAAGTATCTAAGTGCAGGCTTCCTGTACTTACCTTGCGAAAGTTGCCTCTCCCATCCTGTTGGTAAAGTACAGGCACACTGCAGGTCTGAACTGTTTTTGACCTCGGTCCTACAGTACAGAAGTGTAGGTGGTTATGTTACTATCTCCTGCGAGGAGATGGCAAACCTGGACCCAATCCTTTATAGGGAGGAAGGAAATGTTAGCACAATTAGAGGGTGGAAAGTTTCCTGATAAGTTTGTGATTTTCTTTCGCAAATTTATTTAATTTTATATGTCACTTTTTTTTAGCTTATGTGAGTTAAATTGCAATCCTTATCAGCTATCATTCTCCCTTCTACAGACCTAATCTTGACTCCCTCAAATTCAGGGGCAGCACATTTGAGTATACCTGGTTCAAGACTGGCGTCGCCCTTCAACCTTGTGGTAATTCACCACTGTGTAAATATATGTGTGCCTGTATTAGGGGATGTACAGCAGTACCTGTATTACAGGTTTGTCGGTAGCCCCTGCCGGCTGGCTCCGCCCACAGGGAGCGGTATAAATATTCATGAGATCTCCTGAGCTGCCATTCTACCAGCTGCAGTCGAAGGATAAACATTTCACGGTAATAAAGCCTCTTTAGGGGGCAGCACGGTAGCATGGTGGTTAGCATAAATGCTTCACAGCTCCAGGGTCCCAGATTCGATTCCCGGCTGGGTCACTGTCTGTGCGGAGTCTGCACGTCCTCCCCGTGTGTGCGTGGGTTTCCTCCGGGTGCTCCGGTTTCCTCCCACAGTCCAAAGATGTGCGGGTTAGGTGGATTGGCCATGCTAAATTGCCCGTAGTGTCCTAAAAAGTAAGGTTAAAGGGGGGGTTGTTGGGTTACGGGTATAGGGTGGATACGTGAGTTTGAGTAGGATGATCATTGCTCGGCACAACATCGAGGGCCGAAGGGCCTGTTCTGTGCTGTACTGTTCTATGTTCTATGTTCTCTCTTGTACCGATTCGAGTCTTTATGTGCAATTGATAGCGTATCAAACCTCTCTTCCTTTTGTATCCATCCGTGGAAAAACTCTGAAATTTGCTACTGCCCTTTCAAACTCCCAACGTTCTTCCATTGCCACACATGCATGGCAGTTATCAATTTTCTCAGCAACCCCCTTAACATTGCAGTTCATGCCATCAGCTCCAGCGTAAGCTTCACTATTTCCCAGCTGTGCCCTAGTGCTCTCTACTTCAAATCTGAAGGAAACAGACCAGATTGCACCTGGTGCAGTCAAAATGCAAGTTACTGCTTCATTGCTGCATGCGAGGCATAATCACCCATTATCAACTCTGACTTACCAAAAGAAAACATGAGGTTTCCTTTGAGTCCCAGAATTCTATAGTAATTGGCAGCGTTGGAGGAGAGAAAGGCCCAGTTGAGTTAAACTGGAATTCAAAGGTAACCTCATGTTTTCTTTTTCGACGAACAATGCTGCTACAAACGCCATGACCCTCCATCCTCACCTCTAACGACAAGTCAAAGCAGAGCATGGATTTCTCTGTCAATAAATTAAAGACCGTCTAATCAGGTCCCTCAAGTTCTTTCTGTTCCCCTTGCTCCTAAGTCAAACACTGTCAGTTCCACTCTCACCCTCAAACATATTTCACTTTAATTTCCCCCTACTTCCCTTTCCAAGCGAATCTTGTCCATGAGACACTCTCTGAGGCTGAAATGCTCAACTCATTTAAAAGGTACTTGGATCTGCACCTGAAATGCTGTAAACTGCCAGGGGCTGGAAATTGGGATTTAAAGGAGTGACTAGGTTCTTTCTTTTATCTTTTGTGGCCGTCACAGACTCGTTGAGCTAACTGAACTCTTTCTGTGTTGTGACGTTCCTGTGGTTCATGGTTTTAAACTGAAGAATGGAGTTTAGATAGTGATCAGCTATGATCTATCTAATTAAGCGGTGGACCAAGCTCTGGGAGCTGAGTGACCTATTCCTGTAAATATGTTTGACCTTTATGTATCTGTGGAAAGGTGCAGTTCTGTGATTGCTTAAATAAAGAAGGCCAAGGTAAATAAATTGTGCTGGTGATAAAATCAAAAGAAGGAAATAGTGCATCTGTAATGAATTCAATTTCAATTTGTTTAAGAGGAGTTTTACACTGAACAGAGCATTTTAGATTTTATTATGGAAATGTGCAACTGAAATTGATTAAATTTGTTCTTGAAAATAAAGTGCAGAATTATAATCAAGCAGCTGAAAGATAGTTGTTTCCTCCCTCTCGTTGAGATAAATAATGGGTGAGAATATTTGGAAGTGGCCTAGCCACGTAACTATCTAAACACAGGTAACTGTTAATGGTTCAAATTACTCTTTTTTCCAGAAACTTTCAATACAAAGTAACATGCTATCAAAGCTTTTCATCTTGCACTCATCAGGACAGAATTCGGAAGAATACCAATTGTAAAAGGGACAACAATTGATACTGCATATGAAGAGAATATTAATTGGTTGGCAAATGGAATCTGATTGGTAGAGACGTTGCGCCCGGGAACGGTTAACTACCAAGCTTTTATTTAAATACAAACCAGGTAGGTAGATTCTGGTCAAGCATTGCCATGGGGAATGAACCAAAAAGTGGCTATCTGCCATTCTTTTGTTTAGTTGAAAAAGAAACAATGAGTGGACATGTTCTTTCTGTGTGCAAGCGATAGGACCCTGTGTGTGAATATATGTAACTTCTAGCATGAGTAAGTGGGCCACACTGCGAGCCACACTGATAATCTTAAATTGGTTGTCAGTTAAGCAAGCATTGTCTAATCACATCTAATGTTGGACATTATGTGGGTATAGATACAAGTGGTATTCTCCGCTACCAGGATGTTGCCGTCAAGCCAAAAATACTTTTTTTATCATAGAATTTACAGTGCAGAAGGAGGCAATTCGGCCCATCGAGTCTGCACCGGCTCTTGGAAAGAGGACCCTACCCAAGGTCAACACCTCCACCCTATCCCCATAACCCAGTAACCCCACCCAACACTAAGGGCAATTTTGGACACTAAAGGCAATTTATCATGGCCAATCCACCTAACCTGCACAGCTTTGGACTGTGGGAGGAAACCGGAGCACCCGGAGGAAACCCACGCACACACGGGGAGGACGTGCAGACTCCGCACAGACAGTGACCCAAACCGGAATCGAACCTGGGACCCTGGAGCTGTGAAGCAATTGTGCTATCCACAATGCTACCGTGTTGCCCGTACCGTGATGCTGCTATCACACAAATGAATAATGTGGTAAATGAATTTCAATGCTGGTGTGATGCCAGCTATGTAGGCCGTAGGCCTCAAGGACTGGCAGATCATATCAAACAGCACATCCTTTGGCTGTTCGCAACAGGCAAAATACTGACCAACCCCAACCAGCCCGTGATTGCAAAGCTCAAAACATTCGTTTTGCTAGCGTGTCTCTTTTTTTAGCAAGATCAAAATGACTACTTATCAATAAAAGTAATGAAGAGTACAGGCTGCAATATCAGGTTCCTAACCAGGAGACCCATGTTCAAATCTCCAAAGCAAAGGATATTTACACCTGGCATTATCCAAAGAGCAAGTCTGAGACTTTGGGCAGGATTTTGCAGCCCTTCCTGCTGGGAGGATCTTCTGGTCCTGTTAAAGTTATGGGCGAGCCATACAAGTTGCCATTGACTTCGGCAGGAGTAGAGGATCCAACCGGCAGCTAACGGCAAGTCGCTCCCCAGCAGGAAAACCCATCACGGATGAGGGCTGGAAAATTCCGGCTTTAAAATAGGTTCTGAAGATGTCTGTGAATTCCTTGAGCTCCCCCCACACCGCAAAAAAAAAATAGAAAACATTCAAATTGGGGAAGAAAATGAGGATAACAATGTTTGAAAGGGGGAGCTGGCCACGTATTTGATTATTTTTTCTGATTGACAATTCACTATGTGAAATTCAGCACAACTCTCAAAGTGAGCAGACTGGGCTCTCTGTTTATTTTTTTGTCGAGCATGGAAAGGTAATAGGAGCCTAAATGTTACAATTGTTGGATTAACTGGAGCATTTCATCACAGTCTGTGACACATAACAATGGAGGGAACAAATAGGAGACAACATAGTCCTGTAAATAGCTCAGTAAAGAATGAGTTCAGAAGCCAGATCTATATTATATTGATTTGCTTCAGCAGGTTTCATCACTGCCATTCTCTCAGATGTAGTGAATGAGAATTTCCAGCATTTGTTGATGCAAATTGAACCCCCCCCCCCTGCACGAAGAACCACTCCTGAAAAATAATCACACATATCGCCCACCTTTTCTCAAACACCTCTGCAGGAAATTGCACGGGTCACCCAACCAAGCTGCTACCCCCCCCCCCCCCCCCCCCCCCCCCCCCCCCCCGGTGGTGATGTTGACTGCCACTCCAGTAATATTCGCCTACTTTGCCTCCATCGATTCTTATATGTCCAATTAATGAATAACTTGCCATGGGAAATTATGTGAAAGAAACAAAAGAAATGGTAGTCTTTGCAAGCCTTAATTAGCTTCCGGGAGTAAGGGGAATATAGATAGCAACAAATGTCAGGTAATTTCCTCAGGACTACACGGTGAAGTGGAAGTTGGTTTCCACTTGTTAGGTTCTTTATTCAAGCATGATAAAAACAGAATGTTGAACAGATGCTGATTTTATGGTGTGCACCTTTGGATTGTTAATGATGTGAATAAAAATGGCATGCCACAAAAACATCCGTTAATTAAGATGGATTGTGAATAGGTGAATGATAAATGGTAAAGCACTGGGCCACTATAGAGCTTCCTAATGTAGTTAGTTTAAGAGGGTACGGTAGATTCAGTTTTCCATTACTGGAAAATTAGAATTCAAGGAGCTACTCAATGCATGATAAGGATTTCATACTCCTCCATTCGCTATAACTATTCTTCCCTATCTAATCCCATTTTGCTCAACACAAATTTGGATCATTTTCTTGTTATCTAACTTCATGGGCTCCTCTTCCAATATTTCTACTATCTGGTTTTGGCCCTACCCATCACATTAATCTAAGTCGCTAAAAAGATCCTTTGTGACTACAACTGAGGTGCAATATCGCTAGACGTGTTTTGGTGTTCAGTACAGTTAATCACTTCATCCTCCTATACCGTTGTTCTGTTGTTGTCCAGCTTTAGGAGACCGCTCACCCTTTGTTCCATCCTTGTTTGTACCAACAAGTCTCCAGAAATGACGGGCGGAATTCCCCCATCTTAGACTAAGTCCCATGGTGGGCGCGGAGAGAGTTTCCTACTGTGCAAGCCAAAGGGAAACAACACCATGGGTGGGATTGTCCGCCCCACAAGCCACATTTTCCGGGCCTGATTCTCCATTCAGCAGCCAGCTAATGGGGTTTCCCATTTTCGCCATCCCATGCCATTAGGAAACGCACGGGGGTGCGTGTGCTGCTGGCGAAGCGGAGGATCCTGCCGACAGATAATCCCAGAGCATATCTTCCAGCTCTGATGTCATTAATTAATCATCCGGGAGTTTTGTGGTGTCGTCTGTCGCAGAGTGAGCTTGAGCCGTCATATCTGGGTGCTGTATTTAAAAGGTGCCCAGAATCATTCACCCACCATTGAAGAAAGAAGATGATCCTTTTGAAGAAAGAAGATGGTCCTCCAGAAGAAGGTAGTTGGACCATCAGAAGGAAAAAGATGGACCTCCTTAAGGAAGAAGATGGACCTCCTTAAGAAAGAAGTTGGATCTTCTGAAGAAAGAAGTTGGACCTCGTGAAAAAAGAAGATAGACCTCCTGAAGAAAGAGGATGATCATCCTGAAGAAAGAAGATGGACCTCCTTAAGAAAGAAGATGGACCTCTTGAAGAAAAAATTTTGGACCTCCAGGAAGACTCTGAGACTGGAAGAGGGATCTTCTTAAATACACTAATTGACAGATGTTTCCCCCACCCACTGCTTGGTGTCCCAGAGTCCAAGGTCACTGGCAGCTTCTATCCCGAATTCTGGAGGCAGCCCCAGGCCTTCTTCAGGTCAGCCCTGATTTCTGCACACCACATTGGGGCAGGCGGGTCCTGGACTGTCGTGTTTTCCCACTGAACGTCATGGAGAATTGGGCATGGGGGGAAGATCACGGTTGAGCCCTCATCTGCATGCCATTAGTGGGATACGAATAGTTTTCACTCTGGCCACCAGTGAGTCACCGATCCACCATGGGGGAGGGAACACCATTGGAAGATCCCGTTTTAAATTCACGGCAGTATGAAACCGACTTTTGGACCTCTCACCAAATTCTCCCTCCAGCCGTCATTGATTCTGCAACAGGGTCATGGGAGATTTTCACTCCGTGTTTCCAGTTACACTTGTGCTGTCATCCACAGCACCTTACAGTCCCGTCCTGTTCCCCTTTTTCTGACCTCCTATGACAAATATGCTGTTGGGCGCATTGCTCCACCAGCACATTGCAGGCACAAGCGTCCCTGATCAAGGTATCATTTAGACGGGCTTCATAGTGGCACAGTGGGTTAGCCCTGCGGCCTCACGGTGCCGAGGTCCCAGGTTTGATCCTGGCTCTGGGTCACTGTCCATGTGGAGTTTACACATTCTCCTCATGTATGCATGTGTTTCACCCCCACGACCCCCAAAGATGTGCAGGCTAGGTGGATTGGCCACGCTAAATTGCCCCTTAATTGGAAAAAATGAATTGGTTACTCTAAATTTATAAAAATAAAGTTATCATTTAGACAGTTCATAAGAAATAGAAATAGGAACAGTCAATAAATCCATCAATCCTGCTTTGCCGCTCGATAGATCATGCCTGATTTGCGGCCTTAACACCATTTTCCTGCCTCTTCCCCCATAATCTTTCATGTCTAGATCAGCCTTGAATCTATTCTCCGTCTCCTCCTCTTTTGCTCCTGTAGAAGAGAATTCCGAAACCTAACTTCACTCTGAGAGAAGAAATTCCTCCTATGTCTTCTTTAAATGGATGAGCCTGTATTTTTAAACTGTACTCCCAGTTCCAGATTCCCTAACAAGAGGAAGCATCCTCCCAGCATTTATCCTGTCAAGCCTCCTCAGCATGTTATATGCTTTTAAAATATAACACTTTGTATCGATGTGAAGTAGTTTCAGCATGATTTGGTGCAAATGCTGGTGGAGAAAAATGACAAATATTTTAAATTATTATCGAGGCTTTCTTATTGAATACCACTGGAAAGTATTAGACAAAGAGGTGCTTGGATTTTTAAATGTCCATATCTTACCATGTAGTTTCTCTTTCTCTTTCTGCAACATACAGTTATTCATTCAAGAGGATAGACTGTCTGTCCCCAGTACACTCAGTCTTTTATTGGTCAATTAATCATCCCTTATACATCATTCCACTGAGTTTTGGGGACAATTGTGTCTCCTCCAATAGCATTGTAAAAAAAAAAAACGTCAGCCAAAACTGCACTATGACACAGTGGTTGGCACTGCTGTCTCACAGCGCCAGTGACCCGGATTCGATTCTGACCTTGTCTGTGTGGAGTTTGCACATTCTCCCCGTGTCTGCGTGGGTTTCCTCCGGTGCTCTGATTTCATCCCAGTCCAAGGACATGCAGGTTAGGTGGATTGGCCACGCTAAAAATTGCCTCTTAGTGTCCAAAGGTTAGGTGGGGCTACGGGGAAAGGGCAGAGGTGAGCCTAGGTGGGGTGCTCTTTCAGAGGGTCGGTGCAGACTCGATGGGCCAAATAGTCTCCTCCTTCACTGTCCACATTCTATAATTCTGCTAATGATGTTGAGCAAAATTTCCCTGCAGGCTACTGTACCCCGCCATCAGGCAATGATGTGGGTCATAGTAACTTAATGCGATTTTCCCTGGACTGACCAATTAAGGGTCAGAGAGCTAGTTGTTGCCCAAGTAATGATGGTAGCTGAGTTCCCAAAAGTGGAGGGCCAACCAGAGGTCTTACAGCTTGAAAGCTGCAGAAGGATGCAATGGAAGGTAAGTGAGGCAGCAAGGGCTTCAAAATGAAGACATGCTCTCTCCAACATCTTTATGTCTCAAAACAACTGTTAATTGGTTCCGAGAGGGGGGCATTACCAGAAAGCATGTGTAACCCCCTTTAGTACTGTAAGAGATTCTAATGGCCTTAAACTTTCTCAATTCTTTACCTGTGACGTCGCATCAAATTAATTACTGGATTAATAGAGACCCATTGCCAGTGAAGGTTAAACATATGATACTCCATGGATGGTGGAAGAGAAAGTTTTAGAGGAAATTAAGCCTTTTCACCTCAGGAAAGGCAAATTAAGTTGCGACGATGGTGTCATCCTTTGAGGAACGAGAGTGGTTGTCCCCATACAAGGAAAAGAATCATTTCTTGATGAATTGTATAGTGCCCATTCGGTAACGTCCCAGGTGAAAATGCTGGCGAAAAACTACTTGTGGTGGCGTGGAATCAATGCGGATATAAAAAGGGTTATGAAACAATGTGACCCCAGTTATACCAGAAGTTGCCTACCGCAGTTCCCTTGGAACCATGGGAATGGCCGGGTTGACCTTGGGTGAGAGTTCATGAAGATTATGTTGGCCCATTCGTGGGCGTGATGTTCCTTTTGCTGGTGGATACCCATTCAAAATGGATAGAGGTATTTGAAATTAAGACAACAACTTCATACCCCCCAGTTCAGAAACTGCGCCACGGTTTCACCACTCACAGTGCACCAGAAGTACTTTTTTCAGATAATGGAACCTCTTTCACAGATGTGGAATTCCAACAGTTCGTGACATTTAACGGAATAAAACATATACAAACTGCATCATATCGCCCCCTCATTGGCTGAACGCGCAATTCAGAAATTCAAGGCTGTCTCAAGAAGCAATCACCTGCATCACCAGGAATCAAGATAGCATGTTTTTTGTTAGCCTACAGGACTACCCCACATACCACTACTGGCATAGCCCCAGCTGATTTGCTGATGGATTGTCGCTTGAGAACCAGGTTGAGTCTGGTAGTTCGAAGTGTGGCAGGGAGGGTGGCGACAAGGCAGAGTTGTCAGAAAAGGAACCATCATTTGTCAAATGTGGAAAGAGCATTCGAGATAGATGGCCTAGCTTTTGTAAAGAATTTTGCAAGAGGGCCAAGTTGGGTCCCTGGAGTCGCGATGGCCAAGACGGGGCCACTGCTCTATGAAGTGAAAGTGTAGGACAAGGTTTTTGGAGAAGCACATCGATCATTTGCGGAGAAGGGAGCTGCGCTCAAGGGCTGGTGATCCAATTGTGCCGGCAAGCAATGTTGTTGTGTATCCCAATGAGTGAAGTGACCGATCACCCAGTGGCAGGCCAAAATGTTGCTCCCACTGGAACTGAAAAAATAGTGGATAATGGTGTACTGCTGTCAAGAGAAAGTTCCAAGGAAGCAGGTCCAACCAAAGCTACCTCTACAGTGGAAACTTGACCAATTGAACTACGTCGTTCCCAGAGAAACAGCAAGTCCCCTGACACACCCGAGTGTCGGATGAACTGTGTTAAAAATGGTTCATTATTTTTAACGTTTTGAGAGTTGTATAACTTATCAATCTACAAAGTAATAGGGGACTTAAAGGGAGATGGATGTAGTAGCTTGCCCCTCTGAGGGGCGCGTTTTGTAAAGATCATGTGACCCAGTCGGCCAATGGGGAATGAACGGGGCGATCTCAGTGCAGATTGCAGGCTTTTCAGCCAGTTTATTATTATAATAATAATCTTTATTGTCTTCTAGAAGTAGGCTTGCATTAATACTGCAATGAAGTTACTGAAAAGCACCTCTGGCACCTGTTCGGGTACACAGAGGCAGAATTCAGAATGTCCAAATAACTTAACAGCACATTTTTCAGGACTTGTGGGAGGAAACCGGAGCACCCGGAGGAAACCCACCCAGACACGGGGAGAACATGCAGACTCCACATAGACAGTGACCCAAGCTGGGAATCGAACTTGGGACCCTGGCGCTGTGAAACAACAATGCTACCCACTGTGCTACTGTGTGGCCATTGTGATCATAGTGCTGAGGTGAAGACATTGTTGATTGTGCTATGCATATAGTTTGTTTGTGAATAAATCCTTTGTTGTTCATTAGCCAACTGGTAGCTGCCAATCATTGCTTTTGCTACACATGGCAAAAGACTTTTTAAAAATGTGCTCTGCGAATTTATAAGTTTATTCTTTGCTGAGCATCACAATTCTCTATATGTTTCCTTTACAATAGCTTGAGGAAAATGTGTTGAAGGTCTTACTGATCTATCCACTGAAAGGCCAATATTTATTTAATTCTTTCTTGAGATGTGGGCACCGCTGGCAAGAGTAGAATTTGTAGCCCATACCTAATTGCCTTTGATGGAGGTGATGAGTCATCGTCTTGAAGTGTTGCAGCCCATTTGGTGCAGGTACACCCACGGTGCTGTTAGAAGGGGAGTACCAAGATTTTGACCCAGCTGATATAGTTCCAAGTCAGGGAGTTGTGAGATAAAAGCAAACTACTGCGGATGCTGGAATCTGAAACCAAAGAGAAAATGCTAGAAAATCTCACCAGGTCTGGCGGCATCTGTCGGGTGAGAAAATAGCTAACGTTTCGAGTCCACATGACCCTTTGTCAAAGGGTGGTGTGAAGTTTGGAGGGAAACTTGCAGGTGGCGGGGTTCCAATCCATCTGTTATTCCCTTGTCTTCCAAGGTCTTTGAGGTCAAGGTTTTGAAAGGTGCTATCAAAGGAGCTCAGGCGAGTTGCTATGGTTCCAACACCTGAGGTGCATTCCGATTCAGCACATAAATCGTATCACCCTTCCATCTGCCAAATCTCATAACCTCTCTTGTTGCTAAACTAAATTGCACCTGCCATTTCTGTGTCCATTGATTAACTGTTAATTAGTTCACATTGATATTCATCATTTGCTGCTGGTCCCAATTTTAATGTCATCTGCAAATTTCGACACATGGCACATGATTCTGTCTGCTAAATCATTTAAAAATTGATAATCAACAGCTGTCCGAAGACAACTTTGTGGTTTTCCTCTGGTAACTGGCTACCAAGCAGATTTGTATCCATCCGGCATATAGAACATGTACAGCACAGAACAGGCCGTTCAGCCCTCGATGTTATAGCTTTGTTGTCTCGTGACCAGCCATTTGTAAATGCATTTAATACATTCCCATCCATACTATGGACTTGGACCCTTTGGTTTTGCCTATTGTATGGACAGTGTAAAATGCCTTCCTGAAATCCAGGTAGATAACACCTACCGTCTCTCCCACATCTAGTAGATGTATTATCTCATCAAAGAATACATAAATGATTATCTACCACCACTCACAATATTCTGACTCTCACGTTAGCTGATGCTTTTTAAAATGCTCCTTTATATTGCTCTCATACTTTGAAATAGTTCCCCAACAGTGGAAGCAAGTCTTACAGATCTATAATTTAAATCTTCACCTCTATCCTCTTTTCTGAAGATGGGCGAGGTGTTAGACACGGGAATAGTATTAAAGTCATGAACTAATTTCGGCTGCATGGAGAGTTAAGAGTTCTATGCAGTAGCAACCACTCAGTACTGCCTGTTGCCAAGAGAACCATCTGCTCCCCAGCTGTTTAATATTAGTGAGAGACATTGCAAATTGTAGGTGGATTAGCATTAAGGTTATTATCGTTAGGATGGATTGACCTATTCATGCATGTTTATTACGGCTTTGAATCGGTTTGCGTATGTTTCATGAATAGATATTGACCTGTTCACCCTTATAATGCAATTGTATTATTCTGCAGTATTTGGGCTTCTAATGTGCTGAAAAAAAAGAAACAATTGGTGAAAAGGATAAGGATAGATGTAGTATGGTAATGAGTTACTGTCAAACATTATAAGGAGAAACTGATTGAAGAGAGAGTAGCAAGAAATATGACCACCCAAGAATAGAGTTTACATTTTGCATAAAATAGTTTTAGGGATTTGAGAAGTTTTTCATTAATATTCCTGTACCACAAAGCTCCATTGGTTGTCTTTCTGAATGGTAATATAAAATGGTCAGTTCAGCATAGCTGAGCATGAAATAAAAGCAAACAAAACCAGGGGACCCAGGAGAAAGGGGTTTCCTTGCATCCATTGGTAGTCACTACGGACAAGAGAGAGGAAGGATACATTCTAATGGACACTAGACACATTGTAATGTGTATCCCCTTGTTTCTGAGTTTATTCCTGGCACTCTCTCGCACTTTTGTATCAGAAAGCAAAGGTTCTTCACTTCCAGTACAACGCTAACACTTGTTGAAGTGCGTCATTTGCTCTTTTTAAGAACGCTGGCATTTAGTATCGGCTGTGCAGTATGCTTTAGAGAGCTGGCAACATAAAAACATCAGACTTACATTTTTTATGGTTTTGTCTTTACAAATTGGTGTCTGTATGCAACTTTTCATTATAAAATGGAAGGAAAGAACAGTACATTCTGGAATCAGCATTGATAAAATCACAACTGGCAAAAAGTGCATACAAGCAAACCCTTTGAACTGAGGTATTTACTTTAAATATTTCCACAACTATTAAGAAAAAAAAGCATAAAACTTGATGACATTTTGTTTTATTGGTATTGTCTGTCCTTCGAGGCATGGATGACCATATCTGTCATCTGGGGTGTTTGGTCGGGTGTGGGCATGAAGGTTACTGCGTCCAGAGGTTCTGCTACAAATGGGACAGGGTAATGCAGATGATAAAGTTGTTTGCTCAGGATTTCCTTCCCTATGCTTCCCTCCTGCCTTTAGAACATAGATAGAACAGTACAGCACAGAACAGGCCCTTCGGCCCTCAATGTTGTGCCGAGCCATGATCACCCTACTCAAACCCACGTATCCACCCTATACCCGTAACCCAACAACCCCCCCTTAACCTTACTTTTTGTAGGACACTACGGGCAATTTAGCATGGCCAATCCACCTAACCCGCACATCTTTGGACTGTGGGAGGAAACCGGAGCACCCGGAGGAAACCCACGCACACAGGGGGAGGATGTGCAGACTCCACACAGACAGTGACCCAGCCGGGAATCGAACCTGGGACCCTGGAGCTGTGAAGCATTTATGCTAACCACCATGCTACCCTGCTGCTTGTTTTCATAGGAGACTGCATGCTTTTATATTAGGTTGCGACAGATGCTGCAGTCCTGGGTGAGCTTCTCCCAGGACTCACGATCGATAGCAAAACCCCGAAGCGAAGGCTTCAGAGTGTCCTTGTATTGTTTCCCTTGAGTATCATGAGAACGCAACCCAGACCCCGGCACTCCACTGGAGGTTCACTTTGGTCAGCGGGTATCAGGCATTCCGGCTAAGTGACCAGTCCAGCTCACTTGTGTCACAATATGGTGTGGTTGCTTGTCAAGCTGGCTTGGTTGAGCACGTCAGAGTCTGGTATTTTGTCCTGCCACCTTTTCTTCAGCAGCTTCCAAAGGCAGCTAAGATCAAAGTAGAATGAAAACCGTTGCATACAGGCACCATCTTGTACAGACATAAACTACTGGTACAATAAGCGTATGTGCAATGCAGGCGTTCAGTTTTTGTCACCAAATGCAATTAAAATTAGTTCACTTATAGTCTCGACTCAAAAGATTATGATTCTTGATGCCAAGTCATTAAGGCTTCCTTAGAAAAGTGATCAGTTCTTGTACATGGTGAGGAATCTAACAGCTGAATGACGGATGAGTAAAATAGCTGGTGTAGAATATTAATATTGAATACATTTATCTCTTTCTTTACTCATTCGCAGGACGTGGGCATTACAGGTGAGGCCAGCATTTATTGCCAATCCCCATGACGAGGTAGTGGTGAGCCACCATCTAGAATACAACTGAATGGTTTTGCTTGCCCATTTTAGCGGGTAGCTAAGGCCAAACGTTTCTCACTATTCCTGCAGGTGGAAATCTTCCAGTCCTGTCCTGGCATCGGAGGGTGCGAACAATAGGCAAACCCTCTGATGGTGGCGGAACTGGAAGATCTGCGAGACTCTGCAAAACATGAAGGGTGGAAGGGGGGGGGGGAAATCAGATAGGTTTTTAAAACAACCCAGTAGTTTCATACTGACCATCACCGATACAAACTTTTCAATTCCGTATTTTATTCAATTAAACCATTGCCACGGTGGGATTTGAACACCTATATCCAGATCACTAACTATGCCTGTTGGATTCAAGCCCGGTAACATAGGCCCGGTAACAGGGTTAAATCGCTAGCTTTTAAAGCAGACCAAGGCAGGCCAGCAGCACGGTTCAATTCCCGTAGCAGCCTCCCCGAGCAGGCGCCGGAATGTGGTGACTAGGGGCTTTTCACACTAACTTCATTTGAAGTCTACTTGTGACAATAAGCGATTTTCATTTTCATAACCTCGGCACTACCATAGCCCTATGTTATAATTTACAGAATGATGTTTGCAAATGGCCACTGATTGTTCCTTTATCACAAATTCAGTGTCTACAAATGTAGCTAGTTGCTTTAAAAGCAACTCAAATTCCTTTCTCTGCAGGTGATGATATAACGTTCCGCATATTACAACAATGGCTGCATTCCAAAGTACATACCCTGTAGTACTTTGGGACATCGTGACTTCATAAAAGGTGCTACATAAATGCAAGTCTTTCTTTACAAGGAGGAAAAATGGAACTCGGGAAAGGGATAGTTCTGAGCTGGACTATCTGATTTAATTATTGACCATGCCACAAAGAAATGGGAGGAAGTACAGCGTGTAAATGTCACAGCACCAGTAATGTAATTTCACGATATGTACACATTTGTTATATTCATTCAAGGCAAGTGGGCTGCCTTGGCAAGGTTGCACTTATTGCCCATCTCTAAGTGCCTTTGCAAAGGGCCACCTTGCAAAGGGAATACAATCAAACAGCTTGCAAGACCATTCCAGCTGGTATTTAAGAGTGAACCACATTGCTGTGGTCTTAGACTCGCGATACAAGCCATGCTTGTTGAGGGCAGCAGATTGCCTTCCCTAAAGGACATTTGTGAACCAGGTAAGTTTTTGTGACATTCCGATAGTTCCATGGTCACTATAACTGATACTAGATTTTTAATTGCAGATTTTACGTGATTTTCTTTTGACGAGGACAAAAATCAGTATTGCACGCCCTCATTTCTTATTCATTTAAAATTTAATACCGTAAATCCCACCATTCACAGGGGCTACATTCCCGTGAATTTGGGCAAAGGTCGATATTGTAAATGACAAATATAATTTATAATGGGATTGAATT
This sequence comes from Scyliorhinus canicula, assembly GCF_902713615.1. Lineage (NCBI taxonomy): Eukaryota > Metazoa > Chordata > Chondrichthyes > Carcharhiniformes > Scyliorhinidae > Scyliorhinus > Scyliorhinus canicula. The sequence goes on along the minus strand of NC_052166.1, from coordinate 35,096,910 downwards.
AGATAGGTTCCAGCCATCCCAAAATTTGACCATCTAAATGGAACAGAGGCAATAAAAACTATGGGCGTAATTTTCCTAGATATCGGGAAAGGCTGATGGCAGGCAGAAAAAGTGGCGTGGAAGACATCGGCAGAAATAGCGCCTTTCTCCACCCTGTTATATAGACAGAAAAGCATAAATTGGCAGATTGCACAACATGACACTGGCGGGGCAGACTCCGATTGAGCATGCTCCACCAGCAACTTAAGTTCTCGAAGATCGGGCGGCACGGTGACACAGTGTTTAACACTGCTGCCTTATAGCTCCAGGGTCCCAGATTCAATTCCGGCCCCGAGTGACTGTGTGTGGAATTTGTACTTTCTCCCCATATCTGCATGGGTTTCCTCCAGGTGCTCCGGTTTGGCTGGTGGTGATTTGACCTAAGGGTTACCACACCTCAGGCGAGGAGCAAGGTTGAGAAGACGGGACCTTCATGAATAACCTCAGCCGGCTATTCGGCCCTCGATGTTGCACCAACCTGCCATATGTTTATCCAATGACCATTTAAATGCCCTTAATGTTGGCGAGTCCACTACTGTTGCAGGCAGGGCATTCCACGCCCTTACTACTCTCTGAGTAAAGAACCTACCTCTGACATCTGTCCTATATTTATCTCCCCACAATTTAAAGCTATATCCCCTCGTGCTAGCTGCTTCCACATCCTTCCTATAATGTGGCGACCAGAACTGCATGCAATAATCCAAATGCGGCTGCACCAGAGTTTTGTACAGCACAATTCAGGTGCTTTGTTTTGAATAATTGGATCATTAACTGGAGCCCTCCTTTGATGCTGGTGCTCTACCCACATGTAGATATAGATAGATAGAACAGTACAGCACAGAACAGGCCCTTCGGCCCTCGATGTTGTCCCGAGCAATGATCACCCTACTCAAACCCACGTATCCACCCTATACCCGTAACCCAACAACACCCCCCTTAACCTTACTTTTTAGGACACTACGGGCAATTTAGCATGGCCAATCCACCTAACCCGCACATCTTTGGACTGTGGGAGGAAACCGGAGCACCCGGAGGAAACCCACGCACACACGGGGAGGAAGTGCAGACTCCGCACAGACAGTGACCCAGCCGGGAATCGAACCTGGGACCCTGGAGCTGTGAAGCATTTATGCTAACCACCATGCTACCGTGTTTAGTAACTCCTTTATTTCCTCTAATGGTGGATCTCTCCTGCTCGCAAAAGTTAACTTGGCATTACGACTACCATAAGCACTAACACTGACCCTTATTTTCTCTTCAGACTGTCTAATGTACCTGATTGTAGATTCATCCACACTATTTTTTCCCTGGCCAACATGGTAGCACTTGCACCACTTTTTTAGTTTATCTAAGATTATCACCTTTTTGTTCAACTGTCATCGCTTTACTCTGACTCTCTCATTTTTAAAAAAGTGTTGTACTGCAAAATACAGGTCAGGAGTTACTGCATCCTATAAATCACAGCAACCGACATGTGTGCAGTCCCTACTGGGGGAATACCCCCACAGAAACCTTGGCTTTTGTATCTTCTAAGTGCTGATTTTTCTTCACTTCAGCACCAGTACATGTTCAGGTACAAACTTTTAATGTTGAATTGTGAATAGGCGAGGATAGGGGGTCGCAAAGGTGACTGTGTGCACAAGGACTTTTATGCAGCTCAATGAACTCGCGAAAGAAGTAGCGAATGGCGGGATTTTACTGCATTTCCTCACAAACTCATCAAACTATTTTGTACAATTGAACACTCCACGGACAATTCTTGCATTTCCAGCTACATCCTGAATTCTCACAGCAAGTAGATCAGTATTATAAATCTACTGTGTTACTTGCATCGCGTATTGAATTACTGAATGTGAAGGTTTATAGAAGCACTAAGGTAGAAGAACTGTTCTAGCCTGTGATGAGGGACTATTATTTTTTTTAAAAATAATTTTTATTGGAATTTTTGAAAAATATATAACAACAAAACAATAATAACAATAATAGTAATAAACACCCCCCCGGCACCCATAACAACGCGTATAACAAACCCCCCCACCCCCCCCCCCCCCCCACCCCAATAAACAACAAAATAAATTAACAATAAGCAAATTAACTTAAACACTATCCCCCTAAACCCCCCCCCTCTCCCCCGGGTTGCTGCTGCTGCTGACCTAGTACCTTATCGTTCAGCCAGAAAGTCGAGGAAAGGCTGCAACCTCCTAAAGAACCCTTGTACCAACCCCCTCAGGGCGAATTTGACCCTCTCCAGCTGAATGAATCCCGCCATGTCATTAATCCAGGTCTCCACGCTTGGAGGTCTCGCATCTTTCCACTGCAGCAAGATCCTTCGCCGGGCTATTAGGGACGCAAAGGCCAAAACATCGGCCTCTTTCGCCTCCTGCACTCCCGGCTCCACCCCAACCCCAAATATCGCGAGTCCCCAGCCTGGCTTGACCCTGGATCCCACCACCCTCGACACCGTCCTCGCCACCCCCTTCCAGAACTCCTCCAGTGCCGGGCATGCCCAGAACATATGGGCATGGTTCGCTGGACTCCCCGAACACCTGACGCACCTGTCTTTGCCCCCAAAGAACCTACTCATCCTAGATCCGTCTATGTGGGCCCGGTGCAGCACCTTGAACTGGATGAGACTAAGCCTCGCACATGAAGAGGAGGAGTTCACCCTCTCCAGGGCGTCCGCCCATGTCCCCTCCTCAATCTGCTCCCCCAGCTCCACCTCCCACTTAGCCTTGATCTCCTCTACCGACGCCTCCCCCACCTCCTGCATTACCTGGTAGATGTCAGACACCTTCCCATCCCCGACCCACACCCCCGAAAGCACCCTACCCCTTACCCCCCGTGGGGGCAGCAAAGGGAACCCCTCCACCTGTCGCCTAGCAAACGCCTTGACCTGAAGATACCTGAACATATTCCCCGGGGGAGCTCAAACTTAGAACATAGAACAGTACAGCACAGAACAGGCCCTTCAGCCCTCGATGTTGTGCCGAGCAATGATTACCCTACTCAAACCCACGTATCCACCCTATACCCGTAACTCAGCAACCACCCCCCCCTTAACCTTACTTTTTTTTAGGACACTACGGGCAATTTAGCATGGCCAATCCACCTAACCCGCACATCTTTGGAATGTGGGAGGAAACCGGAGCACCCGGAGGAAACCCACGCACACACGGGGAGGACGTGCGGACTCCGCACAGACAGTGACCCAGCCGGGAACCGAACCTGGGACCTTGGAGCTGTGAAGCATTTATGCTAACCACCATGCTACCGTGCTGCCCCAAACTTCTCCTCCAGTTCACCAAGGCTCGCGAACCTCCCGTCAATAAACAGGTTTTCCAACTTTCTAACGCCCGTCCTGTGCCACCCCAGGAACCCGCCATCCATGTTCCCTGGGACAAACCGGTGGTTCCCCCGCAGCGGAGCCTCCACCGAGCCCCCCTCTTCCCCCCTGTGTTGCCTCCACTGCCCCCAAATGTTGACGGTAGCCGCCACCACCGGGCTCGTAGTGTACCTCGTTGGAGGGAGCGGCAGCGGCGCCGTTACCAGCGCCTTCAGGCTCGTGCCTCCACAGGACGCCATCTCCATCCGTTTCCATGCTGCCCCCTCCCCATCCATTACCCACTTACGTACCATTGAGATGTTAGCCGCCCAATAGTACCCAGAGAGGTTGGGCAGCGCCAGCCCCCCTCTATCCCTGCCCCGCTCCAAAAAGACCCTCTTTACCCTCGGACTCCCGTGTTCCCAAACAAATCCCAGAATGCTGCTGTTCACCCTCCTAGAAAAGGCCCTCGGAACAAAAATGGGGAGGCACTGAAACAAAAACAAAAACCTCGGGAGCACCGTCATTTTAACGGACTGTACTCTACGCGCCAACGACAACGGCAGCATGTCCCACCTTTTAAATTCCTCCTCCATCTGCTCCACCAACCTAGTAAAATTGAGCTTGTGCAGAGTCCCCCAGCTCCTAGCCACCTGTACCCCCAGGTACCTAAAACTCCTCACTGCCCTCTTTAGCGGGAGCCTACCAATCCCCTCCTCCTGATCTCCCGGGTGTACGACAAACAGCTCACTCTTGCCCAGGTTCAATTTATATCCCGAGAAACTCCCGAACTCAGCAAGAATCTCCATCACCTCCGGCATTCCCCCCACCAGGTCTGCTACATACAACAGCAAGTCGTCCGCATACAGCAACACTCGGTGCTCCTCCCCACCTCGCACCAAACCCCTCCACCTCCTCGACTCCCTGAGAGCCATGGCAAGAGGCTCAATTGCCAGCGCAAAAAGCCTCGTCCCACAGTGGAGCCTGAAGTACTCGGACCTCCTCCCATTTGTCGCTATACTCGCCATCGGGGCCTCGTTCAGCAACCTCACCCATTTAATAAACCCCACCCCAAACCCGAATCTCTCCAACACCTCCCACAAGTACCCCCACTCAACCCTGTCAAAGGCCTTCTCCGCATCCAATGCCACCACAATCTCCGCCTCTCCTTCTGCTGCCGGCATCATTATCACATTTAGCAGCCTTCGCACGTTAGTGTTCAGCTGCCTCCCCTTCACAAAACCCGTCTGATCTTCATGTACCACCCCCGGCACCCAGTCCTCTATTCTAGTGGCCAAGATGTTCGCCAGCAACTTGGCGTCTACATTCAGCAGTGAAATCAGCCTGTATGATCTGCACTGCAAGGGGTCCTTATCACGCTTCAGGATCAGGGAGATTAGCGCCCGAGACATCGTCGGGGGCAGAACACCCCCCCTCCCATGCCTCGTTGAAGGTCCTAACCAACAGGGAGCCCAGCAGGTCCGCGTATTTCTTATAAAATTCAACCGGGAACCCATCCGGTCCCGGCGCCGTCCCCGACTGCATGTGGCCAATCCCACTGACCAGCTCCTCCAACTCGATCGACGCCCCCAGTCCCTCCACCTGCTCTTCCTGCACCCTTGGAAATCGGAGCCTGTCCAAAAAACTCTCCATTCTCCCACCCACCGCCGGCGGCTCCGACCGGTACAGTTCCCTATAAAAGTCCCTAAAGACCTCATTGACCTCTGCCCCCTGCTGCACCACATTCCCATCTTTATCCTTCACTCCACCAATCTCCCTAGCTGCGTCCCGCTTACGAAGCTGATGCGCCAGCATCCTGCTCGCCTTCTCTCCATACTCATAGACTGCTCCCTGCGCCTTCCTCCACTGTGTCTCCGCCTTTCTGGTGGTCAATAAATCAAACTTGGCCTGCAAGGTACGCCGCTCCCCCAGCAATCCCTCCTCCGGGGCCTCCGCGTACCTCCTATCTACATTCAACAGCTCCCCCACCAGTCTCTCCCTCTCCCTCCTCTCCCCCCTCTCCCTATGGGCTCGGATGGAGATCAGCTCTCCCCTAATCACTGCCTTCAGAGCCTCCCACACCACCCCACCTGGACCTCCCCAGTATCATTGACCTCGAGGTACCTCTCGATACATCCCCGAACCCTCCTACACACCTCCTCATCAGCCAACAACCCCACGTCCAGACGCCAAAGCGGGCGCTGGTCCCGCGCCTCCCCCATCTCCAGATCCACCCAATGCGGAGCATGGTCCGAAATCGCAATAGCCGAATACTTGGCCTCCTCCACCTTCGGGACCAGTCCCCTACTCAAAACAAAGAAATCAATGCGGGAATAAACCCTGTGCACATGGTAGAAAAAAGAGTACCCCGAGCCTTCGGCCTCCCGAACCTCCAGGGATCCACTCCTCCCATCTGGTCCATAAACCCCCTCAACACCTTGGCCGCCGCCGGCCTCCTGCCTGTCCTTGAACTAGAACGATCCAGTAGGGGATCCAGCACCGTATTGAAGTCCCCCCCCATGATCAAGCCCCCCACCTCCAGGCCAGGAATGCGGCCCAACATACACCTCATGAAACCAGCATCATCCCAATTTGGGGCGTACAAATTAAGCAACACCACCCTCTCCCCCTGCAGCTTACCGCTCACCATCACATATCTGCCGCCACTATCAGCCACCACCTCAGACGCCTCAAACGCCACCCTCCTCCCCACCAGGATCGCCACCCCCCGGTTCTTCGAGTCGAGCCCTGAGTGGAAAACCTGCCCCACCCACCCCTTCCTCAGAAGGACCTGGTCCGCCACCTTCAGGTGGGTCTCCTGGAGCATGGCCCCGTCCGCCTTCAGCCCCTTCAGATGCGAAAACACCTGGGCCGCTTAACCGGCCCATTCAACCCCCTCACGTTCCAAGTAATCAGCCGGATCAGGGGGCACCCCGCCCCCCTCCCCCGTCGACTAGCCATAGCCCACCGACTGCTCGCCCCTGGCCAGCACCCATTCGGCCCGTTTCCCACGGCGATAGAACCTCCCCCCGACCCGCACCAACTCCTCCCTGGCCAATCCAGCAGCAACCCGGTATCACCCCCCCCCACTCCCCCAAGGCTAGGACCCCTCCCAGCTGCGACTCTCCCTCCACTGTACTCCCGTGAGCCAGCTGACTTCTGCTGACCCCGGCAGCTCCCGCTCTAACTCCGACCCCTCCCGATATGAGGTCCCCCATCTCCCCTGCATCAGCTCCTGGGCACCGCTTCAGCGTGGGAAACCCGGTCTAATAACCACACCCCTCACTACCAGCTCCACCCCCTTGTCCCGCAGCATGGGAAACCAGAGAAAAGCCCGCGCTTTCACACTGCCCCACCCCACCAACGCAGCTCCCAAACAGCAGTCCCAACCCAACCACCAACTCCGTATAAACAAAGACACAGATCAACCACAAACCCCAGTACCCCCCTTAGAACACAAAACCATAACCCACATCGTCCGAAAGCGAGAGAAAAAACAGAAACAAACAGAATAACCCGCTACAGCATAAACAATGGTACAGAAATAGAAAAACACCCACAGCCCCCAATCTCTAGTTCGAGTCCAACTTTTCAGCCTGCACAAAGGCCCACGCTTCCTCCGGGGACTCAAAGTAGTAATGCCGGTCCTTGTAGGTAACGCACAGGCGGCAACATGCCGAACTTCACCTGCTTTCCATGGAGCACCGCCTTCGTCCTGTTAAACCCGGCTCTCCGCTTGGCCACCTCCGCACTCCAGTCCTGGTAGACACGCTCTCCCGAATTCTCCCACTTACTGCTCCTCACCTTCTTGGCCCATCGGAGAACACACTCCCGGTCACTGAACCGATGGAACCGCACCCGCACCGCCCGCGGGGGTTCATTTGCCTTAGGCCGCCTGGCCAGTACTCTGTGGGCCCCCTCCAGTTCCAGCGGCAGATGGAAAGATCCTGCCCCCACCAGCGGGTTCAACATCACGGCCACATAGGCCGGCAGGTCCGACCCCTCCAGCCCCTTCTCGAGGCCCAGGATCCGCAGGTTCTTCCTCCGTGACCGAAGCTCCATCTCCTCGACCGATCTTGCCACTTTTTATGAAGCGCCTCGTGTATCTCCACCTTCCCCACGAGGGCCGAAACCTCCTCCTCGCGCTCAGAGGCCTGCTGCTGCAACTCAAGTATCGCTGCACCCTGGGCTGTCTGGGTCTCCAGCAGCTTACTTGTCGTCACCTTCAGGGATTCCAACAACTCCCCTTTCAGCTCCATGAAATTGCGCCGAAGTGCCGCCTGCTGCTCCTCAGCCCACTGCCTCCACTCCTCAGGGGCTCCACCGGCCGCCGCTTTGTCCACCTTCCCCCGCTTTTCCAGGGGAGCTGCTGCCGTTTTTCTCCTCGCCCCACTTCGAGTCCGCACCATAAATCCCGGGGGGTTTTGCTCCAGAACCCTTTATCCACCGGGAATCGTCGAATCAGCGCCGTTTGGGGCCCTTAAAAGAGCCCACAAGTCCTATTAAAGCGGGAGCTGCCGAACGTGCGGCTTAGCTCCGCATAGCCGCAACCGGAAGTTCCGATGAGGGACTATTATACTTCATAAACTACAGGATGTACTTCTGGTGCATGTTACCATTTGCCAGAATGTGTGTCAACCATGTAACTTGCAAGGAAGACACGATTTTCTTTGTATAATGAGTTGATATTGATGTAATACATCATGAAATCCAATTGCAGGGTTAAAAAAAATCCTCACATATCTAATTTTCAAATTCGATCTTGCTCCCAGCTTCCTGCCATTAGGCACTGAATAACATTTCAAAAATGTTAATTGTTAAAGACTGCTCAGCCTTAGCCACTAACTGCTGTGGTTTCTCAATGTGACCGTCAATATTATAGAAAGCATGTTGACCAATGGTGATAATGGAATAATTTACAGTTTTGAAAACAACGTAGTAATTGAAAACATGTTGATCAAAAAAAAATCAAGTTGTTTAAGCTGGAGACTATCACAATTAGAACATAGAACATAGAACAGTACAGCACAGAACAGGCCCTTCGGCCCTCAATGTTGTGCCGAGCCATGATCACCCTACTCAAACCCACATATCCACCCTATACCCATAACCCAACAAGCCCCCCCATTACCTTACTTTTATTAGGACACTACGGGCAATTTAGCATGGCCAATCCACCTAACCCGCACATCTTTGGGCTGTGGGAGGAAACCGGAGCACCCGGAGGAAACCCACGCACACAGGGGGAGGACGTGCAGACTCCACACAGACAGTGACCCAGCCGGGAATCGACCCTGGGACCCTGGAGCTGTGAAGCATTTATGCTAACCACCATGCTACCCTGCTGCCCCTAAAGAGTCAACCACATTGTTGTGGATCGGGGGCCACATTTCCTTCCCTGAAGGACATTAGTGAACCAGATACAACAATCGATAATGGTTTAGTGGTCACCATTAGATTTTAAATTCCAGATTTTTATTGAAATCAGATTTCACCATCTGCCATGGCAGGATTTGAACCTGGGTCCCCAGTCCAGTATTCTGGGTGTCTGGACTATTAGTCCAGTGATAATACTATTACGCCACTGTAGCCCATTGCGAAAGGACACAATGGACAGGATTTACCATGGAAGGGGGCACGCCATTGGCTGGCGGTGGGATCTTTGGGTCCTGGCGTTGTCAACGGGGTTTCCTGTTGAACGCACCCCTCGCCGCCGGGAAACCCGCGGTGGGGATGTGTCATCGGTGGGACCAGCAGATCCCACCGGCGGGAACAACCGAAATGTTTTGGCTAATATATCAAAATGTGGGCAACTTAATTTGTTTTGTACCTCATAATTAGTTTTACCAAGGAATGAGAATGAATTTCAATATCTAGATTGTAAAGTTTATATCCTCATGTTCAAATCTCTCCACATACCACTCCGATGTTCATAATCTCCTCCAGTCCTGCTTCCCTCCAAAAGGTTCTGCATTCCTCTTCCTCTGGCATCTTGTGCATCCCCACTGTCTTTTCTCTGTCATTGGTGGCTGTACTCCGGTTTCCTCCCCAAGTCTCGAAAGACGTGCTTGCCAGGTGAATTGGACATTCTGAATTCTCCCTCAGTGTACCCAAACAGGCGCAATAGTGTGGCGACGAGGGGATTTTTACGTAACTTCATTGCAGTGTTAATGTAAGCCTACTTGTGACACAAATAAAGATTATTATTATTATCGTCAGCCCTTTTGGTCCTAAACTCCAGAATTTCTTTTCCTTAATATAAATTTAGAGTACCCGATTCATTTTTTCCAATTAAGGGGCAATTTAGAGTGGCCAGTCCACCTAGCCTGCATATCTTTGCGTTGTCGGACGAAACCCACGCAAACACAGGGAGAATGTGCAAACTCCACACGGACAGTGACCCAGAGCCGGGATCGAACCTGGGACCTTGGTGCCGTGAAGCAGCAATGCTAACCACTGCGCCACCATGTTGCCTAAACTCCGGAATTTCTAACCCAAACTTCTCCACCTTGCCAGCTCCCCCTAATCTTTCAGGACTCTACACCTGCCCACCATCTTTGACCAAGCATGTGGTCACCAGTCCGCATGCCTCCTTCCTTGGCTTGATTTATGTCTATTTATGTTTCTAAGAAGCAACTTGGAACATTGGGCGCGATTCTCCGCTCCGGCGGAGAATTGCGAAGGCCGTCGTGAAATTGGCCGACTTTCACGACAGCCACGGAGCCCGCTCCCCGCACCTAATTCACCCCCACCCGGGGGGTGAGGAGCGGAGCTCCATTCTTCTCGGCATGCGCGGCTGATGTCATGACGCAGATGGCACGAATCTGCGCATGCCCGGTGGCCGTCTTTCCACTCAGCCGCCCCGCAAACCGTGGCGGCTTGATCTTGCAGGGTGGCTGAGGGAAAATAGTGCGTCCGATTTGGATGCTGGCCCGACGATCAGTGGGCACCGAACGCCAGCCTGTCCCCTCCCAAGCACAGTCGTGGTGCTCTTTCCTTTGTAGGCCACCCCAAACGGGCTTCTCACTCCTGTTTCACGATGGCAGCGACCAGGTGTGTTTGCCGCCGTCGTGAAACGGTCACGAACGGCAGGCCGCTTGGCCCATCCGGGTCGGAGAATCGCCGTTCGCCGTGAAAAACGGCGAGCGGCGATTCTTCCGAGCGGAGGGGGGGGAGAATCGCGGGGGGCCCTCCCGCTATTCTCCCACGCCACGTGGGGAGCGGAGAATCGCGCCCATTGGCTAGGTCAAAGGTAGTATATCAGAAAACTGATTTGATTTCAGCTCAGACCTGTTTCAGTTCATTATAATCCTGGAGGGCCTATTACACGTGATCAAAATTGGTTTGCAACAGCAATCTGGTCCAGTTACTTGAGCTGCATTTGATTTGAGACACAAGATTTCCTGAAGAAAGAAGGCCATGGCGTATAATTATATTATTAGAGGGAATACCAGAAACCAATTCACAACTCTCCCATCCACACAGACTTCCAAAGGTTATTTTATTTCTCTATGTTACCATATTTGTACGTTCGTATGATCTGCTTTGACTCAGTTTGCTGCTGTTAGTTTTGTTAAGTGATTGCTGCAAATTCAAATTGGCTCCAGTGTGCTTTGGATTTCCAGTGTTGTCCCTCATGTTCCCTTACTCCTTCCTGTTTTCCCCAGATATAGAAGAACAGAAAAGACTGGGGAGAAAAGAATAAAGAAATGGGGGTTAACATTCTGGCTGAAACCCTTTTCACAATGCCGAAAATACTGAAATATCTATTTTTTTTAACAATGCTGATCAACTTACTGTGCACCTCCACCATTTGTTTTTGTTTCAAATTCCCAGAATTCATGATTTTTCCTCTTTACTTCTGGTGCATTCTGAGTAGATCGGTACATCAGTCAATGCAAGAATACACACTGAAGCATTGTGACCTGTCTTTGCTCAATATGAACACTGACTCTGCCTTGTTACCGCGAGGAAGTGATAATGGCCCTGCTTTCTTGAGAAGTAACTTTTTTTATGAGAAGACATTAAAATTCAACATATGTGTGGGACTAGAGTCATGTGTATTCCATCCCAAGCTGGATCACAATCTTCTGTCCCTTAACAGCGGTCCAGAGTTTTCATGACCAGATTATGTTCTTGGGCCAGGCTATATACGTGCATGGTGGCACAGTGGTTAGAACTACTGTCTCGCAGCGCCAGGGACCGAGGTTCGATTCTGACCTTGGGTGACTGTGTGGAGTTTCCACATTTCCCCCGTGTCTGCGTGGGTTTCCTGCCAATGTTGCGGGATCCCCCCCCCACAGTCCAAAGATGTGCAGGTTAAATGGATTAGCCATGCTGAATTGCCACTCAGTGTCCAAAGGTTAGCTGGGGTTACTGGGATAGGGTGGGGATTGGGTCTAGGCAGAGTGCTCTTTCCGAGGGTCGGTGCTGACTTGATGGGCCAAATGGCCCATCAAGGATTCTATGATTGTAATCCTCTTAATCATGATATACAATAATGCCCTGTTTAAGTCATTCAACTTTAACGCTACCCAATGAATGGGGTTGGTATTTCAATTTAGTATCAGGAGATTTATTTCAACAGTGTTTCATACCGGATCTGATATACCGTCATGTGAGCAAATTTTGGATCATTTTTGAGCAGCCTCTCCTTCCACTTACCTTCCCAGCCACAGCTGGGGTCCTCCTACTTACCGACCATTACACTTGCCGATCCTATAGGTTGTTCCCAATCCTCTCTCTTTGCACGACCCTCGTGATCGCTCTGGCTGACACTCCCACTCGACAACCCACCCTCTCTCTCACCCTCCCTCATGACCCACCCCCCTCACTGACCCTCCCTCCCCCCCTCACTGACCCACCTGCTCACGAACCTCCCACTTGTTAGGATCCTGAACAAGAGCACAACTATTTGCAGTTTGTAAAACTGTCAGGAAATGTTATTGCACCACAGGAGTAATAACAGTGACAATAGTATCTTATGTTAAAACAAATTTCAATTTTTTCACAAAATTACCACATTAGCAACACAGAAATAGCTTTACAGTTAACAGTTGCAACAGTTCTTAAATAAAAAAGAAATCTTTAATTTACTTCCTAAACCTGCCACTATATTCCAATCAGGCAAACCAATACATTTCAAATACCACTCATTAATAAAGTTAACAACCAAGTTTCTACTTGCTTTTCGTTGTACAGACTCTTTGGAGAGAGAACCTTTCAGGTTCAAACTGAAACAACTTTTCAGATTAGAGTCCTAGGATTAATTGTCTTTTCCCATTAACTATACCAGCTATCCAAAAGCATAAGGCATACTTTTGTTTTCTTGCAAGATGACCCTTGACTTGTTCAACCAGAACCAAACACAAAACCTCTCATAAATTATATACACCCCAGGGGTCCTTGAAACATGAACAATTTTCCATTAGCTAGCTATGTGCAAACAAGTAAATTGTTCTCAAGATCTATTTGCAGAACACTTCACTGGTGAATCAATGATTACCTGACTTTTACAACACCATAATTAGCTCTCTAGCAGTCATATCGTCTGTATGCATCTTAAAGCAGGTCTTAATAACATGACTGGAAAACATATAAAATATGATTTCTTACGTTCATCACATTCCCGCTGAACCTCCCTCTTGTTGACCTTTGCACTTTCTAACACTCCCTCACGCTGACCTTCCCACTCGTTGGCCATCCCTTCGCTAACCCTCCCTCTCGCTGACCCACCCTCTCACTGACTCTCTGTCTTACTGACCAGCCCGCTCGCTGACCCTCCTTGTTGACACACCCTCTTGCTGATCCTCCCTCTCACCAACCCTCCCTCTCACAACCCACCCTCTCGCTGACACTCCCTCTCACCGACCCTCCCTCTCATCAACCCTCCCATTCTCACTCTCACTGACCATCTTCACTCGGCCCAAGCATTTGCTGACCCTCCCATTCGCTGACCCTTCCACTCACTGACCCTCTCTCTTGCTGACACTCCCTCTTGCCAACCCTCTTGCTCAACAACTCTCCCCCTCACTAACACTCCCACTCAGCCGAAAGGAATGTGCCGAAAGTGGAAATGACAGAGGATTTGGAAAGATTTATGGAAGTGATAGAGAAGAACGGGGGGGGGGTGGGGGGGGGGGGGGGGAAGGGGGGGGGGGGAGAGAGAGAGAGAGAGAGAGGGTGAACGAGCCAAGGAGAGCAGGAGAATGACAGAGCCAGAGGAAGATGTGGTGATATGCATCACTGTAAATACACAAGGGGTTAATGTAGATACACTAGAACTAAATAAACACTAGAGGGCGCACCAGAGACATCATGACACACAGACATTCAACCAATAGGTCAGTAAGATAGGTCACGACCAATGGGCAGTCAAGATACACCCAAAGGTGGCACGACCACAAGGGGGCAACCCATATAAAAGGACAGGGCACACATGCTCTTTCTCTTTCCATAGACGACACTCAGAGACACGGGGCAGATCAGAGCATCACACCCACCACATGGATTAGAGCAGACTGGTTAGTTAGATTGCGTTACTATAGTTAGATTAGCAGGAGAGTCAAACCCAAGTAGGAGAATTGTTAACGTTCAATAAATGTGTTAAATCTATCTCTAAGTCTGAACCTTCCTTTGTCAGAGTATACATGAAGGAAGCTACGTGAAGAAGCATAACAGAACAGAAGAGACTAAAGAAAACTCACTCAAGATTTCAAGCATGCAGTTAGAAGCAAATCCAATCACAATTATGTAAAATCTTTATTATGAAAGGCATTCAAGGTGCTTCACAGAACTGACACAAGGGAAGTGAATGCTGAATCAGCAAGGAAGAGACCAGGAATCGTGGCCTGAGGATAGATTGAAGGTATGGGTTTTGAGGAAGGCTTTAAAGTTTGAGAAATATTGAGGGAGAGAAATGTAATGGGGGAGTCAGACTGAGGGTTCTGAAGCTGAAGCTTTGTGTGGGCAATGAGCAGATGGTCAGAATCAAAGCACAGGAATTTTAGTTCCCATGTAGGGATGGGCACGGAGACAGGTGTGCATGTTGGCCCATTGTATCAGTTGGCATGCTGGGTTTCCAGCACCATTCTGTCACTAGGCCATTTTCCTCAGAGTGGGATGGGGATTGGCAGGGTTATCAGCCTGCAAGCGGTGGGTAGCCTTTTAAGGCTATTAAGTGGCCGCTTCAAGCTATTGCCAGAGCGAACTGGAATATTCTCCTCCACAATAGTGACCTGGATCTCTTTTTAAGTTTAAAAGGTTAGAGATTGGGCTCTTCAAGATGAAGGCACCCTCTGTTTTTTTTATATCTGAACTTCAGTCTTCATCCCCTTCAAAGCTGATGAGGTCCCTCTTGGCGCTCTAGGATCGAGAGTCTGCCAGCCATCCTGAATTGGATGGCCAGCCCTCTGGCCCCTAATTGACCAATTTGTTTCCCACAGAGTAGGTGATTGTTACCCCCCCCGCCCCCCTCCCCCCCTCCCTCCCTACCCCCCCCCGCCCCCCCCCCCCCCCCCCCCCCCCCCCCCCGAACCCACAAACATACACATTTGATCCCCACATCAGGGTCCTGACCAAAACAGCATAATCCTGCCCAGACTATTTGAGAAGGAAGGAAAACCTGCAGGTGATGGTTTGAAGCAAGGTTATGAATGGATTTTTTTGATGAGGATCAGGATTCTGTGTTGTGGATACAGAACCAATAAATGTCAATGAGGGTGTGAAACTAATATAAATCAGTCAGAGGTGTGGCTACGTAAGAGGTCACACAGCGGGAGTGCTGAGAGTCATTCCCGGGATTTTGGGCAGAGCACAAGTACTGTATGTGGCTGTTGAGCTCAGGAATAAACTACCTTTATTGTAAGTCCTTCGCGTCGGTGATTTAAGAAACCCACAACATTCTACAAGGGGGATTGCTATTGGGTGAGTGGGATTTAACATGGGATAGCACATGTGTGCAGAACCTGGCCTCAGTCATAAGACATGGTGCACGTGAAATTATCCAGTATGCAACATGAAAAATAGTTAAAGCTTGTTGCCCTATGTCAGCGACATCTCTTCCCAGCTCTGCGTCTCTCAAAGATTAGCTACCTATGCCACTACAGAGTACTGAGCAATAAGATTCTAATCTGCCTCATTTACTGAGCATATTTACTCATCCAGTTACGTTTCATTTTCTTCACACCAGCTGCTTCGGTTACAGCTTCAATCTTTTGACTTTTGACGAGTTCACCATTTGCGGTACAAGGAACAAGAGCTAGCTGTGGAATTTTAGTACTGTAACTTACCTGACTGCGTGCATGCGTCAGCATGGTGTGATAGTTGTTCCTGTCTCAAAGGTCATCAGTGTGGTTCTCTCTTGTTCAGATGGTTGTTGTGGTTTGACTAATTTCTTCCTCTCAGAAACAGACAGTCGCTTTCATTGTTTGCAAGGCTGTGCTTGAAGCAGCAGTGACGGCAAAGTTAAGAGATTCAAATGTGCATGGTGGAGGTCCTCTTTGTCAGACCCTTGAAGGTATTGCCTGGCTGTTTTATTCTTTGCTTCAGTTTGAGCTCAGTTTACACCGGCTGAGATCGCTTGCTTGGCTTGATAATCATTCGTGGCATCATCCGTGCAGCTGAGATAGAACAGGGAAATGTTTGGTTGGAAAACCCCCATCGGGTTCACGTGAATGCTTCAGGGAGGGAAATCTGCCATCCTTACCCGGTCAGGCCTACATGTGACATCAGACTGCCCTGAAAGCTGAAATGGCCAAGCAAGCCACCCAGTTCAAGGACAATTAGGGACGGCCAACAAATGCTGGCCTTGCCACATTCTAATTTCGGAATTTAGAATGAGCTTCAATCTGCCCAGCCCGCAAATTATCTTGGCTAAGAGTGGTGTGCAATTGTCCTGACAAGTTCTCTTTCTTGACTGCTTTTAATCCACCCTATTTTCCCCCATTTTAACTTTCTTATTTATCTCCTGCTTTCAAGCACCTTGATCATTTTTTTTCCATTTGCATGTTTATCTGGAATGATAATTTTTTCACGTCCAGTCTGCTATTTACAAGGTTTATGTCCACTCAGGTCTAACGTGCATGGATACTCAGCTTTACGAGGTTGAAATGTTTGTCTGTTTTTGGAGACTTCGGATTCCTGGCGCGGGGTGGGGGTTGGGGGGGGGGGTGGGGAAGGGGTGGTGGTGGTGGAGTGTGGGGGGGGGGCAGGGGGGGCAGTGGTAGACACAAAATGGTTCTTTTTTTTAAAAATAACTCCTATTGCTTAAAATTCTGTAGAAGAGAAGTGTTACTAAGAAAGCAGAGAGGACCCCCAAAGGGATTACAAGGTTACTGCTGTCCTGATAAACTGGCTTGTGGAGCATTTCGAGCAAGTTTATGCTATGGTCATTTGTGTAACTGTGATGCCAAATTAGGCGGACTGCTGCCAACAGGCCTTAAGGTAATTGCTTGAGAGCTGCACTGCAATAGCCTGTATGAAATAACACTACAGTTGGGCTGAACTTTCTAGTGTAATACTGGTGTCTGGTTTTGAGCAAAACGGGGGAATGACTAATGCTGCACAGTGCGTAACTGCCAGAATAGGTTCAATTAACCATTCTTTATAATAATAATGATCGTTATTGTCACAAGTAGGCTTACATTAACACTGCAATGAAGTTACTGTGACAAACCTCTAGTCGCCACATCCTGGTGCCTGTTCGGGTGCACGGAGGGAGAATACAGAATATCCACATTACTTAACAGCACATCTTTGGGGACTTGTGGGAGGAAACCAGAGTACCCGGAGGAAACCCACGCAGACACAGGGAGAACGTGCAGACTCTGCATGGACAGTGACCCAGCCGGGAATCGAACCTGGGACCCTGGCGCTGTGAAGCAACAGTGCTACCAACTGTGCTACCGTGCTGCCATTTCAAATGATGGTAACATTTTTCAAAGTTCATGAAAAGCTTATGGTTCTGTTGACCTGATTGAGGTGAATTAAATTATGAGGTACATAGATAGCACAGATAGGAAGAAACATTTCCCCTTCATAAACGGGTCAATAACCAGGGGGGATAGATTAAAGGACAGAAGAACGAGGAACAGGAATAGGCTATTCAGCCCCTCGAACCTGCTCCGCAATTCAGTACGATCATAGTATCGTATATCATACGATCAAGTGTGTATAGGCCTAAACTGCTCAATTTCTCTTCAGAAAACAAGCCCTTCATCCCTGGAATCAATGAACTCTCTCTGAACTTCCTCTAATGCATTTATATCTTTCCCCAAATAAGGAGACCAAAATTGTGCACAGTACCTCAGCTGCGGTCTCACCCATGCTATCTACAATCGCACCAGCACTTCCCTACTTTTGTGCCAAAAATGAATGCCATAATTCCAATTTCCTTGCTTATTAACTGCTGCACATGTGTACTAACGTTCTGTAATTCATGCATGAGAACACTCAATGTCCTTTGCATCAAAGCACTCTGAAGTTTCTCTCCATTTGGATGATAAGTTGCCTTTTATTTGCTCTGACCAAAATTGATGATCTAACACTTAATCACATTATAATTCCCTCTGCAAATGTTTTGCCCACTTACCTAACCCATCCACATCCATTTGTAAATACCTTATTTCCTCATGGCAGCTTGCTTTCATAACTATATTAGCATCATCTTCAAATTTGGCTGTAGTAAATTCTCTCCCTGCATCCACGTCATTAACGGATATAAAGAGTTGGAGCCCAAGGACCAAACCCGATGGCACAATACTAGTTACAGCTTGCCAACCAGAAAAAAGGCCCATTCGTCTCCACTCTTTGCTTTTTGTTGGTTAGCCAATCTTTAATCCCAGCTAATATATTATCTCCAATCCCATGGGATCTAACGATGTGTATTAACCTTTTGTGTGACCTCTTGTCAAATGTCTTCTGGAAATCCAGATACACTACATCTACAGGACTTTCCTTGTTACATCTTTGATGAACTCCAGCAAATTAGTGAAACATGATTTCCCTTCATAGAACCATGCTGACTCTGGTTGATTGCGGTTTGACATTCCAAATGTTCCTTACTTCTTCTGTTATGGACGCCTGGTCTGCCCTAAACAAACGCCAAGCTACTGAACCAGATGTATCATGTTTTTTTAAGTTTTAAGACTGTGCAGAAACATCAATTTGTTCATGGATAAGAAACAGGGCTTGGTTATTTTATAAACAAACTTCATTAAAACAAAAGAAAAGAAAACAATATTACAATTTTTATGTCAGCTAACAGTAACAGATTACATGTAGTTTCTCAGCCTTAACACACGGGTTCCCATTAGACGACACTGTACAGAAAATACAGCTTTCATGCCACTTTCACAGTAAGACAAAGGCACTTGTCACAATAACAGAGCACTTTTCTTCTCTTAGGGACATTTGTTCAGAATGTTTTTTCCAAGACTGCCTGGGTGGCAATTTTCATAACCTCTCTGGTCGATTTCTCCCAGCCTTCTCTGTAACTGTTCAAAACAGCATTTCCTGTCCCTTTCTCTCTAAGCTCTGCCCAGTCCCTCAAACAAAGGTTCTCCCCTGAGGTGGCCAGCCGTGAATCCATTAATGTTATCAGGGCTGTCTGGTTTCCAACTCCCACTGCTACAAAACAAGAGAGCTATGCCATTCATATGCAGCTAACTTTCCATTGATGGACAAATAGGTCAGCAGACTCTGTGATGGGCCAACAGCCTATAAAACAAGGTAGTCCCGAAGAACAGTTGATTCTGAGTGGATCATCCTAGGCCCCTATGAGGTTAAGGCTGAATGGGACAAGGTAACTCAGGCTGTGGCTGTATCCCTCCTACTCTATTGCTAGCAGCCTTTCTCTACAGTCTGTTTAGCCCTTAAATTGCCTGCTACATCTTGGACCCCATTACTGGACCTAGGTTCCTAATATCTCCCGATCATGACCCTTCCTTAATAATGGATTCCAACAATCTCCCAACAACAGATGTTAAACTAACTGGTTTATAGTTTCCTACTTTCTGCCTTTCTCCCTTTTCAACAAGTCTTTTTCCAATCCATTGGAACCTTTCAAGAATACAGGGAATTTGGGAATACTATAACCAATGCCTTCCCTATCTCTGCTGCTACTTCCTCTAAGACCCGAGAATGTAGTCCATCATGCCCTGTGTACATGTCTTCCTTTAATCCCAATTGCTCAATATTTTTTCCTTAGTTCCTTAGTGATGGCGAGTGTTTTAAGTTCCTCCTTTTCAACAATCTCTGCGATGCCTGTTACATTTGGTATGGTTATATCTTCCTCCTCCATGAAAGCCGAAGCAAAAAATTGATTTAGTGTTTCTGCCATTTCTGTGTTCCTCCATTATTAACTCCCCATCTCATCCGCCATGGGACCAACGTTGCCTTTAGCTACTCTCTTCCTTTTTGTACACTGAATATTTTGCTGTCTGTTTTATATTTTGCACTAGATTTCTTTCATAATTTACCTTTGTAGTTTTTATTACAATTTTTGTAACCCCTTGTTGGTCTTTCATTGTTTCCCAATCTTCCAGCCTGCCACTGATTTTTGCAATATGGTATGCCTTAGTTTTTGCCTTTATGCTATCTTTAACCACCTTGCTTAGGATTAGATGCATTTGTTCTCTCTTACAATCTTTCTTCCTCTCTGGAATATATTTTAATTGGGAGGAATTGAATAGCTCCTTAAATGTCTGCCACTATTCATCAACTGTCCTACCTTTCTGTCTTTCAATCTAGCCTACTAAGGCCAAATATGTTCTCATGCCTTGGTGTGGGACTGAAGTTTAATGCCCTCAAACTGAATTTGATATTCAAGGTAAAGCGTAGGAGATTTGAAGAAAAATATTTTCACCCGGAGGGTGGTGGGAAGCTGGAACTCACTGCATGAAAGGGTGGTAACGGCAGGAACCCACACAACATTTAAGAAGCATTTAGTGAAGCACTTGTAACGCCTTAACCTGCAAGGCTATGGACCAAGTGCTGGAAAATGGGGATTAGAATAAATATGTGCTTGATGGCTGGCACAGTCACAATGGGCCAAAGGGACTCCTTCTGTGCTGTAAAACTCTACGACTCCATGATTCTTTACCAGTATTTGATATGGAAAAGGAAGTATATTGCAATATGAAACTTTATTGAGATAGCCTTATACTCAGATGATCTCAGAATTCAAGTCAATTTTTCGCCAGTAATGCTGCCATTTGATATCAATTTGTTACGATCAAGACTGATAATGTGGGGAAAAAGATTTGAATTCCCAGTGACTGACTCAAAGGATCTAAGTCTTTTACTGTAACAAACTAATTGATTCTCTGTTCTCTCAGCCGGCCAATGGGGTTTCCCATTGTGGCCACCCCATGCCATCAGAAAACCCACGGGCATAGCTGCTCTGCCAGTGAACCAGAAGATCCCACCGACAGAGATTAAAGGGATCAGTTCAAAGTTACTTCCAGATTTCATCAGACTGACCTCCAATTTCACAGAGCTGTAACACCTAGTGTCCTTCAAAAGTTATTTCCCTCAGTCCTTTCAGAATCCCCAAACCGATTTTCAGCGTCAAGGCTGCTCAGATGACTTCTTCTCCCGGACACACAATGCAAATCTTCCAGTGTCCATAAATTTACACAAGTTTTGTTCTATCAGAAAGTCTGCCCCCACCAGCACCGAGAGAACCACCTTTTCCCCTGCTTCTCTCTCTCTCGCTCTCTCTCCCACCCCCCCCCCCCCCCCCAGCCCATTCAGGGGCTCTGAGTCAGACTATCTGAGAGTCTATAAAATTGCTCAATTAAAAGTAGTTGCCCCTTTCTTCATGTTCAGGTGTGAAATTTGGCATTCAAGGAATTGACCTGGGTCCCTGATCACCATGACAACCAGGCCACATAGGCTTATCATTAGCAGAACTAGTGGAAGATCACATGTCCCTCTCCATGACTCCGATTTATCTTGCAATAAAAGGGCTAGTTTAAAAAAGAACTGTCTTATCATATCCAGGGGTCAAAATTACCTCACAGTGCTGAAGTTGCACTGGAAAACTGCACTCTGGAAGATTACAAATGGTGCAGTAACTTTTTCAGCAGCTAACAAACCTTCGATACCCTTTTGGATGTCTTTCACTGGTTGCTTCTGAAAATTGACTTGGGCAAACAGATAACAGGAACTGCATCAGTGGCTCTTTGTCATTACTGTTTGTGGGATCTTGCTGTGTGACATAACTGCATCATTTGCATACACTGCAGTCACTGAAGATAATGGTCCGCCTGTGTAAAACATTGATTATGACCTCAGTGCGAGTACTATGTGTATCTTCAAACACCACACTCTGGAACAATGTTGTTTCCTCAGAAAGGACACAGCACATAACCACAGGATACTGCCTGGTGTGAGGAAGTCCAAATATGAAAATTGACTTGGAAAATAGCAACACATGTTATAGACAATATAACAGAAGTGTTTAAAATTATTGAAGGATGAGACGGGGTAGATAGGAGTGGAGTGGATCCTGTAATCGTGGGATCAAAATTGAAATATCATAGAAGCAAGATTGAATGTGAGAGAATGAGAATATAGGGCAGTGAACATTTTATTGGTACAGACAGGATTTGTTTGCTGGTGGGATCCACACCCCACCACCCGAAGAGTCATTGGGGAATGTATTTCCATCGATACTGGCTGCCACACAGCTTTTTGGCTGGAGAAAGGGCATCCTCCCCTCACTCAGGAACATGTCCTGCCTCAGAGAGGTGCTGACCAATCTAGTCCCAGCAGCACCAGTAACATATTGGCCAGGATGAGGAGTATAAGCAGTCCCAAAATTAATAGCGCTGGAGTCCAGGACCCGATAAATGCTTGGTGGTCTGATCGCAGGTTAGGAAGGGGAGACTCGAGGGAGGGGGCTGAGAGGAGAGGTGCTGAGGTCTTGATGGAGAACCTGGGGGAGGCAGCGGGTGAAAGAGCATCCACGAGTTGAAGACCTTGTCGGAGGGATATCTGATGTGGAAAGGTGGTCATTGAAAGGGTCCCCATCCTCACC
The DNA here is from genome assembly GCF_902713615.1 of Scyliorhinus canicula. Taxonomy (NCBI): domain Eukaryota; kingdom Metazoa; phylum Chordata; class Chondrichthyes; order Carcharhiniformes; family Scyliorhinidae; genus Scyliorhinus; species Scyliorhinus canicula. The sequence continues at coordinate 35,074,507 of NC_052166.1, read as the reverse complement.
CTTCTGACCTACGGTGATGTTCCAGGCTACTTCCACTTTGCTCCTTAAATGACCCCTAAGTGGTTTTAATTTCCCACTTAAGGACCACAATTGGGGTAAGGGTAGGTTGGCTGGCCTAGGCCTCGCCAATCCCACTAAAATTGTGGAGTGATTGGGGTGAGTGGGAGAGTGGTGGGAAGGCCATCCAGGGAACTTTACAGGCTCCAACCTTGCCTACGGAATAAGATAACTCCTTCTCCAAAGTCAAAGGAACATAATGGCTCTCTCATCCAAAGACACTGGGTATAATTGCCTCGACCGACAGGTGGACTCCATTTTAAATACACAAAGACGAAGGTTAAAAGCTAACCGAGAGCGCTGCCCAGTGTCTGTCTTGCTGTCGGTCTGTGTGTGTGCCATCTTTTGCAGGAACATTTGAAACTCTCTCTCTAAACCACAGCTGTGAAAAGAACTGAAATCTCCCTTCCAAATCAGAGAACACTAGAACTAAAGAATCAACTACTTGCCAACCAAAGTTAACAATTGGGATCAACCTGTATTAACTGGTCATCATCTACTCCTTGCAGCCAAGCACTGTTCTTTATAACGTCTTATTTATATTTACTTACTATTGAACTCAATTCTTACCTCTAATCCGTATGAATATAGATGCCTATGTTTTACCATTTCTCCTTACCTTTTTAGTAGTTAATAAACTTACTCTGTCTTAACACAAGAAAGCCTGGTTAACTTGGCTCCTTTTTAAACATAACTATTGGGTCTGGGAAAGGTGTTCAAGGGAAAGGGACCCTTTGTTGCTACCAGCAGAGATTGGGTTGAATAGAGACACGGAGCCAATCACCCTTCCTCACCTGGGTTTGTGAGCGGGACAATGGCGAGACAAGGGGTCTCCCCGGATCAGCAACATTTGGGGAACCTCACCTGGGCAGCTGTAACAAGCTGAATGAAAAAAAGTGCAGAAGTGTCATTGGGACAGGATGAGTAAATGTGAAAAGGGGTTTTGCTTGCATGGCAGATAATATTGACATGGACTTTTTTGGGGCTAAATGTGGCAACTTTTATATGCATTTTTGTGTGTCAAAAAATATTGGCTCACAATCCTGTTTTTCTGTTGGGTAATTGTACTGAATGGAAGCAGGAGTCCGAGAACCATTACTGTATTGCTGTGTAGACTTATCTCTGATCAATGTTGGTCTTCAGTGCAACTGCCTGCCTGGATTGTTAGATTTATCAATTTACTCTTGTCTGTGCAGCTTTCTGAAATATTTATGAGAGGCAGCTTAGGTGCTGCATTGATGAATGTGACTTGTTTTGGATGAGATTTATTTTATTCTGAGGAGCATCTGGCTACACACCTCAGTACAAATACAATCAGCGGGATTCTCCGTCGGTGGGATCCTCCGCTTCACCGGCGGAACACCCATGCTCACGGGTTTCCCGACAGTGTGGGGTGGCCAAAATGGGAAACCCATTGGTCGGCTGTGGGAACAGAGAATCCCGGCCAGTGGGGGGCGTTGCACCATAAATGGGGTTGACGGGACCGAGAATCCTGCCCAACGTGTGAGATTCCCTGGCTTCACCATAGCGCGTTTCTCGACAACCCGCGATTGGTCGGCAACAGAATCTTCTGGCCCTGCCGCTGTCAATGGAATTTCCCATTAAATCCACCCACATTGCCAGGAAATCTGCAGCAAGGATGCACCATTGGTGGGGCACGAAGATCGAGCCAAGGTGAACAGCCGGAAGATCTCGTCCAATATCGTCTGTAAATCAGTTCCCAATTGTACAAAAATTGAAAAAAAACACTTGAAAAAGTAAACATTCTTTCATTGGGTGCAGTCTACCATCCGCGTTGTGCTCGAATGGGAGCTCAACACGACCAGTACAGACTGCGCGAGGAATTGCAATCAGAATCAGTCTCCTAGGCCATCCCCTGGGTGGTCAGGGACTGTGCAGGTTGGCCTCCTGGCCCTTCCGCCTGGCTGGCACTGCAAGGCAGGCAGAAGCACTGCCAGGGTGGCACTACGAGGGTGGCACTGCCAAGGGTCAGAGCCTGGGGGAGCCATGCCCATGACCGGGGGCTAAGAAGGGTGGGGTGGTTGCAGGGTGTGTGTGAAGGGCCCTCCGGAAGGATGGAGGGGTGAAGTGTAGGGGTTTTGGAAGGGGAGGGGGCCCTGAAAGGGGACATGGGAAGGCCTGAAAAGGGGGGAGCCGTCAGCAATCCCATAGCTGGATAACATCACTTGAGGGGGGGAGGGGGGGGGGGGGTTGTAGTGTAGTACCCACATGCGTAGGGGGAGTGAAAGACCTACAAACCCACTTAGAATCATGGCACTGTTTCAAAACGATGGCCCGATCTCTGAGGAGCCAGCCTGTCCAGTGAGTTCAGCTCCCCAGTGATGAAGATAATTCTAAGCGTGGGCTTAACCAGGAAGAAACTCGCCAGGCCCAGCATAGTGACTAAGTGTGGTCAGATAGCAGTGGGAAACTCACGGACGGAACCGGAGAGAAACTCCCTGCAAAATCCACCTCAAATGACACTCCGATACCTTTCCGTTAGATAGCGCCCTTGGGCAGGATTCTACATCTCCCCAGCCCGTTTTCCGGCGTGACGTACCCTCGCCGGCAGCAGGGTTCTCTGTTGGTGCAGCTGGCCAATGGGGTTTCCCACTGTGGCCACCCCCACACTGTCAGGAAACCCGCAGGCACGGGTGCGCTGGCGGCGAAATGGAGGGTCCCGCCAATGGAGAATCCCACAGTTTATCTTTCCTGAGTTTTAAGCTCAGTATTGTTTCTATCTGCCAATCGATTTATTGGATTTGGTGTGCATCCTGGCATTGTGTCACCATCAAAGGAAACCACACAGAATCAGACAAGGTTTTAGTGAATGGAATCTCCAAATTTAGAATGAACTCGGGATAATGATTTGCTTGGACTTCCCCAAGTGAAAGTGGAGACAATTATGCCTCACTACTGTGCTGAGCTGCATGTCATAGAATTCTGACGGCTGACGTTTTCCAGCTCCATCATGTGTGGGCCTAGAGGGATAGGGGCCAGGAAAATAGGGGGAGCTCCCCATTGTACTCCTGCTGCTGGGCCACTTTCCCAAGGGTGACCGCGGAAACAGACCAGCTGCCTGATCCGTGGAGATGCGCAGCCAATCAACATGGTTGAGGTCCCAATTATTGAATGATTTTGTGACCCATCCACCATTTCACCAGCAGTGGAGTAGCTCCTGCAGCTCAGTGGGAGTCCCTCTCTGCCATTGAAAGTGCCTCTATCTTGAGTTGCCTTTGCCGTCTCCGACTTGCCTCAGCAGTGTTGCTGAGGATCGAGAGCTGATAACCTTTTGAAGCCCTTTGGCAGCATCAGGACTAATGGAAGTGAGTATAGAGTTGGCCAATTAGGAGGCAACCTCCTGGAAGATTTTGACATTGGTTTTTGTTGCCAGCGGCTTGGGACCCGCTAAGCGATTTTCATTTCATTTCATTTCATTCTGCCGTCTGATCCCAAAGACCCCCATCTCCTTTTTTTTTCTTAACAATGGTTTCAAATTGTTGTCTATTTTGGCTGAACAATAGTTATAATTCAGTAACTCAAAATGGCAGATAACAAGTCCGTGATGTGATCCCGTGTAAACTAAATTGACCTGTGTGGCCTTTAAAGTGGATAGGGTTAAGTTCTAGTCTAAAGAGAAGGATAAATAAGTGGGCAACGTCACCACAAAATAAAGCGTCTCTCTCTGTTTCTTGTTACAGTGTCAGGCTGTTGAAGAAACGGAAAATGTGTGTATTTTGTTTGTGGTCCAAAACATTGTGGGCGAGATTCTCCGGACTCACGACGGGTCGGAGAATAGCGGGCGTCGGAAATTTTTACGGCGACGCTGTTCCGACACCCTCCCGCTATTCTCCGAACCCCGCAAATTGTCGGAGTCGCGTTTCCCGACAAACGCCTCCTTCCCGCCCCTGACACGACCAGAATCGCCACTGTGAGCCCCCCCGCTATTCACCGGCCCGGATGGGCCGAAGTCCCGACGTCATGGCGCCCTGTTTGGACGTCGTGAAACACACCTGCTTTTTAAATTCGTCAACCAGTCGGCCTGGCTGACGACTGCTTGGAGGAGGTCAGGGCACCACTCTGCGCACCGCTCAGCGCACCGCTCAGCGCACCGCTCGAGTCTGGCCACAACGGGGAAGGCATCCCTGGGAACGGGAGGGGGTCCAGAACGGGGGCGGTGGGGGGGACGGAGGGGGCAGTGGGGGAGACGGAGGGGGCAGTGGGGGAGACGGAGGGGGCAGTGGGGGAGACGGAGGATGCAGTGGGGGAGATGGAGGGGGCAGTGGGGGAGACGGAGGAGGCAGTGGGGGAGACGGAGGGGGCAGTGGGGGAGACGGGGGAGGCAGTGGGGGGCGACGGAGGGGGGGGGGTTTAGGTAGAGAGTGAGCCGTCCAACCCCGTAACAAAATGTCTGCCACCATGCCATGGTGTGCAGGTGACGAGGACACGGCCGCTGGTTCCCCTGTGGCTTCCGGCCACAGGCCACTGACGCACCCGTGAGGAGGCCATAGTTTACTGGCCGTTGGATGCAGGAAGTGACCAGGGGTTAGGCTGCCCGCGTGTCAGCAGCGCGATCAGGCCACCGGGACACACTGGTATCCCATGGCTGGCGGCTGCCAAGGTGTCGACTAACGTCCGTCTAACATGTCCCGTTTCTCTGCCCCCCACCACCCTTCTGTAGGTTAGCACGATGCATGGGAACAGAACGGCTATGTTCTGCGCAGTGGTTGGGGCCGCTCTACTGGATTTGGAGATGCAGCAGCATCCACACCCACAACCCGCAGTGGCTGCAGGGCCAGCTGCAGCAGCAGAGGGAAGGGCCGAGGAGTTGCCAGTCGTCGAGCAGCATGGGGGGGGGGGGGGGGGAGGAGGAGGAGGAGGAGGAAGAGGAAGAGGAGAGAGTGAGGGTGCAGCCACGGCGTCAGAGGCGACGACCAAAGCCGAGGGTGTACCGTGTCCGGGTCTCTTTCCTAACAATGCCGGACATCACCTGCAGGAGAAGACTCCGGCTGAGTAGGCAGACGGTGATACATATCTGCGAACTCCTGTCGCACCTCGCCCCACGTGGAACGGGGGGAGGACACGCGATCCCGGTAGCCATCAAGGTGACGGTCGCTCTGAACTTCTATGCTACCGGCTCCTTCCAGTCTCCGAGCGGGGACGTCTCTGGGATCTCCCAGTCATCGGTGCACAGGTGCATCCGGGATGTGACCGACGCCCTCTATGCCATCGCCGATCGCTACATCACCTTTCCCGAGGACCGAGCAAGTCAAGACTCACGAGCCCGTGGATTTGCCAGTGTGGCCGGGATACCGAGGGTTCAGGGGTCAATCGACTGTGTTCACGTCCCCATGCGCCCGCCTGCTGTGGACAGGGACGTGTTCACAAACAGGAGGGGGACATACTCCATTAATGTCCAGGTGGTATGCGACCCCCACATGAGGTTCATGAACGTCTGTGCAAGGTTCCCAGGGAGTGTGCATGACTCCTACATACTAGCGCAGTCGTTCATCCCTGCGATGTTTGAGGGACGTCCCCCCCGGCTGAGGGGCTGGTTGCTAGGTGACAGGGGTTATCCGCTGAGGTCTTGGCTGATGACGCCGATACGGAGGCCTCAGACCAATGCGGAAACACGATACAACGAGGCCCATGCAGCAACCAGGGGTGTGGTGGAGCGCTGCCTTGGCCTCCTGAAGATGAGATTCAGGTGCCTGGACCGCTCCGGAGGGGCCCTGCAGTACCAGGCCGACAGGGTCGCTCGCATTGTAGTGGTCTGCTGTGCGCTGCACAACATCGCGATGCAGAGGGGAGATGACCTGTTGCAGGAGGCGGAGGGAGAAGCTAGTGGCAGTGGTGCCAGCACAGAGGAGGAGGAGGAGGAGGAGGAGGAGGAGGAGGAGGAGGAGGAGGACGCTGGCGGAGTGGCGGGCGCAGCACGCAGACACGACCCAGGTGCTGGTGATGTCCAGGAGGCGGCACGACGGACCCGGCAAGGACGGCGGGCACGCGATGCCATGGTGGCAGCACGGTTCACGCATCGCATGTGACGTCCCCGATGAACACCAAACCACCACCTGCATCGCTAGTCATGCAGAGGGTCACCACACAACTGCCACCACCAAACCCCCCCCCCCCTCAGTGTACACTGCTCCACTTCGACATGACGCTTATCACTGGGTCCAGACGGAATGGCACAACATTGATGGCTGTGTCAGCGGGTGTGATCAGTGCCATGTGGAATGATGACAGCCCGCTCTGCGAAGAGCTGTGAGCTCAGAATCGTTAGAGAGAGTCTGACCCATGGCAATAGCTGAACCATCCACCTTGGTGGCCGCTGAGTTCGTCACTGACACTCCATCACGTGCCCGCGTGGGCTAGCTGTGGGAGGGGGGTAGGGGCAGGGACTGCACACCCGGCACCGAGGTTTCACCACCCGCCACCCCCAGCGACACTCGGTCACCATCACGATTCCTGTGGCTGTGGAACAATCACACGGTATTACAAGTAAGGTGGAACAGTGTGTTTAATATTAACAATTATTTACAGGTGCCCTACCCCTACAACTAAACTGTGCCCTTCACCCGTGCCAACTTACTCAGTGTCTATCTTAGTTGCCTTACGGGCCCTACCACTACGTCTAAGTGAATCCCCAGATGATACAGCAGGAGTGGAGGAGGATTGCTGCGAATCGCCCCCCTCGACTCGTTTCTCCTTGGCCAAGCGTTTCCTGGGGCGACCCGGCCTTGATGGGCCAGGCTGCTCTGCGGGCGTCTCGGGTGACATTGTGCCACCCTGCTCTGCCTGCTGCCCACCCGATGCACCAGGGATGGGACGGGGGGAGGCCGAGAATTCCGGGACGTCCCGTGATGGAGTTAATGGGACGGGCCCCGAAACCTCCTCCTCCCTCGGGGAGCCCGGTGGCCCCCGGGCCTCACTTTGGGACAGAGGTGCGAGCGGGGAGGTTCCCCGTCGCACCACCGACACCTGGCGCTGCCAGTCCTGGAGGCCTGCAACGGTATCCACCAGGATCCGAAGGTTTGCAGAGACGGAGTCCAGGGAGTTAGACATTCCCGCCAGGGACTGTGCGATCTCAACCTGATTGTGCACGACGCCATCCAGCACATGTGTCAGGCGGTTGATGCTCTCGGCGACTGACTGCTGCGACTGGCCAATGACCTGCTGAGACTCGGCCATGGCCCGCAGGGCGCCGGCAATGTCGGTTTGGCTCTGGCACATTGCTGCCTGTGAGAGGGCAACCCTGTCCAGAGCCGAGGATGACGCGTGCACATTAATCCCAACGTCTTGCATAACCTGACCCATTGCCTCCACCGCGGATGCCACCCGTGCGGTGTCGGACTGGGTCTCTGCCATGAGCGGCACCACTCCCTGCTCTTGGACGCGGATCGACTCCTCTAACAGCGTCTGCAGAGTCTGGAAGGAAGCCCTCATCCCGTCATTGTTTCCCTGGGTTTCCTGAGGCATCGGCTGTGCGGGTGGGTTGAGAAACTCCAGGAACTCCGAAAACGTCTGGGAGCCAGCTGCATCCTGGGCCTGGTCTGGCCTCCGCGAGTCCGGGCCCTCTGTTGCTCCGACCTCCACCTGCTGTACCTGCTCATCTGTGATGTGCCAACCAGACTGTGCCCCAGGAGACTCATCACTAAATAGGCCCGCCGGGGTGTGTATCTCTGGGATGATGGAAGTGGTGGGAGAAAGCAGTGCCGCAAGCCCGACGCTCAAAATGTTTAGGGCCTCGTCCAGGGTGTGGGGCCGCTCAGCGACAGGAGGGTTGTCCCTGGCCATTTCTGGTGGTGGTGGTGGACCTCGAACCCTCTGTGCGTCCTGGTCCGCAGATTGGGTTGGGGCAGATAGGGCTGCCCGCTGATCGGGCACCCTCTGTTGTGAGGCCCCGGGTGAGGTGGCGGCAGATTCGTGTCTCCGTCTGCAGCCAGATGGCCCTGGTCGTTCGGCATCACGTCCTAGGGAAGAGAATGAGACGGGTTATTTCGATTTGCTCGGCAGGCCGCTGGACGGTCCCAGTGGGCAGGGTGTGTGAAGGGACAGAGGATGGGGAGGTGTCCCAGTGGGCAGGGTGTGTGAAGGGACAGAGGATGGGGGGGGGGGGAGGGTGTTTGTCAGGGAGGTTTGTCTCACTTGCTGCAGTTCCGCCAACCTCGCATTGCGCGATATCGCGGGTGGCAGACCCCCCAACAAGGTCCAGTGCCCTCTGTTCAAAGGTGCTGAGGGGGTGCATGTTGGGCGAACCCCCTCCAGTCTTGTGCCGCTCACGGTGGTTATGACCGGCCTTGGCCTGTTGGGGGAGGAAACATAGGTAGATCATTACAAAACGGTAGGTCTCAGAAGTCCGTTCTGATACTGGCACAGTTTGGGGGGGGGGCAAGTTGTCATCAGATGATTGCATCTCTCCTCGGGGCCAGAGCGCTGGGTCTGTGACAACTTTGTGAACCACCCTCAAATAACTCTGCCCCAATCCCTCTCCCCCCCCCCCCCGGGCAGTTAAGGGGGAGGGATGGTTGTGACTAGGGGGCACCCTCATGGCACTTACCCTGGCAGACCTGGTGAGGTCATGTAGCTTCTTTCGGCACTGCTCTGCTGAGCGAGGGGTCTGCCCCACAGCACTGACGGCAGCAGCCACGTCACGCCAGGCCTGGCGTACCGTGCTGGCAGGTTGGCGATGCCCTCTCCGCGGGCGGATGATGCCCCTCCTCTGCTCCACGGCATCGAGCAGCGCCTCGACGTCTGCATCAATAAAGCGAGGTGCAGCTCGCCTAGGCTCCGACATCCTGCCCGACAGATTCTGTGGTCGCCCGCGCCTTTTTACGGCGTCGGGCGGCGTCACATGGGCGGGTTCGTGTCGTCGTCGCGTCCCGTCGTCATCACGCACGTAATTGACGCGGCCGCGCTGCTAGCCCATTTCCAGGAAGTGAATCGGTCGGGAAATGAAGCCTTCGCGACCGTCGTAAAACAGTCCCGATTTTTACGACCGTTTGCCGACTTTCCGCGGGTGCGGAGAATTTCGCCCAGGGTATCAGTGTAGGTTCGGTGGTAACACTTTTGCCTCTAAGTCAGACAGTTGTGGGCTCAAGTCCCGCTTCAGAGACCTGAGCAGATGATTGAGGCTGAACCTGAGGTGCAGTATTTCAGATGAGATTTTGAATTGAAGCACCCACTACCATCTCAGGTGGATGTGAAAGATCTCAAGGAACTATTCCAAGAATAGAGGCGATCTCCCAATATCCAAGTCAACATTTATTCCTCAACACATGTCTGGCTGTTCATTTCAATGTTGTTTATGGGAGTCTGCTGCATGCAAATTGATAGTTACCTTTTCTACATTACATCAATGACTACACTTATAAAAATACTTCATTGGTTTTAAAAGTGCATTTGGGATTTCTGAGGTCGGGAATGATACTACCTCAATGCAAATCTTTCTTTCCTTTTTAAGATATTTAACTTAACTTACTATCTGTGTTATATTGTTATAGTGTTGGGTCGAGCGTCGCCCACAGCATGGATTCAATTCCTGTACCGGCTGAGGTTACCCATGAAGGCCTTACCTTCTCAACCTTGCCCCTCGCCTGAGATGTGGTAACCCCCAGGTTAAATCACCACCAGTCAGCTCTCCCCCTCAGATGTGAAAGCAGCCTTTGGTCCTCGGGGACGATGGTGACATTCATTGTTATAATGTCTTTCTGATTTTCCCATTCTAGGCATTGCTGTCATGTGTGAGACAGAAATAATATCAAATGAACCCTCAAGCCCACCATCATACTATGGCGAATCATCGGATTCATACTATCGTGTGGACCGCTGGCAAAAGCTCCGAACAGCTGTCAGGAAGCTAGAGTTCTGGGAAAACTTCAATGCTGAACTGGCAGGATGTGGGTTCTTTTCTAAAGTATACAAAGTAAGAGAAGTATTACTCACCATCTTAACAGCACCTTTCATTGTTACACAACTTTTGTCGGGTTTACTTATGCCAATAATGAAGCTCCTTCCTCATTTTGTAGAGATGAACACTTTGAAAGTTTAGCTAAAGACTAGATTGAAATTCCTTTCAAGTGGACACCAATAAATAATCTGTCAATTGCTTAGTTCTGAAAAAGTATTATTCAACTCGAAACGTTAACTTTGCTTCTCTCTCTCCCCAGTACTATTTCCACCACTTTCTGCTTTTTATTGATTTTATTACACAATGCTTAGTTCTGTTTAAGTGTATGAAATAGATTTATACAGTATTGAAGTCTTGATTCCGAACGACTTAACTATTTACTTTGAAACAGTATCTGCTCATGTATAGAAATGCACAAGACATGCTCTGGCAAATTAATAAGCAAAGAGCAAATTGAACAATTTAACGGTTATCACTGAACAAAGCCTTCTAGGTATCTTGTTAAACATAGGCAGATCAACGGAAGGGCAAGCATGTCATATACAAACTGTGTGTGCCTGATTCACACAGTAGATATTTTACTTCTGTCATTTCTCAAAGGCAGTGTCCTGTGTGAGTGAGTGTACCAGGTGTAAAGAATAGGGGGCTGGATTCTTCCGCTCCACCCGCCGCAACATCGTGAAACGCAGACAATGGAGAAGTCCATTGCCCTTGGGCGAGATTCTCCAGTCGCCGGGCGGGCACGGCTGAAGAATCCCGCCCAGGATCTCCACCTTGTTGCTTCGCTCCTCTTCCCTTTCGAAAGAGAGGGCAAAGTGTTTCCACATTAAATTGGAGCAATTTATGAGAATCTTAATATGAGATTGTGATGATTTAATTTCATGCTGTATTCTATTTTCGACGTTGCACCATGCAGAACGTCAATTACGAATCTTGCTCATGTATAAAATGGATGTCAGTATCACTCAATGGTCAGCTGCTCATTTAAAGGGCACCGTAAGAAGATTTAATAAGCAGTTGTAAGGTCACCTCTGCATCAGTGAGTCTGGGCCAATAGAGCAGAAATTGCAAATCGGAAGTAACTGCTGCAAAGCCAGCTGCACCTACCGTGCATTTTAGAACTGGCACAACCTGCATTCCCGATCCCAACCACTGAGTGGAAAGATGTTTACCCTTGTGTTGCCTCTGCCTCTTTTACCAATCGCATCAAATCAATTTCCCTGTGTCCCGATCATTCTGCCAATGGGAACAATTTCTCTCTATCTACTCTGTCCAGTACATCAAATCTCCTCTCAACTATTTCTCCTCTAGGAGTAAGATTCCATCTCGGCTAATATAGAACATAGAACAGTACAGCACAGAACAGGCCCTTCGGCCCTTGATGTTGCGCCGAGCTTTGTCCGAAACCAAGATCAAGCTATCCCTAACTGAAGTCTCTCATCCAGTAGATGTTTTCTGCACCCCTCCAATACCTTCAGATCCATCCTAATGTGTGGTGCCCAGAATTGGGCACAATACTTTACTTGAGGCTGAACCCTTCCTTGTAACTTCCTTGTTTTTGTACTTTATGCCTCTATTCACAAAGCCAAAGATCCGGGGCTGGATTCTCCGCCCCGCCGAATCACATTTCTGTTCCACCCCGCCGGCGGGAAGCTCCGTTACGCCGGCTGGTCAATGAGGTTTCCCATTGTGGGGCAGCCCCACGCCATTGGAGCATCCCACCGGTGGAGAATCCAGCCACTGTATGCCTTAAAAACCACTTTCCCAACCTGCCCTTCAGTGATTTATCCTGCATCCCCTTTAGAATCATAGCCTTTATTTTCTATTGCCTCTCCTCATCTTCTTATCAAAATGTATCATTTCACACTTCTTTACATTGAATTCCATCTGCCACATGTCCAACCACCCCACCTGCCTGCTTCTGATGCCTTGAAGTCTGCCAATCTCCTCCTTACAGTTCACAATGCTTCCAAGTTGTGCCCTGCACTACCAAGTCTAAGTCATTAAAGTAAATCAAGAAAAGCAGTGCTCCTAATACCGATCTGTGACACCAATTGACTTAATGGTTCAAACGATTGAACATTCACGTAACTCTCAAACATTTGCTGAGCCTTGCTGATTTTAAGTAATTGTCAAATCAATTACAAAAGTGAACTGCCAGTCACATACAGAACTGAATGTGGCATTTTCCTTTCCCTTAAGCTTCTTGAGTCTTTGGAGGTTATTGAACAATAACCTCCAAACAAGGGCAGCACGGTAGCATGGTGGTTAGCATAAATGCTTCACAGCTCCAGGGTCCCAGGTTCGATTCCCGGCTGGGTCACTGTCTGTGTGGAGTCTGCATGTCCTCCCCGTGTGTGCGTGGGTTTCCTCCGGGTGCTCCGGTTTCCTCCCACAGTCCAAAGATGTGCGGGTTAGGTGGATTGGCCATGCTAAATTGCCCGTAGTGTCCTAAAAAGTAAGGTTAGGGGGGGGGGGTTGTTGGGTTACGGGTATAGGGTGGATACGTGGGTTTGAGTAGGGTGATCATTGCTCGGCACAACATCGAGGGCCGAAGGGCCTGTTCTGTGCTGTACTGTTCTATGTTCTATAAATCAAAATAATGCTTCCAACAAGGTGTACTGAGTACAAGATTCCGTTTGAAGCTGTGGCTTGAATAATCAGCTTACAAAGATGGAGTTTATAAGATTGTTACATTTTGGGTCTGTCTTTTTAATTTAAGTTAAAATGGTGGAATAAAGGGAGGGGGGGAGAGTCATGTGACCTGCTCTGTTTTGCCCTGACAACAAATCTGGACAGCTTGGTTGTTAAAGGTTAAAGGGGCCCTGGGTTGATTTACTGGGAAGAAGGTATTTACGCCTGTAAAAAATGATGCAGACATCTGGGTTGGCTGAGGGTAGACTGTTAGGCTTCAGGTCTCACCTGGTGATGGTGTTAGAATGTCAGGTTTTATAAATGGTTACACTTTAAGTTGTCTATTTAATTCCAAGATAGGAGTTGTGGGTGTAGAGGATAACATATCATTCTCGATCCAAGGCCCCATATGATCCACATCACCATGGAGATGTGTTTTGAGAGGGCAAGAGTTATGATTTCAGATTCCACAGTTTCCGAAGATATCACAGACCCTCACAGACCCAAGTCAGTCTGCAAGAACCAGAGAAATAGAAAGAGATGGAGACAGACAGTCCTGCACCTGAAGCAGTGAAAATGATGTTTTTATTCTTAACAGGTTTGTTTGGACTCACCTGATGAAGGAGCTATGCTCTGAAAGCTAGTGTTTGAAACAAACCTGTTGGACTTTAACCTGGTGTTGTAAGACTTCTTATTGTGCCCACCCCAGTCCAATGCAGGCATCTCCACATCATTTATTCTTAACAGCACAGAAGCTGTGAAGTTGGCTCACACTTTTTGTTTGAAGTGCTCACACTGAGATTGTATATTTCAAGTTTATGAGAATTTAATTGAGGCTGGAACATTCACCTAACTTTGGTTCGAGGGAGGAATCTCCAGTATAAATGTCATTGTGAGTGTTTAGAGATTAGAAGTTAAGTAGCTGGGAAAGGAAAAAGGAAGCAAGCCAGCAGGAATGGAGAATAGCTTTGGACTTGTTGCAGGAGAATAAAATGTGTAAATAAGGGACAGAGTAAAGTATAACAATGAAGGGGGGTTTTCGGTCATTTTATAAGTTACATGAGATAAACCTTTCTGACGACTTTAATGTTTAAGATGCCCACAAAATAATGTTTAGCCATGTGTTTTTAAGCTCATTGTTGCAGTAAAAGTCTTAAAACTTGAAATATTGTTGTGTGAACCTTCTATTCAGTCATTAGAAATTCAAATATTTTTTTAATAAGTTATCGGCCTCTATGAGAATTGTAACAATCATCATAGATGGAATGTAGAGGAAGATGAGGTAGCAAGAACTGTACAATATAACTGTGTGAGCCTCCCCAAGTTTACATTCATATAAATAATTTATTGTAATTTATTGCAACTTTGAACACCACTATCAGTTCTCTTCTTAACCCATGTTCTAGTGAAAACAGCTTCAGCTTCTCAGTTTCTCCTCCTAACCAAATGCTCTTCTATTTTATCCAAAGGATCTACACAGTACTGTGCTTCAAGTCGTGTTCCATGTCTTTTCACTATGGCTGTTAATCACCAATATTATCAAAAGCTTTCCTAAATTTAAAGCCTATTCTATAGTACCCTTATGGACCAATTGGTAAATTGTGTTGCTGAGGAAGATTTTACTCCCGAGTATGAAGAACTAATTGGCATGAAATGTGTCGCTCCATAAGACTAAAACAGAATTGCTGTTTAATCGCTTTGGAAATATAATAAAGTATTTACAAAGTTCACACCGAGGGAAACTACTCTCAGAGCTCATTATATTTATTAACCAGTTTAAACAATACCAGTCAGCCCAAAGCAAATCAATGTTTAATGAAGATATGCCAAAAAGAGCCTCTTAATATTGGTATGATATTTCAAAGGGCACAATTTTAAATATTAAAACCCTTGAATAATAAAGTTGTTCCATCTATGCTGAACTGATGTGCCATTAAATTAAACTATGAAGGAGCAATTAGCCAAGCGTTGTCAGCTTTCTTGGAGAAGATAAACCTAGTTCACAGCTTTATGTAATCATGGCCGCTCATGCCTTTTTCAGTGAAATGAGTGGTCAAAAGATTTTCCAGCCAAATGGAGTCAGAATTTTGTTAGAAGTCCTTGGGCTAAATAATCATAGGTTATCATGGGTTGTACTCAATGTTTTGATATAACCAGCCTGACTTTTCAAAAATATTAGAATATCCATTTTATGTGATTGATAAATAATGATACGTACCGCAAAAAATCAGTAATATTGTTTGAAAGTATAAAATAACACATAAATGCTTTTAAGTTAAGAACAGTAGATTATTTGATTTGATTTTAATATCCCATGATCTGTAACATTTTTTTACTAGTTCCATATTCAATATAATGTGAAATATACAACTTTTAATATTTCATATCAACGTTCCTCTGGATTTCCTGAAAATAAGGTGTTTGCATCTGGTTTTGATTCTTAAATGTTTATTCTGTTTAACAAATCAAACATGACTTCCTGGATGACAGGTGATATATTACCAATGGCATGATAAATATGTCAACAAATGGAGGTCCTTCCTCAGTTTGGTGCGTTTGTGTAGCACTTTATATTGATAGGGCTGATACTGGATTCTGGAAATACGTCAGGCAGGGAAGTTGGGTCACAAGGTTAGTCAGACATCAGGCTTGAGTAGGTACAATCTGTGTGCATGTTCATGTGAATTTTGGGAGTGCCTCATTAGTTAGCTGAATGCAGTTTCTGCAGCTTTGATGCCTGAAGGGTTCTGTGAACTGGCAGTTAAATGGAAGCAATGCTGAAGAACAAGACCCGCACCTCTTGATGCATTTCCAATCTGGGTACACGGGACGGATGTGCATATCGATAGGGTTGACAATTGTTGGTCTGGCCTGGAGTCTCCTTGAATTAAAGACTACTCTTCTGGGCGCTGTGCACGTCAAACATTCCTGTCTCCTCTCCAGTTCATTTGCTGCTGAAACCCTCACCAATGCCTTTCTTACCTTCACACTGGCTCCTTCAAAGTTCTCCTACCCGGACACCCATCCTCCATTTTCCATTTTAAAATTCTCATAATTGTTTTCAAATCCTTCCATGACCTTAGCCTGCTCTGTATCTCTATAACCTTCTCCAGCTCGACAACCTTCTGTAGTTTCCATGCTCCTCCTATTCTGGCCTCCTTCTTTTGGCAGCCCTGCCCTTCAGTCATCTCGGCCCTGAGCTCTAGACGTCTCTCCCTAATTGTCTGCAACTTTCTGCCCTCCTTGAAGATGCTGCTTAAAACTACCTCTCTGACCACATATCTGCTCTAATATCTCCCTATGGGCTTTGTGTTTGCTTCTGTGAAGTGCGCAATGTTCTTTTAATGTAAATACAATTTGTTCTCCCTCCGAGCAACCAGCAGAAAAAGTCATAATGGTATGAGAATAAATTATGGCTTCCTTTAATTCTCTTTGGGCAATTTCATTTATTAGTTCAAAAACAAAATTGGCGATTGAAAAGAAATGTTGTTGGGATGGTCGGAGGCAGGAGGTCATGTAAGGGCACGTAGAATAGGCCCAGAGTAGCTAACTGCTTGTTTGGATATTATTTGCAATGGGTTTTAGATTACTTCAGGCCAAGGAAATGTTGGGTTGCGATCTGCAGAAAGGCTAGACTGATAATATATTAGTTGTATATTGATTAGATGTTAAATTGTATTCAGGTGGTGGCCGTTAACTGGGGATTCACTTGTACTCTTAACATTCAGGAGCAGAATTAAACTGTGCTTTTTGGCTTTGGGGATGCATGTGTGCAATGTCCAGGTCTCTAAATAAAAGCTTATAAGTGTTTAAAGATCAAGCTTTGGGTTTTATCTTTCACTGTCTGGTTATCTAGTCCAGTATAACAAACAGGACCAGAATAAGATCCTTTTTTCAGTGTAGACACTGAACAAACTATTTGAAGATTCAAGCTATCTGAAGAGGTAGTCCTATTACCGTGCTGACCACATGCCCATTAGTTTGACAGTGGGACAGAGATGTCATAGAATCAAGAGTTTAAACAGTTTTGAAGAGCAACAGCACAGTAGAATTAAACTACATTTTTGCCTGGGGTTTATTTGTCTTGGGTACACTACTATGAAAAATCATGAATATAATATGCAGTGGAGCACTAGTTATGCTTTTATCATAATTGTATTCTTATTGCTGGGAGTCAAACAGCTTGTAGTTGTGGTGCTTGTCTTACACTCAAATATTCATAAATCTGGATTAACAGTGATGAGGTAGTGGTGGAAAGGATTCACAAAATAGAAGTGCCTGATTGTAGAAATTCTTAAAAGCAAGATTGACTGCAACAAATATGATTATTTTAAATGTACTTTTCCAGACTAGAGCATCCTCTTTATTTAATACACTTTTTAAAAAACAGCTTAAATATGGCTGAATAGCCAGATTATTCATGACACTTCAGCTTGCTGCTCATACCCCTCTAATCCCGTGTTAGCCGCCTTGCTGACTAAAACACGGGACGGAGCTATTGCGAACAATGGAATGGATTAGATCACTACATTACAACACAAGCAGTAGATCAATGAGTTTAAGCCCAGCAGTGGTTTTCATGCTGTTTTCCCCATTGAAAATGCAGCCATGTGCATGCCTTTGCTCGGAAACCGTTTAATTTTGTTGCCGATTGCTCTAGAATTAAACATCATGGACTGGGTTTTGCAATCAGCGGGCAATCAAAAGGGACCACCACTGTCCTCAGAATAAGCTAGTCACAAACCTAGTGATCTCAGAGGCATAGATTTGTATTTTCCCAACGTTACTTTACATTCGGCGCCAGGTCAAAGGGAGTTGAAGGTGCATAGCAGCAGTGATGTCATTAAACAGGACAGTCGGCCAATCAGATCATAGAATTTACAGTGCAGAAGGAGGCCATTCTGCCCATCGAGTCTGCACCGGCTCTTGGAAAGAGCACCCCACCCAAGGTCAACACCTCCACCCTATCCACATAACCCAGTAACCCCACCCAACACTAAGGGCAATTTTGGACACTAAGGGCAATTTATCATGGCCAATCCACCTAATCTGCACATGTTTGGATTGTGGGAGGAAACCGGAGCACCCGGAGGAAACCCACGCACACATGGGGAGGATGTGCAGACTCCGCACAGACAGTGACCCAAGCCGGGAATCGAACCTGGGACCCTGGAGCTGTGAAGCAATTGAGCTATCCACAATGCTACCGTGCTTACCAATAGAAGTATTGTCACACACTGAAAACTAGGAAGTAAAATGCCTTGAACCTCTTCACTTTTAATTTTTACATCTTGCACAGAGCAACATAAATGATTAGGATATATATGTGCGATTATGGGAGAGGATAAAATATCAAAATTTTAAAATGTTTTACTATTTTAAAACGGGCGGCATTGTGACACAGTGGTCAGCACTGATGCCTCACAGCGCCAGGGACCCGGCTTCAATTTCAGCCTTGGGTGACTGTCTGTGTGGAGTTTGCACGTTCTCCCCTTGACTGCGTGGGTTTCTTCCGGGTCCTCCGGTCTCCTCCCACAGTCCAAAGATATGCAAGTTAGGTGGATTGACCATGCTAAATTGTGCCTTTGTGTCCAAAAGGTTAGGTGGGATTACAGGGATAGGGTGAAAATGTGGGCCTAGGTTGGCTGCTCCTTCAGAGGGTCAGTGCAGACTCGATGGACCAAATAGCCTGATTCTGCACTGTAGGGATTCTATGATATGAAGGTTTTTAAAATCATAACGGAGAAATTTGATTTTCAACAAATATAAAATGATTCCTGTTTAGCAGTAATTATGAAGTTCGAATGCTGTTGACAACCGAGTTACACCTCATTCAACAAAAAGTGCAACAAAGTGTAACTTTTTCCAGGGATTTTACAGTGAGGCCTCCCCTCTTTGAGTTCTCTACCCGAAGGCAGGTCTGACCAAAGCATCACAAACTCGACCATGCTCAGGGCAAGAAAGGATGTCCTGAGTCAACCCCAGCCAGAACTGTGATTGAACCCCATGCATTTGGCACCAGTCTGATCCACATTGGGCATTCAGCCAACCGCCCCTCCCCAAGGAGTCCGAGCTACTGTGGCAACATACACAATTAGATGCATTTTGCAGCCTGTAGCTACGGATGGTGATAATACAAGTTTTGATTTCTTTCCATTACGTGGCTGGGCAGGAATCTGTTCTGCTATTGATGTTTGCTGGAAGGGTGATACTCAACCTGTTTGCCCATGTTACAAACCCTCCTTCCTTGGTGATCAAGTCCTGACTTGAACCCAGAGGTTCTTGCTCAGAGACAGGGATCATAGAATCCCTACAGTTCAGAAGGAGGCCATTTGGCCCATCGAGTCTGCACTAACCCTTCAAACGAGCACCCTACCCAGGCTCAATCCCCTGATCTAGTCCTGCGACACCACTGGCAGGGTCAATTTATCATGGTCATTCCACCTAACCTGCACATCTTTGGACTGTGGGATGAAACCTGAGAACCTGGAGGAAACCCACGCAGACATGGGGAGAACCTACAAACTCAACACAGGCAGTCACCTAAGGCTGGAAATGAACCGGGTCCCTGGCGATGTGAGGCAGCAGTGATAACCACTGTGCCACCATGTCACCCGATGTCAAACCATGACGCCACAAGACCTCCCATGCAGTGGAACAAATGGTGTAAAACTAGAGGTTTTCACCAGTTCATTGTTTCGGGATTGTCTCTGGGTGAACCGCAATAGCACACCTTATGGGAGAGCTTAGAATCACTGACTGCAGCTTCTGGATTTCCGCCTTTAACTACACAAGTGACGATTCTAGAGGTTTCTGTCCATTTCAAAGGAGTAAAGATGGTGAACACAGTTTGCCTCATCACAGGGCTTTCTGAGCTGCTTATGGACAATGGAAATGACATTGACTAAAGATGCAAAATGCTGGATATTAAGTTAAGAGATTTTCACAATTCTCCTTTGAGGCAGGGTGACAATTTGGAGAGAATATGTAAGTTCAATGGCATTTACAGCAGTGTACACAGTCTGCTGGAAGAGTGGGCTCGTTGAAGGGAGTAGCACCAGAATGTTCCGGCTTGCCGAAATAAAGACCGAAAATCACATTCCCGAATTCACATGCCCTTTAATAAGCTCCCTGCAGAACGCAAATGGTCTAGTAACGGGGGGCAAGGAAGTTTCCCGTTCCTTTCCTCTTGCTGGCCCTTTGAGGAGGCATGGTATTCAAAATGTTCTTGCACCAGGTCCAAGTCCTGATCCCGCTGGCACTTGAAGGTTGGCCACAGGATCTGATGGTTGATACTTGATGGTTTATCAATTACCTGGAAATAAATTACTATCCTCTCCTTATATAATCAGAAATAGGCTCCTATTTATAGTGTTTTACACAAGTGTCGGACTTTTCAAAGTTCTTTACAGCCTACGAAGCACTTCCTGGATTGCCCTTACTGTTGTATTGTAGAAACTACAGCACCCAGGTTGTGCACTTAAAGCTCTCAAAAACAGCAAAGTGATGATGGCCAAAAAAATCTGCTTTTAGTGAAGTTGATTGAGCAATAAATAGTTGGTCGAACATCAGCGATAACGTCCCCGTTCTTCTTCAAAAAAGTGCGATGGGAATGCTTGCATCCTCCCCTGAGGATAGAAGGGCCTCATCTAAAAGACGGTGGGCGGTATTTACCGGCTGTTCACACCGGCGGGATATTCCGGTCCCACCGATGGCTTTTCCCGGTAATGAGGGGTCCATTTAGTGGGAAATCCCGTTGACAGTGGTGGGACCAGAAGATCCCTCTGGTGGGCTGCCCCCGCCCCCGAAAAACACGTGGCGGGTTGCGCAGGAAATTCCGCCCAGTGTCTCTGGTGCAGCACTCCCTCAGTAGTACACTGCAGTGTTAACCTTGATCTGTGTGCTTGGAGTGGAACTTGAACCTGAACCCTTGTGACCCAGAGGCATGGGTATTATCAACTGACGCTGATACATCATATACCATATAGACAGTCTGAAAAGGGCGTCTCCACTGTACTCTCTGTAAAATGGTTCATAAATCTGATGTTCTTGTTGCCAGTTCAATCGCTACCAGCCCCTTGCAGAGAGAATTTGTTACTTCAAATAGAGCCATACTTAAATATTGTGCTCCTCTTGAGAGGCTAATATTGCAGACCTTAAAGGCGGTCTGCACTGAAATGCATTGCATAAATCTATATCATTTTACAGGCTGCAAAGCAAAGTTTTTTCTAGTATATAAAAAAACACAACCTATTTTGTTAACCACAACGGAAACGTGTATGTTCGTTGGCTAAAAATAGGTTTCATACTTCCGAACTTAACACAAATATACAGTCAATAAAGGTGATTTCTCTGTGCTTCTGGCTATCAATAGATTGTAAAAAGGACAGTTGTTTTGTGATTAAAAGAAAAAATAGTTCATATCATGACAACTTTATGAAACGACTAATCTAATAAACACCTTGTAAAATTACTCTGGAGAAAAACTGGGGCTGGATTCTCCATTCTGGAGACTAAATCACCACGCTGGCGTGAAAATGGTGGTGTTTTACGCCAGGACAACTGGCGTAAAACAGCCACCGATACCATGTTTTGCTGGGGGCTAGCATGGAGGCAGCGTAGAGCTCGTAGCTCTAGCTGCCGATACGGCTCCCAGCACTTCCGGTTCAAAGGGCGCGCATGCGCACGACAAGGCCTGCAGCGGCCACGCCGTGCTCCATGGCGGACTCAGCTCGCGGGCCTGTTACGCAAAATAGTGCCCCCATTGGCCGCTTGCGCACGCCGGACCATCTGCCCCCATTGCCCCCAGCCCTGATGAAGCTCCCCCCGCCCGCCGATCGGCCCTCCCCCGACTGTGAGTCCGAGCCGCCACGCGAACTTCCTGGATAGTGTGAGCGCATGTAACCCATGACGTCGGGAACTCGGATGGTCGGGGACGGAACATCGCGGGGCGGGCCTGAGGTGATGGATAATTGGGCAAAGAATTCAAAAACCAGCTCTGCTTCTGATTTTGGTGGCAAAACAGATACTCCACCCAATCGCCGAATTCGATTTTGTCGTTGGGGCGCGGAGAATCCAGCCCCTGGTCTTCGATTACAGATTGTTAGAACAGAGCCAGGAGGGTTTAAAACTGTGGATAATTGGTCTTCAACTTTACACGGAAATATTTATCAGTCTAGAAATTAAATTTGGTTGCTCATCTCTAAACAGACAGTAATAGAACTTCACTGCTCCAGTCTTTTGTGCATTCGTAGGAAGTGTGTCATCATTGCCCTTCCCTAATTGCTTTTGAGACGATGGACTGTCTTGAACTGCAGAGCAGCAGCGTTCCTGCCCTAAAGAGCAATAGAGAACTAGAAGAGTTTTTATGACAATGTGATAATTTTGTGGTTTTCATCACCAATACTAGTTTGGTATTTTTAATTTATTGAATTAGCCAAATTTAAATTTCGTATCGGCTGTGGTGGGATTTGAACTCAAGCCTGCTCATCGTCTGTCCAGAACTCTGGATTATTAGCCCAGCAACATGATGACTAAACTACCATACCTGGACTCGGGCATATAATACAGGACAATGCTTGGGTTATCCCTCTTACTGTCTTATTAGGTCTTAGGAACCTGTGCTTCTCAGCCCCAAGGGCCGGCACTCTGAGCACTTTTCCTTGGCATCACAGCTGTTGCTGTCACAGAGGTAACGTTTGAATATTTGTGTGCCGTTCTGGAATCCACATTATGGGAAGGATATGATAGCACTAGAAAGGATGCAGAGGAGATTTACCAGGATGTTGCCTGGGCTGGACAGTTACAGCTGGGAAGAGAGATTGGATAGACTGGGGTTGTTTTCCTTGGAACAGAGGTGACTGAGGGGGGACATGAATGAAGTGCATAAAATGATGAGGGGCATAGATAGGAAGAAACTTTCCCCCTTGGTGGAGGGATCAATGACCAGGGGGCATAGATTTAAGGTAAGGGGCAGGAGGTTTACAGAGGATGTGAAGAAAAACATTTTCACCCAGAGGGTGGTGGGAGCCTGGAACTCACTGCCTGAAAGGGTGGTGGAGGCAGAGACCCTCATAACATTTAAGCATACAAGGCCATGGGCCATGTGCTGAAAAATGGGGGGTAGAATAGTTAGGTGTTTGTTATTGACTGGCGCAGACATGATGGGCTGAAGAGCCTTCCCTGTGCTGTGGATCTCCATGGCTACGATTTTAAAAGATAAACTCCAAATCTACTGGCATTGCAGATTATTAATGGTACATCCGTTGGCAGAAATTTTAGAAACACTGATGAAACAGTTGCTGCCTCAGGAACTCAGTGTTTTATCTGCATGTATGAGAAATGCTTCAGGGCGTAGATTGGTGTTCTCAGTATTACTGTCTGGCTGCCTGGGAAACACTGCAAAGCAGCCAGTGCAGCTTCCAGTTTGAGAACTATGACGCGCGAGCAGGATATAACACTTGGTAAAGAGTTAAAGGGCATGGTGATCTTATCAATGCTTTCTGTATTTCACCAGCACCAAAATTGTTTCAATGGGTTCCAAAAGTTGGATATCGGCCTGGAGGGAGTGGTGCTTGTCATATTGTTATGATGATGTAACTGCACCAATCACTCATAAGGGAATGGACAAATGTGCTGTGGTTCATTTATTTAAGCAAGGCACATGAAAACAGCTAAAACACAAGTAGAAACCTTGAAGACATTTTTATCAGGCCAAAAGTAGTCTTGTGTTCGTGGACATGCTGAATTAAATCAGGCCGTCTTTCAATTATGGTTTCCACAGTTTCTGTAGCGTGGAAGCTTTCATCATTTCAACTTGTAGCCTCTAGCATTTGTGTTGAACACTATAACCAAACAGTTGACAGATTAGGCGCCAGAAAGACTTCATGCAAATGGAAAATAGACCTGATATAATCCTTTCTCAAAGCGAAGGGGGCACTGTCAGGGACCCGTTGACCTTAATTACACTCTCTGCGGTGGCGTACAGAAGTTGGATCTGCGTGACAATATACGACCCAATCCTGAATGTCTAAAGAGTCCCAAATAAATATTCGTGATCCATCCTGTCGAACGCCTTCTAATAGTTGAGAGGAAAAAAAAGCGCTGGACAGACCTGCCGTCTGGGAATAATAGACCATGTCCCAGACCAAATTGGTGTTATCACAGATGCTCCAGTGCGGGGCTGGCTGTCAAACTGATTAAGGTGGATTATGTTGTCCAGCATGGGTCTAAGGCACAAAGCCATTGCACTGGCAAAGGTTTTATACCCTGTGCTGAGGAAAGAGATCAGACGGCAGTTCTTCAGAAGGTGGGTGCCTCCTCTCATGGGAAGTAGGGCAATAACTGCCCTGCGCGATAAGAAGGACATCTGTCCGTTCACACTACTCACCCCCAGGACCCACACATGCCTGTTCCCCAGGACATTCCAGATCGCTCTGAAGAACGTAACAGTCAGCCCATTCAAACCCAGGGTTTTGCCACTGAAGTGGCTGTCAAGTGCACTGTTCTACTCCTGCAGGGTTATCGGGTATCATGCTTGTCCTCCCACAAAACTCTGCGAGCATCCTCGCTGGATTGTCTGCAGAGAACAGTAATAGGCTCATGTTTGAGCTCCTAATCCCTCCGGATCCGAGTCAAGTTATCAGTCATCAGCCAGCAGCACAAGAAGCTGCTGCTGGACCTCGTGGCTTTTTCCCTGCGAGTAGAAGAAGGGGGATCTGTGGTCCCAGTACTTAGGAGCTGGATCCCCAATCTGAAGCTTGCGTCTCAGAAGCCAACCAGTTGGAGGTCCTTAAACACGGCCTTCTCTTTGTACACTAACAGCAGAACTGGTCTTCAGCGGGATGACTGGTACTTGACTCCAGGTCGAGCACCTCTTTCTGCAACTGCCAGATTTCTGCCTCTGTTGGCCCCTTTGCATACTCCTGACAGTCATGTGACTCATGCCCACACTCTGCCATAACCTCAAGGAGGGAAAGCCTCCCTGCTTCGCCAATCAGCCCAGAAGTGACGGAACCACTTTTCCTCCAGGAACAGGTTGTTAAAGTGCCGGTATGTGGACTGCATCCGAGTGCAGAATGGTAGCATCTCCACCCACACCAGAAGGGAGTCCAAGCATGGCACCTGTTTGGAGGGGACTGAAGGCCAGCCACAAACCAAAAGTCCTTGTAATGTATGCGTTCAGGCTAGAGAGTGAATGGGCCCTCCAGCACCTCCTCCCGGGCGAGGTCAAAAAAAGCCTGGTATCAGAAGGAGGCTAAGCTGAGGCTGAGCAGGAATTGGCACAACCCCAAACCTGACCTCCCAATGTGTTGCCAATATGGGAGGAGGAGCTCAAAGAGGATTAAAGTCGGGACGTTAGATAATGTTCCCTTCTGTGTTATGACCTCAAGCGGGTTGACCGCCAAAAATGTCCCACCCACAGTTAGCCTCTTGACCAGGGTCAGATGCAATGCCCACTTGGTCCTCAGGAAAAACACTCCCCTGCCATCCATACGTGAGGCTGTGACTATGGCTGAGGGGCCGATCCCAGCCATAGCTTTTATCAATCTCCAGGGTCATTTAGTGATAGGTGTAGCACTTTATCCTGAGACTTTTTGTGACCAGACGGAACAGTAATGAGGTCACAGGAGCAATGGTAACTGCAGAATCAGCTTCTCCCGTGTATATTTTTGTCTGGGGTCCCACCACTGGTGATGGTGTTGCTACAATGGGAACCCTGGAAGAACCAGCAACCAGCCATGGTGTTTTTGCCATGGGGGCATAACCTACACCCACCCCAAACTCTTGTGTTAGTTGACAGTATCATACACTGAAAGGAGTGGGGTGGGCGGTGCTGAGTAAGGAAGAGGGGAAAGAAAGAAAGAAGGAAATGAGCAGGGCTACATGGAAAGCATGCAGGATGGGTGCACGTCACTAGTGAGAGGTGGTGGGGGTGAGTCTATCTTGTGGTTGCTGTACGGGATGGGGAGCGGGGGAGGGTGGCTGGAGGAAGGTGTCTTCAATGGACAGCTGGTATTGCCTAGCACACAGATACTCTCCTGGCACACAGATGTTCTCCTTCTTTTCTTCACCAGACAGCACCAACTAACTGGAAATAAGTACAAGGGAGGGAGTGGGTGGAAGTAGGGTCTTACACACATACACATGCCTCCCTCCTCTCTCAAGCCTTATAAATTATCTTCTTTACCTCCCCCTTCAAAGCATACACAGACCCCCCACAAAAAGTCCAGATACCCATCTCTGGTTGTTATAATTGTAAAGTCTTCTTTCTCCCAGTCTCCCAGCTCCTCCCTCTCCCCTCCAACATCTCAGCCCTGTAGGCCTCAGGCCCCTGCAACTCCAGCAGCAGCAGGCTCTGAATTAGGCAACAGAAGGGGTTCTAGCACCCTGAGTCCAAGGTAGACTTCAAACAAAGTAGAGTAGTAGACACTTATAATTCCTTCCACCAAACAAGTATGTCCTCCCCGTTTCTATGTGGGTTTCCCCACAGATGTGCAGGTTTGGTGGATTGGCCACACTAAATTACCCCTTAGTGTCCAAAGGTTGGTTATGGTTATGGGGATAGGGCAGGATTGTGCGCCTAGGTTGGGTGGTCTGTCAGAGGGTGGGTGCAGGCTCGATGGGCCGAATGGCCTTCTTCTGCAATCTATGATTCAGTGAAACAGTAACAGGCTTCCTGCAAAGCTGTGTGTGTTCTGCTCAAAACAAAAGTGAAACTAAGACTGGATCACATGACACACACGTCCCTTCACCTGATGTTTTGCTGCAACCTCTGAAAGGCACATCACAGCACTGCCAAAACTCATTGTGAAACTAAAATGTGAGGTACAGTTAATTGTTTTTAGAAATCTAAAGGAAGCTGCAATGATAAAGTTAGAAGACTGGGCTAAAATGTGGCAGATTGAATTCGGTGTCAGCAAGTGTGAGGTTAGATTGTTAACAACACAGTGCACAGCCTTTGAATGGAAGTAAGCCTGATATTGTAGAAAAGTAGAGGGATTTGCAAATGCAGTGGTTAGGGTGCTGTATTTGTATTGCCATTTTAATCCACGGTTGAAGCTGAAAGTCTCCTTTCAACATTGGGTTTAACAATGTAAAATGATTAAGTCCAGCATTAGCACTGCTCACTCTGCACAATATTGTCCATAATTTGACAATGTATTTCAGAGAGAGTGCACAATTTCTAGCGTAGATAGTGGAAACATTTCCATTTGAGTGTGATTTGGGTTGCCCTTCTGAGGATGGCGCAATATTAAATTGGGTGGAATTAGCATAGTGGAGGGCAGGAAAGCTGGTTGTGTTACCATTGGGCAGCAGCGTAGATTTTCATGCTCTCATGCATGTAAGCAGACATTTGAAGAGATGGTGATGTCTGGATGTCGCTCTCCCATGAGATAGTCAAGCGCTAATCATTGATAAATGTTTTTAATTTTAGAGCTGTCTTGCTAAGCTACTGTCATGCCGTCGTGAGTGTATGAGTGAGCAAAATAACGTTTCAAGCCTCTTGAAGGATGCCAATAACACTGACTTATTGGTGTCATGTTTGAAAGGATTACATTATGTGCAATTGTTTAAGAGTGTGTGCTCTTAAGAGAGTTAAGCACAGTCCACAGTGGCAACATGGTCCCTAGGCTACTATACCTTCCAAGGATGACTCCATTGTTAAGGTTGAAAATGACTTATGCTTCCTTTGTGATCATTGTGAGGCTGTTGAAGTTTTGTGCTGTGTTGAAGATGTCAGTGAAGGTGTTGTGCCTCCTGCATTGAAGCATGAAGAGAACTATGCTCACAATATGCTCACAACCGTCTTACGATCCTGGTAGCTTTGAGGTCACAGGCGCGACTGCTGGGTCATGCCCATAGAATGGTATCCACATGTATCTCATCTAAATCCTCAGCCTCTTCAAATTCATCCCGATCAATGTCGTCCTCTTCCGACAAGACGTTTAGCTCCTCTATGACTCCCTTATGCAACACATCCTCGCTTTGCAGTGCTAAGTTGTGAAGCATGCAGCAAACAACAATGATGCAAGGATACTCTCTGCGATGAATCTTAGAATGCCCCACCTCACCGATCCAAATAC
Organism: Scyliorhinus canicula; assembly: GCF_902713615.1. Classification (NCBI taxonomy): domain Eukaryota; kingdom Metazoa; phylum Chordata; class Chondrichthyes; order Carcharhiniformes; family Scyliorhinidae; genus Scyliorhinus; species Scyliorhinus canicula. Next base: position 35,046,817 of record NC_052166.1, on the reverse strand, counting down.
ATGAAACGCATCTTTAAAAGGCCATTAGCCAGCTCTATTAAGGACCTTGTGGCTGAATGTGCAGCATTGTATCTCTCCTCAGATGTACTCTGTGGAGGGTGACCAGGCGCCATTAGCTGCAGCTTTCAGGGGTACCCCTTATCATTGAGGAGCCATCCCTCTAAGTGCCAAGCTCCCTCTAAAATCTCTGGCAGCTGGGACTCACTCACAATGTATGAGTCATGTGAGTTCCCTGGGTACATACTTTATTTGCCTTTCTGATCACAAAGTAGTTGGATGTTTAGAGAGCAAAATCCTTTTCTATTAATGTATTTCACAGGCTGCTGCCAAGGATCTGTCAAAGTCACGTGTGCATTCAATGGCACCTTGGTCATGCGGAAAGCTCTGGCAGCCTGGCTTGTGTCATCCATATAGAACTGCATGTATGGTGAACTTTATTGGAAAGAGGAACATGTTGTGCATCTGTATGGTGACAATTGTGAGATTTTGCAAAGATCCCCAGTAGAGAACTGAAAGAATCCACCAGCAAAAATGTTCAGTCCGCAGAAACCTTCAGAACAACCAGCATTGGATGTCCTCCCAAGTCCATGTAGTGAGAGTTCCTCATGGAGAATATGGCAAATATGAGCTATCAGATCTCCAGACATATGAAGGTGCCTGCGGAATTGTCTTTCACTCATCTCTATGTATGACCTGCATTTACGCTGGACACATGGTTACTTCAAACATCTCCATGGATTTGGCTCTTAGCTCATTGACAGCTGGGTCTTCTTGGAGCCCTGCTGGCTCTTGTTTTTTAGAGTGATGTTCTTCTCCAATCTGTGCAAAGTAATTACAAGCCTTTCTCCTTTTCGAATCAAAGCTATCAAGAAGGCAGTGTGGCCTGCAACCTACATTCTTCACTCCTCCTTGTGTCTATGAACAGATGCAATTGAGCGATCAGTGGTAGTTCCTGTGTAATGGTTTCCCCTCCCCATATACAGGGCAGGAATGCAGTCTCCAGCCCTTACTTTGCCCTCAGTGTGTACATGGCATTCCAAAGCCACCCATTGCAGGATGAGATAATCCTGGAGGATGACATATGGTTGACCTCTCCCCTCAGACGTAACTGCGCATTCACAATGAGTGTCTTAATTAGGGTCAAAAGACCCAAGTTCAAGCAGCCACAGTCAGCTTTGTGTTGGTTGTCCCCCAGTGGCCTTGACAATAACAATCAATACCCAACCCTTGCCCTTAAGTCTTGACTGCAAGTGTGGTGCCTTGAATGCCGTGAATGTTTGTAGGGTTCATGCAACTGCACACATGGCCATCGATGTTTTGACCGTACATTCATTTTTGCATGCTTCTGTAAGGATCAGATGCCAATTAAGACCATATGTACCGCAGCACCTAAACGTAATGGTTTCTTGTCTGAATGCTCATCATCATTTTTTTTTCATTCATACCTGGGATGTGGCTGTCACCAGCTAGGCAAGCATTTGTTGCCCATCCCTAATTGCCTCCTCCCTTGGACTGAGTGGCTTGCTGGGCCATTTAAAAGTCAACTACATTGATGTGGGTGCAGAATGGCACCAGGGAAGGATGGCAGGTTTCCGTCTCTAAAGGACAATAATGAACCAGATGGGTTTTTCGACAATCAACAGTGGTTTCACGGTCATCATTAGACTTTTCATTCCAGATTTTTGCTGAATTCAAATTTCACTATCTGCTACAGAGTTCTGCTATCCTGGTTCTCTGGATTCCTTTTCCAGTGACAATACCGCTACACCACCACCTCATTCATTGTACATTAAACCCTCGAGTCCAGCACTCCGCTGAGTCATGCTCTCCATATTGAGCTCAAAAATGGTGTTGCTGATCTTTGTCTGGGAGACCAGCTTCCAACCTCCAGCCTGTTGCCCTCCCATCACTATTCTGCCTCCCCTTGTTACCCTTGAACCCATCATTACCATGTGGATATTCCTGTTCTTCTCCAGAACCCTGTAATATAGCTGTCCCCATTCCATTGACAACTTGACCCCTCCCCTTCTCAAGGCCACATCGATTCTGACTTCTTGGGACCCCCCCCCCCCATCAACCATGAGGCCTTACAAAACATCAGGATGCAGATGCATCCTCTTTTTTAAAAAATTTTTAGATTAGCCAATTATTTTTTCCAATTAAGGGGCAATTTAGCGTGGTCAATCCACCTACCCTGCACATTTTTGGGTTGTGGGGGCGAAACCCACACAGACACGGGGAGAATGTGCAAACGCCACACGGACAGTGACCCAGAGCCGGGATCGAACCTGGGACCTCAGCGCCGTGAGGCGGTTGTGCTAACCACTAGGCCACCGTGCTGCCCTAGCAGATGCCTCCTCTGACAGTGACTGTGCCATCTGCCTCACAGTACTATGACACAAAATACTGAGACGCTATAGTGCCTTAGGCAACTGACCACTCACTGCACCCAAATTGTCCACAGCCATCACCCCCCAGAGAGGCTTCCCCTGCCCAAGAATGGGACCAAGATATGCATGCTACCCAAAGCCCTCTAAGATGGCCCGCACAGCCCTAGGATAGCCTGTTCAATGTGCCCCGGACAGCCTGACCTTGGCCCAGGACAGTATTTGACTCTTTCTTGGACAGTCTTATAACTCTTGTCCCAAGACAGTCTTTCACTCTGTTCCTTCCCGCCCTCACCCACCCACCCCAGCCTGTCTTCATCTCCCCTCTCCCCTTGGGCATTGTCCCCGGTGTGCAGCCATGGTGCAGCTTGTGATACAGCACCCAAACTCCCGCAGCAACACTCTCAAGGGTGGGTGAAAGCAACGTCTACTGATCTTGGTGTCATTGATAAATTGATGCTCACCAGGTGCACGCCACTTATACACAGTCAGGAAACAGACTTTTCTAATTATCCGTTGGAGGGGCACTTAATTTGGAGGGAGAACGTAATTTTGGTGAATTAGCCTTTGAATGATATGTGAATGAATGCAAAAGTGATTCCCGACACAGATCAGTGGGAAATTCGACCTGCCATCGGTGCCAGGAGAACAAAATTCCAAACTCATTTCCTGCTGGTAGGAAACTTTTTGTCCATGATGCCAAATTTGGTACTCCTGCCCGCTGTGATTCCCACCTATGATGGGAGCGGAACTTTCTGCCCATTGTTAGAAGTTTCAAATGTAACTTAGAGGCATTGTGACAAAAGTGGAAATTGCATTCATTTCTCTCTTCTCCCTTTTCTTTCCCATGCTATACTTTTGCTTTCTGTACATGATTCGGCATTGAATTCGAAATTCTAACTAACTTCAGTCTCTACTTGTCATTCTCCAATCAGATTGGTTGTACAGATACATAGTTACTTGTCCTGATCACATAGGTCCCAGATACCCTGTGGAGTGCACTGCGCTGTTGTGGATTTTTCATTACCACACTTTCCATAGGAAGTGGAATGATTGGCTGGCAAGGTTCATTAATTGCCGAGAGCAAAATGCAGTCCATTGAATTTCTAACCCTAAGTGGACGCAACCAAGCATGTGGGGAAATACAATATTGTTCTTTTTAAAATTCATTCATGGGATGTGGTTATTGGTGGCTAGGCCGGCACTTATTGTCTGTTGGTAACCTCCCTCAGGAAGGTGGTGTTGAGCTGCCTTCTTGAGGCGCTGCAGTCCATGTGGTGTTGCTACTCCCACAGTGCTGTTTCAGAGGGAATTCCAGGATTTAATTGACTGATTGATTATTTATTGTCACATGTACCAAAGTACGGTGAAAAATATTTTTCTGTGGCCAAGGAAACATACACATACACAAAAAGAATAATCGACAAAATACATTGACAAATAAGTAATAGGTTACAGTGCAGAACAAGGGCCAAAACAAAGCAAATACGACATGAGCAAGAGCAGTATAGGGCATTGTGAATAGTGCTCTTACAAAGAACAGATCAGTCTGAGGGAGAGTCGTTGAGGAGTATAGTAGCTGTAGGCAGAAGCTGTTCTTATGTCTGGATGTGCGAGTCTTCAGACTTCTGTATCTTCTGCCTGATGGAAGGGTCTAGAAGAGGTCAAAATCAGGGTACGAAGGGTCTCTGACAATGCTGTCTGCCTTCCTGAGGCAGCAAGAGGTAAAGACAGAATCAATGGGAGGGTGGCAAACTTGTGCGATGCGTTGGGCTGAGTTCACCACATTGCTGTTTCTTGCAATCTTGGACCGAGCAGTTGCCATACCAAGCTGTAATGCAGCTGGATAGGATGCTCTCTATGGCACATTTTGACCCTGTGACAGTGAAGGAATGGTGTTTATTTCCAAGTCAGGATGGTGAGTGACTTGGTGGAGATCTTCCAAGTGATGGTGTTACCATACGTCTGCTGCCCTGATCCTTCTAAATGGTATGTGTTTGGATGGTGCTGTCACAGGATCCTTGGTGAGTTCTTGCAGTGCATCTCATAGTTGCTACACAAGGCTGCTACTGTGCATCAGTGGTGGAGGGAGTGAATGTTTGTGGAAGGGGTGCCAATCAACGGGCTGCTTTGTACTGAATGATGTTGAGATTCTAGAGTGTTGTTGGAGCTGCACTCATCCCAGGCAAGTTGGGAGTATTTCATTACAATTTTGACTTGTGCCTTGCAAATGGTGAACAGGCTTTGGGGAGTAAGAAGATGAGTTATTTGCCACAGGATTCCCAGCCTCTGACCCTGCTCTTGTAGCCGCAGTATTTATATGGCTAATCCAGTTCAGTTTGTGATCAATGGTAACCCCCAGGATGTTGATTGTGGGGGATTTAATGATGATAATGCCATTGAATACCAAGGGGAAATCGTTAGATTCTCTCTTGATGGAGATGGTCATTGCCTGGAACCTTTGTGGCCCAAGCGTTACTTGCCATTTATCAGTCCAAGCCTTGATATTGTGCAGGTTTGCTGCATTTGGACATGGACTGCTTTGGTATCTGAGGAGTCGTAAATGGTGCCGAACATTGTGCAATCATCAGCGAACATCCCCACTTCTGACCGTGGAAGGTCACTGATGAAGCAGCTGAGGATACTATAATAATAATCGCTTATTGTCACAAGTGGGCTTCAATGAAGTTACTGTTAAAAGCCCCAAGTCGCCACATTCCGGCGCCTGTTCGGGGAGGCCAGTACGGGAATTGAACCCGCGCTGCTGCCTTGCTCTGTATTACAAGCCAGCTGTTTAGTCCAGTGTGCTAAACCAGCCCCTTAGTTGGGCCCAGGATGCTACCCTGAGAAACTGCTTCAGTAATATCCTTGAACAGAGAAGATTGATCTCCAGCAACCACAACCATCTTCCTTTGTGCCATGTATGACTCCAACCAGTTGAATGTTTTCCCTTGATTCTCATTGATTCCAGTTTAATAAGGCTCCTTGATGCCATACTCTATCAAATGCTGCCTTGATGTCAAGGGCAGTCACTTTCACTTCACCTAACACTACTTTCCTTTTGGTGTTGTAATACTTTCTCTTTTTCTCTCTCTCTCAACAGGTGACTCACAATACAACTCATAAAGTAATGGTGGTTAAAATTCACAAGCAGGATGTTGACCAGGAAGCCATTGTACGGGAGATCAGCCTTCTCCAGAAACTCTCTCATCCTAACATAGTCAGGTAAAAGTCTGGTATTTTAATTCCTATTAATTGTTCCAAAAGTTATTTTTTGAGAGTGCATTAAATAACAATAGTTATAAAATTAAATGACAACCACCATGGTAGCTATGCAAAATGCCCGAAAATCAGCCATGCTTTTTCTTGTTCTGAGAATGTGGGTGACAGTGGCAATTGTGTGAATAGCAATTTTTATTTTCGAACGGAGTAGCTTGTTGGTCAACTTATGAATATATTAAGGGCCAACAGTGAAGTAAGAGTCTACAGTCACCTGAAGCCCATACTGGGTATGGATTAGCAGAATCCCTTCCATGAAAGGACATTATTGAACTAGGAACATTTTGACTTCAAACAAAAAACAGCCTTAAGGACACAAATTACTAAATGTATTGAATTTGTTTTCAAAATTTACCAGTCCTGTAGCAGAACTAGTGCACTGACTTACCCACAGTATCTTTATGTGAATATTCATCTGTACATATTTATATATCCTGCATCAAATCTTTGGGCCAGAAATCCCCCCCCCCCCCCCCCCTCCTCCTAGGCCGGGGTGGGGGGAGCATAGAATTGCATGAACGGAATTCCTTCCGCGATCCTGCTTGCTCTGACCTATTTTAAGCTAGGGCGGTCAAAGCCTGGGCCTGGAAAAGTAGGATGCCCACCCATGCCTCTCTTTAGGCCCTTAAGGGCAGAAGTCCAGCCTTCTTCTAATCAACGCTCAATTGAGCATGAAATGGCAATGGGCCTGTCAAAGTCAGCGGGGATGCGTTCCCTGCCGATTCACAGGATGGTGGATGCCGAGCGCGGGTCATCCTGTAAATTCAGGCCATGTATTTCACATCTCAAAACTATAAACAAAAGAAGGCTAATTATTTTCTGTGGCATTGCTGATCTTCAGTCTGGCCTACTGTATGGGCAGGGATTGAGGATTTCTGATTAGCTGCTAGTTCACAGTAAATTCCTTTAGCTCTTGCCCTATAATTAATAGGCCTAAGAATTAGATCACTTCTGATCAGGGTTTATTACGCATTTGTCACTTTCATGGCACAGGATAAAACCTGAAGTACATAAAAGCACAATTTACAGCAGCAATGGAATTAGAAATCATTGAAGGCGAATAACTGAAGGAACAAATCTTTTCCATTTAGATGCAACTTTGACCTTTGCTACTGCATTTTCTATTATTTGGAACTTTGCCTTTCATCCCAAAATGCTTCTATACAGGAAGAAAGATATTTAGAAATTAAAAGAAAATAAAACCAGCGAAAAGACTTCATGTTATGTGAGGGTTGATTTTCAACTTCTTTCCCAGGCGTAAATCTGTTGCTGTGAATTGATACCCTCATTCCTCCCTCGAACACACAATTTTTGTTTCAAGCCCTATAACGTCTAAGATAAATGGGCCGATGTCTCAGTTAAACGAATGGATGGGGAGGAATGTCGCACAAAGGCATCAGGGCAGATTTTGCTCTCTTATTGTTAGGGTGTTAAGGGCCATACAGATAGAGAACAAGTTTGCTCTGGTTTTATCCATTGGATTCTCTTGTTCATTAAGTGGGAGTAAAATCAGGCAGATTTTTATTGGGCGGGATTTTCCGACGGCAGAGGTTGCGAACAATGGTGGGACAGTGGTGGGACACGTACGCTGACGCAAACAGGCCACACGGGAGGGCTGGTGGTGGGGGGGGGGTTTCATAAATCCCGCCCCTATTCTCTCCAAGATTTGTGTACAATTAGTAGTTTGAGTCTGTTTGGCTTGAATATATTTGCAAACTGTCCTTCAACTGATGTGAAACAGAAAATGCTGGAGCAGTGCTTACCCCTATATTCACCATTAACACATTCTGAGCTCATAATGTGCCAGTATCAGCATCCTTCTCCATCATTATCACCATCATTTACATTCCCTTTGTCTTTTTGTCCATGACATCTTTGTCAATCTCCACCTAATGCTGGCCCTCTATCCAGCCCCACTGCTCTACCCACCCTCCCACCCCCACCAACAACAATATCAACCTCATCCTATTTTCAGTTCTCTTTACCTTTGACAAAGAGTGATCCAGACTCGAAACGTCAGCTCCGTTCCCGCTCCACAGACCTGCTGAGATTGTCCCGCATCTTCTGCTTTTGTTTCAGATTCCAGCATCCTCGGTAATTTGATCTTATCTTCACTCGTTCCTGTAAGCTTCACACAATGCCGGTGTCTATGTATTCACATTGTGTACCTTGTGTTGCCCTATTATGTATTTTCTTTCCATGGAGTAAATTAACTGTTTGAGCTCCTCGCAAAAAAATAATTTTCACTGTACCTTGGTACATGTGACAATAAACAAATCCCCCCAAAAATCCAATTGGTTCTAAATGGTTTCAGTCAGAGTCTTGCCCTCCAGCCCACATGGCTGATTCAGACAGGCTTCAGTTTGACCTTTGTCTGGTCTGAGTTGCTCTTTGAAATGCTAATAAGCTGCAACATGGGTTAAAAAGCTGAATGCGAGTTTAGAAAGCTTGTTACTTTGACACTGGTAGACACCAATCTCAATTAAAAAAAAGCCCATTTTTCTTATGAAACTATCAAACTGACATATGCATTGTAAAGTTAACGGCGTAAGAAGCTTGTGATGGTCTTGCATACAGTGGCACAGATGTTGAAATGCTAGATATAACAAAGTTAATATAAAATACACTGGGCCCTGTAGCAATTCAACACCATCTGATAATTCTATTTTCTCCTACTTCAGTGAAATGGCCTAAAAGCAAGGCTATAATGTTTAAGTTCACCAAACCTACACTTCCAACACAGGGGCTACAATCAAAGAGAAAGGGATTGGGCCATCGACGTTAGTGTCAATTCTATGACTTGTGATTTCTCAGCGTGGAGCTCCCTGCTGGGAGTGCAGGATTAATGAATTAATCAAGTCTTGCCAACGGATTTAGTTTCAGACATTTAAGATCTGGAATTAAAAGGAGTAGGTATTAACTTGCAAGCGGTCAGCTTCTTAAAATCAATACCTAACCAATTCTGACTGATTGAAAATTGCATTTCCAAAATCTTAATTCCTCTGTGGCAGTACAATGAAAATGCAGCGTAATGGAAGTTCAGTAACCTGCGCAGAAAAAAACAACAATGACCCATTCCTTCACTCCAATACATGAGGAAACATCACCGAGGCAGTCTCTCTAGGTTTGAGCAGATTGAATGAAGGACACCAGGATTAGAGTGTGATTGAATAATGTAAACAGGAACTCTGCTCTGACATTACTGGAAAGTTAAGGATTGCAGGCCTACTATCAGCTTTGCCATTTGTATAGAGAAATACAGGACAGAACAGGCCCTTCGGCCCACGATGTTGTGCCGAACCTTTGTCCTAGGTTAATCATAGATCATACAATTTTGGACACAAAGGGCAATTTATCATGGCCAATCCACCCAACCTGCACATCTTTGGACTGTGGGAGGAAACCGGAGTACCCGGAGGAAACCCACGCAGACACGGGGAGGATGTGCAGACTCCACACAGACAGTGACCCAAGCCGAAATCGAACCTGGGACCCTGGAGCTGTGAAGCAATTGTGCTAACCACTATGCTACCATGCTGCCCTTATGCTGCTTTAGTTGACCTGTTATCAGGAATACCCAGTGCAGCCCATCATTGCTAACCTCTTTAGTCCACAAGCATTTATTTGAGGTCTCGCATTCAAATGCACAAATTTGAAAAATAATTTGCACTTTATTTCGATGTACTCGATTATTTATTCTGCAAATGACTGTTCCACCATTCCAACAGTTGTTTCGTGTTGACTTGTTAAAAAAAGTTGTTATTTAGGCTGACTCTCCGAATGGCACCCTGAGCAAGGACTGGAGGTTGTTGGAAGCGCCAGTCAGCAAACCTTGGGCCGAATCTTTTCAACTGTGGGAGGACTTCACAGTTGCGGCCTTGATTCCCTTCTGTAATAAAAATAGAAAATGTTGGATAAAGTTAGCAGACTCTGAAGGAGATTCATACAGACTCAAAACGTTAGCCCCGTTTCTTTCTCCCCAGGTGCTGCCAGACCTGCTGAGCTTATCCAGCATTTTCTGTTTCCCTTCTTATTTCAGATTTTCAGCATCTGCAGTATTTTGCTTTTATTTGATCCTTTTCCAATGTCCACATGTGCATCCTCCAACATAGCCCATGGCGCTAAAGTAATTACAGTGCTCCTCCCTCAACCTTCCTGAGATCTGTCAACTCCACACAGATTAGCACAGTGGGCTAAATAGCTGGCTTGTAATGCAGAACAAAGCAGCAGCACGGGTTCAATTCCCGTACCAGCCTCCCCGAACAGGTGCCGGAATGTGGCGACTAGAGGCTTTTCACAGTAACTTCATTACTTCTGACAATAAGCGATTATTATTATTATTCTTGGGTCTTTCTGGTCCAAAGGCCTCAAGAGCCAATTGCCAACTCAGTCACCAGTTAGGTCCGATACACAAAAGTACAGTATGGGTGAAAAATACTAAAATGCAAGTCAGAAAAAGATGGACAAAAAGGATCTGCCCAGCTCCGAAACAAACCATTAAATAGAAGGTAATCCAGGCCGGAGCTAAAGAGTACCAGATGATAATTTGCTGATCTAAATTTGTCTCACTCAAAGTGTTGGGAAAACAATACTGTTCAGTTTTAATAATGTCACAGCAAATGAAATAAATTGATTAACTCTTGGTGCACAATTGCAATGATTTAAACAATTATATGGTGATTCAACAATATTTTAATGAAAACCTTTCTGGGTAATCAGTAAATATTTTCAATATGTTGTGTCGTTTATTAATGAGCGGAATAGTCAGGAGTTTCATTATTCGCTCTGGACGTACACAGGGTGAAGTACATCAGTCAAACCAAATGACTGCAATGTTCCTTTGATAATTTACCTTATCCTGATCCAAATACAGGCTGCTTTATTAGCACGTGCACAGTATGCAACTCAATGCTGCCTTAAAATTATTAAAGAGTTCTTAATAATTCGCAAAGAGAAAATGAACATTAAGTGGTAATAATATGCAGGCAGAGCTGGGCATGTAGGAAGAATTTATTTAGAATCCAACTGGCTGGGAAAATAGGAAAAAAATCTAAGCCTACCTCATTGGTCGTTATTTTGACTTTGTGCCACAGGGCGGGATTCTTTCCCAAAAATGGCAAAGTGTAATTTTCGGCATGAAAATTGGTGTGATTCCCGCCGGCCCCACCAGTGAGATTCGGAACGTCATTTTTAAGCACTTAAAAAAAAATTGGCCCACGTGAAACTTGCGCCTAAGGCATGAAGCTTCTGATTTGCCCACCCTGGAGGGCATCTGAACACTTCAATGATTCAAATTCTGCGTTCAAACAGCTCCGCAGCACTTGCTTTCATTCAAGCCAGGAGGACGGCAGCAAGGAAACTGCTCCTAAATTTACAGAAGTGGCCCTCACCCATATGCTGGATGCCATGGAGGAGAGGCGGGCAACAGTATACCTTAGAGCTGGCATGAGACCTTCCAGCAAGGTGACAAATCGCACCTGGGAGACGGTTGCAGCCCTGGATAGTACCAGCAGCCTGTATAAGAGGATTGGTAGCAGTGTCGCAAGAAGATGAATGACTGAATCCATTCTGTCAGGGTAAGTACTCCCTGTCTCCTCTCTGCACCCAACTTTGCCATCACCCCTCAGAATGTCACCTCGATCCCACATGCTGCCACCTAGCAAAGACCCAGCATCCGGCCTCCCACACGTGTCCTCTTACCCTCAGCACTCTTTGTCACAACCCCTGCCTGCTACCGCACAATCCCCACGCATACCAAGTGTCACCAATATCTGACCAGCCAGCTAGCAGCATCCCAATTTGTGTTCCTGCAGAATAAGCTTGTCATTCATCATCGCAGAGGCACACATATCGGTGGGTGACCTGAGCAGGCAGGCTTCTGGGTCACTATCTAATGAGCACCACACAGCTTTGATACACATCAAGTGGAGGCAGGAATGTTCCAGGAATTGGACAATCGGACATCTGCTGGATCCCAGGACTCGGCAGTTCCCCATCCAGGTGCCGTGCCTCCGGATACATTCATCCCTCAGCTGCTTGATATACAACGACAGAGCTGGGAATACCAGGATGGGGCGCCTGTGACATTCCTGCAACTGCAAGACCGAATGGATGAGTCCCTCAACTATGTTGCAGGAGGTTGTGCCGGCATAGCATGGCACCGAAACTAACACTGCAAGAATGACTTTCACAGTGGAAAACCTGAGCAAGAGGTCAGATCCACGAAGGGAGAACTCCGAAGCATGACCCAGTTCCTGAGGACCATGGATGAGAGGTTCATCTGTATGATTCAGACAATGGCGGGCCTCCAGGACTGGCAACGCCAGATGACTTTAAGGCTTCTGGATCTCACTCTGGCTGGTTCTCCGTCCCAAGGAGTAACCCAGGGGCCCCCGAGCAGCCGGAGGGAGGAGCATCCACTGGAGCACATACTGAGACATTCCATCTAGGAGACCCTGGGAGTGACCAGCCAATCTGGACTCCGCTTCCTGAGACCGGGTTATTGGAGGTAGGAGGAATGTGGAGTTGGAGCTGCAATCAGATCAGCACTCCCGCAACGGACATTGGGAAAACCCGCATCCATCAATGGCAGCAATCCTCCCTCCTCCATATACCATCGCCGGCAATTCTCCCTCTCTCCCTCCCTATCGCCTCTGACCCCACTTCTTGACTCCACCCCTTGGCAGTATCAACCTGGCAAAGCCAACCTGAAAATGCCATTTTGCACTGCCAGGGTGTTCAGCGTAGTGGTCTCTGTGTCCCAGTCAGTGATTTCTGCCGGTGTGACATCGCACCGGGGGGGGGGGGGGGGGGGGGGGGGGGGGGGGTGTCACCGGACGTCCCCAGACGTCCCCAGTAGATTTATGCCCTCAGTACATTGACGGGGAAGTTTTCGATCTGAGATTTCCCTGGCCAAATCCTCTTCTGGATCTCTTGCGTGAGTTGGCAGTCATAATGGTAATTTTATCCACCGCAAGCAGGCCTTGAAGATCGCGGCCACAACAAATGATCTTCCCTGTGTTTACTCTTGGGTAGTGTACATCTGCAGATTGGTTGTGCTGTTTGAATACAAAGAGATGTCTGTCTTTGACTCACCATCCCTTTAAGGCCATCCCTTTAACTCACCATCCCTTTAAGGCCATGTTCAAGCACTTCCTGAGTCAAACTCATCGAAGGACCACTCTGAAGAGAACTGGAGGCTCATTGTTGAGCAAATTTTTTGTAGGTCGCAATTGTCCTTGAGGCGAGACCAGATTATCAAGATAGAAAAAAACAACAGGCAATGACTGGCTTTCTTTCTCTATATTTTAAGAAAATATTTTATAAAATCTGTAACCAAGTGTGACACTAAACATAATGTGATAAATACCATCTAGTTGCAAGGATTTTGTTTTTATATTTAGGTTTAATTTGTGCAATATGCACTGAATATTTGGAACTTTACATCATTGTTTGTTGTTGTTGTTACTTATTTGTTCTCAAGTCATGGGTATTACTTTTATTTATTTGTATTTATTGCCCATCCTAAGTGCCCTTGAGAAGATGGTGGCATGTCACCTTCTTGAATACTTTCCATCCATTTGGTGAAGATACTCCCGCAGTGTATTCTTTTTCCAGAACTTTGACGCAGGGATGATAAGGAAACACCAAATTTTCAGGCAGCAGGGTAGCATGGTGGTTAGCATAAATGCTTCACAGCTCCAGGGTCCCAGGTTCGATTCCCGGCTGGGTCACTGTCTGTGTGGAGTCTGCACGTCCTCCTCCTGTGTGCGTGGGTTTCCTCCGGGTGCTCCGGTTTCCTCCCACAGTCCAAAGATGTGCGGGTTAGGTGGATTGGCCATGCTAAATTGCCTGTATGTCCTAAAAAAAGTAAAAGGTTAATGGGGGGGGTTGTTGGGTTACGGGTATAGGGTGGATACGTGGGTTTGAGTAGGGCGATCATGGCTCGGCACAACATTGAGGGCCGAAGGGCCTGTTCTGTGCTGTACTGTTCTATATCTATATCTATATCTATGTCCAAATCAGATGGTGTAGATCAGAGGGGGAATTTGATAGCGGTGGCATTTCCATGCACCTACTGCCCTTGTCCTTCAAGATAGTGGTGGGAGCAGGGTTTCTGGTCATTACTGACAAACACATCACAAACACAAAAGAAGCTGAAACTTACAGCTTTGAAATAGAAGCCTGGAAGGAATGGAACATCGAAAGCTCACCAAATCTGACCCTCCCTAAAAGTGCATTAATATTTGCTCCATGCAGGGATTCTATCAATCCAAAGTCTTGACAGAAGCAACCCATCCCAGGACACAATTCTCAGAAGATCTATTTCAGGGCCACTTCCAGAAGCCATTGAAGGAATGCCAAACTGTTAATGCAACCTTATAATCTGCATCACCAACTCTGATGTTTTACATTCCAAAATTGTAATTTCCACAATCCCAACAGCATAAGAGCCATGATGACCAAAGGCCCTGCTCTGTGTATCCTAATCCCTTTCGCCATTAATCTAATGTATGTAATGCCTTGAACAGAAAGAGCTAGATGACTGGCAAAGCAAGACTTGTTACATTTGCACATTTGGAAAGTGTTGAACTGGACACCTTGGAAGCCGACGAGGATGTCATGCGTGGAAAGAAAAATAGAGGGCGGGATTCGCCGGTGTGCCAGCCGTATTTTCCAGCAGGGCGGCCCCCACCAGCAGTGTGGTTCGCCCCCACGGCCGGCCAATGGGATTTGCCATTGTGGCCACCCACGCCGTCGGGAAACCCGCGGGCGTGGGTGCGCTGCCGGCGGAGCAGAGCATCCCACCGAAGGAAAATTCCGCTGAGAGTTTTAGAGAGAAGGAGCAAGAGAAAGAAAACCTTGTGATGATAACTATCAGTACAAGAAGCCATTGCAAGGCAGGAGGATAAAGAATAATTTTTCTGATTTTGCACGGGATGATGTTTACAATTTTCATTCTTTGGACTTCTTGTAGACTACGAAGGAGCTCACCCCGAGTTGTTAAAAGGAAATAAAGGTTTATTACGATTACCATTATTTACATAGCACAAAAGATCCCAGCCGGCTGTCCCCTACTGGTACCCAAACTGGCCGACTCTATACAGAAGATAACGACACATGGTTTAGAATCATAGAATTTCCAGTGCAGAAGGAGGCCATTCGGCCCATCGAGTCTGCACCGGCTCTTGGAAAGAGCACCATACCCAAGCCCACATCTCCATCCTATCCCCATAACCCAGTAACCCCACTAACGGCAATTTTGGACACTTAAGGGCAATTTAGCATGGTCAGTCCACCTAATCTGCACAACTTTGTACTGTGGGAGGAAACCGGAGCACTCGGAGGAAACCCACACACACACGGGGAGAACGTGCAGACTCCGCACAGACCGTGACCCAAGCCGGGAATCAAACCTGGAACCCTGGAGCTGTGAAGCAATTGTGCTATCCACTATTCCGTGCAGCCAGTAGCATAGGGTTCCCGCCCCGCATTAACAGGGGAGCGCGTATTCGGTGAGGCTCATGGGAGTTTAATCATTGACACCTCGTATGTCCCCTGCGGGTTATGACAGAACTAGAGACCAATAGGAGCACCTTTTAGAACGTTCTTATGATGAAAGTTATCAATCAAAGCAAAAACCTTGGGAAAGAGAAATAGGGGCAGAAGAAAAATTAAAAATACTATTAACATAAGAGGACATATTTTAGACATACATTTCGCTTATGACCGGCTTTATGATTCAGCTGCCAGGTACAGTAACTGTATCACCTGACTTATTTTGAAATCAGTGGTAAGCAGAATTATCTAGTTTCGCTGATAGGCAGCCTGCTCCAGCTTTGCACAATGATAGTGAGTCACAAACCTACCCTATAAAACAGAAAACAAAATACCACCCACCACCTCTGGCTACCAGAGTCAGGGAGTTCATTGGAGCGGCATTGTGGTGAATGTATTCACCTAATGCATGAACTGCCTGTATAATGATGTGACCTATGACCTGGAAGTGATGATCCGGGCTACTTCCAGATACTGTACTGGAACCCCGGTGGGCTCCGCCTCTGGTCCGCCCTCACCGGGGCCATATATAGACCGGCCATCTGTGTGTGGCACTCATTTGTACAGCCGACTCTGGTAGGCGAGTTCATGGATAATAAAGCCTAATGTTCATTCGTTCTCACGGTCTTGCAGTGAATTGACGGTAGAACAATTTATTATCCATCGACAGTTCCATGGAAGCCGTTCTAAAGCCAGATAAGCTCGAACTTGACACGCGCGTTAGAGGCCTTCGAACATTGGCTTCGCTGCTTCGAGGCCTACCTCGACTCCTCCACAACGCCTCCCACTGAAACCCTCAAGCTGCGACTCCTACATGCTCGGGTGAGCCATCGAATCTCCGTGATGATCGAGAAAGCTGCCATGTACGAGGCGGCGGTCGCAACCCTCAAGGCGCATTTCGTGAAGCCCGTAAACGAGGAGTTCGCCCGACTCCTTCTCATGACCCCGACTGTATACGGCCCCTCACGGAACTCCCCCCTCCCCACAGCCTCAAGGCCCTCAAAAGATGCGTGGGGCTGTTCTCCTACTACGCCCAGTGGGTCCCCAACTATGCGGACGAAGCCCACCAACTTATTCAAACCACCACTTTTCCCCTGACGGCTGAGGCCCGCTCGGCCTTCAGCTGCATCAAGGCCGACATCACCAAATCCGCAATGGACGCGGTGGACGAGTCCGTCCCCTTTCAGGTAGAGAGCGATGCGTCAGACGTCGCACTGGCTGCCACACTCAACCAGGCTGGCAGGCCAGTAGCATTCTTCTCTAGAACCCTCCACGCTTCCGAAATCCGACACTCCTCAGTCGAGAAGGAAGCACACAGTGGAAGCCATGTGACACTGGAGGCACTACTTAGCCAGTAGGAGGTTCACCCTCGTCACCGACCAGTGGTCGGTCGCCTTCATGTTTGACAATGCACAACGGGGCAAAATACAAAATGACAAAATCTTGAGGTGGAGGTTCGAACTCCACCTACAATTACAATATCAAGTATCGTCCTGGGAAGCTCAATGAGCCCCCCAGATGTCCTGTCCCACGGCACATGCACCAGCCTGCAAGTTGACCAACTTCGGGCTATCCATGATGACCTCTGTCACCCAGGGGTCACCCGGCTTACCCACTTTATTAAGGCCCGCAATCTGCCCTTCTCCACCGAGGAGGTCAAGACCGTGACAAGGGACTGCCAGGTCTGCGCGGAGTGCAAACCGCACTTCTACCGGCCAGACAAGGCCCGCCTGGTAAAGGCCTCCTGGCCCTTTGAGCGCCTAAGTATTGACTTCAAAGGGCCCCTCCCCTCCACCAACCGTAATATATATCTTCTAACCGTCGTCGATGAGTACTCCCACTTCCCCTTCGGTGTCCCCTACCCAGATATGACCTCGGCCACTGTGATAAAGGCACTACACAGCATCTTCACACTGTTCGGTTTCCCTGCGTACGTCCACAGCGACCAGGGCACATCATTCACGAGCAATGAGCTACGTCAGTACCTGCTCAGCAAAGGCATCGCCTCAAGCAGGACTACGAGCTATAACCCGCAGGGAAACGGGCAGGTGGAGAGGGAGAACGCGACGGTATGGAAGGCCGTCCTTCTGGCCCTCCGGTCTAGAAGTCTCCCGGACCCCCCGCTGGCAGGTGGTCCTCCCCGACACCCTCCACTCCATTAGATCACTCATCTGCACAGCCACGAACGAGACCCCTCATGACCGTTTGTTTTTCTTCCCTATGAAGTCCATCTCCGGGGTCTCACTTCCATCTTGGCTGACAACTCCGGGACCTGTCCTTCTTCGGAGGCATATGATGAGCCATAAGACCGACTCCCGGTCGAGAGGGTCCAGCTGCTGCACGCCAACCCCCAGTACGCCTACATCGTGCACCAGGACGGACGGCAAGATACGGTCTCCGTATGAGACCTGGCGCAGCTGGTTCTCCTGCCAATGCGCCCCCTCCCCGCTGCCTACCACCACCCCCAGCACCCCTTATGCCCCCTGGGTCTCCTGTATTATCCCGTGCCAGCACTGCCGCCACCCACCACCCCGCTGTCTACCCCGACCCCCCCAACAGTCTCCGACATGCCGGACTGAGGCTCAAGCTCCAGACGCAACGCCCCCGGAGTCACCATCTGCAACAACTGTGCCCACCGCATTGCCAGAGCTGAGGAGGTCTAAAAGAACCATCCGACCTCCAGACAGACTGAATATTTAATGACCCCCCACGTCACCCCCGCTAGACTTGATTTTTTTTTAACAGGGGGTGAAAGTGGTGAATGTATTCACGTAATGCATGATGTGCACTGTATAATGATGTGACCTATGACCTGGAAGTGATGATATGGGTTACTTCCAGGTACTGTACTGGAACCCCGATGGGCTCCGCCAATGGCTCCGCCCTCACCGGGGCCATATATAGTCCGGCCACCTGTGGGTGGCACTCATTTGTACAGCCGACTCTGGCAGGCGAGTTCATGGATAATAAAGCCTAATGTTCACTCACTCTCACGGTCTCACAGTGAATTGATGGTATAACAGGCATAGTGGCACAGTGGTTACAATTATATACAATAATCTTTATTGTCACAAGTAGGCTTACATTAACACTGCAATGAAGTTACTGTGAAAAGCCCCTAGTCGCCACATTCCAGCGCCTGTTCGGGTACACAGAGGGAGAATTTAGAATGTTCAATTCACCGAACAGCACATCTTTTGGGACTTGTGGGAGGAAACCTGAGCACCCAGAGGAAACCCACGCAGACACTGGGAGAATGTGTAGTCTCCGCACAGACAGTGACCCAAGCCGGGAATCAAACCTGGGACCGTGGAGCTGTGAAGCAACCACGCTACCCACTGTGCTACCGTGCTTAGCACTGCTGCCTAACAGCACCTAAAAATAAATTAAAATTTTTTTTTTTAAATAATCGGTCGGATAAGGGGTGGGGAAATATGCGTTTTGATTATTCATTTGTTTGTTAATTTTTGCTGGGTTCAATTCCACCCTGGTGCTGGGTTCAATTCCAGCCTTCGGTGACTGTGTGGAGTTTGCACTTTCCCCCATGTCTGTGTAGGTTTCCCCTGGGTTACCTCCCAAAGATGTGCAGGTTAGGTGGGGTTACGGGGAGTGGGCCTGGTAGAGGGTGCTCTTTCAGAGGGTTGGTGCAGACTCGATGGGCCAAACGATCTCCTTTTGTACTGTAGGGAGTCCATGGATTTTATGAGTTACCAGTCTGCTATAAAACGCCGGAACTGGGGATAAAGCTCCGTTTACAGACCACTTCCTGTGAAGCAGTGTCAGTGGAGCGGAGAGGCAGCTCTGAGGAGTTTCCTGACCCAACTTCCACTATGCCTGTCTACCACAAATGTATTATTTACCCAGGACATTTGGTGGAAGGCTATCATTCACTATTGCAAGGTCAGAAACTGTTATCTCAGCTCCGACCACCAAATCAACACTGGAAGAACTTGTCGCGTCACACACGGTAATGGAACTTGTGACCTGCTGTACAAAACATTTCCATGTTGACTTTTTTTTCCAGGTACCTGGGGGTGTGCGTTAAAGAAGATAAACTGTACCCTATGCTTGAGGTAAATACCATTACGTACAAACGTCATTTTGCTTCACAAATACAAAGCAAATAAGAGACAAGCAAATTGGTGCAGTTGTGTTCTCAAACATTTTCATGTGCACTCCTTCGCAGTATATTAGTGGCGGAAGCCTGGAAGAACTTCTAGCCAATAAAGAGGAAAACCTGACTTGGAAGGAGAAAGTGGATCTTGCATCAGACATTACACGAGGAATGGCATACCTGCACTCAAAGAATATCTATCACAGGGACTTAAACTCCAAGGTAACAAACAGTGCCTTCATATACTTAAATATTCAGCATGTCTTCAAATTACTTGTCACAAGAAAACGATATGCTCTTAAAAATCTCAAAGCACTTCACCCTATTTTTTTTTGCCTTGTATCTGAAGGTCATTGATTACTAGAACAAGAATGTATGTTTATTTCCCAGTTCCTAAATCAGAGTTGCTTTGAAGTGAGTAACTAGCCTGAGTGTGTTAAATTACTACCATTTCATCCCTGAGACTTGGGCTTATATCTCAGCCACATTGATGAAATATGTCTCTCTTTGTGGATGCATTAGCTTAAACTGTTCGGGCAGCCTCAAGTCGATTTCTAGTTAGCCCACCATCTATTTACTGCTGGTCTATGGCACCCCTGATCATGAAGACATGCACAGAACACATATGTGTTAAACCAGAACAATTATTTATTATTAAATGCGTGGATTGGTAACCAACAGATCCATGTACAAACAATGTTATTAAAGTTCCTAGAAAGCTACTGTAAGTGTGACGGTCCTACTATCTGTCCTGTTACCGACTGGCAAGTCCCGTCAGACACAAGATGAATGTCTGGCGCCACCCATTGGCAGGAGGTCATACCTGTGATTACATGCACTGATGAACAGCATTATGCATTTGTCCAGTTATATAGTTACATGCATTTATACACAGATATGCATGGATGCACATTTCCACAACTGCTTCTCAGCAAATGACCCTTAAATGGACAGTCTTGTCAAAACGAGCCACAAAGAATGGTGTAGAAAATGGAAACCTCTCATCTTAGGTCAACATCAGTTACAGGTTTTAGGAAAAGCAAAAAAAAAAGAAGGAATAAAAGGTATTAACACATTGCTGAATATCACAGCCTTGAAATGAATGTAGCTTTTCAGAAATAAGCAGGGGCAGCACGGTGGCACAATGGTTAGCACTGCTGCCTCACAGCATCAGTGACCCAGCTTCGATTCCGGCCTCGGGTGACTGTCTATGTGGAGTTTGCACGTTTTCCCCATATCTGCGTGGGTTTCCTCCGGGTGCTCCGGTTTCCTCCCACAGTCCAAAGATGTGCAGGTTAGGTGGATTGGCCATGCTAAATTGCCCCTTACTGGCCAAAGATGTGTAGGTTAGGTTAAGGGGTTATTGGGATAGGGCGGGGGAGTAGACTTGGGTGGAATGCTCTTTCAGAGGGTTGGTGCAGACTCATTGGGCCGAATGGTCTCCTTCTGCACTGTAGGGGTTCGATGAATTGTTGCGAATAAAGTATTGACTGAGAATGAATGGACAGCATGACAGACAGTTGCAGGAAACAAAGCCAGTTGGGTCAAGAGGCCCATTTCTGTGCTGCAAATGCAACATATATTTTTTTTTAAATCAGAAATTGGTCTACTGTTTTACTGTGGAATGGGTTTAAAAACATTGAAGTGGGTGCAACATGTGGTTGGAAAATATAGACTGAGTTACAGATCAGGGGCGAAATTCTCCGTGGACCGACGTGACGCCCATTTCCGGCGGGAAAAAGCGGTGCGGATGACTCCGGCGTCGGGGCCTTCTTTTATGCCGGTAATCTCCGTTCCCGAAAGGGCCAGCAGCGGACTGACGCGATAGGCGTCAGTTTCACCCGCTGCGGAAGTGGCGAGTCAGGGCGTTTGTGTGGTGGGGAGAGAGAGAGACCCAGTGGGGGGTGGGGAGGGGGGGGGGGGGGGGGGGGAAAGAAGAGTGAACCGGCATGGGGGGGGGAGAAGAGCGACCCGGCATTACGGGGGGGGGGAGAAGAGTGACCCGGCATTGGGGGGGGGGGGGGAGAAGAGCGACCCGGCATGGGGGGGGGGAGCGAACCGGCATTGGGGGGGGGGGGAGAGCGACCCGGCATTGGGGGGGGGGGGGGGGGGGGGAGAAGGGAGAGACCCGGCGTTTGTTGGGGGGGGGGGGTTGCGGAGTTGAGAGGGGGAGAGGGAGGGAGGGAGGGGGAGAGCCGGAGAGAGGGAGAGAGAGAGAGAGGGAGGGAGGGAGAGAGGGGAGGGAGGGAGGGAGGGAGAGAGGGGAGGGAGGGAGAGAGGGGAGGGAGAGAGAGAGGGGAGGGAGGGAGGGAGAGAGGGGAGGGAGGGAGGGATGGATTGCGGCGTGGAGAGGAGAGGAGAGGAGAGGAGAGGGGGGTTACGGCGTTGTTGAGAGGGGTTGGAGGGGGTTGCGGCGTTGAGTTGAGAGGAGAGGAGAGGAGAGGGGGGGGGGGGGGGTTACCTGCGTTGAGAGGAGAGGGGGGGTACCTGCGTTGAGAGGAGAGGGGGGGGGTACCGCGTTGAGAGAGGGGGGGCGGCGTTGGAGGGGGTAGGGGGGTGGGTGAGGGGGGGGGTTGAGGTAGGGGGCAGCGGCGTGCAGAGGGGGGGGGCGACGGTGCGTTGGCCCCGGCCATCCGTCGCCACCCCCTCTCTGCACGCCGCTGCACCCAAACCCCCCCCCCCCCCCCACCACCCCTACCCCCCCCACCACCACCCCTACCCCCCTCTCAACGCCGCAACCCCCCCACCACCCCTACCCCCCCCCACCCCTACCCCCTCTCACGCCGCAACCCCCCCCCGCACTCCCCCCCCGCACTCGCCCCCCCGCCCCGCACTCGCCCCCCCCCCCCGCACTCTCCCCCCCCCCGCACTCGCTCCCTCCGCCCCGCACTTGTCCCCCCCCCCCCCCCCCCCCCCCCCCCCCCCGCACTCGCCCCCCCCCCCACTCGCCCTCAGACACTGAACGGCCTCAACCATCATCAATGGTTGACGCCGTTTTAAAGCTAATCTGTTTTTCGCCGACGTGACCCGTGGCCACGTCGGCGGGACTTTGGCCCATCCGGGCCGGAGATTTGTTGAAAGAAAAATATAATGAAATCCCGCCGGCGCCAGCTGTTTTCAGAGGCTGCCGGCGGGATTTGCACAACGCCGGTTTTTGGCCGGTCGGAGAATAAAAAACCCGGCGGGAGCGGAATTAACGCCGCTACCCACCGATTCTCCGACTCTGCGTGGGGTCGGAGAATTTCGCCCCAGTTATCCAAAGAAATGTCAGGGTTGCTGCCTTACTACAACTAATCTTCACCAAGTCAGAGATACAAAGAAGGAACATACATTTCTCTAAAATATTCATAAGCATGCTATTCAATTTTCAGATAGCTGTAAATTAATAATGTCCATTATTGAGTCCAATAAAGACCATTTCCTTTTTATCTTGTGACGAAAACATGTGTTGGTGGCAGATAATGAGGATTTACTTTCATATTAACAAGAACTGAGTCACTTATATTCGTTATCTCTTTTGATGCATTTTTTGAATACTGTTATTTAAGTGGAATTGCACTGTTAGATTTGTCAGCTCCTGACATCAGTCACAATACTCTGGGCTAGTGCCTGGTCAATTCCAGCCCCACTTGAGCAGGTGAAATTAGATTTTATTTAAAATACCCAAGCCCTCGGTTGAGTCCAATAAACTACAGTCACCAGGTTTGAAACACAAGTAACCTTCTATTATGTTCAGTATTATAATTAAATGCACAGAAAATGTAACTGACTATCTATTACCCCTTTCCAACTCTTCCCCCTTTCCTAACTCCCCCCACTTTCTACACACCCTCACAGACAAACAACATAGAGGGGAAAAGGGTGGTGGAAAAAGAAATAAAATATAAATAAATGGATAAGGATCTTTTGTTCACCGGGATGACGTCCAGTCACTGTCTTTCTGAAGTTCATGCTTGCGTTTTGGTACTTTTTCCTTTGAGGTTTGGGATGGTTTTCGCTGGCAACGTTGTCTACTTTCTCCGCAGACTCTGCATCATTTCAGTTTCACAGAAAATGATGTGCCAGGTGCTCACTGCTTTCAGAACAACAGAGCAGTTCTTGCACTTCAGCAAGCAGGAGCGAAAGAGTGCGTTCCTTTCAGTTCCAGAATCGAAACACTTCAGCTAAGTACTCTCAGGAGTCATCATGCAGGAACCAATCACTGAATGCAGGCAGGCAGAACATTGTCCCTGGCCAACTCACTGGTTGCCAGTTAACCAATCAAACTGACTCCTATCAAAACCTAGTACTTAAGATCCATTCGGTGCCAAGGAGTCTGGTTTCTCGTCGCCAAATTACAAACCCTGGGAACACAGTGTCCTGACAAGCAGGCTGTATCAACCTTGAGCCTTCTACTTGAAGGCACATCCTGATTATGGGCCAATGGACCGAAAGTAATAGAAAGAAAAGAAATGGGGACAAAGTAAATAACCAGGAAGGACACAAAAACGCCGATTGTTGTTCATGTAGTCTTATAGGATATTGTTAAGTATTTCTTGAAGAATACAAAGATATTCTCCTGTAATATACAACAGTGTTTTTAAAACTTTTCTGCCCGGGACCCATTTTTACCAACCAGCCATCCTTCGGGACCCACCATTTTCTCTTGCCTTTAATGGGTGTGCTGAGCCTGGGCTTATATTCGATAGTCTAGAGTAGTGAAGAATGAGGAATCGCCTCATTGAAACAAGCATTATTCTCTCAGGACTACGGAGCAGATGCAGAATATAAGTTTTCATCAGATGGGTGGTTTACAGTCCGGGGATATAGTCTGTAAAATACAATGTGATCATTTTAGTCATAGATGAGGAGAAATTCTGAAACTTTTTAATTTCTAAAATTCACTGTCAAAGAGTGTTTTACAGGCTCACCCATAGAGCATATTCAAGACAGATGCAGGAAGACTGAATTGAATATTTTAAAAGATCTTTTGCTGGGTCAGCACACTGACGTGAGGAGGAGGCGGTGTTTTTAAAGTCGGTCGCAGGCGTCATTTTGTAAAACGCTCACAGCCGACATTTTTAAAAGCCGGCTGCTGCCGCCGTTGTGCCTGAGTTTTTCAACAACATTACAAAATATACATTGCAATTTGTAAAACTTGTGAGGAAAGGCTACTTCACCCCAGGAGTTATGATTCTGACCAATAGGTATTGTTAATGTTGAAACAAAATTTAATTCAAACACAGGATTAACCACATCGACATCAAATCGTTGGGTGGGATTCCCTGTCGGCTGACGCTGGAATCGGGAAACGCGATTGAGTGGAGAATGCCGAAATCGTGGCGGGCGCTGGTTTCAATCCAAATTGCAATTCTCCGTCATCTTCACTGCGGTGTTAATTCATTTCCGAATGCATATCCAGTAAACACCCTTGGCATAATCATTAGCGGGCCTGACCCGGTATTCTCAGGGCCCTCTGCGATTCTCCACCTCCACTGGGGTGAATTCCTGGCGGCAAGGTTCACTTGTGGTTTTAAACATTGTAGATCTGGCATTGTAGCTGATGAGCGAGAGAGCAGAGGTTGGACAAGGATAGGCACAACCGTGGGTTGCCGGTCCTGACACTAGCACAAAGCCCTGCCAGGACCGGGGGGGGGGGGGGGGGGTAACTTCTGCATATCAGCCCCCACCCATACCCCTGCACCCTCACGTGTACTGGCAATGCCTGTCCTTTGAGGACAAGCCGGACCATGCATCCCATTGAAGACTCCAGCTGAACAGGAGAACAGTGCGACATATCTGCCTGATCATGGCGTATCTGACACCGCGGAGGAATGGGGGAGGACACCCGCTCCCGGTAGCCGTCAATGTGACAGTCATGCTGAACCTCTATGTCATGGGGTCCTTCCAGGCACTGAGTGGGAACCTGTCCAGTATTCCACCACCCCGGGGGTAATCGATGGCATGCAGGTCACCCTAGGAGCACCAGCAGATGTCAGGCTGCTCCGCCCTGGGTCTAATCATGTGTCTTGTCTGCACACTACTTGTGTTTGGTTTCTTCTTCAAAATCGTTTTTTTTTACAGATTACATGTATTTACGTGAAGGCTTGAAGCGGAAACTGCATTTTGCAGCACACATCACACAGAAAATGCTATTTTTTGAGCTATAATTATCACGTTTGCTTTCTTGTGGCCATATATGAAAACTGTAATTTTGTCTGAATTGCACTGTAATTGTAATTGGTAAAAAATTTCTGGTGGCAATAAAAATGCCTGTTCTGATTAATAACAAAATAACTTGCGCCAATAAATGTTCGCCTTGCAGTTTAACCCAAAGGCCAACACGAACAGTCATCTCAGTCCAATCTCGATATATCAAAAGTAGCTTTCCTTTCGGTTTATTCTGCAGTGAGGTGTGAAATTGTGTTATTGGCACAGTGGATGTCTATCTAGCCAAATATTGAATTACTTTGCTGTGGGGGTGTAGCGCTAACAATTATACTCAAAGACGAGAGACATGTACAATTGAGGCTTTATTGCTGTGCGATGCTATTCTTCCATCTGCAACTGTAGACTAGGGTCAGAGTGACTCACACGCATATTTATACACAAGCTCTGTGGGCGGTGCTAGCCGGCAGGGGCTTACCGGAGGAACCTGTATTACAGGTACAGGCATACACCCCCCTACTGCCAGTACACATCACTACAGTGGTTATATCACCACATTCACCCCCTGTAAAAAAATGAGTCCGGCGGAGGTGACGTGTAACCATAAAACAAAGGATGAGCTATTTACGAGGGTCCAAACAAAGAAAACCAAGAGTCCATCCGGTGAGCAGGTCACAGGTTGAGCCGAACCAGGGGTCGAATGTTCCGCTGTGATCGGCGTAGCTGTGGTGGCGACGTCGGTGCAGGTGCTGGCGGTGTTGGTGCTGGCTGCTGGCGGGATAACTCCGAGAGCGAGCCGAAATCTTCCGAGAGAGAGCCAAAATCTTCCGTGTCCTCCAGTGTGGGCAGGGGGAC
Organism: Scyliorhinus canicula; assembly: GCF_902713615.1. Lineage (NCBI taxonomy): Eukaryota > Metazoa > Chordata > Chondrichthyes > Carcharhiniformes > Scyliorhinidae > Scyliorhinus > Scyliorhinus canicula. Next base: position 35,020,477 of record NC_052166.1, on the reverse strand, counting down.
GAGGGATGGACCTGGTGGGGATGGATAGGGGGGCGCAGGGGAAAAGGAGGGTGGCGCGGGGGGAAAAGGGGGCGTGGGCATGGGATCGGCACCTGAGGGAGCCAGGTCCCGGAGCGAGACTGTGTCCTGGCGGCCGTCGGGGAACTCCACGTAGGCATACTGAGGGTTGGCGTGGAGAAGGCGTACTTTGTCCACCGGGGTTCCGCCTTGTGGTGCCGGACATGCCTACGGAGAAGGACTGGGCCCGGAGTCGTGAGCCACGTCGGGAGCGACACCCCGGATGTAGACTTCCGAGGGAAGGCAAAAACACGTTCATGGGGTGTACTGTTAGTTGCGGTGCACAGTAGCGACCGAATGGAATGGAGCGCGTCAGGGAGGACCTGCTGCCAGCGAGCGGCTGGGAGGTTCCTGGATCGCTCATGAACGAGGATCCCCTGTCACTGTGGATGTAGTCGGGGAAACTGAACAGGGCAAAAATGGAATCCAGGGCCTTGATGACGGTGGCAGACGTCATATCCGGGCATGGGATGGTGAAGGGGAACCTAGAAAATTCATCAACCACACTAAGTGTGTCGGTGTTGCGGTCGGTGGAGGGGAGGGGCCCTATGAAGTCCACACTGAGGCGTTCAAAGGGGCGGGACGCTTTCACCAGGCGCGCGCGATCTGGCCGGTAGAAGTGCGGCTTGCATTCGGCACAGATCTGGCAGTCTCTGGTGACTGTCGTACTTCCTCGACGGAGTAGGGCAGATTGCGGGCTTTAATTAGATGGTACAAGCGAGTGACCCCCGGATGGCAAAGGCTCTCGTGCAAGGCACGGAGCTGGTTCACTTGTGCGCTCGCACTTGTACCTCGGGAGAGGGCGTCTGGGGTCTCGTTGAGCTTGCCGGGGCGATACAAGATCTCGTAGTTGAAGGTGGAGAGCTCGATTCTCCACCGCAAGATTTTGTCATTCTTGATCTTGCTCCGCTGCGTGTTGTTGAACATGAAGGCCACCGACCGTTGGTCAGTGAGGAGAGTGAATCTCCTGCCGGCCAGGTAATGCCTCCAGTGCCGCACGCTTCAACAATTGCCTGGGCCTCCTTTTCAACAGAGGAATGCCGAATTTCGGAGGCATGGAGGGTGCGTGAAAAGAATGCCACGGGTCTGCCTGCCTGATTCAGCATGGTGGTAAGTGCGACATCTGAAGCATCGCTTTCTACTTGAAAAGGCAGTGTCTCGTCTACTGCGTGCATCCCGGCCCTGGCTATGTCTGCTCTAATACGGACGAAGGCCTGTTGTGCCTCGGCCGAGAGGGGAAAATGTGTGGACTGGATAAGTGGGTGGGCCTTGTCTGCGTATTGTGGGACCCACTGGGCGTAATAAGTAAAGAACCCAAGGCAGCGTTTGAGGGCCTTGGGGCAGTGCGGGAGGGTGAGCTCCATGAGGGGGTGCATGCGGTTGGGGTCGGGCTCCAGTAGTCCGTTTTGGACTATGTACCGAGGATGGCTAAGCGGTCTGTGCGGAACACGCACTTCTCCTTGTTGTACGTGAGATTAAGGATCGATGCGGTGTGGAGGAATTTAGAAAGGTTGGCATCATGGTCCTGCTGGTCATGGCCGCAGATGGTGACATTGTCGAGGTACGGGAAGGTGGCCTGCAGTCTGTACCGGTCAACCATTCGGTCCATTTCTCGTTGAAATACCGAGACTCCATTCGTGACGCCGAAGGGAACCCTAAGAAATTGGTACAGACGACCGTCTGCCTCGAAGGCAGTGTAGGGACAGTCCGATTTAAAGATGGGGAGCTGGTGGTAGGCGGATTTCAGGTCAATAGTAGAGAAGACCCGGTACTGTGCAATCTGATTGACCATATCAGAAATGAGGGGGAGGGGGTACGCGTCGAGCTGCGTGTAACCGGTTGATGGTCTGGCTGTAGTCCACGACCATCCTGTGCTTCTCCCCGGTCTTAACCACTACCAACTAGGCTCTCCAAGTGCTGTTGCTGGCCTCGATGATACCCTCCCGAAGCAGCCGCTGGACTTCGGACCTAATGAAGGCCTTGTCCTGGGTGCTGTACCGTCCGCTCCTGGTGGCGACGGGCTTGCAGTCTGCGGTCAGATTGGCAAAGAGTGAGGGAGGCTCGATCTTGAGGGTCGCGAGGCCGCAAACGGTGGGGGGAGGTAGGGGTCCACCGAATGTGAGGGTGAGGCTCTGGAGATTGCACTGGAAATCCAGGCCTAGTAAGAGTGACGTGCAGAGGTTGGGGAGAATGTACAGACGGAAACGGTCGAATTCCACGCCCTGTACAGTAAGTTTAACCAGGCAGAAACCCCGGATCGGGACAGAGTGGGACCCGGAGGCGAGAGAGATCTGCCGGTTGGTGGGATGGACCGCAAGGGAATAGCGCCTTACCGTGTCCGGGCGGACGAAGCTCTCGGTGCTCTCGGAGTCGATGAGGCAGGAGGTCATGTGGCCGTTGACCAGCACCGATGTGGAAGAGGGTGCCAGGTTGCGAGGACGCGACTGGTCGAGCGTAACGGAGGCGAGTAGCAGGCGATCGAGTCAGATGAGCCGGCAGGGTCTTACCGGAGGAACCTGTATTACAGGTACAGGCATACATCCCCCTACTGCAAGTACACATCACTACAGTGGTTATATCACCACAGGGGGCAGCTGTAACCTGGCATGCCTGGAGTCAAACAGCTTCATACAAACTCAATACAAACCCAAGACAAACATTGCTTGGTCCTGAAGTGTGCAATCCTGGCTTTCTTCAAGAAGCTTTTAACATTTTCTTCAACACTGTGGTGAAACACTTGTGCTTTGTTAACAAGATTTCCTGAGTGTATATCTGTGTGGCTCAAGAGATCCTTAGCTGATGCATGAGCAAGGTTACCATTTGTTTATTTCATTATGGTGTTTAAAATTAGTTCCAACATGACTGTAAAATGATTGAATAGTGAGACCTTCATCTGCAGAACTTTGCATAAAGGTGATCTGTTGGCAAATGTTTTAAAAAGTGTTTTTTAAAAAAGTATTTTTTAATTAATTTATAACAATTCTCGAATATTGATATTACTAATTTAACAGTGGTTAGCACTATGGCTTCACAGCACCAGGGTCCCAGATTCAATTCCCGGCTTGGGTCACAGACTGTGCGGAGTCTGCACGTTCTCCTGTGTCTGCGTGGGTTTCCTCCGGGTGCTCCGGTTTCCTCCCACAAGTTCCGAAAGACGTGCTGTTCGGTAACGTGGACATTCTGAATTCTCCCTCTGTGTACCAGTGTGCCCGGCAGTAACTTCATTGAAGAGTTAATGAAGCCGACTTGTGACAATAAAGATTGTTATTATTATTATTATTATGCTCTTGTATTTTACACCTATGTTATTTTACATTAGAACTGCTTGATCAGGATAACGTCACGTGGGAGAGAGGCCTTAGTGACAGACTTTGGGCTGGCACGAGAAGTCATTGAGCTGCCGACGAAGGATCTGGAGCGGAAGCTGTCCTTGGTCGGGTCAGCTTTCTGGATGGCACCGGAAATGCTGCGTGGTGAACCTTATGACAGAAAGGTAAAGTGTGACCAATATTCCCACCGTTATAAATCTGGAATACGGCAGAATTCCTCTTGCTCACCTTTTTCATACTATAACTAACTTGAATGTGTAGCTTTAAAAAAAAAGGCAAAACAAAGCATAAAAAAGGATGGAAGTACAAACATAACATGAAATCATGCTCTCTCATCTCTTTGGATGAGTTTAAATGTGCTGAGAGATTTGTCTCTCACATGCAATATTATTCTCTACCTTCCAGTTTATGTCCTTACTTGTTTGGTTCAATCAATGGTTTATCTTCAAACCATCCGGGACTGATTGGGTTGGAGATTAAGCTTTGTTGAATTTTGGGCAGATACTTATCAGTGCACTAACTGGGGAGGCCTAAACCTGGCCTGGAAACCAGGCTCCATTAACAAGCTGCTAATGCCTATCACACTTCCACAGATAGCTTGTGCATTGAAGATGATGAATGTTGGGTCAGTCCTGGGAGGTGAATGATTGTGTGAGGGTTGATAATGATGACTGTGTAGTCAGGGAGATCATTCCTGCTCCGCAGCAAGGTGTATTTTTCATATCGAAAAACAGGACAAAAATAGGACACCCCTGATTGTGAATCCATCCACCACCTTAATGATCAAGTTCCTCCACACTAACATTCTATGGCTGCAATGTGTACTATCTAGCGAATGCACTGCCGCATCTTGACAAGACTTCCTCTGCAGCACCTCCCAAACCTGCAACCTCCACCACCTCGAAGACCCCCGTTACTTTCAAGTTGCTTACCATTTTGACTGGGGCATCGCTGGGTCAAAATCCTGGAATTGCCCTTGCCAGCTGTATGGTGGGAGCACTTTCACCCCATGGATTGCCGTGATTGAAGAAGAAAACTCTACTACCTAATCAAGGGCAAGTAGGAATCAGCAATAAATGGCAGCGTCCCCAGTGAGGCTCACATCATGCTTTGGGGTCCTATCAGTGCCATAAGATGCCAATTTCCATGGGCTAATGATAGAGCTGCTATTAACTTTGGAGTCCCTGTAAAGGGCCTACTGAATATATCCTAAACCAATGAAGAAACACTTAAATCATTAATGATTAATTCCTTATTCAATAAGTACCTGGGTCTACATTCAATAAGGTTGGAACATTATGGGCCACTCCTTTCATAGCTTCTCTTTATTATGGCCAATGTTTGTGACTAATCATTTCTAGTGAGTAAAATCTCATTATATATTTAATACAGAGCATACTCCATTGTTTCACTGAAAGATTTAATTAAGAAGATATTATCAGTGCTGCCACAGATTTTTTTCCCCATTAGGGGATTTGATTTGACCTGTGTTTGACTCTTAGTGCACTGTTTCATGTATTCTTGCGTTTTCCAGTCCACACTGTTGTAAACAGTTAATAATTTTATTTGAAACTCGTTGATAGTTAGAACATAGAACATAGAACAGTACAGCACAGAACAGGCCCTTCGGCCCTCAATGTTGTGCCGAGCCATGATCACCCTACTCAAACCCACGTATCCACCCTATACCCGTAACCCAACAACCCCCCCATCCCCCCTCCCCCTCCCCTCCCCCCTCCCCTCCCCCTCCCCCCTCCTCCCCCTCCCTCCCCCCTCCTCCCCCCTCCCTCCCCCCTCCTCCCCCCTCCCCCCTCCCCCCTCCTCCCCCCTCCCCCTCCCCCCTCCCCCTCCCCCCTCCCCCTCCCCCCCTCTCCCCCTCCTCCTCCCCTTCCTCCTCCTCCCCCCTCCCCCCATCCCCCCCTCCCCTCCCCTCCTCCCCCTCCCCTCCTCCCCCCTCCCCTCCTCCCCCCCTCCCCTCCTCCCCCCCTCCCCTTCCCTCCCCTCCCCCTCCCCCGCCCCCTCCTCCCCCCCGCCCCTCCTCCCCCTCCCCCCTCCTCCCCCCTCCCCCTCCCCCCTCCTCCCCCCCTCCCCCTCCCCCCTCCCCCCTCCCCCCCTCCCTCCGCCTCCCCTCCCCCTCCCCCTCCCCCCTCCCCTCCCCCCCTCCCCCTCCCCCCTCCCCTCCCCCCCTCCCCCTCCCCCCCTCCCCCCTCCCCCCCCTCCCCCCTCCCCCCTCCCCTCCCCCCTCCCCCCTCCCCTCCCCCCTCCCCTCCCCTCCCCTCCCCTCCCCCCCCTCCTCCCTCACAACAGGATCATCCAATGGTGTCCGCCATGGCGGATTGCAAATCTTGCTGGAGGCCGACACGAAACCAATTTGCATCCTGCTAACGGAATACAACGGAAATCCCTCCGGAATCGTCCCACCACACCCATTTCTGATTAAGCCAGCATGAAAACATGCCAGTCCAGAAGCTGCAACTTTAGGGTCTTGCCCTGATAGCGGACATTCGAGAAGAAGATGCTGGAGGCCTATAGCTACCGGAGCCTGGAGGAACGCGTGCATCGAATGGTGGGTGGGTTCTCATGCACATGGTTCTGCTGCAAAGCAGTTCCCGGTAGGTGGGCTGTCTCCACATAGCAACTTCGACTTCACTGTGCCTCAGACCTGCTTCAGAATTTCAGGGACATCACCATGGACTTGCAGCATCTTCAATGACTTTGCCAATAGTGTTGAGAGGAGCTGGGGAGGGGGGCCTGAGTTAGGAAGGCCAAAGATATTGGTACGATGAAGTTGGGATGGGGGGGTGGTTTGAAGGTATTGGGGGTGAAGTTGGGAGGCGGGTGCGAAGGTGTAATGGGAGGAAGGATTAAGGGGAAAGGAAACTGTAAGGGAAAATGTGTAGGTAGGAAGGTTTATGCAAGGGGGAAACATGTAAAGGGGGAAGAAAGCTGTAAGGGAGCATGTGTAAGCGGAGGTTAAAATATCCAGGTGAACATGCAAGGGAAGGCTCAGTGGAGTCAATGTGAGCCTCCCAGTGAGTGAACTCCATGTTGGCCTGGCCAGTGGGATGGTGAGTGTGAGAAGGAGCAGAGGGAGCTGGGAAGGTGAGGGTGCAAAGGTACCAATAGAAGCAGCAGCAAAGGGGCTGTTGGGGTCACGGCAAATGCTCACCCCGGGAAGGAGGAGATCTGGGAGGTCAATAGGGGAGGGGTTTGCTATATTCACAAAGGTAGGGAACCTGCACATTCACCTGTACATTACTAAAGAAGAAGGGTTTGGGCCGGAGGGTAATAGTGGGGATATGAGGGCAGCACGGTGGTCTCGTGGTTAGCACAGCTGCCTCACGGCGCTGAGGCCCCAGATTCAATCGCGGCTCTGGGTCACTGTCCGTGTGGAGTTTGCACATTTTCCCCGTGTCTGCGTGGGTTTCGCCCCCACAACCCAAAATGTGCAGAGTAGATGAATTGGCCACACTAAATTGCCCCTTAATTGGAAAAAATAATTGGATAATCTAAATTTAAAAAAATATATATATGTTAAAAAAAATAGTGGGGATATGGAATTTAATGCCAGGTCGGGAGATTCCACTTGGCAAAGATGACTGGGCAGGGGAAAGGATGTCACCAAAAATTATCATTTTGCAAATTGAAAGTGAGCAGAGCCTCATTTTGGCCGGGCACAGATGCTTCTTGGGAGCGCAATCAGTGGGTGGGTGGAGGCACTGGTCAGCTCAGATGGACTACTTAAAGAGAACCCCAGCAGACAGCATTGAAAATGCTCGGGACAGTGAGATGAGTGTGCCCGACGAAGGTGTCGCGTTCAAAGGTGTTGATCCTCCACGAGTTGGAAGGCAGAAATGAGAGGCCCGTCATCTGACTCAGACCTGACAGTTGCCTCTTCCCCAGAAGTCTGCCGAATGCCAGGGGGCTCGGCTACCTGTATCTCCTCCTGCTGTGGACCTGTGTCTGTGCAGTGACTGCTGGATAGTGAACCTGAGCCTGCTATTTTTTTGTCTGTCCATGGGATGTGGGCGTTGTTGGCTGAGCCGGCATTTGTTGCCCATCCCTTAGCGCACTTAAGAGTCAACACATTGCTGTGGATCTGGAGTCACATGCAGGCCAGACCAGGTAAGGACGACAGATTTTCTTCCCTAAACAACATTAGTGAACCAGGTGGGCCTTTACGACAATCGACAATGGTTTCATGATCACCATTTAGACTTTTAATTCCAGGTTTTTTTATTGAATGCAAATTTCACCATCTACCAAGGCGGGAGCATGGATTACGGTCCAGAGATAATAACACAATGCCACTGCCTCCCCTAGGTCCCACTGAGGTGTCCATCTCTGTGCTGGTGGAGGGTGGGTGTGGGTAAGGCATTGTGATGGGTCTCCCAGGCTGCTTACTTCAAGCTCCTGAAGAGAGGAGGCGTCCTTTTGGCTGGAGGACTGACCGGCAGAGAGTGTTGGTCACTTGGCACAGTTCCTCATGAACCAAAGTATAGATAATTAGTGAATGCCAACAGAGTCAGAAACAATTGCCTTGAGACAGGAATGATCTGGTGCAGACTCCTCATGTGAGTGTTCACTGCCAACCTCACCATTGCCATGGGCTTGCTCCATGTTCTCACCAGCCAGCGCGATGGCACTTTCCTCAAAGTGTCTGAGGGGCCTCATGTCGGCCACTCCCCCCCTGGTGTGGGACTCATATTGTGAGCCAACTTCTCCAGCATGCAAACAGATGGAGAGAGTGTGAGCAGGACACATGACATGGCAGATAATAAGCATGTGTGGAATATTTGTGTGCTGAACGGAGCCATGGAGAGAATGAGGATGCACGTTCCGAGGATATGAGCCTGTTGGAAATGTGAGGGTATGTGTGAGTTATTGGTGTTGTCCCCTGAGCTGTGAGATCCCTGTGGATGTGCAATGGGTATATGAGGTGGCTGACTTACCCTGACACAATGGATGAGGTAATTCTATTCCTGCACTGGCTAGCTGACATTCTCTGTGCTCCACTGGCACTGCCCACCACTGCCACTGCCTCTCATGGATCTCGTGCAGGCACTGCGGGGTCAAGGACATTGTGGCGGGCCTCAACGATGTCCAAAAGAGCTCCCGTAATGTGTCATTACTTATGGGGGCTGCTCTGTTCCTGGCTTTTGGGACCATCTGTCACCTGGAGCAGTCCTGGTCTCTATGTGAAGTAGGCTGTGCTGTACTGCACTTTAAATATGGCTCCTGGAGCGAGGAAGTGCTGAGGTCACAGTGTGGCGGACAACGCCAAGCACAACCACTAGCAATCCTGCGTGTTTCCCGTGCAGCCATTATTAATGACGCGGGATGCACCAGGAAGCGGACAAAATGGTGCAAAAACACGCCGTAGCGGTCAGCGGGAATAACATAGGTCAGAATGCTCCGGTCATTTCGATTGATTTTTCCCACTGGCAGCGTATCCCCACCAGTGGATTTTGCGGGTGGCATGAGGTCGTTACAATGGGAAACCCCATTGCAAAGTGGCGGGAATATAGAATCCCACTGCCAGTTAGCGATGCGCCGCCGAGAAACATGGCTGGGGGCAGGAGAATCTCGCCAATAGTTTTTCACGCCTGCTGCCACACTTAGTGCAATTCAGGAAAAATTCTGCATGAAGGGTTTGGAATACAAAATGAAGAAAGTGATTTTATCTGGAATAATGCATTAGGATTAGATACTGACGCCCAGAAAAATATATTGACTCTTTAAGGGATGCAGAATTTAGCATGGCCAATCCACCTAACCCGCACATCTTTGGACTGTGGGAGGAAACCGGAGCACCCGGAGGAAACCCACGCACACAGTGGGAGGACGTGCAGACTCCACACAGACAGTGACCCAGCCGGGAATCGAACCTGGGACCCTGGAGCTGTGAAGCATTTATGCTAACCACCATGCTACCCTGCTGCCCCATGCTACCCTGCTGCCCCTTCAACTTGATCCCCTCAATTTAAAGCTATATCCCCTTGTGCTAGCTGCTTCCACATCCTTCCTATAATGTGGCGACCAGAACTGCATGCAATAATCCAAATGCGGCTGCACCAGAGTTTTGTACAGCACAATTCAGGTGCTTTGTTTTGAATAATTGGATCATTAACTGGAGCCCTCCTTTGATGCTGGTGCTCTACCCACATGTAGATATAGATAGATAGAACAGTACAGCACAGAACAGGCCCTTCGGCCCTCGATGTTGTCCCGAGCAATGATCACCCTACTCAAACCCACGTATCCACCCTATACCCGTAACCCAACAACCCCCTCCCTTAACCTTACTTTTTAGGACACAACGGGCAATTTAGCATAGCCAATCCACCTAACCCGCACATCTTTGGACTGTGGGAGGAAACCGGAGCACCCGGAGGAAACCCACGCACACAGGGGGAGGACGTGCAGACTCCACACAGACAGTGACCCAGCCGGGAATCGAACCTGGGACCCTGGAGCTGTGAAGCATTTATGCTAACCACCATGCTACCCTGCTGCCCCATGCTACCCTGCTGCCCCTTCAACTTGATCCCTTCAAGGTCGCAGCTATTGCCAGATGTAAGGTATTAAGGGATAGCGAGTGAAAGTGAATATTGAGGTACAGATTAGCCAAGATTCAGTTTATTTTAATGGAAGAGCAGGATAGAGAAGCTGAATGGCCTACTCATGCTCATGGTCCCTCAGATTTTAGTGCAATTCTGATTTAAAGCAATCTAATGGCGGGAATCTTTCAGCCATTCACACTGATGGGATCTTCCAGTCCCTCCAGTGATGAGGGGCGCATTCAACGGGACGCCCCGTTGACAACAGCGGGACCAGAAGATCCCGTCGCCGGCCATTGGCGGGTTGCCTCCGTCGCTGCGAAACATGAGGCGGGTTAGACGGAAAATCCTATCCAATGTCTCAGACGTAATTTGCCTCTGTCCGATTCACAACTGAAAATGACCTCCCCCACTGTGAATCACAAAGAGGTTACTAATTACTTCAAACTTAGAAAGACAGAGGCCCTAGCCAAAGTGCAGATAGAGCAGGAGGACTTAGAACTTGATTTCTTCAAGGTCGCAGCTATTGCCAGATGTAAGCCGGGATGTTCCAGCCCTCCATGGTGGGAGCTACTGCGGGAATTAGGCGAGCCCACCCAAAGGTCCATTGACCTTTGGCAAGACTGGATGATCCTGAGAGCGACCAGGCCCAGAAAATCTCACCCATAGCGTTGATATGGGCTATTGGTGCAAACTACACTCAGTTCACATTGCTTTGAGAAACTGCAACTCTGCACGTTCCATTTATATTTCTTTATAATTATGTAATTCTTACACGAGTACTAAAATGCACCATTTGGGATAACATAATTGGAGCTCTTAGCACGAACCAAAGGATTACATAATTTGAAAGGGGGATATACTCAACCACACAGACCAATAAAACTGGAGACAGCACGAATGTAAAAACTGTGAGTCACGTTTAACTTTTATTTTGTAAACCCAGAGTTTTGAGTGATCTATCATGTGAAAGTGCATTATCGACTGTGATAAATACCATGGCCTGATTTATCCACAAGTTTTTGAAGGTATGTTGATGTCTGGCATTGTATTGGGCACTTGTCTGACAGTTGTTCTTAACTGTTATATATCTTTCAGGTTGATGTTTTCTCCTTTGGAATAGTATTGTGTGAAATACTTGGCAGAGTCACTGCTGATCCTGAATTTCTTCCCCGAACACAGGTACCTATAACTTGACTGATGAACAGTCCACACCTGAACACCAGAATAGCAGTAAAATAGTACTTTTAAGTCGATGATGGAGTCATTTTTGGTGGGAATGGATGGACTTTGATCCTAAACTTGAGTTTTGTATCATTGGAACTGTTGAATGGTTGAACTTTTTTGTTTAACATGGTGGAAGCCCGAATGTGATCATCCCCTTGAGTGAATTGTGGAGGTCGGCAGGAAAAGATTTAAAAGATTCTCCATCCGTTCATGGCAATGGGATTCTCCGGTCCCTTTGTAGTGAATGGGAGATTTGGCTGAGCATCACGTTCGCCGTCCTCGCTGGCAACGGTAACAGGGCAGACTCGCATCGGAGAATCCTGGCTTTAATTTTTTTTCATTTCCACATTGAACGAAGTAGGTGGGAATGAAATTGAATGTTTAAATATCATAATATAAACCAGGTGTGCAGGTTAGTTATGGTTATGGGGATAAGGCGGTGGGATGGGGTAGGGTGCTCTTTCAGAGTGCCCACGTAGTATAGATGGGCTGAGCGGCCTCCTTCTGCACTGTAGGGATTCTGTGGAAACCAAGTCTAATTTCTGCTGAACAACCTCTCTAGCCCTGCACAGTAACCAACTAAGCATCTACTTGTCAAAATGCTGACTGATGCCAAAGAAGCAATTTTAAACTATTGCCTAGTAAAAATACCTGCCTCACCGGCAGCGGGATTCTCCATTCCCGCCACCTACCAATGGAGTTTCCCATTGTGAACACCCCACGCCGCCGGGAAACCCGTGGGCATATAAGTGCTGCTGGCGCTACAGAAAATCCCACCGGCTGAGAATCCTGATGTAGTTTAACTTGGCAGATAGAAAAGCTGAACATTATTCTTAAATAGATTTTCTTAAAACATTTTCTAGGATTATGGACTCAATGCTGAAGCATTCAAGGAAATGGTAAATGGCTGTCCAAAACGTGTCCTGGAGTTAACTGTTAACTGCTGTAAGGTATGGAGTATTTATGGCTTAACGTTGCATCCCCACCCCAAAGGCATTTTTCTTTTAGCAAGCAGAGGCGACCTGCCATTGGCCAGCAATGGGATTCTCCAATCCCACCATGTCGAAGGGGCGTTGCATGCCCCACACCCTCCACTCCCGGGAACACGAGGGCGCGATTGCGGGGTTGCCATCAGCGGGACCAGAAGATCCTGCTGATGGGAAGGGCTGGAAAATTTCCACCTCATGACCATATGTGGGCACAATCAATAAACTGTTTGTAGGGTAGTGGGTTAATGGATATTTTAATGAGGCCATGCTGATACTGAAGGGTGACTTCAGAGGTCAGATGACAGAGAGGCTGCAAAGAGTGCTGGGCACAGAATAGTCTGTGTCCTGAACACCATGGGAGGGATTCTCCGTTCGCCGACGCCGAAATGCGTTCGGCCGGAGAATCCCCATTCTCGACCAAATCGGGGGCGACGACACTTCTGTGATGCTCCGCCTCCGAGTAAGCTGCGCGGTATACCGACGGCCTCAGGACATTGCCTGTGGGTGAGGGGGGGTGGGGTTGGTGTGGGGCACGCGAGCCGGTCAAAGAGGGGGCACTATTTTCCAGGCCTGGTCCGCGAGTGGCCGGCGCCATGCTGCACAGCGTGGCCGCTGCAGGCCGCCGCCGTGCGCATGCGCGCCCACGGACCCGGCAATTCTCCGGGCCGTATCGACAGCTAGAGCCAGGTGCCTTACACTGCTCGGCTGCTAGCCCCAGAAAAACGGGGAGTTGGTGGCTGTTTTATGTCACATTTTCTGTCGTAAAATGCCACCGTTCCCACGCCAGCCTGGGGACATAGCCTCAAAATCGGAGAATCCAGCCCCATTTGCTTACACTGATCTCTTTGAAAATAGTTCTTAATGAGTTGTTAGAAGCTAAAGAATATCACCAAATCTGTTACAGGAGAAGCAAAGCGACATTAAGGTGCAGTCAGACAAGAAGACACGATTACAGTAAAACCTCACTAAATCTCGGAAAAAGCCCAAAGCACTGGAGGCGATTCCCCGCCCAGAAGAATAGTGGGAGAGCCCCTAAACGGGGTTCACGACGGGCCCCTAACGGAGCGCAGTGCTCTTGGCCCACAGAACCAGATGTAATGTGCTTCATGCTCAGACTGTTAGAAGACGGAATCTCCCGGCTCCCGGAATTATCCTCCTTTGCCGGCATGGCTGAGGCTGGCGGGAATCGCTATTGGTCTCCATCACCAGGCACTGTCCCTCGCAGGGCCTGAAAGGGGAGCGGCCATGAAAGGGGAGCGGCCATGAAGGGGGCACTTAGCAACCCCTTCGTGGGTTGTTGCTCATCTGGGGGAGCGGCCACTGGTGCCAGTGATTTGATGCCAGCTAACAGGAGATGGGACTTGAAGGGAAGATCCCGATGTCCCGATGCCAACAACCTGGAGTGGAGGAGGTGCTGCACTCTCAGGTTGAGATCGGGACAAGGACACCCAACCTTTATGAAGCAGGGTTTGCCGGCTTCTTCGGGTCCCACGCATCACTTTACTGGTGGGTTTCATCCCGACTCCAAAACGATTCACTAAACCTGGGAAAATTTCGATGGGAACCGCGACAGAATGGCCAACGTGGTTTGCACTGTTTGTCTCACCCAAGGTGACACTTGAGTCATTTCTTGGGAGATTTCTGTCCACCGCTCTTTCTCAATTGAATGTTCTTCCAGGGAGAAATTATAGTTTTGATGCACAAAATAATATCCTTGGCAAGTTAACTGATATCCGAAACAGAAAGATAGATAAATGTTTCAGGTGAGACATTCTTTCAGAATTGAACAGAGACCCACCATCAGTGACACCCCCAACAGAGACCCCCCCCAAACAGACCCCCTCCAAACCCCTAACAGAGATCCCTCCAAACCCCCAACAGAGACCCCTCCAAACCCCCAACAGAGACCCCCAAAAGAGATGCCCCCCAACAGACCCCCTCCAAACCCCCAACAGAGACACCTCCGACAAACCACCTCCTAACCCCTAACAGAGACCCCCCCAACAGACCCCGTCCAAGCCCCCAACAGAGACCCCCCAACAGACCCTCTCCAAACCCCTAACAGAGACCACCCCAACAGAGACCCCCCCACAGACCCCGTCCAAGACCCCAACAGAGACCCCCAACAGACCCCGTCCAAGCCCCCAACAGAGACCCCCCAACAGACCCTCTCCAAACCCCTAACAGAGACCACCCCAACAGAGACCCCCCACAGACTTCTCCAAATCTCCAACAGAGACCCCCAAAAGAGACGCACCCAACAGACCCGCTCCAAACCCCTAATAGAGATGCCCCCAACAGACCCCGTCCAAGCCCCCAACAGAGACCCCCCAACAGATCCCCTCCAAACCTCCAACAGACCCCCTCCAAACCCCCAACAGAGACCCCCCCAACAGACCCTCTCCAAACCCCCAACAGAGACACCCCCAACAGACACCCCCAACAGAGAGCCCAACAGAGACTCCCCAACAGAGACCCCATCCAACAGACACCCCCCCAACAGACCCTTTCCAAACCCCCAACAGAGACACCCCCAACAGAGACACCCCCAACAGACACCCCCAACAGAGAGCCCAACAGAGACTCCCCAACAGAGACCCCATCCAACAGACACCCCCCCCAACAGACCCTCTCCAAACCCCCAACAGAGACACCCCCAACAGAGACACCCCCAACAGAGACACCCCCAACAGAGAGCCCAACAGAGACTCCCCAACAGAGACCCCATCCAACAGACACCCCCTCCAACAGACCCCCTTCAAACCCCCAACAGAGACCCCCGATCAGACCCCCATCAAACACACTCCCAACAGAGACCCCCCCAACAGAGACCCGCAACAGACCCCACCCATTAGAGACCCAAACATCAGACCCCCATCAGAGACACTCCCAACAGAGACACCCCCACGGGACTCTGGCCCCTCCATCTTCTATCAGTTAGCCAATCCTCTAGCCATGCTGTTACATTACGCTCAACACCATAGGCTCTTATCTTATTAAATAGCTTTATGTGCAGTACCTTATCAACCGCTACCTTAAGCTTGCTACTCATTCCTATACTAAGCAATTCTATATGTTCAGAGAATGCATTGTTTGCCTGCAATTGTTACTCTAGCTACAATTTCTTTGTGGCAGTAAGCATCGCCTGAGAACAGGCTTCCCAGGTACATAAATAGATTGGAAGACAAAGCAAACCATATGTCAGCTGTAATCAATTTTGGTTTTAAACATAAGAGGGCGGGATTCTCTCGCCCCAGGGCCGGGCGGGAGAATCACCGGGGCCGGCGTGAATCGCCGCCATGACACCGGTCTGCCGATTCTCTGGAGAAACGGCGCCATTGGCATCGGCGCGGCGCCAGTGGGGGACAGCTCTATGGCCCCCCCCCCCCCCCGGCAATTCCCGGCCTGGGATGGGCCGAGTGGCCACGCAAAAAAACCCGAGTCCTGCCGGCGCCATTCACACCTGCTCTTACCTGGCGGGACCTGGACGTGATGCATTCAGAGGCGGCCTGGTGGGGGGAGAGGGGGATCCGACCCCAGGGGGGCCTCCGCTGCGGCCTGGCCCGCGTTCAGGGCCTACCAATCGGCGGGCTGGCCTCTCGGGCTGGGGGCCTCTTTTGTTCCGCGCTGGCCCCTGTAACCCTATGTCATGTTGCGCGCGGCCGGTGCGGAGAAGGGAGCCACTGCGCATGCGCGCATTGACATCGGTCCCACTGCACATGCGCAGACCTGTGGCACTCATCTGACACCAGGGATCAGGCAGCTGGAGCGGCATGGGTCGCTCCAGTGCCGTGCTGGCCACCTGTTGGGGTCAGAATATGTGCTCCTGAGGGCATGTTGACGCTGTCGAGAAACGCAATGGTATTTACGACTGCATCAATACTTAGCCTCAGGATCAGAGAATCAATTAGAGATTTAGACCTCCTTTGTTGGTTAGGAACACACCTTTGACTAGGTACCCTGTGTTAACAATGCTGGAGAACATCAGAGTTGACTGGAGAGATAAAAGAATGAGTGTAGCTCTATACGCGGACTGACTGCTAGAATTAGGACAGTAGTGGAGCTGAACCTGGTGGAATATGAGTGCAGGGTGAGAAAAAGGTTGTTCATGATGACCAATGATGTTTGACATCAATGAAGAAGTTATGATCAAAAGAAGCCCTGGAAGGTGTCAAAGTAGGAAGTCAATTGGTGAACTTAAGTGAGATTCAGAAATGAATAGTCCCCAGTGATCAGCACAGCAGAAGCTGTACAGATACTACTGGATATAACGAATTAAATGGTGAAAGCGTATGGCATGAAAATTAATTAATGTAAAGAGGACAAAAGGCATGAAGATTGGCAGGACTACTAGTGGAAAAGCAGAGGTCAAGCTAAATGGTCAACTGCTGGAACTGTTTTGGCAATGACAAAATGGCTGGTTAACAAATGGATCAAGATCACAGCATGTGTTTTATAAGTGAAAGATTATTTTGTCCCTTTGATATTCCCAATTGTACTATTTTTATTTACACGTGATATGGAGTCTGAACTTTACTATCAACACCCAGAGTAAGTTATCTATCTTTGATATGTTGAAGCTTCACTACGTGGGAAATAAGTAATTCTAAATGACAGAATTTTTTTTAAATGCAAGAACATTCATGCAAGGCAGCCATAATTTGATGTTATTAAACTGCCTGTACAGCCGCATTTTAGCTCTACACCATGCCAGTACTTTTTCTTTAAAATTGTAAATCATTTCAGATGCCCCCAAACAGGAAATATGTCATCTGCTTTTCCCCCACAGATCGATGCCTTTAAAAGGCCATCCTTCACTGAATTACTGGACCAACTTGAGGAGGTAGCTGAAAGCTTGGAGCCAAATAAGGACAATCAGATCGCTGTGTGAATTTATCAGTGTTTGATTCTGCCACAAAACCTGACGTGGGTGACAGCAATTACTGTTATCGTCATGTAGCCTATTGAGAGAGAGAGAAAAGAGGGAAAAAGGATCTGTGACCTGTGGGAGCTGAGCGTGTGTTCGAAAAAGCTGATTCACTCAAGGGAGCGAAAGGACCCAGTCAACCATCTAACTACGTCAATTTGTTAATCATGGGGAGGAGCGCAATTTGGACTTTGAGTTATGCAGTCAAATGGGCAATATGGATTTAGCCACCTGTTATCTCTTTCGATCTTTTTGTCCATTGATGGAAATTTAATTTGGGAACGATGTCTGGGTGGCTGATTTGATATCGCTTTATTTTGCATTGTTACCCAAAGTTCAAATTATCCCACCTTCAATAAACAGAGCAGGTATTAATGCGAGGCATTTGTTGAAAAACTGCCATTACAAATCTGTATTCTGGGTTGTCAGGCAGAAAAGTGTTTTTATTTAATCCATCATACTTGATGGACTGTTATGTACGTCCTGAAAACCCCTTTCGTAGGACAAGCAACTTCTGTGAAGCTAAAGCTATCGATGCAACACGAATCAGTTCACTGCCTAACTGTTTCATGAGTGAACTTTCTCTGCAGTGTTTCTCAGTCTGTGTTTTGAGCGCATTATGCTAAACAGATTTTGTGTAAGTTGCTGATGCTGAATACCATAAAGCATGCATCAGAGAAAGAAGCAAGATTGCACATTACACGTTGTAGGAGCAATGTTTCCTGAATTTACATTTGTGTCCCAAAGAAATTCACCTCCACGGGTTGACAGTAATGTTTTGTGAACTGATCTTGGCTCCACCCAACTGCCACCCTCAGACATCGAGGTCAGTTTTTGTCCACAGAAGTGCCTCACCCACAGACAGTCATTGTACAGGAGAAAGATATTGAGGGAATAGGTCTGCATTCTAAAGAGATACATCCGTCAGTTGACTGGAAATTCAGACCAAGGCTCAGTAAAGCCAATTCTAGTGGATTGGCCCCAGAATAGCCAAATCCTTGTGGATTCGACTTTGAAACCTAATGTTTTATTTATCCTTCAGTGACACTCGTCTGCCTTAACAAAGAATGCCTCGTATTTACTGTATTGTGTGCGCTGAAGAAGGCAGCATGGTGTCCCTATGAAACTTCAAAAGCAAACAGAAGCAGACAACATTCCTGAGCCAAGAATTGCTAAATCTTTTTAAAAAAAAGACAGGTTCATTGTGATTCAACCTATCGTGAATTTAATGAAAGAAATGCTCCCCGGTGTATCAAGCTGACATCCTCCTTTATTGGGTAACACTCCAGCAAGGATAGTAGCAATTAATTATCCTCTGATAAATGTGTTTTTCAAACTAATTATGTGAAAAGATTGTGTTTTAACTCAGCAATACTTGTGGTACTCACTTTATCAAGTACTGTAAGTACTATTCTGACTGAAAAATAATTAAAAGTAATTCGTATCTGCACCAGTGATGAATTAATTACACATTATCCGAAAAAGAAACACTGGTTATTCAGAGTTCTATTGGGGAGTTGGATGTAGGAGTTCCCTTGATGGTTCAGTTATTAAGAACTTGAAATTATAGTGGGCCTTTCACAAACTTCAGGATGTCTCAACGCGCTTTACAGCCAATTAAGCATTTTTGAAATCTGGTCACCGTTATAATGTAGGAAACACAGTGGCCAGTTTTCACACAGCGTCAAAACTAATCCCACAGGGATAATGGTTTGAATTTTCAACTGTTAATGGGAGCAACTTCGGGTGCATGCAGATACACGAAAGAGGCCACTGGTTCCTGAGCGACATGCCTATACTTTCAAAGGAAGCCTGGGATGGTAGAGCTCACAATGTTCACACCTCCTATTGTTAGTTTGTTAAGCTTCTGGGAAAGCCTGTTAAGGGTATGGAGAGCAACAGATAGCAATTTTCAAATGGCCAGCATGGCGAACACGGGAGGGCTGGAATATGTTTAGGTATACCTGCCAGGAACACAGTGGGGAGCCATTAGCGCTCATGTGAAAAGGTTACACAAAAGGGGGAGAGTGAAACTAATAGAGTGACACTGAGTTACCATCGCTGGACCCAAGAGGCTTGATTTTGCGAGGAGAGTGTGTTTAGATTCTGGAGAGGAACATGAGCCTGCTGGCATCTGTGACCAACTCTAACCTCAGAAAATATTCCTGGTGTCAGACCTCAGA
Source organism: Scyliorhinus canicula (assembly GCF_902713615.1). Classification (NCBI taxonomy): domain Eukaryota; kingdom Metazoa; phylum Chordata; class Chondrichthyes; order Carcharhiniformes; family Scyliorhinidae; genus Scyliorhinus; species Scyliorhinus canicula. Next base: position 35,001,205 of record NC_052166.1, on the reverse strand, counting down.
ATGGAAAGTTGCCCCAGTGGCTGTTAGTTTTAGGACAAATATTGGCCACGGTACCAATTAAATGGCACTGCAAACTGAAATCTGTGTTGATATAATGGAGAAACAAGGCTGTAGGCTTGGTTGTTGATCATGGCTATATTAGCTAATCTCATTCAGGATAATGGTACAAATGGCTTTAACAACTATCACCTCATGTTTGGGGGGAAAAGAGCAGCCAGCCCCCCCACCCCTGCTTGTAGATCATGGCCAGAAAGGACGAGGCTCAGTTATGATGCCGTTCATTGTGAAAATAGCCTGCAAACAGTTACCTCTGATTACATTTTTAAAAAAATATTTATGGGATGTGATTGTCGCTGGTTAGACCAGCATTTATTGCCCATTCCTAGTTACCCTTCAGAAGGTAGTGGTGAGTTGGCTTCTTGAACTGCTGCAGTCTCTGGGGTGTAGGTATATCCAGAGTGCTATTTGGGGAGGGAGTTCCAGGATTTTGACCCAACGACAGTGAAGGAACGCTGATATATTTCCAAGTCGGGGTGGTGAGTGACTTGGAGGAAAACCTCCAGGTGGTGAGGTTCCCAGTTATCTATTGCCCTTGTCTTTCTAGATGGTAGTGGTCGCAGGTTTGGTAGATGCCGCCTAAGGAACCTTGCCGAGTTCCTGCAGTACATCTTGTAGGTTGTGCTTACGGCTGCCACTATTTGTCGGTGCTGGAGAGATTGGATGCTTGTGGTAGGGGTAGCAAACACCCAGTTAAACACCCAGTTGTGGTACTGAGGGTATGTGTGCAACTGTACCTGGCATAAGTCAGCATTTTCAAGAGAAAAGATAGGACTGAACACAATGGTAACATTTTTATATTACTGACAGCAGAGCGAAAATACCCTAAAGATAAGACCTGAGTTTAAAGACCAAACATACTCCCTTGGCTTTCTTAAACTCCAATTTGGGATATTTAAACCACATTACCAGATAGCTCAGTAAAGTGGTGAAATCATTGCACAGTGTATGAATAGATTTTGAATGCCGAGTGCCACTTTTGATGTCTCCAAATCTGTGGAATACAACCATCATCATCTCAGTTGGTTTAAAACTCTGCCATTGCTGGTTCAGAAAGGTGCAGCTATTGTATTAACGGATGAAATGATATAAACATTATTATGGTGGACCATGTTCAAGTCCAACCTTTGGAGGTAGAGAATAGTTACTGTACAGTTCCTTACCTGACATGAAGGTGATTTTACACTTTCATTACTGAATTATTTCCCTTCTGCTATCTGCCATAGAACAAATACAAATTAAGTGTTTTAAAGGTTTCTTATGCTAACTATAAAATAGATAAGTAGCATTTAATATTGTATGATTATAATGTAGATTTGCAGTATTTGTAGTGTGGTTTATGGAAACTGGAGAGAAATGCAGCATATCTCTTAATTTATAGTATTTTTTGTATAAATTGGTTCATTTATGTTTATGCTGTGTTGCTTGGAGCTTCTCTGATTTAAGTGGCTGTATCAAGTGCAATTAAACAATTTTTCTTTGCGACAGGAGCACTTGACCAGCAACCTTAAGGTGAAGTCCTCCAATGTGCACGTTTGAGCTTTTCTTAAGTTATGGACTTTCAAAAAAAGCAACTGCTCAGTTGTGTAAAATATTGGAGATACATTGGCCGGGATTCTCCATTGTGTGTCGCTGCCAGCGAGGACAAAGGATTCAATGCTCAGCCAAATCTCCCATTCGTCGCAATGGGAGCGGAGAATCCCGTTGCCGTGGACGGATGGAGAATCCCGCCCAGACTATCACTATGTTGTGCCAGGCAGGGCTTGTCCGCCCACTAATGTTCTAAAGTAATTTCTTCATTTGGATTGAGCGATCTGAGCAACTAATTGAGTCGGACGTGCGCTGCTTTCCCCCCAGGAATTTAGGGAAGGTCAGAACACCTTTCAACAACGAGCTGCCGTTATTTCCCCAATGCGACTGACTCAACAGCAACCAAGTTTAGGGAAAAAGTTTCATGCCAGTTGCCTTGATGGGGAATTTAATACCAATGGGGACCATTTTATTTTTACAAAAAATACCTTTAATGGGTATTGAAAGTGTAAAATCAAGTTTAAAATATTTAGGGAGCTATTTTTCACATGAAGTCATTAAGGGTCGTAAGACCTATCAGAAACTGATTTTAAAATTTGGCCCTGAAACTGGTTAGAACAAGTAAGAAACAGCATTGCAGTGGTTTCTGCGCTGTGTAGAATTGCATTGCAATAACTTGTCTCACTTGTTCATAATGTACACCAAGAAATCAGTCTGTGGTTTTACGGTCCTTGTTCACAGAGTATACCCTCGCCTGTTTCTGTTAAGTCTTGTTTATAGCTGTATATATTAGGTACTGTACAATTGTGGACTGATGAAATGTATATATTCATATCTATCTATGTAGATGTGCTTACAGAAAAAAGCAAGTGGGTTGGTCAGTGCCTGCAGGTTCTAGATGGTGCTAAATGTTTTAAAACCATTGAGCTGAACTGAACGTACTCAAGAAGCTGCTTTTTGACTTGCCTTTGCCTTTTGCGATTGAAAACATGAGCTAGCTGCTACTTATTACTAAAATCATTTAATAATGCATATTTTGTTAAAATTGACTATTTTATCATCTCAATTATCTTTTAAAAATTCAATTATCTACATTATAGTCAAGGATGGCAAGGGGTTCTTCACCCATTGATACGTATAATAGTTTTAAAACAATAAAAGTTCAATGAAAGAAATTTGGATTTTGGATTTATTTTCTTCTTGATTGAAGAGATGAATGTGAGATGTATTTAGGACAACCATGATTTATATTAAAAATAACTTTGCAATTGCCACCATTACAAATTTCAAGTCTGCTGATAATCTCCTGCAGCAGTGGTGATGCAGGAAGTGATCAGTGCTGCCCACATTCTAACCAGCAACCTCTGCGTTTATGAAAGCGCCTTTAATATAGTGAAATATTCAAAGGCCCTTCACAAGATTGTGACAGCCAAATATTGGTACTCAAAGAAGGCAGTACGAAGGCAGGTGACTACGTGCTTGGTCAAAAGTTAAAGCTTCAAGCAGTCTTAAAGGAATAGAGAGAGGTAAAGAGGTTTAAGGAAGATAACAGAGCTTAAGGACTTTGATGGCTGACATGATTGTGTGGTCTGGGGGGAGGAACGGTATCAGCAGCATTGAATGCCCGCCCCTGGGAGACGACCAGACGTAACGGCGGGGGGTGAGTGTTGTCTCCCAGGCCATCGGAGGCACCAGGGTGGTCAGGTTCTGGGTAGGGTGGTATCCTGGCACTTCTGTCACCTGGGCTCTGCCAGTCTGGCACCTTGGCACTGCCATCCGGGAACCCTGACATTGCACTGCCAGACTGGCGGTGCACAGGTGGCAGGTTGTCCGGGGAAGCCCTGCCCTTAGGAGATGGGGTGAGGGGGCTCAAGGACCCCAAACAAGTAAGTTAGGGCATTGGAGGAGTCCGGATGCGGCAATGGAGGGGTTGAGAGATTAGGACGGCAAAATGGTGCCCTGATCTCCTCCTGCACGTCAGGAGCTCGTCAGTGCAGGAAATGAAGGTCAGGGCAGACTCAGCGAGGCATTCCTCGCCGAGGCCAGAAAAAAACCCCGAGACTTGTTTGGTAGTGGGATAATTCTCGGCGCTGCTTCGCCGAGAAACACCCTGCTAAGCATGTCATAAACGGGACTCTCTTTTTCCTCATTAAATCACTCCCGTTTTCTTTTTCATATGTCCTCATCAACATACCCCTAATTATTTTTTGTACAGCGTGGCCAATTCATTCAAGTGTGCAGATCCTTTACATCTTGTGGACCCAGATGCCATACTTAAAGAGATTAATGTGTGCAGCCGTCTGAGGGAGCTTCTGGGTTGTGCGGCTTAGAGGGAACATTGGTCCTCGCTTGTACATCTCCAATCTTCAGTGCCTGGGCTGATGACACTTCAATGAGATGAGACTAAATATTAATAGTTAAGCTGCTTTATACTTTCAACGGTGAGAATATACAGAGTAACAGCAATAATTAAAATTGTTTCTCCATCTGAATTCCAAACTCCTCCTTGTGACTGAAGAAAAATTGTGCACCAAGTGACCTGTCCTCCTGGTTGAGTGGGCCAAACTCCTTTGCCATTTTAGCTTTGAAATAGACTGAGGCTTTACTGGCACAAGCTCAACAATAAATCCCTTTGTTTTTTTCCCTCTCTTTCCCTCAGCTAACCATCCTAAATCACCTCATAAGTGGGCTTTTTTCTCCCTTTATATTACACTAATCACATGAAGTTGGGGTGGGGTGATGGCGGTTTTAATATTGTTTAAAAATAAATGAGCATTTAAGAACATTTGAGAAATCAGAATCAAGTGAACAACATTCACAAGGTAATTAAAATCATTTTTTAAATGGGTGATCGAGAGAGAATGGGCTGACCAATAGATTTTTGCCTTGTGACCTTGGCCCTTAGGGAGGAAGTGAGCTTTCTGACTATGTTTTTTCTTTTGGGATAATTGTTATGTATTTGTGTAAGTCACCAACATTTGTTACCATAGCAAGAAACTCATCCTCTGGGGTGGGCACATTAAACATTCCGAAGGAATTTGATCCCAATTATCTCTTTTACTGAATTGTTGGAAAGTTTAAATGATACCCATTCTCAGCCGAGAAGTTGAGGGGATGGATACGAGAACCAAACACAGAATGGGTGAGGCTGCAGGAGTGCTCCTGCAAGGTAACGACCCTCCGGGCCCTCGCCGCGGCAGCACTCCCATCCCCCACAACAAAGTACACATTCTGCCCGGTGGTGATAGCCACACTGAAAACATGGAACCAGATAGGCAGCATTCCTGTTTAACCGAGATGGCTCTCATCTGCAGCAACTACAGATTACCGCCAGCCCTGCTTGATGGCAGCTTTAAAAAATGGAGACAGGGCGGGGGGACGCTAGTGGTCAGGGATTTTTACATAGGATACAGATTCGCGAACTTGGACCAACTGATGGAGGACCTGGACATGCCGACAGGACAGGCACCTCCAAATGAAACACCTCCTCAAGGAGATGGCAAGAAACCCCAGGGGCCTGAGAGAGACACTTCTACTACTAATAATAATCTTTATTAGTGTCACAAGTAGGCTTACAGTAACCCTGCAATGAAGTTACTGTTAAAATACTAGAGGAAGTAATCAACATGGACAGTAAGGGGGGGGGGGACTGAGGGAACATGTAAGGATTGTTGCTGGATGGAGCAAGACTCCCATGGACGACGGCAGATGAAAATGGGAGGATGAATTGGGGATGAAAGTGGGCTGGGGACTCTGGAGCGAAGCACTGCCGAGGGCCAACAACAGATCCTCCGCTAGTCTAAGCAACATGCAGTTCAATGTGGTGCACAGAGCTCACCTGACCAGAACCTGAATGAGCAGGTTCTTCCCGGAGGTGGAAGACAAATGTGCACGGTGCCAGGGAGGTCCGGCCATCCACGCCGACATGTGCTGGGCCTGCCCCAGACTCTTCGGGTTCTGGACAGCCTTCTTTGAGGTGATGTCCGAGGGTGTAGGTGTGAGGCTGGAGCCATGACCAAGAGTGGTAACCCTTGCGGTATTGGATCAGCCAGAACTACATATGGAGAAGAAGGCAGTCGCCCTGGCTTTCCCTTCCCTAATCGCACACTGGAGAATCCTGCTCGGCTGGCTATCAGCAGCACCTCCCACAGCTGCAGACTGGCTTGCAGACCTTTCGGAATTTCTCCACCTGGGCAAGATCAAATTCATCATCCGAGGGTTGGACGAGAACTTCCACAAAGCATGGTGGCCATTCATTAGCCTGTTCCAAGACCTGTTTGAGGCCAATAGCGATTAGGACAGGGGGAGGAAGAGGGAGGGAGAAAAACGAAGGAGGACACAGACACAAGAGAAATAGGCAGATGGGGGAGGAGAGAGAAGGGAACCCGAGGGGAACTCAGAACGAACCATGGAGAAAAGGGGAGGAGAGGAGGGGCCTTGCACAGCATCCCCCCCCCCCCCCCCCCCCCGCCGTAACGATAACAACTAAGAACCGCAACAGAAAGAAGCAGGGCAGAAGTGAGCACAAGAGGAAAACTAAGTTACCAATGAAGGAAAGGGAAGGGGGGGGGGGGGGGGGGGGGGTGGCACATGTAAAAACCTCTGTAAATAAGAAACAACTTTATTTGTAAATACCAGATACACTTGAGCTATTACTCTGTAAAACCTGGAACATACCAATAAATACATTTTAAAAAAATTATACCCAATCCAAGTCATCATGTTGGGATGAATTCCAGACCATAATTGGCAGGATCTAGTTAAAACTTATCTCACCAAATACCATGGAATCTAACTGATTGGAAACAAATGTTGGATTGTTTCCGAGAGGCAAATGGTCTTGCCGCCAAAAGGTGGAACCCATTCCTACCCAGGTAGGTAGTGGGACCCTGGATACCATTTTACTGGTGGAGGCCTCGATTTGGCTGCCACCAAGACTACCATCCAATTGAGGATAGCGGCCTGCCTTCCAGAACAATCAGAGCGGCAGCAGATTGGCAGCATCACTGATGGGAGGTAGACATTGCTGAAGTGTCATGGAAAAGAAGATGTCAGCTCTAAGTTGAGACACCCGTGACGGTCAGGTAGGTTCTTGTCTTTTGCCTTGCTTGGCCTGGCAGGCATGCCTGGATGATTGTGGAGGTGGGAGAGGCAGGCACCTTCCAGCTGCATGGTTTAGCAAGCACTATAGCAATAAATGTTGGCAGAATACAGATATTAATCTGCTGACACATTAAAGCAGGAGAAGATGAAACTGCAGCAACGCAACCATGGGGGCCAGTCGCCGTGATGAAAGGTAGGTCCTCTCACTGGGAACCGTCTTCGGAAAGTGCCAGAGTTTACCTTATCACCTATACAGTGTTTAGCATTGTTGCTTCACAGTGCCAGAGTCCCAGGTTCGATTCCCGGCTTGGGCCACTGTCTGTGTGGAGTCTGCACGTTCTCCCCGTGTCTGCATGAGTTTCCTTCAGGTGCCTCCCACAAGTTTTGAAAGACGTGCTGTTTGGTGAATTGGACATTCTGATTTCTCCCTCAGTGTACCCGAACAGACCCCGGAGTGTGGCGATGAGGGGATTTTCACAGTAACTTCATTGCAGTGTTAATGTAAGCCTACTTGTGACACTAATAAAGATTACATGGTGGCCACCATTCCAAATGCCTGTTAAATATCAGCAGGTGTTGTCTGGATGGGGAAGTGCCCTGAATTGGTTTAATTAGGTGCAGGCCTCAAGTCGGAGAGCAGCTACAGCTGGAGCCACTGGTCCTCCTGCCCCAGAGAATATCGAAGGCAGCATTGGGCTCCCCTCTCGAGGCCTCCTGCCACTGTTTTACAAAGTCTCCCACATCCCAGCCCATCTCCGAGGCTGCCTTTTACCAGCTCTCAAGCATTGTACTTGGATCCTGCTCACCTGTCAAAGTGTGAAAATACATTTAAGAGCAACCAAACTCCAGCGAAGACTGTACGCCTGCTTCCCTTATAGTAAAGGAGGTGATATCTGTAAGCCTGCAAGTCTGCAATCACGGGACCTTTGAGCTTCCAGTGAGAGAAAACATTCCCTCCGGATGAAAAGCAATTTGGTAGAGAGAAAGTAAGTGCAATAATTTACAAGCACATACTGTTTTAAAAGAGAGCTGGAAAGGGACCAGCAAAGTCAACCCACGAAATTGCTGTGCTGAAACATCCAAAGGGGCTCTGATATAAATTCCAGGAACAGCCATCTGCTGTATAGGCTGAGCAATTACTTTCAGCTACTTGGAGAGCAGGGTAACTGATTTAGCAGTATTGGAAATAAAAAATTCATATCTTGAAGTGTACCCTAAAGACTTCCTCCTTAATATTGTAAAAAACTGTTGAACTAAAGTTTCCAATGTGCTTGGCAGTGCAAAGTGGTTAACCATTTGCAGGCCATCCAATGGTAGACATTTTAGTTTGCAAACTAACTGAAGATCACTCTGATACACGTGAAGTTTTTGACAGATAAAACAGTCAGAGGCACCTGGAATTAAAAATGCATCAGCAACAACGGCTTCAGCAGATTCCCTCTACTTGTACAGAAGAGCATGGTAGCTTCAAGTGAACAAGATTACCGTTGCAATTTTCAAAATAGCAATATGCCATGCGATACTCAATTAAGATTTGGGATCCTAGAATTCCTACACTGTGGAAGGAGGCCATTCAGTTCATCGAGTCTGCAGCGACCCTCTTGTTACGTTCTGTGTTGTGGCCATGGTAAAGGTGCACTAGTTCTTTGACTAGTAAGATGTTTATTGAGAAAATGAACACGTGGAAAGATAACTAACGAACTATAATACAAATAGTAACAACAAATTGAATTCTCCTGGAGCTTCTTCTAATGCGACTGTCCCCTAGTACAACTTAGTACCAACTGCCCGATGTCACATGGTGGATCTCTATCACCACCAGCTGATTGAAGGTCATATAGATAACTATATACATTAACATTGACCCCCCCCCCCCCCCCCGCCTGTTCCCCCCCTCTATGCTTGAAAGTTCCCCCCTCGCTGTAACATAGGAACAGGAATAGGCCATTCAACCCCTTGAGCCTGTCCCACCATTCAATGCGATTATGGCTGATATGTGACCTAACTGCATATACCTGCCTTTGGCCAATATACCTTAATAACAGAGACTTCCACCAGAGAACCCCCCCCCCCCCCCCAATCAAAAAGACCCCCACAAGAGACCACCCCCATTACAGAGATCCCAGACTGGAATCTAGAGAGCAGTCCAGACAGCGACAGTGAAAAAAAAAATAATTGCTTTAAATCTCACATCTGCCCTTCGGCTGCTGGTTCAGACAGATAAAGCAGCAGCTGCAAATTCAAAGAAAACTAAAACAACATTAGCTGGATTTAAAACTCCTTAGATCTTTGATCTGGAAGACGTTTCATTCCCATCAATTTGAAATTGGTTTTAACTAGGCTATGATTGACAGCTTCAATATAGCCAGCAGTCTGAATTGTTTAATTTCATTTTCCTTCATGCCTGAAAGAATCTAAAGTACCCAGCTGTGAAACTAACCAGAAATTTTATAAACATATAGCTATGATTGACAGCTCTTGGACCACATCAAAGGCAGTTAAGTGCTCTCACTTCCTCTTTTTCTCACAGAAAGCACTTCATTGCTTAACCAGGGCCAATCTAATTTTTCTGATGACACTGGATTCTCCACCGCATCAGACTCCGTTACCAATAGCGGGTGGCGGAGAATCCAGCCCATTGCATTTTTAAAATCCTGGATGCAACTTTACATTAAGGCAGTCACCTCACACTCTATAACTTAAAGATTTGAGGCCATGCCCATCTCTCAATTGTTGGGAAGTTCTGAGCTAATTTTACACCTGCAGTATCATGGGTGGGGTCTCTGTTGAGCACAGTGTGCATGAATGGGAGACACTTGCCCAACCCGGATCGAAGCTGCCAAGCTTCAACTGGAGGCTTCACCATGTGGTGTGGGCCCCACTGGTTAATTGGCCACTTAAGGGCCTCAGTGGACCCAAGGGTTAAATTAGCATCTGTGGAAGATAAGTGACGAGCGTTCCAAACCTGGAACCCGATTTTCCATGCTCACTTCCCCATCCCCCCCCCCCCCCCCCCCCAGCCCAATCCTGCTTGAGGGGGCATAAAATGCCACCCTCCCTCTCAAGTACTCTCTGTGACCTAAATAAACATGCACATCGTATCTAATGGTGGAAAAAGAGGAAAATCTCTGACAAACACTATTTGATCACAATTGATCACATCTAAAAATTGAGGAACTTCAGGTCTGGTTGTTTAAAGACCTCATTAGAAGGTTGAAAAGTGATGAGTGACCTGAGCCCTGATTTTAAACCGATTGGCAGGTGTTAAGCCTGTCAGGCAGGATAAATCATGGCTCCAGTTTCAATGTGTGCCTGATCCAAATTTCAAAAATATAAATATGCATTAAATGATGACACTCAAAACTGCCATAACATTACAAAAAGCAAAAGAGAATTTGGGTGCCCATGTGTACAGGGTGCAGCATTATCATGAGACCAGGATTTAAACACTGTTCGGGTGAAAGTGTCTCTTCTCCGATGGTTACAAGAGCTTGGGTGAGGGTAATGTGGGAAATTAATTTCCCAGAGGAAACGGCAGCAAACTGCAAAACATCTGATACACATAAACATGAAAATTAGCACTTGGGGGTTCATGAAGGTAGTTTTATAAGGATTGAAGATGATACTGTCCATTGAGGGTACACTTGGGAGGTTGCATTAAACTCACTTTTGAACAACATTGAAAATTACGGCAGAATTCTAAAATTAGCATTACATTCTGAGCTTGGAAGCAAAAGGCCTCTGCAAATAATGTAAAATTAAATGAAAGAAATGTAAAACTATAATTTCAGAATTTCTCTGTTCCTTCACGGCTGATAAACCACAAAATATTCCAACCTTTTAAAGCAGACACTGATTGTTTTCTTATCAAGTTACCAATGGCAACTTGCTCGGTGACCTGTATCTTAAAAGGCTTAATAAATATGAAGGGCAAGATTCAAATTACTGATCCTCGCATCCATTATAACAAACCAGTAAATATTCAGTTTCTTATTACCTTGAACTTCTAGCGGATGATTGATATATAATATTGACCAAATTTCTCTTTACATATCATAGTTGTCTAGCAGTGCATGTGAAAAAGTAAGTCATACTGGTCAGAACTATATTAGTGTTCATTACCGTAAACCTTAGAAATCATATGGCGCAGTGGGTAGCGCCTCTACATCTCAGTCAGGAGCTCTGCATTTGATCCTAAACCCAGGACTTGATGGCCAAGGAAGGTGTGTTCATAACGCAGCAAAATCCTCATGCCAATGGCAGGCGATAAAACTGGGGGAGACTCCTGGTCAACCACGCCTGATGTGGAGTGCCACCCCTCAAGCTAGAAGCTTCTGGCAACAGACTAACGACACTGTTCCAGGAAAAAGCTTGCTGTGGAAACAGATGATGAAAGTTGTCTTGAGGTGCGTGAAGAAACCTCAACAACTGTAGACACTAAAATACGAATGTTACTTTTCTTCAGTACAGGGGATCCTAAATTCTGCGACAAAAAAAAATCAGGCTCCATAATATAGTTAATCCGGCAGGAAAATCCACCAGAAGGCGTGGGAGCCACAGATTAGATTATGGTTAGGTTAGCTGACCCACAGAAGTACAATGGAGGACCGTTCGAGGCTAGGAGGGTTCCTAGCCTGGGGGGGGAGAGGTAGGGGGGGGGAAAGGGGAATACCGGGTTGCTGCTGGCAGGGTCAGGAAGGAGCTGGTGGGGGCCGGGGGGGACAGAGGTGAGGTGTTGTCGCTATGGGGACTGGGTCGGGCAGGGGGTGCTGGCCTGGGGCGGGCAGTCGATGGGATATGGCTAGTCGACGGGGGAGGGGGGCGGAACGCCCTCTGATCCGGTTGGTCACCTGGAATGCGAGAGGATTGAATGGGCCGGTGAAGTGGTCGAGGGTACTTATTCATCTAAGGGGGCTAAAGGCAGATGTGGCAATGCTTCAGGAGACCCACCTGAAGGTGGCGGACCAGGTTCGTCTGAGGATGGGATGGGTGGGCTGGTTTTCCACTCGGGGTTGGATGTGAAGAACTGGGGAGTGGCGATTCTGGTGGGTAAAAATGTGTCGTTTGAGGCATCGGAGGTGGTGGTGGATAAGGGGGGTAGGTATGTTATGGTTAGGGGCAGGCTACAAGGAGAGAAGGTGGTACTTGCTAGTGTGTATGCCCCAAATTGGGACGACGCGGGCTATATGAGGCGTATGTTGGGACGGGTCCCGGATCTAGAGGTGGGAGGTCTGATCATGGGGGGGACTTCAATACGGTGTTGGATCCTTCACTGGATCGGTCCAGCTCTAGGACGGGTAGGAGGCCGGCGGCGGCCAAGGTACTGAGAGAGTTTATGGACCAGATGGGTTGGGTGGATCCATGGAGGTTTGTGAGGCCGAGGGCACGGGAGTACTCTTTTTTCTCCCACGTACATAGGGTCTACTCTTGGATAGACTTCTTCGTGGTGAGTAGGGGACTGATTCCGAGAGTGGAGGAGGCCGAATATTCGGCCATTGCAATCTCCGACCACGCTCCGCATTGGATAGAGTTGGAGATGGGGGAGGTGCGGGACCAGCGCCCGTTGTGGCGGTTGGATGTGGGGTTGTTGGCGGAGGAGGAGGTGTGTAGGAGGGTCCGGGCAAGTATTGAGGGGTACCTCGAGGTGAATGATACGGGGGAGGTTCAGGTGGGGTTGGTCTGGGAAGCCCTGAAAGCAGTGATTCGTGGGGAGCTGATATCCATCCGGGCACACAGGGAGAGGAGCAAGAGGAGTGAGAGGGATAGACTGGTGGGAAGGACGCTGGAGGTAGATAGGAGGTACGCAGAGGCACCAGAGGAGGGACTGTTGGGGGAGAGGCGCAGCCTGCAGGCTAAATTTGATTTGCTGACCACTAGAAAGGCGGAGGCACAGAGGAGGAAGGCACAAGGGGCAGTGTACAAACATGGTGAAAAGGCGAGTAGGATGCTGGCTCATCAGCTCCGCAAGCGGGATGCGGCAAAGGAAATTGCTGGAGTGAGAGACAAGAGTGGGAATGTGGTGCGGAAGGGGGTAGAGGTGAATGAGGTCTTCAAGGACTGTTACGGGGAACTGTACCGGTCGGAGCCAACGGGGGAGAGGAGGGGAATGGAGAGGTTCCTTGACAGGCTTTCTTTCCCGAAGGTGCAGGAGGAGAAGGTGGAGGGGTTGGGTGCGCCGATTAAGCTGGAGGAGCTAGTTAAGGGGATCGGGCAGATGCAGTCAGGGAAGGCACAGGGGCCGGATGGGTTCCCGCTGGAATTTTATAAAAAGTTTGTAGACCTAGTGGGCCCCTTACTGGTCCGGACACTTAATGAAGCGTGGGAAGGGGGGACTTTGCCCCCGACGATGTCGCGGGTGCTGATCTCGTTAATCTTAAAGAGGGACAAGGACCCCCAGCAGTGTGGTTCATACAGGCCCATATCTCTCCTCAACGTAGATGCCAAGGTGCTGGCAAAAATCCTGGCCACCGGGATAGAGGACTGTTTGGAGGTTTGCGGGCCTGGGGGAACTGGAAGATAAATTTGGGGGGGGGGGGGGGGGGGGGGGGGGTGTTCCTAACTATAGTTTCTATATATTTTTTTTGCTACGGTTATGTAACTTAACACTGGGTTAACTTAAGTTGTTGTTAATATGTTGCGTTGTTCATTGAGGAGGGGCGAAGGTTTATGATTGTTGTTATTACTGTTATCGTTGGTATTTTAGTATGGTTTGATGTTGTTGTGTAAATTCAAAGTTTTTGAATAAAAATTATTTTTAAAAAAAAAGATTATGGTTAAGTTCTGTTCAAAATTAAAGACATATTCACAAATGTTTATTTGCTTTTCATTGTGTAATTAAAAAATCCTTACTGTACTTAAAAATGGTAGCTTGCTCCAGCTTTATTGATGCAGCTGAAAATGGGGATCCCACCAAAAATCAACATTTTTAAGGAGGGCGTTCAGTCGTCACCTTGTGAGTAACTCAATATAAAATTGCTAAAAGTTCCTTATAGAAAACTACACTTAATAATTTAATAGTTTCACTTGTCAGTTTTGTAAATTAATTACTTGTCAACATGAAAAAAAATTAAAACCTGCTTACATAGTGTCCGTGACCCTAAGAAAATGGGTACATTTTGAAAAGATAAAGCACTCCATCAGCGGAATCTCACCATTTTGACATGGCCAGCATATCAGTGATTGGATTCAGTGAATTGAATCTTGAAGCAGATGATTGTGCAAATCACAAATGCTGTAGTTTAAAATGTTTGTGCTGGTTCAGCAGTTTTGCTGATATTATCATAAACCTGACCAGAACATGTTTGATTTTAATTCTTCTTCACCTTTAATAGGTCGTTAGTTAATTTAGAATAACAACTTCAGTAATATATTGAAACACTGCTAAATTCGATGTTCTTTTATTAAATACTTCCTCCGTAGGCTATAATACAGTAAGTCCTCACTTAAAGTTACGGCTGTATTCCTGAAAATCACAACTTGAAGTGAAATGACTTTAAACAAAGCGTACATTCTGATAGGAATCAATGTAAAAGCTCCTCAAAGGGTAAAGAAAGTGTGTGAATGGGGCGGCACGGTGGCTCAGTGGTTAGCACTGCGGCCTATGGCCCCGAGGACTCAGGTTTGATCCTGGCCCTGGGTCACGGTCCGTGTGGAGTTTGCACATTCTCCCTGTGTCTGCGTGGGTTTCTCCCTCACAACCCAAAAATGTGCAGGTTAGGTGGTTTGGCCACGCTAAATTACCCCTCAATTGGAAAAGATAATTGGGTACTCTGAATTTATAGAAAAAAAAGGAAGTGTGAAGATATGCTAAATAAAATTTTAAAAGCTGCACTTACGTTCTATAGAACCTCCATTCTCAGAAAATACCCTTAAAACAGTATAATTTGTAAGTTGAAGCATTTTACTTTGTTAAATTTCCACATTGGTAAAATTAAATAACCTTCAAAATAAAATAAATTTAAAAATGTGTACCTCTTGCTTGTCACTGAACCTGCTACATGAATCTCCTGCTCCATGATCCTTCTGGGTTCTATAGACCTTTCCTCTCCCTGACCCTCTGTTCGCTGACTTGCCTCTCACCGTGTCCTGAACCCTTGGTGTGAACAAGGTCTCTGGAGACCTCAAGAGGCAGAAGGAGCAGCTTTGAGTCATTTAAACAATCTTGGATGGTAACAGAACCAGCTTGGCACTTTTGCGTAATAGGAACCCACGCTTTCATAACCCTCAGGATCTAAAATGTGAACAGGTTCAGGAGAGGGAAGCAGTGAGAGGCTAAATCAAGGAGCAGGAGTTTCAATGAGAGGGTGAGTCGGGCACGGGGAGAGACCGCAAGTCAGAGGCCGGGTAATAGGGAGAGGCCACAGGTCACAGGTTGGGCGCGGGAAGAGGTTGAAAGTCAGAGGTCAGGCACAGGAGAGGCTACAGGTCAGACATTGGGCACAGGGAGAGGCTGCAGTCCAAGGTCAGGCACAGGAGATGTCGGCAGGGTGGTGGTTGGGCATGGGGAGAGGCTGAAAGTCAGAGGTCAGGCACAGGAGAGGCTACAGGTCAGACGTTGGGCACGGGGAGAGGCTGCAGTCAGAGGTCAGGCACAGGAGAGGCCACAGATCCGAGGTCAGGCACAGGAGATGCCAGCAGGGTGGAGGTTGGGCACGGGGAGAGGCTGAAAGTCAGAGGTCAGGCACAGGGGGAGACTGCAAGAGGTTGAAAATGGGGGGAGGCCACAAGTTTGATTGTTGGCATGGGAATAGACCACAAATCAGTCGGAGGTCGGACACAGGGAGACGCTGCAAACTGGAGATTGGGCATGAGGAGAGGGTGGTAGTCAGATTGTGGGCATGGGTAGAAGTTGCAGGTCAGAAGCTGCATCCTCAATGAGATTGCAGACCCTATTAACTTATTGACATGAAAATGAAACAAAGGTTAAATGGGGCAATGCTAAATGGGCACTCACTATACTCCAGCTGAGGCCTAAATAGTAATACAGAAAGGTTTTGCATCGTATTTTTGCTTTTATAATCTGGGACTCTATTTAACACAGTGGTTAGCACTGCTGCCTCACAACGCCAGCAACCCGGGTTCAATTCCCACCTTGGGTGACTGTCTATGTGGAGTTTGCCCTTTCTCTCCATGCCTGGGTTGGTTTCCTCCGGGTGTTCCGGTTTCCTCCCACAGTCCAAAGATGTTAGGTCCAAAGGTTTAGGTGGATTGGCCAAGCTAAATTGCACCTTGGTGTCCAAAAGTTTAGATGGGGTTACTGGATTACGGGGATAGTGTCGGGTGCTCTTCCAGAGGGTCGGTGCAGACACAATGGGCTGAATGGCCTCCTTCTGCACTGTGGGGATTCTATGATTTATAAAGCCAAGGATCCCATCTGCCTCTTTAACAACCTGCTGTTACCTGCAGTACGACTCCGAGCATGGGAAAGAAAGCATAATCGTGGCTGATAAACAGATTAGAAAGTTGGATTCCAATGCGTTGTGCTATGTGGTAAGTGCAGGCGATTTGCTGCCAATGCCCATTGTATTCAATCAATGGGCAGATACGGCAGTCTGTTCATTCAATAGGGTGGTGTCACATTGATTTTTCTGCTTGCTCAATGCAATAACGTTGTGGTCACTTTTCTATTCTTTCCCCCTCATGTTGCAGCTGCCCTTGTATTAATCTGTGTAAATATCTTCCCTTGCTTGCTTTCTGCTGTTTCGTCATTTGCCAGAAAATCTATTCTGTTTTTTGATGGCCATCTTCCAAAACCAAAAGTATCTCATGCCACACAGGCACGTATGATGCTGTGCTTTACTTTTGCTTATTTTTTCCCTTCTTTTGAACAATGAGATGAAGGCAGTCATTCTTCCACACAAGCAATTTCGTCACCCACTATTGGAAGGTTTTAGAGAAAAGGGCAGGATTCTATGTCTGGAGACGAAGGGCCCGATTTAACACACTAAAATAGAGTCCCGTTTTGGGCACGTAAAGCGGGGTCTTCCTCGGCGCTGGAAGCTATCAAACGGGACTCTTGTTTTTTTCTGGCTTTCTTACAAGCCAATTAATTAAATGATCCAGTTCAGACGTCCTCTGGTATAACTTAGCAACCCATTCTGAAAATCGCCTACATTTGCTTCAGAGTCAGAATGCCATAGGTTCAAGTCCACTTCAGAAACTAAACCGCCAAATCTGGACAGCCATTTCCATTCGGTAGTAAGGTGCTGACTTTTGGACAAGATGCTAAACAATGGCCCCGAGCTCCCAGGTGGATGTACAAGATGCCATCGCGCAATTTCAATAAAAGAAAGAGAACGAACTCTGACACGTGCTCAATATTTCTACCTCAGTCAATGCCACTTAAAACAGATTACCTTGTTATTGTCACATTGCTTGTTTGAGGAGCCTTGCTGAGCACAAACTGGTTGCCCTGTACCTCCCCCTTCATTACAACCGTGTCAAATGTACTTCAATGGCTGTGACATCCTAAGATCACGAAAACTACTATTTGAATACAAATTCTTTTTTCAACAAATCTGAGCCAAATAGTAATTGAGATGCAAGTAGCCTTCTCGTACTCAGGAAAGGGTGAGGAAATTCAACCAGGATTCATAGAATCCATTTAACCCCTACAGTGCAGAAGGAGGTAGTTCGGCCTTTGAGTCTGTACCAACTCTCTGAAAGAGCACGCTACCTAGTCGCACGAACCCACCCTATCCCCGGAAACCCGCTCACTAATCAAGGATTCTCGCTATTGAGCATTACTCGGTAATACACGATATAGTAAAAGTATGGTTATTGACAAGGACAATATTTGGCTGTGATATTGTCTCACCTGGAGGATGAGTGCAAAGAAACACATTATTGGAGATATATCTGTCTCTATGTGCCAAATTCTGAATGACCTGACACTCAGAGAGTGGGTTGGCCATTTGAGTTTTAACTCCACAGCGTGTCTATGATGTCCATAATCCTATCCTGGGGAACTGACAGCTGCAGCAACAGGAAAGTCCACTGCAGGAGCAGAAGCAGCTGATGACTCCAGGGAGGGAGTTTCAGGTCCTGAAGGGAGGTTGCAGAAGGCTGGAGACCTTTATGGTTGTGCAGAGGTTGGGTGGGTGGTGTTGACTTCTTTATTTTTATGTGAACCACAAGCTGTTTCTTATATTGACCAAATAAACAAACAACCAGTATATTAGTTCAAAAGACAGTTCATTAATAAACACAAGACATATCTCAGTATGCAATGATACATGCGGCTACGCATTAAACTATACCTAATAACTAAGGTGACCTTTACTTAACTTCGGGGTGATCGGCTCTGTGCGGGAGATCAGGGGCGGGATTCTCCCCTACCTGGCGGGGCGGGGGGGTCCCGGCGCTGAGGAGTGGCGTGAACCACTCCGGCATCGAGCTGTTCCAAAGGTGTGGAATCCTCCGCACCTTCAGGGGCTAGGCCGGCGCCGGACTGGATTGCGCGCCACCGGCTGGTGCCGAAGGGCCTCCGCCGGCTGGCGCGAGTTGCCGCATGTGCGGGAGCGCCAATGTGTGCTGGCGTCAGCCCAGCGCATGCGCAGGGGGATCATCTCCGTGTTGGCCATCGCGGAGGACCACACCAGCTGACGCAAAGGAATAGAGTGCCCCACGGCACAAGCCCGCCTGCGGATCGGTGGGCCCCGATTGCGGGCCAGGCCACCGTGGGGGAAACTCCCGGTGCCAGATCCCCCCATGCCCTCCCCCCCCACCCCCCCCGAGAACCCCAGAGGCTGCCAGGTCCCGCCATTAAGGACCTACTCTAATTTACGCCGGCGGGACTGGCAAAAAAACGGGCGGCCACTCGGCCCATCGCTGGCCGGAGAATTGACGGGGGGGGGGGGGTGTGTTGCTGCCAGTGGCCGCCAACCAGCGTGATGCGATTCCCGCCCCTGCCAAATCTCTGGCGCCGGAGAATTCGGCAGCCGGCGGGGGCAGAATTCACACCGCCGCCTGGCGATTCTCCGACTCGCGGGGGGGGGGGGGTCGAAGAATCCTGCCCCAGGCCTTTATCTGTGTCCACGTGGGTCAGTTGGAGTCGTCAGGTTCGTCTTGGCTGGGCTCGTCCTTCAGATAGCGATCGTAGGTCCTTGAACTTGGCTGGTTGATATGCTGCAATTGGTCGCACACAGAGGCCGGTCCAAAAGAGTCCGATCTCTCGGTTTTCAGTTCTTCTTATTCCCTTGGGTTTTCCCTCCCAATGGGGCGGTCATAACTCCAGGTCCAATGGATCAATAAGGTTTTGATCACCCTCATTGATCCTGGCCAATTTGAGGGCGGATCCTAGCTGTCATTGTCCCAGGCACGTAAGCCTTTCAAAATAAGAAGAAGTGGTGTCTGTTAGTCTGCTACTGTTGCCGTTCCTTGATTCGAGTTCTATTGTCCTGGGGAAATGGTGATTGACCTTTAATAGTTGTAGGTTTCTGTCAGGTCTGGCTTCTTCGCACAATACACAGAGCCTGATCACAATTCCCATGGTCCTTTGCAGGTGGCCATTTTAGATGGCTACAGTGGGAAAGACATTGGGGGCAGCTCCAATTGCAGAAGATCCTCAAGTAAACACCTGGATCCAGAAGGTGGGCATGAAGGCAATTACTTCCTGAATCCATCATGTTTTTTGCTTTAAGAAAGCTACTGGGTTACCCATCGCTTGGGAAACCTGGGCCACAGCACAGGATCACACAGTGCAGAAGAGACCTTTGGCCCATCGAGTCTGCACCGACACATGAAAAACAGGTGACGTACCTACCTAATCCTATTTACTTGGCCCATAGCCTTTGCATTATGATGTTCCAAGTGCTACTCCAGGTACCTTTTGAAGTATTGAGGCAACCCACCTCTGCAGCAGCATGGTAGCACAGTTGCTTCACAGCTCCAAGGTCCCAGGTTCGATTCCCAGCTTGGGTCACTGCTTGTGTGGAGTCTGCACGTTCTTCTAATGTCTGTGTGGGATTCCTTCGGGTGCTCCAGTTTCCTCCTACAGTCCAAAGATGTACAGGTTAGGTGGATTGGTCATGATAAATTGCCCTTTGTGTCCAAAAAGGTTAGGTGGGGTTACTGGGTTACGGGATAGGTGGAGGCATGGGCTTAAGTGGGGTGCTCTTTCCAAGGGCCGGTGCAGACTTGACGAGCTGAATGGCCTCCTTCTGCACTGTAATGTCTGTGATTCTACCATCCTCTCAGGCAGTGCATTCTGCGCTGTCACCACCCTCTGTAAAAAAATATTTTTCTCACATCCCACCTAAAATTCCTTGTCAGAAAGTATAATTTTAACAACCCTCCACCCAATCAAAAGCCATCCATTTTCTTCAGAGCCCTTAGTTCCTGAATATCTGGAGTTACAGGAAGTTGGGCAGTAGGCATGAAAAGAAATACAAGTCCAAACATATGGAGCAATTGAAAAGACAACTGCAAAGTACTGCATCCAAAAAATTGCAGGTATTGATGTTTTCAACAACCCCACTAGATTCAGAATACATCCAGGCCCAGCAAAATACTTTTGGATTCAACGGTCTCTCCAAAAGATCATTTCAAGGTTAATGACTTCTGTGAAGAACGAGAACATCTTGGTAGCTGGTGGGGATTTACTTGCTCAGATTGCCATCTGTACATTTAGATTAGACTTCTAACCACCGAAGACAGTCAGGCAATTAAAATTCCGCAAGGTTGAAGGCCAATGAATGTTGAATTCTCCCAGTATTTTGAGGCACAAACAATGTGCGGATGTTCAGCAGCATTCGGTCAGGTAACTTTTGAGAGATTTTACTCCAACTGAAAAATCCGCAACCACCTCACAAGCTCAAATAATACAAAGAAACCCAATTAATTTTTTCCCCCCCAATTAAGGGGCAATTTAGCGTGGCCTATCCACCTACCCTGCACATCTTTTGGGGTTGCGGGGGTGAAACACACACAAACACGGGGAGAATGTACAAACGTCACACACGAACAGTGGCCCAGGGCTGAGATCGAAGCTGGGACCTCGGCGCCGTGAGGCAGCAGTGCCAACCACTGCGCCACCGTGCTGCCCGAAATCATACAAAGAAAATTATTGTCTCAGGAGCCTCATCCCTCACATCCTGCAATTTAAAAAGGGCCTGCATGCCTATAACGTGAACCAAATGCCAGAGCAAGTTAATTCAGCTGCAGATCTGATCATGCAGTCACTGAATGGGAACTCAACAAGATTGCTCTTGAGGTCACAAGATTTATGAATGACTTCCTGAGCAAATGTGACTACTTTATGCATCTGCAGATTTATAAATACCGCAAGCTGTCTGTAAAATGTCTTGACCCGATTTTTTATCCTGAAAGTCCTTGATTAGCCTATGCTGTAGGAGCGATGAAATGAAAGGCAAGAGTATGTAGAACAGCGAACTGTTCTCACAGATTTCTGAAAGACAACAAATGATGGTTAGTAGCAGCCCACTATCCCATTCTTCTTAATGTAATTTTGACATTCTGTTGCATTAGAATGGGGATTAAATAACTAAATCCTGAAGGCCTATACGTACGGAATGAAGGTAACTGGAACCTTTAAAAAAATTCATTTTACGGTTAGGCCAGCATTTACTCTCCATCCATAATTGTCCTCGAGAAGGTGGTAGTGAACTGCCTCTTCAACCACTACAGTCCACTTGGCATAGGGACACCCACGGTTCTGTTAGACAGGGAGTTCAGGGGCTTTGACCCAGCAACAGTGAACAGTGAAATATTGCCAAGTCAGGATCATAAGTGACTTGGAGGGGACATTCCTGGTGGTGGTGTTTCCATGTCTCTGCTGCCTTGTCCTTCCAGATGGCAATGCTTGTGGATTTGGAAGGTTCTGTCTAAAGAGTCTTGGTGCGTTCCTGCAGTGCATCTTGTAGATGGTACAAAAGGCTGCTACTGTGCGTTGGTGGTAGATGGAATGAATGTTTGTAGAAAAGCTAATCAGGTGGGCTGCTTTGTCCTGGATGACGTTGAGCTTCCTGAGTGTAGTTTGAGCTGCACTCATCCAGAGAATATCACCCTGATCATTCAGAAAATGTAAGTTGAGAACAAAAAAATAGAGAATTGCACCATTGCATTTGAACTAGCACTTTCCCTAGAACACTAAAGAACAAATCCTGTTGCCAGCTTTCTCCCCATAACCCTGTATCTTTCTCTGCTTCAAACAGATTCCTATTTTCCCTTAAACGATACAGCATTCTGTCTCAACTATACTGCTCCAAATATCCTCTGCATTTCTCTCAAGCCACCTCCTTATTTTCTGAATAAAGGCTCAAACTTAAAGACCTTTCATCACTGCCTCACAATATACAACTAATGCCGTTTATCCAATCCATTCACCCAATCAGATCTTTCACAATTTTCAGTCCTTTTATTTCATCCGATGTTAGCCTTTTCTGTGGAAAAATGTAGACTTCAAGGAGACTTAACTCAAGTATTTAAACTAAAGGAGTGACTAGACTGTGTACATGCAAACAGATTATTTGAATTAGATAAATTAGGGGAAATGACAGGGTTTGCAATCCAGTTCTGAAATGCTTTACCTGGATGGCTTGGATGCGTAGTGTTGAACAAAGAACAGCAAGCTTTATTAACTAACAAAACTAATTTATTAACACTACTATTATAAGATTCATACGTATTCCTAACGTATCAGGTTACTACATTAGACTATGCTATCTCTAACTGCAGAACTCTCAAATACACAACTGATCTATCTTATGCCTAAACCTTCTACCCAGAATCCCGGAAGTCACATGATATATATATGATTGCTCTGTGTGTCCCTTCTAGTGGTAAGAAGCATTTTCATTAACTTGTTAACTCTTTACATCCCAGTCAATATACATATCATGACAATACCTGAAGGAAGGCCGCAAACACAAAACCTCTAAAGACAAGTAACTCAGGTTCATTGGGTGAATAGGCTTCTAGCTGGTGTTTTTGGACAGCTGTCACCTTATCTTGACCCTGGCAGAGGGCAGGGCTGCTGTTCAGAGCTGGGACAAAACTACATGAGGGCTATGCCATTACAGGTAGAGTGAATCCAAGTGCAGAGTGCTCAGGTACAACAGTCACAGCGCGACTGGACTTATCTCTACACGTTCACCGTGTCATAAAGGACAAGTATTAACAATCTCTATCCGGCTTTCACAAGATTAGTGTCAATAGAATCTTACACACAGAAATCTCAATTACACTGTTATACATTGCCCTCGGAAAAAAGGCATGCAATGCTTAACCCAGTACCGTATTTGATTTATTTTAGAGATCCATGTTTATTCTTTTAAAAGCTGATATGTGAAACCTGATATGATAAGAAAGTGAGATATGTATCATAGCAACCTGCTTAATGTGCTCCAAAATACAGAACTACCGCTTGTGCGAAATGGTAAAAAAAAACACCGCAAGCTTCACTTCAGCACGAGGTATATCGATCATAACAGTCGTCATGACTACAGCATACTGCTTTAGAACAAAGGCAGCTTTATCACTACGCTTTTAAATGAATCCAGATTTCTGTGATTAGTTATAATTAAACAAAGTTTGGAATTGCTTGTTCCCATGCTGCTTTTCTTGTGTTTACCTTAAGTGAAGTTGAGCTGTGTGGTTTTTCACCTCAGAACTGTTACTGAGCCGAGCAGACTTTATGCACAAAGAAACACCGGTGTGAATATGCAGCAACTGCAGGATATGGTGAAAGGAAGTGAGGGGTCTTAGCAGAGTGGTGAGAAATGCTTTCCACCTGTGAAAGGGTTGAGAACGGGAGGGCGCAGATTTAAAGCAAAAAAAAAGTAGAAGCGCAAATTAGAAAAACAAGGTTCACTCAGCAAACAACTAGGGTTTGGAATGCACTGTCTTGAGAGCTTGGTGGAGGCAAGTTTACATAGTTTACATAGAATTTACAGTGCAGAAGGAGGCCATTCAGCCCATCGAGTCTGCACCGGCTCCTGGAAAGAACACCCTACCCAAGGTTAACACCTCCACCCTATCCCCATAACCCAGTAACCCCACCCAACACTAAGGGCAATTTTGGACACTAAGGGCAATTTATCATGGATAATCCACCTAACCTGCACATCTTTGGACTGTGGGAGGAAACCTGAGCACCCGGAGGACACCCACGCACACACGGGGAGGATGTGCAGACTCTGCACGGACAGTGACCCAAGCCGGAATCGAACCTGGGACCCTGGAGCTGTGAAGCGATTGTGCTATCCACAATGCTACCGTGCTTGAGCATTCAAAATGCAACTTGAGCATTCAAAAGGGAACTAGACTGTTATCTGAAAAGAATGTGCAGGGTTATGGGAACGGGGGAAACGGCATTAAGTGCTTCGCTCATTCAAAGAGTCGGTGCAGATACTAAAGGGCGCTGTGACAATTCTGTGATTCTGATGTGTGTGATTCGTATTGTAGAAATTCAAGGTGCTTTTGTACAGGGGACAATTTTAATATCTGTAACAATTACACAGGCTCTCTGACCTCCAAACTTATTGTTCTAACGTGCTGTCCCAAGTTGCAAACCCCAATATTTGGAGGCCACTTCACAAACAGGATAAAAATAGACTACAATTGCAAACCTGGCAGTATCACTGAGGAGGGAAAAAAGAAGGTGCTTCTGATCTAAAGGACTTTTAAAGGGCTGATTTAGCAATCTCAGCTAAAAAGACCCTGATGCCACTGTGAGAGGCTGGAGGTGCCCCAATGGGTTGGGGAACGAGCCTGAATGGCTGCTGCTTCTTCAAATGTGCTCTTCATGCAACTTGATTCTTCAGTGGGGAACGTAATGAAGGCAGCCCGGTAATAATTTGGAAGTTGACTCCTTTAATGTGTGACAGCTCAGAACGAAAAAGATACAAATTGTGGGAATGAAATAAATGGCCATATTGTCAGTTGTCCATTATTGGCCAGGACATCATGAGAATGACCCTGCTATTCTTTGAACAACATCGTGGATTGTTTACCATCCACCTGAGAGGCCAAACCAAGCCTCAATTTAATGTCTTGCCCAAAGGATGTACCATGCTGCATATTGCAATGAAAGGTTAGCCACAATTATTTGCTAAAGTCTTTTCTGTGGGACCTTCTGACACGAGGCAATACTGCTCGCGCTGATCCAAGGGTAACACAGGTTATTTTAATCTTTATGGTGCATTGAAGAGGAAACTAGATAGCTTCATGAGGGAAAATGAAATAAAAGGTAATGTTGTCAGATGAAGGAGATGGGTGGAAAGAGACATTTATATGGGGCATCAACATTATGGATCAATGTAGATCAATGTCATTGTGGATCAATGTTGTGCAGCATGGTGGCACAGTGGTCAGCAGTGCTGCATCACAGCACCAGGGACCCAGGTTCAATTCTGGCCTTGGGTGACTGTGTGGATCTTGCACTTTCTCACCAAGTCTGTGTGGGTTTCCCCTGGGTGCTCCGATTTCCTCCCACCGTCTAAAAATTGGCAGATTAGGTGGATTGGCCATGCTAAATTGCCCTCAGTGTCAAAACATATTAGGTGGGGTTACTGAGGTACAGTTATAGGATGGGGGCCTGACCCCAACTAGGGTGGTCTTTCAGAGAGTCGTTGGGCCGAATGGCCTGCTTCTGCACTGTAGGGATTCAATCAGCAATCAGAAAGATGGAGGTTGGGCAGTGTGAGGACTTAGGTGCACTAAGGTCGAAGATCAAACCTAGGAGACTGAAGGCTTCTTTAGGGAGCCTGGGGTCAAATAGTCCATCTCATCCTAGCCAAAAGAGTCACTCAATGTGAGCAGCTGACTGTAATATCTTTGTTTCACCAGCTAGGTATGGAACAACTAGCATTTATTTCCAATACACTAACTGACAGAGTTTTGCAGCTTTGTGGCTGCCAGTCAGTGTCCGGAATTGATCTGGGCAAAAAAACACCATTTCCAGGGTGAACCCAACCCTGGTCCTCAGTCATGTGACTCTCATGTGAATTGGCCAATTGCTCCTTAAAGGGGCCAGAAACCACACTAGCAAATCCCCGCCAAGATTTCATCGTCAGACTTCCCGACACCCGAGAAACCTCAAAACGAACTGGAGGCCGCTGAAGCCTGATTTAACCATGTTAATAAGTGTTGTGCCTCTCTATGATAGGACAATTAGCTGGCCTGATAGTCGCTGCAGGAAAAAAGAATGGCCTTGTTTTGCAGTGGATTCACAAATTTTGCTTTTTAACCCAGATCCGCTTCTACTGGTTAGAGGTTTATTAACTGAAGCCGATCTGTCCGATTTTGTCTGCCGTGTTTAAAACCACAAAAAAAACCTCGTCCAATCTTTTTCTGTTATCAAATCATGATTCAAAATAGTAGAAATCTCCATTTTCTGTTGGAAGGTGACATTTGGAATGTTAATACCTCTATACACACACACACATACACACACACACACCATGTTTACAGCGTTTTCTGTTTTGACGATATTCAGCTCACATTGGGCTTCGTGGCAACCTCAAGTTAAAGCAAATGGGAGATGCTTTGTGTGTCAATTTAGGATGTGTCATGAAATGCAACTTACAATTCTGGGACTGAACTCAGGTAAACGCGGTCAGCATACTGTCAAGCAGACAGTTCTTTAAGAACTTCAAATCTTTCCATAATACAAGCATCCCTTTTATCGATTGATGGGAGAAGATTCTGATGAACCATCAACACCAGCATTAGCCTATTGGGCTAAATACACTTTAATTCACCAGTTGAGAGTCCAATGCTTAAGCACAATCCCTCCTGATTGAATATTGTTTGGCATTTCTAGCCATCAGTGAGAATTTCCCCTTGCCGTACAGCACCCCCCCCCCCCACCAAAATGCCATGGAGGGGCACAGTCCGGCACTGTCCCCTGATACCCTGGCATTGCCAAACACCCCCGTCCACTCCCTATCTGCACGTGTGACATGATCAGGTTCAAACCCAAGAAGGACCTGAACCAGATTTCCACCATTTTAAATATATTTACATATACTGATAGGGCTTGGCGTAACGTCACGCCAATGCAAATCACTACCGGTTTTCAAAAATGAGAACCGGCACTGATGACCACACCGGTTGAGTCCAGCAGGGGTGGTGGAAAACTATTAACATAGAGGTTGTTTAAATTTTAAGAAAGAGGTTACAAATTTCGACGATCGGGCGCCTTGATCCGTCGTTGCGAGCGCCACAGTTCTGGTGGCGACTCAGGCGTCGGTTCGGTTGTCGGTGAATCCGGGAGCATGTCGACCTCATCTTCAAGGGGAGAGCGGATTGTCCTGGAGCGGGGGCTGTGGTGGGGTGCACCGGGGGAAGGAGGGTGGCGCCGCGGGAGGTGGGGTGTGTGAGGACCCGGCTGGCGCCAGGTCCCCGAGGGAGACTGTGTCTTGTCGGCCGTCGGCGTACGGTACGTAGGCATACTGCGGGTTCACGTGGAGTAGCTGTACCCTCTCAACCAACGGGTCCGCCTTGTGGAGCCGCAGGTGCTTTCGGAGGAGAACGGATCCTGGTGCTGCCATATATGTTGGGAGCGGAACCTCGGAGGTGGACTCCCTGGGGAAGGCAAAGAGAGGTTCAAGGGGAGTTTTGTTAGTCACAGTGCACAGGAGCGACTAAATGGAGTGAAGAGCGCCTGGGAAGACCTCCTGCCAGCAGGAGGCCAGGAGATTTCTGGACCGTAGGGCCAGCTGGACGGTCTTCCAGACCGTCCCAATCTCCTGCTCCACCTGCCCGTTTTCCCGGGGGTTGTAGCTGGTCGTCCTGCTCGAGGCAATGCCCCTATTGAGCAGGTACTGGCGCAGCTCATCGCTCATAAATGAGGATCCCCGGTCGCTGTGGATGTAGGTGGGGAAACCGAACAGAGCGAAGATGGTGTTGAGGGCCTTGATGACGGTGGCAGACATCATATCGGGGCATGGGATGGCGAAGGGGAATTTTGAATATTCGTCGACCACATTAAGAAAGTATGTGTTGCAGTCGGTGGAGGGGAGGGGTCCTTTGAAGTCCACGCTGAGGCGTTAAAGGGGCGGGAGGCCTTCACCAGGCGCGCACGGTCTGGCGGGTAGAAGTGCGGTTTACATCCGCGTAGACCTGGCAGTCTCTGGTGATAGCCCTAATTTCCTCAATAGGCTAGGGCAGATTGCGGGCCTTTATGAAGTGAGAAAAGCGGGTGACCCCTGGGTGGCAGAGATCGTCGTGCAGGGTACGGAGTCGGTCCACTTGCGCGCTGGCACATGTACCTCAGGATAGGGCATCAGGGGGCTCATTGAGCTTACCGGGGTGATACAAAATCTCGTAATTGTAGGTGGAGAGCTCGATCCTCCACCTCAAGATCTTATCATTTTTGATCTTACCCCGTTGTGTGTTGTTAAACATGAAGGCAACCGAACGTTGGTCAGTGAGCAGAGTGAATTTTGGAGGCATGGAGGGTGCGGGAAAAGAATGCCACGGGCCTGCCTGCCTGGTTGAAGGTGGCGGCCAGAGCGACGTCTGATGCATCGCTCTCGACTTGGAAGGGGAGCGTCTTGTTGACCGCGTGCATCGCGGCCTTGGCGATGTCGGCCTTGATACGGTTGAAGGCCTGCTGGGCCTCGGCCGTCAGGGAAAAAACTGTGGAGTGGATAAGTGGGCGGGCCTTGTCCACAAAGTTAGGGACCCACTGGGCATAGAACGAGAAGAACCCCAGGCATCGTTTGAGGGCCTTGGGGCACTGGGGGAGGGGGAGTTCATGAGGGGGTGCATGCGGTCAGGGTCGGGCCCTAGAACTCCGTTCTGAACTACATAGCTGAGGATGGCTAATCGGTCCATGCTCAACACGCACTTCCCCTTGTTGTAGGTTCGGATGAGGAGTTTGGCGGTGTGGAGGAATTTGGAAAGGTTAGCGTCGTGATCCTGCTGGTCGTGGCCGCAGATGTGACGTTATCCAGGTACGGGAAAGTGGCCCGCAGTCCATACCGGTCAACCATTCAGTCCATCTCCAAATGGAAGACCGAGACCACGTTAGTGACGCTGAAGGGAACCCTAAGGAAGTGGTAAAAGCAGCCTTCTGCCTCAAACGCTGGTGGTCCGCCTTGCGAATGACCTGGTGGTAGACAGATTTCAGGGCCACTGTCGAGAAGACCCGGTACTGTGCAATCTGATTGACCATATCAGATATGCGTAGGAGGGGGTACGCGTCGAGCTGCGTGTATCGATTGATGGTCTGACTGTAGTCAACGACTATCCTGCTTTTCTCCCCAGTTTTCACCACTACCACTTGGGCGCTCCAGGGGCTGTTCTGGCCTCGATGATGCCTTCCCGCAGCAGCCGCTGGACTTCAGACCTGATGAAGGTCCTGTCCTGGGCACTGTACCGTCTGCTCCTGGTGGCAACGGGTTTGCAATCCGGGGTGAGGTTTGCAAACAGGGAAAAGTGGGTCGACCTTAAGGGTCGTGAGGCTGCAGACAGTAAGGGGTGGTAGGGGCCCGCCAAATTTCAGGGTTAGGCTCAGGAGCTTGCACTGGAAGTCCAGGCCGAGTAGCAAGGCAGCGCAGAGGTTGGGGAGGACGTAGAGCCGGAAGACGCTGAACTCTATGCCCTGGATGGTGAGGGTGGCGGTGCAGTACCCCCGGATCCCCACGGAGTGGGATCTGGGGGCCAGGGAGATTCTCTGGTTGATGGGGTGTACCGTGAGGGAGCAGCGCCTTACCGTATCAGGGTAGATGAAGCTCTCAGTTCTCCCGGAGTCCAGAAGGCAGGATATCCTGTGCCCGTCGGCCTTCACTGTCATCGACGCGGTCGCGAGGCCGTGCGGTCGGGACTGGTCGACCGTGATGGAGGCCAGACGTGGCTGGTCGGCGGCGGTTGCAGGCGATGAGCGGCCCGATGAGGTGCCCGACGAGCAGGGGTCCTGAGGCGGAGAAGATGGTGGCGCCCACGGGCCGCACATGTCCTCAGACAGGCAAGATGGCGGCGCCCACGGGCCGGACGTAATGTGAAGCGAGCAAGCTGACGAGCAAGATGGCGGCACCCACGGGCCACACGTGGTCTGAGGCGAGGAAGATGGCGGCGCCTGTGGGTTGCACATGGGGGGGGGGGGGGTGCCAGGACAATAGCGGCGACCGAGAGGGCCTGATACACAGCAGCTAAATGTACTTTCTTCCCGCAGGCCTTGCAGAGCGCGCTCCGTGCTGGGCAGCGCTGTCGAGGGTGTTTTGACTGTCCGCAGAAATAGCACTTAGGTACCCCGGGGTTGGTTGTCTGCCGGACGGCGCAGACCTGGGGTTGGCTGGGGGAGGTCATTGATGGGGTCCAGGGTGGGGTGTTCGTTGGCAGGGTCCATGATGCCCAGGAGGGATGGGCCGTGCGGTCTGGGGCATACGCCTGTATATTGCATAAGGCGACTGTGAGCGAGAGTGCTAGCTTCTTGGTCTCTGCGAGGTCGAGGGTAGCCCCTTCTAAGAGGCGCTGGATGATGTAGGCTGACCCTATGCCGGTAACAAACGCATCTCCAAGTAGCAGGCCAGAATGTTCAGCGGCCGAAGCGGCCTGGAAATTGCAGTCTCTCACTAGGAGTTTCAGGGCACGCCAGAAATCTTCCACAGACTCACTGGGGAGTTGATGTCGCGTGGACAGGAGGTGCCTGGCATAGACTTTGTTAGTCTGCTGAGTGTAGTTCTGCTTCAGTAGCGCCATGGCCCCAGCGTAGGTCGGTGCATCCCAGATGAGGAGAAAGATATCGGAGCTCAGCCGCGTGTAAAGTATCTGGAGCTTCTGTGCCTCCGAGAGTGGGTCTGTCGCAGATCCAATGTATGCTTCAAAGCAAGCTAGCCAATGTGCGAAGGCCGACTTGGTGTTGTCGCTTGAGGGTGCAGCTGCGAGCGATCAGGCTTGATGCGGAGATCCATCGTTGTAAAATCTCTGCGTAATAAATTGATGTACTAACAATTACGACGAGACGAGAGTAGAGAGTAATCGAGGCTTTATTACACAGAGATGTGGATCCTCCCGCAGCTGCTGCCGAAATGGCTGCAGCTCGGAGAGCCCACACATTTATACTCCGCCTACTGGGCGGAGCCAGCTGGCAGGGATCTACCCCCGTACCTGTAGTACAGGGGCCTTACTGTAATACCCTCGTATGCAGTATACACAATACAACAATGGTGACTACCACAGTGGGTAAAATCGCTACAACTTTCATTCCCAACCTCAGACTTGAATGAAACAGTTAATACTGCATAAGGGGCTGGTTTAGCTCACTGAGCTAAATCGCTGGCTTTTAAAGCAGGCCAAGCAGGCCAGCAGCACGGTTGGATTCCCGTACCAGCCTCCCCGGACAGGTGCCGGAATGTGGCGACTAGGGGCTTTTCACAGTAACTTCATTGAAGCCTACTCGTGACAATAAGCAATTTTCATTTCATTTTCATATGGGGCGGGATTCTCTGCTGCCCGATGCCGATATCGTAATCGGCGATTGGGCGGAGAATCCACTCCAACACCCAGGTTGTCGCCGTGTGCATTCATGGCCAGGCCATTCACCCAGTGCCGCTGCTAGCCCCTCACTGGTCCTGGAATTGGTGATGGTACAGCACTGATTTTGCGTCATAAAACACCCAGGAATTCTCCGTTTGAGCCGGCACTTAGTCACTGAAATGGAGAATCCAGCCCATGATTTAAACCCTTCAAGGCCTTTATCAATATTTTGCAGTGCAGATACTTGGAGCTGGATTCTCCGATTTGGAGACTATGTCCCCACGCCGGCGCAAAACGGCCACCGCTTACCCATTTTTCTGGGGGCTAGAGTGATAGATGTTCACCGCAAGGACACAGGCCCTTCAGCCCAGTTTGCCCATGCCGCCCAGTTTCTATCACTAAGCTAGTCCCACTTTACCGCATTTGGCCCATATCCCTCTATACCCACCCTGCCCATGTAACTGTCTAACTGTCTTTTTAAAGGAAAAATTTGTACCCGCCTCTACCACTGCCTCGTTCCAGATGCTCACCACCCTCTGTTTGAAAACATCTCCCCTCTGGTCTCTTTTGTATCTCTCCCCTTTCACCTTAAACCTATGCCCTCTAGTTCTATACTCCTCTATCTTTGGGAAAAGATTTTGACTATCTACCTTATCTATGCTCCTCATTATTTTATAGACTTCTATAAGATCACCCCTAAGCCTCCTACGCTCCAGGGAAAAAAAAACCCAGCCTATCCAGCCTCTCCTTATAACTCAGACCATCAAGTCCTGGTAGCATCCTCGTAAATCTCTTCTGCACTCTTTCTAGTTTAACAATGTCCTTCCTATAATAGGGTGACCAGAACTGAACACAGTATTCCATGTGTGGTCTGACCAATGTCTTGTACAACTTCAACAAGACGTCTCAACTCCTGGATTCAATATTCTGACCAATAAAACCTAACATGCTGAATGCCTTCTTCACCACCCTGTCCACCTGCGACTCCACCTTCAAGGAGCTATGGTCCTGTACCCTTAGATCTCTTTGTTCTGTAACTCTCCCCAACTCCCTATCATTAACTGAGTAGGTTCTGCCCTGATTTGATCTACCAAAATGGCAGGAAGACAGTGTAGAGCACCCGGCTCTCGCTGCCGATACGGCCTGGAGAATTGCCGGGTCCGTGACTGCGCATGTGTGCGACGGTGGCCTGCAGCGGCTGCGCCGTGTTTCATGACTGTGCAGTTCTGATCGCCTCATTTTAGGAAGGATGTGGAAGCTTTGGAAAAGGTGCAAAGGAGATTTATCAGGATGTTGCCTGGAATGGAGAGTAGGTCTTACAAGTAAAGGTTGAGGGTGCTAGGCCTTTTCTCATTAGAACGGAGAAGGATGAGGGGCAACTTGATAGAGGTTTATAAGATGATCAGGGGAATAGATAGATTAGACAGTCAGAGACTTTTTCCCCGCGTGGAACAAACTATTACAAGGGGACATAAATTTAAGGTGAATGGTGGAAGATATAGGGGGGATGTCAGAGGTAGGTTCTTTACCCAGAGAGTAGTGGGGGCACGGAATGCATTGCCTGTGGAAGTAGTTGAGTCGGAAACATTAGGGGCCTTCAAGCGGCTATTGGATAGGTACATGGATTACGATAGAATGATGGAGTGTAGATTAATTTGTTCTTCAGGGCAGCATGGTAGCATTGTGGATAGCACAATTGCTTCACAGCTCCAGAGTCTCAGGTTCGATTCCGGCTTGGGTCACTGTCTGTGCGGAGTCTGCACGTTCTCTCCGTGTGTGCCTGGGTTTCCTCCGGGTGCTCCGGTTTCCTCCCACAGTCCAAAGATGTGCAGTTTAGGTGGATTGACCATGATAAACTGCCCTGAGTGTCCAAAATTGCCCTTAGTGTTGGGTGGGGTTACTGGGTTATGGGGATAGGGTGGATGTGTTGACCTTGGGTAGGGTGCTCTGTCCAAGAGCCGGTTCAGACCCGATGGGCCGAATGGCCTCCTTCTGCACTGTAAATTCTATGATAATCTATGACGGATGTCGCTCGCAGACCCAGCCCGCAAAATAGTCCTCCCCCCTTTGGGTGGCTCACATGCCCTGGACCGCCCCACCACAGTGTATCCAGCCCTGACTAATGTCCGTCCTGCCCGTGGATCAGCCCTCCCCCAGCTGTGGCAGCGCTGGACTGCGACCGCAGCCGCCACGCCGAGTTGCTGACGGGTGAGACCACGTGTGTCCACGCCGTCAGGAGCTTGGCTGGTCGAGGGAAGAGCATCAGGGGGCAGGCCTCAGGCAATGGCCTGAGGCCGTGTATACGTGAAGGGGGCGGAGCATTGCAGAAGCGTCACCGCCCCCGATTCTGTCGGGAATTTGGATTCTCCAGCCCGTTGCCGAACGCGATTTTGGCGTCGGCGACTGGAGAATGCAGCCCTTGGTTTCACACTGGGGAATCTTGGCCACAATCATTGTTTCCTTTGGACCCCTGCATTCTGGTCGCTTTGGCGTGAGTGGGATGCATTTGCTTTTTAAATAGTGCCTTCTAACTCTCTGGTGATAACACACTGATGTAAATCACTTGTACATTGTAGAAAAGCTCCTGACCTTCTTGCAAAATTCGCATTTTAAGCTTTCTTCTCCCTTTTCAAGCACAGTATAATTACTGGTCATTGACATTCATAGAAAAGAAACATCAAAGACTCAGTTTTCTCAGTACTTTCAGAATTTATAACAAATGAGCAGGCTACAAAAATTGGAGGAAGAGCATAATAGAGTTTAAAAGATGTCTTTCAAAGAACAAAGTATGCTAATCCGAGCCTAAGTTTAAATCTAAAATATGTGTAAGCTTTGTGAAGCATATCAGCAAGATGATATGATCAAAGGTTTGCTGACCAGATCTATAGTTTCATTGATTTCCCCCATTTCATGAGCATAAGAAAGGTTTTCCATTGAAAGTGCAAGTCAGAAATGTTGACATGTTTACCCAGAGCATGGACAATATGGAGCCTGGCAGCCTGGGTACTTCTTCCAAAAGGCAATGTACTTACTTTGTTGAAGCTACCAGAGCATGGGGCTATGTCCCCACGCCAGTGTGAAAAGCGGCACCAACCACTCTGGCATCAACAGTCCCCAATAATGACAAATGCTCCCCTTCTGAGGGGGCTAGGTAGGCGCCGGAGTAGTCTCCGCAGCTCCAGCCGGCGCAGAACGGCCGGTGCGAGTTTGCGCATTTGCGTAACGGCCAGCGTGAATCCGCGCCTGCGCGGGGGTTGCTTTCTCCGCGACGGCCCTCGGGCAATATGGCAGAGCCCTGCAGGGGCCCGGCACGGAGGAACATAGGCCCCCACTACATTAGAAAAAGAATCAGCCCACCCGTCTGTCGGTAGGCCCCAATCGTAGGCCAGGCCACCATGGGGGCCCCCTCCCCGGGGTCAGATGCCCCCGACCCCACCTCCAGCACGGCTCCCGCAGACACTGTGTGGGACCCGAGTAAACCACGCTGTTGCAACAGCGCGTGGTGCGTGACGCGATGTCACCATTTCAGAAGGGACGGAGCATGGCTGACCAGCCTCAAACTGGCATCGGTCCCGATTTTGGCGTCGGAGTCGATTCTCCGCTCGATCTCCGATTATGATATCTGCGTCGAGCAATGGAGAATCCCGCCAGCTGTTTTTACGGTCAACTTTCCCGTTGTCACAGAGACAAGGCACTTCAGCTCTCCTTCCCTTCAAGTCAATCCAGCACGGGGAGGATATGTCTGTCAGAGAGGTGGCTTTTCATTTTAAAGAGAGCCATGGCTGATAGTTCACAAAGAGGAACATTTCAGTTTCCCCATTAGAGTTTACAGTAAGGTTCTGAGACCATGGTGCCACACCATTATCTTTACTATCTCCCGCCATGCACAATCCGTTTTTTGTATTCCTATCTCAAGATTTATCAAAATCAGGAGGATACATTTGTAGCCTGTGGTCTCATTGCATGCATCTCTATTTTATCTAGTGATACCATCTCTTTAAATGGTCATGGTTCAAGTTGACCATGGTTATCTGAATTGTCTTGCAATCCTGACCATGACATTTCTTGGCAAAGAGGATTGAAGTTCAATACGATAAAACACATTTGTAGCGAAACAAAACAGATCCTAATCAGCTTGTGCTTTTAATTCATCTTCAGAATGTTTCTCATAGCCAGTGCTGTAGTCACGATCAGCACGAAATGCATTTATCATGTACAGTAACCCTCACTTACTTTTTCAGATACTGTATCCAGGAAACAGCCCTGATGTTGCAGTTTAAATTAAACAAATATTAAATGGACTTGATCCTCTGACTAGGAAGGTTTATGTCTCAATATAAGCCTTGTGCACATAATCCAGGCTGCTACAACTGCGTTGCTGCAACAACATGCGGCTAATCCAAAAGAATCGTTCCTTTCGATGAGAAGACAAATTAATCGAGGCCTTGTTTTCTGGCTGAGGCAGTTATTAAGAAAACTCTTTCAATTATTAAACTGACACTATGGATTAGCTAAGGCAATGAGAGGTACCTGTGGTGTTCTTTGTGTTGCTGAATTCAGGATAGTTGCTGTAGTGTTCACAAAAACCATAAAATAGCTTGAACTTGATTAAAGCTATAATTCGCACCCAGGCTTTGCCCTCTTCCCGACCCTTCCATTAGGCAGAAGATACAGAAGTCTGAAGACCCGCACATCCAGACATAAGAACATGTCCTTCCCGAAACAAAAGGGAAAATGCTGGAAAATCTCAGCAAGTCTGGCAGCATCAGTAGGGAGAGAAAAGAACTAACGCTTCGAGTCCGATGACACTTTGTCAAAGCTGGGCCCCCCATTCTGCATCCTTGGGGATTGGGTAAAGTTTTGTTCACCTACTCTTTTTGTATCCATTCCGGGCCTTAAGGTGCTGTGATGATTCGGATTGTAGGATTCCAAGGAAGGGTGAGCTGAATGGAAACGCCTTTTCAACACCATGTTGATTTTGATGCATTGTGCTCAAGAAATTTCTCATGCAGAGCCTTTCACTTTATTGCATTATTTTTATGTGCTTTACATTACAGATCCACTGGCGTTACATTGCGAGTCAGCTGCCACAGTGCAAAGGGTAACAAGCAAACTTGTAAATCACAGCTTTTGTTTATAGCCATATCCGTTCCCTAACGTCTGAAGTTGGTCTGCACATGGTGGATGTTGCAGGAACCACACACCGGGCCTGCATAGTTGATTGTGTGCTCAATTCACGTCCATGTGAAAGAAAGAGACAGCAGCCTGTATGCTTGCCTTTGGTGAAGACTAAGAAAACAGCCTTTTGAGGCAGCTTGGTTTAAAGAAGAAATGTGCTCAGTCTCTGACTTGGTTGCTCCCTTTAGTATCGGGCAAGTCTGGTGATGGGAGTGTAACATCCCACCCACTGTGCGCGATTTAATGGAAATCAAACCGAGCCAGGTTTTGGGCTTGTTTAGCGGGGTGTTTCCCAGCAGAGCTGAGAATGACCCTGCTGTTATACAGGACTTTGCTTCTTTTAGAGGCCATGGCAAGGAACAGCCCGGCCGAGGCCACACTTTGACTCATTTCTTGCAATAACGAGCTCAGCTCACAAATCCAGGAAGGGATCGAGGTGCCATTTCTCTGGACCCCACTCCCCCCCCCCCCCCCCCCCCCCCCATCGCTGCAGCCACCAGATCCCCCCAACTTAAACATTGGGGGTTCTTCAGCCCCACGCACCCCAGCTCATAAGGGCAGGGCACCCCAGGGCCCGATCCCCGGCACAGGCAAGAAGGACCCGGCACCCTCGCCGTGTTCCTGCCAACCTGGCAGTGCCACCTGGGCACCCTGGTATTGTCAGGGTGCCAGGCTGATAGTACCACTGTGCCAGTGACATCTGGCCTGACAGAGTACCACCCTGCCCAGAGGCCGACCGCCGGGGACCCCCGATCACCTGGTTGACCTCCCCAGTGCCAGTACACCTGGTCCACGTTTGTGGAAACCAGTGCTAAACGGTGCCATGGGGAGGTTTCCGATGTGATGCCTTTTGATCCTGCAACTTGGGAAACTCTGGCCTAGAAATAGTCAACTGAGACTTACTACTCACTTAAATGTGAAAATCTAGATACTACTGCCCATTGAGGGTGAGATCCAGATCGCAATACTTTGTGAGGCAGACAACCTCTGGTGTTGACATCTGAGAGCAAGTCGCAGGAAAACTGCTTCTGTCAGGATTTTGGTCCCCTTTGCCTTTTTTTGGGGGGAAATTTTGCATTCCATCCCAGCAGGTTGGTGTGGGGAACGGATAGTCAACAGGGGAATGTCGAAAGCCTAGGCGAAGAAGGCCTAGGTAGCCCAACAAAGGAATATGGGGTAGAAAAGATGGCAGAGGCGGCCGTACCCATCATGTTACAGATGCTGACGGAGATGATAGTGCAGTCGGGGAAGTCAGGAAGACAGATGGATGGGCAATTTGCTCGACAAGGGAAGGAGATCACAGAGTCATTTAAAGCCATCATTGAGGAGGTGTTGGGCCTGATACGAGAACAGCTGGGCAAGACATCCAAGGTTGTGAAAGAGCAAGGGGAGATGCTGAAGGGCGCGGAGGAAGCTTTATCGAGGCAGGAAGGTCAGCTTGCCACATTGGAAGCTGAAATGGTTCTCGTGGAAGAGAGGGTTAAGGGCCTCAGGCTGAAGTTGAGGATCTGGAGAACAGGTTGAGGCCCCTGAATTTTAGAGTGGTAGGTTTGCCGGAAGGTGTGGAAGGCGTGAAACGAATGGCGATTTTGCAGAGAGTCTCTCGATTGGTGGGCGGGGGAGGGAGGAGCGGGGCGGGGGGGGGGGGGGGGGGGGTGTATGAAGTGTTCTCCGGAATTTGGCAGGGCTCGTCGGGCTCTGAGGCAGAAACCACAGTTGAATGAGCCTCCATGGTCAGTGGTCGTCCGCCTTCACAGTTTTCAGAGGAAGGAGTGGACCCTGGAGTGGGCTAAGAAGAATCGGCACATTGACTGGGACAGGCAAACAGCTCGCATCTGTCACAATATTGGCAATGAGCTGGTGAAGTGGTGTGCAACCTTGTTGACTATCCGTTCCCCACACCAACCTGCTGGGATGGAATGCAAAATTTCCCCCCAAAAAAAGGCAAAGGGGACCAAAATCCTGACAGAAGCAGTTTTCCTGCGACTTGCTCTCAGATGTCAACACCAGAGGTTGTCTGCTTCACAAAGTATTGCGATCTGGATCTCACCCTCAATGGGCAGTAGTATCTAGATTTTCACATTTAAGTGAGTAGTTAGTCTCAGTTGATTATTTCTAGGCCAGAGTTATCCAAGTTGCAGGATTAAAAGGCCTCACATCGGAAACCTCCCCATGGCACCGTTTAGCACTGGTTTCCACAAACGTGGACCAGGTGTACTGGCACTGGGGAGGTCAACCAGGTGATCGGGGGTCCCCGGCGGTCGGCCTCTGGGCAGGGTGGTACTCTGTCAGGCCTGATGTCACTGGGCACAGTGGCACTATCAGCCTGGCACCCTGACATAAGGGTGTACGGTTCGGGTTGGTGCATCCAGTGAATCTGACAGTCACATTGGACTCAAGGGATCACTAATTTGACATCTTGGAGCAGGCTGAGGCCTTCATCAATTATAAAGGACTGGGGCTGGTTTGAGGACGGCTGCTGGGCTGTGAAAGTTGGGTTGGTTTGGTTGTAAATATCTCAATATATTGTGTTTTGCCTTTGTTCTTCTTTTTCATGGAAGTTGGTGGGGGGATTTTGCTTGAGGCTGGCGTCATGGGGATGGTAAAGCGGATGGCTTGATATGATAATTGGAAGGAAAGAGGAGCATGCTAGGAAGCTGGAATTTGGACAAGGGAGTTAGGAAGATGGGCTAGGGAGATGGTGTTGTTGGACTTTTGTGGTTATTTTTTTGGGTGGGACCTTGAGGGGGAACACCTTGCTCACAGTAAGGGGTAGGCTAATGAATGAGAGTGGTGTGGGGGAAGGGTCTGTGACTTATTTGGCCAGATTGGTGATGCTCGATCGGTCAGAATGCTAGTTTGGGAGGGAGATGGGTATAGTTGAAGTGGCAGGCAGCTTGGTGGGGTGGGGGTGCGGGGGGGGGGGGGGGGGAGGGAGATGGTGGGCCGTGGGGAGAGGTGGAAGCACCAACAGTGACCAGGGGGTTTTCTTTGTCTCACCGGTTGGGTGGGGCAGGTGGTCATCTCAGGTGGGCCCAGGGCTGACTCAAGGATGAGGGGGTCGTGAGAGAAGAAGGCAAAGGTTTTTGCACACATAGAGCCTGGGAGCCGGTGTGACATGAGACCCATTTGTGGGTAGGGGACCAGGTGAGGCTCCATAATGCTCGGTTGAGCCAGTTATTTTGCTCAGATTTTGATAGTAGGGCCTAGGGAGGTGGCAATCTTAATTAATAAAAGGGTCAGGTTCTGGGCGGAGAAGGTCATAGTTGATCAGGAGGGCCTGTACGTGATGGTGGCCTGTACACTAGAGAGGAAGTTAGTGGTCCTAGTGAATGAGTGCACTCCAAATTCGGATGATGAATTGTTTATGAAACGGTTGCTAGCTACAGTATCAGATTTGGACACCCACCAATTGATTTTGGGGGTTGATCTGAGTTCTGTGTAGGATGCTCCAGGCTAAAATCATTGGCCTGGCTGGGATGGCAAAGATATTGTCTACGTTTATGGAGGAGATGGGGGTGGTAGTGGGGGGCAGATCCATGGCAGTCTACGCTTCCTGGGGAGAAGGAGTTCTTGTTTTCTTTCTCGGTGCACAAGATATATTCGAGGATCGATTGTTTTATTCTGGGGTGAAAAAGGCTGAGTACTCGGTGGTGGTAATGCTCCACATTGGGTGCACCTGTTGATGGAGGCCAGTCAGGAGTATCAAAGGGGGTGGGGATTAGACGTGAGGCTGCTGTCGGACTTGGGGTTCTGTCTAGGAATTTGAGGGCTATGAGGGAGTATGTACAACACAATAACAATGGGATGGTCTCGGCCACGACTATGTGGGAGGCGCTGAAGGTGGTGATCAGAGGAGAGATCATAGCATAAAAGGGGAGGCGAGGGAGGAGTGATAGAAACTGGTGGATGTGATTTTTGGGGTGGATTGTAGATATGTGAGGGACCCAACTCTGGAGCTCTTGTTATGCTGGAAAAAAATTGCAATTGCTGTCCATGGACAGGACAGTGCGCCAATGCGGTGCATGAGTATGGGGTGGGGGGGGGGGGGGGGGAAGGCCAGCCACCTCTTGGCTCACCCACTAAAGCGGCAGGACGCGGCCAGGGAGCTTGTTCAGGTTAGGGATTTGGAGGGTCAGCTGGTCTCTGCCCCAGACGAGGCGAATAGCGCGTTTCGGGCCTGTACAAGAGGTTGTATAGGTCGGAGTCGCCGGAGGACAAGCGGGAAATGGCAGAGTTTCTGGGGGGTTTGGAGTTTCCCAATGTGGGGAGGAATTGCAAGATGATCTGGAGGCGCCACTGGACTTGGAAGAGATTCAGATAGCAGTGACGCACAAGGAAGCAGGGAAGACACCAGGGTCGGATGGGTTCCTGGTGGAATTTTATAAGAAGAACAATGTGAGGCGGTTGTTGAATGTGGTGCTTACACCTGCGGCTGGGCAGGAATCAAAGATAATTGAATCACTGGAGGCGGAGAAGACGTTTGACCGGGTGGAGTGGGGATACCTCTTTGCAATGTTGGAGAAGTTCAAGTTTTGTCCTGAATTTGTGTCATGGGTACAGCTGCTGTAAATGGCACCGTTTGCTCTTGTTTGTACCAATAACATCCAGTTACATCGGGTACGAGACAATGGAGTCCGATGTTTCCATTGTTGTTTGCATTGGCAATTGAGCCATTGGCCATTGCTTTGAGGGTGTAGAATGGTTGGAGGGGGAGTGGAGCATTGGATACCGTTATATGAGGATAATTTGCTGCTGTACATGAGATACCCAGCGTTGTCTATAGGGAATATTATGGATGTTTTTGCAGAGCTTTGGTGCCTTCTCCAGTTACAGGTGGAACATAGGGAAGAGCGAATATTTTGTGGTTGGTGCATCGAGGCGGGGGGGGGGGGGGGGGGGGGGGGGGGGCAGGTTTGGGGGGTTGCCATTTTGGTTAGTGGGGACTAATTTTCGATCCTTGGGGTTCAGGTATCCAGGTGGCTGGGGATTGGGCGAGGCTCCAGAGGTTGAATTATTCAATCCTGACGAGTATAGTTAAGGTGGACTTACAGAAGTGGCATAGTCTTCCATTGACTTTAGCAGGACGGGTCCAACGGTTAAGATGAATATCTTGCCAAGGTTTTTGCATTTATTTCAGTGTCTCCTGGTGTTCATAGAATCATAGAATTTAGAGTACAGAAGGAGGCCTTCCAGCTCAGCGAGTCTGCACCGGCCCTTGGAAAGAGCACAAAGCCCACACCTCCACCCTATCCTTGTAACCCCACCTAACCTTTTTGGATACTAAGGGCAATTTATCATGGCCAGTCCACGTAACCTGCACATCTTTGGACTGGGGGAGGAAACCGGAGCACCCGGAAGAAACCCAAGCAGACACAGGGAGAGCGTGCAGACTCCGCACAGACAGTGACCCAAGCTGGGAATCGAACCTGGGAACCTGGAGCTGTGAAGCAACAATGCTAACCACTGTGCTGTGTCACCCAAGTCTTTTTTTCGAAGGGTCGAACAGCTTATTTCTGGTTTATTTGGGCAGATAAGGCCCCGAGCATTCAGAGGGGGGTCTTTCAGAGGGAGAGGCAGTGGGTCTAATGCTGCCAAACTTGTGTTTTATTACTGGGCGGCCAACATGGAGAATGTTGGGGTGGTTATAGAGTTATAGAACAGTACAGCACAGAACAGGCCCTTCGGCCCTCGATGTTGTGCCGAGCAATGATCACCCTACTCAAACCCACGTATCCACCCTATACCCGTAACCCAACAACCCCCCCCCTTACTTTTTAGGACACTACGGGCAATTTAGCATGGCCAATCCACCTAACCCGTGTGGATACTTGGGTCTCTATGGGTTCAGAGGGAGTCTGTGCCTTGTAGAGGAACAAGCTTGGGGGCATTGCACCATTTCCAGTGGCGCCGGCAAGGTTCTCTGCGAATTCAGTGGTAGTGTTCACGTTAAATAAAGAGCGCTAACTCCGCCAGCACTTGAAATTGGGGGTGGTCTCAAGGCTAGCTCCCACATGTGCTAACCACCTGTTTGAGTTGGCAAGGCTGGATGCCGCATTTGGTGCACGGAAAGAGAATGGGCCGGAAAGAGTGAGTGATTTATTCCTGGAGGGCCGATTTGCCAGCCTGGAGGAATGGAAGGAGAAGTTTGAGTTGTCAGGCTCGGATAGGTTTTGGTACCTCCACGTACGGAGCTTTATTAAGAGATTGTTCTCAGATTTCCCAATGGTGCCATCATCATTCTTATTGGAGAGGATTCTGTCCTGTGCAGGGTCGGAGGAGGGCAGTACACCCAGCATGTACAAATGGATCATGGGGGAAGAGTTGATTTTGGTGGAAGGGGTCAAGACTGAATGGGTGGAGGAATTGGGGTCTATACTGGAGGAGGAGGTATGGAGTGAAGGGCTGAGGAGGCTGAGGAGGGTGAATGTCACGTCGCCATGTGCGAGACTGAGCCTGCTCCAGATAAAGGTAGTGTTTTGAGGGCATCTCATTCAGGCTAGGATGTTAGTTTTTTGAGGGAGTGGAGGATAGGTATACGCGCTGTTCGAGAGGGCCCGTACACCACACACACATGTTCTGGTCCTGTTCCAAGCTGGTGCGTTTTGAAGGTCCTTTTTTAGCACCATGTCGGTGATCCTAAATTTGAGCTGGACCCCGCATTTGACAGCTAATTTGGTGTTTTGGATGTG
This sequence comes from Scyliorhinus canicula, assembly GCF_902713615.1. Taxonomy (NCBI): domain Eukaryota; kingdom Metazoa; phylum Chordata; class Chondrichthyes; order Carcharhiniformes; family Scyliorhinidae; genus Scyliorhinus; species Scyliorhinus canicula. The sequence goes on along the minus strand of NC_052166.1, from coordinate 34,958,201 downwards.
CCGCAGGTGTGGCTCGGTGCGGGGGCAGATGTCCTTGCCTTTGACCCATTGATGGCGCAGTGGTGGATCTTGTTGGGCTGGAGGCTGGCAAAGCCACCGAGTGCTTTGCGTGGCTTGGGGAATTAATGGAGATTTGCTCCTCGCAAAGGTCAAATACACGATGAGGGGTTCGATTGAAGTGTTGTATCGGAGGTGGCTGCCATTTATTTTGTATTTATATTATATTGTAGTTAGCTATTACAGTGGGTGGAGGAGGGAGGATATAAACCGGGGGAGGGGGTGGTGAGTAAGGGGGGGCCTCTTGGTATTGGATTGAATGGTCATCTTGGGGTTTTGGAGGTTAGCGTTTGGCTTAAGGGTTGTTCTCTGTAGTATTTTGTATAAAAATATTAACATTTCAATAAAAGTATTTAAAAAATAGATCTTGATAGGTGTAACAAATGTCATAAATCTCACGAGAGGCCTCTCGTGGGATTTAACAACTTTGTCCCGTCAGGCGTGACGAGGCCGGTAGATTGCGCCCAATGTCTTTCAGACACAATCTGTAAAAAGACGTAAACACGCATCCTAATTTCAAGTTCTTCACAGGCATTTATACCTTGGAAAAGCTTAGCCCTTTGTACACATCCTGAGGTGAGATTGCACCCAATTTAAACAAAGAGTGCACTGTTTCTTCACCAAATGAAACACTTCAATAATTTGAAGAGTAGCTATAATAGATTAGCACATGCGCTCCATCAGAAAACTCAACATAGAACGATGGGAGGTTGGTCTCAATCGCATGCTTTGTCCTTAGCCATCTGGCTCCATGTACAAATTTATCTGTCATTCCCACAGGGAAGGGTTTTATTTCTAGTAAATTGTTCCCCTCGTTCGGCTAATTACTGCATCTTCTCATAAATGGGGTGTGGAGAATTTTAAGATGCACGGCTCACGAAGTCGCACGCCTCACGGAGGTCACACACCTCACGAAGGTCACACACCTCTGCAGGATCGCATTCGAACCACCAGCTAATTGCCTGTGGTTAAACACTCAGCTCCTCCATCCAGCAACATCACTAACACTCGCCCACTCAAGGAATTTGGGCAGCAGTTGAGACTGGGGTTGGAACTTCTGTATCCGACTGGCGTCTCGGTGATTTTCCTTCACAGCTATCCGCGTTATTTGTTGAGGACAAGAACTGCTGGCAATAAGGGTTTTTAAGTAGGTTACTTAATGATAAAAGGCTAACGAAGTGTCCTGAGAAACTAGGCCATTGACAGGTGCACAATTTCTAGGAGCTCTCACATTTCTCAAACAAACAATGACTAAACAGAATGAAATCTAATGTTAAGCAACCTGTTTGAATATACAAATCGCATACCGATAACATGGCTCAACGCTTATTTGGAGAAACTTACAGTGGACTTTATTTCAGTGAAAGAATGATAAAAGCCAGAGCATCTTTTCCATCCTCTAACTGAATTTGTGAAGAACGTGCCCAATGTCACTTTGATCGGAAGGTCACGGTATCGGTGTTATTTTCTGCTGCAATTGGTATCAACTTTTTCACCATCAGGCTTTACCTCTGAATCGATGGAGGATATGAATTATAAAAATAGACGCGCATGCAGGAAGTAATCAATAAGGGGATCTCAATAACAACAGCAGGACCAAAAATGTTGCCCGTTTGTCAAGTGAATGAGAGACAGGACGTTTCTGCATCTGTACATTTGAGTGGTTTTTGCTTTGTTTAAAAAAATATACATGTTGACAACACAGTTTAAATGTTTGATGATTATCTGTGATGGATTGTGTTCCTTTGCCGTTAAAGTCCCTACGGAATGGAAAATGTCGCAAAATTGACCTTACTTACAGGAGACCATAAAATAGCACAAGTTACAGGCTTCAAAGTTACATTTAACGCTGGTTCTTTCTGTCATTATGCTGGCAGCATTGGGTTTCTAGCAGTAGAGAATTGTATTTTGTTTCTTTATGGAGTTGGCAGTATAAGTGCGATATCATCTTACACATATTACTCTGGACCTTTTGGTCCTTGTAGCCAGGTGTACTAACTTCTGTCCTATTTACCCTACCCTTCAAATTCCAACCCAGAAAAGACACATCACCTGCATTGGAAAAATCATTGGTCTGGTGCCTCCTGTAGCAAACCAACTGGGCATGTCTGTGGGCATTTTCAGAATATCCGGGGAATCCTTCCTGTTGTGTACATATTCCAGCCAGAAGTTCCCACATTTGACAGGAGCAGACAAGGTTCTGCTATGGCTGACAAAAGGCCTCATGTATAAATCTACAAAGGGCTGAAGAAACAAATGCTCAGGTTTTACCAATGGGTGGGGAGGCTAAAAACCTTGAATCTTATCTTTGTCTTACCTGTAGCTTTGAACTTCCCTCTTGCAGTGTTTAGCGTTGGTCTGATGTTCCAGGAGAATAGGCACCTCTGTTGTAGATTTACAGGCATTCTCCGTCCCGCCGCACCCGTTTGCTGGAGCGGCGTGCCTCCACCGGCAGCAGGAATCTCCGTCCCGGCAGCCAGCCAATGGGGTTTCCCATTGTGCTCACCCCCACACTGTCGGGAAATCCGTGGGAGTTGCCAGCGAAACAGAGGATCCCACCAATGGAGGATTGAGCCCATGGATTTCCTATCCAAATTGCTTCAATTATCTTGCCCCAATGATCTTGCCAAAACAATGGAAGCAATCTCCCTCTGAGACATGTCTCCACAGAGAACAGGCTGCTGGACGTTCTGGGTTGCTAAGTGAAGCAAAGAGAGAGTATGAGAAGAACTGGCAGCTAACATAAAAGGAGATTCGAAAGTCGTTAATGGGAAATAAATAGTAAAATGGTGGCAAGAGCAATGATTAGGGACCGGAAAAGGGATTTAGCTCTTTGTACAAATTCAGTGGTAGTGACCAGCGAGAAAAAAAAACAACTTACACAAAGGACCAGGCACTGTATTACATCTTCAGGATGTCCACCAGCACTTTACAACCAACCTATTACTTGAGAAGTGAATTATTTTACATGATATAGGAAGCACACAGTTGCTCACCCACTAGGCCTACGATAGGCCTATGTTGTGTGATGACAAAAAGATAAGGGTGAATCAATTCAAAACTCAGAATACACTATTCAGCTAGAATCAACATAGATATAGTTCAAACCTGAACACAGCTAACTGATACGGCTAAGGATGAACAGAGTGGCCCTTTCAAACACAGAGCAACTTTAACAGAAAAAAATTAAATATAAGGTAGTTTTGTTAACAATAAAACATAAATATACTTGATCATAGCAAAGCTTCTAACAATTAAGGCTTTGCATTGTATGTTGCGTATCTTGACTCATAGCTCAAGTGCTTTGCTTTCTGTATCCCTTTATTCATGCTCATTATTCCCTGCATTGTACTCAATACTTGAGCAGCAAAACAATTACTCACGTCAAAAACCTGTGTCTCCTTTGATCGTTTGATCAAGTTATACCTGGCACTCAACAGGTTCCAGTTTATTTGATTATAAAGGACATTCAGGTATTGATCAGCTCCAATAAAACCTTGTCACACGAGTCAACATTTATTTTGTTTTAATTCAATCTTTGCCGCAGCAACGGCCTTTGTTATCTGAATTTTACGAAAGGAATGATTTTGAAGGAATTGTGGAACAGTTAAGAGAAATTGTCTGGAGTTAATAACTCCTGCTTTCACATTTAGAACGTGACATATTTTAAAAACATTCAACTTCCTATTGTATTTAACGAGTGGCTTAATTCGACCAGGGAAATACTGGGCAACTTAAGCTCTCTTTTTCTGCAAGAATCTTTATGTAGCAGCCACTGAAAGGTCACTTGGCAGCTATAAGGAATGAAGACAGAGTAAGCTGCACGAACCCTACCCAGTCTCATGCAGTAGAAGGACGGAAGGAAAGTAAGAAGACACACCACTCTTAGGTCAAAAATAATGGGTGCAACTCAACAGGAAAAAAAACAGCGTCTCCTTTTGAGCGCGTTTCGCGGGGTGTTTCACGGCACCTGGAGCACTGAGAACGACCCGGCTCTCAAACTGGACTTTGTTTTGTTTGCCCTCAGCGAGGAACGCCCCAATGAGGTTGGACTTACCTTCATTTCCTGCAATGTAGAGCTCAGCAGGAAGCGATTGGTCGCCATTTTAAAATTCGCCCCGATCTCTCGACCTCCCTTGGCATTCCTGCCATGGCCTCTAGACCATCCAGTGTCCCAACTTACCTGTTAGGGGGCCCTCAAGCCCCTCCCCCTCATAAGGGCAGGTCACCTTTGGGTCTGATCCCAGGATTGGGTAACCTGGCACCCGGACACCTTGGCACTTCCAGCCTGGCATTGCCAGGGTGTCATTACCAGGGTGCCGAGGTAGCAGTGCCAGGGTACCATCCTGCCCAGAGCTTGATCACCCGGGGCCTCTGATAACCTTGTAGACCTCCCCAAGATGCTGTTATGCCTGGTCAACATTTGTGCGGACCAGTACTAAACGGTGCTATGGCAAGATCTCCCAGGTGTGGCCGTTAGTTCCTGGGCCCCGGGAGACTCAGACCAACATTAGTGAGCTTAACTGCTCACTTAAATATATAAATCTGGATTATGTCCAGTGAGGGTGAGATCCAGATCTTGACATCTCACGAGATCTCGTTAGATCTCTGAAGATGTTCCCAGCGTTGAAAATCACGCAGGAGACCTCTCGCGAGATTTACCGGCCTCGTTGTGTCACCGAGCCAAGCGCGCCGAGGTCGTTCGATCGCGCCCCAGGTATTACTTGTGTCTTGTTATTGAGGATAATTTTCTTCTACTCTGGTTTGATGGATTCTAGAAGGCCAAAGCATGATCTGCAGATTCTGCTGCATGCGGGCAGGCGGTGCTTGAAGGGTTGGGTAGAATGATTGCTTGGAAAATTGTGCGCTACCTCCAACACCTCAACTCCGCCTCAGCACATTCCCAACAAAGTCTTTTGATGTGTTCGGTGCCTTCGTGAATGGATCATCTGCATTTTAGTCAGATACAAGCCAGGAACTTCCACAAGTCGGGTGGGATGGTTCACCTCTGCAAGAATGCTTTGCGAACTTCCCAAAGCCAATTCCCTGTCCTCCTGAAAGCCTCTAGCTGTAGCCGAATCACGAAAAGTTTTAGAGTTTAACTAAGGATCACAAGCTGTCTCCTCCTGATGAGATTGGCAGCATTGACTGCCTCTGCCACTACCTCCCAGGCACTGTTGAGGAGGGCAGAGTTGAGTCTGCAGCTCACCCTGGGGAAGAGGATGTCCCTCCTCTTCTGTTTTGGCATTGAACATTGGGTCCACCTCGGTCTCCGAACTCTGGGGGCAGGTCTTCGCTGAGCTATCTTAGTGGCTCCATTGAGTGTGTGGTAAGTGGTGCCTTAAAAATAGCTCTTTTGGGCTAATTCCGGTCCCAGCTGTTACACCATGCACTGGGCCGAGAATTGCGTTCAATTTGCGCTGGCAGAGTGCTGGCCCATTTGCGTGCCCTGAATTGCAGAACGGATAGCGCCCCCAATGGAAATGCGAATTGACCACTGAGGGCTGGATTCTCTGCCGCATCAGGAACCCTGCTTCCTCACAGGGGTCTCTTTTCTGGGGGGCATCCTGACAGATATTTCTTTTCTGGGGCTTACTGACAGGGTTCTCTTTTCTGGGGGTCTTCCTGACAGGGGTCTCTTTTCTGGGGGCTTCACTCTAAGTGCAAGATTATACAATGTATACCACAATTCATACAAACATCAACAGCATCAAAGAGAGTTATGTGCTGTCAATTTCCAACTCAGCACTTCAAAATCTCCCAAGTGAGAAGGGGCATGATTGGAATGCACTTAACTCTCTTTGATGTGGTAGATATTTGTAAACATTGTGGTTTCAGCACTTAGACCTACTCAACCATGAAGATGAATGAAACAAGACCAACAGCTGGTTTGTTGAAGCTTTCAATCACAGCCCACTACTAGAAGTGAATGAATGGCTTGCAGCTAATGGATCTGAGGGGTTTAAACACAGGTCACAGCTGTTCTCTTTACAGGAATGGACACATGGTGCTTCCAGGTACACCCGTAATTCTTTCACTGCCCCTGTCTGGACTACTCTCTAGCTTCTAGGGATCTCTTTTCTGGGGGTCCCTGCGGGATTCCTTTAGTTAGGGGGTCACAATGGGGAGTTCCTTTAAGTTAGGGGTCTCTCATTTTAGGGAGTTTCTGGGATGGTGGGAGCTGTGGGGGGGATCGGTAGGGGAGGAGAGGGCAGGGCGTGCCTTGTGAGGGGGGAGGGCGGACCTCGGATGGACTTTGGTGGCAACTCCTATGAGGAGTTACCCCCTTGGCCCACCACGGCAACCACCACATCAGGTTCAGGTTTGGTGATACCTGTTGTAATCTGCTCCCACGTTATTCTTGGATCAGAGGACTGGAGAATCGCGAGGGCCTGGAGAATCTGGTGCCGGGCCCGTTAATAAATGCAAATGGGTCAATTGGAACTGTTTGCATCAATTTACATTATCCCACTGGTGCGCTGGTGAGAACCTTGACCCCGCCACCAGCAGGGGGCCAGAGCAACGCGATTGGATCGGTGCCTGAGACTGATGCCGATTTTTCCCGGATTCTCAATTCTCCACCCCATCGGGGACCCCACTACCAATGGGGCACAGTCTCCCAAACGGAGAATTTCTCCCATTATTTATTACAGGAATTTTTTAGCATGAATATATAGAGCTCGGTATGTAAAGATCGTTAAAGTTAAAGACTTGGCGCTTGAAAAGATTTTTAAAAAAGTATTGGCCCGGTTCATTAGATTGTTTTGAGAGTTCCAGCTATCCACAAGACAACAGATGAAGCATGGAAATACGATAAATAAATGAGGAAGGATGTGGGATGGATAGATAAGACATCAATGTTCCTTTCAAGCGTCAAGTTGCCTTTTCATTCCACCTCCCGCAATAATCCCTGGCAAAATGCCTACTTGTCTTGGTGGCCGAATGAGTGGGTGGGGTGAAGGAAGGATTTGCAATCTCCAGTTTTGTAACAGTTGAACAACTTTGGGTTTTCCGGGTGGTCGTGTGCTGGAGCATACATCTTTGGTTACATTTGCAATTAGTTTCCAAAGCAAGTGGGTGGATGTGAAGGACTTCAATCCCTCGTGATTGAGAGTTGGAGTTTGCTGGTTATTGGAAAGGGGCAGAAAAAATGGATGTAATTAGAACCATGAGTGAGTGGGAACTCCCTGCGGTTTGAAGAGTAACATCCTTTTCAGCACAGTCCACAGCAGAAATACTAGCCTTTAGAATTACTTTTGCAAAGTCGCTCCAATTTAATGTTCATTACCTGCTAAATCGGCTTATTCCTGGTGCCAAAATCCTAGTCTCCAACTGAAATTGTAGTTTCCGAATGGGTATGTAGTTCAAACTCATTTCATTATCGGTCTCAGTAAAAATAAGCAGAGAAATCTATAATTCACAACCAGCAAATATTGTTCCATTCAGGGGACTAGTAATAATTTTAGCCCCCGAAATAAATTTTATTCTGACAGATCGCTCAATGGAAGTTGCATTATTTTAAACATTTTACACAGATAATCTGAAAATCTGAAACAAGAGGGGTCTTGATTAATTGCAAAGCTGGAGTTTGGAGAAATTCCTTTGTTTTTGCGCACTGTGCATGTTATGTGTACTGTGGTTTACCTGAATCACGTGACCTCTGATTACGACATTCCTTTGTGAGTAAAGGACTCAGGCAGAAGACATTTTGCCTGCCACACGGAACTCCGCTATCACCATCACAAGATATTTCCTGCCCTACTGCCAGGGCAGACCTAGCAGTGGTGGCGGCACAGGGGTACACAGTCGGGAGGCAGCAGTCCGCAACATTGACTCCGGACCCCATGAAGTCTGTTGGCTTCAGGTCAAACATGGGCAACATGATTACCACGTACCACACCCTCACCCCTCTCAACTAAATGAATCAGTACTCCGCCATGTTGAACACCACTTGGAGGAAGCACTGAGGGTGGCAAGGGCACAGAATGTATTCTGGGTGGGGGACTTCAATGTCCATCACCAAGAGTGGCTCGGTAGCACCACTACTGACCAAGTTGGCCAAATCCTAAAGGACATTGCCACTAACCTGGGTCTGCGACAGGTGGCGAGGAAACCAACAAGAATGAAAAACATATTAGACTCATCCTCATTAACCTGCCTGCCACAGATCTGTCCATGGCAGTATCGGTAGGCGTGACCACTTCACACTCCTGGTGAAGCTCTGTCTTCAAATTGGGGGGAACCTCCATCATGTTCTGTGTCACCACCATCGTGCTAAATGGGACAGACTTTGAACAGATATAGCAACTCAAGACTGGGTATCGATGAGGTGGGTCATCAACAGCAGCAGATTTGTACTCATGCAAAGTCTGCCATATCCCCCACTTGACCATTACCACCAAGCCAAGGGATCAGCCCTGGTTCAATGAAGAGTGCAGGAGGGCATGCCAGGCACAGCACCAGGCATTCCGAAAAATAGGTGTCAAACTGGTGAAGCTACAACACAGGACTACTTGCATGCCAAACAACATAAGCAGCAAGTGGTAGACAGAGCTAAGCGATCCCACAACCAATGGATCAGACCTAAGCGCTGCAGTCCTGGCAAATCTAGTCGTGAATGGTGGTGGACAATTAAAAAAATCACTGGATTAGGAGGGTCCACAAATATCCCCATCTTCAATGATGAAGGAGCCCAGAACATCAGTGCAAAAGGCAAGGCTGAAGCATTCGCAATAATCTTCAGCCAGAAGTGCCGATAGGATGACCCATCTCGTTCTCCTCCAGAGGTCTCCAGCATCACAGATGCCAGTTGTCAGCCAATTCAATTTTCTCCACATGATACCAAAAAATGTCTGAAGACGCTGGACACTGCAAAGGCGAATGGGTCCTGACAATATCCCAGCAATTGTACTGAAGACTTGTGCTCCGGAACTTGGCGCGCACCTAGCCAAGCTGTTCTAGTACATCTACAACACTGGCATCTAGCCGGCAATGCGGAAAATTGCCCACGTATGCCCTGTACACAAAAAGCAGGTCAAATAAACTGGGTCAATTACCGCCCTATCAGTCTGTCCTCAATCATCAGTAAAGTGATGGAAGGAGTCAGTGATGTAAGCTACCAAACGGCACCCATTGAGCAATAATGTGCTCAGTAACGCACAGTTTGGGTTCCACCAGGGGCACTCAGCTGCAGACCTCATTACAGCATTGGTTCAAACATAGACAAAAGAGCCAAACTCCAGAGGTGAGGTGAGAGTGACTTCCCTTGACATCAAGGCAGTATTTGATCATGTATGACATCAAGGAGCCCGAGAAAAACTGAAGTCAACAGGGATCTGAGTGAAAACTCTCCACTGGTTGGAGTCATACCTAGCACAAAGGGAGATGGCTGTAGTTGTTGGAGGTCAGTTATCTCAGTCCCGGGACATCACTGCAGAGGCTCCTCAGTGTAGTGACTACGGCCCAATCATCTTCAGCTGCTTCATCAATGACCTTCCTTCCAACATAAGGTCAAATCAGGGATGTTCATTGATGATAGTACAATGTTCAGCAGCATTCGCTACTCTTCAGACGCTAAAGCAGTCCAGATGAAAATATATGAAGACCTGTACAATATCCAGGCTTGGACAGACAAGCGGCAAGTGACATTCACAGCACACAAGCGCTAGGCAATGACCTTATCCAATAAGAGAGAATCAAACCATCGCCCCTTGATATTCAATGGCATTATCATCTCTGAATCCCCACTACCAACATCCTGGAGGTTACCATTGACCAGAAACTGAACTGGACTAGCCATTTAAATACTGTGGCTACAAGAGCAGGTCAGAGGCTAGGAATCCTGTGGTGAGTAATTCAACTCTTGACTCCCTAAAGCCTGTTCGCCACCTACAAGGCATGAGTCAGGAGTGTAATGGAATGCCTCCCACCTTGGCTGAATGAGTGTAACTCCAATAACACTCAAAGCTTGACACTATCAAGACAAAGCAGCTCACTTGATAGGTACACCTTCCACAAACATTCACTCTCTCCACCACTGGCGCAGAATAGCAGCTGTGTGTACCATCTACAAGATGCAATTTCTAAACTCACACTACCACCTAAAAGGATAAGGGCAGCAGATACCCCACCACCTGGAAATTGCCCTCGAAGTCACTTACGGTTCTGACTTGGAAATATATCATTGTTCCTTTGCTGTCGCTGGGTCAAAATCCTGGAGCTCCCTCCCTAATAGCACAGTGGGTGGACATACACCTCAGGGACTGCAGCGGTTGAAGAAGGCAGCTCATCACCACATTCTCAAGGGCAATTAGGATGAGCAACAAATACTGGCCTAGCCAACGAAGCCCATATCCCGTAAAAATGAATTTAAAAAAAACACGAGGGAAGAGTTTGCAGACCAATTGTCATGTGTAGTGCAAAAATAGCAAATAATAGCTTGTTAAAGTTTATTGTATGTATATTCTAATATCAATGAAAGCGTGTGGCATTAATGCAAGTTTGAGCAATGAGCTAGACAATGAAGACTTGTTATTATACATGGTCTATTCTTCTGCATAAGGTGATACTCCTGAAGACTTCTATAGCTCTGAATAAAATTCTCTAAAAATGAAAGTTTAGCCTTCTCAAATTAATGACCAACAATAAAAACTACACCATTACATTTGAATCCATCATCTGTGATTTTTAAGAAATTACTACATTGAATGTACCAGATAACAACTTTGAGGATAACCCCCAAAAATGGCGATGGCAACTTCCACTCTAGAATACAATGGGGATACTTGTGTGGTTCTTCCAATTGTCCACACTAATCGTCAGGAAGAAATATAGCAGTATAAATCATACTTACAGAGCTTTATTTACTAACGTTATAGTGCACGATCATAATCTTTGGAAAATGCTCTCCCATACCTTTAACAGAGTGTTTCCTACTGTCAATCCTATTGCAACCATGATCGAACACCATGGGCATGATCTGCCAGCTGCATCCCACCTTATTCGGAGTGGGACACAGCCGGTAGATCACGGGACAGGCCACCCTTGGGATTCCCAATGCATGTTGTGCCTCGTAAGATCTAGATCGCTAGATCGAACGACCGCCCAGCATCTACCGGTCTCGCCGAACAGACCCTAGCTGGGCGCCGTTCAGTACTAGCCCCCTCAAATGGGGACCAGGTGGAATGGTACCATGGGGGGGGGGTTCTCCCAGGTGATTGGACACCCCCAGGTGGTCGGCTTCTAGGTAGGGTGGCAGCCTGGCACTGCTGGTGTCACCCGGAGGCCTGGGCACTATGAATCTGGCACTCTGGATGTGCCACCCTGTCAGTGTCATGCTGGTGGCAGCCTGGCAATGTCAGGGTGCCCAGGTGGCTCAGCCAGGCTGACAGGGACACTGCCAAGGTGCCAGGCTGGCATTTTGCCCATGGAGGATTGGGCCTGGGGGTGCCCTGCTTGTGTGAGGTGAGATGCGGGGGTGCTCGAGGACACCTCAGCAGGTGAGTTGGGGCATTAGGGGGGTCTGGAGATTGTGGCAATGGATCAAGAAATCGGGAAAGCCGGAGTTTCTCAGTGCAGGAAATGACACTGAATGTGGCCTCGGGAGCCGTTTCCTTCCGGAAGCCGAAATGGCAACAGAATGCCGTTAGATAACAGAGCTGTTGTAGCTTGTAGCGTCAGGAACAACCCTGCTAATCCTGCCGGGATCATGCCCCATGTTAGAGAATGCCTCATCTACATTTCATAATGCACGGCCTAGTGGAAAACTGTGGTGGCCTTAAAGGATAGTTCAGTTAAAGCAACCTGGCCTCAAAATCAGCTGATGGGTTCAATCTTGACTATAAAAGATTGACTCAATGTAGGACTGAAAGAGAGCTGCATCATCATATGTGTCATCTCCTGGGCAAGATTTTAAAATGATTGCCTGTTCCAAGTTGGTTTAAAACATTTGACAGCACTGTTTGAAGAGTAGCTAGGAAGTTATCCCAGTCTGCATATTGTTATATTCCTTGTTTTGTTCTCAAAGATAGCCAGATATGTAATGTTGACAAAGAATATAGAACCAAGATGTTCAAATCAAAACTAATTTATTTAACATCACTTAACTTGATTAGGTTCGCACACTTCACTGAGCAACAGATAACAAAATAATTGTACTCAATCTGTGATACAGTAATTAATAATCTCTCTAATATATAAACTACACTCTAACTCAACCTCACTCTGTCCTTCTACATTGAAATCTCCATCAGTTGCTCCCCAGCATGTCTAGAGATGCAGCGTTTTATAGGATCATCCCATGACGCCATCTAGTGGTGATATATATGCAATCTCTCTTGTTAACCCTTTACTTGTACTCTACACATCATTGCATACATGTTACATGAATAATGGTGACCAGAATCAGACTGAGGGTGAATCAGGATTTTGATGTAACCTTAGGGAAGTGTTTGAGGTTTTAACATATTTTAAGGAGCCGGGTAGTTGTGTTCAAATTCCAGTTGGGATTAGACCATTGTCTGAACCTCGGAAACAAATGACAGCTATCTTATTCTGTCGGGTAAAGAAACACTAACAATGAGAACAAAAGCCCTTGTTAGCCTTAGTTAGTGATTCGGTGATTCACCTCTATCGATCATTTAAAAAGCTTGAAGCACGATCCATCAAGATTAGGTTTATGTTCTGCAATTAACTTTTGGCCTAATCTATTACTAGTATCATCCTGTGCAGTCAGCATTTCCTTAAAGCAGATCAAATTGCCACCAACTGGAACCAAATCATGTCAGCGATGACCCTGAACTATGCTGAAAGTAATAGACTTCTGATGACAAAAATTTATTTCTCCTCTGTGAACTCATATCTTAAAACTTTGTAGAAGCAATACTAACTTTGGTTCATGTGAAACCTGGTAACCAGGTTCAGAATGGAAGATTAATAACTTTAAGGTGAGAAAGAAAATGAGCTTTGTTTATTCTTTCCCCCTATGTTTTTTTCTTAATGACAATTGATGATAGTTTATTATTTAAAAAACATTTAGAGTACCCAATTATTTTTTCCAATTAAGGGGCAATTTGGCGTGGCCAATCCACCTATCCTGCACATCTTTGGGTTGTGGGGGTGAAACCCACGCAGACACGGGGAGAATGTGCAAACTCCTCACGGATAGTGACCCAGAGCCGGGATTCGAACCCGGTTCCTCAGTGCCGTAGGCAGCAATGCTAACCACTGTGCCACCGTGCTGCCCATGGTCACCAGAATTGAGATGAATCCTTTATTTGAATTGAAATTCCTTCGCAACCATGATGGGGTCTGAGCCAAATCTCCAGTACATTAGCCAGGGCACCTGGATTATGAGCACAGTCACATTACCACTATATCAACCTGTCCCCAATGATTTGTTGGGTAAGCTGGGTCTGCGAGGACTGTGTTTACTGTAGCAGTGAGAGAGAGACAGGCTTCCAATACTTAAAGAAATGCAACTCTATTTTATTAAACTCTTAACTATCATGCATACTTTAACTGTGGGTTGACACTATGCTGAGTTGACTGGAGACCTGAGGCTAGCCTGACCAGACTATCTTACTACCACATGGTGGATGTTCTAGTTGTTGCTCACAGGCTCTAACTGTCTCAGAGACTGGATCCCCAGAGAGCGGGAAAACTAGTGCCCTCTGGCTTTATAGTGGTCGTGTCCTGGCTGGTGATTGGCTGCTGTGTTCTGTGTGTTCATTGGTCATCCTGTCTGTCAATCAATGCTTGTCTGTGCACCATCATATATTTGGTGTATATTATGACACCCAATGACCAAGTGGAAATGTATTCATGATTGGAAAGGACCCTTCAGCTCAAGACCTTCTGGGAGGCCAAAGCATGGACAAATTTATAAAAGAAATTGTGAGATGAGCGCAGACGAGGCTGGTGACTGGAATGGTGCCAGTGACTACTTTTCTTGCATATTTAAAAAAGTAAGGTGAATAACCGAAAGGAGAACAAAAGAAGGCATAAAAATAAATCAACTTATCGATAGGCAGTTTCTGAGGAATTAGATGACTGTATATTTTTGTTAAAATCTCTGTAAAGACAAATTTCAGTAAGTTATTTCCAGAAACTGATAGAGGTAACCTGTGGTAGAAACAAAAACTTTGCTTCCACTGTTTCGATTAATGAATACCTGATTTGGTTTTACATGAAAAAATATCTTGGGATTGAGGGGAGGATGGATAACAGAAGTGATTGAAAGAGGGAGGAAGGGGAGTGAGCAGTAGCTGGCAGTATCCAGGTTTTAATGTACAGGTGAGAGAAGCACTCTTTCAAGTCCTTGTTCCGTTCAGGTGGGCCACATGTAGACCTGGTTTTCATGAACTGAATTGACCAGGCACCTGTGGAGTTCAGTGCAATAGCCCAGTTTTCCAAAAGAACTTTTCAAATAGGACACCTAGGTTCATATGCGTTGGTGTCCTGTTGGACTCCAATCTCAGCCTATCACCAAGCTCTACCCTGCTGCTGTTGATACCCTTGATAAGCATAAAGTAATTCTGTACATAATGTTATACTCGGCCACCGACCAACAGGTGACAGTGTAAACCTATACATGATCCTGCGTCTGGGGAGTTGGGAGCAAGTTGTGTTGGAGGATCGACGGATTTTGCAGTAGCTCTATAATAATTAGTTAATTTTAGTAGTTTATTATTTTACTTATTCTAGTTATCTTTATCACATAGTTGTTTCATAATAAATTATTTAAACTAGATGTTCTGTAGCACATCATTCACATCAGCCAGTCTACAGAACATGACAACCCTCAGCCAGTCTTGACAGTTCCAAAGCTCTCCTGGCTTCCTTCCTATCCTCTACACTCCATAAACTTGAGCCCATTCAAACTTACTTTCAAACTTGCACAAGTTCTGTTCAGTCATTATCCATTGCTCATTGACCTACATTTGCTTCTGGTATCCCTGTAGTAATCCACGGGAGGCAGGAGTTCCGTCACCACACCAATATTTATTTACAATACCGATATTACAGGAGCAGCTACAAACAGTGCTGCTAGCAGTCCAGTCAACTAAAGACTGGCTCACAAAGCCTACACAGGTGATTATATGGGCCCCCTCAATGAGCTATCATTGAGGGAGCTCATACTCCAATTGGCCAACCAATAAAGCCAATTGGAGTTCATTATAACCCTCCCCTCCAAGGTCCAAGGAATTCCTGCCAGCTGGCATTCCTCTGAGCTTCTTCCTGCTCCTCATGTCTGGGTCTGTCACCTCTGTGTCGTCCGCCGGGTCGTTCTCCGAAGTGGGCGGGGTGTACCTTATAGGTGCCCGTCTTTTCCTTGACGACCTCCTTGGAAGTTGTTCTTCCTCCTCCTCGGGGAGAGGTGTCGCGGCGGCCTCGTCGAGTGTGTCCATCTCCGACTCTGATGACTGGATGACGGGGTCTGGAGAAATTGCTCGGGGCTGGGGTGTGGGTATCTTTTCCGTCTGGGCTATCCCAGCTTGAGGCGGTCCTGCTTCACCTGCCTCCAGGTGTGGTTCCGCTGCCCTTATTTGGTCTAGGTGTTTCTTCAGCACCTTACCTCCTATTGAAACCTCATAGGATATGGGCCCTGTTTGGGACTCTACCGTGCCTTTGACCCACGTTGGTCCATTCCCATAATTCTTGACCCAAACCGGTGCCCCCACCTGGAAATATCTCTGCTGCCGACTATTATCATGCCCCCTGCGTTGGGCCTCCTGATGTTTCTCCACTTTCCCCGTTAAATTTGGGAAAAGGAGACTCAGCCTCGTCCGCAGCCGCCTTCCCATTAAGAGTTCAGCTGGCGGTCTGCCCGTTGTGGAATGCGTTGTGGTCCTGTAATCAAACAGCCAGCGGGAGAGATTAGTGTCTATTGACGCTGCCGGCTGCTTCTTGAGTCCCGCTTTAAGTGTCTGGGCCGCTCTCTCTGCCAGGCCGTTGGTCGCTGAATGGTAAGGAGCCGCTTTGATGTGACGGACTCCGTTTTCCTTCAGGAATTTTCCAAATTCCCCACTTGTGAATGCCGTTCCGTTGTCCGACACCAATACCTCCGGAAGTCCATGTGTTGCAAACGAGGCCCTGAGCTTTTCAATTGTCGATGCTGTGCTTGCCGCGTTTACCCAGTGGACGTCCAGCCATTTGGAGTGGGCGTCCACTATCACCAAAAACATTGAGCCCATGAAAGGGCCGGCGTGGTCAATATGCAGGTGGGTCCACGGTCTGCCTGGCCATTCACACGGGTGCAATGGCGCCGCTGGTGGCACTCTTTGCCCCTGTTGCCACTCCTGGCACCGACGTACCAAGGCTGCTATGTCTGTGTCCAAACCTGGCCACCAAACGTAGCTAGCATCTTCATTTTAGACACCCCTGGGTGTCCGTGATGTAACTCAGTTAAAATTGCCTGACGGCCCGGGACGATTACCCGGGCTCCCCATAATAGGATACCGTCTTCTACGGTTATTTGGTCCCTTCTGCTCCAGTATGGGTGCATCTGGGGCTCCACTGGTCTTTCCAGTTCCCCTGTTAGCAGTAAATGCTTCATCTTGGCTAAAACTGGGTCTTTTTGCATCCACAACCGAATATGTTGTGCGTCTACTGGTAGGGTGTCCAAAAAATTTAGAGTCATTACTGTCTCCTCTACTTTTGGTATTTGCGGCAGAGTGTCCGGGAGGGGAAGTCTGCTCAAAGCATCTGCATTTGCTACTCGTGTTCCCGGTCTGTACTCCAGAACGTATCTTTATGCCGCCAGTAGCAACGCCCAGCTTTGGATTCTAGCTGATTCAATCGGGGGTATTGACTTGTCTTCTTTTAATAACCCTAATAACGGCTTATGGTCCGTCACTATGGTAAATTTCCACCTGTACAGATACTGGTGAATTTTTTTTACTGCGAATATCACCGCCAGTCCTTCCTTCTCGATTTGGACGTACTTCCTCTCAGCCATCGCCAAGGTCATCGAAGCATAGGCTATTGGCCGTTCTTCCCCATTCCTTCCTCTATGGGCTAAGACGGCTCCTACCCCATAGGGGGATGCATCACAAGTGACCACCAACTCCTTCCTTGGGTCATAATGCTCTAGGACATTTTCGGATGACAGCTGTTCCTTAATGTCCCTAAATGCTCGGTTTTGGCGGGTGGACCATTTCCATTCTTGCCCCTTTTTTAGTAGCTGGTGGAGGGGTTCTAGGATGGAAGCCCTATTTTCAATAAATTTTCCATAATAGGTTACCAACCCTAGAAATGATCGTAACTCCTGGACCGTGGTGGGAGCTGGGGCTTCTTTTATTGCCCTTACTCTGTCTTCTAATGGATGTAAGCCTGACTAGTCTACTTTATATCCCAGGTAAATTACTTGTGGGGCCAGAAAAACACATTTTTCCCTTTTTAGCCGTATGCCTGCCTTTGCGAAACACCTGAGCACTTCCTCCAGGTTCCTTAAGTGTTCCCCGTTTGACCTACCCGTGATTAAGACATCGTCCAAATAAATCGCCACGTGCGGTAGTCCCTGCAGAATATTTTCCATTGTACACTGGAATATAGCGCAGGCTGATGACACTCCGAAAGGTAGCCTAGTATAATGAAAAAGGCCCTTCAGGGTGTTGATCGTAGCGAACGTCTGGTAGCCCTTGTCCAGTTTTAACTGCAGGTAGGCGTGGCTCATGTCCAGTTTCGTGAACAAAAGCCCACCTGCCAATTTGGCATATAGGTCATCTATTTTCGGGATTGAGTATTTGTCCAGCAGTGCGTATTTGTTTACTGTCTGTTTGAAATCTCCACAGAGACGTATCGAGCCGTCTGGCTTCAAAATTGGTACCACCGGTGCTGCCCATTCCGAGAATTGTACTGGTCTGATAATGCCGTCGCGCCGTAACCTTTCTATTTCGTCATCTACTTTCTTCCTTAATGCAAAAGGTACCGGCCTGGCCGTACAAAATTTCGGAAAGGCTTCTTGGTCCACGTGCAAATTTGCTTTGGCGCCTATGATTTCCCCCAAACCTTCCTGGAAGACCTCCGGGTATTTTTGGAGTACTCCACTCAACTGCCCGCTTCCACTCTGGAAAATTTTCATCCAATCTAATTTTAGGTCTTTCAGCCAGTTCCGTCCAATTAAGCTTCGTCCGGAGCCCTCTACTATCGTCAACGGTAATCTGAGCAATTGTTTCTTATATTCCACAGGTACATGAGTCGTGCCTAGAACTTCCAGGGGTTCCCCCGTGTAGGTTTTAAGTTTCGTCGATGTTTTTGTTAGGGTTAGTGGCTGGAGTCCATCTTTGATTTTTCTAAATGCTGCCACTCCCATTACTGGTGCGGCCGCACCCGTGTCTATTTCTATTATTGTCGGCCGCCCGTTCACCCGTGGGGTAATCCTAATGGGTTCTGCTTTCTTCGTTGTACTATTATATAATTGTTCCCCTTTGGAGGAGGATGGGGCATCTAGGTTGTGTACTTCCCTGCGACCCCACCTGCTATTCCTCTTTTGCCACCTCCTTCTAGGGTTTCTGTCATTGTTACCCCACTCTGTCTGGTGCCAGATACAGTCCTTCTCTGTTGGGGGAGCCTCAGCCGGTACTTCCCTCTGTCTCCACTTAGTCCTGGCAGACTTGGGGGCAGTTCTGGGGTTTTCCTTTTTCCCTCTATTCCTCAGGTTTTTCCTGAGAGCGGCTATCTGATAGCAGGACCTGTTGTGGTAGTCCCTCTCACAGGTATCTACCTCCATTGGCGTGCCCTGTAGTTCCTGCGGCCCACTTGCTGCCTTTTCTAGGGACAGTGCGAGCTGTAACGCCTGCCTGCAGTCTAGCTCCGTTTCCGCCAACAGGCGTTTCTGTATTGTGAGGTTGTTTATACCACACATTAACCGGTCCCGAAGCATTTCATTTAGCGTCGGGCCGAACTCACATTTTTCCGCCAGCCTTCTCAGGCAGGTCAAGAAATTCGTGACTGACTTCCTGTCTTCCCGCTTCACTGTGCAGAATCTGTACCTACGCAAAATGAGGGGTGGTTTTGGGTCGTAGTGCTCTTTCACCAATTCCGTTACCTCATGGAAAGTTTTCATATCCGGCGCATCGGGATAAGTCAGACTACGTATAATGGCGAAAGCGGAGGGTCTGCACGCCAACAGCAGGATAAGCCTTCTCCTTTTGTCCGTCAGTATATCATTTGCCCGGAAGAAGTAACACATTCTCTCCACATACTGGGACCAGTCCTCAATAGCCGGGTCGAATGCCTCTAACCTCCCAAAAAACGGCATTTTTAAAATGGCAAGGCTTACCCTCCGAGTGCGGCAGCTGGTCTCCGCAAAATTCGTAGTTTACCTCGTCGCCACTGTAGTAATCCACAGGAGGCAGGAGTTCCGTCATTACACAATATTTATTTACAATAACGATATTACAGGAGCAGCTACAAACAGTGCTGCTAGCAATCCAGTCAACTTAAGACTGGCTCACAAAGCCTACACAGGTGATTATATGGGCCCCCTCAATGAGCTATCATTGAGGCTCATACTCCAATTGGCCAACCAACAAAGCCAATTGGAGTTTATTACAACCCCCCTCCCCACAATCTTAATTTAAGTTTCAAGTTTTAAAATTGCATCGAGGTATTCAAAGTTTTCCATGGCCTTGCTCTTCCCCAATGTCTACAGCCCTTTGAGAACCCTGCAATCCTCCAAATCCTAGAACTCCCTTCCTAACTGCCCTGTAGATGTACCTACACCGTATGGACTGCTGCTGTACAAGAGACTGCTGCAGTACAAGAAGGTGGTTCCCCACCATGTTCTCAAGGGCAATTAGAGGTGGGCAATAAATGCTGGGCTAGCCAGCGAAACCCACATCCTGTGAACAAATAAAAAATAAACTCTAGCCACATTCCTATTATCTTCACCCTTGGCAGCAATGCCTTCGGTTGGCTAGGTCCCAAGCTTTGGAATGTGCTCCCTAAACCTCTGAGCCTCCCTCCTCTTTCAAACTCACTTCTTTGACCAAGCTTTTTAAATCACCTGTCTTAATATCTGTCTTTGTCTCCATGTCAGTTTGTATCTGATTATCCTTCTCCGTAAATTATTGGAATATTCCAATGAGGATTCCTGACCATAACATTCACCCAGCCCTAGTGTCTCTCTCTTTCAAGTATGCTTATTAAAGGAGCTTGCTATAGCAGAGGCACTTACTGCTCGACCACGATACTCGGGCTCAAAAGGGATGTTTTATTTTTCGGATTACAGCGCCATCTGGTGGTTTAACATATTGCTTGTTTCACCACAGAAGATAGAACATAGACATAGAACAGTACAGGCCCTTCGGCCCTCAATGTTGCGCCGAGCCATGATCACCCTACTCAAACCCACGTATCCACCCTATACCCGTAACCCAACAACCCCCCCTTAACCTTACTTTTATTAGGACACTACGGGCAATTTAGCATGGCCAATCCACCTAACCCGCACATCTTTGGACTGTGGGAGGAAACCGGAGCACCCGGAGGAAACCCACGCACACGGGGAGGACGTGCAGACTCCACACAGACAGTGACCCAACCGGGAATCGAACCTGGGACCCTGGAGCTGTGAAGCATTGATGCTAACCACCATGCTACCGTGAGATCAGTACAATGAAACCATAAAGAGAGCAAAGTTAAATTTTCAATCTGAATGAATGAAACACCTTCCGCAGAGATGCAATTCAGACAATTTTGCCCCAATAATTTAATTCCTGGAGGTTTCATCCCATATGTTCCTCCCACCAACATTCTCATTTCATGATGCGCCACACACATAGAACATAGAACAGTACAGCACAGAACAGGCCCTTCGGCCCTCGACGTTGTGCCGAGCCATGATCACCCTACTCAAACCCACGTAACCACCCTATACCCGTAACCCAATAACCCCCCCTTAACCTTACTTTTTAGAACACTACGGGCAATTTAGCATGGCCAATCCACCTAACCCACACATCTTTGGACTGTGGGAGGAAACCGGAGCACCCGGAGGAAACGCACGCACACACAGGGAGGACGTGCAGACTCCGCACAGACAGTGACCCAGCCGGGAATCGAACCTGGGACCCTGGAGCTGTGAAGCATTTATGCTAACCACCATGCTACCGTGCTGCCCAACCTATGCCATTCAGATAATAAACAGTCCCTTTGTCACCTGATTGACTGACAGTGAAGATTCAACCAAACAACTTCTCTTTCCCAAACATAACTAATACACAAAATGTGGAGATATTTTTCAATGTTCCTTTTTGGTGGACTTCTTCTGACTAACCACAGGAGACCCGTTGTAAGAGATCTATCATGCGGAATTGAAATGAAATGAAAATCGCTTATTGTCACGAGTAGGCTTCAATGAAGTTACTGTGAAAAGCCCCTAGTCGCCACATTCCAGCGCCTGTCCAGGGAGGCTGGTACGGGAATCGAACCGTGCTGCTAGTCTGCTTGGTCTGCTTTAAAAACCAGTGATTTATCTCAGTGAGCTAGTGAGGAATTTGCAACACTAAAACTCAGTAGAAATTTGAGTTAAAACTTCTCGGATGCAAATAAGAATCGTTTATTGCCTCTATTCAATTACAATTGAGAGTCACTTAAATCTTATTCTCTAATAAGTTCGGCTAGCAAAAAGGACTTAAAGAAAAGCAACTTGTACACAATTTAACTTTTAAAATAATACAGAAGTGGGGCGGAATTCTCCGACCCCCCGCAGGGTCAGGGAATCGCCCGGGGCTGGCGTAAATCCCGTCCCCGCCGTGGCCGGAATTCTCCGCCACCCGGGAATCGGCGGGGGCGGGAATCGCGCCCCTCCGGTCGATGGGCCCCCCGCGCCGATCGGCGGGCCCCCCGCAACGATTCTCCGGCCCACGATGGGCCAAAGTCCCGCTGCTGTCAGGCCTCACCCGCCGACGTGGTTTAAACCACCTCTGTGCTGGCGGGAGCAGGCGGCGCGAGCGGGCCCCAGGGTCCTGGGGGGCGGAGGCGTGGGGCGATCGGACCCCCGGGGGTGCCCCCATGGTGGCCTGGCCCGCGATCGGGGCCCACCAATTGGTGGGCGGGCCTCTGCCGTGGGGGCACTCTTTTTCTTCCGCCCTCGCCACAGAAGAGACCCCCTCCACCACGCATGCGCCCATGACCGGATTCACGCCGACTGGCGAAGGCCTTTCGGCCAGCCCAGAGGCTGGGCGGCTGAGGGTCTCCTGTGGTTAGTCGGAAGAAGTGCGGAGAATTCCACACCTTTGGGGAGGCCCGACGCTGGAGTGGTTGGTGCCACTCCGTTACGCCGGGACCCCCCGCCCCGCCGGGTAGGGGAGAATTTCGCCCATGGTTTCTCGCTTATGGCACAACAGCTTGCATTTACTTCAGGAATTAGAGTGGAAAAGTGAAAAATAGAGATAGCGAATAGTTTAGATCAAAGTATAGAATGATCCGGATAAAGATGGCCATATGGACCTTCAGGGTTGTAGGAAATCATATCTACACCTCTAAGTCATCCTAATTGGTTTGGGTTAGAATCAAATGAGTTTGATTTGACGGTTAGCTGTCTGTCTTTAATGTGCAACATTAGCTTTAAATGTTTCATGTCTGAATACTTGTGCATGTTATGGAATGCAATTTTGTGCTGTTATCATGACCAGTTTAAACTGGATTTCTGCTGACTTAGCTGTTAGCCACATTGTAGACAATAGCGCCTTAATGTTGCTATGGTACCTGCCCTGTCCTTGGATTGATATCTGGTACGGCTTGTGTTTTAATGTCAGCCTGTCTTGCAAATGTATTTGCTGGAACAATGGAGCTCAGTAAAAGTGAATTATGCTGTGTCATGCTGGTTTGCGTCTCTATTGAAGCTATATGTTTTGAGATGACCTCGGGTTATGAGTGAATTTAAAATGGGTATTTAAAACTGGAGTTTAATATTTTACGCTAAATAGTCATCTTTTACCAAGCAGGTATATTAGAAAATAGTTGGTTTTTTACTCCTGGGGACAGCTTACAATTGTTTCTTCATGCTCCAAGCACGGAGGGAGCTGCCCCAGAGAAAGGAGTATGTTCCTTTGATAACTCGCAGCTCTAAGTCACAGAAACAGCCTGCTAACACAGTTAGTCAGCACACAGAACATTTTAAAAAAATTCCGATCTTGCATACATAGGATTATTATTAAACCTTCACCCGAAAGCTTTTCTGTAATCTTCCAGCGATAAATTGTTCTTCGAGAAAGCAAACAATCTTGCTGGTGAGTTTTGCTGATGTTAGGACCTTGAGGTAGAGCATTTGACTGACATGTGATTTTACTTTAATGGAGGGGTGTTAGATCTATCCCCCTTTTACGAAACCTATTAAGTCAACCTTTAAACTCCTGTGATATTCCTCGAAGGTTGCCCCCCAGCAGTGTCCTGGAGACTACTTTTCAAATCCAGAAGACTCTAACATGATTTTAGTGGGTTGAACCCAAACCAAAATGGAGATGGCAATAGCCCAAAGAGCATCCAACAAGTTAAAGATTTATGAGGGTCTAAAACGGCAGAAATTAGCTTTAGGTGCTAGATCTTCATCATTGAATATGAAGGCCAAATCTGTGTCCTGAACAGGAGATTGAATGCAGGAACTGCCTGGGCAATAAAATGTCTGGAGTAATAACTGTATGCGAGCCTTAACAAAGCGCCATTTGAAATGTAAAGGAGGCTGTTTAAGGCTTTTGGTGGCTGAATAGCCACATTCAACCATTCAACCTGTAGGTAAATATTTGAATTCTCTTTGAACTAGGATCTTCTCTGATGTCGACAAAGGCTGATGTCCAATGGGAAACGGGGCGTTGAGGCCGCTGATAGCAATGGCGGCTTTCCCCGCCATAGAGTGGGGACTTTGGATCCCATGACGTTTTGTCAGGGTGGGGGTGGCCTCTGATTCGGCTGCACGCCATCAACTTAGACACGCGCCATTTTTAAAAGCCATCCCAGTGCACAGCGAACAAACCAATTCGTCCAGGGGCAACCCCTGGCATCTACCCTGGCATTAATCTGGCACTATCCAGGCATTATCTGGGTTGGCCCTCTCCCCCTTGAGATGGCACTCATCTGAGATCCCCCGGGAGAATGGCTCGGCAGGCATATGCCTTTAACGGCCAGGCGTGTTTCACAACATTCTGCCATCACATCACCGTGGATGGATTTATTTGAGATGGGGGAGATGATTCCGGCACACAGGCCTGCTAATGATATGTAAATTTATTATAATGGTGTTTCTGTCGGCCAATGATGGGAAACTCAACCCATCACTGATTGGGGACGGGAAAACTGTGTCATGCTTTCACGTCGTCATGTAACATGGCTCCGGGTTTCCTGATATTTTCCACTCTTGACGTCGAACCCGCCTGACGTGAATGGGAACGGAAACTCCCAGCCGCAGAAGTTCACAAGCTCCTTTTGTTGGAGGTGAGGGTGGAGGAACAAATAGAATGCGATTAATAAATGTGCAGATAGCAATGAAGACGGTTACACATCACGAGATCTAACCAGATCGCGTGAGACATCACGATTTGGATCCTGTCTACAATAGGCAGGATCCAGTCTCGCATGGTTAAATAAGTTTAAGAACCCACTTAGTCATGCCGATGCCGGATCAATCGGTCATGCGGCATCTATCGGCTTTGCCGAGGAGACCCCAGCCGGGTGGGGTTCAGTACTGGTCCCCACAAACAGGGGGTGGAACAGTACTTGGGGGGGGGGGAGGAGGAGGGTGTCTCCCAGGTGACCTGAGGCACCAGGTGGTCGACCTCTGGGTAGGGTGCCACTCATTACCTTGGCACAGCCAGTCTGGCACTGCCACCTGGTTACCCTAGCAGTGCCAAACTGGCATTGTGCCTGCACCAGGGTTTGAGCCCTGGTGTGCGCTGCCCATATGAGGTGGGGTGTGGGTGGGCACAAGGACCCCCAACAGGTGAGTTGGGATGTTGAGGTGGTGAGTGGGGGAGGGGAGGGGGAGAGGAGGGTGGGGGGGTTGGGGGGGGGGGATGTCTGCGGGGTGTATCAGGGGGTCGAGAGTTTGGGGCACCATTTAAGAATGTAATCTCGATCTCTTCCTGCACTGAGAAGGTCCTTAGTGCAGGAAGTGATGCTAAATGTGGCCTCAGGGGGGCATTCCCCACCAGGGAACAAAAACAAGACAGTGTCCCGTTAAATAATCACAGCAGAACCAACTCTGTTTAATTTTGGTTACATTATGCCCCACGTGTGGGTGAATACCAACCTGATCTCACCAAAAAGGCCGATGGGAAAGACCCCGTCAAACTCGGCCAAAATGACACTTAGAAATTATTTGATTGAATCACGCCCCAACACTGTAAATATCCCTTTTGAAGCGCAGCATGTTTGCAATAATCTAATGTGTTGCCCAATTAAAATGAAAGATGCTTAAAATAAAGTAACAACGCCCCAATTCACTAGAACAAAAGGGGCATTATAAAGTGTATGGTGATATGAAAAGTGTCTTTCAGTTTGCTGTGGTGTTCACCAGTCACAGAATGCAAATGTATCTTGGTGTGTTCAGTCCTTCATCCTCAATCAACATTGATTGCCTTTGTCTTGTGGCATCTCTAAAACCCTTCCTCTAGTTTCTGGAGTCCAAAATGGGCAGACGGAATCATTTCTGGATTTATTGTAACCTCCTTATTTATGTTTGATCTTAGGCTACACTTTGGAAGTTTGTTATGGACAGCCCAGGGATGGTCGAGACTCTGTTTCTACAACCATTTGTATTTCTAAATGATTTTTAACATGAGGCTCTATCATGGCAGATGAACAATAGCTCAATCGAAGAGGTAGACCTTAACGACAGATAGAGAAGTTTATGGACAGAATTCCCGGGTTGATGGCCCTGGCTGAAGGCATGGCCGACAATAGTGAAGCGATTCGAATTGGGGATGCTTAAGTAGTTAGAAGCGACAAAGTGCAGATATCTCCGAGGGTTGTGGTATTGGAGGAGATTACAGAGATAGGGAAGGAGCAGGGATTTGAATACAAGGGTGAGAATTTTATGATCCAAGTGTTGGTTAACCGGAAGTCAGGACAGATTAGAGAGTACAGTGGTTATGGAGGAATGGGACTTGGTGTAAGATGGGATATGGGGCAGTAGAAGTTTTGAACAAACTTTATGGAGATGGATCAGGAGTCCATTAGAATAGTCAAGTCTTTAGCACATTTTAAGGGGTTTGTGGGTTTTAGTGGCAATATTAAGAGGAACAACAGTGAATCAGGAGAATCCATATAGAAAGCCAATCTCCGAGGAGGAGGTGGACCCGGACCCTATGGTGCCGATATTTGGGGTTTCAGAGAAGCCGGAGCTCATGGAGAGGAGAAAGGCCGATGTCTTGGCCTTCGCATCTCTGATTGCATGGCGCCGAATTTTGTTGGAGTGGCAGTCGGCATCGCCACCGGGGGTAGCTTGGTTGGGTGACCTGTACGACTTCCTGCAATTAGAGAAGATAAAGTATGAGATAAGGGGCTCTTCAGGGGGGTTTGAGGAAAGTGGGGGATGTTTGTGACCGTGTTTGAGGGGCTGTTCGTCGCAGGGGAGGTGGCGGGGGGGGGGGGGGGGGGGGGGTGTTAAAAGGGGAAAAATCTGTACAGACTGTATAGTTGACTGTTGGGAAGTATATTTCCCGGTGTGATTATTCGCTGTAATCTGTTTTGATACATGTTTGTAATAAAATACATTTACAAAAAAAGAAAAACACTCTCCTCACAGAAAAACTCAGTGCGCACAAATTGGACCAAAATAGTCCTTTGTAACGTCAATATTATGTCAAAACCCTTCTCACTCCTCCCACAGTTTTTGTCTGATTGCACACACTGAGGGCTATTTTCTTCTCCACATACAGCAGGGGGAAGGCAACAGATTGATCAAACTCATTCCATTTCACAGATCAATGTGAATATTGTGACGCAATCTCAAACCCAACTAACTGTTGTAAGGTATTGGATGCCATTCGGTAAGTTTTAATGAAGTTTTTGTAGTCTTAAGTACGTTAAGTGTAGGTCTATTTATTCACTATAAGAACTATGCACATATATTTTTATATATAATATATATAAAGGATTCAAGTTTGGAGCTAATCTCCATGTTTGCTTCTGCACACAGCTCTGTCCAACGCTAGACTAACCTCGAATTTATGGGTCATGTGTTCTCTTATGTCACTATGTGGGTGATCCCATTTAACCCTGTATGTGCCAGAACCTCCAATAAGATAAACCTGTGACATTCCTCACGCGATTTTAACAATAATGAAGAGAATCTCCAAGACATTATTACATCCCATAATCCGTAACATTTAACTTTGTGATAAATGTAAGAAATTGGTATCGATATTGCATTATATGTATTTGGTGCTGTAATGCGCTGGATTCTCCATTCCTGAGACTAAGCGTTGATGCCAGGATGGATTTGTGGACTTCCACAACAGCAAAACTGGACCGATTCAGCGTATGTTGAAGGGCTAGCATTGGCGGCACATGGAACACAATTAATTCCAATGAGAAATGGTGCCAGATTCACCGGATTCGTGATTGATACTCAGGAGGCCGACATGCTGCAGCCACATATACACACTTCACTCCCTACACACACCATCCCAGCCAGCAAGATGATACTGGTTGTGCTGGAGCGCGCCCAAACAGCTAATGGGTCGGCTTGGGCCAGGGGACACCTGGGGGGATGGCTTGGGGGGACACTCATACGACCTGTGGCCCTAAGCTCACAGTCGGTAGTCAGTGGCATACGCAGCTGCATGGCTGATTGGCAATGGTCTTCCATGCCTGTCCACCCCGATCCTGCAGCCCACCTCCTGGGTAGCTCCCGCTATCACCCCCCCTCTCCCACCCCGGGCCAGCGGCACAACTGTCAGCAAACTATGGCAATGTTGGTCACCATACCCTAAGCAGCCACAGCGCCTGGTCCACAATTTCTAAAAACACAAGTGAACCTTGCCGTCGGGAATCCCGCCCATTGGAGGCGGAGAATCGCGGAGATCCCGAAGAATACCAGGTCGGGCATGCTAATGATAAGCCAAGACCGTTTACTGTACATGCGGAGTTGAATGCATTGATGCCACTGTCAAGGCGATAGAGAATTGCAATTTGGAGAGAAACCGGCGCACGCTGCAATTCCGGTGTCGGAACTGATTCTCCACCCAATTGCGTTTCCAGATTCCGGCGTCGGCCGATGGAGAATCCCGCCCATAATTTTAAAAGCCTAGGTTAGCGTGTGTATATATCTGCTGTAATAATAATTTTTTAAATGCTGGTTCAAAAGATAAACAGACTTGTGGCTGCAGAAGGTATAATTAAATTATGGGATCATCACTCTTTTAAACAATGCAGGAATGGGGGTCTCAGCCAGGGCACCCCGGCCGGGATTCTTCCCTACCGCTCCGGCGTCGGGCCTCCCCAAAGGTGCGGAATTCTCCGCACCTTTAGGGGCCAAACCCTCACATTGAGGGGCTAGGCCCGCGCCGGAGTGGTTGCCGCTCCACCGACCAGCACGAACGGCCTTTGGCGCCACGTCAGCTGGGGCTGAAAGGCCTTCGCCGGCTGGCGGAAGTCCGCGCATGCGCCGGTGCGTCAGCGGCTGCTGACATCATACCGGTGCATGCGCAGGGGAGGGGGTCTCTTCCACCCCCGCCATGGTAAAGGCCATGGCAGGGCGGAAGAAAAAGAGTGCCCCCACGGCACAGGGCCGCCCGCCGCTTGGTGAGGCGCGATTCCCGCCCCCGCAGATTCCCGGGTGGCGGAGAATTCGGGCCACGGCGGGGGCGGGATTGACGCCCAGGGGGTCAGAGAATTCCGTCCCCCTATCCTGAGGGGGACACCCCGAGTCCACGCTCATGCCATCACGTTGTTCCCCACTACTCCTTGAGGTCACACCCCCAGCAATGCCTCTGTTTACAAGGAGAGGCCTAATGGGTTTTTGTTATGGCAGGCAATGGAGTTGATGTTTCAAGTCTGTAAATGGTTATCAGAATCTCAACGAACTATTTGTATACAAACAACTATCGTCTACAATAATCACACCTTGAGATACTGACTGATTTCCCTGCCACTTCCACCTGCCCACCTCCCTCAATCGATTCCTCAGTCCAAAGTGCTGCTGATGCCAATTGGAACACCCTGCCTTTTGCTGACCCATTACGGAGCACAGATTGAACCGGATAACTTACTGGTTAGCACAGGTCTTTTCTACACCATTTACCAAAGAAGCCATTGATCATTTCTGGCAGGGGAGCTTGTCAAAAGCCCGAAAGTGTTTAAAAAAAAAACCATCATCTAATCCTTGTGTAGAATTTTCCTTAATTACTAACCCCTGGAATAAGGAAAAAAAGAAACATGTCGCCTACCTGGGACAGAACTCCAGGAAAGTCGCCCGATTCACTCAGGCAATCAGGGAAGATCCAGGAGACGGCATGTACCCATAACACATCATTGGACATTGACCCCGCCTCTCCCCCAACCGGTTCCAGAAAACAAGCTCTTTGCAAAATTTGTTAAAACACCATTACTTTATTTTAATTAGGAGTACACAGAAACATACATTGAAATTATTCATGTGAGAAACACTCATTATTTTACAAATGTATATCACGGTTTTAGTGGTATTCGGTAATTCGGTTCTACCTTTCCACAGTAAGGGTATTATATAATCGGGAAAAGAAAAAACTTTTTTTTGGTTGTGGACATTTGAAAGACAAAAATATTACTTTTTACATTTACGTTGAAAATAGAATTCCTTAAAAGAATTTCATTATTTTTCCCTTTTATTTCAGCACAGTATCCATGCCGCTTAAATAAACGGAAGCATTGTGATTATTTAAAACAATCCAGACATAACTTCCCACGAGGAAAAATAACTCACAAAATTACATTTAATAATGTATTTTTTTTTGTGTGTGTGTGAGACTGGTAATTTACCGAGAAAAAAATTGTCCTATTCCTGGGAGTAAATTAAACATTGTGAAAACGGCCTTCGTTAGGGCTCCTAGTTTTGTGTATATACATTACTGTTCTTCTATCCTTTAACAGAATCAACATTTGATTGATTCTTTTTTAAAACAAGGTACCTGAAATTGCTAACCAATGGCAAAAAACAACTTGTGCTTTTTCAAACAATACCTCCCTTTCAGTAAAGGACCAAAAATATGGAGCTCCATGTTGCAAAAAAAAAACTCCACTCCCACATTTAAACAGTCAGCTTATATATTTGATGGTTAAACGTGAAGCTTCTGTACATTAACCTTTTAATAACAACTAGTCAGTTTGTTGCCATGGCAATATATCCCCAACACGATGAACAAAGACACAAACAATACACTCTGATGTCTGTGCAGGCGTAATGATGTACATATAAAGCCCACCCCACCCTCCGAGCAACATACATAAAGCTATGACCCTAAAAGCAATAACAACCTATGTTAATTATTGTCAAAATTATCTTTGGTGTTTAAACTGAGTGGAGCTAAACCCATGTAAGATGAGAACACTTTGCTGGCAAGGCTCATATTACATCGTAACTCGATTGTGAACTAAATTAGTGATGCTCCTGTACATTATGAATCTTTATTGTTGATGGCTGATTTGGTTACTTAATGCTGTTGTTGTGCTCTCTTCTTTATCTGTGCATTTCTGACGTTGTGTGGTCTCAATTTCATTTCAACAAATTCAATCGAATGTTCGTGGCCCTTCCAGTGATACCAGTTAACACCCTGTTTAAAAAATGAAATTAAATTCAATCCTTGAGCAAGATGGCTTTATAACACGTTGGAGAAACAAATATAATATGAATGCAGGGATGGGCTGAATGGCCTACTTCTGCTCCTTTGTCTTATGATCTTATGCTTATACTTAGGAACATAGAAGCATAGGAATTGGTAGAAGACTAAAGATCTTCTACAAGCCTCAACATCACATCTTACAACGATAAAGGAGTTATTGTCTGAGCATAGCAATCAATCAGAGAATCATAGAATTCCTACAGTGCAGAAGGAGGCCATTCGGTCCATCGAGTCTGCATTGACCTTCCGAAAGATCACCCTACCCATGCCTACGCCCCTTAACCCCACCCAACTGTTGGACACTAAAGGGCAATTCATCATTGCCAATCCGTCTAATGTGGAAGGAAACCGGAGCACCCGGATGAAACACACACAGTCATGGGGAGAACGTGCAAACTCCACACAGACAGTCGCCCAAGGCTAGAATTGAATCCGGATCCCTGGCGCAGTGAGGCAGCAGTGCTAACCTGTGCCACCATGCCGCCCATCTCTATCAATTAGTCTACAGCAGACACAAACGTGACATGAGAAAATCCCTAGCCTTCCTGGCCGAGTGTTTAGGGAACTATGTCCTAAGTTACATATTGTTCCAAAGCATGATGCACCCCAAACTACATAGTATATGTCAATTTATCCATATAATGTTTTCCAGAATTATTTTTTATTTGTTCATCAGCACCTCTGACAAGGCTAGCATTTGTTTCCCATCCCTAATTGTCCCAGAGAAGATTGCAGCGAGTCCCATTCGCTAGTTAGCGACTTGATCCAGCAACAATAAAAGAACAGTGATGTGTATCTGAGTCAGGTCCCGGGCCCTCAGGAGGCAATATTCGGGGTGTCGGACCAGCCAGGGTTGGAAACGGGTGCGGAGGCAGATGTTGTAGCCTTCGCCTCGTTGATCGCCCGAAGGCAGATCTTGTTAAGGGTGGAGATCAACCTCTCCACCCTGTGCCCTGGCGTGGCGGGGGGACCTGCTGGAATTCGTAACGCTTGAAAAGGTCAAATTTGAACTGAGGGGAATGATTTAGGGGTTCTACAATTCATGGGCCTTTTTCATTATGCACTTTCAAGAATTGGATCACATCGAACATTGGGGGGGGGGGGGGGGGGGGGGGTTGGGAGCTGGGAGGGTTGGGGGAGGAGGTCTGTATGTGTTAATGGTGACTATGGGTGATCCCTGATTCCTTTCTGTCATTATAGTTTATTGTTGGGTATAAATTTGGGAGAAAATGTGAAAGAGGAGAATAAAAAATAGTTTTAAAAAATGTATCTGATTCAAGGTGGTTGATGCTTCAAAGGGAACTTTGATGTGATAGATTTCCAGTGACCTGCTGCCCTGAGTTTTTAGGAAGTTGAGGTTAAGAGTTTGGAAGGTGCTATTGAAGGAGCCTTGGCAAGTTGTTGCAGTGCATCTTGTAGTTGGTGCACATGGCTGCCATAGTGCACCGGTGGTGGAGGGAGTGAATGTTTAAAGGGGTGGATAAGGTGCCAATCAAACAGGCTGCCTAGTCCTGGATGGTATTGAGCTGCTTGAGTGTTGTCGGAGCTACACTCATCAAGACAGGTATCCCTGTATATTATTTCTTGAAATAAATCGACCTGAAAATCTATCTAACTTATATTTGCATTTATGCATCGTCAAAAGAAAAGCTTCGTTAAAATTTACGAGAAGGTAAAATGCTTAAGCAGCTACAATCAGGGAACCTTTTCAATTTTCTGCAGTGACGTACACTGATATGTGATCATTTGTGTTCACTTCAAGTTTAGCCATGTTTTAATGGGTTAGACGGATACATGGATTGGAGCATAACATGACATTGGTAAGATGGGCATAACAGTGGCACAGTGGTTAGCACGGTTGCTTCACAGCTCCAGGGTCTCAGGTTCGATTCCCGGCGTGGGTCACTGTCTCTGCGAAGTCTGCACGTCCTCCCCGTGTCTGCGTGGGTTTCCTCCGGTGCTCCGGTTTTCTCCCACAGCCCAACGATGTGTAGATTAGGCGGATTGGCCATGCTAAATTGCCCTTTGTGTCCAAAAAAAGTTAGGTGGGGCTACTGGGTTACGGGGATAGGGTGGAGATGGGGGCTTAAGTAGGGTGCTCTTTCCAAGAGCCGGTGCAGGCTTGATGGGTCGAATGGCCTCCTTCAGCACTGTAAATTCTATGATTCTATAAGTATGGATGCATTTGAGCCTCTACGTTGGGCCCATGGAGGAACCTCCAGGCCACAAATAGAACATGGTTGTGGAAAACAGGAAGAAGGCGGGTTGCCCCAGCTCTCATATCTGACATTGGATTTGATTGGAAAAGGAATTGAGTGGTGTTTAGATATATATGTTCATAATCAATGATACTTTGTAGTTGATGAATCAGCAGGCATGCTTTACTGACACAGCGAATAGTCAGCCCCATGCCACTGACCCTTCGTCCCGTTGATTCAATCCAACATTATAAATCATGATGGATTAATTTCTGTATTTCTAGTTTTACATACCTGGCTATGGCTTCGACTTCCATATCTCCCATTCAGATTTACTCTGTGGCAGTTCTTGTACCACCATGCTCCCTTGTAAGACAAAGCACAGTTTGTCACGGCCAAATCATTGTCTCTGTCCTTTGTGGAGAATGGACGGCCATTGTGATAAGTCAGAGAATCACCTGAGCAACGAAACAGAATTTTAAACATGAACTAAACGTTAAAGCAGCACAAAATTGTGATCCAACATAGTACTGCAATCCAACTTGGATCGCTTATAGCTTGGCCTGAGTGGACAGTGATCCCAGGATTGGACAGGGCGTTTTCTGGAGATTGATCCACATTTATTTTCATCTTCTTGCCATTCTGAGGTGAAATCTCAAGCTTACCTGCAGTTCCGTTGTACCCTCCAATGTGCAGTTTGTATCGACTTTTGGAGTCAGTGACAAGGAACCGGTCATAAACCGCATAAGCAGAGTCTCCTTCATCTCGGAAATCCACACGCAATTGGTAGTGGCCCTGTGATGTAATCTTGTGAAGGTTTTCAAGCCCTGATAAACGACCAAAGCAAACGCATTACACTAACATCCAATACAGACATGTTACATTTAAAAAGAATAATTCTAACCCCTCATTCAACCCAACAGAACCCAGCAGTGACTGGAATGAACTAAATTCTGCTATCAGTTGGAAAAAAGCATGTGATAAATTTGGGCAGATATTCAGCTTCTTTACATTGCAACATTTATTGCTTATGGGTGCCATGAACAGGAGATCCTCAGTTTATGACCAGCTGTATACTACATACTGGTTAGAACACAAACCCACTGATCATAAGGCTCACATTGAACCCTTGCATGTGTAAGTTGTAAATTAGACACTTTGGATACCCCACACAGCAGAAGGGGTGCTGCATTAGAACAGATAAGTTGGACTGGTGATAGGTTAAGTTGACATCTGAAATCCCTGTCTAAACTTCCACCAGTGATAAAATGGATGCATTGCAATTGCCCTATTCTGTAAAAGTTCAACTTCCTACGTCTGAGCTGCAGTTTAAAATGCTTACGTCCAATAGAATTCCATGCAGTGAGTTGGAGGGTTGCTTTCTCCTTTGCATTTAAACAGTTCGAAGATGTACTTTTGGAATGTTGAATGTGGCAAGGGGAGTCCAGAGGATTTCTCTGTGCCTGTTGATTCTCGCTTTTTTAAAAACAAGTGTTGGATCCAGTTTCGAGTGACAAGAACGTGTGAGAAACATCTTGCAGTTCGGGGGGAATACTGGAGTAACAAAGCCATTGTTTCTCTCGTCTGTCTCTTTGCAATTGGTTTTAAGAATTAACAGCTTTCGGAGTGTAACCTGATGAAGGAGCTGCACTCTGAAAGCTAGTGATTCCAAACAAACCTGTTGAATTTTAACCTGGTGTTGTAAGACTTGTTACTGTGCCCACCCCAGTCCAATTCCGGCATCTCTATATCATGATTTTAAGAATAGCTTTGATAATCAGTTTGGAATTTCGATCGTCGGGACCCGACAGGTAAATACAAAATAAAAATCAGACTTATTTCCAGTGTTAGGAACATTTACTGTCTCTTGAGATAAAACGCATTGCAAAATAAATTTCCAAAGGGTTGAGGAAGCCAGTGGATCACTTGTAAACTCTTAAACTGTGGCTTCGTAACAGGTTGGAGCTACAGTGTGTTTGGTGAAGTCCACATTGCATTTTAGTGCATGTTGGAGTCAAGCAGCCAACTGTTGTACTGTTGCATTTGCAACAATGCATATCAAAACTAGCTTTGCATTGACATGAAAGATGGATATACGTTTGCTAAATATATTTTAAAAATTCTACTGGGTCTGAAATATGTTTCGGAAAACATATTTCTGCCAGTTTGATGTAAAAATTCATACCATCCATCACAAATAAAGGCAGCAAAAACAAAAATCAGGAAAATGTTAAGTCTCCCTTTTGATTTTGCAAAGTAAAATACCCAATCATTTATGCAGTGTCTGGGCTGCCACTCTTACCTAACCAAAACTCATCGGCAGGGTTGCCAAATCCATTGGAATAATTCTTCCAGTTTCTGAAGAAATCCACCTTGCCATTCTCACGCCTCTGGAAGACCTGGAATTGATTCGTTTTTCACAAGATCAGTAAGATTTCCGACAGCTGCCACCTGCCTCTCAAATGTTACTTTTCAAATTGTTGCAGTTGAGGAAGGGACTGGGTTGAAAATAGTTCTTCCACAATGGTGCACAGTACGGTACTAAGTGAAGGGGCCAAATTCTCAGATTGCCGACGGCGAAATCGCGTTCGGCGATTGGCCGGAGAATCCCTTTTTACGCTGAAATCGTGGTCGGCGCCGTTTTCGGATGCTCCACCTGTTCAAAAACGAATATTCGAGGAGTACACCACACACCGCTTGGATGGCCTCAGGACGTCACCTGAGGCCCTTCCCCGATGGGCCGACTTCTCAACGGTGTGGGACATGTGTCCTCTCAACGTTGGTAAACCTGGTGTGGCGGCTGCGGACTATGGCTTTGGCAGGGGCTTGGGGGACTGGTGGGGAGTGGTCCGGGGGTGGCAAAGGGGGTTACAGGAGGGCAGTTATTGGCAGGCCGGGTCCATGTGCGGCCGGCGCCATGTTGTACGGCGCAGCCGCCGCAGGCTGCACCCATGCATATGTCTGGCCACGGACCCGGCCATTCTGCATCCACATCGGCAGGTAAGCTTTACATGGCATGGCTGCTAGCCCCCACCAGGTGGAGCATCGGTGTGGGGGTGCCGCCGACCTTTTAAGGCCAGATGCATCCTCCGGACATTGCCGCAGAATCAGAGAATCCAGCCCAGGCTTCTTAACTGGCCAAGCAACTAAATTGCAGACCAAAGTCTGGCAGTTACAGCTCAGAATACAAGGGGACGAATGCTCATGGTGTTTGTATGGCACTTCCTGAGCCTTTACTCCAGTGGAGATTAATAATCGGGTTAATGCCTGCATTAAAATAGCGAATGAAGGAATCTCATACTAACATGTTAAGTTTTGACCTTTAATGCCAGCATGAATTATACAGTATTCCAAAGAACATGACTTAATAGCTTTCTTTCTAGCATTGATTTGCTGGAATGGACCTCATGGTGGAGATCTTTACTCAGCTGCCTGTGATGCAGAGCGAGGCCAGCAGCATGGCTCCAATACCTGTACTGGTTGAGGTATGGGGGGGAGTGGTCCGGGGGTGGCAAAGTACCTTCTCAACCTTGCCCCTCGCCTGTGGTGCGGTGCCCCCCAGGTTAAATCACCGCCAATCAGCTTTACCCCTCAAAGGGGAAAGCAGCCTATGGTCATCTGGAACTATGGCGACTTTACTTTTACTTACTATAGCTACCATTCAGTCCTCCTATACCAGGTGGCACTGTGATCTTTCTTTTGTACATTTGTTCTGTTCGGAATCAACATCTCCATGGCTTCGTTTTTTTTAATCAGCCTGGCCATTTCTTTCCCTCGTTTTTCTCTTCGAAATAGCTGACCAGTGCAGTGCCGTTGTGGCTGCTGGCTTCCTGTGGTACACAGCGAGGTAGACACTCCCTACAGGGCTGTCACAACCTCTGGTCACACCCTTGCTGGCAATATCTCTACCACAATCAAACAGCAAACCCTCAGAATCACAGTTCATCCACAGAGAGTCTGTCAGTAAGTAAACGTACGCCAATAAATTCCATTAAATTAATCCATTAGGTGATCTCTCCTTTTCTAGCTTTCATACTAATGACTTCATTAGAATTTGCAGCATTTGGCAACAGTGGGAGGCACAAATAGGAGGATGAAATTCTTCCTGCTGATCAGCAGGAATTGGGTTTTCTGCTGTGCATTGGCACCGACCATTGCACCGAAGCGATAAACAGGAGGAGTTTCCCACAAATAGAAATGCTATCTTACCATCCAACCACCTCCATCAGTGGTCATGTCGCAGTACACCCGGAGTGGCTGAGAACGATTTCCATTCACGAAAATGGTATGGATGCCGGAATTGGCTTCACCATTCAACAATGTTTGAGAGCAATCTTTGGGGAATGGATACAAGGAGCCAGCTGCAGGAAAAAGGAAAGCAGTACATCATTCCAGTAACAATGCGGAGTGAAATGTCCATTTGACCGAAATAGCTTCCCTGCAAGGTCATTTTTTTCTGTTTTCTATGAAATTCTATGTATTTATACAGCACACTTAACGTGACAAAACATTCCAAGATGCTTCATCACAGCATTATAGAGCCACATTTGACTCTAAGCAACATGATGAAATACTGGGACATCTAACCAAAAGCTTTATCAAAGAAGCAAGTTCTAAAAGGGGGGAAGCAAGGTGTATATAGAGAGAAGGGGGGTGAGTGGCAGAGAGGGGTGAGTGGCAGAGAGGGGTGAGTGGCAGAGAGGGTTGAGTAGCAGAGAGGGGGTGAGTGGCAGAAAGGGGGTGAGTGAGGTTACGAGAGAGAGAAAGAGTGCAAAAGAGTGAGAGAATGCGAGAGTGAGAATGTGAGAGAGGGTGAGTGAGAGAGAGGGTGTGAGGGAGAGGGTGAGAGAGAGGGTGAGTGGGTGAAAGAGAGAGAAAGTGTGAGTGAGATAGAGGGTGAGTGAGTGAAAGAGAGAGAGTGAGTCAGAGAGAGGGTGAGTGGCAAGAGGGGGCGAGTGAGGATGCGAGACAGAATGAAAGAGTGTGAGAAAGAGTGAGAGAATGCGAGAGTGAGAATGTGAGAGAGAGGGTGAGTGAGAAAGAGGGTGAGAGGGAGAGCGCGAGAGATAGAGAGAGCGCGAGAAATGAAGAGTGAAAGGGGGAGGTTCAAGAGAAGGAACAAGAGGGAGAGAGGCAATGATAGGGAGGGAAGGAATGAAGGGAACAAGAGTGAGGGAGTGAGAAAGAGAAGGTGTGAGGGAAGGAGGGGGAGTGAGGGAGAGAGGGGGACAGAGAGAAAGAGAGGGAGGAGACTGAGATGAGAAAGAGGGGTGAGAGTTGGGGGTGAAAGTTGGGGGGCTGACAGTGAGGCGGCTGAGAGTGGGGTGGTGAGAGAGAGGAGGTGAGAGAGACGGGATGAGAGAGGAGGGGTCAGAGAGAGGAAGTGTGAGAAAGAGGAGGGGTGAGAGAGACAGAGGAGAAAGAGAGAGATGGGTGAGAAAGAGAGAGTTGGGGCGAAAGCGAGATGGGGAGATAGAGAGAGATGATGGAGAAAAATAGAGAGAGATGGGGAGAGAATGACAGGGGCAGAGGGATATTGAGAATGTGATATGGAGAGCGAGAGGGAGTGAGAGGGTGAGGAACGTTATTTTTCTTTAAATAAATTTCGGGTACCCAATTAATTTTTTCCAATTAAGGGGCAATTTAGCGTGGCCAATCCACCTACCCTGCACATGTTTGGGTTGTGGGGACGAAACCCACGCAAACACAGGGCGAATGTGCAAACTCCACACGGACAGTGACCTAGAGCTGGGATCGAACCTGGGACCACGGTGCCATGAGGCAGCAATGCTAATCACTGCGCCACCGTCCTGCCCCGAGGGTGAGGAACTTTAGCGAGGGAATTATTGATCAGAGGGATTTGGTAGCTGAAGGAATAGCCACCAAGGGTTGAGCAATTAAAATTAGGGATGTTCAAGAGGTCAGAAGTAGCAGAGTTGGTTGGTAGGTTTTGTATCTGGAGCAGGTTGCAGAAATATGGAGGGACTGTCCCATGGAAGGATTTGCAAACAGGGATGGTAATTTTTTAATTTGCTCAGTTAACTGGACGGCTGGTTTGTGATGCGGAACGGTGCCACTAGCTTGGGTTCAATTCCCGTACCAGCTGAGGATATTGATGAGGGCCCTGTCTTCTCAACTTTGCCCCTCGCCTGAGGTGTGGTGATCCTCAGGTTAAATAACCATCAGTCAGCTCTCTTTTAACGGGGTGAGCAACCCATGGTCCTCTGGGACTGTGGTGACATTTTCATTTTAATGATAACCATGTCAAGTCACAATTACATTTGTGGGGGCTTCAACTGAATTACACACAGGCACTGTTCAGCGAATTACTTTAAATTAGTGGATTGTACATATATTTTTAAAGGGTAAATGAGGTGATATTATTTATGTGTTAAGTAATTTCCTATTGGCAAGGAATGCACTCTTCCACAATGCCACAGTGCAGATTCAATTGATATATTTATACGGGAGATAGTCATTTACTTGGGAAGTATTGAGGGATCGGGAGAAAGTTCAGAACTGGGATTGATGAGACAGAGTTGCCATGTCCATATTCCTATTTTTCTGATTAAGGATACAAGTAACAACATCATTGGCATACTCACTGATACACTGCCCATACCTGTTGTGAAGATGGTCTCGATTACATTGCTTCTTTCTGAGCCTCTGTATGCCTGAAGTCTCACATTGTATTTCATTGATGGAGCCAGTTGACCCATGTTGTATGAGATATCTGCCGCTCCAAAGTATTCAACTTTCTGTTGCACCAATTAAAATAAAAAGCCGCTTTTTAAAAATAGCTCTTTACTTTAATTAAAATACATACACGTGAACAGTAAAAGATGTATAAATTAGCTGAGACATAATTTTTAAAAACTGCCAAAATATTAATCTGACTTGTGTCTCAAAGGAATATATCTGATTGCTCAAGTGGCTCAGCATTTTTAATCACTGAGGAACAACTCACTGGTCCTAAAATTCCTCAGGACATCATCTCCATGGTTACATTGAGGTCACATTTTCCGGTGACCACTAGTGCTCATCCTGCTGCAGTTTGTGGTATCAGTGAAATGCTGGTCCAGTTAAAAAGTAACCCAAAAAGGTAGTTGA
Source organism: Scyliorhinus canicula (assembly GCF_902713615.1). NCBI lineage: Eukaryota > Metazoa > Chordata > Chondrichthyes > Carcharhiniformes > Scyliorhinidae > Scyliorhinus > Scyliorhinus canicula. The sequence continues at coordinate 34,918,015 of NC_052166.1, read as the reverse complement.
AAAATTAGGATGCTTTTTGGCAACATTGATGAGATTAGAAAATAACCAGACAAATTTGGTTTCAAATTACCAAAGGAATGGGACAAATTTGATCAAAATAGATGGTTGACAGTATTGCGTGAACAAGAACTTGTGGAAAATGACAGACGATCAAATTTTATTTTAATTTAGACATAGTATTGTGCAATGAGAAAGGGCTAATTAATAATCTTGCTGTAAAGCAGCCTTTAGGGAGGAGTGACCATAATATGGTGGAAGTTTACATAAGTTTGAAAGAATGTGGTTCAATCCAAAACTAGGGTCTTAAATCTAAACAAATGAAACTATGAAGGGGTGAGGGGTAAATTAGATGTGGTAGATTGGAAAACTGTGTTAAAAACTATAATGGTAGGAAGGCAATAAATAATCCACGATCTATAGCAAATCTACAGTCCTTTGAGGCAAATAAACCCAGCAGGAAAGGTGACTGTGGCTCCCAAGGGAAATTAAATACTGTATCAGATCAAAGGAAGAGGCTTATAAAGTTACCAAAATTAATAGTAAGCCAAAGAATTAGAAGCATTTTAGAATTCAGCAAAGGAGGACCAAGAAACTGACAAAGGTAGGAATAATAGATTATGGAAGTGAATTAGCGAGAAACGTAAAATGGACTGTTTAAGCATCGTTACTTATGTAAAAAGTAAAAATTGAGCAAAATCAAATGTGGGCCCACCACAGGCAGAGACAAGAGAATTTCTAATGCGGAATAAAATAATGGCAGAAAACTAACCAAATATTGGGTTTCTGTCTTCACTTAGGAAGATACAAAAATCCTTGAGGCATTGTTGAGAGCCAAGGGACTAGTGAGAATGAGGAACTGAAAAAAACTGAGTAAAAAAGTAATACTGGAGTAATTAATGGGACTGAAAGTTGATAAATCTCCTGGACCTGATGATCTACATCTCAGAGGGTTGAAAGAGGTGACTGTGAATATAGTGGATACTTTGGTGGTCATCTCCCCAAATTCTCTCGATTCTGGAACAGTTCCTGCAGATTGGAAGGTGGCAAATGTAACCCCATGTTTAAGAAAAGAGGGAGGGAGAAAACATGGAACTACAGGGCTATTAGCCTGACATCATGAAAATTCTAGAATCTATTATAACTGGACACTTAGAAAATAAAGGTAGGATTGTGAAGATTCAACATGGATTCATGAAAGGGAAATCATGTTTGACAAGCCTGTTGAAGTTCTGTTGAGCATGCAACTAGTACAGTAGATAAGAGGGAACCAGTGATTATGGTGTACTTAGATTTTCAGGAGCTTTTCACTAAGGTCCCACATAAGTGGTTAGTATTCAAATTAAAACACATGGGATGAGAGGTAATATCTTAGTGTTGACTGAAAATTGGTTAACAGGACAGGAAGCAGAGAGTAGGAATAAACAGGCCATTTTCAATGATCTGCGTTTGGGAATCAAGTGTAATATTTCCAAGTTTGCTGATGGCACAAAACTAGGTAAGAATGTGAGTAATGAGCAGCGAGGCTTCAAGGGGATTTAGACAGGTGAAATGAGTGGTCAAGAACATGACAGACAGAATATAATGTGGAAAAATGAAGTTAACCACTTTGATGGGAAAATAACAGAAATACAAATATTTCTTAAATGTTGAGAGATTGGTAAGTGTCAATGTCCAAAGAGACCTGGGTGTACTTATTGATAAGTCACTGAAAGCTACCAGGTGCAGCAAGTAATTAGGAAGGCAAATAGTATGTTGGTCTTTATTGCTAGCGGTTTACAGTTCATGAGTAAAGCTGTATTGCTCCAATTGTGTAGAACTTCGTGAGATTACGCCTGGAGTACTGTGTATAATTTTGGTCTCCTTAGCTAAGAATGTGGGATCAGGACTATTGCTCATGTGAAGGGTGAGATAGACTGGCCATGCAAAATGGACTGTTTCGGTGTTGTACGTTCTATAAAAGTTTGAGGTCTGAGATGCTGAATATTCAGGTACAAATTCGACCCAACGATTTCGCTCTTTATTTAGTGTTGAATGTTTTGCTTTTTAAAATTCTGATCAGCAGAGGGTTGAATTTCCCGACTTCTCCAATTTCAGTGAATAAAGTCAATGTGAGCAGAAGAGTGGTGAACAACAGGAATGCCACTCCCAGGCCGCGATTCTCCGCACTCACGACGGGGCGGAGAATAGCGGGCGCGCAAACGTTTACGGCGACGCTGGTCCGACGCCCTCCCGCTATTCTCCCCCCCCCACGCCCGCCCCCCCGACACGAATCGCTGCTCGCCATTTTTTTACGGCGAGCAGCGACTCTCCCCTGGCCGATGGGCCGATTTCCAAGGCCTTTACGGCCGTTTTCACGAATTTTAATACACCTGCTATACAAGTTTGTGAAAACGGCGGCAGAGTGCCGTTCTGCACAACCATGCCACCGATTGGCACGGCCGCACCACGGCCGTGCCAAGGGTGGCATAGGCCCGCGATCGGTGGGCATCGATCGCGGGCAGCGGGTCCGATTCCCGCGCACTCTTTCTCCCTCCGCCGCCCCGCAGGATAAGTCCGCGGTGCGGCTGAGGGGCATTACGGACCGCGCATGCGCGGGTCTGATGCATATGCGTGGATGACGTCATCCGCGCATGCGCGGGTTGGAGTCGTCCAATCCGCGCATGCGCGGCTGACGTCATCATATGCGTCAGCCGTCACTAACATTGGCGCACGGGCTTAGCAAAATTCGTTAAGCCCGCGATGCCGTAGTTCACGGGGCCGCGATGCTAGCACCGACGGGGAGCAGAATCGGGTCCCGGGAGGGGCGCGGAGGCTGCCGTGAAACACGGCCGTTTTCGTGGCAGCCTTCACGACTCTCCGCCTTTGCGGAGAATCGCGCCCCCAATATTCGATAGTTTCGGGTTTCTGCCTCAGAGGAATTACCTGTCCTTTTCCATCTTCAGATTCAACTGTCAGAATGTACCCATCGATCTGAGCTCGTGGAGGTTTCCATGAAATGAGTGCGTCACTTGTTTTAATTTCTCCGACTCTTAAGTCTCTGGGTGGATCAATGGCTTAAGGGGAATAAAAATACGCCACCATTAAAATAATGAAAACTGATTGCGTTTTGATCAGTGCATCCGACAACGATCATTTGAAATACTCACCAATATGTTATCCATGCAGCTGACTGTACTGCAGCCAAGAAAGCTTTTAGTTCATTGTTTAAACAATCACCACTCTAAATTAGCTTCTTAATGAGGATTGAGGGATTTTGAACCATGATTGTGTACATTATTTAAAGATTCCTGTTAATGGCCCCGTTTGCATTCCCTTTTTAATATTCTCAGATGCTATTCCTTTTTGGTTCCCCGCTACACTCTGTACACAGCCAAATCTTGAGCTGTTACTGTGGGCAGAGTTTACTAGGTGATCACGCTGGCGGGATATTCTGGTCCCACCGATACACCCCTCGTCGCCGGGAAATCCCGTTGACAATGGCGAGACCAGAAAATCCCGCTGGCGGGCCACCTCTGCCGCCGGAAAACATGCAGTGGGTTGGTCGATAAATCCCCCCCTGTATTTTAATCAGTGCTGTTCGCTCTCAAAGTGCGGGCTTCATGCATTGAGCAGCAATATCAAAGCAAACGGATATACTGAGGCCAGAACCTCGTAGGAATATTCACAAGATTCCAGTGTTAGATAGACCAAACAGTGCAGAAGGAGGCCATTTGGCCCATCGAGTCTGCACTGAACCACTTAAGCCCTCACTTCCACCCTATCCCCGTAATCCAATAACCCCTCCTAACCTTTTTGGTTACTCAGGGCAATTTTATCATGGCCAATCCACCTAACATGTACGTCTACCCCAGCCCAGGACGCTTGCACATCATTGATTTCTTTCATTCTATCACTGGCTGCCTTACCTTCAGCTGTCTGGGCCTTAAGTTCTTGGATTCCTTCCCTGAACCTGTCCATCTCACTAACCTCCTTTAATTCACAATTTAAAACCTACCTCTTTGACCAAACTTTTCCCCCAAGTGGCTTGGTGTCAAACTTTCTAACGCTACTGCGTAGTGCCTTGGGGTGATTTACTATATTAAAGGTGCTAAGAAAACCAAACAACACCCGTGAAATGCAGAAGTACATTTGTGAATGCACAACCAAGGAGTAGTCAGGAGTAGTCAGTTGGATTTCCTTGTTCACAATGCAAAGCAGTAGAACAGGTACCTGAGGGCAAGAGAATTAGTGTCACTTGCAGATTGATCAGGAGCTTTAGACCAGGCTTTCTAAAAATCTGCTCTGGATTTATTTCAATATTACAATATTGCGCGATGAAGTTTTGTGGGATTTTCTATATGCTCTGCCTGGTGCTGAACTTGGTGCCGCTTCATGATTTTGGGTTGGGACTACAGAAAGCTCCATGAGTAACAAAGTTCTTAAAACGATCAGATGAGCTGTCACTCTATGGCTGGGGAATTGGAGGCCTTGTGTGAGGGGGGGGTTGGAAACCAGGTGGACGTGGGGATGGGGAAGTCATGAGCTTTGTGGTGGGGTCTGACTCCTTAGAGCGGAACGTCAGTGGGGCATTCCCCCAATCATAAAGCCCTCAGGCTGACAGGGGAGATACATGTAAAAGCTAGTGCTCATGGTCTTCTTCCGACTTGGACGCTGGTCCTCTTGTTCATGCTGTCGGCACTGACAGCTGCTGCCACTGCCTCGCAGGTGGTATTGGTGGCTCTGCTGCTGGCTCTCCGACCCCTCGAGGGAACAGGATGCACCATCTCTCAACATCTGGAAGCCTTTCCAGATCAGCATCCCCAAAGTGAGGAGCACGTCTGCACGCTGCCGTGCTTGTGTGTGACTGGAGAGAGTGATGAGGGAGCGCTTAAAAGCAGGTCCCCCTTGTTAGAGGCAAGATGTTGAGGCGCGAGTCTGGAGAATCGTGGGGTGAAGACCATGGCGAAGGCAGAAGAAAAAAAGTGCCCCCACGGCACAGGCACGCCCGCCGATTGGTGGGCCCCGATCGCGGGCCAGGCCACCATGGGGGCACCCCCTGGGGTCAGATCGCCCCGCGCCCCCCCCCCCCAGGACTCCGGCGCCTGCCTGTGCTGCCTATCCCGCCGGTCAGGTAGGTGGTTTAATCCACGCTGGCGGGAGAGGCTAGTCAGCGCGGGACTTCGGCCCATCGCGTGCCGGAGAATCGCTGCGGGGGGCCCGCCGACCGGCGCGGTGCAATTTCTGCCCCCGCCGAATCTCGGGGGCGGAGAATTTGGGACATGGCAGGGGCGGGATTGACGCCGGCCCCAGGCGATTCTCCGACACGGCGGGGGGTCGGAGAATCCCGCCCCTGATTCTGGATGAAGCTGAGACCAGGTAAAGCACTTTGCTCTCACTGTAATTCAGTTAAAAGACATTAAATGTATTGAAAGCAGTGCAGACTTGTCTGAGGACAAAGAGGGAGCTGAAACAAGCCAGTTGAAAACAGCCTTTGAAAAGATTTAGCCAGAGTTTCTGCAGGGGTTTGGACTGGAGTCAGATCTGTTCTTCAAAGCAGTAATAAGTGACTTATTTCTCAAAGAATGACTCTGTAAAGCAAGTATTCTCCTGTGCCATTGCTATTTAAGGTGGATTGAGAGCTGAGGTAGTCTATTTTCCTGTTGTTTCAGTGGGAATAAAGATAACACGTAAGGGTATTGTATTAGCTGTGGTGAGTAGCATTCGAGTCCCTGCAATGCAGAAGGAGGCCATTGAGCCCATCAAGTCTGCACCAACCCTCTGAAACAGCACCCCACCCAGGCCCACACCTCCACCCTATCTCCGTAATTCCACCTAATCTGTACATCTTTGGAAGCTAACGGGCAATTTGATCATGGCCAATCCACCTAACCTGCACATCTTTGGACTGGGGGAGGAAATTGGAGCACCCAGAGGAAACGCACGCAAACACAGGGAGAATGAATTTTTAATTGTTTAAGGGATAATTGCAAGCTATTAAGGGGTAATTGTAAGCTATTTTCAGGTGTGATGTTAAAGATTCTAATACTGTGTTAGTAATAAAGCTTTGTTTAATAATACCATGGACTGGATTCTCAGTTTTTGGGACTAAGTCCCCACGCCGTTGTGAAAGCTGTGGTCTTTTACGCCAGGAAAACTGGCATCAAAAGGCCACAGATTCATAGCCTTACAGAGGGCTAGCAGGCAGCTGCCGTGGAGCTCACAGCTTCAGCTGCCGGCACAGCCCCCCGCACTTCAGGGTCAGAAACCGCGCATGCGCATGGCAGCGGCCTCCAGGAGCCGCGCTGTGCTCCATGGCGGACTCAGCCATGTCTCAGGACTCAGGCGGACCTGTACCGCCGAAATAGTGCCCTGCATCTGCCACTCGCCCGACCTGGACCGCCCGCCCATATAGCCCCCAGTCCCGAATTCGGCACCCCCTGCCCTCCAATCGGCCTTCCGCCGACTGTCAGCTGTGGACTAAGTCCACAGGACCAGATTAGAACCATGCAGTCGGGAATTCAGCCGGTCGGGACAGAGAATAGCGGGGCGGGCCTCAGGCAATAGCTTGAGCCTCATATCCCCATTTCTTTGTGCAATCACTCCTGGCGCTAGGTATCCTTCCCTCACAACCATACAAAATTAAAAGAAAATATTGGAGTTTCAGCCCAGTATCCCAACCACTGTTGGAGTCTGGGCTGGAGTCGTAATAAAAGGGATTGGTTACCTCCTATCTGGTCTGGTCTACCTGTGACTCCTTGCACCATGTGCTCGACGCTCAATGTACTCAGGAAAATTAGGGCTGGATGCTAAATACTGCTGAGACTGTGTATCCCAAACCTCAAGAACAAATGAAAACACCGAATGGAAGTGGATAATATTTTTTTTTTTAACATGCATCAGTGAGCATTCTTTCAATTTGCCACTGGGAACATTTCTTTGTCCACGGAATCGCACAGACTGAAAAGGAAGTACACATTTACAGTAAACGGTCTTACACCAACGAGTGAAACCAGTGGAAATCTTGGCCCTGCAAAAATAGAGTTGAACTCACCAGTCATAAAGGTAGTGGATGAGGCAGAACTTTCGAGAGAGCCTTTCACAGCGTGGATCCAGACAGTGTATAGGGTGCCGGGTAAAAGAGCGTCAAGTTCAAACTGTGTCAGGTCTCCTGAAACTCGCTTTGTTATTGGAGAATCTGAGGATGAAAAGAAAAGAGCATTAACATCTGGTTTCATTGAATTGAAATGCAGCGACACTTTTTCATTTCAAAGCTAAAATTTAAACTTCTTTTTTTATTTATGCATCAGGAAATTAATTCCTGTGTCTGTTTGGTTCAGTTGTTAGCATACTTGCCTCTGAGGCAGAAGGTTGTGGGTTCAAATCTCACTCCAGAGACACAAGCACAAAAATCTAGGCTGACACTATGGTGCAGCATTGTGGAAGTGCTGCACTGCTGGAGGTGGAGTCTTTTGGATGAGATATTAAGCTGAGGCCCTGCCTGCTGTGCCAGGTGGGTGTAAAAAAGCACAAGGTACTATTTAATGAGGAGCAGGGGATTTCCCCCTGGTGTCCTGGCCAATATTTATCTCTTATCAGGCACCACTAAACAGATTATCTGGTCATTAACACACTGCTGGCTGTGGGAGCTTTCTGTGTGCAAATTGGTTGGCTGTGTTTCATAGATTACCACAGCACCTACACTTCAAAAGGTATTGCCTGCAAAACACTACAATGCTTGTAGGCTAGCTAGGTGAATCCTTGGGGGGAAGGGGCGGCACGGGGGGATCCAGCCCTGGGGAGGGGGGCACGGTGGCCTGGCCCGTGATCGGGGCCCACCGATCTGCGGGCGGGCCTGTGCCGTGGGGGGACTCTTTCCTTCCGCGCCAGCCTCTGTAGGGCTCCGCCATGGCTGGCGCGGGGAAGAACCTCCCTGCACATGCGCAGGAACACGCCGGCCGGTCTGCGCATGCGCGGAACCATGCCGGCAGTTCTGCGCATGCGCCAACACGCTCTGCCTCTTCGGCGCCAGTTGGCACGGCGCCAACCCCTCTGGCGCCGGCCTAACCCCCGGAAGTGCAGAGGATTCCGCACCTTCCGGTCGGCCTGAAGCCGGAGTGGTTCGCGCCACTCTTACCGCCAGCGTCAGGCCATCCGGCCAGTTGTAGGAGAATCCTTCCCAAGGTTTCTATTTGTTGATATTTATTCAGCTCCACAGATCAGTGAGGTTGCACAAAAGTTTGATTTTCTGTGAGATGCAAATAATTATTGTGTTATTTGAAGATTAAGAGGGTTAAAAGATTTCACGGCAAAGCCAGTTTTTCATCTCGAGGTCTATGTTTTTCTTTTAATTGGTTATTTTGTTTGTATGTAACTCTCCCATGTGTTTACACCCTCCTAATTATCTGGATATTCTTTTGTCCTTTCATATTTCCCTCACCTCACATTTTCTACATAATACAACTTCTTTTAAAATTAAGTAGTTCTCAGGTCTCACTCTCTTTTAACTCCCTCTCTGTGCTTCTCTCCTTCTCCCTTTTTACTTTCGTTCGATCCTTATTGAAGTGAATTTTAATTTTAATCTTTACTTTTGAGGAGGAGCACTTGCCATCAAAGCTGTTGCCTTTCTTTCCTCCCTACTGTTTTAATTCCCAGAGTAAATCTGATTCCTCATTATCTCACAGATTTTCAAAAGAAATGCATCGGGTGGGATTCTCCAGTCTGCCAGTCAGCTTTCCTGTGTGGCGCTCCCCCAACGGTACCGGGATTCTCCATTCCCACAGCTAGCCAATGGTGTTTCCCATTGTGGCCACCCCACACCGTCAAGAAACCCATGGGCATTGGTGCGTTGTCGATGGGCCGGAAGATCCCACTGCTGGAGAATTCCGCAGATTATCCTTAAGCACGCAAGTACTGTGAAAAGTAAGCAGGAATTGCTAACTCTCCAAATATTAATTATTTAACAGACCAGCAATGTAAATGGAACAGAGGACCATTATGGGAACATGTGTAACAACATTGTAAATGTCTGCCTGATGATTTCCTCTGGTTGGCACCTCTTTAGAAGTCATAAATATTTTATTGCTTATCCGAGGCAGTCTCAGGAAGACATTTATGATATTGTCATAGGGTAGGTGGTCCATTCATCCATTAGGCTTTGTGTCAAAACCACTAATAACACCAACCCCAGAAAGTTTTATGAAATAACATAAACCATTTTCGTATAAATCTCCCAAGACATGATTAAGGTTTAATCGTAAATTGATTTTTTAACCCAATTAACTGATTTGCCCTTACCATCCTCAGCACTGTAGGTGATGATATATTCATCTATTGAAGCGATAGTGGGCTTCCATACCAACAGGGCTTCAGAATCGGTGACCTTTGTAACTCCTAATTCTGACGGACTGTCCAAGGCTACCAATCAAGGAAAGAAAATGACAATATGTTACTTTCAAACCTGTGCAATCTATATTCTTGAAAAATAGAATGATCATATTGTTCAACTACCTCTGAGAACACAATTCTTGAAAGTTGTTTTCATTTTAAGCATGTTATTTGCGATGATGTTGCGATATGTGTTCATGGTTTGTACACACAATCGCAATGTATAATTTTAAAGTTGCAATGATCCACTTGCATCGACTTAATTAGAAAAACTGCACAGCAGCCACCCAGTTGCACCTAGTCCCCTACATGTCTCCTGCCTGAGAGAGGACTCCACCCCCTGGCGTGATTACCCACTCTCAATCCCAATTGGTCCCCCAAGTCAGGTGATCCTTACTCTGCCCTGTTGGTCTTAAAACGACAATCGCAACAAATCATCACAAAAATGCACTTCAATATTCTATATTCCCAGAGTTATACTCTGTTTCCGACCAGAACTTCAATAAAAGAACAAAGAACAAAAAAAGGTACAGCACAGGAACAGGTCCTTTGGCCTCTAAAGCTGCACCAACAATGCTGCCCGTCTAACCTAAACCTTTCTACACTTCCGGGGTCCGTTTCCCAATATTCCCATCCTATTCATTTAATTGTCAAGGCTCCCTGAACCAGCAGAATAATGGTGCTAAACTATTACTCCCCACAGGGAAAATGAACAAAATATTTTGCCACGCAAGGTCTTGTTCATAGACCTTAATGCACTCCCATAGAATTCTAAATGTCAGGGCCTCGCTTTCTATTTAGATAGCATCATGCACAAAAAGAGGCCCTTCAGCCCATTGTGTCTGTGCCGCCCGTTAAGCATATGTCTATTCTCATCCCATTTTCCAGCACTTGTAGATTCTGTTCCACAGCGGTTCCAGTGCTCATTTTAATGCTTCTTAAATGCTGTGAGGGTTCCCGTCTCTATCACCCTTTCAGGCAGTGAGAAAGATTTGGAAAGCTCATCGCACACTCTCATAACAAGATGGGAGTCTTAGCCACCTCCTTATTTTGAATCCACAAACTATTATTAGGGCGCTGTAACTGCAGTGAAGGCCCTTTCATACCAGTTATTACTGAATTCCAGTTCATGTGCAGCAATTTCTGCACATTGCTCTCACTTTTATGCTCAGTTGTAGTCAAGTCTATATAGCCTGTTCTTCTATGGAGACCGCCATGCATAAAGCAAATGGCCAGGTTCCCTGAATTTAGCGTGCAAAATGCTGTTGTCTTCATCCTGACAGCAGGTTGTTAGAGCTATACTTTCAAGGAATGTTTTGGTTTGAATCTTGGAAGTTGGCTTGATTAGCACTATGGAAGGCAGTCAACAGAAAGGGATCATACTCCCCGATTGATTGGATTACTGCGATCTTGAAATGTTTCTGGGACAGTTCCTGGAATAACCCAATCTGAAAACAGAAGTGAAAGTGAGGCCCATTCTGGCACAGTACGTGTTGTCAGAAATTCCCTGTCTGTTGGACCACAGTTTTTCAAGATGAATTAAATTGCTTTATTGTCAGTCATTCAAACCATTAAATATCAACATTTACTTAAGGTATTATTTCCTGTTACTTCAACAGATGCACAAAAATATCCAAAGGAGAGTGCTGCACTTGCACAATAAACTTTGGGCAGACAGCCACTAGTTCATAAACGATACAATATGGATGGTCTACTCTGCTATTGCTTTTTGGGTTAGCTTACCTGTATCTACTGTGCCTGAAATTGGTTCACTTTCCTCAAAGTCTTTAACAGCGATGACTTTGATTTCATATTTAGTGGCGGGGGTCAGCTTCCGCAGTGTAATTCGAGTCTTGCTGCCATCAACTGTCTCAGTATTACTTGCACCTGTGAACATTAGTATAGAATCATAGCAACTTACTGGAGGAGGCCATTTACCCATAATACCTGTGTCAGCTCTCTGAAAGAGTTACACTCCACGCCCAACTCATGTCCCCCTCCCCCTTGCACCCCCCCCTCACCAACTGTTTTCCGATAGCCCTGCAATTTTCTCCCCTTCAAGCATTTATCTCATTCCCTTTTGAAAGTTACTGTTGAATCGGCTTCTACCATCATTTCAGGCAGTATAATGGGCAAGTAAAGGTTGTGCCCCTTGCAAAGTCACTGATAAATCCCAGAATTATTGGAGACTTGGTGCAAGTATCATGACTAGTACAAGAGACTTGGGCTCTTTTGGCTGTGGTGACTTTTCATCAAATTGGGCTGAAAACCCTCTACATTACAATGTAAAGTAACTGATTGAATGTGGATTTGATTTTTGTTTGGCACTGAATAAACTAGAGGGTCTAAAAAAACCAACGAGACATCTTACCTCCATCAGTTGGCACATAAATGATCTTGAAACTGGTGATGTAGGTTCTGTGAAGGTCCCACCTGACTGTCAGTGTGGTATCGGTGATATCTGTAAACTGAATACCCTTAGGAGCTCCTAATCCTGTCAGAGAGATTGGAAAAGAAAGCCAAATATATTTCAATTGAGTTCGAAGTGGATGTTCTTTCACATCTGAGGAAAACCATGACAAGACGCAATAAACACAGATTAGTCAATCAGAAACACTGATTTCCAATGTCACAATTTGAACATCTTACCTTGGCACACATTCAATATAGAATCTTATCTGAAAGTATATGTAGCATTACTTTAAGAATGAAACAAAATACAATCGATCACAAAAGTACAGAACACGAATAAGACAAAGCAAATTTTAGAGCAGTAAATGAAAATAAAAATCAATGGAAAGGCAGTTTTAATAAGGCCTCACAATAATAAATCACTAACTACCATAATACACAGCAAAAGCAAGGCATTTGTATCACAGGCTTAGAACTTTGTGGACCAGTTTAGCAAATCCTAACAGAGGCTAATCATCTCCATGAAAATTTAACTGGGATTGCATGTCCATTTGTTTGCAAACATGTTAAAATGAAACACTGCTCATGATTTAGATGAGCACTTGAAGCATCATAGCACACAAGGCTACGGATCAAGTACTGGAAAATGGGATTAGAATAGCTTGGTGCTTGATGGCCGGTGCAGAGACGATGGGCTGATGACTGTATGATGTCAATATTGTGACAAAAACAGTGCAGAACACGACTGGTCCCCCCCCCCCCCCCCCCCCCCCACCAAACAAAAATGTTTGCCGACCAAGTTTCATGAAAGTATCCTTTCAACTGATTGTCTTTGTAATGTCTTTTTTGGTTCTTACACCCATCCTTTGAGAAAAACAGTGCAAGTCAATCAGCAAAAGCAATGAACTGAGTCGCGGCTGAAATGCTTCCCAATAGAGGGAAAGGGAGCGGGATGGTAGATGCACAACGCTGTGTACACAGCAGCTGCATAAACAGTTCTTGTAAATGAAGCAAGATGGAAAATGTGCTCATGATTATGAAAGAAAAGCAGAAGCTGGCTTAGTGGAGGATGCAGGAGGTGCAGAGAGTTGGTGGTCTTGTTATACTTCACTGACAGCTCTGCACGTGCGCTGAAAGGCAAGACATTGCTGCAGAATCAAAGAATGGCAAAAATAAACATGACAAGATTGACTTAAATATGCCAGCTGGATAGCAAATTTGTTCAAAGCATCCTGCAAATGGTAAGAATAAATGCATCAGCATCAAGAGTGATAGTCTTTAAACATTCTGATACTAAATGATTTAAAAAATGTCTTTTAGTAGGTAGAATACACAAATTCTTAATAAGGAGGCTTCAAATAATAACTGACAGGGGAAATAATAGAATGAAAACTGGCTGCTTGATTCAAGACCCACAATTTATTGGGTTATACATTGCGTTGATGGAAAGATCTTGAGAGAAAGAAACCCTGGGTGGATTCTCCGTCCCGCCAGACCAGTTTTCTGGTGCATCATGCCCCCGCCGGCAGCAGGATCCTCCGTCTCGGCAGCCGGCCAATGGGTTTCCCATTGTGGCCACCCCCCCGTGCCGTCGGGAAATCGCGGGCGTGAGTACGCTGCTGGCGAAGTGAAGGATCCCACACCGATGGAGAATCCCGCCCAGAATAGTTTTTTGTCCTCAGAATCTCTTCTGTTCAGCCCTAGCCTCCTGCCCTCCCCAAACCACCATCAACCACTTCCTTTCCCCACCAAACAAATGAGCATAGGTTCCGAATTGCCATGTTATGCAGTCGAATTCAGTCCTTTGTTAAAGCGAAAGAGTTAGATGTTGACTCAGGACGTTTGCACAAATCTATTCTAAGGTTTGTATAATTCCTGCATAGCCACTCAAACTGAATCAACTACATGTCCTGGAAAGGCAGCACGGTGGTGCAGTGGATAGCACTGAGACTGCGGCGCTGTAGACCTGGGTTTGAATCCCGGCCCTGGGTCACTGTCCGTGTGGAGTTTGAACATTCTCCCCGTGTCTGCGTGGGTTTCACCCCCACAACCCAAAGATGTGCAGGGTAGGTGGGTTGGACACACTATATTGCTCCTTAATTAGAAAAATAATAATTGGGTACTCTAAATTTATTTTTTTTAAACTGTATTTTCTGGATGAAGGCCTTGCCAGTGGCAGGATAGATATTGGTGCAGCCCGCACTTATCTTTTGAATCATGTGACATCGCTAATACTGCAGAATGAAATATTCTTCAATGCTGTGTTGGTAGTTTGTTAATGATACTGTCAGGATACACAGGTGAAGAGCATTGTTTATTTAAGTACTTTGAGCATATATAAATAGGGGACAAGTCTGTTTAATTAGCTTTGCTCAAAAGAGAATAAATAGGGGTTGGCTGGGACACTGGGGTGAAGAGAGTTAGGAGACTGAGCAAAGTCAGTAAACTCTCTCAGTAAAGTAAATCTTTGTGTTTTGGTTTTCACCAACCAGCTTACAGAACGATTGGATAGAACTGGGGCACTTTACTCAGCACTGTGCTCCTTGATCTACGCAGTTGCGTCTCCTGCTTGATACAACGCCCTCTGCTTCACAGAAAGCTGCCTCCTGCTATTTGATAACACACCAGGGATGTCCAATGGTTGAAGCAAGAAAGGTAGCAGAAGGAAATTCGAAAGGGACAAAAATAAAGTCGATACATTTGTAAGTGAGGTTTAGGAAAGCAAGATGCAATCTGTTCTGTGTTTATCAACAGTCTTCTGGGGGGAGAAAAGTTGAACCTGGAGAAAAAGCACTCGTCGATTAGTTGTGAAAGAGGAATAAACACAGAGTCTGTCAAAAAATACAAGTAATACCTGTGGCTGCTATGGTATTTATTGGCTGCGAATGTCGTCCCTCTGCAATGCCAACCAAGGAAATATCATATTGAGTACCATCAGACAGGCCCGTGATGCCAGTCGTTCGTAAATCACCTGACACTGTATAATCCAGAGGAGCAGATTCCTTCCCGGAATCCCTAATTCTAATTTTAAAGTAATCAAAGTCATTCTCGTCTGTTGTCCACGAAAGTGTGAAGCCATCTGAGGTAACATTAGAAACGGCTAGGTTGTCCACTTCAGGTTCGGCCTCTGAGGGAGAAACAAGTTACATAAGTTCCAGTTTTCCTTCACTTTGATCAATTATAGGTAATAACGTTAATGTTAATTCCGCCAATGTTAATTTCTCAAAAAACAAAAGTTTCTCTGACAGGATAGTAAGGATGACAGACAATGAAAGCAAACAGTTGTCCGACTTGGTTACAGACATATTGGTTGGGTATTTTCCAAAATTTGTGCAATAGGTTTATTGCAAAATCGATTGGTTTGGTTAGCAATCTGGAATCAGGAAAAAATAAGTCAAAAACCTAAAATGTAATTTAGTTATTAGTTATTTGTGCATATCTAAAAGGAAGAAACACTCCCTAATGACAGGTTATGCAATTTCTCTGTTGTGGCTGAATCTGGGTTGATTCCAGTTCATTCCTGGTTCCAGCCAACCCTGATTCAGTCCACTTTGCTTCAGAATGAGTCTGGCTTATTGAAAATGGTGATCAACCCAAGCAACAGCGTAAGGGGAAGATGAGACACATACAGAGCAATGGAGAATTAACAATGACAAAGGCACGGATAGTCATTAGATCTTGTAGAAGCATTGACTGAATGTCATCATAAGATTGTTGTAAGCAAGCAATACCAAATTTAAAGAAAGCATCAAGGAGCATTTTAGACACACAAAATGAACAATTTGGTTATTGGAAACAAGGGGGATAACAAAGGAATATTTAAGTACAACCATAAGCAGTTATATTGTCCCAGTAACAAACATGAATGCTGGAAGAATATTGGAATTAGTATGTCCACAACTGGATAATAGATTTCAGTAATCAAAGACAATATACACAGCACATTGAACACACTATCAGTCAGCATTTTCCTTATGAATCTCTTGTTTCAGAGATTACGTCCGGGACCATTCTAAGGAGACAGGTAAAAGGTTTAGACACAATCTGACAAAGGTTAAAAGCCAGCATTCTTATTTAAAGCAATCTTTCACGAGAAGACTGTAACAACGATCGAGCAATTGGAAATGGCCATGCACAAACATAAAGGTTGCATTTTCAGCAGGCCTTCAATTCAGATTCCCCTCAGCATGGCACAAGTCATCACCAAAAGGTTACCTGTGAATGCTGGTGTGATTTATTGACTACTAGGAACCTTTATTTTCATTTTCATCAAGATAAGGAACCAGAGGAAATTGAATATTTTTCCCAACTAGGACTGTGTCAGCTCGAAGCGCATTCAGGAATGCCACTCAAGGACCAAATAAAGCTTCCCCTATAGTACCGTTAAACCTAACCTCAAAATATTTGTACAATGACAGAGTGTCACTTTGCAGCTTCACACCACCTTGGCTTCACTTATAAAGATAGATGGTGTGAGCTCCTGTCCTTCAGCAACTGGATCGAGATTTCAAAAAGTCAATTCACACCTTAATGTTTTAATAAAAACTGCTCCATTTATTTTGGATTTGCATTATTTTCATTCATAAAAAAGGAAATAATAATGTAGAATTCCGTCACTTGTGTGATTGATGATCGCCACGTGAACCGAAATCTAGGCTCGTTCCACATCGCGTGCAGTGTGTGTTTAATCTCTTCCCTCCTCACAGAGGTAGAAACCCATCTCCATCAGCAGCTCAAAACAGGCTAGTAGCGAATTGCTGGGTTTTCACTGCCCCTGATCTCCTTTCCACTGACATTCAGGGAATGATAGTTCAAGCTCTTTGTGAAGACTGGTTTCCTCATCTCTCTGCTGCTTTTACTTGGCTCAAAATTTTAAAATCTTGCTACACGTTTTTCAAGCCAAGGGAAAATAAAAAGCAACCCAGTGAAAAACCATCTGCCGATTTGCCACAAGTCCATTTTGCACTGCTGGTGTAGAACAATTCCTCACCCCCATTAACTCTGAAGATATTTCACAATGTTAATTAAAAAAAAAAATCAAATTTTAATGTAATTTTGCTTTGCAATTGAAATAATCCAAAACGGATTGTTTCCTCTATGGGCCCTTTTCCTTAAGACTTATTTAAATAGTTTAATTCTGAAAAAATCACCGCACAAACAACCATTAATGTGAAGAGGTTACTGGTGAATGCTCTGAGTCTGAATAATGTTTGCAGAGAGTTCATGTATTACTTTGAAAGAGGAACAAAACGTCTTGTCAATAAAGACACACACAAACAAGCAACAGAGACCTCAGTTGATTAAAAATACCTGTTGCCGTCTTAGCATATAGGGGCTTAGAACGCTGGTCACTGGCTACACCATAGACATTAATGTCATAACCAATCCCAGTAATCAGGCCTTTGATGTCAATGGAGTGACGATCTCCTGACACTTTGTGTTCCATTGGCTCCAACAACCTGCCAGAATCTCTAACCATTATAACAAAACTTTCATAGGCCCCATCCGTTGCGTTCCATGAGATTTTGAATCCGTAAGAATTTATGTGTGAAACCATTAGGTTTTCCATTTTGGGCTTTTCCTCTGGAGAAACAGGGAATTATTTCAGGAAGAACATAAATGAAAGACAGCTGTCATATTCATGCTTTGTCTACAGCTCTTATAAAACACTACCAGGCTATGACTTCACAACTATTGACTTAAATTTATGAACTTATTCAGCACCCGCACTTTAGAGATTCGCAGAAATGGCCATGTACTAATTGCCTAAAATGAAGAAACTAGTTAACATTAAATGTAAGGATAACAGCTTCCAAAAATGAGTGTTATGATATTAGGGAGGTCATTACTGAAGCAACTCCTTTTCAGCTCAAGGGAACATTTTGAATAAGATATTTGGGCTCTCATTAGATGCTTTATCACCGATATATACATACCCTCGATGCCCTGAGTTAGCTGATTTCAGCCAGGCCCCCAAATGGGTAGTACAATTGGCCTTAGTGTTCCTAGACTAGGAAGAGATAAACAAAATAATCAACCAGAGCTCCCACTCAATTGCTATCCAGTGGAAGTGGACTTGTGTGGATATCAATGAGGATAGGTGTCTCCCAAAGTCAGTCAGCCAACAACACATCGGTACACACATGATGAGTGGCCATGTTAAAGGACTGTCAGGACTCATGGGATCATATGTCAACATGAGTCACTTAATTTGGGAGACGCAAGGGTGAGAAGCAAAAATAACCCAAATGGCTCATGATCTTACATGACCTGCTATATTAGCGAGCAGGGAAATATTGCACAGAGACTAAAAGGTGCATGAACTCTCATCAATAGATTCAGGTTGTGCTTTGTATCAAGGGAATTAGATCAACATGATTCCGGTATGCAGCTGCAACATGTGAAGCCCATATTTAAAAATTGCAAGCTGATTTCAGCGGGAGCCCAGTGGAACCATCTGAAGAGTAAAGATAGTATTCTGTTTTGCGACTTAACCACAAAGTAACAATAGGAAATTTGTCACACTCTAAGCATTTTCATTCCATGATCACTACCATAGATGATTATCATTAAACGTTGCATGCAGAAAGTGGTTACTACGTTATTGACAGGCTCTTAGAAAATAAGGGGTACATGGCAATTTGTGCAAATTATAAGTATTTTCACAAGCAGCATTCCTAACACATGCAAAGGTATGGCATTAAAGGACAGTTACGTGTTGCATGTTATCTCTTTACGTTTGTCCAACAAGAATCCTGAATAATAATAATAATCACTTATTGTCACAAGTAGGCTTCAATGAAGTTACTGTGAAAAGCCTCTAGTCGCCACATTCCGGCGCCTGTTGAGGGAGGCTGGTACAGGAATTGAACCCGCGCTGCTGCCTTGTTCTGCATTACAAGCCAGCTATTTAGCCCAGTGTGCTAATCCAGCCCCAAGTATTGTTTTAATTAGACTAGCTATTTCATCTTCCCACACGTGGTTTCTTACAGTTCATACAGAGATGTTATAGGCATGGTGGGCCAAATGACTTCTGTGCTGTAAGATTCTATGATCTAATTGTTCATTATCGTCCTTCAGATATAGCATGGCAGATGCAGTATAATGTGGATACATGTGAGGTTATCTGTTTCGGTAGCAAAAATAGAAAGGCAGATTATTATTTAAATGGGTGTAAATTGAGAGAGGTGGATACTCAGCGAGACCTTAGTGTCCTCGTGCATCAGTCACTGAAAATAAGTGTGCAGGTAAACAGGCAGTAAAGAAGGCAAAAAATATGTTGGCCTTCATAACGAGAGGATTTGATTATAGGAATAGAGATGTTTTACTGCAATTGTATAAGGCATTGGTGAGGTTACATCTGGAGTATTGTGTGCTAATTTGGTGTCCTTATCTGAGGAAGGATGTTCTTGCTTAAAAACCTAGCAATCTGAGCCTTGAAAATGTTCAAGAACTTGAACTCCACTTCCTGGGGCAAAAAATTTAAAAGATTCACCATTCCTTGAGAGAAGAGACTCTTCCTCAAATCCATCTTAAATGACCACCCTTTATTCTGTGACTATACCCTCTGGCCCTGCACTCTCCCATGAGTAGAAACATCCTCCCAACATTTACCTTGCCTAACCCCCGAGGAACGATGGGTGAAATTCTCCGACACTCGCAGGGTCGGAGAATCGTTCGGGACCGGCGAAAATCCCGCCCCCGCCGTGGCAGAAATTCTCCGCCACCCGGGAATTGGCGGGGGCGGGAATCACGCCCCGCCGATCGGCGTGCCCTCCGCGCCGATCGGTGAGCCCCCCGTGGCGATTCTCCGGCCCGCGATGGGCCGAAGTCCCGCCGCTGAGAGGCCTCTCCTGCCGCCATGGTTTCAACCACCTCTGGTGGCGGCGGGATTGGCGGCGCGGGCGGGCCCCCGGGGTTCTGGGGGGGGGGGGTCGCGGGGCGATCGGACCAGGGGGGGTGCTCCCACGGTGGCCAGGCCCGCGATCGGGGCACACCGATCGGCGGGCGGGCCAGTGCCGTGGGGCACACTTTTTCTTCCGCCGACGCCACGGCCTTCACCATGGCGGAGGCAGAAGAGAATCCCCCAGCGCGCATGCGCCGGTGGTGAGATCAGCGGCAGCTGACGCACCAGCGCATGCGCGAACCGGCGAAGGCCTTTTGGCCAGCCCGGGCGGCGGGCGTCAAAGGCCACTGGCGCCGGGTTTGGCACCAGTTGGCGTGGCGCCAACCACTCCGGCGCGGGCCTAGCCCCCAAAGGAGCGGAGAATTCCGCACCTTTGGGGAGGCCTGACGCCGGAGTGGTTGGCGCCATTCCACTACACCGGGTCCCCCCGACCCCTGGGTAGGGGAGAATCCCAGCCCTTATATGTTTCAATCGTATCACCTCTCATTCTTCTGAAAGTCAAAGCTTACAGACCAACCTGATTAATCTTTCCTCAGATGGCAGTCCCTCCATACCCGAGATCACCTAGTAAACCTCCAATGTATTGCGTCCCATGATATAACTTTCCTTAAATAAGGTGACCAAAACTGTACACAATATTCTAAATGCGGCCCCACTGGGATGTTGTACAGTTGCAGCAATACCTCTTTACTTTTATACTCCAGCCCCTTGAAATAAAAGGCAGCATTCCATTTGCCTTCACTATTCCCTCCTGCACCTGTATGCTAGCTTTCTGGGTTTCATGAACAAGGAACCCCCAAGTTCCTTTCTGCTATAATTTTCTGCAGTCTCTCTCCATTTAAATAATAATCTGCCTTTTCATTCTTTCTTTCAAATGAACACTATCATATTTTCCCACATTGAATTCCAGTTGCCAAATTTCTCACTTAACCTGTCAATATATCTCTATAAACTATTTATATCTTCCTTACAACCTGCCTGCCTTCCCACCTTGGTATCATCTGCAAATGTGGCCATAGTACTCTCTGATCCTTTTCCCAAATCATTAATACCCATATTGAGAAGAGATGCAGTCCCAGCGCTGTGTCGCTGTGTCCCACTCTACTGGTTACTGCTCTCCAACCTGAAAAAGACCCCTTATAACTACTTGTGATAACTATTTGGCTGCAAGTTTTTAAAAAGTACCGACTTGAGACCCTTTCCCCCTGAATCATTCCAGTGCCAAACGAGTTAGAATTTAAGTTAATTCCATAATGATACTAGAATTACTTTGGAATCCCCAGCAATGTCCATTTGTGTGAACTAAAAATCAGCTTTCATGTCCCAAGTATAAATGCAGCAATTTAGTGTTCCTGAGTCTCAACTTAAAAGAGGCGGTAGATGTGAAACTTAAAAGCAATTAAGAAAAGCATCGGAGGGGCAGCACGGTGGCTCAGTAGGTTAGCACTGCAGTCTCACGGCGCTGATATCCCAGGTTCGATCCCGGCTCTGGGTCACTGTCCGTGTGGAGTTTGCACATTCTCCCCGTGTTTGCGTGGGTTTCGCCCCCACAACCCAAAGATGTGCAAGGTAGGTGGATTGAACACGCTAAATTGCCCCTTAATTGGAAAAAATTAATTGGGTACTCTAAATTTATTTTAAAAAAAAGAAAAGCATCGGGATGAATTTTATCTTTGTGTTGATGGTATAAAGCAGGATAGTAAATTGGTAGTCTGTCTAATATTTCCTGATTTTTAGATGAGGTTGTCTTTCACTATCAGCTGCTTCACATTACCCCCAAAAATCGTACACCCCATAATCTGATCATTGTAAAACTGGTCGAGGTTCTTCCATGATTGGATTTTACTTTTATAGTGGGTGAAACTGGTTCCAATCTGGCTGCACGAAGAGAAGCTCGTTGCAAATTAACCAGTGATTTCTCATCATGCCAGATCTTCTTTCCACAAAAGTTCACAGAACGGTAGTTTAAATACCTCTTGGGGAATCTTCCTAGTCTCGCTGTTGCTGTTACTTGGTTTGAAATTAAAAACCTTAACAATCGTTTCCAAAAAAAACAAGGGAAAATAAAAACGGGCACAGCTTATACCAGACTATCAATTTGGTACAAGTTTGTTTTGCGCAGCTGGGGTAGACCAGTTTCACCCCATTATCCTTAACAGACTTACTTTGGCTTTTCTTCTTTTGGTTAGATGGGAACTTTTCAAATCATTTGCAGTAACTGCACTGCATGATAAAAGCACTTGTGCCACAATTACTTCACCTTTTTCTTTCCATAAGACTCTTCTTTAATTTAGCTTTAATCTTTAGAACTACACTAAAAGCAACAGGTCCACCAGTTGCAAAGTGGTTCATCTCTAGCCACCTTTGCTTTCGACCTACCCAGGTAGAAACAAGCACCTGGGATTAGGGCTGTTAACTGTGCTCAAGTGTATTTCTGGAAGTTCCATCCAATGAGTTGCCCCTATGGTCCAGCCATTGGCCAGAGCATCATCCTTGGGACGCAGTGCCTCCCCATGCCAATTGGACAGCCAAGAAATGCATTCCCCAATTGTACAATGCTTGACTGTCAGCCAAGGAGGGTTGCTCACAGCAGTGTCCTGGAGATTGATCTTCAATTCCTGGAGACACCAGGCCAACCCTGGAGCGATGATGACACCTGGAGTAGTTTCAGAGTTTTGCTTGTGATCTGTGGAATTCCCTGTGAAAATGGCTAAAGCTGACCACTTACACTGTTTTCCTGGCGTCCTCTTGATCTCGGCCCACAGTTTTAGCAGGAGACTGGTTGGACCCTGCTGAAATTTGGGACATACCCATTTCTCAAGAAGAAAAAGGACATTCTGAGTGTGGGATGAATATATCTGGAGGCGCTGACTGCAGAGTTTTGGCAGCTGGATGGGTCTATTATATAATTGGGCAATTTAAAAAGTTCTTCACACAAGCAGGCGATGGTAAATGCAGAAATGCAGAAAGTTAATGGCACCACAATGACTATGTAGGAATATGTGAGGAGTGGCTTTGTAGTTCCAAAAAGTAAAATTATTCAATTTCAGCACCATGAGAATTATTTTACTTAATGTAATTCTTCTTAAGCAAACAGTGTTGAATTTTAATTTATTTTCCTGGAAGAATTTTTGCTATCATTGGAACTAATTTTGTATGGTCAGGTGGTTGACCTTTGCTTAAAAAAATTCTACAGTTTTAATTGTGCAATGGGACAGTGATACTATAACTTTTGTGCACCCATGTACTTGAAAGGATTTTGCATCAATATCGTAGAATCACAGAATCCCTACAGTGCAGAAGGAGGGCATTCGGCCCTTCAAGTCTTCGAAAGACCACCCTACCTAAACCCAATCCCACCCTATTCCTGTAACCCCACCCTATGGAGCAATTTAGTGGCATGGTGGCACAGTGGTTCGCACTGCTGCCTCACAACTCCAGAAACCTGGGTTCAATTCCGACCTTGGGTGACTGTCTCTGTGGCGTTTGCACTTTCTCCTTGTGTCTGCGTGGATTTCCTCCGGGTGCTCTGGTTTCCTCCCACAGTCCAAAGATGTGCAGGTTAGGTGGATTGGCCATGCTAAATTACCCTTAGTGTCCAAAAAGGTTGGGTAGGGTTGCTGGGTTGTGGGGATAGGGTGGAGATGTGAGCTTGGGTGGGGTGTTCTTTCCGAGGGCTGTTGCAGACTTGATGGGCCAGGTGGACTCCTTCTGCACTGTACATTCTATGTTCCACCTAACCTGCACATCTTTAAACTGTGGTAAGAAACCGGAGACCTGGAAGAAACCCACACAGACATGGGAAGAACATGCAAACTCCTCACAGACAGTCACCCAAGATCGGAATCGAACCCGGGTCGCTGGCACTGTGAGACAGCAGTGCTAACCGCTGTGCCACCGTGCCGAGTAATTGACCTGTTCGATAACAAATTTATTAGTGTGGAAGATTTCCTGAGTCTTCATTCTGAATTGAGATGAAAGGCATCATCTGATTTTATGATACTGGCTGTGCTTAGGTAATCCAGTGCACTTGAGCAGAAATGCATGAAGATCTTCCCTCAGAACTCAAGTGTCAACTCAATCTGATTGTGGAACACATTGAAGTCGGAAACGTATCAGGTAGCACTGGGGTTTCAAATTGCAGTCTAATATGAAGCCACATTTAAAACTTGGATTTAAAAACAAAATTGAGTAGATGTGGTAAGGTTGACTAATATTTGGAATACATATTGCAGAGCTCTTCAGTCATTATGCAAAGAATGACCTGAAGATGATAATGGAATCTGGGGCTGCTTCCACTGGACAGTATACACTGGTTGGGTATTTGGACTATGACAGAACCTGGCGGGATTGATCAATTTGATGGTGTTTGCTCTTTGCATCCTGTCATTGTCAATATTATTTTCTATCTGTGTCCATTACCACTTACAAAGTAAATGATCTAACCCAAAGTACACCTTTGGGTTGAAGGAGTTTCTAAGTGGATAAGGTAGTCTGGGGGGAATGAAAGAGAGGAAATATTAACGTTAATACAAGAAACATGCTATAAAAAGAGTCATGGCTCTTTCCAGGCGTATTGGAGATATTAGTATGGTAATTAGCACTATTATAATGAGAGACAGGTGTATTTTGTTTTAAAGAGGAAAGTTATCCTTGCAGTTGTAAAACGAAACCACGAAAGCGGGTGCCTTTTCTTTTGCTTTTGCAAGTGGTAATACCTGTAGCAGCGACAGCAGTAAGAGGTTGCGAGCGCCAGCCTTGAATTACGCCAGTAACATTAATTTGGTATCCAGTGCCTTCGACTAGACCTGAGATGTCAGAAGTTCGTGTTTTGCCTGACAGAGCCTGTTGTATTGGATCAAGCGAGCTGTCAAAATCTCTAACGTCTATGACAAAATAATCAAATGCCTCATCTTCTGCTGTCCAAGAGAGCGTGAAGCCTTCTGAGGTAATATCTGAAACAACTAGGTTACCAAGTTCAGCTTCTTCTTCTGAGGGAAGGAAGATTAATGGAAATATTTATTTTAGTCACAAATGTTCCCGCTTGGAAAATCTGAATGATAACTTCAACCTGGAGTTTTCAATGATTTACACAAAATACATGCACACAAACTAATCAGCAACACAATACGCTATAGCAGAGTTACTGGCCTTCCCAGAAAACAATCTCAATTATCAGTAGTCAAGTGGCCAAAATAAACCATTTACTTTAACTTTACTTTAATTTTAATTTTATTTTAACAAATATCTGTTAACAATAGTGAAAAATGCAGTAGATGCCAAACAGAATGGTTGACAGAAAGGCAAAGCATCTCTTAATCTATTTTGCAACAAACAGAAGGAATTAATTAAACTGAAAGGAAAACTATAAATACAAGTATGTACTGGGTGAGTGGAGTCGTTCATTTATTTGCCAGTAGCCTAAGCCACGAAATATAAAAATGATGTCTGGATTGCTCAGGCAACAAAACTGGTTAGCTCACTGGGCTAAATCACTGGCTTTTAAAGCAGACTAAGCATGCCAGCAGCACGGTTCGATTCCCGTACTAGCCTCCCCGGACAGGCGCCGGAATGTGGCGACTAGGGGCTTTTCACAGTAACTTCATTGAAGCCTCCTCGTGACAATAAGCGATTTTTCATTTTCAACTGAACTAGTTCTTTAATGGAAGCTCAAAAGTCTGTTTTTAAACGATGCCTCAGTCATTTTCAGTGAACGGCAATTTATCTACTTGGTGTTTCTAAACAGTACACAACTAGTAGCTAAGCAACCGTGAAGTACTATTCAGTAGCTAAAATAGGCCTGCAAATTCTGAAACAAGATTTTGACTCCAGAACGTCACCCCTCGGGCCCTATTGCTGCCAATATTGTACTGCTCTCCACGGGCTCCAAAATCCTCTCTGAAATCCAGGATTCAAATACATCCCTGGTTACCAGAGTTCAAAATCCCCAGAGGTTTTTATTTTAAAAAGTGTTTAACAATTTGTTTTTTAAAACAGATTTTTTAAACTTCTTCTACATAACTGGGGAGATTTTAAAAAAATGTTTCACATTAAACATGAAATAAACTATAATGGCCCCGCTACTAAATTTTATAAATTTAGAGTACCCAATTATTTTTTCCAATTAAGGGGCAATTTAGCGTGGCCAATCCACCTACTCTGCACATTTTTGGGTTGTGGGGGTGAAACCCACGCAGACACGGGGAGAATGTGCAAACTCCACACAGACAGTGACCCAGAGCCGGGATCGAACCTGGGACCTCAGCGCCGTGAGGTGGCTGTGCTAACCACTAGGCCACCGTGCTGCCCAATTAAGGGGTAATTTAACATGGCCAATCCACCTACCCTGCACATCTTTGGGTTGTGGAGGTGTGACCCATGCAGATTTGGGGAGAATGTCCAAACTTCACACGGGCAGTGACTCAGGGCCAGGATCGATCCTGTGTCCTTGGCGCCGTGAGGCAGCAGTGCTAACCACTATGCCACCATGCCACCCTGAGGATAATTATCTCAAAGACTCGAATGGGCTATTTATTGTGACTTGGATTTGACACCAACTAGACCGCACCAAGACTAGCCTGGGACTACTTTGCTTTATTCGTTGCTATAATATAAATGCGCTCACTAGTTGTTGTAAACCGAGCAGCAAATGTGAGGCATCTTTTCATGCTGCTTAACTTTTATTTCAGAGGCAGCAACACTTTCCGATGAAGAGTTACACTCAAAAATTCTGAGCCATCTTTCTTTTTACAGATGCTAATCCACTTATGTGCACTGTGTTTCTGGAATATCCAGTTTTTCTCACCCTCCCCCCCCCTTGTTATGTACCCAATAGATTTGAATGTGCTGTATTAAGAAAGGAAGGGTCATAAAACTCAATTTAAAAAAACATAGTTTGTTTGTGTTAGTAAGAAAAAGTGTAGACATGACTAATTTGTTTTAACCTTTATTTCCTTCAGCAATGTGCAACACACTAAAAATAAAACCAGCCATGCTACATATCACTACCATGAGGGCTATAAAACAAACGGAAACACATGTCTGTAACTGGCAACTGGAATGCAATGGATGCAATATCAAACTGAGTTTCTACAAGCAAAAGCTCAATAAATACCTGCCAGCGAAACAAGATCATTAATACTGCAAATAACTGTAAGAAGACAAAATTAAAATGGAGTTAAATTTTTGTCCTCGCATTTTCTCCTGAAATGAAATGAAAATCGCTTTTTGTCACAAGTAGGCTTCAAATGAAGTTACTGTGAAAAGCCCCTAGTCACCACATTCCAGCGCCTGTTCGGGGATGCTGGTACGGGAATTGAATCCGCGCTGCTGACCTGCCTAGTCTGCTTTAAAAGCCAGCTATTTAGCCCTGTGCTAAAGTTGTGATCATCACTTTTTCCAGTTAGACAGCAAATGGGTGCATTCATTGAACAAATCTGGGGTTCTAATTTGCTTGACTACATAACGCAAGTGTTATTTCAGCAGTCAGTTCCATTAATACTGTTAAAAAGAAAAATGTTCAATTGTAGCAGTTCCTGAAGACAAAATAATAAGTAACAATAATTGGGACTGAATTTATCAATGAATGCAGGGGAGGCAACCTGAAGTTTTTTTAAAATGCCAGGTACTATTACTTTGAGCCCGTGCCTATAATAATTTGTTTCCACACGTCCTGGGTAACTTCAGCCATCATTCTCGACTGGAGTTCCTATATGATCTTGGCACTTATCAAAGCAGCTGGGGAAAGTTAGTCACACACGTGGAAAACCCTAGCATTTCATCTGCTTACAGTTATTATTCCGGGCTGGAAGCAAAAATAATATTTTTTAAAATTCATCTGCTCAGCAGAACTTCAGCCAGGAGCCTTCAAAATTCAGCTGACGACCTTCGAAAGGTCTGTCATGTAAATGTACGTGACATGCAAAAATTGAAGCTGAAATGGTTTCCATATAAGGTACAGTGGCCTATCCTCATGACAAAGCCTCTGTCACCAAAGTCTATGAAAAGGGTATTTTGCATGGTTTGTTAGTTAATAGAGACATTATACAAACGTTCTACCATATTACTGCCCAGTTACTGAGCTGGCCTTGAGGCAATTGTACAGACACACTATTATTAATATGTGCAACACATTGCAAATTGTGCATGTTATGCAGAACATGCGACTTTGTGATTAATGCAAGAAACCCCCTTAAACATAAAAGCACATCAGGTATTTTTTGCAAAACTGAAGATTATGGGACCAAATTTGCTGGAAATGGGCTGCTGTTATGAATGTGAAAATTGCCCAGCAACGTGTGCTGAGGAAGTGATATTTTGAATTGCCAATCATCATAAACTGCTGGATAATGTGCTGCTTCATGATTATCCGTGTCAAAACAGCTTCTCACACTTAATCTCCGTGTGAGTTTTGAGAAATTGAAGCATTTCTGCAGTCATTATGAAATAACACTATCACAAAGTAATTGAGGGCTGGTACTTAATAGCGCAAGACCCCTTTCAACAATAAACTTCATGTTCCTGTCATAACACTCAAACTATCTGGCCCAGAAAGGGAACAGCTGAAACCCTGAAGTCTCTTTATTTCGTCTTCCCTTTCTGTCCTCTCTTCTTCCAATTAATCTTCCCTTCTCTGTCGGTGCAATTCAACCAAAATATTTCGAAGTGTCATTTTGGGCGAGTTTGGTGGAGTCTTTTGCATTGACTGCAATGGCGAGATTGCGGCTTGTATTTTACCTGCACTTTCAGGCCCCACGTGAATTTTTTGTGAAGGAGTACTAAACAACGCCAACGTGACTTTTCACTGGGGAGTCGGTTGACTCCTGCGAAGCTGCTGCACGTGACTTTAATTTCGCTATTGATATTGAAATCAATGCAAATTCGGCTTAATGACCATCTCGTCATTTTTGGGCTAGATCCGGCACTTGCCAAGGGAAGCGGGCCGGTTGAATTTCAAAATGGTTTGGCCCGGCGCAAATCTTGATTTTGGCCTTTCCTGCTGTTCACCCACCGCGCCTGGATCTGCACAGGGTGCAATGCGGTTGTTGACTCGCACCCTTTATTTCTCTTTCTGTACCTGACTTGACTAAAATTCATCCTAATTCCTTCGCTGGCTTTCTTTTTTCTTTCTCAATCATTACGTCTCGCTAGTACAATAGGACACTGGTTCCAGTGTTCCCCAAGATCTCAGCTGCCCGTTGACCTTGATGCAACATTATCAGCTCGCGCCACCAGCAATTTGTGGAGCCCCAGTTTATTTGAGATGGGATGGGAGGGAAAAAGCTTTACAAATGAGGCATGCTGCGAGAAGCCCCAGTCCAGCAAATTCTGAGCCTTTATAGCAAGCCACAAATGATCAAACAAATCCGTAGAAGCAAACTGTTAATGATGTGAGAGCACTGTTACGTATTAGAACAACCAGGAGGTTTGTTTCTTCTTGTTTCTTAGACTAATATCACAAACAGGACCTGTTAGTAAATGGGAAAGAAGTAGAGTATTGCTCAAAAAAAGAGACATGCTGTCAAAGCTTTTCGACTTGCACTCATCAGCACAGCTACGCAATAAAAATCAACAGTAAAGGGAACAACAATTTATATTGCCTGAGAAGAAAGTACTGACTGGCAAGGGGACTCTGATTGGTTGAGCCATTGCCATGGAGCATGCAACTGGAAGCAGTTAACTGTTAGCTGCCAAGCTTTTGTTTCAAATTCAAACCAGGTCAGTTGACTCTGATTGGTCAAAGCATTTCCATGGGGAATGAACCAGCATATGGCTGCCCCCCAACTTTTGTTTAATTGGTAAAGGCATAATGCCTGGATATGCCCCTTCTGTCTGAAATACCGTAAATAAATGAGACAAAAAGTGCCAAATTCTGACAAACATTCCCATGACATTGTTACATAAAAATTGAGAAAAAAGTGTTTCATGATAAAATCAAAATACCTGTCAGTACAACAGTAGATGCAGGGTTTGTGCGTCGGCCATTGACAATACCATAGAAATAAATCACATAATTAGTGCCAGCTATGAGGTTGGAGAGTTGGGTGGCTTGCCTGTTGCCCAGTACCGTGTACTCCTGTGGCTCTGTGAACCTGTCAGAATCTACAAGTTCTATAACAAAGCTTTCAAATGCCTCGTCCTTTCCCGTCCAAGAGAGGCTGAAGCTGTCTGAGGTAATGTCTGATACCACTAGGTTGCCCACTTCAGGTACTGCTTCTATAGGGATTGTTTTGGAAATAAAACTTCAGCACTTTTAAAAGCACACAACAAAAGAGTGCAAATTAGCTCAGAATCAAGTGACATCGTCTAAAACTCAGATGATGCTTGTCACACACCTACCAATAAAATCAGATGTCTCTAGCTTGTCCTACTATTGTCTGGTGGAACAGTATTATTTGTGCTGTGATACGAGTCTTCAATTCAAGTAATAACTATGCTACTTGATAACCCCCCATCCTCTTTGACATAACCCTATTGTCGAACCAATTAGGGATTAACTTAATGGTTTTTCAAATATTTTTAACATGTTGTTTTTCTAATAACTTTCAAAGGTATACCTAGTTCAATTGGGCATGCAGAATTGACAGACAAATCACTATGAGCTAATCATATATTATGCCTGAACTGCTCAGCTGGTTAATTTGAATTTTGCTTAACTTCTGAAAATTAATATTAAAATACTGCACAAAATTCTGCCTATGACTTCTCCTGAACTGGGAATATAGTTGCACCGATGAATCTTATTGCATGCATATTGCAACATACTTAGTGGTTGTTAATTGGAAGCTTGAACTATAGAAGGTAGTGTTTTTCTCTAATTATAAAGGACATTGAGAGTTGTAAATAATAATCTTTGCATAAATATGCACGTGAACTTTTGTGAAACAATAAAGAAATGGAATACATTCACATAATAACTAGTATCTGGAGTAGATTTTTGCAGAAGCTATTTATAACACAATGCTTTCTTTTTTTGTATGTTGAATTGGAATGTGTGGCATTTTGTTCTCCCCAGAATGAAACAAAATTGAACTTATTGAGTTGTTTGGTCAGCCATCACATTGGGAACTTGAGTAAGAACGATGGGTAACTCTGAGCGATCATTCAGGTCAATAAGAGAAAATCCAAATTGTAATTGAAATACATATTACATTTCAATACCAATCAAGAAGCAGGTGTGTTATAAAAAACTATTGCTAAAAAAAAATGTAATGATGCAGAATCAAATGACAGCTGGAAAACTCCAGCTGCAACACAAATACCTGTTGTAGCAACTGCGCTAAGCATTTGCATGTGCTCTCCTTGATAAAGGCCAGAGAGATAAATGACATAATCAGTGTTGGCTAAGAGCTTTGAGATGCCAATAAAGCGAAGGTTGCCTGAGACAATGTGCTCCGAGGTTTCGAAGATCCTGTTAGGATCTGTAATGTCTACCACAAAGCTTTGGAAGATGCCATTTGCTGTCCAAGAGACAGTGAAACCATCTGAGGTCACATTGGAAATCATTAGGTTGCTAAGTGTGGGTTCAGTCACTGAGGAGAGGAAATAATTGGATGAAAAAAAAATACTCAGTACACCAGAAATCAATAACTTCTCCCGACATGCAGCCTGCAAGTTTCAGCAAGTAACTAGATCGTATAACTTAACACATCCGATGTCAAATCACCAACATTTGGAGCTGACCAAGTCTGTGTTTTCTCAAGAAAACTTCTTAAAATGTTACAGAGCTTCTGTTCTCAATAAAACTTAACTGTTAAATATAAGTAGAAGAGACTTGAAATCTTTGAAAGCTTTACATTGCAAACCAACTACAGTAATAATATCAGTATAGACTTAATTCCTGGGTAGACTAATGGAAGATAAATAGTGGTGAGAAAAGCACTAGCATTATTGTTTTCTGATTTTGTGAAAGTAAATTATATGACACACAAATGTAATATGCATTACAGAAATAAGAAATTTGTTATCAAGTCATTCAGATTCATATACTTTCTCAATGTTAAGGACAAAATCGTGTTTTTTTTCAGACGGACTATCATAATCAACATATTTCTGGACAGCATGGTAGTACAAGTGGGTAGTACTGTGGCTTCACAGCGCCAGGGTCCCAGGTTCGATTACCCACTAGGTCACTGTCTGTGCAGAGTCTGCACGTTCTCCCCATGTCTGCGTGGATTTCCTCCGGGTGCTCCGGGTTCCTCGCACAATCCAAAGACGTGCAGGTTAGGTGGATTGGCCATGATAAATTGCCCTTAGTGACCAAAAAGGTTAGGAGGGGTTATTGAGTTACGGGGATAGGGTGGAAGTGAGGGCTTAAGTGGGTCAGTACAGACTCGATGGGCCGAATGGCCTCTTCTGCACTGTATGTTCTATG
The DNA here is from genome assembly GCF_902713615.1 of Scyliorhinus canicula. Classification (NCBI taxonomy): domain Eukaryota; kingdom Metazoa; phylum Chordata; class Chondrichthyes; order Carcharhiniformes; family Scyliorhinidae; genus Scyliorhinus; species Scyliorhinus canicula. Next base: position 34,885,961 of record NC_052166.1, on the reverse strand, counting down.
TCTATGTATGTATTAACTTCAAACTTATAGCACTGGGGAGCCATGAAAATATGGCCAAACTAGTTATATCGTTGAAATGAAAATATTCAACAAAGACATACCAGTTCAGGCGAGTAAAACATTTCAATATGTTTACTATGAAGATCCAATATAAACAGAGAAGTCATTGTGGCAATGGTACTGGATAAACATTTAATGTATATTCGTAGGAGATTCGTTTATTTACTATTTCAGCAGAGCTCTTTGTTAAGGCTCATGTTAAATCCATGGACAAAAGAATTGCCATACAAACATGTTGAGGATTCATCAGCTGGTATTTCCAATAGAAACGTCTAGGCGGCCATCCCTAATGAGTGTGAATTGGTTTGGATGTCAGTCAGACGGGAAACACTCACCAAATGTGAAATGCTGTCTTTCTAAAAATTAGTACTCTGGAATATTTTGTTTTATTTTGTTATTGTGAGTTGGTTTAAAATGTTACCATTTGGCATAGGTTGGCAGTTCATGATGTTGCTCTCGTGTATGAATTCCAGTGACTAATTAACATTTAGTGCATTATGGTGGGGGGGGGGGGGGGGATGAAGAATTAGTGGGGTTAATTTCCACAAGGGTGCTCCTAATCATCCACCATTGCTTCAGTATAAGACAGATATCCTAGAGAAATGGCAGTCTATCCATTATTCTAGGGTTTCTACAGATCATCCAAAGTTACAGTGGATGATCGGGTCAACTTGTGGAAATTCTGTTCCTACGTCGGCTGGCTACATCTAGATGTTCAGTATTATTTTAATGCCATGGGATATATTCATCACCAGAGTTCAATTATTTTCCCCTATGACTGTGGTTGTAAAGATAGCACATTCATTTATTCTAATTTTGCATTGACTGATAATGTTGTGTAGGGATCATCTGAGGCAAAAGAAAATCCAGATATTCATGCACCCATGAAATAATGCATGTCAAATTCTATGAAGTGACACAGATAGGCTCGATTTTTCTTCTTTATATTCTGCCACTTCGTCTAAATTAGACATCTCAATGGAAGGCCGTTTGGGCTGTTCATGTAACAGCAAATTAAAACAAGGACTTTTCCCTGGTCTTGTAGATTAAAGTAGTGAGCAGCTGAGTTAAATATGCTCAACCCCTGATCAATGTGCGACATGTTAGCTGGTTTCACTGTGAGCCATGCAGGGAGCTTTGAAAAATGGTCTTGATATCCGAGGATTCAAAGGAAAAAATGGCTTCTGATTCTTGCTCTGGATTTCTGTTCAATGACTCCTCCTGGAATTGTGTCCGGGGGGGAGGGGGGGGGGGGGGGAGGGGGCTAGTCTGCTTGACTGTGATGCCTTAAATGTAAAATAGCTTGCTGCTCAATTTAGACTGCTACTTAGTTGGATACCACAGGGTGACTGAAGTAAATGGAATGAAGGTCCCTTGTTGATCAATACTTTAGCAAAGGAAGACGGTGTGGAGGGAGGAAAAGCACCCATTGTCATATTGCAGCACATTGCTAGCTGTTGACATATATGTTAAAGAACTGGGAAAAAGACAAAATAATAATTGAATTGCACAAAAATTCAGTGCCATGTGCGAAGCGAGCAAAATAATACAACTTATGTAAAGAATCAAATAGGAGTGAAGGTTAGCATTGTGCAAGTGTATTATTATAGCTACCATTATTCATTCAAATTATGGGGCTCGGGTGATATGAATAACAGCTCTGTTATTAATGCATCATTTATAAATGCATTCTATTTATTGGATTCTTCTTTGAACGGAACTATTAACATTTCTTGACCATGGTAACACTCAGTGCCTGTATATTGATGTGTGTGAATGAAGATTGAAATTAGATTTGGATTTGGCATATAGAAGGACTTTCCAGGTTAATTTCTAACACAAACAAGTGCAAGCAGATATTCCAGTCTTTTACCACAGCGACAACAATGTTTCTAGGTTTTACAAATTGCATGTTTCATGCTGCCATGCATTTCTGCAGTTTTCAGGAATAGGCTTGACATTAATATCTATTTGGCTCGATAATAAAAGGAAGCTAGAGAGAGGAATTAAGATTCACAAAAACACCAAAAGTTCTCATTCAATAATAAACAGTTAGTAGGTATTTGAGACATGGCATATCATGACCATCGCACTTTGAACAGTAGGTCTGATAAGTATTATAAATACAACATTAATAGTTAAATAGTTACTTTGACCTCACGAATAGGGGTGCCACCTTACAGAATTTGAATGACTTCTTCAGGCATTTTGACCGGAAAAACCACATGCCAAATTTATGGATTTTTAAATAAATCCCATGCTCCACTTCTATATTTTGCTGAGTCGATGGATATTTGGATTTCCACAATGCAATAAGGGAATCGGAATACAAATCGTAAACCCCACCATCTTGTCTCTCGCAAAAGGTGGCAGCCATACAAGTGAGGGAGGTTATCAGCGACCACCAGTCGAAAGCCAGGGGCAATGCTAAACCAGTTGCATCAACGCTAAAAGTAGCTTGTTATTTTCACACAATCTCTTCAGGCAACAAACCTTCAGGAAAAAAAGTGTCAACTTCATTAGTAAAAGGAGCTCTCTGTAGAATCTGATGCATTCCTTACGGCTGTGCAGAGAGATGTTTAATTGTTGCAATGTGAAAACAAAAAACCATTAAGATTCATGCATTTTTAGGACTGTCTGGAAACATTCTATCCATTCAGTGAAACCATTTCCTATAAATTCAAATGAAAGAATGATTTGGGTGAGGCGAAATGCCATTGCACTTTTCAATGCACGACCTGTAATAGAAGAACAATGGCAACGGGAGGTACATTGCACAATTAATAAAAAGAAACGGTGACACTGATGAACCGGCTATTCTTTTCTGTGTGAAGAATAAGAAGGCAGGAAATAAAGAAATCAAAATACCTGTTTGAGCTTCAGTGTAAAGCGGCCTTGTTTGCTGACCATGAATTATACCATAGACAGAAACCTCATAGGCAGTAGCAGCACGTAGATGTGGGATGTCAATGGAATACTGATCACCTGGCACTGTGTATGTTAACTGTTCGAACAACCCATCAGAGTCTTTAATATCTATAACAAAGCTTTCAAAGGGCTCATCAGTTGTCCAAGAGAGTCTGAAGCTGCCGGAGGTAACTTCCGAGACCAATAAGTTTTCAAGATCAGATTCTGGCGAGGTAATAAATATTGTGAAATATTAAGTTATGAGCTGCACAAGATAAAAGTTCTACAACCAGTAACATACTGTGCCGTTGTGTAATCTGGAAAATAATGAATGATGAACTCAGAGGTGACAAGAATGAGCCTGAAGCAGTTCACGCCATTTATAATAAATATGTATAAAGCACATGGAACATATGAATGACAAGTGAGAATCTAAAAGTGATCCAGATAATGAGGTAGCATTAGTATGGTATGGAGCGATGGTGAGAATGCAGCTGAATTCCATTCAATACACTGTACATGGTTCACCTGTAAAATAATATATTAAGTGAGAGTTACGTGTGCAATGCAACTATAAATAAGGCTACCCTCGTACATTCAGTGTGAGTTTATCTCTGTATCTGGAAGATTAAAATAAATAATTAGCTGCCCAGTATTACTTAAAAATGTCCAAATCAAACAACTGATGAGGCAATGATGAGATGCTATTTTGTCATTGAGCGAAAGTGATCTTACAGCTATCTGCATCATTTATTGCTCTGCCCAGATGTGAAGATGCCGGCGTTGGACTGGGGTGGGCTCAGTAAGAAGTCCTACAACACCAGGTTAAAGTCCAACAGGTTTATTTTGAATCACTAGGTTTCAGAGCACAGCTCCTTCCTCAGGTGAATCCTTCACCTGATTAAGGAGCTGCGCTCTGAAAGCTAGTGATTTGAGATAAACCTGTTGGACTTTAACCCAGAGTGACTTTATTTCAGATGGTGGGTCTCTATAGCACTGCAACTCTCAAACACATAATAGATCATCTTATAGCGCATCCTGGAATCCTAGTGAAATGCTGAAATAAATTTAGCCTAAGAGTAACACTGTTGATAGTCATGCAGGCTCTAATCTATAAAACAAAGAGGGTGAAAAGTTATCTTTGTAACTCAGCACATTATGGAACTGACCAATACAGTCTCGGAATGTATATTACTTGTTCTCCAGCTGGGTGACAGTAAAATATTCCTAATAATTTACTAGGGAGAGGGATGGTCAGCTAGAATTTCCACTCCAGATTGTTGTTCAGCTTTCCTGCTGAATAGTCCATGCATGTGAAGATGAGGTTCACACTGAGTTGACTGATCACTGTAGTTGCCCCCACACATCCTGGGCGGGGATTGGGTGGGGGAGGGGAATTGGCCCTGGGGTCTTGGTTTGAAAACTTATCCATCAAACTGTCACAGGAGCGGGCACACTCAGACACTCTCAGCCAATTAACCAACTGACCCTCACTGTGTGGGGGGGGGGGGGGGCGGGTCAGACATGAAGAATTGCCACTGGAGGGCGTTGCGGTCTATACAACCAGGCCCCAGTGAGAGGCAGGAGCGAAGAAAAAAAAAGAATGGAGAGGAAATTTTAAAAGAGGACAAACAGATATTGCATAAGCAATTATGTTTCTTCACATGAGTCATTTTAAGTTGTTATTGCATAAAATGTCATGAATGTTTCCTGTACTAGTTTGATTTTAAGGCACAAAAGGGGACATATAGCAAGGGTCTTGCCTTGAGAAATGAAGTCTCATTAGACAGAAGCAAAGTCCAAGAATCAGCTTTATTTATGGCCTGCTACTGACCCAATGTTCCCATTTGATGAATTTGTATGCTTGGAGTGGAGTGTTTCAAATTTATCCTGTAAGCGTTCATGCCTGTGCTTTGAACACATGCTCTTGCAGGTTCAGAAATCCAATTCCACTACGCGATACAGACAAAGGTAGAGATTTCAATTCAGAAAGGGACCCTGGATATTGGCTAAAAATAATGCGCTTACAACTCAATTTTGGAACTAAATTCATTGCAGTGGTACTAAGTCCAGTGCAATGCTTATCCCATGGGGCGGCCTCAAGCAACTAGGTCACGATTCTTTGTGACCCAACTCATAACAAAGCTGCCATAAAATGCCATGCTCTGCTCATGCTATAACATTTGGATAAATGGGACAGAAAATGTAGCAATTACTGGCTGAAGCCATGGGAGAGTGAGAAATGTATCTTCATCACATGCAGAAGGCAACAAATTCTTCTGCTTCCTACATGGAACAGGTCACAGCTCAGCACAAAGAGGGGTGATGAGTAAGCTCTGCCAATGGATGACATGCGTTTGGAATGCAAATGAAAGGTTGGCACAGAAGGCCATCCTCCTGGATGATGGAAAGGAGCGAATGGTGGAATGGCGATGAGAGAAGCATTATTTGATGTCGAGGAATACCTGTTTTTGCAATATCTCTCAGTGGTTGAGAGAGCCGGCCTTGAATTATTCCATAAAGTTCAATCTCGTAATTAGTGCCCGCAACCAGCCCTGTTACATCAGACGTGTGCTGATCACCTGGTTGGGAAATCTTCAAAGGGACATTCAATCCATTAACATCCTTTACTGTTAAAAGAAAACTATCAAAGACTCCCTTTTGTGCTGTCCATGATAGTCCGAAGCTGGTGGTAGTTACATTTTTTACCACAAGATTCTCTGGCTTGGCGGCTTCTGAGCTTGGAGAATGTGTAGTGGAATTGTCAAAGGATTCTGTAACAGACGTTTTTGGATTAGAACTACATGAACGATGGCACAGGATAGCTTTATTCATAAACTGGTCGGATGGGCGAAACCCTTGCGTTCTCTGTGACCTGAGTTTACCGTAAGTGCAATAAACATACATCAGAAATTACCGTTCCCTGCCCCCCATCCTGCCAAAAAAGATATGTACAGCAATCCCTTGTTGAGTTCTGCAAAATAAATTAAAACTGTCCTTTGTCATCACACAGTTTTCGGCTTTAGGAAAGAAGGTTTGGTTAAACAGCACCACACGCTCCCCCAACCTTCCACTAGTACCTGTTGATTTTTTCATTGTACATTAGTTTAACTTTGACATTTGTAACGAGTGAGGCTCAAACATTTAATGTATTAACCTAAGCCATGTTTCTATACTCTGCGATAGTCAAAGGACTTCTATTTTACAGAAGTCTGAATCTTGTATGTCTGCATTTGAGATTCAATTTTGTAGCACAAGGATTTATTTTATATTTGTTTTGTCAGTCATTTGTCCACTGCTACTGTTCACCTCACAATTTCTCGGTACAGCTTCATGAGCATCAACCCCCCTCTAGTATCTTTCAGCTCTGAGCTGAGACAGCAAGACCTCAGTTTTTGCACAGATGGAGAAGGCTTATCCAAAATGGTTCTGGATGGCCAAATCCAAAGTCTTGCTATTGAACCTGGCATCGACCATTTTTGCAGGGAGTGGAGGAAGGTGGTCGGGAAATGAGGGCTGATTGTATTTTGAACATCTGTGATGTTACATTAAGTCAGATCAAATTTTTGTGAATGGGATGTCCAATGGTGACTTGTGCACTTTAGATCCATCAGGAAAAAGTCTAAAGTTAGCAGAGTTCTTTGGAGAAGTAGGGTCCCATTTTGTAGAAGATCCTGGGACAACTTTGGCAGGAGTGATCTGCCATTTGGGGTTGTTAAAAGTAGACATGAATATGCATTAAAAAGTAGATAAACCAAATCTGTGGGTTTTTCCCATTAGAACTGTCATGCTGATTAGAACTGTCAAAGAGAAATGATAGGGTAGCTGTCAAAGGAACTGTCAAGCTGTCAAGGTATTTCTCTCTGCAGTGTTAAAAAAGCAGTACTTGCCAACTCTGTCAGGTTAACATGGGGCTGAGGATTCTCATTGTAAGATTAGTGCTGCACAACTGATTTCACAAACTACCATTATCACAGTCTGATGCCTGTCAGTTCCAAAGTTTGATTGACAGCTCCAAATGCTTATAAAGTATGTGAAGCTGGACTACAAATGCGTGTTATTATAAGGGATTAAGTGGTTGAAGGAATTTAAATGCAGTGAATGCATTTTTATCAATGAGAGTTTATATTTAAATAGTGTATCCATCAATAGGTACTTAGAATGTGATTTTACTCCCTCTCAGCATGGGTCCTCAGATTCATAATTGGTGGATACTGGATGAGGGACATGGGCAATGTAAGGGCAAAGCGTGGTGGGTAGAGGGTAAGGGTTGGCACTAAGTTGGCTTAGAGATTATAACGTGTCATGGGGTGGGTAAAGGGCATAGCTTGGCAAAGAGGTTCAAGGTTACTGGGGGAATAGGGTATGAGGAGCCATGGAGGGTGGAAAGAGACATAGGCCGGGATTCTCCCGCAACTGGCGGGTTGGGCCATACAGGCGCCAAAGCGTGGCGTGAACCACTCCGGCATCGGGCCGCCTGGAAGGTGCGGAATCCTCCGCACTTCCAGGGGCTAGGCCAGCGTTGGAGTGGTTGATGCCACACCAACTGGTGCCGAAGGGCCTCCGCCGACCGGCGCGAGTTGGCACATGCGCAGGAGCACCAGCGCGTTCTGGCACAAGCACAAAACCGCTGGCATGTTTCCTGCGCATGCACAGGGGGTTTCTTCTCCGCACCGGCCATCGTGGAGCCTTACAGAGGCCGGCGTGGAGGGAAAGAGTGCCCCCACTAGGCCAATGTTTTCATCTGTATATTCTAGATATGAAATAGAGAACCTACCTCTGCAGCAATAAAGGAAACAATAAAGTTTACCACTGATCTATTGGATCTTGGTTTTGGATCAAAAATATTGATTTTAATAATTGTCAATAAAAATAAAAATATTTTTTCATGCGTCTGACCAATGAGGTCAAACAAAATAAGGTGGAATAAAGAAAAATTTCTTGTCTTGGGGCTGAATTCTCTGTCAGTGGGAATCTCCGCTTTGCCTGTAGAGCACTCATGCGCGCGGATTTCACAGGGTGTGGGGGTACCCACTATGGAAAATCCCATTGGCCGGGACATGGATCCCACTGCCGGTGGGGGCACACCACACCAGAAAACATGTGCGGCAGGACAAGGAATTCCTTCTCTTTGCAATAGATCAACAATATTAAGGGCATTTCTGGTATTGCTCCTTTCCTCATTGTAGGTTCATGAGGGACCTCTGACTTATATTTAATTCACCCTGATAATGCTCAGCATTGCTTTGAGAAAGTTTTATTATTCTAAGGCTCTCCACAATAGAAACGATTTGACCATCGGTGTTCCTGACTGTAGAAGTCCAGCAATTGGAACATTTGTTGTGCATAAGTTCTATGCATTATGTAAAATGCTTTTATAATAGCAATGAGACGAAGCAATACAATTTTCATGCTAACTTCCAATTGTCTCATATCATCAGATCACATCCTGACAATGAGTGTAAAATAATCTAAACCAGACCACGCTGTCCTGCTTAAAAAGAAAGGAGGAATGTAAATGACATGCCTCTAGCAACTAAGCGGAAGCATTTTGAAAAGGGGTTTGAATTATAAAGGAAGGAGGGTCATTTAATTGTATAGTAGGTCCATGAAGTTGGAATGGATTGTGCTCAGAATGATACAAGTATAGGTTTGAACTGAGATTCCTTCAATTCAACTTTTAATCTCACTGTTGGGCAGTGATCGGCAGAAACCAAGCCTTTTTCATTAAGCAGGAAGAGAGTATTACAATGAGCCACACCACAGATCTCTTGCGTTCGGCCTAGAGACTGGATATGGAGTGCCAGTGGCAGAAGAGTCAGAGCCTCTGCCTTGGTCAGGTCTCTTGAGTACTTCAGGGATAACAGTGGAATGGAAAGGGGGGAAATCAAATTTGTTCCATTAGTGACTGAAATAAATGAAAAAATCCTTCCATGCTACACCTGAGGCCATGGCATAAGATTAAGACCATCATTAGAGATCAACTGGGGCTTAACAGTGATATAAAAGGTGTACTGAAGCTACACTTTCAGAGTTCCTAGTAGTTTCAAAGCACTAAAGTTTCATTTTAAGGTAAATGAGCAAGTTAGTTTCTCACCATTATTGGATATGTACCAGCCTATGTTCACAGTCATTTGTAAATCATGAGGCAATCTATTTTCAGTGCATTATTCTATAACTGCAAAAATGATAGCCAATTCACTTCCACAATGTAGGAGGGAGACCATTAACTAGCCCTCCCGTACATCATGTTTTACTAACAGGAATCATACCATGTGAATCTTGCTCAGTACTAAACTCTGCATTGGATACAGACTGTTCAATGACCATGACAAGATTACTACCCAACTTGCTATGCCACATTCCTTCTCTGGGTCAGGAACCAAGATAAACAAAGAACTGATACCTTTGACAGCACTGTCCATTCAAACATTGAACACTTTCAAAACAAGATTCACATGAATGCTGAAATTCTGTTACTTTCATCTTGTGTAGGCCACAAAATATATGAACAGGTAGTTATAATAGAAGAACTCGCTTTCATTCCATACGCGAAAAACTAACAATGTACTTAAACCCCTCAATGGAATTATGCTGGTTTGTAATATATTGCTCTTAAGATTCTGATGATTGTGGTATTGGATTGGAAACATATTGCATGACAAGAAATTAAGGATGCTATTGGTGAATTAATTTATGCTTTCCCATCTCATTAGAATTTCTGAAATGTAGTTCATTGGCAAACAACGAGAATAGAAATTGTGCATTTTTAAAGCTTGTTAGCTCAGCTAGGGCTCTTTCAATTCCAAAGTCTAGGAAATTGTTGTTCTGTTTCTCTCCTTCCCTCGACAATTTCTTAAGTTTATGGATGAAATTGACATTCTGCATATGTATGTGGACTTAAGCAGCATGCAGACATGAGTGATGGTGGTGGTGATGTGGTGTTAGGGAGAATTACCATCATGTTCCATCCTGACTGGCTGTTCTGGTGATTCAGGTCAAAATTCTCATGTATGGTATTCAACAAAGGGCAGAAAGCTCCCCCCAAGTTCAGACAACAGTCCTCCCTTAAATCAGTATCAACTGAAAAGAGGAAGACCGGGTTTTGTTTCAGAGTAATTTCTGGCACATGTTAGGCTCTGAAAGCTGTCCCTTTTCCCTACATAACCTCAGAAAGTATTTTGTAATCGTTTATTCTGATGAATAAATAAAGTATTGCCACATTGGCATATTGATTACATATAAATACTTCAAGTAAAAGAATGTGGCTTCACTTTTAAGGAGATAGAGACATTGCACATTTCTGAATAATGACAAAATATTTCGGCTTTGGGATTTTTCAATGTCAGGTTAAGCCTAAAAGTATAGTGCCAATGCTCTCCCACTGGCACAGACATTCCCACAATGAACAGTTGAGTCAAACCTATCAGAAAGCACCTCTGGGTAGATCCCTAATCTGCTTTGCCTCCAAGAACGTATCATATATCGTTGCATAAAGATGGTTTGAAAGAAGGTACAAACACTATAATATACCCCAAACCACCACCCCCACACGCGCACACATGCGTAACCGCCATACGCGGGATAACAAACTACGGCCAGACTTCTCCTGTCATTGTGATTTCATTTTCCGGGTGACAGTGCACACCAGCCAGTGAATTCAGCGGTGGTGTGGGGTGTTTACAATTGGAAAGCCTATTGACAATCGGCGGAAAGATAGAATCCAGCTGGCAGCAAATGGAGCGCGGTCAAAAAACAGCAGACCAAAGAATCCCGCCCTACATTTTCATTTCAAAGTCAGGGGTATCCAAATGTGCAGATTGAGATTACCCTTGATTTTGGAACAGGTTGGATCCCTGTGGAGGCATGTGCATTTTCACCTGGAGGCCCAGGACCTTATCCAACATCATGGCATTGAAGTCAGCGACAATGATTATATTTAGTGACACTGCTGTATTTGCATTCCCTATTTTCATTCGCGGTTGTCAATGATTTTACGCTTTGCTAGAACTGTCTTCCCTTTTGGGCTCTGCCTTAACATCCAGTCACTGCCAAAAGACAGAAGTCTTAATTTGTCCTTTACAGGAAGTCATACTGTGATCAATAGCATTGCAAAAAGATAGGGGGAGAGTTCTGTATATGTTCACGATGAGGAGGGGAAGGGGAAAGAGGGGTACAGAGGGAAAAAAAAGATTGTGAATAAAAAATATATACCTGTTGTGGCTTCTGCATTCAATGGATCTGAACGCCACTGTCCCACAAATCCATATAAATATACCTTATAATGTGTACTATCCAGGAGGCCAGTTATCTCCGTGTTATGAGAGTCACCATTTAGGGACATTTCCAGTGGTCCATATAGCCCAGTGGAATCTGTGACCACTATGAGAAAGCTGTCAAAAGATCCATTTTGCACCGTCCAAGAGAGCTTAATACTTTTGGAAGTAGAGTTTACCACAGTGATGCTTCCTAGTTTACTATGAATCACCCCTTTCTCTGAATGAAATGAGGGCCCATGGTTAAAACCTCCGTCCTTGTGCAGTCGAGCAGTGAGGGATGTTGTATGATCTATCAGCTCACCAGCGGGGTTGTTTAATAAGGCAGCTAAAAATAATTTTGAAGGAATAGTGTTTCAAAACGCTATACCATCAGCAGAGTAAAGATAAGAACAACATTGTTAAAAGGGTCATGCTTCCAGTTACACAATGTCATGTATTGGGGCGGGTGGTACTTAATGTTTGTTCGTCCCGTCAAAATTAACGGTTTACCTCAGAAACCAGTCGTGGCGATTGGGATTGATATGCATGGCCAATTGTTGGGTACGATGTCAAATGTGGCAACGTTAAATGACTATCATTTCAGCAGTAACTGGAAACAATTTGGCATCACTTTAAAGATAAAACTGGCAATTGCACTACATAAATGCCAAGCGGTTCCTCAGACAGGCGCCTGTTATAAACTTCAGCACCCAGGTATTTTATTAAGGACAGCATGATATTGGGAGAAAATTAGTATTGGAGGATTCGAGGAGTGAAGCCAGTACCAAAATATTCAGAATTGCGGATCAAAAGCACCAACACAATATTAATGAACATGGACAACGTTTCCAACATCATGTTTCTGCCTGTACCACGACAGCATTTAAACTCAACTGCAATTAAAGCCTTCTTCTAAACATGGGAGTCACACGGACAGAAAACGGTCACCAAATCTAACAACAAACACAAGCAATTGAGTGACTATACCTTTACCTCCATTTCATAAGAACATAAGAACATAAGAACTAGGAGCAGGAGTAGGCCATCTGGCCCCTCGAGCCTGCTCCACCATTCAACGAGATCATGGCTGATCTTTTGTGGACTCAGCTCCACTTTCCGGCCCGAACACCATAACCCTTAATACCTTTATTCTTCAAAAAACTATCTATCTTTACCTTAAAAAATATTTAATGAAGGAGCCTCAACTGCTTCACTGGGCAAGGAATTCCATAGATTCACAACCCTTTGGATGAAGAAGTTCCTCCTAAACTCAGTCCTAAATCTACTTCCCCTTATTTTGAGGCTATGCCTCCTAGTTCTGCTTTCACCCGCCAGTGGAAACAACCTGACCGCATCTATCCTATCTATTCCCTTCATAATTTTATATGTACTATAAGACCCCCCTCATCCTTCTAAATTCTAACGAGTACAGTCCCAGTCTACTCAACCTCTCCTCGTAATCCAACCCCTTCAGCTCTGGGATTAACCTAGTGAATCGCCTCTGCACACCCTCCAGTGCTAGTACGTCCTTTCTCAAGTAAGGAGACCAAAACTGAACATAATACTCCAGATGTGGCCTCACTAACCGTATACAATTGCAGCGTAACCTCCCTAGCCTTAAACTCCATCCCTCTAGCAATAAAGGACAAAATTCCATTTGCCTTCTTAATCACCTGTTGCACCTGTAAACCAACTTTCTGTGACTCATGCACTAGCACACCCAGGTCTCTCTGCACAGCAGCATGTTTTAATATTTTATCGTTTAAATAATAATCACGTTTGCTGTTATTCCTACATTTGTCAACATTGTATTCCATCTGCTAGACCCTAGCCCATTCACTTAACCTATCCAAATCCCTCTGCAGACTTCCAGTATCCTCTGCACTTTTCGCTTTACCACTCATCTTAGTGTCATCTGCAAACTTGGACACATTGCCCTTGGTCCCCAACTCCAAATCATCTATGTAAATTGTGAACAATTGTGGGCCCAACACGGATCCCTGAGGGACACCACTATCTACTGATTGCCAACCAGAGAAACACCCATTAATCCCCACTCTTTGCTTTCTATTAATTAACTAATCCTCTATCCATGCTACTACTTTACCCTTAATCCCATGTATCTTTATCTTATGCAGCAACCTTTTGTGTGGCACCTTGTCAAAGGCTTTCTGGAAATCCAGATATACCACATCCATTGGCTCCCCGTTATCTACTGCACTGGTAGTGTCCTCAAAAAATTCCACTAAATTAGTTAGGCACGACCTGCCCTTTATGAACCCATGCTGCGTCTGCCCAATGGGACAATTTCTATCCAGATGCCTAGCTATTTCTTCCTTGATAATAGATTCCAGCATCTTCCCTACTACCGAAGTTAAGCTCACTGGCCTATAATTTCCCGCTCTCTGCCTACCTCCTTTTTAAAACAGTGGTGTCACGTTTGCTCATTTCCAATCCACCGGGACCACCCCAGAGTCTAGTGAATTTTGGTAAATCATCACTAGTGCATCTGCAATTTCCCTAGCCATCTCTTTTAGCACTCTGGGGTGCATTCTATCAGGGCCAGGAGACTTGTCTACCTTTAGCCCCATTAGCTTGCCCATCACTACTTCCTTAGTGATAACAATCCTCTCAAGGTCCTCACCTGTCATTTCGTGTGCACTTTAAAAACAAAACACTCTACCGGTCCACTCACAGGGCGGCACAGTGGCACAGTGAATAGTGCTGCTGCCTCACAGCGCCAGGGACCCGGGTCCGATTGCGACCTTGGGTGATTGTGTGGACTTTACACATTCTCCCTGTGTCTGCGTGGGTTTCTTCCAGATGCTCCGGTTTCCTCCCACATTTCAAATATGTGCAGGATTGGCCATGCTAAATTGCCCCTTAGGATGGGGTTCCAGAGTGGTGGATTGGGCCTAGGCACGGTGGTCTTTTGAAGTGTCAGTGCAGATCCTATGGGCCAAATGGACCCTCTTTCTGCACTGTAGGGATTCTGGGATTCTATGATTCCTCTGCACAAAAAGGCTGAACACAGTTTTGACATTCAACAAATCACAAAAGGACTGTGACAAAAGGCATTGAACGACTCTGGGAAACAATTAATAAGCCATGCGGGCTGGCGTCACTTTTAATCGTAGGGCGCGCATGCTTTTTAAAATAATTCTCCAGCTGGAGGCGATTTATGAGGAAAACTATTCTAGTCAATCTAAGACAAGGTGCTGACGACAAAACATTAATGCTCGGTCATGCAGGTAACAGCCCCAACTAGCTGCTCACAATAGCCAGGGTTCACTAAGCAACACCAGTTTTAGCAGGTCTTAAACATCACTATTACCGAAAGGCAGTCTGGAAACAAAATCGTAAAGCTAAATACCTGTGGTAGCTATAATGTTCAGCGGCTCTGAGCGTTGACCACCAGCAATTCCATACAGAGTTATCTCATAAGGAGTGGAGGGCATTAGGCCTCTTATTTCAGCAGCTAAATCATCACCAGCCACGGAGATTTCTGTCTCATCCTCGGCTCCAAGCCCACTTCTATACTTTATGACAAAATGGTCATAGGATCCTATTTCTGCCATCCAGGAAAGTCTCACAGCATCCGCGGTTACATCGGAAACGGTTAGGTTACTGATCTCACCGTCACCAGTCCCGGAAAACTCAGGCACAGAAGCTTCTAATTGCAAGGAAACAACTGGCACTGTTATTCTTCCAGAGGGAAGAGGCGTACTGGCCTCCTCCACAGTATCAGTGAATGCTGGCTCCAACATCGCTACAAAAGGTAGTTCAAACATTTTAGTGCAAATCTGTTCAGTAGTATCAAAGGAGGAAAAACTGTTACAATTGTGTATTGTTTAATCACAAGTGACTTCTGCGTCTGCAATATCACAGTTATTACACTAAAGTCCTTTTTAAAAAAAAAGTTAACAGCCTGAAAAAGATGTAACTGATTGAATTAACTTTCATGTTGGTTCCTGCAAGCGACCTAATTAAATGGGAATAAAAGAAAAAGCACAGCATTAGAAATAATCATTTAGTTTTCCCATTACAACATAATGGAATGATCCTCTGAAAAACGTGGGGGGGAGGGCCTTGGCCAGGTACAGATCAATGCCTGCGCCTGAAGTAGGTGTGAGTGCACTGGGACCATCTTAATTAGATAGGGAATGGTCATCTTGCTTGGGTTTTCAGTTTGACCACTCACTGGGAACTCTAAACACATGGCATGGAGGCTTAGCTTGGTCCCAAACTATACTGAACAGAGGGTCTGGGGTGTTGGGGGGAGCAGCGGGGGAGGTGGCAGGTGCAGGCTGAAAAAGGCCATGATCGCATTGAACGGTGGATCAGGCTAAATCGCCTACTCCTGCTCCTAGTTTTTATGTTCTAAGAAAGAACTATTCTGTCTAATTTCCCCTTCTAGCTCTGTCGGTAGCCCTGTAGGTAGCAGCACCTCAAGCACAAATCTGGTGTTCTTGATTAATAAGGGGATTTCTTGATTAATAAGATCAGGTTTTATGGGGAGAAGGCAGGAGAATGGGATGAGGAACATAGCAGCCATGATCTAATAGCGGAGCAGACCCGATGGTTCAATGGCCGAATTCTGCTCCTATATCTTATGGTGGTATGGTAAGTCGGAGTTTCTTTAAACATTCCTTCACGATCCCCAAGGGGTTACGTTGAAGTGCAAACTCCCGGCAGCTTGTTGAGAGTTTGGAGAATACCCTCAGCCCTGGAAAGATCCAATGCGTATGGTGTGAAACCCTATCAAGGATGAAGCTAGAGGAGGTGGGACAGGACAGTCTTCCTTTGTATTTTGACTCAAAGCTCTCGTGTTCTGGATATATTGAGATGATGCTGGAGTATAGGCTACCTCAGGAGTAGCATCATCATGGGCAATGAGGAGTACACAATTTACTCAAAAGCTGTTTGAAAATGGATTCTGCATATTTTGCCCTTGCTCAGAGCAAGTGCATTTAAAAAAGATAGGCTTTAAAGACTGCCTTAATTAAACATCTCCTGAGCTGTGGGATTCTCCACCGAAGGGAACCTCCGCTTCGCCGGCAGCGCACCCCGCCCGCGGGTTTCCAAACGGCGTGGGGATGGCCACAATGGGAAACCCCATTGGCTGGCTGTGAGAACGGAGACTCCCGCTGCCGGCAGGGGAGCGCTGCGCTGAAAAATGGGGCTGGTGGGTGGAGAATCCCATGGAGTCTTTAGCAGCATTTCTTTAAAGCTGAAGAGTATGATCCACTGGAAAAATGTGAGCTTTCACATATTTCAGAATCCATTTTCAAACAGCTTTTGAGTAAATTGTGTACTCCTCATTGCCCATGATGATGCTACTCCTGAGATAGCCCATACTCCAGCATCATCTCAATATATCCAGAACACGAGAGCTTTGAGTCAAATACAAAGGAAGACTGTCCTGTCCCACCTCCTCTAGCTTCATCCTTGATAGGGTTTCACACCATACGCATTGGGGGCGAGATTCTCCGCACTCCCGACGGTGCGGAGAATAGCGTGGCTCGTAAAATTTTACGGCCATGCTGTTCCGACGCCCTCCCGCTATTCTCCTCCCCCCCCCCCCCCCCCCCCCCCCCCCCCACGCCCAACTCCTGTTTTTTTACGGCCGGCAGCGATTCACAGCTGATAGATGGGCCAAGTTCCCAGCCCTTTACGGCTGTTTTTACGAACGGCAAACACACCTGGTCTGGCCGTTCGTAAAAATGGCCGTAAACACTCGCATTTTATAACCATGGCACCGATTCGCACGGCAGTACCACGGCCGTGCCAAGGGTGCCATGGGCCCGCGATCGGTGCCCACTGATCGCGGGCAGCGGGCCCAATGCCCGCGCACTATTTGTCCTTCCGCCGCCCCGCAGTATCCATTCGCGGGGCGGCTGAGGGGCATCCCGGCCCGCGCATGCGCGGGTTTCGCGCAAATACGCGATGACGTCATCCGCGCATGCGCGGGTTGGAGTCTTCCAATCCGCGCATGTGCGGCTGACGTCATATGACGCGTCAGCCGGCGCTAACTCGGGCAAGCGGGCTTAACGAAATTCGTTAAGCCCGTGATGCCGGAGCTTACGGCGTCGGGCTGCTAGCCCCGACCGGGGACCAGAATCGGTTCCCGGTTGGGAAGGGGGGGGGGCTGGCGTCAAACCCGCCCGGATTTGACGCCAGCCTTACGATTTCTCCCCATATGGGAGAATCTCGCCCTGGATCTTTCCAGGGCTGAGGGTATTCTCCAAACTCTCAACAAGCTGCCAGGAGTCTGCACTTCAACGTAACCCCTTGGGAATGTTTAAAGAAACTCCGACTTACCATACCACCATAAGATATAGGAGCAGAATTAGGCCATTCAACCATCGGGTCTGCTCCGCTATTAGATCATGGCTGTTATGTTCCTCATCCCATTCCCCTGCCTTCTCCCCATAAAACCTGTGTTACTTGCAACAGTTTCTTAAAGGAGTAAAATATTGTTGAGAAAGATGTCCTCAGCGTGGGATAAGAATAAGACTAACTGCAAAATGACAAAATTAATAACGAGCAGAATGTTATTTTGAAATTTATCTCAATTGCTTTGCCTTTGACTGAAAATCTTTTCCTATTGCAGCAGGTCGAGAACTACCTGCAGACTGCGTTTATTGTGCTGTGGTACTTAGGAAAGTTACATTGCTGAGGTTTAAATATTAAAACTGCCCAGTGAGTATATTTCCAATCAGATTGCCTGTTAACATGCCAGCTCGAAATGGAGTTCATCCTATTTTCGTGTCACATAGTATTTTCATCTGAAAGCTTGAGGCATCAGACTCTTATTCTTACGCTTGTCAAAATTGCAGGTGCATTAAGAATTCATGTTCCTGATAGCAAAAAAGGTCATTGAATAAGATTTCATAAACATTTTCCTGATGCATAGTGTTGTTTGCATCACCTACATGCATCTATGCATACACACAAACATGGCCATATGTCATTAGTTAGTTAGTAGTAATTAATGAATTATTGAAATAAAAGATTTTAAAATAATTCTCCACAATAGTGGAGGCTTCTTTTATTTCAATATTCTTACAAGGCCTTCATGCTGAACAAAGCAACAATCCTTTGAGTCTACGTCAGTTCCATCCAACATTTAAATGTCATATTGAGGTATATTAGTTGGGTTGCACATATTGCACTGTAAACAGTTTTGGGGGTCTAAAAGCTTAACATATATTTGGAATAAGCAGAGTCATCAAACTAGTCACGGACCTGTAAGAAGATGAAAATGGATGCCATTTGGTTAAAAGCAATTGTATTTTATGTTTAGTTAGGCAGGTTCCAGTTGAGACGCTTGGATGATGCCATTATCATTCAGGACTGAAGGAGAAGCAGGAAAAGTTAGTATTCTACTGACTATATCCAGCATGGAACAGTTGGAAGGAGCCAACTGTGGGAAAGCTCACATATTTCCAGTGGATCATACTCTTCTACAGGATCCATGGAATATGCTGCAGAACATAGCTTTCCCTTTCAAATAGATTTCATGACAGCAGCAAGCACATGATGCGAACCATCAGTAAACAATGCTAAGATGGAACCGCAGTATCTGGTAAAGTACCTGTAGTGACAGATCCGACCAGGGGCTCTGTTCTTGCTGTACCTCGAAGAGCCATAAGCGTCACCACATACTCAGTAGCAGGCTTCAGATCAGTGAGAGCGACTGTAGTCTGGTCTCCCTTCACAATAACCTGCTGCGTTTCTCCATGGGTTTTAGGATTATAATTCACAACAAACATGTCAACGGGAGCTAAAGGAGCTTCCCAAGCAACTGAGGTACTTGTGGGAGTTACCTCAGAGAACTTAAGACCTCGCAGCGCTTCAAGGCCTGTGGAATTTTTTTAAAGAGTAGAGAATTGCACATGAATCCATCTGGTAATACTTCTATGTTATATATATTCTTCTGAACTGTGACAAATGTGAGCTAAGAAAGTACACCATGACAAAGATAGTTTACAATTTACCCTCCATGTTCTTCGCAAATTGTCGACCTTTCTTATTTCTAATCGTTGTCTGTTATTGTAAAATGTTGAAGTAAAGTGTAAAATGGGCACAATAATTGCATTAGAATGCAACGACATACTAATAAAATAGCTTTGCAAAGAACATTTGATAGGGCAAACAACAAAAAACTTCAACCAAAAAAAGTCAATAACATATTGTTTGACCATAAGAAATAATTCTCAAAAGAAAGAGAGTGCACTTCGATACTGAACCACATCAAATCATTCTGACCTGAAAATTGAAATCAATAATTATTTCTTACTGTTTGATGTAATTTATATCATGAATTGACTAGGTTAAAAAAATACCAGTTATATAACTGCCTATTGGAAAAAAAAATGTATCATGCAAGATTAGACAAATTATTTTAAAGTATTTTATAAAATGGCGCTGCTTTTCCAAATGTTTAGGTGTCATTATGCTTCACAAAAATCTCTATTATAATATAGAAATGTAACAGAAACCCTGGAAGTAAACAGCAAGTTCATCAGTGTCTATAAACAGAAATGACCCCTTAATAGTTTTTGTTAAAACCCTTTATAAGGGCTTTGTTTAATATAAAGGGCCATCTTTTGAAATATTAATCCACCTTATCCTTCTCTAGATACGAATGGACTTTGTGTGTTTCCAGCATTTTATCTCCAGTATTTGGAGATTCAGATATACTTCACCTTTAGTTGGCTCATATTATAGAAACTTTGTATTTTATTAATCTGTCCTCAGTTTTTATTTCCTCATATGTTCTGAAAAGTACACAGAGGTGTGGATTTAAACTCAGAGCTAGTTTCTGTCTGGATCCTGTCAGCTGGTATGTTGCAGGTGCCAAAATGGGTGTGTGGAGGGTGTAGATTACTTACAGGCGTAGGACAATTGGGTGGTTAAAGAGTGCCCATTCGCTTCCAGGGAAATAGAAGTGTCTCCCAAGAAGATGGGGGCATGGGTGGTATTGGGGACAGGTGAGGCCACAATTTTGCTTGCGGGGCATTGAGAAACAATCCTGCCAATTGAGGCCCAATAAGACATTTTATATTAGTTTGGCTTACGAGAAAGCCTTTTTGTCCTTTCCACCAACTGTTGGCATGCCTCAAGTTGGAGCAAAGCTGTGCCAGCATTCCCACTCGTGACCTGATTAAACAACATTGACTGTATAGGACTTAAATTCACAAGCTTCCCGCTTTGCATCATGTGGGCATCTGCAGAACCCCGCAGGTTAATATTGAAGATGGCCAGAGAGGGTCCAGCTCCAAATGGGTAAGCAGCCTAACAAAGCCAAATCAACCTGTTAAATCATACCAAATATTGAAACGTTCTCATTGTTTATATACTAAGTTGTTATCCATATTTGCTTTTCAACTTTGAAAATAGATAAAAAAGGTTTATATCTATTGATAAAAGGGTTGATAAAAGCTGAGAGTTTAACATAGCTTTGATAGCTTGACGGAAATTGGTCAGAGGAGGATGCAGTATCAAAAGAGTTAGGAGATTGTGATGAACTTTATGAGAATCCTTACAATACAATGAAAATGACAGAAGCAATTTGTATATTTTATATTAGTTTGAAAGCTCTAAAAACTAAGGGAAAATAACAAAAATCAAAGTAAAATTATAAATGTATTTACTTCTTTAGCTATTTATTCAGCCAATCATTGAAGCTCTCTGGTTTCAATTCGCTAGAAAGTTTAATTAGTTGTTTTGACAACCCTTGTTTTTTATTGGTACGTAGCAGATCTTAATTTACCCATAGTGGCTTTTTTTAAAAATGCAAGTAAATTGGTTAGCTCAGTTGATTAGATGGCTAAGATGTGGTTCAGAATAACACCAATAGCACGGGTTCAATTCCTGTTCCAGCTGAGGTAGACTTGGGACCTGCCTCCCCACCTGCTCTATACTTGAAGTGGAGTGGTGGCTCTGAATCAAATGTCTGTCTCTAAAAGAGAAAGTTGCCTATGGTCCCCCGTGGACTATGACTCGTTACCTACCTAATTATGTAAGATTAAGGGAGAAGATCCATGGGTGCATCAGTATTGCTTTTAAATTAGAATTTTATTATATTCAAACAATTAGATAACGTGGCTTCACAGTCCGTTGGGGGATATTTTGTAGTTATTACAGTGATGTTCTCTTCCTTGCTAAATTTTTATCTTCCCTTCACTGGATGCTTCCTGCAGTTTAGTTCCATGGAACCAAACCAACGTCATCCTCATGTGTGTGGGTAAGTCTCGGTTCCCAACATCAGTAATCGATATCAGTCAGGAGAGGCCAATAATTTTCTCACCTGATATCCAAGCATGAGCAATTCCAATTGTGATCGCAAATTTCTCCCTCAATAACCCCAAGAAGACTTCACTCAATTGTTGCCGCCCTTAACTGCACAAACTGGAGATCAGTCCTGACCTCTGCCTCCCTTGCCTGTACTAGTTCAACTACTCCATTGAGGGGAAGGGAGGCAATTTTCTGAAAACACACTGGTCTTGTGAAAATTCATCCACTTGAATACACATCAGAAAATGTCAGGCACATTGCCCCCATATAAACTGCTGAGCTTTAGTGGATGGGGCGGGAGGGGGGGGGGGGGGGAGGCTATTCCATTAGCTTTCAAAAAAGTGCATAAATGTGCTCAAAGGTCAAGAAAGCACGGCTTCAATTTACAAAACAATGACAGTATACTAATTCTGCACCAGAGAAAGATTTCTCTGGACTGTCTCGAAAGGGAAACACATGCAGACTGTCCGTCTGGCAACCTGAATAATGGTATTCCTTTAAATAAATTCCATTTTCCACTTTCAGCCACAATTGACAAGTTTTGAAAGTTAAAGTTGAGGTGGAATGAGGGAGCTGCTCATATCCATATAAAACAGTGGATTTGTTTAATGTTGTGCAGAAGAAAAAATATATATAAGTCTGCTGTTTTGTTTGGCTGGAAGTTTGACTCCCACACCATGTGGTGTACTTGCACACATAATTAATAAATCTTCTGTCTTGTGCTGCTTAAAGCAGTAGTCACAGGATAGTACAATAGTCGATCCAGTTTATTTCTGCGTCTTACATTTAAAGGCAATGGTGACCTACCTATGGATCTTTTTCACAATTCTACATCAGTATTGAAATAGAACCTCCTGGGTGTGCATTCCCAGAAAGCTTGCACAAACTGAAATGGTGGATAATACCTGAACTGTGTATTGACATTCTCATTCCATCGCCTCACGCAAGTAAGGGCTGGGAGCCAGCTCCCTATTCCAATATTCGTGTACTTTGTTAATTACACATTCTTTATCATCAAATTATTGCACAAGTTAAATGTAGCATTGCCCAAACATTGCATTACTAATAGTCAATTAAACCTGCAAATGCACCTACACCACGGAATTGAGTGTGCAAAGATGTGCTATCTGCAAAGGGCCTCACCTACATGCCACCTTTATTGGGAAGCCTGCTGTAATGAACTCCAATTGGCTTTATTGGTTGGCCAATTGGAGTATGAGCTCCCTCAATGATAGCTCATTGAGGGGGCCCATATCAGCACCTGTGTAGGCTTTGTGAGCCAGTCTTAAGTTGATTGGACTGCTAGCAGCACTGTTTGTAGCTGCTCCTATAATATCGTTATTGTAAATAAATATTGGTGTGTTGATGGAACTCCTGCCTCCCGTGGATTACTACACCTGCAATCACCCAATATATACTACTGCCTTTTGAGGCTCTGGAAGCAGGTTCATCACTATATTTATGTATTACCATATGGATGTATTAATTTCTTTACCAGTTTGTGCATAGACTGGCCCCCTAACTCTGTCAAACCATGTTTTTGGTGGAAAAAGGAATATCCATGAGCAAAACTATTTAGACTGATGTATCTTCACTTTTAATGTTTCCAGTTTGCAAATGAAACCAATTAAGGGACATTTTAACCTCCTATGTTCATCAAAACACTCACAGGATTGGGCTGAAGGAAAGGAGAAGTTAATACTTTGCCTAATATTATTCCCCGTTCCCTTCAATAGAGAGTAAACCCAGGGGGGCCGGGAAACCAGTGTTACACACAATCGCAACAGTTTGCATAACGGGCAGATGGAGTTAATATTTCTCCGCCTAGAAACCCCACCTTTGTGCTTTGGAAAGAAGCAGCATTGGCTGACAGAATCTCTGCAGAGAAAGAACTTCCTTGAAATGTTTGTCGCAACACAGATTAAACATTAGCAGAATTTTCAAAAAACACAAATAGTGAAGAGATCAAAATGGCACTCATAAGTTCTTCCTTACCTGTAGAAGCACTGGTGGTGGAGGCTCTGCTCCTCTGTTTACCTCGCTGTGCTATGAGAGTAATGGTGTACTCAGCCGCAGGGTTGAGCCTGGTCAGGATGTATGAGACAGCATCAGCGGCCACTATCTCCTCATTCCTCTCACCAATTGGTGAGATATAGATGATGTAGTAATGATCTATTACTGCCAGAGGGCGTTTCCATGCCAAAGTGATGGTGCTCTCTGTTGTCTCGACCACTTTCAAGTCTCTTGGACTGTCTAAGTCTGCAGTAGTAAATAATTAGAAGGTGTAAGTGCAGTTCTTTCTTGATCTGGGGCTGGTTTAACTCAGTGGGCTAAACAGCTGGTTTGTGATGCAGTTCAATTCCCATACCAACTGAGAATTCTGAATTCTCCCTCCGTGTACCCGAACAGGCACCAGAATGTGGCGACTAAGGGCTTTTCACAGTATCTGCACTGCAGTGTTAATGTAAGTCTACTTGTGACAATAAAACGATTATTATTATTATAATGCCTGGGCATGAGTATACTACATACTATGGAACTTTGTCATGTGGCCCAGGAACTCAAGTTTGATCCCGACTTAGCCGATCTTACATAGGGCGATGGAAGGGATCCAGCATTTGGCTTCTGGGCAACTGATCAGTGAAGGAGAAAATAACTCAGCCAGGGTCTTTGTCCCAGATTTCTATCCATCTTGGCAGTATTGCCTGCCCACTATGGCCTGTGACTCTCACTATCTTGACTGATACACGAGAAAATTCTTACACAGATCGGATGCTAAAAAGCAACCAACGGCTGTTGACCATTCATAGCAAGGGCCAGGAAATGAAGACAGAAATTGGAGGGGAAATATGGTGTAAATAACAATACTGATCTGTAACTCAGTGACCTTAAAAAGAAATTTGCTCGATTGGTTCACATTGTTTTAAATAATAACTGTATTGCTGTTGCAATAAAACTTCCATGTAACTGTGGTAATATGATGAGACAATTTTGGCACTGGATGTGATGCTTTGTTTTCATGATATGAATGCCTTTGTTGTCTGGTTACTAAGGTTTATTGTCCTGTATTTAATGTATTAAACAAAGTTCACAGTGGGAAACTTTTTAATATTCAATTTACTCCAGAACGCTCCATAAATCATGAGTGGCAGTATTGTAAGACATGATGAAGATTTTCCTCCCAAGTGGAGGAAATCAGCTTCATTCCAAAGTTCCTGTACAATATGTTGTACCTATAAACATATCAAACATCTGTTTTCTTTTTAAAAGCTATTTGTACCTTTTTTTAATTTGTTCTTGGTTCAGCGATGATACCTCTTAAAACTGAATCGTTAGCATGCCACTAGAGTAGTTTTACAAAATTGTTTAATTAAGGATTGAGATGAATTATAGGACTGAGTAACATTATTAACCATTAAACATGTATTTTTAGGACATCGCAGTAATAAGTAATCAAATGGGATTTAGGACATTACTTCTGGCACCTTGGGCGGGATTCTCCCGTACCCGGCGGGGCGGGGCGGAGCGGCATGAACCACTCTGGCATTGAGCCGCCCCAAAGGTGTGGAATCCTCCGCACCTTCAGGGGCTGGGCCGGCGCCGGAGTGGTTTGCGCCCCGCTGGCCGGCGTGGAAGGCCTTTGGCACCGCACCAGCTGGGGCCGAAGGGACTCCACCGGCTGGTGCGGGTCCGCGCATGCGCGGGAGTGTCAGCGGCTGCTGACGTCATCCCTGCGCATGCGCAGGGGGGGGGGTTCACCTTTGCGCCGGCCATCGCGGAGGCCTACACGGCTGCCGCGTAGGAAAAGAGTGCCCCCATGGCACAGGCCCGCCCGTGGATCGGTGGGCCCCAGATCGCCCCGCACCCCCCCCCAGGACCCCGGAGCCCGCCAGGTCCCACCGTTAAGGGACATAGACAAATTTATGCCGGCGGGACCTGCATAGAACGCGTGGGACTTCGGCCCATTGGGGGTAGGAGAATCGCCGGGGGCGCCGCTGTGAGCGGCCGTCAACCAGCGTGGCACAATTCCCGCCCCCGCCAATTCTCCGGCGCCGCCCCAGTTCTTTGTGAAAGGATCCAGGGTGCTGGTTCTGTTGTTCTGCTTCTCACAAACAGTTAGCGAGCTGCTGGGATTGTATGCAACTGTCAGGATGAGGATCAATCATGTGCTGCTTTCGACTCTATTGGGTGCAGTTTAAACACTGCTTGCAATTCTATTGGATAGGTTTAAAAGAAGCAGCTTCAGGGATCGGATCGCATTCAACTGGGGTGGGCTATTGATTTTTGAACATTGTATAATTACTGTGTTTGGGTCTTTGTTCGGCAGAACAGGTCTTGGCCGATATTCAGTCTATTATCTGTGTACACATAACAAGTCTGATCAAATAAGCCATCTTTGTCCAGGTTGTGGTGTTTTTGTTCTTCTCTGTACTGAGCTGAGCCACAGGGAATAACCCCACGTGGAAGCTGACTCAATACACAGGTCTTGAAACCGCTCCTACATCACTTGGGAAGCTGGCTGGGTCAGCATTTGTTGCCCAACACGAATTGCCCTTGAACTGGGTGGCTTGTGAGGCCATTTTCGAGGGGGCAGTGAAGAGTCAACCTGCATTGCTGTGTGGGTCTGGAGTCACATATAGAGCAGACCGGGTAAGGGCGGCAGATTTCCTTCCCTGAAGGACATCGATGAACAAGATGTTTTTTTTACGACAATCAGCAATGGTTTCATGGTCATCACAAGACTTTTTAATTCCAGATTTTTATTCAGGTGAAAGGAAGGAGCAGTGAGGAAGGAGCAGTGGTCCGAAAGTTAGTGATTTGAAACAAACCTGTTGGACTTGAACCAGGTGTTGTAAGACTTCTTACTGTGCTCATCCCAGTCCAACACCGGCATCTCTACATCATGGGCGGTATTCTCCACCCCCTGCCGGGTGGGATAATCGCCGGGGCGCCGCACGAATCGCGCCACGCCGGCCCGACCCCCCCCCCGCACGCGATTCTCCCACACCCCCGAAACCAGTGCCGTGTGAATCGCGAAGGGCTGCCGGAAAATCGCCGCAAACAGCAAGCGGCGATTCTCCAGCCCGGATGGCTCGAACGGCCGCGCGTAAACGGCCTAGTCCTGGCGGCGCCGTCCACACCTGGCCTCTGCCAATGGGTACTCGTCGCGAAGGCTTGGGGGTGGCCTGTTGGGGGGGGAGAGGGAGGCTCCTTCACCGGGGGGGCCTCCGAAGTCGTCTCCGATCGGCGGGCCGGCCTTCCCCTCGCTGGGCCTACTTTCCGCCGTGGCCAGCTCCAGAACACCGACCCCATGTTGGATCAGGGCCAGTGCGCGTAAGAAGTTCCCCGCGCATGCGCAGGATGGCGCGGCCCAACTGCGCATACGTAGGATTGAGCTGGCCCAACTGCGCATGCGCGGGTTGGCGCAGCCACTCCAGTGCCGTGGGGGCCAGAATATGTCATGTCTGGGCCCTGTTTGCGCCCTCATGAAACTTGACGGCGTTCACGACGGCGCGAGCACTTGGCCTCAATATCGGAGAATCGCCCCCATGTTTGTCGTTCCAGTGAGAACAAACAGAGTTTATCCCACCTTACCTCACAGCTAATCCGAGCCAATCCTAGTAAACCTCGTCTGAGTATATATCTTCTGGTCATATTGGGCTCGAAAGGTTAACTCTGTTTCTCTTTCCACAGATGCTGTCAGGCCTGCTAAGTTTTTCCAGTACTTTCTGTTTTTATTTCAGATCTCCAGCATCTGCAGTATTTCGCTTTGATCAAAAAGGCAGTCAATTATGGCTGGTGCGGGTTTGTGGGGGTTACCGTGTTGATGTGATGAATGCAGGACCTTTGATTGTTGCCCTGCATTGTGTGGCGTGATTAATGTTTCAAGCAACTTGAGCTTAAATGGTAACATGTATGGTGTGACATGGTTATTATAATAAAAGCTGCACCACCTCTCCCTGCTCCCCGATTGCTAAATTACCTGGACAAATGTTAGAATGCAAAATTTCAAAGAATCACAACAATTTATACTACAGGAAAAAAAGGGACTCATTTGTTGGTAAGTTGATTCTGATTGGTTGACACATTGCCATGGACAAAGCACCAAGGAACTATAGGCACCCAATGTTTCTGGGGAGTTCAGAGTCAACTTACCAGCCAATCAGCAGCGTTTACTCCTGTAACATAAATTATCGGGATCGTTTGAAATTTGTCATTCTTGCATTTATCCTGATGAATGCAAGACAAAAGACTTCAGAAACATGTCTCCCTTTACAGCAATATTCAAATTCTATACTACCAAGTGACTCTTAATACAGATGTTGTTGTCACTAAGGTGTATTTCTTGTTACCTTTAAGAGGAAATAGAGGCAAGAAACCAAGAGTTGAATTTTAACAGCTCAACTTCTGACATATATGAAGGCGGTGGGGCAGATGTGTATATAGAATGGGTGGCCAACCCACCACCTTTCCACCCATACCCAACCTGTCCTCCATATTATGGGGGGAGGGGGACAGGGGGGAGGGTAAAGTGTCAGCCTACCCACCCACCCACACTTGTGTTTAAAGAGGTCACTAAAGAGGCCAAATAGAGGAAAGTTAAGGAACTCATTAAAAATGTGCCACAATAATGCATGCGGTGGGGGTAAGTGGAAGGAAGACTGCCAGCCCCGCAGGTTTCATTGAACGCACAAGGTTGGGCAGAAACGGCCCCACCTGTACATCCTTTTGATGGGGGTGAGGAGGGGGAGGGGGTGGGTGAGGTGGGGGTGGGGCTAGCTTCCCTTCTCCCACAACCTTTGTTTCTCCCTCCCGGCCTCTAAAACCCAACACCCCGCTCTTCTCCACCTGATCCGGACTTACCTTAAAGTTGGGTGTCCATGCTCTTACTCCCTGGGGATTGCATGTGGTCCCAATTGCAACCTTGACTTGCTTTTGGTGCTGGTAGACTACCAAGCTTCTGGTCAATCTGATTGAGGGCAGGGCCTCCTGGGCGGGATTCTCCAACCCTCCGTGCTGGAATCGCGCCCGGCTGGTGGGGGGGGGGGATAGCCGTTCAGGCCGGAAATCCGGCACGACAGCGCTTCTATGTTTCTCTGCGGACACGCCAGTCCCACTCGCGCGGTCCAAGTGGCGCTGGTGGGGGGCTGTTGGAAAAGGCCACCCCCGGCGAATCTCCGCGGTCAACCAGCCGAGCTCCCACTGGCGTAGTTTACATGTGGTACCATCCGGCGGGAGCTGGGACGTGCAGCCGCGGTGGGGGTCATGGTGGGGGGCGGGGGGGGGGGGGGGGGATCTGACTCCGGGGTGGGTGGCATCAGCGATGGCCAGGCCCATGATTGGGGGCCACCAATCGCAGGCTATCGCGATCTGGGAGGGACCTATCTTCCTCCGCATGGGCTCACTGTGCGGCTCTGCTGTGTCGGCAGAGTCCGAGCCGAGGTGGGCTGCCGCGCGCACGCGCGGCCACGTGGTCTAGCTAGCAGGGCCCCGCCGGCAGCCAGAGCTGCGGGACGCATGCTGGGGCTCTGCTAGCCCCTGTAAAACAGAGAACCACCCCAGACCTTTGCGGTTAAAGTTCGGAGTGATTCTCGCGTGGGGACTTAGTCCCCAAAAGGGAGAATCCTTCGTCCAGTCTCTATGGACAAAACTCCTACTCTTACATCAGTAAGGCAGCCTCCAGTGTACTATGGCTGCAGGACAGCCAGACTGGGGAAGGGGTGAGGGGAGGTGGGTGGGGGCAGGTGGCAGTGTGGAGGGGAGGGTGCTGAGGGTGAGGAATACATGTCCCTGTAAAATTCACCCACAAGTGATTCTGGCCTTCAAGAGCCAATGTTGTGAGGTGAGATTAAGAAATTTAGATTTGTTATTTTCAGGGAAGAGAAGGTTATGAAATGACTTATTTTGCCGAGGATTGCTTCACTTGGGAGGGTCATTGAAAGAAACAACTTTTGAAGGTAGAAATTGGGTACGATAAATTTGTGGATACTATTTTTAGGTATTTAACATCTGTTCTAGGACCCTCTTCCTCTACAAGAGGGATCCATATACAGAGGAAACAAAATTGATCGTACCTTTGGATTTCCAGAAGACATTTGGTATGGTGGCGCACAAAATGTTAATACGTAACGTAAGAGTGCATGGAGTTGGGAGTTCCTTTATTCATTCATGGGATATGGGCATCGCTGGCAAAGTCTGCATTTGTTACCCCTCCCTAATTGCTCTTGAACTGAACATTTCAGAGAAGAGTTCAGAGTCAACCACATGTGGGTCTGGAGTCACACAGGCAAGATGGGGTAAGGATGTCAGATTTCCTTCCCTGTACGACATTCATGAACCTGGAGGATCTTTACAACGATCATTGATAGTTTCATAGTCACCATCACTGAGACTAGCTTTATATTCCAAATTCATGAATTGAATTTACATTCCATCACAAAGTAATATATTTGTATGGACGGATGATTGGTTGCTGGCAGGAAGCAGGGTGTCGGGATCAATTATTTTCAAGTTGCCAGCTTGCGACTCATGGTGTGCTGCGAAGATCATTGCTGAAATCTCAGTTATGTACAAACTAAACTAGTGACTTGGAAGAAGGATGGATAATAATGTATCTAAATTTACTGATAACACAAAGTTGGGGGGAATGTAAACTTTCAGGAAGATGCAATGAAGCTGCAAAATGATATAGACCAGTTAAGTGACCAGGCAACGGATGATATTTATGTATGGAGTATAATGTGGCATTTCAGTCGTAAGAAAAGTAAAGAAAGAGGTGTAGAACTTGTAAATATTGATGTTCAGAGAGATTTGGGTGTGCTCGTACATGGAACACAGATAGTTAGCATGCAGGTATAGCAAGAAATTAAAAAGGCAAATGGCATGCTGGTCTTTATTGCAAAGGGATTAAAGTACAAAAATAAAGAAGTCTTGCTACAAAGTACAGGCCTTTGGTGAGACGACATCTGGAATACTGTTTGCAGTTTTTAGTCTCCATACTTAAATAAGAATATTCTTGCATTGGAGACAGTTCAGGTAAAGTTCACCAGCTGATTCCCTGGGATAACGGGGTTGTCCTGTATCGCTGATAAAATGGACCCTATATTTCCTGAAATTTAGAAGAATGAAATGTGGGGCGGGATTCTCCTGCCGCGCTCGACCGGTGAGCGGAGAATCCCGTCCGAGGTCAATGGACTTTTCTATTGACCGCGTCTCGTGGAAGAATCCAGCCCATGATCTCATTGAATCATGCAAAATTCTGAAGGGGCTTAATGGCTGGGTAAACACAGAGGTTGTTTCTGATGGCTGGAGAATCTAAAACACAGGGGCACATTCTTAGGAGACGGGCATGATCCGAACTGAGACGAGGAAAAGTTTCTTCACTCAAACGGTCATGATTCCTTGGAATTCTCATGTTCCAACATTGAATATATATAAAACTGGGTTAAACAGATATTTGGTTGGGATTTTCTGGCTGTTTACGCTGGTGGGATCTTACGCCCCACGGTCGGTACACCCCCACCATGGGTTTCACGACAGCAATGGGTGCATTCAGCAGGAAACCCATTGACACTCGCGGGACCAGAAGACCCCGGTGCCAGTCGCTGGCGAGCAGCCTCCCGCTGCTGCAGAATATGCCATGGAGAGGGAGGAAAATCCTGTTACTGGTCTCTCAAGTAATGTGGGGCATGGGCAGCAAAGTGCAGTTGATATCTAAGATCAACCATGATTACATTCAATTGTGGAGCAGGCTGGATGGGCCATGTGGTCTACTCCTCCTCCAGTCTGTTTTTGCATTCTTATATCGGCAGCTCACTCCAAAGATGTCAATGTGATGCCCAGAATAATTGCTGCCCCTTTATGTTCTCCTTTCCTGTAACAGTAATCAAGCAACTCAGTTTGCAATCTGATGCCTAGGTCTTACCTGTGGCTATGTTAATAGTAGCAGGAGCGCTCTCTCGGTTGCCTTTAATGGCGCTGACTCCAAAACCATATTCGGTACCAGGCTGCAGATCTGAATAATGCAAAATTATTCTCATTTAATTCAAAAATGTAATGCAACTATAAAGTAGCAGATTATTGCTCTCTAGGCTGCCATTTTGTTAATACAACACAACAACATAGGGCAGGACACCTCCTCTCTCCCCCCCCCCCCCTCCCCCCTGCGGCGTTTGTTCTGGTGGCAGAAACGGCTCGCCACTGGCCACCGGCAAGATCTTCTGGTCCTGCCGATGTCTACAGCATGGCGCACCTGTCCCAATGCCAGAGAACCCATCACAGAAGATCCCAACGGTTTTCGCCAGTGACTGGAACCGGGGTCTTCTGGTCCCACGAGTGTCAATGGGTTTCCATGCCTCACGGAAACATCCTGAAATGCAACATGTCCAAGTTATGTTTACTTAAGGATCGATGATCGTACAATGTTTGTGATGCAGAATATCCATGGAATGCTTGTTACCTGAAATAATTAGGAGAGATCATTCTGGGTCTGGCCTTGATAACATTGGCTGAGTGTTCGGAATTCGATGCAGGCTGAAGCACATACTTGTAATAGAAGTTTTCCAATTTTGCTTCATTCATGTGAATGGAAGAAAAAGCAGGCAGCTTCCTTGTCAGGTGCGCACTCTGATGCAGATGTACTAATATTTGCTGCCTGAGGCACACCAGTGCAATTGTATAGGCCGAGAAAAATCAATTCTCCAAAGTGGAATTCATAGGAATTAAAAGGCGCCTATTGCATAACCTACTTTGTTGCTTTCATGTTTTACAGCTGTAAAAACAAAATTCTACTTGTCAAAAAGGGTCAATTAAAAGATTCATTTTGTTTGGTGATATGTTTTTGCTCAGTTAGCCATAACTTGAGACTATTTGGTGCACTCGCTCAATGACAGTTAAATAAATGATAAGAAGTGCCATAGCATTCAAGTCTGTGGACCAAGTGCTGCAAAATGGGATTAGAATAGATAGGTGCTTGATAGCGAGCTCAGTCACAGTGGGATAAAGGGGCTGTTTTCTGTGCTGTAAATCCCTCAGACTCTTTTTGTTTATAAATTCAGAGTACCCAATTATTTTTTTTTACAATTAAGGGGCAATTTAACGTGGCCAATCCACCTAACCTGCACATCTTTGGGTTGTGGGGGTGAAACCCACGCAGATTAGGGGAGAATGTGCAACCTCCACACGGGCAGTGACCCAGGGCCGGGATTCGATCCCGGGTTCTCAGCGCCGCAGTCCCAGTACTATCCACTGTGCCACATGCCGCCCAATCTGTCAGACTCTAAAATAGATTGAGTTGTCCATTCTGTGGAGCAAAAATCCAGGAAGTGAAAAGAAACAAATCAGCAGTTCTTTTTTGTAGAAACGAGGGATCCTGATGATGGACTGGGGCCTACACTCAAGGCTGAAAAGAGTAGGAAACACAAAGCAGTGGTTCTCAGGAAAGTCAAGCTTGGGATTCCATGGCAAAAGACAACAAGAGGAAAAAAAAAACTAAGGTAAGGTGTTCTCCATGTGGTCCTGTTAGATGAAGTACTCAAGCAGGAAATTATGTAAAGAGCCTTGACTTCAATCATTTGCTTCTAACAAAAATAGTTGATCCAGAAGAACCCATTCTGTTCTTTGAGGCATTTCAATATGCAATAAAGAGGAGGAAACATTTTTTAAATCCCGCATGTTATGAACTAGTGACCTCACAAATCCAGGGCTTATAAAGAAAAAAAACAATTGTTTTGAAGATGTTAATGCTGCTCAATGAATGTTTCTGGTTTGGGACTGCTATTGTTTTTGATAATTGAGTCATTAACTTACAGTTTTCTAAAAATTTGTGGTAACAATTCAATACTACTTCCAACAGGTAACTCAAGATGCAAATAGCAGCATGGAAATGATAGAGAATTGCAAGTGTTATACAGTATAAAAGCACCTAGAAACTTTTTGAGGGGCTTTTGAGACAGTCCTGGGCCTGTGTATTCTCATATGCATCATTGCACGATGTTCCAGCTCTTTGTCTTTTGTGGGTTGTACAGATATGAACAATGAAGCCTTAGAAGTCACATCCAAATTTCTCATTTGCTTGAACGTCTTTCAAATTCAAAGAATCCCTACAGTGCAGAAGGAGGTCATTCGGCCCATCGAGACTGCACCGACCATTCGAAAGAGCACTCTATCTGGGCCCACACCGCACCCTATCTCTGCAACCCCTCACATTGATCATGACCAGTCCCAGTACATCTTTAAAAAAAAATTTAGAGTACCTAATTATTTTTTCCAATTAAGGGGCAATTTATCATGGCCAATCCACCTATCCTGTACATCTTTGGGTTGTGGGGGTGAAACTTACGCAGACACAGGGAGAATGTGGAAACTCCACAAGGACAATGATCCAGGGCCGGGAGTCGAACCCGGGTCTTCAGCGCCGTAGGCAGCAATGCTAACCATTGTGCCACTGTGCCACTGTGCTGCCCTCCTTGTACATCTTTGATATTAATAGATCTTGGCATCGTAATTTAGGATTTATCCATCAAATCAGGCAATGATGGTGAAATTTCTCTGCTATAATGGAAAAGAAATCGAGCATAACAATAAATGATGCTTCTAATTCTCTGTGAGCCCATTTCACCCCTGAAAAACATTGGAGGCAACCCTTTCCAAACTTTATTAGCTACAAAAGCCAAACAGAGCAAATTAGAAAATCCGAGTGCAAATGAGAATTGCATGGACTTCATGGGCTGGAAGATGGCATTAGAAAAGATAGGTGCGTGATAGCCGGCACAGACACGATGGGCCGAACGGCCTCTTTCTGTACTGTAATACTCTATGACTGCCTGATCTTGTGGTGAAGTGGTTTGGTCTCCTTTTATTTTTAACATATCATTAAAAGCCCAAGTGTGTTCCAGTCAGATATTACATTCTAACCAGTCATCTTCAGTGGAATACAAGCTAATTCATACTAAAACGCTCCAAGGCAGTTTTGGACTTCATGTAAATTTTTCAGATTCAGAAGAATACCCTGAACTTATGGGAAATATTACCAGAAATCTTAATTTTGGTGGTTGGTTGAGTGCTTCTTTGGACAGTGATTTCTTTGTGCTCTCCTCCTGCCAGTGGTGAATATTTAACCTTGTAACTATCAGCAGCAGCTTTGGTGTTTGTCCACTCCAAGGTGATGGTGTCAGCAGTTGGCAACTCGTTCCTGAGGTTTGTAGGGGCATCAAGGTCTAGACAGAAAAACATAGCATTGGAACAAGGGATAAAAGAACAAGAGAGGGGATTTTGAAGTCTACCATGAGCATTCAAGAGAATTAAAAGAGTCTTTAATCACAAACCAGGATACTGTACATTACAGTTTAATGGACACTTAATTTCAAAGTAGTCCGAAGTACCAGAATTATATTGTTAAGCTTTAACTTACTCTAACCAAATAATGATATATTTGGGGAATGGTAGAGAAAATCAATTAACATTCTCACAATTAAGTGGTACTTATTGGTGCATTTTATAAACCTTTCATTATAAAGTGACGTAGCAATATTCAGAGATATTTATTGACTACCAAAAGTGAAAGCTGCATTATATATATTTGATTTATATCTATTTGATATATAATTGATATATTATTAATTGATTACCAAAAGAAGAAACTGAATTGTGAATAGACTGCGCTGTACACAATGTTACACCATGCTATGATAATACCCAAATGTCTTCCATTTATTTAGCACCATTAACATAGTTAAATAAGGAGCTATTATGCACAGCTGGCTCATGCAACTGTGCCAAACCAGCACAATACGGAATTGTTTTAAATTATTTCACCAGTTTAAAAATATTGATTTACCTGTTGTGAAAGTATTGACAGCAGGAACACTTCTCATGTTGCCACGTTTAGAAACCAGAGAAACTTCATATTCAGTGTCTGGTTGAAGCTCGGCTATGGAATAGGCTGTCTCCGTGTCAGGAAGTTCGACAGTTACTTTCTCGCTTCCTGGAATCCCATAGGATAGGCTGATCCCCTCAATTCGGGCAGATGGTTTGAACCAGGTAATGTGAGCAGTGGTGTCTGTGACTTCATTTATTTCCAGTTGGCTTGGCGCATCAATCACTGTGGGATTAGGGAGAGAATTTCATCATTCATCAACATCATGAAGCCTCACTGCATTTCCAGAAGACTTAACAAAATGATTAAGATCATAGAATCTCTGCAGTGCAGAAGGAGACCATTCTGCCCAGCGATTCTGCACAGACCTAAGGGGTGGGATTCTCCCAATCCGGGGCTGGGCTGGAAAATCCCCACAACTGGGCTACGCCGTCCCGATGCCGGCACGCGATTCTCGGCGTTTGGCGTGGTGCTGGTCGCAGGCCGCTGTACGAGGCCGGGCCGCCGATTCTCGGCCCAAGATGGGCCGAGCGGCGGCTCTAAAAAGGCAGAGTCCCGCCGGCGCCGTCCACACCTGGGGAAGCATTCTCCCCTACCCGGCGTGACGGAGGGTGCCGGCGTAGGGGAGTAGCGCCAACCACTCAGGGGTCGGGCCTCCCCAAAGGTGGGGAATTCTCCCCACCTTTGGGGGCCAGCCCCGCGCCGGAGCGGTTTGCACCAGAAGACTGGCGCAAAAAACCGGCGCCCCCGGCAGCGGGGCTGGCCGAAAGGCTTTCGTCGGTCCGCGCATGCGCCGGCAGTGACGTCAGCAGCAGCTGGCCGCTGACTTCACTGCTGGCGCATGCTCGATGTGGGGTTCTCTTCCGCTTCCGCCATGGCGGAGGCCGTGGCGGCCGCGGAGGAAAATAGTGCAGCCAGGGCACTGGCCTGGAGTCTGAGCGGGGGGCCCCGACCGCGGGCCAGGCCACCGTGGGGGCACCCCCCGGGGTTCGATCGCCCCCCACCTCCCCCAGGACCCTGGGGGCCTGCTCGCACCGCTGATCCCGCCGTTCCAGATGTGGTTTAAACCTTGGCGGCGGGAGAGGCCTCCCAGCGGCGGGACTTCGGCCCATCCGGGCCGAAGAATCACCGCAGGGGCCTCTCCGATCGGAGTGGTGAGATTCCGCCGCCGCCACTTCCAGGGTGGCGGAGAATCTCTGCCACGGCGGGGGCGGGATTTTAGGCAGCCCCAGGCGATTCTCCGACCCTGCTGGGGTCGGAGAATTTCGCCCCTGGTCACAGAACTATGCGCTCAGGGTCGGGGACGGCCTGTGGAGGGGGGGGGTGGGTGGCTCCTACCCCGGGAGAGGCCTCTGATGGGGTCTGGCCAGCGATCAGGGCACATTGATCGGCGGGCTGGCCTCTCGCTCCCCGGGCCTATTTTCTTCTGCGAAGGCCCCTGAACCCCAGCGCCATGTTGCGTCGGGGCCAGCGCATTGAGGGAGGCCACTGCGCAGGCGCGGGTTGGCGCTGGAGCCACTGCTCATGTGCGGATCCTGCAGCGCAGAGTTCGCGCCGGGATGGGAGGCTGGAGTAGCGTGAACCACTCCAGTGCTATACTGGCCCCCCCGTAGGGGCCAGAATCGGGTACTCCCAGCGGCCCGTTCATGCCGGCGTGAAACGCAACACCATTTCCGACGGCTCGGACACTCTGCCGCCGAATGGGAGAATCCCGCCCATGGAGTATAGAACGTACAGTGCCATTCAGCCCATCGATTGTGCACCGATCCACTTTAGCCCTCACTTCCACCCTCCCTCATTTCCACCCTATCCCCCCTAACCCAATAACCCCTCCTAAACTTTTTGGACACTAAGGGCAATTCATCATGGCCAATCCACCTAACCTGCACATCTTTGCACTATGGGGGGAAACCGAAGCACCCGAAGCAAACCCAGGCAGACATGGGGAGAACGTGTAAACTCTGCACAGACAGTGACCCTGCAGGGAATCGAACCTGGGACCCTGGTGCTGTGAATTCACAGTGCTAACCACTATGCTACCACTATGAAAGTACACCCTACCTTGGGTCCGCTCCCAACCAATCCCCATAACCCCGCCCAACCTGCGCATTCCTGGACATTAAGTGGCAATTTTAGCACGGTCAATGCACCCAACCTGCACATCTTTGGACTGTGGGAGGAAACCGGAGCATCCGAGGGAAACCCACGGAGGCACGGATAGAAAGTGCAAACTCGGGTCCCTGGTGCTGTGAGGTGCAGTGCTAACAATCGTGCTTCCGAATATGATAAATAATTTTCTGAAACTAGTGTCTTCCACCTCACAGTGGGGCCTAACTTTAACGTGTTGTTCCTATTTTGTGGGTCAACACCTGGCCTAATAATAACAACTTAGTACAGATGGTGCTCCGCCTATCGGAGAGTTCAGGCTACCACTAAATTGGTTGAGAATTATTATTTCAGGTGGTGATATTCATTTGGCCTACTTGGGCCTTGGAAAATCTGACTGGCACGACTGATTTTGAGCAGCATGGTGAATGCTCCTTCAAGGCATTGCTGGAGACTCATAAACTTGGAAAAATATCTGTATTCTATGTAGCCCAAAGGAGCAGGTGTACCGTGCGGGCAGCTATGAGTCTGCTTGCCTTTCGATTGGTTTCATCATACTGGACTTAACCCCAGCAGGTAAGTTGTCTTGAGGTACCTAATTGATGCTGCTGACACTCTTTATTTATTCTGATGAGGCCTGGGAACAAAATTACTTCAGTTTCCTCGCTTCTTCTAATTTTGGTAGTTTGGGATACCAAGTACTTTTTAGCTCATTTTCCTAATTACAATGACTTACGTATTGACTTTCAGCTTGGCATGTTTGCAGTCATTTTCCACAGGAAAAGATAAGGATAATAGCCTTGAAATTAGGCCCTTAGAAAACCATCATATAAGCGATTACCAATTTTGTTTAGAATTCTTCTGTCTAGTTTTTTGAAACTGGTTATCATCCCCACTTCAAATAATGAGCAAAGGAATTTCATCTCAGTACATGAAGCTAAACATTCAAAGTCTAATTTCAAAGCAAAAAGAAATTGTGCAGATTGTATAAAAATACAAATGGTAAGAGAAGAGTTGGGATGATTAATCCAATTCAAAGCTTCTATTTAATTAATTGTCGATTTTAACCCTTATCCATTAGAAGATACTACTTCTCAAAATTGTCATATCTGATTATCATGGAACCCATTTTTCCAGACGCGACGAGTGGTAGAAGATGGCTCATTGGTTAGCACTAGTGCCATACAGCGCCAGGGATTGGGGTTCAGTTCCAGCCTTGTCTGTGTGGGTTTCCTCCAGATGCTCCGGTTTACTCCCAAGGTCCAAAGATGTGCAGGTTAGGTGGATTGGTCATTCTAAATTGTCCCTTAGTGTCCAAAGATTAGGTGGAATTACAGTGATAGGGCAGGGGAGTGGGCCTATGGGAGTGTTCTTTCAGAGGGTCGGTGTACATCCGATGGGCCAAATGGACTCTTTCTGCACTGTAGAAAGGCAGGGCTGGATTCTCCACCCTGCGATGCCACATCTCTGTTTCAGCACGCCGGCGGGATGCTCCCTTACGTTGGCTGGTCAATGGGGTTTCCCATCGTGAGGCAGCCCCACACCGTCGTGAAACCCCAGGACTTTAATATCCATCTATTTATGTCAATCATCATCTCTGGCCCCGAAAGTGGGCAATCAAAAATGTTGTGTCTTATTCCCTCAAGTACTGAATTGTTGTTCAAATTTTAAAAACGTGGAATTAATATTATTTTCATACCTTCCCAGTGTCTTTTTTCTCTCTTTCTCTCAATGTAATATTTCTTTCACTTTCCTTAGTTCTCTTTCTGTGCCTGATTTTCTTTTTTATAAATTTAGAGTACCCAATTCATTTTTTCCAAATAAGGGGCAATTTAGTGTGGCCAACCCACCTACCCTGCACATCTTTGTGTTGTGGGGGTGAAACCCCTGCAAACACGGGGAGAATGTGCAAACTCCACACGGACAGTGACCCAGAACCGGAATTGAACCTGGGACCTCGGCGCTGTAAGATAGCAGTGCTAACCCACTGCGTCTCCGTGCTGCCCTCACCTGATTTTATATTCAATTCACTCATACTAATTCACCTCCCATGTCAGTGCTTCTGTTTATTTCTCATTCCTTTATTCCTCTTTAAAAAAATTTAGTGTACCCAATTCGTTTTTTCCAATTAAGGGGCAATTTAGCGTGGCCAATTCACCTAGCCTGCACATCTTTGGGTTGTGGGGGTGAAACCCACACAAACACGGGAGAATGTGCAAACTCCACACAGACAGTGACCCAGAGTCAGGATCGAACCTGGGACCTCGGCACTGTGAGGCAGCAGGGCTAACCCACTGCGCCACCGCGCTGCCCTCTCACTCCTTTATTCTTATCGGTAACCATCGGTCCCACCATTCACTGAGGTCTCAGGTTCACTATTGCCTCCGCCATGATCAGGATGTGCTACCAGCAAGTTAGGCTGCAAAACATTTTTAAGTTGAAGCATGCAGGATAAAATCTAACTCAGTGGTATATGTTGTGAGATGCCCCGTTCCAGCAAATCCTGATTCAATGTGTTTCAATGCTAATTCAGTAGAATTTACAATTCTCTCCCCCAACACAATGAATTTCCAGGGCCACACAAAAATAAATGACTGCCAAAATTTTCAAACTTCATTATCATCTTTCCATCTCCACCAGTTAGATGATGGCGGGAGTTCAGTTGTTTAATGGAAATATCTCAGTCTCATTATTTCACACTCTGGGTTTTTGGCTCTGCCTGTGTGCATGTGTGCGCTTGTGTGTGAGTGCGCTTGTCCCTATGTGCCTGAAAGTGTGCATGTGTATGCGTGTGTGTGAGAGTCGGTGCATACATGAGTGTGTGCCTGTGAGTGTGCATTTGTGTGTCTGTGTGTGTGCTCGTGTGTCTGTGTCTGTGTTTGTGTGTGTATTTATGGAAAGCTTAAAGCCATCACATCTGCAGTTCTCCATTATTGAATTTAATTAAAAGCTTGTGAATTTTAAATTATATCACAGTACGACAATGACAGAGAAGGCAGAGATACTTTAAAATATTTAGAGACTGCTTCAGTTTAATTCACATCTGGCTAGAATACCAATCCACAAAAGATGTTTCATGAGTAAATCCTGAATGGATTTACACTTTAACTTCCACTGCCAGATATACATTGCCAGCTTCTTTCCAAATCATTTCAATTTACAAGATTACAAGGGAATTACAGTGAGGAAAGCCCTTTAGTCCTGAGTAACTCATCCATTTAGGGTTTTAGGTTTTCACCACTCTATTTGGAAACCCTTTTGCAAGTTGGTCGCTCTTTGTGTGAAGAATTTCCCGAGTTGAGTCCTAAGTGTACCTTTTTAACTTGTCGTACGTTCTTAATTTAATTGAAAGACAAATTTACTTTTCCCTCACCGAAACAGTCTCCTATATCTCTGTAAGATCACGTCCTCCTTCTCAATCAGAAAATGCCAAGTCTGGCCTTCCCTCAGAGACTTCAACCTCTTTGAAAATAGGGGGAATCCACACGCATTTGCAAAAGAAAGATTTTTTTCAGCCTCGAGGACGTACTTTTCATAGAAAGCCCAGCAATTACTTTTGTGAAGAAATACCATCCATCACTTAGGTTGGTGGTTATTTAATTTCAAATAAAGCTCCTTCTTTCCTATCTTTTGAAATTAACCCTGCATGGTTGAACTTATTAAGCATAATATCCCCTCTCTCTCTTATAGAATTTACAGTGCAGAGAGGCCATTCGGCTCATCGAGTCTGCACTGGCTCTTGGAACCCCACTTAAGGCCACACCTCCGCCCTATCCCTGTAACCCAGTAATCCCACCTAACCTAAAGGCAATTTATCATGGCCAATCCACCAAACCTGCACATCTTTGGACTGCGGGAGGAAACCAGAGCACTCGGAGGAAACCCACGTGCCCACGGAGAGAACGTGCAGTCTCCGCACAGACAGTAACCCAAGCCGGGAATTGAACCTGGGGCCCTGGAGCTGTGAAGCAACTGTGCTAAATGCTGTGCTACCATGCCCCCGCCCCCGTTCTATGTGGTTATATATAAAACTGTGCTGGAAAATCTCAACAAGTCTGGCAGCATCTGTAGGGAGAGAAAAGAGCTAAGGTTTCGAGTCCGATGACTCTTTGTCAAAGCTTTGACAGAGTCACCGGACTCGAAACGTTAGCTCTTTTCTCTCCCTACAGATGTTGCCAGACTTGCTGAGATTTTCCAGCAGTTTCCCTTTCGTTTCAGATTCCAGCATCTGCAGTAATTTGCTTTTATATATAAAACCGTATCATGTGTAGCATGAATTGTATGCTTACAAAAGTTAAAATTCACAGTAATAATGGTGATGAAATCTTAAATTTAATGCGTTGAAAAGGTTGGCAGTATGGTTTACAGCTGCGATAACGCTACGTACACTTTGAATCTAGAAGACTAAAGCAAAACATCTGGTAGCGCGCACTTGAGGTGATCTCTTAGTGCAAAGGCTCCATAATATTATGCTGGTCAGGTAGAAACTCTGAGTTGGAGAACAAGGCCAGGCATATACTGTACAGATTTTTGAATGCTCCAACATTCTTCCACATCACTACTTTATTACAACTGACAGGTGGCCATTAGCTCATTCTTTCCTAATTAAATCTATCAGTCTGCCAATTTTACTATCCGGCACCGGGAAGATTCATTTGGTGTGGGTTGTGCGTGTGTGTGTGATTTACAGCCCTGTAAAATGATCACATTCCAGAGGTCCTGTGAAAACAGCCACGTTGGGAAACCGTTCCAGTTCAAGCAGAATTTTCACTAAAATAGTGCGATATTCCCAGAACGGAATTAAAAATCAACGACTGGACAATTCCCATATCCATCGTGTCAGCTGTGCCAGTTGTTCAATTTCCACAGCAAATAAAATAAATATAACGGCAGATTTCTTGAATTATCAGAATCTACACTTCCTGGTGGTACCACTTTTGTGAGGTATGAAATTATAAATTTATGACTATGAAATGGGTGGTTGCTGTAACATTTAACGAGCATTATTGCCTTGTTTAGGTTGGCCTTTATGGCCACAAATGTGGCAATGTTTTATATCCAGGATCCTTTGCTTGTCTGGATATCGCAGTTGTAATGATGGTGGCGCTGTCAAGGGTTCATCATCATTACCTGACAACAACTGCTGAGGCTGTATTTTCGTTGCTGGGATCAAGTTGGAGCAGAGGTGGGTAGCGGAAAATAAATGGCCGCAAAGTCATGCGTGTTGGCCTCCTGCCTCTGTTTCTGACCCACACGATTTTCATGAGGGCGGAAGGAGAGATGGTGGCAGGGCAGGAAAGTGAGGTAACCCACATCGTTAATTAGGCTCCAGAAGGTCTGGAACCTTCCGTGGGATGCACAATATTGGGAGCTATGTAAGAATGAATACACTCTAGCCTAATAATAATAATCTTTATTACTGTCACAAGTAGGCTTACATTAACACTGCAATGAAGTTACTGTGAAAAGCCCCTAATCGCCACACTCTGGCGCCTGTTCGGGTACACAGGAGAATTCCGAACATCCAATTCACCTAACAAGTATGTCTTTCCGGACTTTTGGGAGGAAACCGGAGCAACCCGGAGGAAACCTACACAGACATAGGGAGATCGTGAAGACTCCGCACAGACAGTGACCAAAGCCAGGAATCGAACCTGTGTCCCTGGGAAGCAACAGTGCGAACCACTGTGTTACCATGCCGCCCACTATGGGTTTAATGCTGCTGCTGCCTCAAAGAGTTGGGATACCTTATAACATCCGTTATAAGGGACTTTAAACTGTGACCAAGTTCCTATTGGAAATAGGGGGCAGGATTCTCCGATCCCCCGCCGGGTTGGAGAATCGCCGGCGGTCGGCGTGAATCTCGCCCCCACCGGCCGCCGAATTCTCTGGCCCTCCAAAAGTCAGCGAGGTGTGAGTTGCACCACCCGCCTCGGAGAATGGAAGGGACCGGCGCGATTCAATGGGACCCGGGGCTGCCCGAAATCTCCGGCCCGCGATGGGCCAAAGTCCCGCTGGTTTTTTGCCAGTCCCGCCGGCGTGGATCAGACTAGGTCCCTTATCTGCGGGACCTGGCAGCGTGGGCGGGCTCCGGGGTCCTGGGGGGGGCGTGTGCCGATCTGGTCCTGGGGGGTGTCCCCACGGTGGCTTGGCTCGCAATTGGGGCCCACCGATCCGCGGGCAGGCCTGTGCCGTGGGGGCACTCTTTTCCTACGCGTCGGCCGAGTCAGCCTCTGCGATGGCTGATGTGCAGGTGTCCCCCCGCCCTGCGCATGCGTGGGGATGACGTCAGCAGCTGCTGACGCAGCCGCACATGCGCGGACTCTTGCCGGCCGGCGGAGACCCTTTGGCCCCGGCTGGGGTGGCGCCAAAGGCCTTCCATGCCAGCCGGCGGGGTGCAAACCACTCCGGCGCCGGCCTAGCCCCTGTAGGTGCGGAGGATCTGCACCTTTGGGGCGGGCCGACGCCGGAGTGGTTCATGCCACTTCGTCCCGCCGG
The DNA here is from genome assembly GCF_902713615.1 of Scyliorhinus canicula. Classification (NCBI taxonomy): domain Eukaryota; kingdom Metazoa; phylum Chordata; class Chondrichthyes; order Carcharhiniformes; family Scyliorhinidae; genus Scyliorhinus; species Scyliorhinus canicula. The sequence continues at coordinate 34,841,954 of NC_052166.1, read as the reverse complement.
GACCCCCGCCCTGCCGGGTACGGGAGATTCCCACCCAGGGTCTCTAACATCCCTATTGGAAAAAGGGGCTGTAAAGTGTAAAATGTTTTGCTCGAATAAATTAAAAGTGGAACACATGAAGAAAATCTGTTTCACAGTAGTGGAATCTTAATGATATGAACATTCCCGGACATTAGGGGCAGCACGGTAGCATGGTGGTTAGCATAAATGCTTCACAGCTCCAGGGTCCCAGGTTCGATTCCCGGCTGGGTCACTGTCTGTGTGGAGTCTGCACGTCCTCCCCGTGTGTGCGTGGGTTTCCTCCGGGTGCTCCGGTTTCCTCCCACAGTCCAAAGATGTGCAGGTTAGGTGGATTGGCCATGCTAAATTGCCCGTAGTGTCCTAAAAAAAAGTAAGGTTAAGGGGGGGGGTTGTTGGGTTACGGGTATAGGGTGGATACGTGGGTTTGAGTAGGGTGATCATTGCTCGGCACAACATCGAGGGCCGAAGGGCCTGTTCTGTGCTGTACTGTTCTAAGTTCTAAGATCCCTGAGTTCCAGCTTGCCATCTGCCCTGGCCAATTTGAAGATTCAGATGTGTTCATTTTTTTAAGCCAATCACAGACAGGAGCCATTCGGACCACAACATGGTCCCCTTCCCTGGTATCCCTCCTCAATTTCTGCCAACAATTCAGGCCAAAATCTTGCTCACAGGATAAGGTTCAACAAAAGGCCATTGTCCACCAAGTTGCCCCATGGAATGCTGGGACTGAGCTCTATCCCTGCAGGTGCACCTATAATAATTTTCTGATCTCTATGGTCCTGGGCAGTTGCTGAGCAGAGGCCAACTACATCCCTGATGTTAGGGGATAGGGTATCGTTTTTCAAAGGCTGGCATGGTGGCACAGTGGTTAGCGCTGCTACCTCACATCACCAGGCACCCGAGTTCGATTCCGGCCCTCGGTGACTGTGCGGACTTTGCACGTTCTCCCCGTGTCTGCATGGGTTTCCTCCAGATGCTCCAGTTTCCTTCCACAGTCTGAAAGATGTGCAGGTGAGGTAGATTGGCCTTGATCGATTCATGGGTTTATGGGGATAAGGCAGGGGAGTGGGCCCAGGTATAGCGCTCTTTTGGAGGGTCGGTGCAGACTCCATGGGCTGAATGGCCTCCTTTTGCACTGTAGGGATTCTATGGATTCAATGCATTGCGGAGTTTTACTTGGAACTGGTGAACTTAGTCACGGTTTGAAGTCCCTTAGAACAGATGTTATAAGATCGCCAACTCATTGGGGCAGCAGGGTGAGAAGAAATCCTTAAGTAAAGTTGAAGCAGGGGTCAGCCAGCAAGAATTGGAGAAAGCTGAGGATGGAGAGTTACATGACCTATGGCCTAGGTCTTTCGTTCCGTGGAGGTACCCAGGAAGGTTTACTCTTCGGAAGACCCCACACCAGGATTGCACAGAAATTGACTGAGAAGTTTCAACACCTGTTGGGGCAATCCCTGTGCTGGATCCTTCATTGTCAGGATTCTCCATTGCTCCAGCAATCCCATTGGCTGGCTGGTGGCGAGAAAGAGAATGCTGGGGGAGGGGGGGGGGGGGGGGGGGGGAGCACCAGACAGCCCCTAAGACTAGAACCCTCTGAAACTCCAATGTAAAGTTGGAGAATTTGGATGGTTCTAACTGCCTTAGCACAATAGTTATGCAGGAATGGTTAGAAGGATTAAAACCACTTTTAACGTCTGGGTAACTGTACAATGGATTTCCCCCCGACTCTCCAACTGTTCCCCCTCCTCCGCTCACCACTTACAACCCCCACCCCTTGACTACCTCACTGACCACCGACTGCCCCCCCACTCTGGCCAGCTGATTTCCCCTCTGACCCCTCCCCCAACTCCTGACCAATCTTATCCACTTACCTCACACACACTTACGTTCTCTCCTGCCAAGTTGGCTGCAACACTTAAACTTGCTGTTGTATGACAGCCAGTGTGATAGAAAAGGATGCTGCTCCAGGAGCAGCCACATTGCGCATTCCTCAGCAGGCACAAGTTAGATGTCCCTGTGAGAAATGTGCAGACTGAGCGACGTAAAAATGAGCAGAGTGGCAATCTAGTCGTGATTGTCACTCCAGGGAAGATTTGGCCCTCCCTCAAACGGAGGTGGAAGATACAAGAGTTTTAATGCACCTTTTCTATTTCTTCTCCGGACACTAGGATAGCTTTTGTTTGCTTCAACTCACTTGAATACAAGTAAAGGAAAGGATCAAATGTTGACTCTCAAATTCAGTAGCTCATAAGTGGAGAATCGCATAAAGAAACACCTCACCTGGTGACCACAACTCTAGAATAACGAAGGTTTCCTGGGCTGTATTAAGAGTATGAATACAATGTACAATGTGGTCAAAATCCTTTTTTATTCTGTTAATTTTAACTTAGAGATTTTACAGAGAATATCAAAAAAGTGTAATTTGTTGAAAGTAGTTTAAAAGCTCATGCATATGTATTTGAATACAATTTTATGTGACTTTAATAAGCATCACACCTGCAATAACTGTATACTGTTTTGGTGCTGTTATCTAAGGAAGAATATATTTTCTCCAGAGGGAGTGCAATGACATGTTACAAGGTTAATTCCTGAAATGAGAGGGTTGTCCTATGAGGAGGGATTGAGTGCAATGGAGCTATATTCTCTGGAATTCAGAAGAATGAGAGGTGATCTCATTGAAACAAATGACACTCTTAGAGGACATGACAGGGTAAATGATAAAATGCTATTTACCCTGGATGGAGGATCCAGAACTGGAAGGGGAGGGGGTCATGACCTCAGAATAATGGGTCTACCAATTAGGACTGAGTGGAGGACAATTTTCTTCATACGTTCATAAGACTTTGGAGCAAAATTAGGCCATTCAGTCCATCAAGTCTGCTTCGCCGTTCTATCGTAGCCCTTATGTTCCTCATCTGCGACCTACAATGTTACAGACCAAGTGCTGGATTGTGAAATCAGCCAAACCATCTCCTCCCTAGAACAGATGACTTAGGAGCAGGAGGAGACAATTTGCTTCCCGAGGCTAAACATCCTCAATGTGATCTTGGGTGATCCCATCCTGACCTCAATTCCACTATCCTGCCAGTTCTCCATAACCCTTCAACCCATTATCAATTAAAAATCTGTCTCACTCTTCCTTAAGTTTACTCACTGTCCCTGTATCCACCACTCTGGGGTAGCGAATTCCACAGATTCACAACCCTTTGGGAGAAATAGTTTTTCCTTAAATCTGTTTTAAATTTACAACCTCTTATTCTAAGATTATGACTTCTCATTTTAGAATACCCTACAAGAGGAAGCATCAGCTCCACGTCTACTTTATCCATACCTTTTACAATCTTGTATACCTCAATAAAATCTCCCCTCATTCTTCTAAACTCTAAAGAGTATCGGCCTAAACTGTTCAATCTCTCCTCATACGGCAAACCCCTCATCTCTGGAATCAATCTAGTGAACTTCCTTTTAACTGCCTCCAAATGCCACTACATCTTTCCTCAAATAAGGGGACCAAACTTGTGCACAATACTCCAGGTGCAGTCTTACCAATGCCTTGTATAGTTGCAACAACACTTCCTCACTTTTATATACAATTCCTTTTACTATAAATGCCAACATTCCATTTGCTTTCCTTATTATCTGCTGCATCTGCATGCTCGTTTTCTGTGACTTATGCACGGGGACACCCAGATCCCTCTGCATCTGAGCATTCCGAAGTCTCTTCCTATTTAGATAATAAGTTGCCTTTCCAGTTCTTCACTTCGAGGCTTGCGAATCTTTGAAATGCTCAACTCAGCGGATGCTCAGTCATTGAATTCTTTCAGGGGATATGGGCACTGCTGGAAAAACTTGTTGCCCATCGCTAGTTTCTCTTGAACTAAGTGGTTTGCTAGGCTATTTCAGAGGGCAATTAACTGTCAACCATTGCTGGGGGTCTGGATTCACATGTAGGCCAGACCAGGTAAGAACGACAGATTTCCTTCCCGAACTAGATGGGTTTTTAGGACAGTAGATCCTGGGAGCCGGTAAGATGTGGCATACGGGTTGCAAATATGGACCCCGCCCAGAGATCACAATGTCCTCATGAGGCGTAACGACCGTCGGGAAACCCGGAAGAGACTTCTCGCGGGATCTACTGGCCATGTCCCGTCCCGATTCCCCTGGGTATTAGCCTGGACCTCTGGATTACTAGTCCAGTGACGTTGCTACTAGGCCACCATCTCCCCCTTAGTATAACTATGCCTGGGATTAATAGTTTTGTAGACACTAAGGGGATCAAGGGGGATGACAATAAGGTGTGAAAGTGGAGTTGTGGTTGCAGATTATCAATGATCCTCCGGGGTGACAGAACGGGATTGATGGGCTTTATAATATACACCTGTTCCTATTTCTTTTGCGACATCATTAGTCAAGGAAGGGGGCCTTTTGGGAAGAATACATTTAAAGTCTACTTTAATCAACTCAGTACTCGACACAAACTTGATTGTTGCACTGACTCAAATTGATGGTTGTACAAGCTGGAATACAATCAAAGCAGAGGGGAAAAGTAACGGGTTTTGATTTACTTACTTGTTGTCAGTCTTTGTTTAGTTGGTGGGCCACGAGTATTATTTTTCAAAATGTGAAGGCTGACTTCATACTCCTCTCCCGGAGCCAGTCCAGTCTGTACAAATGAGACTTGTGGCTGCTTCAAGCTGTTGGAAATCTCCCCGTTTTCCTCTTTCTGCAACCAAAAGAATGTTTTGGCCTTGGTTAGAAGGGCAAAGCAGCATAAAAGGGGTTTGCGGGAGGCACATTGTTTTGGTTCATTGATTCAGCTATTGCCCCAGACATGTGGGTGGGTTTAATGACATTTCATGACGCTATCTAGTGCAATGATATGAACCAAATGTGTTTGTTAAGGCTGCCTTGTTTATGGATGAAATAAAAAAATGATGGTTGTACATGCTGGATAAACTCAGCAGGTCTGACAGCATCTGTGGGGAGAGAAGCAGAGTTAACATTTCAAGTCCATAAGACCCTGCTTTAATGCCTTGCATTTTTTAGTAAGAAGTCTTACAACACAGGTTGAAGTACAGCAGGTTTGTTTGGAATCACTAGCTTTCGGAGCTTAGCTCCTTCATTATGCAGGACCAGCATTTAATGCTCATCCGTAACTGCCCCTTGAATGGGCAGTTATGCTGCTGTGGATTTGGAGTCACATGTAGGTCAGACCAATAAGGACAACAGATTTCCTACCCTAAACGACATTGGTGAACCCGATGGGTTTTTACAACAATCAACAATGATTTTGTGGTCCAGATTTTTATTAAATTCAAATTTCACCATCTGCAGTGGCGGGTTTTGAACCTGGGTCCTCAGAGCATTACTTTGGGTCTCTAGTTTACTTATCCAGTGACAGACACATGTCATTGGTAAAGAAAGAGATTGGTCATTGAGTGCAGATTAAAATTTAGGCAGCACTTAACCACTGTTTGACATGAAGCGAGTTGCCAATCTCTAAATCTTATTCCATGGTTGGACTGAGCATTACATTACATTATTTTATGGAGCTTGGTTATGGATATCAGTACAACATTGTTGCTACATGGAACAGTTGGAGGTCTCAGACTCAGGACTCTTGGCTTGATTCAGCCCATTAATTCTTCAGTTTTCTCTGCCCCATTACTTTAATCTTAATGAAATCCAAAGGTCAAAGTAAAACATGGTCTTAAAATAAGCAGACCAGCGAACATGCATTTTGAATTAAACTTTATTTCTTTGTGCATACCATTTTCAGTTTAAGGAAACTGTTAAATACATATTTTATAACTGAACAAAATTATATAAATGTGTCAAATTTACCCCAAGCCTGGTGGAAGGCCTTTATCCCCAAACTGTCTTTTTGCACTTCAGACACTATTGGAGCTACTTCTGCATTCACAGCATCTTTATTTTTGTTTCTAGGTCGCAGACATTTGCACGGTTTTTGATTTTTATCTTTCCAAATTCCAATCGTAGAGCAGAGCAATGCAGAAAAGGAGGCCCTTTAACGTATCCACACTGGCTTTTACAAAGACCAGTACCGTTTAGTATATTCAACGCACCTCCACCTCCCCCCGCACGCCCCCACCACTGATCCCGATAATCCTTCAATCTTTTCTCCTTCAAGTATTTATCCACCTCCTTTTTGAAGACTATGATTGAATATTTTTACTATCCTATTCGGCAGTGAATTCCAAACATCAACCAACTGATGCTTAATGAAGCTTTTCCTTGATAGGAAGAAATATACCTGCGAATTAGGAGCTGGAGAAAGCCATTCAGCCCTAAGAGCATGCTCCGCCATTCACTAATACCGTGGTTGATCAGATTGTGGCCTCAATTCCTCTTTCCTTCCTATCCCCTTTCCTGCCTTGCTCCATACCCTTTGACTCCCTTGTCAATCAAAAATGTATGACATTCAGCCTTAAACATATTCAAAGACCAGGGGCAAAATTCTCCGACCCCCGCAGGGTCGGAGAATCGCCCGGGGCCGCAGAAAATCCCGCCCCCACCGTGGCAGAAATTCTCCGCCACCCGGGAATTGGCGGGGGCGGGAATCACGCCCCACCGATCGGCGAGCCCCCTGCGGCGATTCTCCAGCCCGCGATGTGCCGAAGTCCCGCCGCTGGGAGGCCTCTCCCGCCCCGGGGGGGGTGCCCCCACAGTGGCCAGGTCCGCGATCGGGGCCCACCGATCGGCGGGCGGGCCAGTGCTGTGGGTGCACTCTTTTTCTTCCGCCGCCGCAACGGCCTCCACCATGGTGGAGGCAGAAGAGAATCCCCCAGCGCGCATGCGCTGTTGGTGACGTCAGTGGCAGCTGACGCACCGGCGCATGCGCGAACTGGTGAAGGCCTATCGGCCAGCCCCAGCGCCGGGCAGCGGGCGGCAAAGGCCGCTGGAGCCGATTTGGGCGCCAGTCAGCGTGGTGCCAACCGCTCCGGCGCGGGCCTAGCCCCTCAATGTGAGGGCTTGGCCCCATTCTCCGCACCTTTGGGGATGCCCGACGCCGGAGTGGTTGGCGCCACTCCGCTACGCCGGGACCCCCCCGCCCCGCCGTGTAGGGGAGAATCCCGCCCCCTGTCTCCACCGTTCTCTGGGGAAGTGAGTTCCACAAATTCAGGACTCTTCGAGAGAAAGATTCTCCCCATCTCTGTCTTAAATGGGAAATCCCTTTTTTAAGCTGTGTCCCCCTAGCTCGAGTCTCTCCCACAAGGGGAAACATCCTTTTAGCATCCACTCGGTCAAGTCCCCGCAGGATCTTATATGCCTCAGTTCTGATTCATGTTTGCCAGTCACCTTAAACCTATACCCTCTGGTTATCAACCGCGCCCTCCCCCCCCCCCCCCCCCCCCACCCTCCGCTTTAAAACTATTGGAAACAATTTCTCACTATTTACTCAATCCAAATATCTGACACCATTTTCTGTTGCATCATCATGTTAGCGATGACTTATGGGATTTGATGAAAGAAAATCTCTTGTAACAATCATCTGTTACAACATGTAACAGCCGAAAATGTAAGTGTTAGTCATGCATTTTTCAGGAACAGGTGTACAAAATCTTTACAGCTACAAGGACTACAAGTGAATAAACCTGATATGAGATGATTGATTTAAAAGACAATTTAGCACCTGAATAAAATTTTGAACGAGGGAGGAAAAGAGTTGAGGGATTTGGGCAGGGGTTGTGTGCACTTACACATTCTTCAGGCATACCTGCTGGTAGTTCAAAAAGAAATATCCAATTAATAATATCAAGGTCAGTGGAAACAAAATGGCCTGGCTGGTGTCATTTGACGGGATTCTCTCTCCTGGGTGGAAAACAGGACGGTTTCCGGAATTGACTCCTGGGGGAAAATGTCACCATAGAATTTACAGTGCCAAAGGAGGCCATTTGGCCCATTGAGTCTGCACTGGCCCTTCGAAAGAGTACCCTGATTAAGCCCCACACCTCCATCCTAACCCAGTAACCCCACCTAACCCTTCTGGACACTGAGGGCAATTTATCATGGCCAATCCACCTAACCTGCACTTCTTTGGACTGAGGGAGGAAACTGGAGCACCCGGAGGAAACCCACACAGACACGGGGAGAAAGTGCAAACTCCACATAGACAGTCACCCAAGGCTGGAATTGAACTCGGGTCACTGCCACTGAGAGGCAGCAGTGCTAACCACTCTGCCACCTGTTGTGATTTTAAAGTGGGTGCTCCCGTAATTTGGCTGGAGCCCGGTTCTCTGTCTAAGAAATGATGGCTTTCAAAACTACAGGCTCTATCAGGAGCCCTCCAAATTGAAAAGAGTAGCAGGGTGTGATGGAAAAAAAGACTATGTCATTTTTCACAACTACTGGACATCTCAAAGATCTTTCCAGCCAGTGAATTATATTTTGAAGGGAAATCATTGCTGTAATCTAGAAAATATAGCAACTGACATGCAAACATCAAATTCTCCAGAACAGCAATGTGAGAATAACAAGTTATCAGTTTTTGAGATGTTGATTTGAGGAATAAATATTGGTCAGGATATTTGGAATAACTCCCCTGCGCTTTGAATCAGTCCAGTGGGACTTTCACATCCACCCAAACATGTAGGGCCTCGGTATAATATTTTGTCTAATAGGTGGCATCTCTGACCGTGCAGCACTTCCTCAGTACTGCACTGGAGCGTCAGCCTCGATTTCTGTTTTCAAACCCTGGAGGGGAACTTGAGCCCCGAACCTGTGACTCGGAGGTAAGAGCTCTACTACCTGAGCAACAGCTGAAATGGAAGGCAAACAGATTTTTTAAAAAACATGTTGACATCAATGTTGCAAATGGCTTTTGGGGCCAGGCCACTATTATTGGGGAGGTGGAGTGGGTGCATGGGGGAAGCCCTCAATAGGGAAGACTGTGGATGCTCCTGCACTTAGACAGGTCCCAGAACATCACTGCAGGAGTTCCCCAGGAGACTGCTGTGGGCTGAACCGACGTTATCAATGATACACCCTCCATTTTAAGGTCAGAAGTGGGGATGCTCGCTAATTATCACACAATGTCCCATTTTCAACTCCTCAGACATTGAAGTAGTCTACGCTCATATACAGCAAGACCTGAATAACATTCAGGCTTGGGCTGATAAGTGGCAAGTAATTTTCATGCCACACAAGAATCATCTCCAAGAAGAGCATATCTGACTATCTCCTCATGATGTTAAATTATATTACCATCATTGAATTTCTGGTGGTTACCATTGACCAGAAACTGAACTAGACACATACAACGTGGCAGATGGAGTATAATGTGGGAAAATTAGAGGTTGTCCACTTTGGCAGGGAGTATAGGAAAGAATTTTGCAGTATAGGGTGTTATGGGTGTACTAATAGATGAATCACAAAAGGTCACCATGAAGGTACAGCAAGTAATGAGGAAGGCAAATGGAATGTTTGCCTTTATTGCAAGGAGCATAGAGTATAAAGGTAGAGAATTATTGCTACCACTGTGCAGGAGATAGGTGAGACCGCACCAGAGTATTGTAATATCCTTCCTTAAAAAGGGATAAACTTGTATTTGGAGAACGTTCTGAGGTTGATTCCTGGAATGAGGTAGTTGTCTTATGAGAAAAGGTTAAGCCTATACTCACTGGAGTTCAGAAGAATGAGAAATGACTGTCTTGAATCAAGGAAGATTCTGAGGGGGTTTGGCAGGGTAGAAGCTGACAGGATGTTTCCCCTTATGGAGGAATATAGGCAGAATTTAAAAATAAGGGCCTCTCATTTTATATATAGGTGAGGAATTTCTTCTCTCAGCGGATTATTGATCTCTAGAATTTCCTACCCCAGAGAGCAGTGGAGGCTGAGTCATTGAATCTCTTCAAGGCTGAGTGAGACAGATTAGTGACCTACAGCGGCGCAAAGGTTATTGGAGGCAGGCAGGAAGGTGGAGTTAAGGCTGGAATCAGAGCAGACTTAACTGAAGTACTCCTACTCGCATTTCTGATGGTCTTATGAAAATGTAGCTACCAATGCAAGTTAGAGGTTGGGAGTTACTCAATTCCGGACTCCCCAAAACATCTTCACCACCGACAAGGCAAATGTCAGGGGATTGACGGAAGACTCTCCACTTACCTGCATAAGTGCACCGCTAACAACACTCAGGAAGCTTGACACTACCAAGAACAAAGCAGGCTGCTCGATTGGCACCCCAATGACCAACCTATACATTCACTCTGTCCACCACCCACCCTCAGTGGTAACAGTGTGATTTACAGCAGCAACTCCCCAAGGCTTTTTTTGACAGGATCTTCTAAACCTGCAAACTCTACCACTTAGAAGGACAAGGGCAGCAGATGCATGAGAACACCAGCACCAGCAAGTTCCCCTCCAAGTCACACACCATCTTGACTTGGAACTTGTTTGCTATTCTTTGCTGTCATAGGATCAAAAAGCTGGAACTCCCTTCCCAACAGCAATGTGGGTGTGCCTACACCACATGGACTGCAGCAGTTTATGAAGGCAGCTCACCAACAACTTCACAAACTAATATCCATATCCTGCCAATGTTGCTACAGGTAGCGCTAGTTGAACCAGGAACGAACTGCTGAAATAGTGGTCCTGAAACTGAAAACCTATAAATGGAAATAATCTAAAGATGGGTCTTGAAAACGTCAAGCGACAGAACCTCAAGGTCTGCCTGGAATGCTGGCCCCCGCCCCCAGGAGAACAGCCCTGCTGCATGCCAGAACATGGAGGTTGATTGGAAAATTCCATTCCCTTGATTGTGGGCAGCACGTAGCACAGTGGTTAGCACAGTTGCTTCACAGGTCCAGGGTTCCAGGTTCGATTCCTGGCTTGGGGTAGTGTCTGTGCGGAGTCTGCACGTTCTCCCCGTGTCTGCGAGGGTTTCCTCCGAGTGCTTCGATTTCCTCCCACAGTCCAACGTCGTGCAGGTTAGGTGGATTGGCCATGATAAATTGCCCTTAGTGTCCAAAAAAGTAGGGTGCTCTTTCCAAGCTGGGTAGCCCCCTGCCCCCGGTGAGGGTTGAAAATCCAGCCCTCTGACTTAATTGAGATGAAGGTAACCTTGAAGGACCTTTAGGGGGGAACAGCAACAAAGATAACATTACATGGAAATAATACATAGCAATAGATGATGCCACATAATATGACTTGCTTCTGAAGTCAATATAACAAAGGTGGACACTTTCCTGATTTTCATTCAATACCAAGGAAGAAACATATGATTAGTAAATACTGCAGATCACAACAAATGATCCAGGATCTTATTTTGTGTGGAGTTTAAAAAGAACACAATATTGGACAATGAAAGTATACAATTATCAATTGAGAATATTGGCACCAAAATTGGTCAATTTGGCCCACGTTCTCAGAAATCAGTAACGTTCTAGCAACCGCCCTTACGTTTTGTGATCATAGAGTTGTAACATTTGACTTACAGGGGCTTTGAAAATGATCTCCCAGCCGTCAAACACAATTTCCAAAGGTTCCCACTCCACACTAACAGTGGTCTCACGGATAGACTTGAATCTTAAACCATCTGGTGTGGGTAGATCTGCAGGGGAGGCAGGAATTAACTTTAGGAAGTTGGAACTTCACAGAAAACAGATAATTTCCATCAGAACAATTATAGGTTGAGAGCAGAACAAGCTTTCAGTGACTGCCTTTAACTTCAATGCGGTTTAAGTAGCCACACAGGCTGCAAAATGGCCTCCCCTTTGAGGTTGGCAAAATTGATAAGATACCAATTTCGGATAAGCTATTCATTCAGCAATGATAAACATTTTTGGGAAGCATTGCATAAATTCATTTTAAAATTAAGGACTAAGAAAAAGAGCATGATTTTTATTCTCTTACATACAAGTTGTGAGTAAGGAATTTGTTTGAAAGGTAAGGCACGTGTTAAAAGGTAACCTGTAAATATTTAATCTGAGAGTGGCTTTACTCAAACAACCAGACTTGAAAATCAATCTTCACTTGAAATATTTGCTGCTGATTGCAATTGCTTTGCATCGCTTTTGACATCAATCTAATCACCAATTCCAGTGTGAGCCGTATCTATATTACAGTTTTGATTCACTTATTCTTGCTGAGATCACATAAAAAGTAATTCACTTTTGATATATCCAACACGAGAATTCAATGCAAAAAGATCAATACCACGATGAACAAATGCAGCTTGCAGCTGGGGGCAGCAACTATAAAATGTAGACTCAAGGTTACAGAATGAGCTTAGAATGCCTGGTGAAAAGTTTGCATATTCTCAAGGTCACTTGTGCAACCTTAAGTGCAGTCAGTCACCAAACATCCAAATAAGATCCTCTTATATCCTTCAGCTAATATAACTTTAAAAATGAGAAATATTTTGTTCTTTTGAACCTATGCTTTTTGACATCAGTATTCACTATCTGTGTTCCTGATTAAGGGCCAACACTGAGGTTATGACCCCTCTGAGGTCACGGACAATGCACCATCTGTTTCCGCTTGACCACCATGGGGTGTAAACTCCCCTGAAAAAAGGGGCTGGACTTCCCCTTAACAGTGGGTGGCATGGCGGCACAATGCTTAGCACTGCTGCCTCACAGCTGCAAGGTCCCAGGGTTCAATTCCAGCACTTTCTCCCCGTGTCTGCGTGGGTTTCCTCCAGGTGCTCCGGTTTCCTCCCGCAGTCCAAAGACATGCAGGTTGGGTGGATTGGCCACGCTGAATTGCAACTTAGTGTCCAAAACGTTAGGCCGGGTTACTGGATTACAGGAATAGGGTGCAAGCCTGGGATTAAGTAGGATGCTCTTCCCAAAGGCCATTGCGGACTCAATGGGCTGAATGGTTTCCTTCTGCACTGTAAATTCTATGATTCTAATGAGGACACTCATTGGATAGAAATCTTGACCTGGGTGCAGGGCGAGGAAGGCGACCCTTTGGGGAGAGGGGAGTCAGTTGTGTGTACCAAAGAAACCTGTGTTCATTTTACATCCTTCCTGTGTGCATCACTTCGTTGGATTCTACAACTACCTGCTCATGAATTCTGGGTCATAATGAAACATAACTAATTGAGGAATATGCAACCTGTGTGGTTCCTGCAATGCTGTTCATGTTGTTGGGAAAGAAAAGGTTGATTGACCTGTGGTTCAAAGAAGACACTTTAATCACCTTCGTCAGCTTTCTTTGAGGCTATTACCTCTCTAATTGGAATTTCAGGTCAGGCTCATTCACACACAAAGGATGAAGTGCTACTAATTGGGCAATACATTTAAAATCACACATGATGAAAACCACACACCGGAAAGGTCAAAGTAAATGTTCTGCTGACTCCACCATAGAACATTTACAAGACGTGAGCTCTCAGTGAGTCTCTGGTAACTTTATATAACAAAAAGAACAAAACCTCCGAATTGCTATTTAATTACCAACTCAAACTTAAAGCCTTTTTAAAAAATGACTGGTTACTTTGCCAATCCTTTGAGAGTGAGCTGGCTATAAAAAGACTATCCTTAACTATTTTTCATTCTGAGCATTATTGTGTGTGGAGCTGCATTATTGATGCTCCTTTTCTACTGATACCGTTTTGGCTGCTATATAATAGTAATAATAATCTTATATTGTCACAAGTATGAAGTTATTGTGAAAAGACCCTAGTCGCCACAACCCGGCGCCTGTTCGGGTAAGCTGGTACAGGAATTGAACCCGCACTGGCCTTGTTCTGCATCACAAACCAGCTGTCTAGCCACTGACCTAAACCAGCTCTTCGGAAGTGGCAATTAAAAAAGTTATATAATATAATCCAGATTATGTAGTTTCGATACTTCAGTGTACAGTACCATTTGAGACAACATTTCAAATCAGTTCTTTGTGACTAGACTGTGAGGTAATTCCTACATCTGTGATTTGTCATTGAATCAGAATCAATAAGACATTTGACTTGTGTCAATTTGTTTCAGGATGTTCCACCTGTAGCATATTGTTTTGTTGCATCAACATATGTTGACAAGTTAAACAGGTTAATATCCGGTAATTTATCAAAATGTTAACTCTTTACGTCAAACAATCTGATCACAATAGGAGATATTATAGAATAGAAATTGTCAGCAATGGGCAAACACCTAATGGGCTCTTTTTTTTTCCAATTAAGGTGCAATTTAGCGTGGCCAATCCACCTACCCAGCACATCTTTGGGTTATGGTGGTGAGACCCATGCACGGGGAGAATGTACAAACTCCACACGGGCAGTGACCCGGGGCCGGGATTGAACCCGGGTCCTCGCCACCATGAGGCAGCAGTGCTAGCCACTGCGCCACCGTACCACCCCACTTAATGGACTCTCATCAAACTTTTCTCCCCACACTTTAATGGAGGTGTTAGCCACCTTAACCCAAATTTAAATTGAAGTGTTTGACCCAAGCACACGTGTCTTTATCCCAAATGATAGGTTTCTGGCTGATTTTCCGAGGTTTCTTGTTGCTATTGTCAATGGTAATTTTTCCATGTATGCTTTACCTGTCTATAATTTTGCTTCAGGTCTCCAAACAAAAGCATCAAAAAGTATGATTTTTGAAAGGTGGATAACGACGTGTGGATTGATTTGTATTTCTTTATAACAGATAAATACTATACCATAATTTTAAATTTGCACTTTTCCAATATCAAGCCTCTGAAGCTCAAATGCTGAAGCCACCCTTCAATTGAAAATAATAGTACTTGCCAAATGTATAGTTTTCTCAGTCCCTGTTGTTTCCTCTTAACCACGTTTGACCCGGGGATCTAAATTTGCTTTTCCCAATTAACAACTAGCACTGTTCTCATGTTAATAGAAGCTTATTAAAGTGCCTTTTGCACTAACATTATTACAATTCACAGAGGGACAAGTTTGCTGTTCACAGGCTCAAATATGCAAATGAACATTCTTGCAGGGACTGACGGTACTCACTTGTTGCTACCCTGGCACTGACAGGGACGCTTCTCTGGTTGTTAAGGATAGCATAAACGTTGATTAAATATTCAACCCCTGGCTCTAGTCCATGGATGGTAGATGACATTCGATCTCCAGGTACACGTATTTCCAACTGTAGACCACCAGGAGTGGTTGGGGAATAGGTGATGAGGTATTCATTTACCCGGACTTCATTTTCCCACTCGAGGTCCACAGTTTTAGGATTCACTTCAGTCACCTTTAGGTTCTTAGGGGGTGAAACTACAGGGAGAAACAAACTATATGGTAAAGTTTTGAACACAAAATAAGCTGAAATAAATAAAGCATAACACTGCTTACAATTCTGTCTCCAAGCAAAATTTAAAAACTGAGAAATTTCGCAAAGGTCTAGTGCCCATAATGGAATGCAGTGCCATTGTTCAAAAGAGCGAAAATTTGGCAGTGCAAGCGTACATTGAAACATAGATATATAGAAAATAGAAGCAGGAGGAGGCAATTTGGACCTTCAATCCTGCTCCACCATTCATTATGATCATGGCTGATCATCAAGTTCAATACCCTGATCCCACATTCCCCTCATATCCCTTGATCCCTTTAGCCCGAAGAGCTATATCTAATTCCTTCTTGAAATTTCACGTTTTGGCCTCAACTACTTTCGCTGGTACCAAATTCCACATACTCACCACTCTCTGGGTGAATAAATTTCTCCTCACCTCAGTCCTAAAAGGTTTTCCCCTTATCCTCAAACTATGACCCCCTAGTTCTGGATGCCCCCACCATCGGGAACATTCTTTCTGAATCTACCCTGTCTAATCTTGTTGGAATTTTGTAACTTTTTAGGAGATCCTCTCACTCTTCAAAACGCCAATGAATATAATCCTAACCAATTTAGTCTCTCCTCATATGACAGTCCCGCCATCCCAGGAATCAGCCTGGTAAACCTTCGCTGCACACCCTCCATAGCAAGAACATCCTTTCTCAGATAACGACACCAACACTGTACACAATAGTCCAAGTGCTGTCTCACCAATGCCCTGTACAATTGCAGTAAAACATCTCTATTCCTGTACTCAAATCCTCTCTCTGTGAAGGCCAACATACCATTTGCCTTTTTTATCGCCTGTGTGCTTACTTTCAGGGACTGTAGCATGAGTACACCAAGGTCTCATTGAGTATCCACCTCTCTCAATTTACACCTATTTAAATAATAATTGGTTTTCCTATTTTTGCTACCGAAGCGGATAACCTCTCATTTATCCACATTAAACTGCATCTGCTATGCATGTGCCCACTCACTCAGCCTGTCCAAATCACCTTGAAGCATCTCTGCATCCTCCTCACAGCTTACCCTCCCACCCAACTTTGTATCATCTGCAAATTTGGAGAAACATTTAGTTCCCTCGTCCAAATTGTTAATATATAATGTGAACAGTTGGGGTCTTAACACAGATCTCTGTGGTGTCTCACAAGTCACTGCCTGCCAATCAGAAAAAAACCCCATTTATTCCAACATTTTGTTTCCTGTCTGCTAACCAGCTGTCTATAGATCTCAGGACACTACCCACAATCTTATGCGCTTTAAAATAAGGGAGAGGAGGAGTAAAATAAAGAACCAAACAATAATTTGAAATTATTTGTAAAAACCAACTGGCAGGATTCTCCGTTGCCTGACGCCGATATCATAATCGGCAAGCGGGGGATTAATCGATTCCGACGTGTAAATCGGGGCGTCCTCCGCCCCCTCCAAAATGGCATCATCACTTTGAGCGCCGCATGCCATTGCAATGGCATTAGCGCGTCATCAGCAGGCCATCCCGTGATGCTCCACTCCCAATGGGACGAATTTCCGACTGCAGGGTTGACGTGTGGTCTGAGCGGTCGGGATCCCAACGTGGCGGCTGTGGACTGTATCCAGGGTCCCACACTTGGCCGGGATCTGTGCCGCTGGCCGGGGGGGGGGGCTTCCGCAAGGGCTGGTGGGTACCCTGTGGTGTCGCGGATGGTGGGTCGGGTCCACACAAGGCCGGTGCCATGTTGGTCAGCGCGACCTCTGCAGGTCGTCGCTGTGCGCATGTGAGGCCAGGGACCTAACCATTCTCCGGCTGTTTTCGGCGTGGGGGCCAGGAGTTTAACCCGGCGCTGCTACTAGCTCCTCACCGGTCCAGGAATTGGTGAGGGTTAGGTGCCGATTTTGGCTCCATAAAACAGCCGCAAATTCTTGGTTTCAGCCAGCACTTAGCCTCTGAAACGGACATTCAGCCCAAATTCCACAATGTATGGTAATGGGCCGATTGTGCTTTATTGTATCTTGCTATATGTTTGTTTTAGTAGGTATGCTGAATTTTAAATAAATTTGATTCTTTGTCTGAAAATAACAACAACTTGTATTTATATCGAACTTCGGACAAAAGATCTGAAGGCACAGAGGCATTATAGAACAAAATATGGTATGAAGTTACATAAGGAAATATTAGATCCTATGACCAAAGGCTTGTACAAAGAGGAGCAACTCAAAGGAAGGAAGCGAGGTTGAGGCAGAGAAGTTTAGGAATGATCTCTAGAGCTCAGAACCCAAACAGCTGAAAGCATTAGTGTTTGTGCAAGTGGCCAGGATTCAGGAAGCACAGATATATTCAAGAGTTATGGGATTGGAGGAGAATACAAAAGGCATGAATTTGACAATAAGGATAAGGGTTTTAGAATTGCTTAACTGGGAAGGGAAGCTGAGATTTGGATGATGTCAGGTTTACAGAGGGTAAAATATAGGAAACTGGCAAGGAGGGTGTTGGTACAGTTAAGTCCAGCATATAATATTATCCACATTCCAGATTAACAAGAAAGAATGGCAGACTTGCATTTATCTTCCACCTTTCACAACCAAAGTGTTTTTCTGCCAACTAAGTACTTTTTGAAATGTAATCACGCCCAAGATGTAGTGGGAATCCTTTGTTAATTCCAGTGTGCAGTGTCATTCCAGGCAAAATCATTTCGAGTGACACAGTGGAACAGTGGCTAGCACTGCTGCCTCACAGCTCCAGGGTGACTGGCTGTGTAGAGTTTGCACTTTCTCCCCATGTCTGCGTGGGTTTCCTCCATGTTCTCCGGTTTCTTCTTCCAGTCCAAAGGTGTGCAGGTTAGGTGGATTGGCCATGATAAATTGCTCCTTCGTCTCCAAAAAAAGGTTAAGTGGGGTTACTGGGTTATGGGGAAAGGGTGGAGGCGTGGGCTCAAATAGGGTGTTCTATCCAAGAGCCGGTGCAGACACGATGGGCCGAATGGCCTCCTTCTGCACTATAAATTCTAATCATGAGAAGCATGGCCACTCAAGGATTAATGGGTGAGTCTGTGGTAAACGAAAACAGACAATGCTGGAAAATCTCAGCAAGTCTGACAGCATCTGTGGAGAGAGAAGGGAGCTAATGTTTTGAGGCATGACTCTTTGCCAAAGCTAGAGAGAACTGGAAATAGGATGAGGAAACCCACACAGACACGGGGAGAACCTGCAGACTCCGCAGTCAGTGACCCAAGCTGTGATTCGAACCTGGGACCCTGGCGAACAGCATTGTTGTAAAATTATAGAATCACAGCATCTTAGCTGCAGAGGATCTTTGACAGTGCTATTCAATTAGTCTCACATCTGTGCTCCTTTTCCCATGGCTCTGCACATTTTTTCAATTCTATTTTTAATGCCGTAATTAAACCTTCTTCCACCATCCTTTCAGGCAGTGCCTGCCAGATCATAGCAACCGGTCCCATGTAGTTTTGATTCCGACATCCAACAGAGGCTCAAAGAAGAATGATAAAGGTGATTCCACATTTGATGCCACTGATTATGAAGAGACACCTCCCCTCCCGCAGCCCCCCCCCCCCCCCCCTCCCCCACTCCCAGGCCTCAGAAGGCGAGAATGTACAAGCCTGGAGAAGCCGGGGTCATCAGCTGGAAAGGTGCCCATATATATTTCAGTAAATCATTGTTTTAGCATTGTGTGAGTGTAGAACTGGTAAGGGATGGGGAGAGCTGGTCGTGGGGGAGGTGAGGGGTGGTTGCAAAGATGCAAAAATAGCATGGTGACTGACAAGGAAATCAATTTTCCCACCGTGGTGGAAATGCAGAAATGATTCCAGGCAAAATCTAAGTTAATAAATTCCTTCTAAAGAAATAACCCAGTAGAAATCTGGTTAAGGCAAGGATTGAGAGCTGTAGCAGTGAAGTCTCTGATGATCACAGATTACCTGGCTGTCATGCTTTGGAAATCAGTTGATTAAAATCAGAAATTGAAATAAGAGGATGGGGAGCATATTCTTGAATTTTGCTGAAACACTTTGAGTTTGGGGAGTGTTTAATTTGCTTGAAGGGGTGAAGGGGTGATACAGTCGATTGCATCTGGTCTGTGGGTTTAGTGGTCCAATTCCAAGTTTTAATTCCATGTATTCTGAGAGTAATATTTCAAAATTGATCGCTTACATTCCAGGGATATAAATCTCATCTTTATATGGTTTCCTCAATTCGAAAAAGGCTTATCTGGGATTCACAAAATCATTCCAAAAGTCGACCATTTTCTTACATCATTTTCTTAAACCAGGGGTTTATTTCCTCGTTTTGGTTTACGTTAGGGGCTGGATTGTCACCGAGAGGGGAATAACCTGGACGCCCTTTAACACTGGCAGCCAGGACCCTATTCCAGAGTTCCGGACCCCATGTTGTGGCTTGGTTTGGGTTCCAGGTTACACTCTGCACTTCCCATCTGCAGGCTCCATTGCGGAGATATGACCTAGTCCTCCTCACAATTTTCATGGAGTCGAGCCAGCATTTCAAAAAGCCACAAGACCGCTGGGTAAATTCAAAAAATCTGCCTGATGACTCCACCATGGCCAAGATATGCCCCTTCCTATGACACCTCATGAACCCATCCCAGGTATTCACGTTCCTCCAAACCACTCCAATGGCCTCTCATGTTTTGCATGCCAAGTTACGATCCTAAACCTGTGTGGCCCCCCTTCCCTGTTGTGTCCCATGCCATTCACACATTATATAATGTATATTACTGATGAACTCTATAGTGACAATAGTACATGTAAAAAATCAAAAAACTTTGAAAAAGTAATTCATTGATAAATTTTCACGTTCTTAAAACTCCTTATTACTATAGTCCCGGCCGAATCAAAGTACCAAAATTTCCAGACCATTGAAGTTTCAATTGCTGAAACTGTAAGCTCTTGAACCCTCTTTGTCTTTTGTAATTAATTATTGAGCAATTGACAGTACAGATTGCCAGCGAGAGCTGTCAATCAAGCGGTGTGTTCTCTGGGGCTCACGTGTTTTAGTAATTTAATGGATGTCTGGGCCCTCAGCCAAGAACACGCAGAAGCTGAGCTGAGAACTCAGAAATCCATTAATTTGTTGGAATACATGAGCCCAAGAGAAAACATTGCTTGATGGAAAGCTTTGGCCCTCTGATGTATGCTGTCAATGTTTATTTACACAAGATAAAGAGGTGTCAACTGCAAGCAGTTTCAGCAGTTAGAACTTTAGCGTGTCTGGATGATTGACACGTTTATTGGGCTGTGGTAAAAATAAATGTTCTGAAAGAAAAAATGTAGTTATGAATGAATGATTTTTTTCAAAAACTTTCTTTCACATATTCTACTGTCATTTGCGGTTTCATTGGTCCTATACAGTGTATAGTGGGTGAATAGGCATGGAAGTGCCAGAGTTTGGCAAGAGGGAATTAGGGTCAATCAGTGTTGTTTGGAGAGGGGGGGGGGGGTCACACCATGGCATGAGGGACCACAGAGCTGTTTGGCGGGGCATAACATGGTATAAGAGACCATGTGGGTGGGTTGGGGGCATGGATAGGACATGGAAGGTGTGTGTTGAAGGGCTATGAGCGCTTAAGGGCCTTCCTGATTTTATTTTAACTGGAACAATGTCTCACAGCTCCATGGTAGACAGTGACTGCCTTTAAACTTTATTCTAGGTTAGCTGGCCCGACTGCAGTCCACACGCACTCCCCCACAATGAAAATCCCATCCTTGCTTGCACTTTCTCCCAAGGTGGGCGGGTTAAGCCGGACATTTCCTCAGTTCACGCATCCCACCTCAATGATGAAAGTCCAATCCTAGAACCCTGCTTCCCCATTAAAACTAGTCATAAAAGGAACATTCCACATTAGGTCAGAATGTGGATGAAAAAAAACAGTGACATGGAGGGATATCAGATCCAGAAAGCATACTTGCTCTCAATTGACAGAGGAGAAAGGTTACAAAAGGAAGAGAAGGTACAAAAGGGAATAAATTTAAAGTGAATTTAAAACCAACTTCTAGACCATGGACTCTGTTCTTCATTTTGCTTTTTCTTCCTCCAAGTGCCGGTCTGTAACTTTGGACGCATTTCAACAACCCCACCGAGTCTGACTTGGAGTCGGAAAGTGATGTTTAAATCTCAGGAGAGTCCAAAATCGGCCTTCATGCTAGACAAGAAAATCTTGTAAGTTGGAGGGGATGGGAGGGGAGGGGGGGGGGGGGGGGGGGGGGGGGGGGTGTATTGAGAGGGAGGGGACTACACATCGTGGCAGCCTTCTAAAATGGTGCCCCGATCTCCAAGGAGCCGGTCCTGCTGCCAAGCTCAGCTAGCCAGTACAGGATGTCTGCCTAATTGTGGCCTCGACGGGGAGAAATTCCCCAAGGCCAAAAAAAAAGCAAAGTGCTGTTGAATAGCGGGGTTATTCTCAGTACGGGCCGAGTTCCTGACGGCGAGGGTCCCGTGTGAGCACATCCGTCGGGAACTCAGTGTGGTGGCTGCGGACTCAGTCCAGGTCCGCCACAGTTGAGGGAGGGCCGATCCGTGGGCTGGAGGGTACATTATTCGGGGCTGGGGCACTTTGGGGGGGTGGTCCAGAGCACACGAGCCGGCCAAAGGGGGGCACTATTTCATGGGCCGGGTCCGCGAGCTGCCTCCGCTATGTCGTACGGCGCGGCAATTCTCCGGGGCGTATCGGCTGCTAGAGTCGGTGCTCTATGCTGCCTTGATGCTAGCCCCCAGCAAAACGGGGAATCGGTGGCCATTTTACATCATTTCTTCTGGCATAAAACACCGTTCACACGCCGGCGTGGGGACATAGCCCCAGAATCAGAGAATCCAGCCCCCTGACTTCTGTTTCTCTCTCCACAGATGCTGTCAGACCCGATGAATTTTTCCAGCAATTTCAGATTTCCACCATCCTCAAGTTGTTGCTTTCGTTATAATGAATAGTTTTGACCAAAAGGAACGGTATGTCACATCGTAGGAATGAACAAAATGATAATTATTCTATTCATTTATTTTAAATCACAAACTTCTGGATGTACCAGACAAGCAGACTGCAGAAAATAAACAGTGCTACTACTTTGTCAGTTGTTGACTATAATCGCAAATTAATTGGGGATAGCAAAAAATGATAAAGGTCATGTTTTGTTCCATTTTGTTTAAATTTCATTTATGAACTGCAGAGTTTCTGGCATGGTTATCGAGCATATGGGAAAAATCTCTTGGATTCACATGGAAGGTTTTTTTCAAACTTCAAAACCAGACAGTGAGCAACTCAATTGCTTATCGAAGTCCATAGTCTCATTTATTTAAAGATATATACCACCAGTAATTCCTACGTACTTCCTTTTCTGTATTTTAAACACTAAAATGTCCAAGAACAAGACACGACAAAATAGATTGGGAATGAATAGAGATCTGACAGTTTAATTTCAGCTTTTAAAAACTGCATTATGAAACCAAAGCACTTCAAATTGTTAGATAGGTTAAATAATAGACAGCCAGACACAGTTAAATGCATTGAGTTACTGCCCAACATTCCTGTTAGTTGATACTATTATGAATTTCTGTAATGCAATAAAAGCTAATAAAGAAGATAGATCTTGAATGAAATAGATACTTGTCTAGGACAAACCAAGTGGAAACAAATAATTGGTATCACTTACCTGCAGAGCAGTCTTCGTTTATGTAGCCTTCATCACAGACACATCGACCATCAACGCAACTCCCACGATCATTGCAGTTATTGGGACAGGCCAAACCTGCACAATCTAGTCCTCTGTAATTTGGATCGCAGACACACTGACCATTGACACATTGGCCACGGTTATTGCAGTTGTTAGGGCAGGCCAGTGCACTGCAGTCCTCGCCAGTAAACCCATCATCACAGATACATTGCCCGTTGACACAGCGGCCACGGTTGTTACAGTCATTTGGACAGGCCAGCTGACCACAGTCTTCCCCTGTGAAACCTTCTTCACATATGCATTGGCCATTGACACATTGCCCACGGTCATAGCAGTCATTTGGGCAAATTAGCTCACTGCAGTCTTCTCCTGAATAGCCCTCCTCACAGATGCACTGACCACTGACACAGTGACCTCGGTTGTTGCAGTTGTTTGGACAAGCGACTTCACCACAGTCGTCTCCAGTGAAGCCATAGTTGCAGATGCACCGGCCTTTGACACAGCGACCAAAATTGTTGCAATTGTTTGGGCAGAGGAGCTGACTGCAGTCTTCTCCTGTGAAGCCTTCATCACAGATACAATGTCCTTCATCGCAGTGTCCACGATGGTTACAGTTGTTTGGGCAGGTCGATTCACCACAATCTTCTCCAGCGAAGCCTTCATTGCAGATGCACTCTCCATCGACACAGATCCCACGGTGGTTGCAGTTGTTCAGGCAAGCCCATTCGCTACAGTCTTCGCCAGCGTAGCCTTCGTTGCAGACACACTGCCCATTGACACAGAGGCCATTGTTACTGCAGTTGTTTACACAGACAAGTTCTCCACAATCTTCACCAGTGAAACCTTCATCACAGTAACATACCCCGTCAATACAACGCCCACGATCATAACAGTCATGAGGGCAAATAATTTCTGAGCAGTCCTGATCCGTAAAACCTTCATCACAGATACATTCTCCGTCCACGCAGCGGCCACGATTATAGCAGTTGTTTAGACAGGCCAAATCCCTACAGTCTTCTCCAGTTAAGCCTTCATCACAGACACACTGTCCATTGATACAAATGCCTTGGCCACTGCAGTTGTTGGGACAGAGCTTTATCCTGCAATCTTCGCCTGTATGACCCTCATCACAGACACAAATTCCATCAATACAGATTCCATATTCACCACAGTCAAATCGACACAGCTGCTGGCTACAGTCTTCTCCTGTGTAACCACTAAAGCAATGACAGACACCATTTATACACCTGCCTTGATCACTGCAGTCATTAGGGCAGGAGACTTCAATGCCACAGTCTTCACCAGTGAAACCTTCCTCACACAAACACTTGCCGTTAACGCAGGTGCCTCTTTCATTGCACTGTTCTGGACAGTCAGGCTCTGTGCAATTTGTTCCTTTCCAGCCTGGGTTACACAAACAGCCACAAGTGTCTGTACTGTAGTTTCCATTTACACCACAGAATGGTTTTACATCAATGCGACCTAAGAAAAGATGTTTTTTTGTGTAAGACATGATTTGTATCAAGTAGGCAACTAAGACTGAAGGGCTTTAATTCCATTAAATTGCTTGGACATCACAACTTTATCTGTTCTAATATCCAAATTTATTCTTAACAATATGAGATTAAATATGTACCAGCTATTTGTTTTGGTAAGACAAGAATATATATATAAAACTATATATATAGCAGAACTCTCAGTTTACATTGGTGACATGGTAGAAGCACCACAATTATTTAACTATTTAATACGCTTACTACTTTCATACCTGTTCCTTGCTGTGCACCATTTCCACAGCATCCTCCATTAGCGCACTGATCACGCAATGATGAGACATGACCTTCCAGCACCTCCAACCTGTTGAGTAAGTCACGGATGTCTGGCCCTGCCGCACAGCCGCAGGCCTGACGTGGGATATTGATTCGATGAGTGAAGACAATTTGATTTTCACCATCAACAGTATGCTCTATGTGCTGGTCGCTGGAATCAGCTTTGGGTCTTGCAATGCCATCGGGAGACTCCAGGTCCACTGAACAGAGAGAGCCAAGAGGAACATTGATGTTGTAGACGTGGTTGAAGTTTATAGGTTGGATTCCAACAGGTAAAGTGATATTCTCTTCTTTTGGCTGTACAATGTCTCTCCTCTGTCTAATAACTTTCTTAATAAGCCCCTCGTGGGTTTGTTCCACCAAAATAGCTGTCACAAAACAAACTAAAATGTGCCACTTGAGCCCCATTCTGGTAGTTTGCGATCTTCCTATTTTGTGCAGTCAATTTTGTTTACTGATGTAACACAGAGCGATAAAATGTGAGAACTTTGGGACCTTTCCAGCTCAATTTATCTGTAAGAAATCAAGAAATAAAATGTGAAAGGATATCTCTTCACAAACTGACATGACGTTTTGTAATTCCTCACACATTTGGAACAAAAATTAAAATTTGCATTTGGAGACATGTTGAGGCAACCAAATTAAGCAACAAAATTGAAACATGGTGGGTTGATTGATTTAAAAGTTGATTGAATTAGATGTCCTCAGGGATGGGCAATAAATGCTGACCCAGCCAGCGACGCCCACATCCCATGATGAACAAAGAAAACGGGGAAGGTCAGCAAAAGTGAAGATCAGAAATATGCTTTTCTTTCTTTCAACCATCTTTGTAAATCAGCCAATAATAGATAACAAAAGAGATAATTATTATTTATAGGGAAGACATTTTCCACATAACGGGAGCATCAAGGGGCACAATTTACCTGCTGCGTCCCACAGAATCAGGATGGGACGTGACTGGATCCAGGGAGAAGCCTCTTCAGGGATTCCTGATGGTCGAGATAGCTCGCGAGACATCGCAATCTGGATCTTTCCCACAATGGGCAGGACCCAGACTCACATAGTTAAGTGAGCTTAAAATCCCACTTAATTATGTCTGTGCCGATCGAACGGCCATCCGGCATCTACCGACCTCACTGAGGAGCCACCAACCGGGTGCCATTTAGCACTGGTACCCACTAACAGGGACCAGGTGGAACGGCACTTAGGGGTGTCTCCCAGGTGATTGGAGACTTCTGGGTGGTCGGCCTCTTGGCAGGGTGGCACCCTGCCACTGCTAGTGCTACCTGAGCACTTGGCACTGCCAGCCTGGCACCTTGGCAAGGACACTAAGAGGTACATTTTTAAAGCTTTTGAATTATTTTTCTAATTTACAGAAGGACTGATACTTTAGCGCCATCTTGTTTTATATATTTTTGAAAAGTAATTTACAGTAATTTGAAGTCAGGTTTTCAAAGTTCCTGGATTGATTTATGCTTTTGTGACAAATCCATTTTCAGCCAAATAACAAGTTATCACTCCAAATATATCAAGGAATATTTGAAATGCATTTAAGAAAATCCTGTGTTTAACTTGCTGTCCAATTGTGCTGGACCGTGACAGATTTTAGGAGGGATTCTCCCGAATCCGCGCGATGGCCCAATGCCGACGTAAAAAACAGCGCAAACTACTCCGCATCAGGCCGACCGGAAGTTGCGGAATTCTCCGCATTTCCGGGTGCTAGGCCGGCACCGAAGGGACTGAGCGAGTTAGCAGAACCGCCAGCGTGGCCCAGCTCAGGTCTCACCCTGTGGGATCATGTCCAATCCACAATGGCGGGACTGGCCAGCTCAATCGGGGCCGGGAGAATTGCCAGGGTGGCCGCTGCCAACGGCCCCCGACCGGTGCGGCGTGATCCCCACCCGAAAACCGGCGCCGGAGAATATGGCAGCCGGCGTCGGAGTGGCGGGGCGAGATCCCCCTCCCAGGGATTCTCCGACCCTTTGTGTTTGGCAAAACACCAATGATTCTGAGTAGAAACACAAGGGAATGAAGCACTTTACAAAGCTGGCATGATTTTGGGTGCAACTTACACTGGAATCACCAATTCATTCACCATTATGCCAAGTCTGTTTCATTCCCATGGCTACTTTAAACTGGCAGCTGATTTTCCTGGTCAGCAAGGCATCTTGTAAGTTTGAGTTCATTGAGTATATGCAAGCCTTTACATTCTAACTGCCTAGTTAGCAGGCCCTTAATCCAACAATTGTCTGAAACTATGTGCAATAATGGACACTCCGCCTCTCAAATTTACAAGGCTAAAAATTTGAGGGGAAAATCCGAATTCTGAATGCCACCTTGGAACAATGAGAAAAGTCGAGTTGAACAATTTTATTTCAAAAAAGATTTTGAACTTTGAAAAAGTTCCAAATTGCAGCATGCTTCATTTTTGCACGGTATAATTATCAATGTACAGCAAATGAGTCTGGGAATGTCTTACTGTCTGCAAACTTGGCAGCAGGTGGCTGAGCTTTATGTGTGTGTAATGGACCAAAGAATTTTAATTTAAAAAAAGAGGACCTTCCCAATATTACCCAATGTCAAGTCCAGGTGATGCAAGAGTGACTGAAATTCCAACACCTGAAACCATAAAGCCAATTGTTGGCATTGAAAAATGTTAGAATTTGAACAAATAAAAGGCAGCATGGTGGTGCAGTGGTTAGCACTGCAGATTAAGATGCTGAGGACCCAGGTTCAATCCTGGCCCCGGGCCACTGTCCGTGTGCAGTTTTCACATTCTCCCCGTGTCTGCATGGGTTTCACCCCCACAACCCAAATATGTGCAGGTTAGGTGGATTGGCCATGCTAAATTGCCCCTTAATTGGAAAAAAAATTCAGTGCTCTAAATTTATATAAAAAAAGGAATTTCAACAAATAATTGTTTAATTGCACTAATATTTTGCATTTGACTCAAATCAAGTTTCTAACTTGAAGCGTCACTACAAGAGTGAAATTGGAAGGCTTGCTCAATTTTCATTGTCCTCAGTAACAGCGAGGAATCAGAGAATAATACAGTGCAGAAGAAGCCCTTCAGCTCATCATGGCTGCACCGACGTATTAAAAACATCTGACCTGCCTACGTAATCCCATTTGCCAGCACTTGGCCCATAGCCTTGAATGTTATGGCATGCCACGTGCTCATTCAGGTCCTTAATGATGCAAATTCAGACCCAAACTTTACTTCACTAGTTAAGTAGCCACTGTCAATCTGGCCACAGGGGCCAAGAAATGGATACTTCAAACAATCCAAATGCATAGACCATCCCTAACGCTTTGGTGACAGCATGAGGGAGAGATGGTTGCAGTTGAACATGGGGTAAGCAGTCAACTGTTAAAAGTTTACAAATTTTGTAGGACCAGATGAGGTCACCAAAGTAATGGGGGGCAGGTATTTGAAGTTTGATTCTAAGTCGAGAGGGGTTGCGATTTTGTTTAGTAAGAAGACGGTATTTGTGGTGGCTAACGAGGTGCGGGACTCAGGAGGGTGGTGAGTGATAGTGAGCGTGGTCTTGCGGGGCATCTGTCATCTTTTTCTGCCCAAGTGGGATAATATGGAATTCATTAAGAAGACTTTGCCGGCCATTCTGGATTTAGAGTTGCACTAATTGATTATGGAGGTGATTTCAATTGTGTTTTAGATCTCAGGATGGATAGGTCAAGCCCCAAATCATTGATAACGTCGGGGATAGTGAAAGAGATGGGGGTAGTGGATCAGTGGACATTTAGGCATTCGAAGAGTACGAGTTTTCCGTCATCTCCCATATGCATAGACTTTTCCTGATGGGGAAATCTATATTCTTGGGGTTAGTAGGGGCGGAAGACACCAGGATTGTAATATTGGACCACATTAAAACTTTGCGCGAAAGGAGCTCACTTTGTTTCCTCAGCTACCAAGTCATACCCTACTGGAGAGGTTGTTATCAAATGAGGAGTTGGGGGAAGGGAGGATTGCAGGTATTTATAAGTGGCTACTGGAAGCCGGGGGAGGTGCCATTAGACGAAACAAAGAGTAAGTGGGAGGAGGAGTTGGGAATGGAGCTAGGAGGGTGGGGGGACTGCCTGGAGTGAACTCTTTTATTGGTGAACTTGACTTCCTTGTGTGCCAGGATGAGTCTGGTACAGTTTAAGGTGGTCCACAGAGCTCATATGATGTGGGCGCGGATGAAAAGGTTATTTCCCGAGGTGGGGAATAGGTGTGAGAGGTGCACAAGGAGACCAGCGAATCAAGTACACATGTTCAGGTCCTGCCCAAAGCTAGTAGAGTTTTTGGACATTGATCTTTGAGACACTGTTGGAGACAGTGGGTGTGATGGATGAGCCGTGCCAGCTGCTGGCGATCTTTGGGGTGTCGGAGATGCGGGAGCTACTGGAGGGAAGGGGGCTGATGACGTGGCCTTTGCCTCCCTGATTGCTCGCCAAAAAGTTCTGCGAGGGTGGAGGTCGGCGGCGCCCCCGAAAGCATCGGCATGGCTGGAGGAGGGGGGAAATGAAGTGTGCTGTCAGAGAGTCAGAGGAGGGATTTTGTGTGAGGTGGGGACTGCTTATACCTGTGTTTAAAGATTTATTTGTCGCCGGTGATTAAGGGGAGGGGTGTTTTCGGGGAGAGGGTTGTTGGGCAAGGTTTAATAATAATAATCTTTATTATTATCACAAGTAGGCTTACATTTACACTGCAATTAAGTTATTGCGAACATCCCCTGGAGCCATATTCCAGCGGCTGTTCGGGTACACTGAGGGGAGAATTCAGAATGCCCAATTCACCTCACAAGCGCGTCTTTCGGAACTTGTGGGAGGAAACAGGAGCACCCGGAGGAAACCCACGCAGACATGGGGAGAACGTAAAGACTCCACACAGACAGTGACCTAAGTTGGGAATCGAACCTGGGACCCTGACGCTGTGAAGCAACAGTGCTAACCATAAAAACAGGAAAAATGACAAACTGTTTATATTTCGGCTGTCTTTTGGGTGGCTGTGTACCTTTTTATGCTAGTTTTGGAATAAAATGTTTTATTTTAAGAAGTTTACAAATTTGTTGGTTTACTTTAAAAAATATAATGTTTATTTTCTGAATTCCTTGGAGGAGAGGAGGCAGTCTAGTGATGGCAGATCTGTTCTCCTGTTTTAAAACATATCGAGCAACAAAATATACATTTTTGTATTCATTTACGAGATGTGGGCATTGCTGGCTAGGCCAGCATTTAATGTCCACCCCTAGTTGCCCTTCAGAAGGTGTCAGTGAGCTGCCTTCATGAACCACTGCAATCCCTGAGGTGCAGGTGCATCCACAGTGCTGTTAGGGAGGGTCAGAGAACTCCTATCTATTCACTGAGCCTGATGATTTTGATGGTTAGGTGAGAAAAAATATCCCCATAATTTACAATTGATACTGCCTGGAACTCACTGTTTTGCTTTATGATAAATAGGATGTTTGTACCAATATATAAAACACCACAATACAGCAAATGATATTTAGAATGTAGATTATGACTTTAACTGTATCCCAAACCAGAACAAACCTGAAAATGTTTCACTTTATTACAATTGTACTGTTTTTCCAATATACTACAAATACTACAGGTCCATTCTTTTGAAACTACTTCATGTTTTTATCACCCCCCCCAAAGATTTCATACTTGTTGACTCATTCAACAAATTTATGAATTTTCATTAGGTTAAAATGAGGGGCACAGAACAACCTCGGGTGAAGCCAGACTTAGGAATTCCTCCCCCAATGTCTCATCCTTGATTCAGGGTAACACATTAACATCCAAGTCAGAGATTTGTGGCTTCAAGTCTTGAGCACCTCATCCAACCATGACACTTCAGTGCAGCCCTTGAATGCTGCATTGTCGGAAGTTCCACTTTTCGGATGAAACATTATATCGAGGCACCACCCGTCCTCTCCAGTGGATGTCAATGATCCCGTGACTGTGTTTCAAAGAGCAGATGAGTTCTTCATTGATCTTCATAGAATCTTTATAGTGCAGAAAGGATGGCCATTTTGCCCATTAAGTCTGCACCAATTCTTTGAAAGAGCATTCCACCCAGGTACACTCCCCCGTCCTGTCCCTGTAAACCCAGCTAGCCTGTACATCTTTGGACTGTGGGAGAAAACCGGAGAATCCGGAGGAAACTCGGAGTTCTGCCTGATGTCCTGGCCAACGTGTATCCTTCATTATTTCATTGCCATTTGCAGGGCTTTGTTGTGCAAATGTTCTCCGTGTTCCAAGAGTGGCTACACTTCAAAAGTACTGTATTGGCTGTAAAGCACTTTGAGAGGTCTGTGTAATGGAAGACCATTCTTTTCTTCCTGTGGAGTAAAATCTCAATCTCACTTGTCACCACTTCCTGATAATAATCTTCGACCTGCAATTTATCATGGCCAGTTTCAGGGCAGGTTATACAGACCACATCATGAGTGTAGTCAGTCAAAACCCTCATGACACTTCACTAAATATAATTTTGAAGCCATTTAGAAATTTTGAAAATACACCACGTCTCTCATTTAGATACGACAGTTGTCAAAATACAAGATGAATGGCAGACAGGCACAAGAAGCGAGATCACCAGGTTGTCTCCATGAACATAAGCATTAAAGTTACAATAAAAGGCAACCAAAGCTATCACAATTTGCTGAAAGAAAAGATCTTACAAGAGACTCGCAGTATGGATGTGCTATGCAGATGCTGAATCTCTTAAAACGGAGAAACAGTGAATATCTTTATCAATTGCACGATAATGCAATATTACTGTATAAATCTATTTACCTGTAGAGTGGGCATTGACTATTATTGATAGATCTTAAATTGTAAAATAGCATAAGTTCACAATACAAATTCTGGAAAAAGAAGGCATTAATTGTAATTTCATCATGCTCATAGAGGATTAATTAAAACTGAACTAAATCAGGTACACATAAAGCTTAAAAAGCCTCATATTCAATATTCAAGCTAATTCAAAATACTGGGTGAATTGATGTTATAGCCAAGATTCATTTTCAACCCCAGATCTCAGCTCTTGGCAAAGCTCTGTGCAGCCCTCCCATCAACACAGCTTAAATGCCAAACTTCAAAATGTGCTGATAATAGCACTAAAATAGATAGCGGTGGAATTGGCAAATTAATCTGCTGCACAATTTCACAGCTGGGCAACATTGAGTGACAAGATGGTCAAATAGAATTTCCACTAAATAATGAATGCTAGCCTTTTGACACAAAGAAGGTGCCCTTTTGAAATATAATGAGAACGTGGTGCACAATGTTAACAAACTAAATTGCCACGCAAAATGGTGTTTGATGATTTTTAATAACGATCTTCATATAGACTTTATCATACAGGAAACAAAAACCTTTTATTTCTCCATTTCAACAGTGCTGGAGAGTAGCATTGAGTAATAATAACCGTTTGGGACAATATAACATGTTTAACATGAAATAAATTGCCGATTCTTATCTTACCCCCAGGTAATGGGGGAAAATAGGTCTGAATCCCTTCAAATGAACCATGCGTCAGCCACCTTAGTGGAATTGCATAACAGAAGATGAAAACAATGAATAGTATAGTCATATAGTATAATATAGTTAGAAACTGAAAGCCAGAAATTATAGTGCCATCTTTGAGAGCCTATTATTTTCTATCTATGGAGGTTCAGACAATACTGATAGCGATTTCAAAGTCATTGACAATTTTCTTTGTTGCATTGAAATTAGATCGATCAAAAATGAAATCTGCAAAATAAATAATATATTAAGCAATCTCTGAGTAAAAAGATTTATCCCGTGAGTTCATATCACAATTCTGTTCATTCTGACACGTCCTTATTTAGCGCGAAGATTTATTGCCAAATATATTCTTTGTCAACTGACAAATTCCTAACCCCCCACCAATTGGGTTTCTTATCACCCCACCTCTATTGTTCAGGATGCCCATCATTCTCCATTGCCCATTGCCTTCCTTTGCCCAAATTATAACTTTAAAACTTTCTCTTCCAAGTCACACGCCATCCACACTTGGGGAGTTGCGTCAATGTGGAAGGGCTAATGTCCTGGAACTCAAAGCGAACATTGTGGAACAACCATCATCACAGGCACAGAAACAAATCAAGGTGATGGTGACCCATCATCCTCTCAGGCAACTAGGATTGGACAATATACGCAGCCCTGCCAGTGTCATCCATTTTGAGAGCACAGAATTAATTATGTGGTGCAGTGTTGATTGTGTGGGTATGATGAAAGTACTACTACCCAATAAATATATGGCTTTTAACATTGCAATTGTTTTCTGATATATGACATTGCTCATTCTAATTATTTTATATGTTAATTTGTTAATTTATATTTACAGTGGGTTATTTTTAGTGAAAGGGTGGAAACAGATGTGGAATAAGTGCTGTGCTAATTTGAAAGTTTATTTTTAGCATGCAGTTTCGGTTTTAACTGCTGGTTTCTCCAATTTGAACCTGTTTGGGTTAAAAAAAAAAAATCAGACACCTACAGGTTTAGCACTCAAAGGCCGATTAGACATAATTTTCACAGAGCAGTACATGTGGGCTCCATGCACCGATTGCTATTGAAGGTATGGAGCGTGCTGACTTCCCCTCAGTGGTATACTTCAGGATGGCTCAGGGTGAGAAGATGCATGATCATAAATGTCCTGGAGGAAGAAGTTCAGAGGAGGAGGGATAACCTTTAACCATTGAAAGAAAGACCTCGGCCTCTCTTCCACAGCAGCTGGTCTGCCCTGGCCTCACATCCTCCCAGGGAATCAAAGGGAGGCCCTTAGCAAAATGCCATGGACTCCTTTATCTCCTGATGACTTCTAAAAGGTGTCCAATAATGCAATGGCACCACACTTACTCTTTTTAAGTAAAATCTTCACAGAATTTCCAGAATAAATGTTGATAAGACTGACGGTGCAGTCTTGACAATTGTCCCAGAAAATTTCCCAATGTACTTTAGGGCAGCACGGTAGCATGGTGGT
Organism: Scyliorhinus canicula; assembly: GCF_902713615.1. Classification (NCBI taxonomy): domain Eukaryota; kingdom Metazoa; phylum Chordata; class Chondrichthyes; order Carcharhiniformes; family Scyliorhinidae; genus Scyliorhinus; species Scyliorhinus canicula. The sequence goes on along the minus strand of NC_052166.1, from coordinate 34,808,149 downwards.
TAGCATCAATGCTTCACAGCTCCAGGGTCCCAGGTTCGATTCCCGGCTGGGTCACTGTCTGTGCGGAGTCTGCACGTCCTCCCCGTGTGTGCGTGGGTTTCCTCCGGGTGCTCCGGTTTCCTCCCACAGTCCAAGATGTGCGGGTTAGGTGGATTGGCCAGGCTAAATTGCCCTAGTGTCCTAAAAAATAATGTTAATGGGGGTTGTTGGGTTACTGGTATAGGGTGGATACGTGGGCTTGAGTAGGGTGATCATTGCTCGGCACAACATTGAGGGCCGAAGGGCCTGTTCTGTGCTGTACTGTTCTAATACTTCAAAAGTAGCCTTCAAATCTCTAGCAGCGACTGAACAATAAAAAGTGATCTACTTAAATGGACACTCAAAACCCCGGCAACTACAGGTTTTCCCCAATCAACTGGTTGTTGTTAGGAGAAAGAGTCAGATCAATTGTTAATCATCAATGTGCCGTGCAGCCTCATTAATGATTGCTAGCAATCATTTTTAATTATAATGAGCTGCTTAAAAATCTTCTGACTGCCGTGCTGAGAGCAAGCTTCAACTACACGCACTAAATACTGGCTAAACCAGCATTTCAGCCTAACGACTCTTATTTGGTCACCTCGGAGCATTTCAGTGTCCCAGAATATCCAGAGAAAGTCTCCCATCTACTCCATGGCCTGGAATATCGGGGGGAAATCCCTCCATCTAGCCCACATTTTAATTTAATCGTATGTGTAAGTTACAATGTGCATCTTTTTACATTTCACAGATTTTTAACAGCTGACTTGAGGCTAAAGGGACTTCCTCCATTTTGATTTTCTTAGCAATCTGCCAGACCTCACACCCTGAACTCCAACAGAGAAAGCATACAGTTACTTCAGGAAACCTTTACTGTGGTTGCCAACGTTGGCCTGCAGTCAGGCACTCAAATATGGCGATGGAGGAGTCTGCCAATTTCTATTTTATTCTTGACCAGGCGTCTTTCCTTTATGATGTTCGCTTTAATTTATTTATTAAGCCATTGAAGAAACCATGGGTTTCATGAGGTAAAATTGTGTCTAACTTATAGCACCCAGCTCATCAATGTGATTTTATGACACTCCTTTGCCTGGGATTCGAGAAAAGGTATAAAATTGCCAACACAACAGGGTGTGTGTCTTTGGCAAATAGCAGATAAAAGAATTTCATCTGAATGCTTTCATGAGTTCATATGGCAATGACATCCAATGATCAATGGGACCGTTGGCTAAATTTGCCAATGATACCAAGATAGGTAAGAAAGAAAGTCGTCAGAAGGTAAAGATTCTGCCAAGAGATATAGACAGGTTAAATGAGTGGGTAAAGCATCAGCAGATGGGGTATAATGTGGGAAAATGGTAACCTGGCCACTTTGACAGGATGAAGAGCAATACAATAAATATATATATATGATTTACCAGAAAAGGTTAGTTTTTAGGAACAGCAAGTGATTGGGAAGGCAAATAGAATGCTGGCATTTATTGCAAGTAGGGACGTTTTACTGCAACAAAAACAGAAAATGCCAGGAAAAGGTAGCAGGTCTGGCAGCATATATAAGGAAGGAAAAAAGAGTTAACATTTAGAGCCTCTATTTAAAAAAAATCGTTCATGGGATGTGGGCATCACAGGCTGTGCCAGCATTTATTGCCCATCCCCTATTGCCCTTGAGGGGGCAGTTAAGAGTCAACCACATTACTGTGGGCCTGGTGTCACATGTAGACCAGACCAGATAAGGATGGCAGATTTCCTTCCCAAAAGGTGGGTTTTTCCGACAATCGCAATGGTTTCATGGTCATCATGAGACTTTTAATTCCAGATTTTTATGAATTCAAATTTCACCATCCTCAGTGGCGGGATTTGAACTTGAGTCCCGAAGGAAATTACTCTACTTCTTCAGAATTAAAGAGAAGAAGAAATGTGCTGGATGATATATTGTATAAGAAGGGGTGGAATAACTGGAGAAGAGTAGAAAGTCAGTGATTGGTGGCAGCGAGAAGAGGTGGCAACAAAGATTTCAGAACGTGTTAATGGGAGAATAAAGCCAGTGCGAGTTGAAAGCAAAATTTAAGAATAATTGACAGATGCCCCAGAGGGGGAGGAGGAGGTTTGCATTGGACACAAAGTGTTTGGGATAAATGAAAAGGTTACAGTCTAAAAAAGTGACATGTCTGAACTCGATGATGAGTCCTGAGGATTGTGCAGTGCTATGTGCAGTTTTAGTCTCCGTCTAGGAAAAAGGATATTGTTTTGGAAGCAGTCCAGAGAAGTTCACTCATCCCATTCCTGGGATGAGGAGCTTATTTTATGAAGAAAGTTGAACAGATCCGCCATTGGAGTTTCTAAGAATGAGAGGTGATCTTGTTGAAACACATTAAGATACTGAGGTGACTTGATAGGGTCAATATTGGGAGGATGTTTACAATTGTGGGGAGACTAGAATCAGGCATCAACAGTTTAAGATTAAGAGGTCTCCCTTTTTAAGGCAGATGAGGAGCACATTTCTCTTCTCAGGTGTCATTACTGTGAGGAATGTTCTTATCCAGAAAGCAGTGGAGATTGTGTCATGGAATTTATCGAAGGCTGAGTTAAGATTTTGATCAACAGAGGAGGTCAACGGTTTAAGTGGGGCAGACCAAAAATGTTGTGTTGAGACTGCAACCAGATTAGCTATGATTTATTGAATGATGGAGCAGATTCGAAGAGGTCCTATGCTCCTATGTTGTTCCCATTATTGTATACATGCAAAATCATGGGTGTCACAAAGTTACTTGGTGATGAAGAGCATCTTCAAGTTCACCACATAGTCAGTAACCAGCCTATGCAGATCATCTGGTCTTTGTTGGGAATCATATGCTTATTATTCATTTTACTGTAATGGAACAGAAACTGGGCAGATTCTAGTGCTGGTATGTATATGTGCAACCACCTTACACCAAACAACCTGGTTCAAAATGAAGCCTGATGCTTCACATTCACTCCTTTCCAAAAAACATATCTGAACAATTAAGGGCAATTTTGATTAATTTGCGTAATTGTAGAAAGTGGGCTGAATTCTCTGCGTCGGAATTCTCAGTTTTTCCAGCCGCCTTGGGGTTTCCCGACAGCATGGGCTGCCCAACGATGGGAAACCCCATTGACCAGCTGGTGAAATGGAGAATCTCGACGACGTGCTGCACAGACATCTGGTGCAGCGCGATGGTAAAACACGCCCAGTATCTTTTGGAAAATTAATCCAACAGAATATAATTACAAACATTATGCTAATCTTAAATGTAACCCAGTTTAAAAATAAATTGTTTTCCTGACATAATCTTGGAAGGAGGTCTTGTTGCCCACCCATTAAACACTGTACAAGTGCTTGCAGTTTCAGCCAATGATACTTTAAAGTGACTGAATGATCAACACTTTTATTGGGCTGCAATAAAAAAGAATTTTTTTAAAGCAAGTGGATCGATGGAATGATGTTCTCCTGAAGCTTTTTTGTTACACTACAATACTGTCAATCTAGAGGTCTTGTGGCACATTGGGTGGGGCCCCTGCCTCTGAGCCAAGCTCTGGGTTTGAGTTCCAGCCCCAGGACTTGATGGCCAAGGAAGATGCATTCATAACATAGCTTGACAGGTTGCGTGTCGCCCTGCAAAATCCTTCCAGCAAAATTTAACATTGCAACTTAAATGTTGATACAATGGTATGACCAAAATTTGTGACAGAGGGAGATGTGATTTGAAACAGGAGCAACACCATTCTCCAATTTCTAAACTAATAGAATTGTAAATGTCAAGTACTATCCGTTTTTATCGGGTGTAAGAATTATTGAGAAAGACTAAACTAGGACACTAAGTTGATGTTTAGCACCACTTCCATTCTAAGCATACATTCTGCCATCTGTTGTCTGAACAGGATGCATTAGTTATCTGTGTTATGTAGTCAGCAGTCTCTCATTTTGCTTCACCTTACTTTGAAAAATACTCATTAATTGTAAAATAAATTTTCACTTCTGGAGAGGGACATTTATTTTTGTCTCCTGCGGAGCCACATTTAGACCATCTGACTCTGATTTATTACAGAATATGATTCTTGCCTGAGGAGAGAAATGGAAGGCAACGGGATCTCTGTATTGGTCAGGTGACCAAAATGGCCAAGGTTATTTGTCTCAATCCATCACGAATGGATTGTAAACCACCAGGGTGAAAGCAAGGTACTTCATTTGCACATTCCATCAGGGAATATGATCAGCATTCTATCAATTCGCATGGATAAACTTCAGTCTGATAATGTAAAGTTTACGAAGCATTTTGCGCCCAAAGCAGGAAAATGTAAATTTAAGTTGAAGAATTGGAAGAAAATCTGCTTTTGTATCTCAGATGTTTTATAAAGATAGACCATGAATCACTGGAGGATTGTGTTGTACCGTTTTATTTCTACAAATGTGATGGCTATCAAACTCTAGTTTTGTGCTGCATTTTGAATTTAATGTGGGGCTCAATTTGGGCCAGGGAGTGGGAGAAGAAGCAGGAACTGAATTTGTTTTTTTAAATTTAGATTACCCAATGATTTTTTCTATTAAGGTGGCAATTTAGCATGGCCAATCTACCTACTCTGCACATTTTTGGGTTGTGGGGGCGAAACCCACGCAGACACGGGGAGAATGTGCAAACTCCACACCGGACAGTGACCCATAGCCGGGATCGAACCTGGGACCTCAGCGCCGTGAGGTGGTTGTGCTAACCACTAGGCCACCGTGCTGCCCTTGAATATGTTTTTTGATCAAAAACTCGACTCCAGGGAGAAAAGCGGGAGTTCCTCATGGGATGGGTTTCCTGGACAATTAAGAACATTAGCTGGGAGAAACACAGGGCTCCCAGCTTCAGAGGAGCCACCTGGCTGCAGAAAAAGATAGGTAACTGGGAGAGTTCCTAAACAGAAGTTGCCTTCTCAGCCAAATAGCATGAAAAGAACCCAGGGCAACCTTTGCGGGTGGTGGTGTGGTTGTGCGCTGGATCCCTCTACATGGTATCTATGGCTGTACATCTACCAGGCCGCGAGGGAGGGCTTGTCACTAGTTGCCTGTCACCAGGCAGTTGATTTGCCTCCCATTGCATCAGGAAAGCTGGTGTGTAGTGGTAACTGCTACTAACTAGCAATCCACAGGCCTTGCAATGCTCTGGGGCCACAAGTTCAATTCCACCAAGTAGCTGGTGGAATTTAAATTCAATTAATAAATCTGGAATTTAAAAACAACTAGTCTTGGGAATAAAGGCTATAACCCATTGTTAATTATCATTAAAAACCCATCTGGGTTCACATGTCTCTTATTGGAAGGAAATCTGTTATCCTTACCTGATCTGTCCACGTGACTCCAGAACCATAGTAATGTACAGTGGACTCTTAACTGCCCTCTGAAATGGCCCAGTGTGGGTCCACGGTGGCTACAGTGGTTAGCACTGCTGCTTATAGCGCCAGGGATCCGAGTTCAATTCTGGCCTTGGGGTGATGCCTGAAGGAGTTTGCACGTTTTTCCAGGTCTGTTTGATTTCCCTCGGCTGCTCCGTTTTCCTCCCACCGTCCAAAGATGTGCAGGTTAGGTGGATTGGCCATGCTAAATTTCCTCTTAGTGCCTGAAGATGTGCAGATTAGTTGTGGTTACAGGATTACGGGGATTGTGTGTCAGGGAGGCAGTGGCATAGTGGTATTGTCGCTGGTTAGTAATCGAGAGACCCAGGGTAATGGTCTGGGGACCAGGGTTCAAATCCTGCCATGGCAGATGGTAAAATTTGAATTCAATAAAAATCTGGAATGAAAATGACCATGAAACCATTGTCGATTGTCTTAAAAACTCATCTCGTTCACTAATGTCCTTCAGGGAAGGAAATTTGTCGTCCTTACCTGGTCTGGCCTACGTGAGATCCAAAGCATCCAGTCAATAACAAAGCATTGTTATTGACTCTTAAATGATGGATGGGCAACAAATGCTGGCAGCCGGCTATGCCCACAGCCCATGAACCAATAAAAAAAAGTGGGCCTAGTTAGTGTGCTCTTTAAGAGGGACGGTGCAGTCTCGATGGGCGAATTCCCACCTTCTGCACTGTGGGAATTCTAAGCCACTCAGTTGTATCAAACCCCACAAGGTCTAAATGGAATAAAGGAGAGTGACCACCTTGCATTTACCAGAAATGACAACAGCATTCCTGGCCCTTGATCCTTACTAACGGATGGGGGAATATGCCAAAATTTGGAGAGATATCCCACCGATTAGTCAAGCAACAGCCTGACAGAATCATACCTTACAAACAATGTCCCCAACATCAGTATCTCCAGTGATGGCGGCATAGTGGTACACAGTCGAGAAGGAGTTGCTCTGGGAGTCCACACTCAATCTTGGACCCCAAGAAGTCTCATGCCATTAGGCCAACATGGGCAAGGAAACCTCCTGCTGGTTACCACCTACCAGACCTCCTCAGCTAATGAATCAACCCACCATGTTGAACACACTTTGAAGAAGCACTAAGGGTTACAAAGACACAGAGAGTACTCAGTTTGGTGCCAACATCAATGTCCATCATTAAGAATGGCTCAGTAGCATCTCTACTGGCTGAGTCATAAGGGCATAGCTGCTGTTTGGTTGTGCGACAGGCACTGAGGAAACCAACACGAGGGGGAACACCTACTCAACTCTATCCTCAGCAATCTACATGTTACAGATGCATTGATCCATGACAGTATTTATCGGAGTAACCACCATATAATCCTATCTTCACATTGAGGATACTTTCCATCATGTTGTGTGGCAGTACCACTGCGCTAATTGGAATGCATTTTGAACAGATCTAGCAACTTTAAAACAATGCATCCATGAGGCACACTGAGCCATCAGCAGCAGCAAAATTATGTACAACCAAAATCTGGGGACACATGGCCCGGAATATCCTTTGTGTAGGTTTTGAGTAGATTTTTCTCTTGTTTATTCCTTCAGCACTTGCCAGCATTATCCTTCTATCTACCAGTACCATCAAACTGGGGATCAACCCTGGTTCAATGTAGAGTTCAGGAGCCACCGTTTAAATGGTCGGGTCCAGTTCAGTTTCTGCTCAACGGGTAAACTCCAGGATGTTGATAAGTACCCCGAGGATTCAGCGATGGTTAATGTCATCGAATGTCAAGGGATAGAGTAAGATTCTTCCATGTTTGAGGTGGCCATGGCCTGGCACTTGTACGGCCTGAATGTTACTCGCTCATCAGTCCAAGCTTGAATGTTGGCCAGGTGAGACTGACTGCCCTTGACCTCAAGACAGCTTTGACCTAGTGTGGCATCAAGAGGCTGGAGCAAAACTGGAGTCACTGGGAATAGGGGGAAAACGTGGTTGAAGTCATACCCTGGCACAAAAGAAATAACTTGTGGTTGTTTGGGTCAATCATCTCAGTCCAAGGACATCACTGCAGCAGTTACTCAGGGTAGTGTTCTATGCCCAACCACTTCACCAATGATCTTCTTTCCATCATAACATCAGAAGTGAGGATGTTCGCTAATGACTGCACAATGTTCAGCACCATTCCTGATTCCTCAGATGCTGAAGCACTCCATATCCAAATGCAACAAGCCCTTGATGACATTCAGGCTTGGGTTGATAAGTGGAAAGTAACATTCAGGCATTGGGCATGTTCAGCAAGAGAGAATGCAGCCATCTCCTCTTGACAGTCAATGGCATTACTACTGCTGAATCCTCCCCCCCCCAATCCACGAGCCCCCCACCCACCTCCCCAACCACTACCAACATCCTATGGTGTAAGAAATACTGAACTGACCAGCTATCCAAATTATTATGGTTACAAGATCAAGTTAAAGGCTGGGAATTCTGCCAGAGAGTTTGGTAAGTCATCTTCCTGGGAGTGTGCATAACCTCCTTTAATTGAAGTCCATTCACTGGAGCTGTAGCTACTTAGGGTAATTCTCCTTTCAATTCTCCTCCCTCCTAAATCTCTGTTTATTATGGCCAATCATACTCCAGGAATCACAGAGACAACCTTACGTTCTCTCATTCTGTGATACAGTATGTTGTGCTTTATTGTATTGTTGTATTCCAGCTCCACAAATATCCCCATCCTCAAAAATGGAGGAGCCCAGCACATCAGTGCAAAAGACAAAGCTAATGCATTCACAATAATCTTCAGCCAGAAGTGCCAAGTGGATGATCCATCTTGCTCTTCCCCAGAAGTCCCGAGCATCACAGATGCCTGTTTTCATCCAATTCAATTCACACCATGTGATATCAAGAAGTGGCTGAAGGTACTGGATACTGCAAAGGCTTTGGGCCCTGACAATATTCTGGCAATAGTACTGAAGACTTGTGCTCCAGAAAGTACTGCATCCCTAGCCAAGCTGTTCCAGTACACCTGGAACTGGAATCTACCCGGGAATTTGGAAAATGCCCGGGTATATCCTATACACAAAAAGCCAGACAAATCCAACCCGGCCAATTATTGCCCTGTTAGTCCACTTTCAATTATCAGTAAAGTGATGGAAGTAGTCATCAACAGTGCTCTCAAGCAGCATTTACTTTACAATAACCTGCTCACTGATGTTCGGTTTTGGTTCTGCCAGGGTCACTCAATTCCTGACCTCATTATGGCCTTGGCTCAAACATAGACAAAAGAGCTGAATGCCAGAGACGAGGTGAGAGTGACTGCCCTTGACATCAAGGCAGCATTTCAATGAGTATGACATCAAGAATCCCAAACAAAACTGGAGTCAAAAGGAATCAGGGGAAAACTGCCACTGGTTGGAGTCATACCGAGCACAAAGGAAGATGGTTATGGTTGCTGGAGGTCAGTCATCTTAGTCCCATGACATCATTGCAGGAGTTCCTCAGAGTAGTGTCTAGGCCCAACCATCTTCAGTTGCTTCATCAATTAAATTCCTTCCAATAAAAGGCTAAGTGTGAGGATGTTCGCTGATGATTGAACCATTTTAAGCACAATTCAGGATTCTCCAGACACTGAAGCCATCCACGTGCAAATGCAGCAAGACCTGGACAATATCCAGGCTTGGGCTGACAAGTGGCACGTAGCATTTGCGTCACAGAAGTGCCAGGCAATGTCTATCTCCAAGAAGAGAAAATCAAACCAATGCCCCTTGACAATCAATGGCATTACCATCACTAAATCCTCCACTGTCAACATCCTGGGGGGTTACCATTAACTGAACTGGACTAGCCAAATAAATACTGTGGCTACAAGAGCAGATCAGAGGCTAGAAATCCTGTGGTAAGTAACTCCTCCTGACTCCCAAGTCAGGCATGTGATGGAATGCTCCAAATCACAGTAAGTTGAACGTGTAAAAAAATCAAAGTAAGCATGACCATCTGACAATGGGGGAAAGAATAATCACACAGACCTCCATGAAGAATTTAATTCCTTGGATCCCTTCCTGGAAAATACCCCTGGCTGCACTTGATAGGTGAACCATGAACTGGACATAGAGTCGGATGTTATGCAGGTGGCTGCAGGAAGAGGAGTTAACTAAAAAGAAGGCTAAAAGCATTCAAAACAAATAAATAGGTCCAGAACAATGCATCCTCTGAGCAGGTTTCTTACTGTGTGGCAGTCTCTAATTACTGTGACTCTGCTGACTGTAACTTTTACATTGGGAAACAGATGTTGCTCGACTCGTCCAATGCTTCTGAGCAAGCTAAATTGCCCAGCAGAAGTATCCGAACCATAAATCTCAGTCAGAATTTGCTGCACCAAATGATCTTTCTTCTTAACAGTGCTAAATAGCTGTTTTATTGTAGAAATAATAGAATTGTTTTTCTGAATTTTTTTCCCTTCTGTTTTTGTTTGTCCATTCCTTTTGTTATGTTTTCCTTGGGGGCACAGAGCAAATTTCTAGTCATGAGAACAGGCCGGGCATTCATCCCCAAGCTTGACTAATGGCAATTTTGCGGCTGGTTAATTACTCGAAAATGGGTGAGGGTAGCTCGCCAAGGTATCAGTCTGAAATTATTCTTCTGAGGATTGCAGGGATGGGACCCAGACGTTCAAGCAGAATTGCCCGACTGCATTAGCCTGTACATTTCCCAGCACACAGCAGCACACACCTACCCCTTTTGCCTACTCAAATCAATTTAAAGAGAAAAACATGAAAAAAGATGAGAGCTAATACGACCCATTTGTCAGTCTTTACTCCACATTTGCCAAATGGTTTCATGCAATTTGTTTCCATTAAGATACTAATGACAACTCTCACCTTAATTGTCAGTCAATTTTTATTTTGCAGGTACAGGTAGGTGTGTGAATGGGGTGTGGTTATATCTCTTTTTTTATGTATTTAGAGTACCCAATTCATTCTTTTTTCCAATTAAAGGGAAATTTAGTGTGGCTAATCCACCTACGCGTCACATCTTTAGGTTGTGGGGGTAAAACCCACGCAAACATGGGGAGAATGTGCAAACTCCAAATGGACAGTGACCCAGGGCCAGGATCGATCCTGGGACCTCGGCATCGTGAGGCATCTGGGCTAACCCACTGTGCCATCGTGTGGTTATATTTCTGACGTAACCATATGTGGAGTGCACATTCTCCCCGTGTCTGTGCGGGTTTCATCCGGGTGCTCCGGTTTCCTCCCACAGTTCAAAGATGTGCAGGTTAGGTGGGTTGCGATGATCAATACGCAGGGTTACGGGAATAGTGCCGGGGAGTCAGCTGAGGTAGAGTGCTCTCTCGGAGTGTCGGTGCAGACTCAATGGCCTCCTTCTTCTCTGTAGGAATTCTATGAAAATTCCCATTCAGTCTCCTTTGATGCATTTAACAAGGCTCTTCATAAATCTAATTGGCTGTCCCCATTGTAGGGATGGGTAGCCATGCTTGCCCTGAACCAACTCCGGCAAAAATGACCACAGCCAGGAACAGGATGGGAAACTAGCACACTGGCCAGCTCCAGTATTTTTGAACTTCAAACTGTTCCCTCCCTTGATTGGGCATGAAAGATCAGCACGCTATCCCCAGGTTTTGCTCCCTGCCATTATATGACCACCTGTCAGGAACTCGGACCTTTGGTGCTCAATTCCATAACACTGTACATCAATTCTTCGATACATAGTGCAAACTCTTTATGTTTATGTTAACCGTGAAGATGTTTCATTGATATAGTAAGCTTTATTTAAAGCTGAACATGAGCAGGACTATTCAAATATGGCCAGTTCCGGCACTGGAACCTTGCCTGCCCAAGCGCCCATGTCAGGAAATTGCAGGCACCCGTTCCGTGACTTGTGAATTTAAATGGAAAGCAGATTATTAGGAACCTTTGATTGCCGGAGAAGATTCATATTCTGATGTACCATCAATGACGACAGACGAGAGTTGGAAGAGTAAACTGTGGCTTTAATCAGCTAAAAGACACTTGCTGGCAGCCGGTCCCAGAATAAGGGCAGGGCTGGACGATGGTCACCTTTATACTTGAGCCCGAGAGGCGGAGCCAGAAGGGACAAAGCCAGACAATTAACGAACAGTAAGAACAGTAAGTACAATAAGTAAGAACAGTAAGCACAATATAATATAGTGGTTTACCACATTCACCCCCTGTTAAAGAAGAGTCCGGCGGGGGTGAAGTGGACGGGTTGAATTAGAGAACGAGTCTGTCGGGGGCTCTGACCTTCTGCTGTGAATGCCTCAGTACTGGCTGTGGTGAGGACACTGGTGTTAGATGAAGTGTTGAGGCCTGCGTATCCAGGAGCGTGTCGTCTTCCGGATAAGTAGCAACGGAGGGAGATGGTGTAGAGTCGCGAGTAGCAACAGAGGGAGAAAGTGTAGAGTCGGGGGTAGTGGTGATGGTCACTGGGGAACCTGCGGGTACCAAGTCCCGAAGGGAGACTATGTCCACTTGCCCGTCCATGGTGTGCCACGTAGGCATATTGGGGGTTAGCATGGAGGAGATTGACCCGTTCGACCAGGGGATCTGACTTGTGACTCCTCGCATGCTTCCGGAGGAGGACAGATCCTGGAACCGTCAGCCAGGATGGGAGCGAGACCCCCGAGGTGGACTTCCTGGGGAAGACAAACATTTTCTTGTGAGGTGTCGCATTGGTGGCGGTACACAGGAGCGACCGGATGGAGTGGAGCGCATCGGGAAGGACCTCCTGCCAGCGGGAAACTTCTACACCGTAGGGCAAGAGGGACAGCCTTCCAGACCGTCGTGTTTTTCCTCTCCACCTGACCATTTCCCTGGGGGTTGTAGCTGGTAGTCCAGCTTGAGGCAATGCCCTTGCTAAGCAGGCTGATGTAGCTCATCACTCTTTTTTAAAATAAATTTAGAGTACCCAATTATTTTTCCAATTAAGGGGCAATTTAGGGTGGCCAATCTACCTACTCTGCACATCTTTGGGTTGTGGGGGTGAAACCCACGCAGGCACGGGGAGTATGTGCAAACTCCACACGGACAGTGACCCAGGGCCGGGATTCGAACCCGGGTCCTCAGCGCCGTAGGCAGCAATGCTAACCATTGTGCCACCGTGCTGCCCCAAGCTCATCACTCTTGAAGGAGGAATCCCGATCGCTATGGATGTAAGTGGGGAAACCGAACAAGGTGAAGAGGCCATGCAGGGCCTTGATGACTGTGGCAGAGGTCATGTCAGGGCATGGGATGGTGGAAGGGAAACGTGAGTACTCATCAATGATGTTGAGAAAGTACACATTACGGTCAGTGGAGGGGAGGGGCCCTTTGAAATCGATGCTGAGGTGCTCAAAGGAGGCCTTTACCAGGTGTGCTCTGTCCTGCCGATAGATGTGCGGTTTGCACTCCGCGCAAACTAGGCAGTTCCTGGTCATGGTCCTGACCTCCTCGATGGAGTAAGGCAGGTTGCGTGCCTTGATAAAATGGAAAAAATGGTGACCCTCCAGGTGACAGAGGTCATTGTGGAGGGCCCGAAGTCGGTGTACTTGTGCGATCTGCTCCTGATGTTTTTCCTTAGCCTCCTTCATTCGCTTGGCCAGAAGCTTAGCATACTCTGCTGCAGCTTCCTTGTTCTTTTGGGTACGATGTTTTTTCAGCGTTATCGCATCCTCGTACGAAGTAGCATCCCTGATAAGAAGGAAAACTTGCGGGCTCACCTGGGAGTTGAGGACACGCAGCTTGTGGGTCTCGGCGACGGCGGCGGCGGAGGAATCAATGTAAGATTTGAAGCGGCTTAGCCAGTGTTCAAACGTGGCAGAGGCATTGGCTGCTTGGGGGTCCAGCTCCAGGCGATCAGGCTTGAGCGATGGATCCATCTTAAAATTTTAGCTTATTAAATTGATGTACCATCAATGACGACAAACGAGAGTCGGAAGAGTAAACTGGGGCTTTAATCAGTAAAAGATACCGGCTAGCAGCCGGTCGCAGAATGAGGGCAGGGCTGTAGGTTAGTCAACTTTATACTTGAGCCCAAGGGGTGCAGCCAGCAGGGACAAACCCAGACATGTAACTAACAGTAAGAACAGTAAGTACAATAAGTAAGAACGGTAAGTACAATATAATATAGTGGTTTACCACATATTCTCACTGGGCAAAGCTCCAACTCAAAACAAGCAGATATTCATTCAAAGGCATCAGATCAGAACCAATTGGGTGAGTAAGAAGCATCTTACATTAACAGAGAAAAAAGAGATAATCAATGTTCTGATATGATTAGACAGGCAGAAATAACCAGCACAAGAACATTTTGATTGCGATTGTATTTGGGGACTTTTGAGTATTCCGTCATGGAAGGATGTTGGTACAATTTACATTAAAATATTATTGTTAAATTAAATTTAGCTCACAGGGGCTTAAGTTCATAGCTGGAAAATGTATTAATACAGTATCAATCCAGATTTCTTGAGAGAGTGGAGATTTGTTAAAAACAGCTCAGTAAAGATTGACACCCAAGATGTTGGAATGGGTCTATTCTTTTGCACTCAGTAGGGTTGAGTTCTGAGAGATCCCTCATCCAAATGGACAATGTCGGATTGATTTTTGCATCCGCTGGACAACCCCTTGACACGGTGAGCTGGGAGGGGGTAAAGTTTCAACACCTTTGTGTCTTCTCCATCGAAGACTTCAGGGTGCAATGAAACATGTAGGCAAGGCCAGTCTGCAAGATCTGACGGGGGAATCAGACTTAAATTAGAGAAAGGCTAGATTTAAGACAGACATAGAATCTCCTAGTCAGAAGATTGCATCGATTCTGTGAAGATGGACTGTGTTGCATTCTCGTCACTTTACGTTGTGTGAAGTGTGATGAAAATAAACTATTGTAAAGCGACGTAAAATGCTACTCTGGTTATTCACTTGTAGCTTATGAACTAAATTCGCCTGCTGATTTGAATCAACATCGTTTCACTGAAGTGTTCATTACGCTGTCTTTGGATGACAGGAGAAACACGTGTAGATATGTGTGCTAGGTTACAACATTGGGTTTTTAGTTTCAGTGATACTCAATCTACTATTTGACATTAATGGTGTCAGTGAACCCAAGAATATATTTCACCAAGGCCTGGAATTTGTCAAGTAAACTTTTGATAAGCTGGAAACCTGACAAGTCTTATATTTTTAGACAGTCATTATCCATCTAATTTTGACTTTATTTCAATGAACAGAGCTTATCTGTGTCATTCTTCCGTCACTGCCTCACAGTGCCAGGGACCCTAGTTCAATTCCGGCCTTGGGTGATTCTGTGGAGATTGCATGTTCTCCCCGTCTCTGCATAGGCTTCCTTCAGGTGCTTCGATTTCCCCCTCACAGTCCAAAGATGTGCAGGTTAGGTGGATTGGTCATAATAAAAAATTCCCCTGAGTGTCTAAGGATGTGCAGGTTAAGTGGGGTTACGGGAATAGGGCGGGGAGTGGGCCTAGGTAGGGTGCTCTTTCAAAGGGTCAGTGCAGACTCGATGGGTCGAATGGCCTCCTTCTGCACTGTTGGGATTCTGCAGTTTGATATGATGTAAAGTAATTTATTGCACAGGTACATCTTGTTGATGATGATTTTTTGTAAAATGCCTAAAACATTGCAGTTTGGATATACTACTAACAGACCCTTGCGTCTAAAAACAAATTCACATTACTTAGTTTGATTCCATTAACAATTCAATACCTGAAATTATAGAAAGACTTTCTCAATAAATGCAGTATACTTTGTCATAATATACACACAAGTATATGATGGTGCATAGACAGACACTGACTGACACACTGAATGACTAATCAACACACAGAACACAGCAGCCAATCACCAGACAGGACACGGCCACTATAAAGCCAGATGGCACTAGTTTTCCCGCTCTCTTGGGATGCAGCCTCTGAGACAGCCAGAGCCCATGATCAGCAACACGAACATCCACCATGTGCTAGCAGGATAGTCTGGTCAGGTTAGCCTCAGGTCTCCAGTCAACTCAACATAGTTTCAACCCACAGTGCAAGTATGTTTAACAGCTCATAGTTCAATAAAATAGAGTTGTACTTCTACAAGTGTTGGTAGCCTGTCTCTCTCACTGCTATGGTAAACGCAGTCCTCGCAGACCCAGCATACCCAACACATCATACTTGTTTTCAAAACACTTGTAAAAATATAATCTACATTGTGTTGCACTTAACACAAAACAGCTTCCTCAGTTCAATTCATGCATTAACTTGTATGTCAAAGGCACAGTATATGTGGGCTGTGCTGTTCTACTTTCCAATTCATTCCCACAAAATGAATTGAGGACCAAATTAAATTACCCTGTTTGCAATGTTCAGGCATTAAATTAATTTCAGGGACATGGAATCTCTTCCAATTTTGAACATATGTTCAGAAACTTGTTGCTGCTTTGTCTCAATTTCATTGGGTAAGGGAATATAAGTATACACATTTGCAAAGGTATAGGATTATGTTCTTCAGAGCTGAGTTTCAGGGATGTAATTCATCCAATCTGCAACACTTATTTATCCTTTTTAACACCATGCCAATTTAACACATAAACTTATATTCCAGCAGCCACATTTCTCTGCAACAAGAAGCCCCAGAGAAAGATCAGCAACTGCAAAATATTCCACTATTGCTAAGTAACTATCAAAACATAAGGTATCATGCTCACTAAAATATTATCCAGATCCTAGTTAAAACTTGCCAAAGATGAGCAATAACTTTCAAGCTATTATGTGGGAGAATTCTTACGCATGTTCATGATATAATTAAAGATAATTGCAGTATTTAAAATGTCACCTTTGCTCCCAGCAAATAGCTCAGTTCAGTCACTGCCCCACGGAGCTCAACAGATATTCTGAAACAGATGTATGCGAATTCTTGTGCGGACAAATGATGCAAACCAAAGAGAACTTAAGAAAAGGAGTAACTAAATAATACTTACATAAGGATTTACACTTCAGAAAACATGGGACATGGTCTGGTTCATCAACTCATTGACGCAAATTATTTGCCATACATTTACAGGCATAAAATGCTATTTTTTGAGGTCACAAAAGCACATAAATGATCAATATAACTACGCAATACTGTCCGTATTGCCAACTTGCAATCTTCATAACCACAAAGGGAACCATTATTAAATATAGATGTCACATTTTTCCTCCCCGTTTAAAAGGTGAAGGTGAAGTCCCAGATGACCAAAGGCCACTTTCCCCTTTGAGGGGGAGAGTTGACTGGCGGTGATTTAACCTGAAGGATGCCACATCTCAGGCGAGGGGCAAGGTTGACAAGGCGGGGCCTTCATGAATAACCTCAGCTGGTACGGGAATTGAATCCACACTGTTTGCCTCGTTGTACATCATGAACCAGCTGTCCAGCCAACTGACCTAAACCAGCCACCCTTACACCTCTAATGAGACATTATCTACATCTGTTCATGGGCACCTAAAAGCATTATAGACCTGTTGAAGTGTTATCCTTCCTCTGAGCAGAAACGGACTTGGAGTTCCCTGTACGGCTCATTGAAGAGATTGCAGCTTCAGGCTGAATGTATCTATGGAAATTTCTTCTTGCATCATTCCCCCTGAGAGGTTGAAATAATCTGCCTTGCATTAGGTAGTCAATGTGTTTTTTATCAGAGTCAGAGATTAATTAATCACTCTGACCAATACAAAAATAAAACCCTAAACATGTTGGAAATTTAAATAAAAACAGAAAATGCTGAAAATACCCAGCAGGTCAGGCACCACCATCAATTTTATC
Organism: Scyliorhinus canicula; assembly: GCF_902713615.1. Classification (NCBI taxonomy): domain Eukaryota; kingdom Metazoa; phylum Chordata; class Chondrichthyes; order Carcharhiniformes; family Scyliorhinidae; genus Scyliorhinus; species Scyliorhinus canicula. The sequence goes on along the minus strand of NC_052166.1, from coordinate 34,790,955 downwards.
ATTCGCTCCTTCTTCCCCTGCCTTGCATTATACCTGTTAACATCGCAAACTTTGTTCACTTCTTTTTTTTTATAAATTTAGAGTGCCCAATTCATTTTTTCCAATTCGGGGGCAATTTAGCGTGGCCAATCCACCTACCCTGCACACCTTTTGGGCGAAACTCACGCAAATAAGGGGAGAATGTGCAAACTCCACATGGACAGTGATTCAGAGCCGGGATCGAACCTGGGACCTCAGCGCTATGAGGCAGCAGTGCTAAACACTGCTACGCCATGCTGTCCTTACCTTTGCTCACTTCTGATGAAAAGTCATGGACATGAATTTGGTTTCTCTCCACAGATGCTGCCTGGTGGGTTGAAGATTTCCACCATTCTCTATTTTTAAGGGCTGGATTTTCATCCTCAAGACGGGTTAAACAGGAGTCAGGAAAATTCCCAGATCGCCCGTCTGTCTTGATGGGGTGGGCCCGAAAGGATGGGATTTGCATTGCTGGTTGGTGACAGGTGAGTGTGAGGACTGCAGTTGGGCTAGCTGAACCAGACAAACATTCACCCTCATTCTGTTATCCAGCATAATGGGCAAGATGCTGGTGTTGCAATCACGGAATTCCTGTTTTCCACCACAGACACCCTTCCTTCACTTCAACCTTCCTGTTCCTGAGTTTCTATGTTCAGATCCCCAAGAGCTACCACATGCCACATCACAGCACAACCAGGAGGAGAAGACAGAGCAACACCCAGCCCTTTTGAGGAAGTCCTGTCACTTGATCTGATATTCGCAGCCACCAGCTCAGATCCTGGCGCTGCAACCATAGAATTGGAATCCAGGCATGGTGGTGAGCCATGGGCGCAACTGGGTTGCAACCAGAGCATGAGAAAAGGATGGTTTGCATGCCAGTTCATTGAGGGGCGGGGGGGGGGGGGGGGGGGGGGGGGCAAGGTCGCTGATGAGATTTCCTGTAGCAGACATAGATGAGGCTACTGGGATACTGGATACATCGGCTGGTCAACCAGACAGTCTCCGATCACCGTCAAGGAATGTGGAGGATCACAGCTCCATCTTGGTACATGGCGTCACGCAGTACGTCCCAGCCTCTGCTCCATCTTTCTGCTTCATTACAGACCTCGAGGCATTGTCACTGCAGCTCTCATACCTTTGCAGCCTTTGTGCGGATGTGTCATCAAGTCCTTTGCCTGGCTGTGAGGATGGAGCAACATGCTGCAAAAAACATCTTCACATTGAGGATATCCTCCAGCGTGTTGTGCGGCACTACCGACATGCTAAATGAGATAGACTTTGAATAGGTCTGGTAGCTCAAGACTGAACATCCATGAGGTGCTGTTGGCTGTCAACAGCAGCAGGATTGTACTCAACCACAATCTGCAACCTCAAGGCCCGACATATCCCCTGCTTTACCATTACCACCATGCCAGGGGATCAGCCCTGGTTCAATGAAGAGTGCAGGAGAGCATGCCAGGAGCATGAAACGTCAACCTGGTGAAGCTCCAACACAGGACTATTTGTGTGCCAAACAGCAAATAATAGACAGACTAAGTGATTCCACAACAAATGCATTAGATCTAAGCTCTGCAATCATGCCACATCCAACTGTGAATGGTGATGGACAATTAAACAACTCACTGGAGGAGGAGGCTCCACACATATTCTCATCCTCAATGATGGAGGAGCCCTGCACATCTGTGCAAAAGACAAGGCTGAAACATTTGCATCAATCTTCCGTCAGAAGTGCTGAGTGGACGATCCATCTCGGTCTCCTCCAGAGGTCCCCAGCATCACAGATGTCAGTCTTCAGTCTTATCACTCTGAGTGATATCAAGAAACAGCTGAAGGCACTGGATATTGCAAAGACTATGGGCCCTGATCATATTCTGGTAATAGTACAGAAGACTTTTCTCCAGAACTTGCTGCACCCTGAGCCAAGTGCTCCAATACAGGTACAGCACTGGCATCTACGGGGTGTTGTGGAAAATTACCCAACTGTGTCCTGTACACAAGAAACAGGACAAATCCAACCCAGCCAATTACCACCCTATCATTCCTCGCTCCATAATCAGTAAAGTGATGGAAGTAGTCATCAACAGTGCTATCAAGTGGCATTTACTCAGCAATAACCTCCTCCCAGGTGCTCAGTTTGGGTTCCACTAAGGTCACCCAGCACCTGACCTCATTACAACCTTGGTTCAAACATGGACAAAAGAGCTGAATGCCAGAGGTGAGGTGAGTGACTTCCCTTGACATCAAAGCAGCATTTGACCGATTGTGGCATCAAGGAACCCTAGCAAAACTGGAGTCAATGGAAATCAGGGAGAAACTCGCCACTGGTTGGAGTCATACCTGGCACAAAGTAAGATGGTTATGGAGGTTGGAGGTCAATCATCTCAGCTTCAGGACATCACTGCAACATTCCTCAGGGTACTGTCCTAGGCCCAACCATCTTCAGCTGCTTCATCAGTGACCTCCCTGCCATCATAAGGTCAGAAGTGGGGATGTTTGTGGATGTTGCATGATGTTCAGCACCATTCATGACTCCTCAGATAATGGAGCAGTCCATATCCAAATGCAGAAAGACCTGGACAATATTCAGGCTTGGGCTGACAAGGGGCAAGTTACCTTCATGCCACTCAAGTGCCAGGTAATGTCCATCTCCTACAAGAGAGGATCTAACAATCACCCCATGGCATTCAATGGCATTATCATCACTGAATCCCCCACAACCAAATCCTGGGGGTTAACATTTAGCATAATCTGAACTGGCGTAGCCATATTAATATTGTGGCTACCAGAGCACGTTAAACGCAAGGAATCCTATGGTGGGTAGCTCACCTTGTGACCACCCCCCAAAGCCTATCCACCATCTACAAGGCACAGGTCAGGAGTGTAATGGAATACTCTCCACTTGTCTGGATGAGAGCAGCTTCAACAACACTCAAGAAGCTCGACACTATCTCGGACAAAGCAGGATGCTTGATTGCTCCCCCTTCCACAAACATTCAATCCCTCCACCCCTGATGAACAGTGACAGCCGTGTGTAACATCTACAAGACGCACTGCAGTAACTTGCCAAGGTTCCTCAGGCAGCACCTTCCAAACCCACAACCACTAAAATCTAGAAGGACAAGAGCAGCAGATACCTGGGAATCCCACCACCTGGAGGTTCCGCTCCAAGTCACTCACCACACCGACTTGTAAATATATCGGCACTCCTTCACTGTCGCTGGGTCAAAATCCTGGAACTCCCTCCCTAATAGTATTGTGGGTTTACCTACACCTCAGGGACTGCAGCGGTTCAAGATGGCAATGCACCACCACCTTCTGAAGGACAACTATGGATGGGCAAAAAAATGTTGACCTAGACAGCGTCGCCCATATCCTGTAAATGAATTTTGAAAAACCTCCAAAATGCTTCAATGCTCCCAGAAACCTGACAATTGCATAATTTAGTCGAATTTACCTTCCCTGCAGAATGGGCATGCCTCACCCTTCAAATGGCACTAGTGCTGGGTCCCTTTGTCAACTTTTGTAAGTAAGATGCAAATGCATTAAGTTGACCCCTGCGGTGCAAGTTAGTAAATCGTTTGTCAAATCAGGAAAAACAGCAACTGGACACTATCTGACCAGTTGGGAAGCCTGTGGCACACATAAAAGCACACCAACACAAGTGTCTTTCCCAGCATGGAGCTGAACTGGATGAGGCCAGCAACACTGTGCACCTCATGTGTAGGGCTTCCTACTATCACAGCTCCAGCTGTAACCGTGCTGAAGAGCTTGTTTTCATGGCTGCAATGCCTATAAAAGTTGGAGGCAATAATACACATCATGGTGTGATACCTTTAACCAGAATGAGTACATATTTAAAATATGGCTTTAGGAGTTTAAGGGCAATTCACAAAATTCAGCCCAACAAATGATGCTGCCATCAGGGTAACTTAAATGAACCAATGAAACAAATCATCTATTTGTTTAGATGGAGAAAAAGGTTAAGGGTTTACTAAACTATTACCATGTCTAAACTGTAATACAATACATATTGCAGCTTGTGCTTGAGACATAATGGTTTCCTGTTCTATGTTTTGTCTGACAGGGCTTTCACCACTTTCTCTGAGGCTAGCTTTAACTTATTTTACTTCTCGCCAACTGCCCTTTTTCATCTGCTCCCAAAAGAGTACGGTTGCATGTGCCAATTGCAAATCTAAACCCTTTAACACTCAAAGCTGCCAAACCCTGTTTGTGCTAACGTGAGTTTACCATGGCTTTTTGAACTGCAAAGCATTAAAGCTATTTGACAGCAATCACATTGAAGAAGTGCAGCTAATTGGGGCAAACCGGCCAACTTTAGGTGGATAAGAGACAGCTTTAACAAAGGGTTATCGGGTCTCAAAACGTTAGCTCTTTTCTCTCCCTAAAGGTGCTGCCAGACCTGCTGAGATTTTCCAGCACTTTCTATTTTGGTTTTAGTTAGCTGTGTTCTATGAAGTGGTCCCATGTTCGGTGAACCAATCGCATTTTAAACTCAGGAGATTATGGGTGCGAATTTAAGAAAGCTTCTTGGAGTAAAGTAAATGGGGAGTGGGGTTCCACTTTACACTCATTAACCAGTTCCACCCAGCGTGACATAATGGAGCTTTGTGTCCAACAAAAGTGTTACAGGAGAACAAGTGTCCCAGAAGGAAAAGCAGTATTCATTATAATGGAACGCCAGTAAAACAGGGAAATTTACTGGACCAAAACTGCTTTCCTTTCTGGGTTATGAATGGCCACTTTCTCTATGGTGCCCGCATCCCGAGAAAGAAGTAAAAAAAAAAAAAAATTCTTCTCATGGTTCTGGAATTTGTCTTTTACTACCTATATATTTGCACCACCTCTTTGTGTGGATTGTATTAACATGCTTGTCATGCTTCATTGTATTGGCTTTGAAGAGAGGGTGCCACATGGAGCAGTACTTGTTCCTCCCCTCTTCAGGCAGTGACTAATCTGCTGTATCCTCCAGTCGTTTCTCTTCCTGTTGCAATTATGCCTCCATCGCCTCTCTGGTTGAGATCGATGAACATGGCAGAGACCAAGGGCTGGAGTTAAGGAGAGCGCAACAATATAGCTCAGCTATTCATTGGATAGATCTGCTGAGCTACTGGAAGAACGCTTTAAACAGAGCCTTGATCTAATGTTAATCTAACATGAATGGAAAGAAAACTGGATATCTCCATTTCCATGCCAACTGTTCTTAATTAGATTCAATATTTCAGACACTGAATCTTGCCAGATGGCATGAGCAGATTGTGGCATGGCTAGATTTTAAATAATTAATTGGTGCCCAGATCAAATTTCCTTTGCTGCAAACGTTAAGAACATTTTCATTAATTAATTCTGTCACTATGGCGGCAGCAAGGCGACTCTTCAGAGTGGTGTCCACTGACTCCGAAGCGGATAAAGGCACATGGTGGAAATGCAGCTGAACTCCATTACAATTTCTTACAACACATTCAGATTTACCATTCCGTGCCTGGAGATGCTAAAACGATAGACACGGGTTGGGTCCATAGTTAACAGTCCAATGAGATTGCCACTGGAGCAATCACACAATAATGATTGGTAAAACAATAATGTGGATTCTTCATTTGAAGATAAGACTGTGGCTGTGATTTTCCCAGAAGGCAACAAAGTCCCCGAGCGAGCGTGTATAGCTGCATGTTTCCCGACTCGCACTGCCGGGATTGGTGGGTATTAATTAAGGAAACTCATCAGTGCTCAAATGGGGGTGCGGTGGTAATGTCACTGGACTAGTAGAATAGAATCCCTACAGTGCAGAAGGAGGTTGTTCAGTCCATCGAGTCTGCACCAACCATCCAAAAAAGCACTCCAGCTCGGCCCACACTCGCGCCCTATCTCCGTTACCTAACCTGCACATCTTTGGACACTAAAGAGAAATTTAAGATGGCCAATTCACCTAACCTACACAACTTTGGACTGTGGGAGGAAACTGGAGCACCCGGAGGAAACCCCCGTAGACAGGAGGAGAAAAGTGCAAACTCCACAGTCACCCAAGTCTGGAATCTAACCCAGATTGCGCTGTGAGGCAGCAGTGCTAACCACTATGCTACCGTGTCCCACCCAGTAATGCAGAGAGGAGTTTTTGTGGAGCAGTAGTAATGCCCATTGTGCTGGGCCAGAAGCTCCGGGTTCAAGTCCAGCGCCAGGACTTGCTGACGTCAGAATGTGCATTTATAATGTGGTTTCACAGACTGATAATCAGCTCGAGAATCGTTCCACCATTTCCCCCGCTATATGCCAATGGGTAAAACTGTGCGGTGTGAAGATACGCTGAAAAGAAAGTAGTTGAGAGGCCCAACTGATAATCTGGGTTACATGGGTTCAAATCCCACCAATTGAATTTAAATTAATTTAATAACATCTGGAATATAAAGCTAGTCTCAGTAATGGTGACCATGAATCTATCATTGATTGTCATAAAATTCCATCTGGTTCACGGATGTCCTTTAGGAGAGGAAATGTGCCATCCTTGCCCTGTCTGGCCTATATGTGATTCCGGGCCCTCAATGTGGTCAGGTTTTAATTGACTGAGCAAGACACTCAGTTTGAGGGCAGTTAGGGATGGACAGAAAATATTGGCTATGCCGGCGACACCACATCGCATGAAAGAAATGAAGAATATAAACATTGGCTACTTTGTGGATTGGAGATGCAGGCTGCGCAAAATGTCTTTTGTAAATTAAAGCTTTGACGTATACAAAGACTAGGTTTCAGTTCTTGGTGCAATGCTTGCCAATCTGAGTTCGAACTGAACTGGCAGCAATATTAAATTTCAGCTTTAACCACGAGCAGCTGGACACTGACTTCAACGGACTGACTGTCAATGTGAAAGGTGCACTGTTATGTGAATTGAGGTATTCTGCAATGAGAGCCAGGAAGTGGTTTCTGCTTAAGAATACAACAGTGGTTTGAAGTGCCCTGGGAGTGGAGTGGGTGGGTTTCGTGACACTGCTGGAATACATTGTGATGGCAGCAATGGCCAAGGCAGCTGGACCATTATGGATTGTGGCTTTCCTTCCTTGTGGGTGACCACATAAGAGAGGTGGGGAATAGACAGCAGGAATTGCAATTTTCTGAGAAAGGATAGAAGAGGACACGGAATAGACCATAGGAGGAGTAATCTTAGGGTGGTTTGGATGATTAGGAGCCTTCAGCAAAGCAGCAGGAACAGAGATATGTGTAAGGGACAGGACCGATAAGTCAAGAAATACAAGACACTCTCATGTCAGCAGTGGGAACTGTATTCTATTTCAGATCAATAAAATGACCCTTATGCCCATAATCTTCCACCCCCCCTCCCCCCATAAAAAGACACAACTCTGTTGGACCAATACTTGAAACGGTCATGGTTAATGCCGTAAAACTGAATAGACGGATTCCCCAGGAACCGCGCCATTCAATGGCCACTTAAGGGGCCTTTCCTGCCCAGCTGCAATTTTTAGGCTGGCAGAAGTGGGTTGAAGTAGGGTGGGAAGCAGAGAAAAAAACTTTTCTTTATCTTGGGCAGGAAGCTGGAGTGGGGGTGGGGGGATGTGGTGGTGGTGGGGCCTTGCTCACTGAAGGCCTCTTCAAAGTTGGGATGCTGTACCCTCCAGGTCCTTAGAACTTCAGCCTTCCATCCTCACTGACCTATCCCCCCGATCTGATCAACTTTCAATCATTATATGTGAACATACAAAATAGTAGCAGGAGTAAGCCCCATTAGCCTGCTCCTCCATTAGTTAAGATGACGGCTGATCTTTTGCACTTCAAGTATTACATTCCCGTCTACCCCCAGTGCCAGGTCCAGTACTGCCCCTTCCCTAGTTGGACTATCTACATATTGCATCAAGAAGCCTTCCTGGATAAACATTACAAACTCAGCCCCATCCAAGTCCCTAGCACTAAACGAGTCCCAGTCATTATAGGGGAAGTTAAAATCCCCTACCACAACAACCCTGTCACTTCTGCACCTATCCAAAATCTCTCTACCTATCTACTCCTCTATCTCTCGCTGGCAGTTGTAGGGCCTGTAATAAACCCCAATATTGTGATTGCCCCTTCCTGAGCTCTACCCAGAACGCCTCATTGTATGAGCCCTCAGAGGTGTCCTCCCGTAGCTATAATATTTTCCTTAACTAGTAATGCTACTCCCCCACCCCTTTTATGTCCCCCTTTATCTCTCCTGAAGCATCTATATCCTCCAAGTGGAAACAACCCTTCCACAACCACCTTGTCCAGACCGTCCAGGAACTTATATACTTTGATCAAGACACACCTCACTCTTCTAAACACGAGAGGAACAGGCTCTGTGTCAAACCTTTCCTCATAAGCCAACTGGCTCATTCCAGGAGATTCACATCTCTGCTCCCTCGTCAAGCTTTTAGCAATCGTAAGCTCCAGCAAAAGTTGCAAACCTGTAGTAAAGTAGAGGACCTGTAACCCATCAGAAACCTGTTAGGTTCTAAGTGTGGGTGACTGTTCTGATTTGATTATTTTTAATGAAGTCCCAGAAAATCAGCCTCAGTGTCCTGGCTGTGCTTTTCTAATGGGAAAATCTCACAAAAGATACTTGCGGACATCCAAAAAATGAAAATCATTTGAAGAACAAAATTGGCGCAGCACCCTTTCATTCCCACACCCCCCCCTCCCGCCCCCACATCGCCTTCCTCTATTTTCTCTTGATGCAAACATGATGTTTGCAGACAAATAGAAAGGAGGGAATCTGCCATTTTGAAATGGAAGTAAACACGTGCATTTGAACTTGAATGAAGACTAGCTCCCAGGGATACTTGCCAAATGAGGAGCGTCTCAGGGTTCTGGCCTGAACACTCACTTTCCTACAACTGTGAAACAAGCAATCTCTCTGTCCTTGGTACTAAATGTGCGACTGTATTCATGAATGCACACATTTCTTTGTAATGCTTTATTTTATATGGCCCCTTTATCTATTGTTTAAACTGAGTGTTGATTTCTTCTCCCAGTTCAAAAAATTTTCATTCTTTTAATTTTTTATTCTGTTAATGATAATTGAAACAAAAACAAACTTTTGATCTCCCATAATTACTTGTCACTGGATGATTTCTTTTTTATTATGAATTTAGAATACTCAACTATTTTTTTCCAATTAAGGAGAAATTTAGTGTGGCCAAACCACCAAATCTTTAGGTTGTGGGGGTGAAGCCCATGCAGACAAGGGGAGAATGTGCAAACTCCACATTGACAGTGACCCGGGGCCGGGATTCGAACCCATGTCCTCAGCGCCGCAAGCAGCAGCGCTAACCACTGCTGGATAATCACTGGATGATTTCAAACTGCAACAAGAAATTCTTGAATTCTGGAACTGATGCTGGATATATATTGCTATGCTCTTTATATATGGCAAAAATCTCTCTGGTGTGGCCTTACTAATCATTTCCACGAAACCTGGCCCAGTTTCTGTCGAGGGACTGTGATTAAACTTCTGCAAATGCACACTAGAAGTACCAGCGCATAATCCAATAAAAGCTTCAAAGTCAGCATTGGGACAAAGGTGTGTCTAATGCCACTGGGCTGGATAACCTGCTCCCCCAGCCATGTGGTTTTCGGCAGCCCACTGTTTGCTGGTGTTACGATTCTCTACTCCCGCAGATTGTTAATGAGCTTTCTCATTGAAGCCACCCCGGGCAGGGGGTGTGTTGCCGTGGAAACAGAGACTCCCAACAGTCGGAGAATTCCTGCCACTCTGTTTTTACTCTCATTTCTGTTTTCCTGAAGGTCAGATGTAAGCTAGTTAGATTCAGTATTGCCTCTTTCTTCTTTAGCTCGTATCCTGTTGTAATTTCACATCCATCTTATGCAGAGAATTCTAAGTATGATGGAACTTTATTTACAGTATTTAATATGATGCTTTAAAATATCTGCTCCATTCTTCTCTGGCTTCCAGCTCTTTAAATACATTTTGTGTACTTTTCCCTGACTCCGTGACCAGGAGTAATGGATCAAGCACAGTGAGCATCAATAATAAACAGACTCACATAATCAAATACAGAATAAATGAACACTAGCATGGCACTAATTCCAGCAATTGGCGCAATGGCCCGATGCCAGTGCAAAGAACGGCGCAAACCGCACCGGCGTCGGGCCAACCGGAAGTTGTGGAATCCTCCGCACTTCCCAGGATGTGACGGCCGCTCCACCCATCGGGGCCTACAGAAATGCCAGGGGGGGGGGGGGGCGCACTGCCAATGTCCCCTGACTGGCATGGCGCATATCCAGCCCCACCCGAAAACCGGTGCCGGAGAATACAGCAGCTGGCGTCAGAGCAGCAGGAAGGGATTCACACCGTCCCCTGGGGATTCTCCGTCCCGGCCGGGGGAGGGGGGGGGGGGGGGGTGGGGGTGGGGGGGGGGTGGGGGTGGAGAATCCCACCCATTGTGTTTTCCCTGTTGTTAGGAAATCAGATAAAGGTGTTTGCATGTGTGGGGTTTGGTTTTAATTCAAATCATGGACAGGAATGAAGGTGAATGAGGTCCAAAACTACTGGTACCAGCTGGTGCGCCAGTTTCTGGACCCTGTTCCTTGTGTCAGCTGGTGCCCATGAACAAATTAGGCTTGTTCAGAGCCTTGTTAACCATAATTAATGGGGGCCAATTGAGATTTTGCAGTCATCCTCCAGGTTCCAGATGAGACAGGAGCATAGTTCAACTGCCTGGAGTGGGCACCCAATGGTAGATTGGGGTGCCAGCATTGCAGGAAAGCCTACAGACTCTCCCTGGTGCCTGGGTTGAGGCACAGGCAAAAACCAACCTGGAGAAGGATTCCCCCACTCCTGCCCATATTGGTGGCCTGACCGTTTCATTTATTTTTTTAATCAATTAATGTAAGAGTCCCTCCTTTTTACTTCCTTGGTTCCCATTTATTTAATTTAATGGTTTTGCTCCATGAATGCATAATAGAGATGTGCCTTTGAGTCGATGACTCAAAGTCGATGTAGCCTGTTTAAGGCCACTGTGTTCCTGGATTTTTCTTTGGAGAGGAGAAGCCAGACTCCTCGGCATTAAGTGAACATAGAACATACAGTGCAGAAGGAGGCCATTCGGCCCATTGAGTCTGCACCGACCCACTTAAGCCCTCACTCCCACCCTATCTCTACAACCCAATAACACCTCCTAACCTTTTTGGACAGTATTGGCAATTTAGCATGGCCAATCCACCTAACCTGCACGTCTTTGGACTGTGGGAGGAAACCGGAGCACCCGGAGGAAACCCACGCAGACACAGGGAGAATGTGCAAACTCTGCAAAGACAGACAACGACTCAGCGGGGAATCGAACCTGGACCCTGGCGTTGTGAAGCCACTATGCTAAGAAACAGGTTTGGAGGAGGAAGTAAGTTTGATTGGTTAACTAATAACTGGAGGGTTGGCCAGGGACAGCATTCTGCCTGACAACAGTCAATGATTGGTTCTTGCATGATGCTTTCTGAGAGCAGAAGTGATTAGACCTTGAAAGTGAAAGGATCTCTCTCTCTTCTGCTTGCTGAAGTGAAAGAACGTGCTCTGTTGTTCTGAATGCCTGGCACACCCTTTTCTGTGAACCTGAAATGATGCTGCATGATGAGAAAGTAGACAAACTTGGCAGAGAAAACCATCTCAAGCCTAGAAGAAAGTAACACCAAAACAAAAGCCTGAACTTCAGAAAGACATTTACTGGAACTCATCCCAGTGCATTAGAGATCCTTATCCTTTTATTTTTATGAACATTTTCTTTCCCTTTCCCCACCACCCTTTCCTCTCTGTGTTGTTTGTGTGTGTGTGTATTTGTGTGTGTGTAGAGAGTGAGGGTAGTTAGTAAGGGAGTGTTGGGAAAGGGGTAGTTGATAGTTACATTTTCTGTCCATTTAATTTTAATAGTGTGCATAATAAAAGGTTACTTATGTTTTAAAATTACAAATCTGGTGACTGCAGTTTATTAGGCTCAAGAAGGATCTTGGGTATTTTAAATAAAATCAAATCTCATTTTACCTGTGTTGCGACTCCGGGTCAAGTGGGGTTTGAATCGGTTGTGCACTAGGGTATCGTAAGCTTTTAAAAAAAACTTGCTGAGAGGGTACCTTCATTTATGAACCTGTCTCCATGTCAATTAAGGGGGAGCCCCAGTCAACATTTCAACAAGCTCCCCCCATTAACAGAGACCAGTCAGGACCTCGAAACAGCCCTGGCTCCTGTTTCTATTCTCGAAGCAAAAATTCAGCCCACAGAAGTAGCAAGGGTAAGAAGCCTTACTCCTGCTGTTGATCATCTTTATCTCTGTAACTGTCTCCAGCACACCGACCTTCTGAGATCTCGGTGTTCTTCTACACACTTGCCCATCTCCATTCTTAATTGCTCCACCACCGGTGGTGGTGCCTTCAGTTCCCGAGGCCGCATACTCTGGGATTCTCTCCCTACACCTCTTTGCTCTGCCTGTCACCTGCCTTCCCTTCCTTCAGGTGCTCTTTAAGTGCTTCCTTATTGACCAATGTTTTGTCCTCATTTCTTGTTGTGTAACTCGGTGTCTAATTTTGTTTGATACTGCTCCTCTGGCACATTATAACAAATGCTTTAACCCTTTTGAAATATGTTATGTATTTGAAAGCCTTTTGCTTGTGAGCCAGAAGTTCTGGGTTCAAGTCCCAATCCATGACTTGACGTCCGAGGGCGGGGGGGGAGGAGGGCAGGGAGGGGGGGGTTTGGGGGAAGGGGGGGGGGAGGGGGGGGGGGGGGTTGGGGGAAGGGGGGAGGAGTTTGGGGGAAGGGGTGTGGGGGGGGTTTGGGGGAAGGGGTGTGGGGGGGGGCTTGGGGGAAGGGGTGTGGGGGGGTTTGGGGGAAGGGTGTGGGGGGGGTTTGGGGAAGGGGTGTGGGGGGGGTTTGGGGGAAGGGGTGTGGGGGGGGTTTAGGGGAAGGGGTGTGGGGGGGGTTTGGGGAAGGGGTGTGGTGGGGGGGGTTTGGGGAAGGGGTGGGGGGGGGTTTGGGGGAAGGGTGTGGGGGGGGTTTAGGGGAAGGGTGTGGGGGGGGTTTGGGGGAAGGGGTGTGGGGGGGGGGTTTGGGGGGGGGTGTGGGGGGTGGGGGGGGGTGGTGTGGGGGGGGGGCTGGCGTAGGGTTGCTGTATGGTTCAATTGGCTGGGCAGACATTATGGTGGCAATTGGTTGGGCGGTCAGTGTGGACCTGATTAATGCTAAGAGTGTGGGTTGCAATCCCCATTACGGCTGGATTGGATTTGGGATCTATCCTTGTGCCAGTATGATCACGATGCTGTGATTTAGACCTGCATTTGGGCAGAGAACTCAAGAAGAAGAAAAAAAAAAGTAAATTAAGCTATTTTTTTTAAAAGGCCTTTAGCCAATGGAATTGTATAAATACATGCATATATAAAATAGCGACCAACAAAATGTCATATACATACATTTATACAATTAGTACATTTGTGACTAATGCTGGTGACCAATTTCAAATTGTTTGCTACAAATGGTCTTCCTTTCAGATAGATGAGAAGGTGCTATGTTAATATCACCATGTGCCAATTTATAATCTGAGCTCTGTTCAGTGCAGAACAGGCTTTATTTAATTTCAGCTGTACTCTAAGAATTTAATTAAACCGATTAACTTTATGCTGTTGTGGAAATCAACACAAACAAAAAAAACGTTTTCTGGTTGATTTGCCCATCCTGAATATTTCGGGCATATAGTCCCACAGTGAAGTAATTCCATTTAAATGCCTGTTATCAAGATATTTTATCAGGTCGATTTCTGTTTAAAGCACAAATGCTTCAAATTGTTGGAAATGTCAGGACATTGATCTCCACACAAGTACTGCATTTGTCTAGAGTGTAAATGCATTTGTATTAAATTTCTTTGACCGTTATTTTATACCATTAGCAAGATACAAAATTCTGATTTAAAAAAGGGTTAAAATATTTGTTGAAGTCGCTACATATAAATATATTTTTTATGACTAACATAACACAGCACGAGTTCATGGATTTACATGAAGCAAAATGAAGTTTCCACTCTAGACAAATGCAGTACTTGTGTGGCAATCAATGTCCTGACATTTCATCTTAAACAATGCCTGTTAAAAAGAATGTGTCAAAATTCCAAGTCACAGTATTCTCATTATGTCCTAAAATGTTTTTCTTAATGTTTTACTGTTACCAAAGGTACAACGTGCCTTTATTTCACAGCATCCCTACAGTACGGAAAGAGGCATTCGGCCCATCGGGGCTGCGCCGACTCTCTGAAAAGAGCGTCCTACCTAGGCGCAATCCCCCCATCCTATCCCGTTACCCCACCGAGGGGCAATTCAACGTGGCCAATCCACCTAAGCTGCACACCTTTGGACTGTGGGAGGAAGCCGGAGCACCCGGAAGGAAACACACGCAGACCATGGGGAGAATGTACAAACTCCACACAGAGAGTCACCCGAGGCTGGAATTGAACCTGGGTCTCTGGCGTTGTGAAGCATCAGTGCTAACTACTGTGCCACCCTACTTGAGGGAATTTTGAAATGATGGCCAAGAATTTAAAATAAACTGGCACACCGCTGATGTAAAACACTTGCTGGAGACATTTTTGCACACAGAAAACACAATTGCTTCTTTTCCTTATCCATTATTGTGTATTCGGCCTCCTCATTCCATGAGCATTCAACATTCAAGGCAGGCAGGTGAGCTGTCCATGGACAGTGTTTCTCCAAAACCGGCCACCAGGAGGTGTGTAGTGATATCCACAGATTACTTTCCTTTTAACTGTCCCTGTTTCAGTTTGGGGCACGGGCACAGCTCTTATTTGGTTCTCTCCGAGAATTTCCTGACTGACATTGAGACTCCCTTTGTTTAGAATCACGGGGACAATTCAGCTAGCATCTCCTGGCTTTACACAGCACGAGTTCATGGATTTTACATGAAGCAAAATGTACCTGCAACCATAACTCAGCAACTTTTTTTTGTGCGAGAGATCAGGACTCGCCAGAAGAAAGCCCCCAAAACAGCTGTTTTCATTTATGGGAAAAAAAAGATGAATGATCGCAAGGCGAAATGAATAGAGGTAAATGAAAAGGGAAATATTACAACAGACCAGGAAAATCCCAGATTTGATGGACATTTGGATTGAATGAGCTGATGTCACCCAGAATGGCAAGCAGGTGTGCTACCATTGACCCTTAATGCCTTCAAGCTAAGGAGAGGGGGGTGGGAAATCAACCGGGGTGGGGGGGGGGGGGGAGGAGGGGGAATCAACCGGGAATGTCTGCTGCTAATGTTATTCCAAAAGCACACAAGTGATGACAGAATCACACTCAAGACACTTATTTTTTTGCTCCCGATTGGGCAGCCTGCCAACGCTCAGTGCCCAGGCTCAGGACTGGCCGTTTGAACGAAGGATTAGCAGGCGGTGCTCATTAAACTGGAACTCAGAACCCCCACTCAAGGGAGAGAGAAAATTGCAAGAGCGGGGAAAAGAAAAGAATCCACATACAATATCCTGTAAAATGTCATATTAAACAATTTGGGTTTTAATGAAGCTGTCAACCAATGCATAAGACCAGAGCGGTAACGCTCTATTAATATTGAGAAAATACCAACAATCAATAATGTATTCCTGCTTTGTCAAGATATTTTTTTTAAAATCCTGGTGATCACTACCACCATTATAATCTGAGCAGTGAGTTTAGACCTTTAATTTACTGGTATGGCTGCTGCTCCTGCAATAAAATCAAAGGGGGATTCCATATCAGCTTCGCCACACATGGACTTACTTCGAGACAATAAATCTGTCTTTCACCGAGGCAGTGAATCATGCAAGATTCAGTTTTTGTTCAGAAGTAAACCGCCTATGTGAGCCGCCTGGCAGTGGCAAGTATTTTAACATTGTCGTTTTTAAGCTGAGAATCAATTTATTCATTCCTATGAAATGTGAGTTGGATACCAACCTTTTTAAAATGTGAAGTCTGCTAATTGCTGTTTGCTGAGAACTGCTCTGGGTGCGCACAAAGGTGTTTTAACTGTCTTCCACTTTGTATGATATTGTATGAAAGATTTATTTACACTTCTGTTATTTTCGCTCACAAACTCTGTGGGTATCCTTCACATGATGACAACACGCTGGCTCCCACATTGAAAATATTTGCAATTCAATACAGAGAGAAGAGAATTAATGCATTTCTTTTCTGAAAATTACTGCAGCGTCAGCATAACTTTAACACACATACACACAAAGACAGTATGGACTTCAAACAAAATGTCAATAATAAAGCCTCTGAATAAGATCATCTATATGAAATCTCAATATTGCAAAATTTATGTAGAGTTGGCAGCAGATTTTACAAAACAGCTTTCTTACCTTTAATTGTACTGACTGCGAACTATGTAGTTCCTACTGTGATCAGTCTTAAGGATTCAGCTCCTCCACCTCAGCGAAACTTGCCCTTCAAGCTTTCTGTTGCAGCCTGTGTTCAGATTGAAGAAACAGCCTGTGTGAAGTCCAATGTAGGTGCTCAGGAACAAAGCTAATTCATCCCCTCTCCCACACCTTTCTTCAAACAGCAGGCTGTGGTTAGTCAGCCAAGCAAGCATGCTTTCCGTTTATATAGCATCTCTGAAAGCAGTGAACTTTGGCATCATCCCTGAAATGAGATGCTTTTAGGCTGACTCCAAAAATGATGAATTAAAGCTGCAGTCACTCTGTGGTGCCTGCTTTTTTGGAAAATTGTTCGAACACACCATTTATGGTGAAGGATGAAGTCACTTTAAGGGTTCGGAACACCCCTCCCTCCCCTCCCCCAAGTGACTCAGCTCACAGGGAGATTTCTCATTACACGTAAAAGTTACAAGGACCAATCAGTTACTAGGTAGTCTGGTATCTAATTGCAAAAGGGAGTATAAACTCAGGAGAGGTTTTAAAATGAGCTGTCTGCTGCTGGGCTGTTGCAGTAAAGGCAGACTTCAGGTTTCTTTTGTTAAAGCTCCAAATACTGCTCTCTGACTCTATCACCAGAGGTTGCAGGCAAATGACAGAGAGAGAAAGTGAATGACTTGGAAATCATCTCTCCCTGGTCACGAATGAATTGTCCAGGAATTACTCAATGGGTTACCTCCTCGACGACTATCAACAAAGCTTGTTACAGATGTTAATAAAAAAGCGGTGAACTTTCAAACACAATTGGTATCAAACACAATTACTTGAAAAAAATTGAGACTTGAGGATGGAGCTTTTGAAAATAGCAGCAAAAGGTTTCATAAATATTATTTAATTATTTATCTTCATCAATACGCCATGTCAGCCATCATTCAATTTTGCTACCTTCCTACTTCGGAGCAAGAAGGTTTTGCGGGTTCAAAGTCCCACCCAGAACTTGAACACAAAGTTCCAGGCTGACACTCCAGTGCATTATTAAGGAATGCTGCACTGCCAGAGATGCTGGGCAGGATTCTCCGTTGCCCGATGCCGATACTGTTGCCCGACGCCGGTCAGGCATGTTCCGCCCCCTCCGAAATGGATTCATTGTGTCGTGCACCGTGTGCCATTACAACGGTGTTGGCTTGTCAATGGCAGGTCCTCCCATGATGCTCTACCCCTGATGGGCCGAGTTCCCGACCACGTGTGATCTCAGTGGTCGGGAACCCAGCGTGGCGGCTGCGGACTGCGTCCGGCGTCACCACTCTCGGCTGGGATCTGTGCCGCTGGCCGGGGGGCTTCCGTGAGGGCTTGGGGACTGGTGTGGGGGGTGGATAGGGGTGGCCAGGGGGTGGCCTGTGGGATCGTCAATGGAGGATGGGGTCCGCGCATGGCCGGCGCCATCTTGTACGGCGCGACCACTGCAGGTCATCGCCGTGCGCATGCGCGGCCAGGGACCCGGTCATTCTCCGGCTATTTTCGGCGCGGGGGCTGGGAGTTTTGCCCGGCACCACTGCTAGCCCCTCACCCGTCCTGGAATCGGTGCCGATTTTTCGGTCACAGAACTCCCGTAAATTCTCCTTTTGAGCCGACACATAGCCGCTGAAGCAGAGATTCCAGGCCAGTCTTTCAGGTAAGACCGTAAAACGAGGCATGGCCTGCTCTCTCAGGTGGAATTAATAGATCCCATTTGGAGAAGGGCAGGAGAGTTCTCTTTGGTGCCCCTGTCAATATTTGTCCCTCAATCAAAATCACCAAAAATAGCTTATCTGGTTATTATTATGTTATTGTCTGTGGGAACTTGCTGGGTAGGATTTTATGGATGGTGAGCGATCGGCATTGTCATCCCGAGAGTCGACGCCTGATGCGAGCTGCCGACTCTGGAACTCCCACTGCCATTTAACGCTCACCTGAGCATTGACTGGCAGCGGCAGGACTTCCATCCGCCTTCGGAAGGAAGTCCAGCCCGTGAGAACTGTCAGCCAATCAGATTGGCTGATAGTTCTTCACCCGGGCCAGGCACAGTGCTGCAGAGGCCAGAAGTGGTACTGCAGCAATCTGCCTGGAGCTGACTTTAAATGTCATCTTCCCACCCCACCCGCACCCACTCCCGCCAGCTTAAAAATCACGGCTGGGCTGGATAAGGTCCTTAAGTGGCCATTTCAGGGAGGGGGGGCGAAATCCCACCAATTAAATTTTAGCCCCCCTCCCCCTGGGAACCCGTCTTATGGGGAGGGTAAAATTGTGCTCACTGTGTGCAACCCAATGCTGTTTCACCCACATTATCAATAGGGATTACGCTTCAAAAGTATTTAATTGGCTTTAAAGTGCTTTGAGATGTTCTGTGGTCATGAAAGATGCTCTCTAAATGCAAGTCTTCCTTAACCCTTTTAAAAATTAGTGAATCAGCTACTGCTTTGTACATAGTTAATCAGAAGAAATGGAATGTCTATGAGTTGTGAATAACAAGCTGGATTTTGACAAATAAAATCACACCCAATAATCAGGTTCTGGCATTGTCCCCCTTCTCACAAACTCTATTCTTTTTGAAATGTTAGCATCTACAACATTTGCCATTCAAAAGCAATGAGATGTTCTCAACATTGCTAAGAAAGCTATTTTAAATGTCATACTTATTTCATTTGAGATGGAGATAGCAAAACTCAAATGAGAAGCTCAGCAATTATGAGGAGATAGTAATTTCCTTTAGTTTTTGTGCTATCAACATCATAAACATAGCAATTACTTCCAGTCAGTGCAATCTGTGAGATAAATACTGCACAGAGATTTCCTCTAGTTACTGGACGCTATCAGCACTGTATAGCTGGAACGAAAATCAATGTCAGCAACCTAGAAGGAGGATTTCCTCTGGTCGGTGTGTGCTGCTACATCATAAACACATATTGGGAATAAAAATCCCTTGGCAAAGTTATGCTTTTGGCATTGGAAACATGGACAGGATATTCTATCCCTGTTTCTAAATGAACCTTTTCAAAATGTTTCTGATTTCACTCGAGATAACGCGCAGAAGACATTTCCCCATTCTGGATACCATGTGGAACAAGCCCTTTTTTGTGAATGTGTTTCATTCGACCTAATGCCAAAAAAATAAATCCTCTCCAATTATTGTCATTCTTCATATCATATTTAGAAAATTCTATGTAATTTTCAACTTATAGAGTTAATGGCCTTGATTTTGTGGTACAAATAACAGTAAGGCTGTCAGCGCTCACTGTAATTAGAGCAAATTGGGGTGCAACGTCCGGTGTCTGTACATGCAAAGTTAAATGTGGATCTAGGCAATTGCTATCTGAGTTGTCTTGCTCCTTTGGCATACCGCTATCTCACAGAAATACTCAGCCTTGAAGTACATCGACTGGTTGGAGATTGCTGTACTTCAAACATTGAACATACAGTGCAGAAGGATGCCATTCAGCCCATCGAGTCTGCACCATCCAACTTAAGCCCTCACTTCCACCCTACCCCCCCCCCCCCCCCCCCCCCCCCCCCCCCCGCCCCCAACCCAATAACCCCTCCTAACCTTTTTGGACACTAGGGGCAATTTAGCATGGCCAATTCACCTAACCTGCACGTCTCTGAACTGTGGGAGGACACCGGAGCACCCGGAGGAAACCCACGCAGACATGGGGAGAACGTGCAGACTCCGCACAGACAGTGACCCAGTAGGGAATCAAACCTGGGACCCTGGTGCTGTGAAGCCACAGTGCTAACCCTTATGCTACCGTGCTGCCCACATAGCCCATACTTATCCATTAAATACCCACTGAACATTTGAGAAAATGTTCGACTGTGTTCATTCTAGAGTAAGTACATTTTTTAACAACCTGTAAGTCTTAAATATTGCTAAACTATCTCTCACTGACTCCGAAAAGTAACTATTACACGTGTTGCATCTCATTCCTTCAGATTTTAATTATTGTTGAAGATTTTTTAAAAATACATTTTTAACCTTTTCTTTCTGTTCAATCATTTTTTTCTGCTTAATCTTTTAAACATATGTTTCTTCTACTTTCTGTACAAGATCTGTCATTATGGTAGCCTCTGGACTTGCTCTTCCTGGTTCAGATTCTCAGGATGGATTCTTCAATTTAGTTAAGGAGACTTGCCTTATTCACACAAGGGATGGAATTTAACGTCCTCCCTTGAGTCATGTATGATGTGTTATGTACTCTGGGATAACACAGGCTGCAACTCGATGCCGCTTTGACCAAAAGATACTCCACACTTTGAAGTAAGTTCAATGTGATTTATTGAACCATTAGCACAGTTCTCTATAAGTCTCCTGCTAATCTTGCTATAGTAACTCAGTCTAACTAACCAGTCTGCTCTAAGCCATGTGGTGGGTGTGATGCTTCTGATCTTCCCCTGTCCTTCTCTCTAAGTGCCGCCTGTGGAAAGTGACAGAGCATGTGTGCCCTGTCCTTTTATATGGGTTGCCCCCTTGTAGTAGTGTCACCTCTGGGTGTCTTAATTGCCCATTGGTGGCGTCCTATTCTATGTATTCATTAGCTGTATGTCTGCATGTCATGACATCTCTGGTGCTCCCTCTAGTGTTTACTTAGTTGCAGTGTATTTACATTAACCCCTTGTGCATTTACAGTGATGCATATCACCACAATGTATAGAGGCAGGAGTGCAATTAATACCCATTGAAGATTATTATCCTACTGCCGCTTGTATTTAACCAATGGCAGGTAGGGGAGTTATCATGCAGGAAGCCCAAGATGCAAATTATCTTGGTCTGTAGATCCCAGGGAGTGGGGTCCCTTGTTGAAAGGTTCTCAGTGCCTGCTTGAGGTTCTTGGTGGTGTTTGTTCAGATCCAACCATGCCCTTGCTGTCGACCCCTTCTACCCACTGACCCCATCCTGTACTCATTCACCTTGGGTCTGAGATCCATTGGCAATCCAGGGCCACTGGTGGGTGCATTGCTGGCAGCTTCCAGAACTCCTGCTGGCATTGCCTGCTTTGCACAGCTTCCAGCGTCTTGGGGATGGGATTTTTGCCTTCCTGTCATGGTTCACAGGCAAGACCCGCCTCTGTCCACTTGCGTTCCTGATGGGCATTTAATTTGGCAGGCCGTCCTGAAACGAGGTGGCATACAGCTCTCACCAGTTCTCTAGGTGACGGGTGAGATTTGCGTTGTCTATGTTGAATACTGTCCAACATATTAAACTGATATTAATTTCTAACCGGCACAGGTTCCAATACAAAATCTCATAGAGAGAAAAATTGGGCAAATATAAACATAATGAATGGCAGGCACTGTTTGTTCACAATTGATTGAAAATCTGAACTAGTACATTCTAGTTTCATGTCACATGTTAAGACTATTTAAAAGTCTGAGCTATAATTGTCCTGAGTATCTTTGCATTAGATTCAAACAGCATCGATGAGGACATTCAGCCCAACTTAACTGTGCCAGCATTTTTGAAGAAGCCATCCATTAGTTCTATTTGTTTCCCATAGCCCTGCAAACTCTTTTTTTAATTTTAAGCATATATCCAATTCCCTTTTGAAAATTGTGACCGAATCGGCTTCCACCATCCTTTTATTCCAGGTGATTAACAACTTGTTGTGCACAAAAATCTCCTCATCTTCCCTCTCCTTTCAGCAATTGTCTTAAATCAACATCCTCTGGTCTGTGATGCTCCTGTAAGCATGATTGCCGAACGGTTACCCATGATAGAAAGCTGACAGCTTGTTGGGCAAGGACTGTGACGTGCTAGTCTAAAATGGATCCATTGTTAAGCAACTTACAAAGTTTAAATGTGACTCTTACGACCTTCTCAGGTGCCAAACCCAAGATTGTATATAGTTTCCCCCCTACAACTTGGAGTACAAACTCCCCAGATGATTGCAGGAGGTGGAGCCTCCCTCCTCTTTTGGAGGAACCTCACAGGATATCAACCCCGACCTGGGAGCAGGTCGGGGAGGGTGACCCTGCGAGGTGAGGAGTAGTGTAATTGTAGTATTGTGAGTAGTGTAAATAAACTTAGTTATTATCCTGTCACATGAAGTCCTTACCTTTGGCCATCACAGTGACACAGGTCAGTCAGGGGCACTTTGCGAGTCTACAGATAGCTATTGAGCTGTAGCCTGGCATTAGTGAACACTTGCAGGCCAGAAGGGAGAAAAATAGACTTTCAGAAGCATTTTCCTTCTAATGGTAATCTTTCTTCTGGAGCAGATTGGAGTACTACACAGTAGGTAAGTTAATTAGGCCCTAAATTGCTATGGCTACTACAGCTGGTGTTCATATGTAGAAGATTAGGGCTATCATTTAACATTTGTAGAATAAGTTGCATATCCAATATAACTGTGAAATAATAGCCTGTCATCATTTGTTGTAATTGGCTATTTATGTTGACGAGCTACATTGTGAGAATATTTCAAACTAAATGAGTTAAAAAGCTTCAATCATCCATGAAGTAGTGACTTTTTTCCCTCGAAAATATATAGAACATAGAACAGTACAGCACAGAACAGGCCCTTCGGCCCTCAATGTTGTGCCGAACCATGATCACCCTACTCAAACCCACGTATCCACCCTATACCCGTAACCCAACAACCCCCCCCCCCCCTTAACCTTACTTTTATTAGGACACTACGGGCAATTTAGCATGGCCAATCCACCTAACCCACACATCTTTGGACTGTGGGAGGAAACCGGAGCACCCGGAGGAAACCCACGCACACAGGGGGAGGACGTGCAGACTCCACACAGACAGTGACCCAGCCGGGAATCGAACCTGGGACCCTGGAGCTGTGAAGCATTTATGCTAACCACCATGCTACCCTGCTGCCCATATTTATTCATAAAATTTACAGAAGTGCATCAGAAAAAATTTCAACTTGGAAATTATGGGAAGCGGCATAAAATTCAATTTCTCCATTCAGTGTCTCCTTGGTGCCTCTGTACAACTGTGGTTCTCTCGATATTTGCAAAATGCATTTCATCATAATCAGTCAAGGCTTATCATGTGACAAAGTAATTGTTTTCGGTAAAAAAACATGTTGCCACTTGGCACAGAAAATCCTTCTTAATGGAAAAACCACAGGGATGGGATAATTTAGGTGTGTACTCTGCATAATTGAACACCGCAGGCAGATTCAAACTTATCTTTGAACTTTGTTATTACTTTGCTTTGCAATAATTACTTTTAGAAATCGCCTGACATATTGAATATTCTTGTTTTACCTATCTCTAATTTACATATCTCAGACTTGGCTCATTAGAGCATGTGGATTAACTTTTGAACAAAGTATTAAAAATAAGCACGATGTAGAGCTGAAAACACTCAACTTTGGTTTGTTATTTGTTTCCTGTAATTATGCAAGGAACTTGCATTTTTGTATAGTTTTTCCACCTTATTCCCAAATCGCAAATCACTCCGCGTATAATGAATCACTTCTCAAAACCATTGGTGCGGAACGTTGGCGACATTGTATCCATTTTCCACGTATCATAATTGGCCAAAATGGCCGGCTGTGCATTCATCATTCAGCAAAGCCACGTTTTTTTCCCCCTGTCTGTAATTGTCAGCACGTCTTCCTTCACAAGGGAAAGCCGGCTCAATTTTTCTGGCGGCAGGTTTCAGCCGCAGGTTGGGTGCAACCTTCTTCTGTAAGGAAGGGAGTCCGTTTGTGACATCTTTGTGGGGTGTTAGGGAAGGTGCACATTGTGCTCTTTGCGGACAAATCGTCAGCAAACATGGAGTAATCTGTGAGGTGTGCAGAATTGCAAAGCCTCAATTGTGGTGAGTATGTGAATAATAATAATAATGATAATCACTTATTGTCACAAGTAGGCTTCAATGAAGTTACTGTGGAAATCCTCTAGTCCCCACATTTCGATGCCTGTTCGACGAGGCCGGTACGGGATTTAACCCTCGTTGCTGGCCTTGTTCTGCATTACAAGCCAGCTATTTAGCCCACTGTGCCCCTGAGTATGAATAGGAGAGGAGGTGCAGTGATTATAGCAATGAGAAGTAAGAGGGGGAGGATAGTCCTGTGATAAGTTAGGTTGGAGGTGGTAGAGATGTGTAGAGAGAGAGCAGAATTCTTTCCTTTATAAATCCGGTGAGGTCACTGAACTTCTTTCAGACATTGCAGCCTGATGGTGCTATTGCTTGTGGCTATACTCTGACTAGGAGACCTCATGTTGTGGTACGTCACACCTGTCTCTCTTGTTCCACCTTCACACATCCATCTGCAGCATGACATCTATTCCGTGACATCTATCATGCAACGATATCCAGAGAGACCCTTCTTTCTGTTGACTTTGCCCTCTAGAAGAGATCTCTCCAGCTTTTCAGCTCTGATCGAATGGTCACAATACTGACATTTTCTTCTTTGAATGTCAGCAGACATTCTTTTAAGAGTTCTTTTGATTCGTGCAATTTCGAGCTTCTTGGCATGGGCTGAATGTGGAATTTTTAGCATGCCCTTTAGCATCCACATTTTAGAGGTTCCGACTTAATTTTGTAGATTTTTTTTCCATTGCAGGCCATGTCCTGGAAAATATGCTCCCGGCTTGACTTCTGTTGTAATCTCTTCCCATTGATGGCAGAGCTGTTTCCTAGAGGACATGCTGCCCCGTGCTATCTTCCACCCTTTCGCCCGCCCCTGGGGTGAATAGGGTCACTTTTCTCCTGTCCACCGCAGGACTAGAATTTCGAACATGGCAGCAGAGAACCTACGTTCCCGCCACAGCCCTCCACCAGTCATTTTCTTCAACCTGAAAATCCTGCCTGATATTTGCAGCCAGACGCAACCCCCCCCCCCCCCCCCCCCCCCCCTCAACCCCAACCACTAGAAGTAATCAGCTGCCTCCCCAACACAACAAGGTTAATGTGATGCCCAGGACCATGTAAGCAAGTACAAGCAACATGCACCCATCCAAGGGCTCATTTTTGCGCATGATCCACATTTCTTGGGCCAGCGACTTCGTCAGAAGATTTTGTGACTGTCCTGCACACTGAAAGATCCAAGCAAAAATTGGAGAGGACAATAATCAGTGTTGTTGTTTGAAGGACAAATGCTGGCTAGAAAATGACGGAACATCACGCTCTTTTTTTATGAAGCGCAAATAATATTCAAGAACTCGTGCGCAGAACCTTGGTTTAATGTTGCATCAGAAAGGTGACATATTCAACACCGTGGCACTTCTTCAAAGTGAACCGGACCATGTGCTCAAACCCTCATGAGGGACTTAACACAAAGCTTCTCCTGACTCAGAAAGGGAAATGCTGACATGTGTATAAAACATGATTTATCTTTCCTGGGTTAGTGCTGAAGTGTGTCACAAGAATTCTTCCCCTACAGGCTTTGAAATTTGAAAACCTGCCATCATCTATCCATTACTTTTTTGATTTATCTCAGCTCCTGACCTGCTTTTCTCAATCTGGGTGGATTTTTCTTCAACAAAGGCATTACAGTTTTGGAATATGTTCGGTTGTTGATCAGAGAGCAACCAAACATTGTTGATATATTTTTCCAGTGAGGTAACTAAGTAATTCCAGAGACCCCTAATAATAAAAAGGTGGGGCCTTCTGAGACACCTGTGAGGGTAAGATGCATGGGGCCTATTCCCAATAGTGCCTGAGGAAGCCGGATTTACAGCAAAAATTAAAATGACTAATTTTATATTCATTATATTGATACAAACATTGTTGCAATGCAAAAACTGGGCTTTTCTCCAACTAATTCAATGTACATAAATCTCCATTTGGGCTGGACTTCTGTGGAGACTGGGCGAATCAGGAACCTTTAAAAATTGCAGATGGGGCGAGGATCAAAAATCTTGCTTCCATTTTTGACAGATCCCATTTTCCCCAATTAGAGAGAGAATGGGACGGGGAAAGTAGGGGAGTGTGGGCATGAACTGCACTGGCCGAATTGGCTGGACCATTTAAAGTCCGTGCACAGAACAAGCAGATCTGATTTTCAGCCTCAACCCGCAGTGCCTGTTCCACTACTTTATGATGGAGACTTAAATGCGTATGAAGGGCAGGTAAAATATGTCAAGCTATTTAAATTTTCTGCCCTTTAAATTTTAGGAAAAGAGAATACCTGTTTGTGTCTGAGGGAGTGAAACAAAATCCATTCTAGCAGTTTCAATAGGTGTTTGCTGACAACCCTCAGGGCTATCGTTGTACAACGCTGCTTGAATGATTGTGCAACCTGTCATTATCTCAATGGGTGTTGTAATTTCACAGTTTGGTTGACAGCCCTAAGATGTTATTAAAGGATTAGTCTTTTAGGCTGCACGGTGGCACAGTGGTTAGCACTGCTGTCTCATGGCTCCGAGGTCCAAGGTTTGATCCCGGCTCTGGGTCACTGTCCGTGTGGAGTTTGCACATTCTCCCCGTGTTTGCATGGGTTTCACCCTCACAACCCAAAGATGTGCAGGGTATGTGGATTGGCCATGCTAAATTTCCCCATAATTGGAAAAAACGAATTGGGTACTCAAAAATATTTTTTAAAAATGATCAGTTTTTGATGTGGGGCTATGCATACATTATTTTTTTTAAATTGAAAATTAGGACTTGAAGGGATTATGTGGGCTTTTATGAATGATTTTTTTTGTGATATCTGTAATAGATACTTATAACTTTCTTTTCTCTTAAGATGGCTCCTGAGGTCTTCCCATGGTGGATACTAGGCAAAGTTTCATGGAGGGTGTAAAGGCAAAGATTGGTGGGTAGGGAGACATGTGTTGTAACTAGGTTGACATCGGGGCTATATGGTGCATTCGGGATAAGCAGAGATGCATGTGTGCAAGTGGGACCATTAGGCTAGTTAGAAGGACATTGGTTGACATGTGTTGGTATGGATGGGGTAATCGGGAATGTGTAGGGTGAGAAGATGTGAGGAGTGAGGGCTCGAGGGCCTAATATTTGACAAAGCCCCAGGGAAATGAGGCAGGTATTTTCACCAGCCCACCTCAACACTCCTTTGCCCTTTGTGGCCGTTTCTGACCTCGTGGTGGCAGAGAGCAGTTGTAAAAATGATGTGCATTAAAAAGCACCTGCCGCAACTTTATGACATCTCAAACATGCTTTCCAGTTAATTAACTCCCTTTGAAAGTTAGTCATTGTTGCAATGCCGGAAACATGGCAACCAATTTGTGCATAGCACGATCCCACAAATAGAAACCTGATAATGACCAGATAATCAAATCAAATCAACCAAGGATGTAACCACAAATAGCAGCAAACAACGTTCCTCAGATATCATGTAAATGTAAGTCGAATGGCTTTGTGGAGATTATGACCTGGGTTTTCACCACTGAGTTGGGTAGTGGGAGATGGAAAATGCGCAGCACATCTCTGCTGCCTGGAGAGAAAGTGGCTGTGAAGACTAGATGTTCAGTGCTGGGGAGGGGTTGGGGAGGTATGGTGAGGGAGAGAGGTGCGGGGGACAGGGGTGGTGGTGGGGGAGATAGTGGGGAGTGGCGGGGAGTGCAGGCTGGATCGGGCTGGTCAAACTAGGAAAGAATTTGACGGCAGAAACAAAGATTGCCGATTGTGGAGGTAGCTGTTTCAAAAGCTCAACGGTGCTGTGGGACTTAGTTAAAATAAAAACAGGAAAGCCCTTCAGCAACCCCCCCAAAATCCCTCACCCCCCAATGCACTCCTCATGTCCCACCAATGCCACCTCCCACCTCCATAATCCCTCATGCCTCTCATTTTATTTTGGGGAGGATTAGTCCATTCATCCCCCTCAGCCTGATCCGCCATTCAGTACGGCTGATCATAAACGTCAATGCCTTTTACACTCTCTATTCCCATAACCCTTTACATTCTTGTTTGTTAGAAATGTATCATAGAATAATAGAATTTACAGTGCAGAAGGAGGCCATTCAGCCCATTGAATCTGCACTGGCCCTTGGAAAGGGCACCCTACTTAAGCCCCACGTCTCCGCCCTATCCCCTTTATAACCTAACCATTTTGGACACTAAGGGGAATTTAGAATGGCCAATCTACCTAACCTGCACATCTTTGGACAGTGGGAGGAAACCCACGTACACACGGGGATAGCGTGCAGACGCCACACAGAGTGACCCAAGCCCGGAATTGAAACTGAGACCCTGCAGCTGTGAAGAAATTGTGCGAACCACTATGCTACCATGCTGCCCAATCTCTGCTTTAAACATATTCAATGACTGAGCTTCCACTACCCTCTGGGGTAGAGAATTCCAAAGATTCACAACCCTCTGTGTAAAGATATTTCTCCTCATCTCGGTCCCAAGTAGCATCCCTCTCATTGTGACATTGTGCCCCCTGGTTCAAACCTCCCCAACCAAGGGAAACATCTTGGGCGGGATTCTCAGATAGCCGACACCGAAATCGGGAAAGGCGATTGGGCGGAGAATCAATTTCGACACCAAATCGCAATGCTCCAGTACCTCGACAGCAGCGTCAATGCGCACCAGAACGCACACACAGTAGACACTGTTTGCATATCATTAGCGGGCCTGACCCGTATTCTCTGGTGCCTCGCCATTCTCTGCCTCAGATGGGCCGAGTTCCCGATGGCGTAGTTCACCTGTGCTTTTAAGAATCGTGAAACCGGCGTGGCGGCTGCTGAAGGAGCGAGAGGGGGTACGGAAGGTGTCCAATATCACCATTGTTTGCTGACAGGTGTGCCGCTGGCCAGGGGAATTCTGCCAGGGCCGGAGGGAGTAGTGGGAGGTGTCCAGGAGGTGGGCTGTGGGGTCAGGGTGGTCGGGCACGGAACACCATTGCCGGAGCTGGCAAGACAGTCATGCAACTGCGCACATAGCTAACAGCCCACTGTGAACCAAGTGTCATGGGTCGTATAGGTGACCCCCCCCCCCCCCCCCCCACCCACCCCTCCCCCCAGGGCATCCCCCTAGATGCCCTCTGGTCTCTGTTGACCCAGCAGCTGTATGAGCTCGCTCGAGCACAACCAGTATCATCTTTTTGGCTGGGATTATGTGTGTGTACGGCGTGTAATGTGTATGTGCGGCTGCAGCTTGTCAGCCTCCCGAGTGTCGATCATGGACCTGCCAAATCCAGCACCATTTTTCATTGGAATCGATTGTGTTCCACGTGGCACCGGTGCTACCCCCTCAGCGGTAGCGGAATTGGTCCAGGCTCGGTGCAGGTTTTTCTGTTGTAAAATTCCATGGATTCTGCGTTGGTGTCAGCACGGGAATCCCGTCCCTTACCTATGTCTACCTTGTCTATTCCTTTCAGTATTTTGTGTATTTCAATGAGATCGCCCCTCATTCTTTGAACCTCTGGAATATTAAGGCCCAATTTTCCCAATTTCTCTTCATAGGACAGTTGCGCGATCCTTTGTTCCACTTCTGAGGGAAGGGAACCAAATGATGTTAAACTATTCCCCGCCACACAACTCCCATCATCCCTTAAATCAAGTTACGGCACTTCCATGGTCACTGACCCATTATATACTGCACAGAACCAATGAACCCATAGTGACCATAATATACGTAAAGCCAGATGCTATAAAACAAAGTCATTCATTCATTTACTTCCCGCATTGTTAAAGTAAATGTCTACAGGGTGACAAGTGTCAATTACCCAAACCCTTTAATTGATCACAGAAACGGCAAGCCCTTGAAGCCACTTAACAATGTGTCAATAAACATTGTGAAATTGACCAACAGAGCTCAGAGTGCCTGAGCTGCCAATCAAGCAATGTTTTCTCTGGGGTTCAGGTGTATCAACAAGGGTAATTAATTTATGGGCTCTCAGCCAAGCATACATAATGAGGCATAACTTGGTATAGGGGGCATGAATGGCCATGAGGGTTGGGTAGTGGGGTAGGGAGGTGATGGTGCCGTACCTTGGAACCAACTTGAGGACATTTTGAATTTACTTTTTAAAAGCTCCCCCCATGCAGACTAGGGTTCATGACTATGTTGAGAGGTTGTAAATCACAGCTCTTTAAAAACTTGGCCCAACTCCATTAAAATTGTGAGGGAGTAGGAGGTGCCAATCTCTGCAATGGAGCTGGCCGGTCAGGTGTCCAAGGTGGGGGCTTTTGAACCAGATCAGCATGCACCCTTTAAAGGCTCTCCTGAAAATCAGACAGCTCAGCAATTGGGTTGGGAATCCTGGAATCGGGACCCGCCCACCATTTTTAAAGCGCTCCTTAGTCATCCCAACTCGGTGGAAATCCAGCCCTATTTTTTTCCACCTATCTTTGCCATAGAATTTACAGTACAGAAGGAGGCCATTCGGCCCATCGAGTCTGCACCGGTTCTTGGAAAGAGCACCCTACCCAAGATCAACACCTCCACCCTATCCCCATAACCCAGTAACCCCACCCAACACTAAGGGCAATTTTGGACACTAAGGGCAATTTATCATGGCCAATCCACCTAACCTGCACATCTTTGGACTGTGGGAGGAAACCGGAGCACCTGGAGGAAACCCACGCACACACGGGGAGGATGTGCAGACTCCGCACAGACAGTGACCCAAGCCGGAATCGAACCTGGGACCCTGGAGCTGTGAAGCATTTGTGCTATCCACAATGCTACCGTGCTGCCCTAATTCTAATTCTCTGTGCAGGTGAAATGACATTTTAATATATTATTTCACTTTAAATTATCTTTTATATTCTTTCCTAGTTCACACACCATGCAGAAGTGTTTGTAAATCTAATAACAGATGTCAAGGGACATCTAAGATCTCTTCGAAGTCCAGGCACCAGGGGATTCACCTGGAAACCCAAAGCCATAATGCACCATTTATTGTCATAGAAAAAAATCCGATTCCATGATCCTGCTATGGACAGCTGACAAATGGATTTCAGACCTGTTCAGATGTGGGGGTGTTGTAATAAGGAAAAAGCTGTCATTTCAGGATACCCTTCTGCACCAATAACAGACAGGGGGCAAAATCCTTTCTTGTATGCCTGCTTTTAGTTTCTCCATGGTGTTATGTATCAGGAAATACATCCCTGCTGGTGAAGCATTGTGTGATCTGTAAGGACATCAGCAGAGTGTTTTGCACGGACTTGCAGTTCTCCATCTTGGATTATAGGTGCAACATCTCTAATAAAACCTCTCATCATGTTTGTAAGAATCCAGAATGTGGACACCATAAGATCAGAAGAAATAGGAACAGGAGTAGGCCATTCAGCCCCTCGAACCTGGTCTGCAATTCAATAGGATCACAGCTGATCGTCCATACCTTTTCTCTTTCCAGCAAGCTCAGAGATATAACAAAAGAGAAATCTGGCCATGAGGATTGAGACAAGATAGCAAATTGCTGAAAGAACAAAATCATTGACAAAGGTTGATTTCACCTGATACTTGTGAGATTGTCAAATGACGGCAACAAGCACTGATTGCCAGGTTGGGGCAAAACTCTAAAAAAAACAAATATTCAATCAAGGAGAATGAATGCTAGCCAGAAGATACACCACCAAGGAGAAATTGGTACCTGCTGTGATCCTGGCAAAGATGCGTCCAATATCATGCACCATGCAGTTTGATGATGAAGTTGTCAATGTCATACTGATCGGCTACAAAGTGAAATTACTGAAACTTCTCAAGAAGTACATCCCTTGGAAAAATCTACTTCGGAACAGAGGCCAGATGCAGAGGCAAGTTCAGATTCTCTTTCTGAGGACTTTCCAGTAGCCATAGAGACAGACACGAGAGTAACTTCCCAGTGAGTTCCATCTGCTGGAGGAAAAGAGGACACTTTCATGGTCTCGAGTAGCCAGGTTCCAGAACATCAAATTCAATCCAATTGAAACTGATGTCCACCTGAGAGACTGACTTACTGAGTTGCATATATATGCATAGTGTGACGACTGTGCGATGCTAGGAAATTGAATCGAAGAGGTAGTGGGAAATTTAAGGGTTAATAGCCTGAGGGTAAAACTGCTAGTACTGAGTCAGAAGCCCACACCTGGCCTGAGTTACACTGTCCCATTCAAACTTAAACTCGTTAATGGGAATAAATAGGGTACCCCTGTTCAGCAGGGTGATTCACGCAAGAGCTATTATCCTCCGAGATACTCTTGTCTGACCAGCATTAGCCCATTATGGAGTCTCATAGCCTCTTTTGTCTGTAAATTGGAGGTTAGTTGTATATTCATAGCATGGCCCTGCAATTTTGTGTACACTGGAGTGGGTAATCAAAAGTCCAGAATGCAATGCTGAATTCAAGTCTGGACACATCTAGACAGAACCATTTTTGAGAGAGATAAAAGAACCTTGATTGAACAGGTGGGGGACAGAAGGATTTGGACAACAATCGGGAGAGGCCATAAAAGCTGCCACAGAGACAGGTTTTTGGACAAAGTCTAAATAACGTTCACTGCCAGTCAGAATTTATTCCATAATCCAAGTATAATCTTTATCTACCTGTGTAAGTGGAGCTAAGAGCTGTATATTAATTTTACGTCCTGTCGAATGGAAAGTCGTGTGAAGTTTAAATATTGTTTTTCTTTTGTTATAATAATGTTTTGTTTGTAAAAATAACCAAACATATTTTTCATGCAATCACTCCTGGCGCAAACCGATCTTTCAGCGCAATCTTAAAAATACAAAAGATGTTGTGGTTCTGGTCCAGTATCCTCGCTGGGAGCTGGTCTGTCATCCGTAACAATAGAGATAATGCATATCTCTATTGAATAAGTGTTATGTTGTTGTCGTTGCACTGAAGGATAAAAGGAGAGAGGTGTTCTGTGTCAGAGAATACATCCCTGCTGGTGAAGCATCACGTGATCATGTTGTGATTTCAGCAAAGTGTTTTTCACAGGATTTGCTAATAAAACCTTCCATTATGTTTGTAAGAATCCAGTGTGTGGGCACCTCCATACCATTTCTCTTTGCGGCAAACTCATAGACATAACACATGGAGAATTGCCTTATCCCCCAGGGTGGTACAACCTGTGCCCTATGCCAGTCATTGATATCATGAGAGAATGCCACGTAGTGGTCTCCAGCATTGCCTGTTACTGGGGAATCAAGGTAAATATGCATTGAAGCAATGCTATGAGAGCAAATTTCTCTTTCTTAATATTTACCACTCTGAATCTTTATAGAATCAAAGATAAGTCAAAAATTGTTCATGCTTGTCTCGGCAGTATATTTACTTAACTAAACAAAAGCAAAACAACACCAGCAACTTATATATTTATATAGCCTTTCTAACAGAAGAAATACAATATAACACTGAAGCACATTCGGAGATATTAGGTCAGATGACTCAAAGCTTGGAGAAGAAGGACGTTTTTAAAGGATGGCTTTCAGGAAGAAAGCGAGGTCGAGAGGTAGGGAGATGCAAGGAGGGTTTTCCAGATTTTGGGGCCTAGGCAATGGAAGACACAACCAACAGTGATTAAAACCAGGGATGCAGAGAACACAGGATTCAATGTATGCAAGTTACAGAGCTGGAGGAGATTACAGAGATACGGAGAGGCGAGGTCATGGAGAATTTAAAAACAAGGATGATCATTTTAAAACCAAGACATTGTTTGACTGGGAGCCGGTCAGGTATGCTAGGAAAAAATGCACATTACAGCTTGGTGCGAGTTAAGATATGGGGAGCAGAAATATGGATGACCTCAAGTTTATAGAGGAGAGACCAGGGAGTGGTTCAGTATAGTCGAGTTCAGAGGTAATGAAAGCATGAATTAGATCAGTAAATCCCAAACTGATTTACTGAAGCCTAGATCTGGCAGAGATAACACGATGAGGGTGATACCACAGCGAACATTCTGGGATGATTTTCTACGATTTTGCAGTGAGGAAAGAGTTAGCACCTTGATGATGAACATGGTGGCAGCGGAGCATGTAAGAGATAAATGTTTGCCCCAGAGCACCAGGAGAACTTCCTTGCTCTTCTTGGAACAGTGCTGCAGAATCTTTTATATGATCCTACAATGGCAGATGGATCACTGGTTTAATTCTCATCTCATTCTCTGAGAAGAGTATACTACCTATGAGACAAATCTGACATTCAAGGTATCTGTTTCCTTCCATTTATGGGGTCTAAAAGAACCTTTTCTGCTTCTAATTTAGTCATCATTTTCCTCTCATGTAGTTTGTGCTGTGTGGCTGTCCCATCAATAGGGCAGATTCATTGGGCGGACTTAACTACCAAACATTCCCTGAGTGGATAGCTATGCAAATTAGAATGCTTAATTTTGGAGCTGAAATGTTCTTGCAAAGTTCAGGGGCTTAAAGAACAAATCCACAGTTCTCAGACTGCAGCTTTAATCAATTGCGGGTATAACCACACACTACGAAACAAGGATGACCACACAATAAAATGATGAGTAGAACACCAAGATCCGACAGCTGGCTGCCATAACAGCATATGATGTGCAGAGTGCGAGGTCTTTTGGTATGCATGAGATTTCCTGGGAATGATTTAAAACTTGGTAACCTTTTCCACAGTTGGTTACGGCAATCTGCTCTTCCTTGCTGTGTAACAAACAAAACTATAGATCCAAATTTTTAAAACCAATCTTCTGGCTTTCATAAGTACTTTCTATTTTTTTTTAAAAAGACCCCCAAAAGAGCAGACACATCTTAGGAGGCCTAATATATAATTCTTATTTTTGGACCAACTTGAAAGATACACTTTAAGTAATATATTTACGGAGCCACAGAACCTCCACCTGCAGGAGGAAGCTGTGAGGCTGTGGAAAAGCACATTACAGCTATTAAGTTCCTTCTGTAAAAAATGCATTAAATAGTCCTTATATGGGACTGAAAGAAATAAATCAAATTAACAATGTTGTTCTTTCACCTCTCAACAAAGGAGTCCCTTTTCTGACTGTGGACGGTGTCGCTAATCTTTTCTTCACAATCATTTACTTAATGTTATTAAATGTAAGATGGTGACCTTCAGAAGCAAAAATTGCAATTCAATAATTTGGATTGAGCGCTCCGAATCCAAAACCAGGATGAGTTCTGCAAGTTTTACGAATCCTCCTGTTTACAAAGTGACTTTACATTGGCAGGAATATGAAGAAAATATCCTTAAAGATGGGCTTAACCTCTTCTGAATACATTAGCTATGTGGTTACAGTATGCAATGATTTATGACACAGACCACACACACTGATTGAAGCTTTGAACAGATGGTGTATCAAAAAGTGAGTCATTGTTTTATCCCAACAATCAAAGCATTTATCCGTAACTCTGTTGGACGTGCACAGAGCGCAGGAGACCATTTGTTAAGTAGATTGGGCCACTTCATGAAGAATGAGACGATCAAAAATAGAGCACGTTATGTTTGCAGTACCTGGTGATCAAACCTGTTTGCAAATCTAAATGTGTGCCAAATGAGAAATCAATACTGATGAACAAAGCCTCGATTTACTGATTGTGTGTGAAGAATGGATAGAGTGAAGAAATGCAATCCCCAAACATTATTGAAAATCACAGAATGCCACATAATTAAAAATCAAATGTGATTCGTTTGTGGCTTTGAAGGGACATTTATAGATTTCCCCCTCCCCCGCCCTCTCGAATTGGCCTGTGCATTGCTCCAGGGGTAGCCTAGGAGGTCATGTGATGTTTGGGCTGTGATTGTATTGTGAGCCACAAGGCTGGATGAACCGATGGGCATTCACTTGCCTGGGTTCATATGTCCCCAGTCTTAATAAAGAAACGGCACAGCCAATGAATAACTGCATAGAATGACGGCTTCCCAAGAGCGAGAAAGCTCAAGCAACAATAATACCCGTCATAATGCACTCTGTCGTGGAGTGCTTGGATCATGGCCTGATTGCGCAATTGCCACATGCTCGAATCCCGTACCAGCCTCCCCTAACAGGCGCCGATATGTGGCGACTAGGGGCTTTTCACAGTAACTTCATTTGAGCCTACTTGTGACAATAAGCGATTTTCATTTCATTTCATTTCATGATTAAGATTTCAGGATCAGAATCAAGCAGATGGTGGCTACTTTCCTGTCTGGAAAGACAAATTTATTTTGGAAAGTCATTGTGCACCCCTCTCACAAGCCTTGCAGCAGCTGGTTACAGGGCAGAAAGATTAAAGGAGGCCGCTTACAATACTTTTCCTCTCAATTTCAAACAGGTTGCAGGCATGAAATGAGAAAGAAATGAAGGATGGAAAAAAAGGAATCTCACAAAATGAAGATCTACATGTTCAACCTAACCCCATTAATGTCAGCACAATAACTTACCTCTTTCTTGGTCCCAAGAATCTGTGTTATTGCACCTGAAATCTTAATCATGAAATGAAATGAAATGAAAATCGCTTATTGTCACAAGTGGGCTCAAATTAAGTTACTGACCAGATAGAAGTAGATGTAGCTCGTGATTTTTTTCAAAGCAACATTAAGGCGGAACAGATTGTTCTTGGTCCCAGGAATCTGTGTTATTGCACCAATTTCTCACCAAAGGAGGTATTACTTTTCAATAATAACTGTGTGCTGTGAATTGTACCAAGAGCATTTCAAAATTGAGGAACTCGGCCTAGTTGGAACAGAGAAAAGACTCTAAGACAATAAAACATAGGAGCAGAATTAGGCCACTCGAATCTGCTCTGCCATTCAATCATGGCTGATATTTTTCTCATCCTCATTCTCCTGCCTTCTCCCCATAACCTCTGATCACCTCATTAATCAAGAACCTATCTATCTCTATCTTAAAGACACTCAGTGATTTGGCCTCCACAGCCTTCTGTGGCAAAGGGTTCCACAGATTCACTACCCTCTGGCTGAAGAAATTCCTTTTCATCTCTATTTTAAAGGATCGTCGCTTTAGTCTAAGATTGTGTGCTCTGGTTCTCTTTTAGAAAAACTAAAATCAAAATTCCTCTTTAAATTGCAGATTGTGTATCGTAACCCAAGGCTGAGGTAAAATTATGACATTGAGGTGCATGTAAAAATAAAAGGCTGTTCCATTGCAGTAAGAGTGATTAATTTGAAGCTTTAGAGGTTAAAGGGACGGATCCTGCACATCATTCGAAAAGTAACTCATTGGGTCAGATGCAACAGAAACTGAAGAACTTAATTAGCAAAAGACAGATTCCAGCTCAACTTTAATTATATATCACTGTTTGTACCTGTTTGAATTTCCTGTGCTTGTACATTGACACAAGCCCAGAAATAAAACCCAGAAGTAAAACTCCAGAGTTAGGTCAGCAATTGGACTGTGGGTTGCATTGTGCAAGAAAATGTTAGACCATCTCTCATGGGTATTCTCTTCTGACTTGGATTTCACACTGGCCCCCTTTATTCTCATTTTTAGTCGGTTAAAACGAGCTGATGGATCCATTAAAAAATAGCTTACACTTGGAAACTGGTCAGTCAGGAAAGAGAGAAAAGTTTGCACTGATATAGCTCTCTGACCCTCCTCATTTCACACATGTACACATCTCCAGTGCTGCCGGGCACAGAGTAGCACAGGAACTGATCGTGTAACGTGGAATTATCAGCTCTTCAGCATTTACTCTAACTAATCCTTTTGAGTATTTTAAGGTGAGAGCAAAATTGTCTGTGCATTTCAACTGATGCCAGCAAAAGAAGTGTTGGTTATAAAACTCAGAATTTAAAAAAAAACTTGGAGCTTTAAGACTGGGTCCAGGTGAATTTGAACAGACCTTGAGCTCTGAAAAAAAAAGAGAGATAACACTTGTGCTCCTTCAGCTGGAATTTATCACAACATTAGAGGTATCTGATATTAACTTCATGAATCCACATGTGAACTCTGTTAATCTGAAATCAATTCCATTCCATTTGTCACTTTTGCTTTGAACTGAATTCTTTCTGGAATGGTAACTAGAGGAGTTGCACATCCTAATTGGTGTCACTGGAAGGCTACCAAGATACCAGGCCACCCGCACTCATGATATTGCAACACTTTTTGGATCGCTTAGACCTGATGATCCTTTGCGAAGCTGTCATTTCTTAAAGTTTACTCTCTGTGAAAAGGAAAAATCATTCTCCCCTCTCGCCATGATTAATTTTGAGATGCAAATCAAATCGAGAACGCTGAGGCTTCGAAACATTAAGACACTTAATTAGGCACTTTAGAACATAGACCATAAAGTGCAGAAGGAGGCCATTCGGCCCATCGAGTTTGCACCGACCCACTTAAACCCTCCCTTCCACCCTATCCCCGTAACCGCTCCTATCCTTTTTGGTCACTAAGGGCAATTTAGCATGGCCAATCCACCTAACCTGCACGTCTTTGGACTGTGGGAGGAAACCGGAGCACCAAGAGGAAACCCACGCAGACAGGGGGAGAACATGCAAACTCCACACAGACAGTGACCCAGCAGGGAATCGAACCTGGGACCCTGAACATATGTTTGAAACATATGTTCTGTGTTTCAAATCCAGGTTAGGATATTCAGATTAAAATGATTTCTCCTTCAGTGGCAAAAAGTGTTCCCCATTACTGGTTATTTGGATAATCTCTGAATCATGGCCATGGGCAGGATTCTCTGCGAACCGGCGGGGCAGGCAACTCCGGCGCTTAGGAGTGGAGTGAACCACTCCGGCGTCGGGCCACCCCGAAGTTGCGGAATCTTCCGGCCGACGCGGAAGGTGCTCGGCGCCACACCAACCGGTGTCGAATGGCCACTGCCACCCGGCGCAAGTTGGCACAAGCACAGGAGCGCCAGCGTGTGCTGGCGTCGCCCCGTGTATGCACGGGAGGGGGTTATTCTCTGCCCCAGCCATCGTGGACCGTTGCACTGGCTGGCACGAAGGAATAGAGTACCCCCACGGCACAGGCCCGCCCGTGGATCGGTGGGCTCCGGTCGCGGGCCAGGCCACCGTGCAGCCACCTCCCGGGGCCAGATCCCCTAGTGCCCCCCCCCCCCCCGCCCCCCGGGGATCCCGGAGGCCACTCGCGGAGACAGATCCTGCTGGTAAGTACCTGTTGTAATTTACGCCGGCGGGACTGGCCGTAAACGGGTGGCCACGGCCCAGCGCGGGCCGGAGAATCGCCGGTGGGGGGGGGAGGCTGCAGTGAGCAGCTGGCGACCGGTGCGGCGTGATTCCCGCCCCCGCCAAATCCCCGGTGGCGGAGAATTCGGCAGCTGGCAGAGGCAGGATTCACGCCGTCCCCCGCCGATTCTCCGACCTGGTCCCGCCCCTAAAGCAACAGAATGGAAATACTGCAATTGAAGCGGTGACTGCAACTACAATTGAATACAAATAATAAAGCTATCACTCAACATGGCTCTGCTCAGGTGTCCCATTTATTACAGATGCTCATCCATGCTCACATTTGGGCTGAAAAATTTGCCAGTAAATGATTTGGGCAATTTCTTTCAATTGCATTCTCCCCCCAGCTGTGCAAATGCATTGTTTCCTCTGTCGGTATATATTGGAATTAAACTTCTGCAGGAAATGTAAAACGTTCATCCTTAATTGGTATTAAGCACCATTACTTCATGTCTAAGTGGCAGCACGTTGGCACCGTGGTTACCACTGCTGCCTCACAGCTCCAGGGACCCTGGTTCAATTCTGGCACGGGTGACTGTGCATGTGGAGTTTGCACTTTCTCCCCATGTGAGCGTGGGTTTCCTCCGGATGCTCCGGTTTCCTTCCAGAATCCAAAGATGTGCAGGTTAGATGGATTGGCCATGCTAAATTTCCCCTTAGTGTCCAAAAATTGCCCCTTCGTGTCTTACTGAGTTACGGGGATAGGGTGGAGGCATGGGCTTAAGTAGGGTGCTCTTTCCAAGGGCCGGTGTAGATTCAATGGGCCAAATGGCCTCCTTATGAACTCTCAATTCTATGATTCTATGATTGTATAAGTAACTAAACATCTACTTTCATTCAGAGGGATTGAAGAGCCTCGACCTTATCAAGCCTGGTCAATGAACTCTTGTAATGCATGTCCTGTGCTCAGACAGTGCTCTTTGCTTTCAAGAAGTGTAAGAAAAGTCAACCAATTCACATTCTTGCACAGCCAAGAAAAGCAGACATTGCATCAACATCATAAAATTGAGTTTCATCTTTGTTGTAAAAAAAAAAGCCCTTTCGGCTACCACTGCCTCATAATGAAAACAAATGTTTATCTCAACTCGTAGGGAAACCCACAAATGGAAAGCTTGGAATCGCAAATACACGTCGCTGTGAATCAATCCAAAGAATTTATTTAAAAAGCCCTTTACCCTTATGACTGGCTCTTGCAAGTATGAAATATACTCATAAAAATGTATCGTTTAATTGTCTTCCTTCAATAATCTTTTTTTCTTCAATAATCCTTGGAGCATCAAACTGTGCAAGTGGGAATTGCTGTGACCGATCAGGGCATTAAATGTTAATCTGGAAAAAATTACTCGACCTTTATGGCAAAGCATGTGCAGCAATTGTGGTTTCAGGGTTTTTGGAGATCATTAACAGGCAGAGACTAATGACTAAAACAGAAGGGTAAGAAAAAGAAGAGAAGAAAATGACAGAGATGGTGTTCATTCCCACAGATGAAAAGGCAAAATGAGGCCAACACAAACAGGGTCAGATGATGTTTAAACCTACTGGCAATTTGAAAGGTAAAGAACTTTGTTTGCTTACATAAGAATCAAGACATTTCAACACAACTGTCCGTGA
The DNA here is from genome assembly GCF_902713615.1 of Scyliorhinus canicula. NCBI lineage: Eukaryota > Metazoa > Chordata > Chondrichthyes > Carcharhiniformes > Scyliorhinidae > Scyliorhinus > Scyliorhinus canicula. Next base: position 34,749,911 of record NC_052166.1, on the reverse strand, counting down.
AGCACTTTTTGGATGTTCAGGAGGGACGAAGGAGCGATGGAACAGTAATTTCAAGGGCCAGGCTTCAGTGAGCTACAGTTTACAATTGAGCAGCCTGATGAAGCTCAACAGATTCAAGGCACATGATACTGGGTTTACCAGAGGCTGTGCAGCTGACATCAAGGTAACTCCTGGGGCAGGAGGGCCAGGCACGGACAGAGGAGAATTAATTTTAGGGTGAGGAGAAGGGAGAGGACTGAGCAGCAGTCCTCAGTAAGTTTTGTCTCTAAAACTTGGTAGTATGTACACTCTCCACCCAATTGTCTTCCTATAATGCGTAGCAACGCGAGTGATCCATTTTCCTCCTACTTCATTATTCAGTGATATCATGAGCAATCAGTGCCCTAGATCCAAATTTCCGGTTGCGTTCTTCTGTTTATCACAACTGTACCAGTCATGCAATAAGGATTGGTAAAAGGTTCTTTATTTGAAGATAACCCTATGTACACATAATGGAAATGGGAAGTTATGTAGACATGTCTGACCAGTACGATATGCTACTTCATTCAGAGTCACAGGATCATACATCACATCCTGTCTTGTGGAGGATAGTGATGGACAGCAGTTTAAGATGTGCATTCTTAAAGGAACATGCACATTACACAATACCCCCAGGGGGATTCTCCAACGGGGATCCTCTGCTCCGTTGGCAGAGGACCCAAGCCCGTGGGTTTCCCAATGGCGTAGAATGACCACAATGGGAAATCCCGTTGGCCGGCTGCCAGAATGGACGATCCCGCTGTGGCGAAGGGTGCGCCGCGCAGAAAAGTGCGGCTGGCGGACCTGAGAATTCCGCCCCCCCACCTTTGCCCTATATGTCTTCATTATTTCCGTGAACAAAATCCCCTCAATCGCAGAATTAAAATTAACAATTAACTCAGCATCAATTCCTAATTGCCGAATAGAGTTCCAATCCCCGACATCTTTTTTGCTTTAAAAAATTGTTTCCTAACTTCACCCCTGTAAATCTGCTTCTATTTTGTATGTGTTGTGCCCTAATCTGGACACTCCAACGAGTGGAAATATAATCTTGAGTATTCATATATATGTCATGCGATCACTATTTACATACTGCAATTGGCCCACACTCACGCTGAAGCAGACGGGTGCTCTGGCCATACAGCAGTAAACCCCTTTGAAGCCGGCAGTGAAGAGTCTTATAGGCTCAAAGAGTGAGAATGGTTATTTTAACCCAAAACCAGCTTTTTAAACCAGGTAGCCCCAAGTTAAAAACAGAATTACCTCGTGATAAAGTGCTATATTTAAACAATTAAGTTTTGTCTTATTTTAGTCAATATAATTAGGTTGAAATCTAAGAACCTATGGTACAATTACACTTTGTGCATTTCCAATCACGCTGCTGAGTATGCAGACTGGCGCAAGCCAGAGATGAGGTTTCTTTTCCACGCCGAAAGCAGAATGTTGAGGATGCTGGGTATCTGAAATAAAATATGAAATACTAAGAACCGCTTAAGCGTTACCATGTTTGTATTTGGCAATGTTTGCGCATCACCGAGTTGCAAAGCTATCCTGACCAGCAAGATTCAGACACAGGTGCTGTGTGTAACCTCGGCAGCTCAGTCAGCTTCATTTGCAAAAACAGCATTGCTGTTTTACTTGTGCACAGCACATAATGTGCTGGGAACTCACTTGTCGGACAGTTCATCCAAATTTAGCGTCTATTAAAGGTTTGCTGGTCGTCCTTCACGTTTCTGTTCTATGGTAAGAGGGTACGGAAGAACAGCATCATTTCAAGAAGCAACCTTAGAATCATAGAATCCATACAGTGCAGAAAGAGGCCATTCGGCCCATCGAGTCTCCACCGACCTTCCGAAAGGGTACTCCACCATAACCCACTCCCCTGCTCTATCGCAGTAACCCCCTCAATGTACTCTACACATATTTGGAAACAAAAGGGCAATTTAACATGGCCGATCCACCTAACCTGCACATCTACTTAGGTGGAGTGGTACTGCCGGGGAAGGGTTGCAAAGAAACGTGGTCTGTTTTTAAGTTGAGGGTTATTGAACAGAGAGATTTGGAAACTTGTAGACACCATTATGAAGAAAACTGAAACTGTTACATCAACCCAATATACAATCTCCTGAAACTTACAGAAAATTAAGATGCAACCCACCATCACAGGAGACATTAGTGCTTTTTACTATTTGTTAGGAAATGAAGAGGCCACTCAGCCCCTCGAGTCTGCTCCACCACCCAAGAAGATCATGGCTGATCTTCTATCTCAGTTACACCTTCTTGCATTACTACCATTTTCTTTGATTTCCTTCGTATCCAAGAATCTGTTTACCTCGAAAATATGATAGACATATGTTAGACAAATGGCTCGCAATATTTTGAGTAAATAAAATTCTCCTCATCTCAGTCCCAAATGTCAGACCTTTTATTCTGAGACAGTGATCCCATGTACTTTTAAAAAAAAAAAATTTTTGAGTATCTAATTACTTTTTCTCCAATTAAGGGGCAATTTAGCATGGCCAATCCACCTAACCTGCACATCTTTGGGTTGTGGTGGTGAAATCCACACAGACATGGGGAGAATGTGCAAACTCCATACGGACAGTGACCCAGGGCTGGGATTCGAACCTGGGGCCTCAGCGCCGCAGTCCCAGTGGTAACCATTGTTCCACATGCCGCCCCTGTGATCCCATGTTCTAAGCTTACCTCCAAGCTTCCAACCTGCTAAGCTTTTTAAGAATTTTACACGTTTCAATGAGATCACCTCTTACTCTTCTAAAAGTTGGGAATAAAGCCCTAGTCCATTCAGCCTTTGATCATAGGACAGTCCATTCATTTGAGGAATCAGTCTTCCTTGCGCTCCCTTGGACTCTGTGGTGATATGTCTGCAAGCAATATCAGAGTTGGATGTTGTACGACCTCCAACCAGCAGGTGGCAGTGCAGACACACCATGCGGTCTCAAGACCGTGGTCATGTGACCAGGAACTCCCATATAAGTGGAGACACGTCCGGCCATTGGTAGGCAGATGGTTGCAGGAGATGGTAGTAAGATATACAGGTGAATGGTTGGTGCTAGGTGTAGTTCCAGAGGAGTATGAAGAGATTCCATGATAACGTGGTCTGTAACAGATTGCTATCTTACTACACGAGACTCAATATAGATCCGGTTTGGACAAATCAAGGTGTTTGGTGAATTCCTTTGCAAGGTATAGAAGACCAACCACAACTCAATTATATCCTTCCTATTAAGGCTACCAGAACTGAACATGGTCTCACCAAGGCACTATAAAATTGAAGGGGGCCAGTTTAGCTCAGTTGGCTGGGCAACTGGTTTGTGATGCAGAGTGAGGCTAACAGCATGGGTTCAATTCCTGAACCGGCTGCGGTTACATGAATGCCTTCTCAACCATACCCCCAGCCTGAGATATGGCAACCCTCAGATTAAATCACCACCAGTCAGTTCTCCCCCTCAAAGAGAAAAGAAGCCTATGGTCATCTGGGACTATAGTGACTGTACTTTATAATTGCAATAAAAGCAGAATGTGCTTGAAGAACTCAGCAGGTCTGCCACCATCTATCAAAAGAGAAACACAGTTAACATTTCGAGTCGAATAGGTCTTCAGAACTCTATAATTGCAGTAAGACTCCTTCACATTTATACTCTAATTCTGTTGTCATAAAAGCTAAAATACCATTTGCATATTAATTGGTTGGATCAAGATTGAACAAAGGAACAAAAAGTTCAAAACCAGACATTGCAGTTAATCACCAGGGACATGCCTGAAGACTACATTCAATTCAAAATGACCACCATAAACTCCATAACAGGCTTTGGCATCATCAGGCAAAACAAGTAAAAGATTGTGGAGACACATAAATCTGACAACAGACAAAACGATTGAGTCTAACATGAAATGAAAATCACTTATTGTCATGAGTAGGCTTCAATGAAGTTACTGTGAAAAGCCCCTAGTCGCCACATTCTGGCGCCTGTCCGGGGAGGCTGGTACGGGAATCAAACCGTACTGCTGGCCTGCTTTAAAGGCCAGCAATTTAGCCTAGTGAGCTAAACCAGCCCCTAACATCAGACAAAGTGACAATTATGAGGTCTTCCAAGAAATGGAGTCTGTCAACAAACTAGTGGATTAAGAAGAATAAAAGCAAAATATTATGGATACTGGAGTCCGAAAGTTGAACAGAAAGTGTCAGAAATACTGAGAAACTCTGACAGCATCTGTTGGTTGAGAAACAGGAGTTACTATCCGTGATTACTTAGACCTATTCGCCATAGGCACACATCTCGTAATGGCCAGCAACGCTTGCAAGAGGCCAAAAACACTAACAGGAACTCACAATGCAATATTCCTGCTGAAGTAATCAGGTTCACACTCAGCATTGCTTCCGGGGATGTCAGATGTTTATCCCTGCCCGCTGGCATGGTGTCACGCTGGCAGAAATCACTACTGGCTTCCAAAATACTCAATAGCTTTAAGCTTTTATTAATCCATTTTTGGTGAAATTAGACATATTTTAGCATACATATTTTTCATTCAGCTTCAATGTGACTAATCAACCATTCTCATGGCAACACAGCCTATTCTGAAGAGATAGCGGCCAATATCATCACAGCAATAAACCATATTTCTTTCTGGGAACAACTGCCTTGAAATTACACCCTGGGAGGTTGGCTTCCGAATCGTCAACATACAAAGAAGCAGGAGTAGGCTATTTGGCCCACTCGAATCTGCTCCGCCATTTAATAAGACCATGGCTGATCTGAATGTAACCTCAAATCTGCATTCCTCCTACCCCGATAACCTATTATCTGTGTTACCAAGAATCCGCCCACCCCTGCCTTAAAAATAGTCAAAGATTCTGCTTCCACCATCTTTCCAGGAAGGGAGTACGAAAGACTTAAACTCACAGGGAAAAAAAAAAATCACCTCTCCATTTTAAATAGATGATCACTTATTTATTTTAAAGGGACACACACCTACTTCTAGATTCTCACACAAGAGGAAACATCCTCCCCACATCCACATGTCGAGAACCCTCAGGATCTATTATATTTCATTAAATCGCCTCTTACTCTTCTAAACTCCAGCAGATACAAGCCTAGTCTGTCCAACCATTCGTCCCAAGACCATCCACCTATTCAAGATATTAGTCTGATAAACCAACCTTCTCTGAACTGCTTCCCAAAGCATTTACATCTTTCCTTAAATAAGGAGACCCATAATGTACATGGTCTCATAAGTGCACTGTACAGGGGGCCCGGGAGTGTAGCCCTTGGGTGGTGAGGGACATGGCTGGCCACTGCCAAGGGCAGAGCCAGGGGATGAGACCACCAGGGTCACGATTGAGGATGGGTTTCCATTACGTGGGGATGCCAGTGGTGTTTGGGGGTTGCACTGAAGCCCCGATCCAGCGATGTTGGGGGGCGGGGAGGGGGTGGCACTGTGGAGCCGGGCTTGCTGGCTCAATGAGGCCCTGTCCGATTGATGACACTGTGGTGATATGATTTGCATAGCTGTCTGCCATTGGTGCAGAACACCGGCTTACTATTGGCCCTGGTCGGTCATGTGCCTCTCGGCCGATTGGTTGAGACCAGTCATGTGACAGTGCTCTGATTGGTCGAGAGGCTGAGTTAACCACGCCTCCATACCGAGGTATAAATAGTCGGAACGCCAGATGGTCGTCCATTTTATTGTAGACAACCGCAGGGCTAAGTTCTAATTTATTAAAGCCTAACCTTTATATAGCAACTCGTCTCTTGTGCAATTGATGGCTCATCAATTTAATAAGCTAGATTTTTGACGATGGAGTTCTGGATCAAGCCCGAATGCCTCCACATCAGCCCGCAAACTCCGAACTCTGCAGAACTTTTTCAACATTGGCTGACATGTCTCGAAGGATACCTGCCGTCCGCAAACAGCCCCCCCACCATGGCACAGAAGCTTCACGTCCTCCACTCCAGCGTGGGTATAGCAGCCTACGCGATAATCAAGGAGGAGAAAGATTACGATGCCGCCATACTAAAGCTGAATGGACAATTCCTTAAACCAGTCAACAGAGTATTCACCCGACATCTGCTGGCCACCAGACAACAGCTCCCCGGTGAGTCATTAGACCAATTTTACCAGGCCCTCGCCATCCTGGGGAGGAACTGCTCCTGCCTCGCAGTTTCAGCTACGGAACACCTGGAACTGCTGATCAGAGACGCTTACGTGGTTGGGATGCAGTCCCCCGCTATCCGCCAGCGAATGCTGGAGAAAGACGACCTCAACTTAACTGAGGCACGGACTCTCTCCACCTCCCTGGAGGTCGCCGATCAAAATGCCCGCGCCTATGTCCCCAGCCGTGTGGCACCATCCTGGGCCTCCTGGCACGCTTCCCCACCGCCATCCGCCGCTCCCGACCTCCCTCAGGCCTGTGCCGCGGGACGCCCCGACAAGTCCACGGGGCCCCGCTGCTACTTATGCGGGTTCGCGAAACACCCTCGCCCGCGATGCCCAGCCCGCTCCGCCCTCTGTAAGAGCTGCGGGAAGAAGGGCCACTTCTCCACTGTCTGCCAGGACAAAACGGTCGCTGCGGTTCCCCGCAGCGATCAGGGATCCCCACCTCCGGGCCCTCCCGGGCCCCTCCTGGGCGCCGCGCAACTCTCTCCCCCCCCCGCCCCCGGGACCCTGCGCCCGACCTGCGCGCCTCTCTCTCTCCTCCGGGCCCTCCCGGTCCCCTCCTGGGCGCCGCGCAACTCTCGCCCCCCCCCCGCCCCGGGCCCCTGCGCCCGACCTGCGCGCCTCTCTCTCTCCTCCGGGCCCTCCCGGTCCCCTCCTAGACGCCGCGCAACTCTCTCCCCCCCGCCCCGGGCCCCCGCGCCCGGCCTGCGCGCCTCTCTCTCTCCTCCGGGCCCTCCCGGTCCCCTCCTAGACGCCACACAACTCTCTCCCCCCCGCCCCGGGCCCCCGCGCCCGGCCTGCGCGCCTCTCTCTCTCCTCCGGGCCCTCCCGGTCCCCTCCTAGATGCCACGCAACTCTCTCCCCCCTGCCCCCGGGCCCCCGCGCCTGGCCTGCGTGCCACTCTCTCTCCTCCGGGACCCCTCCAGCGCACCGCGCTACTCTCCACTCGCCGCCCCCGGGCCCCCGCGCCTGGCCTGCGCGCATCTCTGCCCCCGCTCCCAGCCGCTCTGATCGGCCCGCCGGCACCGCTAACCCCGCCCCCAGCAACCACGAGGGCCCCACGGGCGGCGCCATCTTGGGGCGCCAACTCCACGTGCGGGCCCTGGGCGCCGCCATCTTGGGGCGCCGACCCCACGTGCGGGTCCTGGGCGCTGCCATCTTGGGGCCCCGACACCACGTGCGGGTCCTGGGTGCCGCCATCTTGGGGCCCCGACTCCACGTGCGGGTCCTGGGCGCCGCCATCTTGGGATCCCGACTCCACGTGCGAATCCTGTGCACCACCTTCCGGGACTGGCACGCAAGGCTCTTCCAGCATCTACTCGGACGACGACGACGAATACGGATTTTCTCCACAACTCGCGGCCATTCAGCTCGACCAGTCACGTCCACGCACGCTCGCCAAAACGACAACGCTCATCTACTTCAACGGCCACGAGATGGGCTGCCTGCTGGGCTCCGGGAGCACGGAAAGCTTCGTTCACCCTGCCACGGTAAGACACTGCGCGCTCCCTGTCCATCCTGTAAAACACAAAATCGGGTTAGCCTCAGGTTCGCACTCCGTCCGCATCACCGGGTGCTGCATCGCGGTCCTCACGGTTCAAGGGAAGGTATTTTAAAATTACAAACTCCTTGTCCTCCCTGACCTTTGCGCACCGGCACTCCTAGGACTGGACTTCCAGTGCAACCTGCAGAGCTTGACCTTCCAATTCGGCAGCCCTATACCCTCCCTCACTGTCTGCAGCCTCGCATCCCTCAAAGTGGACCCCCTCTCCTTGTTTGCTAATCTCACCCCCGATTGCAAACCCGTCGCGACACGGAGCAGGCGGTACAGTGCCCAGGACCGGTCCTTCATCAGGTCCGAGGTCCAGAAGCTGCTGACGGAAGGGGTCATCGAGGGCAGCAACAGTCCCTGGCGAGCCCAAGGGCTGGTGGTCCGGACTGGGGAGAAAAACCAGATGGTCATCGACTATAGCCAGACCAGCAACCGGTTTACGCAACTGGACGCGTATCCTCTCCCCCGTATTTCCGCCATGGTAAATGATATCGCGAAATACAAGGTTTTCTCCACTGTGGACTTTAAGTCCGCTTACCAGCAGCTCCTCCTCCGCGCGAGTGACCGCAAATACACCGCATTTGAGGCAGATGGGCGCCTCTACCACTTCCTTAGGGTTCCATTTGGTGTCACAAATGGGGTCTCGGTCTTCCAACGGGAGGTGGACCGAATGGTCGACAAGTACGGATTACGGGCTACCTTCCCGTATCTTGATAATGTCACCATCTGCGGCCACGATCAGCAGGACCATGACGCCAACCTCCAGAAATTCCTCCAAACCGCAAAACCCCTTAACCTCACATACAATAAGGATAGGTGCGTGTTTAGCACCGACCGTTTAGCCATCCTCAGCTACGTAGTGCGTAAAGGAGTGATAGGCCCCGACCCCGAACGCATGCGCCCCCTGATGGAACTCCCTCTCTCCAATACCCTCAAATCCCTCAAACGCTGCCTGGGTTTCTTCGCGTACTACGCCCAATGGGTTCCCAACTATGCTGACAAGGCCCGCCCCCTCATTCAAACCACGACCTTCCCGCTGTCGTCAGAGGCCTGCCAGGCCTTTAGCCACATCAAAGCGCACATCGCAAAGGCCACGATGCACGCTATCGACGAGTCCCTCCCTTTCCAGGTCGAGAGCGACGCATCAGAAGTTGCTCTGGCGGCCACCCTGAACCAAGCGGGCAGACCCGTGGCCTTCTTCTCCAGAACTCTCCAGGCTTCCGAACTCCGCCACCCCTCTGTGGAAAAGGAAGCCCAGGCCATAGTCGAAGCTGTGCGACATTGGAGGCACTATTTGGCCGGCAGGGTTTACCCTCCTCACAGACCAACGGTCAGTAGCCTTCATGCTCGATAATGCACAGAGGGGCAAGATTAAGAACGACAAGATTTTACGGTGGCGGATCGAGTTGTCCACGTACAACTATGAGATCTTGTATCGTCCTGGGAAGGTCAATGAGCCTCCTGATGCCCTGTGCCACGGTACCTGCGCCAGCGCGCAGATAGACCGCCTCCGCTCCCTCCATGCAGACCTCTGCCATCCAGGGGTGACCCGTCTCCACCATTTCATTAAGGCCCGCAACCTGCCTTTCTCCATCGCGGAAGTCAGGACAGTAAACCGTGACTGCCACATCTGCGCATAGTGCAAACCGCACTTCTACCGCCCCGAGCGCGCACACCTGATCAAAGCATCCCGCCTCTTCGAACGACTCAGCATTGACTTCAATGGGCCCCTTCCCTCTAACAACCGCAACATTTACTTCCTGGTAATCGACGAATTCTCCCGCTTCCCCTTCGCCATTCCCTGCCCCGACATGACCACATCGACCGTCATTAAGGCCCTCCTCTCCATCTTCTCCCTGTTCGGCTACCCCACGTACATACACAGCGATCTGGGGTCCTCCTTTATGAGCGACGAGCTGTGTCAATTCCTGCTCAACAGGGGCATTGCCTCTAGCAGGACGACCAGCTATAACCCCCGGGGTAACGGACAGGTCGAGCGGGAGAATGGTACCATCTGGAAGACCAGACTACTGGCCCTCCGGTCCAGAGATCTCCCTATTTCCCGATGGCAAGAGGTTATCCCCGATGCCCTACATTCTATCCGCTCACTCCTCTGTACCGCAACTAATCAAACACCTCATGAACGTCTTCTTGTCTTCCCAACGAAGTCGTCCTCCGGATCACCTCTCCCGACGTGGCTGGCCACCCCCGGACCCATCTTGCTCCGGAGGCATGTGCGGGTGCACAAGTCCGACCCGTTGGTGGAACAAGTCCAGTTACTCCACGCTAACCCGCAGTATGCGTATGTGGAGTACCCCGACGGTCGGCAGGACACGGTCTCCCTCCGGGACCTGGCACCCACCGACGTGCGGCCTTCCCCCCCTTCACCACAGACCCCCCCTGTTTTTTTCCCCCCAGCGCCCCACTCAGGTCACCCCTTCCCCATCCATGGCGTCTCCACAGCCAGCTTGGGTGACGGAGACTATTCAAGGACCATCACTCCCGGACTCCAGGACGTCAGCGGAACCACCACCATCGGCTGAACCGACGTCACCTACTCCACTGCGGCGGTCTGCCAGAACGTCACGGGCCACGAAAAGACTGATCGAATCGATCTAAATTTCAACAGCTCCATGGACTTTGTTGGGACTTTGTGTAATATTGCTAATTGTCTGGGCCAGTGGGAAGCCAAAAATGTAATAAAAGAAAAGGAGAGAAAATTTTTGTTCTCCCGGCTGCTACTCATATCACCAGTTCTCTCCACCCCCCTCCTCCCCCCGACCCCGGCTCTTGTTGATCCCCCCCCCCCCGGCTTCTTTCTCCGCAAGGGGTGAATGTGGTGATATGATTTGCATAGCTGTCTGCCATTGGTGCAGAACACCGGCTTACCATTGGCCCATGTCGGTCAGGTGCCTCTCGACCGATTGGTTGAGACCAGTCATGTGTCAGCTCTCCGATTGGTCGAGAGGCTGAGGTAACTACGCCTTCATACCGAGGTATAAATAGTCGGAACGCCAGGTGGTCGTCCATTTTATTGTAGACAACCGCAGGGCTAAGTTCTAGCTTATTAAAGCCTAACTTTTGTATAGCAACTCGTCTCTCGTGCAATTGCTCATCAGACGCAAAACAGGCCATCCTGCTTTCTTTGATGAAGTGTCAAAAGATCTGGGGAGAAACTCTGATGTTTCTTTGGTTAGGAACATGCCAGCCTTCAGTCAGAACCTGACTTCGCCAGTTTTGGGGTAAATTCCACCCAAAGTCACTTTGTAAAATCTTCAGACATGCATTACTGGATGCAGTGAAAAACAATGTAATTGAGGTGCGGCACGGTGGCACAGTGGTTAGCACTGCTGCCTCACAGCGCCGAGGACCCGGATTCGATCCCGACCCCAGGTCACACTCTGTGTGGAGTTTGCACATTTTCCCCGTGACTGCTTGGGTCTCACCCACACAACCCGAAGATATGCAAGGTAGGTGGAGTGTCCACGCTAAATTGCGCCTCAACTGGAAAAAATAATTGGTACTCTTAAGTGTATTTTAAAAAATGAATGATGTAATTGATGAAGCATACCTTTCAACTCCATGCTTAACTATTGCCTAGCATTTAACAGTTACCAATAATCTTGGGTTTCTTCCTCCTGATTTATATGAATCTTCCTTTCAGTTTTTACCCAATATGAAGCAGACAGACAGAGGTCTCTTCAGCACAGGAAGTGTCTTGATCATTGTGATCAAATACTGGGCATTTTCCAGACACATTTGCAGAGCACATCAGAACCACAGTAGCCTCTCAGAAGTCATGGTGTATGCATAACAAATGATATCACACAGTGAGTTCATTGTTAGGTTTACTTTAATAATGGAATCAACCACAATTAACCTCAAAATGTTTGCACATCCCCATGTTGCCCTGGAGACACTGGAGCTGATCCAGAGCTAAAGAAGCAATCATTTTTTCATATAACACACTTAGGGTGATTTGCAACTGTCAGCTACTTCAGTCGTGAGGGGTCCAACACATGGAAATGGCAAGTAAACAGCGACTGCCCCTTAGCCGCTCAAAGTCTGCCTCGTGCGATTTTCAGGTCAGTCTGTAAATGGATGTCTGACATTCTAGCTGACATATATAAATTAAGGCTGCATGCCAACTGTAGGGCTCCATTTGCAATTCTCATGTTCAAATGACTAGACCATGGGAGGGATTCTCCGACTGCCGACGCCGAAATCGCGTTCGGCGGTCGGCCGAAAAATACCTTTTTACGCCGATATCGGGGACGCCGCTGTTTTCCGATGCTCCGCCCCCCCAAAAACAGCATACTCAAGGAATACGGCGCACACCTTTGGGACGGTGTCAGGATGTCACCTGAGGCCTCTCCCGTGCTCCACCCCCCGATGGGCCGAATACGCCGGGTCCGTGGATGGCCGATGCCATGTTGAATGGCCTGGCTGCCGCAGACCGCCGCCATGCGCATGCGTGCCCGCGGAACCGGCCATTCTGTGTCCGTATCGTCATGTAAAGCTGGGGGCATTATGTGGCACAGCTGCTCGCCCCCCACCTGACGTAGCATCGGTGCGGGGGCGCTGCCGACTTTTTGGTCACCACAGTCCCAGAGGACCATCGGTTGCTCTCCCCTTTGAGAGAGGGCTGGCTGGTGGTGATTTAACCTGAGGTTCACCACACCTCAGGCAAGCAGCAAGGTTCAGAAGGTGGGGCCTTCATGAATAACCTCAGCTGGTCAAGAATTGATGCTCCACATCATGAACCAGCCGCCCAGCCAACTGAGCGAACCAACCTCCACCATTTAAACAAGTGTGGCATTAAAAATCCCTGATCAAATTGAAGTCAGTGGGAAAACTCTCCACTGGTCAGAGTCATAGCTAGCACAGAGGAAGGTGGTTGTAGTTGTTGGAGGCAATCATTTCAGTCCCAGGATATTGTTGCAGGAGTTCCTCATTATCCTAGCCCCAATAATCTTCAGCTACTTCATCGACCACATTCCTTCCATCATACGGTGTGAGTGGGCATATTTACTGATGATTGCACAATGTTCAGTAGTATAACAACTCCTCAGACAGTGAATCAGTCAGTGGCAATATGCAGCAAAACCTGGACAACATTCAAATTTGGGCTGACAAATAGCAATAAACATACGTGTCACACAAGTGCCAGGCAATGACCATCTCCAACAAGAGAAAATCTAACCATCTCCCCTTGACATTCAATGGCTTTCCCATCAGTGAATATTAGCAACCTGGAGGTTAGCGTGGACCAGGCACTGAACTGGACCAGCCAGATGAACAATGTAGCTATAGGAGCAGACCACAGGTAGGGAATTCTGAGGTGAGTAATTTACCTCCTGCCTCCCGAAGCCTATCAGCCACCTACAAGGCACAACGTCAGGAGTGTGATACAATACTTTCCACTTACCTGAATGAGTGCAGTTCCAACAACATTCAAGAGTTTGACACCATCCAGTACAAAGCTGCCCACTTGATCAGTGCCCCATTCATCACCTTAAACATTCACTTCCTCCACCATTAATGCACGGTGGCAGCAGTATGTGTCATATACAAGATGCTTTGTAGTAAATCCAAGACTGTTTCAACAGCATCTTCCAAGCGCATGACCTCTACTACGTAAAAGGAAAAGGGCAGCAGATGTATGGGAATAGCGCCACCTGCATATTGCCCTCCAAGCCACACATCATCCTGACTTGGAACAATAGCATCATTCCTTCACTGTCACAGTATCAAAATCCTGGAATTATCGCCCCAGCAGCACTGTTGGTTTACTAGCACCACATGGATCACAGCGGTTCAAGAAGGCAGCTCACCAGCACATCGAAGAATGGGTCTTACCAACAATGCCCACATCCCATGAAAGAATTGAAAAAAATACACCCGAGCAGATATACGTTGCTGATGAATGTGGAGCAATTTTGGCTGTATAAATATGTGTTACTTCCCTTCATTCACTGTTATACCTGCATAACAACTGTCTCATCATTAGTTTCTGTTCTCTTTTATTCTTTATAGCACGTTAATCCTCTCTCACTATAGTCAATTTATACTCAGGTCAGGGCATGTTGCCACAGTAGCTTTTTTGGAGCGAGTCCCAAAACCAAAGACCAAGTCATAGAAATGGGAAAAATTATTAAATCTATCTGAGTGAACAGAAGTCATTTGCTTGTTCGTATTGCTGTTTTAATCTTTTTTACTCAAAATTACAGAATATAACAACCACAGCCACTCTTATTTATATAGTGCCTTTAACATAGTAAAACTTCTCAAGGCACTTCCTCGGTCATCATTGTTATGGGTATTATATGACGTTGTCCTTGGTCAGGATTGATTGAGGCTGCAGGAGGCTAGGCTGTTGGTAAACTTTACCTTTTATTGAACATTATACTAACTTTGCACAGTGCAAGGCTTATCACGAGGCTCCACATAGAACTATCCCTCAGCATACTCTGTTGTCATGAAAGCTTACATCACTGCTGATAGCATTGGTATTTATACAGCAGTCCAAGGGGAGGAGTCGTGGGCGGAGCCAAGAGTGGAGCCCTGTACACACTCCTAAGCATTCCCAGCGCTACTCCCCCTAGTGATCGGGCAACACAACTGCGCTTACAAATGCATGGTCTCATGTATATACAATACAGTGTAAATTACGGAGTTACTTTCACCACAAAAGCCTTGAAAAGGATAAATGCATGCTTGTCCTGTGTGAGACTTAGCTTGATTCAGTTCAAGGTAGTCCACAGGGCCCACATGATGGTAGCTCAGATAAGTAGGTTCTTCCAGGAGGTGGAGGACAGATGTGGGCGGTGTGGGGGTAGTCCGGCCAACCATGTTCATATGTTTTGGGCATGTCTGAAACTGAGGGAATTCTGGAAGGAATTTGCAGCTGTTATGTCGGAAGTTATGGAAGGTAAGGTAACTCCGAATCCAGAATTAGCAATATTTAGGGTGTCGGAAGATCCGGGGACAAAGCGGGGAGGGAGGCAGATATCCTGGCCTTCTCCTCCCTGGTGACCCGGAGACGGATCTTGCTGAGATGGAGGGACTCGGAGCCCCCGGAATCAGGAGTGTGAGTCAGCGATATGATAGAGTTCCTCAGTCTGGAAAAAAAATCAAGGGGCTCTATACAGGGATTCGTCCGGAGTTGGCAGCCGTTCATCAATTTCTTTAACAAAAACTGAACATCTGCAGTAAGGGGGGAAAGGAAAAAGGGGGGGGGGGGGCGGGTGGAGGAAAATAGGAGGCATGGTAATGTTAAATAAGAACAGGGGATTTAGTATACGGGTAATTGGGGTTAGGGAGGGAGAAGTGGGGTAGGATGTTATTTTAGGGGGTATTTTGTGTGTCGACTCGCACGGTTGTTTTAGAAATGTCAATATGTTAAATTGTGAAAATTACAAATGCTTCAATAAAATATTTTCTAAAAAACAAAAATATCCTCCCACACTGCTCCATCCATCCTCTCTGGAAAGACCTGAGCACCATTTTGATTCAGGTGAAAACTATCCCTTCGAAATAACTTTTCCTTGTCTCAGAGCGTCCAATGTCCCAAGAACCCCTTCTCACATCTACAGTCACACACTGACCTACATTATTGCCCATTCCTCACTCTGCCCAGCATGTACACGAAATGAAATCCATGGATAACAACCCTTGTTCTGTTTTTTTAATATTACTACAGCTGAAACTCACTTTGCATGCAAAATGGTCTATTTGGAGATTAAAAGTAACAAGAGACAAATGTTCAAAGCAGCAATGACAGTAATATTATTGATGGAGGGGGAGTTTGAAGGAGCAACTGGGGGCCTGCCATCTGCTTAATACAATGCAGGCTCTCTTCGAACACAATGCTCATCAATAAAAGTGACTCCCATGGAGGGGGGGGGGGGGGGGGGGGGGGTCATAGGAATCAAACTCATTCTTCTGTCTGAGGTGATTCGGAATAGCATATTTCAGAATGAACAGCTTACCCTTAAACCACAGGGATAAATACTGTAAAGAATGATAGATTACCCACTGTGCACCTCAGGCTTTTAAAATAGGTGACAAAATGTCACAACAGCAGCTCACACTGTTCAAGATAAAGCTACAAATTGCATTCACTCTGAAATAAAAATATACACGGAAATTATTAAATTTATGGATAAAATAAGACATAATTGTCCTCGATGCCATGACATATTCATTATCTTCGTATTGACGACATAACGTCAACACACTGCATATCTGCAACGACGAACATGGTATGGCCAGCTTGTGCATATCTGTACCCTAAATGCTCGAAGCTACAGGGCTCTGCATCGGGTGCAGAACAGTGGGATTAGAAAGGGCACCTGGGTGTCTTCGGGTTGGCATGGACAAGATGGGCTGAATGGCCTCCTTCTGTACTGTAACTTTTTTAATGATTCTGTGATATGCTTGCGCTTCACATCCAGCTAACAGAATTCCAGTGGATCTATTTAAAAGTAAATTCAGTAGAGTGGGGCTCTTTAAATGCTCTCCAAGACCTGCTCTATAATGTAGGAGCTCCAATAACGTTAGAGAATCAGAGATAACTTGGGCGGGATTCTCCGACCCCCCCCCCCCCCGCTGGGCCGGAGAATCGCCGGGGGCTGGCGGGAATCCCGCCCCCACCGGCTGCTGAATTCTCTGGCACCAGGGATTTTGCGGGGGCGGGAATCGCGCCACGCCTGTCAGCGGCCACTGGCAGCCGGCCCCCGGCGATTCTCCAGCCCGTGATGGGCCGAGCGGCCGCCCGTTTTATTGCCGGTCCCACCGGCGCAAATTAAAGTAGATCCTTACCGGCGGGACCTGGCGGCGCAAGCGGCCTATGGGGTTCACTAGGAAGGCGCAGGGGGATCTGGCCCCGGGAGTTGCCCCCAGGGTGGCCTGGCCACCGATCCGCGGGTGGGCCTGTGCCATGGGGCACTCTATTCTTCCGCATCGGCGGCTGTAGCGGTCCGCCCTTGCCGGTGCGGAGACAAAGCCCTCTGCGCTTGCTCTGGGATGATGCCAGCACACAACCCATTATAACTACAAAGTTATTGACTGCCATTTCAAACTATGACACCAGACAGTCCAACCACTGCCACAGAGATCAAGAGCGGGATTCTCTGTTGTCCGACGCCGAAATCGTATTCGCAGATCGGGTGGAGAATCCCTTTTGACCCAGAAATCAGGGGCGACGCGTGTTTTCGGAAGCTCCGCTCCCTCCAAAACGGCATCATCGATGAGTACGCCGCACACTATTAGGATGGCCTCAGGACGTCACCTATAGGCCCTCCCCTGATGCTCCACTACTGATAGGCCGACTTCCCGACAGCATGGGACACGTGTGCTCTACGTTTTCGTCAACCTCATGTGCCAGGAGCAAACTGTGTCCAGCGCTGCCGCAGTCGGGGGGTGGGGGAGCCCTTTTGCTGGTCGGGGGAGCTTCGGCGGGGGCTGGGAGGACTAGTGGGGGTGGTCCGCGGGTGGCGAGGGAGGGTGCGGGGGGCACTACCTGGCAGGCCGGGTCCACGCACATGCACTGCCACGGACCCGGCAATTCTCCTGCCGTTTATGTCGGGAACACCGGGGGTTTTAAGGACAGAGCATCAGTGCGGGAGTGCTGCCGACATTTTCATTATAAAACTAGACACTTCCTCCAGACATACCCTCAAAATCGGAGAAATCAGCCCCAAAATATTTCACAATTATTTGTTAATATGCAATCAGGGATAAAAATCTAATTTACTTTCTTGGTTAACAGAGCAAACATCAAACTATTGGGTCAGCTTACTCTTGAACATGTTCCCAATAGTTTAGTCTCTCAATCACCCCTTTCTCTACGAGTTTCTTTTTTACTTCAGGATTATTGAAGTGTAATTTGTTCATGATGTTTCATGTAGTTATCTTGGGCCTTCATCTGGTCTCAGAATAATCAGATAAAGAATAAGATTACAATTCTTAATGCAATGAACAGGCAGATTTTTCTTTGCTGAATCCTTGATGTATTGTGTTAATCTGATTCCTATTGCTGGCTGGCTTAATGATATATGTCTCAGTTATTCTACAGGAGGTCTCTTGGCTAAACCCGTTCCACCTGTGGGTGTATGGTGTCAAATGTTATTGATACACATGTCTGGTGTTCTCTATTATTTGTTCGAATTTGATGCAATACTTCAGCAAGAAGATTGAGATGTCCCCTGGATTGGCTACATACACATTTTCTGTGTATAGCAGAAGGTTCAAGATAGTAAATTTAAAGCATTTAATTGAATCATGTTACAATACTGAAAATAAGAACTGAACATTAGCTGAGGGGTTATTATTTATCTTCAACAGATTGCTATTGTTGAAACCACTGAACAATTGAAAACACCCTTGAATATTGTGGTATTGAAGAGCTGCCCAGTTATCAGGCAGATGGTACATTCACATGGAGACTGTTGCTGGGGATAATTTATATTCTGGTGCAGTCCTTTTAAATGCAACCAAATATCTCACCGCCGTCCCCAGACGTCAGGAACTGCCAGGAAGAGTAATTTTGTTGAACGCATCTGTGTCAGAAGGCAAATAGTCTACATCTATGTCTCGAAATAAAAAACTATATAACCACAAGGACATTTCTTTTTTCTCTCTCACGGATCAGAAAATATGTATTTGCAAAACAATGATGGCGAACAGCCAGACATTTAAGCGTCTACATTTCCTCTTTGATTTTGAACATTTCAGCACAGCATACTCAGGCATTCATACGAGGGATACGCAAAAGGCACATAATCCTTAATTCAAAGGGAATGCAATATGTGAGTGACAATATGCTGATTCATATTAACATGGAGCAATTCTTTTGCAGCCTGATGGAATGGATAAACCAAGGGCTGGATTCTCTGCTCCTGAGTCTAAGTGCTGACGCCAACGGAGGATCCGTGGAGGTCCATGTCAGAAAAATCGGCAAACACCCGCACCGATTCGGCTACTGGTGAGGGGCTGGCACCGGCACCGCATGGAACACCCGCAATATACACGAGAAATGGAGCGGGAATCACCGTGCAGGGTGACAAGCTGCAGCCGCACAGACTATACTTAGCCTGACCACCCAGGGGTCGCCAATGGCCTCCGAGACCCCGGGTGCCTTTCCGCCTGGTCCACGTTTGTGTGGACCACCACTGATCGCCGCCCGGCTGCAGCTTCCTTGGGGAGGCCGAGAATCGACCGAGGCCGGTGGATCCCAGGCAGGTACATCATAAGTAGGTTTACAACTTACTTCTGCATGCGCCTTAGTCCGGCCCATTTCTGGCAGATTTCCGGCTCCGAATCCTGTGAGGCGCGAAGGCTGTTGGAAGTTTCCCTTCTCTTGCTCTTCTCTCTGTCTTCCATTGATTTGCCTTCTTCATTCACCTTCTTTACCCTTTGTCTGCCATCGTGAGTACTCACGATATCCCCCCTCCGCTTGCACAGCCCTCCTTTCACAGTATCCTATGCCCCCCTCCCCTTGCACAGCCCCTCCTTCCACAGTGTGATGATATGATCTGCATACTCGTCTGCCATTGGGCCAGAACGTCGGCTTACCATTGGCCCTGGTCGGTCATGTGCCTCTCGACCGATTGGCCGAGAGGCTGAGTTAACCACGCCTCTATCAACGAGGCATAAATGCTCAGAAGCCTGACGATCGTCCCTTTCCACTGTAGACGATCGCCAGGCTGTGTTCTAGTTAATTAAAGCCTGACTTTGGTAAATCACTCGCCTCACGTGCAATCGATGGTGCATCACACAGTGTCCTATACCCCCCTCCCCTTGCACAGCCCCTCCTTCCACAGCCCTATAACCCCCACCCCTTACACAGCCCCTCCTTCCACAGTATCCTATACCCCCCTCCCCTTGCACAGCCCCTCCTTTCACAGTATCCTATACCCCCCTCCCCTTACACAGCCCCTCCTTCCACAGTATCCTATACCCCCCTCCGCTTGCACAGCCCCTCCTTCCACAGTGTCCTATACCCCCTCCCCTTGCACAGCCCCTCCTTTCACAGTATCCTATACCCCCCTCCCCTTGCACAGCCCTCCTTTCACAGTGTCCTATACCCCCTCCCCTTGCACAGCCCCTCCTTTCACAGTATCCTATACCCCCCTCCCCTTGCACAGCCCTCCTTCCACAGTGTCCTATACCCCCTCCCCTTGCACAGTCCCTCCTTCCACAGTGTCCTATACCCCCTCCCCTTGCACAGCCCCTCCTTCCACAGTGTCCTATACCCCCTCCCCTAGCACAGCCCCTCCTTCCACAGTGTCCTATACCCCCTCCCCTTGCACAGCCCTCCTTCCACAGTGTCCTATACCCCCTCCCCTTGCACAGCCCCTCCTTCCACAGTGTCCTATACCCCCTCCCCTAGCACAGCCCCTCCTTCCACAGTCCTATACCTCCTCCCCTTGCACAGCCCCTACTTTCACAGTATCCTATACCCCCCTCCCCTTGCACAGCCCTCCTTCCAGTGTCCTATACACCCTCCCCTTGCACAGCCCCTCCTTCCACAGTGTCCTATACCCCCCTTGCACAGCCCCTCCTTCCACAGTGTCCTATACCCCCTCCCCTTGCACAGCCCCTCCTTCCACAGTGTCCTATACCCCCCTCCCCTTGCACAGCCCCTCCTTCCACAGTGTCCTATAACCCCCTCCCCTTGCACAGCCCCTCCTTCCACAGTGTCCTATACCCCCCTCCCCTTGCACAGCCCTCCTTCCACAGTGTCCAATACCCCTCCCCTTGCACAGCCCCTCCTTCCACAGTGTCCTATACCCCTTCCCCTAGCACAGCCCCTCCTTCCAAAATGTCCTATACCCCCCTCCCCTTGCACAGCCCTTCCACAGTGTCCTATACCCCCACTCCCCTTGCACAGTCATCCTTCCACAGTCCCCCCCCCCTTGACTTGTCAGGCCACTCCCCTCCTATCCCCCACCCACTCCCCAGGCCCCAGCACCGGCCCCTGCACGTAACACACTCTGGTACTGTTCAAAATTCGGACCCTTGTTGCGGTCATTCCATGAGACCCAAAGCACAGTGCTGTCCAGTCAGATATTGTTGCGTGGCACGGGGGGAAGGGGGGGAGGGGGAGGGAGAGAGAGAGAGACCCTCATACTCCCCAATCCCAGGCACAGTACTAAACCGAGATGGTGACACAGGAGGGTCCATGGATCCATTAGCACGGTGTTGTCCATGAAGAGCAGCTGGGCCACGCATTAGCACTTAACGTTGACGCCAATGTGATTTCCCGCTGCTGTAACGTAAGATTGGAAGGCATGATGGGGATGCCATGAGATGCAAATGGCGTTCACACCACCTGTCAACAGGATAACGAACCTGCGTTTGGGAGAATTACGACATGATTTTACACCGGTGGATTCCAACATTTTGGCTTTCGCTTGATTCTTCGCGTCCGCCAACCACCATACCCACTGCGAGCAGCTTGGGAAAATTTTGCACATAGAATAAAGTACATTTTCCATTATGTTTTTGTTTTTGGTGAGATATGTTTGTCCTACTCTACCTGAACGACAATTCATCTCAGCGAGCTCTCATTTCCTACAATTCACAATAAAACCTAGGGGGCTGGATTCTCCCGCCCGCCACCGCAAGAACACACATGGCGAGCCGCGTACAGTGGAGAACTCCATTGACCTCAGGCGGGATTCTCCAGTCGCTGCGCAGACTCGGCAGGAGCATCCCACCCAGCGTTTCTAACTGCGCTGATTTTCTTAATTGAATTCCCCCCAAATCGAAGTAATGAGCATAAAAGATCAAAGAATGTTACGTTCAAACGATGATCGATTTCCATACTTTTTTGCAGATTACAGACTGGAAGCTGGCCCCACCCACAATATTGATCATGCCACCAGGATTCATTAATATGTTGTTTGCAGGTCTTTGATGATGCCTTAAAAATTAAGCGAATACCTTTGCATGCAAAGATAATGCTAGGAATGTTGCCAAAGATTTTGAATAGAATTCATTCCTAATTTACTAATTTACTTGGCAGTGCCAACCTGGCACCATGGCAGTGCCATCTTGGCATCCAGATGGCACTACCATGGTGCAAGGGTAGCACAGCCAGGGTACCAAGGTGGCACCTGCAGTGTCAGGACACCATCCTGCCCAAAAGGCATGCAGCAGGGGACCTCTGATCCCCTTGGAGACCCCCACGAGTGCGATTCCATCTGGTCCCCGTTTGTGGGGACCAGTGCTGAACGGCACGCCCCCGAGGTCTCCGATTGAATTCCAAAGCCTCAGCTACCTTGGAAATCTGCACATCAGAGTAAGGCTTCACTCTAATATGCAGATTTCCCAAAAAGTGATCCTACCCATTGTGGACGGGATTCTCCTTGCATCGTCTCGCGCGATTGCGCTGAATCTCGCGAGGCATTACGAGCCAGGTGTATCCGGGAGCTTGGTCTCCCTGCTTTCACTGGCCACGCTGCACCACAGCGTGATGCTTTTCTGGCACAGTGTGGCAGGAAGATGGCGCTCACAATGTCACAAGCCCCCACCCACACCACAAAAAACCCCAGGGTTGGATAGACTGCTGAAAGCATGCTTATGACATTAAGCCTAGGATATGAATTACAATATACATCTTATTAAAAATAGCAAGAACATAGTAATAGATTAATGGAGTAACCAGTATTATTTTACAGAATTGTTAACCCATGCTCCTTCCTCAGGTGCAAAATAATAAACTTTTAAAAAATTCAGAAACTCAGCCAATATTTAAGTCAGTAACTCAAATAATCATGGTTTTTCATCAGGTCCAGCTGCCAGAAGAACTGATTCACCTGGGGTCACTCACCTGCAACACAACTTCTTTTACCCCTTGAAGTTTGACCTCAAGAAAGAAACTCTCAGAATTACATGAAGTTGACAAACAACGATTCTCAATTGCACTTTAGAAGCCTGATTTAGACAACACACAAGAAGTAGCCACCAGGCACTTCAAGCCTGCCCCACCATTCATATTGATCATGGCTGATTATTGCCGGCCTCAATTGCTTTTCTGTGCCATTTCCCCATAGCCCTTTATTCCTTGATCTATTAAATAGTTATCCACCTCCACTCTAAATACTTGTAATGATCTAGCCTCCACCACCTTCTGGGGCAGAGAACTCCGGAGATTCACCACCGTCTGCCACACCCTCACCTCCACAACTTCTGGGATTCCCTGCCACCGGCTGCTGTAAGGGATAGCCCAGTATCAGCTAGGCATGTTGAATACTGCATCCTGCATCCACAAGCCAACCTGACTTGGAAATGGATCACCGTCGCTTCACTGTGGCTGGGTCACTGTCCTGGAAACCCCTCCGTTACAGCACTGTGGGTGCACCGACAACGCATGGACTACAGTGTTTGAAGAAGCCAGCTCACCATCACCTCAATGGCAATTAGGGATGGCCAATAAATGCTGGCCTCGCCAGCAATGCCCACATCCCATGAATTAATACTTTTTCTTTAATCCTCCTGTTTTACTTTTTAACTCCTTACCAATCGCTTCCTTTACCTATTGAGGCCAATGGCACAGAGGGTCTCTGTGATATACAATAGGTGTAAAACCAGGATAGAAAAATTTCTCAGTTAATACACTGTGAGGAGATGAATTAGACTGTACTCTTGTGAAACATGATGGTGCCGTATGATCAAAATCTACTCTGTCACATGTGGGGCTTTAGATTGGTTCCAGCAACGGGTTTTGGAAGGATCAGTCTTCCTATAGCTGTAGTTGGTGAAAGACATTTGGATAATCTGCAAGTTGTTCTTTAAGTGTAAATCTGAGGCAATAACATGGCCCATAATTTGATCCTAATTAAATTGTGCATTTCATTCAAAAGTAACAATGATGGATGGTGTGAGAAGTGTAAGTCCCTGCAGTACAATGTATCATACAGCAGTTGCAATTAAGGATCACAATTGGGGTAATGTTGAAGAAAGATTTAGGTATAGAAATTGTGTGGTGGTGCAAAATGCATAGAATCCTTACAGTGCAAAAGGAGGCCATTCAGCCCATTGGGGCTTGCACCAACCCTCCGAAAAAGCACTCTACCATTCTCGCTACCCCGCCCCTATCCCTGTAACCCCCCACGCACTGGTCATGGCCAATCTACCTAACCTGCATATCTTTGGACTGTGGGAGGAAACCGGAGCACCTCCGGAGCACCCGGGGAGAATGTGCAACCTTCACAGTCACCCGACGTCGGAATCGAAACGGGTCCCTGGCGCTGGGAGGCAGCAGTGTCAACCATTGTCCCACCATGGCACCCATAAACATGACTTGAGGCCACTTGAGACCCTCAACCACCACCTCCCCCTTGCCCCCCTCCCCACCCACCATGTTATTTACCAGTCTAACATTCCTGTGCGCTGGCTACCTTATAAAAATTTTGAAATTAAATGGGCAAAGACTTTACAGAGACTGAAGCCAGGACTCATACAAAAATAATTTATAGCCTCAGCAACTTTGTTATCTCTAAAGTGGCACTAATGCCCCTGACGGCTGCAAAAATCAAATTAGAAGGAAATGCACAAAAGCCTCTTCACATTTCTGAGGCAAAGTCCTGGTCAATGGAGACAATCCGTCTGAGAGGCCAAAAGGACCCTGGAACTGCTGATGGACCTATTAATGGAAAAAATATTAACCACCTCAAGCATCCAGTCCAAGAATATACATCCTTTGCCTAGACCTAGGGGAAGTAGTGAGATTAATGTCAAATGACCCACTCCCCCACAAAGTTGCTAGGACCTGTAATGTCGCCTTGTGAAGGCAAACAAGTCAATCTTCCATATTTCTTCAACAAATCAGCAGCGGAACCAGTGCTCTGTTCAGATTTAAATCACCTAGCCCTCAATCTACACTGGAATGCCTGAATTTCAATATCCATGTCTACTACAATATTAACTCATTTCCACTTACTTCTCGCATTATGGCAGTCAGCACTGCTGGAAAGTGGATGACCTCATAGCAACTTCAGCCTGCCAACCTCTCTGAAAGAATACACCATTGGACCTTTGATTCTGGGCTCTGGACTCACATGGAACAATAATTTTTATTTTGTCTGTGGTCTTTTCCCTGTAGAACATTCTTTTCTTATCCCTTTTGCTGATGAGGGTGGGCAGGGCTGTCTTGTGAAGGAGTCGGGGATGTTGTGAACCCTGTTTCAGCGTTTTGAGTGTGTGTTAAATCAAGCAACTCTCTGATTTTACCTGATCTAGAAAATTGAATCCTTTCTGAACACTGATGGGTGGTGAGGGAGAAATCAGGGTGGTTTTTTTGATTTATTTAAGGCCTTCTGATTTATTTAGATTTCCAGAAAGCCTTTGACAAAGTGCCGCATAGGAGACTGATAAATATGTTAAGAGCCCATGCTGTTAAGGGTAAGATCCTGGCATGGATAGAGGATTGGCTGACTGGCAGAAGGCAGAGAGTGGGGATAAAGGGGTGTTTTTCAGGAGGGCAGCTGGTGACTAATAGAACATAGAACATAGAACAGTACAGCACAGAACAGGCCCTTCGGCCCTCGATGTTGTGCCGAGCAATGATCACCCTACTCAAACCCATGTATCCACCCTATACCCGTAACCCAACAACTCCCCCCCTTAACCTTACTATTAGGACACTACGGGCAATTTAGCATGGCCAATCCACCTAACCCGCACATCTTTTGGACTGTGGGAGGAAACCGGAGCACCCGGAGGAAACCCACGCACACACGGGGAGGACGTGCAGACTCCACACAGACAGTGATAGTGTGCCTCAGGGGTCTGTGCTGGGACCACAACTTTTCACAATATACATTAATGATCTGGAAGAAGGAACTGAAGGCACTGTTGCTAAGTTTGAAGATGATACAAAGATCGGTAGAGTGATAGGTAGTATTGAGGAGGCAAGCTGGCTGCAGAAGGACTTGGACAGGCTTGGAGTGTGGGCAAAGAAGAGGCAGATGGAATACAATGTGGAAACGTGTGAGGTTATACACTTCAGAAGGAGAAATGGAGGCATAGACTATTTTCTAAATGGGGAGAAGCTTACGAAATCAGAAGCACAAAGGGACTTGAGAGTTCTTGTTCACAATTCTCTTAAGGTTAACGTGCAGGTTCAGTTGGCAGTTAGGAAGGCAAATGCAATGTTAGCATTCATGTTGGGAGGACTAGAATACAAGACCATGGTTGTACTTCTAAGGCTACATAAGTGTACCCGAACAGACGCCGGAGTGTGGCGACCAATGGATTTTCACAGTAACTTCATTGCAGTGTTAATGTAAGCCTACCTGTAACAAGAATAAAGATTATTAAATAAATGCGTCTTTCTATTATTGCTCTAGAGGTTAAATGCATAAGACCATAAGACCATAAGACATAGGAGTGGAAGTAAGGCCATTCGGCCCATCGAGTCCACTCCGCCATTCAATCATGGCTGATGGGCATTTCAACTCAACCTACCAGCATTCTCCCCGTAGCCCTTAATTCCTCGCGACATCAAGAATTTATCTATCTCTGCCTTGAAGCCATTTAGCGTCCCGGCCTCCACTGCACTCCGCGGCAATGAATTCCACAGGCCCACCACTCTCTGGCTGAAGAAATGTCTCCGCATTTCTGTTCTGAATTTACCCCCTCTAATTCTAAGGCTGTGCCCACGGGTCCTCGTTTCCTCGCCTAACGGAAACAGTTTCTTTGCGTCCACCCTTTCTAAGCCATGTATTATCTTGTAAGTTTCTATTAGATCTCCCCTTAACCTTCTAAACTCCAATGAATACAATCCCAGGATCCTCAGCCGTTCATCATATGTTAGACCCGCAATTCCAGGGATCATTCGTGTGAATCTCCGCTGGACACGCTCCAGTGCCAGTATGTCCTTCCTGAGATGTGGGGCCCAAAACTGGACACAGTACTCCAAATGGGGCCTAACCAGAGCCTTATAAAGGCTCAGTAGCACATCACTGCTTTTATATTCCAACCCTCTTGAGATAAATGACAACATTGCATTCGCTTTCTTAATCACAGATTCAACCTGCATGTTTACCTTTAGGGAATCCTCGACTAGCACTCCCAGATCCCTTTGTACTTTGGCATTATGAATTTTCTCACCGTTTAGAAAGTAGTCTATGCTTGGATTCTTTTTTCCAAAGTGCAAGACCTCACATTTTCTCACGTTGAATTGCATCAGCCATTTTCTGCACCACTCTCCCAAACTGTCTAGATCCTTCTGCAGCCTCCCCACTTCCTCAGCACTACCTGCCTGACCACCTAACTTTGTATCATCGGCAAACTTCGCTAGAATGCCCCCAGTCCCTTCATCCAGATCATTAATATATATGGTGAACAGCTGCGGCCCCAACACTGAACTCTGTGGGACACCGCTGGTCACCGGCTGCCATTCCGAAAAAGAACCTTTTATCCCAACTCCCTGCCTTCTGTCAGACAGCCAATCCTCAACCCATGCCAGTAGCTCACCTCGAACACCATGGGCCCTCACCTTACTCAGCAGCAGCACCCATCTGGCCCTTATTTGCGGTCCGATACAAGTGAACGGTCATGTGCTCCAAACAAAGCTGGACACTGCAGCTGCCATTTCTATACTGGCGCAGAGGTATTTTTGATCTTATCTAAAAGGAGTGCATGCTTTGTCATAGGCTGACACAATGGCCCATTTGGCCACTTGCACAGGGGAACGACTGAATATCCTGGTGTCCACCCTCACTTCTGGTGGATTATGGGCACCAGTCAGTGCACCTTCCCTTATTGTTGTGCAAGAAATGCCACGATTGGCTACATGGGCTGCAGTTGGATTGAGAGCATATCCTCCAAGTGGGGTCTGGCGATTTGTGTACAGTCCTGAGCAAATTCTGGGATGTTTTCGAGCCTGGTTTAGGTACCATTAAAGGTATCGTAGATAAAATCCAGCTGAAGCCCAGCCCCAATATTTTCGGTCCTGGCCGGTTCCCTATGCTATAAAAGGAGAACGCTGCGACAACGGATGAACAGACATTGCGCTACAATCGCCAGGCAGGAATGTTCCCTTCCAGTCGGGGAACACTTCGGCATTCAACCTCTGATCTTTGGGTAAGCGTTCTCCAAGGCGGCCTTCAGGACGTGCAACAACGCAGAATCGCAGAATATAAACTTATAGCCAAGTTCTGCACACATGAGTACGGCCTCAACTGGGACCTTGGATTCATGTTGCAGTACATTCACCCCCAACCATCTGGCCTGTGTTGCGAAATCCTACCGACTGTCCTGGCTTGAGACAATTCACACCTCTTTAACTTGGGGTTACCCCTCTCTCTGGATCTGTAAAGACTTAATTACCTGCAAATACTCACATTCAAAGTATCGTCTTGCATCTGGTTTAGCTCACTCGGCTTTTAAAGCAGACCAAGCAGGCCAGCAGCACGGTTCGATTCCCATACCAGCTTCCCCAGACAGGCGCCGGAATGTGGCGACTAGGGGCTTTTCACAGTAACTTCATTGAAGCCTACTCGTGACAATATGCGATTTTCATTTTCATCTTTGACTTTGTCGATATAAATGTTTCTTGAACCTATCTCTCCATTCACCTGAGGAAGGAGCAGTGCTCTGAAAGCTGGTGATTTGAAACAAACCTGTTGGACTTTAACCTGGTGTTGTAAAACTTCTTACTATAAAAGGAGAAGATTAAGACCAAACTTTGTCATTCAGAAAATTTGGGAATCATTCGGCCTGTGCGCTTTGCTGATTGGGTGGCGTTGGTGGTCCCCATCATGAAGCCAGATGAGACAGTCCGCCTTTGCGGAAACTATAAATTGACGATGAACACGGTTTCACGATTAGACCGTTACCTTTATCTCGCATCAAGGACCTGTATGCAACATTGGCCGGTGGCTGTACATTTACGAAATTCAACATGAGCAATGCTTACCGACAGCTGGGGTTCGATGAATCCTCATGGAAGTGTGTCACGACTAATACAGACAAGGGACTCTATGAGTACACCCGGCTTCCGTTCGGAGTCTCCTCGGCGTGTGCAGTCTTCCAGCGTGTCATGGAGAACATCCTGCGTGGGTTGCCACATGCTGTAGTTTACTTGGACAACATGTTAGGCACAGGAAACATGGAACAAAAATATTTGCAGAACCTTGAGGCGGAGTTGAAGCTGTATTCCAAGTATGGGGTCTGCCTACGCCATGCAAAGTGCATGTTTCACGCAAAATAAGAGGCATATTTGGGATATTGAGTAATTTGAGATGAGCTGTACCCGATCGCTGAGAAGGTGCGGGCAATTAAAATGACCCACTGCTCCGCGAGGCACCATGGAACTTTGCTCTTTCCTTGGATTGGAGAATTATTATGGGTGCTGTATTCCAAATTTGGCAACCATCTCGCCCCTCCTCCACTTGCTTTTGAAAAAGTGCCAAACTTGGGCTTGGGGCAAGGCCAAGGATACAACGTTTAATAAGGTGAAATGCCGTTGTCTTCTCCAGTGGTGTTGACAAATTATGACTCCTCAAACAGTTGTATGTCACGTGTGATGCCTCACTGTAGCGCATTGGGCAGTTTTGTCCCAACAAATGGACAATGGCTGTGACAGTCCAATCATCTTTGCCTCCTGGACACTGGCTGCGGCCAAAAGAAAATATGCCCAGATCGAAAAATAAGATGTGGTGGCCGTATTTGGTGTAAAATAATTTTACAAAATGTCTGTGGCCGCTATTTTGTTATCGTCACCGATCACAAGCCATTGCTAGGCCACTTCCATGAAGACAATAGCATCTGCACGGATTCAGAGCTGGGCTCTGTTACTGGCTGCTTGCAAATACTCTTTCGAGCACTGCCCAGGGACCCTGATTGCTGATGTGTTGAGCCATCATCTCCTGCAGATAGAACTGCAAACACCCCAATGGTGGATGACGTGATTGCTGCCCTGAATTTCATGGACTCTTTGCCCATCGCTGCCTTGTGCGTCATGACAGGATGCGAACTGACCCCGCACTAGCTAAGGTGTGTCATCTGGTGCTATACAGTGGGCAGCATTGGCAGCTACCAGGAGAATTGAAGACTTTCTCCTCAAAATTGCCTGACCTGACCATAGAGGACAGCATCCTCCAGTGAGAACCAGGGTTGTTGTCCCAGTGAAGGGACAGGCGATCACATTGATGGATCTTCATAACTGACATCCCGGAGTGTCCAAAATGAGTATGCTGGTGAGAAGATATGTTTGGTGGCTGGGTTTGGACATGGATATCGTGACGTTGGCCCAGCTGTGATCCATTGGCCAAGAGCACCAAAAGCTCCATGCAGCAGCACCCTTACACCCTTGGGAGTGGCCAGGGCGCACTTGGGCACGTGCGCGCACCGATTTTGCCTGTCCCTTCTTGGGTTCAATGTTTCTCACCTGGTGGATTCCCACTCAAAGTACCTGGAGGTCACAAAATGGCATTGATCACCTCCCAGACCGGCACCACGAGCATCGAGCGACGGGATATTTCTTTTTCCACCTGCAGAATTCTGGAGGTACTCATGAACGATAGCAGGGCCTTCTTCATGAGTGAAGATTTTGCCGCTTTTGTGACGAGCAATGGGATTCGACACGTGTACACCGCCAAATACCATCGGGCAACGAATGGCATGACAGAGAGGTCCATGCAGATGGTTAAACGGCGGCTCAAGAAACAGATTTGTGTCCTGATAAACACAAGAGTTTTACTCTCGTACAGGACCACGCCACACGCAGTAACTTGGGTAGCGCCTGCTGAGATGTTAATGGATCATAGACTTCACACATGATGGAGTTTGATTCTGCCGGACATCGGTGCAAAGGTCTGCATTAACCAAGATTTGCAAGGGTGTTGCCCAGTTCGACGTTGACCTCATGCACACTTTGATTTGATTTGATTTAATTTATTGTCTCATATACCGAAGTACAGTGAAAAGTATTTTTCTGCGGCTGAGGGAACGTACACAGTACGTACATAGTAGACAAAAAGAATAATCAACAGACAAATGATACAGTGACAAACAGTGATTGGTTACGGTGTGGAACAAGGGGCCAAACAAAGCAAATACATGAGCAAGAGCAGCATAGGGCGTCGTGAATAGTATTCTTACAGGGAACAGATTAGTCCGAGGGGGCGTAGTTGAGGAGTCTTGTAGCTGTGGGAAAGAAGTTGTTCCCATGTCTGGATGTGCGGGTCTTCAGATTTCTGTACCTTCTGCCTGATGGAAGGGTCTGCTTCGCACCTGACCGCACGGTGTTTGTTCTGAACTTCATTGATGGTGCTCGCTGGCTCTCTTGGAACCTCATCTATCAAACAGGACCAGTCTTTTACCAGGTTTGGGGCCAGGTGCAACTCATGAAAGGCCACCTGGATCACGTTCCCTCATAGGGGTTGCTGTCTCGTGTGCTGCCTCGGAAGAAGCCTGCCCTGGATCCTCCGGCTCCATTGCTGAACAAGCCTCCAGTCTCTCTCGATGCCAACATGCCCAACTTTGTGTCTGTTGACTCCGAGGTCTCGGAGGGTGACTCCATCGTTCAGTTGCCTTATGACGATCGTCCGCCATTTTGTTTGTGCTGCAGACCGTGTTCACCAGCACGGTATTTGCTGACTGATCCGGTGCATCAGCTCCATGAGGACTTACCGGAGCCAAGAGACTCTGATCCCCTCTGCCTGCTCCTGCTTCTCCACCTCATCACTCATTGAGGGGGGGAATGTAATATCCCACACGGGACCTACGGGATGGAAATGTTCATCTTCCCGTGCTCCTTGCGGAGTATGAGCTCCCCAGCTCCCCCACTTGGTGTGGACTCCCAGTTTCCTTAATAAAGTTTCTGATCATTGTAAGTTCCGATTTCTGAATAGATAATATTTTGTGGACGAATGTACTACAATTAAACAGTTGAATTTGTTTTTTTTTAAAACGGACAAAGCATCACACACTCAGGGCTTTAGACTTAATGCATTCTGAGCACTTTGTAAAGATTGGAGGTTGAGAAAGCAGCAATTAAGTGGTTAAATGAGTAACCCAGTATTGAATTTGCAATGCAGACTTTGTGCTCAAAATGCTGTTAGATTCACACTAAATTTTGCAGATGTCACTTGCTTTGCTTTTTCCATTTCAGTTGCCTGCAATGTTTGGGATGACATTACACAGAGCACTGTCATGCTACAAAGTGCAAACATGAGCTAATATGGTGTATGAGAATAGGCAAATGGTTGCTGATTCTGTACCGGATGTCAAGACACGCTGTGAATAGGAAATAATTTAAGCATTTGGGTAACAGACTTTCTTTTCTCTCCATAGAATCAAGAGACAACAGAGAGCGAAGAAATCGGGATCACAAGCAGAACTGAGACAGATTATGTCAATGCATTCTCAGCTTAAGTACAAACTTTGCATTTATTCACAGGGTTATGGATTTTGGCAAAAGCTGCAACTGCATAGTTCCTTAGATTGAGAAAATTACATGATTTACCAAAGTGCCCACAGAGTGATTATCCTTGTAATTATCTTTTGTTTGGTCTCAAACTAAATCAGAAAGAAGTGTTTTGAAACGTCAGTGCCCAGAGGGATACTTGTTTAGACAGGATGCTTTGGTGAAGCAAGTTATTATTGATTTAACTCAAGTGAAAGTTACCCAGCAATTGTCCAATTTAATACCCAGATTTCAGGAAATGTGTGGCATGTCTGCATCAAATTGGTGTGGAAAGTAACATATCAAAGGTTTCAAAACAGTTGCTTAAAAAATCACTATCAGTTGTTGCAGCAACAGGCAAATGTGAGATTTAAGGGATCGATGAAGCTGGCGATCTTTTCCATTTCTGTTGATCAGCAAATAAAAACAAAATCCTCTTCTGAAATTTGGAAGGCGCTCCACTTCTGAACTGAGCTTTCTCCAAAAGAATCCCAAAACAAAATGGCTAAAATTACTTCATCTAAGCTGCATTTTGTCAGGCATTTTAACTGTTCAGTTAGAACAAAATATTTTAACAGTAACTTTCTTGTTCATTTGACAGATGCCATCAACGATTTTTTAAAAATTCCTTTCTCAGGATGTAGGCGTCGCTGGCTAGGCCAACAATTATTGCCCATCCTGAGTTGCCTTTGAGAAGGTGTTGATGAGCAGCCACCGAACTACAGTACAAATGGGAGATTGCCTGATTAGAATTAATTTTAATTGTGATTACACCATAGCGACTGGGCTACAGTTCATGTCTCAGCAGGCAGTGATCCAATCAGAGCTGCGACATATTACCTATGGTTTGTATTAATAATCTTTCTATCAGTGTCACAAGTAGGCTTACATTAACACTGCAATGAAGTTACTGTGAAAATCCCCTGGTTGCCACACTCTGATGCCTGTTTGAGTACACTGGGGCGGGGAAGAATTCAAATGTCCAATTCACTTAAAAAGTACGTCTTTCGGAACATGTGGGAGGAAACCGGAGCACCTGGAGGAAACCCACGCAGACATGGGGAGAATGTGCAGACTCCGCTCATTCAGTGACCAAACCCGGGAATCGAACCCGGGACCCTGACGTTGTGAAGCAATGTGCTACAATGCCGCCAATACATGTGTGCATGGAACTTTCTCTAGACAGGTAAAGTAAGAAGGTATCAATCTTTTCCCTCATTTAATATGTTTCTAATACCGGACCAGCTGAGCACAGTGCCCACCAACTCCAATGCAACACATACTATACTGCCCCGCCAGGGGAATCTCACTCTGCTTTACTGTGGAGTCAGCGATCAGGCTAGCACCAGATGATAACGAAACTTGTCTTTGCACTGTGCTAAGCTTGCAATGTGAATACACCCTGAACGAACCATTTTAAAAGCGAAGCTGGATGAGCAACTTCACAACTAAAACAATGACCAAATATGCAAATCAAATTCCAGCTCATTTCAACTTCGCACCCTCAAGAGAAAAAGAAAATTCCTTTCATCCGACCACAGGAAAAGAGAAGAACGGCTTCTCAATAGCACAGGAGATCCTTCATGGAGTTATACTATCCCATTTTAAAACATTACCTGGGCAGGCCAGAGAGGGGATAAAAAGGGGTGAGTCATAAACCCCTGCAATGCAACACACCAACTTAAGTAAAAGGAAAATCAGGCAAAGTTCCATCGTGGGCCTGTGATCCTCTCTGCCCTATTTTCCTCTCCTCGCTGTGCCCAGGCGATGCTTCACACGCAGATGGTGAAGCCGGAAGTCTGCATCGTTTGTGTCTCAATTACACTAACAGCTGCATTGCCACAATAAAGCTTTTCAGGATCAGACATGCAAGAAGATGCATTTGTACATAGAGATCATGCGATATTAGCCTGAGGGCGATGTATGAGTTTGGCTGTTCTTTGGAGAGGCGGAACATTAAAATACTTATATTTTAACAACTTATCCTAGATTTTGTGTTTCCCAGTACACCGAGGACTTAAACCAGATTCTGAAATGAGTCTGTGATTTATAACTGAGACAGTATATTTCTATTCTGGAAAAATGCGAACTCAAAATGTAACATGTTTTCCTGGAAGTTTTTTTTTGTTAAAATTCGGTTCCTGTCTTATATGACAGTAAAACAAAAATCCATACGTAGCATAAACGGGTTTTTATGTGCTTATCTGGTAATAATTCAGGGGCACTAAATGTCAAATTTGTACTGCTGGAGAAGAATTAGTCATGGAAGAATAATTCTGTCATCAGACTATTGCCCACACCATACCTTTCAAATGATTTAACTCTGATTACCGAATGTCCTCTTCCAAAAGAGTGGGCTGGATGCAGCGGTTGATTCCAGCAAATTAAGCTATTTGTATTAACTGATAAACTGCTCTCACTTTCTCCAGCACTGCACCTCAGTTTGGTAATAAAATTTAATCGGGGTCTGCTTTCAGTGAGTTGGACAACATAACCCCAATGAAACTGAGGTTTACAAATATGTAAAGCGATGGTTCGTGAGGTAATTAAGAAAATCCAGATTAAGAAATTTGTCTCGAGAGTTCACACAAGTGTGGACAGTATTGAATTAGCCACCCAGTTATAATCACCCCAACCATCAATGTTCACGAAGATACAGCTGAATATCAGGTGATTCAGCCTGTTCGACACTACTGCACAAAATGAGCATCTAAACTGTTGGGCATGATTCCCTGTCCTGCGGCCCACCATTGGTCGCTGGCGGAATCTTACGGTCCTACCGGCCACACCCTCCACTTTCCAGGGAACCTGTGGTGGGGGGGGGGGGGCGGGGGGGGGGGGGGGGGGGATTGCTGTTGGTGAGATCGGAAAATCCCGCTGGCGGGAATAGCTGGAAACTCCTGCCCACACAATCTTTCCATCTTTCTCTTTGGATGCTCCATTTCTGCTGGAAAGCATGTAGCGTGACAGAAATGAGCAGCAGAGGTTGAATTCTGCTTTTAATTCTGTCAGTTAATAAGTTAAACAAGGAGACAAGAAAATGTATGGCAGAGATGATGGTTATTCCGCCTGTTGCATGTGTGCTAGCTGAGAGTTCTCCAGCCTTATATCTTCCAGTTCTTGGTCTGTTGCCTTCTCCGCCAGTATTCTCCCGGTCGTTGCGATTCAATTTTTCCACCGCAGCACATAGCCAGCAGTGGGTTTTGCGGCGGTCTGGTGTGGTTACAATGGGAAATCCCATTGACAATCAGCAGGAAGATAAGATCCCGCTGTTAGTAAATGGCACGCGGCCGAGAAACACACGATGGGCGGACTGGAGAAACTTCACTCCAAATGTATATCCAAATATTTCTTTAAATTAGGTTCTGCTTCTATCACTCTTTCAGGCAGTGAGGTACAGACCCCCAACA
This sequence comes from Scyliorhinus canicula, assembly GCF_902713615.1. Classification (NCBI taxonomy): domain Eukaryota; kingdom Metazoa; phylum Chordata; class Chondrichthyes; order Carcharhiniformes; family Scyliorhinidae; genus Scyliorhinus; species Scyliorhinus canicula. The sequence continues at coordinate 34,714,327 of NC_052166.1, read as the reverse complement.
CTCTCAAGTTGAAAATTCTTGTCATCAACTCCTCTTTAAAATTTCTACCCACTATTTTAAATCTATGCTCCCTGGTTATTGATTCTCTGCCAATGGAAATGATCCTTCCAATCTACTGAACCTAAATCTCTTTAAATATATACACCTCAATTAAACACCTTAAATAAATCTTTCAACATCCTAGCAATGTCCCTGTAAATCTCCTCCATACCTTCTCGAGTGTGATCTACTTCTCTTCTTTTTCGGTGATCTTCACCGGGTATTATTGTCAATCTCAGAAACCCTCTTTCACTGGTTATGGATTCTGTGGGGCCTTGTGCGGCTGATAAGCCGATCCTGGAGCCGCATCTCTGACCACACACTTGACAGGTGTTTATGGGACGTCAGATTGGTCCTTCACTCTAGGCCACTGGTATTCCTTTCCCAGGCTCTTTTCTGGATCTCCACTTGTCATCTGGTGTTCTTGAAGAATTGTGTCCCTTCAGTCAGGAGGTTCCTCCAAGTAGGTCGCTTCTGAACAAGGGCCTCTCAGGTATTGACAGATAATTTCCATTTCTTGTGATAAGCCTTGAGGATGTCTTTGAAGTGCTTCCTTTGTCCTCCTCTTGTTCGGAAGCCTTCCTTGAACTGGGCGAAGATTTGAATTGGCATCCTAAGCACGTGGCCTTCCCGATGGAATTGGTTTTGGATGGTCATGGCCTCGTGCTGGTGTTCTTAGTTCCTTCAAGGATGCTGATGTTAGTACGCCTGTCCTCCCAGCTGATGCAGAGACTTCGTCTCAGACAGTGTTGATGGTACTTCACCGGGGTCTTGACATAACATCTGTATGTAGTCCAAGTTTCTGAACCGTATAAAAAAGTTGGGAGGACTCCTATGCACACCTTGTCCATGAGGATCTTGGTATCAGCAGGGATCTTGCAGTCATTGAGGACTTTCATCCATAGGTGGCACTTAGGAATGGATTGAATGTTGGATCACCACATTGATGTCATCCTTAGATAAAAGGTGGCTCCCCAGGTAGGTGAAATGTTCTATTTCTTGTTGCCCTTAATGGAGGAAGAAACCAGATCTCGCTCTGATTGAGTCTTCTTGAAGTTGAGGTTGAGACTGATTCTTTGCCATGCTTCCGCGAAGGAGTCAAACATGGCTTGGAGATTCTCTTCTGAGAGACAGAGATGGCGCTGTGATCCATGCACTGAAGTTCCATGAACGATGCCAGTGCTGTTTTCTTCTTGGGTTTGAACCGGTTGAGGTTGAAAAGTTTTCTGTCCATCTTGTAGATGATGTTCACCCCACTGGGATGCTTGTTCTTGACAAGGTGAAGGATGGTGATGATGAAGATGGAGATAAGGGTGGGGGCGATGACATGTCCCTGCTTAACTCCAGTCTTGACCTTGAAAATTTATGTTTTATTTCCGTCAGTGAGAACTTTTGACGACATTTTGTTGAGGAGGAGTCAGAGGACGTTGATGAATTTCTCTGGACAGCTGGCCTTTGACAGCGTCTTCCATAACTTCTCGATTGACTGAGTCAAAAGCCTTGTTCAGATCGATGAAGGACATGTAGAATGGCTGATGTTGCTGCTGGCATTCCTCTTGAAGTTGTCAAGCAGTGGAAATCATGTCCATTGATCCATGGTTTGTCGGGAGCCACACTGGATTTATAGGAGGTTTTCTTCAGAGACCGGGGGAGGGTGGCAAGCTAGGATTCGTGTGATGATCTTCCCGGTGATGGATGGTAGGCAGATTCCTTGGTAGTTCCCACAGTCCGCTTTGTCTCCTTTCTTGAAGATGGTGGCAATGACATTTCCCTGAGGTTGGCAGGGATTTTGACTCCATCCCAGGTGTTCAGGAGCGGCTGATGGAGCTAATGGTTGATTGCATCTCCTCCAAGTTTGAAAATCTCTGCTGGAGATTCCACGCCCATTGCGTCTTTTCATTTCTTCATATGTTTGATGGCGACTTCAACCTTATTCACGCTTGGTGGGAGTCCATGATTGTCATTGATGGCAAGTTGAGGGCTTTTTCAAAATTAATTTATGGGATGTGGGCGTCGCAGTTAGGCTAGTATTTATTGCCCATCCCTCATTGCTCTTCAGAAGGTGGTGGTGAGTTGCAGTCCTTGAGGTGTTGGTACATCCACTGTGCTGTTAGGGAGGGCATTCCAGTGAAGGAATGGCAATATATTTCCAAGTCAGGGTGGTGAGTGACCTCGAGGGGAACCTCCAGGTGATGGAGTTCCAAGGTATCTGTTGCTCTTGTCCTTCTAGATGGTACAGGTCGTGGTTTTGGAAGATGCTGTCTAAGGAACCTTGGTGAGTTACTGAAGTGCATCTTGTAGATGCTACATACGGCTGCCGCTGTTCATCAGTGGCGGAGGGTTTGAATGTTTGTGGAAGGAGGAGCAATCAAGCGGCTGCTTTGTCTTGGATTGTGTTGAGCTTCTTGAGTGTTGTTGGAACTGCACTCATCCAGACAAGTGGAGAGTATTCCTGACTTCTGCCCTGTAGATAGTGGACAGGCGTTGGGGAGTCAGGAGGTGAGTTACTCGCTGTAGGACTTCCATGAACACATCCTCAGCCATGATTGTATCAGATTTTAGGTGTTCTATGAAGTGTTCTCTCTATTGAAGACTGATGTTTTCTCTATCTCTCAAAAGAGTTCCTTCCTTACTCCACATCGATTTGAGGCCTAGGGCATTGGGTCCAAATATTGCCTTGGTGGCATTGAAGAAGCCCCAGATGCCGTGCTTGATGGTGAGGAGTTGCAGCTCCTTACCTTTCTCAGTTCACCATTGGTTCTTTATTTTCCACTTCTTCTTTGTCTGATTGATAAGCTCTTCTCTTTGCCATGCTGGTTGTGTCATTTTGCCTGGCATGGAGCGCTTTCCTCTTCTTGTTAATGAGGTCTTGGATGGCGTGGTCATTCTCATTGAAGCAATCTTGGTGTTTCCTGGTCATTTAAAAAAAAAAAAATTTAGAGTACCCAATTCATTAGTCTTGTAGTTTCTTCACAGCTTGAGATGATGGCTGTTTTCAGCTCTTCATAGTTTTCCTCCACTCAATTAGAACTTAGGAGATTTTGGTGAAGACATTGTTGGAAGTTCACTCACATGCTTGGCTCTTGATGCCACTTGATGTTGGTCTTTTTCTGAGCTATTTCTTCATCTTCTACAGCTTCTGGTGGAGTTTGATGGACATAAAGGAACAGATGAGCCAGTCCAGCAATCATCAGCACTGGTCATCTCTTTGGTGATGTGGCCATCCTTTTGGTGCCGGGATCGGATGATGATGTAATCGATCATGTGCCAGTGCATTGATCGTAGATATCTCCAGGAAGTCTTGAACTTGTCTTTTTAATGAACAGTGTGTTGGTGATTACAAGCTGGTGCTCCACGCAGTTGATGAATGGGAGAACCCTGTTTAAGTTGTAATTCCCAACTCCTTCCTTTCCAGTGGTTCCTTTCCAGAGTTGGGATTCCTTTCCAACCCTACAATTCAAGTCAACAAGGAGGGTGTCCTTATCTTCTTCGTAATATTGGAGAGGATGTGTCCATGGTGGAGTAAAAGCATTCTTTGGACTATCATTGGCATCAAGGGTTGGGGTGTAGGCATCACGGCCATTTTTCTGACTGCAGGTAGATGGACCTGGTGGATGCGGTCTTCCAGCTGGGTTGGAGACAGTGCAGACTACTGTTAGGGCACTTTTTCTCACCCTTTACCCATGCAGGATGAGCAGAGTGGATCCTGAAGAGGGCTGCTCAGTTGTGAATAAAGCTGCTGTCCCATTCCAAGAGCAAAGTGACTGAAGAAAACTCCATCGCCTCTGTGCTCGTCTGCAGCTAGGAACTTTGCGATTCCAAGGTACTGTCCCCATTCCCATCCCCGTCCCCATCACCTGTTGGTGCAGGGCGTCTTTGTGCAGGGTGGGGTGGGATGGCGGGGGGTGTTGGTTTCCTCTCGACAGACACCTGGTGCGGGATATCTTTTAATCTGGGTATGCCCTTGCACATCAGTAGACACTCAGTCCTTGACAAGACGTAGGTCCAATACCACTGGCAAGGGAACGTCGATGCCTGGGGAATTTCCCTGCTGCCACAGCCTCCATCTGCCATCGCAGTCTATCATATGAGTATCTTCCATTTGATTTGCCTTTGAGGACTCGTTTTGGTTTGCACTTTTTCTGATTCCACCACCTCCGACCTTACTATCATGGGTGACCCTGCCAGGAGTTTAAGACCCCCGAAGGCATTGCTGTCTTTGAAGGCATAGGGGCTGGTTTAGCACAGTGGGCTAAACAGCTGGCTTGTAATGCAGAACAATGCCAGCAGCATGGATTCAATTCCTGTACCGGCCTCCCGAACAGGCGCCGAAATGAGGTGACTAGGGGCTTTTCACAGTAACTTCATTCAAGCCTACTTGTGACAATAAGCGATTATTATTTTATTATTATTTTCTTGATCAATGGAATGCTCAAGGCTCTCCAACACGGCAAGGTGGCAAGCCACGGAAGGTCGAGCGTGATCACACCCTTCCTGTAATGCGGTGACCAGAACTATAGTCATCATAATGTATCCAGATCCAAGGCAATGGGAAATCTTTGACCTTGAGTGATGGTGGAAAATGAACAACATTAGAACAGCCATTTGTCACCCATCTCTCACAAGTTTCAATCAGAGAGATATATAATGGGCAGTTGATCAAATTCTTCTCATGCTATAATATTGCCCAAAGTCAAAATTATCCACCGTGTGTGAGTAACATTGTGGAGGATCAACTAATATTAAAATGTTACAGAAAATTATTTTCCTGGAATAGGAAGACATATTTCGAAAAATCATGACTAAGACATTCAGAAAACATGGTTGCATTTTGGGAATTTAGAATCTTGACGATCATGAAAGGCTTACTTGCATCAGCGTTTTTTCCTCGAAATCAGCTGAACAACCAGCAATTGGAAAGTGGTTTTGATGTGATGTGAACCATATTTTTTAGTCGATTGCAACATTTGGAGTTTACCCATGACATCTCGAATCTGCTTGAAGTGACATATGTACAGAGACAAGCCAAGACCACCTGCTGCTTTTATTCTTGGGTGTACAGACCTGATACTAAAGTGCCTCTACACGCTGCCAATACCTTGAACAAAACCTTTTGTCAATAAAGCTTCCAGAACAGCTCCCATGGGGCAGCAGGGTAGCATGGTGGTTAGCATAAATGCTTCACAGCTCCAGGGTCCCAGGTTCGATTCCCGGCTGGGTCACTGTCTGTGTGGAGTCTGCACGTCCTCCCCCTGTGTGCGTGGGTTTCCTCCGGGTGCTCCGGTTTCCTCCCACAGTCCAAAGATGTGCGGTTTAGGTGGATTGGCCATGCTAAATTGCCCGTAGTGTCCTAAAAAAAAGTAAGGTTAGGGGGGGGGGGGGTTGTTGGGTTACGGGTATAGGGTGAATACGTGGGTTTGAGTAGGGTAATCATGGCTCGGCACAACATTGAGGGCCGAAGGGCCTGTTCTGTGCTGTACTGTTCTATGTTCTAACCCTTACTAATTTGGATTGGAATGATTTAGGTTTATTTCAACAAAACTAGACAATCAAACTTCTTAATGTAAATTGGATGTATGTTTTTGATATAAGCAATACAGTGTACTTTATTACGGCTCCCTGGGCTAATGTACTGTCTATTCCAGCTTCACTTGAAACACTGTGAAATTGGATTTATTTAAATACCGAAGGGGTGGATTCTCCATCTCACCAGCCCTGTTTTCCAGCCTGCTGTGCCGTCAACGGGATTCTCTATTCTCGCAGCTGGCCAATGGGGTTTCCCATTCTGGCCACCCTACGCTGTCTGGTAATCCACAAGTGTGGGTGCGCTGCCCATGAAGCGGAGGATTCCCCCGACGGAGAATCCTGCAGAGGGTCTTTAGTTGAGTCCGATAAACTACAGTCACCAGGGGTGGGATTCTCCAACCCCCCGCCGAGTCGGAGAATCGCCCGGGGCCGGTATCAATCCCACCCCCGCCGTGTCCCGAATTCTCCGCCACCCGAGATTTGGCAGGGGCGGGAATCGCGCCGGTCGGCGGGCCCCCCGTGGCGATTCTCCGGCCCGTGATGGGCCGAAGTCCCGCCGCTGACAAGCCTCTCCTGCCGGCATGGATTAAACCACCTCTCTTACCGGCGGGATTGGCGGCGCGGGCGGACGCCGGGGTCCTGGGAGCGGGGCGCGGGGCGATCTGATCCTGGGGGGTGCCCCCACGGTGGCCTGGCCCGCGATTGGGGCCCACCGAATGGCGGGCGGACCTGTGCCGTGAGAGCACTCTTTTTTTCTGTCTTCGCCATGGTCTTCACCATGGCGGAGGCGGAAGAGACCCCCTCCCCTGCGCATGCGCCGGGATGACGTCAGCAGTCGCTGACGCTCCGGCGCATGCGCGGACTTACGCCGGCTGGCATGGCGCCAAATGCCGTTCACGTCAGCTGGCGGAGCGATAACCACTCCGGCGCGGGCCTAGCCCCTCAATGTGAGGGCTTGGCCCCTAAAGGTGGGGAGACATCCGTACCTTTGGGACGGACGGACGCTGGAGTGGTTCACGCCACTCCAACATGCCGGGACACCCGTCCCGCCGGGTAGGGGCGAATCCCGGCCCAGGTTTGTAATTTTAAAACATGAGCAACCTTTTATTATGAACAGGATCTTTAATTAAACAGACAGAAAATGTATCTGGCCAGCTACTAATAATTTTCAAATCACACCTGCTCCCTTTTCTAACTCGCCCCACTCTCCACACACACACACTGACAAAGTACAGAGAGGGGAAAGGGTGGTGGAAAGGGAAAGAAAATATCCATAAAACAAAAGTAAAAGGATCTTTGATTCACAGGGATGACTTCCAGTCAATGTCCTTCTGAAGTTCCGGCTTTTGTTTTGGTACCTCCTTTCTTACAGACAGGATTTGATCTTCTCAAGCAAGGTTGTCTACCTTCCCTGCAGGCTCAGCATCAGTTTAGGAACACAACAAAGGTTATGCTAGACACTCACTGCTTTCAAAACAATACTTCAGTCCCTGAAGAGCAACAAGTTGATGGTTTTGATACACTTAAAAGATCTTCAGCTTCCACCAACAGACAGCAGGGAGAGAAAAATAGCTTCCTTCAATTGTGAGGTCTGATCACTTCTGGAAGGTTCTCTCAGAAATATCAGTAAGCAGTAACCAATTAATGACTGTTGTCAGGCAGAATACTGTCCCTGGCCAACCCATTGGTTGCCAGTTAACCAATCATACTGATTCCCTCCAAAACCGGCTCCTCCCACCTACTTGGTGCTGAAGAGTTTGGCTTCTCCTTCTTCCAAACACAAATTCTGAAAACAGTCTCATGGGCAAGTAGGCTGTTTTAAATTTGGGAGTCTTCTGCTTCCTTCTCTCTACTTAAAGGCGCATCCCTATTATTGATCCACAGACCAATATAATAAAATAAAATAAATCGGAATAAAGGAAATAGACAGAAGGGATTCTTACAACTTACTTTCACAATGTAAAGTAAAAAGCTTAATGTTGTGGAAAATCACTAACCAGAGTCATTATGCTGTTCACCAATAATACAATCACCAGACTTCCGGATCCTGTGAAGATAGACATTGTAGCTTGTTTTTGAAATCTAAGCAGTTCCATGATACATTGTTAAAATAAATTTAGAATACCCAATTCTTTTTATCCAATTAAGAGGCAATTTAGCATGTTCAATCCATCTACCCTGCTCATCTTTGGGTTATGGGGGTGAGACCCACGCAGACATGGGGAGAATGTGCAAACTCCACGTGGACAGAGACTTGGGTCCTCGGTGCCGTGAGGCAGCAGTGCTAACCACTGCACCACCGTGATGCCCAGCAGTTCCATTATGTTGATAAATTATATCTTCCGAAACTAAATGGTGGAACTTGAAGCTAGGATTGCAAATACACAATCCAAACTCCTCTGGGTTTTTTTTTAAAGCAGTACTGATTATAAGGCAGCTCTGGTTGTTTTTGTTTCCAGGAGGGGTGGAGAGAGGTCAATGAGAGACATTGATTAAAATCTGAAGTACTTACTCCCTATAATGTCCGGTTCATGAAAGTGAATGGACAGATGATCTCAAAATGCCCCTACCCTGTTCTGACATGTCCTTTAAGGCTCCTCACCAGTAATGCAAGATTGGAAATGATATTTCACTAATTAACCTTATTTCTAATGAGAAGCGACAACTTAATCTTAACTACTTCATCAAAGGATGGTGAAATGATTTTGGAAGCAACGGTTGCAAAATAAACATAGAGGATGCAATGTTCGGACAGTAAAGAGATTGCATTTATGTGACATGTCCCAATTCCAAGGAATGCAATTTATTAGTTTGAAATGCAAACTTTACTGTTTTGTAAACAAACACAGCAAACATCTCTCACACAGCACGGAACGGCCTCAGACCCACAGAATCATAGCATGAAGAACAGGCCCTTTGGCCCATTGAGTCTGCACCGACCTGAAAAACGAAACCTACCTAATCCCATTTACCAGCTCTTGGCCTATAGCCTTGAATGTTACGACATGCCAAGTGCTCACCCAGATACATTTTAAAGGATGTGAGGCAACCTGTCTCTACCACCCAGCCAGGCAGTGCATTCCAGACTGTCACCGACCTCTGGCTAAATAGGTATTTCCTCACATCGCCCTAAACCCCTGCTCTTCACCTTGAACTATTGACCCCTCGCGAGTGACCCTTCAACTCAGGGGAACAGTTGCCCCCTATCCACCCTATCCTTGCCCCTCATAATCTTATAAACCTCAATCAGGTGGCCAGTTAATCTTCTTTTAGTGACATTGGCCTGGAAAAATTAATGAAACTTCTACTTGCTTACAAAAGATGCCGGGGGAATTTTAATGTTCCGCTGAACTACTGGATCAGGTGGGGGGGGGGGGGGGGGGGGGGGGGGTTGGTGAAGGAAACAAGGGGTTGCTTTTTAATGTCTCCTTCAGAGAAAAGCATGATGGTGCTGCACTGGACTGTTAGTTTATATTCTATGCTGAAATCCTGTGGTGAGGTTTTCAATCCAAAACCTCTCAATGCCCAGGCCAAAGTGCCCGCCAACAATTTGCAGAAGTGCGTCAGCTCCTCTGCTACTGAAAGCCCCTATGAATGCCAGCGTTACATCCAGACTCGACTATTCCAATGCTTCCATGGCTTGCCTCCCATTTTCCACCCATTGTAACTTTGAGCTTATAAACATTCTGCTGCTTGCATCCTAACTTGAACTAACTTGAACTTGAACTAATCCCAGATTAGTAATAATTCAAATTTAGAATTGTCTGCATTGTTTTCACATTTCAGCACAACCTCACCTCTCCCTATATCTGTAACATTCTCCAGGCTGACAGCCCTTTCAGATCTCTGAACTCCTCCAAATCTAGCCTCTTGCACATCTCTGATTTTAATCACTCTATTGTTCACAACAGTTCTTTCAATTATCTGGGACCTTCGCTCTGGGTTTTCTTCCCTCAACTTCTCAGACTCTGTCCCTCTTTCTCTTTCTTTAGAAAGCTCCTTAAAACCTATCACTTTGACCAAGCTTCATCTCCCTATGTGGCTTGGCACCACATTTTGTTTGCTAACGTTATTGTGAACCTCCTTGGCATATTTTACTGTGTCAATAACAATGTACAAAGGTAAGTCATTGGCTTAGTATTGGTAAGTCATGTTTTGCAAAGGCATGTCGACCTGGAGAATGTTACAGATATAGGCTGTAATTCTCCCATCTTCCTGGATGCTGCACATAGTCCACTGTCCTGTCCGGGGACCATATTAGAAAGATGTCCAACATCACTGATCCAGTATTGAAGAAAGAAGGTAGACCACCTGAAAATGAGGACAGATCACCGGAAACACTCCAAAGCTGGTCTATGGATCTCCTGAGAATGAAGATGGAACTCCAGGAACATTCTGAGGCTGAAAGGTGGACACCTTACAGGACATCGAATGAAATGAAATGAAAATCGCTTATTGTCACGAGTAGGCTTCAAATGAAGTTACTGTGAAAAGTCCCTAGTCGCCATATTCCGGCACCTGTTCGGGGAGGCTGATACGGGAATCGAGCCGTGCTGCTGGCCTGCTTGGTCTGCTTTCAAAGCCAGCAATTTACTCCTGTGCTAAACAGCCCCGAATCTGGGAGACCCACCTGTAGCTGCTTCCCTTACCCACTGTTGCTCTGGCAGCCAGGGTTGCCAGAGGCTTCCATCCTGAACTCTGGAGGCAGCCCCAGGCATTGTTCAGCTGAGCCATGACATCTGTGCACCACATTGTTCCAAACATGTTTCGCAAAGGCATGTTCTCCTGCTGGCTCCGCGGAGAATCAGATGTTGGTGGTCGAACTTTCATCTGCATCCCATTAGCAGAATGCAAATGAGGTTCATACCAGCTTCCAGTGGGTTTTCCGATCCACTGTGGTGGGCACCATTGGAAAGTCCCGCTGTAAATTCATGCCAGCTTAAAATTGATTTTGGGCCGCCTGCCGAATCCTCTCCCTGGAGTATTGCAAACGTTACACCATTGTTCAGAAAAGGGTAAAAGGATAACCCCGGTTACTATAGGTCGGTCTTTTTAACCTTGGTGGTGGGAAAGCTTTTGAAACCATAATCTGGGATACGATTAACAGTCATTGGCCAAATAGGAATTAATTAAGGAAGTCCGCATGGATTTGTTAACGGTAAATTGCGTTTAACTATAATTGATTGGATTTTATAAGAACGTAAGAACATAAGAAGTAGGAGCAGGGGGAAACCAAGTGCCCATCAAGCCTGCTCTATCATTCAATGTGAACACGGCTGATCTTGAGTTTCAATTCCTCTTTCCCACCCATTCCCCATATCCCTCACGTCTCTGAGAGATGAAAAATCTGACTATTTCAGCCTTAAATATATTCAGTGATGACGCGTTCACAACCTACTCGGTGGAGAATTCCAAAGATTTACAACTCTTTGAATAAAATAAATTTCTCATCTCAGTGCTAAATGATCAGCTCCTTCTCCTGAAATTGTGCCCCCCTGTCCTGGGTTCCCCAGCCAGGGGAAACAATGTCTCAGTATCGTGTTGGGACCCCAGATGAGAAAACCACCAATTTGCAATTTGCAAAACAGTGAGGAAAGGATACTTCGCCACAGGAGCAATAACACTGAATAATAGGTTCCATTGAAACAAACTTTAATTTAAACACTAAATCTACCACATTAGCATCAAAGTAACAGCTTTAGAGTTAACAGTTCAGACAGTTCTTAAATAAAAGAAAAACTTTAACTTACTCCCTACACCTGCAACTATTCAACTATATATATCCCAATTAAGCAAAACAATTTATGTTGAAATACCACTGATAAATAAAGTTAACAATCAGGTTTACTTGCATTTTTCTGTGCAAAGACCCTGGAGAGAACCTTCCAGGAGATAGCTGAAGCCCTGTCGGATCAGACAACATTCTTTTGGCAAACTGCAAAACTACACAGACCTGGCTCCACCCTTAATTACATCATAAAACAGTCTTTGGTCACCTCCCACTAAAATGGCCCATGACCTCTTTATCCAGGATTAAGCAACATCCTTCTATCTACACACCAGGGATCCTCCAAAATCAAAAAATGTTCCATCAGCCATTTATCTGCCAACAAGTAAATGGTTCAAATCAAAAAAGTCCTCATTTTTACAAAGCCTTAACCACAGCTTTAGCAGATATACTGCCTTTATGTATCTTAAACTAGGGTTGTTAATAACATTACTGCATCAAATATGAAATATAATATATAAACATTTTCTGCATTCATCACAATCAATCCAGTCAAATCCCTTCATAATTTTGAATATTTCAATGGGATCACCTCTCATTTGTTTAACCTCCAGAGAGTACATAATTAATTTATGCAGCTTATCTTCAGAGGACAACCCTCTCATCCAGGGACCAATCTATTGCACCTTTACTGTGCTGCCTCCAAAACATATCCTTCCTTAAATATGGAGACCAAAATTTCACACAGCATTGCTGAAGTGGTCTCATCAAAGCCCTTTACATTTGTATCAACAATTCATTATTTTTGTACTCTAATCCCCTTGTGATAAAGGCCAACATGCACTTTACCATACTAATTGCTTGCTTACATTTTGTGTTCTTTTCACAAATACATCCAAGTTATCCTGAACATCAACATGTTTCACACCTTTCAAAAAATATTCTGCTTTTCTATTCACGTCGCTAAAATTAATGATCACTACATTGTACTCTATCTGCCACTTTGTTAAAAAATTAACTAATTTAACTTGTCTATCACTTTCTACAGCCTTATGTCCTCCTCACAGCTTACATTCCAACCTAGCTTTATATCATCAATGAACCTACATACAATTCTCCCTGTCCCTTTGTCTAAGTCATTACGAATAGCTGGGTTCTGATAGCACTGATCATTGTGGTACTCCGCTAGTTATAGCCTGCCAGCGTGTATTAACATTTTGTGTCATCAAGTGCCTTTTGGAAATCCGAGTGTGCTACATCGACTGGTTACCCTTTATCTACCTGCCAGTAACGTCTTCAAACAAGCTCAAAAAATGTCTTTGGAGAAGAGAAGGGCGAGAGGAGATTTGGTAGTGGTGTTCAAAATCACGAGGGACCTAGACAGAGTAGATCGGGGGGAATTTTTCCCATTGGCAGGAGGGTCAAGAATCAGTGGAAATCTATTTAAGATAAATGGCAAAAGAACCAAAGGCAACATGAGGAAAAACCTTTTGTACACAATGGTTAGGATTTGGATTCCATTGCCTGAAAGTCTGAAAGGTTGGTGCAGGCAGATTCAATTATGGCTTTCGAAAGGGAACTGGAGAATTATCAGAAGGGAAAAGATTTTGAGTGTTGTGGGGAAAGAGTGAGACGAGCTGAGATTTTCTCAGAGAGAGCTGGCATGGACGTGATGGGCCTGATGTCCTTCCGTTCTTGTGACCATTCTATGATTCTAAGGACTTTAAAGCTGACAGGAAGGATAAAAATGCACCTTTGTAGCCCTAGTACTTCATAGCAGCTGGGAAGATCACTCATCAGTATTTCTACAGACTATAAAGAGGCTGGTGTAAAGAAAGAAAAATAAATACCTGTTCTTTGTAGATTTTACACAGAAATACAATTAACTTTAATCAGAGGATATTATTAATACAGATGTTATTAATGAGAAGGGGGAATAAATGAAAGAAAATATGACACTTTGTAGAGTGATATCTAAAGTTTCAACACCAGGAACGTGATTATCTTACTGCACAAATCCCTTGTTGTTGCCTTTATGCCTTCTTTCATTGAGTTAACATCGGCCAAGTTGTACCCCATTTTTGTTTTTAAATGAGAAGTTTTTAGCAATCAGCAGATAATGACAATTGATCTCTTGTAAAGCTCCATTGATAATGCTAGATACATGGAGGGAGCTTGAGGGATGGCAGCATTTCCACTTGGTTTGCTCCATGAAAATGCTTATTTCCTGGTGCCTTTTGAGCCTTTGCACACTCTGACCACCAGTCCCCACTGACCCAAATTCCACATACAAGTGTTACGAGCTGGCCGTGTAGCAGCTGTAGGCTCCCTGGGTTTGCACCGCTGGTACATTTAAGTGAGCCAGATGTGGAACCAGGAAAATCTGATCAAGGAGAAAGAGAGGAGTCTTTGACACAAAAGAGTTTGGAAAATGTAAGCATTAATTTCCATTTCTGGGAATCATGGAAAGAAACTTTTTGCTTTTGATGTGTTTCTGTTGGCAAATATTGATTCTGACGCTTCTTCCCACTGGCATATTTTTGGGAAATCTCCTACCCTTAGTCAGATTTCTCAGGAGAAGATCTGGGCCTAGTCTATTTCTATTCTCACAGAGGAGAAAGGGGCACAAGACTGAGAATTCAATGTAATTCAAGTAGGATCCATTCACCCAGAATATGCAGCAGGGCAGGAAGATAAGCATGTATATGTAGGAATGGATATTGGCAGGAACGGAGAAACAGAAGGACGGATTATTATTCCCTTTGCCTTAAAATAGGATCTGCAGGCTTACCACCTGATTCAAATTAGTAATGTGGCTGCCGCCATCTTAAAACGGGCCTACTTCTGGTTCAGAGCATCGGCTTAGTTGAGGTGATAGGCTCATACGAATTCAGAAATGAGATTGGAGTGTACCTCCAGGGCCACATAAGTAATCTGGGCATCCAGCATTCTTGGGGACAACTCTGTCCCATCTTTCTCTATAAAAGTGCCTGAGATGTGTGGAAATGCCTCTTTCTGCAGTGCTCTGAAAGTTGCCTAGCAGACGTACATGAGGCCTGAGCCTCAAAACCATGGGGACGTTCTCACCACATGAAGGGGTGACCAATCGGCATTCTTTGCCAGGCAAAAGTTCTCCAAATGTCAAAATGAGCGTGGTGATTAAGAGACGGTGAGAAAACTATGTCGTAGAAAAGTGTGGAAGTGTCAAACTAATGCCATCGCTGTTCTCTCTCGATTTTGCCTGTTGCATACATAAACCATCATGAAATAGTCAATCCTCCATTGTGGACAGCACAGCATTCAAAAATTTTGTTTGCAGGCTCCACAACTTGTCAAGTAAAACTTGAGGTAGTTAAGCCGCTAAGTTGCATCAAAGCTTAAAAAAAAACATTAAAAATCTGCTTGTGTGGCCAGATGTATTTTTGCCTTAGCTTATTGGCCATTGCTGTGAGATCTATAAATCATTAAGATAGTAAGCAGAAGGGTTTCAGGATTACAACCAAACATCCCTAATTAAATGTTAAAAATGAGAACATTTTAAATTGGTGTATAAATGCTGTTGAATGTGAAATTTAATGAAAAAATATTACTGTGCAATGAAATCAATACACAGAGCAAAATTACTGTTTACCAATTTGAAATTTGGAAATATTTATATCACAAAATAAATTTTTATTTAGCTAGTCCAGCAAGGGAAAGATATATCAAGGTAAAAATTGTGTGTGTTTGCATTTGTGTGCACACCTGCAGATGGAGGTGGAGGGTGGGGTTTACTACTGGGGCACAGCTAACAGGAGTATGAATCTCATATTGTTTCATGCAGGACCCTCATTAGACCATCTAATTTTACAGCAATTTCCCCTCTGTGGCCAATCCCTGGTACTCACCAGCAGTGTGGTTCCCAGGACTTCCCAGGGAAGAGTAGGGTGCTCTTTCCAAGGGCCGATGCAGACTCGATGGGACGAATGGTCTCCTTCTGCACTGTAAATTCTATGATTTTAAGATTCCATGATTTAGTCTCTGGATTACCTCCTATGGCCATCGCAGTGGTGTGTCTGGATGGGCTGGAGAGCTGTTGGCAAATCTGATTGACCGACATTTCTTCAAGGTGGGACTTCCTTCAAAGTGCAGACAGAAGCCCTGCCAGCTGCCAATCAACGCTCATTAGAGCATGAAATGGCAGCAGGCCTGTTGCAGTCTGGGAGGGGGGGGGGAGGGGGTGAGATGAGTTCCCCGTCGACTCTCCAAATGATAGGCGGCGAGTGCTCGCCATCCTAAATGTTCAGATCACGGTTATTCCTTTGGGAATTCCTCTTGTCCTGATGGATTTGGAGTATGATGAGGTTTACAGCCTTGCACAGAATTGGGCATAAGAACATGAGAAGAGTTCTCAGAGAACCTGGTATTTACCCAAGAAAGCACATGAATAGCCTATCCATAGATACTTGGACATGTTGGAGGAGGTGTGTCATAGCAGTTTACATTCCACCTCGACTGCAGAACCCCATAATCAGTAGCCTCTACCATTTAGAAGGGCAAGGGAAGAAGATGCATGGGAGCACCATGGTCTCCAGTTTACATCTCCCGTCTCAACTTGGGCGTATAATGCCATTACATCATCATCACTGCATCAAAGTCCTGGAGCTCTCTACCGCACAGCACTGTGTGACTACCTTCAAAACATGTAGAACAGTCGTTCAAGGATGTGGCTCCCCACCAGCTTCTCAAGGGGAACAATATATATTGGCCCAGCTAGCAATAACCATTCCCTTGAATAAACTGTCAAAAGGTCAAAATCTCCAAATATTGTCCACGGCTGGTGGAATCTGCCTTGAACGTCTTGGGAGAAGTCAACTGGCAATACACCCTGCATCCCTTTTTCTTCACCACATTCAGCAGAGGGTAGCAGAGCAGAGCTGCTGATTGGCTGTTGCAGGGAAAATTTGCATCAGT
This sequence comes from Scyliorhinus canicula, assembly GCF_902713615.1. Taxonomy (NCBI): domain Eukaryota; kingdom Metazoa; phylum Chordata; class Chondrichthyes; order Carcharhiniformes; family Scyliorhinidae; genus Scyliorhinus; species Scyliorhinus canicula. The sequence goes on along the minus strand of NC_052166.1, from coordinate 34,698,081 downwards.
GCATTGCGGTCACTGTATCTAGAACATGTACCTGAGCAAGTCACCCTTTGTGTTCAAGTGAAGGCAAGCATCCAGCAGAGGGCAGCAGAGCGGAGCTGCTGATTGGCTGTTGCGGGGAAAATTTGCATCAGTGCATTGCGGTCACTGTATCTAGAAGGTGGTTTGTGGAGGAGCTGTTGTCAAGTGACAGTTAAGCCCCAAACACTTCTTCAGTGTTTCCCTCCCTACCTCCTCCTCTAACCAAAAATAAACAATCACTGTAAGGATCCCAGCTGACTAAAGATCTAGAGGGAGACTCGAGGGCAGGTAGAAGTTGAACCGTGATGTCACAGCCTGCAGGTAAGTGATTGGCTGGTGACTGGTAAGTAGTTTTTCTTTTCCCTGAGGTGTTCTTGTGCGGGGCGCAGTGGTTGCTGAGTGAGTGCTTGCTGAGAAGGGGAGTACATTTAAAAAAAAACTTACTGTTGGGAGTTTCCAGCTGAATCCGGTTGGAGTGAGGACAGAGTGACTGCTGGGTAAGTAGTAAAGATTGAAATTGTTTGCGCTGGCCCATAACAGCTGATTGCTGGTCTCGTGCGGGGCGCAGTGGTTGCTGGTTAAGTGTTTTATTTTTATCTGTATTTAAGTTGGGCCATTCCTAAACCCTAGACAATACACTTGTAGTGTCCCCAACCCTTCCACCTCCTCTAACCTAAGGGGTAGAGTAAATGACAGGTAAGCTCTTTCTTTCTTTTTCTTGTTTTATCCAGAGGGAATGGCAGGGAAGGCAGTGCAATGTTCCTCCTGCAGAATATTTGAGGTGAGGGACGCCGTCAGTGTCCCTGCTGATTTCACCTGTGGAAAGTGCACCCATCTCCAGCTCCTCAGAAACCGCGGTAGCGAACTGGAGCTGGAGCTAGATGAACTTTGGATCATTCAGGAGGCAGAGATGGTCATAGATAGTAGCTTCAGTGATGTAGTTACTCTGAAGAATGAAGATAGATGGGTGACGCTGAGAGGTGCTGGGAGGAAGCAGTCAGTGCAGGGATCCTCTGTGGTCGTTCCCCTCAGTAACAGGTATAGCGCTTTGGAGACTGTTGATGGGGACGACCTACCGGGGTAAGTTACAGTGAATGGATCTCCAGCACTGAGTCTGTCCCTGTGGCTCAGAAGGGAAGGAGGAAGAGCTGGAGAGCAATAGTTATTGGGGACTCGATAGAGGGACAGATAGACGGTTCTGTGGCAACGAAAGAGACTCACGGATGGTATGTTGCCTCCCGGGTGCCAGTATCCGTGAAGTCTCGGAAGGTGTTTTCAGAATCCTTAAGAGGGAGGGGGAACAGTCACAAGTAGTGGTACACATCAGTACCAATGACATAGGTAAGAGAAGGGACGGGGATTTAAAACAGGAATTTAGGGAGCTGGGATGGAAGCTGAGAGCCAGGACAAATCATGTTGTCATCTCTGGTTTGTTGCTGGTGCCACGTGCTGGCGAGTTGAGGAAGAGGAAGAGAGTGCAGATAAACATGTGGCTGCAGGGATGGTGTAGGAGGGAGGGTTTCAGTTACGTGGATAATTGGAGCACATTCTGGGGAAGGTGGGACCTGAACAGACAGGACGGTTTGCACCTGAACTAGAGGTGCACCAATATTCTGGGAGGGAAATTTGCTATGGCTCTTTGAGGGGGCGTTTAAACTAATTTGTCAGGGGGATGGGAAAACGAGCTGTAGTCCAGAAGCCAGTGTTGAGAGTAGTGAGGGTATCAAGGTCGCAGGAGTGTACCGGCAGACAGAAAGGTGGGTTGAATTGTGTCTACTTCAATGCAAGGAGCATCCGGAATAAGGTAGGTGAACTTGGAGCGTGGATTAGTACTTCGGACTATGATGTTGTGGCTATTACGGAGACATGGTTAGAACAAGGACAGGAATGAGGTTGTTGGAAGTTTTGGGGTATCGATGTTTCAGTAAGAGTAGGGAAGGTGGTAAAAGAGGTGGAGGAGTAGCATTGTTAATCAAGGATAGTTTAACGGCTGCAGAAAGGCAGTTCGAAGGAGATCTGCCTACTGAGTTAATATGGGCCGAAATAGGAAAGGAGCGGTCACGTTGTTCGGAGTTTTCTATAGGCCCCCAAATAGTAATAGAAATGTGGAGGCAGAAATTGCAAAACAAATTATGGATAGGTGCGGAGGTCTCAGGGTAGTTGTCATGGGTGACTTTAACATTCCAAATATTGATTGGAACCTCTATAGGTCGAACAGTTCGGATGGGGCAGTTTTTGTACAATGTGTGCAGGAGGGTTTCCTGACACAATATGTGGATAGGCCGACAAGAGGGGGGGCCATATTGGATTTGGTACTGGGTAATGAACCGGGCCAAGTGTTAGATTTGTTTGTGGGAGAGCACTTTGGAGATAGTGACCACAATTCAGTGTCTTTCACTATTGCAATGGAGAGGGATAGGGCCATACGGCAGGGCAAGGTCTATAATTGGGGGAGGGGTAATTATGATGCGATTAGAGAAGAATTAGGAAGCATAAGATGGGAACTGAAACTGTCAGAGAAAGGCACAAATGAAAAGTGGAGCTTGTTCAAGGAACAAATACTGCGTGTCCTTGATAGGTATGTTCCTGTCAGGCAGGGAGGAAATGGCTGTGTGAGGGAACCATGGTTCACAAAAGAGGTTGAATGTCTTGTCAAGAGGAAAAAGGAAGAGTATGTAAGGATGAGAAAACAAGGTTCAGTTGGGTCATTTGAGGGTTACAAGGTAGCAAGGAATGAGCTAGAAAAATGGGCTTAGGAGAGTAGGAGGGGGCATGAGAAGTCCTTGGTGGGTCGGATCAAGGAAAACCGCAAGGCTTTTTACTGTTATGTGAGAAATAAAAGAATGACCAGGGTGAGGTTAGGGCCGGTCTGACTTGTGCATGGAGTCAGAAGAAATAGGAGAGGCGTTGAATGAATACTTTTCTTCAGTGTTCACCAAGGGGCCATGTTTTTGAGGATGAGTGTGTGATACAGGCAGGTAGGCTGGAGGAAGTAGATGTTCTGAGGAAGGATGTATTAGCAATTTTGAAAAATCTGAGGGTCAACAAGTCCCCTGGGCCAGATGGGATATATCCAAGGATTCTTTGGGTGGTAAGGGATGAGATTGCAGAGCCTTTGGCTTTTATCTTTGGGTCCTCACTGTCCACGGGGATAGTACCAGAGGACTTGAGAGTGGCGAATGTTGTTCCTCTGGTCAAGAAAGGGAATAGGAATGACCCTGGTAATTATAGGCCGGTTAGTCTTACTTCGGTGGTCGGTAAGTTAATGGAAAAGTTCCTGAAGGATAGGATTTATGTCCATTTGGAATGATGCAGCTTAATCCGGGATAGTCAACACAGATTTGTGAAGGCTAAGTCTTGCCTCACAGATTTGATGAATTCTTTGAGGAGGTAACTAAGTATGTCGACGAAGGTAGAGCAGTTGATGTCGTTATCCATGGACTTTAGTAAGGCGTTTGATAAGGTTCCCCATGGTCAGCTTATGAAGAAAGTAAGGAGGTGTGGGATAGAGGGAAATTTGGCCAATTGGATAAGTAACTGGCTATCACATAGAAAACAGAGGGTCATAGTGGATGGAAAATGTTCAGACTGGAGACCAGTTACCAGCAGTGTACCACAGAGATCAGTGCTGGGTCCTCTGCTATTTGTGATTTTTAATCAATGACTTGGAGGAGGGGGCTGAAGGGTGGGTCAGTAAATTTGCTGGTGACACCAGGATTGGTGGAGTAGTGGATGAGGTGGAGGGTTGTTGTAGGCTGCAAAGAGACATTGATAGGATGCAGAGCTGAGCCGAAAAATGGCAGATGGAGTTTAACCCTGATAAGTGCGAGGTGATTCATTTTGGTAGAAAAAATTTGAATGCAGATTACAGGGTCAACGGCAGGGTTCTGAGAAGTGTGGAGGACAGAGAGATCTTGGGGTTCATGGCCACAGATCTCTGAAGATTGCCACTCAAGTGGATAGAGCCGTGAAGAAGGCCTACAGTGTGTTAGTGTTTATTAACAGGGGGCTTGAGTTTAAGAGCCGTGGGGTTATGCTGCAACTGTACATGACCCTGGTGAGACCACATTTGGAGTATTGTGTGCAGTTCTGGTCACCTCACTACAGGAAGGATGTGGAAGCATTGGAAAGGGTGCAGAGGAGATTTACCAGGATGCTGCCTGGTTTGGAGGGTAGGTCTTATGAGGAAAGGTTGAGGGAGCTAGGGCTTTTCTCTTTGGAGCGGAGGAGGATCGAGGTGACTTAATAGAGGTTTATAAGATGATGAGGGGGGTAGATAGAGTGGACGTTCAGAGACTAGTTCCTTGGGTGGATGTAGCTGTTACAAGGGGGCATAACTATAAGGTTCAGGGTGGGAGATATAGGAGGGATGTCCGAGGTAGGTTCTTTACTCAGAGAGTGGTTAGGGTGTGGAATGGACTGCCTGCTGTGATAGTGGAGTCGGACACTTTAGGAACTTTCAAACGGTTATTGGATAGGCACATGGAGCACACCAGAATGACAGGGAGTAGGATAGCTTGATCTTGGTTTCGGACAATGCTCGGCACAACATTGAGGGCCGAAGGCCCTGTTCTGTGCTGTACTGTTCTATATTTCTGTGTTCTATTGCAGAATTCAAGAGTGCAGCAGAAATAAAAAGGTAATCATGGATAACCTCCCTTTCCAAACAGCTTAATCAGATAACCTCCCTCTACAAAGAGCAGCATCAGCTACTCAATGAGGCTGATGAAACAAACATTTCACTGTGGATCAGACTGGTGGGATGCTGCTGCATAGCTCTGAAAATATGTCAAAGTGATCACTATCTGCTGCACTCGACACAGCGGGAGTCCAGGCCAATAACTCTCTTCCTCTATCTGCAACTATATCAGAATTTACCTGTGTGTCTGCGCTGCCCCCGTGATCCCAGCAGTGAGCAGAAAGCTAGCACCTCATGTAATACATTAATCCTCACTCGATGTTTTATGCCGTTCTACTCACACAACAGAAGAAAACAAGTTTAGAAACTCAAAAATGAGTCCATGCAACACCAAAGCTTGGAACGATGATCTCAACTTGGAAAGCTCCAGGGTCTCCGTGTGAAAGGAAGACGAGTGGGAGGGAGGAGAACGCTGTGGGTGGAAAGAATTGGACACTTCGAACAATGGAGAGCTGTCAAAAAATGAGGGACTTGGATGGATGTGAGCGGGAACAGATAATAGGCTAAAATAAGAGAGAGCTTAAGAAAGAAAGCAAGACTTGCATTTAAGTCGCACCTTTCATGACCTCAGGATGTCCCAATGCACTTTATAGCCAGCAAAGTATTTTTAAAGCATAGTAACTGTTGTGATGTGGGAAACAGAACAAAAGAGAAGGAAAAAATTGAAAACCAAAGAAAAAAAATCTCGTTGCCAAAGTAATTGCAAAAGGAAACATCACGGTAAGAAAACTCAGGAACCAAATTCAGCCCACGTGAGCCTATTCCTCCATTCAGCTTGAGGGCTTTTTACGACTCCAACTCCAGTTGTCTGCATTTGATTCAGTTTACTGGATAACTTTACTGAGCAAACATTTATTGGTCTTGAAAGTTGCAATTAGTACGGTGTCCATAGCTTTTTGGGGGAGAGAGAGTTCCTGATTTCCATTATCTATTGTGTGGAAAAACATTAATGTCATAAAGGAATGGAAGAATCAAGAAAAGGAACAGCTGCTGTCACAGAAAAATACACTCAGATCTATCCGATCTACATGTCATTAACAAATCACTAGAGATGCCGGAGGAACATATTCGATGTAGCTCTTGTATGTTTAGGCTAGATAAAAATGAACGGAAGAGATAGTTACTTCAGATCTGTTTTGACCAAATTACATGGTGTGCTATAACTCTCAATTGTCCCATTTTTCTACGGACAGCAGGAAGCAATCCATGTTCAAGGATATCAACGTGTACTCTTTTGGGGCATCAAGGATGTTAGTTATCAGAAGACGATACTTGCCACCGAGAAACAAGGGTCACCAATGTCAAGAGCAAATATTCATGAACAGTGCCATTCCCCGGCATCTGACTCAAGAGCGATCAGAGACAGAACTGACATAACACAGAAGTCGAAAGGATGTCTCAATGGAGACACTTGGGGGTCATCACTTGGAAAAGATTCAAGCATTCAATTTAAACTGGATGATGACCAAAGGAGAAAAATAAAATCATCGTTGTGGTTCCGGTTCCTTGACCACAAGGCAGACCTCACTCAGCAGTAGGACGAGAGAGAGAACAGTGGAGTTCTGAACTGATATCGTTGAATAATCTTAAACCCATAGAACTGCAAATTCACAAAGGCGCTGCAACTGAATTTGTTGGCTTGCGCTGAAAAGAAAACTGGGCAAATGGAACAAAGGATTTTTAAAAATAAAAAGTAAAAGGAAGTGTAGCTTCAGAAAATATAATAAAATAGCTGTCAGGTCTCCACAGTAACAAAGAAACCCTCCTGGCAATTTTCCACAAGTCTCCCTTTCAACTCTGAATCATGCTATAATTCTAACTCCTGTAGGAATATAATTACTGCATGGAAACTTTTATTTGTGTCATGGTTCTGCAGGTGGTAGCATGCATCGTGGATGTTTCACTTAATCGTACCATTTTACCTTTTAGTTTATTCTTATGCAAACATTATGCACAATTATAATTAGTGACAAATTAATTGGGAGAAATAATACCAAAATTGTTTAGAAAAAATTAATATAACGTGCAGATGACATCCTCAATCCATCTGTTCTGGAACTGCTATTGCTGCATTGGGATAAAATGGGAACATTTGTTGGCAGGATTCACAGCATATGCTATTTTCAGTTCATTAGCAAAACACGTATCCACACACCCATTCAAACACCTCCTTCTTATAGGCACAATGGAAACCCTTTGGTCTTGCCAAAGATTACAAGCAAAACGTCAAGGCCGTCATTTTTCCAGTTGACCATGGGGTCCTGCTAGTTTGATTTAAAGGGTTTCACTTGCTCTTTCATGTTCATTGCAGCCTTAAAATTAAAATAAAAGGAAGTAGCGTATAACCTAGAGCACTGCTGTTTTATCCATGGATAAAGATCTGAGCCTGTTGGTGGCCTGTGTAGGGTTGTGGGGAGCTGGGTGGGGGTTGGTTACACTCACGTTTGCTGCGTCTGCTCATTCTCATTCCTCTCGGTGAAAAAATCCGTGTGCAATGACTGCAAAGCTGTCAACCCGCACCCTTTCTTTTCTGCAGCCTTTAAACAGAGGTTTCAGCTTGGACTCTATTGCAGGAGCTGGTTTCGCACAGTGGGCTAAACAGCTGGCTTGTAATGCAGAACAATGCCAGCAGCACGGGTTCAATTCCCGTACCAGCCTCCCTGAACAGGCGCCAGAATGTGGCGACTAGGGGCCTTTCACAGTAACTTCATTGAAGCCTACTTGTGACAAAAGGTGATTATTATTATTGCAGACGTGGGAAGAACGTGAACATTCCATACAGTCACCCAAGGCTGCAATCTAACCCAGGTCCCTGCCACACGTGTAAATCATAGAAGCAGCGAGCTGGCCATTCATTTAAATCGCCAGCTGCATCCACTGATTTCCAACTTCTGAACCCTTGCCGCATGAATCCTGCCGTGTGCAGAGCAGGCAAGGGCAAATCTGAACTTGGTGGATTCATTTGGATAGCCAGGAAGATAAGGTATCCCTTTTAATTGGGTATCGGGATACCTATGACGAGGTAAGTCACCCTTCTGGAGCGGAAAGGCAGCCTTTATTGTGGTTATGCACCTTTTTCACACAAACTCATTGAAAATGTGCAGCTGTCAAGGAAATGTTGATTTGTCCATGAACTGACAAAGAATTAGCAAGCTGTCAAGGAACTATCCAGGAGTCAAGGCAGTGGCAAAGCTATCCAGGAAGTGTCCAAGAACACAGGGTCAATTGACATGCAGGGATAAGGGAAAAGAGTTGTACGGGGGGGGGGGGGGCTGAGTTAGCATTGGTGAGGCAGAGGGACTGTGGGCGGTTGAGAGGTGAGTGCTGGAGGAGTGTTTTTTGTTTTATTATTGTATTAATATTATGTAAACACAATACTGGATCATGCATGCAGCTGTCACATATGCTCTGGGGTTGCCTGCCCAACTCCTATTTCAACCTGCCAGCCCGCCAACCAGAAATCCAAGCTGAGCGAGGAAATCTCCCAACTCTGGGCATCCGACTTGGGGATGAAAATCTGGGCCATAGAACGTACTACAAATCAGTTATTCAGAGAGTGAGATTTTCGGATGGCAGAGGTGTCCTGCCATTGGCCAATAGCCCAGTCTTCCAGCTCCGTCGATGGCTACGGAGTTTTGCATGCCCCGCACCTCAACATTCAATGGCATTGCTGAATCCCCCACTGTCAACATCCTGGGGGTTACCATTGACCAGAAACTAAACTGGACCAGCCACATAAATACTGTGGCTACAAGAGCAGATCAAAAGCAAGGAATCCTGCGATGAGTAACTCACTCCCCAAAGCCTGTCCACCATCAGCAAGACACAAGTTAGAAGTGTGATGGAATACTCTCCACTTGCCTGGATGAGTGCAGCTCCAACAACTCTCAAGAAGCTCAACACAATCCAGGACAAAGCAACCTACTTGGTTGCTACCCCTTCCACAAATATTCAAACCCTCCACCATCGACAAACAATGGTAGCCTTGTACCATTTACAAGATGCACTGTAGGAAGTCACCTGATGTGTTGGGTAAGCTGGGTCTTTGAGGACTGCGTTTACCAGAGCAGTGAGAGAGACAGGCTACCAACACTTGTAGAAGTACAACTCTATTTTATTTAACTATAGCTGTTAAACATACTTGCACTGTGGGTCGACACTATGTTAGGTTGACTATGGCTAACCTTTTTTTTTTTTAAATTTAGAATATCCAATTCATTTTTTCCAATTAAGGGGCAATTTAACGTGGCCAATCCACCTAACCTGCACATCTTTGGGTTGTGGGGGTGAAACCCACGCAGACACGGGGAGAATGTGCAAACTCCTCACAGACAGTGACCCAGGGCCGGGATTCGAACCCGGGTCCTCAGCGCCGTAGGCAGCAATGCTAACCACTGTGCCACCGTGCCGCCCAAACTATGGCTAACCTGACCAGACTATACTGCTAGCACATGGTAGATGTTTGTGCTACTGATTACGGGCTCTGGCTGTCTCAGAGGCTGCATCCCAAATGAGCGGGAAAACTAGTGCCATCTGGCTTTATAGTGGCCGTGTCCTGTCTGGTGATTGGCTGCTGTGTTCTGTGTGTTGATTGGTCTTTCAGTGTGTCAGTCAGTGTGTGTCTATGCGCCATTATATACTTGTGTGTATATTATGACATCACCAAGGTACATTAGACAGCACCTTCCAAACCTGCAAGCACTACCCTCTAGAAAGACAAGTGCAGCAGATACATGGGAACACCACCCTTTGGAAGTTCTCCTCCAAGCCACTCACCATCTGACTTGGAAATATACCACAATTCCTTCCCTGTTGCTGGGTCAAAATCCTGGAACTCCATCTCTAACAGCACTATGACCGCACCTACACCTCAGGGACTGCAGCGATTCAAGAAGGCAACTCATTACCACCTTATAAAGGGCAACTAGTTTTGGTCAATAAATTCTGGCCTCGCCAACGAGGCCCATATCCCGTAAATTAATTTTGTAAAACCCCCAGCCACTGGGCAACAGGCCGTGTGAGGGGTGGGGTCGCCATTGGTGGGACAGGAAGTTCCAGCCAGCAGGAACGGTCAGAAAACATCCGCCAAAGGGTTTATTGATACGCAGGATATGCTCACTTGGTGCTGGCAGTTAGCGGGTGGTCATGCAGTAGGATGGGTTTCGGATTGAGGAAATGTCACTTAGAACATAGAACACTACAGCGCAGTACGGGCCCTTCGGCCCTCGATGTTGCGCCGACCTGTGAAACCATCTGAAGCCTATCTGACCTACACTATTCCATTTTCATCCATATGTCTATCCAGTGACCACTTAAATGCCCTTAAAGTTGGCGAGTCTACTACTATTGCAGGCAGGGCGTTCCACACCCCTACTACTCTCTGAGTTTGTAATTGTAGGACTGGTTCCTGACTCCAATATAGATTGACGGAGGAAGAAAATAATAATAGGATTTGTCCTCTGGTGGCCTTTGTAGCACCTCAGCAAGGACTCATCTAAATGCATGCCATCCCAATGGAGTTCATTATTCCTCAGTGTGCTAGGAAACTCCTGCGCAGCCATGAACCCAAACTTTGAAATAAAGTCTGCATTGATTGCAACACAGATATGTTATTGTACTATTTTCACTGACTGTGAAAAATTAATATTTAAATGCTTCCCTTCGGAAGTATTTAAGACTGGATTCAATCCAATACAATTGCTGTGCAATTGTGAAACGCTGAATTTTCACAATATTGAGCAATTTGGAGAATTTTAAAAGACAAATTACTTCTTCCATCAATTCAAGTGGAGGCAAAGAGTGCGATTCTCCGTAAAAATTTCTACGTGTGCTAGTGTCGGGAATTGTCGCGAGTTTCCCGGCGCTCGGCCCAGCGAGGCCGGCAACACTATTCTATGTTAATTGGTCCACTTGACGAGGCCTCACAAGTTTCCCGCCACGAATGCCGGTTCAGCAGCTGATAGGTAGAATCACAGAAGAATCATAGTATCCCCACAGCCATTCAGCCCATTGAGCCTGCATCGACCGTCTGGAAGAGCCCACTTACCAACCCAATCCCAATTCCTGAACATGGACACCAAGGGGAAATTTACCATGGCCAATCTATCTAACCTGCACATCTTTAGACTGCGGGAGGAAACCGAAGGAGCCGGAGAAAACGTACGCAATCACGGGGAGAACATTCAAACTCCACACAGACAGTCACCCAAGGCTGGAATTGTTCCCAGCACCCTGGCGCTGTGAGGCAGCAATGCTAACCACTGTGCCACTGTGCCGGAATGGAGAGGCAAGGCAAACTGAATCTACAATTCATAGAACATAGAACATAGAACAGTACATCACAGAACAGGCCCTTCGGCCCTCGATGTTGTGCCGAGCAATGATCACCCTACTCAAACCCATGTATCCACCCTATACCCGTAACCCAACAACTCCTCCCCTTAACCTTACTATTAGGACACCACAGGCAATTTAGCTTGGCCAATCCACCTAACCCGCACATCTTTGGACTGTGGGAGGAAACCGGAGCACCCGGAGGAAACCCACGCACACACGGGGAGGACGTGCAGACTCCACACAGACAGTGACCCAGCCGGGAATCGAACCTGGGACCCTGGAGCTGTGAAGCATTTATGCTAACCACCATGCTACCGTGCTGCCTCACCACTTCCATTTCTAATCTGGGGTTGGGCTGCCAGGAAATATATTTTTGAGACGAGCTTGTTCATGCAAATGTTCACTTCAAGAGTTCAATGATAATCAAAGACTCCAACAAGCAGTTCAACCAGGAGCAAAGTAAACACTATGCGATGGCGGAAATTGAACTTGGATGTCATCCTGAGCAAGGCCAACCAGTATGGGTACCTAAGGGGGGGAAATCATGTTCAACTCACATGCTGGAGTTTTTTGAAGAGATAACTGAGAAGATTTATGAGGCTGATGCTGCTGATGTGGTGCACATGGACTTTCACAAGGTACTTGCTGCAGTGCCACACAACAGACTTGTGAGAAAAGTTTCAGTTCAAGGACTAAAAGGGACAGTGATAACGTGGCTACAAAATTGGCTGAGTAATAGGAAACAGAGAGTAATGGTTAAAATATATTTTTCAGGCTACAGGAAGGTTAGTAGTGGAATTCCCCAGGCATCAGTATTGGGCCCCTTGCTATACATTAATGGTCCAGATCCAGTGTACAGGAGATAATTTGAACGTTTGCAGGGCGGCATGGTAGCATAGTGGTTAGCACTGTTGCTTCACAGCGCCAGGGATCCGGGTTCGATTCACGGCTTGCGTCCCTGTGTGGAGTCTGCACATTAACATTGAACATATAGTGCAGAAGGAGGCCATTGAGTCTTTACCGACCCACTTAAGCCCTCACTTCCACCCTATCCCTGTAACCCAATCACCCCTCCTAGCCTTTTTGGTCACCAAGGGCAGTTTATCATGGCCAATCCACTTAACTTGCACATCTTTGGACTGTGGGAGGAAACTAGAGCACCCGGACGCAGACACGGGGAGAACGTGCAGGCTCTGCACAGACAGTGACCCAGCAGGGAATAGAACCTGGGACCCCAGCGCTGTGAAGCTACAGTGCTACCCACTTGTGCTACGTTCCAATGTGGGTTTCCTCCGAGTGTTCCGGCTTCTTCCCACAAAGTCCGGAAAGGTGTGCTTGTTAGGTGAATTGAACATTGTGAATTCCCCCTCAGTATACCCCAACAGGCGCCGGAGTGTGGCGACTAGGGAATTTCCATAGTACTTCATTGCAGAGTTATTGCACGCTAATAACGATTATTATTATTATGTTCCAACATTTGGCAGAATTGTCAACTGTGAGGAGGACAGTGTGGAACTTCAAAAGGCTATTGACAAATTAGCGGACTGGCAGATAGGTGGCAGATGAAGCTCATGCACAGAAGTGTGAGGTGATGTGTTTTGGTTGGAGAGAGAACACAAAAGTCCAATTCTTAAGGGATATAGAAGCAGGACCTAGGTGTCTATGTGCATATATCATTGAAGATGGTAGGACTTGTGGTGAGAACAGTTAATAAAGCATACAGTATCCTGGGCTTTATTAATAGTGGCATAGAGTACAAGAGCAAGGAGGTTACGCTGAAATTATAGACCTCAGCTTGATCATTGTGTACTGTTTTGGGTGCCACACTATAGGAAGGATGTAAACGCACTGGAGAGAGTGCAGAATATAATCACAAGAAACTTCAGTTATGAGGATACATTGGAGGTGGGGCTGTGTTCTCGTTGGAGACTAAAAGGTTATGAGGAGATTTGCCAGAGGTGTTCAAACTAATGAGGGTGATGGATAGAGTAGATAGGGAGAAATTGTTCCCGCTCAGAAAAGAATCAAGAATGAGAGGGCACAGGTGTGAAGTGTTTTGCAAAAGAAGAAAATGTGATCTGAATGGCTCCAGTCTGGAATGCACTGCCTGGACGTGTGATAGGAGCAGGTTCAATCGAGGCATTCAAGAGGGAATCAGATGATTACTTGAGTAAGAACACGGGGAAAAGATGACAGAATGGCACTAAGTCATAATGCTCATTTGGAGAGCTGGGGCAGGCACAATGGGCCAAATGGCCTCTTTCCGCATTGGGACAATTGTGATTAGCACTGCTCAAGGTATAATGCACTGTTTCTACCGCATCTGTATCTGGACTTCTGCTTGGATTATAGCTGTCCCACAGGACACTATAAAATAACTTATGCGTTACAAATCCTTGGCATGAATCCTCGAGTGAAACTGCATTTTAGTAGAAATCTTGTTTGTTGGTTTCAAAATAGTATGCAACAAAGGCAGTTTTTGTATAGGTTTACCTCATTTGCGTTGCAGTATTTGTCATTCTTGTCATGTCCTGGCTCATGACTGTATCAGATCAATAGTTGACATGAATAAGAAGCACCAGTTTATTGTGTAATGAGACCTTAATTATAAACCTGGCTAGTGGCACAATGGAAAAAATACATTTGTTTAGTCTAAACCACAGAGATTGATTTTTAGATGCAACATGGACTGGGACTGGTGGTGGATGGGCATTGGATGACCTGGAGGCTTTTGCTGCATCTGATGGTGGAGCTGAAATCTTATGCCGCCCTGTTTAGGACCTTCCTAGCTGCCTTCCCTTCATCACCAGACCCACAGTAATGGCTGGCACTGCAAAACCCATTTCTTCAGTTTACATTTAAGAACATTGGACCGAGGGCACATCTATTTTGAAACACCATCTCCTGTATTTACCCTCCATTGCAGGTTGCAGTCTTTCATTCTGGATGGCTTCTGATTGCACCTCCAAACTTTGAAAGCCCACCATTCAATGACAAACCCGCTAATTTGACCATCAAATGACTGCCTTAGGAAAAATCCTTGGAAAATTAAATTGAATGTTTCCCTCACAGCCCGGGCTTCATTTTAGTTCGCCGGAAGGGTACAGAAGTTTATACGAAATTCCTGCCCTCTGGTTTTTACAACATGCTGTATGATTGTGGGGCAATCCAGTTAAATTAGCCCAACAATAAGTCAAGTGGAAACAATTCCAAAATGTCTCCCAAGCTATTTATCACTTTAACCAATTCCATCAATAACTCATCTGTGTAGTGGATTGAGTGAACTACTGGGGACTAAATTTTCCCGTTTGGGTAGAAGTGGAAATCAGTGTCACATTGACTTTCGGGTCACGGAGATGGAGGTGCTCATCGCGGGACATTGGACTTGGTCTTCCTGTAAGAGATCACCTTTGGAAAGGCCAAGCAATTTGGAACAGTGGGCAGCCTGTGGACCTGGGAAGGTCAATCGGAGCACCCAAATTGGGGTGCTGTGTTGAAAGAAGGATGAGAAGGCAGCACAATATAGGGGGGGCTGGTGGGAATAGTGGCCAATTCTTCAGACCCCAAACTATCCAGTGGGTACATCTGCAAACATTTGCAGGTACTCTGGGGATTGCCAATTCTGTCCTGTAAAGTGACTACTGTATCTGAACATCATGTCACTTGACCTCCCACCTTGTTCTCATCAACAGTGAGTTGACAAGCTGCAGACACACGGTGGAAGGAGGGGCGGGGTCCCATGCACCACCTCCTAAAATCCATAGCTTGCCAAAATTGCCCAATAATTGCCTCCATAGTTACCTAACTTTACTTCTCACACCTGATTGGTGGATTGCCTTCTGCGCAAGCAACCTGCCCCTGGGAAAAGTGAGAGCAGGCAGAAGGAAGTCGGGATACCTGTCCGTCGCCATTTTTTCCAAATTTTCCCATTCCCCCTGCTCTGATCCTGCCTCCGATGGTCTGGGCAAAGGCCCCGGTCCATTTCTTGATTGCATCAGACTTTGAGCTTTGATCAATCACTGCTGGCCCACAGTGTTCGGTTCTCCAAGTCATTCAGAATTTGCTCAGGGGGTCAAATACCCACCGAGGCTGGGATTCAGATGCCCAGCTGCCAACCTTGGCACATGCATCTCAGCAGAAAAGATCATTTACACTGAGGAAATAAAGCACATTGCAGAGTAGAGTTGAAACAAATAGATCCACACTGCACCTTGATCATGCTTTCAATGACCCGCCTCTAAATATCATCAAGTCTCATGAATGTTTTAAATACAGAGCTAACTTAATTAATAATTAAAAGTGGAAACAGCAATTTCAATTAACCTTGAACTGCCAGAAACATATGGCAGAAAAGGTTTTGTGCAGAGGAGGTTAATTTGAAAGGCACAATGTGATACAGCGAAGTCACTGACAAAACAGAAACTTTACTCAGCAAGTGCCAAGGAATTCACTCTCACATGGAGTTATTGAGGAGAATAGCATAAATAAATGTAAGCGAAAGCTACATAACTAAGCACCAAGGAAAAGGGACGTGAAGGATATGTTGACAGGGTGAGATGAAGCTAAGAGTGGGAGGAGATTTGCTTGTGGAGCATTTTCACTGGTGTGGAGTAGATTTTGTTGATAAATATTTTTATTAGCTTCATCAATTTTTTGCTTGCATAATTTACACTACACATATTTAACTAACATTTAACGAGCCCTTCCTCAACCCAAAAACAATTTGTCAACTAACTACCCAACTCCCCTTTTAGCTGCTGACTGAGGTTAATTCCTTAAACTGAGGTGTGGACAGGCGCCACCTTTTTTGAAACCCGTCCTCATTCCTCCTAAGCTAAATTTAGCCTTTTCTAGGCTCAGAAGCTCCATTGTCTTCCAGCCATACTGAGGCACAGGGTAGAGAAACTGACCTCCGTTCCAATAGGATTCGCCTCCTCGCCACCAGTGATGGAAAGGCTAAGACATCTTCCCCCGCCCATGTCTGGAGCTCCGGCAAGTCCGGCACCCCGAATATAGCTCCCAGGGGACTGGGTTCTAGGTCCAACTGTAACACTGCCGATATGGTGGTAAAGACGTCCCAGAGCTTCCTCAGTTTTAGGCACGACCAAAAACATGTGTACATGATTGGCCGGCCCCCTCCCTCATCTGTCACAAATGTCCAGAACCCCTTCAGACAGGCGAAACATTCTCAACGTCCTAAAATGTGTTCTGTAAAATACCTTCAATTGTATCAGTGCCAACCTCGCGCACGAGGTCGATGCATTTACCCTCCATAAAATATCGCACCACAGCACTTCCTCCAATGTCTCCCCCAATTCCTCCTCCCCTTTGGCCTTAACCCTATCCAGGGATTCTGCTTCCATAGGTTTTCTATAAATAGTTGAGGTAACTCCCCCTTCTATCCTCATCACCATCAACACCTTTCCCAGCAAAGAAGAAGGGATAACATTGGGAAAGTGAAGATCTCCTTTACAAAAGCCGTATCTCTGTATATCTAAAGGCCTCCCCCGCTTTGGGAGCTCATATGAAATGAAATGAAATGAAAATCACTTATTGTCACGAGTAGGCTTCAAATGAAGTTACTGTGAAAAGCCCCTAGTCGCCACATTCTGCAGCCTGTTCGGGAAGGCTGTTACGGGAATATTTCTCCCTCAATTCTTCAATAGTCAGAAAACGACCTTCCAGTCTTTCACAACCTTTTCCAACCAGTCTTGAAATCCAGCATCTGTTCTTGCAAGTTTAAACAGATGATTTTCTCGGACTGACATCAGTTTCGACCCTGCCCCTAAGTTGAAATGTTTGCGAAACTGCTTTCCTATCTTCAGTGTTGACACCACACCCAGGCTCTTTGAGAATTTCTGTGGCTCCAACGGGACTGGCGCTGTAGCCAGTGCCCATACCCTCGACTCTTTACTTGCCCCTTTGGTTTGGACTAGTTTAAGACCATAATAAATAGGAACAGGAGTAGGCCATTCAGCCCTTCTAGCCCACTCCATCATTTAATAAGATTATGGCTGATCTAGTACTTTCTCAGCCCACTTTCCTGTCTTATCTCCGTAGCCCTTAATTCACCGACTGATTAAAAATCTATCAATCTCAGCCTTAAAAATGTTCAACGACTCGGCCTCCACAGCTTCTTGGGGTAAAGAATTCCAAAGATTCACCACTCTTTCTGAGAGAATAATTCTTTTCTCAAATTCGTCATAAATGAACACCCCCTTATTCTGCGACCAACTCCTCTGGTCCTACACTCTCCCGTGGTTGGAAACATCCTTTCAACATTTACTCTGTCTCGGCCCCTAAGGGTCTTATATGTTTCAGTCAATCGCCTCTCATTCTTCTGAACTCCATGTTTCTTGGCTGTGAATTCTAATTTTTCACTCATGTGAGGTTGTTTTGGGCACCCATTGATGTAAACATAGTAACATTGCTTAATGTTGTGATTACAGATTGCAGGAAATCCAGGATGGTTGAGTGCACCTCCAGCAGTCACACAATAGTTGTACTTTACACTTGGTGAACTATACCTGTAGCCTGGATGCGAATCCAGGTTAAAAACAGAAAATAGTTTGCATAATGTTAAAAAAAGACCCACAATTTTGCTTCTGCAGGTACTAAACTTTAACCAGCTGTGAACACGCACATCCCAGGGCAACATGCAATGTAAAACCAACAGTAACTCTGGTTAGTGTTTCAGCATCCGAAAAGATATCAGAATTGCCTGGAAAACTGAAGAATGAAAGTGATATTTCATATATGATTAAATCATGGGAGAAAAATGATTCATCCCACATGTTCGTCTGATAAAGAAGGCCTTGAATTTATAGAGGACCTTTCATTACCACCGGACATCTCAAAGTGTTATAGCCAGTGAGGTACTTTTTGAATTGCAGTATTTGTGCTGCCATATAGGAAATTGTATCTTGACTATCGGCAGCCATTTTGATCAGATGAGGTTCTTGACCATTGCTGATGTCCAGCTGAACTGAAGTAATTGGAAACTGTTATTCCTACCAGTGCATTAACAACATTACAAAACTTCACACAAGAATGTGTATGTCATTACCAGCATCTGCGATAACTGTTTTTAATGACAAGCTATGCTCACGATCTCTAGACTGTCACAGGGAAGATCAGGAAATCAGAAAGGAAGGTGCCTTCATTGATAGACTTCTTGCTTTCACTCTTATAACACAAAGCGGTACTTATAATAGCAAGTAAAATATGGAAATGTTGCCTTTGAATGAAACTCACACTGTATTCTTTATCAAAAATATCAACCAAAGTTACCAAATACAATTAATTTCATGTCATTTATATCATAATATTTCAATAATATGATTAAGATTGACCTTTCTTATTTTATGAAGAGCATTTGATCTGTTTTCTATAGTTGTTTTGCAGTAGATTATCTCTCAATAGCCTTCAAGATTTTCTACCTCTCTGGTGTATTTCCCAGCCCATTCTTTAACTTGCTAACATCAATGCATTACCCAACACAGTTTCAATTATATTTATGACTGGAATTTGGTGAGCCAATTCATCACATTTGGGATTCCATCACAATTTTCCTTTTTTCTTAAAAATAGCTTTTCCAGCATTGCCAATGTGCCCTGGGTCATTGTCATAGTGGAATAGGAATGCACGGCCTTTGGACACTTTCCAGATGACACTGAATTGGAAACTACTCGTATTTTGCAGCTTGGTGCTAACCTCTCCAGTCTATTCATTGAGGAACATCCTCACATCATTGTTACTGACCTGTAAAGATAATTTAATTTTACTTTCTTCTCCACAGTCTCAAGTAGGGTCTGGGAATATCCTGCCAAATTAGCTTCCTTCAGTGAACCCGTCTTTTCAACCACTCCTTGATCCTCGTTTGCAAAGCAAACATTTTTTAGAACTCACTTCACTATTGAGATTTCCCTTCATTGCTTCCCCTCCTTTTTTACATTCCCAGTTTGTCAGCAAGGCACTTAAATCTTGTCCGGAAGATCCATTAGTCGCTGGCTTATTTGAAATATTGAAATTCAGTTATGAAAGCAGATCAGAAAGTAGAAAACAAGTCGCAGCACAGGCAACAGATGGCCAAGTTAAATATAAATGTGAGGTGAGTAAAAAAAAAGTGATATTAAAAATGAGTAATGCTTAAGCCATTTTAGATATGGCAACCTGACAGTTCTGCAAAACTACTTCACAACTTTTCCATTCTGATCTGTCTGATATTTGGTGCTTCCCAAGACAAAAACAGAGCAGGCTGAACAAAAGAAGCTTCCAAACCACAGATCTTAACCTAGAATCATAGAATTTACAGTGCAGAAGGAGGCCATTCGGCCCATCAAGTCTGCACCGGCCCTTGGAAAGAGCAGCCGACAATTCGACATGGCCAATCCACCTACCCTGCACACCTTTGGAAAGTGGGAGGAAACCGGAGCACCCGGAGGAAACCTACAGAGACACTGGGAGGGAGTGCAAACTCTACACAGGCAGTCACCCAAGGCTAGAAGTGAACCCGGCTCCCTCGAGCTATGAGATGAGGCAGCAGTGCTAACCACCATTAACCTTTGTTTATTTGAAACTATTTGAATTGTTTTATATATTCATACTCAATGTGTTCTGCTTAATGTTTTGTTGCATCCCAGTACCGGAGCAGTTCATTCCATTCATGTTTGTACATTATTTATCTTTCTCCTCTTACACAGTATTTTCCTATTATTTGCTTTTGTACCATTCGTTCTGTCACTTTCCATTCTATGGGCGGGATTTTCCACTGTCCCATCTCTGACAGTGTGTTTTTCGGAAGCAGAGACGGCTCCCCACTGGCTGTCGCCAGGATATCCGGTTACCCAGTTTCTCCATCTTCCTGTCTCTTTGGGCTAAATGGCATACTCCTTTCTCTCCTGTGTCCTCCCACCATGTTACAGCTGACCTTTCCTCAGCTAACTTTCTCAGTGTGAACAGATTCACCGTGCCCTAGTTCAGAAAGTATGCTCGGGGCCTTTGGCGAGGGGTTCAGCTCCGTAATCTAGCTCAACTCTCAAAAGAATTCTTGGTGATTCTGCCGTCGAGTGAGGCATTAGAGCAAGATGTTGCCCAACTGTCCTGGTGAATATTACAGGCCCGATGGCACTATTTGAAGGGCAGAATTCTGGCGTGCCTCCTTCCCACATTGGACACCCCTGTCTCCCCTCTCGTCCCCCACCTCAGCAGTCGGTGGGATGCAAATACAATTAAAAAATCTGGAATTGAAAGTTAGTCTCAGAAATGGTGAACATGAACCCATCTGGTTCTTTGATTCTATGTCCTTGAGGGAAGGAAATCTGCCATCCATACCTGGTCTGGCCTACATGTGACTCCAGACCCATAGCAATGTGGGTGTCTCTTAAATGCCATCTGAAATGGCCTAACAATTGCCAGTTCAAACTAGTTAGGGGTGGCCTTACCAGTGATGACAACAAAAAGAAAAAAAAGATGTATAGAATAGAGAAAGTCTTTTCTATTTTCTAACTGTACAGTAATCTCATCAATCTTGTGCTTGCAATCTATCATATTTTGGCAGATATAGAGATGCAGACGATAAACATTCTATGCTTATTGTAACCGTGTGTGCGCATATGGGCAGCACCATGGGCAGCATTCCTACTTTATAGTTTTAACCAGGTACATCACGTAAATATTTAGGATATTTTTTCTGGTAAACTAAAGGGGGTAAAGATTAAACCAGATGACTGAAGACATAAATGCAGCAATTTAAAACAGATGGCTGTTAAAAAAATAAATCAAACATCTGAAGTTGCTTATGCATTGATACCAAGACTAGTTGAAGGCATCACAATGCATTTTAATGCATTCAGCAATGGTAAGCAGACTCTTTGATTCTTTTTCTGAATCATCCTTGATTCTTCTCTTGAAGGCACTGACACATAATTGGGATTGAGTTTCAAACACACATTGAGAGCCCTCCAGTTGCTTGTCAAAGTTGCCACATTTGTGCATGATTCTGAATAGTTGAATATTGGCAGGCAATTTAGCCAGAAGGGGTATCACAGCAGAGCTAAAACTTGGCCTGACGTGGATAAAAGCAAATTAATGCGGATGCTGGAATCTGAAACGAAAGAGAAAATGCTAGAAAATCTCAGCAGGTCTGGCAGCATCTGTAGGGAGAGAAAAAGAGCTAACGTTACGAGTCCAATGACTCTTTGTCAAAGCTGACAGTCAGAAATGTGGGGAATATTTATACTGTGGATTGAGAATGAAAGATGAGTCATGCCACAGAAACCCAGGGAAATGGGGAGCTAATAGCCACAGAAACCAAGGGAAAAGAGTGCTGATGGCAGTCCCCAGAGAGAACAAAAGGTGTGAGAGGCCAAACAGCAGAGACACTAACATCAGAGGCTAAACTGTGACAGATGGAGATGTGGGGGAAGGGGAAGGGGGAAGCAAAGGGGAGAAGGGGTAAGGAAAGGTGGATAAGATTGGGTGGGGGGGTTAAATATATATTAAGAAAGACAAGAAAGAAAGAAATGGTAAGAGACAGTTGAAATGAAATGGGATGAAAGCAAATGGTGGGGTAGAGCTAGTCATCTGAAGTTGTCGAATTTGATGTTGAGACCGGAAGGCTGTAACCTTGGCCTGACCTGATTGTATGAACCTTCGGGTTTTCTGCAGGAACTACTGGATAATAATTAGGAGTGGCAACTCATGGCAATTAGGATACATAAAAGAATTACATTTAAAGAGCACCTTTCATGAACTCAGAACTACCCAAAGTACTTTATAGCCAATTAAGTACTTAGACCATAAGACACAGGAGCAGAAGTCGGCCATTTGGCCCATTGAGCCTTCTCTGTCATTCAATGAGGTCATGACTAATCTGATGTGATAATCTTCAACTCCACTTTCCCACCTTACCCCCATAACTCTTGATTCCCTTCCTGATTAAAAATCTGTCTATCTCAGCCTTGAACATAGTTAGCGACCCAGCCTCTCCAGCCCTCGGGGGTAAATAATTCCACAGATTCACTACCTTCTGAGAGGAGGAATTTCCCCCTCATCTCTGTCTTAAATGGGTGACCCCTTACTCTGAGATTGTGCCCTCTGGTCCTAGATCTCCTATAAGGGGTAAACCACCTCTCAGCATCTACCCTGTAAAGCCTCTGAGAATCTTATATGTCTCAGTAAGGTTGCCTAATTCTTGCCTAATGCCTAATCCTAATTCTTATAAATTCCCATGAATATAGGCCCAACCTACCACCATTTTCCATGCGTTCTGTGAGTGTTTCATGCAGCGCCAGTGCGGTAGCGGAATTAGTGCGGGTGTGGTGCATATTTTTACGTCATTGTCCCATGGATCGTCCACTGGCGTCAGCACTTAGACGCAGGAACAGAAAATCCAGCCCTCTGCCTTTAAAATATCCATGCTCGCTGTCCTTAATTAATACAAGAGTATTAACTAATGTAATACTGGAAACCTGGCAGCCAATTTATGCACCATAATTTCCCACAATCAGCAATGTGGGAGCCAGATGATGAGTTTGTTTAGTGATGATGACTGAGGGACAAATGTAGGCCAGAACACTGGCGATAGTGCTGTGCTCTGCTTCAATATCGTACATTGGATCACTTATGTCCACCTGAGAGAGCAAATGAGGCCTCAGTTTCATGCCTCACCCAAATGATAACTGTAAAGTGTTTCTTTGTGCTCAAAGTTGGAATTTCTCCTCCTTCCAGATCACTTTTACTTCTCAGTCATGTGATCTGACATCATTATGATGACCTCAGCATCATTATGCTTCTGAGTTTAACCCTTTGCTGTACATATAGCACTCCTGATCACCGAGAGGGGAGGCGGCGGCATTATGGTATTGTCATTTGACTATTAATCCAGAGACCCAGGGTACTGTTCTGCGGACACTCTTTTGAATCCCACCATGGTAGATGGTGACATTTAAATTTAGTCACGGCCTTTTGGGAAGGAAACCTGCTGTCCTCGCCTGATCTGGCCTACACGTGACTCCAGGCCCACAACTGCCAGTCAGTTCAGGCGCAATTAGGGATGGGAAAGAAACACTGGCCTTGGCAGCGATACCCACATCCCATGAAAGAATATAGAAAAGAAAATGTGTTGGAAAGTCAGTCAGATTTTGGTTTTCAAGTCATTTTTCAGACGTGAGTGTTACAATTGAGTGATGAAAGATATGCTTACTACAGCATTATAAACTGGGATCAGCCAATACCATAGATTGGAGGCCAAACTTGGGATTATTGCATGATCTCTATAAAGTACAAAAACGCAGGGTTCCAGCTTAGTGCTGTGAGTAAGATGGGGAAAAGCCTGTTTGCCTTTACAACCGCAAACCTGTCGTAAATGATGCGAGTGAGATCCGTATTATCAAGGGTTTGGGCTGTATATGGCCTGTAAGGGAGATTAAATGGCTCCCACCCTGAGACATCATTGCAAAGAGACTGCAATGGAGATCATACCTCCTCTTTCGGAGAAGCCACACCCGTCCAAGCTAAAGGGCAGATTGCCTGCCTGTTAATGTTGGAATCGTGCTGCAGGTTTATAAGTGAGAGCAGCTGCCTCCGATTGGGAAAGATCAGAAAATGACTGCACGTGTATCAAACCCAGGTCACACTGGGTGTAGGGGAAAACTAGGAATTTGTGTCTTTACTCTGTAATTTGGGGAATAAACCTGGATTAAGGAAAGGATGGGCTTCCGATTCAACCTTTCCTCCATGTATAAACAATGACTTTACCACTGCTTAGGTTTTTGGCAACGAGAGGAGCCATTCTGCCACTGGACAGGTGGGAACCAATCTTCACTGGAGCAGGAGTGGGGCTTTTTAAAAGAAATTCTGTTTGAACAAGTTTGGGTACCTATCAAATGGTCTGAACAAGATTGACGTCAGTTGAACCTGGTGAGCGGTCCTCCTCCTAATTCGCACGTGTGACAACTTAGAACTCAGATTGCTTAAAATTCTGCCCCTATAAGTCACCAACCACGTGCAACTGTGCTAAAGAAACTTAAATGGTCAAACAAAGTGGCTATACAGCACGCACACAATGAAGAATGGGTGCAATTATTCCGGGGTAAACCACAAATTTTACTAGGCAATTTCCCAAGCAACTGGTAGTTTAGCCTATACATCCCTGATGTAAAGTAGTTAGCTGAAAGCAATGGGGAAAAATTAGGGTGGAATTGGGTTATTTCCAATGCCGGCTGATTGATTCATTCTCCACCCTTGATTTGAGACCAATGTGTTTTCCCAAATTTTATATCCTCAAGAAGAAACAGTTTACCCCAGAGGTTATTCTCAAAGATTTATGGGAGATTCTAGATTATCAAAGTAAAATTTACTGGTGATATTTTTACAGTTAGCAGAGTAATGAGAGACAAATCCTGTGTAATCTTCCTTCTCTGCAAGACAAGATCATTTCCGCCAATTGAATCTGAGGAAGACTGCGATTGGAAGGATTAGCAGCCAATTCTCCGAGACATATTGCAGTGAGAAATTTCAAAATTATAAGTTGTACCTGGGTAAATCATCCCAGCTGCTTTTTGGAAGCTATTGTTAATACAAACTAAACACTGGCCCAGGTTCACAAACTGGTCAACCGGGGCTGGTTTAACACACTGGGCTAAATGGCTGGCTTTTAAAGCAGACCAAGGCAGGCCAGCAGCACGGTTCAATTCCCGTACCAGCCTCCCCGAACAGGCGCCGGAATGTGGCGACTAGGGGCTTTTCACAGTAACTTCATTTGAAGTTTACTTGTGACAATAAGCGATTTTCATTTTTTTTCATTTTCAAATCGGCTGGCATTGCAGGAGGCCAAGGAATAAGCTGATAGAGTTAGCATCTTTGTTATGAAGGCTTAATGGAAAGAATATATACAACTCGAAGTAGTGTGACATGGAATTCATCACTTTACTGGCGATGGATCCCACAAGATTTGAAAGGAGTTATGTCTTGGGGTTAAAGGAGTTCGAAAGCCTAAATCCTTTAGCCTGGCCCACAAGTCCTAAATCAAATAATCTTGGGTGGGATTATCTCACCCCAGGGCTGGGCCAGAGAATCGGCGGCACTGGCGCAAATCGCGCCACGCTGCCCAAACACCGGTCCGCCGATTCTCCGGAGAGCGGAGAATCGGCGCCAATGGCGCCAGCGCAGTTGGCGCGGTGCCAATCCAGGGCCGCTCTATGGGCCCCGCCCCCGGCGATTCTCGGCCCCGGATGGGCCGAGCAGGCACGCTAAAAAAGCCGAGTCCTGCCGTGCCGTTCACACCTGCTCTTAACTGGCGGGACCTTGGTGTGGATGCATCTCGGGACAGCCTGGTGGGGGTTGGAGGGGGGTCCAAATCCAGGGGGGCCTCCGCTGTGGCCTGGCCCACGATCGGGGCCTACCGATTGGCGGGCCGGCCTCACGGGCTGGGGGCCTCTTTTGTTCTACGCCGGCCCCTGCAGCCCTACGTCATGTTGCACGGGGCCGACGTGGAGAAGGGAGCCACTGCGCATGCGCGCATTGGCGTGGCCCCACTGCGCATGCGCACATTGACGCCAGCCCCACTGCGCATGAGCAGACCTGCGGTGTCCATCTGACACCGGGGATCGGCAGCTGGAGCGGCGTGGGTCGCTCCAGTGCCGTGCTGGCCCACTATAGGGGTCAGAATTGCTGCTCCTGAGGCCATTGTGATGCCGTTGAGAAACGCAACGGCGTTTACAACACGGTCAACACTTAGCCTCAGGATCAGAGAATCCCGCCCCCTATGTTCCATCTGCTCATTTCCATATTTTCTGGATTGGGATCTTGTTGCTATTGTTTGACTTTGTTTTCAAATGCTGTTCTGACTGGATCTTTCTGAACTCGTTGTACTCTCAGTCATTTGCTTTTCTCTCATATTTTTGTTTAAAGCTTTTTCTGTCCTTTTATTTTGCTTGTTGCTTCTGTGAAAGGCTTTATAAGACCATAAGACATAGGAGCAGAATTAGGCCACTCGGCCCATCGAGTCTGCTCTGCCATTCAATCGTGGCTGATATTTTCTCATCCCCATTCTCCTGCCTTCTCCCCATAACCCCTGATCCCCTTATCAATCAAGAACCTATCTATCTCTGTCTTAAAGACGCTCAGTGATTAGGCCTCCACAGCCTTCTGCGGCAAAGATTCACCACCCTCTGGCTTAAGAAATTCCTCCTCATCTCTGTTTTAAAGGATCGTCCCTTTAGTCTGAGATTGTGTCCTCTGGTTCTAGTTTCTCCTGGCTACTCTTAGATACATTTTCAAGTCTGCCCTCCCTTTGATCGTCTTTTATCTTCAGCTCCTCATCTCAATTTAATTTTCTTTTCTTTCTTTGGTGGGACTGTGGGGTGACTTTAACTCTCTCTGCTTGATGGAACCAAGTGGGTGGATTAATAAGGAATGGCCTCATTTCCTGTTGATTGCAGGTGTTAAAGTGGCTGGTTTGGCACAGAGTTGGGCCGGCACCTTCTGAATTCATGTAAGTTGGGGTTCCATACTATCAATGCATCTTAACCTGGGCCTGGATGGTGTATGTTACAAACTTTTCATTGCGGGAGGGCTGCTCCTCTGAACTGGACAGGACTTCCCTCTGATGCTGGTCTCGGGTGCCTCCAAGGTTTGTTTCAACCCAACAGCCAGCAACTGTTTGTCGTGAGGACAACTGACCAGTACCATGTAACATGAGGTCTTAGAAGTTAGAATGCCTGACGCTTTTATGTCTGCAAGTAAGGTTTGTACCTGACCCATTCCCCACACTCTTGAAACTGACTGGGTTTAAAACCCTGTATAATTTTATGCTTTCTTTTCTTTATTCAATTGGCAGCTTTAACGCATATTTTGGGGTTATTGAGTAGTGGTTACGGATTCATAACAATGTAGAATAAGCATCATGGCAAAATCCTCTGGTTTTCAGGCTAAACTATTGAAACTCGTGACTCATTTTCTCCTCCATGCCTCCTCTGGACTGAAACTATATTCAGCAATTGAAAATTACCTGAAACATGCCCCAGTTGCTTCCAACCACTAATACTATCCATCTATTAATTGACAGCTGAGCCAACTTCTTCAGAGACAATCTCAGATTCCATTTCTCCCTTTATTTGTACCATCCTTGCTGCCTGGCAATGGATCGGTTGGTCCCACTCCAACATCTAAGCGGATTCAAGTTCCACTCCAGAAATGCAAGCACATAATCTACTCCAGAGCAATATTGAGGGAATGTCACATGGTCAGAAGTGTTATCTTGCAGATGAAACATTAAACTAGGGGACTTCATCTGCTTTCTCAGGTGAATGCAAAAGATCGCAAGCGATTATTCTGAAGAAGAGCACCCTGTTGTCCTGTCCAACGTGAGTCCCTCAATCAACAAGATTAAAATAAGTTGCCTGGTCATTGTCACATTGTTGTTCCATGAAACCTTGCTGCATGCAAATTGACTGTCTATTTTCCAATCCGAGAGTGGCAACACTTCAATAGTACTTCATTGATTGCAATGTGTATTTGGGATGTCCTGAGGTCACGAAGATTTTATGAATGTAACTACCTCCTTCTTTCTTTAGGCTACCAAGTACTGGTTGGTAGTCTTTTTTCCTTCATTGTGGAGAATAAGTGTGCAAACCTCTCTTCTGTCAAATTCTTCTCACTTGAACCTTGGTGGGATAAGTCTTCACGAGTTTGAATAACTCTGTTGATTTTACCAACTACTCATTTTTCCTTCTGTGAGTCAAGGTAGTAGTACTACCTATTGGTCCGGACAGGGCATCCAGCCAATGCCCATTTACACGACTTTCCAGCAAGATTTAATGCATGCCAATGACACAGA
Organism: Scyliorhinus canicula; assembly: GCF_902713615.1. Classification (NCBI taxonomy): domain Eukaryota; kingdom Metazoa; phylum Chordata; class Chondrichthyes; order Carcharhiniformes; family Scyliorhinidae; genus Scyliorhinus; species Scyliorhinus canicula. The sequence goes on along the minus strand of NC_052166.1, from coordinate 34,670,188 downwards.
GGCCAATTATAGCATCCTAACTGTGATCATTCAACTCAGTAAAGACCAGCAATTAAATCTGGGAGCTTCTGTATTTTTAGTGCTTAAGGCTGGGGAAGTCCTAATTCAAATCTTTTCCTGAAAGGAGATGAATTCAGTATAGTGTTTTTTTTTAAGGCAGAGGAGGAGGTCAGGAATCCCGCTAGGTTGATTTCTATGAAAGGGCACAATGTATAGGTTGAACAAATCAGCTAATATTCAGTTGCTGAATGGGACTGAAAACAGGCTCAGTTAATGGACCTGAACGTCCCTTATAGCAACCTGTGAAAACACGAATGAAAATACAAAGTACTGCCAATAACAACGTAATTTCCTGGAGAATTTAAGGCCCAGCTACCTTTTATTCATAATTCATTGCTGTCATTTAATTCCTCTATTACAGGTTTGGAACATAACTTTTAGCCATAATCACAGTCTGACAACTTCAATCTCCCGATTCTTGTTTGCAATTGTTGTCTGTTTTTACTCTCTACCCTGCACCCTCCAGCTATTTCTTTTCCAGGAATTAAACTGTATTCAAAAATTTTGCAAAGCTACTTTACAGCACAATACAAATGTCACAATTCACAGAGTGCAATACCAATCAATTATATTATATTACATTAAACATTTCCTGATACATGCAGCCTGAGGAGATTTTGCATGAGCTCCAGTCCCCCTCTCACTATTAATAAATGATCCCTTAGCCTTTTTTTAACCTTACCATTGAAAATTGAAGCCTTTAACTTAAGATGGCTACTCATAGAATTCCTACAGTGCAGAAGGGGACCATTTGGCCCATCGAGTCTGCACCAACCTTCTGAACGAGCACCCTACATAGGTCCACTCCACCACCTTATCCCTGCAGCCCCACATAACCTGCACATCCCTGGACACAGAGGGGCAATTTAGCATGGCCAATCCACCTACCCTGTACATCTCTGGACTGTGGGAGAAAATCAGAGCACACAGAGGAAATCCACGCAGACACGGGGAGAGTGCGCAAACTCCACAGTTCCTCTGATAACATACGTCCAAATAAAAAAAACTTCCATTCATGTCGCACTTTTTATAGCCACCGGATGAAGCAAAGTGCTTTGCAGCCAATGAAGTACATTTTAAAGTGTATTGATTGTTGTAATGTAGGAAACTTGTCAGACAATTTGTGCCCAACACCCTCTCACCATTAGCAATGTGATAATGACTAGATATTCTGCTTTTGTGATGTTGAGTGATAAATATTGGCCAGAAAACCAGGGAAAACACAACTGCTCTTATCTGATTTGGGGGATAGTCTTGAACTTTAAAAAGACATAGACATATTGTTGGATTGGGCAGGCAAGTGGCAGATGAAGTTCGATGCAGAAAAATGTGCGGTGATTCATTTTGGTTGAAAGAATATCGCGAGATAGTGTAACATAACGGGAGGAACACTAAAGAAGGTGCAGTTACAGAGGGATCTTGGTGTATATGTACATAAATCATTGAAGATGGCAGGGCAAGTTGAGAGAGCAGTTAATAAAACAGACAGCATCTGAGGCTTTATTAATAGGGCCATTGAGAACAAGAGTAAGGAGGTCATGTTGACATTATATAAGACACTAGTTACACCTCATCTGGAGTATTGCATCCCGTTTTGGATGCCATAATTGAGGAAGGATATGAAGACGTTGGAGAGCACAGAGACGAGTCACAAGAAAGGATAAATAACTCTAGTTATGAGGATCAATTGGAGAAGGTAGGTCTGTTTTCCTGGGAGAAAAGAAGGCTGAGAGGACACGATAGAGGTATTCAATATCCTGAGGTGTAAGGATAGGGTAAATAATGAGAAACTGTTCACACTCAGTAGAGCATCAAGAGCACAGTAGGGCACAGAATCAAAATAGTTCGGAAAAGGAGTAAAAGTGATGAAAGAAAGGATTTTCATTCAGAGCTTGGTTAGAGTCTGGAACAAATATTCTGAGAGCGTGGTGGAGGCACGTGCAATCGAGGTATTCAAAAGGGGACTGGATTGCTATCCGAAAAGAAAGACTGTGCAAGGTTACGGGGATAAGGCAGGGCACTGGGGTGAGATAGAATGCTCTTTCAGAGAGCAGACTTGATGAGCAAAATGGCTTCCTTCTGCATTGTAATGATTCTGTGAATTAGTACCATGGAATCTACTATGTTCACCTCAGAAGCTGTTGTGTTCTGTGTTATGACTGTGATAATGATGTCCACAGAACATCTAGGGCGCGATTCTCTCAGCCCGGGGCCGGGCTGGAGAATCCCCACGACCGGCGCGAATCGCGTGATGGCGCCCCAATGCTGGGACGCTATTCTCTGCAGAATGGGCGCCATTTGCACCGGCGTGATTGGCGCGGCGCCGGTCGGAGGCCATTCTACATGACCCCCCTCAGATTCTCGGCCCGGGATGGGCCGAGCGGCTGCAGCAAATTACCCGAGTCTTGCCGGCGCTGTTCTAATCTGCTCTCAGCCGGCGGGATCACGGCATAGAAAGGTCCATGGCGGGCCGGCCTCTCGGGCTGGGGGCCTCCTTTCTTCCGCGCTGTCCCCTGTAGCCCTACATCATGTTGCATCAGGGCCGGTGTGGAGAAAGGAGCCACTGCGCATGCGTGCATTGGCACCGGTGCCACTGCACATGCATGGACCCTGCGTCGGCCAGTTGACACCAGGATCAGCAGCTGGAACGGCAAGGTTCACTCCAGTGCCGTTCTGTAGGGGTCAGAATTGCTGATCCTGAGGCATGTTGATGCCATCGAAAAACACGACGGCGATTCTGAAGGCGTCAACACTTAGCCTCAGGATGAGAGAATCCCATCCCTAGTTCTAACAAACACATGGAAAGATAACTAACGAACTATAATACAGACAATGGCTACTAAATGAATTCAGTGAATTCTCCTGGAGCTACTCTAAGTGCAACCATCCTCTTGTACGATTTACTACCAACAGGCAGGTGTCTCAAGTCACATGGGAGATCGCTATCACCACCTGCTGATCGGAGGTCGGACCGATAACTATGGACATTGACAAACAACTATATTCTGATGTGTACATGCATATCACCACAAACAAGACCTCGGTTTAACATCCCATCTGACAGTGCGACACTTCCTCAGTGCCGCATTGGAGTGTCACCCATGATTTTTGTACTCAAGCCCTAGGAGGTGTATCTTAAACCTGGAATCTTACGACTCAGAGGCCAAAGTGCTACTAACTGAACCACGGCTGAGACAAAATAACTCCCATGCTAACCTAGCTCCTGATTAATAAGCAAAATACTGTTATGAAAGCATAATAGATATCACGGCACTGTGCCTGACAAAACCCAGAATGTGTCGGAAATTGTTATTCAAATAACGAAAGCCTCGCAAAATGTTTGTGGTTTAATTAAGTTCAACAGAATTAAGCCTCATGTTCTTTTCAACAGGACGTGGAGATATTAATATATATTAAATCAGGTTTAATAGCAAAAGTCTGCGAGGAATAACTAACCGGAATAGACCCTTGAACGGAATGGTCTGCAGTATTCGGCAGAGTGCACTTCCTGGACAGAATGGACTTAACCGGTGGTCTTGCTTCACTTTCCATCAACCACATCCAATACAAACCACCCTTAACATGAAGAACAAAGGAGCCAGTGAATGATTTTTAAAGCTGCTGATTTCAATTCAAACTGAAGGAACATATATATATTTTAAAATATAATGGCAAACAGATGGAGACGGAATGCCTCGTGAATGCTTCCTTAGTTCAAACGGAGTATTTTCACAAACTTCTGACAGAGAAAAAAAAGAGGTTGTGAAGCAGCTGGTCGTTGTCAATGGTATGAGCCCACATTGTTGTTTGCAAAATATTATTCAGTCAAACGTGTATCCCTCCAGTCTACTCCCACCCCCCAAAGAAGAAAACATCCCATTTCAGTCAGGGTGTCTCAACATTAAACAACAACACTGAGGAAAGTAGCTGTGGCGTTAGAACTTCCAAAAGTCAGCTAAATCTGTTGATGTTTCAATTCTGCAGAAAAGGTCACTCCCACATTAAGACGGGTCCACATTCCATTCTTTCAAAGCTATTGCAAATTTATGACTACTGTTTAAAATAATAGACAATAAAGAAATGAAAATGAAATTTCACAATGCTGATTTGACTTCACCCTGTGCATCGTATTCAAAGCTTGCACGTCGGGTGTTACATTTCTGCAGAATATTTCCTGTCATCTGATGCAAGTGGAACGTTAATGTTTCAATGTATATCTTTCTTGCTCCAAAATAAAGCTGAGAAATATGGTTGCTGTCATAATATACACACAAGTATATGATGGTGCACAGACAGACATTGATTGACACACAGGATGACCAATTAACACACAGAACACATCAGCCAATCACCAGACAGGATACGGCTACTATAAAGCCAGAGGGCACTAGTTTTCCCGCTCTCCTGGGACGCAGCCTCTGAGACAGTCAGAGCCCGTGAGCAACAACTAGAACACACACCATGTGGTTGTAAGTTAGTCTGGTCAGGTTAGCCTCAGGTCTCCAGTCAACTCAGCATAGTGTCAACCCACAGTTAAAGCATGTATGATAGTTAAGAGTTCAATAAAACAGAGTTGCATTTCTTCAAGTGTTGGAAGCCTGTCTCTTTCACTGCTACAGTGAACGCAGTCCTTGCAGACCCAGCATACCCAACACATCAGTTGCCAATAGTAATGGAGGAACACGTGCCAGTATAACATTTCTCCATTTGCTATTTTAATGTGGGTATTAATCCATTTAGTTTACTGGATATATCATTGCCACTTAAAACTACAGAGGACTGTCAAAGAAGTGTATGTAGTAAGCAGTCATACCCAGCAGTCAAATTCTACGCTATTTAATCATCTTGTCACACGATGCGGAAAGTAGTATAGCAATGCACAACATCCAACAATTAATATCACATATAATTATCTGTGCCCAATTTGAATATTTTGCATAGAAATTTCTGAAAGCAGTAAAAACTTTGGTCCCAATTGACCACAAATCACCACTCACAACAAATCACAAGTGTTAAACACAATGCAGACCCATGTTAAAAAGTGGCAGCCATAATGATGGATCTGACAATTGAAGGAAAAGCAATGACTGGTCTTGGAAGTTGTGAATTCCAGCACCTAGCCTCAATGGGGAAAAAATGTAACACCAACAAAAACCTCAAAAGGCTAGGGGCTAAAAGTTTGCTTGCTTTTGCTTTTTGGGTTCAGGGATCACAGCTCGTGGCTGGTACCATTGAGGCAGGCAGCCCATAAAATTCATGCTGCCTCAACATTTCTCTGATTTTGATATGAAGCCAGTTGCTGTGAGCTGTGTGCTAAGGGAGAGCCCAGCCCCATGTGATTATCACCTGTTCCTGCTAGCCTGCATCATAGAATAGAACCACTACAGTGCAGAATGAGGCCACTCGGCCCATCATCTCTGCACTGACACTCTGAATGGGTACCCTACCTATCCCCTCTTAAAGGGGACCTGAACTGATTCCAAGCAAACTGCTTCTGATTCTGCCTTGGCTGGAATTTATTGTAAGGAGGAGAAGCACCCCAAATGGAGCAATAGGGAAGAGTGAGGGCAGCCATGTTCTTGGAAGTGGTGCTGGAGGCCTTAATTCAGGTGGACAACAAGAGGAGAGGGGCCAGGCAGAAGTCATGGAGACAAGGGACAGAAGCTGAAGGCACAATGAAGATGGAGGTCAAATTCTGGAGTCTATTCCCAAGGGCGGGGCAGCAGTGCCAGAAGAAAGTTGGAAACACGTTGCCCTTGCATGAGTGGGTCATGGCGAAGTGACATCTGTCACAGGCACATGGGTATCACTCACCTCTAAGCTGCCAATCCTTGACACTTTACTATTCCCAGGATAGTGGGTAATTCACCAACATGATGGCTTGGACATGGTCGCATGCCAACTGCACATTCAAGGAGCAGACCCCTTTGCACTTCTTGTACCATTTTCTATTGATATGTGCTTTCTGCAGAGCCACAAGTCTGCTGTTGATGGCTCCCTGTACCAAAGAACAAAGAATAAAGAAAGGTACAGCACAGGAACAGGTCCTTCGGTCCTCCAAGCCTGTGCTGACCATGCTGCCTGTCTAAACGAAAATCTTCTACACTTCTGGGGTCCGTATAAAGACGCTGGCAATCCAGTTCCCTGGCAAAGTTCTGTGCCTTCCCATCCTGCTTCTCTCTGGATAGAGAGAAAATGGTGGGCTATTTGGCCCATCGAGTCTCAACTGGCCCTTGGAAACAGCACTGTACTTAAGCCCACGCCTCCACCCTATCCCTGTAACTCAAACTTGCCTTTTGGACACTAAGGCAATTTAGCATGGCCAATCCACCTAACCAGCACATCTTTGGATTGTGTGAGGAAACCGGAGCACCCGGAGGAAACCCATGCAAAGAACGTGTAAACTCCACACAGTCACCAAAGGCTAATATTGAACCCAGGTCCCTGGAGCTGTGAGGCATCAGTGCTAACCACTGTGCCACCATGCCACCATGCCACCTACCAATCAGGCCTTGATCGTTGAGATCCATCCCAGCGACCCAATATTCTTACATCTGTTATTCCAATACACAGTTACATATTGTAAGGAAGATTTTCATTTATATAACACCTTAAACAACCTCTTTTTAAAAATCAAATTAAGTTCCTTTGAAGTGAATTCACTGTTTCAACATCAGAAATGCAGCAGCCAATTTACACAAAGTAAAACTCCCACAAACAGCTATGAGATAATCAGCAGATAATCTGCTTTCAGTGAAGGATATAAATTGATGTATATTACTTTGGTAGAAGATATGTGTCGGAAGTCAATTGGATGGAATAAAAGTAATGAAATTATGAAAAATGAAATGAAAATCACTTATGTTGTGACTTCGTGGGTGAGTGTGCTTAACACTCAATTTGGCTCTGTTTCTTTTCTAAGCTTTGGAGTCGCCAGGTGTCTAAGACACCGCCACAAGCTTCAAGGTGAAGTTCAAAGCAATAAAACCATACACCAATTAGTACGTCCAAACAACTGAGTTTATTATAATACAATTATAATAACTACCCATGCACACGCTAAAAGGATTAAACTTATTCCTACCGCTAAATAAACTAATACTTATCTCGAAGGAACTGCTGGGTCAGGTAACAAGGCCTCTTGCTCTGCTCTGGTCTGCAGACTTCAGGTTGGTATGAGTAAAAAGGGGTCAGGAGTGCCTGTCCCTGGTTGCGATCGTTGTGAGGCACTTACTTGTTGGCGGCTGCTGTTCGAACCCTCTTCTTTCTGTCGTTCAAGATCTTCTTGGCAAAAGCTGGTCCACGGAGGAGTGTTGGTCAAAGAGAGAGAAGGGCTGGAGGGCTGGATCAGAAGACTGAACCATGTGTGGGACCTGTCTTTTATAGGTCCCAGGGGATCCGCGCCCCTTTGGGCGGACTCCCTTACCTGCTTGGAATCGATTGGATCTCTTCCCAATCGATATGTTTGAACCCCCAATCATGGGGCAGTTCCTCGGTCACTGGGGTGGTTCTTGGGACTTATTGTTTTGGGCTTCTCTGGCTCCGAAAGGTCTGGCCTTCCATTCAATGTATCGATCTGTGTTTAACTTGTTTCCATTGTATCTGGGGATCGCCCGGTATCACCTCATTAGTATGTTAACTGGTTTCTTTTCACAGTGCTGTCTGGTTTCTGCAGCAGTCAAAACTGGTTTCTGCAGCCGTCCCAATATACAAGCGCTTTGCAAGCTGCTTGCTTTACAACATGTCCATTTTCCCTGCATTCCTTGCAATCTTCCATTTTGTGTTGGGCAGTGGCCAGCCCAGGTGGCTACACTTATTGTCACAAGTAGGCTTCAAATGAAGTTACTGTGAAAAGCCCCTAGTCGCCACATTCCGGCGCCTGTTCGGGGAGTCTGATACGGGAATTGAACCCATGCTGCTGGCCTGCCTGAGTCTGCTTTAAAAGCCAGCTATTAGCCCACTGTGCTAATCAAATTATGATCAGGCTCTGAGGCATTATTGGAATCTAATTGATGACTGCATGTGTATTATGACATTTCAATTCATTTTTGTATCACATTCAAATAAATGTATAGGAACCATCAAAAATAAGATAGGCTTGCGAATAAGTTATGGCTGACTTCTTTTTTGTGCTTTCATACTCAAAGCAGAATGATTCATTCTGTGGCTAGATTTGACTGCATGGATTATCAGAATGAATCTGTTGAGGTATATTAAGCTGCAAAGTGAATGTTTTCTGTTCACTACAAGTGTTTTTGTAAGAAAAATAGCTATTGCGGTCAAAACATCCAATGCGTTACTCCAATAGAAGGAAAGGTGACCATTGTTCATAATGCTGGGTGTCTCTCAATGGTTGAACATTTTCCTTGGAATGTTTTTTTTAATGCATTGACCAAATCGACCATGGACCGCTGAGATTGAACTCAGGACCTTCTCTTTCCTCGACAGGCATTTTAACCAACAAAGCCGCCGACTTCTCAATGGTTCAATCATATAGCCTATTAATGAGATAATAGCTGGTTTGAATAATCAATTAGAAGATGGCATCAGCATTTCATTCATTGAATACAATGCTATTGAATTCAATGAATTGAATGTTACCCTTTTCTGCTTTTTAAGTGCACCTTCACACACTTTGTTTTCCTTCTGGGGAATAAGTGGAGACATGATGGAAGGATTCCTGAGCTGATTATTAGCCCGTTAAACCACGTTCTGAACTGTTGAGCTTGAACCCAGAGCTTCTGGTCCAGAGGTAGGGACGCTACCTACCCACTGTGCCACAAGACCTCATCCTTTTCTGCAGAAGGGTTCAATGAAGGAAAACTTTACCATGTTACCAATTTTCAAGTTCAAAACTGATCCAGTTCAGGTAAGTAAAACAATTATTTTTGCATATCATTTTTCCCCATTTTGCAACGGTGGCTTGGAAGAGATCCTGGGCAGGATTCTCCGAAATGGAGGCAGAGAGTTTGCGTTGCACGACGGCACAGAACGGGCATGGGAACTACGGATGGGGGCCAGTACGGCACTGGAGCAGTTCACGCCACTCCAGCCTCCCATCCCGGCACCAACTGGACGCCGCGCCAACCCGCGAATGCATCATGGCGTGGTGGTTCAAGGGACGGCTACGTAATAAAATAGGGCTGGGACTGGAGAGGCCGGTCTGCCGATTGGTGGGCCCCAATCGCGGGCCACACCCCATTGGAGCCCCCCCCCCCCCCGGTGAAGGAGCCCCTTTCTGACACCCCCCCCCCCCCGCCACAAGCCGCCCCCGACTCTACGCGCAGAGTTCCCGCCGGCTGCGAGCAGGTGTGAATGGCGCCAGCGGGACTCTGCCATTTCCACGTGGCCGCTCGGCCCATCAACGCCGGAGAATCGGCGGCTTGGCCGCGGACAGCGGCCCACGCCAAACGAGCTGCCGCAAATGGCGCTGAATCTCCGCTCCTTGGAGAATCGCATGCCGACGTCGGACCGGCGCCGCGGGAAAAAAATGGTGCGAACGGCGATTCTCCCATACGGCGCGGCATGGGAGAATCCCGCCCCCTTTCCTCAGCCTTTGCATAAGCCTAGTTACCCGAGTTAAACATTTTTGGTTCATCTGTCCTTCCTGCAAAAAATGGCCCAAGTCGATCTCATAATACTGTTGGTGATGTTAGATGGATAATGCCCTTGAATGACATTCCCTTGTCAGCTATATTAACAAATGTATTTACCGCACATTTTAATCATTTTAAATGTTGGACGCAGGAATGTATTATGCTTTCGGTTGTTGAAATTATCATCAGCGGACTTCCGGTTGCGGCTATGACCAGCTAAGTCGCACGTTTGGCTGCTCCTGCTACAAAGGTGTTTTCGGGCCGATTGGAGGGCCCCAACGGCGCTGTAAGGACAAATCCCGGTGGGGGAAGGCTCCCTGAAGAGAACCAGACCAACTTTATGGTCGGTACCCGGAGTGGGGTGGTAAAGAAAGCAACAGCAGCTCCCAAAAAAAAGCGGGGGAAGAAGACCAAAATGGCGGCCGGTGGCGCACCCGAGGAATGGAGGAAATGGGCGGAGGAGCAGCAGGCCGCTCTCCTGCGCTTCTTTACGGAGCTGAAAATGGAGCTCTTGGAGTCAATGAATGCGACGACCACCAGGCTGATGGGAGCCCAGGCGACCCAAGAGGCGTCGATTCGGGAGCTGCAACAGGAGATGACTGTGAGGGAGGAGGAGGCCACGGTCCTCGTGGGAAAGGTAGAGGTGCACGAGGCACTCCACCTGAAATGGCAGAGCCGTTTTGAGGAGCTGGATACCCGAATGAGGCGGAAGAACCTGAGGATCTTGGGCCTGGCAGAAGGCCTGGAGGGGTCAGACCTCCCGGGATATGTAGCAGAAATGCTGAGCTCCCTGATGGGGGCAGGGGCCGTCCCTTCGCCCCTGGAGCTGGAAGAGGCCTACAGGGTCATGGCTAGGAGGCCAAGAGCAAATGAGCCCCCGAGGGCGGTGCTGGTGCGGTTCCAGCGACTCAGCGACCGTGAGAGAGTGCTGGAGTGGGCCAAGAGGGAAAGGAGCAGCAAGTGGGAGAATTCGACGGTGAGGGTCTACCAGGACTGGAGTGCGGAGGTGGCAAAGCGGCGGGCCCGGTACAACCGGACGAAGGCGGTGCTACATGCAAAACGGATCAGGTTCGGAATGCTGCAGCCAGCGCGCTTGTGGGTCACCTACAGGAACTAACACCACTATTTTGAGTCCCCAGAGGAGGCGTGGGCCTTTGTACAGGAAAAGAAACTGGACTCGAATTAGACCCAGGGGATACTTGGCGGCCGTAGCCGCTCGGGTACTTTCAGCTGAATTCTTTGTTTGGATTTTGAACTCTTGCTGTGGTTTTTCTTCTGATGTTTTTTCCCCCTTTGCCAACTTCCCTTAGTTATTGTTATTGTGGTTATTCATGGTTATTTATGGTTATTTATGCTGTTTGGTAGAGGGCGACTGTTAAGTACATTGTTATTTGTTATTTATCTGTTATTTATAATGTTAAGTTGGGGAGGTGGGACGGGGGGGGAGAGCAGATCGGGGATATGGGCCCCTAGGGGGGGTTCTTTTACAGGCATGGACGGGGACGGGGGTGGAACTGAAGATGGCGGGGTGGGGTGTGGCAGGGCGAAAGCGCGGGCTTTCCTCTGTTTTCCCGCGCGCGGGGCAGAGGAGGGGGGAGGGGAGGAGTGCGGGGCGTGGCTAGCAATGGCGACCTTTCCCGCGCTGGAGCGGGGCCAGGGAGGAGTGGCAAGGGGGGGGAGGCCCCCCCCGAGCCGGGGGGAGTCGGAGTGTGGCAGGAGCAGCCGGGTCAGCGTGAACCAGCTGACTTACGGGAGTACGATGGAGGGTACATCGCGGCTAGGAGGGGTCCTAGCCTGGGGGGGGGGGGAGGGGGGTTAGGGAGGGACACCGGGTTGCTGCTGAAAAGACCAGAAACGGGAAGTGGAGGACTGGAGAGGTGGGGGGAGGGGGACATCGCCATGGGGAGCGGGTCAGAAGGGGAGGGTCGACCCGGGGCGAGCAGGGAACAGGACATGGCTAATCGGCAGGGGAAGGGGGCGGGTCGTCCCGCGACCCGGCTGATCACTTGGAACGTGAGGGGGTTGAATGGGCCGGTCAAGAGATCAAGGGTATTCTCACACCTGAAGGGACTGAAGGCTGATGTAGCAATGTTACAGGAGACCCATTTGAAGGTAGTGGACCAGGTTCGCCTGAGAAGGGGGTGGGTGGGACAGGTGTTCCACTCTGGATTGGACGCAAAGAACCGGGGGGTGGCGATTCTGGTGGGAAAGAGGGTGTCGTTCGTGGCGGAGGAGGTGGTGGCGGATAAGGAGGGTAGGTATGTGATGGTGAAGGGTAAGCTGCAGGGGGAGAAAGTGGTGATGGTCAACGTATATGCCCCGAACTGGGATGACGCGGGTTTTATGAGGCGCCTATTGGGCCTCATTCCGGGACTGGAGGCAGGGGGCTTGATCATGGGGGGGACTTTAACACAGTGCTGGACCCCGGGCTAGACAGATCGAGCTCAAGGACCAATAGGAGGCCGGCAGCGGCAGAAGTGCTGAGGGGGTACATGGAGCAGATGGGAGGAGTAGACCCATGGAGGTTTGGTAGGCCGAGGGCGAGGGAGTATTCCTTTTTCTCCCACGTCCATAGAGTGTACTCCAGAATCGATTTCTTCGTGTTGAGCAGGGGGCTGATCCCGAGGGTACGGGAAGCTGAGTACTCGGCCATTGCGATCTCTGATCATGCACCGCATTGGGTGGATGTGGAAATGGGGGAGGCGCGGGACCAGCGCCCGCTGTGGCGGCTGGATGTGGGGCTGTTAGCGGACGACGAGGTGTGTAAAAGGGTCCGGAAGAGCATTGAGAGCTATCTGGACTTGAATGACACGGGTGAGGTGCAGGTGGGGATGGTCTGGGAGGCCCTGAAGGCAGTGATCAGGGGAGAGCTGATCTCCATAAGGGCGCACAGAGAAAGAAAGGAGAGGCAGGAGAGGGAGAGGCTGGTGGGGGAGCTATTGGAAGTGGATAGGAGATATGCGGAGGCACCAGAGGAGGGGCTGCTGGGAGAACGGCGCAGCCTGCAGGTCAAGTTCGACCTGCTGACCACCAGGAAGGCAGAGACGCAGTGGACAAGGGCACAGGGCGCGGTCTATGAGTATGGGGAAAAGGCGAGCAGGATGCTGGCACACCAGCTTCGCAAACGAGATGCGGCTAGGGAGATTGGGGGAGTGAAGGAGAGGGGCGGGAAGGTAGTGCAGAAGGGGCAAGAAGTGAACGGGGTCTTCAGGGATTTTTACAAGGAGTTGTATCGGTCTGAGCCGCCGACGAGGAGAGGGGGAATGGAGGACTTCCTAAACAAATTGAGGTTCCCAAGGGTCCAGGAGGGGCTGGTAGAAGGGCTGGGGGCGCCAATAGGGCTAGAGGAGCTAGTCAAGGGAATAGGTCAGATGCAAGCGGGGAAGGCGCCGGGGCCAGATGGGTTCCCGGTGGAATTCTATAAGAAAAATGTGGACTTGGTGGGACCGGTACTGGTACGAGCCTTTAATGAGGCGCGAGAGGGGGGGGTTCTGCCCCCGACAATGTCGCAGGCTCTGATCTCCCTGATATTGAAGCGGGATAAAGACCCCGTGCAGTGCGGGTCCTACAGGCCTATCTCGCTTCTGAACGTGGATGCCAAGTTGCTGGCAAAGATCCTGGCAGCTAGAATAGAGGATTGTGTGCCAGGGGTAATCCATGAGGACCAGACGGGGTTCGTGAAGGGGCGGCAGCTCAACACGAACGTGCGGAGATTGCTGAATGTAATTATGATGCCGGCAGTGGAGGGGGAGGCTGAGATAGTGGTAGCGCTGGACGCGGAGAAGGCATTCGATAGGGTGGAGTGGGAGTACCTGTGGGAGACGTTGGAACGGTTTGGGTTTGGGGAAGGGTTTATTAAGTGGGTGAAGTTGCTCTACTCGGCCCCGACGGCGAGTGTAGTAACAAACGGGAGGAGGTCGGAGTATTTCGGGCTCCACCGAGGGACCAGGCAGGGATGTCCCCTATCCCCCCTACTTTTCGCACTGGCGATTGAACCGTTGGCGATGGCACTGAGGGGTTCAGGGGGGTGGAGAGGACTGACTAGGGGAGGGGAGGAACATCGAGTATCGCTGTATGCGGATGATCTACTGCTGTACGTGGCAGACCCAGAAGGGGGAATGCCGGAGATAATGGAACTATTAGCAGAGTTTGGGGACTTTTCGGGGTACAAACTAAATTTGGGCAAAAGCGAGGTTTTTGTGATACACCCGGGGGACCAGGGAGAGGGTATTGGGAGACTCCCCTTCAAGCGAGCAGGAAAGAGCTTTAGGTACTTAGGGGTGCAGGTGGCAAGGAACTGGGGGACCCTCCACAAGTTGAACTTTTCCAGGCTGGTGGAACAGATGGAGGAGGAATTTAAGAGGTGGGACATGGTACCGTTGTCGCTGGCGGGGAGGGTGCAGTCAATCAAAATGACGGTCCTCCCAAGGTTCTTGTTTTTATTTCAGTGCTTGCCCATCTTCCTCCCTAGGGCCTTCTTCAAAAAGGTGACGAGTAGCATCATGAGCTACGTGTGGGCGCATGGCACCCCAAGGGTGAGGAGGGTCTTTTTGGAGCGGAGTAGGGACAGTGGAGGGCTGGCACTGCCCAATCTCTCGGGGTACTACTGGGCGGCAAATGTGTCAATGGTGCGCAAGTGGATGATGGAAGGGGAGGGGGCAGCTTGGAAACGAATGGAGAGGGCGTCCTGTGGCAACACAAGCCTGGGGGCCCTAGTAACGGCACCATGGCCGCTCCCCCCCACGAGGTACACCACGAGCCCGGTGGTGGCGGCCACCCTCAAGATATGGGGGCAGTGGAGGCGACATAGGGGGGAAATGGAAGGTCTGTTGGCGGCGCCAATAAGAGGGAACCATAGATTCATCCCGGGGAACATCGACGGGGGATTTCAGAGCTGGTACAGGGTGGGCATACGGCAGCTGAAGGACCTGTTTATAGAGGGGAGGTTTGCGAGCCTGGGAGGGCTGGAGGAGAAGTTTGAGCTCCCCCCGGGAAACATGTTCAGATATTTACAAGTGAAGGCATTTGCTAGGCGGCAGGTGGAGGGGTTTCCCCTGCTCCCCAGTAAGGGGGCGAGTGATAGGGTGCTCTCGGGGGTCTGGGTCGGAGGGGGGAAGATATCAGACATCTACAAGATAATGCAGGAGGCGGAAGCAGCATCAGGGGAGGAGCTGAAAGCCAAGTGGGAAGGGGAGCTGGGAGAGCAGATAGAAGACGGGACGTGGGCGGATGCACTGGAGAAGGTCAACTCTTCCTCCTCGTGTGCGAGACTGAGCCTCATTCAATTTAAGGTGCTGCATAGAGCTCACATGACGGGGACAAGGATGAGCCGGTTCTTTGGGGGTGAGGACAGGTGTGTCAGATGTCTGGGAAGCCCAGCGAACCATGTGCATATGTTCTGGGCATGTCCGGTGCTGGAAGGGTTCTGGAAGGGGGTGGCAAGGACGGTGTCGAAGGTGGTGGGGTCCAGGGTCAAACCAGGATGGGGGCTTGCGATCTTTGGGGTCGGGGTAGAACCGGGGGTACAGGAGGCTAGGGAGGCCGGAATACTGGCCTTTGCGTCCCTAGTGGCTCGACGAAGGATATTAATTCAATGGAAGGACGCGAGGCCTCCAAGCGTTGAAACTTGGATTAACGATATGGCTAGCTATATTCAGCTAGAAAGGATCAAATTTGCCCTGAGAGGGTCGGTACAGGGATTCGCCAGGCGGTGGCAACCTTTCCTTGACTTTTTAGATCAGAGATAGACGTTCGGGGGGGGGGGGGACTGGTGCGCGCGAGAGGGCGGGCGAGGGAGGGACATTTGCCTAGAGGGATTGTGTTGTAAATAATTTAAAAATTAGTAGGGGTAAATGTCTGTATGGAAAAACTCTTTCAATAAAAATTATTTAAAAAAAAGAAATTATCATCATCAATCCCATTTCACGGTCAAAGATACCTCAGACTCCAAACAATGGTAAAGATTTCCTCAGTTAGTTAGAGTTCGTGAAATCATTGTATTTGAAGCATTTGCCTCAAAGCATCAAGTGGAATCTTCAACACCTTTATCCAAACATTTATATATCACCATACTGAGTAAATAGAGGTAATCAACCCCCATTATGTGTATATATTTTACATTTAAATAACTATTCTAGAAGTTCAATAAAAATGTATTTGGGTCCTTTATTTAAGTATCATTCAGTATTTAAAGGTTAAGCTGAATAATCGTATTACAGCACTAATTGCAGGTTTAAAGCAGCAGATGTTAGCTTCAGGTTCGAGAAACATTAAACTTTAAAGATTTAAATTATCTTTGTAACTTAGGCTTCATGTGAAGTGAAAGCAACAAAGCATAATTACAGCTTTAATTCATATTTTCCAGGGTCTGTAATACATGACATGAAAAGATACTGAGGTTGTTTGGACCAAACATTCCTTTTAATCTTTAGAAAATGAATGGGTTGAAGAATAGATACACCTGAATGAAGCGTTTTCTTTCATTCTCTGCTGAAGGCCCAGCCTCGCATTGGGATTCAGCTCCGTAGGTAACAGCAACCTTGCTCAAGTGGTGGTTCATAATGTGTTACCTTTGATGTTGGTGTCACCTTCTCCTCAAAAGATTGATTGGCATGGTCCTCTCTGCCTTCAGTGCTGCTGTTGGACAAACTCTATAAGTAAACTGCATCCAGTCCATCATATCCATCATCCATTTTTCTCCTCTACCATTCGGAGGTAGAAGGAGGCCATTCGGCCTATCCAGTCTGCACGAACCCTTCGAAAGACCACCACACCTAGGCCCAATCGCCCTCCCTATTCCTGAAACACCACTCTGAGGGACAATTTAGCATGGCCAATCCACCTAACCTCCACATCTTTTGACTGTGGGAGGAAACCGGAGCAGCCGGAGGAAACCCACGCAGACACAAGCAGAAAGTGCAAACACCATTTAGACAGTCACCCGAGGTCGGATTCAAACTCGGGTCCCTGGCGCTGTGAGGCAGCAGAGCTAACCACTGTGCCACCGTGCTGCCCATGTGACGGATGCTGTGACAGAAGTATTGGATCTTTCTTTCATTGATGTTACGCACAGATTTCCTCTTTCCTCCAGCATTTCCGACATTTGCTCATCAATCTCTCTGTCTGTGTCAGATATGTGAAACATCTTCCATCTGTCCACATCTCAAAAGCATTCAGCTTATCAATAGTCTCATTGTTGTCCACGCCTCCCAGGCACATAGCATAGGAAAAGAATGCTGAGCTGTCGCACTTCGTCATTTAAAGTTCAGGTCAGTTTTCTTGAAGTTAAACATTCTTCATTCTGACACAGCAATGCGTGCTTTCTCGGCCATATGGTACGGAAGTTTGAAAAGAAAAACCTTCAAGTCAAGGGTCCGACAATATATTGCTGGCAGGGCGGCATCTGATTTGCCTGCCCACCCCGCCATCCACTCAAGATACTCGATGATCTGGGGCGTCATTTTACAGGCTGTCCCAGCGCACAGCGGTAAAACCAATTCACTCAGGTGCCCTTCCTGGCAACCCCCACCACCCCAGCAACTCCACTGGCACCATCTGGGCACTGCCCAGGCATCAAGTGGGCACTACCAGGGGAGTACTCAGGCATGACCCCCACCCAAGTGGTGCCAACGTACTAACTTGCCAATGTACCACCTTGATCAGAGCGCGACCTCCTGGGGGTCTCTAATGTCCTGGGAGCCCCCCTCCTTGCTCCCACCCTCCACCGCAGGTGCAGTATTTACTAATGCAATGGGTGCTGCAGTGAAATCCAGACAACAAGTATGATGCTACAGGACTTGAATTTCTGTGACTGTGCTTGTCACCTTGAAATTTTAATAATAATATTCTTTATTAGCGTCACAAGTAGGCTTACATTAACACTGAAATTAAGTTAATGTGAAAATCACTACACTGCAGCGCCTGTTCGGGTACACTGAGGGAGAATACAGAAAGTCCAATTCACCTAACAAGCACATCTTTCGGGACTTGTGGGAGAAAACCAAAGTACCCAGAGGAAACCCACGCAGACACGGGGAGAACGTGCAGACTCTGCACAGAGAGTGACCCAAGCAGGAATCGAACATGGGACCCTGGCGCTGTGAAGCAACAATGCTAACCACTGTGCTACCGTGCCCATTTTCCACCCATTCATATTGAGAGGGCAAATGGCGTTCTGGAAGACACAGAAGTATCATTTCTATCCCATTATTTCGACCTTATCTTTAATCTCAGTAGGTGTAATGTGCTGGAATTGGAGGGAAGGTTTGGGAATTGATTATTATTGATTGCAACTGGAGTTGTACAAACCCCAAAGTTAATCACCGACATGGTAATATTGTGCTTGGACTGCATTGCATATTCTGATTGACTAACCAGAAATGATGGACTGAGGATGTGAAAGTCAGTGGGGGGCATCATTATAATTCCATTGAGTAGCGTTCTACTGCTGTACACACACTGCTGAATGTCATAATTGATTAAGCTCTACTTAAAATATGCATCAGCCTTAGTTCTAGACAGAATACAGCTCCCAAGTAGCCTCAGATTGAATTGACACGGGCAGAAACAAGACACATCGACACACTCATTGAATTCAACTTGATCCTGTGAGGCCACAACAGACCCCCTCATCAGTTTGCACATGGAAACTGACCCCAATCTGTTCTCAAGGAACAACCCAATTTAGCCTTATTCTCCCTGTCATGTGAGGGTACCTTTAAGAAATGGATGTTTATAAATGGGTGTGTATATAAGTATCTGTAGTGAGAGTACCTTTGGTGATTTAAAACTATTAACTGCTCTTAGTAGTGACTTTAACCTGATGTGCTTCTGCTGAAAGTTTTATTTTAAAGTCTTCTGAATGTTAAAAGGACAGCTTAAGAATTACTTAGTGTTGTATTCTTCGGGGGTTGTATTTGAATTAATGGTTGCTAAGATGTTCACTGTATGTTTTAAAAAAGTTAACTTGAGTTCATAGAATAAACATTGTTTTGCTTTAAAAAATACTTTTCCATTTCTGCTGTACCACACCTGTAGAGTGGGCCCTGTGCTCCCCATACCACAATCTATTAAAAGTTGTGGGTCAGGTGAACTCCATGATACACTTTGGGGTTCTCTAAACTCTGGCCCATAGCACCCAGAATACCTGACTTAATCCTACTCTGAAGCAAAACTGGGAAACGTCCATTGCTTTCATGCAGAATTCCACCCATTGTGTTTCCAGGCAAAATCAGGCCCAACCTTGCTCTGAAATGAAACATGACCAGACCTGACCTGACCAAATCATCATGTTCTCACTGGGGAGATACAGCAGACTGGCTTTCCCAACACCAGATGATCTCACTGGCAGAAGCTAGTCCTGCTGAAAGATAGAGAGCCGTGGGTTTCACCAGGACAAGTTGCTGCTGGCACTGAAACCTCTGAAGCTGCATTTGTGAATGGTGTGTGGGGTTGGGTGGAGAATTAGGGCATGTCCTCCGTCAGGTTGCTTCTTGAACTGAAAAGCATTCAAAAAATGTCTTTTTTTTTAGCTCGTAGCATGATTGGAATCTGAAACAACAGGGCACATATACACGATGAAATGTACTTTTAAAATGTTAGACTGTCTACACTAAACTTTCTACCAATCATTTATTATATAATTTACAAATCTCGGGGTCTATAAAGTTCAGAAGGAAGTAGTGGCTCATTCTCTACAGATTTAACTCATCACTGATCACTTTAAAAACCCCTGCAGCTTATAATATTAGCGGCATTTAATTTTCTGTCCGGCACTACAGGGTAAATATTACTTGAAAAAAAAAAAAATGAAAATCGCTTATTGTCACGAGTAGGCTTCAAATAAAGTTACTGTGAAAAGCCCCTAGTTGCCACATTCCGGCGCCTGTCCGGGGAGGCTGGTATGGGAATCGAACCGTGCCGCTGGCCTGCTTGGTCTGCTTTAAAAGCCAGCGATTTAGCCCAGTGAGCTAAACCAGCCCCTAAAGGAAGAGGGGCTTCCTTCGAACTGGAATTGAACCAGCGACCTAAGGATGTCAGTTTTAGTCATCTACAGTCCTCAGCTGAGCTTTAGTTCTTACTAAATGAGAGTGAAAACTCGGTTACCAAATTGCTCAGGCATTTTAAAAGGAGCAAAAGTGGAGCAACTGATCAGAAGCACAGGGTCACACACTCCAAATGGGACGGGATTTTCCACCCCCTCCCCTTTCACCTCCACCCCGCAGCATGTTTTGCGGCAGCGGAGGTGGTGGCTGCATTTGGCCAGTGGTGGGTGTAGTGATATATATATATATATATAGAGACATGTAAAGGGTTAATGATGACATCTTAGTGTAACACAACCACTAGAGGGCATCACTAGATTCCACTATATATATGAGAACTCAAAGCATCTTGGGTCTCTTCCAGCCTGGAGTCACTAGACAGCAGTGTTAGAGAGATAGATCGCAGCATAGTTAGCACGTGTAGTTTAAATTAGTTAATACTTTCACATAGATTATTTGATTTCTAGTTATAGTTCTGTAGCTTTGCAAACTCAATATTAATCAATTCATTATTCAATAAATCTGTTTTGCTTCAAGTTGAAGATTGGTGGTTTCTTAAGAGTCACATCTTCAGACTATTCTGGATATATAAAGCAAAGAGTAACGAGATATTACCAAAGAGTAATATAATAGTGGGATCTCCTGGTCCTGCCACTGTCAACGGGGTTTCCCGTTTTTCATACCTTACGCCACCAGAGAACACTTGGCGGGGAGGGATTGCCATCAGCAGGGCTGGAAGCTCCCACCGGCGTGAACGACCAGAAAATTCTGCCCGTTTTCTTTCATATGGTCTGTCATATGGAACTCAGCCGAACTGCACTTACTTAAGCACCTTTTACAAAATGATTTTCTTCAGCACATCCAATTATGTCTGCTTCTCATCATCAACACACAACCTGAAAGATAACCCATGAACATCTCTCAGGCTGAAATGGGCATTAGGAATTTTGAATTTTATTCAAAAATGTGTTGAATAGTAGCAGCAATTGTTAATGGAGTGTTAGTCACAGCATTTGTTATGTTAACCACTGGAGTTCCTGTTTGTTCAGCTGGAGGGGATTGCTACCCAGTAGGAGTGGCTGTGATTTTAAACTACCTTAAGTTGCAAACCTTTGTATAAACAGCAGTTCAAATTGCTTTCCCAATGATTGCGTTTCAGTTACATTACAGCCCTTTATGTGGTAATTATCAGGGATCCTTCTCACTACTGCTGCCTGTCTCACCAAAACAAAGTGAAAACATATTAGAGGTACACGTTTGACTTGAAGTAGTTTGGAACTAAATGATGAATAGAACTAAGATTGGAGATTGTCATAATTCAAACAAATCAGTTTAGGTTCTTTTCATACCAAGGCTCTTTCTTCCAACAGAAACCAGACAGAAATAGGAGAAGGCTCCACTTAAATTGAGGATTATTTGAACCTGCAAATTGAAAATCTTTGCAAGGTTCAGGATGCGGATTACCCTGACAAAAGAAGAAAGAAAGAGACTGGCATGTCCCAAAGCACCTCACAGCTAAGCATTCTTTGAACTGTTAGACTGTTGTAATGGAGGAAGCATGGCACCTAATCTGCACACAGCAAGCACTCGCACATAGTAATGTGGTAATGACTAGACAATCTGTTTTTTGTGATTGAGGGATAAGTATTAGTCAAGGGGTTAACTCCCCTGCTACTCTTTGAATACTGCAATGGAATATTTATGAATTGAGGCACCTCCAGAGAGCAATATGTTGTACGAAGAGAAGAGAAATTCTATTGTGCTTTCTGTAATTTATCAATTTGAAATGCTTTTGCCCTCAGGAAATGTATGTTGTAAATATCAAAAGTATTACAATTGTACAAAGGCACCCAAGAATGGAATATCGGGCGGAATTTTCCGACCACCCCACGTCGTGCTTTTTGGTGGCAGAGGCTTCTTGCCATTGATCGCCAGAAGAATCTTTCAGTCCCACTGATTGTCTATTGCGTTTTGCGTTGCTCGCCCATCCCGTCTTGGGGTCCGCACCTCGGGGAATCGCAATGAGCAGAACCGGAAGATCTCGCCGGCAGGAAGGGCCGGAAAATCCCACCCATATTGTAGGAGACAGCTTGAATGTTATTGCACGTTCTTCATGGTAGCACAATGGTTAGTACTGTTGCTTCACAGCGCCAGGGTCCCAGGTTCGATTCCCGGCTCAGGTCACTGTCTGTGCGGAGTCTGCACTTTCTCCCCGTGTCTGCGTGGGTTTCCTCCAGGTGCTTCGGTTTCCTCCCACAAGTCCCGAAAAACATGCTTGTTCGGTGAATTGGACATTCTGAATTCTCCCTCTGTGTACCCGAACAGGCGCCGGAGTGTGGCGACTAGGGGCTTTTCACAGTAACTTCATTGCAGTGTTAATGGAAGCCTACTTGTGACAATAAGGCTTATTATTATTATTTATCTTCAAGTTGTTTTGTACTTCCAAACTTTATGAATCAATTATAATTTTGAAAACGATATCCACCTGAGGGAAGATGAGGCCTGAAAAAGAGACCCACCTAATCCTTGTCAAATTCTTATATACATCATAATATTCAAGTACGTTCTACAACTGAGATATTTATAATGTTCTCTTTCTGCTAAATGTAACATCAATTGAATATATTTCTGAGAAACAATGTTGATTAAAGAATGCACCTTAGTTTTTTCCATAATTTGCTCACAACTTAACCAAGTTTAATCGTCAATGAATTTCCCTTATTGGCCATTGCCTGTAAGAAACGCTCACAATAAATAAAGAATTGCTACTTAACACAGCCATATTACCAGTTGGCATCATCAAATCCAAATAGGGTCTGGGGGAGGGAGTGAACACACACAGCCAAACCACAGTTTAAATATTCATAGTTGCTTCATTTGCTGCCTCAGAATTTTGACCACCAATGCTGCAGTAACTAACCTCAGGAATGAGCCATCGTGACTACCAGAAATCTCGAGCACCGTGTCTACCATAATGTTGCTTCATCTCAGTAGCTCAAGGATACAATGACTATATCAAAATGGGATTCTGTAAACACTTGTGCCTTCTTCGAGATAACATTTAGAACCCATAGGATCCTGACAGTGCAGAAGGAGCCAATTTGGTCCGTCAAGTATGCAGCAACGCTCCGAAAGAGTACCCTACCTAGACTCACCCCTCAGCCCTATCTCTGCAACCCCAATTTAACTGCACATCTTTGAACACTATGGAGCAATTCAGCATGTTCAATGCACTTAACCTGCACATCTTCGGACTGTTGAAAGAAACCGGAGCACCCGGAGGAAACCCATGTAGACAGGGGGAGAACGTGCAAATTCAACACAGTCACCCAAGGTCAGAATCAAACCCAGGTTGCTGGAACTATGAGGCAGCAATGCGAACCACTGTGCCATCATGCTGCCAATGATTATTCATTGGCTGGTGACCTAAATTGAAGTCGATGGTTTATTTTGGTGGCTGCAATGTAATATGGCTATGAATTTCTGATCCAAATGTAGCTACATGTTATGATTGTAGAATGATTTAGCTCCTATATTTTCAGCAATATTACTTTGCTTAAATGCGTTAGACTGGTGTGTGTACATAAAGAATGTCAGAACATTGATCATTCTGAGGTACCTCAAGGTAGGGTATTTTTCAATGAGTTATAAATGTCAGGAGCACGTAGAATCATACTGATCTCCAGACAGGGGTAAAGGAGAGCGTGACGATTAGATAAATTACTTAAATAAGGGCTTTCAGCATATACTTTCTTGTCTTCCTTTGGGATTCTTACATACCTGTGAGAAATGTTTTAGAGCAGCCCTTTCAGATCGTTTTCCCTCTCCTGATGTGGTGGTTTCCTCACATGAAGAAATGATAACAGTTGGACCGCACAGCTGGATCCATGGGTGAAGCTAATAACTGGGCTGCTACTGACACAGGCAGATCAGTAATGTTCCTTTCTTGGCCGGTGCAGAATTAGCTGATCTCAGCCAGACTGCGAATCGGGAAAATAAAATTGTGCTTAGCACCTGCGGACTATGGAGGGAAAAGACAGCTAGGATTCTCCTGGTATCCAGTGATCCGCGCAAAAAAGTGTGGTTGCCAAGCGGGCTGCTTTATGATGAAGCCTCAGTTAAATATCCTTTGAAAATTCATTGTCCCAGAATTAGCTGGAATACGGTATCTCACAATATGTCCCATTATTAGATTTTTTTCTCTTCACCCTTCAATTTGCAAATCTTTTGCTCCTAAAATTGCTGGAAATACAAACTCATAATGGGACATTTGGGACATTGGTGGAAAATGGGAAACAATATTCCATGCGAGGGTTTTTCAAAGTGCTGGTTGTGATCCACGGGTGACTCGAGGGTGGGTGTCAAAAGGGTCACAGTTTTCCGGCAATCGCAGGAGAAGCGCTGAGCTGCCGTGACCGCCGTTTAAATTGAGAATGGCGGCCGCTACTAGCTTTTAACTGAGAATGAAAGGAGATTGTGTGTAGTCTTCCGACCATAGGTGGCAGCAGTGAGCAGGTCACGTGTCCTGCACTACACTTGAATTCAAGCGCCCACTCCATACGTGTTATTGGCACCAAATCGGGGAGGAGAGCTGCTTCCATTTTCTAGCTGCAAGCAAGAAAGCAAGTAAGCAAGGCAAGAAGACTGTTAAGATGAATTGTTTTGTTACAAAAAAGAGACGGCAGAGACACAAATGGGTCATGTACTGGCCAGGGTCTCACATCTGAATCTGCTGGTGACAGCTACTCAGGAGCATGCATGGCAAGACCAGAGCAGTGCTAGTGTTAGCTCTGTACAGAGCTCCAGGGCCCCTGGTGAACAAATAACTATAATTCAGGAACAAAGCAGTATAAAGATGATTTATTGGGGTATGGATTTTTCAATTGTGCAAATGCAAATAAGGATGCAAAGCCCATGTGTGTTATACGCAGGGAAGTACTGGCAAATGCGAGAA
Source organism: Scyliorhinus canicula (assembly GCF_902713615.1). Taxonomy (NCBI): domain Eukaryota; kingdom Metazoa; phylum Chordata; class Chondrichthyes; order Carcharhiniformes; family Scyliorhinidae; genus Scyliorhinus; species Scyliorhinus canicula. The sequence continues at coordinate 34,645,535 of NC_052166.1, read as the reverse complement.
GAAGTTTCAGATCTTGGGTGAAAAATTCCTTTTGAGGTTAAGATCCCAGAATCAGTTATTAAGTTACAGCTGACTACAAATGAAAAGATTAAGCGGGTGTACCTGACCAGTGACAGCAAATTAAAAACAGGTCAAAGGTCCATGAGGCTGTCAGCATTCTGGAGTAGCATCTCCCAGGAATGTCCAGTGTTGAGTAAAATAAGCATTTTGTTGCTATTGCCTTTCATAACAGCGTATATGTATGAGGTTGGATTTTATGTTCTTAAAATGATGAAGACAGCTGAACTCTGCACCTGATATGCTTTTTGCCCTCTCCTGTGAATCTAATTGGAGTAAGAGTGTGAGACCAAGCAGGCTCCCTTCCACATTAAAGATATGCAAATGTGGTGTGTTTTGTGAAGGTCAGCTGATATGGGTCCTAAAGATTGGCCGGTTGGCAAAAGTGGGTCATTGGAAAACCTTAACCAATGAGATTTAAAAATTGAGAAAGAAACAGGGAGATTAGGTATAGAAAGTAAAATAGAGGGAAAGGTGTTTGGACTATGTGAAAAGCCCAAAGGAAAATTGGAAAAAATTAAATATGAAATATTTTGAATATAAAGGACCTCTAGGAAGAATTAACACCCTTCAGGATTGAGAGTTCACAGGAATTCCTTTTCCGGGTGGAAGTTGTTGGCAGCAATGCAAGAACATAAATTCCAGCATTAAAAGGCTCATCACACTGTTAAGTACAATTTGAGTGTGCACTTCCGCAGCATATTTAATTTATATTTGCTGTGTAAATGCAACTTCCATGGCGATTGAGGGCAAGCTACCATTTCTATGAGGCTAATGGCATACATTATCTAGCAATTTGTAGCAATTTAACACTCATGATGTGGTCCTTGCTCACCACAAATTGGTGGACGATTTACATGTTAATAACCTCATGCATCTTAAAGATGTTTTTAGTTTCCCAGCAGAATCTAGGCTATTGCTTGTGTTCATAGAGAAACAATGCTCAAGACGGTGAGTGGAAACTGTTGGCATCTGTCGAAGAGTAGCCCTTTTGGTGAGAAGGAGTTTAAAGAAATATTTATAATAATAATAATCTTTATTAGTGTCACAAGGAGGCTTACATTAACGCGGCAATGAAGGTATTGTGAAAAGCCCCTAGTCGCCACATTCCAGTGCCTGTTCGGGTACACTGAGGGAGAATTCTGAATGTCTAATTTACCTAACAAGCACGTCTTTTGGGAGGAAACCGGGGTACCCGGAGGAAACCCACGCAGACACGGGGAGAACGTGCAGACTCCACCCCAGACTGTGACCTAAGCCTTGAATCGAACCGGGTCCCTTGCGCTGTGAAGCAACAGTGCTAACCACTGTGCCACCGTGCTGCCCCAACCTCACGGTGATGCAATGGTTAGCACTGCTGCCTCACGCCGCTGAGGACCCCGGCTCAATCCTGGCCCCAGGTCACTGTCTGTGTGGAGTTTGCACACTCTCCCTGTGCGTGTGTGGGTCTCACCCCCACAACCCAAAGATGTGCAGAGTAGGTGGCTTGGCCACACTAAAATTGCCCCTTAATTGGGGGGGGGGGGACAAATGAAAAAAATGAATGTCAAACCTCTAAGTGATAGAATTCTTTCAATTTATAAAGTTTGGTCCTAAGAAGGATGACATTTTAATATTTGAGTTCCAGTGACATGCTGCAGCGTTATGCCACAGGATGGCCAGACAGTCTCCCGGATTAGTGGTTTTATCACAACCAGACTATACAGATGAGGGACCGGGCAAAGGTTAATCATTGCCCCACATGCTAAGAAATCCAGCCTAGAAGCTGTTTTATCAACATTTTACTAAATGACCTGAAACCTGGCAGCAACTCTAGCTGCTTGCCATGTCACTCGAAGATGCTGCACAGCAGGGAAAACATAAAGCAAATATATAACTACATCTTTGAAACGAATAAAAGCAAATAGTTTTAATACTGGTGTTGAGCAATGATATTATAGTCACTGATTACCTCATAGTACATTTAACTTAGAGCAGCTTTATAGTGAGGGAGGAAAAGTATCGTAAAGCAAGGAGCCAAAAGAAACAACTGAGCCACTACAAATAGCATTTCTTGGTCCGTGTTCAGGAGGTTTGGCACAAAATGGAGTGAGAGCTACTGACCAAAGGTCATGCAAATGACAGATAACTTTGCACTGGACTATAACTCCACATTCATTTTGAGACCAGATATAATTGTGTCAGGAAGAGCACAATTGTACATGGTCTCTAAGATTCGTGAGGTTATAATCTTACATAAGAGTGAAATGCAGACTTACCTGTCGTTCTCGTTGCCTTTAGGAACAGAAAGGAGCATTTAGGCTCAACAAGCTTCAAGATAGAGCGACCCCATCGACCTGTCTACTCAGCAATTCACTAAATCCTTGTTTTCCAGAAAATCATCTGGTTCTCATAATAACCTATTGATACCATCTGCTGAACGGCCCTCTGTGGTAACTTGTCCCACAGGTCTAATACTTATTGGGTGAAAATTGTTTGTACCTTAAGATTTAGTATTTACTCAAGTGGTGGCCATCCTCTATGGCTGAATGGAAATGAACTGCACAGATTATCTGTCTTCTGATACTTACAGTTCATTTTGACTCAGCTGATGCTTTCGCCCAGAGGCTCTAACTTTTAATAATCCATGATTTTTTGGTCGTCGTTACTTCTGGCACGTCAAGAGTCCATACTGGTCAGTATGTCTTTCATATGTGCCATCTCAGACATCAAGAATGCAATAAAGAAATTAAGATACAAAGGTTGGCTAAAAGCATCTAAAATGAACAAAATCTACTTGATTTATGTGAAACTATACAGCCAATATAAAATACTCCTTGCAAAACTAAGAATTTTATTGCAATTGTGAGAGGATTATAACATTGCCTCACATCCTACATATTTTTTGCATAAAATCATTTGCAGGAGATTCACACACAACTGTTTTATTTGATTGAAGTCAACTGTATTTAATCGGATCCAGCTTTTTTGATTTGAAATATCACATTGGATTGGAATTAAATGAAGATGAAATACAGTCAAGTGAAAACCACACGTACGTATTTAGTGTGTAGCCTGTAGGACATCTTATTCTCAGTTAACAATTTAAGCCATTTGACGCCACTATTCCTTAGTTTTCGAATTGTTTCCAACCATTGCTTCACGCTAAATTACCCAATTAGTGGCTTTTAATGAAGTTGACTTCCGGTGGCGGCGATGACGTAGGAAGCCGCACATTTGGGAGTTCCCGTTTCAAACGGACTTTTCGGCTCTTTTTAGAGCCCAAAACGGAAATTTTTCGACGTCTCCCGGTGGGAGAAGGTGTGCTGATCGACTTTTTCCGCAGTTCATGACTCGAACTCGGAGTGGAAAGGGGGAAAAAACGGCAGCAGCTCCCCAGAAAAAACGGGGGAAGGAATCCAAGATGGCGGCTGGCGGAGCTCCAGAGGAGTGGAAGCAGTGGGCCCAGGAGCAGCAAGCTGCTCTCCTGCGCTGTTTTGCAGATTTCAAGGCTGAGGTACTGAGCTCTCTGCAGGAAACGAACAAAAGGCTCTTGGAGATTCAGACGACCCAGGGTGCTGCCATCAAGGCGTTGCAGACGCAGGCCACTGAACGAGAGGAGGAGGCCGTGGTCCTCGTGAGTAAGGTGGAGGGGCACGAGGCACTCCACAAGAAGTGGCAGGACCGCTTCAAGGAGCTTGATCACCGCATGAGGCGGAAAAATCTGAAGATCTTGGGCCTTGCGGAGGGGCTGGAGGGGTCAGACCTGACAACTTACGTGGCTACGATGCTGAGCTCGCTAGTGGGGGCCGGGCCTTTCCATCTGCCCCTGGAGCTGGAGGGAGCACACAAAGTACTGGCCAGGAGGCCTAAGGAGAATGAACCCCCGCGTGCGGTGCTGGTGAGGTTCCACCGGTTCAGTGATCGGGAGTGTGTGCTGCTCTGGGCCAAGAAGGTGAAGAGCAGCAACTTGGAGAATGGGGTAGTACGGATCTACCAGGATTGGAGTGCGGAGGTGGCTAAGCGGCGGTCCGGGTTTAATCGGACGAAAGAGGTGCTTTACAAGAAGAAGATAAAGTTCGGAATGTTGCAGCCTGCGCGCCTGTGGGTAACTTATTCGGACCGGCATTATTATTTCAATTCCCCGGAGGAGGCGTGGGCCTTCGTGCGGACGGAGAAACTGGACTTGAACTAGGGGTTGGGGGTTGCGGGGTTGGTTGTAATACTTTATTGCTGGTTTCTGCTGTTGTTGTGTTCTCTTTTTCTGTACTTTTGCAATTTTGATATGGTTATTTATGGGGGTGTTGTTCTGTTTTTTTGTTTTGCTGTGGGGCATTGTTTGAGTTTTGTATCTTGCGGGGAGGGTTGGGGGGGTTTGTTGTATACTATGTCGGGTTGGGGGTATGGAATGGGGCTGGTATTTGGGAGCTGTGTCAGAATGGTGTGGTGGGGCAGTGCGAAAGCGCGGGCTTTCCTCTGGTTTCCCGCGCTGCGGGGCTGGGGGGTGGAGACGATGACGGGGGGAGGCGGGGCCTTAACTGGTTTTTCCCCGCGCTGGAGCGGTGCCTGGAGGAGGGATAGGATGGGGATGATCCCACTTTGGGAGGGGTTGGGTTATTTGCGAGAGTTTCCGGGGTCAGTAGAAGTTAGCTGACCCACAGAAGTACAATGCAGGACGGTTCGCGGCTAGGTGGGTTCCTAGTCTGGGGGGAGGGGGGGGGGGGGGGGGGGGGGGGGAATACCGGGTTGCTACTGGCAGGGTCAGGAAGGAGCTGGTGGGGGTCGGGGGGACAGAGGTGAGGTATTGTCGCTGTGGGGACTGGGTCAGGCGGGGGGTGCTGGCCTGGGGCGGGCAGTCGACGGGCTATGACTAGTCGACGGGGGAGGGGGGGGGGGCGAGATGCCCTCTGATCCGATTGGTCACCTGGAATGCGAGAGGATTTAATGGGCCGGTGAAGCGGTCGAGGGTACTTGCTCATCTGAGGGGGCTAAAGGCAGATGTGGCAATGCTTCAGGAGACCCACCTGAAGGTGGCGTACCAGGTCCGTCTGAGGAAGGGGTGGGTGGGGCAGGTTTTCCACTCTGGATTGGATGTGAAGAACCGGGGAGTGGCGATTTTGGTGGGGAAAAATGTGTCGTTTGAGGCATCGGAGCTGGTGGCGGATAAGGGGGGTAGGTATGTTATGGTTAGGGGCAGGCTACAAGGGGAGAAGGTGGTACTTGCTAGTGTGTATGCCCCAAATTGGGACGATGCGGGCTTTATGAGGCGTATGTTGGGATGGGTCCCGGATCTAGAGGTGGGAGGTCTGATCATGGGGGGGGACTTCAATACTGTGTTGGATCCTTCACTGGATCGGTCCAGCTCTAGGATGGGTAGGAGGCCGGCGGCGGACAAGGTAATGAGAGGGTTTATGGACCAGATGGGTGGGATGGATCCATGGAGGTTTGTGAGGCCGAGGGCACGGGAGTACTCTTTCTTCTCCCACGTACATAGGGTCTACTCTCGGATAGACTTCTTCGTGGTGAGTAGGGGACTGATTCCGAGAGTGGAGGAGGCCGAGTATTCGGCCATTGTAATCTCCGACCACGCTCCGCATTGGATAGAGTTGGAGATGGGGGAGGTGCGGGGCCAGCGCCTGTTGTGGCGGTTGGATGTGGGGTTGTTGGCGGAGGAGGAGGTGTGTAGGAGGGTCCGGGCAAGTATTGAGGGGTACCTCGAGGTGAATGATACGGGGGAGGTTCAGGTGGGGGTGGTCTGGCAAGCCCTGAAAGCAGTGATTCGTGGGGAGCTGATATCCATCCGGGCACACAGGGAGATGAGCGAGAGGAGTGAGAGGGATAGACTGGTGGGAAAGATGCTGGAGGTAGACAGGAGGTATGCAGAGGCACCAGAGGAGGGACTGTTGGGGGAGAGGCGCAGCCTGCAGGCTAAATTTGATTTGCTGACCACTAGAAAGGCGGAGGCACAGTGGAGGAAGGCCCAAGGGGCAGTGTTCGAACATGGTGAAAAGGCGAGTAGGATGCTGGCTCATCAGCTCCGCAAGCGGGATGCGGCTAAGGAAATTGCTGGAGTGAGAGACAAGAGTGGGAATGTGGTGCGGAAGGGGGTAGAGGTGAATGAGGTCTTCAAGGACTGTTACGGGGAACTGTACCGGTCGGAGCCAACGGGGGAGATGAGGGGAATGGAGAGGTTCCTCGATGGGCTTTCTTTCCCGAAGGTGCAGGAGGAGCAGGTGGAGGGGTTGGGTGCGCCGATTGAGCTGGAGCAGCTAGTTAAGGGGATCGGGCAGATGCAGTCAGGGAAGGCACCGGGGCCGGATGGGTTCCCGGTGGAATTTTATAAAATGTTTGTGGGCCTAGTGGGCCCCTTGCTGGTGCGGACACTTAATGAAGCGTGGGAAGGGGTCACTTTGCCCCCGACGATGTCGCTGGTGCTGATCTCGTTAATCTTAAAGAGGGACAAGGACCCCCAGCAGTGTGGTTCATACAGGCCCATATCTCTCCTCAACATAGATGCCAAGGTGCTGGCAAAAATCATGGCCACCAGGATAGAGGACTGTGTACCAGGGGTTGTACACGAGGACGAGACAGGGTTTGTGAAGGGAAGGCAGCTGAACACGAATGTGTGGAGATTGTTGAATGTCATCATGGTGCCGGCGATTGAGGGGGAGGCAGAGATAGTGGTGGCGCTGGATGCGGAGAAGGCCTTTGATAGAGTGGAGTGGGGGTACTTATGGGAGGTGTTGGGGAAGTTTGGATTTGGTGAAGGGTTTATTAGATGGGTGAGGCTGCTATATGAGGCCCCGATGGCGTGCGTGGCCATGAATGGGAGGAGGTCGGAGTACTTCCAGCTTTACCGAGGGACCAGGTAGGGTTGCCCCCGTTCCCTTGTTTTTTGCATTGGCAATTGAGCCGCTGGCGATGGCGTTGAGGGATTCAGAGAGGTTGAGAGGTTTGGTGCGAGGTGGGGAGAAACATAGGGTGTAGTTGTATGCCGATGACCTGTTACTGTATGTGGCGGACCCGGTGGGAGGGATGCCGGGGGTGATGTCCCCAAGTGAACATGTTCAGATACTTGCAGGTAAAGGCGTTTGCTAGGCGACAGGTAGAGGCATTCCCTTTGCTGCCCTCGCGGGGGGCGATGGACAGAGTGCTTTCGGGGGTGTGGGTCGGAGAGGGGAAGGTGTCTGACATCTATAAGGTAATGCAGGAGGTGGAGGAGTCGTCAATGGAGGAGCTGAAGGTTAAATGGGAGGGGGAACTTGGGGAGCAGATAGAGGCCGGGACTTGGGCGGATGCCTTGGAGAGAGTCAACTCTTCCTCTTCATGTGCGAGGCTTAGTCTCATCCAATTTAAGGTGCTGCATTGGGCCCACATGTCCGGGACTAGGATGAGTAGGTTCTTTGGGGGTGAGGACAGGTGCACCAGATGTTCGGGGAGTCGAGCGAATCATGCCCATATGTTCTGGGCATGTCCGGCACTGGAAGAATTCTGGAAGGGGGTGGCGGGGACGTCGTCGAGGGTGGTTGGATCCAGGGTCAAACCAGGGTGGGGACTCACGATTTCCGGAGTTGCGGTGGAGCCAGGAGTGCAGGAGGCGAAAGAGGCCGGTTTCCTGGTCTTTGCGTCCCTAGTAGCCCGGCGGAGGATCTTGATGCAGTGGAAAGATGCGAGGCCCCCAAGTGTGGAGACCTGGGTCAATGACATGGCGGGATTTATAAAGTTGGAAAGGGTCAAATTTGCCCTGTGAGGATCAGTACAAGGGTTCTATAAACGGTGGCAGCCTTTTCTGGACTTCCTGGCTCAAAGATAGGTATCTTGGTCAATAGCAGCAGCAACCCGGGGGGGGGGGGGGGGGGGGGGGGGGGGGGCGGAGGAGGGGGTGCAAGGGGGGGTGTTCCTTATTATAGTTTCTATTTTTTTTTTTTGGTATGGTTATGTAACTTAACATTGTGTTAATTTAAGTTGTTGTTAATATGTTGGGTTGTTCATTGAGGAGGGGCGAAGGTTCATGATTGTTGTCATTATTGTTATTGTTGGTATTTTAGTATGGTTTGATGTTGTTGTATAAATTCAAAATTTTTCAATAAAAATTATTTAAAAAAAATAAAAATGAAGTAATGAAGTTGATGAAATGTTGTCAAACTTCCCTCTTGGATATTTGTTACAGCATAGGACGATATTTAACTGTAATTTTTGCCTTCTGGAGTGTGCATTACTTAATAAGACTCAAGTGTAGTTAAGAGGGGTAAACATTGTAAGCAATGAGATAGATTAGTTCCAACCCGGCATTCATTTCTAAACACAACCATTCCAACTTTCTTTGCATTGTGCCTTGGGAAGCTTTCAACATACTTAGCTTAGACAGTATAATAAACATAATGAATAAGGGCTCAAGAATGTACTTAAATGTTACAAACAGAATCAAAGTCAAAGAGGAAGGTAATAAAATCGGTCTGACGGAGTGAGAAAAGACCCAAGTTTGTCACTTGCTTCTGCTTCAGGGAAATTAATCTGTTCCGTATGATCTCTGCCTCTTTCTTACTCACTGTCAGATTGCGTTGTCTTCAAAATTGTGTTGGCAGTGGATGGAACTTGCGCCTTAATATGTTTAGGTGAAATGTTCTCCCTGTTTACACATTGACGGGAAACACTGCAACATTCCAGCCTCCTCAAGTAATGATTGTTAACGCAGCAGATTTGAGAAATGAAACCATGAAGCACAGCCAGCACAAAAACTGCATTAAATTATTGAGACACCTGCATTATACATCCCTGTAGCTGATGTAAAATGTTGTCACACCGTGTAGTTGACAGTATAGCTATTTCCCCATTAAATTGGGAAAATCTATTTCGGGAGAAAGGTGCACCGTGATCTTGGCACTGAACTAGTGTTCCAGAGGCTTCATGCTCTCGGAACATGGGTTCAAATCCCACCACTGGCAGCTGGTGGAGTTTAAATGCAATTAATAAATCTGGAATTGAAAGCTGGTCTCAGTAATGGTGACCACTGAACAATCAGTGATTGTCGACAACCCTAATATGGGCTCAGTAATATCTTTTAGGTGAGGAAATCTGTCATTCTTACCTGGTCTGGGTGACTCCATACACACTGGTTGACTCTTAACAGTCCTGTTCAGTTAAATGTTCAGTTCAGGGCAATTAGAGACGGGCAACAAAAACTGACTTCGACAGCGACGCCCAAGTCCCATGAACAAATGTTAAAAAATATTGGGCTCCACGTGTTACGATTCAGCTTAAAGTAAAATGAGGAAGCTCATCAAATCTCATTCTTAATATTTCGGTCCATTTGCTTGAACAAACCATCATTTGCCATCAGCAAATATTTTTCACGTTATAAGTTCACATTTGGCTAGATGGGCACAATACACACTGACCGCTCAGTAACTGGAGCTGGTGTTAGTTTTGGACTGGTTAATACTTGAGCCAGCATTCAGGGACTGTATGAGATGAAAGTTCTCTCTCCAGCTGACTATTAAGACGCAGGAAGCTTGCGAGTCCAAAAGTTGGTGTGCCGAGCTCCCTCATCATTATTTTAAAGCATTATTTTCAATGTCTACTTTTCAAACTTATAAAGACGGTAATAGAGGGAAAAGGCAAATTATTTTAACCTAAACTCTGGAATGCTGAATGTATCTAAGTGATCAGATGAAAATGAACATTGAATTTTGAATTAGCCTCCATCTGTATGTAAGCCTACTTGTGACACCAATAAAAATTATTATTATTAAATTTAAAGCACAGAACAAATATTCTTGTTAGGCTTATAACCAGTTAGAGCAGAGAATAGGGGCGGGATTCTCCGCGAAATGGCGGGTCGGGCCACTCCTGCGCTGAGGAGTGGTGTGAACCACTCCGGCGTTGGGCAGCCCCGGAGGTGCGGAATCCTCCACACCTTCAGGGGCTGAGCCGGCACCGGAGTGTTTGGCGCCGCGCCAACCGGCGCGGAAGGGCTTGGCGCCACGGCCAACCGGCGCCGAAGGGCCTCCGCCGGCCGGCGCGAGTTGGCGCATGCGCAGGAGCACCAGCGTGTGCTGGCGTTATCCCAATGCATCTGCAGGGGGTTCTTCTCTGCACCGGCCATGACGAAGGTTGACAGCAGCCGGTGTGGAGAGAAAGAGTGCCCCCCACGGAAGAGGCCCGCCCGCGGATCGGTGGTCCCCGATTGCGGACCAGGCCAACGTGGGGGCACCACCCGTGGCCAGATCCCCCCGCGCCCCCCAAGAACTCTGCAGGCCACCTGTGGAGCCAGGTCCCGCCAGTAAGGGCCTGTTGTGATTTACGCCGGCGGGACCTGCCGAAAATGGGTGGCCACTCAGCCCATCGAGGGCCAGTGAATCGCCGGGGGGGGCTGCTACCAGCAGCCGCCGACCGGTGCGCCATGATTCCCGCCCCCACCAAAACCCTGCGCCGGAGAATTTGGCAGCTGGCGGAGATTCTTCGACCTGCCGGGGGGTCGGAGAATCCCGCCCTCGATGTCTGAGCTCTTGCCTTCATCTTGACTGGTGGACAACCTGTGGCCCATCTGAGTTCTGAGTGCGGCTGATGAGACACTTGATGACTGTTGCCCGAGCACAGGCTTGCCACATTCCGCTGATATCTATCCGTGTAGTTTTTTTCCCTACCTGTATGATTGATGTGACATGCCTATAAAGCAAGGGCAAGTGAAATGCATGCTGATTGCTCATAATATTTGACTGTGTGAGCTCTCCCTCTGCTTCCAAAATGTAAATATTTATTTTTACCACTTGAAGTTGGTGATAGTTCTATTAATATGTAAATCATTAAGCATTTTCTATAACTCGTTATGAAATATTCACCATGCATTAAATGTACTTAATCTTATTCATGGGGTTACGTTTAGTGAACAAGCCTGAATTCAATCTTGCGGCCCACTGAAATCAGGCCTCTTATGCGGCCCACTCACTAGCCTTGAGTTTCTGTCACTGGTCTAAAGGTTGATGCGTCACTCTTTTCAAAAAATAAATTTAAAGTACCAATTCTTTTTTTTTCCCAATTAAGGGGCAATTTAACTTGGCCAATCCACCTTTCCTGCACATCTTTGGGTTGTGGCGATGAGACCCACACAGACACAGGGAGAATGTGTAAACTTCACACAGACAGTGAGATCGAACCTGGTCCTCAGCGCCGTGAGGCAGCAGTACTAATCACTGCATCACCATGCCACCTTATGCTTCAGTCTTCCTACTGCTTTGTTTTGGGAGAATCGTCCATAAGTAAGGAAGGTTATTGGATATCTCGGAGGATGCTGTTCTGGTATTCAGCCCATTTCTCACATAGCAGAGCAGTAAAACCACCTTATAATGGGTAAGCAGAGATTATGTGATAGGCTGAGGTCAAAGGAGGGAAGACAGCGAGAGTAAAAACTATCGTCCAGGGCAGCAAGCTCCGACAGAATGGATATTCAGTTCAATAACTTGTGAGTAAAAGCATTTATTTTTCAATGGTTTTCTTTATCATGTGGGCTGAGGATGGTGTTGTTGTGGAGAGTGGGAAGTTCCATGATGGAGGCAGCAATATATAAGCAAACCCGGAGGAAGAATTCCATTCTGAGTGCTTCAGTGAATACATTGTACGGTTGATTGTTGAAATGGTTTGGCAGGCAGAAAGAAAATTTAATAGGAGAGAACTTCAAAACAGGGAACAGGAAATATTTCAAAGTAGGTTTCAATTGAAGTGGATGTGATATGGATTGCTGGAAAAGAAAAGGTACACATTGTTATGTACATGGGTTGTTGTTGTGTTGATACATGGTCACTTTAAGAGTCTGATCACACGACAGTCCGTGACATTATCGGCTGCTTCACGGGTTTGTCTCAGTCTAGATCAAGCCTTTGAATAAAGAACAAAGAACAAAGAAAAATACAGCACAGGAACAGGCCCTTCGTCCCCCCAAGCCTGCGCCGACCATGCTTCCTGTCTAAACTAAAATTGTCTACACTTCCGAGGTCCCTATCCCTCTATTCCCATCCTATTGTATTTGTCAAGATGCCCCTTAAACGTCACTATCATCCCTGCTTCCCTCCTCTGGCGAGTTCCAGGCACCCACTACCCTCTGTGTAAAAAACTTATCTCGTACATCTCCTCTAAACCTTGCCCTAACAGTTCAAATCTGCCTAATAAGCCTCTGATAATTATTGTGTTCACCTCCACGTGCTTAAGCATTACATTCTTTTATCCAGTAAGAACAACACATCAACACAAATAACTTGCTCATTGTCTATTAAGTAATATTTCAAAGGCTGGTAGTGCAGATAATGTATCTAATTGATTCATCATGGAATCATTTGTGCTTTTTGAAGCAACTATTTGAAGCTGCGTTGAAGTCTGATCATTAAACGATTTAGGCCGGAATTCTGTGGTCATCGGGATTCAACATTCCTGTTGGCGGCGTGGGGTGGTTTAAATGGGTAATCCCATTGGCGGGAGTGTAAAATCCAGCCCCCAGCGACCGAGAAACATGGGAGCAAAGAATCCAGCCCTTAACCTGCTGTAAATAGTTCCTACTTATCTTCAAAGGAATCACGGAACGTTTCAGAATTGCTACGTGTTCATACCTTATTAATACCGTTCAACAGACCGAAACCAGATGTAAAAAATAACAAACTGACCACAGCAGAACCATTCCTCATCTGATTACAGGAGCAAATTCTAAATCGCCATTTTGTTTTTTTAGTACTGACCTTCTAATAATTATTAGATGATTCAACCTCACTACCAACAGCTTTGTGGTTGATAAATAATTAACATCAGATTGGAAAAAACTGCACCGGAATAGAAACGATTAATTAATTACTGCTACCCAGTTACCAGTTAGAAATGGAAGACAACTTGATCCTTATTCCTTCCAGTGACCCGCATATTATTCAGCAAGACACATGCAACCAATTTGTTTCATACCTTGTTATAAATTATAATAGAAATCACAGTAGTGATGTGTTCTTTCACTGTGCCCCTGAGCAATATTTCTCCTATTGCATTTTTATAGTGCACTTCAATGGGATAATTCTTCTGCGGGTTTTTTTTGTGTGATGTAATCTCATCGATAGCATTTAGAAAACAGCTTGGTTGCCATGAGAGAGAAATATTAGTCATTTTGGATATTCAAAGCCGCGACAATATTTAGACTACTTGTTTTAAGGATGTTGTAATAATGAAGGGGCTTGTCCTAGGCTTGTCCTAGGCTAGCAGTATAGTGGAGCATGGGCTGACATAGCAGAATTGGCCTGAAAACACAGTGAGCAAGATTTACAGGAAATGATGTGGAGATGCTGGCGTTGGACTGGGGTGAGCACAGTCAGAAGTCTTACAACACCAGGTTAAAGTCCAACATGTTTGTTTTCAACACTAGCTTTCGGAGCACTGCACCTTCCTCAGGTGAATGAAGAGGTTTGTTCCAGAAACATATATATAGACAAATTTAAAGATGCCAGACAATGCTTAGAATGCGAGCATTTGCAGGTAATTGAATCTTTACAGATCCAGAGATAGGGGTAATCCCAGGTTAAAGAGGTGTGAATTGTCTCAAGCCAGGACAGATGGTAGGATTTTGCAAGCCGAGGCCAGAAGGTGGGGGATGAATGTAATGCGACATGAATCCCTGGTCCCAGTTAACGCCATACTCATGTGTGCGGAACTTGGCTATAAGTTTCTGCTCAGCGATTCTGTGTTGTCGCGCGTCCTGAAGGCCGCCTTGGAGAATGTTTACCCGGAGATCAGAGGCTGAATGCCCTTGACTGCTGAAGTTTTCCCCGGCTGGAAGGGAACATTCCTGCCTGGTGATTGTTGCACGATGTCCGTTCATTTGCTGTCGCAGTGTCTGCATGGTTTCGCCAATGTACCACGCTTCAGGACATCCTTTCCTGCAGTGTATGAGGTAGACAACGTTGGTCGAGTCGCACGAGCATGTACCGCATACCTGGTAGGTGGTGTTCGCAGGTGTAATGGTGGTATCCATGTCAATGATCTGGCACGTCTTGCAGAGATTGTCATGGCAGGGTTATGTGGTGTCGTGGTCGCTGTTCTGAAGGCTGGGTAGTTTGCTGCAAACAATGGTTTGTTTGAGGTTGCGCGGTTGTTTGAAGGCAAGTAGTGGGGATGTGGGGATGACTTTGGCAAGATGTTCATCTTCATCGATGACGTGTTGGAGGCTGCGAAGAAGATGTTGTAGTAGAATGCACACATTCTAAGCATTGTCTGGCATCTTTGAATTTGCCTATATATATGTTTCTGGAACAAACCTCTTCATTCACCTGAGGAAGGAGCAGTGCTCCGAAAGCTAGTGTTTGAAACAAACATGTTGGACTTTAACCTGGTGTTGGAAGACATCTTACTAAAGGAAATGGAGCAGAGTCCCATTTTTGGTGCGTTTATCCTAGAATCATAGAATTTTCAGTGCTGAAGGAGGCCATTCGGCCCATCGAGTCTGAACCGGCCCTAGATAAGAGCACCCTACTAAGCCCACACCTCCACCCTGTCCCCATAACGCAGTAACCCCACCTAACCATTTTTCTGGACACTGAGGTCAATTTAGCATGGCCAATACACCTAACCTGCACATCTTTGGACTGTGGGAGGAAACTGGAGCACCCAGAGGAAACCCACGCAGACATGGGAAGGACATGCAGACTCTGCACAGACCCAAGCCAGGAATCGAACCTGGGACCCTGGAGCTGTGAACTGATAGCGCTAACCACTGTGCTACTGTGCCGCCCCGCTTGCAGCTATGACCCCGCTATTAAACAGTACCCTGCTTCATATCTGGCACTCGGCGAGGAACACTCCGCCAAGGCCAGACTTAGGCTCTCTTCCTGCACTAACAAGCTCAGCTCGGCAGTGCAGGAAGAGATTGGGTGCCATTTTTACATATATACGAGATCCAACAAGATCTCATGAGGCTTTGCGACCTGTACCCCGCTCACAATGGGCGGGGTTCAGATTTCGTATTTACGTGTGCAGTTAAATGCGGCCGCATTTGGAGTATTGTGTGCAGTTCTGGTCGCCACATTATAGGAAGGATGTGGAAGCATTGGAAAGGGTACTGAGGAGATTTCCAAGAATGTTGCCTGGTCTGGAGGGACGATCATATGAGGAAAGGCTGAAGGACTTGAGGCTGTTTTCGTTAGAGAGAAGAAGGTTAAGAGGGGACTTAAGTGAGGCATACAAGATGATCAGAGGATTAGATAGGGTGGACATTGAGAGTCTTTTTCCTCGGATGGTGATGTCCAGCACGAGGGGACATAGCTTTAAATTGAGGGGAGATAGATATAGGACAGATGTCAGAGGTAGGTTCTTTACTCAGAGAGTAGTAAGGGCGTGGAATGCCCTGCCTGCAACAGTAGTGGACTCGCCAACACTAAACGCATTCAAATGGTCATTGGATAGGCATATGGACAATAAGGGAATAGTGTAGAGGGACGTTAGAAGGGTTTCACAGGACGGTGCAACATCGTGGGCCGAAGGGTCTGTACTGCGCTGTAATGTTCTATGTTCTATATTTCTACTATCAGCTCACCAGTCAGTCACTCTTAAACACACCATTACCTTATCCTTCCCTAAGCTCACTCCAATTGGAATAACTTTTTCCCTAACAACCAGTTTATTGTTTTCGACCTTCTCTGGAAGGTTGTGCTTTCTCTTCCCTGAGATGTGTGGAGTACCATTTCTCTCCCAGAGGACTCTGGGATAACTGATTTCCCCAGGGTCAGTGAGGTTTATGTCCTAGAAATGGCCCGAGTTCCTTTGCTCATCTCCCAGGGGAGGCTTTAAGTTGCTGTTTTTCCCTCTGAGGAGTCAGCCGAGGTTATTCCTTTCCACCAAGATGTCATTCTTTAGTTTGCAAATGATGCCAAACCAAACCCTTAGGAATTGTAATGTTTACCCTAACAATGTCCACACACTGAGCAAAATTAAAAGACGTGCGATAGCATCCTTAAAAAGTCTACTTTCTTTGACCCCAAAACCAAACACTTTCAAGACCCAGTATTTCTTCAAGTATTTCATTCTTTTGCTTTGAGAATTGCCTTATAAACTAAATGCCCCGGTAACCTTTCATCTACTGAAGATCCAATATTATTTAAACCTCTGGTCGTGAGTACGAGAACCGTTACTTTGCCTGTTCTTTTTAAGAGGCTATAGAAAAGATTATGGGGTGGCATGAATTAAGTACTTGTCAGAGTATCTTTGAAATCGAATACAACTCATTTTAAGGCAGTTCCCTGCTTTCTCAAATACAGTATGTTTTAATCCACCACTCTTAAAGGGCATCCCTTTGAAGATACATCTAGTTTATTACTCAAGTGCCTTCAAGTGATGGAAATGAAATGAATATAACTAGTCAGAATGGCTTCTGTGGCATAGTTCTTGTGGTACAGTCTCAGTTTTCAATCTGCTATTAATAAATCTTAATAAGTATAATGTTCAACACTAAACCCGCATGCTGTGATGAGCATCACTGGGAACTGAGCTGATGATGATTGAATTACACCAGAGGAGAATTGCTGCAGAGGAGAAAAAGCAAGGATATTGATAAGGAAGGAGGAAGCATTTTTTAAATTAAAAGAGCAGGCCTCAGTGAGCACAGCCTCTGGTCAGATTCTCCCCCCCCCCCCCCCCCCCCCCCCCCCCCCCCCCCAACCCCACGGTGAGTTTGATGGTGAGGCATTTAATCGGGTGGGAAGAAAGTGCTGAGGTGCCTTGTCACTTTCCTGCCTCTTTCTCATTTAAGACTGTGATAGGAAGGCCTGTAGGTAGCCTTCCCACCACACCACAGTTAATGCCCACTGAAAGGCCTAATCCTGCACTGACTCAGTGACTGAATGGAACATCTGACATCAAGAAGGTAGGGATGAGAGGGGCGGCCTGCATGAGTGCCACATCCCTGCCTTTGCTGTTGACCCCTCCTCCCTCATGGCCTTCACCTCATAGCCCCTCCCCCCGTTCCTTCCATCACTCACCTGTGGCCTGGGTCCCTCAGTGATCCTGGTCGAGGATGGCGTCCTGGCATCGGAGTGGCGTGGCGCAATCCGCGCGGCGTGGCGCCGATTCTCCGTTCCGGCGAGGGGCCGTAATTCTCCGCCACAATTAAGTATCACACATACCAAATACTTTCAAACTATATTTCATGAACATTTTGTTACTGGACACTTTCATCTGACGGAGCAACTTTAATATCTGAACTTGACAGTTTGCTATTGGATACAATAGTCTGATCGCCAGCTAAATATTTTCCGGTTTGAGTGAAATGATTGGAAGTCCTGCCTGTAACCGCCACAACCAAAAAGGATTAAATATATAATAACGCAATTTAAATGCTTGGAGACCGGACCTTTTTCCAAACATCTTGCATTTTATTTCACATTAAACGTTGAGCCTAACAAATCACATGCATCACAGCCAATGGCAATTGCGCGCATCGTTAGGATTGTGTGGGGCAGAGTTGGAAGGTTATTTGTGGTACTGTTTGTTTCTATGGTAGCATGTATTTATATCAGTTGTCAGGAAGCAGACTGTCTGCCATTTTAACAGTCACCTTCATAATAGGAACCATTTACCAATGAAATAAAAACCAGATTCAGGTCAACTGGATCCAAAAGAGTAAATGAAATCAAATGCAAACACTTTAAACAAATGAAATCATATGTCCTTAGGCCACCTTGTCAATATCTGATAATTACGTATCATAAAAGCTTCCAACTGCCAAGTTCTTAAATTCCACTCAAACTAAACCATAAACATATGCCACTGTGTGTTTTTCATCCTGACAATGCATCGGCTCGATTGCAGCCGAACCATTAGAGCTGCGCGGGACTGATGTGTAAGTGCTGTCGACAGACACTGAAATCACTGGGATTACTAGCGTGCAGTCTATTGCCATATTGATCTATAATTCCTCTCTCGTTTTGTCTGAGATGTTGATCTATTGAAAATAGATGGAGGAATTTCCGATGAACGATGCGCTAATAATCCTTGGGGTAACCTCAGGGCCATAGTAATTTTGCAACAGTGCAATGAATTTCAAAGCAGCCTGATCCAATTCTTCCCCCTCCGGTTTCCTCCTTCCAGTTTTGTGTCTTTTCTCTCACCTCCCCTGAATGGACTGAAGAAAAGGAAAACTTGTATTCCTAAATGCTTATCACAGCTGGAGGATACCCCAAAGGGCTTTACAGAAGATGAACTATGTTAGAAGTAGAGTCACTGCTGTAATGTTGCAAATGCATTTTTTTTTAAAAGAATAAGTTGAGGAATAAATGTGTTGGTCAGAACACAGAGATCTCCCCTGTGCCTCAAATAAAATGCCAATCTGAGAGGACACTCTCTCAATATCCCACTGGAGTGCCAGCCTAACATTTGTACTCAAGACTCTGGCTTGGGCCTTGAATGAACAATCTTCTAACTGAAAAGGCAAGAATGCTACCAATCTGAGCCGGGGCACCAGCAGCCATCCCATAACTTCATCTAGTTGGTGATTCTTCATGTGTGATACTGAATTGTGGAAGGAAACAGACGTGAGGAACATCATATAAATTCAGGCTGATTGTGCCCTCGTGCAGTGCTCACTATTGCACATTTTACAATGCGGGTGAATGAATAGCCATTGAACTGTCCGGCTTGGCCGTCTTGTCTCATCCTTGAGCTTGGGTTGTTGAGATGAGTTGTGGCAATCCTGTTGTTGCTATCCCCAGTTGAAATCAACTAACTGCACAGAGCAGTGAAAAAACGTGGATGTTCATGTGTATGTGCGTGCGTTGCTGTGTGCATATGTGCGCCTATGTGTGTTTCTGTGAGTTCGAGTATGTTTTCGAGTTTGAGTCTGTGTGTTTGTTTATGTTTGAGTATGAGTGTTTGAGTGTGTGTGTGAGTTTGTTGGTGTTCGAGTATAAGTGTTCGAGTGTGTGTGTTCGCATATGTGTGTGTGTTTTGTTGGTATTCCAGTATGAGTGTTTGAGTGTGTGTGTTTTTTGGTGTTTGAGTATGAATGTTTGAGTGTGTGTGTGTGTTTGTTGGTGTTGGGCACCAATATTTTTTCAGCACCACAGAAAGCGAGACAGGGAGGCAAGGGAAAGCGGGGACTTCAAATGAAGTCACTCAATTGGTAATTTTTTTCTGAATTCCCATTCTGAGAATTTATTCAGAATTTTCAGCCACGTGATGCTGATTAGTAGCGATCAATCTCACACTTAAAGAAAGCAACCTCATTGACGTGGCATGTTGAAAAATAAATGAATCTGGTGAAGCTGTTAGCCACCCATGGAGGGCAAGTATTAGACCGAAGAGTTATCTGATGAGCAGGATTCATATTGTTCAACACTTACCTGCTGTTTGGCGCCCAAAGGAAAAGAAAGTGGCCACGGAGTATAGACGTCCACCTAAAAGTAAATGGCAAAAGCTTATTATTAGATTTACAGTTCGCTGAGCTGGGAGTAAAGACTGTCATTTAGACTATATACATCACATCTGAAGCAGTCTGAATTGATCACGGTTTATAATTCTGTCCACGTGATCTAGTAATTGAAAAACTTTGTTATCATAATTTGAAAGGGTTGCTTGTCGTTCACTGGTCAGATCTAATGTGTACCATATTGTATTAAAATATCAATAAATGAACTGTGAGTCTGGTCGTGCGACTGTGGATTACATCAGTGCAACTTTTAGCTGAAACTGTCTGAATCAATAAAGTAAATTTTAATTTAGATGCAGACTAGTTTACTTTCAGCATCCTCTGCTGATTCATTGATTCGTGTAGGCTTGTGATAGTAGATTTTCTGACCGCCTTAAGAAGGAAATTCATCCGACCTCTAGTCTTAATGTTTTCGGTAAAACATCTACTTCCACTCTTTCATGTTCTTCAACCACTGTGACCAACCAGAGTTTTATTCTTGCCAGATCTATTTGATCCTCTACCCCCTTGACACCAAGATCTCTAGTCCTGAGGAATTACTCGTCAAAAGGCGTACTTTTGAACACACATCAGACCTGTCCAATAAAACCAACATTGTTTGTAATTTAAAGTAAACAGAAGTCACTTTTATTAAGTCTAATTAAACATACTCCAGACAACAGGGGCAGCTACAGGTCGGTTTTGGGTAACAACATTTTCTCTACAATCAGGCAAAAGATCAAAGTGGACTGGCGGGACAGTAATAGCAAGGAGTTTTTTAAGCGAGGTTAGAAAGCAGAGAGATCAAAGGCTGCAAGAGGGCTTTGAAAGGCTAAGCAAATTGCAAAGATGTGGAGAATATGCTGAACGGTTATCACCAACTGAGCTGGGTGATATTCACCACGGGGAAATGGGGGCTGTTATCTCCCAAGCTGTTAGCTCATAAATTAACCAGTTCGACGCAGTCTGGGAATGTTACGATCAATTGGGCAAAGATCTTGTGGTACCTTCATTTAAAAAGGGCAGCAACTCACAACCTGGAAATTATAGGCCAGTTAGTTTCACATCAGTTCCAAGAAAGTCTCTCTAAGAATTATTAAAGTTGTCCTGTAAGATTACTTGGTAAGTACAGCAGTTAAGAAATCCCAGTGGAGTTTTTGGAAACGGAGGCCCTGGATGAAATTCTCCGCCTCGCCATGCCTCAAATGCGAACCGCGATCGGACGGCGAATCGGGGCTGACGCCTGTGTGGGAACAGTAGCGTTCTACACGAGAAAAAACAATGCTGCACTGCACCAATCCTCCGTCCGGTGGGGGACCAGCAGCCATGGAACGTAAAGCCCCCGGCTTTATCTGCGGATACAGTCAGTGAATTGTTGGGTCCGTGGCCGCGCATTGCGCATGGTGGTGGCCTATGGCGGCCGCGCCGTGTGTAACATTGCGCTGGCCGCGCGCAGACCCGGCCTGTTAAAAACTGTTTCCCCCCCCCCCCCGTAACACACCGCGTCACCCCCAGCCCCCTGCCAAAGCCCCTCCTGCCCGCAGAACAGCTCCCGCCTGACTGTGACGGCGCTGGACTCAGTCCGTAGCCTCCACGCGAGGTTCTCAAACGATGTAAGCACACGCGCACCATGCCATTGGGAAGTTGGCCCATTGGCGGTGGAGCATCAGGGGAGGGCCTCAGTTGACGTCCAGAGGCCATCCATACGGTGTGCTCTGTATGCCCTGAGTATACCATTTTTGAGGGGATGGCGTATCGCAAAAGTGGAGCCGCCCCTGATTTCGGCGCAAACAGAGATTCTCAGGTCGATCGCCAAATGCAATTTCGGCGTCGCCGACCAGAGATTCCCACCCCAGGTGCCCGGGCAAAATCAAGGTCCGCACCCGGCATCGATTCAGGAAGCATGCTCCGGTCACTCACTGGTGGCGATAACGAGGTTTGCACCCCAGGGGGGCGGCGTGCAAAACCGGCATTTACATGTATTTCAATGTGATTAACTAATTGGACAAGGTATGCTCCGCCCTTCCACGATGTTCTGCCCCTCTCAGGCAGACATCTCCCAGGCATGAATTACTACAAGTATTTACAAATGTAGACTGGGTGCCATGGCTGCAGAGGGGGAGCGGGAAGCTAGAAAAACACTGAAAAACTGTTGAAAACTGTCAGGTTTGCTGGGATGTCGCAACCCAGGTCAGGGTCAGTTGCAGGACGGGACTTATTGCCAACTCCGTGGACTTGAGGTGTCCACTTTGTGATCAGGATTGCCGGCTCAGACCTCTGTTACTGCTGTCTGTCTTTTAAATACAGACCCTTGGTGTTTGATGCACTATCAATTACGACGAGACAGGAGTAGAGAATGATCGAGGCTTTATTACAAAATGGCTGCAGCTCGGTGATCACACACATTTATACTCTGCCTAGTGGGTGGAGCCAGCAGGCAGGTATCTACCCCCGTACCTGTAGTACAGGAGCCTTACCGTATTACATCTCTTACGTGCACTATATACAACAGTGGTGACTACCACATTCACCCCCTGTTAAAAAAGAATCCAGTGGGTTGGTGGAAAACTATTTACATGTAAGTGTACAGTTCTGGAAAAGTTCACAAATTCAGCCGGTCAGGTGCCTTGGTCTTCCGTTGCGAACGCCGCAGTCCCAGTGGCAATGCAGGCACCGGCGTGGTCGCCGGTGACTCCGGGAGTGTGTAGTCCTCATCTTCATCCCCGGGTGGAAACAATGGGTGGACGGATCGTCCTGGAGCGAGGGCTTTGGTGAGGTGCGCTTTGGAGAGGATGGGTGGCGCCAGGGCAGTTGGGGCAGGGGGTGGGGACCCAGCTAGTGCCAGGTCCCTGAGGGAGACTGCGTCTTGAGAGGCGTTGGGGTACGCCATACTGCGGGTTTGCGTGGAGTAGCTGTACCCTCTCGACCAACGGGTCCGCCTTGAGGAGCCGCACGTGCTTGCAGAGGAGGACAGGTCCTGGAGCTGCCAGCCACGTTGGGAGCGAAACCCTGGAGGTGGACTTCCAAGGGAAGGCAAGGAGACGTTCTTGGATGGAGTGGCGGGCGTTGGGGAGGACCTCCTGCCAGCGGGAGTCTGGGAGATGTTTAGACCGTAGGGCCTTCCAGACTGTCCCGTTCTCCCTCTCCACTTGCCCGTTTCTCCAGGGGTTGTAGCTGGCCTTCCTGCTCGAGACAATGCCCTTGCTGAGCAGAAATTGACGCAGCTCATCACTCATAAAGAAGGATCCCCGGTCGCTGTGATGTAAGCGGGGAAACCTAACAGAGTGAAGATGGTATTGAGGGCCTTGATGACTGTGGCAGACGTCATATCAGGGCATGGAATGGCAAATGGGAATCTGGAGTATTCGTCGACCATGTTAATGAAGTACGTGTTTTAGTCGGACGAGGGGAGGGGCCCTTTGAAGTCCATGCTGAGGCATTCAAAGGGACAGGAGCCCTTCACCAGGTGCGCCCGGTCTGGCCGGTAGAAGTGCGGTTTACATTCCGCGCAGATCTGGCAGTCTTTGGTGACCGCCCTGAAGTCCGCAATGGAGTAGGGTAGGTTGCGGGTGGATGACAGATACCATCGTGTAGGGTCCGGAGTCGGTCCACTTGTGTACCTCGGGATAGGGCGTCGGGGGGCTCGTTGAGCTTACCAGGGCAATACAAAATCTCGTAATTGTAGGTGGAGAGCTCAATCCTCCACCTCAAGATTTTATCATTTTTGAAATTGCCCCGCTGTGTGTTATTGAACAGGAAGGCAACTGACCGTTGGTCAGTGAGGAGAGTGAATCTCCTGCCGGCCAGGTAATGCCTCCAATGCTGCTTCAATGGCTTGGGCCTCGTTTTCGATGGAGAAGTGCTGAATCTCGGAGGCATGGAGGGTGGGGGAAATGAATGCCACGGGTCTGCCTGCCTGCTTGAGAGTGTCAGCTAGAGCGACGTCTGATGCATCACTCTCAACTTGAAAGGGGAGGGTCTCATCGACCACGTGCATCGCGGCCTTGGCGATGTCGGCCTTGATACATTTGAAGGCCTGGTGAGCCTCGGCCGTCAGGGGGAAAACTGAGGAGTGAATGAGTGGGTGGGCCTCGTCTGCATAGTTAGGGACCCACTGGGCATAGTATGAGAAGAACCCCAGGCATCGTTTGAGGACCTTGGGGCAGTGGGCAAGAGGGAGTTCCATGAGGGGGCGCATGCGATCGGGGTCGGGCCCGAGGACTCCATTTTGCACCACATAGCCAAGGATGGCTCAGCAGTTGGTGCTGAACACGCACTTCTCCTTATGATACGTTAGGTTCAGGAGTTTGGCGGTGTGGAGAAATTTGAAAAGGTTAGCGTCGTGGTCTTGCTGGTCGTGGCTGCAGATGGTGACGTTATCCAGGTACGGGAAGGTGGCCCGCAAACCGTACCGGTCAACCATTCAGTCCATTTCCCGTTGGAAGACCGAGACCCCGTTAGTGACGCCGAAGGGAACCCTAAGGAAGTGGTAAAGGTGGCCGTCAGCTTCGAACGCAGTATATTGGTGGTCCGCCTTGCAGATGGGGAGCTGGTGGTAAGCAGATTTTAGGTCCACTGTAGAGAAGACCCGGTACTGTGCAATCTGATTGACCATATCAGATATGTGTGGGAGGGGGTACACATCGAGCTGCATGTACCGATTGATGGTCTGACTGTATGACCATCCTGTGTTTCTCCCCAGTCTTTACAACTGCCACTTGAGCTCTCCAGGGGCTGTTGCTGGCCTCGATGATGCCTTCCCGCAGTAGCCGCTGGACCTCCGACCTGATGAATATCCTGTCCTGGGCACTTTACCGTCTGCTCCTGGTGGCAACGCGTTTTCAATCCGGGGTGAGGTTCGCAAACAGGGAAGGTGGGTCGACCTTAAGGGTCATGAGACCGCAGACAGTAAGGGGTGGTAGGGGCCCGAATGTCAGGGTCAGACTTTGGAGGTTGCACTGGAAGTCCAGGCCGAATAGCAAGGCAGCGCAGAGGTTTGGAGGACATAGAGCTGGAAGTTGCTGAACTCTACACCCTGGATGGTGAGGGTGGCGGTGCAGTACATCTGGATCTCCACAGAGTGGGATCCGGAGGCCAGGGAGATGTGTTGGGTAATGGGGTGTACCACGATGGAGCAGCGCCTTACCGTATCGGGGTGAATAAAGCTTTCCGTGCTCCTGGAGTTGAGAAGGCAAGGTGTCTTTTGGCCATCGACTTTCACCATCGTTATCGCGGTTGCAAAGTTGTATGGCCAGGACTGGTCGAGTGTGATGGAGGCGAGCTGCGGCTGCTGTTGGTGGGCCCTGGGCTGGACGGCGGCGGTAGCGGGTGATGAGTGGCCCGATGATGTACCCGACGAGCAGGAGTCCTGAGGCGCTGTCCAAAATAGCGCCGAAGATGGTGGCATTAAAAATGGCAGCGCCCACGGTCCGCACGAGGTCTGATAGGGGGAAGCTGGCAGCGCTCACTGGCCGCACGAGGTCTGATGAGGTGAAAATAGCGGCATCCACGGGTCACACGTGGGTGGTGCAGGAACAATGGGGCTGGTTACAGCGGTGATCGACCCGGCCTGGCACACCACAGCAAAATTCCTTCCCGCAGGCCTTGCAGAGTGTGCTCCGCGACGGGCAGGGCCGACGGGGGTGTTTTGGCTGCCCGCAGAAGTAGCACTTGGGTCCCCCAGGGTTGACTGGCTGCCGTGCGGCGCAGGCTTGGGGTTGGCTGGGAGTGGTCGCTGGTGGGGTCCATGATGTCCAGGAGAGGGTCGCCGTGCGGTCGGGGACGTACGCTTGTACATTATGGGAGCCGACCGTTAACGAGGTTGCGAGTTTCCTGATCGCGCAAGGTTGAGCATACCCCCTTCTAAGAGGCACTGGCGGATGTACGCCAACCCTATGCCCGTAATGAAAGTGTCATTGATTAAGAGTTCGAAATGCTGAACAGCCAAAACTGCCTGGCAAGCGCAGTTCCTCGCCAGGGCGTGTAGGGCACGCCAGAAATCTTCCAATGACTCACCGGGGAGTTGATGCCGCGTGGACAGGAGGTGCCTGGCGTAGAGTGTGTTGATCGGCTGTGTGTAGTTCTCTTTCAGAAGCGCCATTGGCTCAGCATAGTTGGGCGTGTCCCGGATAAGAGTACAAATATCGGAGCTCAACCATGTGTACAGTTTCTGTGCCTCTCAGGGTGGTTCTATGGCTGATCCGATGTAGGCTTCAAAGCAAGCTAGCCAGTGGTCGAAGGCCAACATTGCGTCGTCTGCTTGAGGGTGCAGCTGCAGGCGATCTGGCTTGACGCGAAGGTCCATCACTGTAAAATCTCTGCGTAATAAATTGATGCACTACCAATTACGAATAGACAAGAGTACAGTGTAATCGAGGCTTTATTACACAGAGATGTGTAGCCTCCTACAGCTGCTGCCGAAATGGCTGCAGCTTGGTGATTACACACATTTATACTCCGCCTACTGGGCAGAGCCAGCAGGCAGGGAATTATCCCCCATACCTGTAGTACAGGAGCTTTACCATATTACGTCTCATACTTCATGCACTATATACAACAGTGGTGACTACCACAGTGTTACTTAAAGTTTTCTGGCTGCTCACACTGCTGAGTGCTGCCTGGGTTCTTTAAGTCCTCAGAAGGCCTCTGGTCATGTGGGACCACTCCCAGGCTGTCCCCTGGACACCTACCCCAGCAGTATCATCAAGGGCCCAGCTCAATATGGAGCCTACCAGCTGTTACCACTCCTCAGAAGTACTTCTCCATTGCAGGGAAAGCAGGGGATCAGCAGAGCTCACCCCAAGCAGAGGACCTCGGCACCACAGCCTTTGGAATACGCCCTGGTTCTCTGAGCTCTCACCCCTCCGGATCATTAGTCTCCTACTAGTGAGTCTGGCAGCACAGACTCCCTATGCCACTGACCACCCAGTCAGTGTTCAGGGGAGCAGGCGTGAGTCTGTGACTCATGCTGGGGAAGAGGGTGTTCGACCGCTTTTCACTGGGATGGAGATGCGGGTCTATCTTGGACTCCCGTCCTCGCATAGCAGGTCATATTGATGGCCGCATTGAGTGTGTAGTAAGTGGAGCGCTTAAAAACAGCCGCAGCTGCCAGGCACTTCAGCACAAACACCAGCCCTCGCGGTTAGAACGCCTGCTGAATCGAGAATTGCTCCAAATCCACGGCAACAGATTGCTGGTCCATTAGCATGTCCTGAATTTCTCGACAAATAGTGCCCTCAAAGGGTATGCACACCGCACACAATTCAGTCCTGGCATCAACACTTATGGCGCAATCAAATGGCCTCATCAAGCCCTACTCGGTGGAGCAACCTTTAAATCTCATGAGAGGCCTCTCGTGAGATTTGTGATGCTCGGAACGCCGTGTGAGACTGAATTAGATCTCGCTGGGTGAGATCCAGATTTACATATTTAAGTTAGCCATCAGGCTCATTTAAATATGTCGGCACCCGATTCTCCCAAGGCCCGGGAACGAATGGCTGGGTGACGTTCCCCCCCCCCCCACCCCTCGGGTGGTCGGACTCTGGGCAAGGTGGTACCCTGGCCCTGGTGGCACCTAGGCACCTTAGCACTGCCAGACTGGCACGCTGGCAGTCCCCTCTTGGCTGCCAGTGCCAAGTTGCCCAGGTACCAGGTTGGCTTTGCCAGGGATCAGCCCGGAGGTACCCTGCCCTTAGGAAGTGGGGTGAGGAAGGGCTGGAAGACCCCTTAAGTTGGGGTGTTGGTGGGGGGGTCCGGCGGCCACAGTGGTGGATCCAGAGATTGGGGCGGCATTTAAAAATGGCGCCCTGATCTCTTTCTGTACTGATGAACTGATCTTGGCAGGGCAGGCAATGAATCTAAGTGCAGCATCGGCAGAACTTTCCTCACTGTCCCGTTTGATAGCTACCGATAGCAGCAGGGTAGCATGGTGGTTAGCATAAATGCTTCACAGCTCCAGGGTCCCAGGTTCGATTCCCGGCTGGGTCACTGTCTGTGTGGAGTCTGCACGTCCTCCCCCTGTGTGCGTGGGTTTCCTCCGGGTGCTCCGGTTTCCTCCCACAGTCCAAAGATGTGCGGGTTAGGTGTATTGGCCATGCTAAATTGCCCGTAGTGTCCTAATAAAAGTAAGGTTGGGGGGGGTTATTGGGTTACGGGTATAGGGTGGATACGTGGGTTGAGTAGGGTGATCATGGCTCGGCACAACATTGAGGGCCGAAGGGCCTGTTCTGTGCTGTACTGTTCTATGTTCTATAGCGGACTCATTCTCGGCATTGCAGGTGCTGAGAACACCCTGCTAAATGTGCCCAAAGCGGGACTCTGCTTTTTCCCTGTTGGATTCTTCTAAATAACACTTCTTTGGTAACTATATCGAAACCACCTGAAGTGTCCTATTCTAAGTCAGAGTCGGAGACATTTTCAGAGGATGTTGGGAGCTGTGGAAACACATATCGGCTGATCAGATTTCCCCGGCAACTCCCAAGGAGCCAACACGTCCAGACCTCCGTGCGGTCCTGGTGCTCATTTTGGGTCATGTGTCCAGTCTCTAGCCACCTGGAGAGCAAAAGATCTGGGCCATTGTTTTGTATTTTACTCATCTTTCGTTGGCCCAGAGCCTTTAACAGGCTCTGACACTGTGCACATCCAAACAACTTACAACCAAAATGTAAGTATAATTTTCTAGTTTACTCCCAAATTGCAAAATCGGACTCATTCTCTGACCCCTTTCACATTAACTTGAGGGTTTTTCAATATCTATTCCCTCCTTTGGTCTCAGATGATTCATTAGATACTCCAATGTTGTTCAACCTGTCTTCAAGTCCTTTCCTTTCTCCTCAACAAACTTATCTAAAAAGCCCGAGCCCTGACACACAGCTTGTACATCTTTTTTTTTTATAAATGTTTTTATTCAGTTTTCATATTTTATATTGAACAAATTACAAATTGTTAGGAGAGAAAAAGAACAAAAAAAAACAAACAAACACGCAAAAATTAACATACATATTTACAGGTAAGCATCTTCGTAGTGGTAACTGCGCCCCCCCCCCCCCCCCCCCCCCTCAACATGTTTATTTAGTTTGGTTTTGGGCCTTAGCTAGCCATCGAACCCCCGTACCGAACCTGTAGCCCCCCCCCCCTCCCGCCACCTTCCCCCGACTATTCTTCCTCTTGTACATTGGCCACAAATAGGTCCCGGAACAGTTGCATGAATGGCTCCCACGTTCTGTGGAAGCCGTCGTCCGACCCTCGGATGGCAAATTTGATTTTCTCCATTTGGAGAGATTCCGAGAGGTCGGACAGCCAGTCCGCAGCTCTGGGCGGTGCTGCTGACCGCCAGCCAAACAGGATTCTACGGCGGGCGATCAGGGAGGCAAAGGCAAGGGCGTCCGCCCTCCTCCCCAGGAATAGATCTGGCTGTTCTGAAACCCCGAAGACCGCCACTATCGGGCATGGCTCCACCCTCACTCCCACCACTTTGGACATAACCTCGAAGAAGGCTGTCCAGTACTCCACGAGTCTGGGGCAAGACCAGAACATGTGGGCGTGGTTGGCCGGGCCTCTTTGGCACCGTTCACATCTGTCTTCCACCTCCGGGAAGAACCTACTCATACGGGTTCTTGTTAAGTGGGCTCTATGTACCACTTTTAGTTGCGTCAGGCTGAGCCTTGCGCACGTGGAGGTGGAGTTGACCCTATGCAGTGCTTCGCTCCAGAGTCCCCACCCTATCTCCATCCCCAGGTCGTCCTCCCATTTCCTCCTTGTTGCGTCCAGTACGGTGTCGTCCCTATCTACCAGTCGGTCATACATGTCACTACAGTTCCCTTTCTCTAGGATACTTGCGTCCAGTAGGTCTTCCAGTAGTGTCTGTCGTGGCGGTTGTGGGTACGTCCTTGTCTCCTTTCGTAGGAAGAGCTTGTACATCTTGAGCGACATTCAGAACACCTCTCCCACATTTGTAAACGGAGAAATTAAAAAGGTGAGCTTCCAAAATCAATCAAAAGTGTTAGAATCTTTCCCCCCCTCCCGTGTTTTATTGATACAGCTTTGGTAAGTGTTCCTGTGAGCTTTGCCATTTTATAATCTTCATAACTGAAAGAAATTACAGCCTGTACACACTTCCTTCTTCCTGAGGTATTGAAGCCAAGGCTCACTGGCCATTCTGCTTCACTATATCATTTTATTTTCTCCAGAATCTCCAAGCTGGACACTAGCCTTTCCTCAATTTTTGTTGGTGTAGAGTCCGCAGAGTGAACAGACATGGATCGAAGTGTCGGATACAAAAGCACTTGTTTATTGACATGTACATTAACTCTCTCCACTCCCTGAATGGTCTCCCACCAGACCTACACTCAGGTCGGGATTTTCATACTATATGGCCTCCCCTCGTTAAATGGGAACCCGTCCCGTCATGGGGGAAATTCGAACTCTGTGGAGGTCACGGAGAACCGGATGGTTCACACCCTGTGACCTCCGCTGGGGTTGTAACAGTTGGTTTAACTCAGGATTCCTTGGTTTCTGCTTCCAGTAAGATCTCTTTGAGAGGATATGGCACCGGATTCACCATCCCGCCAGCCCCGTTTTCCGGCGGCAGCGGGATTCTCCGTTTTCACAGCTGGCCAATGGGGTTTCCCATTGTGGCTACCCCTATGCAATTGGGAAACACGCGGGCATGAGTGCGCTGCTGGCGAAAAGGAGGATCCCGCTGACCGAGAATCCTGAAGATGGTCTTTCATTCACTTGCACCACTAACTATTCACAAGGTTAGAGAATGTAAGGATATAGCCACTGAACATAAGAACAGAAGAACTAGGAGCAGGAGTAGGCCATCTGGCCCCCGAGCCTGCTCCTCCATTCAATGAGGTCATGGCTGATCTCATCACTATGACATAGCTCCTTACACATGCTCAGTAGCTAACATTAGAGTTAACCTTTTACTCCGCAAAATCTTTTCTTCAATCGAAAACCAAAATCTAGCATTACCTTATCACTACTTTTAAAAAAATTTAGAGTACCCAAATTATTTTTTACATTTATGGGGCAATTTAGCATGGCCTATTCAGGAAACCCTGCACATATTTGGGTTGTGGGGGCGAAACCCACGAAACACGGGGAAAATGTGCAAACTCCACAGGGACAGTGATCCAGAGCCGGGATCGAACCTGGGACCTTGATGGGATGAAACAGCAGTGCTAACCACTACTGCCACCTAATCACTGCTACTTGAGTTACTGGATCTTTTCTTTTATTATTTGCAATACGGCAATAAACAACTCCAGGAGTCTTAGCTCTCTTCCCACTTTGTCTTCTCAGACTAATAAGTCAATCTGATTTACCATTGAAAGAGAACTGAAATGCCCTTCATGAGCTGGCTATTGGGGACCGCCTTATTTCAGTATGAACTTTTTCAAACATCTTGAAGTTATTATTCTAAAAAATTTAAACAATTCTGCTCCTTCAAGAGTCTACTGTAGTCCAAGCATACTGATGCACAATCAATGGACACGAAACGTAGATGAGATCCAAACAATAGGCTTTAATGCACAAGATGTGTGCCCGGCAGCAGACGTACAGAAGAAAGGCCGACTGCCGGGAAGCACGGGTTCTTATATCCTGCCTTGTAGGCGGAGCTACCTACCTCTCAGCCAATCGGCTGAGAGGCACATGACTTATCCGGGCCAATGGGCAGCAAGTCCTCTGCACCAATAGCAGCTCACTTCCAGGTACTGTAATACCCCTAGTCATACTACCACATTCACCCCTTGTTGAAAAAGAAGCGGGGGGGGGGATGGTACGGGAATTGCAGACATGAGGGGGGGTGTGACCCATGAGTACGTGAGAGACTGGTAGTATGACTAGAGATGTTTAGGTCGTACCATTGCATTGATGGCTGCCCACTGGCCCGCAATTATGTGCAAAATATAGCAACTATGCACAGTGTATAAAATTGGGGAGGGGGGGGGAAATAATGGAGAACAGGCAAGGAGAAACAAGAGGCCATCTGCAGGCAGAAGTCCACCAGCAGGTCACATCGATTCAATCAGCCGATTGGGCGCCATTGATGTCCTGCTTGACCTGCGTAGCTGTGCCGGCGACTTTGGAGCGGTGGTCGACCGTGACTCCGGCAGCGATGATCCTGTTCCTGTGACCCCTGGTTGGAGCTAGCGGGGGCCAGGCCGGGGAGGGGCGTTCTGTCCGCTGGGCCGTGGGGGTGTCGATGGGGCCGGGGTGGGGTTTGCTGGGGGGCAGTTGGGGTTGGGGGGTGGGTGCTGGTTCTGGGGGGTGTGGCCGAGGTCCGGCGGGTGCCATGTCCCGAAGGGAGACCGTGTCCTGTCGGCTGTCGGGATACTCCTCATACGCGTATTACGGATTTGCGTGGAGTCGCTGGACTCTTTTGCACTTGTGCACCCGCATGTGCTTCCGGAGCAGAATGGGCCCGGGGGTAGCCAGCCAGGTCGTGAGCGGGGTCCCTGAGGAAGACATCGGGAAAAAAAAGAAGACGCTCATGAGGCATTTGGTTAGTGGAGGTACAGAGAGGTACAGAGAAGTGACCGGATTGAGTGGAGGGCGTCTGGGAGGACCTCTTGCCAGTGGGAGACTGGGAGATTTCTGGACCGTAGGACCAGTAGGACGGTCTTCCAGACTGTACCGTTCTCCCTCTCGACCTGTCTGTTACCCTGGGGGTTGTAACTGGTCGTCCTGCTGGAGGCGATGCCCCTGCTGAGCAGGAATTGACGCAGCTCATCACTCATAAATGAAGACCCCCGATGCTATGTATGTATGTGGGGTAACCGAACAGGGAGAAGATGGAGTGTAGGGCTTTGGTAATGGTGGTCGTGGTCATGTCGGGGCAGGGAATGGCGAAAGGGAAGCGGGAGTACTCGTCAATCACATTGAGGAAGTACGTGTTGCAGTTGTTGGAGGGGAGGGGTCCTTTAAAGTCCATGCTGAGATGTTCAAAGGGGTGGGAAGCTTTAATCAGATGCGCTTGTTCAGGGCAGTAGAAGTGCGGCTTGCACTCCACGCAGATGTGGCATTCCCTGGTCACTGTCCTGACCTCCTCGATGGAGTAGGGCAGGTTGCGGGTCTTTATGAAATTGAAAAAGCAGGTGACCCCCGGGTGACAGAGGTCCGTGTGGAGGGTTCGGAGGCAATCCACATGTGCATTGGCACAGTTGCCGTGGGACAGGGCATCGGGAGGCTCGTTTAGCTTCCCAGGACGATACAAGATGTCGTAGTTGTACGTGGACAACTCGATCCTCCACCGCAAGATCTTATCGTTCTTTATCTTGCCCCTCTGTGCATTATCGAACATGAAAGCCACTGACCGTTGGTCTGTGAGGAGGGTAAACCTCCTGCCGGCCAGATAGTGCCTCCAATGTCGCACAGCTTCGACTATGGCCTCTGCTTCCTTCTCGACTGAGGAATGGAAGATTTCGGAAGCGTGGATGGTGCGGGAGAAGAAGGCCATGGGTCTGCCCGCTTGATTGAGGGTGGCCGCCAGAGCTACATCAGATGCGTCGCTCTCAACTTGAAAGGGGGGGGACTCGTCGATAGCGCGCATCGTGGCCTTTGCAATGTCTGCTTTGATGCGGCTAAAGGTCTGGCGGGCCTCCATCGACAGGGGAAACATGGACTGGATGAGTGGGCGGGCTTTGTCGGCGTAATTGCGGACCACTGGGCGTAATATGAGAAGAAGCCCAAACAGCGCTTGAGGGCTTTGAGGGAGTAGGGGAGGGGAAGCTCCATCAGGGGGCGCATGCGTTCGGGGTCGGGGCCTATCATTCCGTTACGCACTATGTAGCCGAGAATGGCTAGACAGTCGGTGCTAAACAAGCACATCCTTATTGTAGGTTAGATTAAGGAGTTTTACGGTACGGAGGAATTTGCGGAAGTTGGTGTCGTGGTCCTGCTGGTCGTGGCCGCAGATGGTGACATTATCGAGAAGGTTACCTGTAAACCGTATTGGTCGACCATTCGGTCCATCTCCCTTTGGAAGACCGAGACCCCGTTTGTGACACCGAAAGGAACCCATAAAAAGTGGTAGAGTCGCCCATCCGCTTCGAACGCAGTGTACTTTCGGTCACTCGCGTGGATGGGGAGCTGATGGTAGGCGGACTTGAGGTCCACCGTGGAAAAGACCTTGTACTACGTGATCCTGTTGATCAGGTCGGAGATACGTGGGGGAGGGTACGCGTCCAGCTGCGTAAACCTGTTGATGTTCTGACTGTAGTCTATGACCATCCTATTTTTCTCACCGGTCTTAACCACCAGCACTTGTGCTCACCAGGGGCTGTTGCTAGCCTCCATAACCCCTTCCTTGAGTAGCCTTTGGACTTCAGACCTGATGAAGGTCCGGTCCTGGGCACTGTACCGTCTGCTCCTGGTGTCAACGGGTTTCCAATCCGGGGTGAGGTTTGCAAACAAGGATGGGGGATCAACCTTGAGGGACGCGAGGCTGCAGACAGTAAGGAGGGGCATAGGGCTGGCGAATTTGAACGTTAAACTCTGGAGGTTGCACTGGAAATCTAACCCCAGGTGTGCTGCTGCAAGAGGTGGGGAAGGACGAAGAGCTTATAGTTTTTAAACTTCCTCGCCTGGACCGTGAGGTCCACTATGCAGCACCCTGTGATCTGGACCGCGTGCGAACCGGAGGCCAGAGCGATTCTTTGTTTTACCGGGTAAACGGGAAGTGTGCAGCGTCTTACTGTGGCGGGGTGGGCGAAACTCTCGGTGCTCCCGGAGTCCAGCAGGCAGCTTGTCTCGTGGCCATTGAGGAGAATCTTCGTGGTTGCCGTGGACAGCGTGTGGGGCCGCGACTGGTCCAATGTTACTGAGGAAAGTCGTGGCAGGAACTCCGAGTCGTCATCTGGCAGAGAGCAGTCGCCTGTGGGGTCCTTGGTGCCGATCCAAGATGGCGGCACCCGTCGGATGCACGTGGTGGGGGGGTGAACAAAATGGCGGCGCCCAGGGATCGCCCGTGGAGTCGGGCGCCCATAATGGAGGCGCCCGGGGGTCGCACGTGGAGTCGGGGGCCAAAAATGGCAGTGCCCGGGGATCACTCGTGGTGGTGGGGGGTGGGGGCAGCGAGGTCCGCGGGCCGCACTGGGCCCCTGAGGAGAGCGGGGGGAGGGCCCGCGGTGGCTGCTCGGGACCGCAGCGACCGCTTTGGACTGACAAACGGCCGCAAAGTGACCCCTCTTGCCGCAGCCTTTACAGGTTGCGGTGCGGGCCGGGCAGCGCTGGCGGGGGTGCTTGGCCTGGCCGCAAAAGTAGCAGCAGGGCCCCGTGCGTTTATTGGGGCACCCTACGGCGTAGGCCTGGGGGGGTCCGAGTCTGCGGAGGTCAGGGGGGTCGTGTTCCATGCTGCCCAGGGGGCCGCCGCGAGGTTGGGAGCGTACGTGCAGGCATTGCGATTGGCGAGGGCCCCTGCCTCGGCGAGGCTTAAAGTTTCTTTCTCTCAGAGTCTCTGGCGGATCTGGGAAGATTGCATACCCGCAACAAAAGCGTCTCTGATTAAACGTTCGGTGTGCTTGGCCGCAGAAACTTGTGGGCAGCCGCAGTTCCTCCCCAGAACAAGGATGGCCCAGTAAAAATGCGTCTAAAGACTCACCAGGGAATTGCTGCCTCATGGCCAGTAAGTGCCGAGCGTAGACCTGGTTCACCAGCCGGATGAAATGTCCTTTAAGCAAGTCCATGGCCGCGTCGTAGTCTGTCGTTTCCTCTATGAGCGTGTACACGGCAGTGCCGACACACGAGTGGAGGATGTGCAATTTCTGTTCCCTCGTCAGGACGTTTTCGGCTGTGCTCAAGTAGCTATTGAAACACGCCAGCCAGTGTTTAAATGCTGCTGTTGCATTTGTTGCATGCGGACTGAGTCGAAGACACTCCGGCTTGACACAAAGCTCCATCCTTTAAAATCTTGTGCATTAAATTGATGCACCATCAATGGACACGAAACGTAGATGAGATACAAACGATAGGCTTTAATGCACAAGATGTGTGCCCGGCAGCAGACGTACAGAAGAAAGGCCGACTGCCGGGAAGCACGGGTTCTTATATCCTGCCTTGTAGGCGGAGCTACCTACCTCTCAGCCAATCGGCTGAGAGGCAATACAGGAAAAACATAACTTACCCGGGCCAATGGGCAGCGAGTCCTCTGCACCAATAGCAACTCACTTCCAGGTACCGTAATACCCCTAGTCATACTACCACACATACTTTGCACAATGGTTAGCACTGCTGCCTCACAGTGCCAGGCACCCAGGTTCAATTCCGGCTTTGGGTGACTGTGTGGAGTTTGCACTTGCTCCCCGAGTCTGCGTTGACTTCCTCCGGGTGCTCTGGTTTCCCCTCACAGTCCAAAGATGTGCAGGTTGGGTGGATTGGCCTTGATAAAATTGCTCCTTGGTGTCCAGGGATTTGCAGGTTAGGTGGGGTTGCAGGGATGGAGTGGCCTAGGTGGGACGCTCTTTCAGACTCGGTGGGCCGAATGGCCTCCTTCTGCACTGTAGGGATTCTATGGATTCATGCAATCGTCTTTCATTGACAAGGATTGAAAAAATATCTGCTTTATCAGCGACCAGTGAATGTGCTTCACCAGTATCAGGGCGTGGGTAGGAGTTAGCTCTCCTGAATTTTCTCATTGAGAAAAGGATTATTCAGGCTAATTCATGCAAATATGTACAAAATCAATGATCAGCTCCTTATGCTGACCATCTCCACTAGAGAGCAGCACACACATCAACAGAAATTTAAAGAAAAATATTTGAAAAAGATATGAATATTCTCCAAGAATCCACAACAAGTTAGCAATCCAAATCTAAGATTGGAAGCTATGGCAGTGGGATTAGGTGTTTAGGTTTTGAGTTAAGGACTTAGCATCAGTGATAGGATTGGGCAAGTTCTATGCTTAACACATTCTACTAACGTGCTGCTTTGTTAAGTTGTCTAACTCCTCCTTTAAAATAACAGACAGAGGACATATTAAGCGATCCCCTGCAATTATTGCCAATAGTGCTTGGGGGCTGATACCAACTTTCAGGAAGCAGACGTTAATGGATAACCCATTGTGGCACAGTTGCACAGTGGGTAGCACCGTTGCTACACAGCGCCAGGGTCGATTCCCGGCTTGGGTCACTGTCTGTTCGGAGTCTACACATTCTCCCCGTGTCTGCATGGGTTTCTTCCGGGTGCTTTGGTTTCCTCCCACAAGTCCCGCAAGACGTTATTAGGCGAATTGGACATTCTGAATTCTCCCTCTGTGTACCCGAACAGGCACCAGCATGTGGCAACTAGGGGCTTATCACAGTAACTTCATTTCAGCGTTAATGCATGCCCACTTGTGACAATAACGCTTATTATTCACTTGCCTGATATGGCTTTCCGCCTGTTAAGATCAGTCGTTTGGTGATCCAGGTTAGAAAAATTCCAGCCACACTGCTTTAATAGTGGGACTCTCCTATCCAAAGGCAAACCTGGAAGAAACTTCCAAAGGGCATTTTCCCAATGTATCTGTGAAATTTGCTGCTGTAGAAAGAATCCTTTCAGGAAAAACTGAGCTGGTAGCATG
The DNA here is from genome assembly GCF_902713615.1 of Scyliorhinus canicula. Lineage (NCBI taxonomy): Eukaryota > Metazoa > Chordata > Chondrichthyes > Carcharhiniformes > Scyliorhinidae > Scyliorhinus > Scyliorhinus canicula. Next base: position 34,608,513 of record NC_052166.1, on the reverse strand, counting down.
GGGTTTATTGGCTCTTCTGAGAGAACACCTCGCCAGGCTCCTGCAGTGTCAGCTTTGATTTTTGTACTCATTTCTACAGAGGAAGAATTTGGAATATGTCCATAAGCTTGTAAGCGAGAAGACAGGTATGTGAAGTGGATGAAGCAGATTTGTCTAAGACGGTGTTCCCTTCTTTTTTTGTGGAGATTGTACATATGGGATTAAAAATTCGCAGAACATACCCTGCCTTGTACTAGGATTTACCTGTAATGTCTCTTCAGGGTAATATCATAAGCATTTTATATGTTTTGCCTGTCTAAATGTATAACATTCTGTTTTTCATGAATTTTCTTTGATCCAGTAAAGATTTTAAAAAAAATTCTCAGCCTGACTTACATTTGAAGTCACAGACGCTAGTAGTTTAAAGAAAATCCATGGATGGTCAGCAGCATATATACTCTGGACACGATTTAACGAAAAAGAAAGAGTTCCGTTTTGACCCTGGAACCTTGGCGGCGAGAGGCTGCAGGGCTAACTGTGCCACCGTGCTGCCCTGTCAGTGATTTTTTAAAGTGAGGTTCATGGTAGTTGCAGTAGCTCAAGGTGAATAGTTAGAAGTGTTAATGGGAGCTCAGCTCATATTTGACTGTGTTCATGCTCACAGGCTGTTTTTATCTAAATTCCAGCATACACTGGATGGGAGATCTCTGCATCTCCTTTTGCTAGAGAGGGAAGGCAAAGAGAACTGTCACCTTTTAAATTTCAGGCCAGGATTCTTAGGGCAGCACGATAGCATAGTGGTTAGCACAGTTGTTTCACAGCTCCAGAGTCCCAGGTTCGATTCTCGGCTTGGGTCACTGTCTATGTGAAGTCTGCACGTTCTCCCCGTGTCTGTGTGGGCTTCCTCCGGGTGCTCCGGTTTCCTCCCACAGTCCAAAGATGTGCGGGTTAGGTGGATTGGCCATGATAAATTGCCCTTAGCATCCAAAAAGTTTAATTGGGGTTACTGGATTAAGGGGATGGGAGGAGGAGGTGTGTGCTTGAGTGGGGTTCTCTTGCCAAGGGCCGGTGCAGACTCGATGGGCCGAATGACCTCCTTCTGCACTGTAAATTCTATGATTCTATGATGATTTTATAGCCCTGCCACGATGCATCTCCCCCCCAGAGGTTGCAGAAGGCCATTATAATTGCCATTCTGTGTGACCATAATATCCCGCTGGGCAGCAGGGCCATAAAATCCTGGCCCAAGGTTTGTTGCTGGCATAATTTATTTCAAAACACCGTCACGTCAACTTTGCATGAACAGTGAGACTGCTGGTGGCCTGTACTACTTAAACGTCTCGGGTGTAATGCTCAGTAAGCTTTAATACAACGCTAATTTGAAGTATAATTGCATTTATCTTTAGAAAATCATTGCTGTTGAAAAGTCCTGTTTGTAAAGGATTACTCACATTGACTCAGGGAATGTAAAAGGCCCATTTGTGTTCTTCTTGTAATAGATTATGCACAATTGGATTCCTCTCTTACTAGATTGCAATTCTTTCAGAGCTCCAAACCATTTATTGGACGCAAGGTCATTGACCTGAAGCATTAGTGTTGCCCCTCTCTCCACAGAGGCTGCCTGACCGGCTGAGTATTTCCAGCATTTTCTGTTTAGTACATTATGATAAACTCCAGTGCAATGGGCTACTTTTAACATGCTAAGCATATACCGTGTACGGCATCTCACAAAGTGATGTAACATCACATGGTTTGCGCTCTCTTGTTCAACCTTGTGCGAGATGTAACCAGAGCCATAAGATGTGTTCCAATAAAACTTGTGTTTTATATACAGTCCTGCAGAGTCATTAGATATTCTGCATTAAAAAAGACCAAAAATATTTTATGGTGGCAAAATGAAAGAGTAGCTATGGAGAAGTTTCTACCATTGTCAGCAACCTTCAGAACGTTGGAAACCTCAACCAAGCAGAAGCATAGCTGAATTGGTGTCGGATATTTGTGAGATACTGCACTGCCTTGATGAGAAGGCAAGCAGCGAGCAGGTCAGTATGCTGTTATATGTGATGGATGACTGGGTGGATGATATTCGCGTCTGACAGCGCATCTAAAGGGCAAAATACAAGTTGGATGAAATACGTATCAAGTGGTTTGATTAGAACATAGAACATAGAACAGTACAGCACAGTACAGGCCCTTCAACCCACCATGTTGTGCCAACCATTTATCCTAATCTAAGATCAACCTAACCTACAGCCCTTCAATTTACTGCTGGCCATGTGCCTGTCTAAAAGTCGCTTAAATGTCCCTAATGACTGGCTCTACCACCTCTACTGGAGTGCATTTCACACACCCACCACTCTCTGTGTAAAGACCCTACCTCCGACATCTCCCCTGTACCTTCCTCCAATCACCTTAAAATTATGTCCCTTATGACAGCCATCTCCACCCTGGGGAAACTTCACTGGCTATCCACTCTATCCATGCCTCTCATCACCTTATACACCTCCGTTAATTCACTTCTCTGCCTTCTTCGCTCTAGTAAGAATAGCCCTAGCACCATCAACCTTTCTTCATAAAACATGCCCTCCAGTCCAGGCAGCATCCTGGTAAATCTCCTCTGTACCCCCTCCAAAGCATCCACATCCATCCTATAATGAGGCAACCGGAACGGGACACAATATTCCAAGTGTGGTCTAACTAGGATTTTATAAAGCTGCAGCAAAACCTCACGGCTCTAAAACTCAACCCCCCCTGTTAATGAAAGCCAACACACCATACGCCTTCTTAACAACCCTATCAACCTGGGTGGCAACTTTGAGGGATCTATGTACGTGGACCCCAAGATCCCTCTGTTCCTGCACACTTCCAAGAATCCTGCCTTTAACCCTGTATTCAGCATTCAAATTCAACCATCCAAAATGAATCACTTCACATTTATCAAGGTTGAACTCCATCTGCCACTTCTCAGCCCAGCTCTTCATCTTGTCAATGTCCTGATGTAACCTGCAACAACCCTCAACACTATCTACAACTCCCCCAACCTTCGTGTCATCGGCAAACTTACTAACCTACCCTTCCACTTCCTCATCCAAGTCGTTTATAAAAACCACAAAGAGCAGAGGTCCCAGAACAGATACTTGCGGGACACCACTGGTCACCGACCTCCAGACGGAATACTTTCCATCCACTACCACTCGCTGTCTTCCTTTGGCCAGCCAATTCTGTATCCAGACGGCCAAATTTCCCTGTATCCCATGCCTCCTAACTTTCTGAATGAGCCTACCATGGGGAACCTTATCAAATGTCTTACTAAAATTTATATACACCACATCCTTCTATGGTTTAGGAGGCTGTTTCTGTATAGAAACTGCCCGACCTTCATCAATGTTCCTCGTTCACTTCTGTAAAAGAATACCAGGCTGAGCGGTTAATTTTAACAAATGTTCCCAAAATCAAGAAAGTGTTGATGTAGTCATGAGTGACTAGGGTAGACTTGCAGAGGACTGTGAGACTGGCAGCTTGCTGTTGAGCGATGATCTAACCTTAGCAAAGGCGATTAGGCAGATTGGGGTCAGGAAGCAGAACCACTTTGAGGTGACAGGGAGACCCCTACATCAAATCAGAAAGGTATGTCAAAAATAAAGAAGGAAAAGCTGTCTTCAAACAACGGGGGAAACAGGAAGAGTGTCCATCATTCTATGAAGTTTACAGTAATCAGCGTGGCAGAGAAAACATGGAGCTGAAAAATACTGGATCCGATACCAAGCTCACTATGGACAGGTGCTTGAACAGACACCAGATCCACGGTCCTACCTCATGTAAACAGAGTATGATACGGCTAAATGGAACAGACATGCACTGGTTGCTATACAGAAACAGCCTCCTAAACAATGGAAGCAATCATCTACCCATTCTGGTAGACCCGTGAAGTCACCACAGCATTTGTCCATATAATAATGGAGAGAAGGAGAGGACCTAAGAGAAGAAGAAAACAAGATTAATCATTGCAATCCACCATAGTAAGCTATGGTGGATTTTCCGGGACCAATTCTGACCAAACAGCCGACCTACGGGACCCACGCTGACTGACCTTCAGGACCCACTGACCGACCCTCGGGACCCACGCTGACCGACATTCAGAATCCACGCTAACCAACCTTCATGACCCACGCTGACCGACATTCGGGACACACGCTGACCGACATTCGGGACCCACGCTGACCGACCTTCGGGACCCACGCTGACTGACCTTCGGGACCCACGCTGACCAACCTTCATGACCCACGCTGACCGACCTTCGGGACGCACGCTGACCGACCTTCAGGACCCACGCTGACTGACCTTTGGGACACACACTGACCGACATTCGGGACCCACGCCGGCCGACCGTCGGGACCCACCCGACGACCTTCAGGACCCACGCTGACTAACCTTCAGGACACACGCTGACTGACCTTCGGGACCCACGCTGACTGACCTTCAGGACCCACGCTGACTAACCTTCAGGACACACGCTGACTGACCTTCGGGACCCACGCTGACTAACCTTCAGGACGCACGCTGACCGACCTTCAGGACCCACGCTGACTGACCTTTGGGACACACACTGACCGACATTCGGGACCCACGCCGGCCGACCGTCGGGACCCACCCGACGACCTTCAGGACCCACACTGACTAACCTTCAGGACCCACACTGACTGACCTTCGGGACCCACGCTGACTAACCTTCAGGACCCACACTGACTGACCTTCGGGACCCACGCTGACTAACCTTCAGGACACACGCTGACCGACATTCGGGGCAACCGCTGACCGACCTTCGGGATCCACGCCGACCGACCTTCGGGACCCATCATTTTCGCTTACCTTTAATGCGACAGGTGAGCCTACTTGTTCCTCACAATCTCATTTTCTTAGCCTTTCAATGTTACGTTTCTGTATGGGTTTTCACCAGAATTCCTGGAGCTCACACCAGCATGGCTTTGCCCTGCCATGGACTCCCCTGCAAAGGTCTTTCCAACAGATTCAGTTGTGAGATCCCGGCCTGTTTGTGTCTGTTCCTGTTGCTTGTAGCAGCTACAAAATGGAGGAAGCTCTTCTCAGTATTTCTGCACCCTGAGAATGTGACATTAGGGCACTGGGCCCTGTAGTCCTACGCCGTGTTGCGTCAGGGCCGGCACGGAGAAGGGAGCCACTGCGCATGCGTGCATTGGTGCTGGTCCCACTGCACATGCGCAGACCCACGGCGCCCGTTTGACACCGGTATCGGCAGCTGGAGCGGTGTGGGTCGCTCTAGTGCCGTGCTGGCCCCTTGTAGGGGGCAAAATTGCTGCTCCTGAGGCCATGTTGACGTTGTCGAGAAATGCAACAGCGTTTACGATGGCATCAACACTTAGCCTCAGGATCAGAGAATCCTGCCCTATGTCCCCACGCCGGCGTCAAGAAGGTGGAGCTTTACTCCTGAAATTCCTGCAAAAAAGTGAAATTAATTCATAGCCCTACAGGGGGCTAGCAGGGACCCAGAGTGAACCTCGCAGCTCTTGGTGCCGAAATGGGCCCCTGCACTTCCGGGTCAGAGTGATGTACCATCAATTGAATGCGAGACGAGTTGCTGAACAAAAGTATGGCTTTAATCTGCTGGATGTTAGCCCTGCGGTCGATTATAGTAAAAGGACGACCGCAGGGAGTGCTGGGTATTTATACCCCACCCTCGAGGCGGGGTTAACTCAGCTTCTCGACCAATCGGGAAGCCGTCACATGACTGGTCTCAACCAACCAGTCGAGAGGCACATGACTGACCAGGGCCAATGGTAAACCGGTGTTCTGCACCAATGGCAGGCAGCTATGCTAATCATACCACCACATTCACCCCTTACGGAGAAAGAAGCCGGGGGGGGGGGGGGGTGTCAAAGAGAGCTGGGGGGGGGGAGAACTGGTGGTATGAGTAGTAAGGAGAGAAGGAAAAAAATGCATCCTTGGCTTCCCGCTGGCCCAGACATTTAGCAACAGTGCATAGTGTCCATACAAGGTCCATGGTGGTGTTGAAGTCAAATGGACTCGATCAGCCTTTTCGTTGCCCGTGACGTCCTGGCAGACTGCTGCAGTGGAGTTGGTGACGTTGGTTCAGCCGATGGTGGTGGTTCAGCTGATGTCCTGGACTCCGGGAGCGATGGTCCTTGAACTATCTCCGTACCCTGGGCTGGTGGGGGAGACGCCATGGATGGGGGAGGGGTGGCCTGGGTGGGGCGCTGGGGGACAAAGGACAAGGGGGGGTCTGTGGTGAAGGGGGAAGGGCCGTACACTGGTGGGTGCCAGGTCCCGGAGGGAGACCATGTCATGCCGACCGTCGGGGTACTCCACATACGCATACTGCAGGTTCGCGTGGAGTAACTGGACTTGTTCCACCAACGGGTCGGACTTGTGCACCCGCACATGCTTCCGGAGCAAGATAGGTCCGGGGGCGGCCAGCCACGTCGGGAGAGGGGATCCGGAGGACGACTTCCTGGCGAAAACAAGAAGACGTTCATGAGGTGTCTGATTTGTTGTGGTACAGAGGAGTGAGCGGATAGAATGTAGGGCATCGGGGATAACCTCTTGCCATCGGTAAATAGGGAGATCTCTGGACCGTAGGGCCAGCAGGATGGTCTTCCAGATGGTACCATTCTCCCGCTCGACCTGCCCGTTACCCCGGTCGTCCTGCTAGAGGCTATGCCCCTGCTGAGCAGGAATTGACGCAGCTCGTCGCTCATAAAGGAGGACCCCCCGATCGCTATGTATGTATGCGGGGTAGCCGAACAGGGAGAAGATGGAGGAGGGCCTTAATGACGGTTGATGTGGTCATGTCGGGGCAGGGAATGGCGAAGGGGAAGCGGGAGTATTCGTCGATTACCGCCAGGAAGTAAATGTTGCGGTTGTTAGAGGGAAGGGGCCCCTTGAAGTCAATGCTGAGACGTTCGAAGGGTCGGGGTGCTTTGATCAGATGTGCGCGCTCGGGGCGGTAGAAGTGCGGTTTGCTCTCTGCGCAGATGTGGCAGTCACGGGTTACTGTCCTGACTTCCGCGATGGAGAAAGGCAGGTTGCGGTCCTTAATGAAATGGTAGAAACGGGGCACCCCTGGATGGCAGAGGTCCGCGTGGAGGGAACGGAGGCGGTCTATCTGCGCGCTGGCGCAGATACCGTGGGACAGGGCATCAGGAGGTTCATTGAGCTTCCCAGGACGATACAAGATATCGTAGTTGTACGTGGACAACTCGATCCGCCACCGTAAAATCTTGTCGTTCTTAATCTTGCCCCTCTGTGCATTATCGAACATGAAGGCTACTGACCGTTGGTCTGTGAGGAGGGTAAACTTCCTGCCGGCCAAATAGTGCCTCCAATGTCGCACAGCTTCGACTATGGCCTGGGCTTCCTTTTCCACTGAGGAGTGGCGGAGTTCGGAAGCCTGGAGGGTTCTGGAGAAGAAGGCCACGGGTCTGCCCGTTTGGTTCAGGGTGGCCGCATGAGCTACTTCTGATGTGTCGCTCTCGACCTGGAAGGGGAGAGACTCGTCGATGGCGCGGATCATGGCCTTTGTGATGTCCGCTTTGATGTGGCTAAAGGCCTGGCAGGCCTCTGACGACGGTGGGAAGATCCTGAACTGAATGAGGGGACGGACCTTGTCGGCGTAATTGGGAACCCATTGGGCGTAGTAAGCGAAGAAACCCAGGCAGCGTTTAAGGGATTTGAAGGTATTGGGGAGAGGGAGTTCCATCAGGGGGCGCATGCGTTCGGGGTCGGGGTCTATCACTCCGTTACGCACTACGTAGCCGAGGATGGCTAGACGGTCGGTGCTAAACACGCACCTATCCTTATTGTAAGTTAGGTTAAGGAGTTTTGCGGTTTGGAGAAATTTTCGGAGGTTGGTGTCATGGTCCTGCTGGTCGTGGCCGCAGATGGTGGCGTTATCGAGAAACGGGAAGGTAGCCCGTAATCCGTACTTGTCGACCATTTGGTCCATCTCCTGTTGGAAGACCGAGACCCCATTTGTGACACCGAATGGAACCCTAAGGAAGTGGTAGAGGCGCCCATCTGCCTCAAACGCGGTGTATTTGCGGTCACTCGCGCGGAGGGGGAGCTGGTGATAAGCGGACTTGAGGTCCACCGTGGAGAAGACTTTGTATTTCACAATCTCGTTTACCATGGCGGAAATACGGGGGAGAGGATACACGTCCAGTTGTGTAAAACGGTTGATGGTCTGGCTCTAGTCGATGACCATCCGGTTTTTCTCCCCAGTCCGGACCACCAGCACTTGGGCTCGCCAGGGACGGTTGCTGCCCTCGATGACCCCTTCCGTCAGCAACCTCTGGACCTCGGACCTGATGAAGGTCCGGTCCTGGGCGCTGTACCGTCTGCTCCGGGTTGCGACGGGTTTGCAATCGGGGGTGAGATTATCAAACAAGGAGGGGGGGTCCACTTTGAGGGACGTGAGACTGCAGACAGTGAGGGGGGGGTATAGGGCCGCCGAATTGGAAGGTCAAGCTCTGCAGGTTGCACTGGAAGTCCAGTCCTAGGAGTGCCGGTGCGCAAAGGTCGGGGAGGAAAAGGAGTTTATAATTTTTAAAAACCTTCCCCTGGACCGTGAGGTCCACGATGCAGCACCCGGTGATGCGGACGGAGTGCAAACCTGAGGCTAACCCTATTTTGTGTTTTACAGGGTGGACAGGGAGCGCGCAGCGTCTTACCGTGTCAGAGAGTACGAAGCTTTCCGTGCTCCCGGAGTCCAGCAGGCAGCCCGTCTCATGCCCATTGAGGTGTATTTGCGTCGTTCTCTTGGCGAGCGTGCGTGGACGTGACTGGTCGAGCAGAATGGCCGCGAGCCGTGGAGAAGATCCGTAGTCGTCGTCGTCGGCCGAGGGGGTGCTGGCAGGACCTTGTGTGCCAGTCCAGGATGGCAGCGCTCAGGATCCGCACGTGGAGTCGGGGCCCCAAGATGGCGGCACCCAGGACCCGCACATGGAGTCGGGGCCCCAAGATGGCGGCGCCCAGGATCCGCACGTGGGGTCGGGGCCCTAAGATGGTGGCGCCCAGGACCCGCACGCGGAGTCAGGGCCCCAAGATGGTGGCGCCCGCAGGGTCCTCGTGGTTGCTGGGGGCGGGGTTAGCGGTGCCAGCGGGCCGATCGGAGCGGCTGAGAGCGGGGCAGAGAGGGGGGGGGGGGGGGGGGGGGGAGATTGGTGCGGTGCGCTGGAAGGGCCCGGAGGAGGAGATCCCCGGTCGCTGCGCGGCACAGCAGCGACCGATTTGGCCTGGCAGACCGACGAAAAATGGCCCTTCTTCCCGCAGCTCTTACAAAGGGCGGAACGGGCCTGGCGGGGGTGTTTGGCAAGCCCACAGAAATAGCAGCGGCGCCCCGCGGACTTGTCGGTGCGGATGGCGGTGGGAAAGCGTGCCGGGGGCACAGTGGGCGCTGCAGTGCGGCTGGGGACCTAGGCGCGGGCGTTTAAGTCGGCGACCTCCAGGGAGGTAGAGAGAGACCGTGCCTCAGTTAGGCTGAGGTTGTCTTTTTCCAGCATCCGCTGGCGGATAGCGGCGGACTGCATCCCAGCCACGTAAACCTCTGATCAAAAGTTTCATGTGCTCAGTGGCTGAAACTTCGAGGCAGGCGCAATTCCTCCCCAGGACAGCGAGGGCCCGGTAAAAATCGTCTAAGGACTCACCGGGTAACTGTTGTCTGGTATCCAGCAGATGTCGGGCGAACACTCGGTTTACCGGCTTAAGAAATTGTCCTTTTAGCTTGACCATGGCCACGTCGTATTCTTTTTCTTCCCCCATCATCACGTAAGCCGCCATGCCCACGCTGGAATGGAGAATATGAAGCTTCTGTGCCATGGTGGGGGGCTGCTTGCGGTCGCCAGATAGCTATCGAAACACGGTAGCCAATGCTTGAAGATTTCTGATGCGTTCGGAGTTTGGGGGCTGATACGGAGGCATTCGGGCTTGATCCGGAGCTCCATCTTCAAATTTCTAGCAGATTAAATTGATGAAAATGAAATGAAAATGAAATGAAATGAAAATGAAATGAAAATCGCTTATTGTCACGAGTAGGCTTCAAGGAAGTTACTGTGAAAAGCCCCTAGTCGCCACATTCCGGCACCTGTCCGGGGAGGCTGGTACGGGATGTACCATCAATTGAATGCGAGACGAGTTGCTGAACAAAAGTATGGCTTTAATCTGCTAGATGTTAGCCCTGCGGTCGATTACAGTAGAAGGACGACCGCCGGTAGTGCTGGGTATTTATACCCCGCCCTGGAGGCGGGGTTAACTCAGCCTCTCGACCAATCGGGGAGCCGTCACATGACTGGTCTCAACCAACCAGTCGAGAGGCACATGACCGACCAGGGCCAATGGTAAGCCGGTGTTCTGCACCAATGGCAGGCAGCTATGCTAATCATACCACCACACAGAGGCCGTGAATGGGCATGTTGGCAGCCTCCAGCGGACTCAGACAGCGGAGTCAGACCCAAGAAAAGGACCCCCCAATCGGCCGCGCGGCTGACCGTCAAACCCTGCACATTAATTCCCCAGCCGCCTATAAGGCCCCGCCAGGTTTCTGATTTGCCCGCCCCCGACTAGGGCGGCTGCGGACTGAGTCCGCAACCACTAGACGAGCATCCTAACCAGCAATGGCAGGTTAGTTCCATGCCATCGGGAACTCGGCCGGTCGGGGCGGAGGATTGCTAAGCGGGCCTCTGGCAATGGCCCCCTCCCCTGGCGGTGAGGCTTATACCCCTGTGACCACGATTTTCGGTACCTGGAGAATCGGCAAACCGGTACCTGGAGAATCGCCAAACCGGTGCCGGGCCCGATTACGGCATCCAACTGGATTTTCCGCCCCGGTGCTGGCCGCGATTTCGGCATAAGGGTGCGGAGAATCCAATTTGTTTCAATGCACTTGGCCAGATCTTCCAGTCAATCGCATTGCTGAGGCTCACACCACTGCCCACGATTAAATCTACAGCCTCTGTGGAGTGACCAACGTGTTGATTGTTCAGTAAGTTAACTTTCAAATACATTTTACATTTTGTTACAACTACAGCAACCTCTGCTGTTAATCACTCTAGACCCCTTTGCCTGTGTTTGTCAGAACGAGTATCCTGAGGGTAAATTTTAATTCTGAAATGGCATGCTCAGTGTTGGAGGCAGTTATGGAAGGGTTTGGTTAGTGTATGCCTGCCCAGCAGAAATTTGAAATTGCCGGGTGAGGTCCACACACGTCAGAATTTTTTCTGAGTCAACAGCGGCGTTTTCTGCAGGCACAAAATCCCGTGTGAATCTCATTGCCGTATTCACCCCCCCCCCTCCCCGCCCCCGGCCAGTGGCGTAACGAGGTTCAAGCCCATAAAGGACGGCAACATAATCTGAAATGAAGGGATTTCTCTGCAGTATGATCCTCCCACATTGTGATTTGTCCATAATAGGTTTCAAAACTGGGAACTGGATGGAGACCCCACTCCCCCAAACCCCGCGAGGCTCACAGGCAAATATAGACCCTTGGTGTGGAGGGGGGGTCATACCCAGGCAGTACCCTGGCACTGCCCCCTGGCACTGCCCCCTGGCAACCTTGTACTGCCCCATGATACCACCCTCTGGCATTCTTGCACTGCCCATTGTTCCCCTTGTGCATGGGTGGGGTGTGGGGATGTGGGGGGTGGGGGGGGGTAGTTCTTTGATATTTTTACAATTGGAGATCACCCCAAACTCTGAAGTACCGCCCTGCCAGCTTTTCACCGACCCGCTAGCATGACAGTGGGGACATGTCTACAGTATCTTTTTACACACAGTGCTGCACAATGTGGCCAGAAAAGTCGGTGGTGCAGCGGACGAGCTGCACGGCAGTTTTCTCACCACAGCCGGCATTCTATGCAAAAAAGGGAAAGATTCTTCCTCTAGTGTCTAAAGTTTGAAAAATTGGGCTGGATTCTCTGAGCTCCCAGCCGTGTGTTTCTCGATGGAGCGCCGTTCGGGGGCGGCGGGATTCTCTATTCCCGCTGCTTGTCACTGGGGTTTTCCATTGAAGCCACCCCACACCACCGGGAAACCAGCGGGCGGGGGTGCGCTGCCGGCGGGAACAGAGAATCCCGACGGCCGGAGAATTCCGGCTATGGTCTGCCCAGTGACATGACAATGTCTTAGAAATTTCAGCTGCTGACGAGTTAAAGAATAATTTAGGTTAAAATGTACCGTGACTGAGGCTTTAAAACACAATTCATACAAAGCTTAGTTAGGGTTCACATGGTCTTCGTAAAACTAAATTATAACAAGATTTTAAATAATATTAAAATTAAAACTAACATAATATACACCATGATGTGGAGATGCAGGCGTTGGACTGGGGTGAGCACAGTAAGAAGTCTTACAACACCAGGTTAAACTCCAACATGTTTGTTTCAAATCACTAGCTTTCGGAGCACTGCTCCTTCACCTGAGGGAGGAGCAGTGCTCCGAAAGCTAGTGATTTGAAACACACTTTTTGGACTTTAACCTGGTGTTGTAAGACTTCTTACTATAATATACACCAGTGTAATGAATCCTGTGACACAATGGAAATTGACAGAGTTTGAACGTCATGGTTTAATGAGATATCGGAAAACAGTTGTAGAATGCTCAGAAAGACAAATTAATTTTACATATTGTGCAGCATGATTAGAGGGTGTAATTACCCATTTTGGTTTAAGCATATGAATGAATTTGATGGTCTTGCAATCTAACACACAAGTGCTCACATGTTCTGATTATGATAATTGCAACTCAAGACAACGCTCACAAAGTATGTCAGAGAAAATATTGCTGGCATATATCTTTTCATGAGTGATGCTGGTAGATTTAAAGAAAGTTGTTTTCCCTCCCAGGGTTTTAAAAAAAATGCTGGCAGAGTTATTTTCAAAATCTCAATTTTTTGGCAACTATAGGTATCATTAGCACGCACCACCTCCGATCGCTCTTCAACTTGTTGTTTCCCTTCTTCTGGGAAGTCCTCATTAAAAATTGCCACTTCCTTTCTACCCTTCAATGAACGATGTCCCCTAGTGCTTTCGCAGCTGTTGTAAAAGTCGTCCAAGAGAGTGGCATTTGTTTTATTTGCTTAAATCTTTGACTTTACATGGGAGGTAAAACAAGATTGAAACCTATTTCTCCAATCTGCCCACCTGCTTGTAGCAATCACCTCTGACCTTTGCTGACAAAATGGGAAAATATTGGCAACTATTCCTGACCACTCAGCTTTCAAAGTGGTTGGATTCAGAGACTGAGGCGAGGCTCAGTGTACAGCATTTCGCCAACTTAACTGTACCCTTTCAGGCAGGAACAAGTGATTTGATTATTTTGCACACTGTTGAATTCCCATTATTAGCAACCATTATTTTATTTTGTAGTCGTGCAATCTCCACTTCCTTTATTCACGTCCCTGAATTTCCTCAGGTGCACTGGCTTGTGCCAACGTAACATCATCAGGATGTGTGATGGAAATCCTGAAGGTGACGTGAATACACTGATCACATCATTTATTAGTGACTGGCCATTGTAATAATGTGTTGGTGAGGGAGAAAAAAAACCCCTCTCATTCCATGGTGGTTAATGTTACAGAGGGCAGCACGGCAGCACAGTGGTTAGCTCAGCTGCCTCACAGCGCCGAGGTCCCAGGTTCCATCCTAGCCCTGGGTCACTGACCGCGTGGAGTTTGCACATTCTTCCCGTGTTTGAGTGGGTTTCGCCCCCACAACCCAAAGATGTGCAGGTTAGGTGGATTGGCCATGCTGAATTGGCCCTTAATTGGAAAAAAAATGAATTGTGTATTCTAAATTTAAAAACAAAAAATGTTACAGAGAGGGTTAAGGGAAGAATAATTGACTTATTTTGTTTTAGTACTTCATTTTCTGTTCACCTCCTGCCAACCTTTTAAGGCATATTTTTATTCCACAATTGTTTTCACTGGAAACAGCTCTGCAATGTGATGAGGCTCCTGGTGCTTACACAGTGCAAGGGAATTTGAAGCAATGGCAGAAATACTGAGGCAACTGCGCAGATGCGAAGGCCACAAAGCTGTGGTTGTTCCAAAGATTGGATTCTTGTCTTTAAGTTACTGATAGTGGACATTTTCTGATGTTGGGGTGTGGATGGGCAAGGAGAACCCTGCTCAGCCAGATGACAGGAATGGCCCTGAGCTGCACCCACCAAGATCTCTGCCATCCACATCCTTGGCAGAAGCAGCCGCTTGATTCTGATTTGAACAAGACTGCCCACACAATCTTTACCTTCCTTTCACCAGTATTGCTTTTGGAGTTAAGTCTACCTCTGACTGTGGTGCAGTAATCATAGAATTTACAGTGCAGAAGGAGGCCATTCGGCCCATCGAGTCTGCACCAGCTCTTGGAAAGAGCACCCTACCCAAGGTCAACACCTCCACCCTATCCCAATAACCCAGTAACCCTACCCAACACTAAGGGCAATTTTGGACACTAAGGGCAATTTATCATGGCCAATCCACCTAACCTGCACATCTTGGGACTGTGGGAGGAAACCGGAGCACCCGGAGGAAACCCATGCACACACGGGGAGGATGTGCAGACTCCGCACAGACAGTGACCCAAGCCGGAATCGAACCTGGGACCCTGAAGCTGTGAAGCCATTGTGCTATCCACAATGCTACCGTGCTGCCCATGTAAACACATAAATGCAGAGTTCTAAAACAGGCCATTGAGCTCAAATGGTCAATGTCGGTGTCCATGTTCTATATGAGCCTCCTCCGTCTATTTCATCTCACCCCATCTACATTTCCTCTGATTCCTTTTTCCCTCATGTACTGATCTAGCTTCCATTTGAATGCATCAAAGCTTTTGGCCTCAACTATTTTGTGTGGCAGCATGTTCTATATTCAAATCGCTCTCTGGGTAAAGCTGGTGCTCCTGAATTCTTTATTGGATTTATTAGTAATTATTCTTGTGGTGCCGTGGGTAACACCCCTGCCTCTGAGCTGGTAGCTCTGGGTTCAAGTCCAACTCCAGGACTTGATGGCCAATTAAGTTGCATTCATAACATGACCATAGGTTGAGCATCAACCCATAAATCCTTCCAACACATGCCAATGATGGGCAGCAAGAGTAGGAGAGATTTCTGGTCATCTATGTTATGGAAAGAAAGAATGGAGCTTCTGACAACTCAACTTAAATCTCTGGGCTATATAACGCCTGAAAGAGTGCTTGTTGCAACAGCAACTCAGCATCTTTTGTGCGACCAGTTGGTTTGGCTGGCTGGCGTGGATCAGACTGGGTGCCAATAGCACAGTGGTTGACCCCCATTCTGGGGCTTGTCATAATATCCACTCATGTATATAATGAGGTGCAGACAGGCAGTGATTGACACACAGGATGACCAGTAAACACACAACACAGTGCAGCCAATCACCAGATAGGATCTTCTGGTTGGAACACAACAATGTTGGATCTTCTCCAGCATTAGATGTCTGTTTCTAGCTTCCCTGCATCGAGTACAGTCTACATCAAACCAACCTGCCTAACATATCAGGGCTGACGTGGATTCACAGAATCAAAGAATCCCTACAGTGCAGAAGGAAGCCATTTGGCCCATTGATTTTGTACTGACCCTCTGAAAAGCACTCTACCCAATTCCACTCCCCCGTCCACCCAGCCCTAACCCCGCAACCCTGTATTATACACATCATTCGGACACTAAGGAGCAATTTAGTGCAGCCAAGCCACCTAACCTGCACATCTTTGGACTGTGGGAGGAAACCAGAGCACCCGGAGGAAAGCCACGCAGATACAGGGAGAAAGTGCAAACTCCACACAGACAGTAACCCAAAGTCGAAATTGAACCCAGGTCCCTGTCGCTGTCGTGCGAACCACTGCACCACCGTGTCTCCCTATTTGTGACCTGCTTCCTTACCCTACGCAAGTTGGATGCCTTATTACTGTAGGTCAGACCTGCCTTTGGTCAGAGAACTGAAGAAAAAGTGATTATTTTATATTTGCAGCCCTTAGTTTTGGGTGCATCCACAAGTGGAAAAATCTGCTCTATGATGACCCACTCAAAACGTTTTTGAAACTTTAAAGCTCTTTATTCTGTCACTCCTTTGCAAGCAATTCAACAATTATTGTATTTATGTTGCGTGTTACCAGCACAGACACTTGGGGAAATAAACACTAATAATAAATCAAGAGCTTGAAGATAAAAAAAACTGTTGACATAAGGCAGACAAAATACAAATACATTTGGAACTAAATTGTAAGAATAATCTCCACAAAGTGAATCTTTCCTGTTTTGGATAGCAGTGGTGCCAAGTTGTTAAATGCTCACAGGCACGTTTCTCGCAAATCGACAATGAAAGCATACAAAACATTACTAATTCTTTCTGCAACATCCTTCTCGTTCAAAGACTAATGGCCGTTTTGTGTTAATAACATAAACAGTCCTTCCTTCAACGTCTCTACAGAACGTCGAATTCGCTCTGTGAACTGCAGAACTCAAAAAGGTCTTTCACAAAGGACATTTGTGAAAGAATGTTGAGGAAATGAAAATGTATTTTTTTCACATTATGCAAAAATCTGGCAAGAGGAAATCCACTTTCCACTTACAAACCAGCCAGTATTTTCTTTTGTTGCTTGCTCTTAAAGAACAGGGCATGCCTTATACATCATATCACTTTCAATTATGGCGATGCCAGATGTAGGACTTATTCAATAGTCTCAATATTATTGTTAAAATTGCGCACACCTCATTTTCACCGTTTCTTGTAAAACAAAAACGTGGGCTCAATTCTCCCAACAAGCATCCGAACTCCGTGGCCAGGCTCAAAGGTTTATCGGAAGCTCTCGGGGTGGTGGGGGCAGGGCGTGGTGTTGTTTGGGAGGGGGGGGGGGAGGGGTGCTGGCAGAGGAGGGAGGTGGTATTTTATGGATCCTGCACTGCAAGAGAAAGGAAGGGTTAGGGTTCCTCTGTGGCACGCTCTGCAGCTTCCTCCTCCTCAAGCAGCTCCAGCTCGTGCAGCCACAGGGCATCTCCCAGGGCTGCGGTGACCAGCAGGAAGGGCACCATTGCTGGTTTTATTCCAATATCCATTGTCTGCAGGAGGTGAAATACCAACATATTAGCATGGTGCATAGCCTTGTGCCCACCAGGTCCAATATGTTACATGGTGACCCCAGTTGGCAGTGCAGGCTCTGCCCCCGCATCCCCCCCCCCCCTCCGCATTCCCACTTGCCTAGAAGCCCCATCGGTAGTTGGAACCGTGGGGCCTCTGGCCCTGGCGCAGTCCCTAATGCCAGCGGTATCATCGGCTGGCACTGTCCTTGCTCTCAATATGCTCTGCGATCCCCACCCGGCACCCCCATAGGGGCCACAGTGGGCATTGTCCTGCGTGGGCCGTCGGTGGGTAACTGCGGTGTGGAGGAGGGTGTATGGCGGAGTGTTGAGTGTGGGGGTGGGGGCACCCATATGGACAGTGTCACTCTGCAGAACCAGGGGCCAAAGTGTCTGGTCAGTGATGTGTGCAGAAAGATGTCTGTCTTGCAGGCCGTGGCAAAGACGGTCTGTGACTGGACCACCGCCCAGTCCCGTAGTGTCACACCTGCCACACGGCCTGTTCCCCTGTCACCCCCCCCCCTCCCCCAGTACTGGCAGGGGCCCCTCCCTACCGCAGCCAGCCCGGTCAGTGTCCAGCCCAGCAGCCCACAGTTATGCCTTTCTGTGTCCTACCTCCTCTGTCTCTCCCTCATCAGCCACGATGCCGGTTTCACAATTTGTAGAAGAACAAATGAATCTCGCCATCGAGAACTCGGCACATCAGAGAATCCTGGTGACCCGGAGACTACCGGGTCAGGCCCGCTAATGACATACAAACATTGTTTACTGTATGTGCATTCTAGAATATATTGACGCCGCTGTCAAGGTGACAGAGAATTGCGATCTGGTGTCAAATCAGCTCCTGCCGTGATTTTGCTGTCGGAGCATATTCTCGCCCAATCGTGTATCACGGTTTTGGCATCAGCCAAAAGAGAATCTCACCCAATGTTTTCCTTACCTCAGCAGACTTTGTGAATATTCTGTATTAGTGGAACATTCCTGGACAACTTTGATCAGGTTGGAAGTTGCAACCTGGTGAGACTGCACCCATATTGATACAGTTTTGACCTCCTTAGCTAAGGAAGTGTATACTTCCCATAGAGGGGGTGCAAGGGAGGATCCACCAAATTGCTTCCTGGGATAAAGGGATTGTCCTCTCAGAAGAGACTGATGAGATTGGGCCTATATTCTCTAGAGTGCAGAAGAATAAGAGGTGATCTCATTGAAGCATACAAAATTCTAACAGGGCTCAACAGCGTAGATGCAGGAAGTGTTTCCCCTGGCTGAGGGTGGTCTAGAACCAGGGGTATAGTGTCAGAGTAAGAGTTACGTCATTTAGGACTGTGATGAGGCAGAATTTACTCACTGAGGGTGGTGATTCTTTGGAATCCTTGATCCCAGAGAACAATGGAGGCTCAGTCATTAATATATTCAAGTCATAGATTGATAGATTTCTAAATATTAAAGATATCAAAGGAACAGTGTGGGAAAATGGCATTGAGGTAGAGGTTGAATGGCAGAGCAACGGGGGTGAATGACCTTTCAAGCTCTTCTTTCCGGTGGCCTTAGGACTAGGAAAGCTGAAGACAGCATAATATATCAATCTAACTCCTGAAACAAAGCTAGTATATCTCTTTATACTCAGAAATGCCCCTCATCCACTCTCACCAAAGGCAAAGTAGGAAATGGACGGCAGCACAGTGGGTAGCACTGTTGCTTCACTGAACCAGGGTCCCAGGTCCGGTTCCCGGCTTGGGTCACTGTCTGTGCTGAGTCTGCAGGTTCTCCCCTTGTCTGCATGGGTTTCCTCCCGTGCTGTTAGGTGAATTAGATATTCTGAATTCTCCCTCTGTGTACCCGAACAGGCGCCGGAATGTGGCGACGAGGGGCTTTTCGCAGTAACTTTACTATCGTATTAATGTAAGCCGACTTTTGGCGATAAAGATTATTATTATTATTATTATTATTATTAATGCATGAGGTTCTTTCATTTGTGACAGAACCAACAAACTGGTGTTCAGGAATGGTTCCCGTGCCAAGATGCAAAGGAACTATCAGAATTTGTGTAGATCTTACCCAGCTGAACAAAACAGTTGGAAGCAAAGTTCATCTGCAGACCAGAGCTTAGGTAAATTGTAAATGAGTTCAATCTTCACTAAGCTAGATGCAAATAGTGGTTTTTGACACCTATCCCTGGATGAAGAGTCTTAAGTTATTTTGGCATCACGTCAGCATTAGAAATCTTCGAAAATACAATGTCAACTACCATGGATCAACACATGCAGAACATTACCACAGAATGCGGGCTGTGCAGGAAGGGTCGGAGCAGATTTGATGGGCCAAATGGCCTCCTTCTGCACTAGAGGGGTTCTATAGACAGAAGACATGAGCAAGCAAGGCGTTTCCAGCTCCTCACGATATGGCAGAGCTTCAGAGATTTTTGGGTGTGATAATTCAAGTCAGCAAGTTCTTACATGACATGTTTTGGCAATGAGTGACTCTGGCTGGTACATGACGATACATGGCGTTGGAAGAAGGACAATAGAGGTCTTTTGACAAAATTAAAGAGATTCTGTGAGCAGCTGATATTCTAGCTCACTGTGACTCAAAGTTATCAACTATCATTGTCGAAGATGCTGCAAGATAGATCAGACCAATGCAAAGTCGAGATCAGTTTGCTGCACATCCCATTTACTGGCAACGGCTGCATTGTGCAATGATTGAGAAATCAATCATAGACTTGGGGGAGATGTACTGTAAGGGGTAATTGTAACTGTGGGTATGCTAATGAAACAGAGTATGCATCATCACAGCATTGTGGCACAATGGTTAGCACTGCCGCCTCACAGAGCCAGAGACTCAGATTTAATTCAGGCCTTGGGTCACTGTCTCTGTGGAGATTGCACTTTCTCCCCGTGTGGGTTTCCTCCCACAGTCCAAAGATGTGCAGGTTAGGTGGATTGGCCATGCTACATTGCCCCGTAGTGACCACAAAGGTGAGGTGGGGTTACAGGGATAAGGTCGAGGCATGGGCCTAGGTAGGGTGCTCTTTCCTAGGGTTGGTGCATATTCAATGGGCAGAATGGCTTCTTTTTCACATTTTCTCCCAAATGTACACCCACCAACAACAAACAATAATCACTGACAAATATGCCAATCCCCATATCAATAACAACGATCCCATCCTCCCAGCAAACCCCAAACATTAGCCCGCATGTTCACAGAAACAAATGACAAAAAGGAATCAGGAATATGCAAGCTTTTTGATCAGTAGGCACAATTCATAATGACGTCCAATGTGTTCCCAACAGTGCACTAAGGCGTACAACCAGATAATTAGCTTTTCCCATTATTAACAGTGAAAGTTTAATTCTGTCCCTCGCCTGCCTTTAACAAGGGGCAGAATGGCTTCTATGATTCTCAATCAAGTGGTGCAAAGTCATATTATCTTGTTCTTTCTTCTAAGAACTTTTGCTCAAATAGTAAGAGATGCTCCAATAAGGTTTACCTCAATAGACTCTGTGAATATTCTGTGTTAGCAAAATGAGATGTAAGAGACATGAGGTCGGGCATACGTTTGCTTTGAAGAGAGCTCTTCTGGATGTCTCCGTGACACATTGGAATGTTTAAGGGAGTGGTGGGTGGTGGAACTGGCAAGTCGATTCCCCAATTAACTTGGTGCTATGCTCATTGAAGAGCTTGATGTGGGCAGGCAGGCAAGGGACAGACTCAAACTTTCAATGTTAATAATGGGAAAAGCAAATTATCTGGTTGTACACATTAGGGCAGAACTGTTGGGAACACATTGGACAGTCATTGTGAATTGCGTCGGCTGATCAAAAATCTTGCATAAAAAAGGAATTGGCAAACTGAGGTGCCATCGCTGAGCAGAGTGGATTAAATAACTGATGAATGCATGTTTGGACACTTGTTTGGACTGTGATTGTGTTGGCTCTCTGCTCTTCTGCCCAATCCTCTAGGCAATGCAAACCAGTAATTGCTGCTTTGGCTTTTTAAAATCACCCTCCGTCACCTTTCACATTTCCAATCTGTGCCTGGTGCCACTAATTGGATGGAGAACTCACTTCTGGGCCAATTATGGCCTTACCGTTAAACAACCCAGTCATATCACAGATATCCAGCTGGATGCTCCGCCCGCCACGCCACATTTCTGCCTGAACCTGCCGGCAGGATGCTCTTCTTTGAATAGTGTTATGTAATCTGTCCGCAAGCCATTTCCTCAGCTTAATACCTCAAAAGGTGACACATTACAAAAGACGGCGCATCACTCCGTGCAGCACTCCCTCAGCACTGTAACCAACTGAATGCTGGAACAGTGAGTAAATTTAAGGAGTTAGACAGATTTTTAATTAGTAATGGGTTGAAGGGTTACGGAGAACAGGCAGGAGTTGAAGACATGATGAGATCACCCATAGTCATATTGAACGGTGGAGCAGGCCCAAGAAGCTAAATTGCCTACTCCTGCTCCGAGTTTTTATGTTTTAAGAAATAAATATTCTGTCTAATTGCACTTTCCAACTCTTGATCTGTATCCCTGTAGGTAACAGCACCTCAAGCACAAATCTGGTGTTCTTGATTAATACGGGGATTTCTTGGTTAATAAGGGGATCACGGGTTATGGGGAAAAGGAAGGAGAATGGGGATTAGAAACTTATCAGCTAGGACCGAATGGCGGAACAGACTCAATGGGCTGAATGGCCTAATTCTGCTCCTATAAATTATGGTCTTATCATCTAATTCCCTTAAAAAAAGACCAGAAAACTCTTATTTACAACTATAGTGCAAGCGAATTGACCGGAAGAAAGCCCACAGAACAGTTCATAAGATCATTCTATCAGAGATGGGCAGCACGGTGGTGCAGTGGGTTAGCCCTGCTGCCTCACTGCGCCGAGGTTCCAGGTTCGATCCCAGCTCTGGATCACTGTCTGTGTGGAGTTTGCGCATTCTCCCCGTCTTTGCATGGGTTTCACTCCCACAACCCAAAGATGTAGGGTAGGTGGATCGAACACGCTAAATTGCCCCTTAATTGGAAAAAAATTAATTGGGTACACTAAATTTATTTTTAAGAAGTCTATCAGGGGACTTTCGGACACTTACTGGTCACCATGGGCGGGATACTCTAAAAATGGGGCTTTGTCCCCACGCTGGCGGGAAAACCGGCGTCAACGACTCCGGTGTCAACGGCCCCCGAAAATGAGGAATTCTCACCTTTCTAGGGGACTAGGTTGATGCTGGAGTGATTTCCACAGCTCCAGCCGACGCCGAACCGCCCACGCGAGTTTGCGCATGGGCGGAACAGCGCCGTATTTCCACGCATGCGGGGTGGTTCCCTTCTCTGCACCGTCACCTGGGCATTATGGCGGAGCCCTACAGGGGCCCGGCACGGAGTAACGTAGGCCCCCACAGAACCAGCCCGCCGGCCGATCAGTAGGCCCCAATCGCGGGCCAGGCTACCGTCCCCCCCCCCACCTCGGCTGTGAAAGTGGTGCCATTATCTGACACGATCACCTCTAGTGGGCCCTATGTGGCAAACATTTGTCACAACTCGTCGACGGTGGCAGCTGCAGTTGTCGATCGCATGTGTTGGACATCCAACCATTTTGAGTGGGTGTCTACAACAATCATCAACAGCATTCCCATAAAAGGGCCAGCAAAACTGATGCGGAGCCTCATTCATGTTCTGCCCAGCCACTCCCAAGGGCGCAATGTAGCTGCAGGTGGATGGATCTATTGAGTCTGGCGATATTCACAATGGCTAACTACATTTTCTATCTCTTATCGATCCCTGGCCACCTTACATAGATCCTGGTCACCTTTATCTTGATCTGGCCAGGATGTGTGCTGTGTAATCCTTGGAGAAGTGCTGTCGCCCGGGGGGTGGCACTATCACTCTGCATCCCCACAGAAGAACCCCTCTTCACAGGTGATTTCATCCTTGCACTGCATATAGGGCCTGATTTGTTCTGACTTGTCAAAATGGCAGCCAGTGAGAACCATCCTTTTTACCTTCCATAAAACCAGGTCTCTGTTCATCCATGTCCAGATGTGGGCTGACGAAATAGTCGGAGTATCAAGAGAATTCAGAGCCAGGACAATCTCCTGTGGAATAGGATATCGTCTGTGGAAGTGGAAGCTGGCTCAAAGCATTGGCATTTGAGATCTGTGTACCTAGTCTATGTTGAAAGGTGGAGTACAAAGCCAGCAGTAATGCCCATCTTTGGTTTATACTCACGAAAAAGGCCAACTCACAGGAGGAAAGGGAGAACGGTGATCAATCAACATTGTTACAACCCCAAGTCAAATGGGAGATGCTGAGAGAGGAAGCCAAATGAAAAAGCCC
Organism: Scyliorhinus canicula; assembly: GCF_902713615.1. Classification (NCBI taxonomy): domain Eukaryota; kingdom Metazoa; phylum Chordata; class Chondrichthyes; order Carcharhiniformes; family Scyliorhinidae; genus Scyliorhinus; species Scyliorhinus canicula. Next base: position 34,585,055 of record NC_052166.1, on the reverse strand, counting down.
TTTTTATTTGATTTAAATCACCCACAATGAGTAAAAGTAATAAAGGAACAGAAATCCCACCCTTGAACTGAAATTTCAGAATTTTCTTGTGATGTTGAGTTATTTGTAGATGGCTGATTAGGATTCATCGATATGGGGCGACACAGTTGCTTGGTGGCTGTCACAGTTACGTCATCAACTGTGTTCTTCGTTCAACCCATGTAGTTTACATTAGGTCACAAATGCAATACAAGGTCAGAAAAATGGCAAAACAAATAATGTTTGTTATTGGAAGCTGAGGGCAAGGTTGAGGGAGAATCTGTGGAAGCTGAGAGAGAGAGAGAGAAAGACAGATGCTCTGAAGTGGCCGCCTCCATTCCTTGGCTACGTTGCTGACTCAGTGAGGGGCCAGTTGGCTTCTTGCCTTAATTGGTCCTTCAATTGGCCTGATGGACCACTCACCGCTTTGTCCGGCTTGTGGCAGGAAATTGTCCATTCATCGCTTCCAGGACCACCACCTCAGTGATTTGAAAATTCAGCATGAAGTATCCCAACAGCTTTATAAAGCCAACTGAGAGGGCGCCGAAGGGCATGTCTCCAAGCAAATGTATGTGTGACTGATTTCAATAATTTCTTTTGAATACAGCACACATTTGTCAACTATTACTTTATCAATATTTTGCTTTAAAAAGCTGTATGATCATTTGAGTAGCTGTTCACAATTATGGTGCTGAATGACCTTTCTAATAAAGTGGTGATCTGTTCAGCCTGTCATCTGCATCATTACTGAGCTGCAGTAACACTCATTCGATACAGGGGTATTTTGTTGCAATGTTAAAATCTATGCTTCCCTGCTTCTGTTACTCGCCATTTATGCAAATCCTTTCTCCCAAATTTTTGTTTCCCCTGCAATCACATTTCACCAAAACACTAACCAAGAATAGTCCGCAAAAAACATTTCCAAGATATGATGCCACTTATGCTACCGTAAACTTGAAAGTAAAATTTACAACGTAATAAGCACATAGAAAGCTGAACATCTCAGTCTTTGTGATGGTGAGGCCTGGGTTCATTGGGAAAACCTGTTGGTAATGGTGGAACCAGATGACCACGCCACCGTCCAGTGGTGAGCAATCCTGCATCACTGCAGAACACGCTGTGGAGATGGGAGGAAAATCCCGCCTCATGTTGAGTAGTTAACACTTGGCATTTTCTGGTCTCACTGTTGTTAGCGGGATCTCCGATTGAACTTACCCCTTGCTGCCGTGAAACCCACAGCGGTGGTGCGCCATTGGCGTAATGGCCAGAAAATCCTGCCAATAATAACGCTCTCAAATGCATTAGAGAAAGTATTGAAGCCAAATGGTTAAAAATATCTGAATTTTAGAGAGAGCAAAGTCGCAATGATTCAAAGTTCAGGTAGCTGAAACATGCACCTTTGAGAATAACTAACGACCCTTGCAAGCATGTGAATTAGCAGTTGCAAATTGAGATTTTAATTATTATGTCTTCTGTCTCCCATCTTTTCCTCTGCCTGTCATCTTTCGTCTGGTATACTGTGTCCCTGCCATCATACAATTTTCAGGAAGCACTGGACTTGCTCTCATTTATGCTCCCCATCGGATGTGGGAATCATTCTCTGCCAGGGTGATGTAGTACCCTGCCAGTTTTACATCTTTCGGGGGAATCACATCTGCCCCATCAGCCTTACAATACCTCCAGAAAACAAACCCACCAGGAATGGTTGAACTGAAATGTCAATCAATAGAAGGAGATGAATTAAAATGTTTAGTTTCCCCTGCAGGACCTTTCGTTTTTAAAAATATGCCTTCGGCAGAACATCTTAAGTTACTATTTCAAACAATGGTACACCTCATATACTGCCCTGATAGGTTGTGGATAAGCAGGTTGAGTCCTGGTGTACAGTTGAATGTACTCCTTTAGTTAACTATTACTATAGGCAACCATTTGTATTTCTGGGGAGTTGGGGATAAGCAGCTTGAATCCTTCAATCAGTCTACTATCCTCAGTACAATACAGATGGAAATCATTCATACTGTCCAATCCCCACTCATTCATATAAGAAAATGTAGACTGAATGAATAGCTTTTTCTTCTATACAATCTTTTAATGAATTAAGCCAGTTTACTGCTCCTGTAGTTCAGAGTGGTGTCTGCGATTTTTTTTTTTGAACTGAGTGGATACAATAATTCCTGTGTGTACCCACATTGACGTGCATTGACCTTATTTTTCTGTGTTGAATATTTAGAGGAAAGGCTTGGCAAAAGTGAAGTGGACAATTGTATCAGAATTTCATTGGTGTGCAGTTCTGAGTGTGAAAATAAAGCTGGAGGTGTAAAGAATGTAATTTTGTTTTGGGATAATTTTGCACTGCATTGTGAGTTTTAGACCCAGCAAATGTACAATGCTAACAATTAGAACAAGGAATGAGAATATATATATTGCTTTACATGCAAGATCAAATCACACATTAACATTCATTCTGTTTGCAGAATAGTCAAAATAGTGGGCGTGATTTAATGGGGAAAAAAGGTAGAGTTCTGTTTTGACGTGTCTAGCAACTGCAGAGCCGAGAATGACTCTGCTATCGAATGGGACTCTATTCTTTTATGACGTCGGCCAGGGACTCCCCACTGGGCCCGCACTTACCTCACTTCCTCCACTAATGAGCTCTGATCCATTTTACCTCTTAGGGTTCCTCAAGCCCCTCACCCTCATAAGGGCAAGGCAACCCCGGGCTCGATCCCTGGCTCAAACCACATGGCACCTTGGCAGTTCCAGCCTGGCACCCTGGTAGTGATCCTGGCAGCACCACCCGGGTGCCCATGTGGCAGTGCCATGGTGCCAGGCAGGCAGTGCCAAGGTACCCGGGTGGTAGCTGGAGTGTCAGTGTACCACCCTGCCCCGAACCCGACCTCTAGAGGCCCCCAGTGGCCTAGGAGACCCACCAGGTGCTGTTACGCCTGCTCCACATTGTATGGATGAATGCTAAATGGCATCATGGCGAGGTATCCCAGGTGGGGTTTTCATTCCGGGTCTCGGGAGCCGATATATTTAAGTGAGCCGAACTGCTCATTTAGATGTGTATATCTCCAGCGAGGGCGAGATCCAGATCACAAGATTTAACGGCCTTGTTGCATCACCAAGTCAGGGGTTACGAGGCAGTTCAATCACACCCATTGTCTGTCTCCTATTGTATAGCGATCCTACAATGAAACTGCGATTCTACTATTGAACAGCAATTCTACCATTAAATGGCAAATCTATAGTTCAATAGCAATTCTACTATTAAACAGGAATTCTACATAAGGTAAATCAAAATCAAGGGTGATAGAAGCAAATTCAGTAGGAATTTCTGCAAATAAATTGGCTATATATTTGTAAAAGGTTGAAAAAAAAGTGTTGTTATGGAAAAAGAGCAGGGAGTGGGACAATTAGTAGCTCTTTCCGACAGCCAGAACAGACACAATGAGCTTTCAGTGCTACGTGATTCTGGATTCTTCACTCGGGATCCTCCATTGCGCTGGCAGCCCAGGGATTTTGCAATGGCTGCCCACAATGGGCAAGAACTTCATTTTAATAGGTTTACATACTTTAAAACCTCATTACCACACCCACCCTCCGCCATGAGATCACCCTCACTGTGTATCCAAACCTTGCTGATGTGATGGCGAGGTTTCCTATAAATTTGGAAAAACTGGAATCAGTTGAGGGGAGACCCTCCCCCCCCTCAAGTATAGCCCCCATGGGGAGAGGGACATGCCCAGGCAGTGTCCCGGCACGACCCCCTGCACAGGTTGACCACCTGGCAATGCCAACCTATGCCAAGGGGCAATGCTGCTGAGGACCCGCTGGGGAGTCCCATTGGGGGCAGGGTTCAAATTCTGTTTGTTGAGGGAGAGGCACCCCCTCCCCCCATGAGGATGTGGGAGGAGGGGGCTTTAATGCCGATAGTGGTGGTGGGATGGAGCCCCGTTGCTGACGGTGCTGAGGCGGGTGGTTAATTTTCTGTACTGATCAGGGTGGCCCTTTTTGAAGGGTGTCCCATACTCTGTGGGGACCTGTTGTCTCCATTCGGCCCCACTCCACCACAGTGACGGTGTAAACCACGCCCCCTGAATTTTCTTTTTCAGAGTGGCTCAAAATCTGGACTGAAAACTTGGCTGAGCAGCTGGGGAGCTGTCAGAGCCCGACACTCTGAAGAAATATGGGAAAATTCCACCCAGGATCTTTGGTACTCACATACTCCATTTTCCTCAAGTGACTTGATTCAAACACTGATATTTCCATCAGATATCCTCAGTGACGTCCTTTCATTATGCATAACAACATGCATCAAAATAAACTTTATTGGAATGAATGCATAGAAAAGCTCTTGGAATCTTTTCAAATGCAACAATGGTATGAACAAACTTCTACTTGTATACCCGTATCCCTTTACTGATTAGGAAAGATTACTGCAGAACCGTTTGGCTGTGTTTTCAATTTGGTTGCTGGGGACACATGCGGAGAGTTTGCAATTTTGACTTGAATCAAGCTGGCTAGGTCATAAATCTTTCAAACACACAGCAATGCTTCTTGACAAGGCAGTTCTTTCAAACATCTGACCATCTGGCTCTTTATTGGGCCATCCTTCAGTTATTGCTTTATCTGGACTTTTTACCATGACTGCCCTCTTACCAATCAACTCATACATTAGTATGGCCATACGATGTCAATGCAGGCCATTGCCTTGGCACACAGCAGCACGTGAGGTACTGCACTTACATTGTGCTCTTGTATAATGCTGATGGAAACACCAGGTGAGTAACTGCTGCCTCTTGCATTTGATGTGGGTGGAAAGCACTTATTTCTCTCCCTCCACCATATACATTTTTTTTCTTTCATTGACATTTTACCATACCTTGTACTAATTATTTCTTGCACTGTCCAATCATTTTAGTTACCAACAAAATGATTATTTTAGGACATTTGCTGGGTCACAGAAAATCATAGAACGGAATCTTAAAATGGTTACAACACAGCAGGGGGCCATTCAGTCCATCTCATTCATGTTGGCTTTCTGTAAGAACGCCCCATTTCGTCTGCACTGCCTCACCTTTCCCCTGTATACCTGGAAATCTTTTCTCTCCGGATAATGATCCAGTTCTCTTTTTAAAGTCACAGTTGAATCTGTGGTTCCATCACACTCTCGTGCAATGCATTCCAGCTCCTCGCCACTCTCTGAGCAAAAAAGGTTTTAAAAAAAAAAATATTTTCTAATGGACTTAAGTGCAATGAAAACAAGGAAACTGGATACAGTTGTTGTAAAGATGCACCTGCACCAAAATGCACATTGTGCGGATACAGGTGGAAGTGAATAAAGCAGAGCGTTCCCGATATCATTTTTTTTTACATCAAGTCTTTTCGGAAAATGTGACCTATCATAATTTTATAATTCTATAATCTCAGTAGTAGCACAAGAAGAGTGCTAGTGCTTGCTCTTAATTTTCACCACCAATGACATATCTTTACTGCTTTTGTTAGCAAATGGCCTCTTTACCTTGAATATTCCATTTATCCTGCTTTAAAATCAACTCTACTTTGTTTAGTCAGCAATTGTAAAGAAATACTCTGACAAAGTCATCCAGATTCAAAGCATTGTTTCTGTTCTCTCTCCACAGATGACTTCACATCCGCTGAGATTTTGTAACATTGCCTCTTTTTATGCAAAGTAATCGACTGCTGGGGTGAACTATTGAAGCACATGAGGCTTGTAGCAAACCATCACTCATGGTCTTATTGACCACATGTCCTCCAACCCGAAATGAGGACTCATCTTAATTTTACTATCGAGAATGCACTTCCTGAAGGGAGTGTGGAAGCAAGGTCAATAGAAATTTTCAAAGACAATTGGGTATGTGCGTGGAAGACAAATAAGATAAGAGGCAGGGGTTTGAACGAAATGGATAGCTCTTTGAAGCCCAGCACAGACACAATAGGCTGAATGGCCTTCTTGCATGATGTAAAATCCTCTGAACTTTATCTAACCTCTAAGCCACTTTAAATTTTCTGAGAAAACAATTGTGCTAAGGAAAATAGTTTGAAATCCAATGAATCCTACGCCAATTGTTTTATTCCAAATGCATTAACAAACCGTAACGGTATTCCAAACAGGAATATTTTGATGGGAAATCAATTTTTATTACATATATAAATCAAACCGCACTTTTGTGCTTTGTTCTGTGTATATTTCTCCAACTGGCAGACAATTGGTGGCACAGATGTGTATTTACGAGTCCCTGCGTTTTATTAGAAGTGGGAACAAACACCCCAAAGGTCTGTACATGGCCTTGAAAGAAACAAAGACAACACATGGAAATACAATCAAACGTGCGCCGTCACTTCTGTCTGGGCTGAGGGGCTGCTGGCCCTGTTCGCTAGCCCTGTGCCAAGATCGGGATAAGAGTGTGAGATAAATGCAATTGGAGTGAAGGATTGATAAAGTGCTTAAGGAAATAATGTTCTGTGGGGGGATAAAGAATGTGTCCAGCACCAGACACAGCTACATTTATAAGCCAGAATAGGGCTGTAAACTGCTAAGTTCGCAGCTGACTTTAATCATGAGCGACTTGAAGAAATGAAATCTGCTGATCAACAGTTGTATTATTCTGTGTGGAAAAAAACTACAAACATGTCGACAAACATCAGCCACAGGTTACATGTCCAAAATACTTCCTGCAAATTAATGGAACTGGAAAGAAAAACAAGCAGCCACTTACCTTTAGTGGTTCTGAAGTAACAATAGCACCCTAGCAGAAAGTGGAGACATTTCCCAGTGTAGCTGGGCAGTAGCTCTTGCTGTTTCTGAGGAAGTTGGGAGAGTGGAGGCTTTGCTCTGTGCTCCTGTTTAAATACCTCAGGTCTTCAGCTGCATTCGTGTTGGAGTTTCTTGCACTCGAAAAATAGAGCCCTGCCACAAATCAAGGATTTCCAGCTCAAACGTTGAAGGGTACCAAGGGAGAGAAGGGCTGCCTGCAAGTGGGAAGCTGTGGCTAGCTATTGGTTGAACCTATACTCACCAGACTACAGGAGCATGAAAGGCAGCAGCGACTCAGAATAGGTGCTTAATTCACAATAGAGGAACGGGATGAGATACTTTAAACCGTGAGACACAGGCACTTTCCCCTTTTGGTATTATCTCGCAGAGGAAAAAATTAAGAGATTTGGTTTCTAAGGCGTTTATAATGCATATCACCACCTACTAAGGGAAGATAAGACTAAATACTAAAAGGTAGCCCAGGACAGTTAGTTAGAAATATTTCTTTAAATCAATAACTGTAGTGAATATAGTGCAACACATCTTGCTGTGTTTGTAATTAAATTAAAACTAACATTTTGTGAGATTGTGACTAAAATTTGTAAATAGTTTGTACACTCCATTAATAAATCAGCAACCCAACAGAAGATATGCGTGTAATTAAAATCATTCATTCTTTATATATTTTCTGCCTGAAATTGATTGATGGTTAACACCTCAATAGCATCCCACCTATGCTATGCGGCACAGTAGCACAGTGGTTAGCACTGTTGCTTCACAGTGCCAGGGTCCCATGTCCGATTCTCACTTGGGTCACTGTCTGAGCGGAGTCTCCATGTTCTCCCCGTGCCTGCGTGGGTTTCCTCTGGGTGCTCCGGTTTCCTCCTACGAGTCCCGAAAGACATGCTGTTAGGTAATTTGGACATTCTGATTTCTCCCTCTGTGTACCTGAACAGGCGCTGGAATGTGGCGACTAGGGGCTTCACAGTAACTTCATTTATGTGTTAATGTAAGCTTACTTGTGACAATAAAGATTATTATTATTATGTATGAGGCATCAAAAGTCACTTAAAATCTTTTAATTGTTCCTATCAAAGAATTTGATGCCACTACACAGCGGACGGAGAGAAATGGGTAAATGTCTCAAATTATTTTGCCCTTCCTCCTCCCTTCTCTCCTCATGGCCCTCCTCAGAGCTAGGCTAATAGCTCCATGGTCACAAATACGTTTTGCTTATCTGAACATAATGGTCCTAGAAGTACAGCGTGGGTTACTAACATGCAAATATTTTGTGCCTGAAATTCCTCTCCTCCACTAGTTTAACAGAAATGTCAAACTAGTTGAAATAAGTGGATTACCGACATTGCTGGAATGGTGGTGAAAGGAATTTCAGACAAATATGTTTAACACTTGGATGCTGATATCACATGGCAATATCGAGAAGGTCATGGCATTATTTATTAATTTAATTAGCAGAATGAGTTCATATCATCGCCTTCTTACTCCACTTAAAATAAGCACATTCTCAGGTAATTTGTGTTTCATTATAACCTTGCAGCAACAGTTACCCCTCAGTTATAGAATTATAGAATCCCTACAGTTCAGAAGTAGGCCATTTAGCCCATCTAGTCTGCATGGGCCCTTTGAAAGAGCACCCGACCTAGTTCAATCCCCCACCATGTCCCTATAATGTCCCCCAGGGGCAATTTAGCACGGCCAATCCACCTAACCGGCACATCTTTGGACTGTGGGAGGACACTGGATCACCAGAAGGAAACCCACACAGACACGGGGAGAAAGTGTAAACTCCACACAGACAGTCACCCAAGGCCTGAATTGAACCTGGGTCCCTGGCACTGTGAGGCAGCAGTGCAAACCACCGTGCCACCGTGCCTCCTGCTGCGGATGGTGAACTGGATTGGATTTGTTGTTGAAGTGGAGCGGAAGCTTTGTTTAAAAGTGCCATTTGGAAAATCTGCTCCGGATTTTGGAATGCAAATCGCTAAGGGAGAGCATACCTTTGAGAGAAGATTTTTGTGTGTGGGGGTGGAGTGTGGAAACTCCCACATGACAATCATCTGGGGAGACTCTGAGGAGATATCCACAAACATTCACTTCCGATTCAGAGTGAAACGTGTATTTGCTCACAGTCATCTTGTGTGCTTAAGAGGATCTTTGTGTTAATGATTCCATTGTAGATAGTACTGTATTATTGATGCAGAGCAAAGCCAACAGCACGGGTTCAATTCCCGTATTGGTTGAGGTCATTCATGAATGTCCCACATTCTCAACCTTGCCCCTCACCTGAGCTGCGGTGACCCTCAGGTAAAATCACCATCAGTCAGCTCCCTCCTTCAAAGGGGTAAGCAGCCTATGATCATCCGGGACTATGGCGACTTTACTATGGTAGATTAAAACATATTTTGTAATCTGTGTTAATCCTAAAACCTGTGCATAATTGTTAAGATAAACTGGGAGTAAAGGCATATTGTACCATAGTCCAATTTATTCATGTTTAATAAACATTTTTTTCTTGTTGTTAAAACTTTTAGTGGTCCTGCGACTCTGTTCCTCCATGTTTCATTAAAAAAAGGTTACGAGCTGGTTGTAGCCACCGAAGTTGGCCATTCCCTAAATACAAAATGGAGGAACGCAAAGCATACAGGTTAAAATGGACAATGTTTGCAGCACCAGCAGGCTGCACCTAGCAAATGTGGATTCTGTCTGCTAAGAGAGCAGACAGCACTGAAACGAACATTCTGCATACTAATGAGGCAATCTCCGGGATAGTTAGCACATTAATGGAACGATTCCAGAGACAATGGACACAAATGGGGAAGTAACTGCAACATTGTATAGGATACCAGACACCCCGGCACCAGCGGGGTTCGAAAACAAAGAACCTGAAAGCCCGCCCAGTAGCCAAGGAACAGCCTCAGTATTGGGGGGATTCAAACATATCGATTGGGAAGAGACCCAATCGATTCCGAGCAGGTAAAGGGGTCCGCCCAAAGGGGCGCAGATCCCTGGGACCTATAAAAGACAGGTCCCACACTTAGTTTGTTCTTCTTGTCCAGCACTCCTCTCTCCTTGACCAGCCCTCCTCTGTGGACCAGCACCTCGACCAGCTTTTGCCAAGAAGACCTTGAACGAGAGAGAGGAGAGGTTTGGGACAGCAGCCGCCAGCAAGTAAGTGTCTCACAACGATTGCTACCAGAGATAGACACTCCTGACCCCTTTTAACCTATACCGACCTGAAGTCTGCAGACCAGAGCAGAGCAAGAGGCCTTGTTCCCTGATCCGGCAGTTCCTTCGAGATAAGTATTAGTTTATTTAGCGGTAGGAATAGTTTAATCCTTTTAGCGTGTGCATGGGTAGTTATTATAATTGTATTATAATAAACTCAGTTGTTTGAACTTACTAATTGGTGTATGGTTTTATTGCATTGAACTTCACCTTGAAACTTGTGGCGGTATCTTAACGATACCTGGCGACTCCAGAGCTAAGTAAAGAAACAGAGCCAAATTGAGTGTTAAGCACACTCACCCAGAACGAGCAACACGGTGTTCCATTCTTGGATCTTTAGTCAATGCAATGGTCTCTAACTCAATTATTCCTTGTAGCAAAATTCGATTATTCCATCTTCTGATGACAGTTGTCATGAAAAGATTTCTCCTAGTCAGGATGGTGAGTGACTTGGAGGGAACCTCCAGGTGGTGGTGGTATTCCTAGATATTTGCTGCCTTTGTCCTTCTCGATGGTAGTGGGTTTGGGAGGTGCTATCCAAGGAGCCTTGGTGAGTTCCTGCAATGCAACTTATAAATGGTGCACACTGCTGCCACTGTTCATCGGTGGTGGAGGGATTGAATGCTTGTGGAAGGGGTAGCAATCAAGTGGGCTGCTTTGTCCTGGGTGGTGTCAAGATCCTTGAGTGTTGTTGGAGCTGCACTCATCCAGGCAAGTCAAGAGTATTCTATTACACTCCCAACATGCGTCTTGTAGATGGTGAACAGTCTTTGGGGGCTCAGGAGGTGAGTTATTCGCAGCAGGATACCTAGCCTCTGACCTGCTCTTGTAACCATTGATATGGCTCGTCCAGTTTAGTTTCTGGTCAATGGTAACCCCCCAGTTTATTGATAGTGGGTGATTCAGTAATGGGAATGCCACTGAATGTCAAGAGACAATGGTTAGACTCTCTCTTGTTGGAAATGGTCATTGCCTGGGACTTGCCTGGCATGAATGTTTCTTGCTACTTGTCAGCCCAAACCTGGATTTTGTTCACATCTTGCTGTATGTGGATATGGACTGCTTCTGTAACTGAGAAATCATGCACAGTGCCAAACATTGTGAAATCATCAGTGGACATCTCCACTTCTAACCCTATGTTGCAAGGGAGGTCATTGTTGAAGCAGCTGAAGATGATTGGGCCAAGGGCATTACACTGAGGAATTACTACGGTAAGGTCCTGGGGCTGAGATAACTGATCTCCAACCACCGGAACCATCTTCCCTGAACCAGTTATGACTCCAACAAACAAAGATTTCCCCGTGATTCCTATTGACTCCAGTTATGTCAGGGCTCCATGATGCCATACTCTTTGTTTTCATTTTACCAATTAAGGGGCACTTGAGCGTGGCCAATCCACCTACCCTGCACATGTATTGGTTGTTGGGGTAGGACCCACATAGACACTGGGAGAATGTGCAAACTTCACACTGATCGAACCCGGGTCCTTGGCGCCGTGATGCAGCAGTACTAACCATTGCACCACCGGGCTGCCTCATGATACTCCATCAAATGCTGTCTCAATGTCAGGGCAGTCACTCTCACCTCGCCTCTGGCATTCAGCACTTTTGTCCTTATATAAATCACGTTTGTAATAGGATCAGGAGCTGAGTGACCCTAGCAGGGCCTAAACCGAGCATCCGTGAGCAGGTTATTTCAGAGTAATCACGACTGGATGTGACAGGACTGCAGAGCTTAGATCTGGTTCTTTGGTTGTGGGACCGGGTAGCTCTGTAGTCCTATGTTATAGCTTCAGCAGGTTAACACTTTGTTTTTAGGTCTGCATGGTTTGTTCCTGGCATGCCCTCCTGCACTTTCATTGAATCAGGGTTGATCCCCTGGTTTGGTGGTAATGGTAGGTAATGGTAGAGTGAGGGACATGCTGGGCCATGCGGTTACAGATTGTGGTTGAATGCAGTCTTAATTTGCTAGATCTGTTCAAAATGTAACGCATTTAGCACAATGGCAGTGCCACACATGATGAAGGGGATCATCAATGTGAAAACAGGGCTTTGTCTCCTCAAGGACTGTACGGTGGTGATTCCTACAAATACTGCCATGAACAGATATATGTGTGTCGCGTTGGTGAGGATGAGGCCAAGTATCTTTTTACTTCTTGTTGGTTCCCTCACCACCTGTTGCAGTCCCAGTCTAGTTGTTGTGTAAGACACGGCCAGCTCTATCAGTAGTGGCCTCAGTATCAGTAGCCTCTATCAGCTACCGAGCCTCTCTTGGTGATGAACATTGAAGTCCTCCACCCAGAGTAAATTCTGCACTCTTGCAACCCTCAGTGCTTCCTCCAAATCATGTTCAACATAGAACATAGAACATTACAGCGCAGTACAGGCCCTTCGGCCCACGATGTTGCGCCATCCTGGAGGAGTACTGAGTCATATCATAGAATTTAGTGCAGAAGGAGGCCATTCGGCCCATCGAGTCTGCACCGGCTCTTGGAAAGAGCACCCTACCCAAGGTCAACACCTCCACTTTATCCCCATAACCCAGTCATAGGCTGAAGGGGGGATAGTCCGTTGTAATTAGCAGGAGGTTTTGTTGCCCATGTTTGACCTGAAGCCCTGAGACTTTATGGGGTCCAGAGTCGACATTGAGTACACCCAGGCAAATCTCTCATGACTGTATACCTCTGTGCCGCCACCTCTGCTGGGTGTGTCCTTCCTTGGGACACGTCCTGCCCAGGAATGGTGATAGTGATGTCTGGGACGTTATCTATAAGGTATGATTCTGTGAGTATAACTATGTCAGGCTGAGAGTTGAGGGACAACTCTCCCAATTTTGGCACAACTCCCCAGATGTTAGTAAGGAGAACTTTGCAAAGTCGACAGGGCTGAGTTTGCCATTGTAGTTTCCAGTACCTAGGCCATTGCCGTGTGGTCTGCCTGGTTTCATTCCTTTTGTTTCCTTTTGTAGCCACTGAGTACAACTGAGTGGATCGCTAAGCCATTTCAGATGGCATTTAAGAGTCAACCACTTTTCTCGATTCACATGTAGGCCAGACCAGGTAAGGGCCGGAGGTTTCCTTCCCGAAAGGACATTTTGTTTACAAAGGTGGGCAAGATTTATGAGAGGCATTGTCCAATCTCTCTGGCAAATAATGTCAATAATCCTATTTTGGCAGTTTAGCAATTTGATTTTTGCAATGAACAAAATTAAAAGTACTATATATTTTTTGTATGTATTAATGGCACTAATTTTAATCTGTCACACACAGCTTGAATCCAGCGAGGAAGGGAGAAATGGAAGGGAAAATTGATTGAAGGAAGACAAAAGGATTTAAACATTGTTGGCAAGAGAAACATGTTCCTGAAGCTTTTCATCTTGCACTCATCAGAACAAGAATGTCAAATTTCAAACAGTCGTAACAATATATGCTACAGAAGAAAAGGAGCTGTTGGAAAGTCAGCTCTGATTGATAGAGGTGTCATTATGGTGATAGCAAAGGAGAACCATAGGCTACTGGATAATTCAAAACAGGGCACAAGACATGAACAGAGAAAGAGTTGTTGCAAATAAATGCACTTTGTTTCCAGCAAGTAAAAATTGAGCCTTGTTATGAACATGACCAATGGTTATTAGTATTACTATTAGCACACTCAGGATTGTTCAGCAAATGCTGCGCAATTGTGGAAACCCATTTAACAGTAGATGTTTTGTTTTGGGTTTTGTAAGCGTGGACTGGTTGAGTATGGCAGGTCCTCTGTCTTTTAGGAACAACTGATGAAACATGCTGATCAGCCAATCTTTGGGATACATAGAAAATAGAAGCAGGAGGAGGGCAATTCAGCCCTTCAAGCCTGCTCCACCAGTCATTATAATCATTAAGTTAAATACTCTGATCCTGCCTTCCCCCATATCCCTTGATCCCTTTAGCCCCTATAGCTGTAGCTAATTCCTTGTTGAGATTACACAATGTTTTCACCTCAACTACATTTTGTGGTATTGAATTCCACAGATTCATCACTCTCTGGTGAAGACGCTTCTCCTTACCTCAGCCATAAAGGTTTACCCCTTATATAACCCCTAGTTCTGGAATCCCCCACATTCTTTCTGAATCTTTCCTGTGTAATCCTGTTCGAATTTTATAAGTTTCTATGAGATCTCCTCCCCTTCTAAACTCCAGTGAATATAATCCTAACTGATTTAGTCTCTCCTCATATGTCAGTCCCGCCATCCCAGGAATCAGCCTGGTAAACCTTCACTGCACCTCAATGGCAAGAGCATCCTTCTTCAGATAAAGACACCAGAACTGTACACAATACTCCAGGTGTGGCCTCACCATTGCCCAATACAATTATAGTAAAACATCCCTATTCCTATGCTCAAATCCTCTCGCTAACAAGGCCATCATACCATTTGCCTTCTCTACTGCCTGCTATACGTATGTGCTTACTTTCAGCGATTGATGCCCAAGGACACCAAGGTCTCACTGAGTATCCACCTCTCTCAATTTACACCCATTCAAATAATAATCTGCCTTCTGATTTTTTCCACCAAAGTGGATAACCTCACATTTATCTGCATTATGCTGCGTCTGCCATGCATCTGCCATGCCATCTCCCACTCACTCAGCCTGTCCAAATCCCGCTGTAAAATCTGTGTCCTCCTCACAGCTCACCCTCCCACTCAACTTTGTATCATCTGCAAATTTGGGAATAGTGCATTACCCTCATCTAAATCACTGCTATATAATGTGAATAGTTGACGTCCGAGCACAGATCCCTATTGTACCCCACTCGTCACTAATTGCCAATCGTAAGAATACCCATTTATTCCAACTTTTTGCTTCCTGTCTGTGAACCAACTTTCTATCCATCTCAAGACACTACAGTCCCATATGCTTTAACTTTACATATTAATCTGCTATGTGAGACCTTGTTGAAACCCATGTGCGGCACAGGAGCACAGTGGGTAGCACTGTTGCTTCACAGCTTCAGCGTCCCAGGTTCGATTCCTGGCTTGGGTCATTGTCTGAGTGGAGTCTGCATGTTTTCCATGGGTATGCATGGGTTTACTCTAGGTGCTCTGGTTTCCTCCCACAAGTCCCAAACAACGTGCCGTTAGGTCATTCTGAATTCTCCCTCCGTGTACCCGAACAGGCGCCGGAATGTGGTGACTTGGGGGGGTTTTCACAATCACTTAATTGCATTATCAATATAAGCCTACTTGTGACAATAAAGATTATTATTATTATCTGAAAGTCTAAATAAACCACATCCATCGGGTCTCCCTGGTCAACTCCACGGGTTACATCTTCAAAGAACTCCAATAGATTTGTCAAGTTTGATTTCACTTTCATAATTCCATGCTGACTTTCTCTGGTTATACCACTGCTTTCCAAATGCTGTGCAATGATAATGGACTCTAGAAACTTCCCTACTATCGACGGGTACATATTTCCCTTTTTTCTCCCTATCTCCCTTTCTGTCTTCCAATCTGTAGGACCCATTCCAGAGTCTAATGAATTTGGAAAATGACCTCCAATGGATTTACTATATTCTCGGGTTACTTCCCTATGAAGATTATCAGGCCCTGGAGATTTATCCGCCTTTAATCCCACTAATTTCCCTAAAACCATTTCTCTACTAATATTAATTTCCTTCAGCTTATGTTCCTCAGAACCTGTGGTACATTTTTCATGTGTTCCTTTGTGAAGACAGAAGCAAAGTACCATTTCTGTTCCTCGGTAATTTCTTTGTTCCGCATTATGAATTCCCCTGTTTCTGACTGTTTTTATTAATCTTTTTCTCTCTATATACCTATAGAAACTTTTACAGTCAGTTTTTATGTTCCCCGCTAGCTTGCTTTCATATTTTATTTTCCCCCTTCTTAATCAATGCCTTGGTCTGCCTTTCCTGAATTTTAAACTGTTCCCAATCCTCAGGTTTATTGCCTAAAATTTCACTGACACTGAAATTAATACATGACTTTGCTCAATTCTGTGGTAGATAGGACATATTTTTGGACTGGCCTGTTTGTAGGAAATATGACTCGTGTAGCCACTGCATAGTAGCATTGACTAGCAGTGGTTAGCATTGCTGCCACATTGCACTGAGGTCCCAGGTTCGATCCCGGCTCTGGGTCACTGTCTGTGTGGAGTTTGCACATTCTCCCCGTGATTGCGTAGGTTTTGTGGTGATATGCATCACTGTAAATACACAAGGGGTTAATGTAAATACACATAGACTAGATAGCCACTAGAAGGAGCACCAGAGACATGACACACAGACATTCAACCAATAGGCCAGTAAGATAGGACACGACCAATGAGCATTTAAGACACACACAGTGGTGACACTACCGCAGGAGGGCATTACACCAACACATATAAAAGAACACAGCACACATGATCTTCCTCTTTACAGTGGAGACACTCAGTGAGTACACAGGGTTGATTTGAAACACATCACACCCACCACGTGGATTGTAGCAGACTGGTTCGTCAGTCTGAGTAGCTATAGCAGGATTAACAGGAGAGCCAAATCCAAGTAGAACAGTTTAATAAAGGTGTTAAAGCTATCTCCAAGTCTGAACCTTCCTTTGTCAGAGTGCACATCAAGGAAGCAGCTTATGCTACGTCAAGAGCATAACAAAAGAGGTTTCATCTGAACCGTCCAAAGATGTGTGAGGTAGGTGGATTGGCCATGCTAAATTGCCCCTTAATTAGAAAAAATGAATTGGGTGCACTAAATTTATTTAAAAACATAGTCGCATTGACTGGATTTTTGTGCCTCATCACTGTGTGGTCATTCAAAAACGCTATGCTGAAAATTAAATAACCCGATGTTGAAAGACTTCTTACTGTGCCCATCCCAGTCTAACACCGGCATCTCCACATCATGAATATTAAATACCAGATTAGAGATACATTACAGTACTTGCAGCACTGTATAGCAGATGTGAACATGTTGGCTTGAACTCCGCACTGCCTTTCAAAAATATTCAGCCCTTGCGTGGTCCTATCACACTGCCAAATTGCCACCGCATTGGACCCCACAGAAAATATCGGTCACACGACAGCACTCCTAAAGGCTGAAATTTAAACATCCAGAACAAAAATAACAAAGGATCTGATTCCTCTCTCACTCAACTAACCCGATAGAGACAATTGCGATATAAATCTCTCCTCTAGTTATGTATGTACCAAAGGAATAATGTTTGGGCAATATTCACCCAATTCTCCTTGTGTAGGACGTCAACATTTTCCACTATTTGGCAGTGGAATCGTCTTGTCTCATTCCGAAAGGGTCTTATAATGGCTCAAGGGGAAATGGAAATTCCACATTAGTGCACTGAAATGCTCTTCAAAAGTTTCTTGGAGCTGGCACTGAGCAGAGAATACCTTGGGCGGATTTCTCCCATTTCGCCCGGAGTAGGTTTGGTGACAAGCAGAAGAAAAATCTAGCGGGAGCCAAACGGTCGTAAACCCAGAGGTGTTAAATCAAGTTGAAATTCTCCCAATAGCGGATTAATTGCATGTTGGTCTTCCCACTGGATGGTGCCATGAGCACCATTTATATCCTCTTGATTACAGCTCATTCCTGGTTAACATAAGATTAAAATTAGAGAAGATGCTCAATAAGACTGTTCTCAATAATCACAGGCACAGGCCCTACTGGGCAGCTTCAAATGGATGGAGTTTACACAGAAAAATAATTACTAAACTTAATCTACGAGTAACGTATTACTGGAACAATACATAACAGGAGTTTAAACACTTTGAAACACTCAAAAGGCTCAGATACCAGATCTGTCCTCAGCAAGGATTCCAAGGGTCATAAATTGGAAATGTCAGCCTAACATCTCCATAGACCCTGCTTGATCTGAGTGTATATAACATTTTCCACTCTAATTTCAGATTCCCAGAATCTGCAGTTTTTTTTTCTTTTTGTTTAATCACAATTCTTCTTTCTCTAACCATTTGCGTTCATTTACATCTCATAGATGCTCATTAAAATAGCTGCTCGCTGAACTCCCGTCAAGCCTTCCAAACGTATGTCATACCAGGATGAAATTAGATCAGTGTAAAACCCGATTGATGAAGAGTGGTGTGCACAAATCCTCAGTTTGCAAGAGACTTCGAGTTGAGTTCAACAAAGCCTATCTGCCACAGTTCTGAGCTGTCCCTGATGTACTGTTGACCACTCTGCTGGTGCAGGCTGGTTGCAGCCTCCATCTCCATGCTGGGCTCGTCTTCATGGACAGCACTGTGCTGCTGGACCCTCCCGTCTCAGACCAATGCTGTGCCTGGGACTGGAGAGTACAGGGGTCTCCTTCTGCACTGGTACCACACACCAGTGTCTACCTGGACAGCACTGTGCTGTGGGAATCATGTAACCACTGCTACAAAGGTCCAAAGTTCGACCAGGTGTGGAGTGTGAGATGGGATGGAGGGCTGGAGTGGGGGAGTGACCTGATGAAGACAAAATTGGGGGGTAATGTGGAAGGAGGACTGTGCAAGGAGTGGAGGTTGGGAGAGTGAGGGGTAATGATGGCAGGCAAAGAGGTGGTTGAAGAAGATGAACAATGAAAGACAGGAGTAAGACTGAGGTGAGGGAAACAGGATCCCAACAAGCTTGCATGAAAAGCTCAGAGAAAAGGGTGTCTGAGGGATAGCACACATAGCATTGGAAGTGGGTGCACGCAGACTCCAGATTATGGGGAGGTTATGAGTTCATGTTAATGTGGCACATTAGGGATGGTTTGCATGACCATTAAACAGATTGGGGCTGCAGTAGTTTGTGAAGGTTACAGTGGTCCATAGTCCACTTTGGAAATGGGAACTATGCCAAGGCTCCCGTTTAAGTTCAGGACTTGCTGGCAGGTATCAGAGAGTGTAGACATTCCAGCTACAAAATGGAAAGGATACATACGATAGGCAGTCCAGGGGTTATGTGGCCTTCCAGTCTTAAATCAGAGAAAGTACACAGTGCTGGAGAGCAGCAGCGATGCAGCAGGAGCAATCATTGGAAGAATGGTGTAACCTGGCTGCAGGGAGGGACAAGGTCTGTGTGCGTCACAAGAAGAATGCACATATTGGTGTGCAGTGCTGTCCGCCAATTGATGTCCTTGGGTTTGGCAAGCTCTGTCTTGGGCTGCAGCCTGCAGGGGTATGTTGATGGTCATGGGAGGCATCTATAGCATGTAGATAGGGAACACATAATACAGGGAATCCATAATACAGTGGGAAGTATGTGAAGCTGCTATGGGAGGAGGGTGGATGGTGGGGTGGGGTGACAGTGTACATGGACTCCAGATGGAGTAGGTAGACACCCACATATGGCATGGGTGCCTCGCATTTGAACCGTTCGGCGGAGAATATGGCAATGTCCTCCACAACAACAAAAGCACCCAGTATTTAGCATAGAATAACAGGTGGCATATCTACCTGCACATCACAGGTAAATTGGAGGCATGTGGACAATGAGGATCAAACTCCATTCTGTAATAGGACCACCATTTCAACACACAAGTTGATGTGTTGGGTAAGCTGGGTCTGCGAGGACTGTGTTTACTGCAGCAATGAGAGAGGCAGGCTTCCAACACCTGAAGAAATGCAACTTGATTTTATTGAACTCATAACTATTATACATACTTTAACTGTGGGTTGACACTACGCTGACTTGACTGGAGACCTGAGACTAACCTGACCAGACTATCTTACTACCACATGGTGTATGTTCTAGTTGTGGCTCACGGGCTCTGACTGTCTCAGAGGCTGGATCACAAGAGAACGGGAAAACTAGTGCCCTCTGGCTTTATAGTGGTCGTGTCCTGTCTGGTGATTGGCTGCTGTGTTCTGTGTGTTCATTGGTCATTCTGTGTGTCAATCACTGCCTGTCTGTGCACCATCATATATCTGTGTGTATATTATGACACAAGTTAAATTACATCTTCCAAAATCGGACGTAAGATTGGTTATGTCTCAGAGAGGTGTGATGAAGTGTGGGAGCATCACACTGCTGGCTTCTGGGGTCCTTTTCAGGATCCATACTCACTTGTTGGATATTACAGTAGACTGTGTCAAGGTCAATGACACAGGGCATAGACCCTGTGCAGGAAGCAACAGCAAGCCAGATTTCTGATTTTCCGCTTTGAAAGGGATAGGCATAACTCAAAAAACTCAAGTCAAAAATTTGAAATCTACGGTGTGGAAGGCAGGAAACCCATGAAGAGGAAACCCATGCAGATACGGAGTGAACGTGAGGACTCCGCACAGACAGTGACCCAAACCGGGAATAAACCTAGGAGCCTGGCGCTATGAAGCAACAGTGCTAACCACTGTGCTACCGTGCCGCCCACTAGTGAAGAGGGCACAGCTGCATGAGGGCTGCCACCCCATCAATGAAAGGCAGTCACTGGTGAAGTGTTGGGCATTGTGGACTTGTGAAGCAGATAGATGCCACCAACACTTAAGAAGGTTCAACACTATTTTATTAGCTCTTATAAAATAATAGACATACTATAACTGTGGGTTTAAACGATGCTAGTTTAACTAGAGACCTGTGCCTGTCTGAACCAGTTGAATCTCTCAGCACGTGGTGTGAGTCTGTACTAAACTTGATGAGCTCTTGTGCTTCTGAGAGGCAGCATCCAGAATGAGCGGGAAAAGTGATGCCCTCTGCCTTTGTAGTGCGTGTGTTCTAACTGGTGATTGGCTGCGGTGTTTGTGCATGTTGATTGGTCCCAGTGTATGTCCATCAGTGTGTGTCTGCAACATGATTTACTGGTGTATATTATGACAACTGGTAGGTAATTAATGCCATTCATCAGTTGCCAAACGGATTCAAATCATTCACCATAAACAGCAGAAAGCTCACAGTTATGACAAGTCAATGAGTGGGGCTCAGAGCCACATTGGCTCAATGAGGTGATTCACAAGTTCTCCCCTATGTGTGTGCTAGAGTCCCGGCGTCAGGTAACATGAGGAACAAAGTTATCTAAGGTGCCAAAGCTTCACTGTCCAACTTCTCCCATAAAGTTGTTCACACCTTTAGTTTCTGAACCCTTTAACCAGTCTGGTCTTCAATATATGTTTTCAGAAAAGAGGTAAAAGTGATTGTGGCTCCAGTGTTCCAGGCAGTTTTTCCTCAGAATCCTCATTTGACGCAGGAGGTGAAGGAGGGAAATATGTTAGCGCCCACATCTCCATCAGGAGGCAATGCATGAGGTAAGATGGTCAGGGGGAGCCTGAGCATCAACAGGGGCTGAGGAGCAGGGAGCCAGACAGCACAGATGACTTGCCACACTGAGGATTATAATCCAGACTTTCCTACCTACACATGATGAGTGGCAGTGTAGGGTAAGGCTGCGATTGTCCAGAGATTCGGTCTGCCACATATGCCACATGCTCCTTGAAGACCTGACACCATGTGGGTACGGAAGCTTCCACCTGCCTGTGGCCCTGAATATGATGGCAGCACTTAATTTCTTTGCCTCTGGGTCTTTCCAGTGATTGACTGGGGATCTGTGCAGCATTCCTTAGTCAGCTGCACATAGCTGCATTCACGAATTAACCAATGTCTCTTACAGTATGGCCCATATTATGTAAATTTTGCTTTGGGCGAGTATAGCCAGGCTCGGAGATGCAGCGGCTTCACAGCTATCTCAGGATTCCCAAGAATTCAGGGAACAATTGACCGCACCCATGTGGCTGTGCGGTTCCCTGGCAGTAGCCCTTAATGTTTATCAATCACAAGGATTTCTATTCCATCAGTGTGTACTTGGTGTGTGACCATTGCAAGCACATACATGCACGGTTCCCTGGGAGTTACCGTGACACCTACATCCTCAGTTGCTCCCAGGTGCCGAAGATCATCAAAGGGCCAGAATATTTTCAAGGATGGTTGCTGGCAGATAAGGGCTACCCAATTAAACACTGGCACATGATTCCAGTGGGTTGCCCTCAGACTCCAGTTGAGGAAAGGTACTGCGCTGCTCATGCTGTTGCACACTCCCTCCGAGAGCGGACCATAAGCCTACTCAAGAGGTGATTCAGATGCCTGGACCTCTTGGGTGACTTTCTGTAATATGGACTAGAGAGAGTTGCTGCATCATTGCAGTTTGCTGTGACCTTCACAATCTGGCTATGCAGAGAGCTGAGTCCTCATCAAAGGGACTGGAGGAGGAGCCGTCTTCGGAAGTTGAAGATGAAGAGGTGCACAAAGCATTGAGAGATGCTGAGGGACAACATGAGTGCCATTTTGTCATGGCGGAGGGGAAATGTGGGAGGCGTGCCCTTGATTAACCTCATAGCTGAAAGTTTTCATGCGGAGGAAATCTATGTCCAATCATCAACAGACATTTCCTTCAGCCCTCCAAGCTATTTTATGACATCTGAGGGAATAGCCAAACCATTGTTGAGAGGACGGGTCCACCATTCACACGGGCCTTAAGAGCTCATGACTCACTAGGGTCAGATCTTTGCTGGTGCTATTGGTGTTCTGCTAATGTGCTCACTCTGTCAACTTAAAGTCCAGCAAGGAAGGACAGTGATGAGTTCAGGCTGGACTTTTCCCACGCCACGTAAGGATGAAATCACTGGTGTGAAGGAAGTGTGAACCAGCAGAGGGTTCTCATCCTGAAGTGCAAGTCTTGGTTTGGGGCAATCAGTTAGGAAACACAGATTCCAGAGAGTCACATATCTGCTGAGACCTCATTAACGATTGTTATCCTTTGAAGACTAATGATTGAGAACTCACCCATCATACACTCTGAATAAAGAATTACACACATCTCCCTGACGAGAAACATGGGCAAGAAAACAGGCTTCACTGAGTTTGACATCACATGAATGTTAATTTTAAACGGGGACACTCTGAGCGTAAGGAGGTCTGAACCTCGGAACAAGAGGTTTGAAAAGATCCAAACTAAAATGCTTTTGTATGTCTGTTACATTTACCCATGGAATGGTTTCCAAAAAGTGTAATTTATTCACAGTGATAGAGCACTTGGGACCCTGAGGTAAAATCAAAACTTTTTACCACTCCTAACCCTAACACTGCGCCTTGGTGCAACTTCAACATCTGCAGTAGAGGTGAAGGTTGCTACGCGCCGATGCCTGTGATGATCTTGGTGGACATCCCCTAGAAGCCTAAAGCCCGGCAGAAGCACCCTCTGCAGGATGCGCTACTGGAATTGGTGTGGAACAGTCAGAGGTGACACCCCCTGACACAGCCAGAGGTGTATGGCTCATGTTCATCCTCCTGTGGGTGCCAGAATGCCCTGGCCTGACTCCTTCAGTAGATGAGGCACCTTGAGGAAGTCAAGGTGTCTCATCTCCATGTGGCCTACATCCTGACAGTGCCCACCAGAGTGTGTGGCCATGGGGTGCATGGCGGACTTCACATCTAGCAAGATCTGCTGGACCAAGGTCTCTATGGTTATTTCCAACCATGGTGGCCTTAAAGCACTTGCATATCAGACAAAATGCAGGGGGACTCCTCCATCGTGCCTTCTAGTCTGCTGAATGACTGATGAAGCTCTGCCCAATGATCTGCTGTCTTCCTTTGCATCACCCACCAGTGAATTAACAGCCGTGGCCAGAGGCTCAGTATCTGGCTGGGACAGAGCGGGTGAGTCTTCAGCAGCTCTCCGACTGCCTAAAATCTGGAGTGTTGCTGCCTCCGACCTCTGCGGGGATGTTTTTGTGAAATGTTCCCCAGAAAGTGACCTGAGTCTAAATTTGAGCTATGCTCCACCGAGATGTGTGTCCATGCGCTGGTGGAGGGTGCGGGTGAGCGCTGTGATGGTTCTTCTGAGCCCCCTCACCCTCAGACGTGCTCCAGTGGCTCGGAGACCTGATGCTGGCTGAGGTCTGCTGGTATCTGAAAACCTAAAAGGTCCAATTTTAATGGATGAACTGAAGCTAATTCAGAGTTCATAGCACTATGTGTGACTTGCAGGATTGAGTGAAGTGATGGAGTTGAGATCCGTACTGAGTTTTTGTGAGAGGCTAAGATTTGCCTCGCAACAGGAACGAACACAGTCCTTGCCGGCCAGCTCTGCAGCAGCCTCCTCGAATTTTCTGTGCGTGGGTATCGCTGCTGTCCCTCCCCAGGTTTGGGCTCGCTCTTGCTTGTTGTGTGGAAGTTTGGTCTCTACAGGGACAAAATAACGAGATGAGATGAGAGGGGTTGGAGCAGAGTTTGGCTGAAATGCATGTTTTCTGTGTGTAGCGTGCCCTATTCAGAAGGGGAAGAGAATGAAGTGTGAGTTACATGACAGATGGGATGGTGATGTTGTGAAAGTCTTGTTGCGAGAATGAACATTATATGTCCCCCGTGACTGAATATGTGGAATCCACAGAGACAGTAGCCATGTGAGTATAGATGCCATTCTGAGAGTTTGATAGTGGATGAAGCTGAGAGAAGACTCACCCTGGAGGAGTGGATGAGATCATTCATCCACTTCCTGCACTCAATGGTGCTTTGTGTGTGGATGACAGCTGCGCTGACGTCCTGGGCAATAGCCTCCCAGGCCGGAGAGGTGAGGTTTCTGTGCTTCATTGAGCCATCCCTAGTTAGAGGATATGCTGATGGGCCCATGCTCCCCAAATAAGGGCCTCAAGGGCCCTGGCGGTTAAAGTCGGTGCTGCCTTCGTCTTGCCTTTTGCCTCTGGGTTGCTGACATCCTGCACAGTCTGGTGAAGAGAGGTAGGCAGGAGAGAGCGATATGAATGTGCTGGACTGGTGTTTAACATGGCACGGGGACCTTCGAACCGCCAACTGACAGCGGCTGAACGTGTCAACTGCCGGGCCACCAGAAAATTCGGGGGGGTGGGGGGACGTGCATGTGCCTAATTATTGACTTTTCAAGCGCAGGATCTAGCGTGGGTTCCCACCATTCTGGCCAGCGGGAAAGGCAACTCCGGAGCCATCCGCCACCATACTTAGTCTCAAAAATTAAGACGTGCACCCATGTCTAGGTCCCTCAGCAGTAATATATTCTGTTTGAAGTGCATGATACTGACAATGCGTGCCAAATATGTAAAGCATTTCAGCCACCAGGGATGGCCACTTTGATGAAAACATTCATCCAACATACTTCGAGGTAGTTAGCACAATGAACAATGTCAATTTACTACCCAAAATCAAGTCATTTTCGAGGCAGTGAGTTTAGCCCTCTAGGACCATAGAGGTTGATACTATATATTGTAGCTTTTGTCTGTTGCACCTATTCAGGCAGATCAACAGCTCTAACTATGTCCAATTTCAGGACCCCGTGAACTGTTATTATAGTAAATCAAAGGCAGTAATATGGTTATCATGAAAATGAACTGATGACTCAGAGATTCAAACCTAGGTGGGGCTAAGATTTTAACTTTATTTTGTAATCATTATTCCAGAAATTGATGCATGGCCTATTCTCTTGCTAAATATGCAATTTTTGTTCTATTGAATCACTACAGTGCAGAAAGAGGCCATTTGGCCCATCGAGACTGCACTGACCACCTGAAAGTACACCCACCCTAGGTCCACTCCCTCACTCTACCCCTGTGACTCAGTAACTCCACCTAACCTTTTGGATACTAAGGGGAAATTTATCATGGCCAATCCACCTAACTTGCACATCCTTGGACTTTGGGAGGAAACTGGAGCACCCGGAGGAAACCCACAGAGACACGGGGAGAACATGCAAACTCCACACAGTCACCCAAGGTCAGAACTGAACACTGATCCCTGGCACTGTGATGCAGCAGTGCTAGCCACTGTGCCACTGTGTTGCCCCACATTTGAGTTCTCAGTAATAGTTTTTAAGATCCTGGTGTGAATTCTGCAGTTACTGGCCTTAATTGGACTACAACTCTCATTGTTATGTGAAGGATCCCACTGCGGAAGCCCGCCCACACCGCGAGGCCCCGCCGGTAAGGGACCTAGTCTAATTTACGCCGGCGGGACTGGCAAAGACTCACAGGTCGGAGAATCGGCAGGGGGGGGGGTGCTGCATCCGCCGGCTGGCGTGGTGCGGTTCCTGCCCCCACCGAATCTGTGGTGCCGGAGAATTTGGCGGCGGGCGGGGGCGGGACTCACGCCGCCCTCCGGCGATTCTCCGACCCGGCGGGGGGGGGGTCAGAGAATCCCGCCGGAAGCGTTTTCCACAGCCACTGGGAAAATATGCAAAATCTTCTGGTCTCAAACTTATTGGGCTGGATTCTCCCAAAATGTCCGCACGTACAGCTACTTCAATGCCCTGCAGGGGGCCAGCAGGGATCCGGAGTAACTCACGCAGCTTTAGTTGTGGATACGGGCCCCTGCACATCCGGTTTTGAGTTTGCGCATTGCGGTGGCCGCCAGCAGCTTCGCAAGCTCCATGGCGGGATTTGGACCGCGGAGACACACAGAAGAATTAGACCCCCCTCCGATCGGCTGCTAGCCCGAGCATTCAACCGCGCGGATCTAAGCCCCGGCCGCCTATAAGGCCCTCCCGAGTGCACGATATCCTCGTCCTCCACCAGGGCGGCCGTGGACTGAGTCTGCAGCCACCATACCAGCATCCCGTTTTGTTTTTTTTTAAATAAATTTAGAGTACCCAATTAATTTTTCCAATTAAGGGGCAATTTAGTGTGGCCAAGCCGCCTACCCTGCACAACTTTGGGTTGTGGAGGCGAAACCCATGCAAACACGGGGAGAATGTGCAAACTCCACACGGACAGTGACCCAAAGCCAGGATTGAACCTGAGACCTCAGCGCCGTGAGGCCGCAGTGCTAACCCACTGCGCCACCGTGCTGCCCTTCAACCTTGCTAGTTGACGGTAGATATGTTTGGCACAATGAATTTGTTGAAGATTTGCTATGCTACCTGACATTACCAACCCACACAACTGGCGAAGAAATTATTGAACCTTTGAATCGTTTCGTGGTTGGAAAGTGCGGGTTCGGCTGGGTTCGTTGCAGAGGAATCGCAAGTGATGGGGCAGCCAACATGACTGGGAAAAACAGCAGAGTTATAGTAAGGAATGCTGGGCTGGGCCCTCAGACACGCGGCGTACTCCGCGATCACGCTGATTTCGGCGTGAAATTGGATTCTCCACCCCTGCGCTGAAGCGATTTCGGAGAATCCAGCCCATCAATTCTGTACCGGACTGTATTACGCCACATTCCATGGTGGGGCAAGCCTGGATGGAGGGTAGTCCGGCCTTGTTCCTAGGTGCTGTGCTGTCCCACCATTGAAGAAAGAGCTTGGATCACCTGAAAATGCAGATAGATCTCCGGGGCCTCTCTGAGACTGAAAAGGCGGGCCTCCTGAGAAAGAAGATCTCCAGGATCATTTTGAGACTGGACGATAGGCCACTCCAGGACACCTAATCTGTGCACCCCACTGCTGTGGTGTTCCAGGGTCCAGGGCTAGGAGTGGCCTCCATCCAGCGCCCTGGAGGCAGCCCCAGGCATTGTTCAGATGAGTCCTGACATCTGCATGCCTTATTGTTCAAAACGTGTTTCCACCGGCGTGTTTTTCCACCGGTGTTGTGGAGAATCTGGCGTGGGACGGTCAGGCTTTCATCTGCATCCCATTAACAGCATGCAACTGAGGTTCCTTCCCGCCTCGCCGGTCACCAGCGCAAGGTCCCGCTGTAAATTCACACCAGCGTGAAATCGGTTTCTGCGCCTCCTGCCATTTTCTCTCCCCATGCCCAACATTGAACAGGCCAGCGGGGGCTTGGGAGAATTCTGCCCGTTGTATACAATTTAAACTTTCCCCTTTGAATATTATGGGTACAATCTGAAAGGTGGCATAGCTTACCTTGTAAACAACTCCCCACCCCCTACCTCCAATTGCCCCCCCCCACAACAAATAAGTTTGTTGTGTCAAAGAAACCGCCTGAAGAAAGTCCAGTTAACTGAGGAATTAGCAAGAGGAATTGAGGAGAGGACAGAAAATAACTATTAAATTGCTTCTGACTATGTCTCAGTATTTTCTGAAAAATCATTGGCACACTGATACAGTATTCCCACTTTTTATTTGAAAATGTTAGTGGCGTTGATACTTTCAGTCTATCATATGACATCTGACGTAATGGTGCAATGAGGAAAGGTCTGCCGTGAAATGGCACTGCATTTTCGGTAGATAATTGACTTGACAAGCCATACAGAGCAACCTGCTGTGTGTTTCGTGGCGGTAGAGGCAATCCACCGCTGGCTCGGAGGTGGGATCTTTTGATCCTGCCACAGTCAATGTGGTTTCCAGTTAAATGCACCCTTCGCCGCCAGGAAGCCCACAGTGGGGGTGTGCCGAAAGTGGGAGCAGTAGATCCCGCCCGAGTGAATGGCCGGACAATTCTGGCCACGTATATAAAATATGATCATAGTTTCTGACTTCCAATAGACTCAACCACATTGTAAAGATCAGCATTGCAAGGTTGCTCGGGGCCAGGTTATCAGCACAACTGCAAAGTTGTCCCTCCTGGCACAAATAGTGGAGCTAATGGGAAATCACGGGTGGGATTCTCCGCCGGCGGGATTCTCGACGGCGGGGGCTGCCCCACAATGGGAAACCCCATTGACCGGCCGGCGTAATGGAGAATCCCGACGGCTTTGGGGAAGAAATGCGGCGCGGCAGGGTGGAGAATCCAACCCCACATGTCCACCACCCGGTACTTCCTATTTTCACAAGGTTGAGAATGGGGGCAGGGTATGTTTTGTGCATATGAGTTGTACAGGGGCAGCTGGCCATTTAACTCATCAGCTGCCGCCAGTGAAGTGGGATTTGGTAGCCCTGGATGTGGAGATTAGATCTTGTAAGAGCAGGTCTAAAATTTGTGGATTTGTTTGGATAGCCAGGGTACACCTTTGGAGATATAGGATTGAATTTGCCGTCCGCGGGATCCTCCTCTTCGTCGGCAGTGCACTCAGAACCGTGGAATTCCCAATGGCGTGGTGGTGCCCATAATGGAAACCCTATTGACCGGCTGCTGGGATGGAGGATCCCACTGTTGGCGGGGGCTTCCTTGGGGAAGGTCAGATGGTCAGATACCCTTTGGAATTGTAAAAGTAAGCAATAAATGTGTGCAAAAAGTACATAAACACATTACTGCCAAGCTCACTGGAACTGTCAATGTACCTGCCAAAATCAAATGTCAAAACTGTCAAAAATCCCTGTCAAGAGGATCTAAAAAAATTGGGCATCAAGGCGTTTGTCAAGGCATTTACAAGTCCTGCCATTTAAATTTTGAAAAAATATCAGAAGTGTTGAAAAAAAATAATTGCTTCTTATTTCACTCTGTCTGTTGAGATATTCCATTACTGGATTAGTGCTCCATGACTGATTTCACAACCATCCATGATAGGACCCTGCCATTTCAGTTTTATTGACAGCAACAAGTGGTTATAGACTCTTTGATTTGGGACTATGAATTCTAATACTTGCTGTCATAAGGGGTTGTGCACTTGAATGAAATCTTTGTTGTTATAAAGTTTTAGTTCATTGAAGAATGTAAATTTAGTAATTGAATTCTTTTCAATATTGTGAAGTCCACAATAGTCATTTAGAACATTTCTTTAGACTTTATTTTGGCTGGAATTCTCCTGTTGTTGGGGTCCATTTTTCCCGCTGGCAACGCACCCCCACCTATGCGGTTCCTTCTGGCTTGGGGTGGTTACAGTTGGAAATCCCATTGACAAGCAGCGGGAAGATAGAATTCCACCGCAGGTGAATGGTGCGCCACTGAGAAACAGCCACTGGGGAACCGGAGAATCCCACCCTTTACCTGAGGTCTGTCTATGGTAGATACTAAGTGAGTTAGCATGGTATGTGCAAAGGCAAAGATGGTGAGTGTCGGCAATAGATTTTAATTGGAGGCAAGAGGGACCATAGTGGTTGTTATGGGGCGGGGGGGCGGGGGGTTAGGGGGGGGGGGGGGGGGGGGGGGGGTGCGTTGCCAGCGGGAAAAATGGACCCCAACAACAGGAGAGCATGGGGAGGAGACATCGGTGGTTTGGGGAGCATAGCTTGACAGGGCGGTGGTTCAGGTGAATGAGCTAGCATGGGGGTGAAGGGGAGATGAGAGATGAGCGCTGGAGAGATGTTTCATATTTTGATTTGTTACTTTAAACTTTGGACAGTGCTGGATCCTTGAGGCAAACCTTTCTCGCAGTGGAATTGAAAATCTTACCCATTTGTTCGATTTGTATTTTTGGCCATGGAAAATATAAGAAGAGGTAATTGGCTGCCATGAAGGAATTTTTAAAACGCTGGTGTTTCTCTGGCCATCATTTCCATCAAGTCTGGAATATCTGGATATTTGCCACTCTCTTTTTCTCTGCTTAGAGTGGTAACTAGTTCCTGTAAATTGGGAAGCCAAAGTTAGCAACATTCCTCACTGTTGACTGTTTCCATCATTCCTAACGTTGAACTGCATGTACAGCCACAATCCCTTTACCCAGGGAACACTGAATTCTCGAAGCACATAAGGAGATGTAAATCTAAGTTGTCAGATCCTATGGGCGGGATTCTCTAATCCCTCGGCAGAGTGTCCATGCCATTTTAAACGGCGTCACGTTTTACGACGGCATGAACGGGCCGACCCAATGACTAATTCTGGCCCCTATCGGGAGCCACCATACCACTGAAGCGGTTAACGCCACTCCAGCTGCTGATCCTGGTGCGAACCGGGCACCACAGGATCCGCACATGTGCAGTGGCGCAGTGCCAACGCACGCATTCGCAGTGGCTTCCTTCAACGCGACGGCTCTGACGCAACATGGTGCCGGGCTACAGGGGCTGGTGCGTAGGAAAGGAGGCCCCCGGCCAGATAGGCTGGCCCACCGATCAGTGGGCCCCAATCGCGGGCCAGGCCACATCGGAGGCCCCCCCCCCCCAGAGTCGGACACACCCTCCCCCCCAACAGGCCGCCCCTCCCGACCCTGACATTCCGAGTTCCCACCGGCTGAGAGCAGGTGTGGCGCTAGAGGGACTCGGTGTTTGCACGACGGCTGCTCGACCCATCCTGGGCCAAGAATCGGCCGGCCGGCTGCGCAGAGCGGCCTCCAACCGACGCTAAGCCAACCATCCTGGGCCAAGATTCGCGTGCCGGCGCCGGGGCGGGGCGGTGCGGCGCGATTCATGCTGGTCACGGGGATTCTCCAGCCCGGCCCCGGGCTGAGAAAATCCGGCCTAATATTTATTTTCCAAGGAGACAGTAAGGCATAAGAGTCAAATACGTTTCAAATGTCAGATGATTGTAAGATGTGGAGAAGGATATTAAAAATAACTGCTCAAGGGCCTGTAAGAACTCCTCTTTAGTTGACCTACTCTTCTCCTATATTTATTTAAAGTGCTAAGCGGAGCTGTTAGGTCTTTTTGTTTAGTGAAAAGGTTACACCAGTTGCAGTTATGTTGTGATGAAATCTGTGGTTTGCTGGACCAGTGGGGAAAATTGTGACTTATCAAATACGTTGTTGGGTGTACTAATGCTTCTTTTTTTAATGGCCATCCCTAACTGACAGAGAAACTAAATTTGCATTTTCACGGTGTTGGGCCAACTCTGGAGGCTTTTAAAAAGGTGAATGGGATCTGGTTGTGGAGATCCCACCTCATTTCCAGCAGAAACCATTTCGCTGGCAGGGGGAAAGGGGATGTATGAATCACTCAAGCAAGAAATTCAAACTCAGCAGAGCCATTTGAAATTAGTGCTGAGTTCAAACAGACCCCATTTTGGCTGTTCCAATGGCCTTAACACACAGTGCAAGAGTTATAATTTGATGGAGCAGATGTAAACACTGTTAAAAGGTAGCTATGGGCAAATGTCATAATTTGAAGTTATTTAAAGCTTTAACCCTTTAAACATTGGGAAAAAAAGCAACCTGCAACTGTCAGTTAGAGTAAAAAAAAGTGGAGGTGGGCAGCAGGTTCATATTTTGGTTGACAGTTTTAAAAAGCTATTAAAACCTTAAGCTGTCTTTGATGTGGTTATTGAATAGATGTTTGTGTGTAAGAGTGAAAGATCTCAGATTGTTAGAATGGTTGGCTTTTTTTGCATATGGCTCCTGAGGTCTTCCATTATGGACACTGGATCAGTGACTAGAGAGGTTCTATGGGGGATATCAAGTGGCATGGAGATATCAATGTTTATAGAAGGGTATGAGGGGACATGGGAGAGGGTGAGGGCTAGGGGGTCTAATAACCTTTTATAAAACTAAGTCAAAGTCTCAGAGAACAAAGTGGGCCTTCTAACCAGACTGACACATCACTCGGACACATCTGTGCCTCCAGAATGCCTCAGAAGGTGGTAGGCACACTCAATTGTTCCCGAGCCCTCAAGAGGCAGGGACCATTTCCATGGAGAAGGGTCTGCCGAATCAGGAAGGTTTCTGCGAAATGGGCTGTGATATAAAATTGGCAAGGACAAGGGAGTTGGTTGAAACCAGATGAAGGATAGAACCATGAGATGCGCTCAGCAGTACCGCTCAATGCTGCCAGGCTATGGAGAGGTGTGTGTGTGTGTGTCAGTTTAAATAGCAGACCACCACTATCTCAAGGGCAACTAGAGATGGGAAATAAATGTTGGCCTAACCAGCGATGCCCACATCCTGTAAATGAAGAAAAAAAAATAGACTCTGGTGGAACTACACCATCATCACCAACGTCATCAGAACTGAGAGAGCTCTGTAGAAGAATGTAATTTTGCTGAAAAGCGTGCCCAAAGGAATTATGTGGGATAGAAGCAGCTGTTGGAGGAGGAACAAGGGCTAAATCTGCTTTTTGATATCTTATTCATAGTTCATATTGACCACCATTTTCATGTCAACTCAAGTTTCTGTTAATTTTGGTTTGTTTGTTACAGTTGAAGTTTTTAAAAAGTGGAACCTTGTCCATTGGCTTCTCGTTGGGGACATTTAGTAAATTCAGTTCACTTTGTTTGTTGATCTCCATGAGAATCATAACCCTTAACATTTCTCCATTTCCCATGGCAGTGAATCTTGATATAATTTTGCTGTAAATGATTACCATTATTACCAATTATATGTGGATGAACAACAATCTTGCACTACAGGTTTGTGCTTAGTAGAAAATAAATTGAGAGATCTAAGTACTTGTGTATAAAACCACAGTTTAAATCTGCTCATCATTTATCTTCAATTGACCCTAAAAAGGCATCTTGACTCAAAAAGGGTGCAGCACAAAAAGTGGGATTTTCATCTCATTATACTCCCCCACAAGAAACTGCCAATTTAAGACATGTGAATAATTATTTCCCTAGGTCACGGGCGGCACGGTAGCACAGCGGTTAGCATTGTTGCTTCACACCGCCAGGGTCCCAGATTCAATTCCCAGCTTGTTTCACTGTCTGTGCGGACTCTGTTCGTTCTCCCCATGTCTGCGTGGGTTTCCTCCGGGCGCTCCAGTTTCCTCCCACAAGTCCCGAAAGATGTGTTGTTAGGTAATTTGGACAGTCTGAATTCTCCCTCCATGTACCCGAACAGGCGCCAGAATGTGGCGACTAGGGGCTTTTCACGATAACTTCATAATAGTGTTAATGTAAGCCTACTTGTTACAATAAAGATTATTTTAAAAATTATTAATGGCGTCAAGGAGGTCTGGCCACTTAATTCTCATCCCAAACTCACACTGCAAAACTGATACAGTTAAAGGTGTGGCAAATGAGGCTTCAGCTGGTTATCCTGAGACAGACACAGCTCGACAACGGGCATTTTGACTTCTCACCCTGATATTTGGTATTCTTTGCCTACATTGCATTCTATGAGGTATTATGAGCTCGATATTTTGCTGCTACTTTTACACAACTCTACTCAAATGACTGCTCAACACTGGACAGAAATCTGCCTTTGGGAATCATGAAATCATTACATATTATTTGTTCTGCCACTTACCTTCCTTCTGAAAACATGCCCCACCCTTTTTTATGGGGTTTCCTCCAGTGTCGAAGAGTCTATACTCGCCCTGACCTACACTGGCAGATGCACCTGAAAACCTTAGTGTTCTTCTTGCTGCTGCTGAGACTGATGCTCCCTCAGCCATTTCCTCCAACGATGAATACAACGTCATTCCCTTTAACTGGCTGAAGCTGTATTTCTTCCCTTCCTCGAGGTGGTTATTGTGTTCCGTTATCTTGTCTCGCAGTGAATCTACAGAATTGTTGGTGACTTAGCCAGAACTCGAATTTATTAACGTACACATGGTAAGGTAACAATCAGATACAGACCAAGTTATCATACAGTTAATTAGACTCTCCTGAAACTACACTTATGCATGACTATCCTCATATTCACCTTACAACCTGGCGTTAGCCGGATGTCACCTGCATTTCATCTGACGCCACCTGCTGGTCAGAGATCACACTGCTGAGTGCATAGCCACCTGCTGGTGGGAGGTCATACTGCTGAATACATGTAGTATTATCTACAGGCATATAATCACAGTAGTAAGCCGAAAATGGCCTCAAGCCATCATTCCTGTCCTCAGGGATGTTGTTGGGAATTAGAACGATGCAATCATTTTTTAAAATAAATTTAGAGTACCCAATTCATTTTTTCCAACTAGAGTGGCCAATTCACCTACCCTGCATATCTTTTGGGTTGTGGGGCGAAACCCACACAAACACGGGGAGAATGTGCAAACTCCACATGGGCAGTGACCCAGAGCCAGGATCGAACCTGGGACCTCGGCGGCGTGAGGCAACAGGGCTAACCCACTGCACCACCGTGCTGTCCTGAATGATGCAATCTTTTAATGTAACCCAATGATGTCCCATTAGGATTGAGGCATGTTATTGGGAGGCAAGTGAAGACACCTCATTCTGTATCCTTCTCATACTACCTCAGCTGGGTTTGCTTAAAGTTGCCAGAATGCTTCTGTCGCCACTGACATCTTGATGAACTCCGCAATCCTCCCGGCCACAAAGCAAACATGCGTCTTTTTTAAAAAATCACACAAATACTATAAAGATTATTTAATCCAATTTTAATCTTCAGGTAGCAACTGTAAACTGATTGCACTCCGCTCTTAGAGCTCACGGTAGCATCGCAACAATTGAGTTGAATTGCGGTCATATTTTTTTCAGGTTGCTCAAATCACTCGGGAGTACTCGGCGCGATGGCACAGTGGTTAGCACAGCTGCCTCACAGGGCCAGGGACCTGGGTTCAATTCCGGCCTCAGTTGTTGGGAGTCTGCACTTTCTCCACGTGTCTGTGTGAGTTTCCTCCAGGTGCTCCGGTTTCCTCCCACAGTCCAAAGATGTGCAGGTTAGGTGGGGCTATGGGGTTGGGGTACTGGAGTGGGTATGAGTAGGATGCTTTCTGCACTGTAGGAATTTTATGGTTCTATGGTACTCATGGGTTGAAAACAATTGGAAACATATCAATTAATTTAGAGGTTCTTCAATGTAATTTGACAATTTAGCCTAAATAAATCATCATGATGGATAGCCCAATGCTGAACTGCTTTCCAGGGTCCTCCAGTAGCATTTGACATGTAGGTTGTGGCCATTAGAAACAATTCTTTTCCTGATAATGCAGTAAACTTGCACAATGAAATCAAGATGCCCATTTGTGGTCAGCCTCTGTATAGGTGGTGACAGGTGGAGCATGTGATGTGACGCTTACTTATTAATGGTTTTAACAGACAGACATTGTGCTAACCTTTGTACCAGTTGCCTTTCTAATTTCCTAATAGCTCCTGGGGTTCATAAACAAACAGGCACCGAGAACTGAAGCAAAGTGGTGCTCACAGGCTGACCGTTTGTGGACTTGCCTGGAATTTCTGAGCCCTTTGTGAACAATGTTACCTTTGTGAGAAGATACCAGTGGTCTTATTAAATATTTCAAGACCGTATAAATCTGGAATAACCACACAGGACGGCGGCTTTTTAACTTGAGGCAATTTACATTTCTACTGAAAAGATGTGGTTAAAACCGCCACTAAGCCCAGAAGACTGAAATGCTCCCATCTGGTTGGGAATGCATGAACACAGTAGCATTGATAGAGTTGAAAGCAGAGCCAAAGGAAACAAGTCAAGAGTCGCACCTCGCTAGCACTCGCCCATAGGGAGCTCATAATCCACTAGCTGACTATTTACTGAGGGGAGTTTCGGTTCAATTAAGGAGCTCGATCCATGAATGGAGACAGATCAGACATGTAACAATCTGGAGAAATGAGAAACAAAGAATTTCTCTTTTGAATAAAAGTTCACACGCCATCGTTGTGTCCTGGTAGACAGATCAAAAAAAAAAGCCTGACCATATTCATGACAAAAAAAAAGCTACATGGGAATGGGCTTACAAAACAAAACGGATTTGAATCACTTTGAAGAAAAACAATTTCCATTTCACAACTTTCCAGAATAAAAAAACACCCTGATTTTTTTTTTGGAACTTTCTGGGGTCTTGGAGCTAACACTGTAACCAGTAGAATTTGGTTGGCGTTTCATTCTTTGGAACAGTCTTGGAAAAGTACACAGATTGAAAAGTACAATTTTACCGACAAAAGGAAACAGTTCCGTCACTGTGGATTTCACTGAAAAGTCTGCTTTATTTGGCCTATTTTCCCTCTCTCTCTCTCTGGAAGATAATGTTTGCATTGTCAAAGCAGTGCTGCTGAAAAGCACCAGAGCTGTCGGTTCTGAGGCTACTCTGGCTCCTTGGTGCACATCAATGCCAGCCTAGACATGCCAAACATATAGATCATTTGCTGTGTGCTGCAAAAAATCCTTCATTGAACAGCTTTGTAGTGCTGGGTGCATCTTGAAATTGCCATTTGTATGCAGGCTTAATGTGATGCCTAGACTGGGGTTCATCAACTTATCCATGATAAAAGAAGCCATTCTAAACAGCACGGAGCCAGAGGGCTGCAACGTCTGGATGCTCAAATTCAGCACTGACATGGGGAACAGAAAGCTGATTAAAAATGAGTTGATAGTCAAATGCAACACAAAGTCCCCTTTGCCACCATAGAACCAGGCACTATAGCTAATGGAATGCACTTGTCTGAATTTGAAACAGGTCCCTAGACTATCCCCATCCTGCTCGAAAAAACAGCAAACTCTGAAAATACCCAGCAGGTCAAGCAACAGTAGTGGAAAGAGAAACCCAGTTAATGTTTCAGCTTGTTGACCTGTTGTCAGAAGTGGAAATGTTAACGATGCAACAGGTTTAAAGTAAATAGAGAGGGAGAGAAAGGTCAGCCACTTTTGCCTTGCATGGTCATCTCTTTTGTCATTTACTGTCTTGCTTTTCACCCCATCTCAGGCCTTCGATTTGTTCTCCTTCCACCCACTCTGTGCTTACTTAAGACCTGTTTCATCTCTAACTTTTAATAGTTCTGATTCAGAGTATCAGATGGCACACATATCCATGCCTGTCAAGATAGGGAGATTGGATACACAATTGGCTTGATGGTCAGAAGCAGAGGGTAATGTTGGAAGGATGCTTGTCGGACTGGAGGCCTGTGACCAGTGGTGTGCCTCAGGGGTCAGTGCTGGGCCTATTGCTGTTTGTTACCTATATCAACGATTTGGATGAGAATGTACAAGACATGATCAGTAAGTTTGCAGATGACACTAAAATACATGGTATTGTAGACAGTGAAGAAGGTTATCAAAAATTGCAGCAGGATCTTGATGAGGTGGGGAAGTGGACCGAGAAATGCCAAATGGAGTTCAATACGGATAAGAAAGTCAAATCAAGGTCGGACTTTCACAGTGATTGGTAGGACCTTAGGGAGTATCACAGAACAGAGGGGCCTTGGAGTTCAGGTGTATGGTTCTCTAAAGATGGAATCATAGGTGGATAGAGCAGTGAAGAATACTTTTGGTACGCTGGCCTTCACCAGTCAGGGCATTGAATATAGAAGTTGGGAAGTTACGTTGCAGTTGTACAAGACGTTGGTGAGGCTGCACCTGGAGTAGTGTGTTCAGTTTTGGTCTCCTTGCTATAGGAAAGATGTTATTAAACTGGAGAGAGTGCAGAAGAGATTTACAAGGAAGAACATTGCCAGAGCTCAAGGGACTGAGTTATAGGGAGAGATTGGACAGGCTAGGACTTATTTTTGGAGCATCGGAGACTGAAGCAGAGAGAGACTAGAGGTGTATAAGGTCATGACTGGCATGAATAGGGTGAATGCACAGTCTTTTTCACAGGGTTGAGGAATCAAGAACTGGAGGGAACAGGTTTAAGTTAAGAGGGGAAATAATTAATGGGAACCTGAGGAGCAACTTTTTTACACAGAGGGTGGTAGTTATGTGGAATGAGCTGCCGGAGGAAGTGGTTGAAGCAGGGACATTGACAACATTTAAAAGGCATTTGGAGAGATACATGGATAGGAAAGGTTTAGAGGGATATGGGCCAAATGCAGGCAAATGGGATTAGCTTAGATGGCTTTTTTGTTACCATGGCCCAGTTTGGGCAGAAGGGTCTGTTCTCGCGCTGTAGATTCTATGATTCTCCTTCCACAGCTGCTGATTGACCTGCATGTTATTTCCAGCTTTCATTTTATTTCAGATTCCTAATAAAAGGTAGATGGTTGAATCGAAGTGATTCTCAGATGTACCAGCTCTGTGTTAATCTTTTTTTAAATATACATTTAGAGTCCCCAAATCATTTTTCCAATTAGGGGGCAATTTAGTGTGGCCAATCCACCTATCCTGCACATCTTAGGGTTCTGGGGGCAAAACCCATGCAAACACAGGAAGAATGTGCAAACTTCACACGGACAGTGACCCAGAGCCGGGATCGAACCTGGGACCTCAGCGGCGTGAGGCTGCAGTGCTGTCACTGCGCCACCGTGCTGCCCAGTTCTGTGCTAAACTGACTAGTATTGCAATTAAAACCCAGAAGGAAAGAATAGAAAAAATGGGGAAATACGAATACTGATCCGAACTGATCTTGGGCACCTTAAAATGGAACACCAGTAAAACTGGGAAATAAGAACACTGGTCTGAACAGTTTTTTTTCTATAAGGAACATACAGTAAAACTATGCCCCTATGAAAACAGGGATTCACCCAATGACATGACAAGCTTATTCAATGATTCGGTGAGACACACAAAGGAAGATCATTGGTTTGATACCTCACCCAGGCAAGCTAATCTCAGTTTAGCTGTGTGGTGGGGTTGGTGGTGGGACCATTGCAATTTGCCTCAGAGGTCAGTGATCATAGAGGACAAATTAGCTCAGATCCTGATCTCTGACTAGTGATGCTAATGGTCATAGTCTCTTACGGTCTGCTGCCATCAGATATGTTGAGGGGGGTCTCGATGTATAGCTCAAGGGATCTGTCTCTATGCTGTCCATGCCATGCAGGATACTGAGAGTGACGAGGGTTCTGGTTGAACACAACTACATGAAGGTTATTATGACAACTCTATACAGCTCTGCACAGGCCTTGTTCTCACCTGTCCTAACAGTTACATAAGTTGATTGCTTGACTAGATGCCCGACTGACAAGGTTTTCATGAAGTCTCATAAGGTATTCATGAAGTCTTATTGATACAGAGTTACAGACAGTAAGGAACATCTTCAGTAGGGAATACAGGCATCAAAGAACATCTAATGAGGAGGCTGTACCTTTTATCCTCCAGCCTTACACACGGTGATGTGATAGTGATGTCATGATGCAGCTTAGATCATAAAACATAGAATTTACAGTGCAGGAGGAGGCCATTTGGCCCATCAGGTCTACACTGGCCTACTTAAGCCGACACCTCCATCCCCTTCCCGCAACCCAGTAACCCCACCTAACCTTTGGACACCAAGGGCAATTTAGCATGGCAAATCCACCTAACCTGCACATCTTTGGACTGTGTGAGGAAACCGGAGCCCCCTTAGGAAACCCACGCAGACATGGGGAGATCGTATAGACTCCGTACAGATGGTGACCCAAGCCGTGAATCAAACCCAAGTCCCTGGTGTTGTGAAGCAACAGTGCTAACCACTGTGCTACCATGCCGTACATGTCATTGTCAGTATTAATATGATTACAATATCACAACACGAGTCAGAAATGTGCAAACTGGTGGGGGTAGTACAAGATTCAGCTGTAATGTCCTCCCCTCAAAGATTAATGCCAAAGATCAGACATGACTAATGGCCACTCGACCAAGGTGGAAAATATTATTCACGAGCAAGAAGTCATTGCCTTCAACTAAGAAGACAATCCAGAGGAAAATGTGGATGGAAAACAATATTGTGAAAAATATATTGTATTTTTAAGGATCCCAATTAGATGCCAACATTCAAACTGCATGATGTCACTGGTCAAATCAGATATCAAACACAGATTAACCTTATCTCACACAAGTGAGGAAAGTCACAAACTCACATCTTGAGGAACAATGTAAAGCAAAAACAATGGAGATGACAGGGTCTCAGCCAGTAAGAGCTGGTGAAAGCTCTGCGCTGCTTCTCTGTGGCACACATAACGCTCAGGCATGTCATGGGACAGCTCTTCCTTGGGATCAAGTGTCCCAGGATAGAAGTTCCACCTCCGAGAACTGCCGGCCAATCAGGGGTTGGCAACTCCACTGAATGGCAGCGTCACTGAAAAGATAGTGGCCGCTGCGGGTAAGACACCCACTCCTGGCCCAGGGTCATCATGTACTCAGGACATCTTGGCATCAAGGGTCCCGGGGCAGAAGTCCCACCTCCTGAGAGCTGCCGGCCAATCAGGGATTGACAACTCCACTGAATGGCAGCGTCACTGAAAAGATAGTGGCCGCTGCGGGTAAGACACCCACACCCGGCCCAGGATCATCATGCACTCAGGCCACCTGTGAGTGATGCTTAGGGAGTGCAGGGGACGTGTGGGTCAGCAGCAAAGGCAGGTGTTGGCTGCCTGCACTACCTCCTGTTCCCAATGGTGGGTCCCCGATCAGGCACTGAGGACCTTTGAACGACCGTGGATGTGTTTACTACAACATTGTATATTAGATCAGGGGCTGTAAAATAAGGTCCAAGAAACTGATACAACAAAACAATGTTCATAGTTTAAAAGTTAAGAAGCGTAACCAGCAAATTGAAAAAAAGGCTTTTAAAGAGTCTGAAAATTTGCATAAGGCATGATGATCAGTAGCCAGTTTTGAAGGGGAAAAAAAGAGTTTACATAGCCAGGGTTTTCAGCAGAAGAAAAAACAGTTCAGGCTAGTATTTCCATTTTTCAGTTTTCACTGGTAATTCATTTTAATGTGTACAAGACCAGTTCGGACCAGTATTTTTATTTCCCAGTATTAACTGTTTTTTCCTTTGGGAGGAGAGTCACATGTGGTCTCAGCACAAAAGAATTTCGCAGAGGAATCCTCTTATTCTCCCAGGCAGAGAAGTACTTGATCAATCTTATCTTCAGTTATGCTCACTAAAAATAAACATTGTTTTAGAAGCTACTGCTTCCATCTCATGAAAGCTGTAGTACATCAAATTAAATTCCTTAAAGTTAGAAAATAACTACAGTACCTCATGGACTTTTAAAAATTCCAGGAAGAGAGCAAGGATATCCTGCAACAGCACATTACACGGGTGTGCTAATGTCCCAGTGATGTGTTCAATGGTAGCGAGTGGTTAATTGTGTCTCATTGGATTTATGTTCTGCTGCTTTATTTGGGGGTTGAGGGGGTGGGGAGGGGCAGTGGGGGAGGGAGGTTAGGTGGGCAGCTGGTGGGGTGGAGGGGGGAGATGAATGGATGTTGGGTGGAGTGGTTGCCATGGATACATAGAGCTTGCAAGATGCCATTCCTTCACCTTTAAGGTCCTTCATATAACAAGGGCGGCATAAACCGTTCTAATGAAAGCATCACCAGGGCTTCTTGTAAAATGAGCATTGACCTGCATTTTGATGATTCTGTCGTCAGATGCCAGACAAAGTGAAAGCTTTTTCTACTGGTATACAGCATGGAGTCTAAGAAGAGGCCAAATACCGACATGGATTCTGGCTGAACCCTGTACTCTTGTGAACTTCTTGTGAAAGTTCAGTTGATGCTGTTCGTGGTTTACAACCATTGCATTTATCACCTGGACTCCAGTCGTGGATTCTGAAAAAATATGACATATCCTCCCCATGTTGACCATGTCAAGACCCCTCAGGATCTTATAGGTTTCAATCAAGTCGTCCCTGACTCTCCTAAACACCAGCAGATACAAGCCTAACCTGTCCACCCTTTCCTCAAAAGACAACCCACCAAATCCAGATATGAATTTAGTAAGCCTTCTCTGATGTGCTTCCAACGCATTTACCTACTTCCTTAAATAAGGAGACCAGGGCTGGATTCACTGGCACCCCAGCCGTGTGCACGCCATTTACTGGTGGTGGTATTCTCTCTTCCCGCTGCTTGCCAATGGGATTTCCCATCGAAGCCACCCCGCGCTGCCAGGAAACCAGCTGGCAGGAATGCACAGCTGACACGAGCAGAGAATTCTAATGGCCGGAAAATTCCGGCCCAGTTCTTTGCACAAGACCCCATATATGGGACGGATTTCTCCATCCTGCCGCACCAGATTTCTGGTAAGGCATGCCATCGGGATTCTCTGTTTCGCCGGCTGGTCAATGGGGTTTCCCGTTGTGGGGCAGCCCCACACCATCGGGTAACCCCCAGGCTGCCAGCAAAACGGAGAATCCGACAGTGGAGAATTCAGCCCATGGTCTCACCAATGCCCTGTTTATTTGTGACTCAAACCAACATTCCTGTGGTAACTCTCGATAAATAAACAATGCAAAAATATGGGGTTTTTTTTGTGGCGTTGCAGGAAGAGAAACAATTAAATATCAGTGCTTCAGGTTTCTGGAACGGAAACTCAACTGTATATACCCAACCATAGCAGGCCAAGAAAGTGGATTACTCATGCCCACATTGTGCGTAGGTGAGGTGAGTGCCAGGGCACAGCTCACCAGAAGAACATGAATTTCTCCACGGAAACTCACAATGTTAATTGTTGCTTCACAATGACGCAGAACTGGGCTGCAAAGCAGCCTCTAAATTAGCTGACATCGATCTTCGCCACAAAATGCAACATACTGCGACTTGGGAATTCAAGCTGCATATGTGACCTTAAGACCCGTGCTTAGGCCCCTGAGGATTTGGGCTGTCCAATCGGGTCCTCATTTGTCATGCAGGCACTTTGGAGTGAAGTGTTGCTTGGGTCTCCCACACTGGATAACATCAACATCCGGTTAAAACTCATAGGATTTGTGGACTCTACATGTCTGGTGCCATTACATCAGCTGAGGAAAGTGAATATAAATCACTTAACCAGCTAAACTGAAATCCTAAAGTGCGTGTCTGTTTAATGTCTTGTGGACGCTCAATTTCGTTGGTCATAAAAGAATTGAGAGAAAACTTATGTTAAAGTCTATCTAGGTAAAAGAGCACATTGGGAGGCTTGCATTACAGTCCTTGAGCAAACCACTCTCTTCAATACTTTATAACAATGTAAACATTTTAGACCAATCTCGAACACAGTCGTTTTCATTGTGATAGTGACTCTCTCATTTGAATTTGAAAAATTCTAAAATAATAATGTACTTGCATAGAAAAATCAGGACATGCCCATTCCTACCTTTGAATGTTTTAACCAGTAAGCCTGCCTATTATGTCTGACATCTATATAATTCTTGCTAGGCACAGTGTGTGTATATAATAACAATAATCTTTATTGTCACAAGTAGGCTTACATTGCAATAAAGTTGCTGTGAAAAGCTCCTAGTTGCCACATACCGGTGCCTGTTCAGGTACACAAAGGGAGAATTCGGAATATCCAAATTACCTAACATCACGTCTTTCGGGACTAGTGGGAGGAAACCCGAGCGCCCGGAGGAAACCCATGCAGAAACTGGGAGAACATGCAGACTCCGCACAGGCAGTAACCCAGCTGGGAATCGAACATGGGACCCTGGAGCTGTGAAGCCACAGTGCTAACCACTGTGCTACCATGCATATATGTATGCATTTACACAAACAAGCTCAGATTTTGTTGTGTCATTTTGAGAGTCATTTTAATGAGGACCCCAGTGCTGATCAAAGCCGGATAGATCATTTCGCATTGCAAAACAACACTATTAT
The DNA here is from genome assembly GCF_902713615.1 of Scyliorhinus canicula. Classification (NCBI taxonomy): domain Eukaryota; kingdom Metazoa; phylum Chordata; class Chondrichthyes; order Carcharhiniformes; family Scyliorhinidae; genus Scyliorhinus; species Scyliorhinus canicula. The sequence goes on along the minus strand of NC_052166.1, from coordinate 34,540,958 downwards.
TTTTGTCATAAATTTAAAGACAAACTTGATGACCATTATCTTCAGGCATTGGCCCTTCTTAGAGAGCAGAGTCCCATTTTGAGATAGGCCAATTTAATGCAAATAAACTTGTCACCAGGATCTGGGGGGCTGTGATCACCTGCAGGTCAAAATGTCGGGTAGAAATATTGTCTCACAGAAAATGTGCTGGCTTATCTGGAAAACAGGATTTTATATTCCTCAGGGTTGCTGGATTCTGTCCTAAGAAATTAATGTGATACTGTACACCATCAGAGAACAAAGAACAAAAAAACAATACAGCACAGGAACAGGCCCTTCGGCCCTCCAGGCCTGTGCCGACTATGGTACCTGCCTGAACTAAAACCGTCTGCACTTACGGAGTCCGTATCCTTCCATTCCAGCCCTATTCATATATTTGTCTAGATTCCCCTTAAGCGCTGCTATCGTACCTGCTCCCACCACTTCACAGGCAGCGCGTTCCATATATTTACCACCCTCTGTGTAAAACACTTGCCTCGCACATCTGTTCTTAGCTTTTCCCCACGCACTTTAAACCTAGGTCCGCTAGAACTTGACTCTCCTATCCTTGGAAAGAGCATCTAACTATCTACTCTGTCCATGCCACTCATAATCTTGTAGACCTCTATCAGGTCGCCTCTCAACCTCTGTCGTTCCACTGAGAACAGGCCGAGTTTATCTAACTTCTCCTCATAGCTAATGCCCTCCAAATGAGGCAATATCAGGTCGACCGTCGCATACACATATATTACTTACAAATGCCACCACTTCAAATTTCACTCCTTCAAAAGTAAAGCTCAAGAAGCAAGCAAGACCCAAAGAGGAGACAGAACACCCAACCTCTATTCATAGAATTTACAGTGCAGAAGGAGGCCCTTCGGCCCATCGTTTCTGCACCGGCTCTTGGAAAGAGCACCCTTCCCAACCGCACACCTCCACCCTATCCCCATAACCCAGTAACACCACCCAACACTAAGGGCAATTTTGGACACTAAGGGTAATTTAGCATGGCTAATCCACCTAACCTGCACATATTTGGACTGTGGGAGGAAACCGGAGCACCCGGAGGAAACCCACACATGGGGAGAACGTGCAGACTCTGCACAGACAGAGACCCAAGCCGGGAATCGACCCTGGAACCCTGGAGCTGTGAAGCAATTGTGCTAATCACTATGCTACCATGCTGCCTCTAAAAAAGGCCGCAACAAAGTTCAGCACTTGAAGAGTTAAAGGTCCATAAAACAAATTCCTAGCTTCACTGAGGCAGGTGAAGACAGTTATTATATTTATGTCTGCTACATTTAACCTTCTGAATTATCTTTGATAGGAGGCAGACAGTAGAAACTATACACAGTCAGACATTGATTTGACAGCTTGGAAAACAAAAGGAGAGCTGGAAATTCTCAGCTATCTGTAGGGATTATGATGGAATCCCGAATTACTGACGTAAATCCGCATCCTGCCATTCCATGGCTTCCGTGGTTTTAGCTTGAAGAAATAATTACACTGCTAATTAGCCTGTGCTGTGATGTTTTACTCGTGCTTAACAAAAAACAGATTTTACTTTCCTCTTTTCATTCTGCGGCCTGATTAAAATGGCAGACATGCGACAAAACCTCCAATCTAAGCTTTTCTCTATCACACATTTTGTGGTAGATCTTTCACCTGCCTCAGAATGACGACAGCACATAAGGTGGCCATTTGGCCTGTCGTGTTTGTGCTGGCCCTCTGAAGAAGGAATTCACCTCGTGCCACAATCTCCTGCCCTTTCCCTACAGCCCGGCAATTTATTTTCAGATAATCACTTCCCTTTTGATCCTATCTCCGCCACCCTCTCAGGCAGCGCATTCCAGGTTCTATCCACTCGCCGCATGGGAACATTTTTCCTTGCGTCGCCATTGCTGCTTTTGCCAATGATCTTAAAATATGTGCACTTGTGTTCTTGATCGTTCCACCAATGAGAACAGCTTCTCCCTATCTACTCTGTCCACATCCCTTATGATTTTGTATGCATCTATCAAATCTCTTTGCAACCTGCTCTTGCAGCACGGTAGCATGGTGGTTAGCATAAATGCTTCACAGCTCCACGGTCCCAGGTTCGATTCCCGGCTGGGTCACTGTCTGTGCGGAGTCTGCACGTCCTCCCCGTGTGTGCGTGGGTTTCCTCCGGGTGCTCCGGTTTCCTCCCACAGTCCAAAGATGTGCGGGTTAGGTGGATTGGCTATGCTAAATTGCCCTTAGTGTCCTAAAACATATAAGGTTAATGGGGGGGGGGGGGTTGTTGGGTTACGGGTATAGGGTGGATACGTGGTTTGAGTAGGGTGATCATTGCTCGGCACAACATCGAGGGCCGAAGGGCCTGTTCTGTGCTGTACTGTTCTATGTTCTATGTTCTTCTTCACAGAGAAGAGTCCCAACTGCTCCAATCTATCTAAATAATTGAAGTTCCTCAACCCAGGGGCCATTCTCGTGGCTCTTTTCTGCACCTTCGCTCGTGCCTTGGCTTCCTTCCTAAAGTGTGGCCCTCAGACTGGACACAATCCCCCAGGTTTAAGAGGATGTGGTGTAATCCAGAGACCAGGGTAATGCTCTGGGGACTGGGTTTGAATCCCATGATGGTGAAATTTCAATTTAATTAAACAAAATCTGGAATTAAAAGTCTAATGGTGGCCGTGAATCGATTGTCGTAAAAACTCATAAGAATCACTACTGACCTTTAGGGAAGGAAGTCTACTGTCCTTACCTGGTCTAGCCGACATGTGACTACAGGTCCACAGTGAACTGGTTGACTCTTATATGCCCTCTGAATGGCAAAGCAAGGCAATCAGTTGAGGGGCAATTAGGGACCGGCAATAACTATGATCGCATCCCATGAATGAATAAATATTTTAAAAATGATTAAATAAAGTTGAGGCCAGCTAAACTAATGTAGGTTTAACATAATTGTCTGTAATCTAATCCCCTATTAATAAAGCTCAGGATGCTGAATGCTTTCTCAATCTTCTATCTGCTATCTTCAATGATTTTTACAAATATATACTGAGGTCCCACAACTCCTCCATGCCCTTGAGAATTATACTCTTTATTTTATATTGTTTCTCCATGTTCTTGCTACCAAAATGAATCACTTCACACTTTTCTGCATTAGATTTCATCTATTGCGTGCCCACTCATGCCATCAACTTGTCTATGTTCTTTTGAGGTTCTACATTGTCTCCCTCAGAGTTCACAATGTTTCAAGTTGAGTATCATCTGTAAATTGTTAAATTGTGCGCTGTACACCAAGGGCTAGGTCAATGATATGTACCAAGAAGTGCTGGGGTTCCAACACCTCTCCGTGGGAACTTCATTATAAACTTTCCTCTAGTCCGAAAAACAAAGACTATTACTCTGTTTCATGTCACTCAGCTAATGTTGTATCCTCATTGCGACTGTTCCTTTTATTCCACGAGCTCTAACTCTTTGTTTGTTTCAGTGTGATCCTGAACGAATTTCCTCTGCTCTCTGTCTGCCTTACAGTGATCCTACTCTCTCAAACTCCCTCCAAGAACCTTCCATCTCTCCACCTTTCAACCACATTTTCTATACCAGCCTTTCAGTCACTTCTAACTCCATGACTTGGTACAAGCTTCTTCATTACCTTTATCAATTTCTCACCCCTTTTTCATCTAAACTTCACGTTCATCTGGTGAGTTGTGCCCAGCTTGCACTTGACCGAAAATGAGGTCATGGCTATTCCAATTCCTCGCTTGCTGAAGCTGAGTTTCAGTTCCCAAAGCTGTTTTCAAATTTGTGTTTATTGTTCAGAATGTTTTCAGCATTAAAAAGACCCGACTCAAACGTGATTCAAATGGAGAGTGGATGCAGTTCCCCAGTGTATTTGTTCTTTACCGTCCACAGAAACGTGCAGAAGAACAGCTCAGATGTTTTCTTCTCATCCACAATGGTAGAGAAAGGGAGAAAGCTGGGTTTCTTCTGAGCGTGTGTTCCTTAGTACATATACATTGGAAATAGATAGAATTTACAGTGCAGAAGGAAGCCATTCGGCCCATTGAGTCAGCACCGGCTCTTGGAAAGAGCACCCTACCCAAGGTCAACACCTCCACCCTATCCCCATAACCCAGTAACCCCACCTAACACTAAGGGCAATTTTGGACACTAAGGGCAATTTATCATGGCCAATGCACCTAACCTCCACATCTTTGGACTGTGGGAGGAAACCGGAGCATCCGGAGGAAACCCATGCACACACGGGGAGGATGTGCAGACTCCGCACAGACAGTGACCCAAGCCGGAATCGAACATGGGACCCTGGAGCTATGAAGCAATTATGCTATCCACAATGCTACCGTGCTACCCACGGGTAGCCCGATCCCTGGAGTGGGCACAATTCGAGCTTGACACCTTGACACCAACCTGGCACCCTGGAACTGCCCCTTCAAGCTTGGAAGTGCCACCTGGGCACCCTGGCAGTACTAGGCTGGCACCTGGGTGGCACTGGCAGTGCCAAGATGCCCAAGAGGGGACACCCTAACAGCTACCACTCTGCTCAGAGGTCGACCACCGGGAGCCTCCGATCACGTGGGAACCTACCATGTGAGGAATTGTGGCTCTGCACCTACGCTGTGATCCAACCAAAATAAAAGAGTCAGTTCTGGCGGGTACGTGATGAAACCGCACTCTGTCTTGTTATTTTGCTCCGGCGGGGAATGCCCCCCAGGCTGCACTTTCGCGTAATTTCCTGTAGTGAGGAGCTCCGACAAACAGACATCCTCAGTGCAGGAAGACATCAGGACGCCATTTTAAAATGACACCCTGATCTCTCGACCCCCAACAACGCAGCCCCTGCGCCCCCCCCCCCAATGTCCCAACTCACCTGTTGGTAGGTCATCGTCTCCCCCCCCCTCATACCCCACCTCATATGGCAGGACATCCCCAGGCCCGATCCCTGGAGTGGGCACAATGCGAGCTTGACACCTTGGCACCAACCTGGCACCCTGGAAGTGCCCCTTCCAGCTTGGCAGTGCCACCTGGGCACCCTGGTAGTACTAGGCTGGCACCTGGGTGGCACCGGCAGTGCCAAGGTGCCCAAGAGGGGACACCCTATCAGCTGCCACTCTGCTCAGAGGTCGACCACCAGGGAGCCTCCGATCACGTGGGAACCCCCCCCCCCCCCCCCCCCACCTCCCCCCCCCCAACCCCGCCCAGGTAACATTCCTCTTGGTTTCCATTGGTTGGGACCTGAACTGAATGGTGCCAGGCTGGGGTCTCCTTAGCGAGGCCGATAGATTCCGGGTGGCTGATCAATCTGGTGTCATGACTGGTGAGATCTGGTTGGATCCCAATAGGTTTAATAGCCAGCGGGAATCCCTGGGGAGGTCTCTCCAGGGATTTTCCAGCCGCGCCACACCCCAATTCTGGCAGGATGCGGCCGCTAGCTCATGCCCCTAATCTTTTACCAATGACATCCAATATGTTGCAGCGGCAGGTTTGTCAATTCAATCAGCCACTGCTTTCAAAGCGACTGATGATACTTTACACTCATTCATTTTATATCAGTATGTGGGTAGCCAAGGACAGAGCGGCCACCAAATGCGGAGCTCACCGCAAGCAGCAGAGGTGGGGATCCACTAGGCCCTACGCGGATGCCTGCCAAACGTGAGTTGTTAAAGCCATTAAGACTGACCCATTCTTCCCACTTACCCATTCTTCCCACTTTACACATGTTCATTTTCCCACACACCTCCAGCTGACGGCGCCAGTCCATTCCGAGCGGTTCACCCCATCCCCCCAACCGCCAATGAGACCACCTTGGAGGAGAGCTACGAGGATGCCACCATAGATGCATCACAGTTGCCAGCCCTGGCCCCTCTCCTAGTCTGCACCCTGGTGACGACGCCCTTGGCGATGCTCTTCAGTGACTGGGCCATGCTCTGCAGTGCCTCGGCGATGCCCACCTGCGACTGGGATAAGTCCGCAGCGCTTTGTCCATTCCTATCTGAGACCGGGACATATCTCGCAGCGAGTCGGACAGTCTACCAAAATCCTCAGCCTTGGCCATCACTGACGGCGCCACGCCTTGGACACCTCCACTGTTGCAATCAATGTTGTTCACCAGGCTCGCCACTGCCGTCGCCACCCTAGCAGTATTGGCCTCGGTGACACACATTTCCGGTACTGCCTTCTGTGCCTATAGACCCTGGGACTCCTCCAATCGGCAATGGATCTGTTGGATTGTCACTGACATATCCCTCTGAATATCACAGCTTCACCCAAACGTCTGCATCAGCTCCGGTTAAACACATTCCAGAGGCTCATCATCTGATTGGGACCCAGCAGACCTTCTTGGCGCTACTGCCTCCACCTGATGTGCATCTGCAACTGTGTGGTGCGGATTCTTGGTTCAATCTAGCTGCTTCTCCATTCTGAGGTGAATCCCAGGGCCCGATGGGCACCAACCGGGAGGAGGGGCTGCTGGGTTACAACCCGGACCCATCCTTTGGACTGGTGACAGTAGCCACCAGCACCCCTGAGTTCCACCCCCCGGGTCTCACAGTCAGCACCCAAAACAGGGTGGCACGGCTGTGTATGTGCCTCTGCCAAGTGTGCCAGAGTCCTCCAGCCTCACAGCACCCAGAGCCCCAGAGAATGCCCGCAAGGGGCATCAAAGGCCACGGGGCTTGGTAAGCAGCTGGCTGTCTTCACCACTGATGTGCATCCTGGGGATACACCGAGACACAGTGGCATAGCAAGGAAGGCCAAGCACGTTGAGGATACTGAGAGGGCATTGGGGCTAGGTAAGAAGGGAATGTGCGTTGGGGGGGGCAGGTGGTTTGAGGGGTGGGGGGAGGCACCATCGGGAGAGGGGGTAGTGGTGCACCCTCAACACAACCAGTATGACACCTCTGGACCTTTGTTCCTCGATGACGGCCAACATCAATCCCATGCCCCACCCCCCCAGACATGAGGTGCTGGTCCCACCCCCCTCCATGCCCTTCCCACACACACTTGCACAGCAGCGGGGGGGGGGGGGGGGGAATGCTCACTGTGTCATAATATACACACGAGTATATGATGGTGCATAGACACACACTAACTGACACACTGAAAGACCAATCAACACAGAACACAGCAGCCAATCACCAGACAGGATACGGCCACCATAAAGCCAGAGGGCACTAGTTTTCCCGTTCATTCGGTATGCAGCCTCTGAGACAGCCAGAGCCCGTAATCAGTAGCACGAACATCTACCATGTGCTAGCAGTATAGTCTGGTCAGGTTAGCCTCAGGTCTCCAGTCAACCTAACATAGTGTCGACCCACAGTGCAAGTATGTTTAACAGCTCATAGTAAATAAAATAGAGTTGTACGTCTACAAGTGTTGGTAGCCTGTCTCTCTCACTGCTCTGGTAAATGCAGTCCTCGCAGACCCAGCATACCCAACACATCACACTGGACCATACAACCAGCACCCCAGACTCCAACAGAACGTCATCATACTCCAGCGTAGACATGCCCCCGGGGCTGGGTCGCATCCTCTGGGTTTTCAGAGGTTAGCTGCTAAATCTGTGGTGCTGCCTCCCGCAGTGTTCAGGCACTGTGTCTATGCAACACGATCTGATTGGGATGCTAGGCAATAAGACCCACATGCTACATGGCACGCCCATCCAGGAGGATCCATTTTGGATGTGTGAAGTGCTCACTTGACTACGATTGCCAATATCCCATTAGCAATAGACTTCAGCTGCAAGGTCAGAGGCCTCCGTGGTCAGATTTATGACTGGTTGGTGGGGCAGACAGGCAGTGACTAGGGTTGACCCCGGAATGGGGGCATGCTCCAGGGGTTGGCATGGGAACCTGTGCATTGCTGCCCTGCCCCCATCAGAGACTCCCTCCCACTGGCCTTGATACCCACCAACCCGCAGCCCCTACACCTCAACCCCCCCCCCCCTCCCCCTCCCCCCCCCCCACCATGGCGGCCCTCCCCTGGTCTCCCCCCACCCCTCCGTTTACAGGGACAGCATGCCCAGTCCCCCCAGGCTCACTACCTGTCAGTGAAGATGGCCGTTCACCTCCTACCGCCCCTGCAGCAGCCCTTCTGCCAGGTTCACGTTTTTCAAAAGGAATGCTAATCGGGGCCAGTGTGACCACTTTCTGGGGAGGCCGCTGGATCATGGGAGGCCGTTGGATATGGGTGATTCCCGTTAATTGTATGGAAATAGGGCTTACGTGGTGGTCATGGGTTTCTCTCCACGCTGCCGCGGGATCTAATTTTGCCTATGGGAGCCTGCCGATTGCATCGCAAATGGTTTGGCGCCCGGCACGGTTCTTCTTTTTGGCCTGTCCCACAATTCACCAGCCTCGTTGCGCTCTCGCTTGAGTGCAATGAGGCTATTGAATCATGCCCTTTGTTTCAACCTGCAACTTACCATGACATTGAAAATATGTCGGGGATTAATCCACACCTTTGCATTAGCCAGGACGGCATTCTAGAGGGTAACAAAAACAATCTAAAATACACTGGCAAAATTCAAAGATCAGTACTTAAAGGGATTTATAGATTTGCTCATTCAAAATGTAGTGAAGTCATTGAACTCAAAACGATGTTGTCGAATACTGGTGTACCAATGTTGAATTCATTCATCTGAAATTCCTTCCTTCACTATATTAGCGAGGGCTTGAACACTTTTAAAAATAAAACCGTTAATAACAGAGGAAGGAATTTTGTACGTATGATTCAGTGTCTGTACATTAGCATCCCAAAACCTCATTTCAAAGTCAATCCAGGAATTCATTACTTTATATAAACTACTGTTAACTCTTCTGTTTCTTTCGCCTGTGTCAGTACAATAGCTGGTGTTGTTCTAGTTGGCATGGTTTTGTACCTCTTCTTTTTCCTTCCATCTGTCAGATCTGGCATGACATCTTGGTGCAATTAAGCCTGCAGTTCCGTCGTCTCTCAAAAAATATTGTGCATCGCACCTGGTGCTTTGATTAGTTTGAAGTATCTCAGCCAATTTTATCCCTTTCATTATTTTTGTAAATCTACAATTACAGATAACAGAAAGCATCAACTGCTGTCTTGCTAGTTTCTGAGCATCTGCGTCTGGCTTCCTTATGAAGTTCCATCTCATAACAAACAGTTCTGTTCTGTTCTGGTGATACAGTTACCACACATCAAGAGCAAGCTCGTTTCTTGACCGGCAAGACTGATCGCGAAAATGGTGGGCAAGTAACTCCTTTCCACGACATCATTTAGCGTGGTCATTTTGAATGGCCACAAGAATGGTCCTCACAAGGGCGGTCAGCAACTTCACTCCTCGGCACTGGCCAAATTTTAAATTTCCCAATATGGACACACAACCAGTTTTCATTTGCATTTGTACTCCTCCTGAGCAAATCAAGAAGGCAAATCGAATGCTGCCCTTTATCTCAAAGGGGCTGGAACACAAAAGGGGAGAAAATTATACTCCTGCTGCACAGAACCTTAGCCAGAACGCATCTGAAATATTTTATTTCAGTTTTAGGTCCCAAACTATAGGAAGGATGTTTTGGCTTTCAAAAGGAAGCAGCACAGATTTACCAGAACCACAGGGGGCTCAAATGTAGGATTTATTAAATAAACTTGTCTTTATTAGCTTGAGGGGGTAACATGGTCGGAGGTGTTCCAAGTGTTCTAGAAGGATTGGATAGGGTGGACACAGAGGAACTATTTCCTCTGGTGGGGGAAAACAAGAATGAGTGAGTATAAGTTAGAGCGAGGCCATTTATGAGGGAAATCAGCAAGCACTTTCTCATACGTTAAGGTTTCAGAAAGCTGGAATTTTCTGCATTAGCGATTGTGGCTGCTGGGACAATTGGAGTTTGACACCAAGGTCAATAGATTTTAGTGAGGTAAGATGATATCGAGGTGGGTAAATGGGATTGAGTTACATGATCTAATTGAATGGCGGAACAGGCTGGAAGGGTTGAATGGCCAACTCCTATTCCTCTGTTACTAAAACTGCGAAAGGCAACACCGCAGATGTGTTCAGACAGCTTCATCTTGGCTGCTGGTGCATTCTAAAAATGATCTTTTCTGCAATTGGCATATTGAAATGACGGGTTTGAACGCGCAGAGATAGAGAGAAACATCCAACTGTTGTTTTGGAGAACTTCAAGTTTCCCGACCAACATTGAAGGACTGTTTCTGTTTATATGGGAAAGAATCTTGCAAAATGCACCTCACCAACGCCATGGGCTGATTTCCCGATTGGGGTCAGCATCCCAATGCATCAAATGCGGGTCGTGACCCTGCCGGAGTAGTCACCCAATCCGATTTTTGTAGGATTGGCTAATTATTAGTCAGATGGCATCCTCGCCAACCAGTTCAGAATGGTGGGTGGGCTAGCAATGCTGGTGTCCAATGGGAGGCCCTCCAGCAGTAAAAGAGCTGCAGTCAGCTGTTGCAGGTAAGAGCGGGAAAGGGGCGCCTCAAGATCACGGAAGCCTCTCAGCACTTTTAAAATTTGGGGAAGTAAAAGCGATCGCAGCTGCCAGGCTGCCTTTGTAGGGGGTTAATCTGTCCAGAGGGCAGGCTATGACTTCAGCCATTTTTCACAGTCTGCAATGGAGGAGTTTCAAAAGCAATCTGGAGTTCTCCCCCTACCCCCACCCACTGGTCTGCTGTGCATTGGCCACTGCAGGAGGCCCTGAAAGGAAAGTTCAAGGCAAAGGGGCCTTAGGATGTTAATTGGTGCAACAGGCTGCCCGCTGCTTGTTGGCAGTTAGCTTCCCCAGACCTGACCTGGCCCACTAGAAAACAGCCAGGAGATTGGACTGTGCCAAGGAACTGACACATCAACCAATGGCAGGAAATTTGAATTCCACTCAGCAGCCATCTGGTCTCCCCCGCATCTCACCACAAATAATACAACCTACATCAAATAGGCTGCTGGTTAAAAATGGTGCAACTGTGATAGATCCACAGCTCAGCAACAAGTTCATGATTGCAATTTTTTGAATTAGGACAGAATCCACCTTTAAAAGAAACACTGAGCAATTACTGAAGAATTCACTAAAAGGCAGACAATGCCCCTCCTCACACATGCAAATTGTCGATTCCAAATTGTCAATAGCAGAATAATTGCTTTTTCCAATGCCTGCTGCCTGCCATTTCTCATCACCTTTCCCCAAGCTCCTGCTTGAAATCCTCATATCCCAGTGGCTCTATTGTCAGAGCTGTCAATAGATAAATGGGCATTGAGAAGGGAATTTATATATGATATTTGACAGAAGGCAATGGAATACAACCACATAGGGAAATATTTCAACCAAGACATAAAAATGGGCTGCCCTCATGACTGAAATATAACAGGAGTCATTCGCATTAACGGAGGTTGGGCAAACTGAACAAAACTTCCTCACTCAGTCACACATTTCTACTTACCGCTTCATGTTGACTTTGAGACGGCTTTGGGTGGTCAGGTATAGCCAAGTAGCAAAACCAATTGAAATACAGCTGTTTCCAGGTGCTGGTACAACTATGGCTGGGAAATTGTGGTAGTGCATCGGTGATTTTCTGATACGCCGCAGATTGTGTGCAAAGTCCAGGCAGAAAATTATGCCTTAAATGTTGTTTAAGCAGATAATATCTTCTGAAGGATATTTGACCCATTATAAGCGTTTATCATTGTATGTATGTCCAAATATTATAATTGCAGGGTCAACATTATTTTATGCTTTAATGCACAATTGTAAACAAATATATTTGTTACAATAGTCCGTAAATCCCGGACTGTTGCTGACCATACCAGCATAAGATATAGGAACAGAATTAGGCCATTCGACCAATCGAATCTTCTCCGCCATTCAATCATGGCTGATATGTTTCTCATCCCCATTCTCCTGCCTTCCCCCCATAACCCCTGATCCTCCTATTAATCAAGGATCTATCTATCTCAGTCTTAAAGATACTCAGTGAATTTGTCTCCACAGACCTCTGTGGCAAAGAGTTCCACAGATTCACCACCCTCTGGCTGAAGATATTTCTCCTCATCTCAGTTTTAAGGATCGTCCCTTCAGTCTGAGGCTGTGCCCTCGGGTTCTAGTTATTCCTACTAGTGGAAACATCCTCTCCACGTCCATTTCCCAAAAGAAGCGATAAGTTAGCGCAAGACTATGTTAAATCTAACAAGCAGGTTACTTCAAATAGGATATTTGCTAATATTTACTGAAGGCAGGTTATCAAGATAAAATAGAACTGTAGATTTGCGAGTGTTTGATCCACTTATAGGGCAACTATTTTTACAAGAACAGTGACTGCACTTCAAAAATCATTCAGTGTTCGTGAAAAAAATGTAGAGTGTCCGGAGGATGTGGTAAGGTGGTATGCAAATACACATTTACTTTTTCATTAACTACTCAAACTGATGCGAAGGAACACAGCTCTACAGAAGCTAGAACTGAAACAGTAAGCATATTGTACGGTTTTCAGACAAAAAAAGAACTATATGGGTCTTTTGTTTCATTTGCCTGACTGCCTGAAAACAGCAGAATGCGTCATCTTGCTTTCCGCGTTGTGTTTAACATTATAATGAAAATTGTGCCAAGCTTCGTGCTTGGAATCATTAGTGAGAGGTTAACTGAAGGAGTCTCAAGTAATATGTTTCCATCACAATAACCCAAACCTCAACCCCCTCCCCACCCCACAATCCCTGAAGTTTACTTTCTTTGCTCTTGGCTGGAGTTAAGATCCTGATATGCAATTAGAGGTTCAATGTCCATTCTAAATCAACACAACACCCGGTCCTGTGCTGCAACGTGGGAGAATGAGCGCACAAAGAATATCAGCACATAATTTAAGCAGCCCACCCAGCGTCAATTAATTCACTGGGAAACGCGTCAATCAACTGTGGAGCATATGCCAATTGGAGCCTTGAGATGAACTGGGTATAATTTACTACAAGGTTCCATGGGAGGCATAGATACATATTTGGGATTGAAGATCAATTTCTCAGCCCAAAAAGCACAGCAGCAGTCTGGCACTGATTACATTCCCAACATGATAGCAGAAGTTATTTAAAACGTATTCAGAATTTTAATTGGGATTTCAATTTTCATCAGGGTCGTTGAGCTTGTACTACAATGGAGCATGTTAGACTTACTCTCATTACTCCATGCCAACAACGTAATAATATATGGTGGCAAGTGGTATAAAGATAGTGATAGAAACATCTTGACCTGTACCGAAGAGTTTCAAGAATGTTGCAGCTTTTAATCAAGCTGAAGTGTCTAGATACTTCTTCAATCTCCCCTAAGAAGGCTAAGTGGAAACCTTGGAGTACAGAGACCCTGATAGAAGGTCACAAGACACACTTTAAATGAAATACTGTTCTTTCAGATGCTGAACCATGGTTCAACAACGCAATTTTTCAACAACCCTTCAAAAAGCTACATGGACCAGGAGGGACAGAGCTTTGGGCTCTGAAAGAATTAACAGCTACTTTAAAGCATAGCGAGAAAGTAATTACCAAAGTACAGTTATGTAGTTCAATATATATGTTGTTCACTTTTAAGCAGAAAGGCATGAAGGGAATTGAATCTAATCCACAGAGTCGAAGAAGCAAAGAATGGTTCAGGTCAATCAGCAGGTGTCAGAGCAGAATTTCCAAAGTTAGTTACAGGATTGGAAGAGCTAGAAAGAGTGCATCATCTAAAACTAAGCTCAGAATTGAAACCAATTTGCTTCTATGCACCCAGAAAGATTCAGCATATTTTACTTCAGAAGAAAAAAGAAGAGATTGTCTCAATGGTAAGACAGAGGCATCATTTGACCGCTAAAAGAACCAACGGGTTGGTGATCAGGGATGGTACAAAAGTCTAATGTTTCCATAAGGATATGTGTTGATCTCACACAATTCAAATAAAACTGTGAAAAGAGAAGTCCATCCAATGATACTAATTCTCCAAATTAGACGATAAGAATGGATTTTGGCAAATACCACTAGAAAAAGAGTGCAAGCCTCACAACGTTCTACACACAAGTTGGAAGATTCTGTTTTACCAGGTTACCCTTTGGGAGAACATCAGCACCACAGCTCATTCAAAGGTCAAGGTCAAATGTTTTGGAGGGCTCACATCAAGTTGTTTGCCACATGGATGACATACTGACACATGGGTCCATTCAAGCTGGGCACGGCATGAGAGAGAGAGCAGTGCTCAGAAAACTCCAAGAGGCAGAATTAACCCTCAACAGTGGCCGGAATTCACCGGCTATTGGGATTCTTTTATCCCGCTAGCAGTGCATCCCGCTCGCAGGTTTCCCGGCAGCGTGGGGTGTCTTCAATGCCAAGCAATATGAATAGAGAATCCCGCAGCGGGGCGGGATCGGGTGCTGTCAGCCAGTGGTGGGAATCATGATACTTCTAAACATGCACGGAGGTTTGAAAAGGTTAAAGGGCAGTTAAATTTACTGGGATAAAAGCCCTTCAAATGTTTCCACCACAATAAAAGGAAGACTGTCAGTTTTTAATAATAACAATAATTTTTATTAGTGTCACATGTAGGCTTACATTAACACTGCAATGAAGTTACTGCAAAAATCCCATAGTCACCACACTCTGGAGCCTGTTCGAGTACGCAGAGGGAGAATTCAGAATGTCCAATTCACCTAACAGCACGTCTTTCGGGACTTGTGGGAGGAAACTGGAGCTGCCAGAGGAAATCCATGCAGACACGGGGAGAACGTGTAGCCTCTGCACAGACAGTGACCCAAGTGGGAATCGAACCTGGGACCCTGGTGCTGTGAAGCAAGTGTTAACCACTGTGCTACTGTGACATCTGACAGATCCTTGATCTTGGCAAGCTGAAAGAAAGGCAGCTGAAAGGTTTTACAGACTTCAGACGGGAAGACTAGCCAAACGTCCCCAACCCGGAAACATTCCCCTGAGCCCCTCCAGCCCAACCCAAGCTCCCCTGATGTCCATCCCCCTGAAGGACTCCCATCGGCAACTTGGAGGTGTGTGTTGGTCACGTTCTTGCCCCCCAAGATGCCAGGTTGGCACCACCAAGAGGCGGTGCCTGGGGGTGTTGAAGGTGGGTGCTGAGGGCATGTTCCTGGTCAGTGATTGGGGAGTCACTTTGCCAACGATTCGTAGCGGGGTAGACTGTAACTTGAAAATGGCGCCCCGATCTCTGAGGAGTGGTATCTGTCAGGAAGTTTAGGCCCCGTCCTTCTCAGGTCCAACGTCGAACCCAATCCTTGGTAAGAAAATTTCTAAATGCCATTGAATGGCACGCGAGCTTCGACCTTAGCGCCTGTGAGAAACAGTCCTGATTCTCTGCTGGCCGAAGCACTTTGGTTGAAAATGGGAGAATTGCGCCCCCCAACTTATTCTTTCCAACTCCAATGAATACAGGCCTAGTTGAATAAATCTCTCCTCATACGACAATCCTGCTATCCCAGGTATTAGTCTGGTAAACCTTCGTCACACTCCCTCTATGGCAAGTATACCCTTTCTTAGGTAAGGAGACCAAATCTGCACACAGTACTCCAGGTGTGGTCTCACTAATGCCCTGTACAGCTGCAGTAAGACATCCTTCTCCTGTACTCAAACCCCCTTGCAATGAAGACCAACCATTTGTGGAGAGCCAGGGGTGAGACTTAATTAAAGAGCGCGGAGAGACAGGGGCGAGACTTCATTAAAGAGCGGAGAGACAGGGGCGAGACTTCATTAAAGAGCGGAGAGACAGGGGCGAGACTTCATTAAAGAGCGGAGAGACAGGGGCGAGACTTCATTAAAGAGCGGAGAGACAGGGGCGAAACTTCATTAAAGAGCGCGGAGAGACAGGGGCGAGACCTCATTAAAGAGCGGAGAGACAGGGGCGAGACTTCATTAAAGAGCGGAGAGACAGGGGCGAGACTTCATTAAAGAGCGGAGAGACAGGGGCGAAACTTCATTAAAGAGCGCGGAGAGACAGGGGCAAGACTTCATTAAAGAGCGGAGAGACAGGGGCGAGACTTCATTAAAGAGCGGAGAGACAGGGGCGAGACTTCATTAAAGAGCGGAGAGACAGGGGCGTAACTTCATTAAAGAGCGCGGAGAGACAGGGGCGACACTTCATTAAAGAGCGGAGAGACAGGGGCGAGACTTCATTAAAGAGCGCGGAGAGACAGGGGTGAGACTTCATTAAAGAGCGGAGAGACAGGAGCGAGACTTCATTAAAGAGCGGAGAGACAGGGGCGAGACTTCATTAAATAGCACTGAGTTTTTCAGCGGTAGCAGCGAGAGCAGTAACCAGGGGGCTGTTGGGAAGGTAAGTTTCCCATTTTAAAAACTTACCTTACAGGAGCGGTGAGATGGAGGAGCTTTTAAAAACAATTTATTTTATTTATTTAATTTAGAATATCCAATTCATTTTTTCCAATTAAGGGGCAATTTAACGTGGCCAATCCACCTACCCTGCACATCTTTGGGTTGTGGGGGTGAAACCCACACAGACACGGGGAGAATGTGCAAACTCCTCACAGACAGTGACCCAGGGCCGGGATTCGAACCTGGGTCCTCAGCGCCGTAGGCAGTAATGCTAACCACTGTGCCACCGTGCCGCCCATGAGAGGGAGAAGCTGAGTGGGAGCAGTCGAATTGCGCTCCGGGAAGGTGAGTGAACTGATATATTTGGGCAGCGGCTGAACCCGTACACGTGTAGTGTCTCCCATCCGCCCTCCTCCTCTAACCCACTGTGGTGATAAGGAGCAGAGGCCTTCAGATTTTCGGCGGGAGCAGCGGCCAGGGGCCTGTCGGGAAGGTAAGTTTACCTCTTTAAAAACTTACCTTGAAGAGTGACATCACAGCAAAGCAGTGACCTGATTGGCTGGTAAGGAAAGTGCTCCAATTAGCAGTAGCTGGGAGAAATTTAACTCTTCGTATGTTGGTAAGTATTGTGATTGGTAAGTAAAATCCTTATTCCTTTCACTTATTCATTATTTGATATTATATTTGTAATCAGTTAAGGCAAAGTGTAAAAATGGCAGGAGATCCCAGACCCGTGTTATGCTCCTTGTGCTCAATGTGGGAGTTCAGGGACGCGGCCGATGCCCCCGACTCCTTCATGTGCGGGAAGTGTGTCCAGCTGCAGCTCCTGTTAGACCGCATGACAGCTCTAGAGCTGCGGATGGACTCACTTTGGAGCATCCGCGATACTGAGGAGGTCGTGGATAGAACGTTCAGTGAGTTGGTCACACCGCAGATTAGGATTGTTAAGGGAGACAGGGAATGGGTGACCAAAAGGCAGAGAAATAGCAGGAAGGCAGTGCAGGTGTCCCCTGCGGTCATCTCCCTCCAAAACAGGTATACTGTTTTGGATACTGTTGGTGGAGATGACTCACCAGGGGAAGGCAGTAATAGCCAGGGTCATGGCACCGTGGCTGGCTTTGCTACACAGAAGAGCGGGAAAAAGACCTGGCAGGGCTATAGTCATAGGGGATTCAATCCTAAGGGGAGTAGACAGGCGTTTCTGTGGTTGAAAGCGAGACTCCCGAATGGTATGTTACCTCCAGGGTGCATGGGTCAGGGATGTCTCAGATCGGCTGCAGGACATACTGAAGGGGGAGGGTGAACAGCCAGTTGTCATGGTGCATATAGGCACCAACGATATAGGTAAAAAACGAGATGAGATCCAACAATCAGAATTTAGGGAGTTAGGAGATAAGTTAAAAAGTAGGACCTCAAAGGTAGTAATTTCAGGATTGCTACCAGTGCCACGAGACAGTCAGAGTAGAAATTCAAGAATAGTCAGAATGAATACGTGGCTTGAGAGATAGTGCAGGAGGAAGGGGTTCAGATTTTTGGGACATTGGAACCGGTTCTGTGGTGGTGGGACCATTACAAACCGGATGGTCTACTCCTGGGCAGGACTGGAACCAATGTCCTAGGGGATGCTTTTGCCAACACTGTTGGGGAGGTTTTAAGTTAATGTGGCAGGGGGATGGGAACCAGATTAGGAAGTTAGAGGTCAGTAAAGAGGCAGCAACTAAAGCCAGTAAGGTACTAGATAATAAACTCAATGTGACTAAGGGGAAGAGTAGACAGGGAAGAGATGATAAATGCAAAGGGACAGGTGGTCTGAGGTGCATTTGTTTTAATGCGAGAAGTGTAGCAGGTAAGGCAGATGAACCTAGTGGCTTGGATTAGTACCTGAGAATATGATGTTATTGGTATTACTGAGACGGTTGAGGGAAGGGCAAGACTAGCAACTAAATATCCCAGGGTATAGATGCTTCAGGAGGGATAGAGAGGGAGGTAAAAGGGGTGGAGGAGTTGCATTACTAGTCAGAGATGATATCACAGCTGTGATTAAGGAGGGCACGATGGAGGATTTGAGCACTGAGGCAATATGGGTAGAGCTAAGGAATAGGAAGGGTGCAGTAAAATTGTTGGGACTTACAACAGGCCTCCCAAAAGCGAGCATGAAGAAGAGGTACGGTAGCATTGTGGATAGCACAATGGCTTCACAGCTCCAGGGTCCCAGGTTTGATTCCGGCTTGGGTCACTGTCTGTGGGAGTCTGCACATTCTCCCCGTGTGTGCATGGGTTTCCTCCGGGTGCTCCGGTTTCCTCCCATGGTCCAAAGATGTGCAGGTTAGGTGGATTGGCCATTATAAATTGCCATTAGTGTTGGGTGGGGTTACTGGGTTATTGGGATAGGGTGGAGGTGTTGAACTTGGGTAGGGTGCTCTTTCCAAGAGCCGGTGCAGACTCAATGGGCCGAATGGCCTCCTTCTGCACTGTAAATTCTATGAAATTCTATGAAATATGTAGACAGATTATACAAAAAATGTAGGAGCAATAGGGTGGTTGTGATGGGAGATTTTAACTTCCCCAACATTGAATGGGACTCATATAGTGTTGGCGACGTAGATGGAGCAGAATTTGTAAGAAGCATCCAGGAGAGTTTTTTTTAGAACAGTATGTAAATAGTCCAACTCGGGAAGGGGCCATGCTGGACCTGGTACTGGGGAATGATCCCGGTCAGGTGGTTGACGTTTTAGTCGGTGATTACTTTGGGAATAGCGATCACAATTCCATAAGGTTTAGAGTACTCATGGACAAAAATGAGAGTGGTCCTAAAGGAAGAGTGTTAAATTGAAGAAAGGCCAAGTATAACAAAACTCGGCAGGAGCTAGGGAATGTGGATGGGAGCAGCTGTTTAAGGGTAAATACACATTTGAAATGCGGGAGTCTTTTAAGGAAAGGTTGATTAGAGTGCAGGACAAACATGTCCCTGTGAAAATGAGGGATAGAAATGGCAAGATTAGGGAACCATGGATGACGGGCTAGCTAAGATGAAAAAGGAAGCATATTTAAGATCTAGATGACTTAAACCTGATGAAGTTTTGGTGGAATATCGGGAAAGTAGGACAAATCCCAAACGCGCATTAAAGAGGGCTAAAAGGGGTCATGAAATATCTTTGGCTAACAGGGTTAAGGAAAATCCCAAAGCCTTTTATTCATATATAAGGAGCAAGAGACTAGAGAAAGGATTGGCCCACTCAAAGACAAAAGAGGGAATTTATGCGTGGAGTCAGAGGAAATGGGTGAGATTTTTAATGAGTACTTTGCATCGGTATTCACCAAGGAGAGGGACATGATGGATGTTGAGGTGAGGGAGGGATGTTTAAATACTCTGGGTCAAGTCGGTATAAGGAAGGGGAGGTTTTGGGTATTCTAAAAGGCATTAAGGTGGACAAGTCCCCAGAACCAGATGGGATCTATCCCAGGTTTCTGAGGGAAGCGATGGACAAAATAGCTGGGGCCTTAACAGATATCTTTGAAGCATCCTTGAGCAAGGGTGAGGTCCCGGAGGACTGGAGAATTGCTAATGTTGTCCCTTTGTTTAAGAAGGGTAGCAGAGATAATCCAGGGAATTATAGACCTGTGAGCTTGATGTCAGTGGTAGGCAAACTGTTGGAGAAGATACTGAGGGATAGGATCTATTCACATTTGGAAGAAAATAGACTTATCAGTGATAGGCAGCATGGTTTTGTGCAGGGAAGGTCATGTCTTATAAACCTAATAGAATTATTTGAGGAAGTGACAAAGTTAATTGATGAGGGAAGGGTTGTAGATGTCATATACATAGACATCAGTAAGGCTTTGATAAAGTTTCCCATGGCAGGTTGATGGAAAAAGTGAAGTCGTATGGGGTTCAGGGTGCACTAGCTAGATGGATAAAGAACTGGCTGGGCAACACGAGACAGAGTAGTGGTGGAAGGGAGTGTCTCAAAGGTGAGAAAGGTGACTAGTGGTGTTTCACAGGGATCCGTGCTCGGACCACTGTTGTTTGTGATATACATAAATTATCTGGACGAAGGTATAAGTGGTCTGATTAGCAAGGTTGCAGATGATAGTAAGATTGGTGGAGTTGCAGATAGCGAGGAGGACTGTCAGAGAATACAGCAAAATATAGATAGGTTGGAGAGTTGGGCAGAGAAATGGCAGATGGAGTTCAATCCAGGCAAATGCGAGGTGATGCATTTTGGAAGATCTAATTCAAGAGCGGACTATATGGTCAATGGAAGAGTCCTGGGGAAGATTGATGTACAGAGAGATCTAGTTCAGGTCCATTGTACCCTGAAGGTGGCAACGCAGGTCGATAGAATGGTCAAGAAGGCATACAGCATGCTTGCCTTCATCAGACGGGGTATTGAGTACAAGAGTCGGCAGGTCATGTTACAGTTGTATAGGACTTCGTTTAGGCCACATTTGGAATACTGCGTGCAGTTCTGGTTGCCACATTACCAGAAGGATGTGGATGCTTTAGAGAGGGTGCAGAGGAGGTTCAACAGGATATTGCCTGGTATGAAGGGGGATAGCTATGAAGAAAGGTTGAGTAGATTAGGATTGTTTTTGTTTGGGCAGCACTGTAGCATTGTGGGTAGCACAATGGTTTTACAGCTCCAGTGTCCCAGGTTCGATTCCGGCTTGGGTCACTGTCTGTGCGGAGTCTGCACATCCTCCCCGTGTGTGCGTGGGTTTCCTCCGGGTGCTCCGGTTTCCTCCCACAGTCCAAAGATGTGCAGGTTAGGTGGATTGGCCATGATAAATTGCCCTTAGTGTCCAAAATTGCCCTTCGTGTTGGGTGGGGTTACTGGGTTATTGGGATAGGGGGAGATGTTGAACTTGGGTAGGGTGCTCTTTCTAAGAGCCGGTGCAGACTCGATGGGCCAAATGGCCTCCTTCTGCACTGTAAATTCTCTGATTCTATGATGATTCTATGAAAGACGGAGGTTGAGGGGGGACCTGATTGAGGCCTACAAAATTATGAGAGGTATGGACAGGGTGGATAGCAACAAGCTTTTTCCAAGAGTGGGGGTGTAAATTACAAGGGGTCACGATTTCAAGGTGAAAGAGGGAAAGTTTAAGGGAGATGTGCGTGGAAATTTCTTTTACGCAGAGGGTGGTGGGTGCCTGGAACGCTTTGCCAGCGGAGGTGGTAGAGGCGGGCACGATAGCATCACTTAAGATGCATCTGGACAGATATATGAACGGGCAGGGAACAGAGGGAAGTAGATCCTTGGAAAATAGGCGATAGGTTTAGATAAAGGATCTGGATCGGCGCAGGCTGGGAAGGCCGAAGGGCCTGTTCCTGTGCTGTAATTTTCTTTGTTCTTTGTTCTCAACTGCTTGCTGCACCTGCCTGCTTGCTTTCAGTTATTGGTGTGCAAGAGAACCCAGGTCCCTTTGTACGTCAACATTACCCAGTGCCAAATATCATCAAAATAAGTGACAATATACCCATGTGATCGGAGAGTTGGGAAAGAAGCTAGTGTAAGGAAACGTTCTAACTGTAAATATGTTACAATGAAGTAAGAATGTTTGTAGCCAGCAGCCTTTCAGTTCTTGAAACTACTCCAATTCAACAACAGAATAATATAGTGCTGGCTTATCAATTATACATAAAGGTTATGTCCACATTTCATAAATGTAGTTACAACTCTCTGCCTTTCCTGCACCAACATTTCACTGTTGATTAAGGGATTTTAGCGAGGGAGGACATTTGGATACTTTAGGCAGGATTCTCCCGCACTTGGCGTGATGGCCCGACGCCGGCCCCAAGAGCTGCGCAAACTAGGGGGGTCTAGGCCGGTGCCAGAGGGGTTGGCGCCGTGCCAACTGACGCGAAGGGCCGCCGTGGGCTGGCATGAGTTGGTGCATGTGCAGAACCGCCGTCGTGTTTCCTGTGCATGCGCAGGGGGTTTCTTCTCTGCGCCGGCCTCTGTCAGGCTCCACCATGGCCGGCGCGGAGAAAGAGTGCCCCCACAGCACAGGCCCGTTCTGCAG
This sequence comes from Scyliorhinus canicula, assembly GCF_902713615.1. NCBI lineage: Eukaryota > Metazoa > Chordata > Chondrichthyes > Carcharhiniformes > Scyliorhinidae > Scyliorhinus > Scyliorhinus canicula. Next base: position 34,518,619 of record NC_052166.1, on the reverse strand, counting down.
ATCGGTGGGCCCCAATAGCGGGCCAGGCCACCATGCCACCACCCCCCCACCCCCCTCCTCCTGGGGCCGAATCCCCCTGCACCCCCCGAGGACCCCGCTAGAAGGCCTACCAGCCAGGTCCCGCTGGGATGGACTATGTCCATTTCACACTGGCGGGATTGGCCGAAAGCGGACGGCAGCTCGGCCCATCGGGGCCCGGAGAATTGCTGGGGGTCCACTGCCAACGGCCCCCGACCGGCATGGCGTGATCCTCACCTCCACCCGAACACTGGCGCCGGAAAATTCGGCAGCTGGTGTCGGAGTGGTGGGGCTGGATTCATGCCGCCCCACGGCGATTCTTCGACCTGGCGGGGGGTCGGAGAATCCCGCCCTCTAGCTTTGGAAGCACAAAGAAGGAATGAAAACATGAAGTGCCCGTCACTGTAAGAAGCCTTTTCTAATGGAAAATATATTCTTAATGTTTCAAAACACTTTATCTCTTGCTATTGGCAGGTTCCTGTCGGAACTGAGGCTGGAATTCATTAAAAAAATTTGAATATTTTAGATTGAAAATAGGCAGTGGAAATATTACAGGCTCACTCCTCGCAAATTGTAAACTGTTGGCATAATATAGTTTATTTAGGCCGCACTTTAACTATTTGTTGCGACATTCCTTGCTTAGGAAACAGACTTTTTGTGTCAGGTGGTTGCCAGAAGATCCTGCCCTGGATTACTACTTTTATGGCTGATGAAAGCTGCAAACTTGAAACATAGAATTAACCACAAATGAAAGACCACAGGCTTATTTTAACCAGCAGGGTTGCCAACTCACCAAGGTGGGAAGTAAGGTGAAGGCACGTAGCAGCTGCCAGCCCGTGGAAATTTGGGTTGTCTTCACCCACCCATCTGCACACATGGGCTTTGGAAAGAGGTTGGGGTAATTCCCAGTTAACCAAGGCCTAATCTTCTTTGTGGAGCCTGGAGAAGCACTTCTGGACTTTGAATATAAAAGTAAAAATCGATCTGAAGTGGTCAATGTTATGTGACAGTGGTTTAAAGGAGGACCGTGCTGCCTTTATGGGGGTGCCTTTTCTGCCTTCTGAGCACATTTAAAACTGAAGGATTGGGAACCAGACTTGGTGCCATTTTCAACTGTGCACCCAGTGAGAGATATTAAAACTGGCCCCTGCATCTAAAGCATATTGAATGAGGCTGTCTACATTTACTCAGCCTTGCTAAACAGAGAGAATTGGTCAGATACTTGGTTCTACAGTGTGGGTGGCACGGTGGTGCCACTTGGTGGTGCCAACCAGGCATCTTGGGGGCAAGAACGTGACCAACACATACCTCCAAGGTGCCGATGGGGGTCCTTCAGGGGGGTGGACATCAGGGGAGCTTGGGTTGGGCTGGAGGGGCTCAGGGGAATGTTTCCGGGTTGGGGTCATTTGGCTAGTCTTCCCGGCTGAAGCCTGTAAAACCTTTCAGCTGCCTTTCTTTCAGCTTGTCAAGATCAAGGATCTGTCAGACGTCAAAGTAGCACGGTGGTTAACACTTGCTTCACAGCACCAGGGTCCCAGGTTCGATTCCTACTTGGGTCACTGTCTGTGCAGAGGCTGCATGTTCTCCCCGTGTCTGCGTGGGTTTCCTTGGGGTGCTCCAGTTTCCTTCCACAAGTACCAAAACACGTGCTGACCGGTAATTTGGACATTCTGAATTCTCCGTGTACCCAATCAGCCGCCAGACTGTGGTGATTAGGGGATTTTCACAGTCAAGGTGTAAGCCTACTTGTGACAATAATAAAGATTATTAATGATTCTAACTTACCTCTCAAACCTACTTTCCCTACCACTTGAAAGGAAAATGGCTGTGAGTGTACGGGAACACCACCAACTCTAAATTCTCCTCCTAACTTACAAATACATCATTGTTGTTGAGTCAAAATCCTGGCAATTTCTACCTTCACCAAAGGAACCATAGCGATTCAATATGGCAGCTCACCACCACCCTCTCGGGGACAATTAGGGATGGGCAATATGTAACAAAAATTTTATAAAAAGAAAAAAAACTTTTAAAAAAATGTTAAAAACAGGATGGGCAATAAATGTTGGCCTAACCAGCGATGCCCACATCACACAAATGAATTTTGAAAAATCTCCTTGGCTATGTTGGACTTGGCTGAGTTCTTGCCACAGAGTCAGAGAACTGAGAGTCCACGCCTCACTCAAGACTTTGGCACATATCTGGGCTGACACTTCAGCACAGTATAGAACAAAGGAAGTGTTTCACTACTGGAGGTGCCATCTTCCAATCAATGGTTAATTCAAGGCCCTGGCTTTCCTTTCAAGTCGATGCACAAGATCCCATACCACTATTCTAAGAGGACCAGGTGAGTTCTGGCATCCTGGTCAATCTTTCCTTTAACCAACATCACTAAAGCAGATTATCTGGTCATGTTCCTCACTGCTGTTTCCTGAGACTTTTTTGTGTGCAAGTTAACTGCCGCATTTCCTTACATTACAATAGTGACTCACTACATTTAAAAAAAAGTAACCTAATGGCTTGGAAGTGCTCTGGGACATTTAAAAGTTCTGAAACAATGTTATGTTGAATGCAAGTTTGTTCCTTCTTCATTCCAACTTGTTCACTCATGTAGTGAAACCGTTCTTGAGCATTGTAGCATGGCTAAGTTTCCCCATATGTACACATTACGACATATACCCGGAGCTTTCCTCAGTGTTTCAGTAAATTGATGTACTTAATGGAAGTGTTCGTAGGGAATGGTATTTGAACTGTTCCAAGTTGACAGAGTAGGGATTAAACGGTGGGACCAAGTTACCCGAGGGAGCGGCAAAAAAAGCAAGTCCTAAAATTCTTTTTTTTTATTATAAATTTAGAGTACCCAATTATTTTTTTTTCCTATTAAGGGGCAATTTAGCATGGCCAATCCACCTACCCTGCACATCTTTTGGGTTGTGGGGGTGAAACCCATGCAAACACAGGGAGAATTAAGGTCCTAAAATTCTTGATTGCTATCCTGTGTGTATGAGTAGAAACAGGGAGAAGGGGGAAACAGGAAGATGTGCATTTATATAGCATCTTTCACAACCAACGGGCATCCCAAAGCATTTTACAGACAAGGAAATAGTTTGGAGATGTAGTCACTGTTGTAATGTAGGAAAATGTAGAAGTTGCACGCTGAGCGGAATTGGGCAGAGAAGTCATGCATTTTAATGATTTAAATAACTGGTAAACACTTACCGTCTAGTCTAACACATAAAAAGCGGCCACAAGGGTAAGGAAGTGGAATGCAGTCAGCTGTATGAAGCCATAACCCAGCATGGGCTGGCACACTCAAGATAGGAGGAAAGTATAATGAGGCTAAAACTAAATACCCAATTGTTTTTCTTTAAATAGGAGTAAGGATAGGGTATGGGCTTATACAGCGATTAGGTAACATCTAGGTCAGGGCAGAATCACTATGTACAGTAATTATTTCTTCCAATTTTTGAATGGGAATGCTATTATTCTACTGAAACTAAGAGTGATAATTATCTTTTTTCTTATTAAGACAACAGTTGGTATAAAGGTCATCAATTAAAAGGCAAATTGAACTAGCTTTAGTGAAGTCAAGTGAAAATGATGCATATTTAAAAACTGTGGTGCGTTTTATTCAATAGTTGAAGCAATCAGGAAATTAATTTAAAGTATTTGGTGAAGTATTTCTTTTCCTCGAGTACAGACTTTAATATCAAATGAATTATGGAGCTCATTTCCGAATGGGCCTCTTCAAAATGAAAATGATCTTGTCGCAAAATTTATAGCACTTGGTGCTTCATAACCAGTTTGACTTAAGAGGCTGCTTTTTATGAATGTACTAAATCAGTCAACATTTCTTAATACAAAATATATGTGAAGATACTTTTGAAGCATTTACCACTTTATGTTTTTTTCTTATTTATTCAGGTGATGTGGGTGAAACTGGTTGGGCCAGCATTTATTGCCAATCTCAAATTGACCCTGATCAGAGTGGCTTGCATTTCAGAGGGCATTTAAGAGTCAACCAATTACTGTGGATCTGGAGTCTCATGTAAACCAGGGCAAACTTAGTAAGGATGATAGATTTCCTTCCCCACAAGGGCACTAATGAACCAAATGGGGCTTTCCCACAATCTTTTCATGATCATTATTAGAATTTTAATTCCGGATTGTTATTGAATTCAAATCTCACCATCTGCTGAGGTGGGATTTGAACACGTGTCCCCTTGCTCAATGGATTACTAGTTCAGTGACAATACCACTAAACTACCGCCTTCGCTTATTTATTTTTTTACAATGATGTAGGAGAGCAGTAATTTTCAAATTCAGGGTCAGGACCAGCGGGTGGGCCGTGGACAGGTGTCAGAAGGGTTGCGGAGCGATCGGTCACGGTGTTCCAGATCATGGGAAGAAGTGTCCAACAGCCACTTTAAAGAATGTCGGCCTCCCCGTGCATGCGTGCCCCCTCAGCCGGATTTAGCATGCGCAGGCCTGGAGACCAGAAGGATGGACAGCCTTCTCCTGACGTCCGATGTCCGAGTGCTGTCCCAGGACCAGATTTATTACAAAATCGATGGAGTCTTCCTGCCATAAGCAGCTGTAGAGAGCAGTTCACGCGCCCCATACACTGAAGTCACATGCTCTGGCCGCGGAATCACGGAGGAGAGAGTCCAGCATTTTGTAGCTTACAGCAAGCAAGCAACAGGACTGTGAGAAGAACTAAAGATGGATCATTTTTAATTTTAAAAAAAGAGGGTCAGAGACAAAACAGGCCAGGATCTCACAATTGAATCTGCTGGAGAGAGCCTTGCAGGTGAGTCCATGGCAGGACAAAGCAGTGCTGGTCTGAGCTGTATCCAGGACTCCAGGGCCTCTGGTGAACAAACAATTAAGAAGAAACTGAAATCAGGAACAAAGAGGGGAAAGATGATTTCTTGAGGTATGGCATTGTCAAATTTGCCAATGCAAATCAGGATGCAAAGCACATCTGCGTTATATGCAGGGAAGTACTGGCAAATTAAAGTTTAAAAACCTCAAAACTTCAAAGGCATTTGAAGACTCAGCATGGCGAGTTGAAGGCCAAACCTCTTGTGATTTTTGTTGTGAACCTAAATCGTCAGCTGCAGTGCTTAGAAGAAATGTAACATTGAATGACAAAGCAAGTGAGATTGTCAGGATCAAGCAGGCTCACCTGCCACATTAAAGGTAAGCAATAAAGGTGCGTCACGATAGTCAGTAAGCGTGGACCGCGAAGGTCGGCTGCTGTGGGTCGCGTAGGTCAGCCACGTGGGTCGCGAAGATCAGCCGGTTGATAAAAGTGGGTGCTGGGGAAAAAAAGTTTGAAAAGCACTATAGTAGAAGACCATAGAACTTGGCAAGAAGTGTCAAAAATCCAAATGAGTTCAATGTGAAGCATTTAAGAAAACACAAACAAACAGATGGTGTCCTCGCAGTTTCTGAAAAATAACAAGACATTCCAGTCTTTTTTTTACAACAATGTGTGGTCACAGTAATGAGCATCTGCAAGGCCATTCCCGGAAGCATTCACAAAGCTGGCATACAAAAACATTTTCCTTCAAAAGATGTAACATATTTCTGAAGGACGGTTTCTTCATTTTGCTGATAACTTCAATAGTGAATTATTCAAACTTGTTTTAAATATTGGACCGTTACAATTGATCTTTGCTTAAAAAACTGAAACTTTGAGTTTTAAATACTATGAATTCAAGATAATGCAGGAGCGTGGCTCTCTTGAGCTCTCCCCCACAGATCCTCTTCCTATATCTTTTATAATCGTTGTAACTTTTCAAATCTTATTTCTAACATTAATATAGTCACTGACAATATCTTTTTACGTTTACTTACAGGTCAGGAGATTCTCTGACTTCTGAGGACCGACCCAAATGACCAGGCCCGACCCGACCCGGTAGGATCCGACCGGTGACCTGACTGACCTCGCCTGAAACTTGCCCGGGCTTCCAGAGTGTTGGGCCCAGAATCTCTGAAGTAGCCGGCCCACCATCCGAATCGCCTGACCCGGCATCCAGCCACGCAATCTTGCCCAACCCAACATGGAGAGGCCCCCCCAGCATCCTGACTCGCCTGAAGGAAAAAAAAAGATTGGCGTTGCGGCCCAACCAGGCCTAGATGGAGGCTTTGCATCGGTGTGATTTACCCCTGCTGAGGAGTGTACTACTGGGAGCTGCAGGAGGGAGAGAGAGAGGTGGAATGATCTGAATGCGCAACTTGATGAAGGTGTTGAAGAAATGCTTTTGAAGATTGCTGGTGACTTTATTGTACTGTTGACTGTTTAATAGTTACTGCCTGGAATATGTGTGCTTGTTCACTACCGCCTCATTGTTTGTGGTCTGGAGTAAGGGAAGGTAAGATGGAAGATGACCTGCTGCCACACCCTGAAGACGCAGCTGTTCATTGGTCAAGGATGAACCTAGAGGGAGATGCCAGCAATGTTCCAAGGTGTGCAGGCATTGTTGGTCTTCTGAGGAGATGACAAACAGCATGTGCCGCAGGAGACTCCGGCTCAACAAAGAGACAGTGCGGCACCTGTGCTTCATCCTCCTGGAGCTGACACCCTGTGGAAAAGGAGGGCACCCGCTCCCGATGGCCATGAAGGTCACCGCAGCCCTGAACCTTTATGTCACTGGTTCACTCCAGGGCTCAAACCGGACCTTGTGAGGCAAATCCCAACCTACAGTCCACAAGTGTATCCGTGAGTTCACAGATGCCCTGAATGCCCGGTAAGCTGAATACATCAACTTTGAGCTGGATTAAAGCCCACCAAGATGCCCGAGTTGCAGGATTCTCTACAATCGCTGGGACGCTCAGGTTCAGGGGGGTAACAGATGGCACGCATGTCACCTTGCGTGCACCGTGGCATTAAGGAGTGCCCTTCATTAACAGGGAGAGGTTCCACGCCCTGAATGTTCAGCTTGTGTGCGACCAATATCCCCAGGTCATGCAAATGTATGCAGGCTTTCCAGGGAGCGTGCAAGATAGCTACATCCCAGGGTACAGAGATCACCGGCATCTTCGAAAACCACCCCAGGATAATGGGTTGGCTCTTGGGATATAAGTGGCCTAGCTGATGACGCCAGTGCAGAGGCCTGAGACTGTGGCAGAGTCCCGATATAACGAGGCCCATGTTATCACCCCTGCTGTCATTTAGCGGTGCATCGGACAGCTGGAAATGTGGTTCTGGTGCCTGGGTCACTCTGGTGGTGCACTGCAATACACCCCCCCCCCCCCCCCCCCCCCCCGGGAGGGTGTCCTGCTTTGTGGTTGTCTGCAGTGCCCTCCATAATCTGGCACAGCAGCGGGATGACATGCTAGAGGAGCAGGAGGAGGGACATCCATCCTCGACTGAGGAGGCGGACCAGGCGGGAATGGAGGACGGGACCTCGGAGGATCCGTAGGTGGAGCTGGAGGGTGGAGGACAGACGGCGGCGAGGGTCCAGCATGCCCGGAGGATCAGGTAGGGAGGCTATCATCCTCATCTGATTCTCCAAGGCTTTGTCCAACTGCTCAACCCCCCCCCCCCCCCATTTCCTTCTTCCATCCCCCCCCCCCCCCCCCCCCCCCCCCACCCCTCCTCCCACAGCTCCCTTTTCCACCCTCCCGGGGTCTGTGTAACATCACCCAGGCTGATGGGCTTGTGTTGGCATATTGAGCGGGTCAATATATAAAGCAGGAGGGTGATGATAACTCGCTGTGAGGAAAGCTCTGGTACTCCTCAGTTTATGCCAAAGTCTGGCCCCTGTCTTTCAGCTAACAGAGTGCTCACACCCACCCTCTGAACGGAATCTGCACCGGGGGCACTTCATCTTGGACAGCTGTGCATGGGGAGCGGGAGATCGGAGGTCAACACGGGGTGGATGGACAGGCAGGCCTGCTGTGAAGATTAACATGACAGAGGCTTCACATGTATCAGGTGTAACATGTTTTAATTGTGAACATTTGACATTTTCATTCACCCAGCTACAGCTAGTATTCCCCCCCCCCCCCCCCCACCCACCCCACCACCCCACCTCCCACGCTTCCCTCGGCCCCATAAATGATCCTCAATCTTCTTGATCTTTTGTGGTCTACTGCTACGTCTAGGTGTGTCCTCAGGATTCACATCAGAGGTGGAGGCAGCCTGCTGCTATCCGTGCCCTGTGGCCTTTGATTCCCTTGGCAGACATCCTCTGGGCGGCCTGGAGCTGGGGGGGCCCCGATCGACTTACCGATGTCACTGGCTTCTTCATCAAGCCACCCTATTCCACACGTTGCCCTTGAGATATGCCGGTGTCAGAGGGGTGATTTGGAGGAACTGGACACCGCCGTTCTCTTTTGGTGGCAGGCCCCAGGATGGCCTCCAGCGCTTCCTCCTCCCTGACAATACCGGTAGGGATGGAGGGACAGCTGCAGTGAGCTCCAGTGGCCTCTGCATCATCTAACTCTGTCAGTCCTGGCACCTCCCCTTTGCGCCATACATAGAAAATAGAAGCAGTAGGCCATTGGGCCCTTCAAACGTGCTCCACCATTCATTATAACCATGGCTGATCATCAAATTCCATATCTCTGCGCTGGTGGAAGGTGGGGGGGGGGATTGCTGTGATGCCTTGATGGTAGTCTCTTCAGAGCTCTCTTCTGAAGTGGGCAGTGGCGGGGTGGGGTGAGGTGGGGGGGCGGAGAGGGGGGGGGGGGGGGGGGAGGGGGGAACTGGATGGCCCGGCCCCTTCAGATGGAGATCCTGTGAGAGAATTGATATGTGCTCAGTGAGAGAGGATTATTTTGTCAGCCTTGAACAACTCATTGAGACAGGTGATCTGGGTGAAATGGCAATGGATCCTAGCCTCTGTGGTGCAGGCCGACCTCATTGTTGGTGACTGTTGTCTCTTCGGTCAACCCCGCGATCTCCAAGGTCCATTCTGCACATGTGGTGCAGACTTGGATCCTGGTACTCTACCCCTCCCCCATCATGGCCCTTTCCTGCTTATTATGGGTTATCCTGCAGGGACAAAGAGAGGGCTTTGTGAGCTGCACATTTGGTGGATCATTTGGTTCTATGAAAGGTTGCATGTGTTGGCACAGCAACTGGACATGAAGGGGTTGTGCTGTTGGGTGCCAGGGTCTGCTAAGGAATAAGCACCAAGATCGGATGTGCGGCAGGTGTGAGGTGCCAGCCATTTGTGGGTAGATTTTGGGGGGGGTTGTGGATTTGTGAGGCGGCAGCAGAACGGATGCCAGGAGAGAGGTGTAGCTTACCTTTGTAGCTCGGTGGAGGCCGTTGGTCTTCCGACATTGGACGTCAATCCTCCTGGTCATACTGCCCTCACTGGCAACCGCTGCCACTCCCTCCCAGGTAGTATTGGTAACCCTGCTGCTGGCCCTCTGACCCCCTCTGGGGAACAGGATGCCCCCGCTCTCATTCGCAGCATTGAGAAGCCTGCCTAGGTTAGTATCCCCAAAGCGAGGAGCAGGTCTGCGCGCTGCCATACTTGTGCATTTACTGGGAGTGAATGGTGAGGGAGCGCTTAAAAGCCGCTCCCCCTTGTTAGTGGCGAGACGCTGAGGAGTGAGTCTGGTGAATCAGAAGGCATGATAGGCAGTAATGGCAAGATGCTCGGAGAGGGCTCATTTTCAGAACTTTGTGCCGTTAAATACAGGCCGCAATCTCGCTAATGCAGCTGTCGAGAACTACCGCACCAATCACGTCCAAGATGACACTTCAAAATATTCCCGTTAAGTCACACCAAATATTTTAAGCTGATGCCTTCATTTGACTTGTGGAAACTGGCAATGTCTCAAACTTGTTTTCTTCGAAAATCAGGAGTGTGACTTCAAAGGCACAAGAACAAGCGTAGATTCCACTAATGAAGGATGCTCTGTTACTTTCATTTTCTTCCCATTTTCCAACACTGACACTGCCATGCAACTATTTAAGGCATCTTTTACCATACACATAGCTGACATATTAAGAGCTGAACTGACACACATGAGATTTAATGGAAACATTGCATTCATTGTAAAAACTATATCCAAAAGGCAAAATGTATCATATTTAAGTCATACATAATAAGAGTATACTTTTCATAGCCCCATCAGCTGCTTTCCCCTTTAAGGGGAGTACTGCCTGGTGGCAATTTAACCTGAGGACCACCACAACTCAGATGAGGTTTGAAGGTAGAGAAGGCGGGGTTCCATGAATAACCTCAGCCGGTTACAAGAATTGAACCCATGCTGCCGGCCTTGTTCTGCATCACAAACCAGCTGTCCAGCCAACTGAGCCAAACCTGCAGTAAATTGACATTTTATTACGTGCACATACCATGCGCAATAATATTTTCTCAATATTATTGCTATTAAAATTTACTTCAGGTGGAAGTTAATTTTTTTTAAATTTAGTGTACCCAATTCATTTTTTCCAATTAAGGGGCAATTTAGCATGGCCAATCCGCCTACCCTGTACATAAGTATCATAGGTATCATAGAATTTACAGTGCAGAAGGAGGCCATTCAGCCCATCGAGCCTGCACCGGCTCTTGGAAAGAGCACCCTACCCAAGGTCAACAACTCCACCCTATCCCCATAACCCAGTAACCCCACCCAACACTAAGGGAAATTTTGGACACTAAGGGCAATTTAGCACGGCCAATCCACCTAACCTGCACATCTTTGGACTGTGGGAGGAAACAGGAGCACCCGGAGGAAACCCACGCACACACGGGGAGAATGTGCAAACTCCACACAGACAGTGACCCAGGGCCGGGATTGAACCTGGGACTAGGTGGAAGTTAATTTGATGATAGTCCATGCTGAACTGGTTGATCTCCCTTCATAAGCAGGTGTGCAAGTTGCCTGAGGAGAAAAACATTAAACTTTATAAAGTAAATTCAAGCATACTGCTTTACATAAAGTCACAGAGTAAAGGTGCAGCTGTGGGTCTTGTCCAATAGCTCTGTGCTACTTTGTATATTGATTCAACCCCGCAGTTCAGGATGTTTCTGTCCCAGATTTGAGCCTTAAAATAGCTCATCTCAGCCTGGAAGGCATTAGGTCATTAGGCTTCTGCACCTGTGGATGATGGCTCCAGCCCCCTTCCCTGAAGTGTGCTTGTGTGGAGGCTGGCCATGAAGGGGATTGACTTCAAATATGATGCTTCTCTTCAATAGCTTGTCAATACTCACTTTCAAGGCTCGTTCACGAGAATGGCCACTTTCAAGTCTGGAGGATGTCCAATATTTATGAAACTGCTCCAAGTGGGGCATTAGCGCCATCAACCAAAGAAGGGGAGTAAAGTAAATATTAAGAACACTAATGTTGAATCATGTGTGTATTAATCAGGCATTATGTCACTCTGTTACAATATGTCCTTTCAAGTTGATTCAGTGGACATCACCTGCAAAGTATGATCTTCTAAACACTTGCTTTCAGTGTCACTTTTCACAGCTTGTAACTGCCTAGGACATAATGGAGTTAATTCATGGCGAATGTTTCTATATTCTACACATTGAATGCCATTGGCCAAAAAATGTGAACAGATTATTGTTTTACTAATGCACAAATTTTAATATCTACAGAGAAACATACATATTGACATCAGGCATTAACAAATTGAAGTTTCTCCTTGCTGTTGTGTAGGTTTGGGGCCAAGGAAAACATATTTTACTGAATAAATATAACTAATTTTATCCCTTTTCTGGCTACTATTTTGTTTTACTTTTCTCACTGAGATTTTTTGATTTTTTTCATCAAATTCAATCACAATCCACAACTGAACTGAACTGTGCTAGACCTTCACTGTGTCTTTGTCCCTGATCTTCAAACCTCACATCCTAACCATAGTCATGTCGACATACTAATTATGAGAAGTAGGCTATTTGGTTCTTCGTGTCTGCGCCTATTTTCACCTTTCCAATGTTCCTGAGCTGCCGCCGAATCTCTCATCCACACTTTTAGCCATGTATAGACCATCAAATGGCTCCACTTTCGGCATCACTGATCTCCCAAGGTCCACTCTGCACAGGCTAGAACTTTGCCTCTTGCAGTGTGATGCAAGCAAAGTCCCACTTTACAGCACAATCATTTATACCAGATCAGATAAATGTGAAATATACATTTTCCGGACCCTCCCACCGGCAGTATCTTCCAACCCCCACTGAAGACGACCCCTTATGACTGATTCCCCAGCGGCGGAGTCATGCAAAAGACCATAGACTTCGACGGGACCGTAATATCCCTCCGGCGGCCAATAGCTCACTGCATCTGCCGTGGGAAAATCTACCATGAGTTAGGGGCCAGAAAATCCAGGCCAGGACTCAATTTGAAGAATAGAAGGAGATTTCTTTATAGTATCCTGGCCAATGTTTATCTCTCAATCAACATCACCAAGAAAAAGCTCTTGTCATTAATAATTTCCTGTTTGTGAGAACTAGCTGTGCACACATTTGTGACTGTGTTTCCAACACATTGCAACTTTGGCTACACTTCGATGCTTGCAAAGCCCTTTTGGATGTCCTGAGATTGGAAAAAGTTGTGATATGAGATTCTGTACTGTTTCCTACTGTTGATTCTTCTTCAAAATCAAAGAGCAGTCCACAATGTTTGTTAATTGGCAGTCAAACAATCTGCAATTGTCAATCCAGCTGCAATTTCTCATTCAGCCTTCATACTTGACCGGCTATTTTAGTACACTGCTTGAATCACCGCAACGGGACACTGCTCATCGAGTACCAGGCTGTGGCAATTCTATGCAGACATTTCACAATGATCATTATTTTAACTGCATCATCCAATGCATTCAGTAACAACTCCCAATTAATCCATTTAAAACAACTTTGTCGATGGATCATTGAAATTCAATGGTTCTAGATTAAACACTTGCAACTGCCAAGCATTTACAAATTCATGGCCAATCCGTTCTTATGTGACTACCTTTATAGCTACACTGCCAAAACATAGATGTATCCGAAGGTCCTCGCATTTGTCTTTGCCAAGTTAGTTACTGTACAAAGGAATTATTTAGATTCCACAGAGAGAACCGTTGACTAGGCAGCAACTTTCATGGTATAAGCTCCAATAAGTTCATAACCATTATTTTCTTTTGGTATTTTAAGACAAATTATTTTTTTTAAAAAACTATGAAAAGCCATCACAACATACAAAACACAATGCGAAGTTGGCAGAAATGTGTTGACACAATATCTGAAATGGTGGTTATAGTTCTGACGGATAGCAATGAAATAGTACAGTAATGGGAGGCTCAACACTGGCTTGCAAATTGTCTCCAGCAAGTGGAGTACTGCCTGCTAGGTTGCCAAGGACACGGAGGGAAGAAATAATTATACCTTTAGTAAATTTTACATTGTAGTTACGAAGGAATTTGTGAGATAGAAATTTTGTGAAAATAAGTTCATAGTTTAGTAAATTAGGCAAATTATCTCAGCTCTCGGATATCCCCAGGGTGGTGTCCTAGGTCCAACTATCTACAACTGCTTCATCAATGGCCTTTTTTCCATTGTAAGGTCAGAAGGTTGCATGTCAGAAGGCCAGAAAGGGGTGGGGTGGGGGGGGAGGGGGGCTAGCGGGGAGACTCACTGACAGTTCCGTGGATTCGATGTTTTCTGGCTCAGACCCCCATTGCTGCAGTATTTGTTTTAAACGCACCCATTGAGTGCAGGTTGCAGGCTCCTGGCTGCTCTCTCACTGTGTCCTGTAAATGTTCACAGAGCCTCTGGTCATTTGGGAACCCACCCAGGCCGCCCCTCTGGAAATCCTCAGAACCCAGCTGCCCATCAACAGGATGGGCATGGCCAAGCTCTATCAGTGGCACACCAGGTGCTGCCACTCCTCAGTGCCCTCATCAAAAGCAGAGCCCCACTGAAGGGGAAGCAAAGAAACAGCCGAGCTCACCCCAAACAAACGACGCATGCACCTTGGCTTTTGGCACCCGCTCTGGGTCACTGCCCTCACCAGTGACACTATCAGTCAGCCCACTCCGCAGCACACCAGTTGTCTCCAAACCTGCCTGCTCACCGTGCTCCGACTTACTTCCATCCTGAGCCTGGACAGGTTGTCACAATCTGTGTGTTACACCCAGGAACCATATCACACTGCAACTACGCTCACAGCAGATGCACACACTTCCCCGCCTCACCCCCATCTGTAGGATCCAATCACACACGACACACCATGACCCTCTCCACCACACAACCAGATGCCACCCTGCTGGGGGTAACACATGTCCCACGCAATGAGGACAACCACTGTATACCCCACTGGTGAGACAGGACAGGGACCGCAGAGCCTATCGTTAACACGCGTTGCGGCAGCCACCGGTAGCCCTGTTGACAGAGATGAGTGGTGAGGATAGAAGCTCCCCGTGCCACTCACTGTTGGGGACAGGGGTGCAGTGTGGAAGGGAACATATCAGGGGAAATGGCTGAGGGGTGGCGGTCGGTTTAGGGGAGACATGTGGGGGGTGTGGCTGAAGTGCAACTCAGAGTCACCATGTCGCCTGTTGGATTTGGATGGGGGAGGGAATACTCATCTTGACATGTCTTCTGTTCTGCTCCCTGCAGAGAATGAACTTTGGAGTACAGCCAGGAATGCTTGTTATCTACCTGGCCACAGCTGCTGTTGTGGACGAATGGAGGTTGGAGGCACAGGGCCTGCTCGGGGAGGATTGGATTTTGTTAAATTTTTACGTGTACCGAGGTACAGTGAAAAGTATTTTTCTGCGAGCAGCTCAACAGATCTTGAAGTACATGAAAATAAAAGAAAATAAAAGAAAATACATAATAGGGCATCACAAGGTACACAATGTAATGAGATAACACCGGCATTGGGTGAAGCATACAGGAGTATAGTGTTAATGAGGTCAGTCCATAAAAGGGTTGTTTAAGAGTCTGGTAAAAGCGGGGAAAAAGCTGTTTTTGAGTCTGTTCGTGCGTGTTCTTCGACTTTTAGTTTCTCCCGTCTGATGGAAGAAGTTGAAAGAGTGAGTAAGCTGGGTGGGAGGGATCTTTGATTATGCTGCCCGCTTTCTCAAGGCAGCGGGAGGTTTAGATGGAGTCAATCGATGGGAGGCAGGTTTGTGTGATGGACTGGGCTGTGTTCACAACTCTCTGAAGTTTCTTGCGGTCTTGGGCCAAGTAGTTGCCATACCAGGCTGTGATGCAGCCAGATAGGATGCTTTCTATGGTGCATCTGTAAAAGTTGGTAAGAGTTAATGTGGACGTGCCGAATTTCTTTAGTTTCCTGGGAAGTATAGGCGCTGTTGCGCTTTCTTGGTGGTAGCGCCGACATGGGTGGACCAGGACAGATTTTTGGAGATGTGTTCCCCGAGGAATTAAAGCTGCTAACCATCTCCACCAGAGAGGGAATTCCAGGGTTTGAGGCCTGGACAGCTGAATGAGCACAAATGATTAGAGTATAAAAATTGTCAAATTCAAGTATAAAAACTGGCAAGTCATGCGACAATTTCATAGAATGTTGGTGTGGCCACATTTGGAATATTGCGCACAACTCTGGTCACCACACTACCGGAGGATGTGGAGGCTTTGGAGAGGGTGCAGAGCAAGTTTACCAGCATGTTGCGTGGTCTGGAGGGTGTTAGCTCTGCAGAGAGGCTGAATAGACTCGGACTGTTTTGATTGGAATGACGGAGGTTGAGGGGTGACCTGTAGTGGTCTACAAGATTATGAGAGGCATGGATAAAGAAGATAGGCAGTAGAGGAGAAGATGTGCAAGACAGGTTTTTTACTCAGAGGGTGGTGAGTACCTGAAACGCGTTGCCAGGGGAGGTTGTGGAGGCAGATACATTAACAGCATTCAAAAGGCATCCCGACAAATACATGGATAGAATGGGTATAGAGGGATACGGCACCAGGAAGTGCTAAGGGTTTCGACCAAGGGTGGTATCATGACCTGTATCATGACCTGTACAGGCTTGAAGGGACAAAGGGCCTGTTCCTGTGCTGTTTTGGTCTTTGTTCTTTGGTCTGAAAAATTGGTCAGATTTGGAGAGGAGTACTGATAGACAGGTGGATTATAAGGCAAGTTTCTGGAGGATTTGGAAAGAGGGATGAGAAATTTTAAAAGTAGCAGACAGAAGTTACGGGGTGGGGTGTTGTGGATTTTCGCCATCGGCGGGGCCTTGACTGGAACAACTGGAAAATCAACCCCCCTACATTTCTAAAAAAACATCTTCCTAAAATGTACAAATAGCTTCATAGATTATTTTTCTTGAAGTTTTGTTTTACGGCTGATCACATGATCAACTACTTATTTCATCTCAGCTAAAGTTTATGTGAAAGATCACTTGAATTGAAAGATTCCACGAAACACTCCTGCCGTACTGGCCTAACTATTCTTCTTTAACTGTAGAAATCGCAAAGTATGAGGGCATCTGACTCACAAGACCTATGCTAGTATTTATGCTCCATGAACCTTTCCACCTTACTTCATTTAACCCCAATATGGATCTGTACGATGAACCTCACATACTCCCTACATTCTCACCATTATACATCCTTTGTTAGAAAGTAAGATCTGGGGGCAGCACAGTGGCGCAGTGGGTTAGCCCTGCATCCACATGGCGCCGAGGTCCCAGGTTCAATCCCGGCTCTGGGTCACTGTCCGTGTGGAGTTTGCACATTCTCCCCATGTTTGTGTGGGTTTCGCCCCCACAACCCAAAGATGTCTGCACATCCTCCCCGTGTGTGCGTGGGTTTCCTCCGGGTGCTCCGGTTTCCTCCCACAGTCCAAAGATGTGCGGGTTAGGTGGATTGGCCATGCTAAATTGCCCGTAGTATAAGGTTAATGGGGGGATTGTTGGGTTACGGGTATACGGGTTACGTGGGTTTAAGTAGGGTGATCATTGCTCGGCACAACATTGAGGGCCGAAGGGCCTGTTCTGTGCTGTACTGTTCTATGTTCTATGTTCTATGTTCTATGTGCAGGCTAGGTGGATTGGTCACACTAAATTGCCCCTTAATTGGCAAAAAATAATTGGGTACACTAAATTTTAAAAAAAAGAAAGTAAGATCTTGCAACTATATTGCACCTTTCATGACCTCAGGACCTTCCAAAGCTCTTTCCAGCCAATGATGCATATTCCCTGTTGGAATGTCGAAAACAAGGCAGCCAATGCAGGTGTCACAACATCCAAATCCCAACAATGTGATAAAGACTAAAAATAGGGCACTCCCCTGGGTGGTGGGTTAAAAATACCATCCAAAGTATGGTACTTCCAACAGTGCACTCCTCACTCAATACTGGACTGGAGTGACAGCCTGGATTTCGTGCTCATGTCTCTGGATGTGGGACTTCAACCCACAACCTGCTCAAGGGTGTGAGATTATTACCAACAGAAGCATGGCTCACATTTATTCTGACACATGACAGCTGGTATTCATTCCTCAACAGCTTCCTTCCTCCAGATGACTTTTCCAAGTCCCAGGCAGTTCAACATAGTATTCTGTCATTTCTATTTGTGCAAACCCCAAATCCTTCCATTTTAACTGGATTTTCACACAGCTCTGTTCTTCCAAGTATTACTCAAACAATATTCACTCGTTTCACCAGGGGTCTATTCCACATCTCCTTCATTCTTTCGACCAAAGTAAAAATCGTGTCAGAATTTTATTCATTTGATGCAATTGGCAGCACGGTAGCATTGTGGATAGCACAATCGCTTCACAGCTCCAGGGTCCCAGGTTCGATTCCGGCTTGGGTCACTGTCTGTGCGGAGTCTGCACATCCTCCCCGTGCCTTGCGTGGGTTTCCTCCGGGTGCTCCGGTTTCCTCCCACAGTCCAAAGATGTGCAGGTTAGGTGGATTGGCCGTGCTAAATTGCCCTTAGTGTCCAAAATTTCCCTTAGTGTTGGGGGTTACTGGGTTATGGGGATAGGGTGGAGGTGTTGACCTTGGGTAGGGTGCTCTCTCCAAGAGCCGGTGCAGACTCGATGGGCTGAATGGCCTCCTTCTGCACTGCAAATTCTATGTAAATATTCGCCATGTTGCCTATGCTTAAGTCATTTTCCAACTAGAATGGCTAACACCATATTAAAGTTGCAACTTATTCAGTCTTTAATAGTTAGATGGTAACACCTTGTTTATAATTACATATATATCATGAATATTGACATTTAGCTGCTTTTGCGAATGTGAACTGGTGAGCAAGAGGCTTAGTTAAGAGGGCCGACACAGACTCGTTGGGCCGAATGGCGTCCGTCTGCACTGTAGGTAAAATATGATTCTACGAAAAGGTTTATTTCGCAATGTCCTACGGTTGGGGACCACCATTTAGTAGGTATTCAGTTCACCACCTATCAGTTCCAAATCATGAAAGGGAAAGGAATGAGTGGAGGAGGGAATGAGTAGGTTGATCAGAATCATTTAATTTAGTTATTCTATACTTGTTTAAAAGAGAAAGAAGCAAACCTGATACGCAACAGGGAATAAAGAGCACAAGATATACTTCTGTTTTAAACGACTGCAATGTAAAAGGATATTTTGACAACCCAATGCCGTATGCTGGAACTGTGATTATTGAAAGTGCACGGTGGGAATTCACAGATGTGCAGCTGATGATGCTCTTGCGTATTAATGGACAGAAAATCTGGCTTCGGCATGTCAGTGATTTCCTCCACTTGAGCTCTGCTCCCAGCCGGGTGTGCTAGATCTTCGATGTGCCACTATAAGTCTTATACTACATGCCTTGTGGTTAGACCATGGGATACACAAATCTCTCTCTTTTAACTGAGGGGCTCACTTAATTATAATAAATGGCAAATGTCTGTTAGAAGAGCACAGGGGAATCCTTACTTATTCATTCTCCTAAATAGGCCTTGTTCTCTGGGATTTGTCATTTATTTTTATTTATTCATGGTACATGGGCATCGCAGGCAGCTAGGCCAGCATCTGTTGCCCATGCCTGATTATCCTTGAGGGGGCATTTAAGAGACACCACATAACTTTGGATCTGGAGTTTCATGTAGGCCAGACAAGGTCAGGATGGCAGATTTCCTTCCCTAAGGGACATTAGTGAACCAGATGATTTTTCCTTTTACAATATTAACAATGGCTTTTGATCAGATTTTTAATTCCAGATTTTCATTGAATTCAAATTCCACCATCTGCAGTGGTGGGATTTGAACCTGGGTCCCCAGAGCATTACTGTGGGTCTTTGCTTTATTAGTCCAGGGACAATACCACTACACCACAATCTTCCCTACATAAAAAAGGTTTATGCAACCAGTGGCTTCTCTTGATGGCAGATGTTAAGTGATTGCACTGAAGCAAAACCCAGGAATAAAATACATACACAGGTAGATATATACAATATTTGAGCAATATCGTGTTGACGCAAAAACCCCATTTGTTTTGATCCAAGTGTGAAGTTATGTCTTTAATCAAGTATCTGTTTGAAAGGATCAACTCTAGTAATAGGGTCAGCAGTTCAAGAGATGCAAAATGCAGCCAACATCATTCTAGACGTTAAAAGTATTTTATTTTACTAATATGGACTACAAATAATATAGAGAATGCGATTTATCAAATAGGCGAACAAAAAAAATTATGTCATTCATTGTGGAAGCTTATTTTTTCAAAGCGAAGGATTTCTTGATTATGGTGAAGTATACCCACACTTTCATTGCTGTCTTTGTGTCACTCTAGCAAGGATAGCAAGAACAAATTTGTTCCTACAGCATTGTTCGCAATCCCAGGACATCCCAAAGTGCTTCACAGTCAATGGAGCGATCACTGTTGCATTGTAGGAAACACGGAAACCCATTTGCTTGCAAGGCGATCCCAAAAGTAGCAATGTGATTATATTCGGATGATTGATTTTGATGTTGGTTGAAAGATAAATCTTGGCCAAGAATTTGTGGAGAACTCCCCGAGTCTTCTTTGAAATAGTGCCACCAGGGGACCTCTTGCATCCACCTGAGGGGTGTTTAATGTTTCAGCCAAAAGACTGCAGCCTTGAAGTGCTGAAGTGTCAGCCGAGATTATATGCTTCCCGTTGAACCACGGCTATCACCTATTAACATACAGGAGTACTAGATGCTGTAACTGTAAAAATAAATTTGTCTGACAGAAGTTGTCTTCTTTGTCTTTTCAATGTGAATTGTGCAGGGAGCAATCGATACATTGTGGATGTCGATACAAGAGCAGGTAGAGTGGAAAGCCTCTGCAGCCTGTGTTGTAAACATTACTACTTTCCCATTTCTCACCTGCCAAAACCTTCCTGCTGCCTGCTGGAAAAATCTCTTCATTTCCTCTTTTTCTTTTTTGGGAATTTCATCTGGTCACTTTTGGATTGCACAAGGTGCTGGATTTGGGCCAAGTTATTAATCACAAAGAATCGTCCGTGACATTGTTTGGCTAAATTTTGTTATTTTGTTTCTGGGAATTTCCCAAAATGATTTATGATCAGATTCAACTAAATATCTGTGGGACATCTGTGACGAATGCACTGTGGCAGCTGAAGATTATATTAATGTCTGACATAAAACAACAAAACAGTTATTGTGAGAAGGCCTAGGTAGAGACTGTGGTGAAAAAGCGTCTGAGTAAAATGTCTTCCTTAATTCATAATGCACAGCCTTTTATGTGGCATAAAAAGTCATGAAAAATAGCAAAGTGTGCAAGCAAGTTTATTTCTTTGCTTCTTGGTAAATCCCTTATAATGCTGCCCGTGTTAGGTCAAAGGATGGGGTTTTTAGAAAGGTTGGAAGGGTGGGTGTGGAAACTCATCTTCAGTGGGAGTGGATTACAGACAACTATGAATCAGAATAAAAACAGAAAATGTTTGAAAAAGCACAGCAGGCCTGATGGCATTGGGAAGAGTAACACAGTTAATGTTTCAAGTCCGTATGGGTGCAGCATGGTGGCGCAGTCGTTAGCACTGCTGCATCACAGCGCCAGGAGCACAGATTCGATTCTAGCCTTGGGCGACTGTCTGTGTGGAGTTTGCACATTCTCCCCCTGTCTGCATGAGTTTCCTCTAGGTTCCTCCCACAGTCCAAAGATGCGCAGGTTAGGTGGATTGTCCATGTTTAAATTGCTGCATATTGTCCAGGGATGTGCAAGTTAAGGTTACTGTGATTGGGTGGGTTGAGCCCTAGGTAGGGTGCCCTTTCGGAGGGTCGGTGCAGAATTATGGGCTGAATGCCCTCTTTCTGCACTATCAGGATTCTATGGACTCAACGGACTCTTCTTTAGAGTTAAAGAGAGGGAGAAATAGGATGCATTATGTACTGTATAAGCGGGGTGGAGGAGATAGAGCAACTAAGCCTACTTGTGACAATAAAGATTATTTAAAAAAAATAATGTGTACATCCACACAATTTGTGTACCATTCTTGTAAACCTTCTCCGCATTCCCTCCAGTACCTCTATATCTCTTTATTATTATGTGGGGAACAGAACTACACAGTACTCTTAAGTACGCTCTAACAAAGGTTGGTTCCGGGTGTTGTATAACTTCCTCACATTTCAAATCTATCCCTCCAGAGATAAAGTGTTATAATCCGAGTAAAGAACAATAACTTATAAAATATATTTAAGTTTCCTGTTACAGATTAGAAGGATCACGCAAGATTTCAAATTCTAGGGCTTTTACTGTAACAAACAATCTAAAAGCAATTTTGAAGGTGATTCCAAACTTTAGAGAAGTTAGCCTTTTAACTTCTAATGTGACCCAAAATCCTTGGACAGTTATACTTTACTCTGTCCCTGAGGTAGATGTTTTATTCTCCACTCCCAATGTCATGCTTCCTTTCTCCATTCCGAGCCATGGAACTTAAATCTCAGGATTTAAGTTGTAAATTTCTTCCCATAAACAAAGCTAGGTAAATCTTCCATCCCCTATTTAAATGCATGCAAACTTTGTCTCTTCAATCTGTGTGTGAGTTCTTATTTGCCTTCAACATAGCAAGTAATAAAGTCAGCATTTTCTCTGCTTCAGGTGCATAGCTCTCATTCAGATTTTTGCAAATTGCCTCAGACTTTCATGGAAACCTGAGAAAATCCCTGTGATCCAACACCACAGTGGCTTTGTACTGACTTGGCCCTTCCTCAACCACATGGCCATGGTTATGTGAATCACGTAGGCCTTGACTAATGTGTGGTCAATTCCAGCCCCACAGGCCCTGGAGTCCTAACACAAGTGAATTAGCCAATAATTTCTCCAAGGTTTTGGAGATCTTAGATCCTTGACTGCTCCAATGACTTACAGGCACCAGATTTGCAAGTCAAACACAACAACTGTTTATCTATAATAAAAATAGAGAGAAGATATGCAATAATTATAATAGATTAACGTCCAGTTAATCTATTACTCTCCCCTTTTACCATCTCACTCTCTATCCATTCACACACAGGACAGACACACGCAGAGGGAGGGGGGGGGGGAAATAAAATCCTTGTTTTTGATGTTGAATCGTCGCAGCAGCAGGCTGCCCTCCCAGGATGCTTAAGGATCAAAGCCACCAGTGTATGGTTAGTGATGATCTCCTGGCAGTGGCATTCAGTCAGTACTCTCCAGCTCTAGGATTCCCTCTGGGGAGTCACTTCAACTCATACTAACTTAGGCCTTCACTTATAGGATCCGGCTCAGTCTTACTGCTCTTTGTCTCACTTTCTCCCCAGCTTCAGCCTGTGATTCAAACTTAACTAGTTTCCAGGCTCACCAAAATGTCCCATAGCTTTACTGAGGAAAGCAGAGTCTCAGAGAAGCAGCTTCCATTGGCTTTTAGAGAGATCTGTTAACATTTCAGGGAGAGAAACACACTTTGAACAATTAGCCTTTACACCCCCTCTTTAATCAGCCATGTTCTTTGGCCACGTAATCTGCATTCAGAACTATCTGAAACCATGATAAAGGAACCATATATTAACAAGAGGTGTATATACACAGGTAGAAATGCTAATGTTTGTCACAATGAGTGGTTCGGGTCTGGAATGCACCACTTGTAAGTGTGCTGGAGGCAGGTTCAATACTGGCATTCGAGAGGGTGTTGAATGATCATTTGAACAGAAACAATGTGCAGGGGTATGGGGAAAAGGCAGGGGAATGGCACAAATGATGGTCCTTTGAAGAGCAGATACGATGGGCCAAATAGCCTCCTTCCACACTATAACAATTCTGTGATATTAACCTCGTGATCAGCGGTGTACGAATATAAATGATAAATATGGGTTGCAGCACTTTAAGGAAAAGGTAGGCCTTTTATATTCGCCAGAGTAAAAGAACTTCAGTTCCAAATTCTCCATTATCCTAATGTGTAAAGTTTATAGGTATTAGTCACAAAAATTGATACCATCCACTGGTTTATGACAAACATTATACTCCAGTAATTGCAGTATGGGTTCCAACAAAGAAATAACTTGTTTCCACCTCCTGGTGGAAACTCCATTCAGTGACCCAGGAGATAGCTTCATTAATAGTTCAAAAGCAAATATTTAGAGAGCGGGGATGGGATATTTCCCTGATCTCTGAAAACTTCAAGAAAGGTGTATTTGCATTGCACTTGATTATATGCCATGAAATATCAATTGAATATGAACCTGTTCCAGGGAGCTGTGCTTTGGCTCCCTCTGGAATCAAGTTGGCTCCAGATTTACATTGTGGAAGCCACTTCGTACTCTCACTAAGCTTATGCAGCTTAAGTTACAGAAGGTTGCAACATTGAATCAATGCACTTTTTTAATACAGTTTTGAATTGAGAGGGAGTCTCTGCTTTTATATCTTTGCTCTTACCTTTTTAAATAATGTACATGGTAGAACTGTGTCCCAGGAACAGAAATCTGCTCAATTAATTTATAATGGAATGATTGGTATCCTAATAATTAGCAATTATCTTTTGCCTATTGCATTGGAGATTCCTTTGTTTCCCACAAGGTTCCTTTGACTCCTTCATAAAGATAATTAAACACAACACGACTGTTGCATTCAGGCTAAAATCGATACCAAAATCTATTCAAGTAAAATGATTTATATATAATGCATATGGCAATATTTACATTACAGAAAACTTAAGGCATGGGAACCTGGATTGTAGTTTTGGGGTAAGGGAGATTGAGAGTATAGAGGTCGGGAGCACAGATTTGACTTGCAGATCTAAGAATACATCTTTTGTTTTCACTCAGTTCGGCTAAGTGTACCCAATATGATCATCAAGTTACCTGACTTGTACCTGAGCTTACAGTCATAACCTTGAATCTTTTTAAAGAGATGTTGCAATCACACCATGAGGAATTAATCTGCTTACCAGCTCTTAACTGGAGCACCAGCTCGGTGCTGTATCTCCAAGGCCGTTCTTCACAGGTTTAGGGTAGTTTATTAGCTTGGATTGAGAACTGGCTAACCAGCAGAAGGCAGAATCGGGATAAATCGGCCTTTTTCTGGTTGGCAAGATATAATTAGTGGGGTGCCACAGGGTTCGGTCCTCAGGCCCCTACTATTTACAATCTACATTAAATACTTGGATGCAGGGATAGAAGGTACTATAGCAACATTTGCAGATAACACTAAAATAGTTGGGATAGTATGTTGCAATGAAGAAATAAGACATTGACAAATGGATTTGCATGGGTTTAGTGAATGGGCCAAATGGAGTATAGCATAGATAAGTGTGAGGTCAGCTGTTTTGGTCAAAAAAATAGAAAGGCAACTTATTATCTAAAATGGAGAGAAATGTCAGGGTGCTTTGGTGCAGAGGGTTCTAGGTGTCCTCATGCATAAATCGCAGAAAATTAGTATGCGGGTAATAAGGAAGGCAAATGGAATTTTGACAGGCATAGCTAAAGGAATAGAGTATAAAAGTAGGAAAGTGTTGCTGCAACTGTACAAGACATTGGTGAGATCTCACCTGAAGTACTGTGTACAGTTTTCGTCCCCTTACTTGAGGGGGGGATGTTGTTGCATTGGAGGCAATTCAGAGGAATTTCACTAGATTGATTCCACAGTTGACGGATGGGTCTTAAGAAGAGAGATTGAGTGGCTTAGGCCTATATTCTCTTGAGTTTAGAAGAATGAGGGGAGATCCAATTGAGATATACAAGATGAAGAAAGGTATTGACGTTGAGCGGATACTTCCTCTTGTTGGGGCAGTCCTAGAGAGAATTCATGGTTTTAGCATAAGGCTGCAGATTTAAAACAGATGAGGAGAAATTAGTTCTCTCAAAAGGGTCGCAAATCTGTGGAGTTCACTACCCCAGATTGCGGAGGATGCCAGGACATTGAGTAAATTTGAGGAGTTAGACAGATTTTTAATTAGCAACGGGTTGAATGGTTATGGACAATGGGCAAGAAAGTAGGCTTGAGGCCAAGATGAGATTCGCCATGATTGTACGGAATGGCAGAGCATTGCCTAATGAATTGCCTAATGCTCCTAGCCACAATGTGCTTTAGGACATCAATGGTCATGAATGCATGATACAACTGTAATTCTGGCTTGTATGAAGAAGATTTTGTTAGGAACTGTTATTTTTGGCTTGCATGTTATCTAGAAATTAAATGTAGATTTTCCCTTCAGAATCCTGCTATACTCTGCTTTAATGACAGATGGAAAAAATAAAACTTGACTTACATTGTTCTTGAAAAAAACCAAAATAAAAATAGCTTAAATATTCCCAGTAGTACTATTTTGGAGACTCAACACCAAACAACTAGGCTACCTCACTGTATTATATCATCACAGTATTTTAACAACATATATTAAAATAATGAGCATAAAATGGTTGAAACTGCCAAAAGGCTTTAAAGACCTAAATTAGGCTGTATTAAAGGACCAATATTGGGCATTTGGATTACTGACAAATATTTGAAGTAGTAGTAGTTTCAACTATTTTCTTTCATATGTTTAAAATAATGTTTGCACTCCTCTTGTGAATTATTATTTTAAAAAGGTTTTCCAATTATTGGGCAATTTAACATGGCCAATCCATCTACCCTGCACATCTTTCGGTTGTGGGGGTGAGACCCACGCAGACACGGGGAAAATGTGCAAACACCACACAGTCAGTGACCTGGGGCCGGGATCGAGCCTGGGTCCTCGGTGCCATGAGGTAGCAGTGCTAACCACTGCGCCACCGTGCCGTCCTTCCTCACGTGGATTATAATGACAAACATAATTCGATGAGTACAGCAGAATCCTGAAGTCTGAACACACTGTTGGCACCGTTTATATATATTGTTTTGTACAGGCCTTTTGAGAATCCAATATAATTCGGGCAAACAATGGAAATTTACAAACTTTTAATTTGATAATACTCCAATGAACGTCTTTCGATCAATTTCCATAGACGCATTTTATGCCCAAAAACATGTGATTTGTTGATGTGAAAAGAATTACTCTGTGAGCATTATATGATAGGTAAACTCATTTTGTAAACAAACTGATTTAAAATCTAATTTAATCTCAAAGAACAAAGAACAAAGAAAATTACAGCACAGGAACAGGCCCTTTGGCCCTCCCAACCTGCGCCGATCCAGATCCTTTATCTAAACCTGTCGCCTATTTTCCAAGGATCTACTTCCCTCTGTTCCCCGCCCGTTCATATATCTGTCTAGATGCATCTTAAATGATGCTATCATGCCCGCCTCTACCACCTCCGCTGAAAAGCGTACCAAGCATCCACCACCCTCTGCGTAAAAAACTTTCCACGCACATCTCCCTTAAACTTTCCCCCTCTCACCTTGAAATCATGATCCCTTCTAATTGACACCCCCACTCTTGGAAAAAGCTTGTTGCTATCCACCCTGTCCATACCTCTCATAATTTTGTAGACCTCAACCAGGTCCCCCCTCAACCTCCGTCTTTTCAAGGAAAACAATCCTAATCTACTCAACCTTTCTTCATAGCTAGCACCCTCCATACCAGGCAATATCCTGGTGAACCTCCTCTGCACCCTCTCCAAAGCATCCACATCCTTCTGGTAATGTGGCGACCAGAACTGCACGCAGTATTCCAAATGTGGCCCAACCAAAGTCCTATACAACTGTAACATGGTCTGCCGACTCTTGTACTCAATACCCCGTCCGATGAAGGCAAGCATGCTGTATGCCTTCTTGACCATTCTATCGACCTGCGTTGCCACCTTCAGGGTATAATGGACCCGAACTCCCAGATCTCTCTGTACATCAATTTTCTCCAGGACTCTTCCATTGACCGTGTAGTCCGCTGTTGAATTAGATCTTCCAAAATGCATCACCTCATGTTTGCCTGGATTGAACTCCATCTGCCATTTCTCTGCCCAACTCTCCAATCTATCTATATTTTGCTGTATTCTCTGACAGTCCTTCTCGCTATCTGCAACTCCACCAATCTTATTATCATCTGCAAACTTGTTAATTAAACCACCTATACCTTCGTCAAGATCATTTATGTATATCACAAACAACAGTGGTCCGAGCACGGATCCCTGTGGAACACCACTAGTCACCTTTCTCCATTTTGAGACACTCCCTTCCACCACTACTCTCTGTCTCCTGTTGCCCAGCCAGTTCTTTATCCATCTACGACTTCACTTTTTCCGTCAACCTGCCATGGGAAACTTTATCAAACGCCTTACTGATGTCCATGTATATGACATCTACAGCCCTTCCTCATCAATTAACTTTGTCACTTCCTCAAAGAATTCTATTAGGTTTGTAAGACATGACCTTCCCTGCACAAAACCATGCAGCCTATCACTGATAAGTTTATTTTCTTCCAAATGTGAATAGATCCTATCCCTCAGTATCTTCTCCAACATTTTGCCTACCACTGACGTCAAGCTCACAGGTCTATAATTCCCTCGATTATCCCTGCTACCCTTCTTAAACAAAGGGACGACATTAGCAATTCTCCAGTCCTCCGGGACTTCACCCGTGCTCAAGGATGCTGCAAAGATATCTGTTAAGGCCCCAGCTATTTCGTCCATCGCTTCCCTCAGTAACCTGGGAAATATACCATCTGGACCTGGGGACTTGTCCACCTTAATGCCTTTTAGAATATCCATAACCTCACCTTCCTTATGCTGACTTGACCTAGAGTATTTAAACATCTAACCCTAGCCTCAATATCCATCATGTCCCTCTCCTGGGTGAATACCGATGCAAAGTACTCATTAAGAATCTCACCCATTTTCTCTGACTCCACGCATAAATTCCCTCTTTTGTCTTTGAGTGGGCCAATCCTTTCTCTAGTTACCCTCTTGCTCCTTATATACGAATAAAAGGCTTTGGGATTTTCCTTAACTCTGTTAGCCAAAGATATTTCATGACCCCTTTTAGCCCTCTTTATTGCGCATTTGACATTTGTCCTACTTTCCCGATATTCCTCCAAAGCTTCATCAGTTTTAAGTCGCCTAGATCTTATGTATGCTTCCTTTTTCATCTTAGCTAGTCTCACAATTCCACCCGTCATCCGTGGTTCTCTAATCTTGCCATTTCTATCCCTCATTTTCACAGGGACATGTCTGTCCTGCACTCTAATCAACCTTTCCTTAAAAGACTCCCACATTTTAAATGTGGATTTACCCTTAAACAGCTGTTCCCAATCCACATTCCCTAGCTCCTGCCGAATTTTGTTATACTTGGCTTATGTCTTATACTTATATCTCCTCCGTAATGAGTTTCATAGACTTTACAGTGCAGAAGGAGGCCACGCGGCCCATTGAGTCTGCACCGGCTCCTAGAAAGAACACTCCACCCAAGGTTAACACCTCCACCCTATCCCCATAACCCAGTAACCCCACCCAACACTAAGGTCAATTTATCATGGCCAATCCATCTAACCTGCACATCTTTGGGCTGTGGGAGGAAACCGGAGCACCCGGAGGAAACCCACGCAAACACGGGGAGGATGTGCAGACTCCGCACAGACAGTGACCCAAGCCGGAATCGAACCTGGGACCCTGGAGCTGTGAAGCGATTGTGCTATCCACAATGCTACCATGCTGTAAATGTGTATTTTTTGTAAACCCAAATTTAAAAGTAATAAGCTTGAAGAAAGTTTCAACTCATCAAACCTGTTGCCTCCAAAAACCATTACACGTATCTCATCATGGCCTATGCCTGTCCTTATGAAACTCTGGAGGGATGTTTCTCACTTATCTTCCCAAAGGTGAAATCTTAGACTATTTTCTCGACCTACATTACTAATACCAGATCAGTCGCTTTACATAAGATGGGGAACATTTTGTGAAGCTCCTCTGCGCCATGAAGCCCCGCTAACTGTGTGGTTCAGAGAAAGATCATTAACTGCGATTGTGAGATTGGCAATGGAGAGTCGAGGAGCGCAACAGCTCAACACCACAGTCATTAGTTTTAAGACCGTCTTGGCGGCTGGCAAGAAAAGCACTCTAGGAACCACCTTCAAATAATAAAACCAAAGAAACACAATGTTCTAGGAAATAGAATATCTACTGCGGAACAAAACTTGGAAAATATGGCACAACTTTTTAGTGCTGCTTCTGGATTTTTCTTTATTAGTAATGAAATCCGGCATTTCATGGAAAGTGATATTTTCTCAAGTGCTGGATTGTAACTTTAGACACTAAATCAATGAGAAATTAGATGATGTGAAATTAATTTAAATACAGGGCCGGGATTCTCCAAAACCCCGGCTAAGTGTTGACGCCTCGTGGCCCAGCGATTCAGTGGCCCAGCAAGATGCCGGAGTGCTCCACGCAGCTCCGGCGCTGATACGTGGCCCTGCACTGCTGGCACGGGTCCGCGCATGCACGCGGTGGTCGTTTGCGCACCGGCGCATGTGTGTGGTGGCCATTTCTGCGCCAGCGCATGTTTCGTGGCCGTTTCCACAACGGCGCATACACGTGGTGGCCGTTTCCGAACTGGCGCATGCGCGTGGTGGCTATTTCTGCTCCGTGCAACATGGTGTAGCAACACAGTGGGCCCATGCGGAAAAAGGTAGGCCCACCCAGATCGCTTGCGCCTGGCCATCATGGAGCCCCCCCCCACCCCGCCAACCAGGACGCCCACCGCAGCCACGGGCCCGAGCTCCAACCGGGTGGTACCATATGTGACCTACGCCGGCGAAACTCAGTAAGAACTTGGCCGGTCGCCCGGGGAGAATTGCCGCAGGGGGCTCTTTTCACGACTTGTGCCGATTCTCCGGTCGGTGGAGAATCACATCCCGTTTGGCGGAAATTCATGCCGTCAACGCCGATTTTCCTACCCGACGCTGGCTCGGAGAAACCCGGCCCATAAGCTTAATTTGAGAAGGAAGTGATCAAAAAGGTAGAGAGCACATATTTTCTATTCAAAAACAGTGGGCGCGATTCTCCGCACTCCCAACGGTGCGGAGAATAGCGTGGCTCGTAAAATTTTAAGGCCACGCTGTTCCGACGCCCTCCCGCTATTCTCCCCCCCACAAGCCCGACTCACGATACGAATCGCTGCCGCCGTTTTTTTACGGCCGGCAGCGATTCTCAGCTGGTCAATGGGCCGAAGTCCAAGCCCTTTACGGCTGTTTTTACGAACGGCAAACACACCTGGTCTGGCCGTTTGTAAAAACGGCCGTAAACTCTCGATTTTTAAAACCATGGCACCGATTGGCACGGCAGTACCACGGCCATGGGCCCCGCGATCGGTGGGCACTGATCGCGGGCAGCGGGCCCGATGCCCGCGCACTCTTTGTCCCTCCGCCGCCCCGCTGAATCACTTCGCAGGGCGGCTGAGGGGCATCCCGGCCCACGCATGCGCGGGTTTTGCGCAAATGCGCGATGACGTCATCCACGTATGCGCGGGTTGGAGTCTTCCAATCCGCACATGCGCGGCTGAAGTCATATGCCGCGTCAGCCGGCGCTAACTCTGGCAAGCGGGCTAAACGAAATTCGTTAAGCCCGCGGTGCCGGAGTTTACGGCGTCGGCATGCTAGCCCCGACCGGGGACCAGAATCGGTTCCCGGTCGGGAAGGGGGGGGCTGGCGTCAAAACCGCCCGGATTTGACGCCAGCCTTACGATTTCTCCCCATACAGGAGAATCGCGCCCAGTGTTATTGCAACAATGATTGACTACAAAGACTCCTCTTAAAAAGGCGCATGGACAGCACGATGGCACAGTGGTTAGCATTGCTGCCTCACAGCATCAGGGATCTGGGTTCAAGTTCAGCCTCAGATGGTTGTCTGTGTGAAGTTTGCACTTTCTCCACGTGTTGGCGCAGGTTTCCTCTGGGTGGTCTGGTTTCCTCCCACAGTCGAAAGATGTGCAGGCTAGGTGAATTGGCTATGCTAAATTGCCCATTAGTGTCAATGGGAGTACAGTATAAGTTAGGAGGATAAGGCAGGGGAGTGGAACTAGGTAGGGTGCTCTTTCAGTGCAGGCTCGATGGGCCAAATGGCCTCCTTCTGCACTGTAGAAATTCTATGGTTCCATCTTCTGAATAATTCTCCAACTATATCCAGGTATTATGAAAAGAAATAGACATTAATAGCTTGTTGAAATATTACCAAGAGCTTTTACATAAATGTTTATCTTAGAATTGTCCAACTCTTCCATCCTGGAATGTGGTAAAAATATGTATTAAAGACAATTGCCATCCTTTTGCTGTTTAAGATGCAAGGCCATCCTCCCAAATTAAATCGACACGTTAGATCGCTTCCTTTTGTCTTCACAGCAATAATTGCCTGGAAAACAAGAGTTCTGTCATTAAGAGATTGATCAGTGTTCTGAAAGTCTATAAATTAAATTGTTTTCCAGCATTGCAATGTTCTTTATTAACGCAAATGTTCTGCCAGGCACCCAAGCTCCTGGAGGACAACCTCATAGGGGATGGGACAATTGGGCGCGGCCGTTTTGGCGCGGCCGTTTGGACGCCGCCGTTTGGGCGCCATGGGACAATTGGGCGCAGCCAATTTGGCGCGGCCGTTTGGGCGCAGACGACAGAAAACCTTAAATTAGTTCATTTAGTTTAGTTCATTTGGTGATTATGAGCAAGGCTCCTCAAGTACTCAAATTTTCAAATTTAAGAACACTGTCATGTATTCTTTTATCTTAATTGTAAATTAAAAACCTTAAATTAGTTCATTTAGTTAAAAACCTTAAATTTGTTCATTTAGTTAAAAACCTTAAATTAGTTCATTTAGTTAAAAACTAAAGTTAAAAACCTTTAGTTTAGTTCATTTGGTAATTATGAGCAAGGCTCCTCAAGTACTCGATAGCATCCATGTTTTCAAATTTAAGAACAGTTTCATGTATTCTTTTATCTGCATCTCTATACTTTTTTAGTTTTTGTGGCGGTTCATGGCCGGCTAGTAACGCCAATATATAAACAGATGGTGATAGAATGCACCAGCACCCAACTCAACGCACCCGCACCAGCCAACTCACCTGAGGCTAATAATAAAGAAATGTTATTTTGGCGCCAAAACGTCCAGCGCCAAAACGTCCGGCGCCAAAACAGCCGGCGCCAAAACGGTTGGCGCCAAAACGGCCGCGCCAAAACGGCTGCGCCAAAAAGTACCTAACCCACCTCATATCATCTTACTTTCCGGATTTTTTGAAATTTGGGCAACTGACCATTTTATTAGCAAGATTATGGCATGGACTTTGCTGTGGCAACTTGGTAAAACTGTCAGCATTCACCATCATTACTTCACCAATATGTGAACCAGCAGGAATTTCACTTGCCACTGTTAGTCTTGATGAAAAAACCCTTCAAAAAGTTGCACCTTATGAAATGCGATATAGCTGGATCTTTAAGTAGCGTACTGACTTCATAATTACTAGGCAGCACTGTAGCACAGTGGTTAGCACTGCTGTTTCACAGCTCCAGGGTCTCAGGTTCGAATCCCGGCTTGGGTCACTGTCTGTGCGGAGTCTGCATGTTCTCCCCGTGTCTGCGTGGACTTCCTCCGGGTGCTCTGGTTTCCTCCCACAGTCGAAAGATGTGCAGGTTTGGTGGATTGGCCATGCTAAATTGCCCTTAGTGTCCAAAAAAGATTAGGTGGGGTTACTGGGTTATGGGGATAGCGTGGAGGTGTGGGCTTCAGGAGGGGGCTCTTTCCAAGGGCCGGTGCAGACCCTAGGGCTGAATGGCCTCCTTCTGCACTGTTGATTCTATGATTCTACTGATAAAGAGTTTACTGGCTCTATGTGGACAGATTATCTAGCTTTCCAATATTGCCTCGTTAAGTGAATGGATGGTTCAGTGAAAGGGCATCATTTGCCATTGTGAGATATCCAATGGAGAATCAGGGTGCACATTAGTTCAATCCCGGTGACATTAGTTTTAAGACAGCCTTGGTGCCTGGCAAAGAAAAAACACCCCAGTAACTACTTCAAATAAAAAAAACACAAGAAACACTGTGTTCCAGGAAGTAGAATATCAACTGCGGAACTAAATTTGGAAAGCACCCCTCAATTTTTGGTGCCAATTTTTTCATTAATAATAATGAAATCTTGCATTTCATACAAACAGTGGTATTTTCACAAGTGTTGTATTGGAGCTTTAGGCACTGAAGAAGTCATTGAGAAATTATATGATCTGAAATGAATTCAAATACATAAAGTGAGAAAAGCCTCATGAAGTAATAATGGTGAATGCTGACAATTTTATCCCGACTTTATCATCTGTACCACGGCAAAATCTGTGCCATGATCTTTTGGGTTGTGGGGTGAAACCCTCGCAAACACGAGGTGAAAGTGTAAACTCCACATGCACAGTGACCCGGGGCCCGGAGCGAACCTGGGACGTCGGTGCCGTGAGGCAGAAGTGCTAACCACTGTGCCACCGTGTTGCCCGAGTTCCACATTCTAAGCACTCAGTGGGTATAAATTCGAGTGATCGTTTGGACCAATCAGGTCCCCGAAACGACTCAGTAGGGAATACTTTCATTCTCCATGCACAGAATCAAGTCCAATAGCAGCAGGCAGAAAACTCCATTTTACATAGGAATATTTTAGCTCTTTAGAACATAAGAACATAAGAACTAGGAGCAGGAGTAGGCCATCTGGCCCCTCGAGCCTGCTCCACCATTCAATTAGATCATGGCTGATCTTTAGTGGACTCAGCTCCACTTTCCGGCCCGAACACCATAACCCTTAATCCCTTTTTTCTTCAAAAAACTATCTATCTTTACCTTAAAAATATTTAATGAAGGAGCCTCAACTGCTTCACTGGGCAAGGAATTCCATAGATTCACAATCCTTTGGGTGAAGAAGTTCCTCCTAAACTCAGCCCTAAATCTACTTCCCCTTATTTTGAGGCTATTTTGAGACTCCTTGAGTCTGTTCTGCTATGAAATGAGATTATGGTTGATCATGAGATTTTAGAAGCTATGTACTTATCACTCAAATACAAACTGCATTCATATAACCCTCCAGTCACATAAAACTAGTGCCCCTCCATTTATCAGAAAAAATGGTTACTTCGCTTAAATATTCAGATAACGGATGACTAGAAAAGTAAATCATGATACGCAAATGTCAAAGGTGACCCTAGCCTTTAAGTGATTGTGAGCGTCATTTGATGATTAGAAAACAGAGTTCTGTTGTGGGTGGGTTTAGCCGGGTGTTTCCCAGTGCTAGTAACACCAGGAACAACCCAGCTATCAAACGGGACTCCGCAGAGGCCACACTTACCTTCATTCCTTGAACTGAGGTGCTCCGCTCGTTCGTGCAGCAAGAGATCGGGGTGCCATTTTTTAATCTCTCTATCTCCAACATCGCCTCGGATACTTCCAATACCCCAATTTACCTGCAGTTGAGTCCTCAAGCCCCTCATATCCCGCCTCATAAAGGCAGGGCACCCCAGGTCATATATCTGGCATGGGCAAAATGCCACCTTGGCACTGCCAGGCTGGCACCTTGGCAGTGCCCCTGCCATTCTGGTAGTGCCACTTGGACACACAGGCAATGCCAGGATGGCACCCAAGTGACACTGCAAGGGTGTCAGGTGGCATAGCAGGGTGTCAGACTGGCAGGACCAAGGTGCCTGGGTGGCATGAGTTGAGCCAGGGTATCACCCTACCAGAGGCCAACCACCCGTGGGTCCCCGATCGCCTTGGAGACCCAACAAGTGCCATTCCCATTTGTGGAGACCAGTCTAAGCGGAGCCTGGCTGGGGGTCTCTGTGGCAAAGCCGTTAGATCCCAGGGACTGGTTAGATCTGGTGGAGACATATTTAAGTATGCCTAACTGCACGCTTCAAAACGCAAAACACATTGCCATGTCTCAAAAGACCCGGTTAGATCTCGCGAGGTATGACGAGCCGGGTAAATCCTGAAAGAGGTCTTTCGCGAGATTTATCGACTGCAACACGTCCCGAATTGGGCATAACATGGCTTTTAGATCACACCCAAAGAATGAGTAGGACATTGGAGTTTGGAAGATCAGAGTCGTTCACTCCAAATGTGGCTCTTGACATGCCTTTTGGACTTTTGGGTCGCATACCTAATGATGATCAATAACCGAGATATATGAGGCAGTGATACAACCTTTGGCCTCTTCAGACAATCAAGCTGAAGTTGAAATGGTTGCAGTGTGAGCAGTTGACCAAGTAGCATTGAATCATAGAATAGAATTTACAGTGCCGAAGCAGGCCATTCGGTCCTTCAAGTCTGCACCAGCCCGTGGAAAGAGCACCCCAGTTAAATCCAAAAGTAGCTTCATGAACAATCTTGATCAGGATAACGATGAGTCATCAGCCCCTTAGCACACAAATACCCAGAACACACTAGTCCATAACTGTTATCTCACAGAATTTTGGCAAAAGTCATGAATATGCCTCCCCCCTCTGCGCCCCCCCCCCCCCCCTCCCCCGTCCCCCGTCCCCCGTCCCCACCACCCATGTCCCTTTCGAACTGAAAATTTAAAAGAATTGTTTGCTTTTTACCCGTAGAGTAAGATTTGGTCTGTTCAAAATGACTGTTAAGGTTTAGCCTGAACAGGCAGGCAACTCAAAGTCCGAGGGTAACATAGAAGCCTTTTAGTTCCTCAGCAGTTTACTAAATTGTTATTTTAAATACTTGTCGTCACCTGCTACTAATGTTGTTCAATGTTATTTTTTCACAGACATTTGGAACTTCACTGTAAAATGAACCAGATGTACAATTAATACAGCAGCTATGTTGGCAGCATAAATAATAAACGGTGCCCTGGAAACTCCTAGGTCTCTGCTTTGCCAACAAATTAAAAAGGTAGTCTGAGATCTTGCAAGGAATGCAACAAGATTGTAAAGTTAGTTAAATAGACTTGAGCACAGAATGTAGACTGACAATGGCATGAGGAGCCAAGAAAGTACTGCACTGTCAGTAGTGCCATTGTTTGGCTCATTGCATCATACCTTATAGCAAATATCCCAGATTTCTCCATCACCATCCATGGGTATGTCTTGCTCCATTCTCAGGGCAGACCCATCAGAATTGGCAACACGGTCCCATACACTTAGAATGGAGAGGCCCTTGATGTTATGTTCTTCTCTTCAATGTAAATGGACCAATGAAACAATAATGGATGTCTTTGTTTGAAGAGAAGGCTGTAGGTTAACCATGGGGGTAATTATAATACATCTAATCTCTACCACTGCTGCTTACAGACTGGCCACAATTTTGGGACGAATACATCACATCCTGTTAAGGTAGATACTGATGGATAGCATTTTAAGATGTGCATCCTTTAAGGTGCATGCACATCACATTGTGTGTCCTGGACATTGACTCTGTGCCCAGTGAATTCCCATGGCATCTGGTCAATCTCTGGCAAGGGAACCTCTTGCTGATAAGAATGAACTGCCCTTCCTCAGCTGATGAATCAGGATTCCTAAATGTTGACCACCACTGAAGTGATTTTGGAGCCAGAGGGCATGATTCTCCGGAAAGATTTCCAAGTGTGGCAGCGAGTGGGAACTGCCTCAAGCTTCCCGGCAACTGGCTCAGTGAGGCCAGCCACACTATTCAACGTTAATTGGTCCATTCACAAGGCCCCACAGGCTTCTTGTCACAAATGATGATTCACAGGGACATGCTGTCATTTGCCAGCCCCCCCCAATGAACATAATAATAACAATCTTTATTAGTGTCACAAGTAGGTTTACACTGCAATGAAGTCACCGTGAAAACAAGGTCGAGCAGCACTTAACCAGCAGCCACACAGCCATCCCCACTCAACCCGCAGCCATAGCGCCAGACGACCGGCCTCATGATTCGGGGATGCAGATCTAGAGAGGCTCCTCGATGTGGTGGAGGCCAAGAGGGATGTCTGTTCCCCCGAGGGTCCCGGAGGTTGAGCCATTGAACAGCCATTGCTGCGGCGGCCGTGAGATCCGGGAGTGTGACCAGGAAGAGGCCTCCAGTGTCGCAAGGTCAATGACCGACGCCGGTCAGCAAGGGTGAGTTGACACCACCTCCCCCCCGCCCCACCCGAGACAACGCCCCCACGTGATCATTCACCCTTCTCCAAATCTCCACATTCCCATCACTCCCCTCTCCCTTCAACCCCCCACCCATCACCCGTCCTTCACACACCCCCTCCCACCACTGTAAACCACATGTGTGGCTAACGATGCCCATTCTGTGTCTCTGCAGGAGAAGCACTCCCTCAGTCGCCAGGAGAGGGCTCAACTAGCAGAGGGGTGCCGGACATATGAATCTTCATCACCTTCGAGGATCAGGCATTGGAGGTGACTGGGATGGCCAAGGATTGAGCGATCACCAATGCGGAGATTGGCAGACGGCGCAGTTGTGAGGATCCACTAGGCCCCACCTGGAAGACCTGCCATATGGGAGTTGTTATTGCCATACTGACTGACCCATCCCTCCAACTGACAGCGCCGGCCCATCCTGGGTGGCCCCATTCCCTGCCACCCAGAGGAACACCTCAGAGGAGAGCTCAAGGATGCTACCATTGATGCGTCACAGCTGTCAACCCCACCCTCCATCAGCACAGATACACACACCTCATGGGGGGGGACGTTACTGGACAGATTTCTTGGGCAAAATCTGGTGTGCACCACACAGTTGTTGGTGTATATCAGATGGAAGCAGGAACCCCCAGACAAGAGAGCAGTTGGAGGTCTGCTGCATCCCAGGTCCCAGCTGAGTCCCAGCCAGATGCTGAGCCTCTGGATCAGGGTTACCCGGAGCTGATGGAGATGTTAGGAAGCAGCCGGGACATTCAGAGAGAGATGTCAGTGACACTTCACAAGCCAATAGCCGAATGGAGGAGTCCCAGAGTCTAAGGGCCCATGAGATGTTGCTGGCAATGCGTGGCACCGAGGCCAACACTGCTGGGGTGGCGACCACAGTGAGGAGCCTGGTGCATGATGTCAGCACCATTAGTGGAGGTAACCAAGGCAACAACAACAATAATAAAAAATTTTATTAGTGTCACATGTAGGCTTACATTACACTGCAATGAAGTTACTATGAAAATCCCCTAGTCGCCACACTCGGGCGCCTACTCGGGTACAAAGAGGGAGAATTCAGAATGTCCAATTCAGCTGACAAGCATGTCTTTCAGGACTTGTGGGAGGAAACACACGCAGATACAGGGAAAACGTGCAGACTCTGCACAGACAGTGACCTAAGCGGGAATCGAACACGGGTCCCTGATGTTGTGAAGCAACAGTGCTAACCACTGTGCTACCGTGCCACCCCAGTCATTGATGGCCATGGCTGAGGGCCTTGGCAGAATGTTCGACCCACTGGGGGATGTCACCCGGTACCAGGCTGACCTTGATGAGGTGCTGCGGGACATGTCCGGCTCTCAGATGGGAATGGTCGAGGTGCAGCAATGTGAAAACCGGCCGAGGTACATCACGTCCACAAAAAACAAAGGCATACCTAACCTGGCTCCATCAGTCTACTCTTGATCACGCACCTTCTGTGCTATTAAATGCTGGAGTGGGGCTCAAATACAAAGCTTCTTCCTCAGGAGTAGTTTTACTACCACAGAGACACAAGTCACCAGAAAAGACCGAGAGAAACCAAATCCCAAGTGTGGTGCCTGGGCCTGTGTTCACAGATCAGGTAGAATTAGACCCATTACTTCATAATTACATTCACTCTTACGTAATAATGCTTCAAATAGCCGGTATGGCTGAACACAACCAATTACTTGGCACACAAAACTAGCAGCCGTGGTCTCCACATGATCCAAGCAAATTGATTTGCTTCAGCGTATTCCAATGGGAGGCCAGCTACAACTACTTTGGATTCTTCTGTTTCCTGAGGCTAATTGGCAGGTTTCATTTAGAGACCAAAGTGTTCACTCCGCATTCAAACAGTCCCGAAATGGCTACTGAAAGAATCTTAAAGAGAAAATTGTATCCAGTTCAAAACAGTAGGAGGAGAGATATTGCTCCAGCGCTAAAACAATCCCTTCACTTGACAGCTTTGTCTAACACAGTGGCAGGACACCACATTTTGCCTGAGCTTCAGGATATGTTTGTGTTCAGCTTACATCATGTTGATAAATTAGCCAGCCAAGCTCAAGGCTTTCAATCTTGTAACAATTATAAAGAACATAATTTAATCCCAGAAGAATTACTCCAATGCCAATATCACACCACAACAGTCTGTACTTGAGAGCGCATCTTGCTCTTCCAACTAATGCAAAGTTTATATTTTTGCCATGATACGAAGATTGCCATTGAACACAGAGCGTTGATTATTGAACTGAATGTTCAAAATGGCATTGAAGCATCGGTTTTCCTCACCTACTAACCTCAGAATAAAAGGTGGAAGTGAATAAGCGGTGTTGTGATGGTGATGGAAAGTGCTGAATAAATAAAGGCGTTAGATTTTCCCTTAGGACAGAATTATAATCAGAAACGCATTAGAACTGCACATTTATCCCTTAGTGTAATCCAGGCCAGAATTCTCAAATCGTTGCGATTCAATCTTCCCGCTGGTTGTGCAGTCCCACCTATGGGTTTTGCAGCAGCGTGGTGTGGTTACAATGGGAAATCCCATTGACAATCGGTGCAAAGGTAGAATTCTGCCACCAGCAAACAGCGCGCGGCTGAGAAACAGGCAGCTGGCAGACTGGAGAAACCCACCCCATGTTCTTTAACTCTATTCCAGAGTCAAGGGCTGGGTTAATTCTAATATGAAGTGAGATTCCAGCTCTAACTCTGTCCCCTTTTGGGTCTTACTTCAGGCAATGGGGGTGCAGGCTGATAGAGAAATAGGGGATTCCAATTTTAGAATAGTATTTGACTTTCTGTAGCAGCTTAAAAAGAGCAGTTTCGCTGTGAAAAAAAAACTGGATAATGTAGAGCAAAGAAAGTATGAGGATTTAACAGGCACATGGCTCTCTTTACTTCAAGTTTCCAGCCCCATTTTAATGTTGGAAATAGGGCAAAAGAGACAGCAGTATGTTATGGAGGGATGGAAGCCAACCAATGTCTCAATCTACGCCCAGTGGATACGGTGATCTTGCCAGTAACATGGAGTAAGGCTACTCCATGCGGGAAATAATTTAATTACCTTACCAGATTTGCTGGGTAAAAAAGAGGCAGTCACATCTTGGACCAATGGAAAGTTATAAGCATGTTTCACATCCACCCCTCTCCCTTCACGCTCACGAATCCCTTACCAGAAATAGTCATGAGTAATAAAGACTTATCACACCTCCTGACATCCTTTACAAATGTTCCCATGGAGAAAAGCAGAAAAATAAATGCTGATTTCCAGCACCTATTGCCATATGCCTCATGAAGGAATGTTCACTCATACCTTGGTTGAGTGAGTTAAGGAATGGGCTAAGAGACATTCCAATTAAATGTCTCATTTATGTTAAGTGTCCAGAAAATGACACTGATATGTAAAGAGACTTCAGGTGGCCTTTGGAGCATGTGATGTGATGATAGAGTTTTTGTACAGAGTCATGTCAAAGGAAAATAAAGTTGTTTGTGAGAAGGAGCAGAACTTTTGACTCTTTATACAACAGCAGTTAAACGGCTAACAGAGTGAAGTTCTGATGGGGCCTCCTAGATCTCTACACATGGAAACATAAATATATCAATGACGTAACTATTGTCTATGCTGCCAGATTAGCCTGGACATTGTATATAGCTCTCTTCCTATTCATTACAGCCCAAGAAATCTGTCCAGTAACGTCCCCCCCCATGAGGTGTGTGTATCTGTGCTGATGGAGGGTGGGGTTGACAGCTGTGACGCATCAATGGTAGCATCCTTGAGCTCTCCTCTGAGGTGTTCCTCTGGGTGGCAGGGAATGGGGCCACCCAGGATGGGCCGGCGCTGTCAGTTGGAGGGATGGGTCAGTCAGTATGGCAATAACAACTCCCATATGGCAGGTCTTCCAGGTGGGGCCTAGTGGATCCTCACAACTGCACCGTCTGCCAATCTCCGCATTGGTGATCGCTCAATCCTTGGCCATCCCATTAGTTCCATTTACATTTGGATTATTTTCATAGATAACAGCATCAATATGAAAAAAATGCACCCGAAGCAATGAGAGCGGGAGCGCGATGGGAGAAACAGATAATAAAGCATAATCAGTGAATAATTTTCAATGGTGGTCTTGAACCCTACTTTCTGTTTCAGTAATGGAGTGAGTCGGTTGTGAGTTTCAACTCCTGACAACAGACACATGACCATGATCTCAGCAAGTGCTGCATTGCACTGCTGAGCGAGTGCTGCACTGTCTGAGATACCATTTATCAAATAAGATATATAACTGAGTCTCTCCTTGTCCACCAGGTGGATGTAAAACTTTGATGACAAGTCCCAACTGGGAAGTTACGTCACGATGCCAACCGGCATCTGCCACTCGCTGATGCCCCGTTTAGGTCAGATGGTTAATTTGTCCTTCATCTCGTGGAGAGCAATCACTCTGACAACTTTGCATTTTTTGAATGCAACACAAATGCCTCCTTCAATTTTTAATTTGTTCTGCTCTGAGGAATAAGGATACCTCACTCAAAGGGCAGCATAAACAGGATAGTGTTAATATTATTAAGCAATAACGCCAGTATACATTGTGTGATGATTTTGTTTGCTGCCTGCGTCCTGTGATACTTGCCACAGATATACAATGTTAATCACATTGGCATTTATGCTCAACAGCCAAATTATCCTTCGGGAATTCTGAATCATGGCACTGTGAACACAAGATCTAGAAAGTAATTACCCCTCTCATTCCACTGCCTGACAGTCACCTGGCTTTGTTGGACAGTATATGCTTTTCTCACAAATATGTATCTCAGCCATAGACTTGTTGAATTTTGCCCAAGTGTGGGGTGTCTCCATTTTTGCAAAATTAATTTGAAGCTTCATATTTGGCGTATGCTGTGATGGTGAACAGATACGTATCACAATCACCTTGCCATTTT
This sequence comes from Scyliorhinus canicula, assembly GCF_902713615.1. Taxonomy (NCBI): domain Eukaryota; kingdom Metazoa; phylum Chordata; class Chondrichthyes; order Carcharhiniformes; family Scyliorhinidae; genus Scyliorhinus; species Scyliorhinus canicula. Next base: position 34,476,288 of record NC_052166.1, on the reverse strand, counting down.
ATCTTCAGTTCATAAATGTTGCTTTTACCAATTGATTGGATACATTTATGGCCATTAGAATACCACCATGATTTGCTACAATCTATTAAACTTCTTTCGGATGTCTTCTAGAACCAGGAGATCACAGAAACAATATTCCCTCACTTGGCAACATCATTTATAACAACTAACTTTGCACTAGTAATTCCTGTTTTATTTTTAAATTCTTACCAGAAACACATGTCCAAGCTTAAATGAAGACCTGCCTGCGAAGTAGGCTCCTCTAGGATGTGTTTTCCATACAGTAAGAATAGAATTGCACTCTGTGCAGCTGGTTTCTCATCAGCAGTTGATTCACATCTTAGTTAAGTAGCTCTTAAGTCATTTGAGAGGATGAAACTGACATTCTTCTGTACGTCAGGACTGTCTAGATAACCAGCTGTAGGTTCAATGCTAAAGTGATGAAAGATGACTCAGTGGAAAATACAATCAAATTCACATGGGTGGTACCCATCTTTAATAATTCTGAAAAATGTTGTTTGTAACACTCCTTTAAATTAATAAAAAAATTATTGTTCAGGTACAAAATACATTTTACTATTTCACCGATGTCTCACTGATTCTTTCATATCCTTCAACAGCAGAAGCTACTGTCACATTGTCAAGGATCCTTAACCAGTCCAATGTTCTGCTGGACAGCAAGTATAACTCCAGGATGTCTACCTCAAACTTGATGTCTTGATGTTACGCAAGATGTTATTACGTGCTCTATGGTTTGGTCAGGCTTTCTGCGGTCTCAGACAGGCATGCTTTTGAAGAGTCGCTTGTACTTCAGGTGGCCAAATCGGCCTTGTCCAGTCCGTATTCTATTGAGGGTTGTCCACTTGCTGCAGAGCAATTGGAGCCTGGTTACTGAGATTCTAGATCTGTCCAAGCATTCCTCCTAGGTTTCATCAGAGGATGTTATCAGAATTGGAGATGTTTGATTCATGTCGAGAGGGGGTTTCAGCGACCCACCTGGTGCGTTGGAGGGTCTCGATGGTGTCTAAGGCTGGGGACAGTGGCAGATTTATGATTGGTGGGGCCCTGCGCTCAGGTTCATTTCAGGGATCCCCTCCCACCCCCTCCCGGACTCAAAGGCCAAAGCCAAAAAAAAATGCAAATCGATCAGTGTTTCTTCACTGCTGAAAACATGCCTATTCGAATAATTACCTTGTTGAAATCTAAGCTTTCCTCATGCCTGAATGCAAAATTGTAAATAATGTGACATGAGGCAAGCGAACATGGAACCCAGGTTTCCTTAAAAGAAGCAATCCAAGGGCGGCACAGAGGCGCAGTGGTTAGCACTGCTGTCTCACTGCGCTGAGGACATGGGTTCGATCCCGGCTCTGGATCACTGTCTGTGTGGAGTTTACATTTGTCCCTGTGTCTGCGTGGATCTCACCCCCTCAACCCAAAGATGTGCAGGTTAGGTGGATTGGCCACTCTAAATTGCCCCTGAATTGGAAAAACAAATTGGGGACTTTAAATTTATATATAAAAGAGAAGCAATGCAGAGCTCTTGCTGGACCTCCAGCTGGTGAACAAGATCCCTGTTTAAAGTGTGAATGTCAACACAGCCCTTGCACAGGACCGAAAGCTGCGACAAATCGGGTAAATCCCACCTATGATTGTCTAAGAATAGCGATTGACTCTTCATTTATGGGCTAGTTTGAAATGCATTCCGTACCTGATTAATTGTGAGAAACATCAATCAGAGAGCCTGTGTTTTGGGCGCTCCCTGCATTTTGCGAGCCTCCTACCTTTGGGGGGGGGGGGGGGGCATGACAGGGCATAGTGGACAGGATTCTCCGTCCCACCGCACCCGCTTTCTGGTGCGGCGCACCCCTGCTGGCAGCGGGATTCTCTGTCCCGGCAGTCGACCAATGGGGTTTCCCATTGTGGGCTCCCACACGCCGTCGGGAAACCTGCGGGCGCGCGTGCCCTGCCGGCGAAATAGAGGATCCCGCCGATGGAGAATCCAGCCCCTGTAAGTTAATTGTAAATTAGTTCCTATCTCGGGAGGTCCAAGTTGTTGCATATGTCTCTGCATGTTGCTGCGTCCTATCGAATGGAGGGAGAGGTGATATTAAAGAGGACTGTGAACCACTGAACTGCAGTTAATCTCAAGAGGTTATCCTCATTACTGCGTGAAACTTTGCGCCAATATATTTGTTATGATGAATTGAGGCCCACTGTCCAGTGAGATTAATCACAGTATTTGTAAAACACCATTCAATTATGGAATGGTTTCCAAGATGAATATCGATGAAATAATTGACCCGCTTTTGTTCATCTACCCAGAGGGTCAACAGGAGTGCACCTTTGTGAAACCCAATTGTTCCTTAAATTATTCTAGGTTTTTATTTCCAAGATTCTATCGTGGAGTCTATCCCATGAATTGATTATGTGAAGATAAATGTTCAGACAATTCTGAAACTTGCTGGAATTTTGAACAAAAGTCCTCTTATTCACACAATTTAGTTTTCACTTATCATTTAGGTGTTATCATTTCTGTACCATTCACTATCTTAAATATGCCTCGCAATCATCTTTTTTTCTGAGCCTAAGGGCGCGATTCTCCGCACTCACGACGGGGCCGAGAATAGCGGGCGGCGCAAATTTTTACGGTGACGCTGGTCCGACGCCCTACCGCTATTCTCCCCCCCCAAGCCCGCCCCCCGACACGAATCGCTGCTCGCCGTTTTTTTACGGCGAGCAGCGATTCTCCCGTGGCCGATGGGCCGATTTCCAAGGCCTTTACGGCCGTTTTCACGAATGTGAATACACCTGCTATACAAGTTCGTGAAAACGGCGCCAAAGTGCCGTTCTGCACAACCATGCCACCGATTGGCACGGCTGCACCACGGCCGTGCCAAGGGTGGCATGGGCCCGCGATCAGTGCCCACCGATCGCGGGCAGCGGGTACTTACCCTGCGCACTCTTTGTTACTCCGCCGCCCCGCTGGATCAGTCCGCGGGGCGGCTGAGGGGCATTACGGACCGCGCATGCGTGGGTCTGACGCATATGCGCGGATTACGTCATCCGCGCATGCACGGCTGACGTCATCATATGCGTCAGCCGTCGCTAACTTTGGCGCGCGGGCTTAGCGAAATTCGTTAAGCCCGCGATGCCGTAGTTCACGGGGCCGCGATGCTAGCCCCGACCGGGGAGCTGAATCGGGTCCCGGGTGGGGGCGCGGAGGCTGCCGTGAAACACGGCCGTTTTCATGGCAGCCTTCACGACTCTCCGCATTTGCGGAGAATCGCGCCCTAAGTTTTCCAAACTCATAGACAACATTTGAGAATCATAGTCCTCAGTTGTGGCTTTTTAAAAACGCTTTCATGGGACGTGAACATCACTGGCTTGACCAGCACTTTTATCACCCATCCCTAATTGCCCTTGAGAAGGTGGTTGTGAAGTGTCTTCTTGAACCGCCGCAGTCCATGTGGAGTAGGTGCAGCCACTGTGCCATGCGGGAGAGACGTCACGTTCTGGATCTCGCTCTCACTGGGTGGGATTCAGATTTGCTTATTTAACTGAGCAGCTAGCCTCATTTAAATATGTCGGCGCCAGATTTCCCCAATTGACTTGCTGCGATCAAATGCCTGCGATTGGGAGATCTCACCAGTTAGCACTGGTCCACACAAACATGGACCAGGTATAACGGCACCTGGAGGGGGAGAGGTCTCCCGGGCCATCGGAGGCCCCGGATGGTCGGGCTCTGGGCAGGATGGTAGCCTGGCACTCCTGCTGTCACCTGAGCACATAGACACTGGCACCCTGGCACTTCCACGGTGCCCAGGTGGCACTTCCAGGCTGGAAAGGGCATTGCCAGGGTGGTAGGCTGGCAGTGCCAAGGTGCCCAGGTGGCAGTGCTGGGGATTGGGCCCAGGGATGCCCTGCCCTTATGAGGTGGGGTGAATGGGGCTCAAGGATCCCGAACAAATGTTCAAATGTTGGGGTGTTTGGGGGGGTTCAAGAGATCATGGTGGGGGGGGGGGGGGGGGAGAAGGGTGGGGGTTGAGAGATTTGGGTGGCATTTAAAAATGGTGCCATGATATCTTCCTGTATTGACGCGCTGAGCTTGAAGCATAGTGGTTAGCACAATTGCTTCACAGCTCCAGGGTCCCAGGTTCAATTCCCGGCTGGGTCACTGTCTGTGTGGAGTCTGCATGTCCTCCCCCTGTGTGCGTGGGTTTCCTCCGGGTGCTCCGGTTTCCTCCCACAGTCCAAAGATGTGCGGGTTAGGTGGATTGGCCATGCTAAATTGCCCGTAGTGTCCTAATAAAAGTAAGGTTAAGGGGGGGGTTGTTGGGTTACGGGTATAGGGTGGATACGTGGGTTTGAGTAGGGTGATCATGGCTCGGCACAACATTGAGGGCCGAAGGGCCTGTTCTGTGCTGTACTGTTCTATGTTCTATGTTCTATGTAAGTGCGGCCTCAGCAGGTGATTTGTGATTACTGTGATTAATCTCATTGTGTATTGTGGTGTTCCTCGCCTAGGCCAGAAATATAAACAGATAACGGGGTTGTTCCCAGTGCTGCAGGCACGGAGAAACGCCCTGCTATCCGTATCCAAAATGGGACTCCAATTTCTTCCTGTTAAAACGCTCACACAGTTCGAAGTCAGTATGGCGTGTGATTTGAAGGGGAACTTGCAGGTGGTTATGTTCCCATGTAAATGCTGTCCTTGTCCTTCTGGGTAATAGAGGTCACGAGTTTGAAAGATGCTCTGAAATAAACCATGGTGAGTTGCTGCAGTACATCCTGTAGAAGCACAAATTCTGCTACTATTCGTTGGTGGCGGATGGAGTGAATAGGGTGACAATCAAGCAGGCTGCTTTCTCCTGGGTGGTATCAAGCTTCTTGAGTGATGTTGGTACTGCACTCATCCAGGCAAGGGGAGAGTATTCTGACTTATGGTTTCTTGATAGGCTTTGGACTATGAGGAGGTGAGTTATTCTCTGCAGAATTCCTAGCAATTGAGTTGCTGCTCTTGTAACCACAGTATTAATATGGCTGGCCCAGTTGAGTTTCTGGCCAATGGTAACCGTGCAGGATGTTGATGGTGGGGGATTCAGCAATGGTAATACCACTGAATGTCAAGGGGAGATGGCTGGATTCCCTCTTGTTGGAGATGGTCATGGCTGGTTATTGTGAGCAAATTATTAGCCAAACTTACCTCTATTACTATGGAACAGCCCCACTCACTTAACTGGATATGATGTTCTGCTTCAATGTCACATGATGCAGTGATGCCTTTTCTAGTGAATACTCTATTACAGATGATTTTCAAAGGTTAAGATGGTTCTCACTAACTGGTAAGAATCCTCTAATTTACATTATTGAATAACTTCTTCGGAAGAATCTGTCAATGTTCACCGTAGAAAAACAAGTCAAAACAATGGAAAATTGGGTGAAGCCTAAACTTCACAACAGGAACCTCCGAGGTTCAACGGTAAAGTAATAAAGTAATTGATGTGTTGTCTGTGTTGGTCTAACATTGACTGCAACTGGATGCAGTAAAACGGGAAACAGGCTTCCGTCACAGGAGATGGTCCAACACTGTTGTATTGAACCTGCTGATTGCTGTACATAATCTGCTGTGGGTTGACACTCTATTAACCTAACTGATAACTTCCTACTGGCTTGACCAGACTAGCTCTCTACCACATGGTGATGCTTTTCATTGGCCTGTGCACTGTGACTATCTCCCTAGCCGTGTCCTGTGAGAGAGGGAGAGCCTTAATGCTTTATAGTGGTGGTGTCCTGTCTGGTGATTGGTGGTTCTGTGTCGTGTGTGTTCATTGGTTATCCTGTGTGCCAATCACTGCCTGTCTGCATCTCATGATATACATGAGTGGATATTATGACATCTCCCCCTTTGAAAATAAATTTTGGAACGTGGCTGTATATGCATGCATAACTATGTACAAGTGGGGAATGAATGAACATATGTACATGGGAAGGTGTCTATCGTGCAGATACAGAGCAAACTGAACAAAATTTACAAGATTTAAGTCTATAGAGTCAGTCTTTGTGGTGGGCGACAAATTCTTGTTGATCGCCGCAGAGGCGGAGGGGGGACGCCGGCACCTGGACAGATGGGATGGCTGCCATCTCTGTGGCCGTGTGAACAGGTGGGATCGCTGCTAGATCGGTGGCCTCGTGGTGCAAGACGTCCGGAGGAGGCATGATGACATGCGGAGAAATGCGATCAGGTGATGAGCAGGGAACTTTACGCAGCGCCCTCCTGTTGCGCCATAAAATGGAGCCATCAGCCATTTGGACAATGAAAGACCTGAGAGCAGCCTGTCTGACGGCAACAGCTGGGGCTGACCAATCTCCCTCAGGCAGCTGAACGCGAATAACATCGTCTGGAGTATGCCATGCCTGGCAAGCATCTCTTTGCAGGCTTTGATGACGGACTTGGAAAGGAGGTCCGACAGTTTCATGACTTCCGGGTAGCGGGAGAAGTAGTCGACCAGGAGCACGTAATCATGCCCATTGGCATGAAAGAGGTCTATCCCCATCTTGGACCACGGAGAGGTCACGATCTCGTGCTGTCGCAGCGTTTCCTTGGGCTGAGCTGGTTGAAACTTCTGGCATGTTGTGCAGTTGAGGACTGTGTTGGCAATGTCCTGGCTGATGCCAGGCCAGTAAACTGCCTGCGGAGCTCTGTGTCGACATTTCTCGACCCCAGGTGACCCTCTTGGATCTGTCTGAGCACCAGAGGTTGCTGGCACAGAACTGCACCTGTGCTTCAATGTGGCGAATGAAGCTGACCTGTTCACACGGCGTGGTGACGGAACGGGATAGAGCATCTGCGACGATCAGCTCCTTACCCGGTGAGCAGACGAGTTCGAAGTCATATCAGCGGAGATGAAGAAGAATTCGCTGCAGCCGAGGTGTCATGTCATTTAAATCCTTTTGGATTATGTGGACTAAAGGCCTGTGGTCTGTTTCCATCATGAACTTTGGCAGGCCATATAGATAGTCATGAAACTTGACTATTCCTGTCAGGAGACCCAAGCACTCCTTTTCGATCTGGGCATACCGTTGTTCGGTCGGAGTCATGGCCCTGGAGGCTTAGGCCATTGGAGCCCAGGACGAGGAGTCGTCTCGCTGGAGGAGTACCGCCCCAATGCCATCCTGGCTTGCATCTGTGGATATCTTGGTATCCTTGGTTGGGTCAAAGAATGCCAGTACTGGGGCTGTGGTGAGCTTTGCCTTCAGCTCAAGCCACTATGCTTGATGTGCGGGAAGCCACTGGAACACTGTCGACGTTTTTACGAGATGCCGGAGGGCTGTGGTGTGGGATGCCATGTTGGGAATGAATTTCCCGAGAAAATTCACCATCCCGGAGGACCGCCTTTTTGTCCTCTGGGGTCTTCATGGCATTGATTGCCAGCACCTTGTCAGCGTCAGGTGCACACCCTGCTGTGAAATGTGGTCACCCAGAAACTTGATAGCGGACCTACCAAATGAACGTTTGGCCCTGTTGAGCTGGAGGCCGTTTTCCTGAATCCTCTTGAAAACTTTTTTGAGGCGAGCGATGTGATCCTTGGCCATCGTGGACCAGATGATCATGTCATCTACATAGACTCGCACCCCCTCGATGCCCTCCATCATTTGCTCCATGATGCGATGAAATACTTCGGAAGCTGATCTGATACCAAAAGGCATGCGGTTGTAGCAATACCTGCCAAACGGAGTGTTAAACGTGCACAGCGTCCGACTGGACTCGTCCAGCTGTATCTGCCAGAACCCACGGGAGGCGTCCAGCTTGGTAAAGAGTTTGGCATGAGCCATCTCACAGGTTAACTCTTCACGCTTTGGGATCGGGTAGTGCTCGCATATGATGTAGCGATTCAGGTCTTTGGGATCAATGCAAATGCGGAGGTCACCAGAGGGCTTCTTGACGCAGACCATGGAGCTGACCCAGTCTGTTGGTTCCGTGACATTTGAGATGATACCCTGGTCTTGGAGCTCTCGTAGCTGCGTTTTCAGACGATCCTTGAGAAGAGTCGGCACACGGCGTGTTGCATGGATGACTGGGATGGCATTCGGCTTGAGCAATATCTTGTAACGATATGGGAGCGCGCCCATTGCATCAAACACGTTGTGGTATTGCGTGGGAATGTCGTCTGTCTTAGCCTAGAGATTTACATTGGGCGAGGCAGTCGGCTGTGTCGAGGACATGGCATGGACGCACTGGAACAGATTTAGGAGTTTGCATGCGCGAGCACCAAGCAGGGATGCCTTGTCAAGCCGGACAATCTCGAATCATAACGTCGCTTTGATAGCCTTGTGAGATACACCTAGCTGACGTGATCCACTGGCAGCTATGGCATTGCCATTGTAGTCAAGGAGCTGGCAGGCTGATGGAAGAATGCTAGGTTGGTCTCGGATGCTGTCGAGGTCTGACTGTGATATGAGGTTTGCAAATGCACCAGTGTCCAATTTAAATTGGATGCAAGACTGGTTAACCGTGATGACAGCACACCACTCGTCGTCAGGATCCACAGTGAGGATTGAAAAGCGGTTTGCAGGCATGGTGGAGGCCAGTTCACGCGTGCTGATTATGCCCACCCGGTATGGAGACTCGAGGCAGTCAGCATCGGGGTCCGTTGGGCTGTCGGGATCCAAATCCTGCATGCCTTGTTGTATGGAGCGGACACGTCTGCGCTGCAGCTGGGATCGCTAGCTGTTGGTCGGTGGAGCAGACCTGCATAAGGCCGTGAATGCCCAGGCTTTCCACACTGTAGACATCGCCTTCCTTTGGCTGGACATTGCCGCTTTAAATGGGCGGAGCCACAATTTGGACACGTCATGACGCTGACGTCAGCACGTTCTGTGCGTCATCGGCATGCGCAGGGCGGTCGGCCGACGTTTACACATGCGCATTGCGGTCTTCGACCTCGTCGTCCACCCGGTCATGGCGCGCATGCACAGGGCCCCGGGAAAAGCGTGCGAAACGGCCACTCTCCTCAATGCTCAGGCCTTACATTTTTGCGATGGCCTGTACACTTTCTACCTTGTGGGAGGCTAGTTTTGCATTTTCTGCTGCCCAGATGCGGGAGTAACGATTCCTGGCATGCTCATGGACAACACACATTTCGATGGCGACGGAGATGGTCAACTGTTTGATTTTGAGGAGCTGCTCACGCAGGGAGTTGGACTGGACCCAGAAAATGATCTGATCCCAGATCATGGAATCAGCCGTCGAGTCATAATTACATGACTGCGCTAGGATGCGGAGAGGGTCAAGAAGGACTGAAAAGGTTCATCCTTACCCTGAAGCCTCTGTTGGAAGATGTACCATTCAAAGCTCTCATTAACCTCAATGTCGCAGTGGTTGTCGAATTTCAGCAGAACCGTCTTGAACTTCGTCTTGTCTTCGCCATCGGCAAATGTGAGCGAGTTATAGTTGTGGATGGCATGATCCCCCGCAGTCGACAGGAACAGCGCGATCTTTCGGCCATCCGATGCTGCCTCAAGGTCGGAGGCCTCGATATATAGGAGGAACTTCTGTTTGAAGACTTTCCAGATGGCGTCGAGGTTGCCGGAGATCCGGAGTTGCGGAGGAGGTTGGATCTTTTCCATGCCGCTGGATAGCTGGGTGCTGGTCGTTGCAGATTCACTCGAGGTAGGTTTGTTAGAGTTAATATCTCCCTGGTACCATGATGTGTTATCTGTGTTGGTCTAAAATCGGCTGCAACTGAATGCAGTAAAACGAGAAACAGGCTTCCGACACAGGACATGGTCCAACACTGTTTTATTGAACCTGCTGATTGCTGTACATAATCTGCTGTCGGTTGACAATCTATTAAGCTAACTGATAACCTCCTACTGCCTTGACCAGACTAGCTCTCTACCACATGGTGATGATGTTTATTGGCCTGTGCACTGTGACTATCTCCCTAGCCGTGTCCTGTGCGAGAGAGAGAGAGCCTTAATGCCCTGTGGGCTTTATAGTGGTGGTGTCCTGTCTGGTGATTGGTTGTTCTGTGTCGTGTATGTTCATTGGTTATCCTGTGTGTCAATCACTGCCTGTCTGCATCTCATGATATACATGAGTGAATATTATGACAGTAATAACTGTGATTTGAAACAGATCTAGAGGCCTTGGTCCATTCTTAGTAAAGATCAACTTATTGCAAGTATGGAACATATCGGTAATGATAAAATTAAACATATCTGCAACCAAACATAACGAACATAAATTTAAAAAATAAACAGTCCACTTTCAAGTATAGCATTTTCCCAGTTGCTGAGATATTTCACCAATAAGATTCCTAGTGATGTTTTGGTTCCAGACTTTGCAGTGGTAATGACAGAAATTGTGAGTGTTCACTATCATTACTCCACTGAAACTAACAGTACCTTTAGGAGTCTTCATGCACACAGATTAGTTCGAAAACCCAAAAGTTCCTGCCTATGATTCGATGCTCCAGAAGAGCTTCCCCTGCTCCCTGGCACTCCACCCCCCAAAGAGTGCAATCCCCAAGCAATCATAATTTCCATTTTAGTGCTGCTGAACTTTGAAAAAGTTATGCCTCTGTGAATCGGGTGTACCTGGGTTTTTAAATGGTGCACCAACTTCATTATTACTCATATACCCTCACTGGCTCTGAAAAGCCATTTTCTTTATTGTGAAATGTCAAAATTCTCCATTATGATAAAAAGTCATACACATTTTGAGCAAGTTAAACTATTTTTGCTCCCATCTTACCCAAATTATTTATTTTGCTGTATAAAATGTCAAAAGAGAGGATAATCAGTGCTTTTAACTTCCTGGTGTGCCGTCTGTGAGAATACTTCAATGTGATTGGTTGTCAAATTTGCTCAACTAGCATCCCTTCTACTGGACACCTAAAACTCCTCTTGACTCTGCGTCAGATTCAAAGTGATATCTGGAAAGGGGAATCCCATGCCACAGAGTTGTGATCTTTGTGGGGAGCTTTCTTTGAGATCAGTGGTAAGAGCCTTTACTTCATCGATGACTGAAATCCAGCACAACGGGATCCACAGATCTCCGTGCAGTTTGGGATAAAAGGAATGGACTTGTTTTGCCTTTTTTTCTCAAATGTTACCTGTCTCCAATGTTTTGGAGACTGAAGGAATAAATTATGCAATTCCTGCATTTGGAATAAGGTTCTGTTTTGTAAATCAGCATGACTTTTTTACAGCTCTTGGAGCTTTCATCACTTACTTCCTGTTTAATTTTTTTCCGGGAATGTCTTTTATACAATAGACATATTATCCGATCCATTTCTAGCTTTAAAAGGTATCCAAAATTACACTCCTGAAGCAAATTAGAATCCAAGGGTTAGAAATTGTTCTTGGGTAATGGTGCTCGCTGGGCTAAATCGCTGGCTTTTAAAGCAGACCAACAGCACGGTTCAATTCCCGTACCAGCCTCCCCGAACAGGCGCCAGAATGTGGCGACTAGGGGCTTTTCACTGTAACTTCATTGAAGCCTACTCATGACAATAAGCGATTTTCGTTTTCATTCAGAGGACTGTATTGGATCATCCACATGTTATCTGCCAGTTCCTGATACTTAGTCCTATTGCAGTCAATAGGATGGATTATCAGGCAATACATAGCCTCCTTCTGCACTGTAAATTCTATGATATGTTAGGTGACTGATCCAATCCAGCCCTTTTTCTTTCATTTCCTGTTCTGAGATGGATTTTCCTATCTGTGGACTCTTGGCATGTGTTTGGTTAGCAGACAGACTATAGTATCTGCTTCACACTTGTTCATTAGTACCACTACTAAACAGGTTGCAGAGTAATCATGTTGCACCTAGGTATTGTAGTCCAACATCTCTCTTGAGAGTCTAACGCATGGCTGACTGATATCAATAACGTTACCTATGTCATATGTGACCTGTTAACTGTTTACACGACACCTCTTCCCCCCCCCCCCCCCAACAAGTATACTATCCAAATTTCAACATAAACATGAAGCCATGCCTTTAACATTGCATTTATGTAAGTCCTTCTTTATAACTATATCTTTAACCCAAATCAAACTCCTCAATTTCCCCCTCCACAGGTCATAGTTCTGAGGGATTCAGTCTCCCATAGTATTCTCAGCTCGGAGGGAAGATGCCGTGGCGATATGTGAGTGTTCTGTGTCTGGGAGGACATCACCTGCAGAATAAGACAGAGATTTTGCAGCATTGCTGGGAAGCAAAGTGTCGGGTTCAGGATGATTGAACTGCAAGAACAAGGATGTTTCAATGAAAGATTAATCCAAGATGGGAGACCGCAGAGCACCGACCTTTGGGCTCTCTGGGACTAGAGGAGAAGAAATTAAGATGGTCAGAGGAATTTATTGCTCCCTCGAAGCACACACAGAAAGACATTCAGAAGACAAATTCAACTCCAGGGAAGACTGTCACAGCTGTATACTTCTGCATCGAAGATGGAAAGACATTGAAGAATTGAGATTACAATTAACTTAAACAATGAAAGAAGCAGAACCAAGATTTCTGGAAGTCTTTGAGGAAAGGCTAAAGAGTTCATTTCCCAGTGATATTTCAGGCAGACTGTCTCCTTTCTGCAGGCAGTGGTAAAAAGAGTCACAATTCTAATTCTTTCTGTGTGAGGTTGTTCTACACTGGGTAATTGGAAGAATTATTGAAGGTCTGAACATAAAGCATTTTCTGTAATTAGATGAATTTCCTGTTGATGGTTAATTCAGAGACAAGATTGATGTACAGGACTGGTACCAGCCAGTGTACAGGGTTGTTAGTGAGAATTTGAATAAAGAATCACACCATTAAGGCTGTCCTGAGCAGAACCAAGGTTTGGCAGAGGTGTGCCTTTTTGATGAAGTCTGTGCCTGTGGAACTCAGATCGAGTGTTACTCAGCTGAGGATTGTATGGCCGCACGGCCCCTTTAAGGGGGTGGGCTCTGTGGCCAATGGCAGACTTGGGACCAACAGTGCAGAAGCGCATGAACCCCGGCCAATAGCATGACAGCGTGGGGCTGGGGAGCTGGTACGTCTGGGCTATTCAACGCGAAAAGTGAGTTAAAATGCCTATCATCGGTAAATTGGAACCATCTGACCCGGGGTCTGAGGATTGGATTCAGTTCATAGATTGACTACGCTACTTCTTCACTGCAAAAAGATTGCAGGTGAAGATACCAGAATGTGATGCTTCTGACAGTTTGTGGGCCTTATCCAACTTGATAAGAAATCAGGGGTGGGATTCTCCGACTCTCCACCGGGTCGGAGAATCGGCAGAGGCCGGCGTCAATCCCGCCCCCGCTGTGTCCCGAATTCTCCGCCACCAGAGATTCAGTGGGGGCAGAAATCGTGTCTCGCCGGTCAGCGATTCTCCGGCCCGCGACGGGCCGATGTCCCGCCGCAGTCATGCTTCTCCCGCCGGTGTGGATCAAACCACCTACCTTACCGGCGGTACCAGGCGGTGCGGGCGGGCTCCGGGGTCCTGGGGGAGGGGGGGGGTCACCCCTCAATGTGGGGGCTTGGCCCCTAAAGGTGCAGAGACTTCCGCACCTTTGGGGCGGCCCGACGCCGGAGTCATTCACGCTACTCCATCACGCCGGGACCCCCCGCCCCACCGGGTAGGGGAGAATCCCGGCCCTGATATCCCCTGAGGCGCCTGACTCAAGTTGGGGAAGGAACATTTTAAACTGAGGCCCTCAGTCATTCTTCAGTGATTTAAAGTTAATTAACCAACCAGGGACTCTGAAGAGTTATCTCGGTTTTCAAAGCCAAGCTTCATAGTCAGCTCATCGAGCTCTGCAAGTTCGGACCGCGCTTTGCGACATGTTTCGTGTTTGTTTGGTTTGTGGGATACAAGGGCATGGCGATGCGAAATGCAAAGGAGCAGCGGCAGCAGTAGTTCACACAGCCAATTTACCAAATGGTTGCCAGCCAGATGCTGAGCCTCTGGAACATGCTTACATGGAGCTGGTGCAGATGATAGGATGCGGATGTGATATTCAGAGGGGGGGGGGGGGGTCTCAGTGACCCTCCAGCAGGTCCGTAGCCGATTGGAGGAGTCCTAGAGGCCACAGCGCAAGAGATGGGGCTGGCAATGCGTGGTACTGAGGCCAACACTGCTAGAGTTGTGACCACAGTGGAGGCCCTGGTGCACAGCATTGGCCGCATGAGTGGATATGTACAAGGTGAGGCGCAGTGGGTGAAGGCCATGGCTGAGGGCCTCTGTGGACTATCGGAATTGATGGGTGATGTGACCCAGTATCAGGTAGATCTTGATGAGGCACTGCAGGACATGACCCGTTCTCAGATAGAAATGGCCGAGGCATAGGGGAGCTCATCCCAGCTGCAGATGGGCATTGCTGAGGCACGGCTGAGATGGCCCAGTCACTGAGGAGCAGCGCTGAGGGTGTTGATACCATGGTGCAGACATTGGGGAGCCGTCAGGGCTGGTAGAGCCAGAGGGCGCAGGGGCAGCTGGCGCTCAATCCAATTGCCCCGCCATTCCAAGTTGAACCTGGAGGCACTGGAAGAGGGGAGAGCAGGTTGGGAGAGTGGGGCAGCACCATCGGGAGAATGGGGAAGTATACATCAGCGATAAAGTAAAAAATCCTCACCAAAACCATTATGACGCCTATGGTTCTTTGTTCCGCGATGAGGGCTGTCTGCCAATCTCATGCCCCACACCCCCAGACATAGGCGTCCTGGCCCCCCCCCCCCATGCCCCTCCCACCCAACATGCCCTGCCCATGCAAACCCAGCCACAGTGGGGGGGGGATGCGCTGTGGACCCAAGAGTCCACAACCTGCACCCCAGACACCCGAACAGAACACCGTCATGCACCAGCCGCAGACATGTGCCCGGGGCTGGGCCCCATCCCCTCAGTGTTCAAAGGTTGGCCGCTGCGACTGTGGTGCTGCCTGCCTCAGTGTTCAGGCATCACCATCTGATTGGGATGCTATGCCATGAGCCACACATATTATATGGCACGCCTACCCACAGGGGTCCACTTGGGATCCTATTGCCTGCGTGACCACAGCCGACAATGCATTGTGTCATTTACTGTGCTGATCACAGGGCCACTCGAAGTGCTGTCAGCTTGGGTAAGGTCCTGAGCAAGGAAACCATTGTGAGAACACATGTGACAACCCTCCATCCCTACCCCACCCCAACCTGTTTCTATTCTATTCCCACTTTCATTCTTTCTTTGCCTTTATTTTGGGACAAATGTTTCTTTAAAAATCTATTTTTATTACTCCAAGTTGCTCAATGCTCGTTTTTTTTCTCACAAGAAGTGACTGTTGCTCTGTACCCCGGCACGTCACACATTTTGACCGGCGGGATCACAGCCGTGTCACATTTCTATTTAATGAAATAATTGTCTTTATATTGTTATCTTCAGACCCTCTGTATTGGAATGCACTGCCTGTGGAAGTAGTTGAGTCGGATACATTAGGGACCTTCAAGCGGCTATTGGATAGGTACATGGATTACGGTAGAATGATGGGGTGTAGATTAATCTGTTCTTAATCTCGGACAAAGGTTCGGCTCAACATCGTGGGCCGAAGGGCCTGTTCTGTGCTCTATTTCTCTATGTTCTATTGCTTTGTACTGGATGCTGAGCAGGTTAGCCAACATGCCCTGCCCATGCAAACCCAGCCACAGTGGGGGGGGGATGCGCTGTGGACCCAAGAGTCCACAACCTGCACCCCAGACACCCGAACACTGGAAGCCTCGGGTGGGCCCAGGAGGAACAGGCCCCAACTGAAACCCAGCATGACATGGGGCCCCACTAATCTACTGCCCCCTTAAATGGAGAGCAACAACTCGCAAACGGGACCCTGGGCATCCAGGTGACCTGGCCTTCCATCGGCTGTACACCACCTGTAGTTAAAATTGTTGCATCTGTTTTCAGTTGTCAGGCCCAATCTCGTGAAAATAAACAAATGCTGGGACCACAACCTTGTGATAACAATTGATTCACGCACATTTTAGAACACAATGGTCAGTTTAACCACTCCATTTTCCTTCCGGTAAAACACCCCCAAGTGCTCTACAGTAAGGTGCTGTGTGAAAAGCTATGGTACGTCATTACAAAGGGGAGTTCAAATGGATAGGGAACAAGATCAAAGAGGTTAATCTAACAAATTTGAACTGTAAATGGCTGAGAGCCATCTGGACAAGGTGTGAAAATTGCGTCAAGTGTCGAGGCACAGAACAATAGTGGACAGTAAAAAGTAGCAAAAGGGATAAAATAGACGAATAGAAAAAATAGTTAACAAAAAAATCCTAAATGGAAATACATGTTAATAAAAAGGAGTAGGAAGAAGAACAACAGGGCAAATGGGAGTTAGAGTATATCCATTCCCATCCAGATTGATGGTAGGCGCAGAGTTCCTTCAGGAATAATGAAGAAATGGGTTTGAGCGCACTTTGTTGCTTTCCCCAAGTGGCTGTGTCGTATTCACGTAAGCTAATCTGATACAAAAGCAAAATGTTGCAGATGCTGGAAATCCTGAAACAATAATGGAAACTGCTGGAGGAGATAGTCAGCAGATGAAAATGAAAAAATGAAAATCGCTTATTGTCACGAGTAGGCTTCAATGAAGTTACTGTGAAAAGCCCCTTGGGCTTGGGCAGTCCCTTGGGCAGTCCCTACGGAGAGAGCGACAATTAACATTTCAGGTTAATGACCGTCCAAATGAGCTGAAACAATTAACTTTTTTTTCCACTCCACCGGTGTTGCCTGGCGTGGATTACTTTCAGCATTTTCTCCTGATGGTGGCTTCAAAGTTCATAGCTGGAATGTTTGTATCCCTGTGAGACTCGTGCTTTCCCTTCAGTAGTGGGACCCTTGCCCAGCCCACCTTCTGTTTTCCATTTAAGCAGATGGTGTTCCAGTAGTTTGAGGGCCTGCTACTGGAAAAGTTATTATTGAAAAAGGAGATTGCGACAAACATGTGGAGCTTGATAGAGAAATTACTGCCAAGGTAAATCATAGCATGGCAGTTGTTCTATTGGAGCTACATCAACACTTCTGGGGTGAAAAAAAGAGGGATAGGTGGGAAGGTTTGCAGGTCTCTTGCATTTTTGGACTGAGTCACTGTGATGAACGGTATTAATAACTGTCGTAAACGGTACCTGACCTTTAATACCTTGCCCCTTTAAGAGGCTTGGAACCCGGGGGACACCGCTTCTGGCTACGCCCCCAGGAAACGGTATATAGGATAAGGCTCCATGTGGTGAACACACTTCTCTCGGATGCTGTTCAGTTCTCTGTAGATTAAAGCCTTTTGATTACCGACCTCGCTCTCGCGTCGTAATTGAGGGTGCCTCAGTCACAATACAATGAATCTTTGAGGTAAGCTTGCAGCCCACAATTTGAATTTCAACATTACATAATAAGCCTTCACCTTACTTTCAAATGTAGCTTTTCTGAATTGTCAGATATGCCTGTTGTCTACGACGCTGAGGACCTGGGTTCGAATCCTGGCCCTGGGTCACTGTCCGTGTGGAGTGTGGTAGTCTGGCTAGAGGTACTACGGTACCTGGGAGTGTGAGTTGCTATTGGTGGAGAAGGCTCGCTGCTCATTGGCCCAAGTGTTGCTTTCTCATTGGTCAAGACGAAGGTAGCTCCGCCCAATGAGGCGGAGTATAAGAACCCGTGTTTCCCAGCAGCCATCGTTCTTTCTGTACTCAAGCTGCTGGGGAAACATCTTGTTGATTAAAGCCTTCAATTCGGACTACTCCTTCTTTTCTGTGGTTATTGATCGGGCATTATGGAGTTTGCACATTCTCCCCCACAACCCAAAGATGTGCAGGGTAGGTGGAAATTCAAATTGTGGATTGCCCATGCTAAATTGCCCCTTAATTGGAAAAACTAATTGGGCATTCTAAAGTTATTTTTTAAAAAAGATATGCCTGTTCTGACTTGTGACAGGTAGACCATGTCCACTTTTGGGTGTAAATAGGCCTGTGTGTTATTTCTCTCCGAAATTATTGTATGTCCAGACAGATAAATCCATTCCAGCCATCTTCCATATGCCAGGACAATTTTCCCAAAGTGTTTGTAGGCAAAGAATCTCAGCTGCAGAGAAGGAACACTCTGTTATTGAAAAGGAAGAATGCCAGACACCATAATGCTTCTGAACTGCTAATAACAAACACCTTTGATTCACTGGGAACAGTATGTGGAAAAGTCTCAGAATTTATTGTCATGGATTATTTAGAAATGAGGAAGATTTTCTGAGCACATAAACCACAAGGGAAGAAATTACACAAATCTCTTACGGAAATAAATGCTCAGCTAGTCGTTAATTTAAAGCCATCATAAAAAGTGTATTCTCTGTTCTTTTGCCTATTTTGTGACTAAACTATATCATACATTTGGGTAACATTGACTGAACCTGCTAGTGGGGTTGTTTCATATTTAACTTTTCGGAGAATTGCAATTTTGTTCTGGACTTCTGAAATAAAATGAGGTATTTTAAGGCTGCTTTGAAGAGGATATATTTTCAGCAGTTGTTGTGTTACACAACCTGCACATTAAACTGAACACATCTGGGTAACATTCCTGCTACTGGCAGCAGAATACACAGGATACACATTTTATCAGGAGAACTTTTTTTAAAGTATTGAGGAACCTTATCAACATTTAGTGAATCAAATTTATTGCAAGATCTATAGCATAGTGGAACTAAAATATTGCATGGAATTTATTGGAGCCCGCTAGAGTTGGCATTATCACGGGATAGGGAGACTCTGCGAAAATCGGGTGGAAATAACCTCATTGCCAGTGTCAGTGTGGTGAATGTAATATATGTTAATATATATGTTAATTCACACTGTTGTTGTAAGCGCAGTAGCGCTGTCCTACCACTAGGGGGAGTAGCGCTGGGAGCACCTCGGAACTTGTACTGGGCTCCACAATCGGTTCCGCCCGCAACTCCTCCCCCTAGTGCAGCCGTATAAGTTCCCGTGTCCAGAATCAGCCTGGGTCACTACGAGTTAATTGACAGGTAACAGGCTGGCTCTGAAGTAAGTCGATTAAAGCCTAGATTCACATCGGAAACACGTGTCTGATGAATTGATGGTTCCATCAATTTAATCGACCTAAGAACAGTAAAGATCTATTATGGAATCGGCCCTCAAGCCTGGACGCCTGGAACTCAACCCGCAGGATGCAG
This sequence comes from Scyliorhinus canicula, assembly GCF_902713615.1. Classification (NCBI taxonomy): domain Eukaryota; kingdom Metazoa; phylum Chordata; class Chondrichthyes; order Carcharhiniformes; family Scyliorhinidae; genus Scyliorhinus; species Scyliorhinus canicula. The sequence goes on along the minus strand of NC_052166.1, from coordinate 34,457,097 downwards.
AGGCTAAAGAAATCTTCTCCCACTGGATCCGGTGCTTCAAGGCCTACCTGGCCGAAACGAGCACAGCCGAAACTACAGAGGATCAGAAGCTGAGTCTACTGCACGTGAGGGTGAGCCATAGAATCTCAACGCAACTAAACTCGGCCAGTTCATATACTGCAGCGCTAGCAGTTCTCGCAAAAATGTATGTAAGGCCCATTAATGAAGTTTACGCTCGCCATGTGTTTACGACTTGCCGTCAGCGGCCTACGGAATCACTCGCCGAATTCCTAAGAGAACTTAACAATTTGTCCAATGACTGTAATTACCAAGCGGTTACCGCGGCTGAACACAGGGAATTGGCGGTACGCGATGTTTTTGCAGCGGGCCTCAGGTCTAACTATGTGCGCCAACGACTGCTGGAAAAGGGGGCCCAGGACTTAGAAACGACTGTGGAAGCTGCGACCACAATGGAGGTCTCCTTCTGCAGCCTTAACTCATTCCCCGCGGACCCCGCAACCCAATCATGGGCCCCCAACCAGCGACTCCCCCAGGCCTGTGCTACGCGGCCGCCCAGGCACCATGCTGTCCCAGCCAGCCACCATGCTGCCCCAGCAAGCCACTATGCTGCTCCAGCCTGCCATTTCTAGGCCAGAATCAGCACCCGCGGCAGCACTGCCCGGCCTGCAACGCGACCTGCAGCAGCTGCGGGCGAAAAGGGCATTACGCAAGAGTGTGCCTCGCTAAAAGGGCCCCAGCTTCCAACTCCCCAGCGACTCGCAGTAACCGTTCCCCTCATTCGCAGCCCCGCGGGGCCCGAAATGCTGCGTCTATGCCCCGACTCTGCCACGTGCGATCCATGGGGGCTGCCATCTTAGAAAACCTCCACCACGCGGCCGGCCACATGCGACTCATGGGGCCGCCATCTTGGACGCCATCTTCCTCGCCGCCCGCCACGTGCGACTCATGGGGTCCGCCATCTTGGACGCCATCTTCCTCACCGCCCACCACGTGCGATCGGCATCTCCGCGCTCGGACAACTCAGCAGAGGAATTCGAACTAAACTATGAACTCAGAGGGCAGTCATCATGGGGCCACTCCAGCACAGCTGATCGAGCCGCCGACTACCAGCAACTCAGCGCGGTCACCCTGGACCAATCACGACCAAAGAATCTACGAAACTCGATGGCAGAGGTCCATATCAACGGATACAAAACGCCATGCCTCCGACTCTGGGAGCACAGAGAGCTTCATACATCCAGACCTGGTAAGACGCTGTTCGCTCCCCGTTTTCCCCGTGCAGCAAACTATCGCGCTCGCTTCAGGCTCCCACTCAGTCCAGATCCAGGGGCGCACCGCCGCGACACTCACAATCCGAGGCGCTAGTTACTCGAAGTTCAAACTCTACGTTTTGCCCAAACTCTTATTTGGCCTAGACTTCCAATGCAACCTCAAGAGCCTCACCCTCAGCTTCGGAGGGCCCCTGCCCCCACTCACAATCTGCAGCCTTGCTACGCTGCGAATTCCCCCCCTCCTCTCTTTGCCAATCTCACTAAGGACTGTAAACCAGCAGCCACTCGTAGCAGGCTGTATAGCCTGCAGGATAGTGTATTTGTCAGAGCAGAGGTCCGAAGGCTACTCAGTGAGGGGGTTATCGAGGCCAGCAATAGTCCCTGGAGAGCTCAGGTGGTGGTCGTTAAGACCGGGGGAAAATTCCGTATGGTGGTCGACTACAGTCAGACTATAAATAGATTTACGCTCCTCGACGCGTATCCCCTCCCCAGGATTGCAGACATGGTAAACCAGATCGGCCAGTACTGGCTCTTTTCCACGGTGGATCTGAAGTCTGCATACCACCAGCTCCCAATCCGCCCGGAGGACCGCCACTACACGGCATTCGAGGCCGATGGCCGCCTCTTCTATTTCCTCCGGGTCCCTTTCAGCATCACCAATGGGGTCTCGGTGTTCCAACGAGCAATGGACCGAATGGTGGACCAGTACAGGCTGCGGGCCACGTTTCCGTACTTGGACAATGTCACCATCTGCGGCTATGACCAGCAGGACCACGACGCCAACCTCCACCGTTTTCTCCAAACGGCACAGAAAATGAATCTCACGTACAACAAGGAGAAATGCGTTTTCCGCACATCCAGAATAGCCATCCTCGGCTATGTCGTGGAAAACGGAGTCCTGGGCCCCGACCCGGACCGTATGCTCCCTCCCCCTCTGTCCCAAGGCCCTCAAACGGTGCTTGGGATTTTTTTCCTACTACGCCCAGTGGGTCCCTCAATATGCGGACAAAGCCCGCCCACTCTTTAGGACCACACGATTTCCCCTGTCAGCCGAGGCATGCCAGGCCTTCGACGGCATCAAGGAGGACATCGCCAAAGTGGCCATGCGGGCGGTGGATGAATCCACCCCATTTCAGGTAGAGCGACGCCTCAGAGGTAGCTCTTGCAGCCATGTTAAATCAGGCAGGGAGACCAGTTGCATTTTTCTCCCGTACCCTCTCCGCTTCAGAACTCCGACACTCTTCAGTCGAGAAAGAAGCACAAGCCATTGTGGAGGCTATCCGTCACTGGAGGCACTACCTCGCAGGTAGGAGGTTCACCCTCATCACCGACCAAAGATCGGTTGACTTCATGTTCGACAACTCGCAAAGGGGCAAAATAAAAAATGATAAAATTCTGAGGTGGAGGATCGAACTCTCCACCTACAATTACGATATCAAATATCGACCCGAGAAGCTCAACGAGCCTCCGGATGCCCTATCCCGCGGGACATGCGCCAGCGCACAGATCGACCGACTAAAAAGCATCCACAATGACCTCTACCACCCAGGGGTCACCTGGCTTGCCCACTACATTAGGGCCCGAAACCTGCCTTTCTCCAACGAGGAGGTAAAAGCGGTCACCAGGGACTGCCCGATCTGTGCGGAGTGCAAACCGCACTTCTATAGACCAGACAGGGCCCACCTGGTCAAGGCTTCTAGGCCCTTTGAACGCCTCACGATTGATTTCAAAGGGCCACTTCCCTCAACTAACAAGAACGTTTACTTCTTAAACGTCGTAGACGGGTTCTCCCGTTTTCCATTCGCTATCCCGTGCCCCGACATGACCTCCCACACAGTTATTAGGGCCCTGCATAGCATCGTCACCCTGTTTGGTTTCCTCAGCTACGTACACAGCGACCGAGGTTCGTCCTTCATGAGCGACGAGCTGCGTCAGTACCTGCTCGAAAAGGGCATTGACTCGAGCAGGACTACCAGCTACAACCCCAGGGGGAACGGGCAGGTGGAAAGGGAGAACACGACGGTCTGGAAGACCGTCCTACTGACCCTCCGGTCTAGAAAGCTCCAAGTCTCCCAGTGGCAGGAAGGCCTCCCAGACGCGCTCCACGCTATTAGGTCCCTTTGTGTACGGCGACCAACCAGACCCCTCACGAGAGGCTCTTCATTTTTTACAGGGGCACTACCACGGGGGTCTCACTTCCGGTATGGCTGAGGACGCCGGGCCCCGTACTCCTGAGGGAACACGTCAGGGCGCACAAAACCGACCGCCTTGTTGAGAAGGTGCGCCTGCTCCACTCCAACCCCCAGTACGCATTCGGCGAGTTCCCTGACGGCCGTCAGGACACAGTATCCCTCCGGGATCTGGCACCCGCCGGATCCAGCGCCACCCTACCCCCACAGAAGGATCTCTCACCCTACACCCCATACTGCCGCCCCCTTGCGCTCCCGAGCCCACAAGCTCGCTCCACCAGTTCCGCGCCCCCGCGCCGGCCAGCTCCCAGCATCCCCGGTCGAACCAGGGGAGTATGAAGCTCGGATACAACCCTCTCTGGCGTCCCCCATCGTATCCCAGGACACCACACCCATCCAGCCACCGCAAGAGGCTGCAACTCCGGTGCTCCGCATATTTCAGCGGACAATGCGACCGCCGGACAGACTGACTTTATAGACTAGGCCACCACCCCCGCCGGACTTGATTTTTTTTTGAAGGGGGTGAATGTGGTGAAAGTAATATATGTTAATATATATGTTAATTCACACTGTTATTGTAAGCACAGTAGCGCTGTCGTACCACTAGGGGAGTAGCGCTGGGAGCACGTAGGAACTTTTACTGGGCTCCACTCTTGGTTCCGCCCACGACTCCTCCCCCTAGTGCAGCTGTATAAGTACCCGTGTCCAGAGTCAGCCTGGGTTACTATGAGTTCATCGACAGGTAACAGGCTGGCTCTGAAGTAAGTCGATTAAAGCCTAGATTCACATCAGAAACACGTGTCTGGTGAATTGATGGTTCCATCAGTCAGGAAAGCTGCCTCCGATTAAGTTGGAGGTGGGAAGGGCCAAATGCGGGAACCCAGCCTGCCGGTAGCAGGATGTCGATTAGGTTAATTAATTAACCATTTGGGCAATTATTCCCCTGTCCACAACAACTTGGTGGCAGCTCAGGGATTTAATGTGACTCAAATGGCTATCCTGTGCCACCTCAGCGTTGCTCTCAGGTTTTGCCTGCGGCTTCACTTAGGGAAGGGAGAGGAGAGACCCTTGCTGTCAGGAAATTCATGCCCGATCGAGCAATTCAGCACCGGAGGTTTGGGGGGGGGGGGGGGGGGGGGGCGGGAATAGCCTTACCCACTGATTTGTGTCCAGGGAACGAGCAGCGATCCTCAAGCTGTACCTTGGAGCATGATGGTCAATAGGAAAGCTGCTGGTTTCTGTTTGACTGACAGATCTTAGAACATAGAACAGTACAGCACAGAACAGGCCCTTCGGCCCTCAATGTTGTACCGAGCCATGATCACCCTACTCAAACCCACGTATCCACCCTATACCCGTAACCCAACAACCCCCCCCTAACCTTACTTTTATTAGGACACTACGGGCAATTTAGCATGGCCAATCCACCTAACCCGCACATCTTTGGACTGTGGGAGGAAACCGGAGCACCCGGAGGAAACCCACGCACACAGGGGGAGGACGTGCAGACTCCACACAGACAGTGACCCAGCCGGGAATCGAACCTGGGACCCTGGAGCTGTGAAGCATTTATGCTAACCACCATGCTACCCTGCTGCTTGGGGCTGGGATTTCCATTTCAGTCGAGGGCTTGCTTATGCGGAAGGGCTGAAGCTGGCCAGTTAATTTCCTGACGGCCCTGCATGTAATTCCCCTGGCAATTGGCACTGGGCTCCCACTGGTTCTGCAACAGATTGTTGTGGGGTGGGCGGAAGGGGGGGTTGGATGGTGGTGAGTTGCCCTTCATTGCTGGTCATTGTGTGTACCAATCCCACATAAAATTGGGGCCTCTATCATCACTATCCATCGCTTGAGGCTACAACATGCATGTTAAAGTGCATGCTGCCAAAGTAACGGATTTCTTAGCGATCTGTAGCACACCATAGAGTACAGTTAACAAGTAAGGTTTGGCTTTCGCGTGTGTGGATTTATTATGCACATTTCGGCCATGTGGTTACTTTATTTAGCGATATTTTATTAGAGTTACACGCTGAGATAGCTCCAGTGACTCCTGCTGACTATCCATGTGGTTGTTTGCTGATCTAGATGAAATATAACACCAATACGTTTGGATCATTTTTGGACAGATTTCAGTCCGTGTGTAGTCATATATGCCTCTCATCGTCAGGAAAAATAATTTGATAGGATTATAGAGGCATGAGATCTTTTCTGAGCCAGTGACGGGAAGGGAATATTTGTAACTTGATGTAAAATGAAAGGTATTAACAAAAGTTGTCTGACAAATATGTTAATCTTAGTTCCTAATCCTGTGACATTTTTGGTAACAAGCAGTCCAATCAGTCATAAGGGAAAAATGTTCTCATTTTTATGAAAAGTTTATGTGAAGTTCAAGAAAAACTAATATCATGTTGCAACAGACCGAATACACAAGATGATTTCCCCCTTTACTTCTGTTTCATTTTTCAGGGTAATCAGGGATTTTTTTTATTATTGCCCACATTTTATCAGAGGTCCACGCTTTCCAAATTTTGGGAAGACTTTGCTTCAAACAGTCAGCACGTGAAACCGGCTAGGAGTCTTAGCAGGAGTCTGTAACCAGGAGTCTGTAGCCAGGACCTTGATGCCATTTTGCTTCCCTCAGTTCCTAAACTGCCCGCGAACTAGGGATGGCACCCATCAGGAAGTAGCTTCATTGAATACCTACAGTGCCGAAGGAGGCCCATCGAGTCTGCACTGACCCTCTGAAAGAGTAGAACACCCAGACACACTCCCTGATCCCATCCCCACACACCTTTGGATACTAAGGTGCTATTGAGCATGCATGGTCAATCCACCTAACCCGCACATCTTCGAACTGTGGCAGGAAAATGGGTGCACCAGAAGGAAACCCATGCAGACACAGGGAGAAGGTGCAAACTTTACACAGACAGCCATCCAAGGCCAGAGTTGGAATCGGGTCTCTGGTACTGTGAGGCAGCAGTGCTAATCACTGTGCCACCATGCCGTCCTCAATGGCATTTAAAGGGAACTGGAATTATTTCAGAGACATTTTGATGGGATTCTCTGTCCCCGAGACGCCCGATACGCGTTCGCGGATGGGGTGGAGAATCGGATGTCAGCGAAAAATTGGGATTGACGCTGGGCGTCGAAAGCCATGTTCCGACCCCTCGTTGGCAGCGTGAATAAGTTCCACTCCTCATGCCAGCGAGAACATGGAAATAAATGCAAATATGTTGCAATGATCTAATGAGCGGACCTAGCATCCTATGCTCCCCCCTCCCGTCCCATTCAGTGCAGGGTGGCAGGGGTCCTGTCTGATCTGTAGTGCGGGGGTGGGGGGTGGATTGTGCCAATTTGCGGTCGGGTGGCCACGGGACTCCGTAATCAGGGCCACCCACTCAAGATGGTAGCCCGATATCGGATTCCCTATGAATTTCCTCTGTTCCCCACCATGCAGAAATTTGCATGGAAAGAAATATGAAATTGTATCCTACTTTACGACCACAAGTGGATTATAAAAGTAGTGCAATTCTACTCTGGCAGGAGAACAGCAGGTGGGATTCTACGATTGCCGACAACGAAATGGCATTCAGCCATTGGCTGGAGAATCCATGTTTACGCTGAAATCGGGAGGGGAGGCGGTGCCATTTTCAAAAATGGCGTTACAGCTGAGTACACCGTACACTGGACATCACCTGAGGTCCTCCCCTGATGGTCTGCCCCCGACAGCGTCAGTCGCGTGAGCTCACAGTTTTCGGGGACCTTGCATGGCGACTGCCACAGCCAGGGGGGAGCAATTCCGCTGGCAGGGGGCTTCAGCAGGAGCTGGGGGGATTGGTGGGGGGTGATCCATGGGGTGGCGAGAGGGTATATAGGGGGTTACTATCTGGCAGGTCAGATCCGTGCGCGGTTCTCGCCGTGTGCATGCGCGGCCGCGGATCCGGCCATTCTCTGTCCATATCTGCAGATAAAAGGGGGCTTTACGTGCCACAGCTGCTAGCCGCCACCGGACAGAGCATCGGTGCGGGGGCAGCGGCGACCTTTTGGCTGTAAGACTAGACAAATTGGGTGGACTCTCCGAACCTGTGGCTTTGTCTGCAGGATCCGTCTGGTCTTGCGACCAGAAAGTCGGCGCTGTTCATCGGGGGCGGAGCATCAGGGGAGGGCCTCAGGTGACATCCTGAGGCCATCCATACGGTGTGCGGTGTACGAGTACGCTGTTTTTGAGGGAGGGGAGCATCGCAAAAACGGCACCAGCCTCCAATTCCGGCGTAAATGTGGATTCTCCAGCCAATCGCCGAACGTGATTCCGGCATTCGCGATCGGAGAATCCGGCCCATGCTCTGGACATGGGGCGACTTTCTCTGTCCCGCCGTGCCAGATTTCTGGTTCAGCACGCCGTCGGGATGCTCCGTTTCTCCAGCTGGTCAATGGGGTTCCCCATTGGGGGGCAGGCCAACCCTGTCGGGAAACCCCCAGGCCGCCGGCAAAATGGAGCATCCTTATGGCGGAGAATTCAGCCCAAAGTCTCCCAAACGGAGAATTCCGATCAGCGTGATTGCATTTTTGTTAGCTACTTAAGTGACTTCACAGTAGCCTGTAATCTTTATGAGTAGATCTGCCATTGCACGTTTTCCACATAACTCTATCTGCCAAGAGGAGGTGCAGGACCACAGAATCACAGAATACAACAGTGCAGATGAGGCCCTTCAGGCAATCAGGCACTGATGCACAAAAGGCCCTTACCTGCCCACCTAATCCCACTTTCCAGCACTTGGCCCATAGCCTTGAATGTTATGACATGCAAAATACTCATCCAGGTACTTTTTAAAGGATGTGAGGCACCCCGCCTCTACCACCCTCCCATGCAGTGCATTCCAGACCGTATTCACTCTCTGGATAAAAAGGTTTCCCCTCAAATCTCCCCCAAACCTCCCACTCCACACTTTGAACTTGTGTCCTCTCATAACTGACCCTTCAACTGAGGGGAAACAGCTCCTTCCTGTCCACCCTGTCCAAACTCCTCATAAGGGGGAGAAAGGAAGACAGAACTGCAACTACAGAATAGTAAATAGACAACCTCACGGACTCAAACCATTCAATTGTTTTGTTTCACAGTGAATGAATAGATAATCGCTGAGACCCTCTGGCCAAGCCGTAATGTGATTTGCCATGCGAAATGCGGTGATCCATTTAAATCCCCGTTGACTTCGGCGGGACTGAAAAACTCCGCCAGCCAGAATGACCAGAAAATTCCGCCCAAGGCGGTTGTGATCAGGGTCACTAACTCAATCAGTGCACCTTGACTTCATACAATACAAATTAAACAGGAGCTGCAGCATGAAGGGTTAACAGATGGAATATGCTAATACATGATGTAGATGATGATCTACAACTTTGATCAATCAGTCATGTGTTAGCGAATCCCTTGGGAGAGTTTGGAATCATACTGAGGAGCAGTATGCCTACTCGGTTATCTGGTTAGCTGTTGTATTAAGTGTCGTGGAGAGTATGTCTACAGTCTGTCTATTAGCCAAGTCCCACCTCTGAAATCCAAGGTAGAAGGACCCATCTCAGGACAGTACCCAACCTCAGGGAATTAAAAAAACTTTCCTTCAACAAAGTGAACCCTTACTGCACTACCCATTCTTCCTCGCAGCTGGATCATGATTCCTTCCTGCATCTTGGCCTTTTCACAGCCAGAATGGAAGATTTGCCAGATCCCTTCCCAAAAATGTACTGAACATCTGATATCCATTCTGTTGAGATTACCAAGACATCCTAATAAACAGTTTAATCTGCAGGGAATACAATCTCTGAAAGTTTATTAACCATCTTTTGGCCGGGTGCCATTTCCATCTTAACTTGTATGAATAGACTTGAATGAATAGAGCTTTAAGAGCTCAACATTAATAACTACTTCCAAATCCTTTCAGTAGATAACTGTTCAAAAAATGTCATCTTAATGAACTATTTTTCATCCAATTTCCTCTTTGTAATTGAAGTTCTGTTGTTCCCTCTCGACTTTTTCCAATTGTCTACTTGTCTTTCAATCTTCAATTCTCAAGGAACTTTGCAGGACACGTGAGACAATCTTCTTTCCACAGAGGTTGACTGGTCTGTTCTATAGTTCAAGCCAATTTTGTTTTTGCTTCACATTTTCAGCATTCAGACATAGCTGCCTTTTGTTTTTGGCAGAAGATGGCCTGGTGTTAATCTAAAGAGGACAATTAAGGTAAGAAATAGAAATGATAAATGATAATGGCATGTTTCTCTTTATTATTCCTAAGGCATCAATGGTTGTGGTGATTATCCCTTTAAGGGCAACACAGCAGAGTAAGGGTCACCTTAACTTAATTGGTCATTAGGTGACCAATCGATACTCAGAGAGGGGAATCACTCCAGGGGGATGAGTTCTCTTAGGCAGGACAGATTCCAGATCTAGCTGCAGACATGCTGTTAGATCCTTGTAGAAAAATATTTTGTTGTTCGCTAATAAGGTCTCTGAAAGTGCATCATTACAACTATATTTTGAACTATATTGCTTGGTATGAATCAACGTCTGGTTAATATCAGTTGAGTTATCAGTAACACCACTAAAAATATATGGAGTGTTAAAGAATTCAAGGCCTCTTCATGGACCCCAGCAATGTTTGTTCTATTGTGGATTTCCCGCCACCATTCTCTGCTGATTACCTATTTGAGGGAACACTAACTTTCTCTCCCCAAGCTGTAAAACAAATGAATGATGTTATTCAGTATTTCAAACTCAAGCTTTGTTGCAAAGATGCCAATTGACCCCAAATCCATCACCATCTATGATGGTTGTACCACTGATCCATTGGGTGTGAAGGTTAAAAATATATATATAATCCTCACTCTTGTTGAAAGTTTGTGAATGCCGCACTTATGCCTTCAGGTCCTCTGCGTGTTGCCCAGGGTAAATAACCCACTTACTTGCATCTGATATCTTATCTTCCTATTTTAATGACCTGTTTTTTGTGCCCTCTCTCCAACTTTGAATCCTTGAGATCTCTGATCTTTTGCTGAAACTATTTCAGTAGAGAGGTTCAGATGTCAATCTGCATTCTTTCATCTAAATTGATTGTGCTTTGTTGAGGCAAAGCACTCACGTTCGCTGAGAGAGAATGAAACCCTTTAGTTACTGAATGGTGTTCAACTGGAATGTGAGTTACAGCATGAGCATTCTTAAAGTTGTACTCCCTCCCTATCTAATTGTTTTAAATGTGTTAAATTAATAACAATAATCGCTTATTTGCACAAGTAGGCTTCAATGAAGTTCCTGTGGAAAGCCCAGGTCGCCACATTCTGGCGCCTGTTCAGGGAGGCTGGTACGGGAATTGAACCCGCGCTGCTGGCCTTGTTCTGCATTACAAGCCAGCTTTTAGCCCACAGTGCTAAACTAGCCCCAGCCAATTTCTGCCTTTTATGTGTAAAGCAAGTCTCCCTGAACAACATCAAAAATTTGTTTGATAGACCTTGAGTGGATTTCCCAGTAGCTCAGCTAATAAATATCAACCCAGTTGGAATTCAGACCTAATGTGAAGGTAGGTCCCAGGCAATCACTGTGAATTAGATCATTTGAGTTGGGATGGCTCAATATAGAGTGCATTACAATGACCTCAGTAGGGAATACGCCTGCCTATTTGGAAAAGCTTGCTATATTTTACTGTCTCTGTTATAATCTGAGATCATGTGACTTGATAAAATTGACCACTCGCAGAGTGAAAACATAGGGCCGCAATTTTTTCCAGTTTGCAGCTGCCAGTGACCGAATGAGCTACAGCTAAAGCTGAAGCTAACTAACTTTATAACCATGGATGCCTTTCACTGAAGGGTTAAGGCTCTGTTGACTGTTACCTGTACTTGCTAAACTGCTAATTTTCACTGCTAGTTTGTGTAGTGTTCTGTGACCTTGTCTTGCAATGATTCTACAGAACAGGTGGTGACTTAGCCAGAACTCTGATTTATTAATGTACACGTGGTAAAGTAACGATCATATACAGACCAAGTTATTACGAGTTATATTAGACTCTCCTGGAACTACCCTTATGCGCGACTATCCTCATGTATGCCTTACAACCTTCTGCTGGTATCCGGATGTCACCTAACTAATGTCTGACGCCACCTGCTGCCGGGAGGACACACTGCTGAGTATATGTAATATTATCTACAGGCCTATCACCCCAGTTTGTTGTTTTAATTGTTTTTAGTGTTAAAATGAACATTATAGTTTGAGTAATTTCTTTGCTGCGGGGTTAGCTTCTTGGCCAGGTCGTTATTGTAAATGGGAATTGGTTCTTAGTTGACTCACCTGGGTAAATAAAGGTTTATAAAAAACAAGTTATTGAGGACTGGATTTCTATTCAGTGACTTTAGATAGAAAATTTCAAGAATAGTATAAGAATATGACCCTGAAGTGTTTGACAGATTAAATTCCACTGTGACAAACATAATAAGGGGACACCTGAATGTGTAGAATTTTGATTACGCCATTAATATGTTTATCATTAGTTATATCACTAAAGTTTGAAATTTATATTACAGATGATGCAAAAGTGAAATGATTTCTGGGAAAAAAGGGGAAAATGGTTATTGTTTTGAAGATCTATGTGCATACCATTACAATTGGTCATGATAAAAAGAAACATAAATTCTTTCTACTTAGGTCTATTACTCTTGCTTTATTCAGTGAAGTGTCACAACATTGATCTCTCACATTAGAGATCTATGATGTGAAGATGTCAGCATTGGACTGGGGTGTGGACAGTAAGAAGTCTTACAACACCAGATGAAATTCCAACAGGTTTATTTGGAATCACTAACTTTCGGAGCATGATGAAGAGATCTGAGTCACAAAGAGAGGCCAGAGACACCTGGGCATCTGAAAAGTGAGTACGTGGAGATAGATATAAGTTAGCAGGAAACAGTAAATGAAATTGAAAAAGTAAGGAAGGGCACACAGGTTCAAAGCAGTAGTTTCCCTCTAGACAAAGACTAATCAATACACGATTGAACTCCTGGAGAGTATCGTGGAGGCAAAAGCTTTAAATAATTTAAAAGAGAATTAGATTCCACAATCCACTCGAGGCAGCCTAGATACAGTGAACCAGACTACTACTATTCAAGCAAAATGTAACCATCATGTTTTCTGAACTCCAGCAGTTAAACTGTGGTTACTATTGTAAACTTTAAAGGAATATTGCAGGCATGATTATACATGATATGCAGTTGGTCACTGCTGGTGCTGATCCTGAAACAGGATCTGGATAATGGAACAATCTGGATTGGATTATTGGTCTTCTTTGTTTCCTGCACTTTCACATCTCACTATTCTGAATAGCGTTATGGTCAGATGGTAACGTGAGGAAAACGGTATAACCTTCCCCGGTATTCATGGCCGATGGTGAAATTTGAATTCAATAAAAATAATAATCTGGAATTAAAAGTCTAAAGGTAATCATAAAACCATTGTCGATTGTCGTAAAAGCCTATATGGTTCACTAATATCCTTTAGGGAAGAAAATCTGTCGTCCTTAGCTGGTCTGGCCTACATGTGACTCCAGATCCACAGCAATGTGGTTGACTCTTAACTGCCCTCAGGGATGGGCACTAAATGCAGGCCCAGCCAGCGACAGCCACATCCCATGAACGAATTAAAAAAAAAATTCCAGTGTACACTGTGAGATAATGCACTTGATTTGAATCAGAAGAATGTGAATCTGCTTTGATTTATTCAGCACAAGCGGATCAGATCAAAATGCCTTGGATTAAGCGTAACCAGCTGGTATACACAGAATGCAAATGAATGAATGACCAGCAGAGAGCAAAGTTTAATTCTGTCAAGTTTACTCAAGAATAAGCAATACACATTTTCCAGTGCTGGTGCCCATGCAAAAACTTCGGATGAAGAGATTTTAAAGTCCAAAGAGAAGAGACATTTTGGGTTGCTGTCCTGAAACAAAACTCCGAATTGATATTCCATCCATTCCAGACAGTGTACGATTTCTTCTCAACAATTTAACTTCAGACTTACGGCAGAGCTTTGGAATTTATGGTTTACTAAATGCACATCCAAGAATTAGGTGATAAATTCATATTTCTTTCAGCAATCATTGTCTGTTATGTAGTAAAGCCATGGACACAATCGTAATCATGTTGGAATGAAGCATTGGCCTGACCGTTGACTCAAAACTTTCATCACTTACATACGAACATTTACATGGAATGCAACATGATTTATAAGCAAAAGGAAATCTATGTTTAAGTTGCAGTTGTTTAGGCTAATACTATCGAAAGCATGAAGGAACCTCTTGGCTTGTCAACCTAATATGAAAATGTCTGTTCAACCAACAGATTAACTTTGAACACCATTTCAAATTTTGCTTAATATTTATGATTATGATTTGCTTGGTTTGTACTTAAAATGCTTCCCCCACAATTGTTGTCCTTGATAATCCACATTAGTTTTGGCATTACACCATGCTACAATTTTGAACTTAATGCAATACATCCTCAGACATGGGATCTTACTGAAAGCATGATCCAAGATTGAATCCAATTCATACTCCAGCTAGATGTAAAGTAAAGTTACAATAGTCCCAGATGATCATCACAGGGGAGATCAAATTGAGGTATACAAGATGGCAAAAGGTATGGATAAAGTAAACGTGGAATGTTTTATTTCCTCTTGGGGGGCATTCTAGACCGAGAGGCCATAGTCTCAAGATAAGGGGTAGCAAATTTAAATAGATTTGAGGAGAAACGACTTCTCCCAAAGGGTTATGATTCAGTGGAATTCGTTTCCCCCCAGAGTGCGGTGGATGCTGGGACAGTGAGCAAATTTAAGGAGGAGGAGGCAGTTTTTTAATTGGTAATGGGTTGAAGGTTTACAAAGAACGGTAGAGTTAAGGCCAGGATGACATCAGCCACGGTCGAATTGTGGAACAGACTCAATGGGCCAAATGGCCTAATTCCGCTATATCTTATGAATTTATGAACTTATGAACTCAGGCTACTTATCTCTTTGAACGGGAGAGCTGACTGGTGGTGCTTTCATCAGAGGATCACCACACCTCAGGCAAGGGGTAAGGTTGAGAAGGCGGGGCCTTCACGAGTAACCTCAATCAGTCAGCAATTGAACCCACGCTGTTGATCTCACTCTGCATCATGAACCAGCTGTCCAGCCAATTGGGTAAGGTTATATACGTAAATTGGAAGAAACATTACAAAGTGATGTTAAGAGATTAAGAAAACTGACAAGTCTATAGCAAAAGAAAGTCAATGTGGGAAAGTCTGAAGTGCTCCAGTTTGAGCCAAGAAAGGACAGGTCTGGTATTATTTAAATGATGAAAAGCTGTGAGATTCCACACAGTGGAAGCACATCTGGAGTCAACTTGTCTGCTCATGGTAACAACAGGATCAATAATATAGTAATGATGAAGTATAGTTGTAGGCCTGCACTTCACTAGAAAATATTGGTCTGGGCCACATCTGTTGCAGTAAAATTACAGCCAATTCAAAGTACAGAAGTTAAATACAAATAGATGCATTAAAAATGCTCATACCGGACTCAGATTAGCTGTGATCCATAACTGAGCGAATCAAGGAATCATAGAATTTACAGTGCAGAAAGAGGCAATTTGGCCCATCGAGTCTGCATCAGCCTTTGGAAAGAGCACCCTACCTAAGCCCACACCTCCACCCTATCCACGTAACCCAGGAATGCCACCTAACCTTTTTGGGCACGAAGGGCAATTTAACATGGCCAATCCACCTAACCTGCACATTTTTGGACGGTGGGAGGAAACCAGAGCACCCAGAGGAAACCCACGCCGACAAGGGGAGAATGTGTAAACTCCACTCAGACAAGGGGGCAGCACGGTAGCATTGTGGATAGCACAATTGCTTCACAGCTCCAGGGTCCCAGGTTCGATTCCGGCTTGGGTCACTGTCTGTGCGGAGTCTGCACATCCTCCCCCTGTGTGCGTGGGTTTCCTCCGGGTGCTCCGGTTTCCTCCCACAGTCCAAAGATGTGCAGGTTAGATGGATTGGCCATGATAAATTGCCCTTAGTGTCCAAAATTGCCTTTAGTGTTGGGTGGGGTTACTGGGTTATGGGGATAGAGTGGAGGTGCTGACGTGATGGGCCGAATGGCCTCCTTCTGCACTGTAAATTCTATGAATTCTATGACAGTGACCCAAGCTGGAATCGAACCTGGGATCCTGGAGCTGTGAAGCAACTGTGCTAACCATTGTGCTACCGTGCCGCTGGAAGGCTTGGGAGCATTAATATCAGTGGAGGCAGTGGCTGCTGCCAGTAACGAGAAAGGGGATGGCTCCCAGCAGGCTCTCCGCTTCCCAATGCTGCGTCCCTTGATCAAGCACTGAGTGCCTTTGAATGAGGATCCCCCAGGGAAATCTCTAGCAACCTCTCATGTGTTGTCATGTTTGCTGCATATCAAGCCCCAAGCCCACTTCTGGGTTACTACCAGCAGTGGCAGGATGAGGTCCTTAAGTGGGTATTAATTGCCCACTTACAGGCCTCGATTGGTGGCAGTTTGGGAAGGCCATCCATGTATTTAATTGGAAAGGAGGCGGTAAGTCGGTAGGGAGCCAGCCATCATTCTCCCACCTGGTTAAGTTCCCCCTGCCACCAAATTAGCACCAGGGAAGGCATTAAGTTCCACCCTATGACTGAATATCAAGGAAAACAGGCATGCTACAGACATGTAATTGGCACTAAAGTATTGGCCAACAGAGAGGGAGATGGCAAAAGGATTCAATTAAAGGTGGAAAGTGAGGTGGTGAATTTTGGGAGGTTAAAAAACTAGTACAAGCAATGGGAAGACACCGAAGTGAAAGAACAGACAAACCCAGATGATTAAATCCACAATTCCTCGAAAATGTGAGTGTAGCCCAAAAGGCAGACAACATTTGAGGTTTTAAAAACTAGGAGAACGCAATGTATGAGCAGAAAGGTGATGATAAATCTCCAAGAAAAAACAAAGTTAGTAAAGTTACAATTGCTAAATTACCAAGTGTATCAAGTGTAAGTTTTGTCATTGGATTGTAAAGAGAATATTTATGTGAGCGAGGGCACACACATAGATTCACCAGGATAAGAGCTTGGAAACTAATAATGACAATAAATGGGCGGTATGGAGACTAATTCCACTGGAATAAAGAAAGATTAAAGGGAATTTATGAAATTTGATAGAGAATAGTCTTCTCCGGTCACCCTACTTGGGGCCAACGATATGTTTCATCAATTTAAGAGAAGGGGAAAAAAGGAGAGATTAAGCAAATTTCCAGCTAAGTGAACTCTAGTTACTGGATGAATGTGCTTCATTACACACACTCCAGAGGACAGCTAGCTTCTGATCGACCGCTCTTCCCAAGCTTCAGGACATTTCAGTCCCACAATAAATTTGAGGTCTTGTACCAATGTGTCCCTGACCACAAACTTTGAAACGTCACAGACACAATCAACAATACACCCCTCATCACACTTCCGAAGTTTTACCAACTGGGAAGAAGAGAAATATAGTTGGAATCAGGGATAATATAGTTTGGGGCAGAGACACTGTTCTCTGTGGCCAGAATCAAGAGTCCCAAAGGTCATGTTCCAACTTGGTGCCAAGGTTCAGGGTATCTCATTTGGCCTGCAGAGGAACTTGGAGTTAGAGGGGAAAGATCCAGTTGTTATGGTCTATGTAGATACCAAGGACATGGGCAGAACAAGGATAGAGGTTATGCTGAGGGAATATGAGCAGCTCGGGGCTCAATTGAAAAGCAGAACCAAAAAGGCCACGAGCTAATTGACATAGGGCCAATAAGATTAGATAGGTAAATGTGTGGTTCAAATGTTGATGTGGCAGAAGTGTGAATTCATGGGACATTGGCACCAGAACTGTGGAAGGAGTGGATTGTACCGATGGGATGAACTTCACCTGAATCATGCTGAGACCAGAGTCCTGGTGAATTGTGTAACTAGGGTTGTAGATAGGGCTTTAAACTAAATAATGAAGGGGGTGGGGGGGGTGTGATGGAGAAGGTTCAGTTGCATGGAAAATTAGAAAATTAAAGTTAAAGGAGAAGGTAGGAGCGCAGGTTAGCGATGAGGTTGATTGTGAACGTTATATTTCACAGTAAGAAGTTTTACAACACCAGGTTAAAGCCCAACAGGTTTCTTTCAAATCACTAGCTTTTGGAGCACTGCTCCTTCCTCAGATGAATGATGAGGTAGGTTCCAGAAACATTTATGTGGACAAAATCAAAGATGCAAGACAGTGCTTTGAATGCGAGCATTTGCAGGGAGTTAAGTCTTTACAGAACCAGAGAGAGGGGTGACCCCAGGTTAAAGAGGTATGAATTGTCTCAAACCAGTTGGTAGGATTTTTCAAGCCCAGGCCAGATGGTGGAGGGTGAATGTAATGCGACATGAATCTAAGGTCCCGATTAAGGCCGGACTCGTGTGCGGAACTTGGCTATAAGTTTCTACTCGGTGATTCTGTGTTATCGTGTGTCCTGAAGGCCACCTTGGAGAACGCTTACTCGGAGATCAGAGGCTGAATGCCCTCGACTGCTGAAGTGTTCCCCAACTGGAAGGGATAATTCCTGCCTGACGATGGTCGCATGATGTCCGTTCATCTGTTTTCGCAGCGTCTGCATAGTCACGCCAATGTATCACGCTTCGGGACATTCTTTCCTGCAGCGTATGAGGTAGGCAATGGTGGGCGAGTCGCACGAGTATGTACCACGTACCTGGTGGGTGGTGTTTTCATGCATAATGGTGGTACCCATGTCGATGATTTGGCACGTCTTGCAGAGATTGCCATGGCAGGGTTGCGTTGTGTTGTGATCGCCGTTCTGAGGCTGGGTAGTTTGCTGCAAACAATGGTTTATTTGAGGTTGCGCGGTTGTTTAAAGGCAAGTAGTTGGGGTGTGGGGATGACCTTGGCAAGATGTTTGTCTTCATCAATGATGTGTTGAAGGCTGCGAAGAAGATGTTGTAGTTTCTCCGCTTCGCGGATGTACTGGATGACGAAGGGTACTCTGTTGGTTGTGTCCCTTGTTTGTCTTCTGAGGAGGTCGGTGTGGTTTTTTGCTGTGGTGCATTATATTTCACAAGGAATCTGACAAGAGTAGGGTAATTACATAGCATAATAAATTTAAAGGCTTTGTGCCTGAATACACAAAGCATTCAGAACAAAATTAATGAGTTAACAGTGTAAATAGAGACAAAGGGGTATGACTTGATGGTTACAGACCGTCTGGGAGTTGAATATCAGTATTTCGGAAGGATAGACAAAAAGGAAAAGGAGATGGTGTAGCTTTGCTACCAAAGGAAGGGATCAGTGCTGCAGTGAGAAATGATAGACGCACTGGAGATCAAGAAATAGAATCAGTTTCGGAAGAAATAAGAAATAGGGAAGGAAATCTATAGGTCCCCAAACAGTAGTTCCACAGTGCTACACAGTATAAACCAGGAAATATTGGAGGCTTGTAAGAAAGGGATGGCAATAATCATGGATGATTTTAATGTGCATATAGACAGGAGTAATCAAATTGGCAAGGGTAGCCTCATTGAATGTATTAACGATTGTTTCTTGGAGCAGTATATTGTGGAACCAAGCAGGGAACAGGCTATTCTGGGTTTATTATTGTGCAATGAGGAGGGATTCATTAAATACCTCATAGTTAAGGAGCATCCAGGGAAGAGTGATCTTAGTATTATAGGGATTCAAATTCAGTTTGAGCGCTAGTCCTACACTAGCATTCTGGAGTTAAGCAAAGATAATTACATAGGGCCTGGTGGACTGGGCAGGAAGACTAAAAGGTAGGGCAGTTGATGAGCAATGACAGTTGTTTAAGGAGATATTCAATTCCTTCCAACTAAAATATATTCCAGAGTGGAAGAAAGATTGTAAAATGGTGAAAAACATCCATGGCGAATAAAGGAAGTTAAAGGCAAAATCTGAGGCATACCATATTACGAAGACCACTGTCATGCTGGAAGATTGGAAAACCTTTAAAGATCAACAAAGAGGTACAAAAAAAGTAATAAAGAGAGCAAAGATACATTATAAAAGAAAGCTATGCAAAATATTAAGAAGGATAGCAAAAGCTTCAATAAGTATATAAAAGGAAAGAGAGTTGCTAAAGTAAATGTTAGTCCATTGGAGGATGAGACCGATGCGTTAATAGTGGAGAACACAAAAATGGCAGACTCTAAATCAATATTTTTCCTCGGTTTTCACAGTGGAGGACATTAGTACCATCCCAATAGTAATAGGTAATGCAGAGCTAATAGAAAGGGTGTAACTTAGAACAATCATCATCAATAGGGAAAAATATTAAGGAAACTATTGGGATTGAAGACAGACAAGTTCCTGGGTGTCTGGCCTTACGGACCCTAAAGCTGCATCTTAGTCGATCCCCAGATGGTACATCAGGGATGGAGGTGACCTGCTATGATTCCTGTCCTGCGACCTGGGTCCCCGTTGGTGGCCATCTTCTGGGGCGATCGGGACTGGATGGACCTTGCTGCTGCTCGGGTCTCTCAAGTGGAATGATGCTGCCATCAGATGCACCAGGGACAGGAGGGGGGGGGGGGGGCAAGGTACTGCGGTGTTCTGGCACCTCCCCTGCAGAAGTCGGAGGTACGGGCCCCATCACCTCCTGCTCCCTCAGGGTGCCCAGTGAACCCCAGGCTACTCCATGGGATGGGGTTGTGAGTGGAGCTATCCTCTAAGGCTCCCCCGCCACCTGCCACTGCCAGTCATGGAAGCAGCCCTGGTCTCGACCAGGGTCTCCATGCTCGAGGCCATGGAGCACAGTGAGTGTGACTGTGCCACCACATTGAGTGTGTGCCACATCAGCCAGTGACTGGGCGACCTCCCCCTGAGACTGCACCACATCACGTTGAGACTGTGCCACCACAGTGGGTGTGTGACACATCAGCCAGTGACTACGCCATCTCCAGCAAGCATTCTCAATGTTTTAGGGGATAAAAAATTATCCCCACAGGACAAGAGAGCTTGCAGCAAAGCCAGTGCCCTCACCCACCCCTTCAATTGTTAATTCATATTTAATATTTGCAAGCAGGTCCGTAAATCAAGATTTAGCTTTAACATCACACTTGACTCTGACCTAACCGACGAGCAACTGATCTCTCTGATGAACACTCATCCGTTGATGTGATGGGAGAATCCATCAAAGGAGAAAAAAGATGTAGGGAAGTTTTGGGAAAGAATTTCAGAGCTCTGGGATCTGAATGCGCAGCTGCTAGCGGTGAGGTTGGAGTGAGGGAAATTGGAGCGCACGAGAGGCCAGCATTTGAGGAAGACCAGAATTCTAGCAGACAAGGAGGAAGCAAAAAAAATGCAGTCAGGTGACTGCTGAGAAAAATGATGTAGCTCGGGGTGCTCTTTAAAGCTACACCTGAACACGTTTCTAGGGCAGAATAACAGGGGCTTTACTTTGAATCTAAACACTGCATTTGGGAAAGCTTAATGCAAGATTTTGGTTCCAACAGTAAAGTCCCTCACCTTAATGCGCACAAAGATGATTGGAAAATGCGAATCAGAATAAATGACTAATACAGAAAACGGAATTGACCTTAGATTCAACTTCATTCAGGCAATCATAGAATATCTTATTATTCTGAAGTACAGAGAGATGATCAGGGTAAATTGCTGAGGCCAACAGAAAGGACTGACAGAACTAAAAAGAAAATATGCAATGGAAAAGACAATTTACAAAATAAATACAGGAATTCTTTGACAGGCATATGAAATGTTTGGCACACCAAATAATGGGAGCACCCAAAGGAGCCAAAATGTCGACTGTTGGACAACGCAATGGAAAACAAGCACAGATGTAAATATTCTCTGCAATGAACACAAAAGAGGTAAAAAAATTAAGAAACCTGAAACCGAGGAAAAATAAATGTCAAAGAATTAAATAAACTAACTGGTATGAGGTTGGATGCAATTAATAAGGGTTCACTAACTGGCCTTGATTATTTAAAGACAATTATACCTTGGCTTTCTCATTGAGACAAATTCATTCATTGGGTTGCTTAATCGGTGCATTACCAGAGAAAACAGAGGAGTAGATTGAGAATTGCTCAGAGCGTTCCATAAAGCTGTGGAAAGATCACATTCAGATTTGCACTGTTCATGACATTAACTGTATTGCTACGCCTCCGTTCCCCCAGAAGGCGGTGTGCCATCGGTGGCGGCGGTAGTCTCTACTCCCATTGCTTTTGCCACTGAAGCCACACCATGCCGCCGCGAGGCAAAGGGAATCCCAAAGACTGTAGAATTCTGGTCAGAAGTCATCAAAATTAGTCAAGTTTAACAAGAAGCAGAAAGTACTTTCTGCTGCTCCTGAATGTAGCAGGAACATAATTACAGTGGAAACAATGGCGTGGATTTTGTGGACAGTGGCAAAGTGATGATATTCACTACTGACCTGAAAGAATATGCTGCACACACTATCTAGTGATTGCTAGAGTGTGGATTCCACCTGTCCCGACACTAATTTAGTTGCAGTGCCAGATCTGGGGGATTTCCGATGTTAAGGAATGGCGATGTCATCAAGCAGGGTAAGCAGCCAATTGCATTAAAGAATTCTTAAGGACAGCAAACCGGGAAGTAAAATGTATCCTTCCCTTTTTAAACATTTTTCAACGAGGGAAATAAATATTGTGACAAACACATGGGATTAAGGTAGGTGAAATGTGATAATCAGACTTAAAAATGTTTTTTAAAAAATAGACAGGAATTTTGTAATGGAGAAATTTGGCAATCCACAAGTATAACAGTTAATTTTTTCAGAGCTGGAGTGACTGTTCAGGAGTAACAAAAAAAATCCACTACACCTCATTTAATAAGGCATAGATGAGTGTGTTAAAAGAGGAAGCTCCCATCAACTCCATTGATGTTTTAGATTTCCATCTGAGGCACTTCAACTGCACACCCTGTGGTGGAGCCAGGAATCAGCGACAGCAACATCTGGATTTGTCAGTGCATGTGCAGATGTCAGAAATTACCATCAGTTTCGCCATTATTACAACTGCGAAATATGGGCCAGTGATCTTAATGCCCATTATTTTGTTTTCAATGATCTGACTAAAGCCATTATTTGTGTGAGGCACAGTCTTTTCAACAATGGCAACTTGCTTCCTTGTACAGCTTTTTAAATGCAGGAAATCATGTGTGAGTTCTTCGTTGAACCATAGTCAAAAAGCTGAACGGCATCTTTGTCACGGAGGTGATAAACACTTTGTAGTTTTCGCTCCTTGGGAAGGGTAGGTGTGGGCAAAAAAACCTCCGATAAATAGGCCCATTCTCTATGTCAGTTGCTGCAAGTGAAAGTACAGCTGTGATAGGGAAAACCTGCCAGGGAAAGACAGTGAAGAACTTGGCAGAAAATGAAGGTTTAACAAAAGCTGCAAGTAATGCAACTACGTGGCATCCAAAAAAACCAAGACATAAACTTCAATACGTTACAGCTAGGAGAGTATATCTTAACAAACCAACTTTAGAAAATGTGATCCCATCCACATCCGTTTTATACTCTTATTAATAAATCAATAATCAATTAATCAAACAAGGTGACAGGGGTGACAGCTCCTGGTAGAGTACTGTATTCAACATAAAACATCAGCAGGAAACTTAATTGAGGATATCAAAATATCAATCCCAGAGTCGACAATGCACCCAATTCCCCGGAGCCCACCGGTCAAGGAAAACACCCAGTTTTATATCAGCATACAAGGTTGTTAAGGCATCTTTGGTGAAAAAACATATTTACATTGATCTGTAGAATTGGAAGTTTTAAATAGATTTAATGAAAGAGCCTCTCTGCTCAATGTTTAATACAACCAAGCAATCGTATGCAAGAAGCAGGCGTGCCGTCTATTTATTCAATTCTCCAATCTTAATTTGCTCGGTCAGTACCTACATCAGCCAAGTGGAAAATCTATCAATCTATAAAAACGCAAGCACTGACATTCTGTACTACATTAACATAGGAACAGAAGCCTTCAGACATTTTGAGCATGATCCATCATTCAATTAGATCACAGCTAATTTGTATCTCAATTTCATATATCCATCCTGCTTCTGTTACCTTGAATAGCCTTGCATAACAAAAATCTATCAATATTAAAATTCATTTGATATAGCCTCAAATAATACTTTTGAGGTAGGGGTTCCAGATTTATTCCACTCTTTGTGTGAAGGAGTGCTTCATGATGACCGCTGACAAATCTTTGGGCTGTACCCCCTTTCTTCTGGGCTCACCACCAAAAGAATTAGTTTCTGGCTGTCAACTTTTAAATCTTCTAAAATGTTCCAATGAAATGAATATTGTGTTGGTGGGGATGAATGGCTATAACGTGCACCAGATAACAGCAGAAATCATTTGGAATGAATTTAGATGTTGAACATGTTTTAGAGCTTATATCATACCATTATGATAAATGACTTTTCCCTCGTTGTGAAATAATCTAAGTACTGGCGCATTATACAAGCAAATATGCTAAACACAAACCCTATCCAATGTTGAGAACAAAATAACCATTTTTTCAGCTCATACCACCATATTTGTTTCTTAAGTATAATGTTTGAGAATAAACAAAACTAAAATGAATTCCAATGCATAATATTTAAATGCCATTGAATGCACACATGCAGGTGATATATTAATTGACTGACAGCATCCTGGATGGGGAGCGCAAAGTCTGGTCATTTCCAGGCCCCACAGATCTCGCCTGGAAGAAAGTGGCCCAAAATGTCAGAATTTTGGCGAGGTTCTCTGGGAATCAGGATGGGCGATCCTAGAATGAGTGTGGAAGATGCCAGCTGTGAAGGCAGATGGGGTAGGAGGTGGCCTCGGTGCATCAGCACTGTATTGAAGGCAATTCCAGTGAAGCCCAATTCAAACTGAAAAAACAGTACCTCATCTTCCGAAGAGGCACTTTGTAGCCTTTTGGATTCATGCCACTATTAGCACTTTCTTTAGTCTTTAACACTACCACTAATACTCCCTTTGTCTTGTGTCAATGACATCTTCGTCAATACCTTTTAAGCTCCCACTTATACCTGACCTCCTATCCTGCTCCACCTTCTCCACCCCTCCCCAACTATTCCAAACCATCAAATTTCTATCTCTCCAGCTCTGAAGAAGAATCCTATTGTCTCAAAATGTTAATTCTATTTCTCTCCCCACACATGCTGCCAGACCCTGCTGAGGTTTTCCAGCATTTTCTGTTTTTATCACTTTAATTTCCAAAGGTCTCATGACCTTTGTGTTGAATATACTCCATGCTAACAACATCCAAAGCTCAGGTGCAGATAATTTCAATGATTTACAATCCATTGAGTGAAGAAATTTCTCCTCATCTTAGTTTTAAGTGACTGACCTTTTTATTCTGAAACGGTGACCTACATTATAGATTCTCCAGCCAAACGAGTCTGTGTGGGTTTCCTCCGGGTGCTCCAGTTTCCTCCCACTCAGTCCAAAGACGTGCTGGTTAGGAGGATTGGCCATGATAAATTGCCCTTAGTGACCAAAATGATTGGGAGGGGTTATTGGGTTACGGGATGGGGTGGAGGTGGGGGCTTGGGTGGGTCAGTGCAGACTCGATGGGCCGGGTGGCCTCCTTCTGCACTGTATGTTCTATGAAACTTTTTCCCACCCTTTACCCTATCAGTCCCTTTAAGAATTTTATATGTTTCAATGAGATCACCTCACATCGTTCCAAGTTCCTAGGAATGCAAATCTAAGGGACTCAGTCTTTAATCATAGGACAATGCCTCATCCCAGGAGTCAACCTAGTGAATCTTTGTTGCTCTAACTCTCGGGCACTAACTCTCGGTTAAGGAGAACAAAACTCCATACAGTTCCCCAGGTGTGGCCTCCCAATGCTCTTTATAGTTGTAGTAAGACTTCTTCACTCCACCTTACTTTGTAACAAAAGCTAACATACAGTTTTTCTTCATAATTGCCTACTATACTTGCTTGATAACATTACAGACACATGTGTTCCTCTAAATGCAAACATGGTCTCTAACCATTCAAAAAATATTCAGCATTTTCCTTTTTCTGACCAAACTGGACAACTTCACCGTTCACTTCAATGTGCTGGAGGAAATAAGTAATCACTAAATTAAATTATACAGTACTTTAACTGTCATTGAACTGGTCGCCAAAGATACTAAATTATGTGCAGCTTAAATAATCTTCTTCCACTTACCAGATTGTCCCAGAGCTGGCTCGATTAGTTGTCATCTCTTTCTCTCTGTGGAGGATCTATTTGTTAATTGGCTTTCTTCACAATCTCTGCCGCCTGGAAGCTGTTACTTCACCATTTGCACATGGGATGAGAAATGTTTGTCATTGGTCAGCGTAGGTGGGGTTGCCTTTGGGGTCGAGGGGTCATAGTTTTAGCCGAATAGAGGAAGCAATTTCTTTGAAACACTGAACAGCCTAAACTGTAAATGTTCCATCCATTCAGAGAAAGTCTTGGTCATGCCAGGCCATTTATAGACACTCAACTAAGAATCCCCAGATGTACAGTTTATAGTTCCAAGGTTGTTCTTCTTACGCATTCGTACTTGAATCACCATTTGAGTGCACAAACAATTAGCAGATTTTGCCAGATTTTTGGGGTCCGGCTTTCCAAGTGCTCGGGGTCATTATAAGGTTCAAGCTTCCTGTGGACTGGAATTGCGGGCACCCCTTGTACTTCCTAGAACATAAGAAGTGTGATGTTCTTCAAATTCTGTGACACACAAAAAGAAAATTGCAAGTAACAGATGCTTGTAACCTTAATTCCAGATCCTGTGATAATTATGATGCATCTTTTTCTTATTCAAAGATAGTACATTCAAGGAAAATGAACACGTACCAAGAATTTGTCCTCTCACAGGTAGAACATTCAAGACCTTGCAAGTTTACAGGCTGCCTCTCTTGCTAAAGTGAAAATTATATCCAGCCATTGGATGAAAAACCACTGTTTACAATAACAAAAAACAGCAATCGCACCTCTTTAAATCCCAGGCACCTAAATAGTTTGGATGCAGCTCCACTTGTTATTCTTTCAAAGTATATTTTCTACTAAAATAAATTTTGCTCATTACTGAGGAATGTTGTGGCATAATTAAACCAATTGACCAAATCTGGATACGCTTTTCCTGATTAGAATCAAACCCAACCCAGGATGCACAATTTTAAACATTTGTAATGTCTTTACATTAAGATTCCCTTTTTGATGGCAATAAGAAAGATCATTTTGATTGCACACTTACAAAAATATAGGGCAGTATATTAGGTCATTTATATATTATTAATTGTTTGCACTTTTATTATTAACCTTGATCAAATACAATCCACTGACAAAACACATAAAGGTCGCTTCGGTTTTGTACCGAAAGTTATGTACATACTTATATTTTGTACGGATGACCACATTAGCTCATGGGGATATTAAATCATCAACTTCTTTTCTATACATAAGCCCTTGCATAAAATCAGATCACAGAAAATTGACTACACTGTTGACTGTGACCTTTCTCACTCCAGCCTGTGTCTTTTTCACCTTTACAGAGCCTTTGCCAGACCATGTTGTCTGGATGGAGCCAGTGCCAATTCTCTTGAAACATACTTTGGGTATGTCATCTCGACTTTTAATCTTCTATGCACTGTTTCTAGTAATTCAAGTCAAAGCTAAAAGTCCAATGCAGGGGATAAATATATCCAATGTTACTGGACAGGATACAGGATAAAATTCAGAAGTGCTAAAGAGAGGCAGAATAAATAAATAATAAGATTAACTTACAAAGTAGTGTGCAAAAATTGCATACATCACGAAGACCAGAGCTACTACATTCTTAGAAACAAATTGTACCTTTTTTTTTAAAGATAGTGCTAACTGGCATTGAAAAAGTTAGAAGTACAAAGAACGAAGAACAATACAGCACAGGAACAGGCCCTTCGGCCCTGCAAGCCTGCGCCGATCACGTGTCCTATCTCGACCAACTGCCTGTATCCTTCTATATCCCGTCTGTTCATGTGCCTGTCCAGAAAAAATTTAAAGGTAAGCAGAGGTAAAACAGTTTTCTCCCACCACATCTTTGTTTTCATGTTACTATTTGCTTGTTCAGAAAAGGTTATGGACATATCTGCAGAAGACAGGTTGCTGCATATGAATATATGCAGCTAATAACAACTACTTTCTGCTTACCAGTTGGACTTTCAATGTTGCTCACTTACACTTGTTAGAAGCTACAATTTGTCCAATTTCATTGCTCTTGATTTGAGTTGATCATAGATGCACATGTATTCAGATACAGGGACCTGACATTGCACCTTATTTGAATGGTGGCATGAACAAGAAGATATGGTGGGAGAAAATCTATTTGACTGCTACTGCTCACTGCTTCACTCTCAGTATTATCTTTACAAAGGTACAATTTGTTTCTAAGTGAATTTGAGTAATGGCTTGTTAATACTGCAAAACGACAAATGGATGAAGGTGTGACTGGTGTATTTGTTCGCCTTGTTCCAAGAAGACCTTATTGCTCTGCGAGAACTCATTTTGCCTAGCCAAACAGTAGTTCCAAACTTAGGAACAGGAAGATAGATTGTGAATTACATAGTTTAGCACTCCTCCTCTGATAAGAAGCATCATCAGATTTACAACGAGCATTCAGTGGAGATCCACTGTGCCAGTATAAAATAGCCTTTTCCAAATATAACAGTAAATTCATATGTAACTAATACTAATTAGCATTCTGTGCATATCCCAAGCTGGGACTTAATATTTTGCATGAACTTCTTCAAATCATTTATTTAAAGTATGCCAAAAGGAATTTTATTTAACTTTGATGCTTTGCCAGTTATTAATAATGATAGCAGGATATTAATAATGATAATTCTTCTGAATATCCATACCTTTCTTTCAGATGTTGGAATTCCTTCCTAGTTTTAAAAAACGGTGGAAAATGGTCAGATCTGCTTTTGATTTCTTACCCGAAGGCCTTTGAACCTAACCTTCATTTTAAATACCTGGATAAAATCCAGAATTCGTATTGCACCTTTTGCAGTCTACTCTTTATGCGTAATTATGTTTCTTGAGTTTAATCCAGTCTGAATTGTAAAATGAAGTGGAAAGATTATTTACTCCATCTGCTTTCTTTCCTGAACAATTCAATAAATTATTGGGGCATGTTTTTAAGTTATCATTTTAGTGTTGTGCACTCACCATCCACAACACCAGATGGTACATTACTCAGGTGAACATTTTTACAGACTGCTGTAATGTCTGTTGTTCAATAAACCTTTGGGGGACTGAAATGGGCAGTCCACAGATAGAACTGTTGCCATTCTTTTCATTTCATGTTCTGGCTTCTGACAGATTATCAGCAGCTCAAGGGGAATAACTAACACGATTCTTTGATTTGTCCTCACAAATAGATTCATTGTCTCATGAAATGCATTGGAAAATGTTCCAGCCTCGGTAGATTCAGATCGGTGTCCTTGGGGGTAGATTTATCACTTTAGTCCGATCTCAGAAGGATACCAATTTGAAAAGCAATTATCTTACCGACTTGGAAGAGGTGCACATCTTACAAGGGCTCAGAAACACAAACATCCATGCGTTCAATCCATTAGCAGTAACATTGGGAACTTAAGGACAGAATATGCACAAGTCATTTAAAGCCAAGAGATGCAAATGGGTTGCATTCCGATTGGTTGGATATGACTGGTGACTCCAAGGTCACAGTGGCGCCAGTTACGGCCGATGTCAAAAGGAAGAAGGCATTTGCTCGTGTGGGAAGAGACAGAAAATTGGAATACAGGCAATAAAATCCAGGAGCATTTCAACCTATGAATTTACGCTTTGTGCACAAGAGGTGCAACAAATCAAAACAAATAACCTGGCGCGGTCCATTTTCACTGACTGAAATTCATCATGAAATGATTACCTTATACTTTAGAAATGGATTGTTAAAGTGGCAGAACCTGGTTGGTTCAAATGGCACTGATTCTTTTCATTAGAGCTTCAAATCCTCTCCTTAACTCTGAAACATACTGTTGTGTTCCTGCTTGCTGGGTAAAGATCAATACTGATGTGGTGCTGACAGCAGGCACAATCCAATTCATTCAGAAAATAATATAGAAAAACAATCTAAGCTACCCATTGTTCCATTCGTGATGCTATCATGTATCTTATACAAACATGTGTACTGCTGAAAAAAGGAGACATGTTGAAGGTTTTCGTCTTGCGCTCCTCAGGACACTTCACAAAAATACCAATATTGGGGGAAACAACAATTTATACTGCATGAGAAGAGAATGCTAAACACTGATTTATTCCCCTGGGCAATGCCTTGATCAATCATGGTCAAGTTGCCTGGTTTAAATTTAAATAATGCTTGGCAGTTATCTGTCAGACACCATCAACTGGTGCATTCTCCATGTTAACGCCACTACTTATAAGAGTCCATGTGCCAACCCATCAATATTCTCTTCTCATACAGTATAAATTGTTGTTTTCACCTGATGTTGGTATTGTTACAAAGTATCCTGGTGAGCGTGCAACAAAAAGCTTTGGCTGATGAAATCCAGCTGATTTATTGCTGAAATTAGAAATATACCCATTGGGCTGGTTTCTCCGATCTCTTTCCATGGCACGTCGGATAATTTGGTGTTCAAACCAAAACTCCAATAACTTTCAGAAAATCCTGGCCGCGAATGAGGGAAGAAGATTTTGGCCAATTACTTTTAAATGAGAAGAATTTCACTTTCATTTTTTGCTTTAAGGACACCAAACCTTGCATTTTATGGCCAGAATTCTCCTTCGGTTGGGATTCTCTTTTCCCACCAGCAGTGCACCCCCTGCCCCTCGGTTTCCAGGGGCCGTGGGCTGGCTTCAATGGGAAATTCCATCGACAAGTGACGGGAGTAGGAAATCCTGAGAATGTAGCCAATATGTTCGACTCCAGATTTTTTGGTTAAAGCATCACTGAACAAAGCACACGTGAACATGTCAGGGTAAACTTGGACAATATTATTTCATAAACCAGAAGGTGAGTAGTGTCCTGCCCTTATTAGGTGGAGTGCGGGGGGATTAGATAGCCCTGATAGGTACGATGGGGTGGTTCAGGAGTCGCTTTGGGTGGGGTTTTCCTCGGCGCTTCAAGCGAAACACGCTCAAGGGACGCTGATTCAATTCCATTAGATAGTGCCCCTGATATTTTATGCGGTAGTCTAGTGATTATGTTACTGGACTAGTAACCCAAAGGCCTGGAATAAAAATCCAGCGATGTGAGTTCAAATCTCACCATGGCAAAAATAAAATTCAGCTTATTAATTAAATCTGGAATTGGAAAACAAAAAGCTAGTGACAGTAATTGTGATTACGAAGCCATTCAATAATCAATTTAAAAAAAAACATCTAGCTCATTAATGTCCATTAGGGCAGTAAATCCGCTGTCTTTACCTGGTCTGGCATATATGTGACTTCTGATCCACGGTAATGCGATCTGCCCTCTGACCTAACAAGTCACTCAGTTGTATTCAAGAATTAAGCTCACCACCAATAACTAAAGTGCAATTCGCGGTGGGCAATAAATGTTGGCATCACCAGCAATGTCCGTATTTTGCGAGGTGGTTCAGGGTTGGCGGGAGGGTTACAAGGAGGCAGTTTTTGGCAGGCCGGGTCTGCGCTTGGCTGGCACTATGTTGTACGGCGCGGCCGCTGTAGGCCACTGCTGTGCGCATGCGCGGCCATGGGCCTGGCCATTCTGCGGCCGTATCCGCAGGTAGAGCCAGGGGCTGTGATGTGACCATCAATTCATACGACACGTAGTTGGAAGTGAACAGTGATTTTAATGATCTTACAACGGAGCCTGCCTGCGATGAGATGAACTGGCAGGCAGTCTCAGACTGCCAGGCTTTATACTTCCGGTTAGTGGGAGGAGCCATGGGCGGAGCCATGGGCGGAGCCAAGGGTGGAGCCCAGTACAAACTCCTCATCTCCCCCTAGGGGCAGAGCTGTGCAACTGCTCATATACCGAGCTTACACAGACACAGTACATCATATATAATAACAGTGTGAATAATACGGACTGTGATTCACCACAGGCTGCTAGCCCCCTACTGGGTGGGGCATCGGCGCGGGGGCGGAGCCGGCTTTTTGGTCGTAAGACCAGACGGATCCTCCGGATATCGCCGCAGGATCGGAGAATCCAGCCCCTGACTTATGGTGAAGTAGTTTGCATTTTCAATTTTGTTTTTAGGGACTTTTTACCCAATGATGAGGAATAACAATGGTTTGCGATGGCAATGATACTTTGGAGACATTTTACAGCTCCAAACAATGCCTTTCCAAAAGGCTAATGGTCGCACGATTTTCATGGTAAAGCTGCCACACATCTCCCTGAGCAGCTTCCTAACATTTCAAAAGGATCTCAAATTTGTGTTCCTTGTTCATTCTCCTTTTCGCACCAGTTCATTTTTATTTTCTGTTTGCATTCTCTTCCTTTCCTTAAATCGCTGATGGATGCTTACATATTCCATGGGGATTGGCCAAACTACAGGCTTCATGTGTGGGCTTAGAAGGCAGTGCGTGCAGGCAAGCTATTTAACAGTGGGATGGGGGTGGGGAAAGGCACACGCTTTAGGGCTAAGCTTTCATCTGATATCTATGCCCACACACTTTTCAGATGAAGTAGTAACAGGAAACCTCCTTGTTTTCATCCTCCCTAGCCCAGGGACACAAAACCAATTGGAGATCTGTTAACTTAGAGCAACCATCGGTTTCAATTGGAACTTTACTCATATGTAAGGCATTGTGTCATACTGGGAGTTGAATTTAGGCCAATTTATGGGAATTTGAAAGGGTGCGATTTACTGACTAGTTGCGTTTAAGTGTGAGGGTGGAGACTGCTAAATCGTGGGAGAGGTCAAAATAGAGAGTTGTGCCCATCTGTTTGCGATCGAACCAGCCCTACCCCGTTGATACAATCAGGATTGTGCTATAGCGTGGTGAGAAACCAATAATCACCACTTAAGCCCATCTCCATACAATGAACGGGAGTGGCCCCCTATTTAATGGCACCCCCGCCCACCGTGATCTAATGGCCTCCCCAGCGGGATCACGCTGGCGCCAATTAGTACTACAGTTTTTAAAAAGTCAAGCTGCCGGAAGGGCTGCTGCGGAGACCCGAGGAGCTAAGTATCCACCTTCACTCACAGGTAAAGAGCCTGGGAACGCTAGGGTTGCAGTCCACTCCCTGAACAGCCAGCTCATGTGTGACCACCACATGCACGTGTGCGCATGTTTCCCCGGGAGCGTGCACAACAGCTACATTCTTGGGCAGTCTGACATCCCTGGCTCTTTGAGGTCCACCCAGGTAGGCCTGTTGGCTCTTGGGGGAATAAGGGGTGCCCGCTGAGGGCCTGGCTAATGACTCCGGAGGCCGTTGACCGATACGGTGACCCGATACAGTGAGGCCCATGTGGCCACCTGGGCTGTCATTGAGTGGTGCATTGGACTCCTCAAGATGCTGTTCCAATGCTTCAATAACTCTGGTGGTGCCCTCAGAGAGTCATCGGCTTTGTGGTGGTCTGCTGTGTCCTTCACAACCTGGACTGCAGCGCAGTGACATGCTGGATGTGGAAGAGGAGGAATGTGTTGCCGCCTCCGAGGAGGAGAGCGGAGTTTCGATGAGGTACCGTAGCAGGAGGGACTGGAGGACAAGCCTGGGGAGGACCCAGGAGACCAGCCGGTGGCTGGAGGACAAGCGGCAGTGGCAAGTGTCTGGCAATCCCAGAAGGCCAGGTAAACCCTCATCCGCTTCACATAGGACGTGACCTGGTCCGTCATTCCCCACCTCTCCACCTCTGCTTCCCATCTCCCAGCCTTCAGCCTTCAGCCTTCCCCCTGCCCTCCGCCCATTACCCCCCCTTCCCCCTTTGCCTATCCTCACAGAGTCTGTGGAACTATACTCTAGGTAATGTGAATGTGTTGATACTGTCAGTGGGTCACTATCGAGGGCAGGGTGGGCGATGATAAGCCGCAAAGAGCTGAGCATCTGTTCTCGCTAATCTATGCCATAGTCTTACCCCTGCCTATCTCACACCCATCGCCTGCACTTGGTATGCTGGGGGGGGGAGGATACTGGAGGATCAGGTGGGAATCCACGACCTCCATGTCTGGGAGCTGAGGCGTGGGATTGGTGCTCGGCCCCCATTGCGGAAGAAAGCGCCAGAGGCATTGTATTGATCAAGGTCAACTTCTTAAAATTCTATACACGTGTGTCGGCAACTGCCCCAATCCTCCAATGGTGCAGCCCCACTCTCCTCAACGCACCTTCCTCCCTTACTCTCAAACGCCCCATTTCCCCCAAGTGCCCTTTGTGATCTTCGACATACTTAGCCTTCCGTGCTCTACCTCTGTGCCTAGGCGTGTCCCCAGGTGCACATCAGAGGTGGAGACAGCCTGCTGCCTACCGCATGGCATGGCCTTTGATACTCCTGGCGGGTGTCCTGTGGGTACCCTGTGGCCAGAAGGCTCCAGCGCACTTGCTGGCAGCACATGCACTGCCGTGCCACCCTGTTCTGGGTGCTGACTCCGAGATGCGCGGTTGTCAGGGGATGGGTCTCGGAGCAGCTGGTGTCTGCCGGTGCCACCTCGCAGTCGGTGCCCATAGTGCACAAGGGTTCACCTCGGGATGAAGGGGCATCTGGATCTAGCCCCAGCTGCCCCTGCATCATCTGGCTCTGTCAGCCCTGGCGGCTCCCAAATGTCTGCAGCACAGTATTGACGCCTTCGGCAATGCTTCTCAGTGACTGGGACATGCTCTGCAATGCCCCGGCAATGCCCACCTGTGACTGGAATATGCCCACCTGTGACTGGGACCTCCCTCAGCCTTTGGCTATGCCCACATGAGACTGGGAGACCTCCCCCAGTGACCACTATGTGCTCTGGAGGGCCTCAACAATGTCCACCTGAGACTGGGTCATGCCCCACCGGGGCTCATTAAGGTCTAGTGACTGGGGCATGCTGTCGAGGCACTCAGCTATGGCTGTCACCGACTGAGCTATGCCTTGGACACCTCTACTCATGCTGCCAATGTCGTGTACCAGACCCTCCACTGTAAACGCCACCCTTGCAGTGTTGGCTTCGGTGCCACTCGTTGCCCTCTCCTGCACCCGTAGCTTCTGGGATTCCTCTAATCGGCTATGGACCTGCTGGAGTGTCGCTGATGTCCCCTCTGATTCTCTCAGCTGCACCCTAGCTGCTCCGTCAGCTCCGGATAAACCTGGTCCAGAGGCTCCGCACCTGACTGGGATCCGGTTGGGTCCGCACCTGACTGGGATCCAGTTGGGTCCTGGCATCCGGAAGACCTCCGACTTCTGTCTCTCCTGGGTGCTCCTGCCTCCACATGATGTACATCGGCAATTGTGTGGTGCACACCAGAATGTGCCACAGAAGCCTGTCCACTACTGTTGGCGACCGAGGTGTCTGTCCCTGCACTGGTGGAGGGTGGGATAAAATCTATACCGTGCATACGGTGGTGTCCTCACAGGTCCCCTCTGAAGTATTCTCATAGGAAGCGGGGGGTACTACCCAGATGGACCAGGACGGTCGTATGAGGATCATGCGGGAGAATGGACATGTGGTCAGTGGAAGGGATGGGTTGGTCTGCATGGCGTCTGCAACTCACATGTGACAGGTTGTTCCAGTGGAGAGGGGCCAATAACCAAAGGACACAGATTTAAAATAATTGGCAAAATAACCTGAGAGAGCATGAGGAACAAAAGCCTTGCACAGTGAATTGATGTGATCGGAAATATGTCTAAAAGGGCTCGGGGTTGGGACCATTGCTTTTTCTGATAAATAGTAATGGCCTGGAACTTGGTACGCAGGGCACAATTTCAAAATCTGAGGATGATATAAAATTTAAAAGCATTGTGAGCTAGGACAATAGTGTAGGACTTCAAAGGACATGGACAAGTTGATGGAATGAGTGGCCAAGCGGCAGATGAAATTCAATGCAGAAAAGTGTGAAGTGATTCATTTTAGGAGGGAGAACACGGAGAGACAATATAGAATAAGGGGTACAATTCTCAAGGGGCACAGGGAGCTGGGTCATTCAAGGTAGTGGTACAGGTTGAAAGGGCAGTTAACAAACCATACAGTATCCTAATCTTAATTAGTAAGAGTACAAGAGCAAAGTTGGTTTTGTTAAACTTAAAAGACTGGTTCGGCATCAACTGGAATATTGCATCCAATTCTGGTTGTCACACTTTAGTAAAGATGTGAAGGCACGAGAGTCAGTACAAAGGCATTAGAGAGAGTACACAAAAGGGTTCGCGAAGATGGTCCCAGGCATGAAAAACTTCACTTATGTGGAGAATCATAGAATAGAATCATAGAATCCCTACAGTGCAGAAGGAGATCATTCGGCCCATCGAGTGTGCACCGATCTACTCTGTCCTATATCCATAACTCCGTAACCTAACCTGCATACCCCTGGACATGATGAGGCAATTTATCATGCCCAATACACCCAACGCACACATCTTTGGACTGTGGGAGGAAACCGGAGCACCCGGGGGAAACCAACACAGACACAGGGAGAATGAACAAACTCCACAGAGACAGTCACCCAAGGCCGGAATTGAAGCTGGGCCCCTGGCGCTGTGAGGCAGCAGTGCTAACCACCATGCCGCCGTGCTCAGAAGTTAGGACTCATTCTCTTGGAGAAGCGAAGGCTGTGAGGAGATTTAATAAAGGTGTTCAAAGTCATAATGTGGGTCTGGACAGACTGGATAGGGAAACTCTGTCCCCACGGGTGAAAGGATCAAGAATGAGAAGGCATAGATTTAAGCTATAATAAAACCAGAAAACGCTGAAAATACTCAGCGGGTCTGGCAGCATCTGTGGAGAGAGAAACAGAGCGAACGTTTTGAGTCCGTATGACTCTTCTACAGACAAGAGACATGAAGAGAAACTTCTTCACCCAGTGAGTGGTAAAAAACTGGTTGCACTGTCTGAAAGTGTAGTGGAGGCATATTTAGCCGAGCTATCAAAGAGGGAATTGGATTATAATCTGAAAAGGAGGGATATTCAGGGTTACAAGGAAGAGGTGGGCTAAATATGGGCATAGCACATTTGGAGGGGCGCCTCAGATATGATGGGCCAAACAGCCTGCATCTGTGTTTCAACAATTCTGGCTTTCTGTAAAAGGAAGCAAATTGAATAGTAATTTTCAAAAGCGAATTGGATAAATACTCAAAAGGAAAATGTTTACAGGGCTATGCGGAAAGAGCAGGAAAGCGATGCCGACAGTGTTAATCATGTTGAGAGCTTTTCCATCATTACGAGCACTCACTTAATTTCAGTTTGAAAACATTTTGGATAAACATTGAGAGAAATGCTGAGGTGGATTGAGATCATTGCTGCATCTATTCATGAAGAAAGTGAAGTTCAACAGGCATGTTTTGTATAAACACATTGCCCCTTTAATACGTGATAGAGAGTCATGTTACCTGCCAACTGGATGCAGATTGCTTTGTTTTTCTCAGACCGTTCCAGCAGCTGTCAAACTTTCTGAAATGCTCAAATAAGAGGTTAAGTACTTCAAACAGAAACTGCACAAAATGCCTCCCAAAGGTCAAACAGTCTTCACAACCAATTAAACGCCAACTGAGTGGCAGAGGACAATTAAAATCAAGTAAGAAGTCTTACAACACCAGGTTAAAGTCCAACAGGTTTGTTTCAAACACGAGCTTTCAGAGCACGGCTCCTTCTTCAGGTGAATGGAAAGGCTTGTTCCAGAAATGTTTATATAGACACAGTCAGAGATGCCCCGGAATGCGAGCACCTGCAGGCAATCAAATCATCAAAGATGCAGAGAGAGAGGTAACTCCAGGTTAAAGAGGTGTGAATTGTCCCAAGCCAGTTCAGTCGGTAGGCCTCTGCAAGTCCAGGCTTGTTGGTGGGGGCCGAATGTAATGCGACATGAATCCCAGATCCCGGTTGAGTCCGCATTCATGCGTGCGGAACTTAGCTATAAGTTTTTGCTCAGCAATTTTGCGTTGTCGCGTCTCCTGAAGGCCTCCTTGTAGAATGCTGACCCGGAGATCAGAGGCTGAATGTCCTTGACTGCTGAAGTGTTCCCCAACTGGAAGGGAACAGTCCTGCCTGTTGATAGTCGCACGATGCCCGTTTATTCGTTGTCGCAGTGTCTGCATGGTCTCGCCAATGTACCACGCTTCGGGACATCCTTTCCTGCAGCGTATGAGGTAGACTACATTGGTCGAGTCGCACGAGTATGCGCCGCGTACCTGGTGGGTGGTGTTTCCACGTGTAATGGTGGTGTCCATGTCGATGATCTGGCATGTCTTGCAGAGATTACCCTGGCAGGGTTTTGTGGTGTTGTGGTTGCTGTTCTGAAGGCTGGGTAATTTGCTGCAAACAATGGTTTGTTTGAGGTTGCGCGGTTGTTTGAAGGCCAGTAGTGGGGGTGTGGGGATGACCTTGGCAAGATGTCCATCCTCGCTGATGATGTGTTGGAGGCTGCGAAGAAGATGTCGTAGTTTCTCCGCCCCAGGAAAGTACTGGACGACGAAGGGTACTCTGTCAGTGGTGTCCCGTGTTTGTCTTCTGAGGAGGTCGGTGCGGTTTTTTGCTGTGGCGCGGTGGAACTGTCGATCAATGAGTCGAGCGCCATATCCCGTTCGTACGAGGGCATCTTTCAGCATCTGTAGGTGTCTGTTGCGCTCCTCCTTGTCTGAGCAGATCCTGTGTATACGGAGGGCTTGTCCATAGGGGATGGCTTCTTTAATGTGTTTCGGGTGAAAGCTGGAGAAGTGGAGCATCGTGAGATTATCTGTGGGCTTGCGGTAAAGCGAGGTGCTGAGGTGACCGTCCTTGATGGAGACGAGTGTGTCCAAGAATGGAACTGAATTTGGAGAATAGTCCATGGTGAGTTTGATGGTGGGATGGAACTTATTGATGTCATCGTGTAGTCGTTTCAGTGATGTCTCGCCGTGGGTCCAAAGGAAAAAAATGTCATCGATGTATCTGGTGTATAGCATCGGTTAAAAGTCCTGTGTGGTGAGGAAGTCCTGTTCAAACTTGTGCATGAAGATGTTGGCATATTGAGGTGCAAATTTGGTCCCCATGGCTGTTCCGTGCGTCTGGATGAAGAATTTGTTGTCGAAGGTGAAGACGTTGTGGTCTAGAATGAAACGGATGAGTTGCAGAATTGCGTCTGGAGATTGGCAGTTGTCGGTGTTGAGGACTGAGGCTGTTGCAGCAATGCCGTCGTCATGGGGGATGCTGGTGTAGAGTCAAACCAGCAGACAAAGGAGGGGCCACCGTCATACTGAACAGAACAGACTACTGCAAAGAAGTATACCGACAACTCGACAACCAGGAACACTACAGGCAGTTACCCGCAGATCCAACCAAGGAACACATCCGCCAACTCAGCAGACTGATCAAGACCTTAGATCCAGACCTTCAGAACACCCTACGTGCTCTCATCCCACGTAATCCCCGCATTGGAGATCTCTACTGCCTCCCGAAAATACACAAGGCCAACACACCAGGCCGTCCTATCGTTTCAGGCAATGGGACCCTGTGTGAGAACCTCTCTGGCCACATCGAGGGCATCTTGAAACCCATCGTACAAGGTACACCCAGCTTCTGTCGCGACACGACGGACTTCCTACAGAAACTCAGCACCCATGGACCAGTTGAACCAGGAACATTCCTCGTCACAATGGATGTCTCGGCACTCTACACCAGCATCCCCCATGACGACGGCATTGCTGCAACAGCCTCAGTCCTCAACACCGACAACTGCCAATCTCCAGACGCAATTCTGCAACTCATCCGTTTCATTCTAGACCACAACGTCTTCACCTTCGACAACAAATTCTTCATCCAGACGCACGGAACAGCCATGGGGACCAAATTTGCACCTCAATATGCCAACATCTTCATGCACAAGTTTGAACAGGACTTCCTCACCACACAGGACTTTCAACCGATGCTATACACCAGATACATCGATGACATTTTTTTCCTTTGGACCCACGGCGAGACATCACTGAAACGACTACACGATGACATCAATAAGTTCCATCCCACCATCAAACTCACCATGGACTATTCTCCAAATTCAGTTCCATTCTTGGACACACTCGTCTCCATCAAGGACGGTCACCTCAGCACCTCGCTTTACCGCAAGCCCACAGATAATCTCACGATGCTCCACTTCTCCAGCTTTCACCCGAAACACATTAAAGAAGCCATCCCCTATGGACAAGCCCTCCGTATACACAGGATCTGCTCAGACAAGGAGGAGCGCAACAGACACCTACAGATGCTGAAAGATGCCCTCGTACGAACGGGATATGGCGCTCGACTCATTGATCGACAGTTCCACCGCGCCACAGCAAAAAACCGCACCGACCTCCTCAGAAGACAAACACGGGACACCACTGACAGAGTACCCTTCGTCGTCCAGTACTTTCCTGGGGCGGAGAAACTACGACATCTTCTTTGCAGCCTCCAACACATCATCAGCGAGGATGGACATCTTGCCAAGGTCATCCCCACACCCCCACTACTGGCCTTCAAACAACCGCGCAACCTCAAACAAACCATTGTTTGCAGCAAATTACCCAGCCTTCAGAACAGCAACCACAACACCACAAAACCCTGCCAGGGTAATCTCTGCAAGACATGCCAGATCATCGACATGGACACCACCATTACACGTGGAAACACCACCCACCAGGTACGCGGCGCATACTCGTGCGACTCGACCAATGTAGTCTACCTCATACGCTGCAGGAAAGGATGTCCCGAAGCGTGGTACATTGGCGAGACCATGCAGACACTGCGACAACGAATAAACGGGCATCGTGCGACTATCAACAGGCAGGACTGTTCCCTTCCAGTTGGGGAACACTTCAGCAGTCAAGGACATTCAGCCTCTGATCTCCGGGTCAGCATTCTACAAGGAGGCCTTCAGGAGACGCGACAACGCAAAATTGCTGAGCAAAAACTTATAGCTAAGTTCCGCACGCATGAATGCGGACTCAACCGGGATCTGGGATTCATGTCGCATTACATTCGGCCCCCACCAACAAGCCTGGACTTGCAGAGGCCTACCGACTGAACTGGCTTGGGACAATTCACACCTCTTTAACCTGGAGTTACCTCTCTCTCTGCATCTTTGATGATTTGATTGCCTGCAGGTGCTCGCATTCCGGGGCATCTCTGACTGTGTCTATATAAACATTTCTGGAACAAGCCTTTCCATTCACCTGAAGAAGGAGCCGTGCTCCGAAAGCTCGTGTTTGAAACAAACCTGTTGGACTTTAACCTGGTGTTGTAAGACTTCTTACTGTGCTCACCCCAGTCCAACGCCGGCATCTCCACATCATGGCTACCATTGACACCGCAAACTGCCGGCTCAAAGTGGAGAGGATCTCCAGGAAGATCGCGCATATAGACACTGACATTCAGTTTCTACAAAGATGCAAAAAAGCAGACAAGATCCCGAAAGGACTACAGATCAAAAACCCACTCAAGTCGACTTACAACACAGACTACGCTGAAAGACTCTGCCACCGCACCTCTGTCACACTCCTCAAACACCTCGTACACCAACTCTACAGCAGTCGACGCAACCTGGAAACCAAGAGAGAGGCCATATTCTCAACTTGCGCTCAGGACACAGCAGACCAGCTGCGGAACACCGCCAAACAGATGAGACAGCAATACTATGCCACCTACATGCACACCAAGAACAGGAAGCTTGAGAAACTTGGCATCACCACCAGCAGCAATCAAGCTTCTCCCGGTACAACAGTCGAAAACAATACAGGGAAATCCATTGTCAACTTGTCAGACTACACCCTTCAACCAGACGAAATCGAAGTCCTCAGCAGAGGGCTCAATTTCTGCACCACCACCAAAATGGACCCCATCAGTCTCGCGGCAGATACGGAGGAATTCATCAGGCGAATGAGGCTCCGGGAATTCTTCCACAGACCCCAAGAGGCCGACAGCGAACCCAGGGACACGACCAATGAACCGGAACAGCAGACCGCGAGATCTGCAGTGCAGCAACCGAAAAGGAAAGAGTCAAATTGGACCCCTCCGGAAGGCCGCTGCCCTAGACTCGACATGTATGCTCAAGCCGTCAGAAGTCGTGTCAATGCCAGATTCATCACTCGCAATCACAAGGCAGCCTCAAACGTCACCCAAGCACAACGCAACGCCATCCGCACTCTCAAGACCAACCGCAACATCGTCATCAAACCAGCAGACAAAGGAGGGGCCACCGTCATACTGAACAGAACAGACTACTGCAAAGAAGTATACCGACAACTCGACAACCAGGAACACTACAGGCAGTTACCCGCAGATCCAACCAAGGAACACATCCGCCAACTCAGCAGACTGATCAAGACCTTAGATCCAGACCTTCAGAACACCCTACGTGCTCTCATCCCACGTAATCCCCGCATTGGAGATCTCTACTGCCTCCCGAAAATACACAAGGCCAACACACCAGGCCGTCCTATCGTTTCAGGCAATGGGACCCTGTGTGAGAACCTCTCTGGCCACATCGAGGGCATCTTGAAACCCATCGTACAAGGTACACCCAGCTTCTGTCGCGACACGACGGACTTCCTACAGAAACTCAGCACCCATGGACCAGTTGAACCAGG
This sequence comes from Scyliorhinus canicula, assembly GCF_902713615.1. Lineage (NCBI taxonomy): Eukaryota > Metazoa > Chordata > Chondrichthyes > Carcharhiniformes > Scyliorhinidae > Scyliorhinus > Scyliorhinus canicula. The sequence goes on along the minus strand of NC_052166.1, from coordinate 34,414,830 downwards.
AACATTCCTCGTCACAATGGATGTCTCGGCACTCTACACCAGCATCCCCCATGACGACGGCATTGCTGCAACAGCCTCAGTCCTCAACACCGACAACTGCCAATCTCCAGACGCAATTCTGCAACTCATCCGTTTCATTCTAGACCACAACGTCTTCACCTTCGACAACAAATTCTTCATCCAGACGCACGGAACAGCCATGGGGACCAAATTTGCACCTCAATATGCCAACATCTTCATGCACAAGTTTGAACAGGACTTCCTCACCACACAGGACTTTCAACCGATGCTATACACCAGATACATCGATGACATTTTTTTCCTTTGGACCCACGGCGAGACATCACTGAAACGACTACACGATGACATCAATAAGTTCCATCCCACCATCAAACTCACCATGGACTATTCTCCAAATTCAGTTCCATTCTTGGACACACTCGTCTCCATCAAGGACGGTCACCTCAGCACCTCGCTTTACCGCAAGCCCACAGATAATCTCACGATGCTCCACTTCTCCAGCTTTCACCCGAAACACATTAAAGAAGCCATCCCCTATGGACAAGCCCTCCGTATACACAGGATCTGCTCAGACAAGGAGGAGCGCAACAGACACCTACAGATGCTGAAAGATGCCCTCGTACGAACGGGATATGGCGCTCGACTCATTGATCGACAGTTCCACCGCGCCACAGCAAAAAACCGCACCGACCTCCTCAGAAGACAAACACGGGACACCACTGACAGAGTACCCTTCGTCGTCCAGTACTTTCCTGGGGCGGAGAAACTACGACATCTTCTTCGCAGCCTCCAACACATCATCAGCGAGGATGGACATCTTGCCAAGGTCATCCCCACACCCCCACTACTGGCCTTCAAACAACCGCGCAACCTCAAACAAACCATTGTTTGCAGCAAATTACCCAGCCTTCAGAACAGCAACCACAACACCACAAAACCCTGCCAGGGTAATCTCTGCAAGAGATTACCTGAATTTGACATAGATAAGCTGCAGAGCTGGGCTGAGAGGTGGCAAATGGAGTTTAATGTGGAGAAGTGTGAGGTGATTCACTTTGGAAAGAATAACAGGAATGCGGAATATTTGGCTAATGGTAAAATTCTTGGTAGTGTGGATGAGCAGAGGGATCTCGGTGTCCATGTACATAGATCCCTGAAAGTTGCCACCCAGGTTGATAGGGTTGTGAAGAAGGCCTATGGTGTGTTGGCCTTTATTGGTAGAGGGATTGAATTCAGGAGCCATGAGGTCATGTTGCAGTTGTACAAAACTCTAGTACGGCCGCATTTGGAGTATTGCGTACAGTTCTGGTCGCCTCATTATAGGAAGGACGTGGAAGCTTTGGAAAGGGTGCAGAGGAGATTTACCAGGATGTTGCCTGGTATGGAGGGAAAATCTTATGAGGAAAGGCTGATGGACTTGAGGTTGTTTTCGTTAGAGAGAAGAAGGTTAAGAGGTGACTTAATAGAGGCATACAAAATGATCAGAGGGTTAGATAGGTTGGACAGCGAGAGCCTTCTCCCGCGGATGGAGGTGGCTAGCACGAGGGGACATAGCCTTAAATTGAGGGGTAATAGATATAGGACAGAGGTCAGAGGTGGGTTTTTTACGCAAAGAGTGGTGAGGCCGTGGAATGCCCTACCTGCAACAGTAGTGAACTCGCCAACATTGAGGGCATTTAAAAATTTATTGGATAAGCATATGGATGATAAGGGCATAGTGTAGGTTAGATGGCCTTTAGTTTTTTTTTCCATGTCGGTGCAACATCGAGGGCCGAAGGGCCTGTACTGCGCTGTATCGTTCTATGTTCTATGTTCTATGCCAGATCATCGACATGGACACCACCATTACACGTGGAAACACCACCCACCAGGTACGCGGCGCATACTCGTGCGACTCGACCAATGTAGTCTACCTCATACGCTGCAGGAAAGGATGTCCCGAAGCGTGGTACATTGGCGAGACCATGCAGACACTGCGACAACGAATAAACGGGCATCGTGCGACTATCAACAGGCAGGACTGTTCCCTTCCAGTTGGGGAACACTTCAGCAGTCAAGGACATTCAGCCTCTGATCTCCGGGTCAGCATTCTACAAGGAGGCCTTCAGGAGACGCGACAACGCAAAATTGCTGAGCAAAAACTTATAGCTAAGTTCTGCACGCATGAATGCGGACTCAACCGGGATCTGGGATTCATGTCGCATTACATTCGGCCCCCACCAACAAGCCTGGACTTGCAGAGGCCTACCGACTGAACTGGCTTGGGACAATTCACACCTCTTTAACCTGGAGTTACCTCTCTCTCTGCATCTTTGATGATTTGATTGCCTGCAGGTGCTCGCATTCCGGGGCATCTCTGACTGTGTCTATATAAACATTTCTGGAACAAGCCTTTCCATTCACCTGAAGAAGGAGCCGTGCTCCGAAAGCTCGTGTTTGAAACAAACCTGTTGGACTTTAACCTGGTGTTGTAAGACTTCTTACTGTGCTCACCCCAGTCCAACGCCGGCATCTCCACATCACAATTAAAATCAAAGTTTCCCTTTGAAAGTGTCCGTTAGAATTCAGAAAACCCTTACTCCAATCAGAGCTACAATAACAAGAAGTTCTCCTAACCTAAATGACAAGGTGACAGTAATGGAAATGCACACAATCAAAATAAGAACAACGTTGGGAACCTAACTGTTTAAAACATATTTATATAAAACAGCACCCCCTTTTCCATTCTGAACAATAGGCAGAGGAAAGTTTTACCTTTCTCTCAGAAAAAAAATACCTCCTTAAATGTTCCACAGCCAAATTTCCACTTGGGCATTTCAGGTGACTGCAACCAAATAGGGCAGAGTCATATTCAAGTGAACATCAATGCGCTCACACAGAGGTCCTTCAATGTGGCCAGATGCCATTGACTAGAGTCAGACTTCCCCCTAAAAAAAGTAGTGGATGGAATTTTCATCTCCGGGACTGTCCCATGGCGAGAGCAGGAACAGGGAGTGTTTCCCACTGCAGAAGCCAGTGCAACCCAACCTCATGCACTATGCATTGGGTGGAGTTTGCAACAATTTGCGTGGCGGGGTGGACAAGATGGCTCGCGCCCTACCATTATATCCAGGCCCCAATTTTAAAAGGCATCCGGATATAACTGTCCCACCATTGAAGGTAGAAGGTAGATGGACCTCCGGGAACAAGCTGAAGAAAGAGGATAGACCTGAAGAAAGAAGATGGACCCCCAGGAACCCTCTGAAGATGGAAGATGGACTTCCTCGAGGACAGTCAAGCTGAAAGATCCACCTGACTGATGACACCCCCACCCAATGCTGCGTGTTCTCGGGTCCACTGTTGCTAGAAACCTCCCTTCGGAACTCTGGAGGCAGACTTCTTCAGGTAAGTGCTGATATGCATCTCCCAACGCATTGTAGCGCCCCCTCCCCTTCATCCGCCATTAAACCCAATCCAAGCAAATTCTTCTCAGCGTTACTGCTTTCCTAGTTGCTATTTAAGTGCCATGAGCGGGGTTCTCCATTGGCTAACGCTGAAATCGCGAAACGTGATTGGGCAGAGAATAGGTTCCGACACCAAATCGCAATTTTCCATCACCTTGACAGCGACATCAATGCGGTCCAAAACACATGTACAGTAAACACTGTTTGCATATCATTAGCCCGCCTGACCTGGTATTATCCAAGGTCTCCACGATTCTCTGCGTCTGATGGGCCGAATTCCCGATGGTGAGGTTCACTTGTGTTTTTATAAATTATAAAACCAGCATTGTGGCTGTTGAAATCATCCCATTCTGTAGCCATCTGGGATGGCCACTTCCAACTAGGTGCTGAGAAACTCGCAAAGCCTGGTGGGTAAAATGGACAAGCCAAGACTCAGGCAGGCTCAGAGCCTGAAATGCATATTTGTCAGCAGAAGTCCAGGCGGTATCGAAACTCCGTCCAATTAGCATTGTAATAGGGCCGATCAGCATTTGACGGCCCATCTTCACCAAAACGAAGGACTGGTAATCAAGCAACTGGGACAGTCAAAGACAGTTCGGCGCCACTCCCTGTTCAAGGGAAATGCAAACAACAGGGTCAGTGACCGCTTGGGACACGCCCAGCCATCCAGATCTCCGCCCACTTATTGGCTAAGGAATCGAACGGAGTTATCAGGGATCACCCAATTAGTAAGGCCCACATCGAAGGACTGCCCAGAAGAGCGCGAACACCCCGAGTATAAGAAGAAGAGTTCCCCAATATGTTCGCTCTCTTTTGGCCTTGGTACCCCGGTCACGGCCATCGCCAACTGCAGCAACACCAGAAGCGAGTCCAAGTTCAACGCCCGCTACCAGACGGATGAGCCCAGCTGAGCAGCAGTTACTCCTTCGAACCGGAGAGATTCAGAATTGAACAGCGGCCACTGTTTTCTGACCTAAGCCGGGTGCCCGAAGTTAAGTACAGGTTGTCTTAGTTGATAGGTGTAGTTAACTAGTAGTGTTAATGTTGCATGACTAATTGTGTGTAAATAAAGTACCCTTGACATTGAACTAACTAACTGGTGTTTGGCTCTTTGATCGATAGCCGGTTGAAACTTGTGATGGTATCATTCGATACCTGGTGACTCTAAGCATTCGGACATAGATAACATAGAAAGAAGGCAAATTCACTGATTGCCATAATTGGAACAGAGCCCAGAAAAGACCGAGTAGAAAAGAAAGGCAACAATTCCGACATGAAAACTGCTGGTGCGGTTGTGCTGCCAGCGGGAAAAGTGAATCGCAAGGACAAGAGGATTCCATCCCACAACTTTCTTCTGTAATCTACTTCCAAAAAAACTTCACCTTGCTAAAGTCTCCAAAATAGCTTCTGTCTCTCTCCCCCTCCACAAATTTTGCTCAGTTTTGTTTCTGGTCAAGGTCTCTGAGGTGTTTTTTTATTTCCAAAAGCAGCAACTGAATGCAAACTCTTGCTGTAAATAAATCCAACAAAAAAAAACAGCATCATTCCTATTCAGTACTGCTACATTTCCAACTTGCTTATGTCAAATTCACATTCACATTATTAATGTTGATTGTAATAATGCAGACAGATCTCAAAATAGTCTATTAACTGTTGCCAAATCCTTGAACTTCTGCAACATGCATTGATGCCCCTTCCCTGAGGAATGATTTTTGTCTTCTACTTGTAATGGAATTGTTGTGTAGAAATGGCTTTGGTTATCTTTCACTGTTCTTGTTTCCTCCCAAAAGCCTTTCTCAAACACACCAACTTTGTTTCCCAGTTCATGGCTTTAGCTCTTTCATCTTGCCTGTTTTAGTGAGCTTAGAACTTTTCTCTAACCTTCCACACAGCTCATTCTACTAAGGGTTAATCTTGTATGAGAATATGGAGATGGCCGAGAGATGGGGAAGGAGTTTAATTGAACATTACTACGTGAGTTTAGCTCAGTTGGCTGGACAGCTGGTTTGTGATGCAGTGCAAAGCTAACAGCATGGGTTTAATTCCCGTACCGGCCAAGGTTATTCATGAAGGCCCACCTTCTTAACCTTGCCCCTCGCCTGAGGTGCGGTGACCCTCAGATTAGATCACTACCAGTCAGCTCTCCCTGTCAAGTGGGAAAGCAGCCTATGGTCATTTGAACTATGGCGACTTTACTTACCGGTACTTACTTTCCTGCGTGAGTAGCTATAAAACACAAATGCAGTAGTGCACAAAGAAACATATTAATTGTGAAATCATTTTTTCCAGTAGTAATTCAATTTCTGGTCTTGGTGTCATTCAATTCCATGTGACTTGATCCCATTTATTAATCTTGCACTTAAACTGTTGGAGCTATTCTTGGAAATGTTCTGAGTTAAAATGTGTGAACTTTGCTATTGGCAATAATGGGGATGCAGATGTTTCTTATTAGACAGTTTAGGCCGAGTTGTGAAAATGTGTAGCTCAGGGCCGCGGCAGAATTGAGCCCCTGTGTCAGCTGCAGCAGACAGAAACAGCAGGTGTGACTTCCTGTTTGAGAAAAGATGCAGCTAATGGCTTCCATGTCAATTGAAAGAAGTAAATCCAAGTTTTGTCCAGGAGGACCAACAGTGTTTCTGTATCTACATTCTCAGTGGATTTAGTTAAGGCAGGATAATCCCTTTTTTAAATAGAGCATGCTTTAGATATTACAAGGGTAATTATCTTACATTTCACTGTTGAATTTTTGCTTGATTTTACACACTTCAGACTTCGACTTGGCCCTGGTGCTAAAGGTTCGCTTGCGTTCTGAAGAAACATTGAATAATTAGATCATCTTCTGGGGTAGACTTCTGTTTCCAATGATTCGGTTTAGAATTTCCGGCAGTCTGATTTTGTCCATCTGTACAGTCTGTTTTTCTTTATTGGGAATGTGGCAAATTGCAAAAATACATCAAGTGTCTTTTTAAAAAAAATAAATCGAGGTTCAATTTTGCCCAATAACTTTTGTATATGCGATATGGTACCCTTTTCAATGAATTTTCATCAGCAGCAAAGCTCAGGGCTGAACCCGTGGTTCCACCTACTCACCCTCACTTGATTTCTTTGTGCTTTTGGTGACTGGAAATGTAGACTCCTTTCTATCGACCTGAAAGTATTTCATTATCAATAATAAACACCTCTACTGGGGACTTTTCAGTCTGTCTCCTTGTGCCCATTTTTGTTTATTCTGCTGTTTGTGACCTGAAGCAGTTTAACCCTCTGAAAACTCATGTTTGTAAGAGCTATGTTGCAACAAGAAATAAATGAGTCTTAAGGCAACATTTGGTATTTAGTTAATATTGTTAGGATGTTGATAAGGCAGTGTGAAACGATGGATATGCTTCAGATAAAAACAGACAAATCCCCTCACGCCATATAATGTGAATAATAAAGTCAGCAAATCCATGAATTGTTTTTGGCTTGTCTATAATTACATCCATCAGATAACTTGTATAAATAACCCAATCTATTTAAAGTTGCGAATGGTGACAAACTACAAGTTCAGTAATATACACATTCATTGGCATTAATGAGCTGTTTTCTGTCAGTGACAAATATTTGGATGCTATTCCAGTCTTACATTTTCAGATAACATATCAGATCAGGATTTACTTATAGATTCAATTTTTGCCTCATTTTTTCTTGCATTTGGTTCAATTTTTCCCTATTTATTTCATCTACATATTCAGTTGCCCTTTTATACGCTTGCTTTTTAAGGCTGTAAGGGTATTTTCCTATATTGCCATCTGATGGTAACCTTGCGCCCTGAAATCACATTTGGAATTTTGGGTATATTTGACCCATGGTTTTTATGGCCAATTACATTAGCGGTCAGAAATTGGGGCGACACGTTGGCAGGGACCCTGGTTCAATTCCCGCCTTGGGGGATTGTCTGTGTGGAGTTTGCACAGTCTCCCGTGTCTGCCTGGGCTTCCTCCGGGTGTTCCGCTTTCCTACCACAGTCTAAAAAAGAATGTGCAGGTTAGGTGGATTGGCCACGTTAAATTGACCCTTTGTGTCCAAAGGTGTGTAGATTAGGTGGAGTTAATGGAATAGGGTGGGGGGGGGGGGGGGGGGGGGATTGGGCATGGTAGTGTACTCTTTCAGAGGATTGGTGCAGACTCAATGGCCATATTGCCTCATTCTGCACTGTAGGTATTCTATGGATTTTATGGAAATCCATGCAGGGTGTGTGCTCTTAATTTCTGTGTTTTACTTCTGGTGCAGGCAACGTTGATTCTACAAATAATAACAGGAGTTCTCAGGTGTGCACTTTGACATTCAGCTTCCTCAAATCACAGGAGTTTGTGACTGAGTTTGATGCTGTCCTCACCAAAGTGTCCACAAACTCACTTCCAGCAGGTGTCACTGGATAGCAGTCAGGATCAGACATTTTCAACACCTTTCCCAGCTCTAATGAAGAATGTTGAGGCCAACTGCTGAATCAATTCATTAATCAAATCAAGTGCACTTCTGACCTGTACAATTGAGTTACATAGAAAGAAGCAATGCAGAGGGTGAGGAGAATGTGGAACTTTGCTCCCACATGGAATAATTGAGGAGAACAGCATGGATGGAACTTTCAGCATCTGACTGAAACAGAAGGGATGCATTTAACCTGACTCACTTGGAATGGCTGGAATCTATGCTTTTACGCCCTGCCTAATATTAGTCTCCATTGACTGTATCATTGTTGTAATGTCCCACAAACAGTAATGCAATACATTCAGGTAATTTGATTTTCGTACCATGGGGTCTTTTTGCATGAACCTGACCAGGAAAACTGGGATATCGGTTTAACCTCACTTCTGAAAAGTAGGCACCTCTGACATTACCTCACAGCATTACAATTCTCAGTAATGCACCTTCGTTACCGCACTGAAGTGCCAATCTCGATTCTGTGCTCAAGGCTGGAGTGAGAATAGAACCCACAGTTTTCTGATTTAGAGGTAAATGTGCTGCCACCTTGCTGAAGAAAGAAAGAACATTGATGCTAATGCAGAAGAGAACTCCTGCCCCAAGAGTCTCTCTTTACATTGCTGATTTTAAGCCGAGTAATATTTCCTTTCATCTTACTGCAGCTGATGAAAACCATTTGTTGCTGCATGAGACATTCCTAGCATTCTTATGCGAAATATTTCTCTCGGCTTTTCGTTACTTTTCTACTTACTTCACTTGTCTTTTTAATTTACCCTCCAACTATCTTTAAATTGAGGGTTTCAGTAAATGTAACTTAATTACATTATAAAGTTCCACCATTGATTTACGCAAAGATTCCTCTCTTATCATCTTTGTGGGCCTTTGGTGGGCATGTTCATGGTTTATATTTACACATACTGCTGGATTCAAGGCTGTTGGTAAACTCCACGTTATATTTAATGTAATACTATGTGCGATGCAGGCTCAGCACAAGGCTCGACATAGAACTATCTCTCATCATACTCTGCTGTCATGTGACCTTACATCAATGATGATGTAGAATGTGCATGGGATTTTCCAGCTGTTCCTCCTGGCGGGACATTGCGGTCCTGCCAATGGTGATCCCCTTTTACGGGTTCCCCGGCGGCGGAGGGGAAACCCCATTGGCAGAGGCGAGACCAGAGGATCCTGCCACCACTGTCAATGGCGGGCTGCCTCTGCTGTCACAAGTCCTACCTACCTGATATATTTACATATTTAATCTTTTATACTATGTTTCCTCCCAAATGCATCGGATTGCCTTTACCTTTTAATTCTCATGATGTGGAATTTCGAACACAGACCATTCAACCCTATCGGCCTGTTGTGGCGTGTATGCTTCATTGCATGTGGCAAATTTGTGGCACTATCAGTATCACATATTATTCAAAAATGAATCAAGCTAAACAAATTAATGTTGAAACTGTACTGTGGAACATTAGTAGAAAATTGGGGCAACACATTGTCATTAATTTGTCTCCCATTTTAACATGACATCAATCGGTTTATTTTAAGAATACCGCACAATGGGACTTCAACTCCCGTCCACTTAATCCAAGTGCCAGGAAAAGATGGAATTAAGGATTGGGTTCACAATGAATTGTTCTAGGCTGCATAAATAGTCTTTGAGGAGTAATTATTGTGATATTTCTCAATTGCTTTCCAAATTAAATTACTTTTTTGATAGAACTTTATTTTCTGATTCCATTACATTTACGTGTAGTCATTTTATTCTGTCATGTAGCCTCATTAAATTTACATAGAATTTACAGTGCAGAAGGAGGCCATTTGGCCCATCAAGTCTGCACCGGCTCTTGGAAAGAGCACCCTACCCAAGCCCACACCGCCCTATCCCCATCACCCAGTAATCCCACTCAACCAACACTAAGGGCAATTTTGGACACTAAGGGCAATTTAGCATGGCCAATCCACATAACCTGCACATCTTTGGATGTGGGAGGAGACCAGAGCCCGGAGGAAACCCACGCACACACGGGAGAACGTGCAGACTCCGCACAGGCAGTGACACAGCCGGGAATTGAACCTGGGACCCTGGAGCTGTGAAGCAATTGTGCTAACCACTATGCTACCGTGCTGTCCAGATAAAAGATGCATTGTTCTATCTCTAGACCATATGGCGCCCATGTGAGGAGATTAGATATTATTCATGCGCATTCAACCTCTGTTTACTCTTTGGATAAACAAATTCTTTATGAAAGTATTTGGTACATTTCTAATGGTCTGTAAAATATCTATACCAAACACAGGCCCTAAAAGTTTCAAAAGCATCATTAGTGGAATATCTTTAGGTAGAGTGAAGTGTATTCATTGTAATACATAAGGTATGATGATTATGGGTCAAGGTCGATGAATTGGTCTTCTCCGGTCCACCATTGTTTGCATAAGTTGACACTGAGGGTTTCTGGGATAGTTGTACTTCAGAAAATGTTTCCTTAAATAAAACATGTCTTAAAGTCATGCATCAGTCAGGGAACAACGCTTGTGAAGTATTATTGAGTGATTTGAGTTTTCTGATTAAACTGTTACAATTTGATCTGGTCCCCCACAATCTATACCCCTGTTCACTGCAAATGGTCTTGCAGGCCAAATCTTTATGAACCCAATATAATTAGTGATGGGATGTAGTGTGCCCCTGGGTTAATATTGCTTACTGTATTGCGGCTAATACAGTATAATACAGTTTTCCACCATATATACCTGAATTACAAAATAGATAAACTAGATACCCATTCACCAGTCTAGTATTTTACAAGAATTAATTGTTTTAGATTAAGTGCGCATTAGTGATGATTTCAGATGTGAGTTTCCAGCTGCTGTGTAGTCTCTACTCACCAAATTAGACAGGTACGTTCTGAGCAAGCTGACGACAACAGACCTGTTACATATGTCTTGAACCTGAACAACTTTCTTGCACCTCAAACCAACATAATCTTTCCCGCATTAAAAATGTTTTGCTAATGCCTCAGAACCTTTCTCAACAGCTGATGGACATGTTTTCAGTGAAAGATAGATTAAGGAAATTGAGTTCAGGAGATGTAAGACTGCAGGAGCTGGGAATCGTACTTGTGTCACTTTGAGAGGGAAGATGGGGACAGGAATAGGCCAATTAGCCATTAAGTCTGATTCAATGAGATCATTGCTCCACACCCTTGTGGGTAAAAAGACTGAGTGCTAACTGTTTCACCCATGGCACTGCAGACCACAGTTTGACAGGACTGGTAAGATACTTCCTCTTTTAGGTACTTACCCTTTCCTTTCTTCTCCACCTTGGATTTTTTTCTTTGATTTGATTTGATTTATTGTCACATGTACCGAAGTACAGTGAAAATTATTTTTCTGCGGCTGACGGAACGTACACATTACATACATAGTTGACAAAAAAATAATCAACAGAGAACATTGACAAATGGTACATCGAGAAACAGTGATTGGTGACAGACAAACAGCAATTGGTTCCTTGGGACACCAGCACACTTTTCATCCTTTAAAGTATTACGATCCCAGAACAGACCAACAGTGGCTAGGATGCTGGACCGAAACCCCAATATTTATGCCTTGTTGTGATGCCAACTATGACAAATGTCTCAATTCTCCTGTCACATGTGTCAGTGGTGTGGGGAGTGCACTCTTTTACAAAAGTCTAACTCAGATGCGGCAGTCTGAGGGACCATAAAAGTTTGCGGCACCTGCCGAGGAAGAGCTGTGTGGGTAGATGATTGCGGTTGCAGATCCTCATGCAGAAGCTAAGAGAGGCACCCTATTGTCTCTTGTGGGTGATGTGGGTTCATTCTGTGCACAACTCCTTATGACATGGGCTTTCTGGAAATTCTATGGGAGGACGTCAATATTTGATGGGCTTCATCCTCCTGAAACACTGTCAAATGTGTGTTGATAGAAGCAAAATGCTGCAGATACTGGGAATATGAAATAAAACCAGCAAGTGCTGGAAGTGCCCAGCAGATTGGACAGCGTTTATGGCGAGAGGAGCAGAGTCAACGTTCGAGTCAAATATGACACTTCTTCAGGATTGAAGGAAGGTAGAAGTGTGATGGATTTCCTTCTGCTGAAAGAATGGAGAGGGAAGACAGTAAAAAGTCTCACATGTGTCTGAGCTGCTCAAGGCGATCACTTCATATCATTCTCTCACACATTTTGCTCACTGATTTGAGTGCTTCATTGAGCATTGGCTTTAAAAACCTGTCTGCATTGAGCTGAGTTCATTTCTGTTTTCCCAAGGCCAGTGAACACCAGATGAGTACATAAAGAACAAAAGGAGTGTCTGAGATAGGATAGAGTGCAGAAGAGATTAAATATCAAATTGTCATGGAACAAAAGGCTAAAGGGAATGGTAATGGTTTCAGTAAAGAAACAAAGCATTTGTCCAGGGTGAGTGTGAATAGCAGAATAATGAACAGATGTATTCACACATTGTCACCTCCAAAATCTGTGACCACCTTTCCTTAAACTTCATCTTTCAATTGCGTTAGGTGACTGCCCTGGCACAGTGCTGAAACAGTTCTTATCAAAGTCACAAATTTCCAACCTCAATGACTGTAGCAAAGGTAAACTTCTCCTCCTCAGACTTCTTGAGTTTTCTGCGGCATTTGCTATGGATGATTCATAGATAGAATCCCTACAGTGCAGGAAGAGGCAAGTCTGCACTGGCCCTCCAAAAGAGAAGCCCACCTAACCTCAACGTCATTGGACACCAAGGGACAACTTAGCATGGTCAATCCTCCTCACCATCTTTGGTCTGTGGGAGGAAACCGCAGTACCCGGGGGCAACCCTCACAGACACGGGAAGAACGATGAAACTCAATGCAATCACCCAAGGCTGGAATCAAACTAAAGTCCCTGGCTATGAGGCAGCAGTGCTAACCACTGAGCCATAATGTCACCCAACCCCACTACTCTCCTCCAATGCCGCTCCACTATCATTCAGTGGGATATGACTGCTCTCATGTGGTTCCATTTTTATTTGATCGCAGCCGGATAATCTTTTTTTAAATGGTGTTGTGATTTGAGGTGATTGTTCCTTTAAGGGAAACACAGTAGAAAAGGGTCACCTGGGTGAGGGACCATTTGGGACTGAGAGTAGGTAATCACCCCAGGTGGTGGAGCCCTCTCTTGGACAGGATGCGTGGAGGGGACTAGGGCAGCTGGTGGTTGCTGTACTGATGAATCTTTTTGTGTGAAAGTGCATTATCACACATGGCTTCTCCCACTGCTCTAGCACCATTATCACCAGTGTCCCCAGGAATCTATTCCTCACCCCCTTCTATGTCTCATCCACATGTTGCCCCTTTTTTTATAACACTCCTGTAAAGTGATTTTCATTACATTAAATGTGCTACATAAGTATAAGTTGCTGAACTTTTTGAACTTCCAAATACAGAGCTTCCATGTAATATGTTGTTGAGAGCATGGAGATTAGTAAATGTAATCTGTAAGCATTTCAAGGCAAGTTATGTTGAATTTGTTACATTTATGTAAAAATTCTTACATTGGCTAGAATTCTCCGACCGTTGGGATTCTTCTTTCCCACTGGCAGCGCACCCCGCCCATGGGTTTCCCCGCGGTGTGGGGTGACTTCAATGGGAAATCCCATTGACAAGGAACGGGAAGAGAGCGTTCTGCTGCCAGTGAACAGTGCGCCACCGAGAAGCATGCGGCTGGGGGACCGAAGAATCCAGCCTATCGCTCTTGAATTTACATAATTTATATCGAAACACTTATTTATATAATTTACGTCACCAGATCTGACCGTGTTTCATGACCAATTATTTTTACAGTGCAGTGACTATTCCACGCAAGTTAATGCTAATTTTGTTTAAAAGTTTCCAAACCTTTTTGTCTAATCCTTTGGATGTGCTGACAGGAACTTGTCATGAACACATTGAAACTGAACATATAATGCCAAATTTCCCTCAATCCATGCTCACGCTGGATGGAATAAAACACATACTTTGCAGTCAGCACTCACCGATTCTGCTCAAATCCGCTTAACTTGTCTCCCATTTTCTGCTGGGTGCAATGGAAGTAGGTACTAAAATAAAATCTGATTTTGTATTGAAAGAGATATGGCCTTGGAAGCTCTTTCAATTCATAAAAGTTGATGCAATCTAAATATGGTTCTTAATTACACCTAACCCATATGCGGGAATAAACATCACTTAAGACCCTGTGTTATATTCGAGATTTAGCACTGAAATGTGGCACAGTGGTTAGCATTGCTGCCTCACAGTGCCAGGGACTTGTGTTCAATTCTGGCCTTGGGTTGACTGTGTGAACATAGAACATAGAACAGTACAGCACAGAACAGGCCCTTCGGCCCTCGATGTTGTGCCGAGCAATGATCACCCTACTCAAACCCACGTATCCACCCTATACCCGTAACCCAACAACCCCCCCCCCCCTTAACCTTACTTTTTAGGACACTACGGGCAATTTAGCATGGCCAATCCACCTAACCCACACATCTTTGGACTGTGGGAGGAAACCGGAGCACCCGGAGGAAACCCACGCACACACGGGGAGGACGTGCAGACTCCGCACAGACAGTGACCCAGCCGGGAATCGAACCTGGGACCCTGGAGCTGTGAAGCATCTATGCTAACCACCATGCTACCGTGCTGCCCCCTTTTGTGTGACACAAAAAAAGTTTGCACATTTTCCCCGTGTCTGCAAGACTTTCCCCCGGCTGCTCGGTTTCTTCCCACAGTCCAAAGATGTGCAAGTTAGGTGGTAAAATTGCCCCTTGGAGTCCCGGGATGTGCAGGTTAGGAGGTTACGGGGATTGGGCTGGGGAGTGGGCCGAGCTGGGGAGATGTTTCAGAGGGTCAGTGCAGATATGGAGGGCCGAATAGTCTCCTTCTGCACTGCATGGATTCTGTGATTCTACGAAAAGGCAGCTGGAAATAATCCACAATCAAACTACGACTGTCATCTTGAACATTACTACCGAGATTATTGTACATCACTGGACTAGTAATCATTTTCAGAGACAGTTCAGCACATCCTACAGTAGTCCCCTGAAAATTGTCCCTGAAGATATTTTATTTCATGAAGTAAACCAGGCAGGAAAGAACACATTTTAAACCTCGTGATAATATGAATTAATAATAAGCCAATGATGACAGGATTACAATGCAGTAACTTCAAATGATGCCACAAAGCGGGAGAGCTTTATTTGAGTGATTTAGAAATATGAAAATAAGATTTTCTGATATCAAACTATTCAAATTTTCTTTTTAGTATGTACAGTTGAGCTGGGAGATAGCTTTGTTCTCATTTCTAGCCATTGTGTTTTTGACTGTAATAGAGTTCATGATGAACATTAACAACTTGGGACATTCCATTCTATTGATGCGAACTTCATCTCCACTTTAAAGATTAACAGCTGTGCTATCATCGCACAAGGTTATTCTTATGATGAAGAATTTTGGATTGTCAGTCAACGTTTTACCAATTGATAAATGTTTTATGCTCCTGCCGTGACCCACAAATCAGAATTCAGGATCGTCCGAACTCAGCATAATTACTCAACTCAATAATATAAAATTCTATTTCGAGAAGAGGCAACAACTTTAGAAAATAATAAGTTAAATATATTAAAAACACAGATTCTATTTAACCAAACACATTCTATTTAGCCTAGTAATGAAGTCCAATTAAATCCAACCATTTATAGAACTCTTCATTATCGTGGGACCACTTTTCACTTCAAATACTGATCTTGCAGCTATTATAATGGGAAATGTTTCTTTCTGACAGGTCATGGAGCAAGTTTGAAATTTCCCAATTCATGTCAGAACAATAAAGGCACCTTGTGTGATCGGCAGCTGATGGAATCTAATGGTACATGTTGGCCATTAGACTCTTGGAGAAACCACCTCCTTGAAGCTCTGTAACGTTAATATATGTATGTGTACGAAAATATATGTGCAATAAGTAATGTATTGTAAATCTCTTTATCTATTAGGGTGGAATATTGTGAAATCACAGAATCATGAAAGCACAAAAGGAGGCCATTCAGCCCACTCCTGTAAAATTTGTACACTCTGGGACAGCTTTCCCATTACTGCCACTCCTTCCCCTTTCTCACAGCTCTGGGAACATTTCCCCATCTTGTGTATTCAAACAATTTCTTCTGAAAGTTATTGCTGGATCTGATCCACCACACCCTTAGGTAGTACAGTCCAGGTCGATCTTTGTCCTTTGGTTGCTGACTCTTCTGCTAGTGACAATAATGTATCCTTGTTTACTCTTATCAATGCCTCCTAACTTTGTATACCTCTTATGAAATCTGCCCTTAACCTTTCCTATTTCAGAGAGAGAACAATTTCATCTTCCTGAATCTCTCCTTGTAATCTCTCCATATAATTGAAGTCTCCCATCCTTGGTACTAATCTAGTACTCCTATGTACTCTTTCTAAGACCGTAACATGCTTCCTAAAGTGTGGTGCTCAGAAATGGATGCAATATTCCATCTAAGACCTAACCAGTGAGTTACAGAGTTTTGGCATAATCCCCCTTGTCTGAGGGGTTAAAAGCCAGGGGCATTGGCTGAAAATAACTAGCAGGAGGTTTGGAGGAATGTTGCGAAAAATTTTGCTTCACATAGCGGATGGTGAGATCTGGAACTCACTTTGTTAAAGGATGGCAGAAGCAGGAAAGTTTAATGAATTCAAATAGTGCTTGGATGTGCAATTGAAGTGCTGTAACCCAGTGTTTTTCAAACTTTTTTCCCGTGGACCCATTTTTACCAACTGACCAACCTTCGGGACCCACGATGGCCAACCTTCGCGACCCATGCCGGTGGACCTTCACGACCCACCATGTTCTCTTACCTTATTTGCTGTTGACAAAATGGATGAATCGTAATCGTGCCCAAAGCACGTGATGGTGACTTTTGGGGGCCGTGACCTGCTCTCTGCCTCCCTCAGGCAGGAAGATTACATAGAATTTTTTTTTTAATCATCTGCGTCGCCGATTGTGCAAATTCACAGTCTTCAGCCGCAGCAATCGGCTTTTATATTCAATTTTAATTTATTATTTGTAAATTGTAACAATGTTGTTGCACGGCACGCTTCGTCAAAGAGTCATCGCCAGACTCTTCAGAGTCTTCTGTTTCTTCTCTTCCTTTTTCTCTTCAGCATCAACAGGGGCAGTGGTGGAAACAACTGTTGCAGCAGCTGGGGCACTGCTACCAGCACCAACTTGCAGATCAGACTATTGACGTCAATATTAGCCAATGCCTTGGCAAACAGACTAGGCCAGAAAGGCTGAATGGTCACACCGGCATGGGAACCATCACAAATAGGATGACCAATGTAATATACCAGTAAAAGGTCCGTTGACGTTGGGTGGGGATTTTCGGTCCCCAGGACCAGAAAATCCTGCCCATGTTTCCTTGTTTTGGTTCTCTATCCCGAGATGAACTTGTCCTACCACCTTCAAAAGTTTCCTTAAATGAACTCAAAGGCTTTGCGCTCTTGAACCCACCTTTCATAATTCTAGAATTTAGTTCATAACACCTCTCACCAATCTTTCTTGAAAGTGCATCAAGTATTTCTACATTATTTTTCATTTGTCATGTACCAATCTGTGTCTCCCTGAATCTGCCACTATCCTCCTTGGTTTTGAGTCATCTGCATACTTTGAAATGATATCCCTCGTCCCCAACTGGGGGTCCTCATACCAATCTGGGGGTACCCTGAAATTTACCTTCCAGTCTGGGAAACAATTATTCTCCACTACTCTCTGCTTTCTACCTCTTTGCCTGTTTTGTATCGACGCTGTCACAATACATATAATCCCATGGGTTTTAATTTTTCAATTTATTATATGAGACGGTATGAAATGTTAGATAACCATGTTCATGCATTGTCATGAATTCCCTTTACATGAAAATATGAAAATGCCTTTGCCACGGTAGAATTGATGACTCAGTTTAAAGGTGAGTTTTGCACACTTCTATTCAGATTCAGAATCTGAACCCGATTAATTCTGAAGAATTGTCTTTCTTTCCTCGTACCTGGAGAGAAGTAGCAAAGTGAACAGGTGTAATGGGCGAGACCGTCCGGTGGTTCACACCAGCGGGATCTTCCGGTCCCACCGATGGCGCACCCCGGCCACAGGTTTCCCGGTGGTGTGTGGGGGGGAACTCTATGGGCTACAAGAAAATCCCACTGAAGGTCAATGGCAGGCAAACATACCGAGAAATACATCGCAGGGAGGCCAAAGAATCTCGTCCGTAATGTCGTCTAATTTACACCCAGGTTTCCACTTGTGTTTGGAGATTTGACAGTGAGGAGTAGGAAATGAGGAAAAGGAATAAGCCTTTGAGTTTTAAATTTGTTCATTCTGGAAGCTTAATTAAATGGAAGTATCATGGCTCTAAGCCAACACTGGGAGTGCTCAGGTCTCTGCAATGCTACTTAGCAACCAGTCTGGCATAAAGAACAAAACAAAAGAGGCATTAAAACATAGGTTTCTCTGTTTTTCTTTCAATCTGGGAAATTAAGTAATCAGAACAAGAACCAAGCACACTGAATCTTAATAAAGCAGCAAAGAGATGTCTATTTCTGGCACAGTTCCCTCGCAGGATCATCAGTCGACCAGTGACCATAGCATTTTCTGGGGACCACGGACCATAGCGGAACAGTGCCCCACAGCACCTTTAGCAGTGATAGGATAATGACGAGCAAGTTGGGATGCAAGTCACTGGTTGCCATGGAACGATACATGTTGCCTGTCTTTGCTGTACAAGACAAATATTTTTGACAACCTAATGCCTGAACGTGTGAGAACATGAATATCTCCGATAATGGGCTTGGTTGAATCTGTGCTGCTGTAGAATGATTTAACAGTAACTAGGAAGAAAACCCTTTTGATAATCAGCAAAAATATTTTTTTAACACTCTAGTTAGAATTGTTGTTTTCTTGTGGGCTATCCATTTTTTCTTCCTATTTAAACAAGGTATGAATAATTGCAGTGTGCTATGGACAATTTATAAGGGGATTGTCATCTAACAATATGTTATAAAATATTTGTAATATATGAATATGAAATGACGTGTGGACTTCAAAATGTCAGAGCGTTTTTATGATTTAAACATCAGTTTTAAAATAAATTTAGAGTACCCCTGGGTCAGTATCCGTGTGGAGTTTACACATTCCCCCCTTGTCTGCGTGGGTCTCACCCCCACAAACCAAAGATGTACAGGTAGGTGGATTGGCTCTTAATTGGAAAAATAAATTATTGTGTACTCCAAATTTATTAAAAATAAATAAATGTCGAGTACCCAATTTTTTTCTAATACATGGCAATTTAGAGTGGCCAATCCACCTATCCTGCACATCTTTGGGTGGTGGGGGTGAGACCCATGCAGACACAGGGAGAATGTGCAAACTCCACACAGACAGTGACCCTGGGCCGGGATCGAACCCGGGTCCTCTGCACCGTGAGGCCGCAGTGCTAACCCACTGCGCCACCGTGCCGTCCTCTAAACAACATTTTAATGACAAACAAGAATAAAAACTGGGAATAAAAACAGCAAGTGCTGGATAAACTCAGCAGGGCCGACAGCATAGCCTTCTCATCCTGCTGCTAATAAAAATCCTTGTGAACAATCCATGCCAACTTAAGCATCTCATCCCACTGTGACTGGTATTCATGGGGGGGAAGGGGGAAGCTCCCCACGTGAGTAGCACAACAAGCAAACCCATGCTTTCAGGTTTCCAGGAAACCCTCATTCAAAGGCACCCTGAGCCTTATTGAGATACCTGACATCAGAAATGGGAGAGGTTCTGTGCTGACAGCCACCCCCTCCAACTTTGTTGCAAAATCACCTCATCATCGCTCTGCACCCTAATCCTCCCCAAATCACTCACCTATGATCAGGCACCTAGCAACCCCCACCGGCCAATCAAAGGCTGGCAGCTCTTGGCAGACAGGTCTTCTACCTTTGGTGTCTTTGGTCCTGTGGGAAATTCCCGCTGCTGTCTTGTCAAGTGCCTGAGTGGACATGATGCAGCGGGCATATCCAAAAAGAGGCAATGCAAGTATCTTCATTAAATACTGCCCAACTTGTCTTTTAGATATTAGCGTTTGTTCGGCAGACTCCTTACCTCCACACTGCATGTTTAATTTTTTTTCTGCACAGTTGTGACTCCACATTTTGGGCCTCCTAATGGGACCCAAAATAAAAACTTTTTTAACCAACTGTAGGTTGAATTTCAAAGTTTGGTTCTAACTAAAAGTACATTTAAAACAAAAACCTATTTTATTCTGAGCAAGACGGAAGGAACATTATTCCCTAGTGTAAAAGGTGTCTGCTCATTGAGATTGTCTCAGTATGTGCAGCCGGTTGTCATTATCGACCTACACTCATATGGACAAAATTCAAAATGAACCAGACCACAGAAGTACACTGCTGAGGTGAGAATGACTCATGGAGATCCCGTCTACAGATTCCGAGACAAATTACCCCAGTCATAATTGAGCAGACTTGGAAATCTGAGTAATGTTCCGTGGTTTTCACAGTCTTCTTTGAAAAAAAAAGTTTGTAATGAAGGTTGAAATTAACTTTAACAGTAAGAATACTTGTGGTCATAACCGACAGTGACAAACAAGCAAGACCACATTAAAAAGAATGTTTTCCCCAGGCAACTGGCCATTAGGTATTTCAAGAACATATTTTGACTTCTCATTTTGATAATATTTTAACTGAATGAAGTCCTGTACTGAGAACTTTCTTAAGTCAAACTAGTGTCATTTTTTGGTTATGACTAGAAGCCTTAGGATGTAACTTTGCAGACAGTGGTTTAAACAATTGTGTTTCACTCATACTTAAACCATACTTGTGGACATTCTAGTTTATTAATCCATTCCAATAATAGTCCCAATCAGGTAGTCAGAAAATAGCAGGAAAGAGAAGGGGCAGGATTTTCCGCTGGCGGGATTCTCCGTTGTGCCGGTGCCCGGGGATTTCCTGATGGCGTGGGGCTGCCCCACATTGGGAAACCCCATTGACCGGCCGGTGTAATGGAGAATTCCGCCGGCGGATTGGGGCAGAAAAGTGGCCCGGTGGGGTGGAGAATCCAGCCTAATGTCTTTCAAAGTAGCTGATGAGGCCTGAGAGAGACTAGCAGAAACTAGAGGGTATACTGCCGAGAATTGCTTGAATAATCCGTTTAATTTTTTCCTGAACTCTCTGCACGGATAGTATTAAGCAACCTACCGATAGTTAATTTTCAATGGGTTGAAGGGGCAGCACGGTGGTGCAGTGGTTAGCACTGCTGTCTCACGGCGCCAAGGTCCCAGGTTCGATCCCGGCTCTGGGTCACTGTCTGTGTGGAGTTTGTATATTCTCCCCTTGTTTGCATCGGTTTCGCCCCGACAATCCAAAGATGTGTAGGCTAGGTTGATTGACCACGCTAAATTGCCCCTTAATTGGGAAAAATTAATTGGGTACTCCAAATTTAAAAAATAATTTCAATGGGTTGTTTTGCCACCCAGACTATTTTCCTGCCAGTCTGCATTAAGTTGCCACATGACTACAAGTGTGGACATTGCATCAGCTGAGTTAATTCTATATAGATAACCTTTACCAGAACCCAAACCCACATAGCATTGAATAAATTAAGGAAAAGACACATCAATTGGATTAAGAGAGAACAGCTGCCAATTCCAGCTGCAATTTTCAAAGTCTCCAGGGTCCCTCCTGCAGCTCCAACAAAATCTATTCCAGCCATCCGATGACCTGTACACCCTATCAGACACAACACTAAGGAGGCAGCTTTTCAGCTTCAGACAGTCAAGTATCACATTACACAACCTCAAAGCAAACTGCTCAGAGTCTATAATATTAATTGCTACCATCAAAACTGATAAACGTGTTGGTGTTCATCTTTGAAAGAGAGCTCTTGTATTTACATGGTCCTTGTCAGGAGCTCAGGATTGCCCCCAAAGTGCATTTAAGCAAGTAAAAGGTAAACACCTGCGAATATATAAAACATGGACTTGATTAGGTTTGGTGATTCATTGAATAAATAAATCACGGCGAACTTGACTTCTGCTAATCCACCCCCAACTTGTGAACTTGATCTTTTAGGTGAGCTCATATTAATTGGTTTGTCTTCTAATAAATTACCAAATCCCGTCAGATTGTTTCTCTACAATTTCCAGTTCATTTAGATTATCAACATAAATCTAGCGGATGAATTATTAAAGGAATCACAAGGGATAATAGTGAATTCTAAGAATGTTTTTGCAGCTTTTTGAAATATCCACATGTTTTCTCTTGAAGGGCTTTTGTGAAAGTTATTTTCTGTCAAATTGATGTATCCATCATAGGACCCTCAGGGTTGGTTCATCGTAGCTCATAACGCAATTGTCCACACTGGATTTGATGTTATTTCTCCAATGTGTGCTCTAACTTTTATCTTTCTAATGCCACAAAACAGGCAATAAGAATTGCTGTGGACTCAGTTGTTATCACAATCTTCTTAAATGGCAGCTAGATTCCTTTATTATAACCATTTTAGTTCTATCATTTGCCGGTTTGCAAACTGCTTTCTTTTAGGATGTCACGTTCAGAATTGCGAGTCGGCACCTCGCTTCATTTGGCTCCAGGTAGGTTGAATTCTGACTTCACGCAATCGTGTAAAACCAGTGATAGCAAGTTGTCCGCCTGTTTTACATCTCTCTGGAGTTTTCCTTGCGCTGACTTCATTGGAAATAAAAATGAAGAGAGATGTAAAACAGGCTGATAGCATCACTATCACCCATTTTACACACCCCTAGTGCCATGGGGCGAGATTCTCTGTCGGCCGACACCGGAATCGCAAAATGCAATTGGGCGGAGAATCGATGCCGAAAACCCGGTGGGTGGGCGCCAATTTCACACCAACTCGCAATTTCCTGCCGCCTCGACAGCGGCGTCAATGTATTCATGAACACTCATATAGCAAATACCGTTGGCATTCCATTAGTGGGCCTGACCTGGTGTTCTCCGGGGCTTCCGCGATTCTCTGCCTCCAATTGGCCAAATTCCTGACAGCGCAGTTCACTTGTGCTTTTAAAAATTATAAAACCGGCATTGTGGCTGCTGAGAGAGGGAGAAAGTGTAAGGAAAATGTCCAACATGGTTTGCTGGCAGTTGTGCCACGGGCTGGGGAGCTTCTGACAGGCCACGGGTAGTAGTGTGGCAGTGGCCCGGAGGTGGGCTGTGGGATCAGGGTGGACAGGCACAGAAGACTATGGCCGCAGCCTGCAAGGCAGCCATGCTGCTGCGCACACTGCTGACTGCCCACTGTGCACTTAGGGCCAAGGGTCGCATAGGTGTCGTCCCAGGCCACCCCTCGAGGCGCCCTCTGGCCCCAGCCAACCCATTAGTTGCAAGGGCATGCTGCAGCACAACCAGTGCTATCTTGTTGGCTGGGATGAGTGTGTGTGGGGAGTGTAATGTGTATGTGCGGCTGCAGCTTGTCAGCCTCCCAAGTGTCAATTACGAACCCGGCCAATCCTGCACCGTTATTCATTGGAATTGATTGTGTTCCACATGGCGCTGGTGCTAGCTCCTCTACAGTCGCAGAATCAGTCCAGTTTTGCTGTCGTGGAAGTCCACGAATTCTGCCCAGCGTCAACACTTAGTCTCAGGAACGGAGAATCCATCCCATAATTTATCCTATTTTCACATGGGCTTCCCCAGCCAGCAAAGCGAGATGGTAGCATCCTGGGCTCTTTACTGGTTCGATGCCTGTGCTGACAATTGAGGACCAGTGATTATGAGCAAAGAAGTATGAAATCCCAAATGAGGAATGATAAGGCACACTTCTGACAGAGATGGAAAACCAGTCCTGAAATTTCAATACATCTTCTCAGGATTTATGCAGGAAACTCAAGAGTTCATCTTTATCCAAAGAGAGTTAGAATCTGAAACTTACTACCACAAGGGATAGTTGAGGTGATTAGCGTGGATGCCTTCAAGAGGAAGTTGGTGAGCATGGGGGAGAAGGGAATAAAGGTATAGATATATTTGATGGGATTGATGAAAAAAAGAGGGGAAGTTCGTGCGGACATTTACACCGGCAAGGATTGGTTGGGCAGAATGACCTCTTTCTGTGCTGTAAATGTTATATAATACCTTTGTTCTTCTGCTGCAAGACTATTTTTTTTGTTACATTCAGGCATCATTTTGGCACAATGAACTGCAGAGCAAAAGAGAAAAGTGGAGGATTCCCAGGTCCTACTAATCTAGTGCTAGCCATCGAGCCGGAGAGGAAACAAGCTTCCGTGAATAATTGAAAGCAGATTTATTCTTCAAAGCATTGTGAGTGTGGATTTTTGCCTTGTTCGAAGACACTTACAGGTGCATTCACACTCTGCCAGGACACAGTTCCGTTTTTGCAGTGGAATTGCTTGGGGGTTGCCCAAGCGTGAAGGGGTGATGTGCATTCAGCTTTCAATCCAATGGGGACAGAACACAATCCAAAAGTTCGACACAAAGCCCATTTTGTCTGAAGTCTCAATTGTGAACCATCAGTACGAGATTAACCTCTAATACGCAAAGAAAAGTGGAACAGAAATATGTTATGATAGAATCCCCGCCACTAATTCGATAACGCCAACCAATATTTCTCACAGCGATTAATTTAATCTTGACAGAATTCTATTGCTTATATGCTTATAATTTCTTTACTATTATAAATAAATAATAAATTGGATTTCTTTATTATGCATTTTTATTTCCAAATAGCCTGGAAAGTTTGGCTTCTGATAGTATTGTCCAAATATTTAATTTGTTAATGACTAATTCATCTGTCTGCTACACTAAAGGAGAAATATTGGACACAGGAATTTGTCCAAATGGGATTTTACAATAACATATGTCATAATTTCCAGTCTAAACTTTGTTTTGCTTGATGTAAATGTGGCCACATTTGTCACCATTTACATTTTGTCATTTCTTTACAGGACATTTAATCGGTAACAATTCTGAGAATGTCTTTAAAGCATTTCACACATTATTTTCTCAAGAAATGGATGATCTAATAGCTGATTAGTAATAAGCTTCGGACATAATTCTGCACCTTACTGACTAAGCTCATGGCACACAATTAAATTCCATGTCACTGACATTGCCAGAGAGAGAGAGAGAGACAGACTGTGGTAGGCATTGTTAGACATCCAGGATCATTCAGTATGACAGAAATATTATAGTTAATAAGTTTCTTCAATCCATCCTGCACTGTAGATATACATAGAACATTACAGTGCAGTACAGGCCCTTCGGCCCTCGATGTTGCGTCGACCTGTGAAACCAATCTAAAGCCCATCTACACTCTTCCATTATCATCCATATGTTTATCCAATGACCATTTAAATGCCCCTAATGTTGGCGAGTCCACTATCTGTCCTACATCTATCTCCCGTCAAATTAAAGCCATGTCCCCTCGTGCTAGCCATCACCATCCGAGGAAAAAGGCTCTCACTGTCCACCCTATCTAATCCTCTGATCGTCTTGTATGCCTCTATTAAGTGACCTCTTAACCTTTTTCTCTCTAACGAAAACAACCTCAAGCGCCTAAACCTTTCCTAATAAGATGTTCCCTCCATACCAGGCAACATTCTGATAAATCTCTTCTGCACCCTTTCCAATGTTTCCACATCATTCCTATAATGCGGCGACCAGAACTGCACGCAATACTCCAAATGCGGCCGCACCAGAGTTTTGTACAACTGCAACATGACCTCATGGCTCTGAAACTCAATCCCTCTACCAATAAAAGCTAACACACTGTATGCCTTCTTAACAACCCTATCAACCAGGATGGAAACTTTCAGAGATCTATGGACATGGACACCAAGATCTCTCTGCTCATCCACACTACCGAGAATCTTGCCATTAGCCCAGTACTCTGTATTCCTGTTACTCCTTCCAAAATGAATCACCTCACACTTTTCTGCATTAAACTCCATTTGCCACTTCTCAGCCCAGCTCTGCAGCTTATCTATGTCCCTCTGTAACCTGCAACATCCTTTGGCACTGTCCACAACTCCACCGACTTTAGTGTCATCCACTAATTTACTCACCCATCCTTCTACGCCCTCCTCCAGGTCATTTATAAAAATAACAAACAGCAGTGGCACCGAAACAGATCCTAGTGGTACACCACTAGTAACTGAACTCCAGGCTGAACATTTCTTATCAACCTCCACCATCTGCCTTCTTACAGCTAGCCAATTTCTGATCCAAACTGCTAAATCACCCTGAATCCTATGCCTCTGTATTTTCTGCAATAGCCTGCTGTTGTGAACCTTATCAAACACTTTACTGAAATCTATATACACCACATCAACTGCTTTACCCTCATCCACCTGTTTGGTCACCTTCTCAAAGTATTCAATAAGGTTTGTGAGGCACGGCCTACCCTTCAGAAAACCGTGTTGACTATCCCTAATCAAACTATTCCTTTCTCAATGATTATACATCCTATCGCTTATAATCCTGTCCAAGACTTTGCCCACAACAGAAGTAAGGCTCATTGGTCTATAATTACCAGGGCTGTCTCTACTCCCCTTCTTGAACAAGGGGACAATATTTGCTATCCTCCAGTCTTCTGGCACTATTCCTGTAGACAATGACGGCATAAAGATCAAAGCCAAAGGCGCTGCAATCTTCTCCCTAGCTTCCCAGAGAATCCTAGGATAAATCCCATCCGGCCCAGGGGACTTATCTATTTTCACACTTGGAAAGATGTATTTGAAAAGTCCATAAATGTTCCCAGTGTGAGATGGTGTAAAATAGATGGAGTTTGGAAGCATTTAAAGTGCAAAATTATCAGATGCGAACAAAAGCAATGGAGGTGTGAACAAGGTGACCAATGGCGACCATTGAAGCTCAGAAATGCCCATTTCAGTTACTGTTCCAATTGAAATGCTTGTTAGAACCATGCTAATAAAGCAGCATTGCTCCCCATTTTACTTAATTTCCCAAGGGATGTGGATAACTACAGGTAAAACCTGAGGAGAAAATAGAATGTTGTCTATAAGCTCTGAAGTTAATGGAACAAAAAGCCACAGATGAGCATAACATTACAATCTAGATTATTCATTCCTGACCTGTTTCATTACATACATGGCATTCCCATGGATCTAATGCAACTGGAACCATGGCGCTTTATAATTTATATTATGAATTATGCATAAACCTATTCTTAGAAACTTGAACCCCTATCTGAGTGGAATTTTTGTCAAGCTCTATTTCAAAGGAGCTAAATGATGCTCGCATTGACTGTTCGATTCCATATAACTAGTAACCTGTGGGAAGAAACATTCGAATCGCAGTCGCACAGGACTTTTGCCAGTTTTATACTCATGTCTTCCCTAGTTCTGACTTAACAGTTTAAATAACTCACTTATGGGTACGTCATTCCTATCTTTCATTATTGTAATAATCCTCACGCTCCCCCTGGTAATGTCACAAAGGTTTGACCAGGCTGCCATTTAGCTACAAAATCTTGACCTGAATGGCATCTGAATAATTGCTGACTTTGACGTTTACCGAAAAATAAAAACTGCTGCTATTTTATCCCAATGTTCTGTAGCCATCTAAAAAGAGCTCTGTAGAATATAGGTTGTACAGCTGTCTCCCATGCATATAAGTATATACATACATTTAATTCAAACTATCATTAATAATTATTTGACAAATGGTCACAGAGAACCCTTTTGTAGTATAAGGCTTTGGCATAATTGGGTTAATAAGGGAGGGAGTTCAGTACTGCCCATACAATGAAGCAAGAGAGCACCTGACTTGCACCCAGGGTCAGTTTGCATCTTGGATAGAGCAATACCAGCAAGCATGGAGACAGTTTCTAGCTTGCACCCTTTACTGTATATTTGTAACTAGTTTTAAGAGTCAATAAAGACTTATAGTTAACCCACGTATGACTATTAAGAATTCTTCAGACCTACCAAATGATAACTAACATCCTACAATGTGGTGGCAGCTTGTGGAAAAAATCCAAACCTCTCAGAAAATGCAGAGAAAAACTAAAATTCTGGAAATCTGAGAAGAAATTCAGGAAATCAGACTGACTTGAAAAGAACTCCCGAAGCGCAGGCGCAGAGGAAAAATCACCAAGAAGAAACTCTAAAGAAAGACTTAGAAGCTGAAGGCAGATATTTAAAATTCCTTATTGCTGCAGAAGATTCCATTGCACCTCTTTTGAAAGTCAGCTTCAAATCTCAGGGCACAGAGGCAACAGACCTTACAAAGGTGAGTTAAATCTTTCAAAATTCCAGGCTACAGAAATTCCTGAAAAACGTTTTAAAAATTGAGGGTCAGAAGTGCAGTTTGAAAAAATCAATAAAAACCGGTCCCTGAGTCGGCACCTTAACGCAAGTGCTGTCCTAAGTTTTTGAAAAATAAATAATTAATTGAATGCTCTGGGAGAATTGCAACTTTCTAAACCCAGCTAAAGGCATACAAAGGTCAGGAATTGATGAATTTGTGACATTAAACATAAATGCGGAGCAAGAGAGCTCTGCAGGCTGTTCCAAGCAGTCATTGGTGAGAAATTATTTCTTCAAGCTGAGCGCAATCACCATTGAAGCGGAAACCACCAAAACCGGCAAGTGTAGTAAATATTGTTGTCTTCAAGTAGACGGTGATGTAATCTTGAAATTCAGAAAACTATGAAAGCAGAATCTACAGTTTAAAAATGTACGCATGGATCAGCATTCCACTCATTCCCAACAATTTGGACTTGTCCGACGGCCGAAACTAAAGGGAAATTGGAGTCTTTAGAAGAGAATTTCTAAATCCTCGGGGTTCGTCAGATCTAAAAAACACTTTTAAAAAGTTCCAGGGATGGGATTTTCCGGCCCTTCCCATCGATCGGATCCTTCACGGCGGGTTCTCCGAAAACATGGGGGCGATCCATGCAAAAATGCATTGACCTCATTCGAACAGGAAGATCCTGCTGGCAGCCAATGGTGAGCCGTCTCTGCCACGTATGTTGGGTGATTGGGGGGGGGGGGCGAGAAAATACCGTCCCAGCTTCATACCTTGATACTGGTTTTGTGAATTTACAAGAAATCGCAATCCTTATACAAGGCCTTGATATTTTCACCTTGAAGTTCTAGAATACACAGAGTTCAAAAAGAGGCACAGAACCCCCCCCAGTAAAGCTATGAAAGGGCTGAAGACATTACCCAAGCAAACTACACGAGGATGTTTTTGAGCCAAATGCCCTTCTGGAACTCCCAATGATATACATTTTTGGACACTCCAACACAGCCCCCAAAATTCAATAGGACAGGTGGGATTCTGCGGGAATCGGTGGGGCGGGCAACTCCGGCACCGAGGAGTGGCATGAACTATTCTGGCGTCGGGCCGCCCCAAAGGTGTGGAATCCTCCACACCTTCAGGGGCTAGGCTGGCACCAGGGTGGTTTGCGCCATGCCAGCCGGCGGGGAAGGGGCTTGGTGCCACGCTAACTGGCAGCGAAGGGCCTCCGCCAGCCGGCGCAAGTTGGCTCATGCGCGGTAGTGCCAGCGTGTGCTGGCATCATCCCAGTGCATGCGCAGTGGGGATTCATCTCCGCGTCGGCCATGGCGGAGGACCACAGTGGCTGATGTGGAATTTGAACCCCATTCTGATCGGTGCCCCTCCCGCAGATCGGTGAGCCCTGATCGCGGGCCAAGCAAACGTGGGGGCACCTCCCGGGGCCAGATCCCCCCGCGCCCCCCGAGGACCCTGGAGGCCGCCCGCGCAGCTATGTCCCGCCGGTAAGTACCTACTCTAATTTACGCCGGCGGGACAGGCCGAATCGCGGGCCGGAGAATTGCCGGGGGGGGGGGGGGGGGGGGGGCGATGCTATCGGCCGCCGACTGGCGCAGTGCGATTCCTGCCCTGGCCAAATCCCCGGCGCCGGAGAATTCGGCAGTCGGCGGGGGCGGGATTCACGCCACCCCCCACCCCCCGTCTAGGGCAAGAAGCTGACTGTAAGTGAAGGAAGTCCAAAATACACATACCCTGCAAAGGGATGGTTGGGAAATGTTTGCTTCAAAGCTGAATTGGAAGATTTGAAACACAAAATTCAAGCTGAGTATATATCTTTGAAAAGGCACAATGAAATAAAGACATCAATGAACCAATGTCTTCACGATCTGAGCAAACACATTTCTGAAATGTCACAAAGTTTCCAGGAGAGAACAACTCTGAATTCCATTGTTGACAAATTAAACCAGGAGCTGGGAAAACTCATTCAGAAGTGCTGCCTGGAGGCAAGGAAGGCACTCAAAAGAAGCTTCGGCAGTGAAAAACTTTTTAAGGAATCAATTCATGCCACTGGAAAAGCAAGAGTTAAAACAGTTGAATACTACTTCAGAAAAAGCTGTCTTGGCACCATCAGTAATGATAAAGCAATGCACTAAACACACAATGAAAAAGCAAAGGTTGGACATGAATATAAGCAGTTGAAAGAACAGCTAACCATCCTTTGAGATCAAATTCAAAAACAGTACATAATTCCTTCAGAAGGAATAAAGACTACTTTGAACAGCAGAATGGAGGTACAGCAGAACAAACTTAATAAGACTCTATTGAATTACAAAAAGCTCAAGATTAAATAATTGCTTTCGGAACAAAAAGGAAAACTTGCTTAAGGACCTTCACATTCTCCAAATGGCAAAGTTTGTTCCTCTGGAAAATGACAAAATAAAGAAATATGAATTTAATGTCTCTCTGAAGAACTGCTGAACCAGTCAGCAGAGGAGTCTCAGGATTCTTCGATATATTCCAGGGGGAAGCCAAGAGGTACAAGAAAGAGACTGAAGAAATTGGGTTTGATACTTAGAAGGAAAATTGGGAAAACAGATTTTTTTGGCGTGCCGTCCTTAAAACAAGATTTAAGCACTGCTGCCTCACAGCGCCAGGGAACCGGCACAATTCTGGCCTTGGGTGACTGTGTGGAGTTTGCATATTCTCCCCATTGCCAGTCTCCAGGTGCCGATTCAGGTGAAAAGTTTTCAACTAGCTATCGTGTGGTAGAAAGATGGATCCAAAACGTGGTAACAAAAGACCCTACAGTATATAGGCTATTAATATAAACACGTTCCACAGTATGGTTTGATTTGTCATCATCTCTTGATGCAGCTGAATGCTAGGGTTTCTTCCAAATAAATGTAGCAGGTAGCAAACGTGTTCTATTTCTCCCCTGCAATCTGATCGGACGCAGCTCGAAGCCAAACTTGTAAAAAATCCCGTATTATTGAGCTGATATGGCCAAACTTTTCCAACCAGCGGGATTCTCCTGTCCCGCTGATGGCGGCCATCCCACGGAGGGTTCCCTGGCGGTGGAGGTGTGAGCCACAGAAAAAGCTGTTGACACCGACGGGAACCGGAAGATCCTGCCGCCGGCCAATGGCGGGTTGCCTTTGCCACCACCATCCAGCCCAATGTGTTTCCCAAAAGTCTATAAACCGTGGGAATGTCACAATGAGCGACAATAATCAAAGAAACTCTTAAGTTCAACCTCAAAACAAATAAAAGTAACTGGAAGTACATGCTCCCAGTGTGTGGCGGATGCAAAATTAAGGCCTGCAGGCTCAAGATTTCTGCACCAGTAATCCTTGAGGGCACATTTTACACTCGGAGCACCTGATGAGGGAGACATCCCTCCAGTTTATTTCCCTCAAATTTCAGCAATGCTTGCTATATAAATGAAAAATGAAAATCGCTTATTGTCACGAGTAGGCTTCAATGAAGTTACTGTGAAAAGCCCCTAGTCGCCACATTCCGGCGGCTGTTCGGGGAGGTTGTTACGGGAATCGAACCGTGCTGCTGGCCTGCTTGGTCTGCTTTCAAAGCCAGCGATTTAGCCCTGTGCTAAACAGCCCCTATTGGCGGGATATGGATATTAGGCTGTGATGATGTCCAACTAAAGCAGAAGCTAACTCTAACCTCAGAACAGCACCTACATTAGCATCTTGAAGTCATGGGGGTAAAGTTTACATAGGGACAGAATACCCCCGCAACCCCACCCCACAAGCTGAAGATTTTGTCGGCACCTCAGAGACTTTAAATCCTTCTGCCATGCAGCAATAATAAGCTCGTGGCAGCCATATTTATTTGTGAGTG
Source organism: Scyliorhinus canicula (assembly GCF_902713615.1). NCBI lineage: Eukaryota > Metazoa > Chordata > Chondrichthyes > Carcharhiniformes > Scyliorhinidae > Scyliorhinus > Scyliorhinus canicula. The sequence continues at coordinate 34,382,693 of NC_052166.1, read as the reverse complement.
GGATTTCCTCCCCTCAGGGCAGGATGCCCTTGAGACCTGCCAGCCAATCTCACGTTTTTAAAATTCATCTGCTGGATATGGGCGTCACTGGTTAGGCCAGCATTTATTGCCCATTCCTAGTTGCTCTTCAGAAGGTGGTGGTGAGTAGCCTTCTTAAACCGCTGTAGTCCCTGGTGTGTAGGTAAACCCACTGTGCTGCTGAGGTGGGAGTTCGAGGATTTTGACCCAGTGAAGGAATGACGATTTCGTCACTGAAATTCCAAGTCAGTGTGGTGAGCATACCATGGAGGAGAACTTCCAGGTAGTAGGGTTTCAAGGTATCTGCTGCTTTTGTCCTTCCGGATGGTCGTGATCGTGGATTTGGAAGGTGTTGTCTGAGAAACCTTGGTGAATTATTGCTGTGGATCTTGTAGATGGTATACACGGCTGCCACTGCTCGTTGGTGGTGGAGGGTTTGTGGGAGGAGCAATCAAGCGGGCTGCTTTTTCCTGGATGGTGTTGAGCTTCTTGTATTTTTGGAGCTGCACTCATTCAGGCAAGTGGAGAGTATTCCATTACACTTCTGCCTTTTGCCTTGTAGATTATCATAGAATTTACAGTGCGAAAGGAAGCTATTCGGCCCATCGAGTCTGCACCTGCTCTTGGAAAGAGCACCCTACCTAAGGTCAACACCTCCACCCTATCCCCATAACCCAATAACCCCACCCAACTAAGGGCAATTTTGGACATTAAGGGCAATTTATCATGGCCAATCCACCTAACCTGCACATCTTTGGACTGTGGGAGGAAACCGGAGCACCCGGAGGAAATCCACGCACACACGGGGAGGATGTGCAGACTCCGCACAGACAGTGACCCAAGCCAGAATCGAACCTGGGACCCTGGAGCTATAAAGCAATTGTGCTATCCACAATGCTACCGTGCTGCCCTGGTGGACAGGAGAGTCAGAAGGTGAGCTATTCACTGTAGGATTCCTAGCCTTGACCTGCCCTGGTAGCCACAGTATTAATATGGCTAGTCCAGTTCAATTTCTGATCAATGGTAACCCCCAGGAGGTTGTTTGTGGGGAATTCAGCATTGGTAATGACATTGAAAGTCAAGGGGTTATGGTTAGATTCTCTCTTGTAGGAGATGGTCATTGCCTGGCACTTGTCTGGCATAAATGTAACTTCCCATTTGTCAGCACAAGTCTGGATATTGCCCAGGTCTTGTTGCATTTGGACATGGACTGCTTTATTATCTGAGGAGTCATGAATGTGCTGAACATTGTGCAGTTATCTGCAAACATCCCCACTTCTGCCCTTATGATGGAAGGGACGTCATTGATGAAGCAGCTGAAGATGTTTGGGCCTAGAACACTACTCTGAGGAACTCCTGTAGTGATGCCCTGGAGCTGAGATGAATGACCTCCAAACACCACAAACATCTTCCTTTGTGCTAGATATGACTGCAACCAACGGCGAGTTTGCCCTCCAATTCCCATTGAGTCTCGTTTAGCTAGGTCTCCTTGATGCCATTCTCGGTCAAATGCTGGTTTGATGTCAAGGGAAGTCACTCTCACCTCACCTCTGGCATTCAGCTCTTTTGTCCATGTTCGAGCCAAGGCTGTAATGAGGTCAGGAGCTGAGTGACCCTTGGGGAACCCAAACTGAGCACCTGAGAGGAGGTTATTGCTCAGTAAGTGCTGCTTGATAGCACTGGTGATGACTTCTTCCATCACTTTGCTGATGATGGAGGGTAGACTGAAAGACTGGTAATTGGCTGGGTTGGATTTGTCCTGATTCTTGTATACAGGACATACCTGGGCAATTTTCCATATTGCCGGGTAGATGCCAATGTTGTAGCTGTACTGAAAAAGTTTGGCTAGGGATGCAGGAAGTTCTGGAGCACATGTTTTCAGTACTTTTGCCACACATTGAATGAATTGTATTGGCTGATATCTGTGGCACTGGAGACCTCCGGAGGAGACCGTGATAGATCATCCACTCGGCACTTCAGCATCCACTTGCTGCAAATGTCTTGTCTTTTGCACAGGTGTGCAGGGCTCCTCCATCATTGAGGATGGGATATTTGTGGAGCCTCCTCCTCCAGTGAGTTGTTTCACCATTCATGGCTGGATGTGGCAGGACTACGGAGCTTAGATCTGATGCGTTCATTGCTGAATCACTTAGCTCTATCTATTACTTGCTGCTTATGCTTTTTGCCACACAAGTAGTCCTGTTTTGTAGCTTCAAAAGGTTGACACCTCATTTTTTGATATGCTTGTTGTTGCTCCTGCATGCACTCCTGCACTCTTCATTGAACCGGGTTTGATCTCCTGACTTGGTAATAATGGTAGACTGGGGGATATGCCGGGCCATGAGGTTGCCGATTGTGGTTGAACATAATTCTGCTGCTGCTGATGGCCCACAGTGCCTTCTGGATGCTCAGTCTTTAGTGGCTGGATTTATTTGAATTCGATCCCTTTTAGCACGGTGGTAGTGCCACACAACAGGATGGAGGGTATCCTCAATGTGAAGACGGGACTTTGTCTCCACAAGGACTGTGCGGTGGTCACTTCTACCGATACTGTCATGGACTGGCTGGCAGCTTTGCAGTTCCAGCAGTGCCATGGGATATTTGTGGCTACTACTAGAAGTACAGGAATTTCCTGGGAAGGAAGATGTCTGTGGACTCGCAAGTAAGTCCACACATTATAGTCAGACAGGGATTTCAGATCCCAGTGATTGGGGCAATTGGGTTTTGAAGGCCATGTGAGACACAAAGGAGGTAGAGCACCACCCTGAGGGGGAGAAGTGCCCTCAGTGAGCATAGAGGACTCTCCAACGTAAGTAGACAATCCGCCCCTTCCTGAAAGCAGCCTGTGCTGTCAAAGCCGCCAGACTGCTCGCCATTCCCAACCAGATGAAAACTTGCAGCAGAGTCAGATTGCGGCCCTGAAAAGGCAGTTAAATGTCCTCTAAAGGACATCAATAGGCCCAAGGGCAAGCGGGCTGCCTGATGTCTTACCCACCCCATGCAATATGGTGATCAGGGAGGAGGTGGGTGAGAAGGTTTTGGGCAGGCCACTTGCTTTACCTGACTTTCCCCCCACACTCCCACTCCCACCCCCACCTACCACTGTGTTTAATATGCCGGGGAGGCCATAAAGCTCACCTCATGGAGCATTGGTGTGTTTGTTCACATAATGGCTCATTTTAATATGTTGATGGAGTAAGTCGGGTAACTCACGATCGACCCAGCATGGAGCCCGATTTGGGTCTATCACGGGATTCATCCTTTGTGTCTGGCTCCGCGCCCGCACAACAGGTTAACTGAATTGCGACCTATGTCTCTATCTCCATATATATATATATATATATATATATGTGTATATACAAAAGCAAACAAAGCTGAATATGAATCTCACTGCCAATGCAATCAGAAGATCAAAGCAGGGAGTTGACAGATGTTTAGTTAATATTTATGTCCTAAACCAAGCTTATTTCCCTGGATACTTTTCTCTATTTTCATTACGAGGATCAGTTAGTGCAACAAAAAATAAACTGGTCGATTTATCAGAATGGAGCTCAGCTGAAGTCACTGGTCACACATCCTATCTGCTGGATGCCAGTGTAATTGGTCTTCCAGAGATCCGGTGACTCAGTTATTCCTATCGGGTCCAACTGTGATGCAAAGTGCTGTTGGCATAAGACTGTTTTCTTTGGACTGCTGCCTCGTCATAGAGTCGCTGTCCTCGCCACAATCCCAGAGTCTCAAATGCCTGTATCAATTACCGGCTAAGGTTTGGAGACATCACATTACAGCCAGTAACAAATGAGTGTGGTTCCTTTCAAACGTTTCAGCCTTTTCGTTTCATCAAATCTATGAAAGTATGAATCACACACTATGTCAGACTGACTGGATTCATATTCCAGAAGTATTACATACATTTTCACTGCAGAATTAAAGTGTGTGGGGGGGGGGGGGGGGGGGGGGGGGGGGGGGGAGACAAGCATGTATTTTAATAAAATGGTAAAATACTCTGTTAATTTTTGCCTCAATCTTTAAAATGGTTCAACAAATCTGCACAGATAAGGAAAGATCTACATTTACGTCATGCCTTCCTACATCTATCAAATATTTCCAAGGCCCTTCTTATATAATGAATTACTTTAAAGGCAGCAATAGTCGTGCCTTTCATATCTTAGAGGAAATATTCAGAAATAAAACGTGCGTAATGTAAATGATGATCTTTGATGTTAGCCTCGCTGTATTCACAAAAGATAACTTCAAACTCCTGTCTCACACTGGATCCTGTTACTGAGGCCCAGGTAAAAGAAGAGTCACTGGCGTACATCAACTCGTGAGTTGAATTTTTGGAGCTTGAATGGGGATAGGGACACTCGCTCACACCGCACCAATAATCCTTCAATATGTATGCCCAGCACACATTCAGAAAATTACCTACACTGGGGCGAATGAATTGAGGTAAATTTGAACATGTCAAGTAATTAAAAAAATTATTTCATGGAAATAATTACTGGCTGGGGAAGCATTTATTGCTCATCCCTAATTACGCGTGAGAAGGTGGTGATGAGTTGTCTTCTTGAACCGCTGCAGTCCATGAGCTGTTAGGGAGGGAGGTCCAGGATTTTGATTCAGCGATAGTGATATAGTTCCAAGTCAGGATGGTGTGTGACTTGGGGGGGAACTTAAAGGTGGTGGGGTTCCCATACATCTGTTGGCTTTGTCGTTCCAGGTGGTAGAGGTATCGGGTTTGAAAGGTGCTGTTAAATTGTAGGATTTAAAACTTTTGAAAATATTAAGCCCTTCATTTGCCCTGGTGATGAACTATTGTGAAAACGGTCCCGATCAAAACATTTTGGGGGGGTCTGTCCTGATCAAGTTTCATCATCACCTAACTGGAAAACAATCTTTGAGTGTAACTTCGTTGAATATTTGTTCTAAAACATTGGGCAAAATTCTCAGTTTGGGAGACATCTCCTTTTGGAGCTGAATTGTAACTGATTTGCACTCCCAACGATTTCCAATCCTTGGGCATGTAAATTTATGTATGGTGAGGAATGCGAGGGATAACAGAATTAAGAGCATTTTAATTACCTCCCTTCACGGTAGAAATTTTGAAGTTTTCAGATAGAAATTGACAGCACTTAATTCTGTTGGAAGTGGTCCAGGAGCTGTCAATCAAAGCTTGATAGTTATAAACATGGCGGTTAGAGCACTTATTCACTCAGCCTTGAAGGAAGATGAATGGAACAATACTGACAGCCGGGCTGTATGGAAGCTGTCAATCACAGCCTAGTAAAATCAATATCAAAGAGAAATAAATGAATGGTTTGCAGATGGAAGATCTGAGGGGTTTAAATCCAGATGACTAGTTTTTCCATGCAGGAATTGACAGGTGCTGCTTCCTGTGTCTGAGCCAGCAGCAGTATTGCACAGGCTAGTGTTACGTCGGTATTTTTTTTCACTGGGCTGCTTCCCGGCAGGGGTCTCTTTTTTTGGGGGGGGGGGCCTTCCTGGCAAGGGTCTCTTTTCTGGGGGTCTTGCTAACAGGGGTCTCTCTTCTGGGGGTTTCCTGCCAGGGGTCACTTTTATGGGTGGTTTTGGCGGGGGGGGGGGGGGGGGGATCCTTTATTTAGGAAGTCTCTGTGGGTGTCTATTATTTAGGGGGTCTGTTTGTGGGTCTCTTTCGTTGGGGGTCCCTTTGTTTAGATGGTATCTGTGGGGGCTTCTTATTTAGGAGCCTCTGAGTGGGTCTCTTTATTTATGGAGTCTCTGGTGGGGGTCTATTTGGGGGTCCTCTGGTGAGGGGGGGGGTGCAGTCGGGAGTTTGGTGAACGTCTGGTGGTGTTGCTCTATTTATTTATCTCCGTGAACTGCAAGCCTTTCCCTTATATCGATCAAATGACCACACAGCCAGTTAGTTAATAGATGGTTTATTTACATACACAAGAGTTATCTCGACTTGCAAACACAATATCTGCTATGAGTTAAAATACACCTATCAGCTACAATAACCTATACTTAACCAGGGCGACAGGCACTGTGCAGATGGATAAAGGCCTTTATCTGGATTTCACTTGGCTGGTTCGAAGAAAGTGGCTCTATCTCTACTGGGCTCATCTGTCAGGTGGCGATCTTTGGTCTTGAACTTAACTGGCTGTTCCTGCTGCAATCGGGTGGCACAGGCCAGATCCAAGAGAGACAGAACACATGGCTGCGCTCTCTTTTATCCCCCTGGGATTTCGCGCTCTTTGGGGCGGTCCTTAACCTTGGACCCAATAGATCGACAGGGCTCTGATCACTCTCTTCGATTTAGGCCAATTAAGGGGCGTGTGCCTTGGTAGCTGGGTGGGTCCTTAGCGGCCATTGACCTTGGCAGTTGGGCTTTCTGAGTAAGGGGAGTGACGCTGATCAGTCTGTGGATGTACCGGTTGCTTGATTGGAGTTTTATTGTCCTGGGAAATGAGCCATTAAAATGTAAACGAGCGAGAGTTACGGTCAGGTCTGGTTACCTGTGTTTTAGATACGCATAGGCTGTGTATCTGTCTGAGTCCTGGGTTGGCCATAATTACCATGGTCCTTTGCAGGTGGCCATCTTAGATGGCTACATTCCGTTCTTTTGATCCTGAACGCGAAGCGTGGTGGATCTTACTATCGATCCCTGTTCATCCTTGGTGGACCGGTCACCCTTGGTCAAGGCAAGGTTCTACTCTACTCTATCTTATGGCTTGGGACATTTACCTAATATTTCATTAATACATTCATAAACTAATTCATCTCTAACGCTTACTATAAATTAGGTCACTATAACATTTAATTTATCCGCATAGTTGACCTCTAGCTAACACTATCTAAGCTACTCTCATGCTGCTGGTGAATATCAGTGGGCAGGTCTTGCATTGGGCGGGGGAGGGAGGGGAGGCGGGGAGGGGGAAAAGAGGGGCCCTCAGATGGACTTTGGTGGCAACTCCCTTAAAGAATTATCCCCTTGGCCCACCGCGAGGTCCACCGTATCAGGGCCACATTTGTCAGGGATAGTAGCAATTCTTGCCCACGTGATTCCCAGCCCAGAGGACCGGAGAACCATGCGGGCCTGAAGAATACGGTGACCAGCCGCTAAGTGGATGCAAATGGGTCCTAATCCATTTGCATCCTCCTGCTGGCGCGGGTTGCAAACCTGGATCCCGACATCTGCGGAGGACAACTGGAAACGCAAATATGCACATCCAGTGTTAATCGTAATTATTATATTTTTGAATAGACATTTTGAAAAAGAAAAGGTGAGTGCTGCTTTTCCTACATTGAGCAATCTCTTTCAAATCGAAAGTGACTAGCTGGGGGTTCCCAGTGTAGATGTGTAAATTGGAGCATGTGGTAGGCTGTGAAAAATCTTTAATTGTTCTGTTAACATAGTTATCATATAATTTACAGTGCAGAAGGAGGCTATTCAGCCCATTGAGTCTGTACTAGCCCTTGAAAAGAGCACCCTACTTAAGCCTCACACCTCCACCCTGATGTGTTGGGTAAGCTGGGTCTATGTGGACTGTGTTTGATGCAGTGTAGAGAGAGACAGGCTTCCAACACTTGATAAGATGTAACACGATTTTATTTAACATCTAACTATAATACATGTTTAACTGTGGGTTGACACTATGCTGATTTGACTGGAGACCTGAGGCTAACCTGACCAGACTAACTGACTACCACATGGTGTTTGTACTGGCTGCTGCTCATGAGCTCTGATTGTCTCAGAGGCTGGATCCCAAGAGAGCGGGAAAACTGGTGCCCTTTGGCTTTATAGTGGTCGTGTCCTGTCTGGTGATTGGCTGCTGTGTTCTGTGTGCTCACTGGTCATCCTGTGTGTCAATCACTGCCTGTTTGCACTCCATCATATACATGGATGTATATTATGACACACCCTATCCCCCTTTATCTCTGTAATCCAGTAACCCCACCTAACCTTTTTGGACACTATGGGCAATTTAGAATAGCCAATCCACCTAACCTGTACATCTTTGGACTGTGGGAGGAAACCGGAGCACCCGGGGGAAACCCACGCAGACACGGAGAGAACGTGCAGACTCCACACAGACAGTGACTCAGAGCGGGAATCGAACCTGGGACCCTGGAGCTGTGAAGCAACTGCGATAACCATTATGCTGCCGTGCTGCCATACCAATCCAAAATTCCCATGACTTGATGTGGCTTTGGTCACCATTATGATTTATTTTATGAGACTGGCACTGTTGGAGTTGCCTCCAGCTGCACCCCACTTACTTGTCTTGCTTTGAGTGCACGCCTTTGTATCCCTAATCCTTATTCAGGAAAAAGTAACACCAAAATTGAAAAGCAAGTGTTTCATTACACAAAATAATTTTAGCCTTCAATTCATTACTGAAGTTGCCAAGATTTTCTGTTGATGGGGTTGGGAGAGTAAAGGTTTTTGTACATTCAAAAGTAACGCAAATAGAATGTGTCATGCTGCATCCAGTAACAGAGTTCATTGGAAACAAAGCTGGGGAGATGCTCAAGAGTTTTCATAGGGAATGGGTGACTTGCGACATGACCTTCTAACCTCCTGCCACCTTTTCACATGGAGACTGGTTTGGTCTGTGGGCATTGTGGGCTTCACAATAGGCAGAGGTCCAGACCATATTGCACAGGCAATGAACTGGCTGTGCACAACCAATGTTCCTTTTCATGCATACATACCTCTTAACATCTTAAAGTGGCCATGCGACACAACAAGCACACTGCGCAACGGAGGAATTTAGGGGAAATGCCACTTGTGGGCGACATCTCTTTTTCCATTAAAAAGGTGATGGGTAAATCTATCTTGCCGATGAGTGGCTATTAGCAATCTCTGATCTGCTAGTTTAAGAATACGGCCAATTCCAGGCTGATGCGTGGAAGATTTACCAATCATGGTCAAGCCTTAAAGATCTAGTGATGCTACTTGCAGAGTTCAGTGAGAGTGTTATTTTTTTTTAAATGGGAAATTCTTCAGCAAACCATCACACATTGTTTCTCCACCTTACCAATTTTTTTCCAGTAACTCGCTCCTTCCTTTCCTTGATGGTTTTGGCTCCTTGTTAAAAATGTACAGCCGCCCACTATCCACCAGCACCAACAGACAAGTATCAGCCTTAATCTAAAGCCTGTTCAACTGTGGGGTGCATTGCATCCCAGCTGAACAGAACTCTGCTCACGCACGAGGAATTCCAACATGGTTCACTGGATGTGATCTGTAATGGGAAGCTGGTGAATTTTGCCCAGTCACTCGGTTATCGCATGTGTATCAGGGCCCTGATTGAGCACTGCTCAGAGATCCAAGTTCATGGTCATCTTTGTTCAAAGTTCATGTAAAGCCATTTTGCGTTATTTGATGTGTCAAATGTGACCCGACGGGGCCAGGGGTATGGTGCGGAGGGAAGAATGCCAGGGGAACGACTGGGGGTAGGTATGGGGATTGGAGAGGAGTGGGGGAGAGGAACATGCAGGGGCAGCGGCTGCAGTGCTGGCCGGGGCCACGTGTAGCCTGTTGGACCTGTTTGAGCACGAGAATAGGCACCATGGTAACATGTCTGCCTTTCACCCCCTGCAGACAATGGACTTTGGACTCTAACCATGAATAGTGGCCTTCATCCTAGCCACCCAAGCCCTGAGGCTGGATGAGTAGGAGTTGCTCGGGAAGACACCGGCTGATCAGGGAGGCCATGGATATATCTGCAACGTCATGGCGTCTCTGGAACGGCAGGGTTATTGGGGAGGACATCGGCTCTCGGTGGCAAGCAGGTGATGTCGCCCTGAACCTTTATGCCAAGGGGTCCTTCCACGCGCTGAGTGGGGACCTGTCTGAAATTTCATTGTCCAGTCGGAACAATATATCAAATTCAATGTGGAACGAGCCCATCAGGATACCCGGGCAACGGGGTTCGCTGCCATCGCTGGCATAATCCAGGTCCAGGGGGTGATCAACAGGATGAATGTCCCCCTACGAGCACCAGCTCATGACGGGCTGGTCTTCACCAACCGAAAGAGGTTAACACTCGATGAACGTGCAGCTGGTATGTGACCATGAGCTGCACATCATTTACATCTGCAGCCGATACCAGGGCAGCTTGCACAAGCCTTAATTCTGGCATACTCGATGGTTCCTGACCATTGTGAGGCACACCCCCTGGTTACTGGGCGACAGGGGTTACCCGTTGCAGTTGTGGCTGATGGTGGCCATCCAGATGCCACAGACCACGCAGAGATCTGCTACAATGGCGCCCATTCCGTGACCAGAGGCATGGTTGAGCAGTGCGGTTCACGTGCCTGGAACGCTCTGGAGGGGTCCTCCAGTATAGAGCTAGGAGAGTCTCCCACATCATGGCGGCCCACTGCATCCCCTGCAACATTGCGCAGTAGCGTGGCGATGTGCTGGAGGAAAGGGATGGATACCAGGCCTCGTCCAACGAGGAGAATGCAGCAGAGGAGTGCCAGGGTAGGCAGGGCATGGGGCCCGTGCAGGCAAAGGAGGTCACCACATCACTCAGTGATTGTGCTACCTCCCTCCGAGACTGGCTTAGCTCATCCAGTGCCTGGGCAATGCCGACCGCGCCCGCAGCCGTAAACCGTTGTGACTGGAGCCCTGCTGTAATATCCAGGTGCCCTGGTACATTGCTGCCTGCGACAAGGCAGCCCTCTCCAGTGCATCAGCCACCACCTGCATAGAGAACCTCAGGCCTTGGACATCCTGACTTCACCCCCAAGGCCTCCATCCTGGTGGCGGTGTTTGCCTGGGTGGCACAAATTGTAGCCTCCTGCCCCTGCAAGCGGTTGGACTCTTCCAACTGCACCTATAAGTGCTTATGGTTTGTGACAGCCCCTCATGGAGTCCCTGGCTCTGTGTCTGCATCTCTATTATCGATGGGACCACCCTGTCCCGAAGCCTGAGACCCGTCTGGAGGGCAGCTAGTCCCTGGGGTAGGGCCGCCCTCCGACCTCCTGCCCCACTGAGAGTTTCTACCTCCACCTGATGCTCCGCAGCATGTGTGTAGTGTACACAAGATAATTCCCCAGGAGCCTCCACTAAAGTGCCCAACTGTGAGTGTCGATGGGATGGTGACGGGTGTTGGTGACAGCTGTGACAGGATGTCAGTGTCGTCCCTGGACTGGTGCTCCCAGGGTATGTTATGGGGAAGGTGGGGTGGTGAGGGGATGGTGTGGGGGATTTGGTGTGGTGAGTGGGTGATGTGGGGGAGGCAGTGTGGTGAGGGAGTGGTGTGGATGTGGTGTGGGATGGTGGGGTGGTGTGAGGGTGGTGGGGTGGGGTGGGGTTGTGCCATGTGTGCCATAGGGACACCGCAACTGAGCGGTGGTTCACTCGGTTGCCCGGTGCAGAGCTCAGACTCGGTGACTGCCCTCTCTCCAGGCCCACCGACCAGGTCCAGTGCCTGCTGCTCTGTGACAGTGAGGGGCTGCAGGTCTGGTGGTCCCCCTCTAGTCTTCTCTCTGTGGTTGTGCCCCACTCCTGGGGGCAGGTCGGCGGGGAACAGCAAGCGCACAGTGTTCGGCAGTCGGACGCGGGCAGCACAGGGGCTGGGTAACTGAAGTTCTTTGTGAATGGGGCACCTGGCCATGGCGGGTGGTATGGGTGCTGGCATGCGTTGCATGCACACTGCCGGTGAGTGGGAGTCCGGTCACCCTCTAGTTTTGGGGTTGGTGTTCACGGGTGTGTGGGACAAGGTAGGGTACTGCCTACTCACCCTGGCTTCCTTGAGGAAGTTGCGCAGCTTCTTCCTGCACTGCTGTCCGGTCTTGACGGTGGGGCCCACGATGCTCATGTTCTCTGCCACCTGCTCCCAGGTCCGGTGTATGGCAGTGGCTGGCAGCCTCCTTCCCACCCCGAGGAACAGGGATAGCCTGCCTCACCTCCATGACAGCAAGGTCTCCAGTTCAGTGTCTGTAAACCAGGGTGCCGCTCTTCATGCTGCTATCCTGCTGGCTGGGGTGAGCATGTGTGGGGAGTGGAGTGCTAATATGTGGCTGCAGCTTGTGTGCCTCTCAAGAGGCAATCTTGAAGCCGGCGAATCGCATACCGTTTTTCATAGGAATCGATCGAGCGCCACATGACGCTGGTGCTAGCCCATGAACGGATCTTGAATTGTTACAGGATTGGGGCCAATTTATTTGTCGTGGAAGTCCACCGATTCAGTCCTGGTGTCAAAACTTAGTTTCTGAAACAGAGAATCCCACCCCTTGTATTTCTAACGCACTTCAAAGGAAACCCATTGGTTGTCAACTTAAATAAAGTACCACTTAAATTCAGCTCTTTCATAAATAATGTGAACACTGCACATGTATGACTTTTTTCTTTATCTGCTCTTGGGATGTGAGTGTTCCTGGCAAGACCGGTATTTATTGGCCACCCCCAATTGTCGTTCTCTGTGCTGTACAGAGAGCACTTTGATTACTTTCTTCCTTTACATTTTTCTTTCCTTTACAGCTGTGCAATTCATCATCTCCTTGGTCTGTGGGAAAGATAACAAACATTCTCGCCCCCATGTTACCACACCCTGGGCCAGTGCGCGGCCAGTTCCAGCCCCACATGACCCGGAAACGCAGTCCTCAGCTGCCCAATCAACACAGTCACCAGGTTTGTAAGTTTACACACATTTTTTTATTATTATTAACAGTAATTATACTTTGCTGGGTAACAAATAGAATTGGTTAACTACTATAGAATCTCTAATGCCCACTCCCCTTTTAGCTTGCCCCTCCCTCTATGCAAGTACACAAACAAACAGAGGGGAAAAAGGGGATAATGGTGAAAATAAAAGGATAAAAGTCTTTGTTTCAGAAGGACATCTTCCAGTTGGTTTCTTCTTCAGTCGAGGCTTTCATATGGATGTTATCTTTTTTGTATGGTGGGTATACGTGAAGGCAGGGCCCATGGATGGGGTTGGGCGAGGTGGGGTTGGCACCTGTTGGGAACATGGCTGTGGATGCTGTGTGCGGCACACAGGTTGTGACATCTTGACTGGGGTCAGGTGGTCCTGCAAAGTGGGCTAACTGGTAGTGTCACTGCTGATGACTGAACTGAGGAATGCTAGCAACTGTTGGGCCATTGGGTGTGCAGGGCCTTGCCCGCCCCATTGATGGGTCAGCTGGGGTCTGAGGGCTTTTGGAGGGGTGACGGGGGGGGGGGTATGATCGGTGGTTGTCCGCACATTTACAGGACACAGTGAGCAGTTGGTGGAGTGTGCATCCCTGCGACAATGGCGGTGTGTTCCCCTGCCAGCACAATCCCAGGCGGACACCCCCCAACCCACGGCTTGGCTCCAGGTCGGTCCCTGTTACTTCCCCTAGCCCTGGCAGATGCCCCCCCCCTCCCCCCACCCCAAGCCATCGGCATAAGCATCAGCCTACTATTGCGTGTTTGGAAACTTTTCTTACCTCCTCTCTCTCACACAGCAGCTATGGCGCCCGATCCCTGTTTTAAATGCCACAAGTGAACCGTCAGTTCCGTCAGCCCCGGTAATGTTATGCTAAGGCATCTAAATGTCGGTTTTGCCTGGTGATACCGGCGCGAGGCGTGGGGTGCGTTGATGCCACCAGCGGAGCTCAAGAGCATGGCGGTCGGTTCGACTCCCTCGATTGTCAGCGAACGCCCGATTCCCCGCCCGATCACAATTCGCGATTCCAACATCATGAAGCGGTAATCCAGCCCAAACTGCTGGAGGTTTCATTGCTTTGCTTTATTGTCTGCTTAAAATTCTGACAAATATATTTTTAATTGATATTTTTCTTGGGGAGATTGGATGGATATGAATTCACATGAACACATGGAACCTGTGTCACACAAATAAGCATAATGCCTGTTCCTTAGTGTTCAAATTTTCTTTTAAATAATAATTTAGAATTAAGGTCTTCACCGAAAAACATAATCATAGATTATGCAAATCGTAGATTTGCAGCTCTTGAATGCTCATGAAAACAGCTGCCAGCTGGTATTCCGTCAGGCCTTCATATCTTGTGTCAAACCAGCTGAACATCACACTGGCGTCAAACCCGAGTGCTAATGTGTGATGTACACAAGGCGTTTCTCAGTTTACCAGAGAATCATAGAATCTCAGTCATAGTGCAGAAGGAGGTCATTCAGCCCATCGGCCCATTGAGAGTGCCCGACCTCGGTCCACCCTCCCACCCTATCCCCGTAACCCCATGCATTGACCATGGCCGACCCGCCCAACCTGCACATCCCTGGACAAGAAGGGCAATTCAGCATGGCTAATCCACCTAACCTGCACATCTTTGGACTGTGGGAGGAAACCGGAGCTTTCGGACAAAGCCACGCAGACACGGGGAGAACATACAAACTCCACACAGACAGTCATCCAATGCCTGTATTGAACCCAGGTCCCTGGCCCTGTGAAGCACAGGCTAACCACTGTGCCACCCTTGCTAAAGCTAATATTCACCTTCACACTTCAAAGTCAGTTTGCTTCAATTTTTCACTCTGATGGAATCTACAATGCAAGAAAATCCAAAGCATGGCCAAAATACACAACCCGACTGGGGATAAAAGGGAGTAGAATTCAGGAGCAGAACATCTCATTTAGGAGCAGCACGGTAGCACAGTGGGTAGCACTGTTGCTTCTCAGCTCCAGGGTCCCAGGTTCGATTCCTGGCTTGGGTCACTGTCCGCGCGGAGTCTGCACGTTCTCCCCGTGTCTGCGTGAGTTTCCTCCGGTTTGCTCCCACAGTCCAAAGATGTGCAAATTAGGCGGATTGGCCATGCTAAATTGCCCTTAGTGTCCAAAAAGATTGGGTGGCATTACTGGGTTACGGGGATAGGGTAGAGGTGTGGGCTTAGGTAGGGTGCACTTTCCAAGGGCTGGTGCAGACTCAATGGGCTGAATGGCCTCCTTCTGCACTGTAAATTCTATGATTCTATGATACCAATCATTTAACCTGCTCACAGGATCGATTACTGTTGCACATGACAGAAGTGGTTCAACAAAATATTCTACCACTCAGTTTTACGGTAGCGGGCATATATCAAACCAGCAATTAAAATAAAAGTTCCCAAGGTTTCTTTGGGGGAAATGAAAATATTGAGCAAGGATATTTTTGACTGCCAATGATCAAAGATTTTTCTGTTTCTTCTTGTAAATATTCTTACTATCCATGCTTTCTCATATCCAAGAAGACAGTTGGCGATTAACCTACTGGAATGTGATACTTAAGGACATCTGGAGAATCAATTTAAAGCTGAAAATTGTCACATGTTCAGGATTATTGCCTCATACATGACATTGGATCATGGACCTTTGGCTCTGGCCAAACAGTAAGCAAGCTGCCTCTCATCGGGACTCTATTACAGTCGAGTCTATTCACGTTAATGAAATGGTTTCCTGTTTAAGCACAGGATATTCCAAAAGCGCAGTGATAAATGTAATAAAATACACAAGGACTCATTCTAAATTTCTTTAAGTGATTTAATTATTTCTGAATAAACAGAGGTTGATTGTAGTTCTCCATCAACTACAATATTAATTTCCCCTAGTTAGATTTGATAGGTAAGAAACATAGCTGCATTCCAGAATCAGCACCAGGATAGCAATAAATATCTTGGGTTCAATTTTACGGCCACATTACGCGAATCCAAGCGAGCTGGTTAGATCGCGGGGAGAGTCCAAAATTTGGAACTGCGCTAGACGATCTAACCAGCCCACTCCCATTGGCGAGATCCGGATCCCGCCGTGGCGTGGTGACAAACCAATAATAACCATGAAGGCCAATCTACATCCCATTAACGGGAAGGCCTCCCATCATCTAGCCAGCTCTTCAGAGAACAGTAACATGGGCGTTGATTAGTACTGGTCCACAAAAATGTGGGCCTGGCATCACGGCACCTGGGGGAGGGGGGGGGGGGGGGGGGGCTCCGGGCCCATTGGAGGCTCCACTGTGGTCAAATATAAGCCAAGGAGGTCCCCTGGCTCTCCCTCTGGAACATGAGCACCTTGGCACTGCCAGTCTGGCACCTGGGCACAGCCATCCAAACACTGCCAAGGTGCCCGGGTGGTACCGCGCAGCCGATAGGAGCACTCCCAGGTGTTAGCATTGCAGTGCCAGGGTGCCTGGGTGCTGGGATGGTACTGCCAAAGGATAGGGCCTGAGGGAGGCTGTGCCCATGAAAGGAAGGTGTAGGGGGGTATGAAGGGTGGGGGGAGACAGGGTGGGTATGAAAGGGCCTCTGAAAGGTTGGGGGGGTGAAGGGTAAGTGTTTTGGAAGGAGGGGCCCGAAAGGGGTGTGTGTTTGTCTGAAAGGTGGGGCCCTCAGTGACCCCATAGTGGTGTGCCATCTTGGTGGCTAGGGCAATGCCCAAGTGTGGTGGGGCGACATTCCTCATGAGTTTAAGAGACATTCCAATTAAATGTCTCATTTATGTTCTGCACTGTAACCAATCACTGTTTTGTCGATGTACCATTTGTCAATGTTCTCTCTTAATTATTCTTGTGTCTACTATGTACGTACTGTGTACATTCCTCTGCCGCAGAAAAATACTTTTCACTGTACTTCGGTACATGTGACAATAAATCAAATCATCAATCATCATCATCATCAAGGATCCAATAATTGAGACTGATATGTAAAGAAGCTTCAGGTGGCCTTTGGGACATGTGATGTGATGATAGAGTTTTGTACAGAGTTGTGTTAAAGGAAAATAAAGGTGTTTGTGAAAAGGAGCAGAACTTTTGATTCTTTATACAACTGCAGCTAAAACTAACAGCGGTAGCAGAGGATGGTTGCTGTGAAAATGTGAAGGGTTGAAAGATACAAATTTTCGAGACCTAACCAAGGAGTGAGTAAAAAAAAAGATATATATATGGCTGAATCTAGGATAAAGATGGCTAGATATGACTATCCCCCCTTATTTTCTGAAAGAGGATCGTATGACCAATGTAGAAGTGCAGTTGTTAAGTGGACTAAGGTAGCTGCCTTGGGACAGAGGAAACAAGGTATGGCATTGGCTCTTTCTCTACCTTATGAGAGTAAAATCTGAAGCAAAGCGTTTTCTGAGCTGGAATTGGAAGAGATAGACTCAGAAGAAGATCTGGAGACTCTATTATGCTATATGGATAAGATTTATCAAAAGGATGACTTGTTAAGTGCGAATGAAGCCTGGTCGGATTTTGATAGATTCTGGAAAACAGAGGATGTCTCCATTGAAGACTATATAATGGAATTTGGCAGACTATGTAAAAGGCTGCAGAAACACAGCCTGGAATTTCCACAACCTGTGTTCGCATTTAAATTACTGGACTGTGCTGGACTGAGCAACATGGATAGGCGCCTGGTTTTTAGAGGAGTTAAGTTTGCTGATGTCGGTACCTTATTTGATCAGATGACAGAGGCCTTAAAAACGTTTCTGTGGAAACATTCAATTCCTATGGCTCTGATGACCCAACTGGGTCAGTCAGCAACTGGGTCAGTCAGCAATAAAGCAGACTATGGAAGATACACTACTAACAGGATGGCGAAATCGTACAGCTACAAACAGGCTGCAAGAGTATGGAAGGAGATCGGGACCCGGACATTATGAGGACAGAAACTCATTTAGAACCCATAATAGGAGGAGGGACGTGGAGAATGGAAATAGGAAGATGAACCCCAGAAATGCCCGGGGTATGATAAATCGATGTTTTCGGTGTGACTCTCAACACCATTATTCTTTCAACTGTCCAACACGTAATATAGAATGTTTGAAGCGACACATGACACGGAAGAGTCAGAAGAGGAAAAAGATAGTGACCAGAAAGAAGGCATCGTCCTATTAACAAGCAGTTTTACTCCGGTAATGAGGGTGTTGGTTGCAGAATCCTTCAATTGTGCTGTATTGGACAGTTGCTAAGCATCTACTGTGTGTGAAATTGACTAGTTAAAATGTTACTTGGACTCTTTGAATGCTGAAAATCATAACAAGGTTAAGGAATTTGAAAGTTCCACAAGTTTCAGGAAAAGAGTCGCTGAAAAGAGTGCAATATTGCCGGAGTGAATAATTTAATTAGCACAGATGTTGTATCAAGTGAGATCCCTTCTCTTCTGAGCCGACCATCGATGAAGAAAACACACATGAAACTGGAGATGCAACAGGATAAGGCAACAGGTTTTAAAAAGACGGTGGACTTACAATTTACACAGTTGGAACATTATTGTATTCCATTACTGACAAATAATATTTCAGGTGCAGTTATTAAGGATGTGTTAATGGCAGTTGGAAATTGAACTTTAGCTGATAAAAAGCTTGTTGTATTAAAACTGCATAGGCAATTTGTGCATCCGTCTCCTTGGAGGCTGAAAAATTTATTAAAAGATGCAGGGGTAAGGGATGAAGACTATACTAAGCTAATGGAACAGGTTAGTGATCGCTGTGAAGTTTGCAGGAGTTCATCACGGCTGATAGTAGCCCTACCTTTGGCCAGTAATTGTAACGACATTGTGGCCATGAACCTTAAGATCTGGGATAAAGCTAACAATATATTTATTTTACATTTTGTAAATTTAGCAACCAGATTTAGTCAATCAACTATTGTACAAAGTAAAGAAAAGAGAGTAATTCAGGATCAAATCACGGAAAAATTGGATAGGGACAGGAATGGACCCACCGGCAAAATTCCTTACGCACAATGGGGGAGAATTTGCTAGTGATGAGTTTAGGGATATGTGTGAAAACGTGAATATCACAGTTCTGAATACAGCTGCAGAAAGCCCATTTAGTAATGGTGTATGCGAAAGAAAACATACTGTAATAGATGACATGCTCCAGAAATGTTGGCAGATAGACCAAACTGCAAGTTATATTCAGCTTTAGCATGGGCGGTACATGCAAAGAATTCATTGCAGATGGTTGAGGCTATAGTCCCTATCAATTAGTGTTTGGTAGAAATCATAAAGTTCCATCCATTTTGAATGACTAGCCTCCAGCTTGGGAAGGGATTACAATTAGCTCTGCCTTTGCTGAGCATTTAAATGCATTACATTTTGGAAGCAGAAGTCTCTGAAAGAATTCGCAGAGCTTTAAGACATAATGTAAGGCCATCAAATACTGTTTTTCAGCAAGGAGACGTAGTATACTATAAGAGAGACAATTTTAACGAATGGAAAGGCCCAGGGAAGATCATAGGCATAGATGGCAAAATAATTATTTTGCAACATCGCAATCAAACTCTTAGGGTACATTAATCAAGGATAATGGGTACAGATTACAAATTTTCAAATTTAGACAGAGCAGACAGACATGACGAGGAACCAGGGTCGCCTGGTACGCACGTGTTACAGACCTTTGAGCACCAGTTAACTGATATAGACAGGGTTTCTGATGACTACTTCTGATGAATTAGAACAGGCCATTTTACCGAACGACAACTGCCAAACGTTGGTACAAAAGTAACATACTTGCCTGAATGGTCTGGTCAATGGAAGGATGCAAATGTTATTAGTAGAGCAGGGAAGGCCACTGGAAAGTATAAGCACTGGTTGAATGTACAGCATTCAGGGAAGGGAGTCAAGACAATGGATTGGGAACATGACTTTCAAAAATAAAGGGCACAGAAACGCAATGCTAGTTCTGATGGTATATTGGACAGTGAACAGGTTTGCAGGAAAAGGTCGTGAACTATTGAAAGGACATCCTTTAGCATAAGGGAAAGATCAAGCAGCAGCAGTACAGAATGAGATACCAGGCGGGATAGGGGACATAGTTTATCAAAGTCTCGGAATATGGGTAAGACTATAAATACTACTAGGAGTAGTAGGTAAGACTATAAATACTACTAGGAGTAGAAGCCCACATGCACGTGAAATTTTGGTGGCTTCCAATAAATTAGATGAAAAAGTTATCAAAGATGCCAAACAGCAAGAACGGCAAAGTTGGAATGAATTTGGGGTATACACAGAAGTACCGGATAGGGGACAAAGAGCTCAATCCCACAGATGGATTTGCACAGAAAAGGTTGTTCCGGATAGAACATATAAGGCAAAGGCCAGGCTTGTTGCAAGGGGATTTGAAGAAAACTTAGAAGATCAGGATTAGATTCACCTGTGGCAGGAAAGGTTATTTAAAAATCTTCTTGGCTCTATTAGCCACAAAGGCACGGGAATGCAAATCTATAGATATAAAAGCTGCCTTTTTGCAGGGGCATCAACTTCAAAGAGAGATTTTTCTCCATCTTCCAAAAGAGGCAGTTAACACAGAAGGGGTACTCTGGAAGTTGAACAAATGTGTAGATGGATTAAATTACTTGTCTAGAGTCTGGTATTTTTCGGTAAGGTCAGTTTTCTCAAAGTTAGGCTGTTGCCAGTTGAAAGCAGATCCGGCAATGTTTTACTGGCACTATAAAGGAGATCTTTCTGGTATCTTTATAATGCATGTCGATAATTTTTCTGGGGTGGGACTAGTGATTTCGAAGCTATTGTAATCTCTGGTTTGAGGAAAGAATTCAGGGTTGGAAGTCATCTTCCTGCACATTTAAATATAGTGGACTTGAAATCGGACAGACTAAGTTAGGGGCAACTTTACGTCAGCAATCTGATTTGGAGAGCATCAGCCCAATAGCAATTAGTCGTGGTTGGGTGTCACAAAAATACGCAGTGGTTTCAAATATGGAAAAAGAGCAACTGAATTGGTTAGGTAAACAGACTAGACTGGATGTTAGTTTTGATGTCTTAGTGTTGAGTACAAAAATGAATGGTCCCAAAGTGGAAGACATAATAAGAGCTAATAAAGGGTTGATCAAACTAAAGATGCAGGAGTGTGGTTTGAGGTTCCCGGTTTTAGGTGACCATAGGCAAATAGAAACTCATAGTTTATAGTGATGTGTCCTATGCAAATTTATGTGATGGGGTTTCAAGCGCAGGAAGTTTTATAATTTTCCTTTTGGGGAACAATGGTAAATGTTGCCCTCTTGTGTGGGAAACAAAGAAAATAAGGAGAGTGGTCAAAAGCTTTGGCTGCTGAGATATTAAGCCCTGTAGAGGCGGTGCATATGGCATTTTATCTATCTCAGATATTGACAGAAATTTTGGGATTAGTGGATTTGGGTAACATACCCATTGAGTGTCACATTGACATTAAATCCCTGTTGGAAAATGTGCACTCTGCAAAAAGTGTCAATGAGAAAAGGTTTTGGATCGACATCGCAAGTTTGAAGCAGATGTTGGACAGAGGGGAGATAGCAAAAATTAAATGGGTCGACAGTAGCTATCAATTGTCCGGCTGTTTTACAAAAAGAGGGGCTTGCTCACAGAAACCTTTGGATATTGTTAATGAAGGGCACCTGTTTCTGGGAATGGGTTGAGACATTCCAATTAAATGCCTCATTTATGTTAAGTATCCAATAATTGACACTGATATGTAAAGAAGCTTCAGGTGGCTTTTGGGGCATGTGATGTGATAACATTTTGTACAGAGTTGTATTAAAGGAAAAGAAAGGTGTTTGTGAGAAGGAGCAGGACTTTTGACTCTTTATACAACTGTAGCTAAATGGCTAACATACTTTTGCACTTCATTTCTTGCAATGAAAGCCATTTGCCCTTCGAAGTACATGCTGTTGCATGTATTCTAGCTATTCATGATTCATGTATCAGGATACCCAGATCCCTCTACACCTCAGATTGCTCCAGTCACTCTCCATTTAAATAATATTCCTCTTTTCTATATTTCCTGCCAAAGTGGATAACCTCTCATTCTCTCACATTATACTACACAGCTCATTGGAAGATTAAACCTCCTGTGCAATTTCAAAGGAGGTGTGTGTATCATGATTTTGCTGATGCATATCTCCCAACTTAAGTTAGGATTTTGATAATAATGATGTCAGACATTTTGTCAATATGTTTTTAAAATTCTTTGTTCCAATGGTCCCCAATGTTGACTTCATAATAGTTACATTATACATTTGAGGCATCTGTCAGTACTCGCTAAAAGTATTTCTTCACAATTTTATTCCTGAGTTAAACTACACAGCTTTCATTGATATGAAGCTGGAACTGTCAAATACTTTATTATCCATTTCTCCACGTAATGTTTTCTTTGTCACTTGAGTGGTGTTTTCAACCGTTGTTAAATGACTTGAGTAAAATTAGTGTGCAAATATTTTTACAATAAACTATATGCCATAACGTGTAAAAAAAAAAGAGAGCTATTTAAGCAACCGTTTCAATCTGACTATCCGATTGACATTCTCAATCCATTTGAGATTTACCTTTAAGGCTTATGATATCAGCAGAAATGTTCAGTTGAATTATTGTATTATAGCTCAGTGCCAAGGCTATATTTGTATTGCACTTTATGAATGTGAAAGGAATGGCATGTGTTTGCCACAGTAAATTATTTAATAATGCCATCGGCTTTCACAAATCAGCAAGCAATGAAAGCCTTCTTGTCGTATAATCCCCTCAAAGCTAATTATGTGGGATATGAGGCGTCAGGTTAACAGACGTTCTGAACCATATCTGTCAATAACTGCATGAGGGTCATTACTTTCTTTGAGAATACTGCCATATGAATGTAAACGCAATCCTATTTTACAATGAGAACAGTGCTCAGAAGTATAATATTCTTGTCTTCAATGATTATGAACCATATTATCGTGATTGAAAGTGTCAATCTCCTTTGAAGAAGGTGCCTTGTGATAATCTAGTTGGAGGGAGAGATAGCTTAAAAATTATTTCAAATAATTTCATGATTACATTGCCAAACTTAGTTTAGAAAATGTATTGTTCTACATCGATAGAACATCACTTTTGTAAGAATTTACATAGCATCCAAATGTTAGACGGTTTTAAAAAAATGTTTCTTCTATTACATCTGCACCCAATGCATGTCAAAATTGAATGGTTTTGAATTCTGCTGCACATGTTTCTAATGCTGGTTGCCTATATAAACTTGCCATACAGTTATAGAATGTAGCTGTCAATGAGTGGGGCAGGGATTGGTTGGCCCTAGCACAAGCATGTGTCATAACCTGTGGTGAAGCAGGTCTGGGACACGAATGAAACCTTAAGCAGGTCATGGGACACTTTTGAGACTGGGGGATTGATACTATGGGAAATATGCATTCCTCCACTGGGGTGGGGCTTCCTCTTCCACATCCTGTATAAAACCGGAGCGCCAGGAACTGTGAGCTGGCTCCTACAGTAGAGTAACTGCTCTGTACTCTTGTTGTGTTGTGTTCAATGTCTCCCCTGAAGATATGCTTAGAAAATGAGTGTGCGGTTGTAACAAGTATTTATTCTTAACACATCGGGAGGTAACCAGCAATTCTATGGACAGACAGTTATATTTAAGTTGCTGTAGAGCTAAGGTGAGATGCAACTGTCTTGTTGTTCATCCTGCTGCCAAGTGCCTGCGTCGCATCTGTCCCCTGATTTATATACGTGGCTCCATGTATGTCTGGTTCCACCTACTGGCAGGAGGACATAACTGTCACTACGTGTCACTACTGTCAACAGCTATGTACTGTTATATACAGTTACATACATTGGTTCAACTATGTACAGTTATATACAGATATGCATATGTGCATATCACTACATTGTTGTGTTGTATTAAACCTTTTTTCCTTTTGATTCAACCTATTCGGCTTGGTGTGGACTCCTCTGGACGTTATGATAGTCTGGCATTGTGACGTAACATGCGTTTACAGACATGTTCAGGTGGCTCTGCAGCTTTCCATTGGTCACCTGGTTTTGAAATATTTTTCATTTCAGAACTTTATCTGCAGTAATGGTGACAATGGCAGTGACTTATAACTCATCTTCTGCTGAAATCTTCATCCACGACTTTGTTACCTCTCAACCTGACTATTCCAATGCTCTCCTGGCTGGCCCCCCACATTCTATCACCCCCTCCCCCCCCCCCCCCCCCCCCCCCCCCCATCCCTGGTAAGGTCCTGTAAAAATCTGTTGCTGACATAATTACTTGTGTCAAGTCCTGTTCGCTCATCACCCTTGTGCTCATTAATCTGTTTTGGCCCCTGATTAAGTGTCACAACAATTTTAAAATTCACATCCTTGTTCTCAAATCCCTCCGCAGTCTCACCCCTCACGATCTCTTTAATCTCCTCCAGCCCCACAATCTTCAGAGATCTCTTGAGATTCTCCAACTTTAATTGAAAACAGAAAATACTGGAAAAGGTCAGCTAGGCTCTTGGGGGGGGGGGGGGGGGGGGGGGGGGGGGGAAGAGAAACAGTTAAAACTTTACGTCGATGAGCTTTCATCACAACCTGATTTTAATCACTTCACCACAGGCGGCCGTGGTTCCAGCTTCTCTGGCCCTAAGATCCCTCCCAACCCTGTCTGCTTCCCTTTCCTCCTTTAAGATTCTGCTTGATGTGTTGGACAAGCTGGGTCTATGTGGACTGCGCTTGATGCAGTGTAGCGAGAGACATACTTCCAACACTTGATGAGATGCAACACACTTTTATTTAACATCTAACTATTTTACATGTTCATCTGTGGGTTGACACTATGTTGACTTGACTGGAGACCTGATGCTAGCCTGACCAGACTTGCTGACTACCACATGGTGTTTACACTGGCTATGCTCACGAGCTCTGACTGTCTCAGAGGCTGGATCCCGAGAGAGCGGGAAAACTGGTGGCCTCTGGCTTTATAGTGGTCGTGTCCTGACTGGTGATTGGCTGCTCTGTTCTGTGTGCTTACTGGTCATCCTGTGTGTCAATCACTGCCTGTCTGCACTCCATTATATACATTGATGTATATTATGACACTGCTTATAACCTATCTCTTTGATAAAGATTTTAGCCATCTGCCTTCATATGACATTTGCTGTCAAATGTTGCTTTATGATACTCCTGTGAGGTGTCTTTGGACATTTTATTATGTTACAGGCAGAATTATAAATACAAGTTTTTGTTTAATTGATAGTATTCCTGCACCAGGTTATTGCGATTATAGGATTTAGTGTTTGGCCATTTGGCTTAGCGTGCCCTGTTTATTATGTATGCCCATTATACTCACTTTGGCATTGTCGAAAAAAGGAACATGCTATCAAAACTTTCTATCTTGCACTCGTCAGGATAATCCGCAAGACTTTTCTGAAAGTAACGGAGGAACAACAATTTATATTGCATACATAGATATATAGAAAATAGAAGCAGGAGTAGGCTATTTGGCCCTTTGGGTCTGCTCTGCCATTGATTATGATTATGGCTGATCATCAGGAGAATGAGAAGAGAATTCTGATTGCTTGGTTCGTGGATTCTGGTTGGAGGAGGTGTTACCATGGAGAAACTCATGAATGGGCCTAAGGCTATAACATTTGGTCCTGAAAAACGTCCAGCCTACCTGAGATTCCACTAGAAGGATAAGGAGTCTTTCAAACTTGAGGAACAGGTGAAGCTGGCTATTGCATGCTGTTACTATCTGCTGGCAACACAAATGGTATTCTCTACTGTCAGGGTGCTGCCGTCACACATTTGAGTAATATGGTATGTAAACTCAGTGCCGGTGTGATTCTAGGTATACAGGCCTTACGTTTCAATGGCTGGCGCACCGTATCATACATCATCTCCCTACAGCTGTTTACAACAGGCAAAGCACTGACCGTACCCAACGAGAATGTGCTTGCAAAACTCAAAACATAGTGTCCAGCGTTAGATGTGATTCCATAATTGAACGCCTCCTGCTAGACAACTCTGATGGTGCAAAGGAATCACAGAAACCAATTTAATATTATCATTCCGGCTGGCAGTACACTTTTGCATGCTAAGAAGCCTCATATAGGCCAGAAATCTCTGGCCGTTCCATGGTGGCGGGTTCTCTGGTCCCGTCGGCAGTGCACTCCCGCCCACAGGTTTCCCGGCGGCATGGGGTGACTTCAATGGGAAATCCCATTGACAGCCGCAGGAGCGGAGAATCCCGCCACCAGCAAATGGCACGCCACCTCCAGCTGCCGAGAAACACACAGCTGGGAGGCCGGAGAATCCCTCCATATTTACACACAGGACCCTGTCCACGGGATTATTTGGGACAAATAGCACAGATGCATTTAAGGCGAGGCTAGAAAGGTACATGAGGGAAAAAGGAATGTGTTGAATGTTGGGTGAAGCTTATGTAAAGGTGGAGGCCTAGCACAAATATGTTGGGCAGAATGCCTTGTTTCTGTGCTCTTGTGATTTTTGTGAACGCTTGCATTTATAGAAGACCTTTCACAATCTCAGAACATCCCAAAACACTCTGCAGCCAATTAACTCTTTTAAAGTGAAGCCAGCGTTTTAATGCAGAGAAAAACAGAACTCAATTGGTGCGTCGAAATATCTCACAAACA
Source organism: Scyliorhinus canicula (assembly GCF_902713615.1). NCBI lineage: Eukaryota > Metazoa > Chordata > Chondrichthyes > Carcharhiniformes > Scyliorhinidae > Scyliorhinus > Scyliorhinus canicula. The sequence goes on along the minus strand of NC_052166.1, from coordinate 34,356,338 downwards.
GACAACTAACCAGCTAATCTGATTTTCAGCGATGTTGGTTAAGAGATAAATACTGGCACGGAAGCCAAAGAGAATTCCCTGGTTCTTGTTCAGAAAGTGCCATGGGTTATTTGGTGTCTGTGAAAAGGCAGACGGTCTCAGTTTAACTCTGATTTGAAAGATGGCACCTTCAACGTTATTGTACTGAAGTGTCATCCAAGATTATGCACTCATATTTCTGAAGTGGACCTTCTGATACCGATGCCTGAGGCTACCAATCGAGCCACTAAGGACTTGAAGATTTAATTTATTTCCAAGATATGTGCTGGACTCAAAGAGTCCATTGGATTACGAACTAGGTTGATAACTAATGAGAGGCAAACACTTTGGCGACCTGGCGTGAAGCTTGGAATAAGTAAAAGCAAATAGTAAGGGAAGTTTATTACTTCATCTTAATTTGGAAATGATTGAAGTTCTGTGTGGGGTGCAGACAAGATGAGTCTCGGTTTTGACGCCTCACCCTTGCTCTGTCGTTGGACAGCCTGCTGATGCTGTCAAGGCTCAGACATGAGTAATAACCACTGAGGTGAGATACTGGCGGGAGAAAAAAAATAGGAGAGACGGTTTGCCAAAGAATCTGCAGAAGTGTGTTCAAATTTAAATGTTAATTGTTTGACCCAGTGTACATCTTATAGAGCTGAACAAACCGGCAAGTAAATTAAAGTGAAATAAATCAACTTCAATCTCTGCTTAAAGGGGCTGGTTTAGCACACTGGGCTAAATCGCTGGCTTTTAAAGCAGACCAAGGCAGGCCAGCAGCACGGTTCAATTCCCGTACCAGCCTTCCCGAACAGGCGGCGGAATGTGGTGACTAGGGGCTTTTCACAGTAACTTCATTGAAGCCTCCTCGTGACAATAAGCGATTTTCATTTCATTTTCAAATTGGGGTTGCTCTGAACTGGGATAAAAATCGATCATTTCTAAGCTTTTTGTCAGCACCTTTGCTCAAACCCAAAAACACGAAGATAAACATATCTTTCCCAAAAGTACCTGCTATTCCTAAGTGATATTAAACAGCCTGTGGGGTGTTAAAAACGAGCAGAAAAATGTGCAATATTTTAAGCATTGAGTAATATTTGATATTTCAATATTATACTTGGATTAGCAATGGAAGTGAGTTTTGTATAGGTTGGTAGAGTGGAATACTGTTCTTGGATCAAGGTGCATTTATGTGGACACTGCTGAATTTGTCTCTGCTTTGACAACTTATTCCACCTAAAAGAAATAGACTCCAGCAGCCCCGGGCCTGAACAGTTGACACACTGAGCATGATTTCAAAAACACATTACTTACATCAATACTGTGATAACAATATTAAATTGTTACTCTGTCCTTTCTATTCTCTATCTCTGTTAAGGTTTCAGTTTGCCTTTGGACCTGAATTTATGAATGGAAGATCATGACAGGGCATGTAAACTTTCACAGCAGAAGTTAATCAAAGAAGATAGATCTGGGGCGGAATTCTCCGACCCCCCCCGCAGGGTCGGAGAATCGTCCGGGGCCTTCGTAAATCCCGCCCCCGCCGTGGCCGGAATTCTCCGCCACCCGGGAATCGGCGGGGGCGGGAATCATGCCACGCCGGTCGGCGGGCCCCCCGCGGCAATTCCCGGCCCTTGATGGGCCGAAGTCCCGCCGCTGTCAGGCCTCTCCCGCCGACGTGGTTTAAACCACCTCTGGTGCCGGCGAGAGCAGATGGCGCGAGCGGGCCCCGGGGTCCTGGGGGAGGGGGGGGGGCGCGGGGCGATCTGACCCCGGGGGGGGGGGGGGGGGTGTGCCCCCACGGTGGCCTGGCCCGCGACCGGGGCCCATCGATCGGCGGGCGGGCCTGTGCCATGGGCGCACTCTTTTTCTTCCGCTGCAGTCACGGCCTCCACCATGGCGGAGGCAGAAGAGACCCCTTCCACTGTGCATACGCTGGGGTGAAGTCAGCGGCCGCTGACGCTCCGGCACAAGCGCAGACATGCCGACCGGCGAAGGCCTTTCGGCCAGCCCTGACACCGGTCGGCGAGGCGCCAAAGCCCATTGGCGCCAGTCGGCGGAGCGGGAGCCACTCCGGCCGGGCCTAGGCCCTTAAGGTGCAGAGAATTCCGCACCTTTGGGCAGGCCCGATGCCGGAGTGGTTCTCGCCACTCCATTACGCTGGGACCCCGCGCCCCGCCGGGGAGGGGAGAATCCCGGCCCTGTTGTTCAGCAAGAAGTGAGTGGTTTGCGATGCGGCTCAAATGAGTGAAGCACCGAACCATCAACCTTACGAGAAGATGAAGTGTACAATTCTCAGTGTATGTTGAACCGGCTAATCTCGGCTGGGCATCTGGTATGAATAGTCGCATTGCCCCAGAATTAGCGATAGACCAGTGTTCCTAAGTTATGGCAATAGTGATAGGCAATTCAATACTTAGGGGAACAGTTAGATGCTTCTGCTGCGATTAAAGTGAATCCAGGATGGGTTGTTGCCTCTCTGATACCAGGACAAGGATGCCATAATCAGCTTCAGAGCATCCTGAGGAGGAAGAGTAAGCAGCCAGCAGTCGCGATCCACATTAGAACATAGAACATAGAACATAGAACAGTACAGCACAGAACAGGCCCTTCGGCCCTCGATGTTGTGCCGAGCCATGATCACCCTACTCAAACCCACGTATCTACCCTATACCCATAACCCAACAACCCCCCCCAACCTTACTTTTTAGGACACTACGGGCAATTTAGCATGGCCAATACACCTAACCCGCGCATCTTTGGACTGTGGGAGGAAACTGGAGCACCCGGAGGAAACCCACGCACACATGGGGAGGACGTGCAGACTCCGCACAGACAGTGACCCAGCCGGGAATCGAACCTGGGACCCTGGAGCTGTGAAGCATTTATGCTAACCACCATGCTACCGTGCTGCCCATTAGTACTGCTGTGTTCCGTGGCCATGCTGTAGCAATGATACACACAGAACTGTTGGTGAGTTACTTCGAATGCTGATTTATTATTTAACACATGGAAGGATAACTTGCAGAATGCTGTACAGACTAGGTTGCTTTGGAACTACCCAACGTGCGACTGTCCTTTTGTACACCTTACTGCCAACTGATGAGTCTGCCGCACCATGTGACCAACGTCTGACGCCACCAGTTGGTTGGAGGTCACGTTGCTATCTGCATCCGATCTTATTCACAGACATATGACCACAAGTACCAAAAACACAGGTAGCAAGAGGGATGTGTTTCTGCAGTCAGAATTTAGGCAGTTAGGTAGAATCTTAGCAAGAAACACCTCAAAAGTAGTAACCTTTGGCAGGTTACACACAATACCACATGCAAGTAAGTACAGAAATAGGAGGATAAATTAGATACATGCAGGCTCATAAGATGGTGCAGGAGAGACAGCTTTAGATTCTTGGGACACTGCAACTGACTCTGGGGAGATGAGACCTGTACAAGCCAGACAGGTTGCACTCGAACAGAGCTGGGATTGAGTTCCTTGTGGGGCATTTTGCTAGTGCTGTTGGGGAGGGTTTAAACCAACTTGGAAGGGGTGTGGGGATGTGGAGAAAATATTAGAGAGGAAAACCAAGGTGCACAAAATAATGGGAGACACAAATGGCTCCAGAATAGAAAATAGTGTGTTAATAGCTGGGGTCAGAGTAAGGAAGAAAGTAATAGAGCCTAAATTAGGGTTACAGCCCATGTATGTGAATGCACGGTGATAAATAAGACTGGTGAGTTACAGGAGCAGATTTCTATATGGAATTATGATGTTGTGGCTATAACAGAGACTTGGCTCAAGGAAGGGCAGGATATTCTCCCACCAAGAGGGGCAAGTATGACCCTCACCTCATTCAAGCTTTCTGCATCATATTATGGCTTGGAATGAGGTGGGGGGAACTGGTTTAAAGTCGGTTGGACCGGGACAGACTTTTCGTCCAGTGGGATCGGGAATGAGCGTTAGAATGCTACCCCACTCCACCCCCAGTAAAATTCAGCCCGTGTCATAGTGCATCCTGCATTCTTACCATTCTTTTGTAAAGTGATTTCTTCTGATTTCTAGAACATCTTGGGGTGCAGCCAGTAGTGGGTTTCCTGATCCGGTGGAGAATCAATCGTCATGCTATAAACGGGCGACAATCTTGTTCCGATGCTTTGGCCCCCCCCCCCCCCCCCCCCCAACAGCGGTGCAGCGAACCACAAAGCCCTGTGCTGGCAGGCAGATGCAAATGGGTAATTTGCACCCATTTGCATCTGATTAACAGGCTGCACGCCCAGGTCTCTAAGTCCCCATGATGCTTCTCGCCTCTCAGCCAAGATTAACACGGGTATGGAATGATGCAGCTGTTTTCAAGTGTGGCCCTGAGGTCATGGAACCTGAGTGGATCAGGGGAATAAGTATACAATCGAGGTGCACCCAAAGTCAAGCAGAATGCCCCTCCATCCCAAATGCAACTCCTGCACGCACAGCCCCCCAGCTCCTCTATCAGACCCCCTCATCAGGCCCCCCTATTGAACCCCCTAGCACTCATCAGACCCCCCCATTAGACCCTCCTCCATCAGAACCCCCATCAGACCCTCCCACCTCCCCATCAGACCCCCCATCAAACCACCTCCAGTCCCCCCATCAAACACTCTGATTCCCTCCCAGCAGAGACCCCCCATCAGACTCCCTTACCAGACCTCCAACAGAGGCTCCCACATCAAAGGCAGCTAAGTGCTTCCTGCTGTGAAAAAGATTAAATCAATGCACTTAGCTGTTTTTAATGTGGTGAGGACCTATCAATCATAGCAAGTGTTTTTAAGCATTATGGGCAACAACAGAACTGAGTAATGAAGATGCATTCAAGTGTGAAGGGAAAAATCAATGACCAATCCCCCAAGCAGATGTCTCTGGAGTAATACAACTGACAATTACTGGCTAATGCAAAGTATTTCTGTGGGAATTTGAATAGAAGATCTGCACTTCAAAGGCTGTCAAGGGATTTCAAGCCCTTTGAAGTATACTGGACTTTCAAGGAAGCTTCTGAACTTGAAACAGTTGCTGTTTTGAACATCACTGCCTGAGGCAGCAGATGTTAGGAAAGGGTGAGTGAAAATGCAGTGATTTTCTAACCTACTGCCTGGACTGCTCTTCAGTTTTCAGGCAGCTGACTGATGGAGGTGGTGGGGGGTAGGTCAGATAGGGGGTTGAAGGAAGAGGCTGGTGGGGGGGGCATGATGGGGAGTCTAATGCGGGGCCTCTGTTGGAGGGCACTGTTGGGAGTGTGATGGAGATTCTGTTGGGGATTTCTGGTGGAGGTTTGTTGGGAGGGTCTGATGAGAGCATGGGGGTGCCTGATGAGGGCATGCTGTTGGGGAGTGACCGACAATTCCCATGGTGGTGTGGGGACGATGGATGCTTCTACCTGTCAGCGAGGGTGAGGGTAGGATTTGCATTATTGGGGGGAGGGTGGGAGGGGTCCATCCGCTGGACATTGCTACCAGGCTTCTAGCTCAAAATGGTGAGCTGATACCGGGATTCTGAAAGAATCCCATAAGCTCCCCATCATGCATGGAATTGGTGAGTGAATCGCTCCTGGGTTCTGCTCCTAGCACAACAGAGACCAAGAGCGATTGTACTCCGGCAGGAACACATGTCTCCAGAATGGTAAATTCACCCCTTATCCACCTCTTCCTTTCAAACACTTTAATTCCATTGGAAGTTAAATGGAATAGATTGCGCCAACAAGAAATCAGCATAAAGACTTAATTTGCATTTCATTGTACTCATTCTGGTTTAGTTGCCTCCTTTAAATGCTGAGCACTGTGCAACAGTTTAACTTCTGTGATGTTTTAATAATTGCTGTGGGTTCTGTGGTGCACAGTTGTGGTTTTCAATGTGGTCTTCCTGCCTGGGAATATTCATTGCAAAATATCGTCAAACATTCAGAGATCCACAGTGCAACTTTCTAAAGACAAGTGTCATCTGCCCGCAATAGCACTGTAGAAAACATATTTCTTGAATTAGTGTATGCTGCAGTAAAACAGTTGGCATGTATCATATTTCTGACTCCATTTTCCCCTTCCATTGATTTCAATAATGTGCGCGTATTATTCATTGCAGCTTAGAAAGGCTTGACCAACCTTTGGGACTGATGGCACCATCAATTCACTAGACACGTGCTTTGAGATATGAACAGTGGTTTTAATCTACTTACTACAGAACCAGCCTGTTACCCGTTGAACTCTCGATGAACTGCAGGCTGGCTCTGGACAAGGGTCTTTATACAGCAAGTCCAGGGGGAGGAGTCATGGGCGGAGCCAAGGGTTGAGCCCTGTACAAACTCCTGAGTATTCCCAGAGCTACTCCCCCTAGTGGTCGGATAATGCTACTGCGCTTACAGTGGTATTGGTAAATACAGTGTGAATTACTAAGTTACATTCACCACAGGGACCAAGCCTCCAAAGCTATAATTTATATTCAACAGTCCAGTGTTTAATCAGAAAAGACCATGGGTGAGATTTTCACCCCCCCAACCATGTTTTTTGGCAGCTGTTGCAGCTTGTCAAGGACCGCTTGTGGGATCTTCCCATCCTGCCAACGTGTATGGAATTTTGCAAGGCCCACCTACCTGTTGCCTTTGGCAGGAAGGGCTGTTCGATCCCACCTTATGGGTAAAATGTAAAGCAAGGTATTTTGCCGGAGGTATATTGATTCATCAAGGGGATGATAGAAGAAATACACATCGCTGTGGATTGTGCCTGAATTTTCCTTATTTTTCAGTTGAAGTTACAAACTCATTTTGCAAAGTAAGACATGAGGGAAGCAAAGCTTAAAACTGAAAGAAAAAGTTCCATTTGAGACAATGGGAAAAACAAAGCAGCCGACTGCTATTTTAAATAAACAGTCTAAAATGTCCAGGAAATCTATATGCCTCTCACCCTAACCCTAAGCCTTACCCTAACCCTAAGCATGACATGAAGAATCGCTTAATGTTTAATGAAACCCAATTTATTTGGTCTTTTTGATTTTTTTTTAATAGTGTAATTTAAAGACAGCAGCATATGATTCCATGTTTGATAAAGTGGCATTTGGCTTAATTAAGATGTGTAATTGGGTGTATCTTTAAACTCGCTGTGACCACTTCAATAGCATAACAATCTCGAGACTTTTTTTGCTTGTGTGACAGAAAAATCAAAACTGCTGACAAGTTTATGGTGATGTAATAAATGATATTTTGTTTCTGATGCATGGGATTCCGGGACTTTTACTGGCATTTTGGGGATAGCACTCTGCAGTTCTATACCTTTATCATCAGGGCCTCTAGATTACAAGGATTGAATGATTCAAATTCCAGGTAAATTATGTTGCATTCCAAGATCTTTACCAGAGTTTTGGGGATGATTTCCTTGAACGCTGTCAATTGCTTTTTGTGAGACTTGCAAACTAGTGGCTTTGTTGATTGGTACACAGTTATGCTCTTGCAGGGTGCAATTTTATCATTGGTTTGAGACCAGTGCCTGTGGAGAACAAAGCAGAGCCTTCAGATTGAAGTTCTACAATCAACTCCATGTTGTTCTCCAGCCTGGAAAAATTGAACTTCTCATGTGTGCTTAAGAACTCATGTACAAAACTCCATTTGTCCTGACCCACCTTTCGAATTTAGCATGCACACCAAAACAAAATAAGAAAATCAGCCCTTGGCCAGCACTAAAAAGGTGAAGATTAGTTTTAAAGAATTCAAGGGCTCGTCCTGAGAATATTTAATTAGATTGCAGTGATACTACATCAAAGTGAAATCAAAAGTGCTGCAAAACTATTGGCTCAATGTAATCTCACATTTCGAGTTCAAATCTGTTATTTCCAACCTCACAAATTACATGTTCACTTTACTTTGCTTGAGAAGTGTTGTACTACTAAAGAAAACAATTATATAGTGTATTTCACAACCTTATGATGTCCCAAAGCCTTTCACAAGCAATTAAGTACTGTCCAAATGTAATCGCTGTTGTAACGTGGGAAACTCAAATTTATGCAAAGCAAGGTAGCACGAAGAGTAATGAGACATTGACCAGATAATCCATTTTGGTGATATTAGTGGAAGGATTAACATTTGCCTGAACACTGGGGTGAATTGATAAGGGGCATGGGGCAGCACGGTGGCGCAGTGGCTAGCACCTACACTGAGGACCTGGGCTCGATCCTGGCCCCTGATTATTCTCAGTGGTGGAGTTTGTGCATTCTCCCCGTGCTTGCGTGGGTCTCATTCCCACAACCCAAAGATGCGCAGGGTAGGTGGATTGACCACACTAAATTGCCCCTTAATTGGAAAACAAAAATAATTGGATACTTAGTGGCTGATTTAGCACAGTGAGGTAAATAACTGGTTTTTAAAGCAGACCAAGGCAGACCAGCAGCGCGGGTTCAATTCCCGTACCAGCCTCCCCGAACAGGCACCAGAATTGGCGACTAGGGGCTTTTCACAGTAACTTCATTTGAAGCCCACTTGTGACAATAAGCAATTTTCATTTCATTTCAATTTTTAAAAAATAAATAGGAGCAGTGGGAGGCCATTCAACCTTCAGGGTCGCTCTGACTTTCAATAAGATCATGGCTGATCTTCTACTTCAATACTTTAGTCTTCATAGATTTCGGGCAGAACGGTAGCATGGTGGTTAGTATAAATGCTTCACAGTTCCAGGGTCCCAGGTTCAGTTCCCGGCTGGGTCACTGTCTGTGCGGAGTCTGCACGTCCTCCCTGTGTGTGCGTCGGTTTCCTCCGGGTGCTCCGGTTTCCTCCCACAGTCCAAAGATGTGCGGGTTAGGTGGATTGGCCATGCTAAATTGCCCGTAGTGTTCTAAAAAGTAAGGTTAAGGGGGGGTTGTTGGGTTATGGGTAAAGGGTGGATACGTGGGTTTGAGTAGGGTGATCATTGCTCGGCACTACATCGAGGGCCGAAGGGCCTGTACTGTTCTATGTTCTATGAGTCCAGAAGGAGAGTCCCCTCTGTGTCCGTTGTGCAGATCCTGGAGAATGGCCTGTCTGCCCTGGGTTGGGACCAGGACACGAGTCCCCTACAGGAGGATGCCATCTTCCACACTGAGCTCCTGCATCTCGGTCCCTAAGTCCCGGAGTTTTTCAGGCAGCTTACCTTGCTGGTGCTCATGTAAGACGATGTGGAGCACTTCCACCAATACTGAGTCCTTTTGGGTCCAGTCGTGTATCTGGGTGGCGGTAACTGTCAAGGTTCCATAAAGTTGTGTCAAAACACCTTCATCAGCTCGCGGTGACTTTGGGGTGTGTCAGCAGCAGGAGCCTTCTCACCGTGTCCGCATTTGTGTTCCTGGGAAATGCTTGAAGGCGTGTTCAGATGCTGCTCGCAATGGGACCCATCGCTGTATCTGGGCGGCCGCTATTGGCGAGATTGCCTTGTCCACTTGAAAAATCCCGAGCAATGTCTAGTGGTCTGTCACAATGGTGAATTGACACCCATACATGAACTGATGAAGTGTCTTCATTGTGAATACGATGGCCATCCCTTCTTTTTTGATGTGGACGTAATTGAATTCTGCAGCAGCCAAAGTCCTTGATGCCAATACAATCGGCCATTTCCTACCATCAGCCATGCACTGGGACAACACAGCTCCAATTCCTTAAGGCGAGGTGTCACACGTCAACAGGAGGGACTTGGAGGGGTCATAATGTGTCAATAATCTTGATGATGTTAGCTGCTGCTTCAACCTGGTGAAGGCATCTAACCTGGTGAAGGCATCCTCCGAGAGCGCTCTCCGCGCCCATTCTTGGTTCTTCTTCAGCAATGCATGTAGCAGGGCGAGGATAGGCCAGGAATGATTTTCCCGTTGTAATTTACAAGACCTAAGAATGACCGCAACTCTATCGCGTTTTCCAGAGTGGGGCTTGCCTCATCGTCCGCACTTTCTCGTCAACCGGGTGTGGCCCATCTCGATCCATACGATATCCCAACTATGTAACTTCCTTGGTGTAGAAAATGAACTTTTCCCTCTTGAGGCGGAAGCCTGTCTCGGAAAACCGGAGGAGGACTTCCTCCAGGTGATCGCTCTCCATTGCTCTGGTGACCAGGACATCATTCAAGTTGACTGTCACGTGCTTTAGCCCTCTCAGGATGTTCTCTATACTGTGTTGAAAAGTTGCACAAGTCAGTGACACTCCAAATGACAGCCTCGTGTATTCATAGAGACCCTTGTGTGCATTTATGGTCACGTAACTCCTGGAAACTGCATCCAACTCTGGCTGGAGGCAGAAATATCCCATGTCCAGCTTGGAAAAGGTCCGACCCCCAGCTAACTTTGGTTCCAGGTCTTCTATCCACGGCATTGTGTAAGTCTCCAGGAGGAAGGCCTTGTTTATGGTTAACTTATCGCAACCACTGGCGTCCAGTTTTCTCATTCAGGGCAGCACGGTAGCATGGTGGGCAGCACGGTAGCATGGTGGGCAGCACGGTAGCATGGTGGTTAGCATAAATGCTTCACAGCTCCAGGGTCCCAGGTTCGATTCCCGGCTGGGTCACTGTCTGTGCTGAGTCTGCACGTCATCCCCGTGTGTGCATGGGTTTCCTCCGGGTGCTCCGGTTTCCTCCCATAGTCCAAAGATGTGCGGGTTAGGTGGATTGGCCATGCAAAATTGCCCGTAGTGTTCTAAAAAGTAAGGTGGGGGGGGGTTGTTGGGTTACGGGTATAGGGTGGATACGTGGGTTTGAGTAGGGTGATCATTGCTCGGCACAACATCGAGGGCCGAAGGGCCTATTCTGTGCTGTACTGTTCTATGTTCTATGTTCTATGTTCTAGTACGGGGAATTCCAACATTTCCCAATCCGCAACCCTTACTGGCCAGATGATACTAAGGCCTTCCAGTTGGATGAGAACATCCTCGACTTTCACCAGCAGCGCATAGAGGAGGGGGGCAGGTACGGTTGTAATTTGATTGGACCTCAGAGTCCACATATTTCTTTGTTACAGCTCCCTTAATTTTACCCAGACTCTCCTGGAATACTTCTGCGTACTTCCCCAAGACTTGGTAAAGTCCTCCAGTGCCCACCCAGATGACCTGTTGCCAGTCCAGCCTGAAGCGTTGTCGACAGCCACGGGCCAACATACTTAGTCTGGGGCCCTGCACTATTACTAAAGGCAGCCTATAGACTGTTGCCATAAGTAACTGGGTCATCATCATGCCCACTATGGTTAGGAGTTCCCCCATAAAGGCCGCTAGCCTTGCCTCGGTGTCCCGCAACCCCATTGTTGAACTCCAGTCCTGGCTTTTTCAAAGGTCTGTCATTCTATTACCGAAACTGCAGCCCCCGTGCCTCACTCCATCTGTAACAGGTGGCCGTTAACCTGGACGATAATCCTGATGGGGACAACACATGGTGAGGCAATCCAATGCAATTGCATACGCTCCACATCATCAGGTTGTTCTTGGTGGAGGGTCTGGGCTCTGGACTGGTGACTCCTTCGAGTAGGGAGGCAAGTTTACTGGCTGACCTGTAGTTTCCTAAACCTGCAGTTTCACTGCCACAAGCGCTGCTCCGCCTTGGATTGTCCTTCATTGATTTCGGGGAGATGCTCTGCCTGACTGAAACCAATGGCCTGATCCTGAAGGTGTTCGGGCCAGGATGGGTTTCCGGGGGTCCCAGTTTACCTCCATCCCTGACATCCTCTGGAGTTCCTGGACTCCATTCCCTGTTTTCTCCCATGAGAGGAAGATCTTGACTGCCTTTATTAGGTCCAGCAATGGCTTTTGGCAGCAATTTCCACTGGTCGCCATATTATTTACTCCACATACAAGGCGGTTCCGTAGCATCTCCATGAGGCCATGAGGTCATGTTGCAGTTGTACAAAACTCTAGTACTGCCGCATTTGGAATATTGCGTACAGTTCTGGTCGCCTCATTATAGGAAGGACGTGGAAGCTTTGGAATGGGTGCAGAGGAGATTTACCAGGATGTTGCCTGGTATGGAGGGAAAATCTTATGAGGAAAGGCTGATGGACTTGAGGTTGTTTTCATTAGAGAGAAGAAGGTTAAGAGGTGACCTAATAGAGGCATACAAAATGATCAGTGGGTTAGATAGGGTGGACAGCGAGAGCCTTCTCCCGCGGATGGAGGTGGCTAGCACGAGGGGACATAGCCTTAAATTGAGGGGTAATAGATATAGGACAGAGGTCAGAGGTGGGTTTTTTACGCAAAGAGTGGTGAGGCCGTGGAATGCCCTACCTGCAACAGTAGTGAACTCGCCAACATTGAGGGCATTTAAAAGTTTATTGGATAAGCATATGGATGATAAGGGCATAGTGTAGGTTAGATGGCCTTTAGTTTTTTTCCATGTCTGTGCAACATTGAGGGCCGAAGGGCCTGTACTGCGCTGTATTGTTCTATGTTCTATGTTCTATCTCGGGTAAGGATTACCCACAGTCACAAATCTATGCCAATTAGTGCTAAAAACCCGGTAATGAACTACCCTGGGGCCCTCTCAGCTGTAGTAAATCAATACCTCTGTACAATAACCAAAGGCTTGGGGTTGTAGTGGTTTGTCCCAAACACCACTAGCTCTTCAAACATCTTGGAGTCTGTGGCCGCAGGGTACATCATGCTCTTTATCGAGCTGAAAGTGGGTTCTTCACAGACAGTCAGAAGAATTAGCATTTGGCAATCAACCCCAACGCTAGCTTTCACCTTTAAAAATGTGCCGACGCTCTCAAACCTGCCAAAGAGTGACATTTCCAAAATGGTGCAAACATTATTCCTTTCTGAAGAGAGTTGGCTGTGCTTCAAATGCTTAGCAGTACCAACCGTAGTTCCGCATATCCTCATCGCCAATTTAGTAGTCATGGTGGAGTCCGGAATGGTGAGTCAAAAAATGATTTGTTTCCAAAAGGGAAGTATTTCCCAGTTCCAGTTCCAGTCTGGATTACTCTGCAGCTTGGCTCCTACCTGGGCCGGCTTTTAAGGTTAATTAATTAGTCCACTGATTGACCTGTGCCTCTCAGCAGTGGGAGCTTGTACTCCACGAGGTTCACGGGGATATTTATCGGGTCATCCCCCATGGGTCTCCTGGGGGTTATAACAAACACAATTTTCCTGAACAATGCCCTTGTCCCTTGATGTTTTTACTCTGTAGAAATCTGTCTACCTATGGGCTGCATGGTGGCCCAGTGGTCTGCACTGCTGCCTCACGGCGCCGAGAACCCAGGTTCAATCCCGGTCCAAGGTCACTGTCCGTGTGGATTTTACACATTTCCATCGTGTCTGCGTGGGTCTCACTCCCACAACCCAAAGATGTGCCGGGTAGATGGATTGGCCACGCTGAATTGCCCCTCAGTTGGGGGAGGAAAAAAATGAATTGGGCACTTTAAATTCACTTTAAAAAAGAAATCCATCCACCTCAGTCACAAACATACTCAGCGACCGAACCTCCAAAGCCCTTTGGAAAGAGAATCCCAAAGATTCACCACTCTCTGAGTTATTTTTCTTTGAGTGAAAATATTCCTCCTCATCTCAATCCTTAAATGGCGTGCCGATTATTCTAAGATTGTATCCCTGGTTTTAGATTCCACTGCTCTAGCTATGGGATCTTTTATGCCAACCTGATTGTGTAAATTGTGGCCTCAGTTTAACATCCCATCTGAAAAGCAGCACCTCCAATAGTGCAGAACTCCCTCAGGACTGGACTGAATTGTCAACCACAACTGAACTCATTTCCAGACTCCTCCGTGACTCAGAAGTGTGAGCACTACTGTCAGAGCAAAGGCTGTCGCCAACAAGTCTGTTAAATGATTTCTTTTTACACAAAGTAAAGAAGTAGTCTTTCATCAGATAAACAATGACTGTGAAGAAAAGCTACAAGAAGGAAGATTTATCCATTGTCACTTATTCTTTCAAACAGGCTCTCTGCTCCCAATTGCTAAGGTTGTATTTTATAATCATTAATTTATAGAAAAAAAACTTGGTAGGTATTTGAAAAGGAAATATTAATGGCTTCTAATTACATAACCATCAACACTTGCTGAGTTCTGACACTTGCTCCATCTTGAGCACTGCAATTAATCTGTCTGAGTTTGTCTAATCTAAGTAAAAGATCATTGCACAATCCCCTGGAACATTGCATTTTCAAATGCAGGCATTTCTTTCCTTCTGTAGCTCAGAATGCCAGTGTATAAATGAATGGCTGCACTGCCCGAAATATGTCTGGTCAGCCATTTGCAGGAAGCCTGAGGATTCCGAAGCTTATTCCCTGCGGGTGCAGGAAAGTGCTCAGACCACATCGGAGGAAATCCGATGCGATTTAGGGAAAATTGCTGAGGGGATCCAGTATGTGTAACAAAACCATGGAAATCATCAGTGATGTAATGTGTAAGATATTTATTCAGAGACGGCTCGGTTACACATAGACGCCAGAAGCCTGTGATTCAGGATGTCCCGAAGCACTGAGCTTAACTTCAACCCCTTTCTGCACGGTGACCCGATACATATCCTCAATGTCAAGATTATACTTGTTCTATTTTATCATTTGTTACCTGAAGTAGCATGTCAGGATGGCTTTTGGTAAAGCAGATGATCTCTCTGCCATTTCCTGCTTTACAGGAAGCTTTGTTCAGCAGGCTGGTGAAAGGTGGGGATGCAGCAGAGGCAGCTGATTGGGTCTTGACTTTAGTGGCAAAGGTATCTCTGAATTTGTTGTGCCTTGTGGATGTATGCTGACCCCCCCCCCCCCCCCCCCCCCCCCCTCCCCACACACAAGCTCTAACTCACCACCATCTCTCTCAATTCCTTCATTGGTGCAAAGTTATCAGACTGCTTATCTAACATCCAGTACTGGATGAACAGAAAACTCTTACAATTAAATATTGGTAAAGACTGAAGTGATTGGTTTCGATTCCTGCTCCAAACTCAATTCCTATTTCAGCTTTATCCCTTCCCCTGGCAGCAACTGAGGCGAATCTAGTCGGTTCACATCTGTCAGATTTGACCACAAGATAAGCTTCTGGCTGCTTATTCGTGCCATTGCTAAGACTTCCTATTTTCCCTCACTGGGCAGGATCCAGATATGCATACTTAAGTGAGCCATTAGGCTTATTTAAATATATCTGCACCTTATTCTCCGAGGGCCCATAACTAGCAGCCTAACCTGGCAGACCTCGCCAGGTTTAGTCCTAGTCTACACAAATATTGATCAGGTGTAATTGTACCTGGGGTGGGTCTCCCAGGTCATTGGAGACTGACGGGTGGTCAGGCATTGAGCAGGATGGCACCCAGGCACTCCCACTGGCACCCAGGGACTTTGCACTGGCAGCCTAGCACCTTGACACTGTCACCTGGGCACTGCCAGGCTGGCAGTGTTACTGCCTTGGTGCCAGGCTGGCAGTGCCAAGGTGTCTGAGTGCCAGGTTGCCCATGCCAGAGATCAGGCCTGGGGATGCCTTGCCGCTAATAGGTAGGGTGAAGGATGTGGCTCGAGGCCCTGTAAGAGATAACTTGGAGGGGCGGTGTCCGGGATCGCAGGGGGGCAGCTGAGTGGAGTCGAAAGATCAGGGCAGCTTTTAAAAATGCCCACCCCGATCTGCAAATACTCCACGAATACAATTATTGTAAAGTGAAGCTTCGTCAGGGCGTTCCTCATCAAGGCCAAAAATAATGGCCAAGTGCCATTAAATAGCGGTGTCTGTAGCGTTGTGAAACATCCCGCTGAACACGTCCAAAACCTACCTCTGTTTCTGTCCCATTAAATCGCGCCCCACATTAGTACCTATTTTACCTCTGGACTTTACTCTCCTAACGTATTCCCATTGGTTGGTCTCCTGCATTCTACTATTTGTAATTTTGAAGTAATCCAAAATTCTGCTGCTCATGTCTTAACTCACGCAAAAACCTACTAGCCCATTACCACTGCGCTCCTGACCTACATTGGTTCCTGCTTAAAGAATATTTTAATTTTAAAATCCGCATCTGTGTTTTTAAATACCTCCGTGGTCTCCCCGTCGTGTCATGTGATGTGTAGTGACATCAGCAGAGTATTTGCACAAGCTTTGCAGTTCTCCATCTTCGGTTGAATGAGCAATACCTCTTAATAAAACTCCTCATCGTGTTTTACAAGAATCCAGAGTGTGGGCACCTTCATACCTTTTCTCTTTGCGGCAAATAAAGAAATAGAACAGAAAGTTATTCCCTTTTTTTTATTTATTTTGTGGCAGAGTGTTGATACTGTGCAGCAGAAGCCAAGAAAGTTGACAGTAGACTCCTCCATCACTTCAGAACCTAAGTGGTTGCTTCCACATAGACAGTCCAATGCATTTGATTATGCACTGGAAGCAGTTTTCTTTTCAAGGCTGAGTCCCCAAAAGTCTTAACCTGTCTCTTGCAAGAGGAGTAGGAGTGGGTGACCCTGGATCCTGTGAAAGGGTTGGAAAGAGGTGTGGGGAAGTTCAGCACCGTGTGGTCAATGAGAGGTCAAATAAAAAGTGTAGTCAGGAGAGCGAATGAAATGACAAAATCAAATCTACATAGTGCGAGGTATCGAAAGACGTAAAAGAAAGATGAACTTTATCCAAATTCCAATGGAGTAAAAGCAAAATTTTGTTTGAACCAGTATTGAGGAGAATAGCAATTGTTGAGTGTGCGATTCTAAGCTGAGGAAGATGGTGACTGGAGGAGAGACTTGTGCGGCAAACAAAGGATAGGTTCCAGCAGGGCTGAATTGAAAATAAGATGATTGTGTGAAGGCATCTACCCTTGGCAGTCATGGTGGGATCATTGCATTTTCCTCCATACTGGACTTAGACAAGATGTTGCCGAAGTTGACCTGAATCGTTCTGCCATCTCAAGGAAAGAGGACCACCTTCCTGGCTTTGGCTCTTAAGGATATTGCGATGACCAGGTTAGCAGAGGTGAACTAACACCTCTCTTTGTCCCACACCTGAGTTGGTTAAAGCAAAGTTTGAATTTAAAAGGAGGTGATTTTGCCAATTTAATATATCGTTGACTGTGTATAGTTTGGTGCAAGAAATAAGCCAGCCAGGTTCCTTAAGTTAACAAGTTTTAAGAGTCTGTTTTATTGTTAAAATTTGCTCAGCTAAAGATGCAGAAATTATTAACTAAATGTACAAATATGTTCAACCACCCATTCATGCAAAATCAGCACACTCAGAAGCGAACACCGAACATCGAAACAGTTAAATAAAAAGAGGCATATGAAAGATTTATAAGCTTTTATTTGGATTTTTAAAATATTTTGCCTGATTCATTTTTCTCCGTATCCATGCATATTTTGCCTTTTTATCGCTGCCAATATCCTTCAGGTCATTCCTTCGTGTCCATTTATTTTCAATGTATTTTCACTGTTTCCCCAAAGGATTCCTTTCCCTTCATAAAAATTGTTGAATATTTAGTACTGCTTTGGCGTTTTACTTATTTCTTCATTTCCAGAATTTTAGACTGAAGGAAGAAATTGATCTATCTGGTGTCGAGAATTTGAAACTATGGATGGGATCCCCCAGAAGCGCGTTCCTCGGTGGCGCACCGTTCACTGACGGCAGGATTCCCACCGCTTGTCAATGGGATTTCCCATTTGTAACCACCCGGCACTGCTGGGAAACCCACG
Source organism: Scyliorhinus canicula (assembly GCF_902713615.1). Classification (NCBI taxonomy): domain Eukaryota; kingdom Metazoa; phylum Chordata; class Chondrichthyes; order Carcharhiniformes; family Scyliorhinidae; genus Scyliorhinus; species Scyliorhinus canicula. Next base: position 34,338,711 of record NC_052166.1, on the reverse strand, counting down.
GGCGAGGGTGCGCAATGGCCAGAGAATTCCGGCAATTATTTCCAGCCCGGTTCTGAAACTGCAGAAAGAAGAGAATGTTTTGTTCAGAAGATCAGAAACACTCACTTCATCGATGTCAAGCATGTTTGCCCGGGAGTCATGGAAACAAGACCTGTGTAGTAGTTGGGCTGTCCTGTTTATATAGTTATTCTTAGTTCAATAAACCTCTGTTGTGTTCCAACACTGCCTCGTTGATCGCCTCACAGTGTAACACTTAGATAGTTACGGTTTAGCTATGGAACCTCCAATATCTGTGTAGTCAATGGCAACATGCATCATAAAAAGGGGCTGTTTAGCACAGGGCTAAATCGCTGGCTTTGAAAGCAGACCAAGCAGGCCAGCAGCACGGTTCGATCCCCGAACAGGCGCCGGAATGTGGCGACTAGGGGCTTTTACCAGTAACTTCATTTGAAGCCTACTCGTGACAATAAGCGATTTTCATTTCATTTTTTCAAAAACGCCCTGTCAAAGCCGTGGGCACACACTACTTGCTTCTCCTTAGTCAACGAGAATACAATGTGCTCTCTGCCCCTGACATAAAGATTGACAGTTGCCTCCCTTATTCAAAGGTGGATGGCAAACCAGGAGATTGCTTGAAATATCAGTGGAAGGGTCCTGAAGTAAGAAATTCACTTTCACAGTCACTCGGCAACACCATCCTCACCTTGTCCTCAGACATCAGCTCTGCCTGTAAGAGGTCGCCTGATTTTTATTGGCACCTTTTAATGGAGAAATCACACATATTACTCCTGGCTTATGTGGAGATAAACTATATTCTCCATAAAGATCCTGGCTGGATAACGTTCCCTGATGAGAGTCCATTTCCTTCTCTCCCTGCAGAACGTTTGACTACTCCTCCCTCTTGCTGTTTCTCAATCTCCCTCTCACCTCGCAGGCCAAGTCCATGATAATGACAGCACAAGGAGCGTGGTCGAACAAGGTAGAACCAAGGCCTTCACCACATGCACCATTGCCCCCTGTCAACTTCACCAACTTTATATAGCACCACAAAACTCATGGCACTTCTTATAATTTATTAAGAGCCAGTAAGCAGAAAACAATCAACAGCTTACCTGACAGTAGATGATAACTTTAATCAACATTCGGTGGGGTACCCTTTTTTGCTGCTGAATGCATGTTCAGCTGCTCGTGTTTTAGCTGGAGTGACGAGATCATAAATTCCAGCCCTGACATCAAATCACATTGCATCCTGATAACAGCAACGTTTGACGACTCTGCAAACTTCTGTTGCAAGTTCCTAAAGCCTCTGCTATAACACCTCCGCCAAAATCGGCGTGGGATGCACTGAAACGGAGCACACGCAGGGTAGCTGCCATTTCAATACCAAAATGGTACCCATGGCTGTCATAATATACATCTATGTATATAATGGAGTGCAGACAGGCAGTGATTGACACAAAGGATGACCAGTAAGCACACAGAGCACAGCAGCCAATCATCAGACAGGACACTACCACTATAAAGCCAGAGGACACTAGGTTTCCCGCTCTCTCTGGACCCAGCCTCTGAGACAGTCAGAGTTCGTGAGCTAGCCAGTGCAAACACCATGCGGTAGCTAGTAAGTCTGGTCAGGCTAGTACTAGGTCTTCAGTCAAGTCAGCATAGTGTCAACCCACAGTTGAACATATATAGTAGTTAAGACGTTAAATAAAATCGTGTTGCATCTTATCAAGTGTTGGAGGTCTGTCTCTCGACCCAGCCTGCCCAACACATCAATGGCTGTGTGCCGATCCACATTTTGCAGCCCTCATGTTTATATAAGGAGTAACTGGGACACGCCATGTTTGAGGTCATAGTGCAAAATCGAAGATACGAGCTGCTGCAATAATTGCCCTCGAGGCTGTTTTGAGCGAAATTACTGATTTTGAAAAACACTATTTTATTAGCATTCAGTAATCTGCTCTGCGGCTTTATGTAACTGTGTAAGTTCCATTCCGTGTGCTTTCTCTATGCCTTCAGATTTGAAAGGCATACCACAATATTGGGAAATTCAGCAAGCTGTTGATTTTGTAACACAGCACTGGAATTTGTCTGCGGCATTGATCCGACAAGTTCTGAAATGGTGTCGCTGTAGGGATATGGTGCTACTCTCAATAAACATTAATCCCTTTCTTCGTTATATATGAGGCAACAGTTTCCAATATCCTGACTGGAATTTTCTTTTTACAGTGTCTTAACCAGGGAGGAAATGGTTCTTTAAATTTCTGGCACCAAGTAAGGTAATTTCCTCCTTCATCCTAAACTCTGACATGCCACCAGAAAAGCGCACTCAAAGTTAATTACAATTAGCTCTTTGTCAGTTATGTTGGGCAGTGCAAATCTGCATTGAAACCAACAAAGTTCCATTGAGTTGCACCAATGTCACTCACTATCAATGCAAAGTAGCAAAAATTTAATTGGAACTTTTATCTATTCGGGCTGGATCTGACTGGGGTTGGATTCCACACGTTGCCTGACTGTTAATCAGGATTCTGGCTTCCCCGCAGTGACATTAGCCTAGAGGCAGCCTTAATTGGATCAGAATGGGGCCACTGTTCGCACCCCCTCCTCCCCCCTGCTTCCATCTTGGAGGAACTCTGGCCCTCGAGTGCTGTTGATAAATCTGATTGGTCAGCAGCTCAGGAGCCCCAGGATTGAGCAGTGGCCACTTCAGGGACAACAAGCGGTCCACAGAGAAGAAGAGTGGTGGATCCTGGACTACAGATAAATCAGAGAATTTGGCCGGGCCTGCCTGCCAGGCCTCAAGGAGGGGTGGTAGGTGATGGGAGCGGAGTCAGGTTTTTAATGGCTGGGAAAGGGAAAATTGGAAGCAACGATCTTGGGGGGTATCATAAAGGACCGTCTCCCAACCAAAAGTGATACCCCTCTACCTGCCCGACAGCGCTTCAGGCAATGAAAGCTGCCTGGCTGCTCGTCTTCCGCAGCTGCACATCAAATTGTAGCAGAAGCAGAATGAGGCCCGCTTAATGGCCTCAATAGGCCCAAGGGTCGGTGGGACTCCGCTGCCTTGCTCATCCGTTGTAATATGGGAAATAGGCCTGGAGTAGAGGGCAGTGGACAGGTGACCTGTTTTATTTTAGAGGAAGGCAGGCCTAAAATTCAGCCGAAAGTAAACCAACATTTCCTTTGAATTAATTTAGTTATCCAAAAATACTAATTAGGTATCAGTGAAAGGATGTGAAAAGTATTCTTGCTCACAATTCCACACATAACGTTCGTGTGAATTAAAGAATATTATAGCTTCATTAAGCTTTAAAATGCAATCAAGTGTGATATTTATTTTCTTCATATTTACCTGCTTTTCATTTTCAGATTCCAAATGATTAAAAATCAGAACTTAGGTGTTAAATATTCCCCTGCTCCACAGACTCTACCTTTGCATCTATTTGAGCTTCTCTAAATGAGATGAACCCCACTGTCAGCGAAGAATGGACGACATGTTAAGTTAGCCTTTGCTCGGCCGACAGAAAGGAAAAAAGGTCCCCCAGTGTCACCAAGGGCAGGCAGTGAAATCCAAGTGTCTAATCTACAGACCTATATCTGAAGATAATGATTGAAACCACCATTCTCATTCTGCAGTTCCTTCCTGAATTATTCTTTGCTTCCTGATTTGCACAGAGCAACTTCAGATCCTTATCTAATGAAGAGCAGAACGTCCCGCGTTTGATAACCGGGTCATCTGAATTACACGTACGGCAAAATTTGCAGATAGACTCAACATTCTGATCCTAGCCCAAGGCCTAGAACGTGAGACAAAACGTTTGAAGCTAATCACAAAACAGGAGATAAAAGGGAAAAGAAAAGGAGATAAACAGTGAATGTTGCAGCCCTAATCTGTGCAAGAATGCTTCCTTTCTAAGATGCAATTACAGATAATGAATGAAACAAGACCAGAGTTGCAAAACGTGCGATGCAGTCAAGATTTTTGCAAGTATTTTTGGCTTTGTATACTGATCAATAAGGGTAATGAGGGTATCCAGGAGAGATGTAAAATTAACAACAGAATGGTGAAGCACAATCAAATTACTGTCTGCTATTTTAGCAAAGCTGTTAATCTATTCAAAGGAACAGATTAACACCCATATTTTTTTAAAAACAGGCAGAGGAATGTCCTATGAAATCATATGAAGGCATTAATTATTTAACTTCAAATACTTCTTATAGATTTCTGGCTATGATCACGTAGTAAACTGGGGCGAATGTTCAAAGCATTGTCCGAAAAGAATTGTCGATCATACTGAGCATTTGTGACAATTAGGAACTGACCCATTCTCCATCTATTTTCATGTGAGTGTGGCAAAAGATGATGGATGTGATTCTCCTGTTTGCAGGTTCACCGAAGAAATTACTAAGTGCCATGTTGGGTGAGCATGGCGGCTGTAATGGTGAAACGATGGCCTATATTCACCCGCACTGTGGTAGTCACCACTAGCAGTATTACCTGTATTACGGTAAGGCATGTATAATAGAGGTACATGGGTAAATCCCTGGCTGCTGGCTCTGCCCAGTAGGTGGCGTATAAACATGTGTGCTCGCCGGTGCTGCAGCCATTCTGGTTCCAGCTACAGGAGGCACAACATCTTTGCTCAATAAAGCCTTGATTATTCCACTACTCTCGTCTTTGTGGTAAGTGATAGTGCATTATGCACTTAATGCAGAAAATGAGCCCCCACGTGAATCTCCCCATGCCCGACTCCCTCGCCATTTCATTTGCCCAACTCGTGCCTCGCTGCTAACAAGGGGGAGCTGCTTTTAAAAGTTCCCTCAGCACTCATTCCCAGTCAAGACATGAGGATGACGGAGACCTGACCCTCGCTTTGGTGATGTCGACCTGGCCAGGCTTCTCGGCTCAGTGGATGAGAGGTGGGGTAGCCTGTTCTCTCCATGGGTTGGAAAACCAACAGCAGGTGAGCAATGCCACCTGGGAGGCAGTGACAGCTGCAGTGACTGCGGGCAGCATGACCAGGAGAGTGCCATGCACTGTAGGAAGAAGAGGAACAATCTCCAACGAGCTGAAAGGGTAAATTACCACCTCTCTCCTGGCATCAGTCCGGCCTGCCACCCTTGAACTTACCAAACTACCCTCCCAATCCACTGGCTGACACCTTGCACTCTCCCAACATCTGATCCCTAAGCTTGTTCCTCAGAAATCCCTGGCACCCACCAGAACATCCCTTAATGACTCAGCCGGTTGCCCACACATTCCACTTGCTTTCGACCCCCCGACCCATCAAGCGTGCGGCTCACAATGTCCCCTCTTTGTTCCTGCAGGAGAAGCTAGCCCATAATAATAGGTAAAGGGTGAAGACTGGGGGGGAGGGGGGGGCGGGTTGGGGTGCCAGAGGCCTGTGTTCTCACCCACTTTGAGGTTAGGGTCCTGGAGTTTGCGGGGTTGCTGAGGAGAGTTGCTGAGGAGAGAGCAGGGATCAACAGCAAGGTTGGCCTGTGCCAGAGAAGTGAGGATCCACTGTCCCTTCATCCAGATGACCTGTCTCAAGTGAGTTGTTGATGTCCCACAAATGAACCCTTGTCTATTGTCTTGCAGGATATCCACCCGATGAGGCTGAGCTATCCGGAGTTGCACCCCCCCCGCCTCACCACCACCCAAGAGATCAACTCGGAGGAGAGCTCCGAGGAGATCACGGGGACGGTGCGTCACAGCTATCACCCGCACCTTCTGCCAATGCAGAGACACACACCTCGGTGGGCAACATTAGCTGACAGGCTTCGAGAGCACTATCTGGTGGGCACCACAAATCCGCTGATGCACATCAGATGGAGGCAGGAACATCCAAGAGAGAGGCAGCAGTCAGAGGTCTGCTGGATACCAGGGCTCAGCTGGGTGCCGGCCAGATGTTGAGCCTCTGGATTAGGTTCTCCCACAGCTGATGCAGATGAAAGGACACAGCCGTGACATTCAGTAGGTGGTGCCAGTGACATTCTAATGAGTGCATAGCTGATTGGAGATGTCCCAAAGGCAATGGGCACAGGAGATGATGCCAGCAATGCGTTGCGCCGAGGCCAACACTGTTAGGGTGGCAACCACAGTGGGAAACCTGCCGCGCAAGGTCAGCAGCTTGAGTGGCGCTGCCCAAGGGATTGCTTAGTCTGTGATGACCACGACTGAAGGCTGCAACATCATGTCCCAGTGGATGAGGATGTGGTGAAACCACTGTGTTGTATTGTGCTGCCACAGTATTACGTGTTGTACAGTATTGCCACTCTCTTACATGTTGTACGGTTTTGGCTCTGCCCGTGGCTCCTCCCCCTAGGGCAGGGGTGGGCAAACTTTTCCGTGCAAGGGCCACATTCAGAAATTCACAATTTTAAAGGGCTGCATAGTATATTAAGTAAAATAATTACTTCACCCGGTTATGATTCTGGGCGCCTCATATAGAACATAGAACAGTACAGCACAGAACAGGCCCTTCGGCCCTCGACGTTGTGCCGAGCAATGATCACCCTACTCAAGTCAATGTATCCACCCTATACCAGTAAGTAACCCAACAGCCCCCCCCATTAACCTTAAAAAAAAATAATTAAAAATTTTTTTTTAAAAAATTGTTTAAATTTTTTTTTTTTTTTAATGACTTGGTGGGCCGCATAAAGACCTTTGGTGGGCCGCATGCGGCCCTCGGGCCGTAATTTGCCCAACCCTGCCCTAGGGCCTCGGTATATAAGCTGCCGACCTTTCACACTGCCTCATTCTGGGGCACAGTGCCAGTTCTGTTGTAAGTCAACTAAAGCCATAGTTAATTCACTCTGCGTTCTCCATCTTATTGATGGCATATCAATTTAATTGACTGACATCAAATTAAAGGGCTGTTTAACATGGATCCGGATCTCAAACTGGACCTCCAGATGACCCCCAATCAGCCGACGCCGATGTCTTCTTCACACACTGGCTTCGCAGTCTAGAATCCTTTATCAATTCTGCCGCCGACGCCGTCTCCGAGGAACACAAGCAGCGAGTCCTCATCTCCCGGGTGAGACCGCAAATTTTTCTCATCTTCCGGGACGCGGCCTCGTTTGATGAAGCCATTACTCTCTTGAAAGGACGGTATGTGAAGTCGGTTAACAGACTGTTCGCCAGGCACCTCCTTGCCACACGGCGTCAATCCCTTGGGCAGCGCCACTCAAGCTGCTGACCTTGCGCGGCAGGTTTCCCACTGTGGTTGCCACCCTAACAGTGTTGGCCTCGGCGCAACGCATTGCTGGCATCATCTCCTGTGCCCATTGCCTTTGGGACATCTCCAATCAGCTATGCACTCATTAGAATGTCACTGGCACCACCTACTGAATGTCACGACTGTGTCCTTTCAGCGCCCTGGAGAGTCGCTGGCAGAATTTCTGCGCGTTTTGCGGGTGCTCGGCGGGGCCTGCGACTGCGGGGCAGTGTCGGTTGCTAAGCACACCGAACTCCTGAACCTGGACGCTTATGTTGCCGGCATTGACTCACACCGTGTTCGCCAGCACCTGCGAGGGAGGGAGACACTCGACCTCTGGGAAACGGTGCAGCTTGCTGAATCGTTGGGGGTGGCGTTCCATGACATGGGTGCCTATGCCTCCGACCACGCGGCACCCTTGTGGACGTGGGGGCCGCCATCTTCGACGCCACCCGCCACGTGCGACCCGCGGGGTCCGCCATCTTCGACGCCACCCGCCACGTGCGACCCACGGGCACTGCCATCTTCGACGCAAACCGCCATATTCGACCCGTGGGGGCCGCCATCGACGCCATTTTTGAAGTCGACCGCCACAACTCCAGCTCCATTATTGAAGTCCACCACCGCCTCCTGCAACTCTGGCTCGCCCGCCCGTCAGCCGGCCTCCGCTACTCTCGACCGGCCCGCCTGCTGTCCGAAGCCCGCCCGCCGTCCTGTGGCCGCCTCCATCACCCTAGACCAGTCTCGGCCTCATGGCCTCGCTAAATCAATGATGGCGGTCCGGATCAACGGCCACGAGACGGCCTGCCTTTTTGACTCCGGGAGCACACACAGCTTCATACACCTGGACACGGTACGGCGCTACTCCCTGTTTTACCCGCAGTCCAGAAAATCTGCCTGGCCTCTGGCTCGCATACCATGCAAACCCGTGGGTACTGTTTCGTGACCCTCATGGTGCGGGGCGTATCTTTCAAAAATGTTAAGCTCCTTGTCCTCCCACACCTCTGCGCGGCAATTCTTCTGGGTCTCGACTTCCAGTGCAAACTCCAGAATATCGCCCTAAAGTTTGAATGACCCCTGCCCCCTCTCATCGTCTGTAGCCTCTCGACTCTTAGGGTCACCCCTCCCTCGCTCTGCGCCAACCTCACCACAGACTGTAAGTGCATCGCCGCTAAGAGCAGACGATACAGTGCTTGGGACATGACCTTCATCAAGTCAGCAACTGCTGAGAGAAGGGATCATAGAGGCCAGTAACAGCCCCTGGAAAGCTCAGGTCAGGTGGTGGTCATCAAGACTGGGGAGAACAGTCAGACCATCAACCGGTACATGCAGCTTGACACGTACCCCCTTCCCCCCAAATCTGACATGGTCAATCAGATTGCGTAGTACCGGGTCTTCTCCACCGTGGACCTGAAGTACGCATACCACCAGCAGCCTATTCACCCGGAGAACGCCAGTATACTGCCTTTGAGGCAGCAGGCCGCCTCTACCACTTTCTCCGGGTTCCCTTCGGCATCAGCAATGGGGTCTCGGTCTTCCAGCGATGGTCCGAATGGTGGACCAGTACGGGCTGCGGGCTACATACCCGTACTTAGGTAATGTCACCATCTGTGGCCATAATCAGCAGGACCACGATGCTAACCTCAAGAAATTCCTCCACACTGCCCAGCTCCTTAACCTGACCTACAACAAGGAGAAGTGCGTTTTCTGCACAACCCGGCTAGCTATCCTCAGCTATGTCGTGGAAAATGGAGTCCTAGAGCCCGACCCCGACCGCATGCGCCCCCTCACAGAACTTCCCCTTCCCCACAGCCTCAAGGTCCTCAAACAATGCCTGGGGCTTTTCTCCTACTATGCCCAGTGGGTCCCCAACTATACGGACAAAGCTCGCCCATTTATTAAAACCACTACATTTCCCCTGACGGACGAGGCCCGCTCTGCATTCGGCCGCATCAAAGCCGATATCACTAAGGCCGCCATGCACATGGTGGACGAGTCCATCCCCTTCCAGGTCGAGAGCGATGCGTCAGACGTTGCCCTGTAGCCTTCATCTCTCAAACCCTCAATGCTTCCGAGATTCGACACTCCCCTGTCGAGAAGGACACACAAGCCATCGTGGAAGCTGTGCGGCATTGGAGGCACTACCTAGCTGGTAGGAGGTTCACCCTTGTCACTGACCAACGGCCTTTATGTTTGACAACGCACAACGGGGAAAAAAATCAAAAACGATAAGATACTGAGGTGGAGCATCGAACTCTCCACCTACAGCTATGATATCCAGTATCGTCCTGGGAAGCTTAATGAGTCCCCAGATGCCCTTTCCCGCGGTACTTATGATAGCGCACAAGTACACCGACTGTGGGCCCTCAACAATGGCCTCTGTCAAGGCCCGCAACCTGTCTTACTCCATCGAGGAGGTCAGAACCATGACCAGGGACTGACAGGTCTGTGCGGAGTGCAAACCGCACTTCTGTTGGCCTGACAGAGCACGCCTGGTAAGGGCCTCACGATACTTTGAATGCCTCAGCATGGATTTAAAAGGGCGCCTCCCCTCCACTAACCGTAACATGTACTTCCTCAACATGCTTGACGAGTACTCACGCTTCCCATTTGCCACCCCATGCCCTGACATGACCTCTGCCACAGTCATCAAGGCCCTGAGCAGTGTCGTCACCTTGTTCGGTTTCCCCACTTACATCCATAGCGATCGGGGTTCCTCCTTCATGAGTGATGAGCTGCATCAGTTCCTGCTTAGCAAGGGCATCGCCTCAAGCAGGACTACCAGCTACAATCCCCAGGGGAACGGACAGGTGGAGAGGGAGAACGCGACGGTCTGGAGGGCCGACCTTCTTGCCCTACGGTCTGGAGGTCTCCCAATCTCCCGCTGGCAGGAGATCCTTCCCGAGGCGCTCCAATCCATCCAGTCGCTTCTCTGCACCGCTACTAATGTGACCCCCCCCCCCCCCCCGAGAGAATGTTTTCTTTCTCCAGAAGGTCCACCTTGGGGGTCTCGCTCCCGACCTGGCTGATGGTTCCGGGGCCCGTCCTCCTCTGATGGTATGTGAGGACTCATAAGTCGGATCCTCTGGTCAAGAGGTTTCTTCTTCTCCATGCAAATCCCCAGTACGCCTACGTGGCTCACTACGCCGGCCTCAAAGCTTCTGCCAACTACGATGCCCACACCACTGCCGGAACTGAGGCGGTCACGGCGGATGATCAAAGCCACCTGTCAGGCTCAATCTCTGATGCAACTTGTTCACTTTACCCCCGCCAGACCTTTTTTTTTTCAACAGTGGGTGAATGTGGTGAAACCACTGTGTTGTATTGTGCTGCCACAGTATTATGTGTTGTTCAGTATTGCCACTATATTACATGTTGTACGGTTTTGGCTCTGCCCGTGGCTCCTCCCCCTAGGGCCTGGGTAAATAAGCTGCCGACCTTTCACACTGCCTCATTCTGGGGCACACTGCCAGTTCTGTTGTAAGTCAATTAAAACCATAGTTAATTCACTCTGCGTTCTCTGTCTTAATTGATGGCATATCAGAGGGATTTGTCCCAGATGCAGATGGACATTGCCGAGGCACTCCAGAGCATGGCCCAGTCACTGAGGACCATTACTGAGGGCATTGACACCATGGTGCAGACAATAGGGAGCCTCCAGGACTCAGAGTACCAGATGCTTCAGAGCCTTCTGGAGCTCATTTCAGCTCCCCTCCATCCAATAGAGTCATCCAGGGCCCCAAATGCACCTTCAGGTGACCTTCATGGAGTTTTTACTAAGGAGACCAAGGGGGTCTCCAGTTCTTCTGAATCCCCCCCTCTACACCAGCACATCCCAGAAGCAGCGGGCATGAAAGAGTTGCACAGCGATGCTAGAGGACGTTGAAGGCCACAGGGCGTGGAAGGCAGCGGGCTGCCTCCACCTCTGATGTGCATCCTGGGTGCACACCAAGATGTAGCACTAGACCACAGAGGATCGAGAAGAGTGAGGAGCACTGAGTGGGCACTGGTAAGGCCACTATCCATAGCCAGGGCGAATGGAAATCAGTCACGTTAAAATATTTGCCATTACAACATTTCACACCTGATCCATGTGAAGCCACTGTCACTTTAGTCTTCACAGCAGGCCCCGCACTCCCACTCCCTGTTCCCCCCACTCCCCCTTCCACCCCATGTCCTGTTTCCCCACCCACTGCACAGTGGTCCAAGATCAAAATTCCCCCCGGGGCATGCTCCATCATGGGCATGGATGTAAACCCATTGTCATTGGAAAGACAGGAGTCAGATTTAATCAGATTCTGAGGAGCAGCAGAGCTTTCCTCACAGCTGCCTGTTTTGGAGTCTGGGTGAGATGCACTTTGAGAGGGTCGGTGCCGACTCGATGGGCCGAATGGCCTCCTTCTGCACTGTCGGGATTCTATGGTAGATTCAGAAAGAATGTTGCCACTGGTGGGGGAGTCCAGAAATAGGAGTCATAGTTTAAGGATAAGGGGTCAATCTTTTAGGACTGAGGTGAGGAGAAATTTCTTCACCCAGAGAGTGGTGGATCTGTGGAATTAACGAACACAGTAAGTAGTTGAAGCCAACACTGCGGTAGCACATTAGGTGGAGGCAGGAGCATCCAAGGGTGCAGGCAGTCAGAGAGTTGCTCGATCCCAGGAAACTCCAAGACAAATGTCGGGTGTGCGAAAGGTGATCCAATCACTGGTGCAGATTCAAATTCAGAGCCAGAATTTACAAGAGGGGATATCAGGGACATTCCAGTAATTGCAAGGCCAACTGGAGAGTCCAATAGCCTTGAGGTGCACAAGATGGTGCCTGCATTGTGTGGCCCGCAGGCCAACACTGCAAAGGAGGAGTCCACGGTGAAAAGCATGGGGCAAGATGTCCAAGCCAAGGTCTGAGGACGTCCGAGGCTTGGGTCACTCTGTGATGTCCATGGGTGAGGCGCACGACAGGAGAGCACAGTCACACATGGACATATCCAAGGCGCAGATGGACATTGCTGCGGTTCTTCAGAGCTTGGCCCAATCACATAAGACCATGGCTGAGGGCATCAAATATGTGGGCTACACACTGAGAAATATATCCCAGGCACTGCCAAACATGTGTCAGTCACAGAGCACCATGGTTGCAGGCACCGACACCATGGTTCAGACAATGGCGGAACTCCAGGACTGGCAGTGCCAGATGATGTTGAGGCCGCTGTAGCTCACTTCAGCTTCCCCTCATCCTATGGAGTAGCCCAGGGGCCAGCATTCACCCTGAGGGAGGAGAAAGAGCTGGAGCCCATCCCGCGATATTCCACAAGGGAGACCTTGACAGTCTCCAGCCCTTCTTAATCATCCCCCACTGGCACAGGCAGAACTGGGTGACACAGTCTATGACAGCCAAAAGTCACCTTGGACACCAGGGAGTGGCGGTGGGGGCAGATGCACCCATCTGCATCTGAACTTCCCACAGGCCAGCCAGCCTCACCATTAAGTGACAGACCAAGCGAGCAGGAGTCTGAGGCACTCTGATATCACTGCATCCCCAGTCTATGAGCCCAAACATCGCTCACTCTCCCTCCGCCCCACCCCTCCCCATCACCCCAATTACTGTGGTCCAGCAGTAAGTGCCTCCATCGCACACTCGGGACTGAGCCCAGTGGTCAGTGTCTGGAATCAGAGTGACAGGAGTCAGACATTCTCAGATTATGAGATGCACCAAAGCTGACCCCACAGCGAGTCGTCATCACCCTCCTGCCTTGGGAAGAGACCCACGGACACTGTCAACCCAGGCCCATCACCCTAGTGTGATGTTAAGCTGACCCTTGGAGGGCGGGAGGGGATAACTGGTCATGTGACAGGGAAAAAGTTTGAAATGAAGGGATGGCAAGGAGGGGAGATCAGGTTTCTTGAAAGAGATCGGGCAAGACAGGGTGCGAGGATAAGCGGGTGGTGGGGTAGAGGAACCGGACTATGACCTCCTAGTCAAAGAATCTTATCTCAACTTGGTTATCTCTAGTCCGACAGCCCTGTTGGACCCTGGTCGCAGCCTGTCGAGTATTCTCTAGGTCTTCCTCAAGATCCTCCTCGATGTCTTCCTGGTCCTCCTCCAATGAGGCCCCATGTTCTTCCTGCTCCTTCTCTATCATGTCACCCCGCTGCTGCACCACGTTGTGCAGGACGTTGCAGGCTAGCACGATCCATGAGACCCTATGGGGTCTGTACTGTAAAACCGTGACAGAAAGTCCAGAGAGCTGGAGCGCATTTTTTGAAGTCCTATGCACCGCTTCATAATGCTCCTGGTTGCTGAGTGGGCTTCATTATAATGTTCTTCCGCATTGGCCTGGGGCCTCCGAACAAGGTAATTTCCAATTAACTTTGTGGGTAAGCTTTGCCACTCAGTAGCCAACCCCTCATTGAAGTCTCAAAGGCGCTAGACTCCTGAGAGTGTGCCAGGATGTATGAGACATGCACCCTGCCGTGATAGCGTGCATAAACGTTCATGAAGTTGAGTTGGTGATCACACACCAACAGCATGTTCAGGGAGTGAAACCTTTTCCTGTTAATGAAGGGCACCCCCTGTCGTGCCAGTGCTCTTGAGGGCAACATGGGTGCCATCAATCACCCTTCTGGACCTGAGGCATCTGACAATAGCAGTGGGTCCTATAGCCTGGGCATCCTGCTGAGTCTGGTCCACATAGAACATAGAACATAAAACATTACAGTGCAGTACAGGCCCTTCGGCCCTCGATATTGCGCCAACCTGTGAAACCCCTCTAAAGCCCATCTACACTATTCCCTTATCGTCTGTATGCCTATCCAATGACCATTTGAATGCGTTTAGTGTTGGCGAGTCCATTACTGTTGCAGGCACGGCATTCCACGCCCTTACTACTCTCTGAGTAAAGAACCTACCTCTGACATCTGTCCTATATCTATCTCCCCTCAATTTAAAGCTATGTCCCCTTGTGCTAGACATCACCATCCGAGGAAAAAGGCTCTCAATGTCCACCCTATCTAATCCTCTGATCATCTTGTATGCCTCAATTAAGTCACCTCATAACTTTCTTCTCTCTAACGAAAACAGCCTCAAGTCCCTCAGCCTTTCCTCGTAAGATATTCCCTCCATACCAGGCAACATCCTGGTAAATCTCCTCTGTACCCTTTCCAATGCTTCCACATCCTTCCTATAATGCGGCGACCAGAACTGCACACAATACTCCAAATGCGGCCGCACCAGAGTTTTGTACAACTGCAACATGACCTCATGGCTCTGAAACTCAATTCCTCTACCAATAAAAGCTAACACACCGTACGTCTTCTTAACAACCCTCTCGACCTGGGTGGCAACTTTCAGGGATCTATGGACATGGACACCGAGATCTCTCTGCTCATCCACACTACCAAGAATCTTACCATTAGTCCAGTACTCTGTCTTCCTGTTATTCCTTCCAAAATGAATCACCTCACACTTTTCTGCACTAAACTTCATTTGCCACCTGTCATCCCAGCTCTGCAGCTTATCTATGTCCCTCTGTGACTTGTAACATCCTTCTGCACTGTCCACAACTCCACTGACTTTAGTGTCATCTGCAAATTTACTCACCCATCATGTAGTCCGATGCCCGGGGACATAGTGCATCGGTGACATTGTGGATATACTTGTGCGTGGACAGGTTTGTGATATCCCACACAGGTCCACGCTTGAGCCCTGGAAGGACCCTGCAGCAGAAAAGTTCAGAGCAGCCATTTTGTTTCACAGTCACCAGGAGCAGGTGTCTTCCTCCTCCTCAGGATGTCAGGTCTGCGAAGATGCAGTTTTCAGCAGCACATGTTGTCCGACAGCTCGTTGAAGACATGTGGCCTATGATCGTGCCAATTTCTGACCCTCTCCTCAAGGGGGTGGGGGGAGGGGGGGAAAGAAAGGAGACAGAAAGATCATTAATTCCTTGACAGCGACCCGAGGCTGGAATTGAACCTGGGTCGCTGGTGCTGTGAGGTTGCAGTGCTAACCACTGTGCCAGCGTTGACTAAGTCTTTTGAGTAACTTTGGAGTGACTGCTTTCTAATCCCTGCAACCAATGTCATGTCAAAATTAGAGCTGATTCAATCATGTCGAGGTGGATTATGACTGTTTGGAAGATTCTTTCAAGGGCACTTGTTTTGTAAGATCATTTTTACAGCTTCAGTGATTTAATTCATCTTGAAAACATTTGTCTCTATCCTTCTGACACATGAGTTATCATCAAAGCTGTAATAATAACATCATCAACTGCATGTTTATCTTGGAGCAGTTCTTTTGTCTTTAAATGATCATTTGTCACGTCACATATTCATAGGAAGAGTATGTGTCTCTCGTAACATTTACTTGATAAATCAAGTGACGGAATATTTACCAGATGACTCACTGTGCACAATTGTGATCACGATGTATTAATATAAATTTACTTCACTTTAAATGCAAAAAGTCAACCCCAAATGTGGGCGAGCTGCAATACTATTTTTGTTTGCTCGTGTTGTCAAGTCCGAGTGTGTAAATTCAGAATCTAGAGTGGCTGAGGGAAGATGCTTAATAGGAATAAATTATGATGCAAGGTACAACAATTTATGCAATAATAATTCCTTACTGCTTCTTTTCTATTTTTTTCCTGACAGAAATCCGATAGCAGACCAAACTTCCACCAACCAATCAATGATTTGGCAGAAAGTGATGTTGGGATTTATTTGCTGGGGAACATCACACTTACATACAAAACATTGGGTTGCATTCTCCGATCCCGTTGCTGTGGGTTTCTCGGCCGCACACCATTCACTGACAGCGGGATTCTCTTCTCCCGCCGCTTGTCAATGGGATTTCCCATTGAAGCCTCCAGGAAACCTGCAGGTGGGGGTGCACTACCAGCGGGAACAGCGAATCCCAAAGGCCGGAGTATTCCGACCATTATCTCATTCTTAACCGACCAGGAGGGTATTTTCCAGAGACAGTGACGAACCTTACATGTGAATTGAGTCAACATGCACAGAACAACAACAAAAACACAGCTTCTCTGATAGCAGTTCATGTCCCAGTTTTATTTAAGGCACGAGAGATGCATGAGGGGCCATCTTTACACAGCTCAATACTAGATTGGACAAGACTGTGGTGACAGTGGAGGGAAATGTTGAGGAGTTCATTGCCAATAATGGAAAAGATGACCACCTTTATCACTAAACACTCTCCATCATAAGACACAGAATACATTTTAGACTTAGAACATAGAACATAGAACATAGAACAGTACAGCACAGAACAGGCCGTTCGGCCCTCGATGTTGTGCCGAGCCATGATCACCCTACTCAAACCCACGTATCCACCCTATATCCGTAACCCAACAACCCCCCCTTAACATTACTTTTTAGGACACTACGGGCAATTTAGCATGGCCAATCCACCTAACCCGCACATCTTTGGACTGTGGGAGGAAACCGGAGCACCCGGAGGAAACCCACGCACACAGGGGGAGGACGTGCAGACTCCACACAGACAGTGACCCAGCCGGGAATCGAACCTGGGACCCTGGAGCTGTGAAGCATTGATGCTAACCACCATGCTACCCTGCTGCCCCCTAACCACCATGCTACCCTGCTGCCCCCTAACCACCATGCTACCATGCTGCCCCTTGCATTTTAAAAATCTCTGGAGCGGGATTCTCCGTTGCCCGGTGCCAAAAACGGGAACAGCGATCGGGCGGAGAATGGCTCCAGAGGCCGGTTTGACTCCTGGTCACAATACTCCGCCCCCTCCAAATCGCCATTATCGAGACATGTGCAGCATGCTGTC
Source organism: Scyliorhinus canicula (assembly GCF_902713615.1). Taxonomy (NCBI): domain Eukaryota; kingdom Metazoa; phylum Chordata; class Chondrichthyes; order Carcharhiniformes; family Scyliorhinidae; genus Scyliorhinus; species Scyliorhinus canicula. The sequence continues at coordinate 34,321,675 of NC_052166.1, read as the reverse complement.
ATAACCCCATTTTAATATCATTATTGGGCCCACCCGCGATGGGCCTCTGATGGGCCGAGTTCCCGACGGCGGGGGCCACATGTGGTCACAGTGGCCGTCAGCCTAGCATTGTGGCCGCTGAGAGAGAGGGCTGGCGGATAGTGTCCAGCACCGTCATACTCCGCTGAGAACTGTGCCGCTGGCCGTGGGGCTTCTGCCAGGGCTGGGGAGTAGTGGGGGGTGGCCATGAGATGGGCTAAGGGGTCGGGATGGACGGCTATGGGTCCAGCAGAACCAGCGCCACCTTTTCCGGCGCGATCGGTGCATGTGTGGGGAAGTAGGCCTACGCGCAGCTGCAGTTTGTCAGCCCTGCGATTCTCCCACCATTTTTTGCACATTCCGTGGGTGTTTCAGGTGGCGCTGGTGCTAGCCACTGCACTGGGAGTGAGATACTGCATTTCGCAGAATATTGTAGGTATGTAAATAAATTCATCTTCGTTTACGTCAGCTTTCCTCTGAGTTATTACACCACGATGAATTTTAAAAATCTCAACACCCTTATTACCACAATCTGCCAAAATCAATCCTCCCCAAGTCTCAATCTTTACCTTTCAATTACCATGGTCCTACTCTCCCTACCAAGCAGCAATTTTTCCCAGTTCTCTTATATCTTCCCCACCTGCACCCTCTAGCAATAAGTTTGCTGCTTAGCTGCAGGGACATCCAATCAACCTGCCTGGCTACCTGGCAGGAGGTTGAATAAATAAGGAGATAGTGAGGTCCCGTCATTAAATTCACAGGACCTCCATGTTCTGGGAACTTCTGCCAAGCAACAAAATTCCCCGCGCCCTATCTGCCTCGAGGGGATATTGGAGCCAGAGGCTTCAATACTGCATGGGTAACAATGAGAGTTCAAGCACAGTGAAGATATCCAAGAAGAGGTGTCACTCTTCAAATCATTAATGCTTAATGTTGCTTTATGACAGGGCCTCAGGGCAACGGTACCGGTTTAAAGTGGAATCAATTACAAACATTAAACTTCCATATTTTGGGGATCAAGGAGCTAATTGCTGCTCTCTGGGTTTGGGAGAAATGCTCAGTTAATTATTCAGCCATGCATTAGGTGCTAACAGGGAAACTGGAATATTGAGGAATTTGCTCCAGGTGGGATTGGTGACGTGTATTTTTCTCCCTTTTGGTCTTCTCCAAAAGTGTTGCCGAACTTCAGGCATGTGCAGTTCTCCATATCTACCACAAGTGGCCATTCTGTGACCCAGAGCACTTTCCGCAAGTGATTTGGTCAATTATTTGGTTCTTTCAGTTTGGAAAGACCGCCTTTCGCAATTCTCTAACACCATACTGCACGAGTGCTGTTGAGACGCGGCGTAGAAGCAGCAGAAATCGGCAGAATTAATGAGGATGTCCAACAACGCCATTATGTCTCCACTAACCTATCACAGAAAGTGATGCCCTCTGCTAAACTGGCCAGCAGGAACATGCCTTGTGCGAAATAGTGACTGTTTTGGAAATGTTGGCACCTGCCCAGTTTTCCACCTTGTTTCCTCCACTGCCTCCTCAGTTATGCTGTTCATATGGACTCAAAATCTGGGAGCTGGAAATTTGATGAAACCAATTTTAATTTTACAGCTGCAATGCTTGTGAATCAGACTGAAACGGATCTTATCTGAGATGAAAGAAGACGATTTGAAAGAGTGAGATGTCAAAAATAATTTGTCAGCATTTCAGATTTGACCTAATCATAACCACCAGCATGAATGGCTTCCACGGATAATGATTTGAAAGGTCTTCAGGCAATATTAATGTGTCACAACAGGAGGGCTCTGTTTGTCTAATCATTTCTCCAATTATCTCTCCAACTTTCATCAATTTCCTTTGTAACCATTTCTTTGTAAATAAGCAAGGTGCTCAGTCAGTCATGCATTCTTTCACAGCCCAAGACCAAGCTTGGTTGAGTAGCAGACAGTGTATCTTTATAAGATAAAGTAAGCCGAGTGCATATATCAGCTTTACCCCATTATTTTTTTACATAGATTACATAGAATTTACAGTGCAGAAGGAGGCCATTCGGCCCATCGAGTCCGCACCGGCTCTTGGAAAGAGCACCCTACCCCCTATCCAAGGTCAACACCTCCACCCTATCCCCATTACCCAGTAACCCCACCCAACACTAAGGGCAATTTTGGATACTAAGGGCAATGTATCATGGCCAATCCACCTAACCCGCACATCTTTGGACTGTGGGAGGAAACCGGAGCACCCGGAGGAAACCCACGCACACACGGGGAGGATGTGCAGACTCCGCACAGACAGTGACCCAAGCCGGAATCGAACCTGGGACCCTGGAGCTGTGAAGCGATTGTACTATCCACAAGGCTACCGTGCTGCCCCCTACTATGAACATACTATGCAGTAGTCCAGCTGGAGACTAGAGAAACTCATTGCTGACCTGGTCCATCAGGAATTCGATGAGTAGAGCAGCTCATACAAAGCAAAGGAAATATGACAAACATAAGTAGATGACCACCATAACAGGAAATATCTCAGTATACATATAAAAGTCATTTGGGTTTCCCTGTCACAAAGCAAATAGAGATTTAAAAAAATATTTATTCTTTCACAGGATGTAAGTGTCCCTGGCAAGACCAGCATTTATTGCCCCTCCCTTATTGCCCTTGAGAAGGCAGTAGCATGAATGGCATTCTTCCGGTTTAAGTAGGGACACAGCAGTGCTATTAGGAAGGGAGGTCTAAGATGTTCACCCAGTGACAATGAAGGTACGGTGATACTGACAATACCATGACACCCCATTTGATAACATTGCTACATTATACCAGTGGCTACAACTGAAAATTATTTAATTGGCTGAAAAGCGATTGAAGATATCATGAGAGATGTTGTATTAACGTAGGTATTGTCCTTCTTTCATTATACCCGCATGCAGAAGGTAGGGTGACAGTGACAATGGTGAAAATGGAGGCGCATTGCTGATTCTGTAACGATAACTCATCATAAAGCCATCAATTGATGTTGTGAAAGTAGATACTAAGAAATCACTACATTTACAAAACAATTCAACTCTGTAGCTAATACAAACTTACCGTTCTAACGTCTCAGGTGCCAACATGCAATATACCATAATGGCGTCTATTCATTTTACATGGATGATACCATCCCCATGATTTGCCAATCAGATATCGACCAGAAGCTGAGGGAAAAATTACAGTAGATTGAATTGCTGATCTGAATTTTTCAGAGAAGAATGAGACAAGTTACATAAATTCAGTATAAATTCAGTAACCTGGATGGTTTCCCCTTCCCAAGGAACTGTCATTAAAATTGTGTTGTACACTGTGAATTTAAAGCCTATAATGGAAAAATACAATTAATAACTAAGTAACTCCATTAGGAAAAGGAGTGGCGCTCCTGACCCCATGCCACACCGCCCCCTACCACCCACCCCTCCAATAGCCCCCAATCTCCACCCTACCCCTCCAACATTCCAAACTTACCTGAACATTTCACCCCATCACCTCCCTCCATCCATCCATCCACCCACACACCCACCACCCCCTGCCCCTCTCCAGCACCCTTGATGGATCTCTGTGTCTATTCGAAAACCATGGATACCCGTTATCCCTTCTCAGTTCCCAAATAACAGAGGTCAAGTCTGTGCTTTTTGGCAAAATCCACTGGAACTTTGTTAGTGCCCACTAGTAACTTTATTTGTCAACACAAGATTCAGTCAGATTGATTGTCTTTAGCGAATACAGTGGTTGAGTTTTCATTCAATTACAAATTGTGGTAATTCTTCAAATCATAATACACAGTATAAAATGACTGAGTGATTTAAACAAAAGAAAGATGGCGATAGCAAAGGTAGCCGCAAAGACATAGGTTTCAGAAAGAGAGAGAGAGAGTGATTCCGGAATGGATTTTTCCATCCAGACAAGTGATTCTTAAGAAGATTATTATCTTAAGGTTTCACCTTCTTTACAGCTGAGATTGGTTTGAACTAATTTATATTTCACTCAATTTGGCCAAACTGTCCGTCAATTTAAGAGAGTTATGTATTTAAATATATTGGTGTGAATTTCCCATTCCATCGCTTGAGAAAAACACATTCTTCGCTAGGGCTTATCACCCTCGACTGGTTGTTACCATGGAAACGGGACTGGGATATCAGCCTAGTTCTTTAAACACATGGGGTCTTTTAGCAATTTGATGTCATTGACCTCACAATCTTAAGCAAGTCTCAAGCAACTTGCAAAATGTTCCCAGTTCGGCTTTCCTCACTCTCATGGTTAATATGATTTAGTTAATTACTCTTAATGAGTTTTCAATTAAACCTTTTACCTTTTTCATCAATAGCTAACTAGAAAGCCAATTTCTATCAGCCCTGCATCAAACTGGCCCTAAAATACAGATTTTGCTGATCAATATTCTACCGAGAGCATTTTCAGTTGTTGTTGCTGTTGACTTGTAGCCAGCTTCACTGCTTTCATAGTGGGCTTTTAGAGAAAAAAATTGAACCATGAAACTACCCGAAGGTCAGAAGCAGCATTAGCAGCAACACAGTGAAAATTACCTGGGCCAGAATTCTCCGGCTGTTGGGATTCTGTTTTCCCACTGGGAGTGCACCCCCGCCCGTGGGTTTCCCGGCGGCATGGGGTGGCTTCAATTGGAAATCCCATTGACAGCAGCGAGAAGAGAAAATCCTGCCACCAGCAAACAGCGCGCCGCTGAAAAACATGTAGCTGGGTGACCGGAGAATCCAGCCCCTGATACTGACAGACCAGCTTCATGAAAAAAATCAGAACTCAGAGCCAAGGATCCAACTTTTTTCATAGTCAGGTTTTTACGTCAGTAGCTCAGATTTTTCAGGCTGGAAGACATCAAGAAACATTATTTAGATCAATGAGCCTTCCCCAAGCCCTCAGCCCCAGTGTTGGTGCCACCTGAACATCCCTCTCCCGAGTCCTGGGAGCCACTGATGAGATGCTCTCTGCATTAGGGTTAGGGAGTCCTCCCATTTTCCTTCAGGCATTTGGCAGTGAGACGGCTGCATGCAGTAGTGCCTACAATAGAACACTAGAATGGTTAATGGACTCCCAGGCTACCTGTACATTCAGTGACCACGTGGAGCCTGTGTTTCCTGTCTACATGCCACTTGTGAGGTTGTGGTCCCTTTTTATTTTTGAGGCAGCTGCTCCTCAAGTTCTTTGTGTAATTAGGGCAGCACGGTGGAGCAGTAGCTAGCACTGCTGCTTCACGGCACCGAGGACCCAGTTCGATCCTGGCCCCGGGTCACTGTCCGTGTCTGCCTGGGTCTCACCCCACAACCCAAAACGATGTGTAGGTAGGTGGACTGGCCAGTATAAATTGCCTCTTAATTGGAAACAAAATAATTGGGTACTTTGAATTTCTTTTTAAAAAGTTATGTGTGCAATTCAACCCCCCCATGTTTCTGATCTTTAACACCCAGTGCAGAGAAGGGCGGGCATATTGGAGGCTCGGCATGTTAGCCTGCTCCTGGGCCTGGCCAGGAAGGCCCTAAACAGGTCCAGGTAGTGGACAGTCACAGGGCTTGTTCATCCCAGCTATCTGTCACTTTTCTGCGTTTATGTCTATACCTGGGTAACCCTGGAGAGAGAGCATGCAATGTCCCCCGGTACGCTTGAGGCTTTCTATGACTGGTGGGCACGGCATGTGCTGGAACGCATCATCAGCCCACAAAATATTATTTTAATTTAATCATTGTAAGATTTCATTGAAGCTTTTGCTTTTAGATAAGATATAAGTTATAAGATCCTGAAGGTTGTTGACAAGGGGAATATGGAGAGAATTCTCTTGTCAGAGAATCGAGAACTAGGGTCACAATTTAAAAATAACAAGTCGGTTATTTAAGACAGAGATGAGGAGAATGTTTTCTCTCAGATGGTCATGAGTCTCTGGAACTCTCTTCCTCAAAATACAGTGGAAAGCAGAGTCTTTTAATATTTTTAAGGCAGAGGCAGATAGATACTTGATGAGCAAGAGGGTGAAAAGTTATCGGCGGTCGGCAGAAATGTGGGGCTTAGGTTACAATCAGACCAGTCATTATCTTATTGGATGGCGTAGCAGTCACGAGCAGCCGGACCTACTCCTTCTCCTAATCTGTATGTTTGTATGTTCGCAGTTACTGTGGGCCTTTAAGAGGTTGTCAGTTTATTCATTTGTTGCTGTGTTTATTTGTTTAATTCGTTTACTCGAGAAAGAGTATAAAGAGGATATTAGTCAGTGATGAAGACGTGACTAAAGCAAAGACAGAAAAACCTGGAGGAAGGAAGTGAGGTCCTACTTTAAAAATGTAAAATAGGACCGAAGATGTCATCGGGACAATTCCAGAGGTCAGTGGGCAGTAGAATGGATCACGTCAGAGTCAGGTCAGGGTCAATCAGGTCAGGGCCAGTTGTCCCATTGGGAGCTTGATTTTGGGCCAGAAAGCAAGTTTGAAATTTAGGTTTCAGATTTCCTCAAGTACCAGGTGGCCTTGGGCCTCTCATGATCTGGCGTACTGCTCCCCTAACTTCTCCTTGGACACAGCCAGATCCTCCCCCTCCCACTAACCATCAATGATTATTCATAACGCTTCTGACTGCAACATTCCAGCTTCCACCCCCAGGCCCAGCTGTCAATTTAGCCAGTTGCCAGGTGCAAGAAAGCACTCTCCTATTCATTGAGGCATTTCACGGCTTTGTTGGGGTGTCCCCATGCAACCATGCATCTTCCTCCCTTCCTTGCTGAAATTGAGATCAGTATGTCTATTAATGCTGTCACCATTTTGATTGCATCCTCATTAAAGTTACATGATCCAGTATCATCAATGTCATACTCAGGAACAAACAAACACGCAACAATGGGTTATAAAATGATATTGAACCAAATTTAACTAGTGTCTTTGTCAAAACAGTTGGAAGTCACATTCTGAAGGTAAATTGCAGAGAACAAATAGTTCCAGGTTCAATTAAAATCCAACCAGGAAATATCCAAGCATCATTACAGAGCAATAATAAAAATAAATGACTCCTTCAGTTGAACTAATCACTCTAATTGTCTTAAATATAGTTTAAGGCATATTGCTTTTCCTAGAAAAAGAGTAACACTGTGTCTAGCTGGGATTGTTAAACCTGATTTGGAAAATTATATGTTTAAGCATGGTATTTAAGTCAAGCTTTGATGCTGATAGAAAGCCAGAGTTATTTATTACCTGATTCAAATGTTAACCCATTAACCAAATTAAAAGTTGGTGAAACCAAGCATTTCAGGCTGTCTTTTATGTTTTAAGGGATTTTGGAGTTTGCTTCTTGTCCTTTCTTCATTGTTGTAATAATGATGTGTTCAAAACATTGCAAGCGTATCTTTAAAATATACTATGCCACATGTGATCAGCAACTGATAGTTTCCTGGAGATTTCAGGTTTGCCCTGTAACTTGATCGGCGCAACATCGAGGGCCGAAGGGCCCGTACTGCGCTGTAATGTTTTATGTTCTATTGAGTAAAAATGCTACTGGTAACCCAAGCTTTAGTGGTGTGTTCAAGCTCATATTGAGCCTTGTTCTTTTCTTTGTAACGTTTCCACTACTTCTTTTTAAATCGAAAGAAAGATTTAGGTTATTTTTTTACAATTGTCTCTTGGGAAGGCGGTTACACTGGCAGATGACACATTTAATATCTTTCCTTCATTGCCCAGAGAATGTGATGTTGAAGCTTCTTTGCAGAGCGTTACAGTCCTTATGGTAAAGGTGCCTGAATCTTGGAATTACAGAGAAACTACCATGGTTTTGATTCAGGGCAATAATATGATTGCAGCCTGTATCCGACACAGACTTGAAAATCTTGGTGTTCCCAAGATATTGCTCTCCTGTTCTTCTTGATGGTAGAGAACATGAGGCTGGGATGTGTTGTGAAGGGGATGATTAGCTGTAGTGTAACCTTATAGCAGATAATAATACCTTGTGATACGTGGCTCACCTCCTGATCCTTCAAAGCTTTATCACAACCGAGAATATTGTTCTCGAACTTTATTAGAGGGTTGTTTTAAACTGCTTCCTTTAACTTAACGTACCATGAAGCAACTTGAGGCATGTGACCTCCTATGAACATGCCTGGAGCCAAGCCCATGTGACCTCATCCAAAATCAGCCTGGAGACAAAGCCATGTGACATGCTTATTAGTCGATGTTGCGGTAAAAGTTTTAAAATGCAAAATCTTGTTGTGCGGTTCCCGTTTTTTTGATCACTGGGAAACTCATATCTCTTTTTAAAAGTTATCAGTCTCCACTGGGGTCGTAACAGTACTGAGTTCAATGACAAGGAGATGACAATCAAAGAGAACTGCTTTATCCCACACAATATTGAACAGTTTGAGTATTTTCTGGTTGTACTTTTCCCAGTGAGTAGTTTGGATGTCACAATACTCCTCACGGGAGGAGGGAGCTGGTTTAGCTCAGTTGGCTGGACAGCTGATTTGTGATGCCGAGTGAGGCTACCAGAACGGGTTCAATTCCTGTACTGGCTGAGGCTATTCATTTACCCCTTGCCTGGGGTGTGTTGATACTCAGGTTAAATCACCGCCAGTCAGCTTTTCCCTCCCAAAGAGGAAAGCAGCCTGTGGTCATCTGGGACTATGGCTATTTTACCTTGACTCCTCCAGAACCTTCTCGGCTGTGATAAAGCTTTGAAGGATCAGGAGGTGAGCCACCTATCACAGAATGTCCAGTTTCTGATCTTGGAGGTACATTGTCACAGGGTCACAGGGATAGTTAAGCTTCTGGTCAAGGTATTATTAGTGAGGTATTTGGGAATAAGAGTTGTTGTTGGTCTAGGTTTTTATAATAATCTTTACTATTGTCTCAAGTAGGCTTACATTAACACTGCAATGAAGTTACTGTGTAAAGCCCCTAGTCGCCACACTCAGGCGCCTGTTCAGGTACACAGAGGAAGAATTCAGAATGTCCAATTGCAGCACATCTTTCAGGACTTAGCGGAGGAAACCAGAGCATCAAGAGGAAACCCACGCAGACACCGGGAGAACGTGCAGACTCCACACAGACAGTGACCCAAGCCGGGAATCAAACTGGGACCCTGGCACTATGAAGCAACAGTGCTAACCTAAACCCTGGATTACAAACTCCAAGCATAATTACTACCTTTGTGTCTTATATAAAAGTGGATTAGTGAAGGAAGAAATTATATTTTTATCATTGCATTTTCAGAGTAAAAAAAACCCTTTGTTTATTCTAGCCCATTTTAAAATAAATGATCATGGCTTTATACACAGTCAAAATAAGTATTGAGCACCTGTTTAGTGCTTGTTCTCCACTCCCTCACTATCATTAGCAGCTGCTTGTTTACTCATTTGTTTCACTGATTGGATCTCCATCCCTCATCGATGCCTCGTCATCCATCTCCAAATTTCTAAAAACTCGCATTGAACCTTTTTATTTAATTAGGCTTCTGTGTTCCCTTTTCCTTTCTCTCTACTCATTGCTCTCTTTTTGTGTCCATGATTGTGCAGTGGGCAAACTGTGAGTGGAATCCTGTGACTGCACTGAGTCACCTGAGGTGGATTGCGAAAGTGGGACCTCTGCCTGGAGGTGGAAGTTATGCCACGTGCAATCACACTGTGGCCTGTCAGCTAGATATTCCGGGTTGCGGGGATCTGGCCAATCATACATTGTGGGGCGGGCAGGAAGTAGATGACCCTGCCACTGCCTCATGGGGTTCGAGGTCCAGGCGTCATATTTAAGGAGCAGGTATCCATCCTTCCAATCCAGCAGCTTGGCTGCGTGAGTGGAAATTTTGAAAGTACAACTGCCGTAACCACTTGATGTTTTTGAGTAATGTCTCGGTGGAGAGAAACGAGCGGCCCTTGGTTTACCTTGCGTCCCCTCAGTTTCTCTTCCAGGTCAACCAGGAATGGGTGGAGGTCCTGGTTCCCAGAAATGACAGCTCCCACAGAACCAAGGCAGTCTTGTTGAAGAGTGCAGCAGAGGATAGCAGTGCTGGGGTCCACAAGCAAAACTGGGTTCAATGCGACTTTGGCCCGTAACTTTCTTTCGGATCTCCAACTTTAGTCGATGGTCAGCTGCACATGCACATTGCGATGACCTGGAAGTGCGGACAGGTGCACTGGAAGCGCGCGGCATTTTAGCTCCCTGTTTGTTTTATTTAACGGCCTGACTGCATGCACTGCACTGAACAGGCTGTATGAAAATGAAAGGACAGCGCTAACGTGGTCGACTTCCCCGATGTTAGGTGAGTTTACTTTTCTTGGTCCAGGACCATCGAGTAGCGGCAGGTGATATTGGGAGCCATTTTTTTGGTAGGTTAATGTTTTATATTATTATAAATATGGTTAAAATGCAAATAAAGTGAAAGAGAGGTATATTTTTAATTTTTTAAAACTTTGGTTTGTCATGAGGCTGTTCATTCCATTAAAATGTACTTTAATGTATAAAGTGAATTTGGAGTCACAGAACGTGAAAGAAAGGTTTTTTAAATCTTTGGTTTGCCATGAGGATGTTAATTCCATTAAAGTACCATAATGGATAGAATGGGTTTGGAGTGTATGTAATCGTCGGTGATCACTCGCTAATGAGTATGATTGCCCACCTAACATACTCTGTGTTACTGGTCGTGGGTTCTGTGGGTCCATGTGTGGCTGATGAGCATGATCCTAGAACCGCATCTTCAATCACTCACTTGGCAGGAGTTTCCAAAAGGTAAAATCGGTCCTTGGACTCTAAGTTGCGGGTATTCCTTTCTCACGCTCCTTTTCCGGACCTCTTCTTGCTGTTGGGTGTTCTTGAAGAGTTGTGTCCTTTCAATCAGGAGGTTCCTCCAAGTAGGTCTCTTCAGAGCTAAGGTTTCCCAGATATTGACATTTCTTGAGGTAAGCCTTCAGGGTGCCTTTGAAGAGCTTCCTTCGTCCTCCTCTTGTTTGGGCTCCTTCCTTGAGTTAGGTGAAGAAGATTTGCTTTGACAGTCAGGGCTCTGATATCGTAAGCATATGTGAGGTCCAACAGAGTTGGTTTTGGATGATCATGGCCTCAATACTGGTGCTCTTGACTCCTTCAAGGATACTGATGTTAACACTTGCAACTTCAAGGGGCCCTCAGAAGGCCAGAACCCACGAGGTCTCAGACCACCAGAAGATGGCTCCTAGGGTCACCTCAGGAAACAGGGCAACTCAGCAGGCCTCCTCCACCTTAGCTGTGGACTTTACAATCACACAAAGGTATAGTTGACACAAAACCTTCTAGTGGCAGCAGGATCATAGATCATAGAATTTACAGTGCAGAAGGAGGCCATTCGACCCATCGAGTCTGCACCGGCTCCTGGAAAGAGCACCCTACCCAAGGTTAACACCTCCACCCTATCCTCATAACCCAGTAACCCCATCCAACACTAAGGGCAATTTTGGACACTAAGGGCAATTTATCATGTCCAATCCACCTAACTTGCACATCTTTGGACTGTGGGAGGAAATCGGAGCATCCGGAGGAAACCCACACACACACGGGGAGGATGTGCAGACTCCGCACAGACAGTGACCCAAGCCGGAATCGAACCTGGGACCCTGGAACTGTGAAGCCATTGTGCTACCCCCTGGACTTCATGGCACGCGCCAACCCGTCCTCCGTGGACCCCGTCCCCCCCAAGCCTGCGCTGCGGGTCGCTCCGACAAACTAGCGGGGCCCCGTTGCTATTTTTGTGGTCTCTCCAAGCACCCACGCCCGCGCTGCCCGGCCTGCTCCGCACTGTGCAAGAGCTGCGGGAAGAAGGGCCATTACGCGGTAGTCTGCCAGACCAAGTCGGTCGCTGCTGTTCCACGCAGCGACGCGGATCGCCCCCCTCCGGGCCCAGCGCCATGTACCAACCTCTCCGGCCCGCCTCCTTGCCCCCGCAACAGCCCCACGGTCCTCCCGACCCTCGCTCCCAGCTGCCCCGACCGGCCCGCAGACGCCACTGACACTGCCCCAAGCCGCCACGAGGTTCCCACGGGCGCCGCCATCTTGGGCCCCGGATGCCATGTGCGGGCCATGGGCGCTGCCATCTTGGGACCCCAACTCCACGTGCGGGTCCTGGGCGCCGCCATCTTGGGCCAACACGGAAGGCCCTGCCAGCGATTACTCTGCCACCGAGGATGATCTGGAACTCTCACCACGACTTGCTTCCATCAAACTCGACCAGTCGCGACCACGCACGCTCGCCAAGACTACGACAATGATCCAGCTCAACGGACACAAAACGAGATGCCTGCTGGACTCCGGGAGCACAGAAAGTTTCGTTCACCCCGACACGGTAAGACGCTGCGCGCTCCCCATCCATCCTGTTAAGCATAAGATTGAATTGGCCTCGGGTTCGCACTCCGTCCAAATCACCGGGTGCTGCATAGCGGACCTTACGGTCCAGGGGAGGGTTTTCAAAAACTTCAAACTCCTCATTCTCCCCCGTCTATGCGCTCCAGCACTCTTGGGCCTGGATTTCCAGTGCAACCTGCAGAGCTTAACCTTCCAATTCGGCGGCCCTATTCCCCCTCTTACTATCTGCAGCCTCGTGTCCCTCAAAGTGTACCCCCCTTCCTTGTTTGCTAATCTCACCCCAGATTGTAAACCTGTCGCCACTAGGAGCAGACGATACAGTGCCCAGGACCGGACCTTCATCGTGTCGAGGTCCAGCGGCTCCTTAAGGAAGGAGTGATCGAGGCCAGCAACAGTCCCTGGCGAGCCCAAGTGCTGGTAGTTCGGACTGGGGAGAAAAACCGGATGGTCATCGATTACAGTCAGACCATCAACAGGTTTGTGCAGCTGGACGCGTATCCTCTCCCCCCGTATTTTCGGCCTGGTTAACAGGATCGCGAAATACAAAGTCTTCTCCACGGTGGACCTTAAGTCCGCCTACCACCAGCTCCCCATCCGCGCGAGTGACCGAACGTACACCGCGTTTGAGGCAGATGGGCGCCTCTACCACTTCCTCAGGGTTCCATTCGGTGTCACAAATGGAGTCTCGGTCTTCCAACAGGAGATGGACCGAATGGTCGACAAGCACGGTTTATGGGCCACCTTCCCGTATATCGATAACGTCACCATCTGTGGCCACGACCAGCAGGACCACGACATCAACCTCCGAACCGCAAAACTCCTTAATTTAACTTACAATAAGGATAAGTGCGTGTTTAGCACCGACCGTCTAGCCATCCTTGGCTACGTAGTGCGTAACGGAGTGATAGGCCCCGATCCCGAACGCATGCGCCCCCTTATAGAACTCCCCCTCCCCAACTCCCTCACATCCCTCAAACGCTGCCTGGGCTTCTTCTCATATTATGCCCAGTGGGTCCCCAACTACGCCGACAAAGCCTGCCCCCTCATCCAGTCCACCTCCTTTCCCCTGTTGATGGAGGCCCGCCAGGCCTTTAGCCGCATCAAAGCGGATATCGCAAAGGCCGCGATGCATGCTATCGACAAGTCCCTCCCGTTCCAGGTCGAGAGCGACGTGCCTGACATAGCTCTGGTGCCCACCCTGAACCAAGCGGGCAGACCCGTGGCCTTCTTCTCACGAACCCTCCACGCTTCCGAAATCCGCCACTCCTTGGTGCAAAAGGAGGCACAGGCCATAGTCGAAGCTGTGCGATATTGGAGGCACTATCTGGCCGGCAGGAGGTTTACCCTCCTCACAGACCAACGGTCAGTAGCTTTCATGTTCGACAATGCACAGAGGGGCAAGATCAAGAACGACAAGATCTTGCGGTGGCGGATCGAGTTGTCCACGTACAACTACGATATCTTGTATCGTCCTGGGAAGCTCAATGAACCTCCCGATGCCCTATCCCGCGGTACCTGCGCCAGCACGCAGATCGACCACCTCCGCTCCCTCCACAGTGACATCTGCCATCCAGGGGTCACCCGTATTTACCATTTTATTAAGACCCGCAACCTGTCCTACTCCGTTGAGGAAGTCAGGACCGTCACCGGGGACTGCCACGTCTGCGCTGAGTGCAAACCACACTTCTACCACCCCCAAAGGGCGCATCTGATCAAGGCATCCCGACCCTTTGAACGTCTCAGTATAGACTTCAAGGGTCCCCTCCCCTCCAACAACCGTAACACATATTTCTTGAGTGTTATCGACGAATACTCCTGCTTCCCTATCGCCATTCCCTGTCCCGACATGACCACAACAACCGTTATAAAGGCCCTCCTATCCATCTCCCTGTTCGGTTACCCCGCCTACATCCACAGCGACCGGGGGTCCTCCTTTATGAGTGACGAACTGCGTCAGTTCCTGCTCAGCAGGGGCATAGCCTCCAGCAGGACGACCAGTTATAACCCCCAGGGTAATGGTCAGGTTGAGCGGGAGAATGGCACCATTTGGAAGACCATCCTGCTGGTCCTATGGTCCAGAGATCTCCCTATTTCCCGTTGGCAAGAAGTCATCCCCGACGCCCTGCATTCAATCCGGTCTCTCCTCTGTACTACCACTAATCAAACATCTCATGAACGTCTTCTGGTTTTCCCCAGGAAGTCGTCCTCAGGATCCCCTCTCCCGACCTGGCTGGCTACCCCCGGGCCCATCTTCCTCCGGAAACATGTGCAGGTGCAGAAGTCCGACTCATTGGTTGAACGAGTCCAGTTACTCCACGCCAACCCGCAATATGCGTACGTGGAGTATCCCGACGGTCGGCAGGATACGGTCTCGCTTCGGGACCTGGCACCCGCCAGCGTGCGGCCTTCTCCCCCTACATCAACACATCAACACCTCCCCCACAACCCCAATTCCCCCCCACGACCCAGAGTATATGCCCCCTCTCCCCCGATTACAGCGTCTCCACCACCGGCCCAGGGTACGGAGACATATCTACGGCCGACGCTCCCAGAGGCAAGGACGACCATCGGCCCGACATCACAGGCTCCACTGCGACGGTCCTCTAGAACATCACGGGCACCCGACAGACTGATCGCGTCCATCTGATGCGACCATGGGACATTTTGGACTTTGTTGTTATTCTGTTGCACCTTAAGTAGTAGTAGTAGTATTGTTTTTTTTGCCACGAGCCAGTGGGCAGCCCACCTTTATCAATTTTCGCTGCTCATACCACCAGTCCTCGGACCCCCCTTCCCCCCCCTCTCTTTCACTTACACCCCCCTGCCTTCTTTCTCCACAAGGGGTGAATGTGGTGGTATGAATGTGAGCACTGCCATTGGTGCAGAGCATGGGTTTCCCATTGGCTCTGGCTGGTCATGTGCCTCTTGTCCGATTGGCTGGGACTAGTCATGTGACTGCTCACCAATTGGTCGAGAGGGAAGTAGACCCCGATCCAAGGTGGGGTATAAGTACCCAGAGTTCCCGGCGGTCGGCCTTACTCTGTAGTCGACCACCAGGCTAACAACTAGCTGATTAAAGCCACAGTTTGGAACTTAATCGTGTCTCGAGTCCAATTGATGGTACATCATGGCGCACCACTGAGAAAAACACAGCTGGAGATCAGAGATTCCAGCTATTATTTTGATCACTGTATTCATGTGTATTAACTGATCTTGTTGTTGGGATTTGTTTAACCAGATAGAGACATTTGAAGGCTTTGTGTTTCTTTGAAACTCACTGATGACTGATGTGGGGCTACGCAAGCACTTTATATTGCGATGCCTGTTGCAAGTAGTTGGAACTTCTTGACAGATGGTGGTTTGTATGTGTGCCAACTTTGGTTAGGTCAGAGGAATGGACCTCGCTGGCCAGCATATGTTGCTCACCTAATGTTCACCCCTCAGAAGCTGTTGTCTCTGCAACATCTGTCGATGAGACAATCTATAATTTGCAGGTTAAACATCAATTTCTTAACAAGGCCTTGCCTTGATTGTAACATGTGAGACCTCTTTCCAAGTCAGAAATGTGCGTGGCTTTGTTGGGGACATGCATATAGGCCTGTTCATGCTTACAGCATATTCACTCTGAGATACCAGAGGTTGCCTATATTTTGGTCCTGAGGGTGTGCCAGATAAATTTTTCAACTTTCCATAGAGGTTAACAGAACAATAATTTTAAGCTCCTTCGAGATTCAATTCTCAATCTCACTGTCCCTTTTACTTGGGATGGAATTTCCCATTCTGGGTACTAAGTGTGGTTGCAGGTGGGAAAGTTGGAATGACTCCCACTTGGTGGCGGAGTGTTCTCAGCTTTTCACTTTTCAGCTTATTAACTATGCATTAGCGAGGAACTCGTCAAATCCCATGGTGGGGTGGGCAGGGGTTTGTTGCCCCATCATTACCTCACAGTGTTGAAGGTCCTGGCGCCACATTTAAATGGCTCCTGCACAGAGTTCACTTACTACAGGCCAGGTATGTTGTGAACTTCATTACCTTAATGCTCAAATGAGTAAACCTCAGCTCCAAGGTTCACTGAGGACTCGCTGGGGATTTTCCTCCAGGGCATCCAGGAAAGGCAGAAGGTCCTCTTTCCGAGGGATGGGAGCAGGAGGTCTTCCTGCCTCACCATACCAACCTGGGAGCTCAGCATCTGTGGCTGTGCAGGTAATGAATAAATAATCCGATGTGCTCCGCTAAGGTAGGTAAAATTTCTACCCACTCCAAACTCATACTCTCATGAGGGCATCAGGCTACTGTAGATCCTGTAGAGCTGTAGATTCTGGGGTGTTAAGTATGAGGATAATAAGGAAAGTGGAGTTGAGGATTATCATTTCAAATCAGTCATGATCTCATTGAATGGCAGAGCAGACTTGATGGGCCAAATGGCCTACTTCTGCTCTGACACCTTATGTTCTTATGGTCATCCAATACACAACAACAACATGTGGACAATGGCCGGCACGGTGGCGCAGTAGTTAGCACTGCTGCCTACGGCACTGAGGACCCGGGTTCAATCCTGGCCCCGGGTCATTGTCCATGTGGAGTTTGCACATTCTCCTCGTGTCTTCGTGGGCCTCACCCCATAACCCAAAAATGTGCAGGGTAGGTGGATTGACCCTTAATTGGAAAAAAAAATTGGGTCCTCTAAATTTATATTTAAAAAAAAACATGTGTACAATGACTGTGAGTGACCTATAAAGATTCCCACCATTGGTGGGAGTGGAAAATTCCATCATTGGTTTGTGAAGAAAAATTCTGGTAATACTTTCCAAGCTAATGGAATATTGGCACCATGCAAATCTGGTTGCCGTATTTCTATGAGTTTGTTCCACACTGCTGGCGTAGAGCCAATAAAGTTGAGATAAGAGGAATGAAATATTCATTTTGAATTGTTTGCATTCTGAAAATACAATGAGGTTCACAATTGTCGCTGTATAAGTAAACGGATTAAATTCTCTGAACCTGGTAGTCAATAGCCAAAGGAAATATATTTTGGATGGGCATATTTACTCCATTTTTGATACAAACTATTTGAATTAGTTATTTTCTGAGAGCATTTAATTTTGAAGTAGGACAATGTGCAATTTGCAAATGAAACCTTTGTGTGAGGATATGGTGATGATTCATTAATTGCTTTAGGTTTCATACCACATGTGGAAAGGCACAATGGAATCCTCTGGAGAAACAGCTGTTCATTCCAGACATAAGTTCCCTTCTCCATCCCTCTTGGTCTGGAATCTTTAAGGATCAGTACGCGTAATATAAGACAAATGCAAGTAACCCATTGGAGACGTGACCACCTACACTAATTAGTTGTAACAGCAACTAAGCATCATTCCTTCTGTTCTCGTTAATATGTTCTGCAACTAGTTCTGCCTCCTGTGCAAATAATACTCTTTCCTGACAGGAGGAACGTTTCACTCTAAATTGGTATCCCATAGAAAATGATTCATCGTCTGACGACAGGCTACAGATGTCTGAGACATTCGTTAAAACCCGCAGGCTTTCTTGAATCCGTTTCTGGAGACCTCATAGCATCACAGTACTGCAGACAATAGGTGCACATTTATTCCAGTGCTGAATTAATCAACATGAGACAACAAGGGATTCATATGACCATAAAAATTGGTAACAATGTTGCAGATACAATTCAGCATGTGAAAGTTGCATTATTTCTCAAAATATTTGTATTTTAACACTTGATCCACATATGGTGCCAATGACTTTCGGTCCTGGGTGTTCTGGATATTAATTGTTTCGTAGATATACTCTTAGCTACAGACAGCCCAAGTGAAGATTCAGGTAAACACCAGATCTTGTTTGAGCCTCTGTGGTTCCAGTTTCAAATAAACAACGGATAATCTTAATTATTATTGATAATTTTCTGCATTTTCAGAACTCGGAATCTCTTAGAAATAGTGATTTTCAAGTCATCAGTGCTATCTCACTGTTCCTTCATTTTGTTTCCTGTTCCTGGGAGTGGATCGATTGTCGCTCATCAGTATTTCACAGGAGCCCTCCGTTTCATTCACATTTAATAAACGGGTGTTGCGCTTCTGGAAAGTGTGATCCCATCACTGGTAGGGATGCAGACACAGAGCCAGGATTTACTGGAGGGGGTGTCAGCAACTTTCCAACGCCTGCAGGTGCAACTGGAGGAGTCCAACCGATTTCACGTGCAGGGAATAGTGCTGACAATGCGTGTTACTCAGGCCAACACTGAATGGGTGGCATCCACAGTGAAAGGCTTGGGGCAATGTCAGTGCCATAGGGAAAGATGTCCAAGGCTTGGAGTACACTATGCAGCCGAGTGCTGAGGTGCAGGACGGGGGAACCCAGTCACAGGCAGACATGTCCCAGGTGCAGATGGACATTGCTGCGGCTTGGTCCATTCACAAAGGGTCATCGAGAGCATTGGCCGAGTGCTGACTGACCTTAACCATTCACATAGGGAAATGTCACAGGCACAGAGGGACATGATCGATGCAGCGAGGGACATGACAGAGGTACTAAGGGACGGGTCTCGCCTCAAACCTCCGTCTGATGGATTTTAGGGATGGGCTGGGCCTTGGTGCAGAGGATGGGGTGGGCCAGGTTAGGGCAGGGCAGGGCCCTGATGACAAGTGAACATCCCACCATGTCACTCTCAGAGAGAAGTGGCAGGACACGGGGCTAGACCGGCTGAGTCACTGTCTGTGCGGAGTCTGCATGTTCTCCCTGTGTCTGTGTGGGTTTCCTCCGGGGGCTCCGGTTTCCTCTCTCAGGTCCCAAAAGATGTGCTTGTTAGGTGAATTGGACATTCTGAATTCTCCCTCAGTGTACCCAAACAGGCACTGGAGTGTGGTGACTGGGGATTTTCACAGTAACTTCACTGCAATGTTAATGTAAGCCTACTTGTGACACTAATACAGATTATTATATAAGTGGGAACCCACCTTGTATGACAGTATACCCAGTGAGTGAGCACTAACCATTTGCCATCTCCCGAACACCCCTCCCCAAAGGGTCTGTGAGATGGATTGGCCAGCACACATGCAGGGGTCACCCGGGCAGACAGTGAAATGCAGGAGTCAGATTTGGTCAAATGATGAGGAGCACCGGAGCTCATCGCACGGTGAGTCGCCATCATCTTCCTCCCCCGCGGACAAGTCCCGCTGATACTGCCAACCCAGGGACAACACCCTATAGTAATTCTGGAGGGAGGAGGGGGAACTGAGGGAGTGGGAAGGAGTGGAAGGCTAGGCGGAAGGTGGAGTGAAGGGCTGAGAGATAGGGAAAGGATGAGCAGTTATGGGGAAAGGGGTTTCATTTTGAATTGTGGGAGGTGAGGGCGGTATGGAGGTGGGACAACACACTGGAACTGCCGGTGGCCAGGTCACTTATTTGGTAAATCGGGAGGTGATGAGCTTGTCCCATGAGCGGCGGGCCTTGGATCACTCATTGGGCGGCATGCCCTGCCAGCCAGGACTCCATGCCCAGATCAGCCTGGACACTTTCATTATCCTCGTCGGATGAAGCCTGCAATTCTTCCTCCTCCTTCAGCAGGTCAACCCTCTGCTGTGTAATATGTGCAGGATGCAGCAGGCCAGAATGATCCTCGAGATCCTCCTGGGGCTATATTGGAGAGCGGTCCAGGCTTCAGGAGTGCATATAGAGGATGCGATGCCCCGCTCAATGACACCCCCCGATTGCTACATGGGCATCATTATAACGGGTCTCCGCGTTGGTCTGGAGCCTCTGCGCAGGTATCATCAGCATGACCTCAACTGGTAACCCTTGTCGCCCAAGAGCCAACCCCTCACCCGAGGGAGCGCCTCGAAGGTGCCGGGAATCTCAGTGTGCCAGGATGTAAGCGTCGTGCACGCTACCTGGATATCGGGCACAGACATGCATGATGTGAAGCCGATGGTTGCACACCAACTGCACATTCAGATAGTGGAAGCCATTCCTACTGATGAAGATAAACTCAAGATGAACCGATACTTGGAGATCGAACAGCCTGGACTTGGGGCATGCCAGTTATGGCAGCGAATTCTGCTGCCCAGGCATCCGAGTGGGCCTGATCCAGGTTGATGGTCATATGTTGATGCCCGGGTGCATAGGGCATCCGTAACAGCGCGGATGCACCTTTGTGTGGATGTTTGCGACATCCCACACAGGCCTCCGCTCAAGTCCTGGAATGATCCAGAGGCATAAAGGTTCAGGGAGACCGCCAGAGTACATGGTACCCCTGAGTTGTACTGCAGCACCAACCTCAACATGTCTCCCCCACCACCACCCCTCGATATGTTGCTGTCCACACTGCACCCATGTCTCCATCAGTTAGTGGACAGGGCCTTTAATGTGGAGATCCTCTATCCTCACCACCCGTCCCTGTCATCGCTTTTGCTTCTTTTGTCAATTACTTTAACTCTACGCCCTCTCATTCTGAATTCTTTCATGAGTGTGAACAGTTTCTCTCTATCTACTCTGTCCAGATGCCTCATGATTTTGAACATCTCTATCAAATCTCCTCAGTCTCATCACTGTCTCATCTCAACCTTGGATTAACATTCTAATTCTCCCTTAAATGAAGGCATGAGACCATTGGACATTTATAACCCACAACTAACTACCACCTAAACCCTGCTCATTAGGAGTGAACCTGGACACTTTTTTTGCCTCAAACCAAGGTCCAGTTGGTGAAAAAAGGAGCGGACACTAACAAAATTCACAGGACTTTCTGTTTGTCCATGAACACCATGTGGCGCACTACAAAAGCCTCCAAATTGGGCAAAGGTTGCTCAATGAAAAATACTTTTATTTTTCACCAAGATTACAAAGATTTGTGATTGTGAAGTGAATGTGCCGAATTTTGTGTAGCATTAATGTGAGTTGTTAGTGAAGATAATGCAGCAAATATACATTTTAACAATAATAGCAAAGGATACTAGCCATCAATCTCATAGAATCGCAGAATCTTTGCTGTGCAAAAGGGGGCTATTCGGCCCTTCAACTCTACACAGGCTTTCTGATCTAGTCCCACTCTTCTTCCTCTATATAACCTTGCACATTCTTCTATTTTCAGAGGGCAATCCAATCCCCTGTTGAATATCAGGATAGAAACTGCTTCCAGCACTGAGGAAGTTCATTCCAGACTCCAACCACTCTCTAGGCGAAAGAAAATGTCTTCATATCACTTTTACTCCTTTTGTCAATTATTTGGAATCTTTGTCGTCTAGTTCTTGATGCTCTCTGTGGTGATATGCATCACTGTAAATACACAAGGAATTAATGTAAATACACGTAGACTAGATAGACACTAGAGGGAGCACCAGAGACATGACACACAGACATTCAACCAATAGGCCAGTAAGATAGGACATGACCAATGGGCATTCAAGATACACACAGTTGACACTACCACAGAGGGGCATTACACCAACCCATATATAAGAACACAGCACACATGATCTTCCTCTTTCCAGTGGAGACACTTAGTGAGTACACAGGATTGATCTGAAACACATCACACCCAACACCTGGATTGTAGCAGACTGGTTCGTTAGTCTGAGTAGCTATAGCAGGATTAACAGGAGAGTCAAATCCAAGTAGGAGAATCGTTAACAGTTTAATAAATGTGTTAAAGCTATCTCCAAGTCTGAACCTTCCTTTGTCAGAGTGCACATCAAGGGAGCAGCTTATGCTACGTCAAGAGCATAACAAAACATTCTTGAGTAAGAACAGTTTCTCACTAGTTACGCCATCCATACCCCAGGATCCTGAATACCTCAATCGAGAGTCCTCTCAGCCTTTTCTCCAAGGAAAGTAATAATAATAATCGCTTATTGTCACAAGCAGGCTTCAAAGAAGTTACTGTGAAAAGTCCATAGAGTCCCAGCCTCTCCTTGTAACCTTGTAGCTCTCGGGCGCGATTCTCCGCTCCCCACGCCGGGTGGGAGAATCGTGGGAGGGCCCCCAACAAATCTCACACCCCCCTGGTGCCCCCCGCGATTCCCCCCCCCCCCCCCCGTCCCCCCCCCGGCTCAGAACAATCGGCGCTTGCCATTTTTCATGGCGAACGGTGATTCTCCGACCCGGATGGGCTGAGTAGCCTGCCGTTCGCAGCCGTTTCACGGCGGCGGCAAGCACACCTGGTCGCTGCCATCGTGAAACGGGAGTGAGAAGCCCGTTTGGGGCTTGTAGGTGGCCTAGAAAGGAAAGAGCACCACGACTGTGCTCGGGAGGGGACAGGCCCGCGATCGGTGCCCACCGATCGTCGGGCCGGCGTCCAAATCGGACGCACTATTTCCCCTCCGCCGCCCCGCAAGATCAAGCCGCCATGTCTTGCGGGGCGGCTGAGGGGAAAGACGGCCACCGCGCATGCGCGGGTTCGTGCCGTCAGCGTCATGACGTCAGCCGCGCATGCGCAGGTTGGAGCCGGCCAACCTGCGCATGCACAGCTGACGTCATTAGACGCGCAGGCCGCGTCATTCTTGGCACGACGCCCCCACGCCCGAGAGTTACGGAGCGCCGCTCCTAGCCCCGCCGGGAGGGGAGAATAGGGGGCGAGGAGCGGCCTCGATTCATCCTTGTGAATCTCTTTATTCCCTCCAAGACCTTCACATCCTCCCTCAAGCATACTGCTAAGAACTGGATGCAGTACACCAGATGAGGCCCAACTAGTTTCTTGTACAAGTTCAACATGACCTCCTCACTCTTGTACTCCAGTTAATCAAGCCTAAGATGCTTTATTAATTGCTCCCTCAATCTGCCCTGACACCTTCAGTGACGAATGTACATATACACCGAAGTCCCTTTGTTCCTGCACCTCCTTCAGAGTTTGTCCCTTCATTTTTTATTCTCGCTCCATATTCCTCCTACCAATATAAATCACCTTACACTTCTCTGCTTTATTAATGGGATCATTGAGTACAAGAGTAAGGAGGTCATGCTTTGAACACCTGCCTACCCAATCCACCAACATGTCTTTGTCCTTTTGAAGTTCAAGAGAATCCACATCACAGTGGACAACATTTCCAATCTTTATATCATGTGCAAATTTTGAATGCCACAGCCTAGGTCATTCATACATGTCAGAAGAAGCAAGGATTTCAACACTGACCCCTGGGGAAATCCAATACAGACCTTCCTCCAATCTGAGAAAAACAACTCGCTGTTTCCTGTCACACAGCCAATTTCTTATCAAAATGCCTACTTTCCCTTTTCTGCTATGAGCTGGAATTTTGCTCACAGGTCTGTTGTGTGGCAGTGCATTTTTATGATGAAATGAAATGAAAATAGCTTATTCTCCCAAGTAGGCTTCAAATGAAGTTACTGTGAAAAGCCCCCAGTCGCCACATTCCAGCGCCTGTTCGGGGAGGCTGGTACGGGAAGTGAACCGTGCTGCTGGCCTGCCTTGGTCTGCTTTCAAAGCCAGCGATTTAGCCCTGTGCTAAGTGGATTGGCCATGCTAAATTGTCCCTTTAATGTCCAAAGATGTGCAGGTTAGGTGGGGTTACGGGGATTGGGCCTCGGTGGGATGCTCTTTCAGAGGGCCAGTGCAGACTTAATGGGCCGAATGGTTCCCTGAACTGTAGGGATTCTATGGACTCTTCTACGGATTCAGACATCGGAATAATAAAAAGTGATGTGGAAATTTAGTTTGTGCACAGACGCTAGCTTCTTAAGGATACCACTGGCTAATAATGCTGTCCTGAAGTTTCAGCTGAAGATAGAACATAGAACATAGAACAGTACAGCACATAACAGGCCCTTCGGCCCTCAATGTTGTGCCGAGCCATGATCACCCTACTCAAACCCACATATCCACCCTATACCCGTAACCCAACAACCCCCCCCCCTTAACCTTACTTTTATTAGGACACTACGGGCAATTTAGCATGGCCAATCCACCTAACCCGCACATCTTTGGACTGTGGGAGGAAACCGGAGCACCCGGAGGAAACCCACGCACACAGGGGGAGGACGTGCAGACTCCACACAGACAGTGACCCAGCCGGGAATCGAACCTGGGACCCTGGAGCTGTGAAGCATTTATGCTAACCACCATGCTACCCTGCTGCCCTGATAGGTGATCAGTTCCAGTATCTTCACATTGACAGTCAACAGTTACGGTTAGCAGCTTTCAAGCCTTTAGTTTTGCCAAAGTACCAACAGACATTTAACAGTCACTGTCATAAATATGTTGCCAACTTTAACATTATCAGATTAAGCTACATCTTCCATGATTGACTACAAAGTGTGTGGTATGTAAATCCAAGACGGACACTTCTTGCTTTCAAATGCTGAGGATGCGCTCCCAGATTGGGTGCTCAGTCAGAAGAAATCTGACTGCATTCCAGACGTGAATTTTAAATTATCACTATAATGAGGAACCAGTATGAAACCCAACAATTCGATTCCCGGCTTGGGTCACTGTCTGTGCAGTGTCGGCACGTTCTCCCCGGAGTTTGTGGGATTCTTCCGGGTGCTTTGGTTTCCTCCCATAAGTCCTGAAAGACGTGCTTGTTCGGTGAATTGGGCATTCTGAATTCTCCCTCAGTGTACCCGAACAGGCGCCGGAATGCGGAGACTAGGGGCTTTTCACAGTAACTTCAATGCAGTGTTAATGTAAGCCTACTTGGGACACTAATAAAGATTATTATTAAATTGAACATGGTAGCTGGAGACAATCTATACCTCTGAAGAATTCATATTGATTATCCCCATCGCAGTTAAATCAACACAACTTACTTTTAAAAATCACGATCTTGGAAGGCTTACAGGATTTTTGCAATTGTTTTCTCACTAAGTTATTTAATAATTAAGTTGCGTGGTACAAAAGTATCCTTCAGTAGTATTGTATAAGTAAAATTGAGCGGGAACAGTAGGAAAACGGTAAAGTTACTGGACTAATGTTCCAAAGACAGTTTAAATTCCACCAGGACAACGTGGGAAAATTAAATAAAAATACTTTAGAAATAAAAAGTTATTCTCAGTAACGATGACCAAAACAATTACAGAATTGTTGTAAAGATCCAACTGGTTCATAATACAGGACTAAATGTAAACTAAACAGTGGAAGCAGCATGTTATAGACAGGGGTAAGCAATGCCACAAACCTCGAAACCAGATCAAAGCTTTGTCACATCAAGTCATAAACAAAGAACAAAGAACAAATAAAAGTACAGCACAGGAACAGGCCCTTCGGCTCTCTGAGCACGATGCGACCATGCTGCCCGCCTAAACTAAAATTTCCTACACTTCTGGTGTTGGTATCCCTCTATTCCCATCCTATTCATGTATTTGTTAAGATGCCGCTTAAACGTCACTATCGTCCCTGCTTCCACCACCTCCTCCGGCAGCGGGTTCCGGGCACCCACTACCCTCTGTGTAAAAAAACGTGCCTCGTACATCTCCTCTAAACCTTTCCCCTCGCACCTTAAACCTATGCCGTCTAGTAATTGACTCCTCTACCCTGGGAAAAAGACTCTGACTATCCACTCTGTCTATGCCCCTCATAATTTTGTAGACCTCGATCAGGTCGCCCCTCAACCTTCTTCATTCCAGTGAGAACAAACCAAGTTTATTCAACCTCTCCTCATGGCTAATGCCCTCCATACCAGGCAACATCCTGGTAAATCTCTTCTGCACCCTCTCTAAAGCCTCCACATCCTTCTGGCAGTGTGGGGACCAGAATTGAACACTATACTCCAAGTGTGGCCGAATTGAGGTTCTATACAGCTGCAACATGACTTGCTAATTTTTATACTCAATGCCCCGGCCAATGAAGGCAAGCATGCCGTATGTCTTCTTGACTACCTTCTACACCTGTGTTGCCCCTTTCAGTGACCGATGGACCTGTACACCAAGATCTCTCTGACTGTCAATACTCTTGAGGGTTCTGCCATTCACTGTATATTCCCTACCTGTATTAGACCTTCCAAAATGCATTACCTCACATTTGTCTAGATTAAACTCCATCTGCCATCTTTCCGCCTAAGTCTCTAAATCCTGCTGTACCCTCTGACAGTCCACATCGCTATCTGCAATTCCACCAACCTCTGTGTTGTCCGCAAACTTACTAAACAGACCAGTTACATTTTCCTTCAAATCATTTATATACACTACGAACAGCAAAGTCCCAGCACTGATCCCTGTGGAACACCACTAGTCACAGCCCTCCATGAATGGTGGTGGACAATTGAACAACTATCAAGAGGACAAGCCTACATGAACATCCCCAACTTCAATAATGGCTGAGCTCAGCACATCAGTGAAAAAGTCTAGACTGAGGCACTTGCAACAATCTTTAGCCAAAAGTGCCAAGTGGATGATCCACCACAGCCACCTCCTGAGGTTTCCAGCATCACAGAGGTCCGTCTGCAGATAATGTGAATTACTCTATTTGATGTCAATGGCAGGATCTTGCTTCCTCCCATATTTTGAAGTGGGGGGTATTTAATTGGGCAGGAGGATGGTGTGTGCAGATCCTATCAGCTTCCTGCCTTCAGTCTTATCAAGTGTGTGGAAGGAAGCCTCTAGGATGACTTTCCTACCCTCCTGTTGGGCAAGGGTGAGTGTGACTGTCCTTGAGGTCAAGGCAGTATTTGACGGAGTGTAGCTTCAGGAATCTCTAGTAAAATCGAAGTTGATGAGAATTGAGGGGAGAGTTCTTGGATGTTGTAAAACCTAGGACAAAAAGAAATTGTTGTCATTGTTGGAGATCAATTGTCTCAGCCCCAGCACTTCACTTAGGAGTTACTCAGGGTAATGTTTGACGCTCAACCATTTTCAGCTGCTTCATCGATGATCTTCCCTCCATCATAAGGTCAGAAGGGGAGATGTTATCTGATGACTGCATAATGTTTTGCACAATTTGCGACTCATCGGATACTGAAGCAGCCCAAATGTAGCAAGACCTTGAACAACATTCAGTCTTGGGTTGATAAGTGGCAAGTATCATTCGTGCCACACAAGTGCCAGGCAACTATTTCCGATAAGAGAGAATCCAATCATCTCCCTTTGTAACTCATTGGCATTACCAGCACTGAGTACCATAATGTTAACATCTTGGCGGTCACCATTGATCAGAACCTAAAGCTAACTGGCCACATGACTACTTTCACTACAAAAGTGGTTCAGGAGCTGGGACTTCTATTTTTTAATATAAATTTAGAGTACCCGATTATTTATTTATTTATTTTTCAATTAATGGGCAATTTAGTGTGGCTGATCCACCTTCCCTGCGCATCTTTGGGTTGTGGGGGGCGAACCCCACGCAAACACGGGGAGAATGTGCAAACTCGACACGGACAGTGACCCAAGGCCGGGATTCAAACCCGGGTCCTCAGCGCCGTGAGGCAGCAGTGCTAAGGGGCTAGGAATTCTGCAGTAAGTATCTCACCTCCTGACTCCCCAAAGCCTCTCCACCATTTACATGGCACATGGACTGTGATGGAATACTCTCCACTTGCCTCACAGCTATAACAACACTGAATAAATTTGTTACACCCAGGGCCAGGCAGCTGTTTGATTGTCACCTTTGATTGATTCACTCCTGCTACCACCCTGTAATGTGGTCAGACTCACAGCTCTCTTGTATATTCTTTCCTTCAGTTTCAACAATATTTTTCTATCACATAACACTCCATTGCACTTCTTCCAATTACTCCATCCAGAGCTAATCCATTGCCTAATTTCCATTTCCATCTTACCATCTTCTACTATCAATGACATGTTCAGCAGCACCACTTGAAACTATTCACTTTCTCAAAATCTTCACCCTTAATCTTTAAACCTTCACTCTGATCCTCTTCCCTAGGTGCAATCGAGGTGTCCATAAGCTGGTAATCAATGTGAGAAAGTGAAGGGAAACAGACTTTAATTTGGAACAGAGGAGGTAATGGGTAATTGTCAGGGATAAGGAGAGGTTCAAGAAAGTCTAAGTTAATAATAATAACCGCTTATTGTCACAAGTAGGCTTCAATGAAGTTATTGTGAAAAGCCCCTAGTCACCACATTCCGGCACCTGTTCGGGGAGGCTGGTAGGGAAATTGAACCCGCGCTGCTCGCCTTGTTCTGTATTACAAGCCAGCTGTTTGGCCCACTATGCCAGTTCCAGGAATAAGGGGCATGTGAGTGTCTAGGAGTGATGGTGGGATGAAAGAACGATGGAATGACGTGAGGGCTGGGGGGGTAATAGCTGAATCTAAGAATGAAGGGATGATGCCTGTGATGAATCTGTGAGGAGGAAAGTGGATAATGGAAAAGTGGGGAGGCTACAGCTGAGTGTGGTTAGGGTGGCGGGTAAGAAATGGTCTTTGAGGGCAAGATGAAGATATAAGTGAGAAAACAGTGAGGGCGCAGTAAAGGTGAGGGGCAAGATTCTAGCTGAAAGTATGGTTGAGAGAAGGGGTGACATTTAATTCGGACTATAAGAATCTACAGAGTACGCTCATTATACTTCTCAAAGTTTAGCAGACTGTCGGGTTCCTGTTCCTTACGATATTGAATTAAATAAATTCTGTTCATCAGCAACCTCGGGTGCCTCCATGTTGTACTTAATCCTGGAGCAAATTTCTGTGAGAGACCACTGTTCATTATAGAAAGGTTGTTTCATTTTTGTGAGAAACCAGAATTTGACTTTATATTATTGCTGCAGCAAAAGGCTGTTTAAACATTGTTTTGGACAACAATGGTTCTTCTCAATGTAAAATTATTATTTTGGAAGAGGCAGATTTAGTTTAGGTGACATCATATGACCTTCACTTCATAGTTTAGCCATGTCAACGTAACTTTCTTAATAAGTTATTGGCTTATACTACGATTTATTGTGAAACACAACTCGCTCACTAAGTATAAAAGGTCTGCGTTAGCACTTAGTGTGAAGTTGGAGTGTATCTCCACTTGTAAGTGATACTGAGCAGTCGTTCAAATACTTTGTGTTGAAGTTTGGCTGCATGAAGATTCTTGCAGTCTGGCTGAATATTACTTCATGCCTGGTGTAGACCTGTGCCCCACTGTTGAATTTGAGGCATTCTGAGAAAATGGACAATGCAGTTGATAAAATTGCTGCAGTTGCAGTTTCAGCTGTAAATGGCCAACAGACTATGTTCTCAAGGCATGATAGGGAAACAAGCCAACCCTGAAGATTTCATGAGGAGCGTTAAAAAGTCAGGTTTAACAAACTAATCGTTTGGACAGAGCCCTGTGTGATAAGGATGCCTGGTCGGCACTTGGCAGTGGCCAAGAGGCTGAACCAGAGCCATAACGTTTTAAAGTTTTAAGATGGTGTGGAAAGATCGATTCATTCCAGGGGTGAGAATATAAAAATGGCGTTTGGTTATCTTTTAAACAAATGTTATTAAAAGAAAACAAAACAAACAAAGATTTTAACTTCAACCCAAACAATAACAGATTGAATGCAGTTTCTTAATCTTAACACACTGCACCTGTTGCTTCACAGCTCCAGGATCCCAGGTCAATTTTCGCTTGGGTCACTGTCTGTGTGGAGTCTGCACATTCTCCCTGTGTCTGCATAGGTTTCCTCCGGGTGCTCCGGTTTCCTCCGGGTCTCTAATTGTCTAAAGAGATACCTAATGGAAGTAAAGAACATGTTTTGGCAATTCCCTTTAAAACAGCACACAAGGAATGTGTCCTAACAGGTTCCAATAACCCACATGGTGCAGCTTTAGGACATTATCAGTCAGGCTGCAATAGATTCATTAACTTATTTTCCCCAAGGCAGCACTAATGTACCAGGGTCACTCTGCTATGCAGAATATAATCTGCACATCTCGATCAGCAAGGATGTAATGAATGGACAATGGTGATCCAAGTCCCGAAAGACATGCTGTTAGGTAATTTGGACATTCTGAATTCTCCCTCGGTGTACCCAAACAGGCGCCGGAATGTGGTGCCTCGGGACTTTTCACAGTAACTTCATTGCAGTATTAATTGTAAGCCCACTTGTGACAATAAAGATTATTATTATTACTTCCCATTAAACAACACTGTAGCAGAACATGCAGCTCTCATGCCACTTTCACAGGCAGACAAAGGCAATAATTGCGTTTGCAAAGCAAATTTTGTTCTGGCATTTGTTCTGAACCTGTTTTCTAAAGTGTGCCTTATAACAACTTTCATGACCGCTCGGTCGATTTCCAAAGTCTTCTGCTCTGTCACTTTCATGACCTCTCTCGGTCTATTTCCAAAATTTTCTAATGTGCCTGTTCAAAACAGCATGCCTTCTCTGTGTCTCTCTCTCTCTAAGATACACCCACTCCCATTTAGACAAAAGAACAGAGCCATGCTATTGATATGCAACAAACCGCCCATTGAGAGACAAAGAGGCCAGAAGACTCTGTAATGTGCTAATAGCTGGTCAGACAGGAGTGTCCCAAAGTACAATGGATCTGGGGCAGCCTCTGTCTTCCCACCAAAGAACTTTAGGCTGACTGGGACAATATAAATCAGCTAGTTGAGGGCATTGCTATCTGACTTTGTGTTAGCAGGTTTTCTTTCCCCTCAGTCTTTTTAATTGCCTGCTACATTGGGATCTCATATCTGGACCTGATTTCCTCATATCGCCCTCGCGTGACCCGTGTTAAAGCCAATTAGCATATAACTCTGCAGCTGTAAAGGCGTCAAAATGGAAGATAAACCACCCATGCACAGCAGTTGCTGAACAAAAGGATGTTCTCAGGGCAGGGGGGCAGCTTCCTGACCCACTGTATTCCTTGGAAAATTCCAGTGCTGGGTGAAGAAATTGAATAAAAGCACAATGACTCAGGACATCGAGTAACAAGAAACCAGGAGTAACCCTTGCAACAAAAAGGTGCCTGAACTGCAATCATTTACGCCTGCCCCTGGGCTTTGTTGATTTGGCTATGAACAGGTCCAGGCAACGGGCGGTCAAGAGGGCCACCGACCCGACTGTCTGCCCCTCTACCGTGGCTACGTCTGTGGCCAGGTGGCCATGGAGAAGGAGCAAGCAGTGCCACTTGCACATTTTAGGCCCTTCATGACCAATAGGCCTGGGGTCTGGGATGCAGCATCACTCCCTAGAATGACATTTTGGTTTAATAAGTTCCCTTTGACATGTTATTTTAGTTACAATACTCTATCAGAGACTGTCAGCCTCTCTTGTTTTTGTTTAATTCAGGTCTTGGAGCAGGCTGGTGATTAGCCTCCATGAGTTCTGGAAGCCTTCCTCTGAACACCGGATGACTTTTTACCTTCTTTAGTTTGAGAAATTCTGCTCGATCGGATAGCCAGTCTGCGGCCTTGGGTGGCATTGCCAATCGCCATCTGAGCAGGAACCTAGGATGGTCGATCATGGAGACAAAGGCAAGGACATCTGCCCTTCTCTCCATAAAGAGTTCTACCTGTTCCAATACCCCGAAGACCGCCACCAGTGCACATAGCTCCACCCGCACTACCCAACCTTGGACATGGCCTTAGAAAAGGTCGTCCATTACCCGACAAGCCTGGGGCAAGACCAGAACATGTGGGTTTGTTTGGCCGGGCCTCACTGGCAACATTCACACTTGTCCTCCACCTCCAGGAAGAACCCGCTCATGCGCCCTTTGCACCACCTTTAGCTGCATTAGGCTGAGCCTTGCGCACGAAGATGTGGAGTTCGCCCTGTGGAGTGCTTCAATCCAGAATCCTACCCCTATCTCCATGCCCAGCTTTTCCTCCAATTTCTCCCGTGTCTCATCAAGGGAGTGCAGTTCAGGTTTCCTACTTCAACAACTGTTTTCAGAATGAATGAATATTGGTGATTCATAATAATAAATAATCTTTATTGTCACAAGTAAGCTTACACTGCAGTGAAGTAACTGTGAAAAGCCCCTGGTCGCCACATTCCAGCACTCAGGGTGGCAAGACGTTATGTCAGTGTCTGATGATTATGGGATGTAGGGATAGTGTGATTGATAATCATGGGCGAAGTCAGTGATTGTGGAGAGCTGGTGATCACCGGCGAGGTCAATGATCACAGATAGTGGGCGGCATTCTCCCCTACCCGGCGTGACGGAAGGTCCCGGAGTAGGGGAGTGGCGCCAACCACTCAGGGGTCGCACCTCCCCAAAGGTGGGGAATTCTCCCCACCTTTGGGGGCCAGCCCCGCGCCGGAGCGGTTGGCACCAGAAGACTGGCGCAAAAAATCGGCGCCCCCGGTGCGGGGCTGGCCGAAAGGCTTTCGCCGGTCAGCGCATGCGCCGGCAGTGACGTCAGCGGCAGCTGGCCGCTGACATCACTGCCGGCGCATGCGCGATGCGGGGTTCTCTTCCGCTTCCGCCATGGCGGAGGCCGTGGCGGCGCGGAAGGAGAAAGAGTGCAGCCAGGGCACTGGCCCGCAGTCTGAGCGGGGGGCCCCGATCGCGGGCCAGGCCACCGTGGGGGCACCCCCCGGGGTTCGATCGCCCCGCCGCCCCCCGAGGACCCCGGGGGCCTGCTCGCGCCGCTGAGCCCGCCGTTCCAGAGGTGGTTTAAACCTTGGCGGCGGGAGAGGCCTCCCAGCGGCGGGACTTTGGCCCATCCGGGCCGGAGAATCGCCGCAGGGGCCTCTTTGATCGGCGGGGCGAGATTCCTGCCCCCGCCACTTCCCGGGTGGCGGAGAATCTCTGCCACGGTGGGGGCGGAATTTTAGGCGCCCCCAGGCGATTCTCCGACCCTGCGTGGGGTTGGAGAATTTCGCCCATGGTGCGATTACTTGGTGTCAGATAAGATTTTCCTGAGGTGATGCTGGAGGGAAGCACTACCGCTCCTCCTGGCCCACAAGCAGTGCTGGAAATGCAGTCCTGTTTCTTCAGTTCCCAGATTTCCTTAGGCTTGGAAAACCTGGCCGACTGCTGTTACTGCCAGATGAGAGATAAAATTGGTGGCACAAAATCTTATCAAAATATTTAATTGATGGACTCACAGAGAAAGAGTGGGTTGTTTGCCTGCCCCACCTCTGTTAGAAATAGAAATGGCAAGTTTTTGGTGGGTTGGATTCAGGTTTGAGATATTTTATATTTTAACATCTCATTTGTTCTAACCCATCCATTTTTGGTGGTTAACATGACCTTCAATGCCTCTGAACTGCTTGTGAAAATGCACAGATGGCACACACAGAATGACTGGCTGAGTGATTCTGAGGCTTTCTAAAAAGGTTCTTCAGTGAAGTGTTTCTTGGCCGCATATTATGGAATGTTTTCACTTAAGCCTTTAGTTTTTGTGAATTTTCTGTCAATGACTTCAGACTCACTTGAGTGATATACAACTGAACATTAATACTGAACTACGCAAGAGTCCCAGAATATGAGAAAACACAATGGCAGCCTTTAATGTTGCTGATACCTGTGTGGACATCCTCCCATCAATGTTTCTGTGCGTATTGCCCCTCTGCCCTCCCAGGGTCTTTCTCTCTCAAACTCTGCCTTTGTTTCTTCTTCCTTGGTGTCCCTGAGCTCTCTCACGGTCATCTTCAGTGTCTCTGAATTCATTCTCCCCAATCTCCCTGAGTTCTCTCCGGCGTTTCCTCTCTTTTGTTTCCCTGAGCTCCTCACCCTCTCTCCTCAGTGTAACTGAGCCATCCCTGGATCGCTCCCTCTCCTTGCTGTCATTGAGCTCTCTTTGCAACTCAACTTTTCTGCTGTTTTGTGTTCAGCCTGTTGATTTTATCCTGTCATACAACCGATGGAATGTCTGTCATGGCGCAGCCAAGGGGCACACGTCGTTTGAAACAGAAGCTTTAGTTTCCATGCAAAATTTTGAAGAAGGACAAGAGTGAATGCCTGAGAGGGCTGTTGGCAGGACTGACCTGGCAGTTTATGTCATCGACCCACAGTGCCGCGAAGTGAGAGAACATGTAGATCACTTGATAAGGCGAGAAACTGTTGTCCCCAAAACTAGGGCTGCAGACCCAGTCCAAGTATTCAGTCTACCACTTGCAGAATCAGTGGTTTTAGAACCGAGATCATCTCAAGGGCAACATGTGCGGCCACAGAATGAGTAGAGAGGATAGTCAGTACTGCCCTTCTTTAAATCTACGACTGCAATCCAGCGGACAAAAGTTAAAGTGCGCTTTTTGGATGCTTTTGCGGGATGTTTCACGGTGGCTGCAGTGCCGCGATTCACCTCACTATTCACCAGATCTCAGGGAGTTTCTCCCTGAGCGGCTTTCAGGACCCCCCCCTTCAACCCACCCAACCTGTTCTGGGGCCCTGGAACCAACGCTCATCTCCCTCTTGTGGGCAAGGCCCCACCCGTGCTCAATCCCGGTGCTGCCAACCTGGCACTCAGGCACCTTGGCACTTCCTCCACTGCCAGGGTAACAGGCCGATAACACCCAGGTACCGGGGGCATACGACATCTGGTTATTTAAATAAGCCTGATGGTGAGATCCAGATCGCGCCGGGTGTAGTGAGTCGGCCCCGTACCAAGCACGGAGCCAGATTTGGGGATCAGGTGTGATTCACCCGTTGTGCACAGATCCACTCTGGGCGCAATGCAGTCGCTGAATCGCGCCCCACAAGTTTGCATGCCCCTGCTGTGAACTCAGATGCTTCAAGTTAGGAAAAGTCGCTTGCCAAGATTAGGCGCTTGGCAAGAGTTAGGAAGTCTCCTGATAGGCTTACCTCATGAACCTTACTTTGAGCTTCCTGACTATAACTCTCTTTGACTGTATATAATTGTAAATAAGAGTTTTTCTGCTTTTGTATTTTGGGTAGCTGTAAGCGAACTTATGGAGGGAGAAATGTGTTAGCGTGGCCCCTTTCAGGTGTGATCTCTTGCTGGCCATGTGACTGCCCGAAGCCTATTGGGACAGACTTGGTGCAGACCTGGTTGTCAGGGAATGCCTAGATCCACTGCAATTCACATACCGTCGCAACCGTCCCACAGCAGATGCTATCACACTGGACTCTACACTCATCCCTGGAGCATTTCGAAACAAGGACTCCTACATCAGACTCCTATTTATTGACTACAGCTCCGCATTCAACACCATAATCCCAGCCAACTTCATATCAAAGTTCTAAAACCTAGGACTTCGCCCCTCCCTCTGCAACTGGATCCTCGACATTCTGACCCATAGACAACAATCAGTAAGGATAAACAACAACACCTGATCCACGATAGTCCTCAATACAGGAGGCCCGTAAGGTTGCGTACTTAGCCCCCTACACTCCCTATACAAAAACGACTGCTTGGCAAAGTTCAGCTCCAACTCAATCCACAAGTTTGCTGATGACACGACCGTAGTGGGTTGGATTTCGAACAACGACAAGGCAGAATACTGGAGGGAGTTAGAGAATCTTGTGAATCTCTCCCTCAATATCAGCAAAACTAAAGAGCTGGTTATTGACTATAAGCAAAGTATTATACACACCCCTATCTGCATCAACTGGGCTGAGGTGGAGATGGTTGACAGCTTCAAATTCCTAGATGTGCACATCACCAAAAATCTGCCCTGGTCCACACACGTCGATGCTATGACCAAGAAAGCTCAACCACGCCGATACTTCCTCAGGAAACTAAGGAAATTTGGCATGTCCACATTGACTCTTACCAACATTTACAGGTGCATCATAGAAAGTATCCTATCTGGCTGCATCACAGCCTGGTATAGCAACTGCTCGGCCCAGGGCCGGCCCAAGGTACCGGCAACTCGGGCAGTCGCCCAGGCGCCATGTGCTAGGGGGCGCCAGAGACTCGGGTCCCGCGCATGCGCAGTTGGGCCGGTGCCAACCAGCGCATGCGCGGTGGCCGCCCTCCCCCAGGGCGGCCCCCTCCCCCCCCCCCCCTCCGTCCACCCCCCTCCGTCCGCCGCCCCCCCCCCCCCCGTCCGCCACCCCCCCTCCGTCCGCCTCCTCCTCCGTCCCCCCTCCGTCTGCCCCCCCGGCCCCACCCCGCCCCCCCGGGCCCGTCCCCCCCCCCCCCCCCCCCGAAGGGCGCCGAAGTTCAGCTTGCCCGGGGCGCCAGCAACCCTAGGGCCGGCGCTGGCTCGGCCCAAGACCTCAAGAAACTCTAGAGAGTTGTGAACACTGCCCAGTCCATCACACAAACCCACCTCCCATCAATTGACTCTATCTACACCTCCCGCTACCTTGGGAAAGCAGGCAGCATAATCAAAGACCCCTCCTACCCGGCTTACTCACTCTTCCAACTTCTTCCATCAGGCAAGAGATACTAAAGTCTGAGAATACACGCAAACAGATTCAAAAACAGCTTCTTCCCCGCTGTTACCAGACTCCTAAACAACCCTCTTACGGACTGATCTGATTTATACTACACTCCTGTATGCTTCATCAGATGCCTGTGTCTATGTATTTACATTGTGTATCATGTGTTGCCCTATTCCTTATTTTCTTTTCATGTATTAAGTGATCTGTTTGAGCTGCACGCGGAAAAATACTTTTCACTGTACCTCGGTACACGTGACAATAAGCAAATCCAATCATCAGAGCAATCCTGGGAGTAAAGGGAAGTCAACCTATGTGGAGGTTGTACTGTTCTGTATTTAAAGTTCTTCTTTTATTAAATAAATAGCGCTGTGATTTAATACTGCCTCATCATCTTGCCTCGCACTGCAACATAGTCCATTCCGATTAAGTTTGTTTTTAACTCTGGCCTTGTGAACCATTCCAAGCACATCAAAATGCTTCGCCCTTTTATTTACGTTAGCCTGTAAGCACTCGGTTGAGACAGACACAGCTTTAAACCAGTAATTGCTCTCTTTTAAGATAATGTGTTCTCTATTTCCTCTGCTTTTCAACTAAGTTGAAATGATGAAGAAATTGACTGACTCCATGAATGGAAGTTCACTTTGCTTGCTAAGATAGCCGGCCTGGCAACTGTCGCTGTTTGCAGAGGCACAGCCCGATCGCAAACACTGCCAGAGAAAGAGGGATGAAGAGACAAACACCAGCTTTAATTACTTATGATGGGGGTGGGGGGGGGGGGGGGGGGGGGGGGGATGATGGCATACGAAGCTGTCAATCAAAGTCACCAGTCTGAATGCAACACCTGCTCCTTCATTTGGGAATAAGTAGCTAGAACTTGTGTGTATCAGACAAGTTCCTGTCTCTTTGAATAGAATGGAATGATAACTTCTCAGGGTTACAAGGCCACACTATCACAATGACACAAAATGTGTAAGTGACTCATCATTTTACCACTAATTTGCATTCCATATCACTGTCGGACCAAATTGTCAGCTTCTTATTGAAAAAAAACCCTACTGAATTTAACCTTGCAGAAATATTAAAAGTTAAGAAATTCAGCTCAACCAATGCAGGCAAAGTGACAAATTTGTCTCCAGCACTTTACTATCTCTCTCTTAAAAAGTCTAACTTTTCTTCCAACATTGCTCAGCGTCCAATATTACCAAGCAAGCTGCTTTGGGGAGGTGTGATTAATTTTAAGCAGCCCATATAAGTCTAGCTGTTACGTTAAACACAAAACTGATCCCCAAAAGCTTCCTCAGAAGATTTCGGGTGAAGACCTGCCCTCTCAATAGCACTGAGCAAAGAGGAAAAGGGCCCTGATTGCCTATATTTATCCTTCAGCTAACATTTGGAAAGCAGATTAGCTGGCCATTTATCACATCATCATCATTTGACAGATCTTGCCTTGTACAATTTTGGTTGCAACACTTTCCTATGGTACAATGGTCACTGGACTGGAAGAAAAAATAAATTGTACTTAATTGTCTGAGAAGCAATGTGGGATATCTGAGATTGTACTCTCAAAGTGCGAGTTCTTTCTTTTGATTTAGCTAGGATTGATTCTGCAACATAAAGGTGTACAGAACAAGATTGGTTCTTTCACAGACTTGCCATACTTCTATGATCTCAGATTTTTGTCTCACCCATTAAATTGCACAGATTGTACCTTAGTAATTTTCCTATATGTTCTCTCAGTGGACAAGCTGTAACATCTCCATAATCTAAACATAAGAAAGAAAAGATGCCATAAACATTGGAAGTTAAACCGAACCATTAGTCATCTAAATTCTGAAATAAGAATGCCATCTTATATTGCCACAGTGTATGTGCTGATTGATATATACCAGTGTGACATCCATAGAATCTGCCGAATAATTGAAAATAGCACTGTTCCTAATAGTGAGTCTGCTACAATTCAGAATAATGTTGAGTGGAAAACTGTTGATGTTAGACTCTCAATACCAGTGATTGGAGATATTAGATGTATTGCAGCAGTGATTCTTCGGTGAAAGATAGAAACTGAGGAACAAGATTCCTTTAAAAGGGTTTGCATCTAATCTGAGCTGAATCAGTGGGAAAGTCCAGAATAGGTTTCTGAGTGTCACCTATTAAGGGTGGAAGGAAACTTGAAAATGAGTCACTGATTGATGTGTCCAGGTGAAGGGGCATTAATGGGTGCTGAGTGTCCGCCTTTTTAGTTGTAGATGTCAAATTAGATGGGTAATGACATAGAAAAATAAACCTCCCTAATGCCTCTCTAAAAATAACACAATAATGCCTTTAGACATTGACAGACATGGAATACTTTATTTAGCTAGTGAGAGAACCATAACCTCAAAGACTGTCATGAGCTCAGAAAATGAATGATGGGAAACAAGTTGTATAGTTCCAATGATGCAAGATTTTGCTGTGTACGACTGATGCGCAAACATTTAATGAATTGACTACCCCGTTATCTGGCTGCTAAAGGTAAAGATTCTTCTTTGAAAAGTATGCTTGAAGACACAAAGCAATGTTCTTAAGCACAGGCCTTAGATCTGTGGCGGGATCCTCTGTTCCTGAGACTAAGTGTTGATGCCGAGGCAGGATTCGTGAAATTCCACGACAGCAAAACTGGCGCCGCACCTGGATCAATTCAGCGAGTGTGGAGGGGCTAACACCGGTGCCACATGGAACACAATCGATTCCAATGAAAAACGGTGCTGGATTTGCTGGGTCTGATTGACACTCGGGAGGCTGACAAACTGCAGCCACATATACACAAGTCATTCCCCACTAAAACTTATCCAAGCCAACCAGATGGCACTGGCTGCGCTGGAACATGCCCTTCCTGCTGATGGGTCAGTTGGGGCCAGAGGAAACCTAGGGAGGTGCCCAGGGGGACACCCACACGACCTTTGGCCCTAAGTTCACAGTGGGCAGTCAGAGGCATGCATGGCTGCCTTGCAGGCCGTGGCAATGGTGTTCCATGCCCATCCACCCCGACCCTATAGCCCACCTCCTGGCCAACCCCCGCTTAACCCCCCCCGCCCCACTTTCCTCTCCTCATCCTGGCATAAGCCTCCTGGCCAGCAGCACAACTGTCAACAAACTATGGCGGTGTTGGACACTTTCTGTAGTCCCTCTCCCTCCCTCAGCAGCCACGACACCTATTTCACGATTTTTAAAAGCACAAGTGAACCTCGCCATTGGGAATTTGCCCCAGTGGAGGCGGAGCATGACAGAGGCCCTGGAGTATACCGGGTCAGGCTGGTATACCTGCTCAAGGTAAAGATTCTTCTTTGAAAAGTGTGCTTGAAGACACAAAGCAATGTTCTTTAGCACAGGCCTTATATCTGTGGCGGGATCCTCTGTTCCTGAGACTAAGTGTTGACGCCGAGGCAGGATTTGTGAAATTCCACGACAGCAAAACTGGCGCCGCACCTGGATCAATTCAAGTGACTGTACGTACGTTCTGGAATGCATTGACATCATTGTCAAGGCGCCGGAGGATTGCAATTTGGAGTGAAACCGGCGCTGGCCACGATTTCAGCATCAAAACTGATTCTCCGCCCAATTGCGCTTCCGATTTTGGCGTCAGGCGCTGGAGAATCCTGCCCATGATCTACAGCACAGAAACAGGCCCTTTAACCCAACCAGCCCATCATTCCTCATCTAAACCCATCGTAAACAATCAATCCTTCCTTCCTCATATGCTTCTCTAACTTTCCCCTAAATATATCCGTATTATTCGCATCAACCACTCCCTGTGGTAAGGAGTTCTAGATACTCACCACTCTTTTGGTGAAGAATTCCTTTTGGATTTCTCAGTGTCTGTCCTCTATTAATGCCCTCTGGTGGTGCTCTTTCCCACAAGAGTAAGCATGCTCTCTGTATCCATTTTAACAAAATCTTTTAAAATTTAAATATCACTGTTAAATTCCCCTCAACCTTCTTTTTGAAGAACAGAGAGACTGAGTATATCAATCCTTTCCTGATATGATACATGTATGTCTGGTATCATCCTTCTAAATCACAGCCTTTCATTTTTTTTATTGATGTTCTTGATGTTCTTGTAAAATTATGCTCTTTGTACTATGTTGCTTAATAATTTAAGTTCATAGTTCCTCTTTGCCTTCCTAAATGTTTCATTATGACTTCTGTTATGAAAACTATACTAACCTTGTTGAGCTTGGAACTTCAACTCCAGACGAGCATTGGGTTTTCGCACTGGTGTATTGTATTGGTGTATTGGTGGAGCGGCCTAGTGCACATGCTCATAACCTGCGCATAAAAGAAACAAAATGGAAAATGGCACAAAAACCCAGGTGGGGTGGCTGGGAGTAGAGCACCATAGCCAGCAAGTGTCCCAGGCAAAGGACAGGGAGAGGGGACAGAAGCACATCCCAGCTAAGATAAAGAAAAAGAGAAGAGCAGAAGAAGAGACTCCAATTTGAGAAAGGGCTGAAGATATCACACTTTAAGTGAAGTGGCCTTGCGAAAAACCCTGGGAAATAAAGAGGGCTCAGGAGAAGCCCTGAAGATCCAAGAAGGCAGCCAAATGTTGGTGTCTCCATGTTGTAGGCCAATGGGAGAAAGGTACCCCTTTGGAGCAATAGCAGCCTATTTAGTGTGGCTGAAGATCTGACGTTTTGCTTATAAACTGGTGTTTAAGTGTAGATTCTTGAATCCACGGGAATGGAATCTCAGGAGATGAGATGGAAACCCTGTTGGATGGGCGGTCATTGAAGCCACCCGAGTTAGAACAACATTTGGAGAGAATTCCAAACAAGATCTTCAAATGTGAAGATTGGAACCCATCGTGAGAGACACAGAGTTCCAGTGAGATTGGTTAAGTCACAATATTTCTGACACCTGAGTGGGTTGTTGAGAAATCGTGGACTCTATTCTGGTCATATCTGCCATTTATTGTGCAGTGTGTTTGATCACAGTTTACCTGTTAATTCGCATGTGCCTCATACTGAATGTTACAGTATCTAAGATAGATATTTTTCATTCCTGACTTTGTTTAGTGAAGTTTTTTTTCAAAACTCATGGTTTTATTCACTTAGTATCTTGAACTTTGTCTACCTTAAACAAAATGCAGTTGGTCCCAAATGGAACCTCACCAACAATTTGGGGGTCAGGTCTAGGCATACGATCTCTCTCATGGTCTCTTTGCATTCTCTCTGATCATGTGCTTCTCTGCTCTGTTCTGTATGCATTTTTTGCCCCCCATGCTACTGATATTGTTTGTGGTTCTCTCACCTCAGCTACTGTGTCCCTGCCCTTCAAATCTGCCATCATCACCATGTAATCCAAAAGCCCAGTCTCAATCCCTCTGTCCTCGCTAACATTTTTTCCTCAAAAGTCATTGAACATGTTGTCATTTATCAAATATCTCATAGAATTTACAATGCAGAAGGAGGCCATTCAGCCCATTGAGTCTGCACCAGCTCTTGGAAAGAGCACCCTACCCAAGCCCACACCCCCACCCTATCCCCATAACCCAGTAACCCCATCCAACACCAAGGGCAATTTTGGACACTAAGGGCAATTTAGCATGGCCAATCCACCTAACCTGCACATCTTTGGACTGTGGGAGGAAACCGGAGCACCCGGAGGAAACCCACGCACACACGGGGAGAACGTGCAGACTCCGCACAGACAGTGACCCAAGCCGGGAATCGAACCTGGGACCCTGGAGCTGTGAAGCAATTGTGCTAACCACTATGCTACCGTGCTGCCTGACCACTATGCTACCGTGCTGCCCTATGTTCATATTTGTCCAAATATGTCCATATTTCTTGTAACCTAATATTTGATTCCCTCCAATCAGGTTCCCAGCATGCCTCAGTAATTAAATATCTCTTATCAAAGTTACAAATGATACGAATGTGACTGTGACCATGGTGAAGTATCCCTCCTCATTCTTCTCAACTTGTCTGCAGCCTTTGACATGGTTTCCCCTTGCCATCCTCCTACAACTCTCCACTGTCATTCGCTGAATGGTGCTTCCCTCATCTTGTTCCATTCATATCCTATCCAGTTGCAACGAAAGAAAAAGCTGCAATGGTTTATCATCCTGCTCCCCCACTGTGAGCTCTGGAGTTGCCCCAGGATTCCACCTTTTGTCCACTCCCATTTCCCATCTAAATACTGCCCCTCAAGTGACATAATCAGTAAACACAGCATCATCTTCCACATGTACACTGACAACAACCAACTCCACCTCGCCTTCCTCATTGGTCATGCTGCTTGCCTGACACCTAGTCCCAGAAGGGGCAGCAATTTTCTCCACCGAAAATATTTCAAAAAAATAATCTTTTTCTTTGGTCCCCACAAGGAACACCATTCCTTAACCAGCAACCCCACCACTCCCATAGAACAGTACAGCACAGAACAGGCCCTTCGGCCCTCGATGTTGTGCCGAGCAATGATCACCCTACTCAAGTCAATGTATCCACCCTATACCAGTAACCCAACAACCCCCCCATTAACCTTATTTTTTAGGACACTAAGGGCAATTTAGCATAGCCAATCCACCTAACCCGCACATCTTTGGACTGTGGGAGGAAACCGGAGCACCCGGAGGAAACCCACGCACACACGGGGAGGACGTGCAGACTCCGCGCAGACACCTGAGGCAGAATGAGGCATTTCGCAAGAATGGAATCCTATTTAACCTTGAGGCGAGTTTCTGACAAACCACTCATTTCCTCACCAAGACAGCCTACTTCAATTTCTTGAACATCGTGATTTTAATCACTCGGAATGTGGCTGGATGGCGAATACATTACTGGTGCTATATTAATGTAAGTTAGATTTAGAATTATTGTCACGAGGTACATTGATAGGTACAGGGTTGCCTGTCTTGAATGCCTCAGACCTGGACTTCAGTAGGGAGTGAATCTCCCAATTAAACCATGGTTTCTGATTGGAGAAGGCACATAGGGCGCGATTCTCCCAAAACGGGAGAAATCGTAAGGCTGGCGTCAAACCCGGGCGGGTTTGACGCCAGCGCGCCCCTTCCCGACCGGGAACCGATTCTGGTCCCCGGTCGGGGCTAGCAGCCCGACGCCGCAAGCTCCGGCATCACGGGCTTAACGAATTTCGTTAAGCCCGCTTGCCGGAGTTAGCGCCGGCTGACGCGTCATATGACGTCAGCCGCGCATGCGCGGATTGTAAGACTCCAACCCGCGCATGCGTGGATGACGTCATCGCGTATTTGCACGAAACCCGCGCATGCGCGGGCCGGGATGCCCCTCAGCCGCCCCGCGAATGGATACTGCGGGGCGGCGGAAGGAGAAATAGTGCGCGGGCATCG
The DNA here is from genome assembly GCF_902713615.1 of Scyliorhinus canicula. Lineage (NCBI taxonomy): Eukaryota > Metazoa > Chordata > Chondrichthyes > Carcharhiniformes > Scyliorhinidae > Scyliorhinus > Scyliorhinus canicula. The sequence goes on along the minus strand of NC_052166.1, from coordinate 34,277,766 downwards.
GGCCCGCTGCCCGCGATCGGTGCCCACCGATCGCGGGCCCATGGCACCCTTGGCACGGCCGTGGTACTGCCGTGCCAATCGGTGCCATGGTTATAAAAAGCGAGTTGTTCCCGCCGTTTTTACGAACGGCCAGACCAGGTGTGTTTGCCGTTCGTAAAAACGGCGTAAAGGGCTGGGACTTCGGCCCATCGAACAGCTGTGAATCGCTGCCGGCCGTAAAAAAACGGCGGCAGCGATTCGTGTCGGGAGTTGGGCGGGGGGGGGGAGAATAGCGGGAGGGCGGTAAAAATGTCGGGAAGGCCCTCCCGCTATTCTCCGACCCGTCGTGGGGGGCGGAGAATCGGGCCCATACTACCTGTGGTAAACACCACTGGTTATACACTACATGTATTACGGTGCGGCCACTGTACTCCAGTCAATACAGTAAATCCCGGCCTGCTGGCTCCACCCAGCAGGCTCTGTATAAGAGTGTACACTCTCCTGCGCTGTTCCCATTCTGGTTCCAGCAGGAGGCTTAACATCTAGCACAATAAAGTCTCAATAGTTTACCATTTTGTCTTGTGGTCATTGATGGTAAATCAATTTATTGTGCTAGAATTTTAAAGATGAACGTCTTAATCAAGCCGGATCACCTGGAGCCGAACCCTCACGCAGCCGACGCCACAGCAACTTTCGAGCACTGGCTAGCCTGCTTTGAAGCATATCTTGGAGCATCAACAGAAGCCCTCTCAGACCCGCAGAAGCTCCAGATCATCCACGCACGGGTGAGCCCACAAGTTTTCCTCCTCATTCGGGATGCTCCCACTTACATGGAAGCGATGGCACTACTAAAAGGACAGTACATCAAGAATGTTAATCAGGTGTTCGCCAGGCACCTCCTGGCCACGAGTCGGCAACTCCCGGGGGAGTCTCAGAATGATTTCCTGCGTGCGTTGTGGATACTTGGTAGAAACTGCAATTGCCAGGCAGTGTCGGCAGTCTAACACATGGAACTGCTGATCAGAGACGCCTTTGTCACGGGCATTAAATCCAATTACGTCCGCCAGCGATTACTGGAAGGGGCTACACTCGACCTTACAGAGACTGTACAGCTCGCTAACTCCCTGGAAGTGGCCTCCTGCAATCTAGAGTCCTTTATCTCCGACCGCGCGGCATCCTCGTGGGCGTCATGGGCCCCACCATCGTCCGACCCCGGTACATCGCAAGCTTGCGCCGCGCATCAGCCAGCGAACTCAGGAGGCCTCAAATGCTATTTTTGTGGCCAGAACAAGCACCGCAGACAACACTGCCCAGCACGGAGCGTGACCTGCAACGGGTGTGGCAAGAAGGGCCACTTTGTCTCGGTTTGCAGGCCCATTCTGTCGTCGCCGTTTCCAGGCCAAACATCGCTGCACACCCCCCCCACGTGCGATTCAGGGTCGCCGCCATCTTCGCCGCCACCCGCCACGTGTGGCCCGTGGGTGCCGCGTTCTTGGATGTCGTCCGCCATGAGCACCCCGCGGGTGCCGCCATCTTTGGCGCCGCCATCTTGGAAAGCACCCCAGGACCTCTGCTCGCTTGGCCGCCGTTCAACTGCAGGAGGCTTAACATCTAGCACAATAAAGCCTCAATAGTTTACCATTTCGTCTGTGGTCATTGATGGTACATCACTCCCTTCTTTGGCATGTAATCTTCTGCACATTTACTGGTGAAGTCTGTGACAGTGCTGGCATACTTGTTTATGTTGGCCGCTCAGTACTTGAATAGGGACCGATCCACTGACTCCAGGCAGTCGCCTAGGAGTTCTTACGCTGTCTGGGACCAACATAGCACGAACCTCTTAGCCAGATTCTCCCACTTAAGTTGGTGACATTTTGGAAGTACACTCTTGAGGTTGGCCTGTTGGAGTCCCCACCCACGATGTACAATGCCGCTGGGTATTCTGTTTCACTGTTATTCATGACGGTGTACAATTCATCAACCTCCTTATTCACTTCTGCCTGGGGTGGGATGTAGACTGTGATGATGACAGAATTGAACTCCCGGAGAAGATAGTATGGGTTAGTTATTCCAGGTTAGTTATTCATGGTTCGGGGCCAGTTGTTCGCCAGGGTTGCTGCATTCGAGCACCAGGGGGAGTTGATGAGGAGGCAAACTCCTCCACCCTTCGCTTTGCCCAATTATGCCGTGCAGCCGTATTTGCACATCACCTTCCGATATATCTGCTGATAAAGCTTTGCATTCAAGGCTGATCTTATAAGGCTGAAGCTCTTAATTATTTTGCTGAACCCATTCCGGTTACTTTTTCTAATCTCAGTGCTTTAGCAAAATTATAAATATAACAATACTTTACTGCAAGTTTCCAGGGTAACACTTTTTCCAATTACTTCCACCTCCATCAGACTTTCCAGGTCCTCACCTCTGTGGTTAATTAAGAGCATTAGAACACAAAATTAAATGGAAAATAAATCTTTCCCATATGTTTAGCTTCCCCTTGGTGAAACCTTTTGTCCTCTGCCAGCACTTTGCCTTGTATTATATCTTATTAGCTGAAGTAAATTCATAAATAAATAACCAGTTACATTATTTTTGTTATATATAGTTTTAAAGTATGTTATATCTGCATTCCTGGTTCAAGGATAAAGCATATGTCAGATGTTGAAAACAAATATACGACTGGATTCTCCGTTCCTGAAACTGTGTTGATGCTGGGCAAGATTCATGGACTTCCATGACATCAAAACTTGCGCCGCACCTGGACTGATTCAGCGATCGTTGAGCGAACCGGCGCCACATGGAACACAATCGATTCCCTTGACACTTGGGAGGCTGACAAGCTGCAGCAGCTAATACACATTTCACCCCCAACACATACCATCCCAGCCAACAAGATGGCACTGGTTGCGCTCGACAGCGTCCATCCGCTGATGGGTCGGCTGGGGCCACTGGGCACCTAAGGGGTTGGCCTGGGGGAACACCCATATGACCTGTGACCATAAGTGTACAGTGGGCAGTCAGCAGCATGCGCAGCTGCATGGCTGCCTTTCAGGTTTCGGCAATGGTGTTCTGGCCCATCCACCCCGACCCCAGAGCCCACCTCCTGGCCACCCCCCTACTACTCCTCCCTGCCCCAGCCAGCAGCACAACTGTCAGCAAACTCTCCCTCAGCATCCATGGTGCCTGTGTCACGGCTTTTAAAAGCACAAGTGAATCTTGCCATCAGGAATTCGCCCCAGTGGAGGTGGAGAATCGCGGAGGCCCCAGAGAATACCAGATCAGGCCCGCTAATGATATGTCAATGGCATTTACTGTTCGTGCATTCTGGGACGCATTGACGCCACTGTCGGGGCACTGGAGAATTGCGAAATGCCGTGAAACAGGCATCGGCCATGATTTTGGCGTCAAAATCCATTCTTCGCCCAATCGCGTTTTAGCGATTCCGGCATCGGCCGAAAGGGAATTCCCCCATTTTTTGAGGAAAATTGACAGCTAAATCTCCATTCATCCTTCATTGAAATCATTGCAATGTTTTCAACAACTATTTCCAGCACAGTCTGTTCTCCTTTCAGTTTTTCAGCATTCCTGTTCATTTTTGATTTCCCCGTAATTACTTCACCAGGTCTTCCAATAATAAACCCCTTTATTGCAGTGATGAAAAAGCCGCAGTTACAGTTTACAACACTTGTATCCAAGACCTACGGAGATGTCCATCCAGGTTGAAACAGTGGGTTTTAAGCTCTCGCCATACATTGCCTATTGAGTGAGCTACCACCCACTTGATGGGGGGATGCATGTTCCACAAAATCCATGGCGAGATCTATTGGCAATCCCCCGCATCCTTCATGCCCATTATAACACCCCCCCCCCCCCCCCCCAAGCCTGTTTTTCCAACAGGCAAGGAGGTCTGCTTCCCCTCTTCACGATTGGTCTGAGGTCCATCGAGGGTGGAACGGGATCAGGAGGTGTGAGCCATATTGGACACTTTTGCTTTCCGAGGGAGCGCCAAAGAGTTACCGACTGAGATTCCTCCTTGGTGTCTGCTGCAGTCGCAACACCTGCTACCTCTACTTGCATCTCAGAACCTAAGTACTCATTCTAAGGGGAGATGGATACACAGTTCTCTTCAAATTGTTGTCCTAACTAATGGCGGCTACCTCTGTAACCGGAAGTGAGGCTTGACCGGGGACAAACTCTCTACCTCTAAGATGGTCCAGGTATTTCCACAAGACCTTATCCTGGACCTTCACTTTGTCAGACACTGGTCCCATTATCCCCAATATGACCCCAGGGACCCTGCTGGAGCCATCTCCCAAGTTTCCCTCATCGACCAGATCGCCCGTCTTGAATATTCTTTCGGATCTCACCGAGTCATAATTTCTTTTCTGGTTCTCTAGTTTGGGCTGTACCCTTCCGCCAGGTTTGGGAATAGAAGGCTTAGTCTCGTACAAAGCCGTCCCATTAACAGATTCGCTGGGGTGATTTCTGTTGTGTGAGGAGTTGTCCTGTATTCAAATAAAAACCATGCCAATTTGGTCTCTGCGGATGCCACCGGCTGTTTTATCATTTTTAAATGTCTGCACTGCCCGTTCTGTCAGCCTATTTGACGATGGGTGGTATGTGCTGTTCGCCTGTGTTTGATGTCATTAGATTGCATAAAGCTTTGGAACTCACCACTGGTGAAGGTAGTGCCATTGGCGAAAACCAGGACTTCTAGTATGCGAAGCATGCAGCAACAGTTTCTCAATTGTAGCGGGGGAGGTCGTGGAGCCCATGTGGCGTATCTCCAAATATTTGGACTGTGCATCTACCAGGTTCAAAATCATAAAACCCACAAAAGGTCCGGCAAAGTCCATATGCACTCACACCCATGGCCTGCCAGGCCACTTCCATGGGGGCAGGGAGGCAGAAGGAGAGGGTAAATGATTCTCCTGGCATGAATCGCACTGCTTCATCAAGTCCGTGATTTCTGAATCAAGACTAGGCCTCCTGACATAGCTGCTGTCGATTATATTCATTTTGGAAACCCCAAGGTGGTCGTCATGTAGTTCCAGTAGAATCAGGCCCTGCCTTGGTCAGGAGACAACTACCCCTTAGCCACCGAAGAATGGTACCGTCCTCAACACTGATTTTGTCTTTCTTATTCTGAGATGTCATATCATCTGAAGGTTGTCCTCAGACTGCCATTCAGGAGCATATATGCTTCACTTTTGACAGTGTTGGGTCCTTTTGTGTCTTGGTCTTGATTTGCTTTGCAAACCCTGGTAATGCATCTCAGAAATGTAGGGACACTGTGGGCAGTGGGAGGCCACTCAAGGCATCAGCATTAGCTATTTACGTTCCAGGGTGGGGATCTAAGAGATATTTATAAGCTGCGAGTAAGAGGGCCCGAAGCTGTATCCAGGCAGAGGCAATAGGGGGGACTGCCTTATCCACCTTAAAAGTCCCAATAAGGGCTTCTAGTCAGTCACCATTATAAAAGGCCTGCCACAGACATACAAGTGAAATTACTTTACACCAAATTTGGCCCCTAGCCCTCTTTCCTGATTTGATAATTACGTTCAGCATCCAAAAGAGTCCTGGATGTATAGCGATGGCCTTTCTGTCTCGTCTTTCCAGTATGTGTTAAAGTCCCGCTCCAATCCTGTCAGGGGAAGGATCGCATGTCAGGATGAGTTCCTTTTTTGGGATTGAAATGGGCCAATAAATTGGACGACCGCAGCTGTTGTTTTACTTTCTCGAAGGCTTCCACCTGTGGTGCCTTCCAGGACCATTTTTTGGTACATTTGCAGTAATATATGTAGTGGAGACAACAAGGAGGCCAAGTTTGAGATAAACATATAATTGACTAGTCCAAGGAAGGATTTTAATACTGTGGTGTTTCTTGGAGATGGCACTACAATGAAGGCCCTCACCTTGTCCTTCATTCATTATAACCGTTTTTTTTTCCATCCGATAGCCCAAATGGATCACTTCGCTCAATTGTAAAACACACTTTTACTTTTTAGATGTCCCCAGCTTTCAGAAATTGCTGCAACACCTCCTTTAGGTTTGGCAAATGCACTCGTTCTGAAGTCCCTGTGATCAGTACGTCATTCAAGCACACCGCCACTTGAGGTAACCCTTGGAGTTTGTTCTCCATCATCTGTGGGAATATGGCACATGCTGACCAGACCCTAAAGAGCAAGCGAGTGCACTCATATACCCCTGTACATGTTGATCGTAATGCATTTGTGGGAAGGCTCGTCTAATTCGAGTTGTAAATAGGTATGGCTCATATCTAACTTATGAGCCACGTGCTGGCTTGGCATATGGGTCTTCTATTCGCAACGTTGAGTACCTACAGTTTGGAAACCCAACTGACGATAAGTTTATAATCCCCGCAGAGGGAGACTGATTTTTCCAGCTTGAGGACGGGGACAGGTGCTGCCCACTCTGTGAATTGGACAGATCTTATTATATCTAGATTTTCCAGGCACCCAAGTTCAATCTCTACCTTCTCCAATAGGGAATATGGAACTGGTCTTGCCCCAAAATATTTAGGCGCTGCATCGGGGACAACATAAATTCTGGCTCTTTTTATTTTTCCAAGGCCCGCCTGGAAGACTTCAGGGTATTTGCTGATTATTTCATACAGTTCTCCCATACCCAGCCAGTTCTCGTGAGATCTGTTGCAGCTAATTTCTCCCCCATGACTTGATCCCTGTTCTTGCAAAGTGATGAGTGGAAGTGCCTGTAGGTCACCGGGATCATAAGGTGCCCTTAATCCGCCAAGGTTCCACCGTGTAGGTGGCTAGTCTGGCCGTATTGTCTGCTAGACTGAAGGGTTGGATACCAGTTTGGAGGCGATCCTCAACTGTCTGCTCACCAATGATAGAGACAGAAGCCCCAGTGTCTACTTCTGTTTCCAATGGGTGACTCTTTACCATTAGTTCTATCACTATTGCGGCAGCCTTGGTCATGATGAAATGGTTCAGTTGCATTGTCTGTGCTTCTGGGAATAGGTATACCTGCATGGTATGGGCCTGTGCTGGCCTTGGCCTCTTCCCTCAGTAGCACGAGTATTGCCTATTCCCATTGATTTGACGTTTGGCTGTCTTTTTACAGTGTTTACAATAGCCCTTTGGAACTGGTTCCCTAGCATCCTTAGAACTGTCATTTTTTTTTTTTATAAATGTTTTTATTCAGTTTTCATATTTTATATTGAACAAATTACAAATTGTTAGGAGAGAAAAAGAACAAAAAAAAAAAAAAAAAAAAAAAAAGAAAAAAAACAACAAACAAACACGCAAAAATTAACATACATATTTACAGGTAAGCATCTTCGTAGTAGTAACTGCGCCCGCCCCCCCCCCCCCCCCCCCAACATGTTTATTTAGTTTGGTTTTGGGCCTTAGCTAGCCATCGAACCCCCGTACCGAACCTGTAGCCCCTCCCGCTACCTTCCCCCGACTATTCTTCCTCTTGTACATTGGCCACAAATAGGTCCCGGAACAGTTGCATGAATGGCTCCCACGTTCTGTGGAAGCCGTCGTCCGACCCTCGGATGGCAAATTTGATTTTCTCCATTTGGAGAGATTCCGAGAGGTCGGACAGCCAATCCGCAGCTCTGGGCGGTGCTGCTGACCGCCAGCCAAACAGGATTCTACGGCGGGCGATCAGGGAGGCAAAGGCAAGGGCGTCCGCCCTCCTCCCCAGGAATAGATCTGGCTGTTCTGAAACCCCGAAGACCGCCACTATCGGGCATGGCTCCACCCTCACTCCCACCACTTTGGACATAACCTCGAAGAAGGCTGTCCAGTACTCCACGAGTCTGGGGCAAGACCAGAACATGTGGGCGTGGTTGGCCGGGCCTCTTTGGCACCGTTCACATCTGTCTTCCACCTCCGGGAAGAACCTACTCATACGGGTTCTTGTTAAGTGGGCTCTATGTACCACTTTTAGTTGCGTCAGGCTGAGCCTTGCGCACGTGGAGGTGGAGTTGACCCTATGCAGTGCTTCGCTCCAGAGTCCCCACCCTATCTCCATCCCCAGGTCGTCCTCCCATTTCCTTCTTGTTGCGTCCAGTACGGTGTCGTCCCTATCTACCAGTCGGTCATACATGTCACTACAGTTCCCTTTCTCTAGGATACTTGCGTCCAGTAGGTCTTCCAGTAGTGTCTGTCGTGGCGGTTGTGGGTACGTCCTTGTCTCCTTTCGTAGGAAGTTTTTGAGCTGCAGGTACCGTAGCTCGTTCCCCCCAGCTAGCTGAAACTTCTCTGTCAGTTCGTCCAGTGTTGCGATCCTGTCGTCCGTGTATAGGTCCCTGACTGTCAGTGTCCCCCCGTCCTGCCTCCACCTTTTGAAGGTGGCGTCAGTCAGTGCTGGTGTGAACCTATGGTTGTTGCAGATGGGAGCCCTGTTCGACATTTTGGTCAGGCCAAGTTGCTGCCGCAGTTGGTTCCAGGATTGGAGGGTGGCTGTCACCACTGGGCTGCTGGAGTGTTTTTTGGGTGGGGATGGGAGTGCTGCCGTGGCGAGGGCCCGGAGGGAGGTTCCCATGCAGGAGGCCTCCTCCGCACGCACCCACTCAGCCTCTGGCTCCTGGATCCATCCCCTTACTCGCTCGGCTGTTGCTGCCCAGTGGTAGAATTGTAGATTCGGGAGGGCTAGCCCTCCCCTGGTTTTTGTTTTTTGTAAGACCTTCTTTGGGATCCTAGCATTTTTACCCCCCCATACGAACGCCATGATGAGTTTGTCCAGCGCTTTGAAAAAGGCCTTGGGGATGTAGATCGGAATGGATCTAAACAGGAAGAGGAACCTGGGCAGTACGTTCATTTTGATCGTCTGAACTCTCCCCGCGAGGGAGAGCGGGAGTGTGTTCCATCTTTGCAGGTCCTTTTTAACTTCCTCCGTCAGGCTGGTGAGGTTCCATTTGTGGATCCCTTTCCAGTCATGGGCTATTTGGATCCCCAGGTAGCGGAATTTATGTCGGGCGTGATTGAACGGCAGCCCCTTTAGTGCTGCCCCCCCCCCCCCTTGCGGGTGTACTGGGAAGATCTCACTTTTGCTCATGTTGAGTTTGTAGCCCGAGAAGGCTCCAAACTCTTTCAGGAGCGCGATGATTCCGTCCATGCTGCTTTGTGGGTCCGAGATATAGAGGAGCAGATCATCCGCATAGAGTGAGACTCTGTGCTCTCTACCTCCCCTTCGGATCCCCCTCCAATTTTTTGCTGCCCTGAGCGCGATTGCTAGCGGTTCAATTGCTAGTGCGAACAGCAGCGGGGACAGTGGGCATCCTTGTCTGGTGCCCCTGTGCAGCTGGAAGTATTGGGAGTTGGTATTGTTGGTCTGTACACTCGCCATGGGTGCGTTGTACAGGAGCTTTACCCAAGCGGTGAACCCTGTTCCAAGCCCGAACCGCTCCAGTACCTCTATGAGGTATTCCCACTCGACTCTGTCGAAGGCCTTTTCTGCGTCCAGGGAGACGATCACCTCTTGTGTTCTCTCCCCGGAGGGGGTCATTATCACGTTCAGCAGGCGCCTGATGTTCGCGGTAAGCTGTCTACCTTTGACAAAGCCCGTCTGGTCCTCTGTGACCACCTCAGGTACACAGTCTTCTAGCCTCTTGGCTAGGATTTTGGCCAGTATTTTGGCGTCTGCATTCAGCAGAGATATGGGTCTGTATGACCCACATTCCGTTGGGTCTTTGTCTTTCTTAGGTATCAGCGAGATTGAGGCCTGTGCTAACGTGGGTGGCAATGTGCCCCTAGCTAGCGAGTCTGTGAACATCTCCCGCAGGTGCGGGGCCAGCGCTGTCGCAAATTTTTTGTAGAAGTCCGCCGGGAATCCGTCCGGTCCCGGCGCCTTCCCCGCCTGCATGGAGCTAATGCTGTCCATGATCCTTAGAACTGTCATAATATTTATCTGACTACCGGGGAATGTGAGCTGATTTCTGATTTTGTGATGGACAAAAGCATCTTCAGTGGAGGAATGGGCAGTATTGTACGAGGCCCCTTCTCGTAACCGGAGAACATTTTAGTCTGATGCCTTTTGTAGCTACCCAGCCCCCTTTTTTGCATTTTCCAAGGGTCAGCATATCCCAATGGCATTTTTAGATCCAGATTGGTTTGCCAGTTACGTTTTTTGAGTTGTCATATTGTTTCTTCCGCATAACAACCTGTCTCGCAACATCTCGGTCAAGGATGGGCCGAACGTACAATGTTCCACCAGTTTCCCCAATTGGGTCAAAGTTTCAATGACAGGTTTAGTGATCTCTGTATCTGTATAGCGTTAAAGTGTAGTTAAAGGGCAATTCAGCGTTGCAAATCCACCTGATCTGCACATCTTTTGGGTTGTGGGCGTGAAACCCACGCAGACATGGGGAGAATGTGCAAACTCCACATGGACAGTGACCCACTGCCGGGATTCAAACTCAGGTCCTCAGCGCCGTAGTAGCAGAGCTAACCATTGTGCCTCGTGCCGCCATGCTCTTAACTTTAAGGTAATTTGGATTACATAACACAGTTTCCATAATTGTATTTTAATTGTAATATAACATATCATGGTCTTTGATATGTATGCTACATTTTTTTAAAGGGGAGTTTTCAGTAAGATGGCGCCGGAGCGAGGCGACTCTCTGCAAGCTCTCCCCAACAGATCCACTTTTAACCTAACTTATACTCGTTCTAATTCCCTTTTCTTCCATGTACTGAATGATCTGTTGAGCTGCTTGCAGAAAAATACTTTTCACTGTACCTTGTCCTGTACTGGTACACGTGACAATAAACAAATCCATCCATCCAGTAGGTTCATGAAATATCAATTGAGCAAAACATTTAATTGCAATTCCTTGACAGCTACAGAAAGAAAGATAGGTTTGCATTTATGTTGCACCTTTCACTGCCAAAGGACGTCTAAATCGTCTTCCAGTCAATGAAATGCAGCTACTGCTCTAACAAAGGAAACAAGCACAACCAATTTGCATAAAGCCCTCTCCCACAAACAGCAATGTGATAATAATTAGATAATCTGTTTTTGTGATGTTCATTGAACCAGGACATTAGGGTTAACTTACCTGTGCTTCTTTAAAATAGTACCACTTGAGAGGGCAGGTGGGCCTCAATGAAACAGCTCATCAAAAAGATGTCATCTCTGACTGTGCAGCACTCCCTCTGCACTTGAATGTCAGGCTATATTTTTGTGCTCCCATAACTTTAAGGAACTGGGACCTTGGATTCATGTCTCATTACATTCACCCCCACCACCATCTGGCCTGGGCTTGTGAAATCCTACCAACTGTTCTGGCTTGAGACAATTCACACCTCTTTAACCTGTGATTATCCCACTCCATTTGGACCTGTAAAGACTTAATTACCTGCAAAGGCTCACATTCAAAGTATCATCTTGCAGCATTGACTTTGTCTCTATATGTGGTTGTGGAACCTACCTCTTCACTCACCTGTTGAAGGAGCTGTGCTCCAAAAGCTAGTGATTCAAAACAAACCTGTTGGACTTTAACCTGGTGTTGTAAGACTTCTTACTGTGCCCACCCCAGTCTAATACCGGCATCTCCACTTTAAGGAATCGAGAATTGCATCATGAATTTTGTGTACTTCAGGCAGAGGGAGTCTAGAAGGAGAATAAAGGAATCCAAGTGTTTAACAGCATGTGCAGTTCTCATCCTGAATGCTCCTTACTGAATGTTACCTTTTCTTCTCAAGGGCTTCACAATGGAGTCAAAAGGATGAAATGTAAAAAGCATTGCTTTCAGCTATGAAATATTTGGATGGTATTTGTCTACTTTCTGCAAACAACATTTTAAGTCAAAAACATAGGGAACCAAGGCACTTCTGCTCGGGATTAGCAAGAGGAAGGCCTGCACAGTGAACGGACGCACCAATCATGCAAAAATAATCATCTAATTGGAAAAAAAAACAATCTCAGATCATTGCAGAGAAGATTGTCTTTGTAAGGAGTGTGACCTGAGCTCCGTGATCACATACTGTTGCTACACTGCATATTGGGTTTATCTATGCCAAATTTATCACCATTTGCCATGTATTTGGAGCCATCATTTGTATTCTCATGTTGGCAAAAGTGGCTGCGACACTTCAAAAGCATGATGGCAGATTCTGCAACAGATGATAAAAAAGAAAACGGTTTACGTCTCCAGTATGGTGGTGAAGACTTTGAAGGTATTTTTGAGAGACTTGTTCCTGAAACGATTATGAGTCAGTCACAAAAATGGGCCAACAAGCTATTTCACACCCGTGAATAAAACAACATGCAAAACAATTGTTTTCCAATGTACAAAGCAAGAGGCTAATGAGACAATTGAACAATATTGCAAACAATTGAGGAACTAGTGATGTAGTGTTTTGAGAACTGCTTGGTGTATTTAATCCACTTAAGGCTGGAATCCACATCGACAAGTTGAGGGAGTCCAGGAGGAGAATGGAGGAATTAATATTTTGACCGCACGTGCAGTTCTGATCTTCCAAAGTAGTTCACAATATCTGTGTGACTCAGAGACAAGAATGATGCCAACTGAACTATGTTTGTGTCGCACATATTAAGAGTAAATCAGTTTGTAATTTTAAAGCCTATGTGTGTTTTGAGAATCAATATTGTCAAAACATATTGCATCAAATAATATAATGACTACATTTTAGTTTGTGCACGAGACTGATTAGCAGCATTAAACTTTCAAATACATATTGTAGCGTATCCTAAGGGCAGCACAGTGGCGCAGTGGTTAGCCCTGGGACTATGCCGCCGAGGACCCGGGTTCAAATCACGGCCCTGGGTCACTGTCCATGTGGAGTTTGCGCATTCTCCCCGTGTCTGGATGGGTTTCACTCCCACAACCCAAAGATGTGCAGACTAGGTGGATTGGCCACACTAAATTGCCCCTTAATTGGAAAAACAAATAATTGGGTACTCTAAATTTAAAAAAAATTGAACAGTATCCTTTCCCTCGGGATGATTAGGAACCTGGAAGAAGAGGTGTTGAAGTATTTGCCCAAATTGAGTCTCAGTAGCAAGTATTTTATTGGGCTAATTTTTTCTTAAAGTAATACAAATTAGACAGCTACTCTTTGGAGCCCTATAGTCTTCATTTCAACATTGATTCACACAGCTGGAAAGGCTGAAGTGATACAAACAAAGGACACACTCTCTCTTTCTTTCTCTCTTTGCCGCATAACTCGGCCAAAATTGACTAAACTCATTTCCTGAATAAAATCTGAAGCCAATCAGCCAAGAATTAGAAGGGGTAAGTAACCAGTGGGGAATTTGTCCGTTGACAATTCCGAGAGCAGTTTTCATAACTTCCTGACCACTTTTGGTTGGAATATTATGGGCAGTATTGGACTGGATTTCCGATTTATGTGGATGTGCAGGGTTTCTTGCCAGCAGCAGAGGCTCATAAAAGGATCCTGGAGTATAATTCCAATCTACGTTGTGCTGATATTGATTATTGATTATTAAAAAGATGTTTTTCTCATTTGTACTACACAGTGCAAAAGCATCATGAATAGTCGAAGGCCGAGGTTTCTGAATGCAGGCAATTGGTGATGAGGTTATGGGGATGTGAGGAGAATAGGCTGGGATAAGGCTTAAGTTTCAATGTTCACTACTTTGAGTAATACAGCAGTGGTGCCCTTTCACTCATCAATGGTGCGAGCAGTGTGCAGACCAACGAGATCCACCTTACGACAGGACTCGGCCCATGTTCAAAGGGAAGCTATTTTATCACCGCAGAAACTTTGAAATCAGGACTGGGAATCGCTGGCCATTGTGATTCACTTTTCACAACAGCAGCACACTCCCACCTGCGGGTTTTCCGGCGCTTCAATGGGAAATTCAATTGACAAGTGGCGGGAATATCGAATCCCTCTGCCAGCGAATGGCACGCCGCCAAGAAACACCAGCTGGAGGACCGGAAAATCCAATCCCAGGTGTAATGGGTGGAAGTCCCCGTTTGTTAAATGTACACCTTATATTTTAATTAGAATAGAACCTTGACCCCTGAAAGAGATCAGTAGATTAAGAATTTTAACTGTCCTCAGTTCAATTCCATGGAGATCCTGCTTGATGATATCATTTTAGAATAAATTGCAGATTTTGCAGGAGTTTTTTGGTTTAACAGACCAGATTGTAGTTGATTCTCTGAAAAGCACGCAAAATGCATAATACCAATGATTGTTTATAAAGGGCTACAGTACTTTTGAAATGAAAATGTTAAAAAACATCCAGCATCATTCAAGTGAATGGAAACTGAAGAACTTATATTGGGTGTGTGTTTAATCAACCTGAATTTTTTCCTTGTGTTACCACCACACTGGTAGTTTAGACTGGCGTTAAAATATTGTAGTCATAGGGATGCATGGTGGCGCAGTGGTTAGTACTGCTGCCTCACGACACTAAGGTTTGATCTCAGGCCCGGGTCACTGTCCGTGTGGAGTTTGCTCATTCTCTGCGTGGGTCTCACCCCCACAACCCAAAAGGATGTTCAGGGTAGGTGGATTGGTCATGCTAAATTGCCCCTTAATCGGAAAAAAAGAATCGGGTACTCTAAATTAAAAAAAATATTATGCAGCCATAAAGTTTAGGTTGGCATCTTGTCATCAGGATTAATTAAAATACTTTATTACATGTACGTCCAATTATCATTAGCACAATGTTTTGTTCTGCTGCATCCTTTTTTAAATGTTGCATTTAATAAAATGTTTTTAATTCTCAACCATACTGTCAACCACATTTGTTTGTGATTCGTCAAGAGAATTCTTGATGGGATGAACATGGAGTCAGAAATTGTTAGAAAAATTGTGGTGAGTTTAACGCGCTCACTGTTCTTAGTGTCTAAATTGCCTAGCAATTTGTGGTGTGGAAGCGATACATCATGAGGAACAAATCACCGCAAATAGCTGGGCGATTTCTGTCACCCGATCTTCTCAAAACCCAAGCTTTTTTAAAAAATCATTCATGAGGTGTGGGTGTTACTGGTCAGGCCAGCATTTATTGCTCACCCCTAATTTGGATTTGGATTTGTTTATCGTCACGTGTGCAGAGGTACAGCGAAAAGTATTTTTCTGCATGCAGCACAAACAGATCATTTAGTACATGAAAAGTAAATACATAATAGGGCAACACAAGGTACACAATGTAAATACATGGACACAGGCATCGGGTGAGGCATGCAAGAGTGTATTTTTAATCAGATCAGTCCATAAGAGGGTCATTTAGGAGTCTGGTAACAGTGGGGAAAAAGTTGTTTTTGAATCTGTTAGTGCGTGCTCTCAGATGTTTGTATTTCATGCCCGATGGAAAAAGTTGGAAGAGAGAGCAAGCCAGGTGGGAGGGGTCTTTGATTATGCTGCCCTCTTTCCCAAGACAGCGGGAGGTGTAGATAGAGTCAATGGATGGGAGGCAGGTTTGTGTGATGGATTGGGCTATGTTCACGACTCTCTGAAGTTTCTTGAAGTCGGCCTTGGGCCGAGCAGTTGCCATACCAGGCTGTGATGCAGCCAGATAGGATGTTTTCTATGGTGCACCTGAAAACGTTGGTAAGAGTCAGTGTGGAAATGCCAAATTTCTTTAATTGCTCTTGAGAAGGTGGTGCTGAGTTGCATTCTCGAACTGCTGCAGTCCATGTGGTGTAGGTACACCCAGAGTGCTGTTAGGGAGGGAGTTCCACAATTTTGACCCAGTGACAGTGAAGGAACGGTGATATATTTCCAAGTCAGGGTGGTTTGTGGTTTGGAGAGGGACTTCCAGGTGGTGGTGTTCCTAGGTGTTTGCTACCCTTGTTCATCGAGATGCGAATGGTTGTGAGGTTAGAAGGCGCTGTCTAAGCAGCTTTAGTGAGTTCTTGCAGTGCAACTTGTAGATCATACATACTGTTGCTACTGTGCATCGGTTGGAGAGGGAATGAATGTTTGTCAATGGGGTGCCAATCAATCGAGCTGCTTGGTCCTGGATGGTGTCAAGCTTCCTGAGTGTTGTTGATGCTGCACTCACCCAAGCAAGGGGAGATTATTCCGTCATATTTCTGACTTTTGTCTTATAAATGGTGGACTGGTTTTGGGGAATCAGGAGGTGAGTTTCTCACCACAGTGGTGACTAGGGGATTATAACAGTAATTTCCTTGCGGTGTTAATGTAAGCCTACTTGTGACAATAATAAAGGTTATTATTATTAATGAGGTCATGAGCTGAGTGACCCTGGCAGAATCTAAACTGAGCCTCCGTGGACAGGTTACTGCTGAGTAAGTGCCACTTGATAGCACTGTTGATGACCCCTTCCATCACTTTACTGATGATCAAGATTAGACGAGTGGGGCGATATTTGATCGGGTTGGATTTGGCCTGACCTTTGTGCACAGGACATTTTTTGGGCTGGTTTAGCTCAGTTGGCTATACAGCTGGTTGGTGATGCAGAGTGAGGCCAACAGTGAGGGTCCAATTCCCGTACAGGTTGAGGTTATTCCTGAAGGCCTTCTCAATCTTGCCCCTTGCCTGAGTAAATTAATATCAGTCAGCTCTCCTCCTTAAAGTCTCATCTGGGTCTATGGCAACTTTATCTTCTACCTGGGCCATTGCATTTGCACTATTAAAATAAATAAAGTTAATACACGTTTAATGAGCAATGCTACCCAACCTCCCCAGCGCAGAAAAGGAAGAATTATAATTGAAACTCTGGAGTTTCACTCATAAAGGCAGTAAATTATTCTTTGAAGTTTCTAAATGTTAACTTCTTTGCTTCTTTTTTCTCTTTTTTTCTCTCTCTTCATCCATTTCTTGCAACAATCTGTGATAAAGTCTGTCTGTTCACAACATTGGGGTCACTTTTAATGCTGAGATGAACTCCTTCACATTATAAGAGGGATGTAATGACACTGAAAAGGGTGCAAATGTGATTTCCCAGGATGTTGCCGAGGCTGGAGAGCTTTAGCTATGAAGAGATTGGATAGACTGGAGCTGTTTTCCTTGGAACAGAGAAGACTGAGGGGGGTGGGGCATAATTGAGATGTATAAAAGTATGTGGGGCATAGATAGAGTAGACAGGGAGAAACGTTTCCCCTTGGTGGAGAGATCAATGACTCGGGGGCGTAAATTTAAGGTAAAGGGCAGGAGGTTTGCAGAGGATGCGTGGAAAACTTTTTCACCCAGAAGGTGGTAGGAGTCTGGAACTCACTGCTTGGAAGGGTAGTGGAGGCAGAGACCCTCATAACATTTAAGAAGTATGTAGATGTGTACTTGCGATGCTAAGGCATGCGAGGCTATGGGCCAAGTGCTGGAAAATGGAATAAGAATATTTAGGGTGTTGTTTTTGACTGGCACAGACACGATGGGCCGAAGGGCCTTTTCTGTGCTGTAAACCTCTATGACTTAATGGTCAGCTCAGAGGCTACGGGATTCTCTGTTTCTGAGGCTAAGTGCCGGTGCGAAGTGAGAACTGGGGAAGGTTCATGACAGGAAAATCGGCTCGACCCCTCACCGATGCCGACACCAGTGAAGGGCTAACACCAGTGTCATGAGAAACCCCCACGGATGGCACCACAAAGGGTGGACACTGGCTGGGTCGCAGGCCGCGCATGCGCAAGGCTGATACCTGCACCGGTCACACTGTAAAACACACCACTGGTCGTGCTCAAAACCCAACCCACCACCGCAAACCCACCCTCCACCCAGCCCCCTCAGCCCCAGCAGAAGCCCCTCTGGCCAACGGCATGGATCCCGGACGAGTGTGGCGGCGCTGAACACTGTCCACACACCGGGTTACTGACCGCCGGGACAACACATGGCCTGTATCATCGGGAACTCGGCGCATCAGGGGTGGAGTTTGAGGGTGGGCCGGCTGATGACGCACCAACACCGTGCCACAATGACAGCGGTTTGGAGGGGGTGGAGCTTAGTGGACTAGCATCAAACTGACGCCAGCCCCGATTCCGGCGTCGGAATCCATTCTCTGCCTGATTGCCAATCACGATTTCGGCGTCAGGCTATGGAGAATCCCACCCCAACTATTTCCCCTCTGTATCATAATTTGTCTTGACAGATGGCTTAGATCATCTGTTGCTAAAAATCTTACCCATTCCTTTTGTTACCTCTAGACTTCACTATTGCAGCTCACTCCTGGCAGGTCCGCTATATTCTACCCTCCATTCTCCCCTATGTCATGCACAATTCAGCAGCCCATGTCTTAAGTCATACCAAGTCCCATTCCCCAATAAACTCTGTATTCGCTGTTGGCGAATGACGGCTGGATCTTCTGTTTCCATCGCCATGAGAGGTCACAATTCTCGCTCAAAGCCGGCATGAAATCCGCTCGCATGCCGCTGATGGGATGCAGATGAAGGCTCAACCGGAATCGTAAACCCCATTGGCCCCATGCCCAATCATTTGCAATGCCAATGGAAAGGCATACCGGTCTAGAATACATCTGGATCAATGCAGCATGTAAACGTCGGGGCTTACCTTAAGAAGGCCTGTGGCTGCCTCTAGAATGCAGGATGAAGGCCTCCAGTGACTGTAGGCCTGGTAACATGCAGCAGTGGGTGTCAGGGCTCACCTAGAAGGTGGATCTTACAGCTTCAGTGTCTTCGAGGAGGTCCATCTTCAAAACTCAAGAGAGTTTCTGGAGGGCCATCATCTTTCTTCAGGCGGTCCATCTTCTTTTTTCAGCCTGTTTCTGGATGTCCATCTTCTATCTTCTATCAAACAGTCGGTCACATGTCCGGAGGCCTTTTAAAAATGGCACCCGAATATATTGGCGGGGCGCAAGTCATCCAGCACAGCCCACTGCACGAAACATCCCCAAACCTTTGAATGCATATTTAATTTGGGCCAGGGTCGCACAATGTGTTGTGAAATCCCGGCAGCTTCTGTGCCAGGAACATTCCCCATACTCACCCCTGCCACGGGACTTAATCCTGGATGGGAAAATTCTTCCCTAAGAGGACAGCCCTTCACTGGAAAAGAAATATCTCCAAGAAAGGATAATAGTCTACTTTTCCCTCTTCACATATTCTACTGCAGGCAGCTGGATGATAACAAATAAAGCACAGATGTATAGCTATTTCTCAGAATAATATTTGGAAAGGATACAGTTCACAAAACAGTTTTGCTGCGGCTATAGAAAATTGTGGTTTGCGAGTCCTGCTAAAATGATTTTCAGTTGGCCTCACTACAAGTTAATTTTAGGTCCAAGTAAATAAGGGCTGAAAACACCACAAGTTCCTTTGTATTAATTCACGAGAGTGAACGACAATGAATGTCCTTTTATTCTGCAGCCAGTGTCTGTACTATAAATTTTGAAGATCAAAGCAGTGAGCAGATAACATTGTAATGGGTTGACATCTTGAGCCAAGTTGCATCTGGGGTAGTGATACAAACATTGTTCCTGAGGTGCTTGATTTAGCGCTTTCCAAGTTAATTATAAGATTGGAGTCAAAATCGTTTAAATTTCTTGGTAACTACAAAGGTCCCTTCTTTATTAAGTGAAGTGAATTTTTATTCAGTGAAGAAAATGCTGAAACCTTAAAGTTTGGATTAAACTTCACTTCACTCCACCTAATAAAGATACGTTTCGAAGGAGGGCTCTTTTACTGACCAAGAATTTCAAATGATTTTGACTCCAGTCTTATAATTAACTTGGAAAGGACTGAATCAACCGCCAAGTAATAAATACGTCTGTTGCCAGCGTGCCAGCATCTCCACTTGTGTGTGTATAAGTCAATGCATTATTGCCAGGGATAAAATTCAAATCGACAATTGTGTAGGTGTTAACTGAATGTAAATTCCTCACTGTTGTGGAAAGAACACAAAATAAACTTGAAAAGTGGGTTGAAAGAATTATTTCCAAGAATTGTTTACTCACTGAATTTTCCAATCAGAGATGAAGCAATGATACTTGTTGCTGCCTACATAGATCTAGCAATCTCGGAGGTGTGGATCTTACTTTTCCCGAACGCCAAGACAAGACAAGCTGACCAGGAGCAATGATGTCATCAAGCTGAGTTAGCAGCCAATCGCAATGAAGTACTCTCAAGGGCAGCAAACCAGGAAGTAAAAAACACTCAAACCCTTCACTCTTAATTTTCATTTTTACAGAGAGCAAAATAGTTGATTGGGACATACGCGTGAGATAATTGTAAAAGTTACATTTCAGCAACCATTTTTTAATAGATTAATTCTACAAATATGTCTGAGTTATGATCACAATGGAACGTTTTTACATAGCACATACACATAATTACATTTTCAAGGCCAGTAAGGCCGTTTATCAGCAATTATGAGTGGCATATGTTGTTAAAACCTCCATTACACCGTTCAACAAGATGTGACTTTTTCAAAGATTTTTAGGGTAGACTAAGGCATAAGAGTGGAAGTTCTTGTCAGTTCAATAATATCTATTGGATTGCACCCTGGGGGAATCACAACAGCACACCCTCTGGCCCCAGTTTCAAGATGGCAGTGTAACTGCACACTTGTAAATTAATTTAATATTGGTTTTGGAGGGGTAATGACCGTGAATGCTGAGAGTTTGACTGTCATTAATACCGCAAGCTCTGTTTTTGCTGCCTTGTGTTACGAATGACCTCTGTGAATCATAGAATCATAAAATTCACAGTGCACAAAAGGAGGCCATTCGGCCCATCGAGTCAGCACTGGCTCTTGGAAAGAGCACCCCACCTAAGTCCACACCTTCACACTATCACTGTAACCCAGTCACCCCACCTAACCTAAGGGCAATTTAGTGGGGCCAATCCACCTAACCTGCACATCTTTTAGACTGTGGGAGGAAACTGGAGCACCCGGAGGAAACCCATGCAGACATGGGGAGAACATGCAGACTCTGCACAAACAGTGACCCAAGCCGGGAATCGAACCTGGGACCCTGGAGATGTGAAGCAATTGTGCTAACCACTATGCTACTGTGCCGCCCTGTGGTGTCCATAATGCAGCCACGTCATGTGAATATGGCTGCCCTCCTATTTCAATTTCTAGCCACACTAGAGAATGTTAGTACAAGTTCACTTGAACAAGCACACACTTAAAGACATCTCTAATAAGTAGAACAAGATCAATTTCTATGATTCAAATCTGACGTACTTACCTTAGAATTTCCTTCTTTTTTCTCTCGCCTCTCCTCCTCTTTCCTCCTTAAACACTACCACTTTGACCAAGTTTTTGGTCATCTGATCGAATGGGTGAGATTCTCTGGCAGTTGCTCGGCAGTGGGAGGCAGCGCGCGGTTCGCTGGAGGAGGGATTCTCTGTTCCCACCACCGTCAGTGAGAATTCCCATTGAAGTCACCCCACACCACCAGGAAACCCTGGGCAGGGGTACGCTGCCGACAGGATCAGGGAATCCTGTGGCCAGTGAACGGCCAGAGATTTCCGACTAATATCTCCTCATGTGGTTAGGTGTTAGGTTGCATTCTAGAAGTGTTTTTCAAACTTTTTTTCCGGGGACCCATTTTTTCCAACCGGCCAACCTTCGCAACCCACGCCGGCTGACCTTCGTGACCCATGCTAGTCGACCTTCGCGGCCCACGCCGGTTGACCTGTGCGACCCACCATTTTCTCTTACCTTGTTTGTTGCTGACAAAAATGGAGGAAATGGTTTTGGGTTCCTTTGGCCCCAATGGTCTCTTTGTCCCTTTAGTCCCTTTAGACTCCCGAACTTGTAAAAAAAACATCTGCGACGGTATAAAAAAAACAGCCGCACTGCGCATCCGTGCCCGATCATCAGTGCGCATGTGCATAGTTTTGAGTGCATGATTGGGCATACATGCGCAGTGCGGCATAATTATTTTTATATGGTCGCGGCCTTTTTGATGGCCGCTTGCAGCCGGATTAGTTAAAAGCCGGCTGCTGCGGCTGTTGCGTGTGGATTTGCGTAATCGGGAGCGCCGAGACGGACGGCTCCGCGACCCTCCCGACACCCGCCCGTGGGTCGCGCCCCCGAGTTTGATAATGCTTGTTCTAGAACACTCCTGTGAAATGCCTTGGGATGTTTCAATACATTAAAGGCACTTATTCAATGCGAGCTGTCGCTGTTCTCCACACTTTTCTTGTTAAAGTGTTATCTTTTCATTTAATTAAAATAAACTGTTAAACTAGAACTTATGAAATCATTGTACACATTTTTAAATTAAGATGTATGAGATAAGACACTTCACTAGTTGACAGGCAAACTCTTTCCAACTTAATACAAGGAGAGTGCTTTATAGTGACCCTACATATTATCTGTGGCACTGAGGATTTAACCGACAGCTTGTGGAGATGCAAAGAGAGTTCAGCACATTTTGTTGGAAATCAACATTCCTTTTGGTAGTATTATGAACTGATTTCAATAGTTTTCTGCTGTTGTGATTTGTGCCGTAAACGCTTTGAAACAAAATGTGTCAAAAGGGATATGAAGATTTTGCTTCAGAGGACATTCTGTTCTCGAGGATCCACTCACTAAAATATCACAATCTGGTACTGCAGAAAACCTGTGCATTTTAACTGCAGTTAACTCTTCAAATAAATATGTTTAAGCAATCTGGAGTTATATTTTGAAACATTCCCTTGTGTTTTGTCAGATTCTGTAAAATCTCTGTTCGAGTTCCTGTTAATCTGTTTCCCTTGTGGTATGGAACATATAAGGAAGGATAAGGGGAAATTGTTACTATAATTGGCAGGTCCTTTCTAATTATGCAGAAACAAAAGCTAAGTAAACCCTTCAGCATCACAGTTCCATTGGTAGTTTTAATAATTCAATTTTTATTGCATGTTCATCTACTGTCTCAATTATCTCAATGCTTTTCTTCCATTTTACAAGATTTTTCACTTGATTATTGTTCTGCTTAAAATAACAGAAATAGAGATCAGAAATGTTTCCTCAGGGGTGCAGTGTACTTCCAATGTCCCATGTTGAAAAATGTTTTACAGTATGGCCGGGATGCATAGACTTAAGCGATATAAAACTATTTCAGAACAGTTTAAACATATGCCCTTATATCTCGAACAAAGACAAATGTAAATGCAGATGTAAATGGAACGGAAGGGGCAAAAAACGCTTTGGTCACATCATTAAACTGTTATCGGTTTCCTCTTTAGAAAGAAAGACCAGTAAAAGTCCTGTTGCTGGTCGAAGGTCTGAACCCCGATAAACTAGTGTTCCAATGTACAGCCGCTTCATAAAGGTTTGCAACAAAAATCCAAATTCAGCCATCAGCGGAGAAAAGACTAGAGTGAGGTAAAAATCGAAGCTGGCAATGAAAGTTCTGTTGGTTTTAGCTCAGGGAAGGAGAGACTAGAAATCACGGGATTCTTGGGCTTGTCAGCTACCCATTTATTTGCACGCTTGAGCTGATTTTCACCTTGTTTTGGCATCAGAATTAGGGGGCAGCCCAAGAGAATGGGAATGCTGCACTTATCACCCTGCTAATGTCCCAGTTACCGCCATCTTTTGAATCAGGTTACGTGGGCAGATTGGGTGCTCCTGAAATTCAGCGGGCATCTCATTAACCTCTCAATGTCAGGGTCACATGCCATCAAAGGCCTTTGATGCAATTTTAAAATTAGAACATAATGTGTCTATGTGGAGTTTGCATACTCTCTGTGTCTTCGGGTATTACGGTTTCCTCCGATATTGATGGATTGGTCATGATAAAATTGCTCCTTCGTGTCCAAATGTATACAGGTTAGGTGGGGCTACGGGGTTAAAGCGGGGGAATGGGCCTAGTTGGGGTACTCTTTCAGAGGGTTGGTGCAGACTGGATGGACTGAAAGACCTCCTTCTGTACTGAAGAGATTCTTTGATACTATGCATGCTCCATTCATTATTGCGCATGTTGAGTGCCCTAACCAACGGTTCTAAACGCGACTAGAATCATAGAATTTACAGTGCCGAAGGAGGCCATTCGGCCCATCAAGTCTGCACTAGCCATTTGAAAAAGCAACCTACTCAAGCCCACACCCCCACCCCATCCCCACAACCCAGCAACCCCACCCACTTCTGTATGCTGCCCAAATGCCAGCATGTTAAAGGGTTTAAACTAATTTTGTATGAGGCCATAAATGTTTTTTCTGGTAATTTTTTTTCTTTATTCTTTCATGGGATATGGGCACTGCTAGCAAGGTCAGTGTTTGTTCCCCATCTCTAATTGTCCTTGAACTGAGCGGCAGTGACCGAGAGTCAACCACATTCCTGTCGGCCTGGATTCACGTATGGGCTGGAGCAAGTCATGATGGCAGATTTCCTTCTCCAAAGGAAATTAGTGAGTGAACCAGATGGGCTTTTACAATAATCGACATGGTTTCATGGTCAGCTTTAGATTTGTAATTACAGATTTTTACTAAATTTAAATCTGCTATTTTGGGATTCGAGCATCTCTCTGGGTCTCTGGATTACTAGTCTAATGAAAATACTATGACACCAACACCCCCAATCCAAAAGTCTCCCTCCCCATTTTCAGTCCCTCCGTGTCTTCTGCCCAGGATTACTTCCCTTCCTCTTTAAGTTCCACATCCAGCTCACTATCGCACCATACTTTATACACCAATACCTGAACGATGCCAGTTACACATATACCGGTGAATCTCAGAACCATCCTTGTTGGGAAAACCTGTCAACTATTAAAGAATCTCCCTTTCATTTTCTGAGGCAAGGAATTATATTCGATTATTTATTTTCATTAATGTGTGTTATTTGTAGGTCTGTCGATCATAACCAAACGCTTAAAATAATTTATTTTCTCCAATTTGCTTACCAACGCATTCACAGCTGTTGGAGATATTTTAAAAATGCAGTCTTACCAACTGCAGAACAGAAAGAAAACTCTGTTTTTCAGAGCAAAATGGAAAAATGTGTTGGTTTGAATTCGGAATCAAAATGGTACACATAAAGCACCAGACTGATTTATGGGATGGAGGGACTGATGTATGAGGAGAGATTGCATTTGTTAGGTTTGTATTCGCTGGAGTTCAGAAGATTGAGTGGGCATCTCAGAAGTCTAAAATTCTAACAGGACTGGACAGGTGTGGATGCAAGAAGGATGTTCCCAATGGCAGGGAATCCAGGACCCAGGGTCACTGTTTGAGGATATGGGGTAAACCATTTTGGACTGAGGTGAGGGAAAATTTCTTCACCCTGAGAGTGGTGAACCTGTGGAATTCGCTACCTCAGAAATAAGTTGCAGCCAAAACATTTTGGGTGGGCTTCTCCGGTCCGCCAGCCACGTATTCCTCGGCGGTGCACTTTCTCGCAGGCAGCGGAATTCTCCGTTCCTGTCCCCTGTCAATGGGAGCTCCCATTATGGCCACCCCACCCGCCGGGAAACCCGCGGGCTTGGGTGCACTGCGGGCAGAATGGAGAATCCTGCCAGCGGAGAATCCCTCCATTTATGTTTTCAAGAAGGAGTCAGCCATAGCTGATGGGGCTAACGGGATCAAAGGATAATGGGGAAAAGTGGGAACTGGTTACTGAGTTGGATGATCTGCCATGGATTCTCCTCAGTAGTAGAGTGTACATTGGACTAGCTTCAAGCATGCAGCTCATGATGTAGCCTTGCAAATACAGTTATTTTGTTCAACTGAAGAAGCCTCCAGCAGTATACCTCCACACTTTCCCACTCTGACAGTCCACACTTTAGCCCAGATGGGCATGTACGACATTAACAACAGTAACTGAACTTGTCAATAATGTGAAATGAACTCAAATCCATAGATTTTTTTTAAAAAACTGTGCGCAAAAAAATGGAAACTTTTAGACAAAGCTTGATTTATTCATCTAACATGAAGAAAATAATTTAATGTGTTTCTCAAATTGTACCTCTTGCTCGCATTCCAAAAAAACATCCACATTGTCTCAACATGAGAAACGCTTTCACATGGCTGTCTCATTTATTCTGTTCACATTGTAGACTGGATTACAGAATGCTGTAAACAAGACAGCTTGAATGTATTTAGCTAAACTCCGCTGCTGTTTTGACCAACATTAACGAGAGGATGTGGAGGAAGATATCAGTTTCTGGTCCAAATTGGATCGAGTCTTTTTTTTTCACTTATTCTAATGCTTAACAGAACATTTTGAAAATATAGGAATGAGGGACGGAGGAAGGGTTGATTTGCACAAAATAAAAACTATGGGGTCAACTTTTTTTCCTGCCCTACTTCAATGGGTTTTCCCAGTGAATCCACCCCCCTCACTTCCCCCCCCCCTCCCTGCCACACACACACACCGCGAGGGTTATGCTGTCGGTGAGACTGAACGATCCCGCTGGCATGAACAGCCAGAAATTCCCACTGCCCCTCTCCCCCCAGGAGTCTGTGAGGCACACCTGACCTTTGCTACCACTGCTGATAAACTGAATTCAGCATCTTTTGGAATATTACATCACATTCCCTGCCCCTCTGCCTGGGTCTTGGTGATTGAGAGCAGTTTAAGATATGTACCCTTAAATGTACATGTACATCATAACACATTTATTGGGCTACTTTACTTTAATCAGTTGTGACTTAGAATTGCATTCCTGAGTGCTCCACTGCACAGTATTTATCGTCCTGTGTACTGTATGTAGGGGTTTCATAGAATCCCGACAGTGCTGAAGGAGGCCATTCGGCCCATCGGGTCTTCAACGACAAGTTGAAAGACCATCCTATCAAGGCCCAAACCCCCGCCCTATTTTTGTAACCCCATCCAACATTTGGACACTAAGGGGCACTTTTAGCATGACCAATCCACCAACTTGCACATCTTTGCACCGTGGGAGGAAACCGGAAGACCTGGAGTAAACCCACGCAGACACGAGGAGAACATGCAAACTCCACACATACAGTCACCTGAAGTCAGAAACGAACGCAAACCTTGGCACTGTGTGACAGCAATGCTAACTATTATTTATAATGCAATTGTACGTTGTTAAAAAAGGAGAGCGGAGTGTGCAGCAGCAGAACAGGAGGCAACCGCTCAGGATGGAGAGGTGACCGCCCAACAGGTAGAGGAGGAGGTGCAAAGGAGGCGCCGCATGGGTGCCTTTCTATCGATGTGGGGCTACCATTGGGGCGGTGGGGGATGATGGTGATGGGTGTGTGCTAGCTTGAGAGCGGGTTTTTTTTTGGCGCATTGTAAATGCTTTTAGCATATTTTTTGTGACTGCTTGTACCATGTTGATGATTGTTTTGTATTCTGGAGTTGTCAATAAACTTAAAATATTTGTAGGAGGTGAATCGGATGCTATACAAGCTCTGTCCGCGCAGGAGGGTTGTAACAGAACATTGGCCCTTATTTCAAGAGGATTGGTGTATAAGAACAGGAAGTCTTGCTGCAACTGTACAAGATAATGGTGAGACTACATCTGGAGTACTGTGAGCAATTTTGGTCCCCATATTTAAGGAAACATATTGGCCGGAATTCTCCGTTTGGGAGATTATGGGCTGGGTTCTCCATCGCCCAACACTGAAATCTTGTTCGGCGATCGGGCAGAGAATGGATTTTTGCACCAAAATTGGGGCCAGAACAGTTTGACGCTGGTCAACCATGCTCTGTCCCTCCAAACTGGCATCATTGTTTTACACGACAGGTGCCATTTCAGTGGTGTTGCCCGTCATCTGCCGGCCCACCCGCGATGCTCCACCCCCGATGGGCCGAGTTCACGACGGTGTGGGACACGTGTGACACCTGTCAATTCCTGGAAAGAGAAAACCAGCAAGTTGGGTTTAAACCTCCTCAGATCTTTCATTGGCAAGAATTTCATTCATATCTCTGTGAAATTGCTTTAACTACGCTGTGATTGACAGTTTCCACGACACCCAACTGTTCATGTTGTTTAATTAATCATCTTTCATGCTTGAGTGGCTCTCAAGTATCCAACCATGATTTATTATAAACATTCCAGACAGGTTTTTTTTTTGGAGTGGTTTAAAGGGCAGAAGTTTTAAATATCTTGGCAGCATAACAGCTCCCTTTGAGAATTCATCTTGAAACCTTTGACAGTTGTATTTGACAATTCCAATTACCTTCACATTTCCAAAATGTTTATTCACTTCTTCCACAAATTCAAGCCTATTATAGCAATCTCAGAGAAACACCTTGCCAGTCCCAAAGGGCACCTGACTTTTCCCAAAGGGCATGTGACCACCAGGATCAGGGGTTTCTTTATCTTTCCAAAAGGGTACTCTGCCTATCAAAACAAATTGAATCAGCAAAGGTCAAACCTGCTCCTACCCAGGTCTAATCTGTGCACTTTGGGTTTCAGGCACATTTCAAAGCTAAATCACAAATGAGTAGAGGCCTCCACGAAACTTGCATGCACAAAATGCTACTCCATCCCATTGCCACCCCTTCAAAAATGATTGGTGTTGCATCAGAGCGTGGTGCATCTGATTTTCAGTCGTTTCTGCCATTTTCGATGGCCTTGGTCTTTTTTATCCTAGTTTAAAACAAACTGTGACATCCCCAACCTGGTTCACGGAGAGAAGGGCAGATTATCATAGAATTTTTTTTTAGAGAGAGAAATACAGCTCAGAACAGGCCCTTCGGCCCACGATGTTGCGCCGAACTTTTGTCCTAGGTTAATCATAGAATTTTGGACAATTTTTCATGGCCAATCCACCCAACCTGCACATCTTTGGACTGTGGGAGGAAACCGGAGTACCCGGAGGAAACCCACGCAGTCACGGGGAGGATGTGCAGACTCCACAGAGACAGTGACCCAAGTCGAAATCGAACTTGGGACCCTGGAGCTGTGAAGCAATTGTGCTATCCACAATGCTACCGTGCTGCCCTTAAGAAGTTAACCTACACTCCATTATTCTACCCTAATCCAAGTACCTATCCAATAGCCGCTTGAAGGTCCCTAACTTTTCCGACTCAACTACTACCACAGGCAGTGCATTCCATGCCCCCACTACTCTCTGGGTAAAGAACCTACCTCTAACATCCCCTCTATATCTTCCACCATTTATCTTAAATTTATGTCCCCTTGTAATAGTGTGTTCCACCCGGGGAAAAAGTCTCTGACTGTCTACTCTATCTATTCCCCTGATCATCTTATAAACCTCTATCAAGTCGCCCCTCATCCTTCTCCGTTCTAATGAGAAAAGGCCTAGCACCCTCAACCTTTCCTCGTATGACCTACTCTCCATTCCAGGCAACATCCTGGTAAATCTCCTTTGCACCTTTTCCAAAGCTTCCACATCCTTCCTAAAATGAGGTGACCAGAACTGCACACAGTACTCCAAATGTGGCCTGACCAAGGTTTTGTACAGCTGCATCATCACCTCACGGCTCTTAAATTCAATCCCTCTGCTAATGAACGCTAGCACACCATAGGCCTTCTTCACAGCTCTATCCACTTGAGTGGCAACTTTCAAAGAACTATGAACATAGACCCCAAGATCTCTCTGCTCCTCCACATTGCCAAGAACCCTACCATTAACCCTGTATTCCGCATTCATATTTGTCCTTCCAAAATGGACAACCTCACACTTGTCAGGGTTAAACTCCATCTGCCACTTCTCAGCCCAGCTCTGCATTCTATCTATGTCTCTTTGAAGCCGACAACAGCCCTCCTCACTATCCACAACTCCACCAATCTTCGTATCATCTGCAAATTTACTGACCCACCCTTCAACTCCCTCATCCAAGTCGTTAATGAAAATCACAAACAGCAGAGGACCCAGAACTGATCCCTGCGGTACGCCACTGATAACTGGGCTCCAGGCTGAATATTTACCATCCACCACCACTCTCTGTTTTCTATCGGTTAGCCAGTTTGTTATCCAACTGGCCAAATTTCCCACTATCCCATGCCTCCTTACTTTCTGCATAAGCCTACCATGGGGAACCTTATCAAATGCCTTACTAAAATCCATGTACACTACATCCACTGCTTTACCTTCATCCACATGCTTGGTCACCTCCTCAAAGAATTCAATAAGACTTGTAAGGCAAGACCTACCCCTCACAAATCCGTGCTGACTATCCCTAATCAAGCAATGCCTTTCCAGATGCTCAGAAATCCTATCCCTCAGTACCCTTTCCATTATTTTGCCTACCACCGAAGTAAGACTAACTGGTCTGTAATTCCCAGGGTTATCCCTATTCCCTTTTTTGAACAGGGGCACGACATTCGCCACTCTCCAATCCTCTGGTACCACCCCTGTTGACAGCGAGGACGAAAAGATCATTGCCAACGGCTCTGCAATTTCATTTCTTGCTTCCCATAGAATCCTTGGATATATCCCGTCAGGCCCGGGGGACTTGTCTATCCTCAAGTTTTTCAAAACGCGCAACACATCTTCCTTCCTGACAAGTATCTCCTCAAGCTTATCAGTCTGCTTCACGCTGTCCTCTCCAACAATATGGCCCCTCTCGTTTGTAAATACTGAAGAAAAATACTTGTTCAAGACCTCTCCTATCTCTTCAGACTCAATACACAATCTCCCGCTACTATCCTTAATCGGACCTACCCTCGCTCTAGTCATTCTCATATTTCTCACATATGTGTAAAAGGCCTTGGGGTTTTCCTTGATCCTACCCGCCAAAGATTTTTCATGCCCTCTCTTAGCTCTCCTAATCCCTTTCTTCAGTTCCCTCCTGGCTATCTTGTATCCCTCCAGCGCCCTGTCTGAACCTTGTTTCTTCAGCCTTACATAAGTCTCCTTCTTCCTCTTAACAAGACATTCAACCTCTCTTGTCAACCATGGTTCCCTCACTCAACCATCTCTTCCCTGCCTGACAGGGACATACATATCAAAGACACGCAGTACCTGTTCCTTGAACAAGTTCCACATTTCACTTGTGTCCTTCCCTGACAGCCTATGTTCCCATCTTCTGCACTTCAATTCTTGTCTGACAGCATTGTATTTACCCTTCCCCCAATTATAAACCTTGCCCTGTTGCTCGCACCTATCCCTCTCCATTACTAAAGTGTAAGTCACAGAATTGTGGTCACTACCTCCAAAATGCTCCCCCACTAACAAATCTATCACCTGCCCTGGTTCATTACCAAGTACTAAATCCAATATGGCCTCCCCTCTGGTCGGACAATCTACATACTGTGTTAGAAAAGCTTCCTGGACACACTGCACAAACACTACCCCATCCAAACTATTTGATCTAAAGAGTTTCCACTCAATGTTTGGGAAGTTGAAGTCGCCCATGACTACTACCCTGTGACTTCTGCACCTTTCCAAAATCTGTTTCCCAATCTGTTCTTCCACATCTCTGCTGCTATTGGGGGGCCTATAGAAAACTCCCAACAAGGTGACTGCTCCTTTCCTATTTCTAATTTCAACCCATATTACCTCAGTAGGCAGATCCCCCTCGAACTGCCTTTCTGCAGCTGTTATACTATCTCTAATTAACAATGCCACCCCCCCACCTCTTTTACCATCCTCCCTAATCTTGTTGAAACATCTATAACCAGGGACCTCCAACAACCATTTCTGCCCCTCTTCTATCCAAGTTTCCGTGATGGCCACCACATCGTAGTCCCAAGTACAGATCCATGCCTTAAGTTCACCCACCTTATTCCTGATGCTTCTTGCATTAAAGTATACACACTTCAACCCATCTCCTTGCCTGCAAGTACTCTCCTTTGTCATTGTTACCTTCCCCACTGCATCACTACGTGCTTTGGCGTCCTGACTATCGTCTACCTTAGTTGCTGGACTACAGATCCGGTTCCCATTCCCCTGCCAAATTAGTTTAAACCCTCCCGAAGAGTACTAGAAAACCTCCCTCCCAGGATATTGGTGCCCCTCTGGTTCAGATGCAACCCGTCCTGCTTGTACAGGTCCCACCTTCCCCAGAATGCGCTCCAATTATCCAAATACCTGAAGCCCTCCCTCCTACACCATTCCTGCAGCAACGTGTTCAACTGCACTCTCTCCCTATTCCTAGCCTCGCTATCACGTGGCACCGGCAACAAACCAGAGATGACAACTCTGTCTGTCCTGGCCTTTAACTTCCAGCCTAACTCCCTAAACTTGTTTATTACCTCCACACCCTTTTTCCTACCTACATCGTTGGTACCAATGTGCACCACGACTTCTGGCTGCTCACCCTCCCCCTTCAGGATCCTGAAGACACGATCAGAGACATCCCTGGCCCTGGCACCTGGGAGGCAACATACCTTTCGGGAGTCTCGCTCGCGACCACAGAATCTCCTATCTATTCCCCTAACCATTGAATCTCCTATTACTATTGCTTTTCTATGCTCCCCCCTTCCCTTCTGATCCCCAGAGCCAGACTCAGTGCCAGAGACCTGGCCGCTGGGGCCTTCCCCCGGTAGGTCATCCCCCCCAACAGCATCCAAAATGGTATACTTGTTTTGAAGGGGAACGGCCACGAGGGATCCCTGCACTGTCTGCCTGTTAGTTTTCTTTCCCCTGACTGTAACCCAGCTACTCTTGTCCAGTACCTTTGGTGTGGCTACCTCCCTGTAACTCTTCTCTATGACCCCCTCTGCCTCCCGGATGATCCGAAGTTCATCCAGCTCCAGCTCCAGTACCTTAACACGGTCTCTGAGGAGCTGGAGTTGGGTGCACTTCCCGCAGGTATAGTCAGCGGGGACACCAGTGGTATCCCTCACCACCCACGTCCTACAGGAGGAGCATGCAACTGCCCTAGCCTCCATCCCCTCTTACTTTACAGAATTAGCTGCCCCTTGGACCAACTGGACCTCCGCCCTCCGACTCTACTTCCAGTCAGCTGTACTCTAAACTCCTGGCTCCTTCACGCTCTTTGATAAATATAGGAAATGAAATGTCAGGAGCACCTTACTCCCTCCTCACCTAACTCCCTTAGTCACCAAACTCTCACTGTAGCACTCAAATGCCACAAACAAGCTCCAGCTGCAAGTAAGTCCAAGTAGAACCTTGTTTAAAGCTGATTCAAAATTCACCTTCTTATAGACCAAACAGCAACTTTTAAGTTAATTAACTAAATAAAAGAAATACTAGACTTTAAATAAAAATGAACCCTTATATTCTTATACTCTTATACTCCCTCAGTCACCAAACTCTCACTGTAGCACTCAAATGCCACAAGCTCAGCACTCCAGTGCAAAATTTTCATAGAATTTACAGTGCAGAAGGAGGCCATTCAGCCCATCGAGTCTGCACTGGCCCTTGGAAAGAGCACCCTACTTAAGGCCCATGCCTCCATCCTATCCCCTTTATCCCGGTAACCCAGCAACCCCAACTAACCATTTTGGACTCTAAGGGGAATTTAGAATGGCCAATCCACCTAACCTGCATATCTTTGGACTGTGGGAGGAATCCTGTGCACCCGGAGGAAACACACGCACACACAGGAAGAATGTGCAGACTCCATACAGACAGTGACCCAAGCCAGGAATCAAACCTGGGACCCCGGAGCTGTGAAGCAACTGTGCTAACCAATATGCTCCCGTGCTATCACTCGACTGTAATAAACAATACTTATCGCCGGCAGCCCCTGAAATTGGTTATTAAACCTGTGCAGCTTCATTATGATTCACAACCATTAAATAGAACTGAATCTCAAAATCTGTTCCTTGAACAGTAAATTGCTCCAAAGCCTTGTGGGCAGTGATAAAATAAAAGAAATATTTCTTCACCACTGTAACGCGTTACCCCTGGTTAATAATTCTCGTTAACGTTTGTTGTCGAAACAGAACAAAGCTGAGAGAGAACATGCCTACTCCAGCAGAGGTCTAGAAATAAGACTTTAAAAAATGCTTTGGATTACTGGAAAATCAAAGATCCCCTGGGGTAAGCGGTAGCATGTGAGAGGAAATGGCAACCACATCAGTGTCTACACTGAGAAATAAATTGGGAAAGATGCAAACAAGAAATTGCTCTAAGGTCAAACCTCCAAATATGAATTGCCAAACATAAGGTGCATAAAAATGATCCACAAGAATTATCTATTGTCAGAGGAAAGGAAGATCTTTACATTTTTGGACACAAACGTTCTTTAGAACCCTGTTGGTTTTGGCATAGCCATTGTTCATCAAAGTGGAAAGGCAATCAATTAAAAACATATTGCTTTTGCGCAAATCAAAGAATATTCAGCCGCTAAGTCAAACGAACATTAAAAATAAACCCACCCTGTGGAACGTACAAAAGGTTCAGACGAATAGCACACACAAAAGCCAAGATAAATATACACTGAAGAACCAAAATTTCATTCACTGAATTTCAAAGAAACTTGTAATGTTATCACTGCCCCCGAAGCCAGCTAGCCTGCGGAGGAGATAGAAATTGTTCATCGGAAAGAAAAGATTTTGCCAAAGGACATTTAGCTCCAGTGATCTCATGGAAGCATGGAGGATTCTGAAAGGGTTTGACAGGGTAGACATTGAGAGGTTGTGTTCCCTGGTTGGGGAATCTATAAGATCGGGAACGCACTGTCAGGACAAGCGGACAATCATTTAACACTGAGGTCAGGGCCGGTATTCTCTAGCCATTCGCTGATGTTGGGATTCTCTGGTCCCCCTGGCAGTGCCCCGCTGCCCGCAGGTTTGCCAGCAACATAGGGTGGCTTCAATGCGAAATTCCATTGACAGCAGCAAGAACAGAGAATCCCTCCACCAGTGAACGGTGCGCCACCTCCGGCTGCTGAGAAACATGTGGCTCGGGGACCGGAGAATCTTGCACAAGGGGAAACCTCGTCAATCAAAAATCTGTGATTCTTTGGAATTCACTAGCCGAGAGGGTTGTGGATGTTCCATTGTTGAATATATTTAAGGATGAAATAGGCAGATGTTGGTCATACAGGGAATCAAGGGATAGGGGGTTGAATGGGAAAGTGAATTGGAAGCCAAAGATTCACCCTTGGTCGCATTGAATGGCAGAACAAGCTCAATGGGCAATAGGCTCTCCTCCTGCTATTATTTTGTACGCACATTATGTCTCTGTGAGAGTCTAATTCAATGAACCATGATTTGCTACAGCTGGGCATCTAATATAATGTCTCTGCTCAAAATAATTCTCAAAATTTTTCAAAATGAATGAGCTGGAAACAGAACATATAGAACGTAGAAAATACAGCACAGAACAGGCCCTTCGGTCCACGTGTTGTGCCGAACATTTGTCCTAGATGGTCATACAATGGAATTAGACTCTCACAGAGACATAATGTGCGTACAAAATAATAGCAGGAGGAGAGCCTATTGCCCATTGAGCTTGTTCTGCCATTCAATGCTCCAAGGGTGAATCTTTGGCTTCCAATTCACTTTCCCATTCAACCCCATATCCCTTGATTCCCTGTATGACCAAAATCTGCCTATTTCATCCTTAAATATATTCAACAATGGAACATCCACAACCCTCTCGGCTAGTGAATTCCAAAGAATCACAGATTTTTGATTGACGAGGTTTCCCCTTGGGCAAGATTCTCCGGTCCCCGAGCCACATGTTTCTCAGCAGCCGGAGGCGGCGCTCTGTTCACTGGTGGAGGGATTCTCTGTTCTTGCTGCTGTCAATGGGATTTCCCATTGAAACCACCCTATGTTGCTGGCAAACCTGCGGGCAGCGGGGCACTGCCAGGGGGACCAGAGAATCCCAACATCAGCGAATGGCTAGAGAATACCAGCCCTGACCTCAGTGTTAAATGATTGTCCGCTTATCCTGACAGTGCGTTCCCGATCTTATAGATTCCCCAGCCAGGGAACACAACCTCTCAATGTCTACCCTGTCAAACCCTTTCAGAATCCCCCATGCTTCCATGAGACATTTGTCCTAGATTAAGGACAAATTAATCGTCACCCCATCATTCTACCATAATCCATGTACCTATCCAATAGCCACTTGAAGGTTCCTAATGTTTCCTAGGATTGAGTTGACAGCAGCTGGGGGTCTCCTTAAGTAATGGTATTTGATGTTTGGGAAATAAATACAAGGAGGATTGAGAAGGAGGAGGAATCAAAGAAGGTGAGTAAACTGCAGAAAGAGAAATAAGGAGAAGAATTTTACTGGTCCTCAGGAGACTGAGGCAAAGAGAGATGTTAAAATCACGCACATGAGGAATTTTAACGATGATACGAGACCGGACCTTGGGCAAGGAGCGAGGTCTGGCCTTGGGGAAGTAGAGGGGATGGTCCTGGCCTAGGGCAAGAAGCGGGAGCCTGATCTTAGGCAAGGAGTGGAGCCCTTGGTCCTCAGTGAAGTAGTGGAGCGGGCCTAGGTGAAGGAGCAGAGGTAACCATCCCCCGGAGAGACGTGAGTAAGAGATGAGTGTGAGTGCAAGAGTGAATAAGTGTGTATGAGAGAGAGATGAGAGAGTGTGTGTGTGTGTGTGTGTGGTACATGAGAGTGAGTAAATGTGTGTGTGTGTGTAAGAGAGATGAGAGTGAGTGAGAGTGATGGGAATAAATTAGTTTGTGAGAGATGTGAGTGTGTACAAGAGAGAGACGTGTTATGTGTGTGACTGAGATCGATATTTGTGTGTTTGTGTATGAGTGAGTGTGTGTGAGAATGATTGTATGCATATGTGAGCGATGAGAGTGAGTTTGTGTGCATGAGAGATGAGAGTGATTGTGTCTGTGAGAGGTGAGAATGAGTGAGTTTGTGTTAGGTGATGGTGACTGTGTGAGGGAGATGAGAGTGAACAGAAGCTGACTTACAATAAAACACAGCATGCCGGGACACGTGGTCCCAGCCTATGGGGAGGCTCTGTGCCAGCAGTGACTATGGCTGCCAATTAGAGCCTGATAGCTCTGCATTTTCTGATAGGCTCAACAATGAGCCTTTCAGCAGACAATGCAGAATAACATCAGACTCCGATTGAGTCCCCTTTGAGATGGTAAATGTTGAGGTGACTAGGAGGAAGAGAGGCAGCAGTGAAGGTGAAGATCTCCTGTGTTTATTTAACTAACCTTTTTGCAGATCCTCGAAGTAAGCCATGAGGGAGGCAGGTGGCGAGCCAGCCAAAAGGTTTTCGTCGAGGAGGGCAGGGGTGACTCGGTCCACAGGCCAGGGTTGAGGAAGGCTGGACAAGCCATAGTCAGGCAGCCAAACCAGCAGCGAGACAAGGTAGTCGAGGTGAAGTGTGAGGTTGATGCACCATCAATAACACACGACGAGTGATGAACGTAACTGAGGCTTTAATACACTAAACAGCAAGCCTCCTGCCTCTGGACCCGAACTGGGTCCGGAGGTGGAGACTTGCCACCTTTATAGAGGAGCCCGAGGGGAGGAGCCAGAGGTGGAGCCAGCCTTGACAAGCCCAGGCATGCACAATACAATACAATACCAGTGGCGGACTGGCCAGGGTGTCAGCTTGCCCGATGGCAAGTGGGCCCCTGATGAAGTGGGCCCCCTATATCAAATAAAAATGCAATAAAGAAACAAACACAGACAACTGTTTTAGTAATAAAAAGGAATAAGAAAAAAAAGAGAACAGTGCATGAAAAGGAACGAAGCAGGGGAGGTAGTGGAAGGATGTGGAATAGGGGGGCCCGGGTCGGGCATAATTAAGGAAATTCCATGTTTTCAGCAAGAGTGTGTGAATTTAAAGATAAAGTTACAATTCGTGATTTGAGATGGTCGGCAACTTCAAAGGATATCAAGCAGTAGTCTTGGTTCAGCCGGTACATCGGTCCGGGGCCCGGAGAGTCAAGAAGGGGCCCGTGAATCTCTGAAGGGCCCTTAAAAGTTATAATTAATTAGATAAATAAATCTCCAACTTCTTTCCTGAGATTTGTACTCTAACTTAATAAAATATAATTGTTTTTAAAAAGAGCAATACCAAATAAAAATGCAATAAAGAAACAAACAAATAATCACTCAGTGTATGAAGGAACGAAGCAGTGTTAAACGGATGTGAAAAGGATTGGGGGGGGGGGGGGCTGGTTCACCCGGGTTGGACAAAGTTGGAATTCCATGTTTTCAGCAAGAGTGTGTGAATTTAAAGATAAAGTTACAGTTCGTGATTTGAGATGGTCGGCAACTTGAAAGGATATCAAGCAGTACATAGGGTCGTGAGGTCACTGAAAAGGAGAAGCGGTACCTTTGACCGTGAATCATGAGGTCAAAGATATTGAATTCATAAGCCATGATCGGTAAACTCAAAAGGTTGCGACTTGTAACACTACACTGGTATCAAACTGGACATGTTAACTTTGGTCGTGGGACCATTCTTAATGTCTTACTATAGTCGGACCAAACTTCTATGTTTCAACAGTTGTCTCAGTTGCTTGCTGGTGTGAACACTGGACAGTGGATTGTCTCCTTTTCTGAGGCTGCTTAGGCCACAGTAGTATTGACTAATGAACATAGCCTATTGAAGTGTAAGTAAGTTATTTTATATTTTTTATCAAGTAGGGGTTTATCTGGCGTTCCTTCAAGTTATTCTTGCAATCATCAATATCCATTTTTCCCAATGTGGGCTATTTTTAATTAAGTTTTTATTTCAGGAATATTACCCCTACCAGCATGGAAAAGAAAAAGCATACATCTGGGTCACTAAAACGCAAAGAACAAAAAGAAGCAGAAAGGAAGGAATCAGCCAAGCGATGCAGGCCTATTACAGAGTTTATAATACCACAAGCACAATCCACATCAATATCCAGTTCTGCAATAAATAAACAAGAAGCAAGAAACAATGCTCATGGTGATGATGCAATGACATGCGAGTTACAAGAACAGAGAAGAGCTACTTTGAATGTAGAGACAAATACAAGTGCATCCATTACTAATCAACCCAGGCCCAATATTTCTTCTGGCTTCCTTGTTCCGGTATCTGTACTGCCTGTTGTTGCAACATCTGAACACATAGCTTCAACTAGTGACAGGGAATCAGATATTCCTTCAAGCATAAATGACTTGGTTTCTGAAGCACATCCTGTAAATGAACCTACGCAAGAAAATGAAAGATCAATTACTGGAATCTTCCAATATCCATCACGAGCAAAGCTAAAACAGTTTTTTGCTGAACATCCATTTCAGCCACTTGATGATCTGCCATTTGATGCTCGTTTGTATGAGAGGAAAATTATGAATGACTCAGTCCCAAGAAAATGGCTAACATATAACAAAGAAAATAGATGCTTATATTGTTCGTACTGCTTAGCCTTTGAGTTTCCCAACACTTGTAATCCATCACCCTTTATACGTGGCTTTAGTGACGACAGGCGTATTAGCCAGAGCTTGACTTTACATGAATCGACAACACATGTCAGAAATGCTCAGCAATATATCAGTGTGGTTAATGATGGCACCTTAGATACATTTTTTGCAGCATCACTAATTAAAAGGAAAGAAGAAGTATTGAAGCAGAGAAGTATTGTCATGAGGATTATAGTAAGAAGTCTTACAACACCAGGTTAAAGTCCAACAGGTTTGTTTCAAACACGAGCTTTCGGAGCACGGCTCCTTCTTCACCTGAAGAAGGAGCCGTGCTCCGAAAGCTCGTGTTTGAAACAAACCTGTTGGACTTTAACCTGGTGTTGTAAGACTTCTTACTGTGCTCACCCCAGTCCAACGCCGGCATCTCCACATCATGAGGATTATAGACATCATAAATATGTCAGGCAAGCAAGCACTTCCTTTTTGAGGTCACAGAAATGAATCGGCCTACACTCTAGATAATGAGGTTCCGAATCATAGCAATTTTTTAGCTACAGTGCAGTTGATGGCAAAATATGACCCCATTATGGCAGCTCACGTTTCTGCAGTGCAAAACAAGTCTAAACAAAGAATGAAACAATTAGAGCAACAAGGAAAGGCTCAAAGTAAAGGCCATGGTGGACTTGTTACATACCTGAGTAAAACAACTATAAACATGTTAATCAAAATTATGAAGAGTATGATACAAGAAATAATTAGTCATGAAGTTTCACAAGCAAAATATTATTCTATTCAGGTTGATTCAACACAAGATAATTCATCCATCGATCAGTTTAGCATTATTATTCGGTATGTGCTTAAAGGTATTATCTGTGAGCGACTACTTTCAGTTGTGCCAAGTAATGATGGTACAGGACAGGGACTTTTTGATCTATTGATTGAAACATTACAGCATTTTAAAATTGACCCCCAAAAATGTTTATCTGGTAGCACAGATGGCGCTGCAAGCTACCATGGCCAGTAGAATGTACAAAGTACAAAGTACAAAGTAAAAATGCTGATGTGGCTGATCAACATGTTCATATATGGTGCTATGCCCATGTCTTGAATTTGGTGATAACTGAAACAACAAAATGCTGTGTGCCTGCAGTTTCTTTTTTCAATTTGCTCCAGAATATAGCAACTTTTGTGAAAGCATCATACAAGAGAATGGTTGTATGGATAGAAGTTGTTGGAAAACATCTAGGATAAGAAAAAATGAAACGATTAAAGCTAATTGGTGAGATCAGATGGTCAGGAAAATCCAATGCAGCAACAACTATATTTGGACTTTTTGATGATGCCGCTGCCAGTACTTTCGTAAATCTATTGACATGCTTATCAATGATACAAGATTCAGAAAAGTTTGATGCAAAAACAAAACATGAAGCAAATGTTTTACTTCAAAGTCTTCTAAAGTTTGAAACCATATTGACAGCATTTACTTACTTGTATATATTTGAAACTACAACCCCGTTATCAAGTTATCTACAGACAAGTGGTTTAGATATGTTTACTGCATGGAGTTTGGTAGATTCAGCTACAACAAAGTTGAAGGAACAGACAAGAACATTTGATAACGTTCACAGCAAGGCTTTGGAATTTGTAAATAAATGTAACAACAGGATTTCACAGGTGAATATGGATGAAAATCAAACATTGGAAATTGATAGGTTGGAAACAGCATTGCCAGTTAAGAGGCAGAGGAAGAAGAAAAGAATGGCAGATGAGCTTATTGATAATGAAAGAAATTCCTCAGATTCTCTAGCTGATTTTCGAGTAAATGTGTTTAACCTAATAATGGATTGCATCGTCCAGTCACTAGAATCACGCTTTGTACAACACAAGCAGTTGTATAAAGATTTGTCCTGCTTGGACGCAGCAAAGTTCAAAACTATTGCAGAGAAGGGCCTTGAAGATGAAGCATTGGAAGGTATTAAGCTGTTTCCACAAATCAGCAAAGATCAGGTAATATTGGAATTGTTTTCTTTTGCTTCAAACTTTGATGTATTAAAGCTATTGCTTAATGATGGTGAGAATATGGATTCCAGTTGCAACAATTGTAAAATTTGCAGCACTTGCCGATCGTGTGTACTAAAAATTCTGGCATCCAACAGACTTCATGACAAGGCATATGATAACCTTTATGAACTTTATAAAGTTATCTGCACACTATCAGTTACTCAAGTCCAATGTGAGAGGATATTTTCAAAGCTAAAGATCATAAAGACAAGGTTAAGAAATTCGCTATCTGAGGAGAATTTGGAATCATACATGTTGCTATCCATTGAAAAGGAATTGTTAGATGAATTGGATGCAGAAGCAATTATTGGCAGATTCACACAATCATCTAGCGAACACAAACGATTGCTCTTAATATAGTGGACTACATGCAATGCTCTATTGTGCTTTTGAACTATCTGTTAATGTGTAAATTGTGCAGTAAACTATTTAAAAATATCAACCAATTACTTAAAATTTTTTTAAAAATTCAATTATAACATTCTGTATTTACATTTGGTATCTACTGCCAGTAATGTGTACAGTACATGTACATTGTAATTACTAAGAAATACACATTTTTTTCCACAAAATTTTAATTATACCCTTTTTTCCATATGTATTTTTTGAAAATTTTATTTATTCGTTATGAAAATTAAATGATAGCATTGTAGTTGTGGGTAGGCCCCCTTTGTCTCCTGGAAACCAATATTTTTAGACCCAATCCGCCACTATACAATACAATACATATAATGCAATAACGTGGTTTACCACAGAGGTGTCACCGGTGCCAGACAAATTGGCAAATAAAGCCTCGAGAGAGAGATGGTGGGCCTTCCATCCAGTTGGGACTTGGGGTAGCTGTCGGCGAGCAGCGAGGCCAGGACTCAACCACTAGCACAAAGGAGGGCAAAAAAAATTCTCTTTCAGAAAATGTGTATTCATTGAATTCAAGAAAGATCAATTAATATGAAGCAACACTATCAATCTGGAAATCAAAAACACAAAAGATTGTGATTGAAAACAAAAACACAAGAGGATAAAGCTAGGTAAAAAAAAGGTTTGAAGTATTGAGCGGTGCATAAACTGTATATTCAAACTCATCCACCTAAAGTATGGATGAATTATCTGATGATTTCGACTTGCCGATTCTTGGAGAAACCACATCGTCTGCAAAAGTCGAACAAGAAGTGGAATCTGAAATGGCACTGAAACTGCAAGCTATTTATTTTGTTGGAGTGAGGGAAGAAACCTACCCTGAAGCCATTGCCAAAATTGATTCCACTGGGCATGATAGGCCATTTTATAGTAAATAAACCAGATAATGTAGATAATGTAGAAAAATTCAAGAAAAGATTTTGAGGTTGGAGGC
Source organism: Scyliorhinus canicula (assembly GCF_902713615.1). NCBI lineage: Eukaryota > Metazoa > Chordata > Chondrichthyes > Carcharhiniformes > Scyliorhinidae > Scyliorhinus > Scyliorhinus canicula. Next base: position 34,235,344 of record NC_052166.1, on the reverse strand, counting down.
CTGGAACAGGTTAGAAGTCTTCATCAATACCATTTTCTGAGGGTGAAGAGAAGTGGGATGATGGAAATGAGATATTTGTTGATTATTTTAGAAACTTTCCCTGACACTAGTAAAGGGAAACAAGCATTTGTCAATAGGTACTCTCATTGGAGAAATGTTGGAAGAGATATTGCTGATCATGAAGGGTCCGAAGGTCATATTAAAGCTGTGTGTGTGTACTCGAGTGAAAATGTAAATCATCTGGAAGAATTGATTCTACATTATCGGCTCAGCATGAAAAGGAATGTTCTTACTGGAGGAAAGTGCAGATATGTGCTGTAGCCACAGTCAGACTGCTGTCTTCTTTGGGACTACCTCTGAGAGGGTATGATGTGTCATCATCGTCAATTCAAAGAGATTATTTTGTTGCCTTCCCTGAATATCTCAGTGAATTTGACAAGCTTCTCAAAGAGTATTTGAAAAGTTATCAACATTATGTCTCAGGGAACAGCAAAGTTTTAACGCACAAAACCTCTGGTGACTTCATCACTATAAAAGCAGAGTAGTTCAGAAGCCAATTCACTCATGAAGTAAAAGATGCCAAATGCTGTTCTACAATAGTTGATTCAACATTGGGGCAGGATTCTCTGTGCGACATGGTGGACCACATAGTGGGCCGACACCAAAGAAGTAGCCCCCCCGCCAGATCGCACACACCAGCCAATTGGTGGCACCCGATCGCAGGCCTGGCCATCGTGGAGCCCCCCCCCACCCAGTGACAGATCCCCCCGTCCCCACCAGGATGGCCACGTAGCCATGACTCCGAGCTCCCGCCGGCTGGAACCATACATGAACTACGCCAGTAGGAACTCGGCCGGTGATCCGTGGAGAATCGCCGCGGGGGGCCTCTTTCAACGGCATCCAACCGGCGCCGCGTTGACGGTGCACAACTGGCGGTGATTCTCCGGTCCCCGGAGAATCGCAGGAAGGCTTGCGGGTCCGATGCCCCATTCTCCGCCCCCCGCCGGGTGTGAGTGCGGCGCAGAAGCTCGTAGAATCCTGGGCCAGATGTGAGTAAGGTAGACCAATTAATAGTCATTTTAAGATATGTGACCAGCGATGGTGAAGTTGTAGAGCGATTTATTTGTTTTCTCCAGCCGCAATCCCATATTTCTGAATGTCGTTAGACAACTGTTTCCGAAATCATTGCAAATTTATGTTTGGATATCAAATCCTGTGTGGGCCAAACTTCGATAATGCTACAAATATGGCAGGGAAGTATTGAATTCTACAAGCAACACTGAACAATGCAAGTTCCTGTGAATAATTCATCCCATGTTCCAGTCACTCCTTGAATTTAATCTGCAATGTAGCAACTGAGGCCTGTGAGGAAACTGTACATTTTATTGACTTTGTTCAAAATGTATATGCCTTTCTTTCAGTTTCCACGCATCGGTGCAATATATGTTGCATTCACGCTTGGAGTAGGCACATTGAAAACATTTAGTGGTCAAAAGAATTTGTGACATCAGGTGATCCGCTTATGCAAATACTGGGCTGGATTCTCCACAGCCCTGCGCCGAAATCGCGTTTGGCATAGGGGTGGAGAATCAACTTTCACACCAAAATTGTGCCCGGCACTCGTCCGGCGATTCTCCGGGACCCGAAAATCGGCGTGTTCGCGGAGTACTCCGCATGGCTGGGGGCCCATTGCCAGAGGACCGCCCAGTGATCCTCTGCTCCCGACCGGCCGAGTTCCCGGCGGCGTGGTTCTAACCACCTATTACCGGTCGGGACTCACGTGTGGTGGGGGGGCGGGGGGATCGGACACCGGGGGGCGGCCTTATGGGCGGCCTGGGAGTGCTTGTGCGTGGTCGGATGCAAGGACGCGCGGCTGATCGGGGTTCTACATTTTGGATCTGCCTCCACGGTCCAAGTCCGCCATTGTGCTCCTATGAATGACAGCCTTGACAGCACCTAGGAAAGGTTCAGTTTATATTGGGTTGATAAGGATATGGGTCCAAATAGAATGATAGAATGCTTGACAGCCAATGAAGTACTTTTGAAATGGAGCGAATGTTGGAACATAGGATGTAAAATCTTGCCATCAGAGTAGCAGGGCTCGTGCACTCCATCAAATCCCTACCTTTCACTTACCCAATGCGAAATGAGTATTTCATGTGTTTCATCATTAATTAATCCGGATAATCATGTATATTCAAATTTTCTCCAGTTTAGTTGCAGGATCCTGTTATTTTACTTTTCCCCAGCAAATTTACTTCAGTTGACATCAACACACTGTTACTAAATAAAGTATCAGAAAGTACAGCTTGTTAAACCCTCTGTAGCAATGGCAACAGCAGTATACAAAACAAAAAAAGAAGTAAAATCATTTAACATACCCTCCACCCCACTCATATGTCAGCATAAATATGTAACAAGCCAGAGCCAATGTCACATTTGCTTTGCCCTGTCTGTCCTCTTTACTTAGTGCTATGAACTTCTGTCAGTCTGTCTACGGAATACTGAGTCTTTATTCATTGTGCCAACGATTTCCTATGAGTTGGTAAGGAGGAAAAATAAAATATGATTGAGATTTTGTTATTCTGTGCATCAATTTAATACCCTATATTGAAATAATTGTAGAAAGATTTAGACAAGTTCAAGAAGGTCATGGAAAGTTATGGATTCATTTCAATAAAATCATTCACTCTATCCTTTGTAAGAATTCAAAAGGATCTGTTCTTGCAGCATCTAATCAGAATTGATCCAGACGTTAAGGCATTTACTAAAGGTCCAAGGTTACAAGGATGGTCTGATTCCTGATCTGTGCTGGTTTAGCAGTCCTCAGCAGTTTGATTTCAATTAATTTGGGTGCAGAAGTGAATTAATAGTCACCATTCTCCTGCTGCCCAGAGACCCTTTGTGGCAATTGCACCCTTAAGGGCAACACAGCAGAATAAGGGTCACATGGCTTGGGTGACCAATCAGGACTCAGGGAATAAAATCACCCTATGGTGAGAGAGGCTCCTAGGCACAGAATCATTTTGGGAGCAAGCTACAGCCATACGGCTGCTGTATAATTCTTATTAATAAATGCCTTTTGTATTCACTAATGAAGTCTGTGAAAGTGCATCTTTGCACCCTTGCCAAATGTGTAATTTTGAGTAGACTGCAGCCTTGCTGAGTAGGACAGCTGAATTAGGTTTGTTGCAATGCATGAAAGTGTATACAAACCAATGACAGTGTTCTTCAGGATAGGAGACTGGAACATTGTGAAGAAAAGATCTACAGCAAAATAAATAAATAAATATCTCCTTTAATGTTATGACTGTTTTATCGACTTTTTCTTTTTCACAGGCATCACACCTCACTTAAAATGGATCCTATTTATGTCAAACATCTATATTCATGTCTTGGGTTACATTGCCATCCTTGAACTATGAGTCACAAATTCTGCATCTCACAATAACAAGTTTCCATGCCACTGGGAGGGGTGGTATAGAACTGGAAATCAATTAAAAATACAAAGGAGATGGGGCAGCACGGTGGCGCAGTGGTTAGCATTGCTGCCTACGGCGCCGAGGACCTGGGTCACTGTCCGTGTGGAGTTTGCACATTCTTCCCGTGTCTGCGTGGGTTTTGCCCCCACAGCCCAAAAGATGTGCAGGTTAGGTGGATTGGCCACGCTAAATTGCCCCCTTAATTGGAAGGAAAAATAATTGGGTATCTAAAGGAGCAGGCTCATTTGCAATCCATTCATTTCCCTTGTGACAACTATGGCTCAGTTGGCAGCACTCTTGCCTTTAAACCAACAAGGTTCTGGGTTCAAGCCCACTCCAGGACACGTGTAGCAATGAAGGCTGGCACTCCCATACAGCGCTGAGGGAATGCTGCACTGTTGAAGGTATGTCCAAAATGAGATGTTAAATTTAGGACTGTCTGACCTTTCAAGTTAATGTAAAAGATCCCATGGCACTATTTCAAAGATGAGCAGGGGAATTGTTGCTGGTTTATCCTGGCCAATATTTGTTTCTCAATCAATATCCCAAAAACAAATTACTTTTGCACACTGTTGCTTGTGGGATCATGATGTGTGCAATTTTGGTTGCCGCATTTGCTACATTACAACAATGGCTACACTTCAAAGGGTAATTTGTTGGCTGCAAGGTGCTTTGAAATGTTCTGCTGTTGTGAACGGCACTATATAAATGCAAATCTTTCTCAAGTGTTGTGATCAAAACCACCTTCAGACTGAAGCAATGAGAACCAATATCATCTAAAATAAATATTTAAAAATAAATTCCTGGGCTTTAAAAGATGATGAAAGAACAATGCAAAGCAAACATACTGTATGGAGAAATGTTCCGACATTTGTCCAAATGAAATATAAAAGAACTGGAAGAAAGTTAGAGGACAAACAGTTTTTAGTTGCCAATCATTTGACGATTGCTACATAAATGGCACAGCAATCCAATTCCTGTAAAGCTGCTGCACTTAATCAGTTGCAGCTGCGTTTCAAATGTTATAGATTCAAATACGTTTTACTGAAGCTGATTTTTGGTTAACAGTTTCACAACTCTGCCATCCTGTGGAAGCTCCCTGTATCCGAGCTGCACTTGTTTTTGAGTCTGGACATTGTGCTGAATATTGCCACATAGCCAATTAATGCTTTCATATTAAAATTACTTTTAAACAGAGGTGTGAATCATAGAAACTAGGAGTAGGAGTAGGCCATTCGGCCCTTCGATCTGCTGCGCCATTTTAATATGATCATGGCTGATCCTCTATCACAATGCGGTATTCCTGCTTTCTCCCCATACACCTTGATGCCAATAAAATCTTTAAATATTACCTGTCTCTTTCTTGAATATATTCTTGTGGCTTCCACAGCCTTCTATTTGTGAGAATTCCACAGGTTCACTATCCTTTGACCGAGAAATGTTTTTCACTTCTCAGTCCTAAATAGTCTATCTATATCCTGAGACTGTGTCCCCCGGTTCTACATTCCCCAACCAGGGAAAACATCCTCCCTGGATCTGGTCTGTCTAGCCACTGTTAGAATTTCATAGGTTTCAATCAGATCTTCTCATCCTTCTAAACTCTAGTGAATAAAGGCCCCATCAAATAAATTTCTCCTCACAAAACAGTCTTACCAACCCCAGTATCAACCTAGTGAACCTCCGCTGCCCTTCCTCTGTGGCAAGTATTTCTTGGGTAGAGAGACCAAAACTGTGCACACGACTCCAGATGTGGTCTCACCAAGGCCCTGTATAACTGCAGTAAGACATCCCTTCTTCTGAGCTCATATCCGCAATGACGGCCAACATATCATTTGCCTTCCTAAGTGCTGCACCTGCATCTCAACTTTTATCGACTGGTGTACAAGTACCCCCAGATCCATTTCTACATCCACACTTCCCAATATCCAGGTATCACTAATTAAATGATACTCTTCCTTTCTTATTTTCACACCACAGTGAATATCTTCACTTTTAACCATGTGACACTGCATCTGCCGTGTTTGCTCACTCAACTTCTCTAAGTCAAATTGAAGCCTCCTTGCGTCTTCCTCACAACTCACAATTCCGGCTAGTTTTATGTCATCGACAAACTTAGGAATGTTACATTTGGTTCCCTCATCCAGATCATTTATATATATAATCAGCTGGGACCCAAGCACTGATCCTTTCGGCACCCCACTAGTCACTGACTGCCACTCGGAAAAAGTCCCATTTATTCCCGCTCTCTGTTTCCTGTCTATCAACCAATTATCAATCCATGTCAATACATTACTCCCATCCCATGTGCTTTCATTTTGCCCACTAACCTCTTATGAGAGACCTTATCAAAAGCCTTCCAAATCCACTGGTTTTCCCTTACCTATTCTACTAGTTACATCCTCAAAAAACTCCAGTAGAGTTGTGAAGCATGTTTTGCCTTTCATAAACCCATCTGGTTTTGTACAATCCCGTTAATGCTTTCCAAATGTTCTGTTATCACGTCTTTTCTAATAGACCTGAGCATCTTCCCCACTACTGATGTCAGGCTAACTAGTCCATGATTTTCCATTTTTTTTCTCTCTCTCTCACCCTTTTTAAAAATTGGGGTCACATTTTTCACCTTCCAATCTGCTCCAGAGTCTATAGAATTTTGGAATCAGTGTGAAATAAATGGAAATTGCCTCACAGAGAATACAGGAGTAAAGTAATTTGATGCAAACTGCCTATACCTCTGAGTGTTAATGTTGCTACACACAATTTCTAGGCTATGAAGTTAATTACAGAATCCAGCTGTAGATTCAGCATGGCACAAAAAGGAGGCCATTCAGCCCAATGGATCCATGCTAGATCTCAGGAGAGCAACCCAGCCAATTCCATTGACCCCACTCTATTCCTGTAGCCCTGAATGTGTATTTCTCTTGAGTGGCTGTCCAGTGTCTATTTCTCTAAATTCAAAATTACTTACTTTATTCATAGTTCCATTTTATTTCACCAATTCACTTTTCTTCAAGATTTGTAACTCCACAAGGAAAATAAACTTTTTCTGCTGAGGCATTACTGATGAATATGTGAAAGCGAATTCAGGGAAGCTCCAAGAGGCATACTGGAATTATACTAAGTGGTCTCGACAAGGTAAATTTGTGGCAGTACTGCAACAATAGCACAAGGGAATACATGTTCAAACTGAAGGCAAACGTTTTGGACCAATTTAAGAGGCATTTAGATGTCATGATGGGGGGACTCTGAGTGGATCTCGATTTTATTAAATAATCATCCAAAGGATGTGGGCTTTGTTGGCTAGGCCCATCCCTAATTGCCCTTGAGAAGGAGTTGAAAGCATTTGACCCAGCAACAGGGAGGGTAGAGGGCAGCACGGTGGCCTAGTGGTTAGCACAACCGCCTCACGGCGCTGAGGTCCCAGGTTCGATCCCGGCTCTGGGTCACTGTCCGTGTGGAGTTTGCACATTCTCCCCGTGTCTGCGTGGGTTTCACCCCCACAACCCAAAAATGTGCAGAGTAGGTGGATTGGCCACGCTAAATTGCCCCTTAATTGGAAAAAATAATTGGGTAATCTAAATTTATAAAAATAAAAAACAATTTTAAAAATTAAAAAAACAGGGAGGGTAGATCGATATATTTCCAAGTCTTGGCTGATTTGGACGGGAACCTCCATTTATCTGCTGCCCTTGTCCTTCTAGATGGCAGTGGTCATGGACTTGGAAGATGCTACCGAAGGAGTACTGGTCAGTTCCTGTAGTGCATCATGTAGATGGTACACACTGCTGCTGTGCGTCGGTAGTGAAGGGAGTGAATGTTTATGGTTGCGGTGCCGATCAAGCAAGCTGCTTTGTCCTGGATAGTGTCTGCAATATCCCACATGGGAGCTACAGAGTGAGAATGCTTATCTTCCCCGGGCTCCTTGGGGAGTACGAGCTCCCCCGCTAAGGGTGGTCATCTTAATTAACCAATGCCTAAAAGGTCAGCCAGTAAGGCATCGACCAGAATAAGAATTCTGCAGGGATCTACCGGGTAGTGTTCATATTGTCTGTGTAAATAAAACTTTGTTACTTATTTTACTCGTTGTGGACTCTCTGTGTCCTTTTAAACTGGCTATGAGGACTAAACTAGTTAGCTGTCGACACTACGGCCTACTCAGCTGAGCTACCGCCCCAATTTTCTGGACCAAGGTTTGGTTTTCTTTGATTCACTATGCCTTTGATGGTTAGATTAATTTGGCGTCGGTGTTGAAGATGAGAACAAATACGCTGAATGGATGCACTATTTCTTCTGGGCCAACAATATCATGGAGAACGAATGGCAGACGGTCAAACTGTTGACGGCCTGTGGACCGCTAACGTTCAGGGTGATCCGGAGTCTCACGTGCCTGGCATTGCCGGATTCGCAATTATTTGACCAGCTCATGACACTTTGGGCGCGACTCTCCGCAAATGCGGAGAGTCGTGAAGGCTGACGTGAAACCGGCCGTGTCTCACGGCAGCCTCCGCGCCCCCTCCCGGAACCCGATTCTGCTCCCTGGTCGGGGCTAGCAGCGGGGCCCCGTGAACTTCGGCATCACGGGCTTAGTGAATTTCGCTAAGCTCGCGTGCCAAAGTTAACGATGGCTGACGCATATGATGACGTCAGCCGCGCATGCGTGGATTGGACGGCTCCAACCTGCGCATGCGCGGATGACGTCATCACGCATATGCGTGAAACCTGTGCAGGCACGGGCCGTTATGCCCCTCAGCCGCCCCGCGGACTGATCCAGGGTGGCGGAGGAACAAAGAGTGCGCGGGGTTCGTACCCGCTGCCCGCGATCGGTGGACACCGATCGCGGGCCCATGGCACCCTTGGCACGGCCGTGGTGCGGCCGTGCCAATCAGTGCCATGGTTCCCCAGAACGGCACTTTGCGGCTGTTTTGACGAACTGTGAGAGCAGGTGTGTTGGAGTTCGTGAAAACGGCCGTAAAGGCCTGGGAAATCGGCCCATCGGCTAGGGGAGAATCGCTGCTCGCCGTAAAAAAACGGCGAGCAGCGATTCGTGTTGGGAGGCGGGCGTGGGGGGGGAGAATAGCGGGAGGTCGGGAAAAATGTCGGGAAGGCCCTCCCGCTATTCTCCGACCCGTCGTGGGGGGCGGAGAATCGCGCCCTTTATTACCGGTACCACTTGGCTAGCGGAAGATAGTTGAGTTTTGTGAGTATGAAACTATTTTGTCCGATATGCTCCACGATTGTTTGGTCTGCGGTATTAATAACATGCAAACTCAGAAAAAACTTTTGCGCAAAGTTTCCCTAACTTTTCAGCAGAGGCTACATAACTTCCTGTCCCAAGAAAGCGCAGAACGTGGTGCCCAAGGGATGGAGGTGAACATTATGGGCATCACCCCTTGCATGGTATCCCCGGACTGAATGCTGCAACGACTCTGGCCTCTGGGGGATAGAAACGTTACTGAAGGCTGAACTTCTTTCCATGTCACTCGAGACTACTATGAAAAATAAAACTCCAATCATGAATTGGTCTAGGCTGGTCAATCAATAAGAAGGCTACCAATTCTCTCTGCATTTATTTCACAGATTATCAGGAAATTACTTTTGTTCTGCCAACTTGCATCTAATAGACATTTCCCAATTGAATGTTGGTGCAAAGTCCCAGGCAAGCGACCATTCGGAGGCGATCACTGGAAGAATCTCAAATTTATTATATCAATTATAATTACACCTCCTACATCAGAAGGGTGTCTCATGCCCAGCCTACACTTGGGCCGGGGTATTTATGTTCCAAAGGCCCCTAGTTTAACGAGGTGGATAGCATTCAGAAGAGGCCATGGGGTATCTGAGATTGCAAATCCGTTGGCCTCCGGTCGGGTTACAATACCCGATCCCAACCGTACTGCCCCCCCCCCCCCCCAAGTCCGAAACGTCTTCCACCTCAATGGCAGGAGGGGAGATATCCTTCGCCCACTTTGCTCACAATTGTCCCTCGGTCGTCCGCTGATCTGGGTCCAGAGGGGCATAATGAATCAGGTAGCGCCGCTTGCAGGCCGAACGCCTGGGTGGTTCCACTGTGCTTGGCCTGGCGGTGGCTACTGGACCTGTTTCGACTGCTGTAGGCAGTCTCCATGTCAGAGTCTGGGTTGGATGATTCAACCTCCTGCATCTCGAGGGGCACATTTGCCTCACTGGGCATCACCAGTGGCTGCTTCTAGAGGATGGGGCAGCACAAGTCGTGGGGGATTGGTCTGTCTTCGTGGGCTTATAAGGCTCGGCTGCAGAGATGGTCCAGGTGCCTGTTTGATTCTTTAGCCTGCATCTGTACAGAGTATGAGACCGGCCCTGATCGCGTTACTACTGTCCCTCGGATCCACAACACCCCATTGACAAAATTCCGGACATAAACGGCAACACCAGCTAAAAATTCCTCAATGGGCCTGGCTCTCTCCATTTGGTCTGCTGCTCGGGAATCTTTCTCCCGGTGTCTGGCAAGGCGAGGCTCAACCGCATGCACTGCTGACATCCTAATAACAATTCTGAGGGCGCCACCCCGGTGGTGGCATGCGGTGTGGTCCTGTAGTAGAAAAGGAAACGGGCGTGGCGGATCTCCGGGAAACCTGAGGTTTGTTTCCGCATGCTGAGCTTCAACCTCTGCACTCCCTGTTCGGCCAAACCATTGGATAACGGGGGGGTAAGGTGCAGTTCGTACATGTTAAGCCCGTTTTGCTTTAGAAAGTTGGCAAATTCCGAACACGTAAAAGCGGTGCCGTTGTCCAACACCAATACCTCAGGAAGATGGTGAACGCGAAAGGTTTGCCTGAGTCGCTCAGTGGTGGTTCTTGATGACATCACTGTCATCCGGTGGATATCCATCCATTTTGATTGTGAATCCATGAGAATTAGATACTTTGCTCCTTGAAAAGGCCCCGCAAAATCTACGTGGAGGTGGGAGTTTGGTCGGCCTGGCCACTCTCATGGATGGAGTGGAGCTGCGGGGGGAGCTCTGGTGCTCTTAGCAATGCATACATTGTTTGGATAAGATCTCGATATCTGTGTCAATTTTGGCCACCATACATAGCTCCAGGCCAACAGTTTAGAGACTCCTGTGTGTCCGTTGTGGAGGTCTTGCAGGATTGCTCCATAGCCACGCTTGAGGATGACGACCCAGGAGCCTCACAGCAGGTTTCCAAATACCACGTTGAGTTCGGCCAACTTCGTAGTCAAGGCACGCAGATCCTCTGGGAGAATGCGATGTTGGCCTCGTACAGTACTATGTGGCAGACTCTGGCTAATAATGGGTCTGTCTGTGTCCATGCATTCACCTGGGCCACCGTAACAGGCAAAAAGTCCATAAAGTGTAGGGCTGCGATTACTTCATCGACACGGCAGGTGTCAAGGTGCTGATGGGCAATGGGATGTGGCTGAGAGCGCCTGCTTGTGGAATCTTTGTTCCTGGGCGATGCTCCGTATTCATATGCTGCTAGGTGCAAAGTCCAAGCTGACACCTGCGGGGGAATGACACTATCCTCCTTTAACAACCCCAACAGAGGCTTATGGTCAGTATAAGCCATGAATGTCTGTCCATAAAGGTATTGGTGGAATCACTTCACTCCGAAGACCAACGCCAACCTTTCTTTCTCAATCTGTGCATAGTTCCGCTCTGCTGCTGCCAGGGTGCGTGAAGCAAACGTGATGGCCCCCCCCAGTTCCATCATCCATTCATCCCCAATGCCATAGGTGAGGCATCGCAGGTTAATAAGAAAGATGGGTCAAAATGAGTTAGCAGATGCTAAGACGTTGTTTCACTTTGTTGAAAGTCATTTGTTGCCGCCGGTCCCAAAACCATCGTTGGCCCTTCTTTAATAACAGGTACAGCGGGGCCAAAGTCTTCCCCGTGTGTGTTGCCAGCCGTGCATCAGTGTCCGGCAATGCTAAATCACTGGTATCCAAGCGGATTTGGTTGTAAATGCGGCAGCTGATTACTGAGCCCATATCCCTGATATTGAGCTCCATCTGTATAGGGAAACCATTGATCTGGACTGTCACCTGAATGGATGCCATCCGTGGTGCTGCGATACAGTGCAGGTGGTGGGCCCCCTCCACCTGGTCGTTCACAAAATGAATCTTTCCCTTGGGATGGTCCTTCGGTGTGTGGTGGTGGGCAGGAGGGCTCCCATTGGCCTCTAGTCGGGTTATAACAATTGGGAAGGCCAAAGCCGCTGCTGTAAATTCTCCATTCCCTAACAATTGATGCGATCCCTCTCACGATCTCAACTCATCTACTGTTTAACTCTCCACATCCATGGCTGTGTTACCTCTACATTTGGACCTGGCTCTACTTTTGCATTCTGTGCTTGGAGTCAGACAAAATTTCCCTTGTTGTCACTTACACATTCATTCCAGTCCATTCACGATCTCTGTGCTCAGTGCTCTTGGCTAACCCACAACGCTGTTAGATATCTATGCTGACCTAAGTTTGTAAGAAGTCTTACAACACCAGGTTAAAGTCCAACTGGTTTGTTTCGAATCACTAGCTTTCGGGGAATAGCTCCTCCCTCAGATTCACCTGAGAAAGGAGCTGTGCTCCGACAGCTAGTGATCCAAAACAAACCTGTTGGACTTTAACCTGGTGTTGTAAGACATCTTACTGTGCTCACCCCAGTCCAATGCCGGCATCTCCACATCAGATCTAATTTTGGTAGCTTCAGTATGTTGATTTTAATTGTTCCATTCGAGCTGGCATTGTGTTCAACTACTTGTAGGACCTCAGCTGTGTATTTCCTTACCTTAACTTTTCCATCTCTCTATAATCTCTCGATCCAGCTCTCAAAATCTTTCTCTTCTTTTATCTGTCTTTCCGGCTCTCCATATCTTCCTTTCCAGCTCACTATATCTGTCTCTCCAGCTCTCTATATCTATCTTTCCAGCTCTCTATATCTGTCTTTGTATATCTATATCTATAGGAAGAGTAGAGGCATAGACTATTTTCTAAGTGGATAAAGGCTTCGGAAATCGGAAGCACAAAGGGACTTAGGAATCCTAGTTTGAGATTCTCTTAAGGTTAACGTTCAGGTTCAGTCGGCAGTTAAGAAGGCAAATGCAATGTTAGCATTCATGTAGAGAGGGAAGAATACAAGAGCTGGGATATACTTCTGAGGCTGTATAAGACTCTGGTCAGGCCCCATTTGGAGTATTTTGAGCAGTTTTGGGCCCCGCATCTAAGGAAGGATGTGCTGGCCTTCAAGAGGCTCCTAAGGAGGTTCACAAGAGTGATTCCTGGAATGAAGAGCTTGTTATAGCTTGAGGACTCTGGGTCTGTACTCATTGGAGTTTAGAAGGATAAGGGGGGACCTTATTGAAACTGACGGGATATTGAGAGGCTTAGATGGTGTGGATGTGGAGAGGATGTTTCCACTCAGAGTGAAGGGACGATCCTTGAAATCTGAGATGAGGAGGAATTTCTTCAGCCGGTAAATCTTTCGAGCTTATTGCCGCAGAAGACTGTGGAGGCCAAGCACTGAGTGACTTTAAGACAGAGTTAGATAGCTTCTTGATTAATAAGGGGGTCAGGGGTTATGGGGAGAAGATGGGGAATAGGGATGAGAAATATATCAGCCCTGATTGAATGGCAGAGCAGACTCAGTGGGCCGAATGGCCTACTACTGTTCCTCTGTCGTATGGTCCTTTGGCCTCCCCAGCTCTCTATATCTGACTCCATCTCTCCATATCCGTCTCAATAACTCTCTCTATCTGTCTGCAGCCCTCTATATCTGTTTTTTCTGCTCTCCATACCTGTCTCTCCAGCTCTCTATATCTGCCCCTTCAGCACTCTCTACCTGACTCTGCAGCTCTCTATATCTGTCTCTCCAGCACTCCATACCTGTCTCTCCAGCTCTCTATATCTGCCCCTTCAGCGCTCTCTACCTGACTCTGCAGCTCTCTATATCTGTCTCTCCATCTCTCTATATCTGTCTTTCCAGCTCTCTATATCTGTCTCTCCATCTCTCCATATCTGCCTCTCCAGCTCTCTATATCTGTCTCTCCATCTCTCCATATCTGTCTCTCCAGCTCTCTATATCTGCTTCTCCAGATCTCCATATCTGTCTTTCCAGCTCTCTATATCTGTCTCTCCATCTCTCCATATCTGCCTCTCCAGCTCTCTATATCTGTCTCTCCAGCTCTCTATATCTATCTCCCCAACTCTCCATACCTGTCTCTCCAGCTCTCTATATCTGCCCCTCCAGCTCTCTATATCTGTCTCTCCAGCTCTCTATATCTGCCCCTCCAGCGCTCTCTACCTGACTCTGCAGCTCTCTCTACCTGATTCTGCAGCTCTCTATATCTGTCTCTCCATCTCTCCATATCTGTCTCTCCATCTCTCCATATCTGTCTTTCCAGCTCTCTATATCTGTCTCTCCATCTCTCCATATCTGCCTCTCCAGCTCTCTATATCTGTCTCTCCATCTCTCCATATCTGTCTCTCCAGCTCTGTATAGCTGTCTTTCCAGCTCTCTATATCTGTCTTTCCAGCTCTCTATATCTATCTCCCCAACTCTCCATACCTGTCTCTCCAGCTCTCTATATCTGCCCCTCCAGCGCTCTCTACCTGACTCTGCAGCTCTCTCTACCTGATTCTGCAGCTCTCTATATCTGTCACTCCATCTCTCTATATCTGTCTCTCCATCTCTCCATATCTGTCTCTCCATCTCTCCATATCTGTCTCTCCAGCGCTCTATATCTGTTTCTCCAGCTCTCCATATCTGTCTCTCCAGCTCTCCATATCTGTCTCTCCAGCTCTCTATATCTGCCTCTCCAGCTCTCTATATCTGTCTCTGCAGCTCTCTATATCTGTCTCTCCAGCTATCTATATCTATCTCTCCAGCTCTCTATATCTGTCTCTCCAGCTCTATATCTGTCTCTCCATCTCTCTATATCTGCCCCTCCAGCACTCTCTACCTGACTGCAGCTCTCTCTACCTGATTCTGCAGCTCTCTATATCTGTCACTCCATCTCTCCATATCTGTCTTTCCAGCTCTCTATATCTGTCTCTCCAGCTCTCTATATCTGTCTCTCCATCTCTCCATATCTGTCTCCATCTCTCCATATCTGTCTCTCCAGCTCTCTATATCTGCTTCTCCAGCTCTCCATATCTGTCTCTCCAGCTCTCCATATCTGTCTCTGCAGCTCTCTATAGCTATCTCTCCAGCTCTCTATATCTGTCTCTCCAGCTCTCTATATCTATCTCTCCAGTTCTCTATATCTGTCTCTCCAGCTCTCCATATCTGCCTCTCCAGCTCTCTATATCTGTCTCTCCAGCTCTCTATATCTGTCTCTCCAGCTCTCTATATCTGTCTCTCCAGCTCTCTATATCTATCTCTCCAGCTCTCTATATCTGTCTCTCCAGCTCTCTATATCTGCCCCTCCAGTGCTCTGTACCTGATTCTGCAGCTCTCTATATCTATATCTCCAGCTCTCTATACCTGTCTCTCCATCTCTCCATATCTGTCTCTCCAGCTCTCTATACCTGTCTCTCCAGCTCTCCATATCTGTCTCTCCAGCTCTCTATATCTGTCTCTCCAGCTCTCTATATCTATCTCTCCAGCTCTCTATATCTGTCTCTCCATCTCACCATATCTGTCTCTCCAGCTCTTTATATCTGTCTCTCCAGTTCTCAATACCTTTCTCTCCAGCTCTCTATATCTGTATTTCCAGCTCCCTATATCTGTCTCCCCAGCTCTCTATATCTGTCTTTCCAGTTCTCTATATCTGTCTCTCCAGCTCTCTATATCTGTCTCTCCAGCTCTTTATAACTGTCTTTCCAGCTTTCCATATCTCTTTCTCCAGCTCTCCATATCTGTCTCTGCAGTTCTCTTTATCTCTCTTTCCAGCTCTCTATATCTGTCTCTCCAGCTCTCTATATCTGTCTTTCCAGCTCTCCAAATCTGTCTCTGCAGCTCTCTATATCTGTCTTTCCAGTTCTCCATATATGCCTCTCCAGCTCTCTCTGTCTTTCCACTTCTCTATACCAGTCTCTCCAGCTCTCTATATCTGTCTCTCCATCTCTTTATAACTGTCTTTCCAGCTTTCTATATCTCTTTCTCCAGCTCTCCATATCTGTCTCTCCAGCTCTCTATATCTGCTTCTCCAGCTCTCCATATCTGTCTCTCCAGCTCTCCATATCTGTCTCTGCAGCTCTCTATAGCTATCTCTCCAGCTCTCTATATCTGTCTCTCCAGCTCTCCATATCTATCTCTCCAGCTCTCTATATCTGTCTCTCCAGCTCTCCATATCTGCCTCTCCAGCTCTCTATATCTGTCTCTGCAGTTCTCTTTATCTCTCTTTCCAGCTCTCTATATCTGTCTCTCCACCTCTCTATATCTGTCTCTCCAGCTCTCTATATCTGTCTTTCCAGCTCTCCAAATCTGTCTCTGCAGCTCTCTATATCTGTCTTTCCAGTTCTCCATATATGCCTCTCCAGCTCTCTCTGTCTTTCCACTTCTCTATACCAGTCTCTCCAGCTCTCTATATCTGTCTCTCCATCTCTTTATAACTGTCTTTCCAGCTTTCCATATCTCTTTCTCCAGCTCTCCATATCTGTCTCTCCAGCTCTCTATATCTGCTTCTCCAGCTCTCCATATCTGTCTCTCCAGCTCTCCATATCTGTCTCTGCAGCTCTCTATAGCTATCTCTCCAGCTCTCTATATCTGTCTCTCCAGCTCTCTATATCTATCTCTCCAGCTCTCTATATCTGTCTCTCCAGCTCTCCATATCTGCCTCTCCAGCTCTCTATATCTGTCTCTGCAGTTCTCTTTATCTCTCTTTCCAGCTCTCTATATCTGTCTCTCCACCTCTCTATATCTGTCTCTCCAGCTCTGTATATTGTCTTTCCAGCTCTCCAAATCTGTCTCTGCAGCTCTCTATATCTGTCTCTCCAGCTCTCTATATCTGCCTCTCCAGCTCTCTATATCTGTCTCTCCAGCTCTCCATATCTGTCTCTACAGCTCTTTATATCTGTCTCTCCAGCTCTCTATATCTGTCTCTCCAGTTCTTTATATCTGTCTCTCCAGCTCTCTATATCTATCTCCAGCTCTCTATATCTGTCTTTCCAGCTCTCTATATCTGTCTCTTCAGCTCTCTATATCTATCTCTCCAGCTCTCTATATCTGTCTCTCCAGCTCTCTATATCTGTCTTTCCAGCTCTCTATATCTGTCTCTTCAGCTCTCTATACCTATCTCTCCAGCTCTCTATATCTGTCTCTCCAGCTCTCTATATCTGTCTCTCCAGCTCTCTATATCTGTCTCTCCAGCTTGTAGCCATCTGGAATGGCCACTTTCAGAATACCAAATGGACGCTCGCAAAGAATTTAGGGAAATGTGGACAATGTTAGGAAAACAAGCAGGCACAGAGCCTGCATGCATATTAGAGAGACAGCTCCCAGACAGAAGTGAAACTATAGGTCGATTAGCATATTGATGGCCCATCTCCGGGAACAAAGGAAAGACACTCAAGCAACCGATACGGTTTCAGACATCCCAGCGCCAGCTCCCCAAACCGAAAGCACAAACAAAGCCAAGCCAACGGCCACCTAAGACACGCCCAGCCTTCCGGGCACCCACCCCTTTATTGGTCAAGATCGATAACAGTGATTGACAAGCGTCCCAATTAATTGGGGCCAAGTTTAAGGCCCGCCAAAAAGCGCTTGAAGCCCCTCCAGGTATAAGAAAGAACACCCACGAGAGAATCGCTCTCTTGGAATTGGCTCTCAAAGCGGAGAGACCCTTCCACCAGCATCACCAGAAGCAAGTAAGTTCAACGGCAACGCTCGTTACCAGATGGACGACCTTTGCTGTTCTCCTGTACCTCTTCGAACCCAATAACCTCAGATCCGAACAACGGCCATTGTTCCTCTGACTGAGTCGGCACCCGATGTTAAGTATAGGCGTTAGAGATAGTGTAGTTTGTAGTACTTTGTGCATGAGTAGATCTTACTGTGTGTGTAAATAAATAGTATTGACTTTGAACTAACTAACTGGTGTATTGGCTCTTTGATCAGTATTCGGATTTGAACCTTGCGGCGGTATCGAGAGATACCTGGTGATTCTGAAAGCATACACATAATTAGGATTAAGGAAGGTGACCATATTGCCCGCCATATTTATAACCAAATAAATATAGCAACAAGCTCTCTATATCTGTCTTTCCAGCTCGCTATATCTGGCTCTCCAGCTCTCTATATCTGTCTTTCCAGCTCTCCATATCTTTCTTTCCAGCTCTCTGCAATCTGTCTTTCCAGCTCTATACAATCTGTCTTTCCAGCTCTCTATATCTTTCTTTCCAGCTCTCTTTATCTGTCGTTCCAGCTCTCTATATCTGTCTCTCCAGCTCTCTATATCTGTCTTTCCAGATCTCTACATCTGTCTCTCCAGCTCTCCATTCCTGTCTCCTCAGCTCTCTATATCTGTCTCTCCAGCTCTCTATATCTGTCTCTCCAGCTCTGTATAGCTGTCTTTCCAGCTCTATATCTGTCTCTCCAGCTCTCTATATCTGTCTCTCCAGCTCTCTATATCTGTCTTTCCAGCTCTGTATAGCTGTCTCTCCAGCTCTCTATATCTGTCTCTCCAGCTCTCTATATCTGTCTTTCCAGCTCTGTATAGCTGTCTCTCCAGCTCTCTATATCTGTCTCTCCAGCTCTCTATATCTGTCTTTCCAGCTCTGTATAGCTGTCTCTCCAGCTCTCTATATGAAAATCGCTTATTGTCACGAGTAGGCTTCAATGAAGTTACTGTGAAAAGCCCCTAGTCGCCACATTCCGGCGCTTGTTTGGGGAGGCTGGTACGGGAATTGAACCGTGCTGCTGGCCTGCCTTGGAATGCTTTAATAGCCAGCGATTTAGCCCAGTGTGCTAACCAGCCCCTGCTGTCTTTCCAGCTCTCCAAATCTGTCGTTCCAGATCTCTATATCTGACTCTCCAGCTCTCTATATCTGTCTTTCCAGCTCTCCAAATCTGTCTCTCCAGCTCTCTATATCTGTCCCTCCAGCTCTCTATCTGTCATTCCAGCTCTCCAAATCTATCTCTCCAGCTCTCTATAATCTGTGTCTCCAGCTCTCTATCTGTCTTTCCAGCTCTCCAAATCTATCTCTCCAGCTCTCTATCTGTCTTTCCAGCTCTCCAAATCTTTCTCTCCAGCTCTCTATATCTGCCTCTCCAGCCCTCTATATCTGTCCCTCCAGCTCTCCATGTCTGTCTTTTCTCCTACAAGATGCTCCTTTAAACCTATCTTTTTCAGCAAGTTTTTGGTCACCTGCATTCATATCGCTTAAGTGGCTTGGTGACAAAATTTGTTTGTAACGAACTGTAACGCTCTTTGAGATGTTTAATTACACTAGAGGTGCAATGCAAATGAAAGTTTTGGTTATTATGGCAAATTCCCTCTGTGCGCTTCATCTTGGTCAATGATACTTCCGAGTTTGGATTTGTGAGTTGGATAGAAAGCGTCACAGAGTCATACAGTACAGAAAGTGGACCTTCGGCCCATTGCATCCGTGACAGCCATCAAACATCTATCTATTTCCTACACTTGGCCCATATGGTATGGAGTTTCAAGAATCGATGAGAGTTCAAAGGCAAATTTGAAAAGTCGTACTTCATTGACCCAAAAATTAAAGCCAACAAACAAGAGAACATGCACAATAAAAGCACTGTTAAAAACTATAAATAATCATGACTAATTCTTTTCCAGTATGAACGACTGGGGTGATTTATTCCCTGCAATGAAGTAATCTGCTTCCAATGTGTTTACTCCTCTTCAATGTGAGGAAATGATATTCAGAAAGCAGAGTCCTAGTGACCTGATGATATGTAGCAATTCAATTAACATAAATCAAAGGATGTTTATTCATGGTGAATAAATGTTTACGTTAATGTTAGATTAGAATGTCATCCAGTCTCTAATTTTATCCATGTGCTACCCATTGGGTCTAATCCAACATAATTGAAATCTGATGTAAGAATGAGTGGGAATTTCCAGGAATTAACTTCCACATTACTTCAAATATCATCTCTATTCAGGAGAATCGTCCCAATCTTTAATTGTTCGGAAGTTTTCTTTTTTACTGTGGGATCAATTTTAACCTTGGCTGGGTGGCAAGTGGGATGATTTTAAACTGCACTCACAGGCTTGAATTTACGGTTTGGAGTATTCCTAACTCCCAGGCCCCATGGAGCGGCACGATGGTTAGCGCTGCTGCCTCACAGCGCCAGGGATCTGGGTTCGATTCCAACCTCGGGTGATTGTGTGGAGTTTGCACATTATCCCCCTGTCTGCGTGGGTTTCCTCTGGGCACTCCTGATTCTTTTCACAGTTCAAAGATGTGCAGGTTAGGAGGATTTGCCAGGCTAAATTCTCCCTTAGGGTGGGGTTGCAGGAATGGGACGAAGGATTGGGCCTAGTTAGGGTGGTCTTTTGAAAGGTCAGTGCAGACTCGAATGGCCTCTATCTACCCTGTAGGGATTCTAGGATTCTCTGCTTCTATGACATGTTGCCTGCCCAAGATAGGTGAAAATTAAAAGCAGGAGAAGCTTGAGCGAAGAGGTTTGTCAAAATCAATGGACGGCTCACTGGTAAGTAGGTAATTTGTAGGGAGAGATATTAGGGTAGATCTCATGCAAAAGAGTACAAGGTGAAAGCCCAAATTTTGGCCTCACCTCCGATCTCTTAATCCTGACGCCCTAGAAATTATTGCATGTGGAAGGCTAGGGTGAGCTGCATGATCTGTACAATGCGTTGCCAAGAGCAGGGGGAACCCTTGATGGTCTCATCTTTCCATCCAAACCCGTGGAAATTCTGGGAGTAGACTTTTTCGAACTCAAAGGGAAGACATTCCTAATAGTTTTTGGCTATTATTCGAGATGGATTGAGGTCAAATATATTTATGAAGCAACTTCAGAAGTAGTCATCTATTAACTCAAAACTAAATTTGCCACACATGACATTTTTGTCATTTCGGATAATGATCTGCAGTTTACAAATGAAGGGTTCAAGAAATTTAAAGAAGACTGTGGATTTGTCCGCACAACTAGTTTTTCCAGGTACCCACAAGAAAATAGCAAGTCCAAGAGAGGAGTAAGAATGAACAAAGCATTGTTGAAAAAGAATGATAATCTCAACTTAGCACTGTTGAGTTACTATTCAACATAACAACAGAAAGGGGAGGCTGCATCAAAATTTCTGATGGGAAGAAGATTAAGCACTCAATTTCCTGTCCTTCCATATATGCTCGTGCCACGTTTAAAAACCTCTGATATCAAGAGAGTAGGGAAGAAGGACAATACTTGTCCAAATCATGCAAATTACAATTGCGGGGATATTGATGAAACCCCCACAATGCTTAACTCTGTGAAATAGAGATGAAGGCAGAGATTTTGGGGAGATATGGGATCTCCCCAAATAGAATACATAGGTGATTGTTTTTGAGCTGAGCTGTCACGATGGGCCGAAGGGCCTTTTCCGTGCTGTAGACCTCTCTGACTCTATGTAATGTAAAGGGTTAATGGTAAATATCTAAATATACAGTCTACATCAGCAGTGATTTAAGATCATATGATAACAGATTATGGAGAGTGATAGTTCTATGTCGAGCTCGGACAGAGGCTACATTGTAAATAGTTAGAATCATGTACAATGAAGGATAGAGTTTGCTAACATTATGGGCTCCAGCCTCATCAAAATGTCCTGAAGCAAAACTACCACATACGAGACCAATAGCAGACTTGTAACTGGTATAGTTCAACATAAAAGCATGGGCCTGTGCAGTCGCTTTCATCATAGATGATCCATAGATGGTAGCTGAAGAGAACTGTTGGCATTTAAACATTTTTCATTGCTTGTGAAACAACACAGTAAGCTGAGGGAAGGATTTAACTCGAACTACACTTTCTGCTTTTGTTCCTGTTGCTATTTTTAAGATCATTTCTTAATAAACTTGATTTAAAGATTTCAGTCTGAGTCATATGATTAGTTTTCTTGGCAATCAGAGAGATCAGTAAATATGTAGTATGCTGCCTGTACCTTTTCCAATGTTTTATCCACAAAGGTAAAAATATTCATTTTACAGACAGTTAGCACACATGGTCACTTTTCAGCTCAGGTGTATTGGGAAGTAACCTGAATCGTTAAAATCTGTATCTCTACTGATGGTGTTACCATCCTCCAAGAGGAACCGTAAACCAAAATAACCAAATTTACAAAACAACTCCCAAATGAAGAAACTACCAAGATTTCACTTTTGTAACTTTTTCTTGAATACAAATCAGAACTAACATAAATTAAACATAAATTAACAGACAATTGGTACTTTGAATAAAAAGGTGAGTGGGTGGTGTAGGGTGACTGCTCCTGACCCTGGTATTCCCTTCATTTACTTGGTCGTTTGTCTTCCAGGAGGAGGTGGGAGTGAGTTAATGTGGGGTGCGTGTGTTGGGGTTGTGTTCATTAATAACGCAGCTCACAATAAATCCTTCTCTTTGGCAATGGTTTAGCACAGGGCTAAATCACTGGCTTTGAAAGCAGACTAATGCAGGCCAGCAGCACGGTTCAATTCCCGTACCAGCCTCCCTGAACAGGCGCCGGAATGTGGCGACGAGGGGCTTTTCACAGTAACTTCATTTGAAGCCTACTTGTGACAATAAGCAATTTTCATTGTCTGAGGTTGAACCAAACTGTTCACAAAATCGGTGCCATATGACCACATCGATAGCCTGCTTCTAGCTTTGAAACATCACTTGATTCTGTCCCACCTCACCTCATCTGCCTTTGTTATTTCTGGCTTGACTATTCCAATGCCTTCCTGGCCAGCCTCCCATCTTCCTACATAAATCTGAGTATATCCAAAAAAACTATTGCCAATCTCCTCACTCACGTCAAGTCCCACTTACCCCTTAACTCTGTACTGACTGCGTTGCATTGGCTCCTGATACAACAAGACCTTAGCTTTAAAAAATTCCATCCTTGTTTTCAAATTGCTCCATTGCCATAGCCAGCCCTATTTTTTGCAGTCTCTACAAACCTTGCAGATCTGGGGCGGGATCATCTGGTTGCCCCACCTGCGTGTTTCTCAGCGACTTGCCAATCGCTGATGGTGGGATTTTCTACTCCCGCTGCTTGTCAATGGGATTTCCCATTGAAGCCACCCTATCCTGCCGGGAAACCCACGGGCAGGGCTGCAATGCCGGAAGGAAAGGAGAATCCCCAACGGCCGGAGAACCTCGGTCCTGAGCTCACTTCAATTCCGGCATCTGGACTGCCCCCGAATTTTGGTCACTCCATTAGTGGCTCTGCTTTCATACACCAATATGCCTTAATGTTTTGTTTTAGCCCCAGTTTCTATGTTTAAGCAGGAATTTATAATAATAATAGCTTATTGTCACAAGTAGGCTTCAATGAAGTTACTGTAAAAAGCCTCTAGTCGCCACATTCTAGCGTCTGGTCGGGGAGGCCAGTACGGGAATTGAACACACGCTGCTGGCATTGTTCTGCATTATAAGCCAGTTGTTTAGCCCATTGTGCTAAACCAGCTCCTCACAATGCTTTCTAAAATACCTACTCTCTCATGGGTCTAGCCCACTGCTGCTTGCTTTCAGTTTAGTTCCTGTTTTACCCTTTAACCACACCCAGGCTTGACGAACAGCAACAATGAATAGGTAACAGGCACACATAATCAAACACCGCACAATTGAAAAAATGCTTTGGAATTTCCTCCTTGAATATCTCTGTCTTTCTAGCTGTCTTCCCTCCTGTGAGAGCCCCATTAAAAACAACCAGAAAGGTGAATTATTCCAGTGCTAATTGTAACAATATGGATATTGTATGGGAGAAGAGAGTTAATAATTTAATGTTAATAGTTCTTACCACCAGAGGGTGATCAAGAGCAGACATATATATATATCATGTGACGACCCTTGACTCGGGGAGAAGGTGTTTAGGCGTGAGTTAGAGTTGTTGAGTATTGTGACAGTTCTGTAGTTAGAGATGATGTGTTGGGTACTCTGGATCTGTGGAGACTGTGTTTACCTTAGCGGTAACATAGACAGGCTACCAACACCTGTAATAGTACAACACTATTTTATTAAGCTAAGAACTGTTGAACATACTTGCACTGTGGGTCGACACTATGTTAGATTAACTGAAGTCCTACGCCTATCCTGACCAATCTAAACTGTTAGCACATGGTGAAGGTCTGTGCTAGTAGCTGTGAGCTCTGTCCATCTCAGGGGCAGCATCCCAAATGAGCGGGAAAACTAGTGCCCTCTGGCTTTATAGTGAGCGTGCCCTAACTGGTGATTGGCTGCTGTGTTGTGTGTGTTGATTGGTCTTGTAGTGTGTCAGTCAGTGTGTGCCTCTGCACCATCAAGAGATAGCATAATTTATTTTAGGAACCTTGTATGTTAAGAATACTTTCTAATCTTATTTAAGTAGTGTTAATTAATCAGCTTTCTAATTTACTTACCTTGATATTCTTTGTTCAACACTACACATTCAAGACATCCAGACAAACTAAACAGAGAACATCACACTAATAAGATACAAGAAGAACTAAAGTAAAATACTGAATGTGTTGAAAATGGTGGACATGCTCAGCAGCTCAGGCAGCATATGCAGCAAAAGTAAAAGAGGCTTAATGTTTCAGGCCTGTAGCTTTTCTTCAGAAATATAAACAGAACATAATTTTGAGGGAACTATCAGATGTTGACTGTGTGGGTGCAAACAGCTAGGTAGACTGTTGCGTTGTGCTATAAGTGGAGAGGATGCCATTGAGTGTACACTGCATTCCTTACTGGAATCCATTATCTTGATTTCATGGGAGTGGGCAGAAAATGGAGGGGGAGAAACATAGAGAAACACTGCAAAAAACCTGTTGCACCAGATCAAGCTGAAATATGGAAACATTCAGTGCCTCATAGAATACCTCATAGAAGGGACTGCAACAAATGGCTATGTAGGTGTTGTTCATTGAAACATAGTTGGCCTTTACAGGAATGCAGATCAACAATAATTTCAGTCAAAATTTTGTGCTGCAATTCAACAGTTTTCATCTCATTTCCATCTGATACATAAAAATATGACATTTGAAACAAAGTTTTTGATTAAACCCATGCGTCAGAAGCAGAAAATGCCTTAGGTCACTGAATGAGTACATCAACTGGATTGAAAACATGCAAGTAACTGGTAATACTGGCTTTTAAAAATGTGCTTCGAATGCTACATGCACTGACAATAAAACCAAATGGACAGGACTTATGTAAATAGGAGGCCAGTTTGTTTGGAGCCAAACTCACACATTAATTCAGAAGTGAAACATTGAAGATGCTGTAAATCTTAATTATGAACAGAAAATGCTTGAAGTGCGCAGGAGAAGTGCCTTTGGAGAGAGGAGGGAGGAGGTTGCGTAGCAATATTGTCACTGGACTAAGTCATCCAGAGACCGAGGGGAATGTTCTGGTGATCAAGGTTTGAATCCTACCACAGCAGCTGGCATTAAAAGTCGAATGATTGTTGTAAAAAAAAACATCTGGTTTGGCCGACACGTGACCCTTGTGCTGTTACATTTCATATTCGCGAAGGCCCCGCATTCTCAGCATTGCCCCTCGCTTGAGGTATGGTGATCCTCAGGTTAACTCACCACCGGTCAGCTCTCCCCTTCAAAGGGGAAAGCAGCCTATGGTCATCTGGGACAATGGTGACGTTACCTTTTACATTACATATGCATCCCCAAGATTTCACTGAATCTTGAAAGCAGGAAATCACTTATGGGGCTGAAATTCTGATGTCATAGCTGAAGGACTATACAGCCTGTGCTATCACTCCTTGCTTTGCCCGACAACTGCTCCACCCTTCCCCACCAACCCTTCCTCCATTACTTCGGCAACTTGCACTGCCACCGGCCACTCTCAAGCACAATCTGCCATTCAGAGTCGCTCCCCAATAATGACAATGCAGAGACAACTCAATGTTAGCCATGGAAGACGCCAGCATCGTCCAGTGCCCGCCATGTGTGTTCCATTCTGCGTGTGAACGCTCTAACTTCTCACTGATGGGTAACCTAATTTGTGTGGGGAACCTTCATTTCAGTGGGGTGGTCTTTTATTCTTCTGCACGCAAAAAGGACATTCCAACATGATTCGTCGGGACGCTCGACCCAACTTTAACCTGCCTTTGATGTCCTGGGAGCATAAACGGTAAAATTCATCCCGCTAGCTGGAAACGGGTTGTTGGCGTCACGCTAAATTAAGATCCCCCCCACCCCCACCACCCTCAAAGCTCCCCACCCGCTGGCAAGACTGGAAAATCCCACCCAATATTTCAGATTTCCTTACCTGAACAAGAAATCCCACAAACTTCGAATCAATGTAGTTTGGGGTTGATACAAAATGAATTTATTGCAATATTTGGGAAGGGCGGCACGGTAACACATTGATTAGCACTTCTGCTTCAGAGCGCCAGGGGCCCCGGTTCAAATCCTGGTTTAAGTCACTGTCTGTGCGATGTCTGCACGTTCCCCCCGTGTCTGTGTGGGTTTCCTCAGGGCGTTCCGGTTTCCCCCTACAAGTCCAGTGAGACGTGCTTGTGAGGTGAATTGGACATTCGGAATTCTCCCTCTGTGCACCCGAAAAGAGGCCAGAGTGTGGCAACACGGGGATTTTCACAGCAACTTTGTTACAGTGTTAATGTAAGCCTACTTTGACAATAAAGATTATTATTATTTTTATTAGAAAATTTTGAACGTTCTTAAAAGGAGCACTTACAATTTTCTGACAGAATGTAAGCTATTGCCACAATATGACAATCATTTCACAGTAACTTCATTGAAGCCTACTTGTGACAATAAGCGATTATTATACATATTCGTGGGCAGCACGGTAGCATTGTGGATAGCACAATCGCTTCACAGCTCCAGGGTCCCAGGTTCGATTCCGGCTTGGGTCACTGTCTGTGTGGAGTCTGCACATCCTCCCCGTGTGTGCGTGGTTTCCGCCGGGTACTCCGGTTTCCTCCCACAGTCCAAAAAAGTGCAGGTTAGGTGGATTGGCCATGTTAAATTCCCCTTAGTGTCCAAAATTGCCCTTAGTGTTGGCTGAGGTTGCTGGGTTGTGGGGATAGGGTGGAGGTGTTAACCTTGGGTAGGGTGCTCTTTCCGGGAGTCGGTGCAGACTCGATGGGCCGAATGGCCTCCTTCTGCACTGTAAATTCTATGTAAACTAATTCTATCTATATTCGATCTGTGGTATTCTACTTTATTTGTTGGATTGAGCAAAGTTCAATTTTCTGCTGTGAAAAGATATTAAGTTATCACATAGAAAGCAATCAAAAAACATGGGAAACCTGCGGGTGGGGGTGCGTTGCCAGTGAGACCAGAAAATCTCCCCGCCAAGGATTGTTGGATTCAACACATTGGGGCCTCCAATTGGGTCTCGATTCAGGCACCATTTCTCGCCGGCATCAGGTCTACGCCAATTGCCTGCACCAGCACCTCGCTCCCCAACGAGGTGAGTGACACCACGCTATGAGGTCGCCAAATGCCTCATCCCCTTTATGCCCCCCTTCATACCTTGTCATGCCCTCCCTTCATGCTGCACCCTTTATGGCCCTGGCCCCACCTTCTGGTCCCATAGCCAATCTGGAACCCTGGAAATGCGAGGTTAGTACTGCCAGGGCGCCAGGACCAGGGCAAGTGCTGGGTACATTTCCAGGACATTCACTTTATTCACTGGCCAAGGACAGTACATCGACCACTTGAGGACTCCAAAGGCCTCCGTGCACCCCCCATCCCCCTCCCCCCTCCCTCCCCATGCCTGTTCATGACATCTGGTCTCTGGTGGTGGCGACCAATAGTTATTCCCAGCAGCCTCAGCGATGCCACCGGGGATGGTGGGCAGCAGACAATGCCAGGAGCCAGGGAAATCAGCTTTAAACTCACCAAGCATATTTAATTCGTATTTAAATAAGCAAATCTGGTTCACAGCCCGTGAAGGCATGAGCCAGATTGCCTCAGGTGCGACAAGCTGGGGGATTCTTGATCCAGGTGGCGCCCGACTCAAATCCCATCTGAGGGATGTCCCGTTATTCTCCCAGAATAGTGGAATGTGCTCCAGGTGCAACACAGCCAACTCTTCCTCGTCCGAGCAACTCAAGTCCTGCTGAACATCAATATGTGCACGTTTCACACCTTTTAAAGGGAATGGCCTCACATTACATACACCCCTTCCCCACATTACATACATTTGCTGCCTTGTTAACTACTCACTTAACTGTCTGTATCTCTTACTATTTCTTTTGAGTTTCTTTGTGTCCTCACAGCTTGTATTCAATCCTAACTTCATATTATCAGCAAGCTTCGATATATTACTCTTGGTCTCTTTGTCTAAGTCTTCAGTATGGGTGTTAAATGGCTGATGCCCAGCAATTATGTTGCACCATTTCAGTAGTCAGCCTTTCAACTGGAAAATGCCATGTTTATACTGACTCTTTGCTCCCTGTCCATTAATCAATCTATGGTGATAAATTACACTCTCACCCCGACCCTTCTGTCACTCTCTGATCCCTTGCACATTAACCTTTCGTGTGACACCTTATTGATGACTTTTGGAGATAATATTGCAGAAAATAGAAATTTAGAATTACAAATTCGGTGAACAGGTGCATCCATGCCATCACGGAGGCCCTATATGCCCAGTCGCCACAATACATCAAAATCAATGTGGACCGAGCCCACAAGGATGCCCAGGCAGCAGGGTTCACTGTCATCGCCAAGATGCTCCAGGTCCAGGGCTTGATCGATGGGATGCGTGTCACCCTATGAGCACCGCCCCATGACAGGCCGGTCTTCACAAACTGAAATGGGTTGCATTCGGTGAACATGTAGCTGGTGTGTCACCATGAGCTGTGCATCATCCACATCTGCACGCCCATTACCCGAGCGGTGTGCACTGCACCTTCATCCTCGGACACTCAACGGTTCTTGACCTCTTCAAGGTGTGTGTGTGTGTGTGTACCCGCCCCGGATGAGGCTGGATCCTGGGTGACAGGGGTTATCCATTGCGACCGTGGCTGATGACGCCCACAACCTGATGCGGAGACCTGCTACAACGGTGCCCTTGACGAGACCATGGGCGTGATCGAGCGGTGCTTCGGCATCCTGAAGATGCGTTTCAGGTGTCTGGACCATTCTGGTGGGATCCTACAGTATAGTGCTAGGAGGGCCTCCCACATCATGGTGGCCTACTGCATCCTCCACAACATTGCACAGCAGTGGGGGATGAACACCTGTCCTCGTCCGACGAGGGGGATGTGGGAGAGGGCGAGGAAGGGCAGGACATGGAGACCCGGGCAGATACTGGAGACCGCAAAGCACAGGACGCTCTAATCGCCTCCAGGTTCACCGACTAGGGGGCGTGGCCAGCAGTACGGACATCCTATTCCAACCTCCAGCCCCCCGGCCGACCACCAACCCCCATGAATCCCCTCCCACGATCACCCTCCTTCTTGCAACCCCCTCCATGAATCCTACCTGCTTCGACACGGGGTGTGGACCCTGGATTGGACGTAACAGCGGGTCTGGCCCATGGGATGGAGGATGATGACGACCCACCCTGGGTTGAGCTCTGGTGCTCCACATCGTTCGACAGTGTCTGACTCCTGCCCATGGTAGCACTTTCCACCATCCATCTGTGATCCCTGAAAGCAAGTTGGCCAATCCATCACATGGTCCCATTGAATCTTTGGGGTGGCGGAGGTGGGAATGCTGGGGAGGCGAGGGGGATGGGTGTCCGACACTGGAGTGGTGAGCGCTGGCTGAACTTGGGCTTCTGTGCTCAGCCTACATTGGACGTGCGCTCATCCCCGCCCCTTGCACCCCCTCTGCGTCCAGCCCAGACCAGCCCATCCCATCCTTTACACCCTTCAGACAGTAAGAAGCCTTACAACACCAGATTAAAGTACAACAGGTTTGTTTCAAATCACTAGCTTTCTGAGCGCAGCTCCTTCAGGTGAATGAATGAGGAAGGAACTGTGCTCCGAAAGCTAGTGATTCTGAACAAACCTGTTGAACTTTAACCTGGTGTTGTGAGACTTACTGTGCTCAACCCAGTCCAACGCCGGCATCTCCACATCACCCTTCTGACAGAGCACTGAGGCAGGTTGTAAAGTTGTGAACATATGTTTAATGTGAACAAGTGAACATATATATACAGCTTTGTACCCGAGCCCCTATCACTATCATGTGTGCCGCACCCATGCCAACTTAACTGGTGTCTACCTTTCTGGCTTTACAGGCTCTAACGCTACATCTACGTGGATCCCCAGGTGGTACATTAAGAGTGGAGGTGGCCTGCTGTGATTCATGCCCTGTGACCTGGGTCCCCTTTGGGGCAACCAGGCCTGGATGGACCTGGCTGCTGCTCAGTGGTATGGGGCCACCCTGTGCTGCCTGCTGCCCATCAATGAGCCAGGGAGGGGGGAGTCTGAGGCGCTGTGCTGTCCAGATACCTCCCCTGCGGGAGTCACTGGCATGGGCCCCATCACCTCCTCCTCCATCGGGGTGCCCGATGGCTCTGGGCTACTCCATGGGACCAAGGCGCGAGCAGAGCTAACTCCCGAGGCTCCCCCACCAGCTGGCATTGCCAGTCCTGGAGCCCCATGCCCGCCCAACCAACGTCTCGATAATCATGACCATGGAGCACAAGGGGTGGACCACCTCCCTCTGGGATTGCGCTATAGCACGATGCAACCATGCCAACACCTTCCTCTGGGTCTGTGCCACGTCGGCTAGCGCCCGGGCAATGCAGCTGACGACCTTAGCCATGGCCCACCGTGACTGGGCCACACTCTGGAGCGCCACTGCAAACTCCAGGTGGATCTGGTACATGGCTGCCTGTGATAGGGCAGCCCAGTCCTGGGCTTCGGCCATTGCCCTCAGAGAGTGCCCCAGGCCTTGGATATCCTGACCCATGGCCAAAACCTTCACCCCCAGGGCGTCCACCCATGGGCACCACCTGTGCGCCGTTGGCCTGGGTGGCACACATGGTCAGCACCGCCTCCTGCTTTTGAATGAGGTTTGACTCCTCCAACTGCATCTGCATGCACTGCAAGGTTGGCGACACCCTCTCATGCAGTCCCTGGCTTTGTGACTGCATCTCCAATATCGATGGGACCGTCCTTTCCAGAAGCCCAAATCCCGTCCAGCTAGTCCCTAGGGTCTCCGCCTTCTGACTGTCTGCCTCCTCGAGGTTCCTACCGCCACCTGTTGTACAGCGACACATTTGTGGTGCGCACACGGTATTACTCCAGGAGCCCCTTCCCTACACTCAGACACTGATCTGAGTGTCTCTGGGATGCTGGAGGGTGTTGGAGACAGCTGTGACAGAGCATCGTCCCCGGACTGGTGCTCTAGACTGTATCAGACCTGAAGCACCTCACCCCAGCTGAGCAACGGGCACTGGACCTTACCTGTGGGCCTGGGGAGAGGACGGTCATTGAGGCGGAGATTAGCATCGGGCAAGCAAGCGAGACCTCACTGAGTTGTGGTTCCCCATGGCAAGTGTGTCACCACCCACACACCCATCCACCACCCCTCCACTACCCACACATTCCCCGCACACGGCCCCCTTCACCTCCAACACCGGACTGCGTGTTGAGGGCTTCCATTGGTGTCTACTTCCTCCTCCTTGCTGCTCTCCACCTGGGTTTGTGGTTGGGGTCCGGGGCGGGGCCTGCCTCATCGCCAGGCGATCCTGCAATACACAGGACAAGACACGTGACTGGACCATGGGTTGGGGCAGTGGATGCTGGTGGCAGTGTGGGGGTGGGTGCTGGTGATGGAGAGCGCAGTTCTGAAACTGACCCCCCCCCCCCCCCCACCCACATAAGACAGATGAGCATCGCGGTCATGGACAGCTGTTTGAAAAGAGCTGCAAGACAAACTAAGTATGTGTTTATATTCTAGTGAGGCAACATCTTTAAGCATTCAGACGAACCACATAATTTAAATGTGCAACCCTTCAGAACAAACAATTCATCATTAAAAGCAGAAGTTCCTTGAGGGCACTCAAGTTCATAAACACTCTTTTCAGTTCCAAACCAAGTGAATATTTTCAGTAGAAACAGCATGTTCATCATGACAATATTTCAACAATAATTTACATTTAAATGGAGACATTAATTTGGAAAGATATCCCGAAGATCTTCACAGCGACATCACTGAGAAAGTAAAATGGCCGCCGGCTGGAGTTCTAGGGAATTCTAGAACATGGACTTGGACAACTAAACAAACACTGATGGGATGAACGGAGAAGGTACAGGGTCAGTGGAAAGGAGGGATGTTGGACTGATGGTGGTGGTGAAATGGAGCTGGGGTTATAGAACTTGAGGAAGCAATAGAGAAAGGGAGGGTTTTAAACACGCAAACATGAGACTAAAGAGCACCAGGTTAATAAATTAATGGAACCTGGGCCTGAATGTTTGCTCTCGTGCCGGGTATGTACAGTTCCCAGTTCCGTGAACCAGATTCCCAAAACGTTACCCAGAAGTCTAGATTTTAATTCCAGGTGGCCTGGAAGTCATGCTCCATGGGAGTCAGGGTCCTTCACTCCCAGAAAGAGATCACAGGCATCGCAGGGACTGCTGGGGGCACAGAAGGGCTGGGCAAAATCTGATCCCAGTGCTCTGGCACTTTGCCCCAACTGCAAAAACAAAAATGAAGAAAAAGACACACTCAAGCCCACACACCCTCACACCACTCAACCTCCCCATCCATACACTCCACAAGCCTCATCAATCTAAAGGCATGCAGGTTAGGTGGACTGGATACCCATAAATTGCCCCTTAGTGTCCAAAGGCTAAGTGGGATTACGGGGATAAGCCGAGGGATTGGCCCTAGGTAGGGTGCTCTTTTGGAGGGTCAGTGCAGACTCGATGGGCCAAATGGCCTCCTGTCCTATAGGGATTCAATGAGAAAATGCCAGCCTGTGCCACACACACATGCACACCTCCCATGACCCTTCGTACCCTCATGCCAGCATTGTATTGACCCTTAGTTTCAAGCACACAGCCTCATACATTGAGAGAGTGATGACTCTCATGGAGAGGCAACTCCAGCAATACAATGAGGAATTTATGGATTCGATCTGGCACCTGCAAACCCTCTCACAGGCACCGACCTCAGGAGGTCATTGCCAGTGTGGGAGAAAGGTGCGGCACTCAGTCTCCCAGATGTGTGCCCATCCTTTCTTGGTGCGCTTGGAGGTGAGGACACATCTCACAATGGCGGAAGAGCTGGCTGTGGTCTCGTCTCACAGCATCCGGCATGAATGCAGCGGTTCCTCAGACTCTCTGCCACGCCATTCTCCGAGTCCATTGCAACTGAGGAGAGTCCGACCATGTCACTGAGCACGCTCTCCAAGGCGGAGCTTGCTCATGCCCTCCGGCCAGAGGACAACGACCAAGGTCATCTGTGCGATCAGGGCACCACGGTCACTAGCCTGTCTCTGATGCTGCTGTCAGCAGGTGAGGGTGGGGGGTGGGGAGCGGGGGCACCTAAACTTAGCACCTGCAAACGTAAGCTTAAGACATAGTGAACACATCCAAGGGTTTTCCTCGGAAGCTTACGTTTTCCTTTCATAACATTGAGTTTTAAAATGATCCGATTGGATGCTTTTGTTTTGTTTTAAGCAAATGTTATTCTCATAAAATGCTACTAGCTCACAAGCCATGAATGTCGTGTGTGTTTGATTGCTTTCGGCTTCATCAGTGCTTGGTGATAGATGTCTGTGGTATCAAACTTTATTACCAAGGCTGTGATGCTGCATTGGTTGAATGGAATGGTTAAATGTGAGGTGTTTGTGGTGGAAGTGGTGCCTATAGACTCAGACTAAAGGCAAGGCATACCAACCTAGCTGAGAAAAAAGTTCAAGGCCCCCCTGGTGTCCCTGACTCGCTGGATGTTTCTGATTCCAGCCTCTTTGTCCTCGCCTTCTGGCTACCCGACCTCTGCATCCGACTCAACATCGCTTTCCTCATCTGAGGTAGCAGCAGTAGTCCTAGCGTCTTCCTAGTCCCAGTCGTTCCCCCCTCAACTCGACGGAATTGTGAAGAGCAGATAACGACAATGAGCAACATTCTCTCAGGCGGATACTGCAGGGCACCCCCAGATCGGTCCAGGAATTTATCTTCCTTCTGTTCAGCAGAACAATGGTCCTCTCCGCCACCACTCTTATAGACACATGACAGCGATTGCATCTCTCCTTTGCCTCTATCCTCAAGTGCCTGAGAGGCATCATTGGCCACCTTTTCAGTGGGTGGGGTAACTCCTGTCACTAATCAACCAACTGTTGAGGTGAGCTGGAACCACAAATAACCTTGGCACTTGTGAGTGATGTAGAATATAGGCATCGTGGGAGCTACCTTGCACAGACCTGTACAATCTGGGTCTTGTGGCCACAAACTATCTGAAAGTTCATGGAGTGAAACCCTTTCCTGTTGATAAAGGCGCCCGGCTAGTCGGCTAGCACCTTGATGACCACATGGGTGCAATTGATAGCACGCTGAATGTGGTGGAACTCTGTAATTGCAGCAAAGCGTCTGGCCCGCTCAGCCTGGGTGACTTGATCCATCCTGAAATGGATGAATGTTCTCACCCGCCTGAACAGAGTGCCGGTCACAAGCTTGATTCAGCTGTGTGCAGCTGACTGCGAGACTCTGCAAAGATCAGCCACTGAGCCCTGGAAGGGTCTGGTGGCATCAAAATTCAGTTTCATGGTGACCTTGAGAGCCACGGGCATTGGATGTCCACCCACTCAATCGGAGGCCCAATCGTCTGATTGTGATGGCATCCCTTGAAAGCTTAAGCCTTTTGCGCACTGGACCTCGGTTATGTCCAGGTAGTTAGCTCACTGCCTGTATACCCTAGCAGCAGTCGCAGCGCCTCCATGGGGACATCTTCCTTACCCTCCCTGCTGGCTCTGAGCACGCTGTGCCTGAACCTCTGTTCTGAGGTGATGACGGCGACCACCTGGCCTCCTCTCCCGTTGTCCCCTGGTCTCTTCCTCAGAGGAGGTTCTCTCTGTTAAGTAGACTATACCCACCTGCAAATGAGGCAGACCCGTGCATGTAGGGTGACAGAGGGATCTAAGTCTCGACGTCAGAGGACAGCAATGTCTGAAAGCTCCAGACTATTTGCTGAACACTCCACAGAACGCAGAGCCAACACTGAAAATGCTCCAAACCAAACCTTCACCTCACTCCCAAACTCCTCAGCCAGCCTTTGCTCCAGCCCCCTTTTATCAGGTCGTTGGATGAGAAAACCGCAAGAACGGATTGGCGCGTATTATGACTTAAAAATCCCACAGGCAACACAATATCGTGGTCAATTGGAGAGCTACCAAGTGGCCCCATAATTGCCCGTGGACAGTGGACCGAGTTGCACCTGTGCCGGCTGAATTATCGGGCGGGATTCTCCCAACGGGAGACTAAATGCCGACGCCGGAGTGAAAACCGGAGTATTTCACTACGGCGTCGGAGGCCGCTCCTCGCCCCCTATTCTCCCACCCCCGGGGGGGCTAGGAGCAGCGCCGTGTCATTTACGTGCGGCGGGCCTTGGCGCTGCGTATAAGCGGCACCGTGTAAATTACGCGGCCGGCGCCACATAAATGACGTCACCCATGCATGCACAGGTTGGCCGGCGCCAACCCGCGCATGCGCAGTTGCCGTCCTGCCCGCGGGCGCCCCGCAAGAAATGTCGGAGTGATCTTGCGGGGCGGCGGAGGAAAGGAGTGCATCCTTCAGAGAGGTTGACCCGCCAATCGGTGGGCACCGATCGCGGGCCAGATCCCTTTTGAGCGCCCCCCCCCCCCCGGTGCTGGATCCCCCATCTCCCCTCCACAGGCCGCCCCCGCAGCGTTCCCGCGCTGTTCACG
Source organism: Scyliorhinus canicula (assembly GCF_902713615.1). Taxonomy (NCBI): domain Eukaryota; kingdom Metazoa; phylum Chordata; class Chondrichthyes; order Carcharhiniformes; family Scyliorhinidae; genus Scyliorhinus; species Scyliorhinus canicula. Next base: position 34,199,907 of record NC_052166.1, on the reverse strand, counting down.
CCGGCAGCGACCAAGCCGGCGCGAATACGTTGTATTGGGCAGGCCACTCGGCCCATTCGGGCCGGAGAATTGCCCGTTACAAATGGCGAGCAGCGATTCTCCGAGCGGACAGCCGTAAATCTTGCCGCGCTGGTTTGGGGGAGAATCACGTGCGGGTGCCGGGGCGGCGTGGCAGGATTCGCTTGGCATCCCCGCGATTCTCCCACCCAGCGTGGGGGGGGGGGGGGGGGGGGGGGGTGGTGGGTGGGGGGGGGGGAGAATTGCGCCAATCATGCGGGTGCGTGGGGATGTCGGGATACACGCTCAATATCATCACATGGTATTTCACATGCTTCCAAGTTGGTAGCTCACCTGCCCACCCAGCCACATAACACTCTGCCCCGTATCTTCATTCAGTCAGCAACACACCATTGTAATTCAACAGCACCACATAGTGGCCAAGAAAACACATCGGAGAATAAGTATATTTCTGTTAATTTGCTTCGATGAACAGAAATATTTGTGAAGCGATGTCTGGTAATAATTATCTTGCAGGGATAGATAAATGGAAAGTGTGCATTCAGAGCAGGAATCATTTTTTTCTCAAAAAAGAAGCCTGTTTCATATTTACCAAGAATTCAGCCTTTTAAAGCACATCAACAATTTTCTGTTGAGGCATTAACGATTTTTAACATAAACAATTTGTTGCTTAACAATTTGTTTTCTTTTTCATTTTGCCAATAAATGGAACATGACGGTAGCTTTGCAATTTTATTTTGTTTAGCTATTGTTATAAACACTGAAGTACACAGCGCTTTTGCCAATTAATTCTTTATTTATTTTACAAATTCCAAGAACAAATATTCAAATCAACAATCTCCATTAGATTTTGCAAGTAATCTTTATACGATTTAAAAAATGGAAGCCTTGCGATTGTGTCCTTTGATACAGTAAGAATCCATGCTTCTATTCTTGGCCAGCAGCAGTTTGGTTCTGTGCTGTGCAGGCTCTGATCAACTCCGCAGGTTTGTTCTCAGCTTTTACTATTCAAGTTTATCATTGCTAAATCACTGTTTTATGGTTTGTCTTATTCATTGCAAAATTGGTGATGTCCCATACATTGGGCCTTGGCTCTTTAGATTGGATTTTCAATTCAGAGGAATCTTACACTCCTCTATTCAGTTACTGGAATGTTTTTTTTAATTAATTGTTGGGGTGTGGGCATCGTTGGCTGGGTCAGCATTTGTTGCCCATCCCTAATTGCCCTTGAAATGAGTGGCTTGCTAGACAATTTCAGTGGCTGGGGGGAGGGGTGCAGTTAAGAGTCAACCGCATCTCTGTGTGGGTCTGAAGTCACATGTAGGCCAGACCGGGTAAAGGTGACGGATTTCCTTCTCCGAAGGACATTAGGGAGCCAGCTCACTATTCATCATTTGACTTTTATTTCCAGACATTTATTGGATTCAATTTCCACCATCTGCTGTGGCAGGAATCGAACCCAGGACCCCAGAGCATTAGACCAGGTCTCTGAATTACGAGTCAAGGGACAATACCACTCCGCCACTGCCTCTCCATTATTTACTTGCATTGTGTGCTGACAAAGACTCAATGACTGACTAACCTTCTTCTGTGCTTCCATCATGCTATAATTCTAGATGGCCATAAAGTCATCGAGGTCTGCAGCACAGAAAAGATCCTCCAGCCCATCACGTCTGCATCGGTCAAAAACCATCACCTAAGTATTCTAATCCCATTTTCAAGCCCTTGGCCTCATAATCTTCCATGCCTTGGCATAAATTACATAAATGTTATAGGGTCTCTGCCTCCACCACCTTTCAGGCAGTGAGTTCCAAACTCCCACTATCCTCTGGGTGAAAATAATTTTCCTCACATCCCCTCTAAACCTCCTGCCCCCTTATCTTAAATCTATGCCCTGGGTCATTGATCCCTCCAGCAAGGAGAAAAGTTTCTTCCTGTCTATTCTGTCTATGCCCGTCATAATTTTCCACATCTTAATCAAGTCCCCCCCACACCACCACACCCACAGTCACCTCTGCTCCAAGGAAAAAAAACCCCACTCTATCCAATCTCTCTTCATAACTAAAACTCTCCAGCTCAGGGAACATCCTGGTAAATCTCCTCTGCACCCTTTCCAGTGCTATCACATCCCTCCTAAAGTGTGGAATCCAGAAGTGCAGACAATACTCTAGCTGTGGCCTAACCAGCGTCTTACACAGTTCCAGCATAACCTCCCTGCTCTTAAACTTTATGCCTCGGCTAATAAAGGCAAGTATACCACAGGCATTTTAACCACTTTATCCACCTGCCCTGTGACCTTAAGGAACCGGTGTACATGCATCAAGTCCCTCTGATCCTTGTTGGTTCCCAGGGTCCTGCCATTTATCACCTATTCCCTTTCCTTGTTTGTCCTGACCAAATGCATCATCCCACACTATTTCGCATTGAATTCCATTTGCCCATCTGACCAGCCCGTCTATATTTTCCTGTAATCTAAGAATATCCTCCTCACTATTTACCACCCCACCAATTTTCAAATCATCCCCAAACTTACTGATCAACCCTCCTACATTCATGTCTAAATTGTTTATATAATAAATGTGGTTGACTCTTAAATACCCTCAGGGATTGGCAATAAATGCTGGCCCACATAGAATTTACAGTGCAGAGGAAGGCCATTCAGCCCATCGAGTCTGCACCGGCTCACTCCCCACCCTATCCCAATTACCCAGTAACCCCATCCAACACAAAGGGCAATTTTGGAAACTAAGGACAATTTAGCATGGCCAATCCACCTAACCTGCACATCTTTGGACTGTGGGAGGAAACTGGGGCACCCGGATGAAACCCACGCACACACGGGGAGAACGTGCAGACTCTGCACAGACAGTGACCCAAGCCGGGAATCGAACCTGCGACCCTGGAGCTGTGAAGCAATTGTGCTAACCAGAATGCTACCGTGCTGCCCTACACCGAATCCCATGAATGAATAAAAAAAACACAAACAGCTTCCAGTCAGAACAACACCCCTCGACCATCACCCACTGCTTCCTGAAACTCAGCCAATTCTGGAGCCAATTTGCCAAATTTACTTGGGTCCTAGGTGACTTTGCTTTTAAAGTGATAAAATGAATCAACTTGTCACCCACTGGCTCCAGTGTTTTGAAATGCGATAGAACGTAATACTGAATATCCCAGTATTTAAGTCAGTTTTCCTGGAGTTCACCTATTCACTTCTTGATGAGAAATGAGGGTGGACGTAAGAGATTGAAAAGAGCAATGTGGGAAGACCAGATAAATTAAAATGTAATTGTTAACTCCACTGGCACCACACAAGCTGCCACCCAATTTGTAAACTGAGAATACAATATAGATGAACATATGTACCTTTATCTCATCAGTTCAAGAGTTTTTAATGACATTTATGAGCAGCAAATTTGGTGGGCAGATTCTCCATTCCCACCGCCATGTGTTTCTCGACGGTGCGCTGTTCGCTGGCAGCTGGATTCTCTACTTCCGCCGCTTGTCAATGGAATTTCCCATTGAAGCCACCCCCACGCTGCCAGGAAACCCACGGGTGAGGGTGCACTGGCAGTGGGAACAGAGAATCCCTATGACTACAGAATTCCAGCCTATAATTGAAATGGATTAATGTACATTGTATAAACGCAGAATCTAACACGTTTGAGGGAAATATATTTCATGTTTAATTAGTCAAAGGTCAAGGGCACCATCCAATTTCCAGCTACGCAATCTTGTTGTGGTGTCGGTGGTCTTGCCTGCTGGCTGGAGAGTCGGTGAGAGATCCGTGGTGCCCCTTTTCAGGAGGCCCACTAAACCACATGCTAATCAGGCGGTGGCGAGACCAGCAACAGAACTTTCCATGAATCAAGACCCCAGTGATGTGTTGGGTGCTCTGGAACCATGGAACACATACAGGCTACCAACACTGGAAATAGTACAACACTATTTTATTAAGCTAGAAACTGTTGAACATACTTTCACTGTGGATTAACACGATGTTAGAATAAACTAAAGACCTATGCCTATCCTAACCAGTCTATGCACTCAACACATGGTGAAGATAGAACATAGAACAGTACAGCACAGAACAGGCCCTTCGGCCCTCAATGTTGTGCCGAGCCATGATCACCCTACTCAAACCCACGTATCCACCCTATACCCGTAAACCAACAACCCCCCCCCCCCCTTAACCTTACTTTTTATTAGGACACTACGGGCAATTTAGCATGGCCAATCCACCTAACCCGCACATCTTTGGACTGTGGGAGGAAACCAGAGCACCCGGAGGAAACCCACGTACACACGGGGAGGACGTGCAGACTCCACACAGACAGTGACCCAGCCGGGAATCGAACCTGGGACCCTGGAGCTGTGAAGCATTTATGCTAACCACCATGCTACCCTGCTGCCCTAAATCTGTGCTGTAAACTGTAAGCTCTGTCCTTCTGAGAGGCTGAATCCCGAATGAGCGGGAAAACTGATGCCCTCTGTCTTTATAGTGAGTGTGCTCTAACTGGTGATTGGCTGCAGTTTTGTGTGTGTTTATTGGTCTTGCTGTGTGTCCATCAGTGTGTGTGTCTGCACCATGATATACTGGTGTATATTATGACATCCCCCTTTTTTTAAATAATGTCTGTTTGTGGCAATAAATAATGTGTGGTGATAATGTTCCTAACTACGTGTGGGGTGCGAAGACATATTTACAGGACTATGTACATAAGAACAGCTATTTACATGGGAAGGTGCCTGGTGCAGAGAAGCAGTATGCAACAAGAATAACGAGATCAACATTATATACAAACCAGGAAAACGGTCAAACAAAGCAACGAAACAATTCAGAGGCCATAAATTCGAAAAATTCATAAATTTAGTCTCTGAGGTGGGCGACGAATTCTGGTTGACCGCCTCAAATGTGGGTCGAGAGCCGCCAGTTCAGGAGCGGGCTGGACTGCGTCAAAGTCAGGGGGAGGCAGAGTGACAGAGAGCTCTGCACAGTCCGTGGCAGGGTCAGCACGAGGGCGAGGCGACATCGGAAGATCCCGTGGTGAGCGTGGAATGAGACGAAGGGCGCATCGATTGCGGCGCAGAATAGAGCCATCCAGTAGATAACCAGGAACGAGCGGGGGGCCACCTGCCGAAGGACAACAGCAGTTGCAGACCAGCCACCATCCGGAAGATGGATGCGACATTGTCATCTGGAGCCAGAGCAGGGAGATCAGCTGCACGGGAGTCATGAGTCGCCTTGTACTGTGCACGAGACAGCTGCTTCCGGCGAAGGATCGGAACGTGGTCGAGGTCTGGGACATGGATGGACGGCACCGTCGGCCTCAGGGTGCGAATCATGAGTAGTTGGGCTGGCAACAGGCCAGTGGACAGGGGAGCGGAGTGATAGGCCAGCAAGGCAAGGTAGAAATCAGACCCAGCATCAGCAGCCTTGATTAGGAGCCTTTTGACGATATGTACTCCCTTCTCTGCTTTGCCGTTGGATTGGAGGTACAGGGGACTGGACGTTACATGGGCAAAATTGTACCACCTGGCAAAGTTGGGCCATTCTTGGCTGGCGAAGCAGGGGCCATTGTCTGACATAACCGTGAGCGGGATGCCGTGTCGAGCAAAGGTTTCTTTACATGCACGAATGACTGCAGACGAGGTCAGGTCGTGCAACCGTATCACCTCCGGTAATTCAAAAAGTAGTCCACGATCAGGACATAGTCTCTACCCAGCGCGTGGAATAAGTCGATGTCCATCTTGGTCCATGGTGATGTGACCAACTCATGGGGCTGCAGGGTCTCACGTGGTTGGGCCGGCTGGAAGCGCTGACAAGTGACGCAGATGAGCACTGTTTTGGCTATGTCCTCATTAATGCCGGGCCAGTACACTGCCTCTCAAGCCCGTCGGTGGCACTTTTCCACGCCAAGGTGGCCCTCGTGTAGTTGTTCCAGGACAAGCTGGAGCATGCTATGCGGGATGACAATGCAGTCCAGTTTTAGAAGAACCCCGTCTACTACCGCTGGATCATCTCTGACATTATAGAATTGAAGGCATTGTCCCTTGAGCCACCCGTCCGTTAGGTGACGCATGACACGCTGTAGCAAGGGGTCAGCCGCCATCTCGCGGCGAATTTGGACGAGGCGTTCATCCGAGGCAAGTAGATTGGAGGCCGCGAATGCCACATGGGCGTCAACCTGGCAGACAAGAGAAGAATACGCTGGAGGCGAGTCGTCATGTCATTTAAGTCTTTCTGTATTATATTGACCAGTGGGCGATGATCGGTCTCGAGGGTGAACTGAGGAAGACATAATCCGTAGACATAATCGTGAAATTTAACAACACCAGTCAGAAGACCCAGGCACTCCTTTTCTATCTGCGTGTAGCGCTGCTCCGTGGGGGTCATCGCACACGACGCATATGCAACGGGGGCCCATGATGAGGCCTCATCACGCTGAAGGAGCACTGCTCCAATGCCGGATTGACTGGCTGTGGTGAATGTAATACATGAATGTATATAATAATTCACACTGTTATTGTAAGCGCAGTAGCGCCATCCTACCACTAGGGGGAGTAGCGCTGGGAGCACTGAGGAACTTGTACTGGGCTCACCTTTGGTTCCGCCCACGACTCCTCCCCCTAGTGCAGCTGTATAAGTATCCGTGTCCAGAGTCAGCCTGGGTCACTTCGAGTTCATCAACAGGTAACAGGCTGGCTCTGAAGTAAGTCGATTAAAGCCTAGATTCACTTCGGAAACACGTGTCTGATGAATTGATGGTTCCATCACTGGCATCGGTAGAAATTTTGGTCTCCTTCGCTGGATCAAAGAACGCTAAGACCAGGGCCGTGGTCAGTTTTGCCTTGAGTTCCCTCCATTCGCACTCGTGGGCAGGGAGCCATTGGAAGTCTGTCGTCTTCCTGACCAGGTTCCTGAGAGCTGTGGTATGAGAGGCGAGGTTAGGGATGAGTTTCCCTAAAAAATTGACCATGCCTAGAAAGCGGAGGACTGCCTTCTTGTCCTCTGGTGTCTTCACAGCTGTGATGGCAGCTACCTTGTCCACATTCGGCTGCACACCCAATTGAGAGATGTGGTCCCCGAGGAACTTAATTTCTGTCTGACCAAAAGAGCATTTGACCCTGTTGAGGCGGAGGCCATGCTCATGTATTCGTCTGAATGCGCGCTGGAGGCAATTAACATGCTCCTCCGGGGTGGTGGACCAGATGATTATCTCATTGACATTGACGCGAACGCCTTCAATACCTTCCATCATTTGTTCCATAACCCTATGGAACACTTCTGATGCAGAGATGATCCCAAATGGCATCCTGTTGTAGCAATACCTGCCAAAGGGGGTATTAAATGTGCAGAGTTTCCTGCTGGATTCATCAAGCTGGATTTGCCAGAATCCTTTTGAGGCGTCGAGTTTGGTAAAGAGCTTGGCGCGAGCCATCTCACATGTGAGCTCTTCGCGCTTGGGAATTGGATAGTGCTCTCTCATAATGTTGCAATTGAGATCCTTGGAATCAATGCAAATTCTCAATTCGGCAGAATGCTTTTTTACACATACCATGGAACTGACCCAGTCGGTCGGTTCCGTGACTCTGGAAATCACTCCTCAGTCCTGGAGGTCCTGCAGCTGCTGCTTGAGCCGGTCCTTAAGGGATGCTGGGACCCTGCGAGGTACGGGCACCCCAGGCGTGGCATTCGGTTTTAATAAAATCTTGTAGGTGTACGGGAGCGTGCCCATGCCCTCGAAGACGTCGTGGTACTGGTTGATAATGGCGTCGAGCTGCACCCTGAAATCAGTGCCCTGAAAGGCAGACGCGTCAGCAGGAGAGAGAGAGTGGACCCTCTGAACTAGGTTCAACAGCTTGCATGCCTGCGCGCCAAGCAGTAAGGCTTTCGAGGAGCCCACGATTTCAAAGGGACGGATGGCTTTGCGTGACCTGTGCGTCACTTCAAGTTGGCATGAGCCGCTGGCAGCAATGGCATTACCATTATAATCTAATAGCTGGCAGGCTGATGGCAGGATGGCTAGTTTCACACAAAGGTTTTGGAGGTCAGACCACGCAATGAGATTGGCGGAGGCACCGGTGTACAGGTGGAATCCTATTTGGGACTGATTGACCGTAAGGGTGGCACACCACTCATCGCCCGGATCGATGCTGTACCGGTAGAGGCTGGTCTTTTTGCTTCGGGGACACCCTCCTTTTTGTAATGATACCAACTCAAAAAGGCGCCTTCGGGTCCTTGATGTCAATATCGGGTAGCAGTTCCGATTCAGGCCCGGTGACCATGGGTTGAATACCCCGGACATCCCTGTGAGGCTGGCTGGAGCGACGAGAGTTGGCAGGCTGAGCTGATCTGCATAAAGCAGCATAGTGGCCAGGTTTGCCACATTGCAGGCATCGTCGGGATTTGGCAGGACATTGCCGTTTTAAATGGGCGGAGCCACAATTGCCGCACTTTGTAGCGTCAGTATGCTCGCTGCACCACTGCGCATGCGGTACGTGGTGCGCACCTGTGCAGTACGATCATCGACGTCACCGTCCCTTTGTTCGGTGCACACAAGCGCGGGAGTCCGCAAAAAGTGCGCGAAATGGCCGCCCTCATCAAGGCTGAGGCCCTGGAATTGCTTGATTGCTTGGACCCGTTCTGCCTTGTGGGGACCTTGCCGCGCCGTTTCAGCCGTTTGGATGTGGGAATGTGGGAATACCGATTAGTGGCATGTTCATGCAGCACGCAGGTCTCGATGGCAATCGCTAGGGTGAGCTGCTTTACCTTGAGGAGCTGCTGGCGTAAGGGGTCCGACTGAACAACGAAAATGATCTGGTCGCGTATCATGGAGTCGGAGGTGGACCTGTAATTACAGGACTGCGCAAGGATGTGGAGGTGGATGAGAAAGGACTGGAGAGGTTCACCCTTACCCTGAAAATGCTGTTGGAAGGCATAGCATTCACCTCGATGTCGCAGTGACTGTCAAACTTGAAGAGGACCGTCTTGAATTTTGATTTGTCTTCACCATCAGCAAAGGTGAGAGTTGAAGATGTGGATGGCATTGTCCCCGGCTGTGGAGAGGAAGAGAGCGATCTTCCTGGCGTCTGAGGCAGCTTCCAGGTCTGTGGCTTCAAGGTAGAGCTGGAAGCTTTGTTTGAAGATCTTCCAGTTGGCCCCTAGGTTACCGGTGATGCGGAGCGGCGGTGGTGGGCGGACGCTGTCCATGTTGCAGGATGGCTGTGTGCTGGTGGAGGGCAGATCACTTGCAGGTCCTGAAGCCTAAAGCAGTGCTCCAACTGCTTTGAGTGAGATCAGCCAGCCTCATACAGCCCGTTGGTTGAACCTGCATAATTCTTTGCCTGTATCGTCCAGGCTCACACCGCACAATAAATTTCCAAAGTGAGGAAAAGGAGCAACTCTTACTCCCTTACATCTTACGTGTTTTAATGGATCACAAGTTCGATTCCCGGCATGGGTCACTGTCTGGGAGGAGTCTGCACGTTCTCCCCGTGTCTGCGTGGGTTTCCTCCGGGCGCTTCGGTTTCCTCCCATAGCGCAATGATGTGCAGGGTAGGTGGATTGGCCATGCTAAATTGCCATTAGTGTTCAAAAAGGTTAGGTGGGGTTACTGGGTTACGGTGGAGGTGTGGTGTTAAGAAGGGTGTTCTTTCCAAGGGCCGTGCAGACTCGATGGGCCGTATGGCCTCCTTCTGCATTGTAAATTCTATGATAAAATGAAATGGCTCAAGGCACTTTGCAAAAGCGTTAGAAAATAAAATATGACAATGAGTTATGGAAGGAGACATTAGGGCAGAAGACTAAAAGTTTAGTAAAAGTGGTAGGTTGTGAGGAGCATCTTAAAGGATGAAAGCAAGGTGGAAAAGCGGAGGTGGTTTCAGAGCTTGAGGCCTCGGCGACTGAATTTACAGCCACCAGTGGTGGAGGGGTTAAAATTGGGGATTGTGCAAGAGGTCAGGCTTTGGTGAGAGCAAATATCTCAGTGGGGCAAATACCACTCAAACGATGCCTTCTCCTTTAATGCATGTTGACAACCATATTAAGGAACTCTTCCCAAGTTGTGCTACAACTCAAGAAGCAACCGCTCATTTCAACAGATTGATTCACTCGGCTCAAAGGGTCAGCTGTGCTGAATATATTTGGAGTTCAGACCTCAACAAAGCCAACTGAGAGTTGCAAATATTGAGAGGAAGCTGGGGCTGCCGTGCATGCAAGATTGTACGTGACTTTTCCCTTTTAAAGCAGGAAATCAAACAGCCAAGATCCCTGTCTCTTGTGAAGTAAATAACCATCTGGGTACTTCTGTGAGCAATGAAATATTTGTGGTACATTGTCGCACATTAATAAGTTTTTTTTTAATAAATAATTTTTATTGACATTTTTTTGAAAAATACATATCAACAAAACAATACAATAACAATAATAATAATAAACACCCCCCGGTACCCGTAACAACGCATATAACAAACCCCCCACCCCCCCAACCCCAATAAACAACAGAATAAATTAACAATAAGCAAATTTACTTAAACACTATCCCCCTAAACCTGCCCCCCCTTCTCCCCCCGCCCCCCCCCCCCCTCCCCCCGGGGTTGCTGCTTCTGCTGACCTAGTACCTTATTGTTGAGCCAGAAAGTCGAGGAAAGGCTGCCACCTCCTAAAGAACCCTTGTACCGACCCCCTCAGGGTGAACTTGACCCTTTCTAACTTAATGAATCCCGCCATGTCATTAATCCAGGTCTCCACATTCGGAGGTCTCGCATCTTTCCACTGCAGCAAGATCCTCCGCCGGGCTACTAGGGACGCAAAGGCCAAGACATTGGCCTCTTCCGCCTCCTGCACTCCCGGCTCCACCCCAACCCCAAATATCGCGAGTCCCCAACCTGGCTTGACCCTGGATCCCACCACCCTCGACACCGTCCCTGCCACCCCCTTCCAGAACTCCTCCAGTGCCGGGCATGCTCAGAACATATGGGCATGGTTCGCTGGACTCCCCGAACACCTGACACACCTGTCTTCGTCCCTAAAGAACCTACTCATCCTAGATCCGGACATGTGGGCCCAGTGCAGCACCTTGAACTGGATGAGACTAAGCCTCGCACATGAAGAGGAGGAGTTCACCCTCTCCAGGGCATCCGCCCATGTCCCCTCCTCAATCTGCTCCCCCAGCTTCGCCTCCCACTTAACCTTCAGCTCCTCTACCGACGCCTTCCCCACCTCCTGCATTACCTGATAGATGTCAGACACCTTCGCATCCCCAACCCACACCCCCGAAAGCACCCTACCCCTTACCCCCCACGGGGGCAACAAAGGGAACCCCTCGACCTGTCACCTAGCAAACGCCTTGACCTGAAGGTACCTGAACATATTCCCCGGGGGGAGCTCAAACTTCTCCTCCAGTTCACCCAGGCTCGCAAACCTCCCGTCAATAAACAGATCTCCCAACTTCCTAATTCCCGCCCTGTGCCACCCCAGGAACCCGCCATCCATGTTCCCTGGGACAAACCGGTGGTTCCCCCGCAGCGGGGCCTCCACCGAGCCCCCCATTTCCCCTCTGTGTCGCCTCCACTGCCCCCAAATTTTGAGGGTGGCCGCCACCACCGGGCTCGTGGTGTACCTCGTTGGAGGGAGCGGCAACGGAGCCGTTACCAGTGCCTTCAGGCTCGTGCCTCCGCAGGACGCCATCTCCATTCCCCCTCCCCCTCCATTACCCACTTGCGTACCATCGAGACATTAGCCGCCCAATAGTACCCAGAGAGGTTGGGCAGCGCCAACCCCCCTCTATCCCTGCCCCGCTCCAAAAACACCCTCCTTACCCTCGGAGTCCCATGCGCCCAAACAAATCCCAGAATGTTGCTGTTCACCCTCCTAAAAAAGGCCCTCGGAACGAAAATGGGGAGGCACTGAAACAAAAACAAAAACCTCGGGAGCACCGTCATTGTAACAGACTGTACTCTACCCGCCAACGACAACGGCAGCATGTCCCACCTTTTAAATTCCTCCTCCATCTGCTCCACCAACCTAGTAAAATTGAGCTTGTGCAGAGTCCCCCAGCTCCTAGCCACCTGAACCCCCAGGTACCCAAAACTCCTCACTGCCCTCTTTAGCGGGAGCGTACCAATCCCCTCCTCCTGATCTCCCGGGTGCACGACAAACAGCTCACTCTTGCCCAGGTTCAAATTATATCCTGAGAAACTCCCGAACTCAGCAAGAATTTCCATCACCTCCGGCATTCCCCCCACCGGGTCTGCTACATACAACAGCAAGTCGTCCGCATACAACGACACTCGGTGCTCCTCCCCCCCTCGCACCAAACCCCTCCACCTCCTCGACTCCCTGAGAGCCATGGCAAGAGGCTGTATTGCCAGCGCAAAAAGCAAGGGGGACAGGGGGCACCTCTGCCTCGTCCCACAGTGGAGCCTGAAGTACTCGGACCTCCTCCCATTTTTCGCTAGCACATTAATAAGTTAATGCATTACCTCCCAAAATCTCCTCCCACCCTTGACTTATATCAGTTAAATAAGCAACAGGGGACTTCCAGAACACAGTTTACCAAATCCCGTATCCACAGCGTGTGCTGTACTGCATCTAATTTACAATACAAGTCAGGCCACATAACCCTCCAGCGAATGTCTGTTCTATGTTTGGTTGCTGGAGCTAACAGCAATGGAATTTAGTCATATATATTCTGCACTGTAAAACACATTAAAAAATGAACATCTTCCCTCAATGACAAAGGATTGAAAATTAGCTGCATATATTGTGACCTTGTAACTTCTATTCTTTGTTCAGTGTTTCAGTTTAGTATGTCTCTTCCAGAGGAAGGTCATTCAGTCCATCATAATTCCAGACTTGACTATTCCACACACTCCTGGCAGGTCACCCATGTTCTCCCGTCCACAATCTTGGGGGTTATCTGCTCCCCATGTCTCATACCAAGTCCCATTTACCCGTCATCACAGTGTTTGTTGATCTAAAATGGTTCCTGTAGAATAAAGATATCTGGCATAGCAAGGGCTAATGTGGGACAGCCCACAAGCAATACATGACCTGAGGCTAGAGTCATTGTGCAGTGGACAGAGACCAGTGTAGAAGCAAGCATGGAGTTGGTGCGTGGCCTGGGCTCTCCCCTGTGTATATGCACAGAGTTATATGTTGGCAATAAACACTTGGGGCGGGATTCTACCGAATCCCCGTGATGGACCAACGCAATCATAAAAAGCGCCGCAAACCACTGCGGCGTTGGGCCGACCGGAAGTTGCGGAATCCTTTGCACTTCCGGGTGCTAGGCCGGCATTGGTGGGGTTGGCGTTACGCCAACTTGCACTGAAGGGTCAGCGCGAGTTAGCGCATGCGCGGAACCACCGGCATGGTTCCGCGCATGTGCAGACCGGCTGGCGTATTCTAGCGCATCCGCAGGGGGGTGTCCTCTCAGCACCAGCAATGGTGGAGCCCTACAGGGGCTGGCGCAGAAGGAAGGAGTGCCCTCACGGCACAGGCCTGCCCGCAGATCAGTGGGCCCCGATCGCAGGCCAGGCCATTGTGGGGACCCCCCCCCCCCACCCCAAGGGCCAGATCCCCCCCCACGCCCACCTGAGGACCACACCAGCCAGCCTACCAGCCAGGCCCTGCCTTGTGGGGCCATGTCCAATCCACGCCGGCGGGTCTGGCTAGAAACCGATAGCCAGAAACCGACGCCCGAAAACCGGAGGCAGGGAACACGCCCCTAATATTCAACCACACAAGACTCAGAATCTCTGTGTGATACCTACTGAACAACGAACATGGTGGCAGCTAATGGAAAAACCCAGAATCTCAGGGAAGGTGGAGCAGAAATTCAAAAGCTGTAAAATTATAGGAACAGCATCCTGACTGAAGGCACCTGAAGTGAAGACAGAGAAGGAGAGCATTTTACAGAATTGGGAGCAAGAAAATAGAGAAACAAATTCCACTCCACAGGTGAGGACTCCACAAGATCTGGTGAAAGCCCACTGAGGGTGCACTCACAGAGCAGAGCCCATGGACCAAGCAGGGGTGAGCAGAAAATTCAGTTCTATGCCAGGACTATTTGTAAAAGCTTCAGTGCTGTACAAAAATCAGAGTAGCCCATTTCAGAAAGAACTACGGCTGGGCCGGATTCAGAAGCATTGCTATACCACGTGGCAGCCGAGAATTCGCTGGTGTTTCAGCAGATTCTGTTTACTTTTAAAGCTCTTCTCACAGTCAGAACATTTAAAAGGTCTCTGGTCAGTATGAACAAGTTGGTGTCTCAGGAGGACTGATGACTGAGTGAATCTCTTCCCTCACACGGAGCAGGTGAATGGCCGAGCTGTTTTTAAGTGAAAAAAAAAGACCAAAATGTTGCGAAACCTTAACCAAAGCCGGGAAACAATTTTAAAGCACTCCCAAATCCTCTGATATCACAGGAAGGACCCAGAATAGTTGATTGAGTAAATTGCTACACAGCATTAAAGAATAACCCCATAACCATAGCCCACAAAAATGAGACAAGCGCAGGAAGATTCTTTAAATAATTGGTTACTATGGCATCATCTTTAAAACCTGTGCAGCATTTAAAGCTGTACTCACCAGAACATGAAAGCAATCATGGACAACAAATCAACAATACGAGACCAATTTGGACTAATCCAAGGGCCAGACCAAACACAAAACTAGGGATATTGATGGAAAAGATTCTTAAGATATATGATAACTTCAGTCTAGGCAGAAACTGAACAAATTAATACGCTCCATTATTCAGCTTAAAAGCTGATGGTGTTATCTTGAGATAAAGAACAAATAAATCCTCATTTAAATTTGATGAAGTTCTGAAATAAGTTGATACATATTTGAATCTAGGAAGCAACACAATTTTAGAGAGAATGATATTGAACAAACCGGTCCAACGGCCTGGAGAACTAGTTGACTCTTTTTCACAGATGAATTATACAAATTATACAGTGCGAATACTGTGACCTTATTTCATAGAATTCATGAATCCCGACAGGGCAGAAGGAGGCCATTTGGCCCATCAAATCTGCACCCACCCTGTGAAAGAGCTGCTTACTGAGGCCCACTCCCCCAGCCCCTTCCTCGCAATCCTGTAACCTCACCAAATCTGCATATCCTTGGACATGAAGAGCAATTTTATCATGGCCAATACACCTAACCTGCACATCTTTGGCCAGAGAGAGGAAACCGGAGCACCCAGAGGATACCCATGCAGACACGGGGAGAGCATGCAACCTCCACATAGACACCCAAGGCCGGAATTTAACCCAGGTCCCTGATGCTGTGAGGCAGCAGCGCTAACGTCTGTACCACCACCATGCCAGACCTTATGAGGACATTAATGTTGTTGGAGTGGCTGACGATGCCCTTTTGGATATATTACATGCCAAGAAAGATCTGACTCTAGAAAAGACCATCCAAGTAGTCAGACAATTTGAAATCTGCCAACAGCACTGATCTATTTTATGTGCTGAAAGTAAGCCATGGTACAGCCTATCCCAACTGTCAAGCCAGGAAAGCAACAAACGGGCAGAGAGACTCCTGGCCAAGGAAGGCAATACTTAGACTGACGACAAGAAGGTGGATGGCCATGTCAATGTTGTGGATACAGATGAGAGCAATGTCAAACAAACTCAATGCTTCAACTGCAACTGCCTGAGAATCTTCAGAAAGCTATGCAAACCACAGACAGGCGGATGATCCCAAGAGAATCCAAGAGATTGAGGTACCACACCAGGAATAGACTCAACTATTCCTCTTGGTTGAGATCAAGGATCCTGAATTCCCTTTTTAGAATATAACTCAAGAGAGGGCAGCATGGTGAAAATGAAATGAAAATCGCTTATTGTCACAAGTTGGCTTCAAATGAAGTTACTGTGAAAAGCCCATAGTCGCCACATTCCTGCGCCTGTTCGGGGAGGCTAGTACGGGAATTGAACCCGCGCTGCTGGCCTGCCTTGGTCTGCTTTAAAAGCCAGCTATTTAGCCCAGTGTGCTAAACCAGCCCCTGGTGGCGCAGTGGTTAGCGTTGCTGCCTGTGGCGCTGAGGACCTGGGTTCGATCCCGGCCCTGGGTTACTGTCCATGTGGAGTTTGCACATTCTCCCCGTGTCTGCATGGGTTCCACCCCCACAACCCAAAGATGTACAGGCTAGGCGGATTGGCCATGCTAAATTGCCCCTTAATTGGAAAAAATATAATTGGTTACTCTAAATCTCAAGAAATGGTCACTTCACCGACTTCCATTTGGAAATGGAAGCCACTGTTAGGTATTCTTGGATAAGGAACTATGGCTGACATCTCTGGCTGGGAATAACATACATGGCACTTTATGGGCCAAGATATATCTGACTTCCGATTATCGGCATGATCCAAGAATGTTGAGGTATGGAGACAAACAGATATTCAAAGTCATGTACATCATTCAAAACTAACCTTTTTCCGTATTTTGCAGAGATGCTGTGTTGCCCCAAACCATCTTAAAATGCCAATCTCTGATTACAAAGGGACTGAGAGGCCCACCATAAAGAGATGCTTCACTGCGACTCTGAATTGTCTTCACTCTTCGCAGAGCCAGTGTGTCCAATTTCTTTGCAGGAGGCAGAACCCCTTTGCTCAGACCAGGCATCAGGTAGTTATCGGTGCACTTCAAGTGGATGACACACAGGAAAATGACCAGCAACAGAAGAATGAACTTGAACCACAGGCTCCGACAGTTACTGTCACATTACTTGTAAACACCACAACATAGACACAGCCACCTCCAGCCGATGGACGAAGGTGCAAGGCAATGCAGGATCAGGGAACTAGCGACCATCAATCCGCTAGGGCACACCTCAGTGAGGCATGGAGACACATGGAAGAACACAATGTTGCGATAAAAGCCAAACTGCGGGGTGAGTCCACTCTTGAGGAACATCCAAACAACAGCGAGAGACACCTTAAATTCCCACAAAGATCACAGCGGACCACACAGAAAAGGGAAAATCAGGCTTGTACCATGAATGAACTAAATGAACACACCCTCTGGAAAGAATGAGACAAGCTGTTGGTCCCTGAGCAGAGCAGGTGGGGAATTGACAAAAGGAAGTTCAACTCCAAGGAGTGGAAAAAGCATAGCAGAAGAAGACTGAACTTGTGTCTCTACTTGTTTTACTCCCAAAGTTTAACTTTTCTTGAAATCATAACAATTTTATATACCAATATAAGACTGCCTATTGTAATAAAAAGCAGACTTGGTCATTTAGCTTTACAGCACAAAAAAAGATTGTGCGGCCCATCGCGTCTGCACTGGCCATCAAGCACCAATCTATTCTAATCCCATTGTCCAGCACCAGGTCCGTTGCCTTGTATGCTGTGATGTTTCAACTGCTCATCTAAATGCAGCCTTCTCTGCTCAACCCCAGCCTAACCAGCCATAGAACATAGAACAGTACAGCACAGAACAGGCCCTTCGGCCCTCGATGTTGTGCCGAGCAACGATCACCCTACTCAAACCCACGTATCCACCCTATACCCGTAACCCAACAACCCCCCCCCCCCCCCCCCACCAACCTTACGTTTTAGGACATTACGGGCAATTTAGCATGGCCAATCCACCTAACCTGCACATCTTTGGACTGTGGGAGGAAACTGGAGCACCCGGAGGAAACCCACGCACACACGGGGAGGACGTGCAGACTCCACACAGACAGTGACCCAGCCGGGAATCGAACCTGGGACCCTGGAGCTGTGAAGCATTTATGCTAACCACCATGCCCCTCTTCACAGCTGAAGCGCTCCAGCCCAGGCAACACCTTGATGAATCTCATCTGCACACTTTCTAGTGCAATCATATCCTTCCTATAACGTGGCTACCAAAACTGCACACAGTACTCTAGCTGTGACCTAACAAGCAATTTATACAGCTCCATCATAAATTCCCTGCTCTTATATTCTATGCCCCGGTTAATAAAGACAAGTACCCCATATGCCTTCTTGGTGTTGAGAGTGAAGGTCAGGATCAGCACGATAGGTAACACTGCAGCCTCATGATGCCGGGGTCCCAGGTTCGATCATGGCTCTGGGTCACTATCCGTGTGGATTTGCACATTCACCCCGTGTTTGCGTGGGATTCGCCCCCACAACCCAAAGATGTGCAGGTTCGTGGATTGGCCACACTAAAATTGCCCCTTAATTGGAAAAATGAATTGGGCACTCTATATGTATTAACAAAAAGAGTGAAGGTCAGGAATCAATGTCCTTCTCTCAGAGCTAAGACAACAGAGTTTCTTCCATTCTTTTGCAAATCTGAGACATCTCACACTGGGGATAAGTTTCACAAACCTTCTCTGCACTTCCTCCAGAACCAGAGTGTCTCTCTAGATACAAAATTTATAGTGCAGTCTGGCCAAAGCATCATAAGGTTTGATTATCACCTCTTCAGATTCAGCCATGTAGTTCAATGCCCTGTTGGCTTTGCTGCTTGCTGTTCTGCATTCTTACCTGGAGCTGTCAAGCATTAGGATTATTTAGACTCTTAGGGCATCATTTTAACTCAACCTGCCAAGTGGGAAACAGACACTAAGGCACAATTCTCTCAAATGAAGACTAAGTGCTCCCGCCACCGGGAAACCCAGAGTGAATCCTTCTGGCACTCATGGTTAACCCGACGTGCCATGCAACGGCACTTAGAATGTTTATTTACCAAGATCGAGGTTTCCATGCCATTCCATGGCACATAGTAAATTTTTAAAAGAGGATCGGAGTAACTGCTGAATCTGAGAGGGGTGGGACTAATCCCTCTGGCAGGTCCCGCTCCTCAGTGATTGGGGAAAACTTCTTAAAGGACTCCCCGATGTCTGAATGCTACTGATGTGAGGTCTTCCTGGAAAGAATAAAGAGACAGCCTCTTTAAAAAAAACTGTGGTTAGAAAAATAGCTATTGATCAGCGTTAATGGACCCCTGTAGAGCTATATAAGTAAACAACGGTAACCTTCCTTTGAAACTGCCTGGACCTGTCAATCAAAAGACTTTCAAAATGCAATGTGTGAAATTAAATGTAAACAATGCAGTTCAAAGCTTTTAGGCTTCTAGGCAACAGGCTTGTAAAAGTTAAAGAGCAATGAAATTGACAGTGAAAAAATAACTTCAAAGGCTTCCACCACATTAAAGGGAATACCTTTACCTTCATCTCACAAATCTTTGAACTTGGCATGCTGACAGACAGTTTAAAGATTTTAAGGCTACAGATGAGAAGACCAGCGAAAGAATCACCATCCCAGGAAAGACCTACGCTCTTGGTTCCTCCAACCCAGCCCAACTCCCTGGAAGGATATCCCTAGGTACTCTGCTGGCAATTGTAGGGATGGTACTCATCCTCTTGACACCCAATGAAGTGCAAGCCATGGCCCATTGAATCAGGCGTTGGAAAGTAAACGGGTTTCACGTTGGTCATTGCGAGTCTCCCGGCCCACCCCACTGGGCTCAGTGAGGTTCCCGACGGCCTTGACGAGATTCCCATCCAGACCCGATGGGAACATGCAAATGGGTAATTATCCCGAATTTGAATATCATTTGCAGGCAGGCTGCCCAATTCACACGTGTCCTGGGATTCTCCAGCTTCCCCAGCTGGGAGTCCCACTAGTGTGAATTGGTGCAAGTCCTGACTGTCGGAGGAAGACCATGCAGACATGGGAAGAACATGTAAACTCCACAGGAAGTCACCCAAGGTCAGAATGCTAACCACTGTGCCACCGTGCTATTCATTATTCATTTAGAAAACAATTCTATTTCTCTATTTGTCTTATAAAAGATCCTTGAAAGTCTATCCATCCTGCCAGGTCCCTGGTTTCTCCTTCCAAATTTTCTGGGATTTGCTGGTATTTGCCTCCTCTGTGAAGAACCTTAAGATGTCTTATTATGTTAAGGGCATGATATAATTCCATGTGTTCTAATGTAGAATAATTCCTTGAATATGAAAGAAAAAACAAAACATTAATCAATGCAACATTTGTAAAATCTCTGTTTCAACATCTGTACGAAAGTGATAAAGCTCCACGAGCATGCACTGACTAAGAATTTTCCAGGCAGCTGTGCAAAATCTCACCAGTACCATTTGCATCTGCCAATGGTCAGCTAGCTGGCCTGCTATTGCAATGCATCTGTATGTGTTCACCACAATCCCAATAAAAAATGGGAGCTGGAAACAGAGCAAATTAGTCATTGTCATCACTCACTTTAATGACTCAGCAAAGTGTCCAACTGGAAATAAAGCAACTATTTTTTTATTTGCAGTTTTATTTTTGATTGAACTACATTGTGGATTTGTCCAAGTAGTGCACTGCTCATCAACGACAGGTTGATTCCTGTTAAACAATACACAAAACTGATGTTGCTTTTCTGTCAGTATTGAGAGCTGCTCAGTTTCAAACTCTCTAGGACTATTGTGAGAAAAGTTACATGAGCTATGACAAAGTCAATGGGCGGGATGCTCCGCTGCCCGACGCCGAAATCGGGAACGGCGATTGGGCAGAGAATGGCTCCTGATGGCAAAATCGGCGCAGGCTCCATCCCCTTCAAATCGGCGTCATCGGGACACTCGACATGCGCAATCCCAAACCTGTTGGAATGTCCTCAGCCAGCCCACCCGCGACCCTCCGCCTGTGATTTGCCGAGTTCCCGATGACGCGGGCCATATGTGGTCTCAGTTGTCGGGAGCCTGGCGTGCTGGCTGCGGGGAGAGAGAGAGGGCATGCGGACAGTGTCCAGCGCCGCCACGCTCGGCCGAGATCTATTCCGCTGGCGTGGGCTTCTTCCAGGGCTGGGTGAGTGGTGGGGGGTGGCCAGGAAGTGGGCTATGGTGTCAGGGTGGGCTAGCATGTGGTCCAGCACGGCCAGTGCCACCTTGTCCAGCGCAATTGGTGCGTGTGGAGATGCAGGTGTGCGCGTGGCTGCAGCCCATCAGCCCTGCGCATGTGCCAGCATGGGACCTCACGATTCTCCAACCGTTTTTCATGCATTCCACGAGTGTTTCACGCAGCGCCAGTACTAACCGCTCACCGGTAACGGAATCAGTGAGATTTTTGCACCAACTTTCCCGTCGTGAAACGCCGTGGACCCTCCGTTGGCGTCAGCACTTAGCCTCAGGGACGGATCATCCAGCCCAATAGTAAGGAGGTAGTGGACAGTAAGGAGGTAGTAACTAAAGCCTGTAAGGAACTAGATCATGAAGTCAGCGTGACTAAGGGGAAGAGTAGGCAGGGAGCAGATGATGAACGCAAAGGGACTGATGGTCTGAGGTGCATTTGTTTTAATGCAAGAAGTGGTGTCGGCCAGGCAGATGAATTTAGGGCTTGGATTAGTACCTGGGAGTATGATGTTATTTCTATTACTGAGACTTGGTTGAGCAAAGGGCATGATTGGCAACTAAATATCTCAGGATATCGATGCTTCAGGCGGGATAGAGAGGGAGGTAAAAGGGGTGGAGGAGCTGCATTACTGGTCAAAGAGGATATCACAGCTGTGCTGAAGGAGGGCACTATGGAGGACTCGAGCAGTGAGGCGACATGGGCAGAGCTCAGAAATAGGAAGGATGCGGTAACAATGTTGGGGCTGTACTATAGACCTCCCAACAGCGAGCGTGAGATAGAGGTACAAATATGTAAACAGATTATGGAAAGATGTAGGAGCAACAGGATGGTGGTGACAGGAGATTTTAATTTTCCCAACATTGACTGGGATACACTTAGAGTTAGAGGTCTAGATGGAGCAGAATTTGTAAGGTGTATCCAGGAGGGTTTTCTAGAGCAGTATTTAAATAGTCCAACTCGGGAAAGGGCCATACTTGACCTGGTGTTGGGGAATGAGCCCAGCCAGGTGCTTGAATTTTCAGTCGGGGATTACTTTGGGAATAGTGATCACAATTCTGTAAGTTTTAGAATACTCATGGACAAAGACGAGAGTGGTTCTAAAGGAAGAGTGTTAAATTGGGGGAAGGCCAACTATACCACAATTCTGCAGGAGTTGGGGAATGTGGATTGGGAGCAGCTGTTTGAAGGTAAATCCACATTTGATATGTAGGAGGATTTTAAAGAGAGGTTGACTAGAGTGCAAGGAAGCATGCAAGAAGGTCTAGGCGACTGAAGACAGATGAAGCTTTGGAAGAATATCGGGAATGTAGGACCAATCTGAAATGAGGAAGCAAGAAGGCTAAAAGGGGTCATGAAATATCTTTAGCAAACAGGGTTAAGGAAAATCCCAAAGCCTTTTATTCATATGTAAGGAGCAAGAGGGTAACTAGAGAACGGGTTAGCCCACTCAAGGGCAAAGGAGGAAAGTTATGCGTGGAGTCAGAGAAAATGGGTCAGATTCTTAACGAGTATTTTGCATCGGTATTCCCCGAGGGGAGGGACATGACGGATGTTGAGGTTAGGGATAGATGTTTGATTACTCTAGGTCAAGTCGGCATAAGGAGGGAGGATGTGTTGGGTATTCTAAAAGGCATTAAGATGGACAAGTCCCCAGGTCCAGATGGGATCCATCCCAGGTTACTGAGGGAAGTGAGAGAGGAAATAGCTGGGGCCTTAACAGATATCTTTGCAGCATCTTTGAACACGGGTGAGGTACCGGAGGACTGAAGAATTGCTAATGGTGTCCCCTTGTTTAAGAAAGGTAGCAGGGATAATTCAGATAATTATAGACCGGTGAGCCTGACATCAGTGGTAGAGAAGCTGCTGGAGAATATACTGAGGGATAGGATCTATTCCCATTTGGAAGAAAATGGTCTTATCAGTGATAGGCAATATGGTTTTGTGCAGGGAAGGTCATGTCTTACCAACTTAATAGAATTCTTTGAGGAAGTGACAAATTTGATTGATGAGGAAAAGGCTGTAGATGTCATATACATGAACTTCAGTAAGGCATTTGATAAGGTTCCCCATGGTAGGCTGATGGAGAAAGTGAAGTCCCATGGGTCCAGGGTGTACTAGCTAGATGGATAAAGAACTGGCTGGGCAACAGGAGACAGAGAGTAGTAGTGGAAGGGAGTTTCTCAAAATGGAGAAGTGTGACCAGTGGCTCCAGGGATCCGTGCTGGGACCACTGTTGTTTGTGATATACTTAAATGATCTGGAGGAAGGTATAGGTGGTCTGATTAGCAAGTTTACAGATTGCACTAAGATTGATGGAGTAACAGATAGTGAAGGGGACTGTCAGAGAAAACAGCAGAATGTAGATAGATTGGAGAGTTGGGTGGAGAAATGGCAGATGGAGTTCAATCCGGGCAAATGTAGGTGATGCATTTCGGAAGATCCAATTCAAGAGCGAACTGTACGGTAAATGGAAAAGCCCTGGGGAAAATTGATGTACAGAGAGATCTGGGTTTTTAGGTCCATTGTACCCTGAAGGTGTCTGCGCAGGTCGATAGAGTGGTCAAGAAGGCATACAGCATGCTTTCCTTCATCGGAAGGGGTATTGAGTACAAGAGTTGGCAGGTCATGTTACAGTTGTATAAGACTTTGGTTTGGCCACATTTGGAATATTGGTTCACCAGGATGTTGTGGTCGCCACATTACCAAAAGGAGGTGGATGCTTTGGAGAAGGTGCAGAGAAGGTTCACCAGGATGTTATGAAGAGAAGTTGAGTAGATTAGGATTATTTTCATTAGAAAGACGGAGGTTGAGGAGGAACCTCATCGAGTTCGACAAAATCATGAGAGGTATAGACAGGGTGGATAGCAAGAAACCTTTTCCCCAGAGTGTGGGACTCAATTACTAGGGGTCACGAGTTCAAGGTGAGAGGGGAAAAGTTTACGGGGGATATGCGTGGAAAGTTCTTTACGCAGAGGGTGGTGGGTGCCTGGAATGCATTGCCGGCGGTGGTGGTAGAGGCAGGAACGATAGCGTAATTTAAGATGTATCTAGACAAATCCATGAATGGGCAGGGAGCAGAGATACAGATCCTTAGAAAATAGGCGACAGTTTTACATAGAGGATCTGGATCGGCGCAGGCTTGGAGGGCCAAAGAGCCTGTTCCTGTGCTGTAATTTTTCTTTGTTCTTTGTTCTTAATATTGCCCAGCAGTTTTAAAACCATCTCTCATTTATACAATTACTTTAATGTTTCCTTCTTTGGCTCGGGGTCAATCTTTTTTATGAGATTGTGATCCTGCAAAGCATTTGGGCTGTTTTGGTATCTTAAAGGTGTAACATTGATGCAAACTATTATTGATCAATGCTCCCCAGCCAATTCAAAGACAGATTGTAAAAAGAATTTAAACTGAGGAGAACAATTGAAAAGGCAGAGGGTTTGAGGGAAAGCATTTCAGAATGTAGGACCTCAATGGTTGCATACTCAGCTGCCAGTAGTGGAACATGATGTGGAGATGCCGGCGTTGGACTGGGGTGAGCACAGTAAGAAGTCTTACAACACCAGGTTAAAGTCCAACAGGTTTGTTTCAAACACGAGCTTTCAGAGCGCAGCTCCTTCAGGGAGCTTGTGTTTGAAACAAACCTGTTGGACTTTAACCTGGTGTTGTAAGACTTCTTACAGTAGTGGAACAGAGTGAGATAGGGTGCCCAAGAAAGCGAGTGAGGAAACAAAGGCCCATAAATTCCTGATTCCCCAGCATCTCATTCAGGGGGTAGCCCAGTGACATGCTGGGGAATCCCTCCAGGAAGTTCCCACATGAGGATTTCCCCAGGCAATTATCCAGAAGTTCTAGCTTCCTCTGGACAATTGCGCCGACATGAAAACCATCTGACAGAAGCGATTTAAAGTGCCAACTTTGGATGGTTCTGCCCAGTATTACCCTGATAGTTACTCTGAAAACAAATTACACCCTCCAGCCCTCGGCGGTTCCTCACCTGCACCCCTGACCCGACCCTGAACCCCAACCACCTCGGTCTATTCCCTCCCCACCCCACCTGGTGTGACTTTCCCTCCCCTGCTCCGGCCCCACCCACCTCTCAGAGCAACCACGCACCCCCACCGGTCCGACCAACACCCCCCACCCCCCCCCCCCCCCCACCCCTCTGGTGTTGCGCTCCTCCTGACCGATCCCTTCTCACAGTTCAATCCTGCCCTCCTGGTCCAACCTCTAACCCCCCCCCCCCCACCCCTCCCCAGTCTGCCTCACTGACCTCCCTTCTATCCGAACCAACCCCGCCCATGTTTGGTACGACCCCCACCCGCCCGACCACCCTCCTCCCAGTCTGACATCCTCCGGTCTGACCCGTCCCTCAGTTCCGAACCATCCCCCACTTCCAGATCGACCCCACCCCCATCCAGTTTGACAACCTCTCTCCATTCCGATAACATCTCTCCCTCTGGTCTGAACCCGCACTCTCTGTTCCAACACGCCTCCCCATCCGTTCCAAGCCCCTCAACACCTGGTCTAACCCAACATCCCCTCACTCCTCCTTCTTTCCCACCCCCCCCCCTCTCCACACACCCCTTCCTAGTTTCCTTTACGCCCCACATCTTGTTCCCAGTCTCACTCCCACCAACACCCCCCTGCCATTGCCTGACCCACTTACTGTCATAATATCCACTCATGTATATCATCAGATGTAGACAGGCAGTGATTGACACACAGGATAACCAATGAACACACACGACACAGAATAACCAATCACCAGGCAGGACACCACCACTATAAAGCCACAGGGCATTAAGGCTCTCCCTCTCACGCTGGACACGGCCAATGAGATAGTCACAGTGCACAAGCCAATGAACATCATCACCATGTGGTAGAGAGTTAGTCTGGTCAAGCCAGTAGGAGGTTATCAATTCGGTTAATAGAGTGTCAACCCACAGCAGATTATGTACAGCAATCAACAGGTTCAATAAAACAGTGTTGGACCATCTCCTGTGTCGGAAGCCTGTGTCTCGTTTTACTGCATCCAGTTGCAGTCGATGTTAGACCAACACAGATAACACATCACTTAAATTTGTAACTTGCCTTCTCCCTTTAAATTGTCCTTTAGGACACTTCCTTTACAGCAGCTAGTACCATTTAATGGGGGCGTTCCTTTCTTCCCTGCACCCCAGTTACTCCGCACCGATGCATCCAGCGACAAACTTCCCTGCTCCTGTCTTACCCAGCCTGAGGGAGGAAGGTTGGGGAGACAGGGGCCATACAATGTGAGTGAGTCCGTCGAGAGTGTCAATCTGCCAGAAATTGCCACACTGAGGAAGGTATGGGCCAAAGTGTTCTACTGAATTTGCAGAGCTGGAAAAAGTTACACTTGACGATGAGAATGTAAAATTTTAGTTATTGGGGAACTGGAGTCTATGTCAATGAAAAAGAAAGATTTGTATTTGTATAGCACCTTTCTTCACCACCAGATGTCCTAAAGCATTTACAGCCAGGAAGTACTTTTTGTCTTGAAGTGTTTTTTGTAATGACGGAAAAGTGGCAGTGAATGCAGCATTGGAAAGATCATTTGTTTTGTGATGTTGATTGAGGGTTAATGTAGGCCGGACCTCGAGGGAGAACTGCCTTGGTCACCTTCAAAATGGGAGCTTTACATCTACAATAGGGGACAAACAGTGCCTCAGTTCAAAGAATAAAGAACAATACAACAGGAACAGGCCCTTCGGCCCTCCAAGCCTGTGCCGACCATGGTACCTGCCTAAACTAATGCTATTCTCAACATTACCACGGCAGTTTGGTGGTCTGTATACCACTCCTACAAATGTTTTTTGCCCCTTGATGTTTCTTAACTCCACTCAGACAGATTCCACATCATCTTTCATCAATATTGTATCAATATCTTCTTTAATCAACAATGCAACTCCAGCAACTTTTCCTTTCTGTCTGTCCTTCCTCGAAACTGAATTGCCCTCAATGTTCAGTTCACATCCTTGGTCACCTTGGAGCCATGTCTCCATAATCGCAACTATATCATACCCCTTTACATCAAATCATAAGCATAAACGTTATTAGTTTCTCAAGCAGGTTTACATTAACACTACAATGAGGTTTCTGTGAAAATCCCCCAGTCGCCACACTACAGCACCTGTTCGGGTACACTGTGGGAGAATTCAGAATATCCAATTCACCTAACAGGGGCGTCTTTTAGCACTTATAGAAGGAAACCCATGCAGACATGGGGAGAAAGTGTAGACTTTGCACAGACAATTACCGGGAATCGAACCCTGGTCTCTGGTGCTGTGAAGCAACAGTGCTAACCAATGTGCTACTGTGCCACCCATCTCCGCAACAAATTCATCCATTTTATTTTGAATGCTCCGTGCGTTCAGGTACAAAACCTTAAGGCTAGTCCTTTTAACATTCCTTGACCTGTCCCTACTACTTTTTAGTGTCATTTTCTGATATAGGACCTTGATTTCTCTGCCTATCAATTTTCTTATTCTTCTTTCTGTCATTTACTCTTGTTCTTGATTCCCCCTGCTCTGAATCCTTACATAGGTTCCCATCCCCCTGCCATATTACTTTAAACCCTCCCCAACTGGTCTAGCAAATACCTCCCCAAGGACATCAGTCCCAGTCCTGCCCAGGTGTAACCCTTTCAGTTTGTACAGGTCCCAACTCCCCCCAAACTGGTCCCAATTCCCCAGGAGTCTGAAACCCTCCCCCTCGCACCATCTCTTCAGCCAAGTATTCATCCGATACATCCTACTATTTCTTTTTTTTAAATTTACACTACCCAATTCATTTTTTTCCAATTGAGGGGCAATTTAGCTTGGCCCTGCACATCTTTTGGGTTGTGGGGGCGAAACCCATGCAAACATGGGGTGACTGTGCAAACTCCACACGGACAGTGACCCAGAGCCGGGATCGAACCTGGGATCTCGGCGCTGTGAGGCAGTGATGCTAACCACTGTGCCACCGTACTGCCCCATCCTACTATTTCTACTCTGACTAGCAAGTGGGACTGGTAGTATTCCTGTGGTCTGACTTCTCAGCTTTCTTCCTATCTCTCGATATTCTGTTTTCTGGGCCTCATCCCTTTTGTCACTTAGGTCGTTGGTACTGATGTGCACCACGACCACATGCTGTCCAACCTCCCCCTCCAGAATGTCCTGTACCCTCTCTGAGACATCCTTGAGTCTAGCACCAGAGAGGCAACATACCATCCTGGAGTCTCGTTTGCGGCCACAGAAATGTCTATCTATTCCCCTTACAATTGAATCCCCTATACTTATTTTGTTCCCACACTTTTTAACCCTCCCCTCTGCACCCAAACCAACCATGGTGTATTGAATTCGGCTGTTGCTGCTTTCCCCTGAGAGGTTATTCCCCCCAACACTATCCAAAACGGATATCGGTTTTGCAGGGGAATGGCCACAAGAGATTTCTGCACTGGATGCCCAGCGCTCTTGCTCTGCTTGGTGGTCACCCATTCCCTTCCTGCCTGCGGAGCCTGAGCCTGCGTGTGACCACCGCTCTATACGTGCTATTCACGACACTCTCTGTCTCATGGATGCTCCACAGTGTCGCCAGCAGCCGCTCCAACTCTGATTCGGGCTTCAAGGACCTTCAGCTAGGGACACTCCCTGCACACAGGCTGACCCCGGGCTCTGGACATTTCCTGGCCTCCCACATGGTGCAAGAGGAGCAAACCAAGGCTTTGAGCTTTCCTGCTGTGACTTACCCTTTTAAATTAAATCTTTAGAAGATGCTTGACATTAGATTAAATCCAATTTCCCATGGTCGGTTCCTTGCTTGTCTTCATTACTATCAATTATAAACCTCAGAGATTATAAACCATAAAACTTATTTTCAAACTATAACTGATGAAAGTTGTAAAGACTAACCGACCTTGCCCCCTACTTACCAATCATCTCTCTGCCTTGTAGCCTCAGCTGCAGCAGGGCAAACCACTCTCAATTCAATTCCCACTCTACTTCAAATTCTCAAGTGTAAAGCTCACTCTGACTCTGGCGTCACTCCGATTATGGCCTCTCTCCCTCCGCTCATGCGCAAAGCTCACTTTTGCAGTAGGTTTTGCTAATTCTAGGCTTAATGAGCACTTCCAAACTACTGCCTTTTAAACATTTCTTGGCTGCAGTTAGGAATGTGCCAGAAATGTTTCTTATGATGTAGAATTAATGGAATAGCACCAAACAAATCAGAGATCATTTCATTTCAAATCAACTAAAGAAATAAAAGCAAAATGCTGCGGATGCTGCAATATGAAGGAAAAAACACAAAATTCTGGAAGAACACAGCAGGCCTGGCAGGATCTGTAGGGAGAGAACATGTAGTTAGGGTGTTGAGTCCAAATGACTCTTCTTCAGAGCTAAAGAGAGTGAGAAACGTGTTGGATTACATATTTTATGAGAGGGTATGGAACCGCAGGAACAGAGTAGAAGCTCAGTGATTAGTGGGAGTTGGGAGAGATTGCAACAAAGTTATGGTACAACGTAAGAACAAGTGACAGGCGGCCCGGTGGAAGAGGGGAGGGTGGGTTTTTGCATTGGGACTGTAATAACCTCCATGTGACTTGCATGAGTTGATCCAGCTGGAGATTATTGTTCCATGTCCTGATTGGACCGGGAATTAACCAGCATTTGTATAATAGGTCGGCCTCTGTAGTAACCGATAGAAAGGAGTAAGGACCCGATACAGTGTAACTGGGTCCTATGTATGTGTCACTGTAATGCTGAATGAGTAAATCCCCTTGAACTCACTGGACTCCCCTTATTGTTACTATATTGTAACAATAGGGAGTCACGATAGCACAGTGGGGAGGCACGGTAGGACAGTGGTTAGCACAGTTGCTTCGCAGCTCCAGAGTCCCAGGTTCGATTCCCGGCTTGGTCACTGTCTGTGCAGAGTCTGCATGTTCTCCCCGTGTCTGCGTGGGTTTCCTCTGGGTGTTCCGGTTTCCTGCCACAGTCCAAACATGTGGAGGTTAGGTGGATTGGCCGTGCTGAATTACCTTTAGGTTAGGTGGGGTTACTGAGTTACGGGGATAGGGTGGAGTTGTGGGCTTAAGTGGGGTGCTCTTTCCAAGAGCCAGTGCAGACTCGATGGGGCGAGTGGCCTCCTGCTGCACTGTAAATTCTATGATTCTATGATTGGCGACGAGGGGGATTGGAGCTGTCAGCCATCTCCCTGAACATTTTTTTTTACTATTGTATGGACAGAGGTACAGACTGAATACATTGTTGTGATGCCTTTTCCAGACCCTGTGTTAAGGCGGAAGGTGAGTGCTCGGCCGAGGTTTCTGATGCTGCCTTGTGGCGCGCGTTTACTGCGTATGTTCCAGGGTCCGATGTATCCAGTGGTATCTTCGGAGGAGACTTCTGGTGGAGGCTGCGCGACATTTTTGTTCGTTGCCATTTGCCATCCTAATGTGCTGCTGCCTTGCTTGGTCCACCAAGGAGTCAATTTGTGAGTTTACCGCCTCCATTTGGACTCTTGTCCGGGTTGTGATTCCAGCGTTGGTTTCGAGAGGCTGTTCCGCGACCACTGGGAAAGCGGGCTGTACGGTAGCGATATTCTACGTAGTTGCTGACGGTTGCTGCATGGCTGCATGTTTTAGGCCGAGAGACTCTGTTGAGTTCATATGCCTAACTCTGTTTACATTGAGTTGACTGGACATTCCAGGTGTGAATGCTGGTCTTGTGATGTTCTGCGCGGGGCTCTGTTTTATTTATGTTATGCTTAAACTACATTAATACGGTGTAATATTTTAGGGTGACAGCTCCCTGAGCGTTTCCGGTGGGTGCGTAAAACGCCCCCACCCCCACCTTTGTAAGCTGATGCTGTGGCAGGCATTAGAGGTGTACGAGGTGCAGAGCTGGGCATTGCGTGACCACCCCCCCCCCCCCCCCCCCCCCCCCCCAACCTGGTCCCTCTGTGCCTTGGGTCGATGGGTCAGACGCCAAGTTGCGCACCATCTCCAGGCTCAGCCCTGAATGACCGTGTGTGTGCCCAACGCAGATGCGGGGCCAGGCATAATGTTCGGCGTGTCCATCCTGCTTCTCTCCCCCCTCCCCCTCCCTCCTGTTCGGTCTCACCTCTTGCGGTCCTAAACACTTTGTATGGGCCCCTGACCTGAGGACCCCCCCCCCCAAGCCTGTGCCGCAAGGCCCCCCAGCTATCGCGCTGGCACAGCCGGTCGCCCTACTGTCCCAGTCAACTACTCAAGCTATCCAGCTGCTCCAGATAATTACTCAGCTCCCCCAGCCAGCTACTCAGCTCGCCAAACCAGTTATTCAACTGCTCCAGCCTGCCACTTCTGTGGACAAAGCCAGCACCCGCGGCAGCACTGCTCAGCCCGATCCGTGACCTGCAGCAGCTGCGGGAAGAAAGGCCACTATGCTAGAGTGTGCCTCGGCAGAAGGGCCCCAGCCCTCAATACCCCAAAAGTCCAAAAACATCACCCCCAGCACCAGCAGGCCCGCGGGGCCCGAACCGCTGCGGCCTACGCTCAGGCTCTACCCCCTCCTGCCACATGCGATCCATGGGGGCCGCCATCTTGGCAAACCTCCACCATGCGGCCGGCCACGTGCGATTCATGGGGGCCGCCATCTTGGACACCATCTTCATCACCACCCTCCACGTGCGATCCACGGGCCCTAGCTGCATCCCCAGACTCAAACAGCTCATCGGAGGAATACGACCTCCCCGGGCAGTTACCACATGGCCCTCAACTCAGCGCAGTGCTCCTGCATCAAGCTCGCCAGAACGCAGCGGCATCTACTCGAAAGACGCCCGATCGGAAGAATTCGACTCCCCCGGGCACCCACCACGCGGCCCGCAACTCAACGCGGTCACCCTCGACCAATCTCGCCCCAAGCATCTGAGAAATTCAATGACGGAGGTCCAGATCAACGGGCACAACACGTCGTGCCTCTTCGACTCCGGGAGCACAGAGAGCTTCATACACCCAGAGCTGGTAAGACGCTGTTCCCTCCCTATTTATCCCATCAACCAAACTATCGCCCTCGCTTCGGGCTCCCATTCCATCCAAATCCAAGGCCGCACTACAGCAACGCTAACGATTCGAGGCGCTAGCTATTCCAAATTTAAACTGTATGTCTTGCCCGACGTCTGCGCGCCACACCTCTTAGGCTTGGATTTCCAATGTAATCTCAAGAGTCTTACCCTCAGCTTCGGCGGGCCCCTGCCCCCACTCACTATCTGCAGCCTAGCCACGCTGCGCATCGCCCCCCCCTCCTCTCTTCGCCAACCTCACCCCGGATAGCAAAACGGTAGCCACCCGCAGCAGGCGGTACAGCCTGCAGGATAGGGTATTTACCAGAACGGAGGTCCGAAGGCTGCTCAGTGAGGGGATCATAGAGGCCAGTAACAGTCCCTGGAGAGCTCAGGTGGTGGTCGTCAAGACTGGGGAAAAATTCCGCATGGTCGTCGATTATAGCCAGACCATCAATCGCTTTACGCTCCTAGACGCGTATCCCCTCCCCAGAATTGCAGACATGGTTAATTAGATCGCCCAATATCTGGTATTTTCCACGGTGGATCTGAAGTCTGCATACCACCAGCTCCCAATCCGCCCGGAGGACCGCCACTACACGGCGTTCGAGGCCGATGGCCGCCTCTTCCATTTCCTCCTGATTCCCTTCGACGTCACTAACAGGGTTTCGGTGTTCCAACGAGCAATGGACCGAATGGTAGACCAATACGGGCTGCGGGCCACATTTCTGTATCTGGATAATGTTACCATCTGCGGCCATGACCAGCAGGACCACGACGCCAACCTCCATCGTCTTCTCCAGACGGCCCAACAATTAAACCTTACATATAACAAGGAGAAATGCGTGTTCCGCACAAACAGACTAGCCATCCTCGGCTACGTTGTGGAGAACGGAGTCCTGGGCCCAGACCCGGACCCCTCCCCCATGGCCCCAAGGCCCTCAAACGGTGCTTGGGGCTCTTTTTGTACTACACCCAGTGGGTCCCCCAATATGCGGACAAAGCCCGCCCACTCTTCAAGGCCACACTATTTCCCCTGTCTGCTGAGGCGCGCCAGGCCTTCAGCTGCATCAGGGACGACATCGCCAAAGCAGCCATGCGGGCGGTGGATGAATCCACTCCCTTTCAGGTTGAGAGCGACGCCTCAGAGGTAGCGCTAGCAGCCACTTTAAACCAAGCAGGGCGGCCCGTTGCATTTTTCTCCTATCCGCTTCAGAACTCCGACACTCCTCAGTCGAGAAGGAAGCATAAGCCCTCATGGAGGCTATCGCAGGTAGGAGGTTCACCCTCATTACCGACCAACGGTCGGTCGCCTTCATGTGCGACAACTCGCAAAGGGGCAAAATTTAAAATGACAAAATTCTTTGGTGGAGGATTGAACTCTCCACCTACAATTATGATATCAAATATCGACCGGGGAAGCTCAACGAGCCCTCGGATGCCCTAACCCGCGGGACATGCGCCAGCGCGCAAATCAGCCGCCTAAAAGCCATCCACGATGACCTCTGCCACCCAGGGGTCACCTGGCCCGTCCACTACATCAGAGCCCGAAACCTGCCCTTCTCCAACGAGGAGGTAAAAGCGGTCACCAGGGACTGCCCGATCTGTGCAGAGTGCAAACCGCACTTCTTTAGACAAGACAGGGCCCACCTGGTCAAGGCTTCTAGGCCCTTTGAACGCCTTGCGATCGATTTCAAAGGGCCACTCCCCTCCACTAACAAAAACATTTACTTCCTTAACATTATTGACGAGTTCTCCCGATTCCCCTTCGCCATCCCATGCCCCGATATGACCTCCCACACAGTCATTAGGGCCCTGCATAGTGTCTTCACCCTGTTCGGTTTCCCCAGCTATGTGCACAGCGACCGGAGTGCGTCCTTTAAGAGTGACGAGCTGCGTGAGTACCTGCTTGACAAGGGCATCGCCTCGAGCAGGACTACCAGTTACAACCCCAGGGGGAACGGACTGGTGGAGAGAGAGAACGCGACGGTCTGGAAGACCGTCCTACTGACCCTCAGGTCCAGAAAGCTCCAAGTTTCCCAATGGCAGGAAGTCCTCCCTGACGCACTCCACACAATTAGATCCCTCCTTTATACAGATACCAACCAAACCCCCCACGAACGGCTCTTCATTTTTTCCAGGGGCACTACCACAGGGGTCTCACTTCCGGCGTGGCTCGGCCCGGTTCTCCTAAGGAAGCACGTCAGGATGCACAAAACCGACCCCATTGTTGAAAAGGTGCGCCTGCTTCATTCCAACCCACAGTACGCATTTGTTGAGTTCCCGGACGGTCGCCAGGACACAGTATCCCTCCGGGACCTGGCCCCCGCTGGATCCAGCCCCTCATCTACCCCCACCGAGGAACTCCTTTCCCCGTTCCCTATGCGGCTGCCCCCTTGCACCCCCAATTCTGCGAGCTCACCCCACCAGTCCCGAGCGCCAGCAACAGCCCGCCCCCCGTGCCCCCAGTCTCCATTCGACCAGGAGGTGTATGAGGCTCGGACAAGACTCGCCCTGGAGCTGGCAACCGTACTCCAGACCTCGATGCCCGCCAGCTACCGCAAGAGGCTGCAACCCCGGTGCTCCGCAGATCAAAACGGACAATTCGTCCACTGGACAGACTGACTCTTTGAGCCATCACCCCCGCCGGACTTGATTTTTTTTAACAGGGGGTGAATGTGGTGAATGTGATTCACACTATATATAGTTGCCAATATCACTCCATGTATATATGTTCGTTATCTACCCATTGTAAGATCAATGCTGTATATAGTTGCCAATATAACTCCGTGTATATAAGTTCACTATCCACCATTGTAAGTGCAGTTGCACTATCCGACCACCAGGGGGAGTCGCTCTGGGAGTACGCGAGAGTTTGTACTGGGCTCTTCTCTTGGCTCCGCCCAGGACTCCTCTCCCTGCAACCGATGTATAGAGCCAGCCTGCAGTCATCTGGAGTTCAATGACGAATAGGCTGGCTCTGTTGTAAGTGTATTAAAGCCTCTGTTCAGATCCAACTACACGTATTCGCTGAATTGATGGTTCCATCAGTGATGAAAAACGTTTCGGATATTGTCATGATATGTATATTGACTGGGATATAAAGGGTTAACAGGTTAATGACAATGATTCATACCACTAGAGGGAACCACAGAACAGTCATAGATATATCATGTGACTTGGGGATTCTGGGATTAGATTAAGAAGATTAGATAGTGAGAGGATTAGATAGAGGTGTGAGAGAGAGAAGTTAGAGATAGCATAGTTTTATACAATAAACTTCTACTTTAGGAATGTGAAAAAATCTTAGTTAATAGTGTAAATAAATTTTTAGTTTTGTTTGTTGACAGAGCTTTGTGCTCTTTATTCAACACTACGCATCCAAGCCATTCAGGTAAAGCACAATAGAGAACACGACAGAAATATTTTTCAAAAAGGTTAAGATGGAGGAGTAAGGTCACAGTCTCAAGTTATTGAATGCAATTTTGAGTCCTGAGACTGTAACGCGCCTGATCAGAAGATGCGATGCTGCTCCTCCAGTTGCACTGGGCTTATATATATATTTTTTTTGCAAACAACTATGAACCAAACACGACTAAAAATGCATGAAGCAACAGCATGTCACTCCAGCAAGATACGGCACAACAATGTGACATTCCTCCCACCCAGCCTCGGAACAATATGAAACTGCACCAAGCAAGGGAGCAGTAGTTTGTAGCTTGAGCAATAAAAAACAGCCTCTGTCAGAATTCAGGGCAATAGCATGCACTGCCACCAAGACATGGGTCAGTACTATGTCGCCGCACCAAGATACAGTACAAAAACATGGGACTCCATCAAGGCATGGGACAACAATGGGTATTTCAATACGATATGGGATGTAATCCCAGCGAAATTCTGACAAAACCACCTTTACAAATGGTGTAGGAACAATCATGTCCAGGTCACACAGAGATAATTATTTTAGGTGTTCTTCTTTCTGAAGCAAAATACATATCTGGAAGGCATTATATACAAGACATAACTCACAAATGGATGGATGATGTGATAACATGTTGCAAGCAGGGAATTAATTAAGTCTGCATAACACCGGGAAATTCTCAGGATACATTTCGCTAACAATTAGGACACATTTTTATGAACCAAAAGGGTCTCCAAGTACCAATTCTCAAATACTGATTCTCATGATGTGGCCAGTTTTAAACTCCTAATAATCAAAGCATATGATTGAAGCAAAATTGGTTGTTTAAAAAAGGTTATCTTGTCTATTGATTTTTTTGTATAAAGATGTAAAAAAATAAATAAATTTAGAGCCCCCAATTCATTTTTTCCAATTAAGGGGCAATTTGGTATGGTCAATCCACCTACACTGCACATCTTTTGGGTTGTTGGGGCAAAACCCACTCAAACAGGGGGAGAATGTACAAACTCCACGCGGACAGTGACCCAGGGCCGGGATCGAACCTGGGACCTCGGCACCGTGAGGCTACAGTGTTAATATCTGCGCCATTGTGCTGCCCTATTTTTCTGTATAAAAATTATAATTAATATGCAGAACTGTAACGCACTCACATTCATTTCTTGCAATTTTAATTGATGTCACAAGTGTGTTATGAGCGCTTGAGCGATCATCTCAAATATTTTGAGAGATTGGCAATTCAAAGCAGAAAGTTAAAAGCTTCTTTCTGTATAAAGCATTACTTTTGCCATGCAAATATACAGCCAAGGGGGCTATTATTAACTCTGAATATGCACAGGGTCTACAAATTCATGATTACATCAATCATCTGCACCTCTTGCCTCGTCTCTCTGTAAATGTCTCGGAATTAATTTTATGGAAGTTGAGAATTGACCCAATGGCCTTGTTATCCATTACACTGGAGGAATAAGTCTGCCTTGCCTGGGCATAAAACTGAGGCTTAGTATAATCAAATTTCACAGATGATTCTGACATAACGGAAACCTGTTTGTAAAAAATTGCAGCCTCAACACGTGCTCTGCACCCTCCAGTTTTTTTTAAATTCCTTGCTGAGGTTGGGGTTTTAATCGGTACACTATGCCAGATTTTTTTGTGATCCAGCAATAGGCACTTTCATTCCCAATCCAAACTCAAAACATTAAGAAGTTAAAATGAACCTTTGCACTGGTGAGCAACGAAGGTTGGACTTTTTTTCAGGCCTATGCTGTGTCTAGTACTGATAGCAACTAGAATGCCCTAATTCATAGCACTAAAAGGATTTTGATGACATCATGATGGGCTTTAGTCCTATATATATTTAGTTTTAAAAAATCCATACATTCATTTTTCATACAACAATATTTAACAAACGTAACAGGAGCAGTGAAAAGCATATGTTCTGGGGAAGGAGACTCGGCCAACCTGCTTTATCGCCCATTTGGTATTTTGGAAGCATAGTTACTGTTGCAGCACAAGGAATGCACGATAGTACAGTGGTTAGCACTGTTGCTTCACAGCTCCGGGATCCCAGGTTCAATTCCCGGCTTGGGACACTGTCTGTGCGGAGTCACAATGTTCTCCCTGTGTCTGTATATGTTTCCTCCGGGTGCTCCGGAGTCATGTCCACAAAGACATTCTCTAGGTAATTTGGACGTTCTGAATTCCCCGTCTGTGTACCCGAACAAGCGACTAGGGGCTTTTCACAGTAACTTCATTGCAGTGTTAATGTAAGCCCACTTGTGACAATAAAGACTATTAGAAAATTTGTACACAGAAAGGCCCCACAAACAACACTTGAATACTGACCACATAATATATCTTTTTACCTTTAAGCAAAAAGGGCACGATTCTCCGCAACGGCCGACGCTGGCGTGAAACCCAGAGTGTTTGATGACGACATCGGAGGCCGCTCCTCGCCCCCTATTTCCCCCCCACGGGGGGCTAGGACGGGCGTTGCGGGGAACTCAGCCGCCAGGCCTTGACGCTGGCGTCAAGGTGGCGTGCCAATAATGACACGGCCGGCGGCGCCTAAGTGACATCAGCCGAGCATGTGCAGGTTGGCCAGCACCAACCCGCGCATGTGCGGTTGCCATCTTCCCCTCCGCTGCCCCGCAAGACGTAACGGCTTGATCTTGCGGGGCGGCGGAGGGGAAAGAGTGCGTTTCTTAGAGACGCCGGCCCGACGATCTGTGGGCACCGATCGCGGGCCAGTCCCCTCCCAAGCACGGCCGTGGTGTTCGATTCCCTCTCCGCCTCCCACAGGCCCCAAACTTACCTTTCGCACGATGTTCACGCCGGCAGCGACCAGGTGTGGTTGCCGCCGGTGTGAACAGGTCGGGAACATCAGGCCGCTCGGCCCATCTGGGCCGGGGAATCGCGGGTCGCCCGGCCTGGGGAGCGGAGAATCGTTCCCAGAGTATCTTAAACCTGTCTGAGAATGCAGTAAATCCAACAAAACTGGGAAGGAGGAGGGGGGGAGGGGGGGGGGGGGGGGGCTTGCTTTTGGACTAGCAGAACTCCTGTGGTGCTGCTGACAGATAGTCTGGGATTTGGAGCATTGTAATGAATAGCTGCTAACCTGGCCTGGCCTTTACCGACTACTTCATGGGCAATCCCTATGGGGAAGTAGTTTTAGCAGGGCATGGGTCAATTACAGGCTAATTGTTATTATTGTTGGAAGCTTCTCTAGATGAGTAGTTCCTTGGCTGTGCTCCTTGTTATGTCAATAATTTCTCTACTTTATCTCAAGATCATAAAACACCAGAAGTTAATTACTGAGTGCTGTTACTTTCCCTGTTTGCTTACTTTTCAAAGATTGTGCTTGAGTGCAACTCCAGGCAAATGACCCCCTTCCTAAATCAGAAGTGTGCCCATCAGGTTTAGTTAACTACCACATCTAAAGACTCATATCATCTCTGCAGTGCAGAAGGAGATCACTTGGCCCATTGAGTCTGCACTGACCCTCTGAAAGAGTGCCCTACAATGGCCCACACCCCTCTCCTTTGCCTGTAACCCTACTTAACCTTTGGGCACTGAGGGACAATTTAGCATGGCCAATCCACCTAACCTGCACATCTTTGGACTGTGGCAGGAAACCGGAGCACCCGGAGGACACCCAAGCAGACACAGGGAGAATGTGCAAACTCCACACAATCACCCAAGGTCAGAATTGGACCCGGGTCCATGGCGCTGTGAGGCAGTAGGGCTAACCACTGTGCCACCCTGCCGGTGTGACATTGGGAGTGTGAGGGATGCTGCGGATTTGTAAATTATTTGCCCTGATCAACTAACTATCATAAGGATGCAATTATGCATTATTAACAATATAAGCCTTTCAGCTAATTTGCAAATAAAAATATAATATTATGTTTGATTATATAAGCTAAAGATACGATTGCCAATAATAGTGAGGGAACAGTTAGTGTGTTTGCATGACAGTCGCTGTTTGGTATTTTAATGGAGGTGTTATTTAGTGGCATATTAACTGCTTCTTTGCTATTAACATGAGTAATCACTTCTATCCTGTATAATTTAGATTCCCTTAACAGTGTCCCCTTCACTAAGAGGTAATTAGACTTTGAGCTCTGCCATTCTCCGTAACTCATAGTAATCGGAGATTAGCCAATATCTGGCACAGGACTGTGGTAGTTAACTAAACCTGATGGGCACACTTCTGATTTAGGAAGGGGGTCATTTGCCTGGAGTTGAGAAAGTGAGCAAAATTTAAAATAATTTTCAAACTATAAACATAAATGCAACTGGTTAAAAATCCAAATTATTTGTATTTTGTGCCAAACAGTTAGGTTGTATAGGCTACTGAATATTTTTTTAGGCAGACGTAGATAGATTCTTGTTAGACAAGGGAATCTAAGGTTATCAGGGGTAGATGGGAATGTAGAACTCGAAACACAAACAGATCAGAGTAGAATTGTTGAATGGTAGAGCACTCGAGGTTCCAAATGGCCTATTTCTGCTCTTATTTTGTCTGTTGGTTTGTAAGACAAGAATGTAAATTTCTGATACAAGAAGTTAGGATTTATTTCAATAACTACATGATTGGAACAGGGTTTACAGAATTGCAACAGCACAGAAGAAGGCCATAAGGAGAAATTGACCATGTGCCTTCCCCCTGTAGCCCTGCACATTCTTCCTTTTCCGATAACAATCCAATTCCCTCTTCACTACCTCGATTCAACCTGCCTCCACTATAATCCCAGGTAACTCATTCCAGATCCTAATCACTCGCTGAGTGAAAAAGCTTTGCCTTATGGCGCCAACACTTATTTTGCCAAATACCTTAAATCTGTGCCCTCTTGTACCTGATCATTCCACCAATGAGAACACTTTCTCCCTCTATACTTTGCCCAGGTCTTTGATTTTGAATATCGCTGTCAAATCTCCTCTCCACCATCCCTTATCCAAGGAAAACAGACATGGGGCAAAATTCTCCGACCCCCAGCAGGGTCGGAGAATCGCCTGGGGGCGCCTAAGATCCCGCCCCCGCCGTGGCAGAGATTCTCCACCACCCGGGAAGTGGCAGGGGCAGGAATCTTGCCACTCCGATCGGAGAAGCCCCTGCGGCGATTCTCCGGCCCGGATGGGCCGAAGTCCCGCCGCTGGGAGGCCTCTCCCGCCGCCGAGGTTTAAACCACCTCTGGAACGGCGGGCTCAACGGCGCGAGCAGGCCCCCGGGGTCCTGGGGGGCAGGGGGCGATCGAACCCCGGGGGGTGCCCCCACGGTGGCCTGGCCCGCGATCGGGGCCCCCCCCTCAGAGTCTGGGCCAGTGCCCTGGCTGCACTAGTTTCTTCCGCGTCCGCCACGGCCTCTGCCATGGCGGAAGCGGAAGAGAACCCCACATCGCGCATGCACCGGCAGTGACGTCAGCGGCCAGCTGCCGCTGACGTCACTGCCGGCGCATGCCCGGACTGGTGAAAGCCTTTCGGCCAGCCCCACTGCCGGGGGGCGCCGATTTTTTGCGCCGGTCTTCTGGTGGCAACCGCTCCGGCGCGGAGAATTCCCCACCTTTGGTGAGGCGCGACCCCTGAGTGGTTGGCGCCACTCCCCTACTCCGGGACCCTCCGTCACGCCGGGTAGGGGAGAATGCCGCCCCTGATATGACCATCATTATTAGCAAAGTAAAACGTTTGGGTGGAATTCCTTCATTTTGAGATTACGTGCTGTAGCGGGTGCAGGAATGTGGAGTGTTTTCCACTGCGGTGATGGCTGCAAAACACGCCAAATCTTCCAGCCCCAAGCTAATTGATTATGCACTCGGGTGTTTCACACTGTATTCAGTAATGGGGTAGACCTGATGCCATGTAGTCTGCTGTCCTATCTGGGTGCCATATGAAAAAGGTGCCTCACATCACCACCATTGAATAAGGAAGGTGAACCTACTAAAAATGAAGGTAGATCTCCGGGAGCACTCTGAGACCAGAAGATGAATCCCCTCCAGGACACCAAATCTGGAATGTTCACCTACAGATGAAAAAAATGAAATGAAATGAAAATCGCTTATTGTCACAAGTTGGCTTCAAATGAAGTTACTGTGAAAAGCCCCTAG
The DNA here is from genome assembly GCF_902713615.1 of Scyliorhinus canicula. Taxonomy (NCBI): domain Eukaryota; kingdom Metazoa; phylum Chordata; class Chondrichthyes; order Carcharhiniformes; family Scyliorhinidae; genus Scyliorhinus; species Scyliorhinus canicula. The sequence continues at coordinate 34,158,458 of NC_052166.1, read as the reverse complement.
TTGCCACATTCTGGTGCCTGTTCGGGGAGGCTGGTACGGAATTGAACCGTGCTGCTGGCCTGCCTTGGTCTACTTTAAAAGCCAGCTATTTAGCCCTGTGCTAAACCAGCCCCTTACTAAACCAGCCCTGTGCTACTTAGCCCTGTGCTAAACCAGCTGTCCCAACTCACTGCTGTGGTGTTTCAGGGTCCAGGGTTGGGAGCAGCCTCCATCCGGAGCTCTGAAGGCAGCCCCAGGCCATCGTTCAGATGAGTCTTGACATCTGCACTTCACATTGTTCCAAACATGTTTTATGCCAGTGTGTTTTCCCGCTGCCATCATGGAAAATCTTGGGTGGGGGATCAGACCTTCATGTGCTTCCCATTAATGGGATGCAACTGGTGTTGTCGTTGGTCTCTGTTCAGTTTTCTGACCCACCATAGTAGGCACCAGCGGAAGATCCCACTGTAAATTCATTCTGGATTCAAACTGATTCCTGAGCCTCCTGCCATATTCTCCCTCATGTCCGCCATTGAACATACGGGCGAGGGCTTGGGAGAATCCTGCCCTTGTTTATTATACATATAATATTTGTCCTTATTTTACTAAAATATATGTATGCAAAGCACTTGTCTCGTCACTTTGGAACATCTAACTTAAAATTAATTAGTCTAATTTGAAATACAACAACTACGCCCCAAGATGTAATATTCCTGACTCCTTATACATAATTTAATTCATATTCGTGGTTGAAATTTATGTAAAATGTTCAACTCAGGAAGAACATCACTAGTTTAAGTAAAACACAAAACGCTATTGGCCGATACAAGTGTACAGAAACCGGTTGAATCTGATCAAGGGTCTTTCTGAATGGAAGTAGCTGCACCCAGTTTGTATTTGTTTGGGGCACAAGTCTGTCCCATTACCTTTAATGCTGTGTACATGTGTGGAATAGTTATGATTTAACTACTGTTTAGTACCAGTGGTGTGACTTGGCAATGTTTTATCACCCTACATGCACTGTTCTCAAATAGGGAAAAGGCCTGCACATGACTGAAAGCCAGAAGTTATTTTTTGTAGGTTAGTAATCAGTGTTGGGTAGTTTTAACTCAAATTGAAGCCCAGAAGTTACCTCACAATTTAATATTCCCAATATAAAGTAAAAAATCTCCTTGAGCACCTTAGCGAATCTGTCCTGACACTGGAAAACAATATCGTTAAAGTTACACAACACAGCTCAGGACAGAAACACATTCTGCTGTATGGATGCTGTAAGTTATTATATTGTATTTTGTAATACGTTTCAAAGCTACAATATTTATATTTTATTCTGGAACTTAGGGCCTTGAATCAATACAGTATTTCTCAAAAATAAGTTTTTCAATATCAAGGATTTTATTTCCAAAAGGCCTGTGCCACCCTATTTATTTTAAGGCACATCAAACAAGAAAATAGTATATAGGTTGTAAATTAATGCTGGGGATATTAAAAGGTTCATTTGTGTGACATTCCTTTAAGACGTTGTAAAATATAGACACTGTCCTTTTCTTATTTCAAATGGCTTATTCCCACCCCAGAAAAGAACAGAAAGTAAAGACATTCATTTGCTAATATCACAGAACAATTCCGATTTATATCATCTATTACCAGAGTGGAGAATGAGTTTTGTTGTGGTTGATGTCCTTTGCTACTCATTACAATTAGTACGAGTGATAGTTCGTGCTCTTTGAAATATTGCCATGCCACTCAAAATACATTGTAAAAAAAAGCACGCGACCTTAATATGTAGAAGATTGATCGTTCTTTTTGAGTAGGTAAGGGCTATTTATTCAGTATCTCAGTTGGTTGGCCTTCTTTATTTCTGAATACAACAAAATAGAATTAATATCGCTTCAAATAAATGCCACATTTCTACTTCTGATAAGCAGCAGGGAATCTATTTCAACTTTACTTCTGAAAGAATATCATCTTTTCCACGTACATAAAGTTTTCCAGTCAATAGCTATAAAAATATCATGGCTACCCATGATGACTGGTGGAAGAGTTAATTGAAAAATATGGAATATTTTGTAATAAAACTGATGGACAGATCCTTAAATGCTGAACTTCTCAAATGTTTTCAAATGCATCTTTAACTCAAAGTAAAACAGAGAAGTGTGGATAAAAATACCTCAGCTTGGAGACATGCCCATGTGATCCGGTTGCCATGGGGAGTGAAACTCAAACACATACCTCTTGAAGTGTTGGGTGCCAGCTTTAGTATCTCTTGACATTATCTCACAAAAAGAGAAGAGCTGCTGTTTGAGACAAAGAGAGGTGAAGATGGAGAAGCAGGCTGTCTGTTTGTGCTACTGACCAAGCAGGAAGCATGTGTAAGTTTGGTTTCTGTTGAACGGAAAGGGAACAGATCCGAGATGGCTCCTGAACATTTAAGGTAAGGAGCGTCGCCAAGGGGTACCTTGCTAGTGGTAATCATATTTGGGAAAACTTGGTTTGAAAGGAATTATTGTTGAAAGAAACTGAAAGTTTCAGCCCAGTATGGTTTGGAGAAGAAAGCCTGCTGGAGATCTGGGAGTGATCGAGGAACTCTTCCGAAGCTGCTACATATCTGCCAGAAGCACAGAGCACAAAGAAAGTCTTTCATAAGATATATTTTTTGGTTGTGTTAGTCAGTTAATACAAAACTTACCATTTCATTAATTTGATGTATTACTTTCTTATTAGTTAATGTTTGATCTATATTGATTTAGTTTGTTTGTTTCATTAAAATTCCTAAATTGTGAAATCTTGTCCTTTGGGGCTTTCTGTTGGTTGCTAGGAAATTCATCATTTTTTAAAAAGTTATCAGTCTTCATAGGGATCACAACAGACAATTCATCAGAATGTGGATATATTTGATTCCCTTTAGTTTCAGCAAGACCAATATCATGGTAATCACAGTGCTGGTATTTCTATAGACCCCTAGTATAGACCCCTATAGACCCCTATAGACCCTCTATAGACCGCTAAGGCATCTCAAATGCTCCACATAAGTCTTTGAAGTCCTATCCATGGTCAAACACAGCATACAGTGTTATCTGAGGGAAGTTTGTTCGTCAGTTACATTGGAAGGATTTCCTATTCTTCTTTAACCGATGTCTTGGGATTATGCCATGGTAAATTGTCACTGTTACCCATGCACAGACTAAGCAATCAAGTATTCTTAATTCTCAATAACAGGAAGTTGTCATTCTGTACCACCACAAACATCAACAATGTATATTTACATAGCATCTTGAACATAATAAAACACCCCAATGCGTTTCACAGAACTATTATAAAGCAAAATACATTGTAAATATATGGCACCAAGCCATTAGAACAGATGGCAAAAAGCATTGTCACAGAGGTAGCTTTTAAGGGGCACCTTGAAGGAGAAACAAAGAGGTGGATAGGTTTAGAGAGGATATTCCCCACTGGAGAGTTTAGGCAACTAGGCACAGCCAATGGTGAAGCAATTAAATTCGGGTTGTTCAAGAGGCCGCAATGAAATAAACACAGATATCGTGTAGAATTGTGGGGCTTGAGGAGGTCACAGAGACAGAGAATTTTAGCACCAGAGCACTCATTTTATTTTTCCATCATTACAATAATGCTTCATTTTGTGCTACTGACTATACCCCTTCAGGCAAAGCATAATCAATACATCAATTGGTTCTGTCATTGTAGATCAATAAAGGAGTAACAATGTTATTCTGCTAACATTATTTAATTGGTTTTGTAATGAACTCAAATTGGCTTTATTGGTTGGCCAATTGGAGTATGAGCTCCCTCAATGATAGCTCATTGAGGGGCCCATATAATCACCTGTGTAGGCTTTGTGAGCAGTCTTAAGTTGACTGGACTGCTAGCAGCACTGTTTGTAGCTGCTCCTGTAATATCATTATTGTAAATAAATATTGGTGTGGTGACGGAACTCCTGCCTCCCGTGGATTACTACAGTGGCGACGAGGTAAACTACGAATTTTGCGGAGACCAGCTGCCGCACTCGGAGGGTAAGCCTTGCCATTTTTAAAATGCCGTTTTTTGGGAGGTTAGAGGCATTCGACCCGGCTATTGAGGACTGGGCCCATTATGTGGAGAGAATGTGTTACTTCTTCCGGGCAAATGATATACTGACGGACGAAAGGAGACGGATTATCCTGCTGTCGGCGTGCGGACACTCTGCTTTCGCCATTATACGTAGTCTAACTTATCCCGATGCGCCGGACACGAAAACTTTCCAAGAAGTAACGGAATTGGTGAAAGAGCACTACGACCCAAAACCACCCCTCATTTTGCGTAGGTACATATTCTACACAGCGAAGCGGGAAGACAGGGAGACAGTCACAAATTTCTTGACCCGCCTGAGAAGGCTGGCTGAAAAATGTGAGTTCGGCCCGACGCTAAATGAAATGCTTTGGGACTGGTTAGTGTGTGGTATAAACGACCTCACAATACAGAAACGCCTGTTGGCGGAAACAGAGCTAGAATGCAGGCAGGCGTTACAGCTCGCACTGTCCCTAGAAAAGGCAGCAAGTGGGGCGCAGGAACTACAGGGCACGCCAATGGAGGTAGATACCTGTGAGAGGGACTACCACAACGGGACCTGCTACCAGATAGCCGCTCTCAGGAAAAACCTGAGGAATAGAGGGAAAAAGGAAAACCCCAGAACTGCCCCCAAGTCTGCCAGGACTAACTGGAGACAGAGGGAAGTACCGGCTGAGGCTCCCCCAACAGAGCAGGACCATTTCTGGCACCAGACAGAGTGGGGTAACAACGACAGAAACCCTAGAAGGAGGTGGCAAAAGAGGAATAGCAGGTGGGGACGCAGGGAAGTACACAACCTAGACGCCCCATCCTCCTCCGAAGGGGAACAATTATATAATATTACAACGAAGAAAGCAGAACCCATTAGGATTACCCCACGGGTGAACGGGCGGCCGACAATAATGGAAATAGACACGGGTGCGGCCGTATCAGTAATGGGAGTGGCAGCATTTAGAAAAATCAAAGATGGACTCCAGCCACTAACACTAACAAAAACATCGACGAAACTTAAAACCTACACGGGGGAACCCCTGGAAGTTCTAGGCACGACTCATGTAGCTGTGGAATATGAGAAACAATTGCTCAGATTACCATTGACGATAGTAGAGGGCTCCAGACCGAGCTTAATTGGACGGAACGGCATTCACAAGTGGGGAATTTGGAAAATTCCTGAAGGAAAACGGAGTCCGTCACATCAAAACGGCCCCTTACCATCCAGCGACCAACGGCCTGGCAGAGAGAGCGGTCCAGACACTAAAAGCGGGACTCAAGAAGCAGCCGGCAGCGTCAATAGACACAAAGCTCTCCTGCTGGCTGTTTGATTACAGGACCACACTGTATTCCACAATGGGCATACCGCCAGCTGAACTCTTAATGGGAAGGCGGCTGCAAACGAGGTTGAGTCTCCTTTTCCCAAATTTAACGGGGAAAGTGGAGAAACAACAGTAGGCCCAATGCAGGGGGCATGATAATAGTCGGCAGCAGAGACATTTCCAGGTGGGGGCACCGGTTTGGGTCAAGAATTATGGGAATGGACCAATGTGGGTCAAAGGCACGGTAGAGTCCCAAACAGGGTCCATATCCTATGAGGTTTCAATAGGAGGTAAGGTGCTGAAGAAACACCTAGACCAAATAAGGGCAGCGGAACAACACCTGGAGGCAGGCGAAGCAGGACCGCCTCAAGCTGGGATAGCCCAGACGGAAAGGATACCCACACCCCAGCCCCGAGCAATTTCTCCAGACCCCGTCATGCAGTCATCAGAGTCGGAGATGGACACACTCGACGAGGCCGCCGCGACCACTCTCCCCGAGGAGGAGGAAGAACAACTGGCAGGAATTCCTCGGACCTTGGGAGGGGGGGGGGGGGGGGGGGTGTAATGAACTCCAATTGGCTTTATTGGTTGGCCAATTGGAGTATGAGCTCCCTCAATGATAGCTCATTGAGGGGCCCATATAATCACCTGTGTAGGCTTTTTGAGCAGTCTTAAGTTGACTGGACTGCTAGCAGCACTGTTTGTAGCTGCTCCTGTAATATCATTATTGTAAATAAATATTGGTGTGGTGACGGAACTCCTGCCTCCCGTGGATTACTACAGGTTTTGAACAATTTATTTATCTGAAGGTATTTAATGCGTGCAAGCATTTTGAGTGCACTACTGCAACAACAGTTTAAGAGATAGCAGAGACACAAAGACATAAAGGGGTTGCAGTGACATTGGAGGCTAAACCTGGATTTGGAATGGGGGGAAAGAAGTTACTGAGACTGATGCATCCTCCACCCTCCGGATATTAGTCTCAGCAATGTTTCGCCTGTGGTGGTATTCATATGAACGTACAAAATAGGAGCAGAAGGAGGACACTCAGCTTCTTGTGCCTTCTCTGCCATTCAATAAGGTCATGCCTGACCTGTTTGTGTTTTTACTTCCATATTCCCATCTACGCCTGATAATTTTTGATTTCTTTGCCTATCGGAAATCTATGACAAGCAGTAAACTGTTATCTTGCTCCATTCCCAATGTTCTGTTTATTCCACAGCATCAGGAGCATTACTAAATTTGTTACTTTAATTGTTTAGACATTCTAATTATTACTGTTTACATCTCCCACTGATTGCAGCCACATTGTGTGACAAAGATATTATTCAGATTAAAAATCAAATCTAATGCCCATAAAAGAATCCCGACAAATGTATTTTTGCTTCATTCTTTCATGGGATGTGGGTATCACTAGCAACGCCAGCATTTATTACCCATTGTGAACTGCCCTTGGAATGAATAGATTGCCCATCCCGAGTTGCCCTTCAGAAGGTGAGCTGCCTTCTTAAACTGCTGCAGGTGCAGGAACACGCACAATGATGTTCATGAGTAAATTCCAGGGCCGGGATTCTCCCCTACCCAGCGGGGCGGGGGGTCCCAGCGTAGCGGAGTGGCGCCAACCACTCCGGCGTCGGGCCTCCCCAAAGGAGCGGAAGGGCTAGGCCCGCGTCGGAGTGGTTGGCGCCACGCCGACTGCCACCAAAACCGGCACCAGCGGCCTTTGAGGCCCGCCGCCCGGCACCGGGGCTGGCCGAAAGGCCTTCGCCGGTTCGCGCATTCGCTGGTGCGTCAGCTGTCGCTGATGTCACCACCGGCGCTTGCGCGCTGGGGGATTCTCTTCCGCCTCCGCCATGGTGGAGGCCGTGGCGGCGGCAGAAGAAAAAGAGTGCTCCCAATGGCACTGGCCCGCCCGCCGATCGGTGGGCCCCGATCGCGGGCCTGGCCATCGTGGGGGCACCTCCCGGGGTCTGATCGCCCCGCAACCCCCCGGGGGCCTGCTCGCGCCGCCAATCCCGCTGCCACAAGAGGTGGTTGAAACCACAGCAGCGGGAGAGGCCTCTCAGCGGCGGGACTTTGGCCCATCGCAGGCCGGAGAATCGCCATGGGGGGCTCGCCGATCGGCGCGGAGGGCACGCCGATCGGCGGGGCGTGATTCCCGCCCCCGCCAATACCCGGGTGGTGGAGAATCTCTGCCACGGTGGGGGCGGGATCTTAGCCCCAGGATTTTGACCCAGTAATAGCAATGTAACGGTGATATATTTCCCAGTCAGGACAGTGAGTGACCAGTGGGGCTTCCGGAAATTTGTTGCCCTTGTCCTAGTTGGCAGAAGTTGTGGGTTTTGGAAGTGCTGCCTCAGGAACCTTGGTGAGTTCCTGCAGTGCGTCTTGTAGATGTACACGGCTGCTACTATGCCACAGTGGTGGAGGGATTGAATGTTTGTGGAAGGGATGCCAATCAAGCTGACTGATTTGTCCTGAATGGTGTTGAGCCTCTTGAGCATTATTGAAGCTGCACTCATCCAGGTAAGTGGGGAGTGTTCCATTGCGCACCCGACTTGCGCTTTGTAGATGCTGGACAGGATTTGGGGGAGTCAGGAGGTAAGTTATTTTCTGCAGGATCTCTAACCTGCTCTGGTAGACACAGCGGCTGGAATTCTCCGGCCGTTGTGATTCTCTTTTCCCACTGGCATGCGTGAGAAGGTCATTGCTGAGTAAGTGCCGCTTGATAGCACTATTGTTGGTCCCTTCCATCACTTCACTGATGTTCGAGAGTAGAACCGATAGGGCGGTATTTGGCCAGGTTAGCTTTGTCCTGTTTCTTGTGAACTGGACATATCCGGGCAATTTTCCACATTGATGGGTAGCTGCCAGTGTTGGAGCTGTACTGGGACAGCTTGGCTAGGGATGTAGCAAGTTACAGAGCGCACGTTTTCAGTACTATTGCCAGGATGTTCTTCGGGCCCATAGCCTTTGCAGTATCCAGTGCCTTCAGCCATTTCTTGACATCACGTGAAGTGAACTGAATTGGTTGGAGACTGGCATCTGTGATGCTGGAAACCTTCGGAGACAGTCGAGATGGATCATCACTTGGCACTTCTGGCTGAAGATTGTTGCGAATTCATCAGCCGTATCTTTTGCACTGAAGTGTTGGGCTCCTCCATCAGTGAAGGTTGGTATACTTGTGGAGCCTCCTCCTCCAGTGAGTTGTTTAATTGTCCACCGCCATTCACAGTTGGCTGTGGCAGATCTGCAGAGCTTATCTGATCCGATGGTTATGGAATCATAGAATCATTACAGTGCAGAAGGTAGCTACTCAGCCCATCCAATTTGCACTAGCCCTTGGAAAAAGCACCCTACTTAAGCCCACGCCTCCACCCTATCCCTGTAACCCAGTAACCCTACCTAACCTTTTAGACACTAGAGGGCAATTTAGTATGGCCAATCCACCTAACCTGCACTTCGTTGGACTGTGGGAGGAAACTGGAGCATCCGGAGAAAACCCACGCAGACACAGGGAGAAAGTGCAAACTCCACCCAGACAGTTACCCGAGGCTAGAATTGAACCTGGGTCCCTGGAGCTGTGAGGTAGCAGTGCGAACCACTGTGCCACCCAGCATCACTTAGCTCTGTCTATTATTTACTGCTTCTGCTGTTTGGCATACAAGTTGTCCTGTGTTGTAGCTTTACCAGGTTGGCAGCTCATTTTTCTATATGCCTGGTGTTGCCCTGGCATGCCGTTCTTCATTGTACCTGGGTGGTAGGTCCCAAGTTATATGTCGGCTTGACCAGGTAAGGATGGCAGATTTCCTTCCCTAAAGGATAGTCGACCATAAGACATAGGAGAAGAATTAGGCCACTCGGCCCATCGAGTCTTCTCCACCATTCAATCATGGCTGATATTGTTCTCATCACCATTCTCCTGCCTTCTCCCCATAACCCCTGATCGTCTTATTAATCCAGAATATTAATCAGTAGTGAACAAATGGGCTTTTAACTGTCAACAATAGCTGCTGTTGTCACTATTAATGAAACTAGCTTCTTATTCAAGATTTATTAACTGAATTTAAACTCCACTACCTTCTGGAGTGGGATTTGAATGCATGTCACGAGAGCATTAGCCTGAGCCTCAGTATTATTCATTCACTGACATTAACACTACACCACCACCGCCTCCAGTTATCCTCAGCGTTGTTTGATTCAACCTGAATTGAAGCTTATTGTAGTAAATAAAGCAGTTATTCAAAATGTCTGGCTTGGAATGAGAAACACATGCAGAGTGGCGGCTGGAGGTATCGCAGAGATAAAAAGATAACAACTCAACTGCAGATAACCTCCGAGTGAGTTAAAATATTGAAATCGCACAGAAAAACCTTTCCCTTGGAAGATTTTGTATTTTAATCCATCGACAAATGTCGTTATTATATTGTTTGATAACCATATATTCTCCTCTCTCCTATTTCTCTCAATGTCCGAAGGCTCTTTTATATTACAGTAGTGTCATCAATTCCAGATGTTTGGGCCCAGCGCAGTAAACAATGCGAAAGAATGTAAATTTATCACCCTACTTTGTAACCCAATTTTCACCCTCGCTCAATCCCTTGCTGCTACTCAGAGCAGACCTGGCTCTCATATAAACATGGCAATGACAGCTTAGTGATTCCGATAGTGGACTCATAAACCAGGGTCTGAACTAATGAGTTAGAGAGTTCAACTCCCAAAATGACCGTAAATAAATTTAAATTCAGTTAATTAAATAACTCGGGGGGGGAGAAAAGAAGCTAGAATTGAATTTGATTCTCCCCCAGAAAGTGGGGGCATTTAATTGGGTAAGAAAGCGTGAGGTACAGACACCATCGCCTTCCTAGCTCCCACCCACCACCCCATATATGTTTGGGTATAGGAAGGCTTGAGAATGGCCTTGCTGCCTGGGAGTCAACTGCAGCCACTTGAGGGTCATCACTGGTAGTGAAACAGGGGGTGGGTAGGTACCACAGTTTTTGAACAAGCTGCCAGGTAAATCCTGGAAGGCATGGGTGCCCGCCTTGTGGGATGGATGGGAAATATTTTCCAGTTGTGTGCAGCCCATGCCCAATGGAGTTACCTGCTGGAGGCATGTGTCACCCACTGGTGGTGACCCCCAATGCCATATATGATAAACTCCTTTTCCCCCACCCCCTCACTCCGCCCCCTTCCAGGATCTCCCTGACTGGACCAGGTGAGTCTGTCTCACTCCGTGTGGTCTCACTAAGACCCTGTACAGCTGCAGTAAGACATCCTTGATCTTGTACGCAACTCCTCTTGCAATTAAGGCCAACATACACTTTACCTTCCTGATTGCTTGCTGCATCTGCATCTCCACTTCCATTGACCGATGTACAAGGACACTCAGATCCCTTTATACATCCACACTTCCCAAGATTTAAATAGCACTCTTCCTTTTGTGTTTATCATACTGCAGTATATAACTTCACTTTTAGCCACGTTATAATGCATCTGCCACATATTTTCCCACTTACTCAGCTTGTCTAAATCACCTTGAAACCTCTTAACATCCTCCTCACCACTCACCTTCCCAATATGTTTCACGTCATCAGCAAACTTTCAAATATTACTTTTGGTTCCCTCAATAAATTTATTGATGTGTATTGTGACTAGCTGGAGCCCAAGCACTGATCCCTGTGGGACCCCATTCGTTACTATCTGAAACTTCAAAAAAGTCCCATTTATTCCTCGTCTCTGTTTCTTGTCTACCAATCAATTTTTAATCCATTACACCAAATCCTATGTGCTTTAATTTTGCACACTAATCTCTTTTGGGGACTTTATCAAAAGCTTTCTGAAAATCCAAGTACACCACATCCACTAGTTCACCCTTATTTATTCTATTAGTTACTTCCTCAAAATGGAGATATGATTTCATCAATTGGGGCCTAAAGGTATATTCATTAATGTACCTCTATGCAAACACACCAACCACTCCAAGAGCGAATACCTGGTCAGGTTACTGGAAATGCTCCATAACTAATGCTCCTTTTACACATACGTGAGAAATATGAGAATGACTAGAGTGAGAGTAGGTCCGATTAAGGACAGTAGCGGGAGATTGTGTATTGAGTCTGAAGAGATAGGAGAGGTCTTGAACAAGTATTTTTCTTCAGTATTTACAAATGAGAGGGGCCATATTGTTGGAGAGGACAGCGTGAAGCAGACTGATAAGCTTGAGGAGATACTTGTCAGGAAGGAAGATGTGTTGCGCGTTTTGAAAAACTTGAGGATAGACAAGTCCCCCGGGCCTGACGGGATATATCCAAGGATTCTATGGGAAGCAAGAAATGAAATTGCAGAGCCGTTGGCAATGATCTTTTCGTCCTCGCTGTCAACAGGGGTGGTACCAGAGGATTGGAGAGTGGCGAATGTCGTGCCCCTGTTCAAAAAAGGGAATAGGGATAACCCTGGGAATTACAGGCCAGTTAGTCTTACTTCGGTGGTAGGCAAAGTAATGGAAAGGGTACTGAGGGATAGGATTTCTGAGCATCTGGAAAGGCATTGCTTGATTAGGGATAGTCAGCACGGATTTGTGAGGGGTAGGTCTTGCCTTACAAGTCTTATTGAATTCTTTGAGGAGGTGACCAAGCATGTGGATGAAGGTAAAGCAGTGGATGTAGTGTACATGGATTTTAGTAAGGCATTTGATAAGGTTCCCCATGGTAGGCTTATGCAGAAAGTAAGGAGGCATGGGATAGTGGGAAATTTGGCCAGTTGGATAACAAACTGGCTAACCGATAGAAGACAGAGAGTTGTGGTGGATGGCAAATATTCAGCCTGGAGCCCAGTTATCAGTGGCGTACCGCAGGGATCAGTTCTGGGTCCTCTGCTGTTTGTGATTTTCATTAACGACTTGGATGAGGGAGTTGAAGGGTGGGTCAGTAAATTTGCAGATGATACGAAGATTGGTGGAGTTGTGGATAGTGAGGAGGGCTGTTGTCGGCTTCAAAGAGACATAGATAGAATGCAGAGCTGGGCTGAGAAGTGGCAGATGGAGTTTAACCCTGACAAGTGTGAGGTTGTCCATTTTGGAAGGACAAATCTGAATGCGGAATACAGGGTTAATGGTAGGGTTCTTGGCAATGTGGAGGAGCAGAGAGATCTTGGGGTCTATGTTCATTGTTCTTTGAAAGTTGCCACTCAAGTGGATAGAGCTGTGAAGAAGGCCTATGGTGTGCTAGCGTTCATTAGCAGAGGGATTGAATTTAAGAGCCGTGAGGTGATGATGCAGCTGTACAAAACCTTGGTCAGGCCACATTTGGAGTACTGTGTGCAGTTCTGGTCACCTCATTTTAGGAAGGATGTGGAAGCTTTGGAAAAGGTGCAGAGGAGATTTACCAGGATGTTGCCTGGAATGGAGAGTAGGTCATACGAGGAAAGATTGAGGGTGCTGGGCCTTTTCTCATTGGAACGGAGAAGGATGAGGGGCGACTTGATAGAGGTTTATAAGATGATCAGGGGAATAGATAGAGTAGATAGTCAGAGACTTTTTCCCCAGGTGGAACACACCATTACAAGGGGACATAAATTTAAGATAAATGGTGGAAGATATAGAGGGGATGTCAGAGGTAGGTTCTTTACCCAGAGAGTAGTGGGGGCATGGAATGCACTGCCTGTGGTAGTAGTTGAGTCGGAAAATTTATGGACCTTCAAACGGCTATTGGATAGGTACTTGGATTAGGGTAGAATAAGGGAGTGTAGGTTAACTTCTTAAGGGCAGCACGGTAGCATTGTGGATAGCACAATTGCTTCACAGCTCCAGGGTCCCAAGTTCGATTTCGACTTGGGTCGCTGTCTGTGTGGAGTCTGCACATCCTCCCCGTGACTGCGTGGGTTTCCTCCGGGTACTCCGGTTTCCTCCCACAGTCCAAAGATGTGCAGGTTGGGTGGATTGGCCATGACAAATTGTCCAAAATTCTATGATTAACCTAGGACAAAAGTTCGGCGCAACATCGTGGGCCGAAGGGCCTGTTCTGTGCTGTATTTCTCTATTCTCTATTCTATTCTAAAGCTTAAGACTTTCCTCAATGTGTTCAAAAAATGCAGGAGTGATTCTTGGGGTCCCACCAGGGAAGTGTAGACTTTCCATGCCCTGACTTTTTCCATCCTGCACAAAACTTCTCTCAACCTTGTAACTCCTATCTGGTTTAGCTCATTGGGCTAAATCACTGGATTTTAAAGCAGACCAAGCAGGTCAGCAGCACGGTTCGATTCCCATACCAGCCTCCATGGACAGGCGCCGGAATGTGGCGACTAGGGGCTTTTCACAGTAGCTTCATTGAAGCCTTCTCATGACAATAAGCGATTTTCATTTCATTTCATTTCCTATCCTCATGATTCCTTCATACATAGTACATAGAACAGTACAGCACAGAACAGGCCCTTCGGCCCTCAATGTTGTGCCGAGCCATGATCACCCTACTGAAACCCACGTATCCACCCTATACCCGTAACCCAACAACCCCCCCCTTAACCTTACTTTTATTAGGACACTACGGGCAATTTAGCATGGCCAATCCACCTAACCCGCACATCTTTGGACTGTGGGAGGAAACCGGAGCACCCGGAGGAAACCCACGCACACAGGGGGAGGACGTGCAGACTCCACACAGACAGTGACCCAGCCGGGAATCGAACCTGGGACCCTGGAGCTGTGAAGCATTTATGCTAACCACCGTGCTACCCTGCTGCCCATGGCAATCTCTGGAATGTCCAACAACCCACCATTTGGATACATTTTGGTTAGGAAGTTGACCAACTTGAGTCTCCTGTTGCTGCTGGACAAAATGCCCAATCCCTAAAATGCCCCCTGAGACTTCTGTGTGCATAATCTCCATTTTCCAAATAGTTGTCCAGTGGGCCTAAGAGCATAAACACCATACTTTGAGAACAATGCATGAAACATCATTTGGCATCAATCTCTCAAAATCAGAGTGTAAAATATGAAACTGCTTAAACACGCTAAACTGCACATCCTTCATTTATTGAAATAAAGATTCATCACATCATATTAAAACACAGAATCAGGAACGCTCTTGGTTCTTTCATTTGGTTTCCATCAATTGCCTAGTAAAACTAGAGTTTGTCAGACATTGGCTATTTCTTGATATATCTTCCATTTTGTTTCCCTCCCCCTTTAAAATAGAATCACCCCTTAAATTACCCTTTAAAGGATAGGTCGGGTTACGGGGATAGCGTAGCGGCGTTGGCTTAAGTAGGGTGGTCTTTCCAAGGGCCGGAGCAGACTCGATGGGCCAAATGACCTCGTTCTGCTCTGTAAATTCTATGATTCCATGAAAAGGATATAGTGACTTTAATATCAGATGGAATTTCCAAGCTCATTAACCAAATGTTGTACAGTAACATTTCGGCTACATTTTTTTCGAAATCACATCACGTTTTACAGCATAAAGTATCACTGACGAATTATGGCTTGATTGTCCATTTGATTAATGCCATTAAATATGGATTTTGCTTCAATCTCACGTTAATGATCTCTGCTGTTTTAATGGAAGCCTTATGCATTTTCATTGTGTTTAAGCCAGGTGATTGAATGCAGAAGGACAAATAAAATAATTGGAGCTTGCTGTGAACCCTTGCTGAATATATAGATGGCAGACAGTAATAAAGCTCTAACTACCAAATGAATAAGGTTGCCAATAATTCTTGATGTTCAGCTTGATAAGAGGTCAGGAGGCTTCTAAAGGATGTAGCCAATTAAAGGAAGCTTCAATTAGATTTGGGTCTAATTTGTACTTTCCTTTCATTTACAATGTACATTAGCTGCCTTAAATGTTGGATGCTTAATGTAGAATCCAACGTTATCATTCAAAAGGCTAACAGCAGAAGAATTTATCAAAACTAATGACAATAAAGATGTTGCATGAGGGTCAGAGCTGAATTCATTTTAGAGTCTAGGATGCCGGTACTTTAAATTGCTGGATTGTTCACAATCCTTATACAAAGACATGGCAAAGAAAAGTCTGTTTAGGTTGATGAAGATTACATATTGTGAAGCGCACTGGAGATCTTATAAAGACCACTGCTTTGGCAGCTGAAATGCGCATCACTGCTTTATGATTGATTTGCACGCCATGTACTGGAAGGAGCTGGATTATTTCTCTGCCCCAGTGTCTAACTGGCCACCAGGCACTGCCAACGATGAGGGGCATAGGAATGCCCGCAACTCCTGGCTCCCCTGTGTCAGATTTAGGGGGACCCAGAGCTTCTGAGTCCCTCTTTGAAGCTCCCAGGTAAGAGTTTACCTGACAATTGTCCAGAAGCATTAACTTCCACTAGCTCGACTTGCCCCATTGCAACCCATCCTGACCCCTAACCCCCATGTCCAACCTGACACCCAAGTCCGACTCCCGCACACTCCAATGTCTGACCCCCTCAACTCTCCCAAATGTTCAGCCCCCTCCCACAATGTCCTAACCCCTATCCCCCAATCCCGTTCACTTACCTTCGACACTGATCTTTCTCAGTAGCTTATAATTTTCAATGAGACCTTTAAACTTACCTGCTTTACCACAGCTAGTGCCATGAAAGCGGGGGCATTTCTTTCTTCACTGACTCTTTTAAACTTTAATGCTGGACTTGAGGACTCGCTGCTATGTCTAGATCTTGTCCAACCTGTGCCAAGAAGGTCTGGTAAGACAGGCACCGGTGAAGCTTGCCACAGGTAAATGCATCCAACGTTAATTGTCTTGAGGAATTTATTTGTTTATATATTTTAAAAATCTTTTTATTGGCATTTTCAAAATTATGTACATTGCCATTTGTTTTCATGTATTATACAATGTAAAATGTCTTATGTTTCTTTATTTACAAGTTGTTGCCATCTAGTTTCGGCGTGTTCTCCTCCCCCTAGCCCCCCAAATCTCCCTTTCCTTAACCCCTCACCCTCTCACCCACCCATCGCCCAATGTATCCCCACTTAGAATAACAAAAGGCTGTCCTCAGTTTAAATCAGTGATTCAAATTATGTTAATATGTTAAAATATTTCCCTCAGCTTACTTATGGATAATGACACTTCAGTGTTCTGATTGTGGAAATACTGATCAGAATTAAACCAGAAGTACCACTTGGTAATACATCCTCTCTTCCATTTCCCTGCTTCAGTTCTAATGCTAACTCCCATTCTTTCACATAATTGTGCTTGCTGTGTGACTTTAGTAAATGTGACTGCAGCAATCGAAAGAACACTGCTACTGCCACCCAGATAACATGTGCAGATGATCCTGCAAGAATTGGCGAAGCAATTGAACCAATGAGAGTTTTACAGATGTAGCTTACTCCGAGAAATGCTGTGGCTTACATTGCAGAGCAACTTTGAGAATATGTTGAATAAAATAAAAACGAAATGGTCCTAAAGAGTCTATTTCTGTTCCCAAATGACAGGCTCAGGAAATGAGCTTACAATGAAAGTAAGCAATCTTGTCACGTCGGTGGCTGCAAGAGGAAGATAATGATGCACAGAATGGGGTAATGATGATAATAATCTATGTATAATAGGTTTAAACCGTTATATTGGAATGTTCAAGGTTGAGTTTCTGAGGGATACACAATATTGTCTGAAACTAGTGAGCAGCAATGAGAGAAATAAGACCAATGTTTCCCACATGGACAAAAGAGGAATTGTGAACTGGGGAAAAAAAGAAAGCTAGATTTGTAATCTTGAAAATAATTTCTGAATAGTTCCAGGACAAGATGTCAAGCTGAATCAAGGTCAAGCTGAACCAAGGTCAAGCTGAACCAAGGTCAAGCTGAACCAAGGACGAGCTGAACCAAGGTCAAGCTGAACCAAGGGGCCAGGTGAAAGTAAAATGTGACAGCCGGCTTTCCAAGAAAAAAATATTTGATAAAATATGATAACTAAAATAAAATAAATGAGGAGTAGCACTTCATCCTCTGTTTGGGCAACATTACAGCTCTCAAGACTCAACATTGAGTTTAACAACGTTAGAGACTGTGATCGTTATCCTCTATCTTCAAGTTTTGTTTCTGTATCCCAATCATTTTTTGTCCCAATACAAATACCTTCCCTCCCCCTCCCCCACTGTGCCACCTGTCACTTGTTCTTAGGTTTTGCTACATTTTTATTGAATCTCTCCTCGCTGCCTTTTACTGACCTACTCTGTTCCGGCTGTCTCCACCCCCTCTTATACTGTATACATTTCTCCCTCTCTTCAGCTCTGAAGAAGAGTAGCACAGTGGTTAGCACTGTTGATTTGCAGCGCCAGGGTCTCAGGTTTGATTCCTGGCTTGGATCACAGTCTGTGCGGAGTCTGCACGTTCTCCCCGTGTCTGCGTGGGTTTCCTCCGGCTGCTCCCACAAGTCCCGAAAGACGTGTTGTTAGGTAATTTGGACATTCTGAATTCTCCCTCTGTGTCCCTGAACAGGCGCCGGAATGTGGTGACTAGGGGCTTTTCACAGTAATTTTATCGCAGTGTTAATGTAAGCCTACTTGTGACAACAAAGATTATTATTATTGTCATACAGACTCAAAATATTAGCTCTGTTTTCTTTCCCTAAGGGTGTGGCCGGACCTGCTGAGTTTTCTCAGCATTCCGTATTCTTGAATAAACATTTGGTGCCTGATTCATACTTCTAAATAAAATACATTTTCTATAGCGTAAGTAAGCATTGACAAACAAGATGAGTCATGCCAATAAAGAGATTGGCAGACATTAAACCATTAGTGATGTATTTCCTTGTTGTGCTAAATTATGGCAATTATTGTTCTTTACTGTTAAATTACTTTCTGGGACTTTCAGGGAATTTTTAACTTCTTTAACATTTTTTACTTATAATGTCGGACACTGGTTAAATTATGACATTAAGTATGTTTTTAAAATTTTGATTCCATTTATGTAGGAGCGAAGTTTAACTTGTTGCCACCAGATAGCATAATTCAATGCTGATGCCATTTCTCTTCGCAGTGTTGAAAGACATTGGCAGAAGTTTTTCGGCCCTTCCTGCTGGTGAGATGTTCTGCTTCCAAAGATGGCAATCCCCCTACGGCACATTTCCCAGAGGTGGAGGGTACGGGGCACACAAAGCCCCATCAACATTGGTGCGACTGGAAGAACCGTCTCCCAGCCAATAGCTGGCCACTTCCGTTGCATATAATATGACGTGGAGAAGGAGGGGATGGAAAATGCTGCTCATTGTCAGACATTGGGACAAGTGCTTGAACTTTTAAGCTCCCTTCGTACATTGTTAAGATGTGGTGCTTCTTTTATCAACTTCAAAAAGTTGCGTGATCTAGTCAAAGGCAGCCTAGCTCCCAACTGAGTAATTAACCAGCGACCTGATGCTCATTAACTTGAAGTTAATGAAAAGTGAAACAAACACTACATGTTTATTCAAATGAAGGTGAGAGATATCAATGCTGGGAATTTTCAAAATTTTCCAAGTTTGTAATCCAATATCAACATCAAATGTTCCTGGATGAGATGAGATTATGTATGATGAAGAGTAAAGATCCTATTACTTTTCCATATGATACACTATACCCAACTTAGAGGAGCACCTCATATCTCACTAGTCTGATATTCCTCATTGACCACACCAGCTGCCCTCAAGATATTCTTCATCAAATCAATGGGTGATTTATGGGCAGTTTAGTACTATAAATTGATGATCTTTCAATCTGACAAGACAGAGAAAAAAGACACATTTGTCCTATTAGCTTGGCTTCTTTCAGGCCCGAGGCCTGGGAAGGAAAGGCTAATCTATTATAAAAGTGAATTCTTCAATTAATCTACTCATTCACCTCATGTTTTTCAAAATAGTTGTTCTCTGGTTCGATTGTGCGTGACTGGGAAGTTCATTTCAAGTAATATAAACTTTACGAACCAGCAGCTCCACAAATTAAATCGTCATTTTTTTGGTTATGTAACATCAGAATTAGCACTAAATATTGTTCAGAGCTGCATCCGGTCTTTTAACAGCTAATGTTTATCTTTAAAGATGAAACATGTTGAAAAAAATAAATCCAAGCAGTTAACATATAACAATAAAAATAACCGTTGATCTTATTATCAGTTAGTCATCAGCATGATTACAGTGAGAAGTCTTACAACACTAGGTTAAAGCCCAACAGGTTTATTTCAAACACTCGCTTTTGGAGCACTGCTCCTTCCTCAGGTGAATGAGCAGTGTGAAAGCGAGTGTTTGAAACAAACCAGTTGGACTTTAACCTGATGTTGTAAGACTTCTTACTGTGCTCACCCCAGTCCATCTCCACATCATCAGCATGATTGTCTAACATGGCTGTCATGGATTTTAACCTGTTAATTTTTTTTAATAGCAGATGCAGATGTGTCATGATGCACGATCAATTGCACAAAGACGAGAGTTGAATACAACTGAGGCTTTATTGCTCTAAGATGTGTGGCCTCCCACAGCAGATGGCGAAATGGCTGCAGCATGGATGTCACATTTATACTACTGGGTGGTGCCAGTAGGCAGGGACTACCGACATACCTGCAGTACAGGTCCTATCATATATCACCTAATACAGGTGCAACAGTGGTTATAGCCTGTCGTCCTGCTGGAGGCGATACCCCTGCTGAGCAGGAACTTACGCAGCTCATCACTCATGAATGAGGATCCCCTGTCACTGTGGATGTAGGCGGGGAAGCCAAACAGGGTGAAGATTGTGTTGAGGGCTCTGATGACGGTGGCAGACGTCATGTCGGGGCATGGGATGGCGAAGGGGAATTGGAGTACTCATCGACCACACTGAGAAAATACGTGTTACGGTCGGTTGAGGGGAGGGGCCCTTTGAAATCCATGCTGAGGCACTCAAAGGGGCGGAAGGGCTTCACCAGGCGCGCATTGTCTGGTTGGTAGAAGTGCGGCTTGCATTCCACACAGACCTGGCAGTCCCTGGTAATTGTCCGTACTTCCTCGACGGAGTAGGGCAGATTGTGGGCCTTTATAAAATGGTACAACCGTGTGACTCCCAGGTGACAAAGGCTGTCGTGCAGGGTCGGAGTCAGTCTACTTGTGCGCTGGCACATGTACCTCGGGATAGGGTGTCTGGGGGCCCATTGAGCTTGCTGGGGTGATACAAAATCTCGCAATTGTAGGTGGAGAGCTCGATCCTTCACCTCAAGATCTTCTCATTCTTGATCTTGCCCCGCTGTGTGTTATTGAACATGAAGGCTAACGACCGTTGGTCAGTGAGGAGAGTGAATCTCCTGCCGGCCAGGTAATGCCTCCAATGCCGCACAGCTTCAACGATACCTTGGGCCTCTTTTTCGACGGATGAGTGCTGAATTTCTGAGGCATGAAGGGTGCGGGAAAAGAATGCCACGGGTCTGCCTGCCTGATTGATGGTGGTGGCTAGGGCGACGTTTGATGCGTCGCTCTCTACTTGAAAGGGCAGTGTCTCGTCTATTGCGTGCATCCCGGCCTTGGCGATATCGGCTCTGATACGTGCGAAGACCTGTTGTGCCTCGGCCGTCAGGGCAAAATGGGTGGACTGTATGAGTAGGCGGACCTTGTCCGCATAGTATGAAAAGAACCCCAGGCAGTGTTTGAGGGCCTTGGGGCAGTGGGGGAGGGGGAGCTCCATGAGGGGGCGCATGCGATCGGGATCAGGCCCCAGAACTCCGTTCTGGACCACATAGCCGAGGATGGCTTATCGGGTCATGCTAAACACGCACTTCTCCTTGTTGTAGGTGAGGGTTAGGAGAGTGGTGGTGTGGAGAAATTTGGCAAGGTTGGCATCGTGGTGCTGCTGATCATGGCTGCAGATGGTGACATTGTCTAGGTACGGAAAGGTGGCCCGCAAACCGTACCGGTCGACCATTCGGTCCATCTGCCTTTGGAAGACCGAGACCCCGTTGGTGACGCCGAAAGGAACCTCGAGGAGGTGATAGATGCGACCGTCTGCCTCGAAGGAAGTGTAAGTACGGTCCGATTTATGAATGGGGAGCTGATGGTAAGCGGATTTGAGGTCTACCGTTGAGAAGACCCGGTACTGTGCAATCTGATTGACACACTGTCAACATGGAGTGAATGATGTAATAGCTGAATTGACCCAGGGTTAAATTCCTTGCCAGAGTGATAACCTGACAAGGCCCAGTTCTGAGCCCAATTAAATTGGATATTTTAAATTAAAGAATTAGGCACTTTAAATCAAACTGCAGTCAAACGTCAGCCAGGCTGTGGGGAATTCAGACTTGACCAAAGTCAAATACACATCCCACAGACCAACTGCCAGGAAGATGTCTGCAATACACCCTTCAATAACCCATCAGGCGATCACCGCAGCCTATTGATATGCACTTGTCTATTGTCAGTAGCCTAGCTCGAGCCAGACTCTCGGGCAATCAGCGTTTCTGCTGTTACCCTATATGGGACTAGGCTATGTGCAGACCACACACCAGACATGGGACACATGGGACTGGCTCAGGTATCCTGTAAAACGGTCACCATTGGATGTTGAGAGTGATAACCTGACAAGGCCCAGTTCTGAACCATTGGCAGAAAGCTAGAGGAAATGGCAAAAGGGCGTTAAGGGACAGGGGATAAAAACAGGTACCTGAGGCACATCAGGAGCGAAGACTCCAGGCAGAGGCAATTGAGACATCTGAGAAGGAAGGAAGGAAGGAGCTGCTAGCGAGACTCATCTTTGAGACAACGGACCACAGGGTCTCAAACCTCAGACTCACAGTTCAATCAAGCCACCTGTGCGGGTAGTATAACCAAATCTTGGATGTTTCTAGTATTGTATATTTTGGGTTAATTTATGGGTTAATTGTGCGTTAAATAAAGATTGTTGAATTTATACTTGTGTTTGTCCTTTGTCTTCCACGATATTAAAAGACACCTAGGTGAAAGCCTTTGAGTAAGTAAACTGGTCAAAAGTATCTGAATTGGACAGATTCAACACTAGTCATATATTCCTCTTCATTTCCCCTTCCATTTGGCCTGATTTTCATTTGAAGAATTTATATGTTATGCATCAAACACCCATTTCAAACATGTTATCATATTCTCTATTTCCTTCAACATTAAACAACCCATGATTTTCGTCCCTATACCCTTTTTTCTTGGAATGTGCCTAGTCTTTATCTAAAACAATTCATCTTCAAAGATCACCCTTTGTTTCATCAGAGTTTTTTCTGCCAATCTTTGGTTCCATTAAACCCTGGCTGGATACCCCTCTCTTCCTATTGGAAGGATCCTCCTTCCAATTTAGAAGTTTTACCTTAGATTGTTCTTTGTTATTGTCCATTGCTATTCTAAATTTCATGATACAATGATCACTCTTTACCAAGTCTTCTCCACATACACTTGGACCACTTGATGTACCTCATTCTCTATCCCCAGATCCAGTAATGCTTCTTTCCTAGTTGGACCAAGAACATACTGGTCCAGGAAATTTTCCTGAATACATTTCAGATATTCCTCCCTTACCCTGTACAATTATATTAGTCCCAATGATATTTTGGAGAATTAAATTAATCTTCTCTTCCAACTCTGTAATGTCTTCTCCAATTAATACTGCCATCCAATCTTCAATTATTCCTTCTCTATCTTTCTCTGAACACTTGTATCCTTGAATATTTGTAAGAAGGGTGAAAGGGGGAAACTAGGAAATTACAGACCAATTAGCCTAACATCTGTGGTGAGGAAATTGTTGGAGTCTATAATCAGTGATGGTGTAACTGAGCACCTTGATCATTTTTGTTCAATCAGGGAGAACCAGCATGGATTCGTCAAGGGAAGGTCATGGCTGACTAATATTTTGAAGAGGTGACTAATGTAGTAGACAGGGGAATGTCTATGGATGTTATTTATATGGACGGTCAGAAGGCATTTAATAAAGTCCTACATAAGAGACTGTTACCTGAGGTGGAGGCCCACGGAGTTGAGGATAAATTATTGACATGGTTAGGAAATTGGTTGAGTGGCAGGTGACAGAGAATGGGGATAATTGATTATTACTCTAATTGGCAGGATGTGACTAGTGGTACACCACAGGGATCAGTGTTGGGGCTTTAATTATTCACAGTATTCATTCTTGACTTGGATGATGGCAAAAATCATAGATCCAAATTTGCTGATGACACAAAGTTAGGTATCATTGTAGACAACATAGATGACAGCAGAAAATTGCAAGGGGATATTGACAGACTAGATGAATGCGTAAAATTGTGGCAGATGGAATTCAAAGTAAGCAAGAGTGAGGTTGCCTAATTTTTGACCATAAAAGGACAGAGCAGAGTACTTTCTAAATGGAAAGACGTTGGGTAGAGTGGATGTCCAAAGAGACTTGGAGGTTCAGATGCATAGATCCTTAAAATGCCAGGAACAAGTGCAGAATAAAATCAAAAAGGCTAATAGAATGCTAGCCTTTATCTAGAGGGCTGGAATATAAAGGCACAGAGGTTATTACACAGTTATACAAAACCCTGGTTAGACTCCACTTGGAGTCACTGTGAGTAGTTCTGGGAACCACACCTTCGGAAGGATTTTTTTGGCCTTTGAGGGAGTGCAACGTAGGTTTACAAAAATGATACCCAGACTCCGGGGGTTAAGTTACGAGGAAAGATTACACAAATGGCACCTGGTTTCGCTACAATTTAGAAGGTGAAGGGGTGACCTGATCGAAGTATTCAAGGTATTAACAGGGAAAGACAGGGTAGATAAAGATAAACTATTTCCACTGGTTGGAGATTCTAAAAGTAGGGGGCATAGTCGAAAACGTAGGGCCAAACCGTTCAGGAGAAATGTTAAGAAGCACTTCTTCATGCAAAGGGTGGTAGAGGTTTGGACCTCTCGCCCACAAACAGCAGTTGAAGCTGGAACAGTTGTTAATTTTAAATCTGAGATAGATAGAGTTTTGGTAAACACAGATGAAGTGTTGGGCAGTGTAGACTTGTGAAGCTAACATATGCCACCAGCACTGAAGAAGGTTCAACTCTATTTTATTAACTACTAACAAAATAATAGACATACGAGAACTATAGGTTTAAACGATGCTAGTTTAACTAGAGACCTGTGCCTGTCCGAACCAGTTGAATCTCTCAGCGCGTGGTGTGAGTCTGTACTAAACTTGATGAGCTCTTGTGCTTCTGAGAGGCAGCACCCAGAATGAGCGGGAAAAGTGATGCCCTCTGCCTTTATAGTGTGTGTGTTCTAACTGGTGATTGGCTGCGGTGTTTGTGGATGTTGATTGGTCCTAGTGTATGTCCCTCAGTATGTGTCTGCACCATGATATACTGGTGTATATTATAACAATAGACATTAAGGAATATGGTCCAGTGGCAGGTAGATGGAATTAAACCACATATCAGCCAGGATCTCATTAAATGGCAGGATAGGCCCGAGGAGCTGAATGGCCTACTCCTGTTCCTATAATATTAGGCATCCAGTCCTCAGGATATCTTCCTTTTTGCCGGCAGATCTATTCCCACGTGGCTACTTGTTCACCATTTTTATTCATTATACTTGGCGTATTTACATACATGTATTCTAAAGCCGTATCTTTATTTCTCAAAGTTGTATCTAACATAAAACCTTCATACGGCACTCCCTCTCAGCTATTTTAATGGTGACATTAACCAAGTTGTTGTAAACAGTTTATGCCTCCCTTAAAATCGTATATAGTGGAAGATTGACCCCATTAATTCAATTTTAATATGCTAATAGGATACACCATGATTTCGATGAGGAATGACCACTTCAAAATCACAGCAGTGAAGCAATCCCCACATATTCCAGTAGGTGTCATTAAGAGTCCTCCAAATGAAAAATGTTCAAGATCTTTTGGCAGGCTTTGAACGTACTCACACTTTACCTTTATTTCTTTCTGCCTCAGTGCTTGCTGCCTATATGCATAATTCCATAATCCAGACGTCCTTCAGATGCAACAGTTTAAAGAAGCATTGACCTGAGATTGAGACCATGGTGGAGATGCTGGCGTTGGACTGGGATGAGCACAGTAAGAAGTCTTACAGGATTGGTAGGATTTTGCAAGTCCATCTTAAAGAAGCCATCCCCCATCTCCAGCTCCTTCCTTCCTTCCTTCTCAGATGTCTCAATAAATACAGGATCTGCTCAGACGAGGAGGAGCGTAACAGACATCTACAGATGCTGAAAGATGCCCTCGTACGAACGGGATATGGCGCTCGACTCATCGATCGACAGTTCCAACGTACCACAGCAAAAAACCGCACCAACCTCCTCAGAAGACAAACACGGGACACAACTGACAGAGTACCCTTCGTCATCCAGTACTTTCCTGGAGCAGAGAAACTACGACATCTTCTTCGCAGCCTTCAACACATCATCGATGAAGATCATCCCCACACCCCCACTACTTGCCTTCAAACAACCACGCAACCTCAAACAAACCATTGTTTACAGCAAACTACCCAGCCTTCAGAACAGCGACCACAACACCACACAACCCTGCCAGGGCAATCTCTGCAAGACGTGGATCATCGACATGGATACCACAATTATGCGTGAGAACACCACCCACCAGGTACGCGGTACATATTCGTGCGACTCGGCCAATGTTGTCTATCTCATACGCTGCAGGAAAGGATGTCCCGAAGCGTGGTACATTGGCGAGACCATGCAGACACTGCGATAACGAATGAACGGGCATCGCGCAACAATCACCAGGCAGGAATGTTCCCTTCCAGTTGGGGAACACTTCAGCAGTCAAGGGCATTCAGCCTCTGATCTCCGGGTAAGCGTTCTCCAAGGCGGTCTTCAGGACACGCGACAACGCAGAATTGCCGAGCAGAATCTTATAGCCAAGTTCCGCACGCATGAGTGCAGCCTCAACCGGGATCTTGGATTCATGTCGCATTACATTCACCCCACACCATCTGGCCTGGACTTGCAAAATCCTACCAACTGTCCTGGCTTGAGACAATTCACACCTGTTTAACCTGGGATTACCCCCTATCTATGGATCTGTAAAGATTTGATGACCCGCAAATGCTCGCATTCCAAGCATTGTCTGGCATCTCTGACTTTACCAATATAAATGTTTCTGAAACATACCTCTCCAGTCACCTGAGGAAGGAACCGTGCTCCGAAAGCTCGTGTTTGAAACAAACCTGTTGGACTTTAACCTGGTGTTAACTTGTCGAGATGAGGCCATTGAATCTCACGAGAGGTGAGATTGGCATTTACATCGGCATATTTAAATGAGCCATGCGTTTTGCCGGATTCACCCAGTACCAGGGACTCAATGGCCGTGCCAGTGAGAAGTCGGCCAGGGCATCGTTTAGTACTGGTCCACACACACGTAGACCAGTTGTAATGGCACCTGGCGGGGTAGTCCCAAGCCATTAGAGACCCGGTGGTCAGGGACAGGGCAAGGTGGCATCCTGGCACTCCCTCTGGCACCTGGGGTCTGGTGGGGCCCAGCCAGGTAGCGAGGGGGTTTCCCTGGGTTGCAGGATGAAAAGCGGCCACATTGGAGGGTCCCTTGGCAAAGGGAAACTCCCGAGTGCAGGGGCCTGACCTCATGGTGGGAGTTGCGACCACGGCCATTTTGGATGGCATCCTAACAAAGGGAAACCCTGGATGGCAGGGGCACGTCCACCTGGAAAGTAAGGGCGATCCCGCAGGCCCGATGAAAAGATCCAGAGTCTTCACCCACCTGAGAAGCCTGAAGGCGAACATAATCTACCTACAGGAGACACACCTAAAACAGAAGAACAGATTACTGGTAAGGAAGGTCTGCGTGGGACAGATGTACTAGTCACGTTACGGGACGAGGGCTACGGAAGTAGCCATACTGATCAACAAGACGACGGGATTTACTGAGACCAGGACGCTTACAGACCCGGGGTTACGGTACATCATGATCAGCAGTGACCAGCCTGGTTGAGGAAGTCAAAAAGGACCTACAGAGGTGGGACACACTCCTACTCTCCCTGGCGGGGAGAGTGCAGATGATCAAAATGAATGTGCTCCCGAGGTTCCTCTTCCTATTTAGATCCATACCGATCTTCATCCCCAAGGCCTTCTTCCAAAATGTGGATAGCATAACTATGCCATTTGTGGGTGTGGGGGAAGGGGGGTAGGGGGGTGGGGGGTTGGGGGGGAGGGAGGGGGTAAGAATCCAAGAGTCGCCAAATCAACACTGCAAAGGGGGGAAATTAAGGGCGGCCTGGCACTGCCAAGCTTACAATACTACCATGGGCAGCCATGATGTGGAGATGCCGGCGTTGGACTGGGGTGAGCACAGTAAGAAGTCTTACAACACCAGGTTAAAGTCCAACAGGTTTGTCACAAACACGAGCTTTCGGAGCACGGCTCCTTCTTCACCTGAAGAAGGAGCCGTGCTCCGAAAGCTCGTGTTTGAAACAAACCTGTTGGACTTTAACCTGGTGTTGTAAGACTTCTTACTGTGCTCACCATGGGCAGCAACAGCGCAAAGAGTGAGGGGTTGGGGGCACCCAACTCGGAGTGGGTGCAGATGGAGGAGGCCTCCTGCAAGGAATGACTCTCTGGGCCCTGGCCACGGAAGCACGCCCATCTCCCTTGACGAAATACACATCTAGCCCAGTGGTAGCGGCCATACTGAAAACGTGGGGCCAACTAAGACAGCACTTAGGGCTAACCAAGATGTCTCCCATGGCCCCATCAGCGGTAACCACAGATTCCCGCCAGCCATGCTAGACTCAGCCTTTAGAAAATGGAGACAGGACGGAGGAATGCTGACAGTTAGGGACTTTTACACAGGACATAGACTAGCAACACTGAACTAACTGACCGAGGAATGGGAATTGTTGACAGGACAGGAAATGAGACACTTGCAAATAAAGTACTTCCTCTGCAAAGAGACAATAGGGTGCTCCTGGGACCCGGAGAGCACACTATTAGAGGACCTGATGAACACGGACAGGAAGGGGGGGGGAACTCTGTGGGAAAATATACGGAGAGCTACAGGACAGAGCCTGAACACCACTGGATGAGACCAGGCAGAAATGGGAGGATGAACTGTGGACAGATGTGGGGTGGGGACTCTGGAGCGAAGCACTGAGCCGGGCCAACTCCACCTCTCCTGCACAAAGCTCAGTGACATGCAGTTCAAAGCGGTGCACAGAGCACACCTGACAGAACCAGAATGAACAGGTTCTTCCCGGAAGAAAAAATGTGAACAGTGCCAGAGGTCAACCACACCCTCATGTTCTGGGCATGCCCCAAACCTTCTGGGTTCTGGACAGCCTTCATCAAGGCGATGTCCAAGGTTGTAGGGGTGAGGGTGAAGTCATGCCCAAATGTGGTAATCTTCAGGGCATCAGGGCAGCCAGAGCTACACATGGGTAAGAGGGCCGACGCCTTAGCTTTCGCTTTCTCAATAGCACGCCGGAGAAACCTGCTCGCCTGGCGATCGGCAGCACCACCCACAGCTGCAGACTGTCTGGCAAACCTCTCAGAATTTCTCCACCTGGAGAAGATCAAATACCGAGGGTCGGAGGATGGCCTCCTTACTGCATGGGAGAACGTGCAGACTCCATACAGACAGTGACTGACCCAAGCCTGGAATCGAACCTGGGAACCTGGCGCTGTGAAGCAACAGTGCTAACCACTGTGCTACCTTGAAACCCAGTAGGAGCACTTCCTAATTTCACTCCTCCAAGGCCAGCCTCTAAGCTTTAGGTTGTAGCTGCTAGACTCCTACACTCCCCAGCCAACAGCAATAGTCTCTCTCTGTCTACCCTATTGGTTCCTTCCGTATCTCAAAAGCATTCTTTATCAAATCACCCTTTAATCTTCCAAATCCATGGGAATGCAATCCCACAAGCTAACCACAGAGCTTGCAGAGAGGAGCTAGTGTGTGTGGGACGCCTCATCATTCAGAGTGACTATGGGGCTATGTGAGAAGGATCATGATAAAAATCAATCATTTTAAATATAAGTTAGCATGCATTCCATTTTGATAACTCAGTATTAATTGAACCTGCACTCTCTTTTCTGGGGAGGTTATATTTATGTTAGTGAGGACATGGGGGATATATGATGAGGAGCCCTGGGAAATAAACTGTATCCCAGGAGTGGGCTGATCTAATGGTTCAGGACTGATTTAAGTGGTGAATGACTTACAGACATCGGCGAGAATGTGATGTAAACCCTTTTCCATTCCACATCATATAGTCTGATTATATTACATGTTCGGTAAGTAATTCAAATGCAAAAGATTGAATAAAATTATTAATTTGATCTAGCAGCGATATCACCGTGCCAATCAAAGACGACTTCCAGGAATGTTATGTTTTGTTCCATTCACTATCGTCTGTTCTCAATTGTCATGCCTTCTCAATGAAAATAAAACCTGGAAATTACATCATTACATGAGGTACAATATTGGTTTCAACAATAACATTTATAGAGTCATCCACCTTAATCCAATCCTTCTCTAAAGACGCCTCAGGAGGATTTCAATTTGTAACTTTAAGTTTCATACCCATAGGCAGGGAAATCAGAACCAGATTTGTCACATGTCGAGGAGCTGAAAATAATAAGATTTCACCAAGAACACAGATGCTTGGGCAATCAGGAATTTTAATGTGGAATATCTGTCCACAGCCTGGTTTCTTTGGAAAAAAAAAGCGCAGTATTTCTTCGAAAATGCTTGAAGCAGCACATCGACAAAAGGAAATGGTTAGGCCACCCGTAAGCTCGAGCACATCCCTGTCGGCTTCAGGTCCAGAACTTGTACCCAAACTCTGATCAGCTAATGTTTAACCTGACTTAATCTTAGCATGGCCCTTTGAGTCAGTGTTTGAAAAGCGTTTGTATTCAAAAGTATTTGATGCAATGAAGTAAATCAGCAATAAATCAGTAAAGCACTCATGCGATCTAATCCCAGTGGACAAGATACATGGTAACGTTACAGTACTTCCAAAGAAGGACAGATGTGACTATATAAGTAAACATTTTAATAAAAAGCAAGATTTCTCAAAATGATTTTGCATGAAGGTTTCCTGGTGTATTGTAGGAATCAACTGTTTGTTGGACAGGAACTTCAGTTCTAGAAATTGTTGGTGTGATGAGTAATTGGGCCTCAACAGCTATTTCTGAGTTGGTAATACTTTTCACCATCTTGTCATGGTAGCCACACATTTGCATAGGAATCATCTGTAATTTTCGACACCTTTGAGCAGACCTTATTAAATGGTTTGTCGAATGTGCATATTCCTCATACCACTTTGAAAACAATATAACTTTACAGTGTTACAATAATAATGTTTATTGTCACAAGTAGGCTCACATTAACACTGCAATGAGGTTACTGTGAAATGCCGCTCGTCGCCACATTCCGACGCCTGTTTGGGTACACAGAGGGATAATTCAGAATGTCCAAATTACCTAATTTCCTTTCGGGACTTGTGGGAGGAAACCGGAGCACCCGGAGGAAACTCACGCAGACACGGGGAGAACGTGCAGACTCCCCACAGACAGTGACCCAAGCCAGGAATCGAACCTGGGACAGCCTCCTTTCTATAGCTTTTCCTTTTCCTTCTGAAGATCTGAATTCTTGTTGAGTTCAAATGCTGCTCCTCATATCCACTGTGCCACGTAATAGTTCTCCACCCACCTTTTCATGGCCTCTTATGGCCGCTATGAAAAACTATGGCCCTGCACTGGCTCCAATGGCTCCTCGTGACCCCATGCCAAGGTATGACCTCCACACAGTCCACGTGGGCCTTCTTTCCCCCATATCAAGTTGTGACACTTCATAGAATTTACAGTGCAGAAGGAGGCCATTCGGCCCATTGAGTCTGCACCGGCTCTTGGAAAGAGAGTACCCTACCCAAGGTCAACACCTCCACCCTATCCCCATAACCCAGTAACCCCACCCAACACTAAGGGCAATTTTGGACATTAAGGGCAATTTAGCATGGCCAATCCACCTAACCTGCACATCTTTGGACTGTGGGAGGAAACCGGGGCACCCAGAGGAAACCCACGCACACATGGGGAGGATGTTCCTCCGCACAGACAGTGACCCATGCTGGAATCGAACTTGGGACCCTGGAGCTGTGAAGCAATTGTGCTATTGAAACTTCAGTGCCCATTTACCAATTAGAAGTCTTACAACACCAGGTTAAAGTCCAACAGGTTTGTTTCAAACACGAGCTTTCGGAGCACGGCTCCTTCTTCAGGTGAATGAAGAAGGTTCACCTGAAGAAGGAGCCGTGCTCCGAAAGCTCGTGTTTGAAACAAACCTGTTGGACTTTAACCTGGTGTTGTAAGACTTCTTACTGTGCTCACCCCAGTCCAACGCCGGCATCTCCACATCACATTTACCAATTGACATTGTATAGAACCAATGAATCCTGTGGTGGCAATAGGATGCCTTCCAAGGTTAATATGCTCTTCAGCACTCCTGGAAAATGAGGGCAGGTGGGCGGGGGAAGGAAAATAAAAACAAACTTCCGGACTGGACTTAGACAATTGTGAGGATGGAATTGGTTTTCTCCCATTTTTTAATAAAACTCCGAAGCTGCAAATCAATCTGCCGACCACATGATGGCAGTCATGTAAATGGAATAACCCTCATGGAACACACACAGGCGACTTCAGTGAATGTCTCACTGGCAGATTACACGCAGATTAGATCAGATGAGTATTTCAAAAAACAACCCAGTGAAGAATAAAACATGACAAGTTTTAAGCACAACATTTGTAGTTTAGCTGGAACAGCCAACTAAATAATTGTTAACCCAGCCAGACGTGAACATTCACTGCAAATATTTCCAACAGATTTTAACAGATGGATACTGTGATGGTGTCACTAAGTATTTGAATAAATATCAACGTTCACATTGTATAATCAAGAGTTTCCATCCTCTCGTCCAATTAAATTAGCTTTCGTGGGTTGTCCACAGACGTCGGTCAACATAAACATTTATATGGTTGGAAGACATGGTGAACGTTGCCACCAATGTAACAAATGTTCCTACTTCTCTCCTGAATTAAACTTGTGCTGTCTTTGGGGTACTTTGACACATGCAGGTGAAGCACAAGGCCAAGCTTGTTTTCTTTTTGACAGTAAAGTTTTAGCAGAGCCAGTGCCTAGCTTCAAATCTAAATATCCCTGATTTTCAAAATTGCCAAGGTGATGATAAATTTCCCTTAGTGTTCAAAATTGCCTTAGTGTTGGGTGGGGTTACTGGGTTATGGGGATAGGGTGGAGGTGTTGACCTTAGGTAGGGTGCTCTTTCCAAGAGCCGGTGCAGACTCGATGGGCCGAATGGCCTCCTTCTACACTGTAAATTCTATGATAATCTATGAATACGAATTCAACGGCCAACCTACATTCTGAGAAATGATCCTGGGGATCAGATGAACACACCATTATCGCAGATGCATCAGGTGGCACTGCCAATCACCTTATCCACCAAACTATGTGGGATCATGTGGACAGACTACATTTACAGGGAACTAGACAGATGTATCATCATGTTGTTAGCTGTGGTTCAATGACAACTTTCTCATTTTTTGGTAAGAGAAAGTTTGTTGATTCAAGTCTCACTCAGGGACCTGAGAATGAAATCTAGTCTGAAAAAGGTGTTATCTTTCAAATGTGATGTTAAACTGAGGCTCTCTCACATTGATGTAAAAGATTCCATTGTATTATTTTGAAGAAGAACAAGTTATCCTTGGTGTGTTGGTCAATATTTATTCCTCAACTAATATCACTCAAGCAGATGATCTTGCCATTCACGGTAGCATGGTGGTTAGCATCAATGCTTCACAGCTCCAGGGTCCCAGGTTCGATTCCCGGCTGGGTCACTGTCTGTGTGGAGTCTGCACGTCCTCCCTGTGTGTGCGTGGGTTTCCTCCGGGTGCTCCGGTTTCCTCCCACAGTCCAAAGATGTGCGGGGTTAGGTGGATTGGCCATGCTAAATTGCCTGTAGTGTAAGGTTAATGGGGGGATTGTTGGGTTACGGGTATACGGGTTACGTGGGTTTAAGTAGGGTGATCATTGCTCGGCACAACATCGAGGGCCGAAGGGTCTGTTCTGTGCTGTACTGTTCTATCTATTATCACAGTGCTATTTATGGGGCCTTGCTGTGCACAAATTGCCTGAGACAATGGCTGAAACTTTACGTCCTCGCTCCCAGCTGGGATTCTCCAGTGCTGCTGGGTGTGAATAGAGTTTTGGCTGGAACACCGGATTTTTCACTCTCGCTCCCAACCTCGGATGGAACCAGAGAATTCCGCCCACTATAGCAATTACTTCAAAAGTATTTAATTACATGGCACGCAGTTTGGGATGCCCTGAGGTACAATATAAATGTAATTGTTTCTTCCTTTCTCAATAATCTCTCTCTTACACCTACACACAAGCACGCACGAGACTATCTGGAATATATACCCATTGGTGAATACCCAATGACTTGATGGATTTGGGTTGCCAAATGCGATTAAATGTATTCCGAGAGGTTTCATCACATGACTTTTGCTCACACTCCAGCCGTTAGTCAGCCAACACATCCATCCTTGTGACATCTACTGCCTACTCCAATCAGCAAAAAAACTCATTACCCAATCGGATGATACTTCTCGTGCAAACAGCCTCCATACCCCCCCCCCCCCCTCCCCCATTTCAAGAGAGCTGTTCAAAGTAAATTACAAGAAACAAAATCATTTATTTTAATATTCCAGTGATTTTTGTTCTTGGGCTGCGAGAGCTGTGTCCAGGAGATCGATTAACAATTCCTGGAGACTCCAGGGGCTGGATTCTCCGATAACAGGGCTATGTGTTGATGCTGTGGTAAAGACCTTAGAGTTTTACAACGGCGTCAACGGGCCCCAGGCCCACCGATTTAACAGGCCGCAAGGGGCCAGCACGGGTAAGCGTCTGAGAGAGCGGCCGCTGATACGTGGGGCTGCGACGCCTTAAAGCCAGATCCGCCCCAATCACTTCTGTCACGTGGAAGATTGCCGCCCGCCGTGCAGCGCCCAGGTTTTGGGAGGGAGAGCTGGTCACCCTCCTGTACGCCGTGGAGCAGAGGAGGGGAATCCTGTATCCCGCACCCGGCAACAGGATACCAGTAGCCGCCATCCGCCGTTCGTGGGTGGAGGTGGGCGATGCCGTCAGCGCGGTCGGGCCGGTTGTCAGGACAGGCGAGCAGTGCCATAAGATGCACAACCTACTCAGGGCAGCCAGGGTGAGTAACCAATCACTGTGCCCCTGGTACCAACCCCGCAACCCAACACATGTGAGCCGCCCCTCCCCCCCCTTCAGTGGGACAGTCCCACTCCTGCCCTGACCCACATGGCTGCACCCACCCATGGCAGCCACAGTGGCCTCGTGTCCTGTGCATCAATGACATCATGGACCCAACCTATGGGCAGCATGCGTCAAACCATCTGACACTGTTGATGCTTGTGTGGCCCCCCCCCCCCCCCCCCCCCCCAGTAGAAGAAGGCCCATAACCACATGGAACGGAAGAAGACTCAGGGGGAGCACCTGAACTGCGGCCCCTCACCATGGCCGAGCAGAGAGCACTTGACCTCGCTGGTGGATCTGAGGATCGGGAGGTTGCCGATATCGAGGTCGGAGGCGTGCCACCAAGTGAGGCGTGCCCCTGCCAGGCCGTGGCCCCTCACTACACATTTGTGCCAACCCAACCCGCCCTCACCACAACCACCCTCACCACAACCTCCCTCACCCCACGCCCCTCACCATAAGCCCCCTCACCCCCCCTCACCATAGCCCCCCGCCCCCCACCCCAACCCTCCTCACCACAATCCCCCTTACCCCCCGCCCATCGGTCTAACCATACATGCTGTCTTGTGTCTTACAGGACCAACCGGCGATGTTCCGGGCCCATCTGGCAACCCCCAGCCAGGGCCAGGGCCGGTGTCCCCCAGGGACGCGAGCACCGATGGGGAGGCCAGCCATCTCAACAGCCCTGCACCCGACACATCTACACATGACACCTCTACACAGGACACATCTATACAGGAGACAGAAACAGAGGGCACAGAAACAGAGGGGACGGACATACAGCACACAACCACACAGGGGACAGACACACAGGGGACAGCAACACAGCACACATCGACACAGGGAACGGACAGACAGGGGTTGGCAACACAGCACACATCGACACAGGGAACGGACAGACGGGTTGGCAACACAGCACACATCGACACAGGGAACGGACAGACAGGGGTTGGCAACACAGCACACATCGACACAGGGGACGGATACACAGGGGTTGGCAATACAGCACACATCGACACAGGGGACGGATACACAGGGGTTGGCAATACAGCACACATCGACACAGGGGACGGACAGACAGGGGTTGGCAATACAGCACACATCGACACAGGGGACGGATACAAAGGGGTTGGCAATACAGCACACATCGACACGGGACGGATACACAGGGGTTGGCAATACAGCACACATCGACACAGGGGACGGATACACAGGGGTTGGCAATACAGCACACATCGACACAGGGGACGGATACACAGGGGTTGGCAATACAGCACACATCGACACAGGGGACGGATACACAGGGGTTGGCAATACAGCACACATCGACACAGGGAACGGACAGACAGGGGTTGGCAATACAGCACACATCGACACAGGGGACGGATACACAGGGGTTGGCAATACAGCACACATCGACACAGGGGACGGATACACAGGGGTTGGCAATACAGCACACATCGACACAGGGAACGGACAGACAGGGGTTGGCAATACAGCACACATCGACACAGGGGACGGATACACAGGGGTTGGCAATACAGCACACATCGACACGGGACGGATACACAGGGGTTGGCAATACAGCACACATCGACACAGGGGACGGACATGCAGGGATCTTATGGACAGCACACAAGGATATAGGAGAAGCCGGACTTCGGTTCCAATGAGGACATTGCATTAGACTCTCCGGCACTGCTATTGCCCACATCCTCCACCATCGCAGAGACGATCACCTCGGTTGGGATCATTAGTGAGCAGGCCTGAAGAAATGTGCGCCAACGGGGAGGGGACCCTTGTCGCAGGGCAGGAGTCTCAACAGTCCACCTCCACTCCTGCTCAGCCGTCTGGGGAACCACATAGGCGTAGTGATAGGGCCCGTAAGACCAAAAGGTTAGACACTGATTAAGTTGGCACGGGTGCAGGGCACAGTTCGGCTATAGGGGCTGGGGCACAAGTGTATAACTGTCCAAATTAAACACTTTTTATCACTGATGGAAGCAGTCTTTGTGCTCTGTCCTATGTGTGGGGATGGGGGGAGGTTAGCGCCGCTGTGGCTGAGTGGGTAATGGAACATTGAGCCCCGGTGGGTGTGCCGTACAGCCCCAGTAATCCCCCCCTGCCCCGGACGTCCACACCACCCCGCCCCCAGCTGAAAGGTGTTGGGTCTCAGTGTGTGCATGAGTCAGGCATTGTCTAATGACTTGGAGCTCAGAGCTCATCGCAGGGCGGGCTGTCATCATCCTCCATGCCTTGGACCAGACCCGCTGTCACTGGCAACCATGTGCCCCCAGCTCGATGTGCCACAGGTGGATGTGTAATGGTGGGGTAGAGTGCATGCGGGTGTTGCGGTGGTGTGGGAGGAGAGGGTGGTCGGTGGTGGGGGAGGTGAGCGTTGTCGGTGATGAGGTGGTGCTGAGTTGTAGTGTCCGTGCCCCTTCACATCAGAGAACCCCCTTCAGTTGGTGAAACCTGCAGCTATTAACCTGTCCCGTGCTCGCTGGCCTTGGAGCTGGCGTCGTCCCGCCCATATCCAACCCCCATGTCCCACCTCTCCCATTCCTCCTCGTCTGGAGAGGCCTGTCCCTCCTCCTGATCCTCCTCCTTCCCCACCTCTACCTATAGCACATTTCCCCTCTGCTGGGCTATATTATAGGCGACGCAGCAGACCACAATGATGCAGCCGACCCTCCTTGAGTCACACTGGAGGGCTCCTCCTGAACGGTCCAGGCATCTTCAGGACCCCAAAGCACCTCTCTGCCACACATCTGATCACACATTGGGCCTCATTGTAGCAGGTCTCCGCATTGGTCTATGGCATCCATTTAGGCGCCATCAGCCAAGACCGCAATGGGTAACACCTGTCGCCCAGCAACCAGCCCCGCAGCCAGGGAGTGGGGTGGGGGGGGTGTCCCTCGAACATGTCGGGGATCACAGATTGTGCCATCACGAAGGAGTCATGTACACTGCCCGGGTACCGGGCACAGACATGCCATATCTTCATCTGGTGGTCACAGACCACCTGCACGTTCATGGATTTCCTGCACGTTTCCTGTTCATGAACACCGACCTGTTATACGATGGTGGCCGCAGGGCGACATGCACACCATTGATGACCCCCTGGACCATGGGTATCCTGGCGACGGCAGCGAACCCCGCTGCCCGGGCGTCCTGGTGGGCGCAGTCCACGGGGAACTGGATATACCGGTCCGCAATGGCATACAGGGCGTCATTCACGGCATGACTGTGCACCGACGCCTGTGAGATGCCGGACAGGTGCCCACACGGCGACTGGAACAGCCCCATCGTGTAGAGGTCTAGGGCGACCTTAACCTTGACGGCCACCGGGAGGGGGTGTCCTCCCCCAATCCCATGCAGTGCCAGGTGTTCCGCCCTGTGGCATATTTCCGGCTCATCCTCAGTCGCCTCCTGCATGCCCTCTCCGGGAGGTCCTGGAACGATATGCGGCGTCGGTACACACGGGATCTCATCAGGCATCTCCGTGGCACCACCTCCTCCTCCCCCTCCCCCTCCTCCTCCTCCTTCTCCTCCTTCTCATCGACATCCTGCGGCTCATCCTCGTCGATTTCTCCACTTCCTCCTCCTCCTCGGCCTGTCGGGCAGGCGGACCAGCAGCCTGAGTGACTAGCACAAACCTCTCTGTGGTCTGCTCCTCTGTTATCATGGCGCATACAACCATCCACAACCAGGTGCCAAGGACTACATGGTCGCCCCGGTTGGCACCGTGCGCCCCAGACATGTATGCCCCCACCACAACCACTTTGGTGCCTCCGTACCTGTCATCAGTCAGCCCCATCAGGGCCACCATTCCATGGAACAGCCCTCAACCGGGGGCTCCAGTGGGTGTGGCCCTGCGTCTCCACCCCCGGTGGGTGCCGCTGGCTGGGTGGGGTGGCCGGCGAGGTGCCCGGCCATGATGCCTGTGATGGGCCAACGCGCGTTGCGAGGGCATCCCGACCCTGGTAGGCTCCCCCCCCACACAGCAGTCACAGCCCGGTGCGGATGCCTATCAACATGGCCGCCATAATGGAGGCCTTCGCGCGGGCATCGCCCTGCCATGGCAGGTGGTTCCCAGGCGCTCGCCTATCCCCTCCACCTTCCCCCACACTCTCCTGACCCTGGATGGCTTCCCCTGCCCCACGTCAGCCACGGCTATCTCCGTTTTGGGAGCCCCAGGTCCCCCCACGCCGATTCCTACCTCCTTCGGCAGCACGACTGGTTGACGATTTTTTTATAGGTGGTTAGCACCACGCCATTGGGACTTCGGCCCATCCAGGGCGCAGCATCATTAGGGGCCCATCAATCGGTCGTCGGACCAACTCCAGCGGTTCTCCTCACCGTGCACATTTGCCGCGATCCTGTGATTTTTTTTGGGTGTGGAGAATCGGGAAATGGCGTCGCGGGTTCGTTTTGGCTATTCTCCGGCTGAGCGTAAGCTTGGAGAATCCAGCCCCAGGCCTTTCCTGGAGGGCTGGCAATCCTTGATGGATATATCACTACTACTAAACCAAAATCCTTTCATGGTAAACTCCTAGATATCCATTTTTTACCTCATAGCAGGAATCAACACCATGGAGAACTAGGTGATTTTGATTTTGTATGGTTTAGCACTGTGGGCTAAACAGCTGGCTTGTAATACAGAACAGTGCCAGCAGCGCGGGTTCAATTCCCGTTCCGGTCTCCCCAAACAGGTGCCGGAATGTGGCAACTAAGGGCTTTTCAAAATACCTTAATTGAAGCCTACTTGTGGCAATAAGCGATTATTATTATTATAATAAAATAAATTGGGAAAAGATTCTTGTCTTCCTTGTTGTGGCTCATAAGACAGATAGCAGTTATTCACTTTCATCTGACGTTGTGACAGAAATACAATGAAGCGTACTGATGAAAGGAAGAGAAAAAGTTCAAATTTTCTACAACCCACTTTTTAAAACCCAAGTATGATGTTACCAAATCACTGCATCTTGATTTACCTCATAATCTCTCCTGCTCCTTTCAATTAGCAAGATGGGTTTTCTGTTCAGATTAAGATTCATCTTGTAGTTGCGAGGCATTGCTGAATTATTCACACCGAGTTCCAGGACGTAAGTAGTATTAATTTGACGATGCTTGTCAACAACTGATTTATCAACATTTAAAACATTATGAATATTTAATATTTGAATGTCTGCAAATATTTATACAGAGAGAGAAAGACTGTATTATAGGATTACCTACGAAGGGAAACATTAAACTGATAGTTTCGACAAGTTTTCCCATTGCACAGCTTTCCAGTAATTCACAGGATGTACCAGGATTCAAGGTTTAAATATTTCCAACGACTGTTATTCATTCATTTGTTTTTTTAAAATCTGTACTCACTAATAACGCATTGTACTACTGTTTAAAATAATTACCCTTATTGTTCCTGGAAGAGAGAAACAGAGATTTGGAAGTTGCTGGATAGCTTTTCAAAGTTTTGATTCGCAGAAATTTGGGATTTGAGACTCATGTTTATAAAGCGTGTCATAAAGTAATCTTTCCACAAGCTCTTGGAGGTAAGTTCGTGATTTTTAGGAAATGTTGGGTGAGTTAAATGGAAAGCTAGGTAATTATGAGATCCAAGAAAAATATAAATCAATCGAGACTACACTAT
Organism: Scyliorhinus canicula; assembly: GCF_902713615.1. NCBI lineage: Eukaryota > Metazoa > Chordata > Chondrichthyes > Carcharhiniformes > Scyliorhinidae > Scyliorhinus > Scyliorhinus canicula. Next base: position 34,118,147 of record NC_052166.1, on the reverse strand, counting down.
TGAAATTCAGTCGATGATATTTAAAGATACAGTACAAGTAATTAACAATGCTCATTTGGAATGGATACAGTTTTGGGTTTTCATAGAACATAGAACATAGAACATAGAACAGTACAGCACAGAACAGGCCCTTCGGCCCTCAATGTTGTGCCGAGCCATGATCACCCTACTTAAACCCACGTAACCTGTATACCCGTAACCCAACAATCCCCCCATTAACCTTACACCACGGGCAATTTAGCATGGCCAATCCACCTAACCCGCACATCTTTGGACTGTGGGAGGAAACCGGAGCACCCGGAGGAAACCCACGCACACACGGGGAGGACGTGCAGACTCCACACAGACAGTGACCCAGCCGGGAATCGAACCTGGGACCCTGGAGCTGTGAAGCATTGATGCTAACCACCATGCTACCGTGAGGCCTTCAAGTACCGACTTCAAGTTAAACACAAACGACATTTGGAAAAAACCTACTTGTCTTAATTTTGCAATTTTGTTGCATTTTAATTGCAACTAACACAATTACCAGAGTTTTTATAAACGGGTGACTGAAACTAAAAGGAATCACATCAATCCAAATCCATCGATAGTGACCAATTCAGTTAGTGACCAAACTATCAGCAAAGTGAATCGGATACAAATTATAATGGTGACTGATATGTTTCTATTACAAAAAGCTCATAAACTTGACAACATCCAGCAAATAAAATCAGTTCAAACAATGAAACCATTCAACGCACAGAGGATTACTTCAGCCTGAATGCCATGGTTGGGCAAATAATGGATAATTCGAACATTCAATTTAAAATAAGTTGCTGTATGTACAAAACTAAACCCCAGCAAAGATTATATGCAGGAGCTCTTTTGATCCACCCAACAGCAAATGATGAACACTTTAACTGTTGGCTTCATAGGACCGGCATTTGATACATCTTATTGTGAAAGTGAAAGCCAGGGTATAGGCTGAAAACAAAGAAGGCAGAAGAGGTCAAATTCAGCACCACATGTTGGTCGCCTATCGTGTCCACTAGCTCTCCCGTTACCATCATTAGCAGACGAAAGTTGCTTTGGTATTTCCACCATTGTAATTCGGATTCTGGAAGACCAACATTCATGATCCTGCTCTGAAGTCAAATCTGAGTTACTAATCTTGGCAGAGGGCACAGCCATGGCTCTACTCATGCACTGCGGGACGAAGGGAGTCAGATATTTCAGTGTAAGTTCGAAGAGTTAGTACTTGGGTGTCATTTCCAGGAATCTAACTGAAAATTGTGCCGAAATAAAATATTTAAACTCCTGTTCTCAACTTTTTCCCCCTGTCAGTAGAGTCAGCAGTTAGTGATACAACAATTGGCCTCAGTGAGGAAATTGTAACCATTGTAACCACCATTAATGGATGGGTTTGGGTCAGAGCAAGTTAAAATGTAAATACTGTGAACCTGAACCCAAGCCGTCTTGAATCCTGTAAGAGCTCTTCCTGTTTATTTCCGTTGTTCCCATTTTGTTTACGTTACTTTATTATCTGGTCTGTGGATCCAAAATCAGAATATACCTTTTAGCAGAAGATTCAGTGTTGAAGCAGCCTGCTTGTCAGGACACTGTGTTCCCAGATTTTGCTTTCTGAGAGGAGAAGCCAGACTCCTCAGCTCCGAATGGATCTTAGGTACCGGGGCGGGATTCTCCGACCCCCAGAGAATCGCCGGGGGCTGGCGTCAATCCTGCCCCCGCTGTGTCCCAAAGTCTCTGGCATCAGAGATTCGGCGGGGGCGGGAATGGCGCCGCACGGTCGACGCCCCCCACCCCCCAGTGATTCTCCGGCCTACGATGGACTGACGTCCCGCCGCTGTCATGCCTCTCCCACCGGCGTGGATCAAACCACCTACCTGATGGGCGGGACCAGTTGGCGCGGGCGGCTCCGGGGTCCTGGGGGGCAGGGGCGGGCGATCTGGCCCCGGGGGGTTCCCCCACGGTGGCCTGGCCCGTGATCGGGGCCCACCGATCGGCTGGCGGGTCTGTTGAAAGAGTGGGGGCACTCTTTTCCTTCCGCCTTCGCTATAGTCTTCACCATGGCGGAGACGGAAGTGACCCCCTCCCCTGCGCATGCGCGGGGATGATGTCAGCAGCTGCTGACACTCCAGCGCATCCGCGGACTTCCGCCAGCCAGCGAAGTTCCTTTGGCCCCAGCTGGCATGGCACCAAAGGCCGTTCCCGCCAGCCAACGGGGCGCCAACCACTCCGGCGTGGGCCTAGCCCCTCAATGTTAGGGCTTGGCCCCTAAAGGTGCGGAGACTTCCGCACCTTTGGAGCGGCCCGATGCCTGAGTGGTTCACGCCACTCCATCATGCCTGGACCCCACACCCCGCTGGGTAGGGGAGAATCCCGGCCCAGGTTTGGAGGGAATTAGTCAATGGTTAACTGGCAACTGGTTGGTTGGCCAGGGACAGTATTCTGCCTGGCAGTGGTCAATGATTGGTTCCTTCTTTCTGAAAGAACTGGGCAGACATTGTTCTGAACGCAGTGATTGTTCGACACATCTTTTACTGTGAATGATGCTGAGTCTGCAGAGACGTTGGAGAAAATCATCTCAAGTCTAGAAGGAAGAAGTATCAAAACAAAGGCTGAACTTCAGAAAAACACAATCTAGAAGTCATCCCAGATCAAAGATCGCCATCCCCTCCACCAGCATCAATGATCCTTTCATTTTTAATAAGATTTTCTTATCCTTTCCACCACCTTTTCCCCTCTATGTTGTTTGTCTGTGTATGTGTGTAGACGGTAGGGTGTAACTAGGAATAGGGGGGTTGGGAAAGGGGTATTAGATGATAATTTACATTTTCTGTTCACTTAATTATAATGCTGTACACAATAAAAGGTTACTTGTGTTAAAGTTGCAAACATGGTGACTGTGGTTTATTGTGATCAACGTCGACCTCGGGTGTTTATAATAAAATCTAATGAAATTAAAATGAAATTGAAAATCACTTATTGTCACGAGTAGGCTTCAATGAAGTTACTGTGAAAAGCCCCTAGTCGCCACATTCCGGCGCCTGTCCGGGGAGGCTGGTACGGGAATCAAACCGTGCTGCTGGCCTGCTTGGTCTGCTTTAAAAGCCAGCGATTTAGCTCAGTGAGCTAAACTAGCCCCTAATCTTAGCTGCGTTGCGATTTTGGGTCAAGGGGAAATGGAATTGACTGTGTATTAGCCAAAGGTGTCGTGACACACTGTCCATGACTAGTTTTAACAGAGGTGAGATTCAGTAGCAAGGACGTGGGGTGAGCTGGTGGGGGGAGAAGATTGAAGTGATCACCAATGCCAGAAGGTGGCTCGGCATTTAAACCCTTTCAAAAAGATGCATGCCTTAATTTTAACAAAGTTTGCATTTTTAATATATGGAGACGAGGAGTCCTGGTTCCCTGAAATTCAGCCCACCACATGAGATGAGATCACGCCAAAGGATCCTTCAACTTTCCTGATCCAACCACCCCCCCGCCCCGTCCACCTCCTCAGCATTTACTGACCCATGCCCTATCACCGTTAAATTGACTTGCCTCTCGAATGGCTGCAGCCTTTTTGCAAGAACTCTGTTGCTCAGCTGGCAGCCCAGCTGATCATAATGCTGGCTATCTGGTGGAGGAACAGGAAATAAAATATCAAACCGGTTTTGCAGTTGAAACAGCATTTCCAGTTTATAACCCCGCCCCATCCCCTCCACCAGCCCCTACTGGAAGCACCCAGTAAATATTGGGACCAAGGTCCCTGTGCTGGAAGGGGGAGAGGGGAAGCCACTCTCAATAGCGATCTAATTCCTTCCGCTGAAAATGGATCAGGATTAGTTGCGATCTCTTCCATTCTCAAACAGTTTGCAAACACAATGGTCAATTTGTTGAGAATCCGGAACATCACAAATGGAAAGAGGAAATCCAGGGAAAGTTAGAACCTTCAAGACAGGCAGGAAACAAATTGGAGAGCAACTGTACCAATGTGATTTGTCTTGTGTTTTGCCGAATCCTGATATCGATTGTTCGAAAGTCAAATTGAGATATTAGCTCAGTTTACATTCGAAAATGCAATGATAGCATGAAACAGGTAAGCTTTTTTCAAGTGTCCAGTATAAACTCTCAGGATTAAACTGGAGTGGTAGAAATACAAGATAATGACCTCAGAACCAGTCCTAGAGCTGGAGTGCTAACTGCCAAGCAACTTGGCATCCATATAAACATCCCAGTGTGGACTGTGGTATGATGCAAATCCACTTTTTAAAAATCCTGTTTTTGCACATGGCCTCCTCTTGCATGGCTGGAATGTTTTATTTTGCTAGTCAATTAGCTGTGCCTTGCCATGTTATTAGGGTAGCTTAAAGTTATTCCAGCTGGTAACTGGAGCAAATTATACTGGAACATCTCCAATTTGTTTCCAGTAATCCAAACATCCCCTGAATCTTATTGATGGAGTTGGTGGATTGTGGTTGTGTGGTCACGATTAGTGAAAAGTGTCCGCAAATGTTCTGTGCTCAGAGACAATGAAATTCAGGGGAGGCGGTGGCATCGTGGTATTGTCGCTTGACTAGTAATCCAGAGACCCAGAATAATACTCTGAGGACCTGGGTTCGAATCCCACCATGGCAGGTGGTGGAATTTAGAAACTCAATAAAGGCTTAAATAATAACCATCATGAATGACATGGATTTATGAAGGAAAAATCATGCTTTATAAATCTGTTGTAATTCTTTGAAAATGTAACCAGTACAGTTGACTAGGGGGAGCCAGTTGATGGACTTTCAGAAGGTGTTTGACAAAGTCCTGCATAAGAGGTTTTGAGGAGGCATGGGATTGGGGGAAATGTATTGAGATGGATAGAAAACTGGTTGGCAGAGAGGAAACAAAGAGTAGGAATTCATGGTCCTTTTCAAATTGGCAGACAGTAATTAGTGGGGTACCACAGGGATCGGTGCTGGGACCCCAGCTATTCACAATATATATTAATGATTTGGATGAGGGAACAAAATGTAACATCTCAAAGTTTGCAGATGATGCCACGTTAGGTGGGAGGGTGAATTGTGATGAGGATGCAGGGATCCTACAGCATGATCTGGACAGGTTGGGCAAGTGGGCAAATCAATGGCAGATGCAATATAATTTGGAAGCAAAAACAGGTAGGCAGATTACTACCTGAATGGTTGTAAATTGGGAGAGGGGAGTGTGTAGCGGGATCTGGGTGTCCTTGTGCACTAGTCTCTGAAGTTCAGCATTCAGGTGCAGTAGGCGGTAAAGAAGGCTAATGGTATGTTGACCTTCATTGCGAGATGTTTCGAATGTAGAGGCAGGGATGTGTTGCTGCAGTTGTACAGGGCCTTATGAGGCCACACCTGGAGTAGTGAGTGCAGTTTTGGTCTCCTTCTCTGAGGAATGATATTCTTGCTCTTGAGGGAGTGCAGTGAAGGTTTACCAGACTGTTTCCAGGGATGGCAGGACTGTCATATGAGGAGAGACTGACTAGGTTGGTATTGTTCTTGCTGGAGTTCAGAGGAATGAGGGGGGATCTCATAGAGACTTATAAAATTCTAACAGGACTAGACAGGGTAGATGCAGGGAAGATGGGTGTGTCCAGAACCAGGGGTCACAGTCTAAGGATTCAGGGTAAACCATTTCGGACAGAGATGTGGAGACATTTCTTCACCCAAAGAGTGGTGAGCCTGTGGAATTCATTACCACTGGAAGTAGTTGATGTTAAATCATTGAATATATTCAAGAGGTGGCTAGATATAGCACTTGGGGAGAATGGGATCAAAGGCTATGGGGAGAAAGCAGGATTGGATTATTGAGTTGGATGATCAACCATGATCGTGATGAATGGCGGAGACGGCTCGAAGGGCCAAAAGGCCTTCTCCTGCTCCAATGTATCTATGTTCACTCATGCTGTGGCCTGGCCTACATGTGGCCTGCAGAAATATAGTTTACTCTTAAACGCCCTTGGAAATGGCTTAGCAAGCCACTCAGTTGTGTGGGAATGAAACCCGACAGGCCAATCGGGATCCACCTCAGTACTGGAAAAGACAACGGCAAATCCTATCAAACCTGCAAAGTCCCCACCCCCCTACTATCATCTGGGTTTTCTGTCAAAAGTGGAAGAGATGTCTCACACAGACTAGTCAAGCAACAGCCTGACATAGTCATATTCATGGAATCATACCTTACATATCATGTCCTATCACTATTCCTGGTATGTCCTGTCCCACTGGCAGATCAGACCCAGCAGAGATGTGGCACAGTGGTATACGGTCAGGAAGAAGTCTTCAACATTGACTCTGGACCCCCTGAAGTCTCAAGGCACCAGGCCAAACATGGGCAACATGATTACTGCATACCATGCCCCCTCAGCTGATGAATCAGCACTGCTCCATGTTGAACACCACTTGGAGGAAGCACTTGGAGGTGGTCGAATACTCTGGGTGGAGGACAAAAAATTCCACCACCAAGAGTAGCTTGGTAGTACCACCACAGACAGAGCTGGCTGGGTGCTAAAGGGCATAACTGCAACACTGGCATGTTAGGAAGAGTTTGCAGGTTGACACTATCTGCTTGGCTGCATTATGAACGCACCCTCCTTGGCCATCAGGTTCTGGGAGGATCTCAAACCCAGAGCCTCTGGTTCAGAGGCAGGAATGCTACCTACTGCGCCACAAGACCTCTGCACAACAAATTATATCCCGAATATTCCTAAATAAGTAGCAGTGGTAACAGTGAGTTCGGACAAAGGAATCTATGATAGATGTGTACAACCACTGAATGAAGTGGACTGTACAGGTTTAAAGTCATTTTCTGTTCTTCAGGCTTCCTTATCATCTCTTTATTTGAATTTATTGTCATTGGAAATCAAACATTTGAAATTAGGGTTTCTATGCATGTAGAGGCAATTCCCCCAATGACTTCTTGTAGATGAGAATGAATGGGTGTGGTAATTATTTCTGATCTGCTTTTGATTTAAGTGCAACGTGCATTAATCCCTCTGGTGCTAAGTTGGAAACGTCTTGTTTGCTGTTGGGTACTGATGTGCTTGTCAAGAAACAAATAATGAACCTCATTGTTTTAAAGGTGAAAGGTAAAAACTTTAGTGTTGCTGTCAGGGATTTTTGTTATCTGGGGTCCCTCTGAACCCTGAGGAGAGCAATGATTCTTACATTGCCAAATGTCACCCCAGCACGGGCTCAGAAACTTCAGAATGTGGGGAGAATAAATAATAGGCGAAATTAAACATACAGTTTTAAAAACAAGCTTTCAATGTAGTTTTCCATTACCAACAGGATTTCCGAAAGTCCTGACATAATAAAGACTTAGGTTTATGTTTCACAACCCCATGGATTTGTTCATCTATTAGCTGCTTTACGGCACTGCTAAATTTCTAACATAGTACTTTGAATTGTGTTTCGGCTCAAGTGGATGTTTGAGGTATGAATGAAAACCAGATTATCCTTTGACTGTATCCTATAATTTCATAGCCCTCGGATTGATATTTTGCATATATATATTAAAAACTGTGAGGGACACGAAGAATCCAGCATGAGTTTGTAGAACTAAACAGAAAGTAACTTTATTTACAACATATACACAGCACCAGTAGTTCACTACTGGCTCCCTCTCTAGCCGGTACTACACTGACCAGCTCTATTTATACAGCTTCACTGCTACCAATCGCACTCCCCAACACCCCTTCCCCCCCACCACCCTCATTGGGAGAGCTCCTATACCCCAAGGTACATGGGGTAAACTATTGTCCCCAGCCAATAGGATACGGGCAGGTTATACAAAAACGGATAATGATTTACGCTGGAATACACAGAATTAAATACAAATTATACAAAGATAAAGAACAAAGAAAGGTACAGCACAGGAACAGGCCCTTCAGCCCTCCAAGCCTGTGCCGACCATGCTGCCTGTCTAAACTAAAATCTTCTGCACTTCTGGGGTCCATATCCCCCTATTCCCATCCTATTCATGTATTTGTCAAGATGCCCCTTAAACGTCACTATCATCCCTGCTTCCACCGCCTCCTCTGGCAGTGAGTTCCAGGCACCCACTACCCTCTGTGTAAAAAACTTGCCTCGTACATCTCCTCTAAACCTTGCCCTTCGCATCTTTAACCAATGCCCCCTAGTAATTGGCCCTGGGAAAAAGCCTCTGACTATCCATCTGTCTGTGCCCCTCATAATTTTGTAGACAAAATTGTATACTACAGAAACAGGTCACTCAGTTTAACCAGTTCATATTAGTGTTACAAGTAGTTGTCCTAATCTCATGTGCCCAGTCTGTTACCATAAGCTTTCGTACCCTTTTCCCAAACTTTAAAACGTATTCAAATAGGTTGTTGAACTTCCATACATTGTTCACTTACTGCATCTATTTGTAGCTGAGCCACACAGTTCTAGAATTAATTGTCGCTTTTAATGCTGCGTTACCTGATACTGGACAGGAAGAAGTAGTGGCTTGGAGATTCTGGAACTCTGCACCAAAGCAAACCCCTGCCTGCCCTTATCCAGGCTGTAAACCTTGTTTCAGATCCTGCACAGTGATATCAATATATTCATGGCCAATTTCCTGCCATTTGATAATATTAATCAGCTGAGCCTTTCCAGCTCAGCATGGAACCTTGGTCAAAGTGGGCTAACACTCTCATTGAAACTACCCTGACCATTCAAAACCGCTCTGGGATCAAGGATTAGGCGCTTCTTAGTGGAAATGGGCTTACTCAAGATGCTTTCCTCATCTCCACCATAAATTATTAACGCCACACATGAATAACATCCACTTGTACGAGGTACAGGAGAACAATAGGTGTCCACATGCAGGTACTGTGTATCCTAGCAAAGAACAAATGTGTTCAAGGCGAAAGAAGAGTAAAGACCATTTGTATAAATTAACTTGTTTCATCAGGAGACAGACAGAGACTGAGACTAACTGGAAGCGAGAAATATCTTCCTTCATTTCTGGAAAGGATCAGTTTGGTTAATTCAGACAAGGATGCTCCCATGAGTTAACGATCATTCAGAGTTGTACATTCAGTAATAGTGCTGGAAATGTCAATCCACCGAAAAGATGCTTTCCCAGTTCTCATCTATGACAGATTTGGAAGTTGTGCTTCATCGTGAGAAAGCTGTTGCTGGCCAGTTAACAATCACAATTAACTGGCGTTAAATTGTGTTCCTGATCTTGAAGCAGAACAGAGATGAGACTCCAGCTGTCATCAAGATAGTGCTTCTACGCTTGTCTTTGCCCTGATTTGATATATAGAGTGGACCAATTTTCCTGTGGGGGTTTTTGCATATTCTCTTGTAATACACGGAAGACTGGGATAAAAAGAATCCAAGCTGGTCCTTCAACTATGAAATACACATGCACAAGATTCAGAGAAAAGGGGAAAGATGCAAAAAATAAAAATAACATAGATAGAACAGCTGAGGAAAGTGGAATTAGCGTTGTTTGTTTTACTTCCACTTGTGCAATCTTTCCCTATCTACGACGCACTTTTATATCTTTGTCCTGTCTGTTTTCTTAATGCAAAGTGTCTTGCAATATTCCCCAATTCTTCTGTCGCTGGTGTATACTCACTGCTGTTTATAGCTTTCAGACGATTATCTAAGTTACCAACTTTGTTTTGCTGTGACTAAATAAAGATCATTTAATCGCTAGAGGAAACATGTCACTGGCTGGCTGTTCGGCATCTGATCTTATTAGCATTCACTTCCCATAAAATTCTTCTTGTTAAATTCAATAGCTTTAGAAAATCATTTTATATAACATTTCCTGTTTGGGTTTGAACTGAACAGTTCTCTCTTCCCTTCCCATCATGTTTCCTAGATTTCTTTTTACAATTGTGCAGAACAAGTACAAACTTTAACTAAATGAGCATGGGTGTTTCTGTATCCAGAGGTTATTGGAAGCCTATAAGACCGGAGCTAAACATTTGGCGCCAAGGCTAATTTCCAGACAGAAACACCAGCTTGAGCAGAAATGACAAACTCCCATTAATTGCAGAAGAGGTAGTTAGCGCTTCAACAAGTCATTAGGATAAGGAAGTTAATGTTTGCGACATATCTCAGGTGATCCCATCGTTCTTGTATGCATTGACCATATGTCTTACATGCATTGTTTTCCTGGCTCAAACCGTGAGTCACATTTATTAAGCAGCACTTTTAGAACCATACCCGGTGCTACAACCCAACATCACCATGTCTCCGCCGATTAAATTGGATGGATGAATTTGAAAATTTGCACTGTATAAATGTCAGTAACGTGCAATACTCATAGAATCATAGAATTTACAGTGCAGAAGGAGGGCATTCGGATGATTGAGTCTGCACTGGCCTTTGGAAAGAGCACCCTACCCATGCCCACGCCTCTACCCTATCTCCATAACTCAGTAACCTGACCTAACCTTTTTTGGACACTAAGGGGCAATTTATCATGGCCAATCCACCTAACCTGCACAACTTTGGACTGAGGGAGGAAACCGGAGCACCCGGAGGAAACCCACCCAGACAGGGGGAGAAGGTACAAACTCCACATAGACAGTCACCCCAGGCCGGAGTTGAACCCGAGTCTCTGGAACTGTGGGGCAGCAATGCTCACCACTGTGTCACCCATAAAATCTGTTGCTATTCAGATAAATTAATAGTAAATTCTTCCAGCTTAACCCCCATGTTGACATTCTGTTTCTAAATTTGTCAAGAATATTTCTCCACTGCAAAAATAATAAATTATCACAAATAAAATACCTTGATACAAGGCTTGTCATGTAGAGCAGCTGAAACTGTTTTTTCTGGCAGGCTCTTACGGTCCAGCCGACAGCGCACCCACGCCGCGAGTTTTATGACAGCAAGGGGTGCATAATCCCTAGGTGACAACGATGGGTCACTGATGAGCTGCCTCCTGACGTAGCAGGAAGGTGAGGAAAATCCCACCCGATATATCTATGCTGACTGCATCTGAGGGTTATTTTATTCATGAGAGAGATGTGTTACGGACCAGCCATGCAAGTTTTAGGTTGATCATACTTTTGTGATAAATATTTTTTTAATTTCATTCATAGCATTGAAAAGGCCAACATTTATTGTAGATCTCTACTGGCCCTCAAGAAGGGTGGTGGTGAACCAACATTTTGAACTACTGCATTCCATGTAGTGTAGGTACGCCCTCACTGCAGTTAAGGAAAGAGATACAGGATTTTGACTCAGTGACAGTGAAAGATGGCTTTTCTGTTCATGCACTTGGAACATTCAAAACAGTTCACCACAGCCCTTAATTGCCATAAACGTTCAGTGAACTATTAGCTCTGTGATCCTGAATAGGACCGGGGAGACTGACATGGTTGCTTGGGATTCAGTTCGGCAGGTATGTATCATTGCTCTTCCAGAGACACACACAAATTCTACAGGTGGAATTCTCCTAAATGTGACTAAGTGCCATGGTGGTGGCAGGAACTTGGAGTGTTTCCCGCTGGGAAGGCCATCGCCAAACCATGCCATATCGTCTGCCCTGACCTCATTAGCTATGCACCCGGGGCTTTTGATACCCTGATGGTGCATTGTCCGCTGTTGTACGCGGGCACCATATTGAAATGGTGCCCAACATCACTGACCCACTATTGAAGAAAGAAAATGGATCTCCACGAACATTTTGAGGCTGGAAGGTGGACCTCCTTGTTGACACTGAACTAGAAGATCCAACTGTTGATGCTTCCCCCACCCACTGCTGTGTTGTTCCATGGTCCAGGGTTGCTGGATTTGAAACTGATTCGAGTCCGGGGGCAGCCCCGGGCATTGTTCAGGAGAGTCCTGACTTCTGCATGTCCCTCTGATCCAAATATGTTTTACATCAGCAAATTTCCTACTAGCATGGGTGAAAGATTTCAGTTGAACCTTCATTGCCTTCCATTAGCGCGATGCAAATCAGTTTCATGCCAGCCTCCAAAAGCGTTTCCCAATCCACCATAGCGAAAGATACCAGAGGAAATTCACAGCAGCATAAAAACGATTTTTGCACTCCTGCCAAATCCGTCCGCTGCCCGCCATTGAACCTGCCCTGGGCCCAAAGGAAAATTCCGCTCTATAAGTCTGCTTTGGCACACTCTCAAATGACATCAGGAAATGTTGATGTTGAACGTCTGAAGTGTATTTGTTGGATTTTCCTGGAAGCCCTGCACCCACCCCCAGGCCCCATGATTTCAAAGGGTTTTGAGCTTCTTTACCAGGCAGCTCTTTCAATGAAATCATTTATATCCATTTGTGACGCTCGTTTATTTATTTTACAATTAATGTTTTATGCATCCAGATAAAGGGCCTTTTCTTTATTCTTTTAATGCATTTCTTTGTATGAACCTTATTTACTGATGCACAATTATTGTTAAGCTTTCCGTTCCTTCTGCATGTCTTTCTGCAAAATCCATACGCAACTCCGTTGTATCAACTTTTCTCATTTCAATTTTAAAATTCCCCTTCCTCTGATTCCTCCCCGACCTTTTCATTTTGATCCCTGGCCGCAGCCCTAATAATATGATTCACCAGGAACACTGACATCAGCCCAGTTTTTGTGGAGCCCATCTCAATGGAACAGCTCCCTCTTTCCCCAATATTGATGCCAGTGCCCCATGAATCAAAACTCTTCAGAACATCAGAACGCTGGCAGTAAGACAACCCTTGAAGTTAACTGGCAGACAAGTGCAGTGTATTAAACTATAAAATTTATCTTGGGTGAGGTAATTGTGAGTGAGTTAATACATGAATAAGGAATGTGTTTCAAGGAATAGAATCCTTGAGCTTATAAGTTGTTTCATTCCAACCTTCCTTTCTGACTCTCCCTCATTTGCTGTTTGTGCCCAAAATCTTCATGCCCTTACTTTGTAGAAGGTCAATGGTTGCAGCTTAAGTAGTTCACCGGCTCCTGTCTACATACGGTGCCTTTTAACAGATGCAATGAGAGAGGGACATAAGGGTGCTCTCTGGTTAGAAAGGGGGAATATAAGAGAAGATGTGTGCTATCATTCCAGGTCCCAACCTGAACCTCCAAGTTTGTAAATGTGCAATTTCTAGATCCCTTCCACGAGAAGCGAACTTGCAGCCCTTGTACAGTCTTGTCTGTGTCATTCCTGTAGCCTCTGTTCACTGCCTTTCATAAAGTGAGGTCAATCCAAGTCTTAAGAATGAATTAAATATTACAATATATTATGTAATGAAGAGCTTCTAAAAATCTGAACAGAATTGGCTAGATGTCAAAATGTCGATCTTTATGCAAAATCCTTTTATCTGCTTAATGGGATAAAGAGAACCAACTGTGTTAGTTCAGCTAAGAGGAGAAATCCACAAAGAATATGAAACTATTGAATATTCTAGAAATAAGCAACCTGTGTATGTGAGGGATGAAGATCAGTTGATGTCTTTGGCATGATGCTTGGTCACTATAGAATAATATCAGTTTGCATATTGCAAAATGAAAGATATTCCTGAATACCAGCAAGTTCTGTGCCAAAGTTACAATTAAGCAATCAGTTAAATAGAGGCAGGGATCAGGCATATCTGCAAAAATGGAGTTTGTAGGTTCAGCAGTTTTTTACAGGACAGTAATAGGCAGGATTGGATTTTGCAAGGGGTCCCTTTCCAAAGACGGCACCGCTAATCAAAACAAACATTTATCCAAACTGAAACCCCCTTACGATAATTAGGTCATTCAAATTTGAAGACTTAAATCTGGTTAATCCACATGGTGCTCACTAATCACGGATGGTGACCAAGAATTAACTGACTGTGCAGTAACTATTAAAGAGTTACCTCAGGGTACATTGAAGAGATTCTTTGCTTTTGGTATTATTCAAGATATTAAAAAAATATCAAAATCATAAACCCATTTTTTTTTTTTTCAGACGCTGTGGGCGTGATTTAACAGAATTTTCCCGAAGTATTATTTTGGGTCAGATGTTGGGATGTTTCTCGATGGCTGTAGTGGCTCGTATTTAACGGTACTTAGTCCCGAAAATGAGCCTCTACCAGCTTCTCACCATCATTGGCTGTCTGGTCATCTGATTCACCAGGCCATCGCTTCGGCATCTCACTGCTAATTATGGGGACCTGCTTTTAAATGTTTCCTCACCACGAACTCCAGTCAACACAGAAGCATGGCACGCCATGGACCTGTTCCTCGCTTTGGCAATGCTAACCTGGCTAGGTTTCTGGATGCGGACGGGGCATCCTGTTTCCCTGAGGGGGTGGAAGGACCAGAAGCAGGGTCAGCAATGTTGACGGGGAGGCAGTGGTAGTGGCTGTCTGTTTGGGCAGCATGATGAGGAGGACCGCTGTGCACTGCTGGGAGAAGACTAATGGACTCCACTCAGCTGCAAGAGCAAGTTACCACCTCTCTCCGAGAATCAGTTCCACCTGTCACATCTCAAATTCCCAAACTTCCCTCCTCCCCCACAAAAGATTGCTGGCTGACACCTCTAATCCTTCCAACACTGATCTATGTGCTTGGTCCTCAGAACCCTCTGTCACCCAACATGTCTAGTTGAGGTGCTCACAAATGATACCTGCTCGAGAGACCCCTGATCCAACAAGTGTGCTGCCCTCAATTCCCTCTCTATGTCCCCACAGGGGGAGGTAGCCCATAATACATGGGGAAGGGTCAAGAAAGGGGGGGGTTCAGATTACCTGAGAAACTTGCCCTCACCCTCTATGAGGAACAGGACCTGCAGATCGCGGGATTGACCGAGGAGAGAGCAGTCACCGACAGCGAGGTTGGCCTGTGCTGCAGAGATGAAGATCCACTGTCGCTTCACCCAGATGACCTGTCTCAGGTGAATTGTTCATGTCAGGCAAAATGCTTCTCCCCTCTCACTAATCACACGTCTATTCTCTTGCAGCATCTCCATCTGATGTGTCAGGGCCAGGGAGCTCCAGGTGTTGCAGGATGTAGTGGTTATGCACGCTCCCTGGGAAGCGGCACACACGTACAGGATCCAGAGACGGTGGTCACTCACGAGTTGAACATTCATGGAGTGGAACCCCTTCCTGTTAATGAAGGGCACTCCATGACGGCCCAATGCGTGCAAGGTGACATCAATTACCGCCTGCGTCTGTGGCATCCTGGTGATGGCTGAGAATCCTGCAGCCTGGGAATCTTGGTGGGCTTGGTCCAACTCAATGTTGATATAGTCAGCTGCCCGGGAATACGCAGGGCATGCGATACCTCCCGGAATCACCTGTGGGCTGTAGATTGTGCAATGCCCACCAAGTCCCCTCTCGAGCCCTGGAATGAATCAATGGCATAAAGGTTCCGGCCACCGGGAGGGGGTGTTCTTCTCATATGTGGGGTGCCAAGTCCGTGAGGATATGGCACAGGTGCCGCACTGTCATTTTGTTGAGACGGAGCCTTCTGCAGCACATGCTACCCATCATCTCCTTGAAAATGCAATGATGCCTATCAACCTTGAGCTGTTGCTCGTGTCCCCCCTCTGGCTCCCTCCTCAGCCTAATGGCCGGCTGGGTCTTCAGGGTGTGCAGTGGCACCCTGCACATGGGATGCTGTCTCCAAACTGTGTCAACGTTGGCGCCTTCTCCGATGTCTGGTCACCTGGGCTGCCACCAGCAACTCGAGGGCATCTTCTGCCGAATCGACACCACCAATCATTTTGGTATCTCTAAGGGATGGAAAGGAAAGAGACTGACAATTAGGTCTTCCACCCTGGGACCCTCAAATCCCCCAAGCCCCGCCCATCTTTTCATGTTCCATCTTCCCTCAGAGTGCCAGTCACCAAAACCTCGTTCTGCACACTCACCCCTGGCCACAGCAGGCACCCCTAGACCCCGGATCACAGGCCCCTGCCGGGAACATTCGGGATACCATGCTCATGTGCTCACACATTCACCTTTTGGTCATGGGTCTATTCCCAGTGCTGCAGCTCAGCTCTTGAGTATTTGACTGTTGGCTGCAGCCTCTATGCTGCTGACACTTCTAGAGGTCAGGCAAACTGTTCAGGCTTCAAAGTTTGATTGAAATGTGATGCAATAATCATCGTCTGAGAGGCAAGTATACCCAAGCAAATCCACTTGAGAATATTACGTTTATTAAATGGCCAACAGTACCTTCATACAAAAACTAACTATGAAACAGTCCATAAATCACACTAACCATTAATCAACAAGAATAGGCACCGTGCCATATACACACAAGTACCTTTGCGTGACAGAATAAAAGTGCAAACACAAAGCTACAACAGTATTTTGTACAAAGAAAACCAACCCCCATGCAGGTACTCAACAGAATGCACTATCCTTGCTGTGCAGCCTCTGTTGCATAGGCCTTCTTTTACGGCCTAATTTTATCGGAACCAAAGCTCGCTACTCACATGTTCCACGGGCATTCAAGGTGCCATAAAACAGCCCCGAAATCCAGCGTGTTAGACTCACAGCATCATGCTGGTCAACATGCAGCACTTACCTCACTCATAATAATAAAGTTATCAGAACTTTGCATAAGCTTTTCTTCAACACCTTCATCAAGTTGCTCATTCAGATCAATCCGCCTCTACCTCTCCCTCCTGCAGCTCCCAGCAATAGACTTCCCAACAGTGGAAAATCCCACCGACCCATGGCACGTCAAAAATGAGAAAGAGCTCCACTTCCCTTTCTCCAGCCAGGCAGCAGGTCATCTTCCCATCCTCTCTTTCCTTACTCCAGGCTACAGAAAATGAAGGAAACAGCAGCAGCAACCTCCAGACATTTGCAGCCACAAGAAGCAAGCAGCAAAAACAAGCTGCAGCACAACTTGAGAGTATTTTATTTATTATACAGTCAACAATAGATACAAAAAGATGAAAGCAAACTACTTAACGGCCCATATATCACATGAACCATTAAATGACAAGGAAAAGGCACCATATACACACAAGTACCTTTTTGCTACAGGATATCAGTACAAACACAAAGTTACAACAGTGCATTTATACAAAGAAACCCAAACAGACATTAAACATTAAACAATCAAGAGTACAATAAAGCCACCAGCAATTTGCAAAAGCATTTCTTCAACACCTTCATCAAGTTGCTGGTCTGGATAAATCTGCCTTTCTCTCCCCCTTCCCTTACTCCAGGTCGCAGATGCAGAAAAGACAGCAGCAAACAAACACACGGCATTCAGCATTTGCAGATACCAGCAGGAGCCATCAGAAAACAAGCCCTGCGGCAGTACTTGAGAATATTTTTGTTTATTAAAGATATGAAAATCAACTACATAACATTCTATATGACACACTAACCATTAAATAATAAGGAAATGTCACCATTCCAATACAAAGCTATATCAGCTAATTTACACAAAAACAAACAATGGTGTCACTCCTCGCAGGTTCCTCAACAGAAATTGAGGATAATCCTGAGAATGTGTTATCATGTCCAGATCTTTGATGTAGAAATAGAACATAGAACATAGAACAGTACAGCACAGAACAGGCCCTTTGGCCCTCGATGTTGTGCCGAACAATGATCACCCCACGTAACCCGTATACCCGTAACCCAACAATCCCCCCATTAACCTTACACTACGGGCAATTTAGCATGGCCAATCCACCTAACCCGCACATCTTTGGACTGTGGGAGGAAACCGGAGCACCCGGAGGAAACCCACGCACACACGGGGAGGACGTGCAGACTCCACACAGACAGTGACCCAGCCGGGAATCGAACCTGGGACCCTGGAGCTGTGAAGCATTGATGCTAACCACCATGCTACCGTGAGGCCCATGATCGGAATCAATGTGTTACTTGTTCCACATATCAGTGTCATTCTCCATCCAGGAGCCGCAGCTGCGCAGGCCCCTCTACACAGCTCAATCTCAGCAGAACCAAATCCTGGCATCTGCATATTCCACTTGTGCTCAAATTGCAGTTGAATATCCTTGACTTCCATCTTGTTTAACCCACGATGACGGCCAGTTGCATGCCGCACTCACCACACCAAGAACAAAAGCATCAGCAATCTGCAAAAGAATTTCCTCAAGGGCATCATCAGGTGACCCATTTGGGTCAATGTCATGCATCAGGTCTTGCAGCATCTTCTAAGAAGCCTCAAACCGGATTGCATTCTGGATCCATACATCCCCCTGATCCCGGTGTTCCAGGACCCATGTATCTAAGAAAGAAATGGCCTTCTTTCCGGCAACCGAAAAGGAAGGAAACAGCAAGAGCAGCCTCCAGGCATCCACAGCCACTGGCAGGAGCAAGCAGCGAACACAAACTGCAGCTGTGAAGTGCTCTCACAACCAACAAGACCAATTCCTCATTAGCAATAGCCTTCAGCTGTGAAGCGAGAGGCTGCTCACAGTCAGAGGGAATTGAAGTGCCCTTCAGCATATAATCAAAAACAGGGCTCTGTCCTGGAAGTGTTTGGTAGGACAGACAGGCAGCAGCTGCAGTTGCCCCCGTCAAGTGTATCCACAATATTTAAAGATGGCCTGCCAGCTTTGCAGACTAAAAGCCCCTCACCCACTCCCTCCACCCCCCGACGCAGGGCGAGCCCTGACCTGGAATGCTTCAGCCACCGACCAAGCCTAACCCACCTGAGGGTTGCCCCCTCCCCCACCCAAGCACTGGGCAGCACCTCCAGTGCCTTTACCTGCATGCCAAAAAATGGAAATGGCGACTCACCTCCTCAGTAGCCATTGCGCCAGCTTCACGTTTTTAAATAGGAGTGCTAAATGACGCATGATTTCTCACTGGGGAACTGGTTCATTCTTACATTCGACTTCAATCTCGCTAATGATACGGAAATTGGTGATAATTGGTCAATGATATGCTGGCCATATTTTGCCGTGATCCAGCACTCACCATCGAGAGCGGGCCGGTTAGATGGCAAATTGCTTCATGCCCGGTGCTAATCACAATTTTGGCCTTTTCCGCTATTTTACCAGTGCACCCAAATCCACTCCGGGTGCAACACAGCGGTTAAATCACGCCGGGTGTATTTTCCCCCTTTTCCTGTCACCCTTTCAATGTATCTCCATAAGTAAAATGTAGCCCTTCGTTTAATTTTCTCAATGATTGAATTTTTCTGAACAAGAGATTTGTTGGAAGGGATATAAGCAGCATCTGCCATTTTTTAAAAATCCAATGTGTACTGTCGTTACTTTGATTATTAAGCCTTATGATCTGCAGGATGGCTGTCGAGTCTGGCCTCACTGAATGTCCTAACACGTTCATCAAACAGTTGTTCTGTTTCTCTTTGACTGAGATATTAAACAGAGGCCCTGTCTGAATTTCTGATGAATTATAAAGAACATACAGAAATTTTTGGAAAGGAACAGGGTGTAACCCTCTTGTTCCGATTGAAATTTCTCCCAAGTTCCTCTACCAGGTGGCCTGGCTGTTCTAGCTGCAGAGTGCTTGTACATTGTCATTCACATTGGCTCCATTCCTTTGCAGTGGTTGCATTGCTTTAGCTCTTTGCCAGGCAGTTTGATGGATGACTCCCAGAATGTGGCACTCTGGTGGCGCAGGTCCAGCACCCGTGCCAGTGAGTTTCAACTCATTTCCACTGCTGTAAGGAAGCACCAAGCACAGGCCAAACAGTTCTTCCACAGCTAAACCCAGTGGCAAAGTTATCTCCAAGCAGCTTTCATGTACATTCAAATGGCTAGCTAGAGTGGATTCGACAGAAGCTTCGCTGGAGTTCAGTCTTCATCCTCTTACAACCCATCGAAGCTCTCGCCTTCTGTGTGTTTGGATGTGTCATTGTCTCGACTTACACATGCTAATCAACTGAACAATCAATGTAGTGTTACCTACATGGAGAAGCCTAACTTCATTGGAAATATTACAATAAAAGGTGTCACTATCAATGTATTTAACTGTGGGGTATGTAATGACACAACCAACAAGAATCAAGCACTTGAATATGGAAAATGGAGAAGGCCTTACAGCCCCTCAAGCCAATTGCACAATTTAATTGGATTGTGGAAGTTCTTTACCTCATCTTTGTTTATCTGCCTTGGAGTCACATTCCTTGCTAACTTTATCCAAAAATAATTTGTCCATGTCAGTCTGGAAATTTTCAGGTGATCCAAGGTCCAAAACCCCAAATTTCTAAATGTATAAATAGGAAGAGTTGACAAAGTAAGGGGTTCTACTGAAAGGTCATTGACCTGAAATGCTAACTTGGTTTCTCTCTCTACAGGTGCTGTCTGATCTGCTGTATCCAGCATTTGCAGTTTAATTTCCGATTTCTAGTATCTGTAGTTTGCCTTGACGGAGTAAGAGCCATATTGCAGTGTTGCAAGTGAGCAATCCCAGTGATGGATAAAATATGGGGCTGAAATTTGCAGTTTAATTGTTCAATGGAATTTTTAGCTTAATTTGTTTTTCAGTATTAGGATAGGAGGTGAAAATGTACAAAATCATGTGTCTCGTGGAGAAGCCAGACTTAATTGAGGCAGAAAATTCCTGTAAAAGCTTTGCAAAAGGTGACTCCCTCTCTTTCTCACAACTTAGTGACATAGCAGATTGGCATTAATCTGTGGAATAGACAGAAAAGCAAGTGTTTTACTGTGGAACTGTCTTCTCAAACTGTCAGAGTCCAGATTGAGGGCTTTATTTGTATAGTATTATATTGATTTAGTATGGATTGATTTGGACTGTAATATTTACCTTCGTGGACATTCTCAACTAATGAGAGGCCATAGTTTTGGCTAAAGGGTTGTACATCAAAAAAGTACAGTTTTTGATGTGCTACACATACGGTGGATGTACTGTGCTGCAATGATTAATTTGTACAAGTGTGGTTTAAAAAACGTCCAAATTTGGATTCAAACCTGCAAAGTAAATCCTTCAGCCCGTCACAAGGGACCGAGCCTGGTAGGTGTGTAGGGCAGATTATTAACTCACACCTGAGCAACAAATTGGCATTGAGATTTTAAAAAGCTGAGGGCTTTTTAATGTACAATTGATCTGCAGTTTTACACGTTGTCAAGAGGTTGATAAACCTATGCCTATACTTGTTAGCAAAACATTTCATACAGTCTTCGACTAAACTATATAATTATGCGCAATGAACTTAAGCCAGCATTCTGCCATCAGGGAATTGGAACTTTGTGTTGTCAAGTAGCTGAGTCTGGAATTAGATTTTCCAACACCAGAACATGACTAATGGTTTCACTGGTAACATTATCCAAGTATTATTGAAATTTACAACCCATTTGTTCCAAGGGATACTGTGCCAGTCCAAATCTGTTATTAAAGTATCCCGTATAGATTTGATACCAGAACGCTGTGTCCTTATATCCTGTCTTCTATCGACATTCCAGTGACTGGTAACAAGTTGTTTTATTGACTAACCCTCTAAATCTCGTCAAGCACTTCATCCTTTCCAGACTGAAAGAAAATTCCTAGGAATGGTCACTTGAAAAGATAATTAGATTCAATTTGAATATCATTTCTAAACTCTTCTGAAATAACACAATGATCAATTGAGTTTTTGATTAAATTAAGTTGGCTAATCAACAGATGGCAAAGAGTGGGCATAAAAAGGTATTTTTCTGGTTGGCAAGCTGTTCCTAGTGATGTGCCACAGGGTTCGATCATCGGACACCAACTATTTACAATCCATATTAATGACTTGGATGCAGGGATAAAGGGCGGGATTTTCCTTCCCCTCCATGGCGGCATGTTCTGCAGCGGTGGAGGACAGCTCACCAGTGGCCGGCGATGAAATTAACATTAATTAATCTTTATTAACCTTTATTAGTATCGTAAGTAGGCTGACATTAACACTGTAATGAAGTTACTGTGAAAGTCCCCTAGTCGCTACACACTGAGGGAGAATTTACAATGTCCAATTCACCTAATAAGCACGTCTTTTGGAACTTGTGAGAGGAAACCGGAGCACCCGGAGGAAACCCACGCAAACACAGGGAGAAGGTGCAGACTCCGCACAGACAGTGACCCAAGCCGGGAATCGAATCTGGGTCCCTGGCGCTGCGAGACAACAGTGCCACACTGTGCCACTGTGCCAAACCGTGTCGAGGTCTTCTAATCCCACAATTGTCACTTGGGGTTCCCTTTGAACGCTGCTTCGAAACCCATGGCGGGGTGGGGTGAGTGCTGTTGGCGGGACTGTAAGATCCTGCCAGCGTGAATAGGTAGAAAATCCCAGATTTATTATCACTGAATTTGCAGATTAAACTAAAATAGGTGGGAAAATAAGAAACCGACAAATGGATATGGATAGGTTAGATGAGTGGGCCAAACTTCAGCAGATGTGCATAGGTGTGAGGTTATCCATTTTGGTCAGATGAATAAAAAAGCCATTTATTATCTAAATGGAAAGAAACTTCAGAGTGCTTCAGTACAGAGGGATCTGGGTGTCATTGTGTATGAATCACAGAAAGTTAATGTGCAGGTAATGAAGAAGGTAAATGGATTTTTGGCATTCATTGCCAATGGAATGGAGCTTAAAAGTAGGGAAGTGCTGTTACAACTGTATAGGGCATTGGTGAGACCACATTTGGGGTGCTACGACATTTTTGGACTCCTTACTGGAGGAAGGATTCATAGGCATTAGAGGAGGTTCAGAGAAGGTTCACTAGATTGATTCCGGGGATGAAGGACATGTCTTATGAAGAGAGATTGAGCAGTTTAGGCCTATACTCGCTAGTGTTTAGGAGAATAAGAGGAGATCTAATTAAGGTATATAAATGCTAAAGAGGACTGATCGGGTAGATAGACGTAGATTGGATGTTTCCCCTTAGTGGACATTCTCAACTAATGAGAGGCCATAGTTTTAGGCTAAAGGGTGGCCAATTTAAAACAGCAATGAGGAGGAATAACGTCACTGAAAAGATGGTGAATCTGTGGAATTCTCTACACCAGGGTGCAGTGGATGCTGGAGTACTAAACAAATTTGAGGAGGAGATAGAGAGGCTTTTAATTAGGAGCAGGATGAAGGGTTATGGTGAGCAGGCAGGATTGTAGAGTTGAAGCCGAGATGAGATCAGCTATGATCATAGTAAATGGCGGAGCAAGCTCGAGGGGCTAAAATGCCTACTCCTGCCCCTAGTTCTTTTATTCTTGTTGGAAACTTGGTTCTTTGTTCTGGGTGATCTTTTTCCAATATCGGTAAAAAGCAAAATTGTCTGCATTCAGATCCCTGCAAATATTCCTTGTTAGAATTTGCACCAGAACTGCTGACTGTTCGCTGCAATGTTCACTCCAAAGTCTAGCAAGTTCATAATGTAATTAGTGTAAATATGAGGAGCTGACCTGGATTTGCAGTTGTGGTAGCATGGCCCCTTTAAGGGGGTGTGGTAGTGCGGCCCCTTTAAGAGGGTAAGTTTTGGGCTCCACGTAACCAGTTCAGGACCAATTGTGAGGGAGTGCACAAACCCCAACCAATAGAGAGAAAACGTAGGGCCCTGGAAGCTGGGGCCCACACAGCAGGGAACCTGGAGCTGGAGAGTCAAGGCCTAGTTTTCAGCAGTTTGGGATTCTATGGGAGAAGGTAGACGCCTCCAATGTCAGATGGGAATTGGGAACCATTGACGGTTGCACTCAAAAAGTGAGTGAAAAAAATCAATCATTGGAAAGTTAGACATGTTCAACCAGAGGGCCGAAGACTGGAGCCAGGACAATAAATGCACCACTATTTCTTTACCCAGATAAGTTTGGAAGAAGGAGATACTTTTGACAGTTTGTGGGATTCAAACCTACAACCTGATAAGAAGTCTTACGTCCCAAGAGGCTCCCAACTCAAAAATCCTCAGCCAGTTAGTCATGTTGGTCGAGGGACATTTTAACGCTAGGGCCTCAATTGTCCTCTAACAGTTCAAGTTTCAACTCTGCTGTTAAGGACCCTGAAGAGTCGATCTCCGCCTTCCTAGCCAGGCTCCAGCAAATGACCTCTGTGAATTTGGTGCCGCGCTAATCGATATGCTGCGTAACCGTTTTTATTGTGCTGAATAAATAACCCCAGCATCCAGAAAAAACTCTGGGCTGAAACTAAAATCGCATGAGACAAAGGGATCAAGATAGCTCAGGTAATGGGACCTCCAATCTTGGAAGGGGTATTAAAGATTCAGAGATGTGGGAGACTGCCTTAAACATCAGAAATGTACTTTCCATCTATCGAAGTCACGTACTTGGAGTTCCGAGTGGTATGCCACAGGTATACACTCACTTGAAGAAAAAGTCAAAGCCATATGAAAGGTCCCAGCACTCAGAAATGGAGCCGAGCTGAAATCCTTCATAGGAATGGTATCATTCCAAACATGCCCATGACACAAGTGTTACTGTACCAGTTGCTAAGGAAACGGCAACGTTGGCAATGGAAGGAGAAGCAAGAAGAAGCTTTGCGCCTGGTAAACCAAGTTCTGCAATCTTCAAACCTTGTAGTGAGCAGGGATTAGCATTCATCAATGGTGTTAAAAAGTTTCACTAATGTGTTTACGGAGATTTGTAACAACAACTGACCGTTGAGAGAGGACAAGCCAGTACCCCCAACTGCCAGGGTGCAAGGTTGGGCCTTGCTGCTTCGTTTCCTACAACTATACTTTCCAACACAGGCCTAGCACCCAAATCTCCGATGGGGACACATTGAGTTGACTTCCCTTCCAAAGAAACAAGCGCCACTGCCAGTACCCCAAGAAATGATCTTGCCGCTGAACATCTTGAACACCTTACCGTGTTATCCAGACTAATACAAAATTGAACTCGGTGAGATCCAGTATTATCCACGGTGAAACAGGTGATGCAAACAGTTTGGCACCACAGGAAGTCTCAACAGTTGAGGCTCTACTTGAGCCAGAGGAAAGAACTTACCTACAAGGATGGAGTAATACTTCGGGGCTCTCGAGTCACCATTCTGCCCCTTGTGATGGAACCCCTCTTACTCAAATTACACAGCACCATTAGAAATTAAGGTGCGTGCTTGTAGTTATATTTGGTGCCTGGGACTCGATAAAGCTGTCGAGGAAGTGGTATTGCAATGCATCCCTTTAGACTTAACAATCGTTGTATACTTCAGCCATTCTCCACCCCAGGGAGTGGCTGGGTCGCCCATACACCAGAGTACACGTTGCCTCTGCAGGCCCTTTCTTGGGCAAGATGTTTCTTGTCCAAATGGCTCCCAAATAAGAGATGGGAGCTACGACCTCGGCGATTATTGTGCACACCCTGCGCCAGGTATTTGCTGTACATGGCCGACCGGAAGCCATTGTGTCTGATAATTGCACACTTTTTACCGGGGACGATTTCCAACACTTTGTTCGGATGAATGGCATTCAGCATCCCAGAATAGCACCATATCACCCTGCATCCAACAGATTGGCGGCAAGGACCGTACATACTTTTAAAAATGCTATGAGGAAGCAATCAGACTAGGCACTGTGCCATCAGCTGGCCAACTTCCTACTGTCCTGCACCACAACACCCCCCCCATGCCACCACGGAAGTCATGCCAGCTGAACTACTTATGACCAGCTGAATTGCTTATGGGCTGTCACCTCAGATCTAGTTTGGACTTGATATTTCCAAATTTGGCGAGGAGGGTGGAGACGTGTCAGGTCTCCCCAGAGAAATCAATGTATGTCAGAGAGAGGTGACAGGTCATTCCTGGTTCGAGTTCAAAATTTTGTTTCGGGCCCACTTTGGTTCGCCGGTTGCATCGTGTCCTAATCTGGACCCATATCGTATGTTGTAAATGTCAATGGCAGGACTGTGTGGAAGCATGTCAACCACGTGAGGAGCCAGGGGACGGTAACCCCCATTCCAGAAGTGATGGGTTCAATTAGTGCCACCGTCACTCCTGTGGCTGTTCCAGAGCAGAGGGAACCGGGAATTTCAGAATCAGCCCAGCCAGGAGCTGGCGAGGCGAGCAGCCCTGCAGAAGAGATGGAGCCTCCTCAGCCCTCATCTTCTGAAGACAACAAGACTAACTTGGAGAACAGGGAGCCGGATAGGAGACTGAGAAGGTTCACAATGACTTGAAGGTCCACAGACAGACTAATTCTGTGATGAACTCTTTTTCCTTTTGTCTCTTGACCTTGTGTATAGCTTACTTTGTAAAATGTAATGGGGGAGGGATGTGGTAGCGTGGCAGCACAGTAGCATAGTCGTTAACACAATTGCTTCACAGCTCCAGGGTCCCAGGTTCGATTCCCGTCTTGGGTCACTGTGTGTGCGGAGTCTGCACGTTCTCCCCGTGTGTGAGTGGGTTTTCTCCAGGTGCTCCGGTTTCCTTCCATAGTAGAAAGATGTGCAGGTTAGGTGGATTGGCCATGCTAAATTGCCCTGTGTCCAAAATTGCCCTTAGTGTTGGGTGAGGTTACTGGGTTATGGGGATAGGGTGGGCTTGGGTAGGGTGCTCTTTCCAAGAGCCGGTGCAGACTCGATGGACCGAATGGCCTCCTTCTGCACTGTAAATTCTATGATATCCACTCTTTAAGTGGTAGGCTTTGCGGTCCACGCACCCGGCTTGGGCCTAATCATGCTGGAGTGCATGATTCCCAGCCACTAGAGAGAAGTGAAGACAGGACCGCGAGGACAGGGGCCCGGGCTGTATGGATCCTGGAGCTGGAGAGTCAAAATCTAACCATCATCATTCTGTGCCTATATATAGTTGTCTTTGCCCACTGTCAAAACCCCCCCTTTGTTGTTACTGGAATCTCCAGTGTATTGTCTCGAACTGCCGCAGTAAGGTATTCATCCAAAAAAGATTTATTTACTATCCCTCATTTACTTTCCTTGTGTTTACTATAAAATGTTTGCCGTGCAAGATGTGAGGCTAGAAATTTGAACGCACATTTATCCGGAAGTAAATGACACATGCTTGAGACCCCCCTCTCCAACACTGGTGAAAAATAGCAAATTGGCAGCCATTGTTCACCTCTCCCAAAATTATAAGTGTGAGAAGCGTAAAAGAATCTAACAATTAGCTATTGCCTCTTTACTGAGATCACAAAAAGTCAAAATCATCCTCTATCTCTGCAAGCAATTTAATCGAACTCAAACTTGAGTAAAACCTGGAAGTGTGGTGATATGAGTGGGAGCACTGCCATTGGTGCAGAGCATTGGTTTCCCATTGGCTCTGGCTGGTCATGTGCCTCTCGTCTGATTGGCTGGGACTAGTCATGTGACTGCTCACCAATTGGTCGAGAGGCAAGTAGACCCCGCCTCCGAGGCTGGGTATAAGTACCCAGGTTTCCCGGCGGTCGGCCTTTCTCTGTAGTCTAACAACTAGCTGATTAAAGTCACAGTTTGGCTCTTCATCGTGTCTTGCGTCCAATTGATGGTACATCAGGAAGTAACTGGTTACCATGATTCTTCTTCTTGGGCAGTTCCTCAGTGTCGAGGATGACTTGTTTCCACTCCATGGAGGTGGGTTCTACGGTGGCTGAATAGTCTGATCCTGGATCTGCAGACTTTGCCACAGGTTTGGCAGATGGTGCTTGATGAGGTGGGGGGATGGAACGCTCTGGATTCTGCGCTCTCCTTCCATTGTTTACGCGTACTCTCCGCGTGCTCCATCCTGTGACGATCAAGGTGATTGAGGCCTTGGCGGATGCTTTTTCTCCAGTTTGTGCGTTCTAAGGCAAGCGATTCCCACGTGGGTGGGGACGTTGCACTTATTTGGAGAGGCTTTCAGTGCCCTTGTGGCCTTTCCTCTGCCCTCCTTGTGACTGTTTGCCATTGTGGAGCTTGGAGTAGAGCATTTGTTTTGGGAGCCTTGGAATGGGCATGCAAGCAATGTGGCCTTCCCATCGCAACTGGTCGAGCGTGACTGACACTTCAATACTGGGGATATTGGCCGAGGAGAGGACACACGTGTTGGTACAACTATCATGTCAGTGATTTGCAGGATTTTTGCGCAGGCAGATATCTCTCCATGGATTTGAGATGTTGGTGATATCTCTCCATGGATTTGAGGTGGCTGCAGTACATTTTCCATGTTCCTGATGCATACAGGAGGGTTGAGATCACCACTGCTCTGTAGACCATGAGCTTGGTGCTGGATTTGAGGTCTCGGTCTTCAAACACTCTGTTCCTCAGGCGTCAAACAGGGAGGGTGGAGTGTTGCTGCGAGGAAGATGGAGAAGAACGTTGGTGCGATAACACAGCCCCGTTTGCCCCCAGTTTGCGCACATGTTGGATCTGTGGTGGTTCCAATGGTGAGGATCATGGCTTGCATGTGAAGAATGGTGAAAAATTTAAGGAGGGTGCTTCGCCATTGGAGACTAAGTTGTGGGCCTTTGCGAGATCGAAGAAGGCCATGGGCACTGGTTGATGCTGCTCCTTGCACTTTTCCTGGATTTGTCCGGTGCTGAAGATCATATCCAGCGAGTGTCTTGATGGACAGAAGCCGCACTGAGACTCAGAGACGATGTCTTCAGTCATTGCTGCTGCCCCCCTCGCCCCGCTGCTGCCCCCCTCGCCCCGCTGCTGCTCCTCCCACCCCGCTGCTGCTCCCCTCTCCCCGCTGCTACTCCCCTCTCCCCGCTGCTGCTCCTCCCACCCCGCTGTTGCTCCCTTTACCCCGCTGCTGCTCCCCTCTCCCCGCTGCTGCTCCCCTCACCCCGCTGCTGCTCCCCTCACCCCGCTGCTGCTCCTCCCGCCCCGCTGCTGCTCCCCTCTCCCCGCTGCTGCTCCTCCCGCCCCGCTGCTGCTCCTCCCTCCCCGCTGCTGCTCCCCTCTCCCCGCTGCTGCTCCACTTGCCCCGCTGCTGCTCCAGTCACCCCGCTGCTGCTCCTCCCACCCTGCTGCTGCTCCCCTCACCCCGCTGCTGCTCCCCACTCCCCGCTGCTGCTCCCCTCACCCCGCTGCTGCTCCCCTCTGCTGCTCCCCTCTCCCCGCTGCTGCTCCCCTCTCCCCGCTGCTGCTCCCCTCTCCCCGCTGCTGCTCCCCTCACCCCGCTGCTGCTCCCCACTCCCCGCTGCTGCTCCCCACTCCCCGCTGCTGCTCCCCTCACCCCGCTGCTGCTCCCCACTCCCCGCTGCTGCTCCCCACTCCCCGCTGCTGCTCCCCTCTCCCCGCTGCTGCTCCACACTCCCCGCTGCTGCTCCCCTCGCCCCGCTGCTGCTCCCCACTCCCCGCTGCTGCTCCCCACTCCCCGCTGCTGCTCCCCTCTCCCCGCTGCTGCTCCTTCCACCTCGCTGCTGCTCCAGTCACCCCCGCTGCTGCTCCCCTCACCCCGCTGTTGCTCCCCTCTCCCCGCTGCTGTTCCTTCCGCCCAGCTGCTGCTCCCCTCGCCCCGCTACTGCTCCTCCCACCCCGCTGCTGCTCCAGTCACCCCGCTGCTGCTCCCCACTCCCCGCTGCTGCTCCTCTCTCCCCGCTACTGCTCCTCCCGCCCCGCTGCTGCTCCTTCCGCCCCGCTACTGCTCCTCCCAACCCGCTGCTGCTCCCCTCTCCCCGCTGCTGCTCCTTCCGCCCCGCTACTGCTCCTCCCAACCCGCTGCTGCTCCCCTCACCCCGCTGCTGCTCCTCCCACCCCGCTGCTGCTCCAGTCACCCCGCTGCTGCTCCTCCCGCCCCGCTGCTGCTCCTCCCGCCCCGCTGCTGCTCCTCCCGCCCCGCTGCTGCTCCCCTCTCCCCGCTGCTGCTCCCCTCTCCCCGCTGCTGCTCCCCTCGCCCCGCTGCTGCTCCTCCCGCCCCGCTGCTGCTCCCCTCTCCCCGCTGCTGCTCCTCCCGCCCCGCTGCTGCTCCTCCCGCCCCGCTGCTGCTCCCCTCTCCCCGCTGCTGCTCCTCTCATCCCGCTGCTGCTCCTCTCACCCCGCTGCTGCTCCCCTCGCCCCGCTGCTGCTCCTTCCGCCCCGCTGCTGCTCCCCTCACCCCGCTGCTGCTCCTCCCACCCCGCTGTTGCTCCCTTTACCCCGCTGCTGCTCCCCTCTCCCCGCTGCTGCTCCCCTCACCCCGCTGCTGCTCCCCTCTCCCCGCTGCTGCTCCTCCCACCCCGCTGCTGCTCCCCTCTCCCCGCTGCTACTCCCCTCACCCCGCTGCTGCTCCTCCCACCCCGCTGTTGCTCCCTTTACCCCGCTGCTGCTCCCCTCACCCCGCTGCTGCTCCCCTCACCCCGCTGCTGCTCCCCTCACCCCGCTCCTGCTCCCCTCACCCCGCTGCTGCTCCTCCCACCCCGCTGCTGCTCCTCCCACCCCGCTGCTGCTCCTCCCACCCCGCTGCTGCTCCTCCCACCCCGCTGCTGCTCCTCCCACCCCGCTGCTGCTCCCCTCACCCCGCTGCTGCTCCCCTCACCCCGCTGCTGCTCCTCCCACCCTGCTGCTGCTCCCCTCACCCCGCTGCTGCTCCTTCCGCCCCGCTGCTGCTCCCCTCACCCCGCTGCTGCCCCCCTCGCCCCGCTGCTGCTCCAGTCACCCCGCTGCTGCTCCTCCCACCCTGCTGCTCCTCCCACCCTGCTGCTGCTCCCCTCTCCCCGCTGCTGCTCCCCACTCCCCGCTGCTGCTCCAGTCACCTCGCTGCTGCTCCTCCCACCCTGCTGCTGCTCCCCTCGCCCCGCTGCTGCTCCTTCTGCCCCGCTGCTGCTCCTCCCACCCTGCTGCTGCTCCCCTCTCCCCGCTGCTGCTCCCCTCTCCCCGCTGCTGCTCCCCTTGCCCCGCTGCTGCTCCAGTCACCCCGCTGCTGCTCCTCCCACCCTGCTGCTCCTCCCACCCTGCTGCTGCTCCCCTCACCCCGCTGCTGCTCCCCACTCCCCGCTGCTGCTCCCCTCACCCCGCTGCTGCTCCCCTCTCCCCGCTGCTGCTCCCCTCTCCCCGCTGCTGCTCCCCTCTCCCCGCTGCTGCTCCCCTCTCCCCGCTGCTGCTCCCCTCTCCCCGCTGCTGCTCCCCTCTCCCCGCTGCTGCTCCCCTCACCCCGCTGCTGCTCCCCACTCCCCGCTGCTGCTCCCCACTCCCCGCTGCTGCTCCCCACTCCCCGCTGCTGCTCCCCACTCCCCGCTGCTGCTCCCCACTCTTGCTCCCCTCTCCCCGCTGCTGCTCCCCACTCCCCGCTGCTGCTCCCCTCGCCCCGCTGCTGCTCCCCACTCCCCGCTGCTGCTCCCCACTCCCCGCTGCTGCTCCCCTCTCCCCGCTGCTGCTCCTTCCACCTCGCTGCTGCTCCAGTCACCCCCGCTGCTGCTCCCCTCACCCCGCTGTTGCTCCCCTCTCCCCGCTGCTGTTCCTTCCGCCCAGCTGCTGCTCCCCTCGCCCCGCTACTGCTCCTCCCACCCCGCTGCTGCTCCAGTCACCCCGCTGCTGCTCCCCACTCCCCGCTGCTGCTCCTCTCTCCCCGCTACTGCTCCTCCCGCCCCGCTGCTGCTCCTTCCGCCCCGCTACTGCTCCTCCCAACCCGCTGCTGCTCCCCTCTCCCCGCTGCTGCTCCTTCCGCCCCGCTACTGCTCCTCCCAACCCGCTGCTGCTCCCCTCACCCCGCTGCTGCTCCTCCCACCCCGCTGCTGCTCCAGTCACCCCGCTGCTGCTCCTCCCGCCCCGCTGCTGCTCCTCCCGCCCCGCTGCTGCTCCCCTCTCCCCGCTGCTGCTCCCCTCTCCCCGCTGCTGCTCCCCTCGCCCCGCTGCTGCTCCTCTCATCCCGCTGCTGCTCCTCTCACCCCGCTGCTGCTCCCCTCGCCCCGCTGCTGCTCCTTCCGCCCCGCTGCTGCTCCCCTCACCCCGCTGCTGCTCCTCCCACCCCCGCTGTTGCTCCCTTTACCCCGCTGCTGCTCCCCTCTCCCGCTGCTGCTCCCCTCACCCCGCTGCTGCTCCCCTCTCCCCGCTGCTGCTCCTCCCACCCGCTGCTGCTCCCCTCTCCCCGCTGCTGCTCCCCTCACCCCGCTGCTGCTCCCCTCTCCCCGCTGCTGCTCCTCCCACCCCGCTGCTGCTCCTCCCACCCCGCTGTTGCTCCCTTTACCCCGCTGCTGCTCCCCTCTCCCCGCTGCTGCTCCCCTCACCCCGCTGCTGCTCCCCTCACCCCGCTGCTGCTCCCCTCACCCCGCTGCTGCTCCTCCCACCCCGCTGCTGCTCCTCCCGCCCCGCTGCTGCTCCTCCCGCCCCGCTGCTGCTCCTCCCACCCCGCTGTTGCTCCCTTTACCCCGCTGCTGCTCCCCTCTCCCCGCTGCTGCTCCCCTCTCCCCCGCTGCTGCTCCCCTCTCCCCGCTGCTGCTCCTCTCCCCCCCGCTGCTGCTCCCCTCACCCCGCTGCTGCTCCTCCCGCCCCGCTGCTGCTCCCCTCTCCCCGCTGCTGCTCCTCCCGCCCCGCTGCTGCTCCTCCCGCCCCGCTGCTGCTCCTCCCAACCCGCTGCTGCTCCCCTCTCCCCGCTGCTGCTCCCCACTCCCCGCTGCTGCTCCAGTCACCTCGCTGCTGCTCCTCCCACCCTGCTGCTGCTCCCCTCGCCCCGCTGCTGCTCCTTCTGCCCCGCTGCTGCTCCTCCCACCCTGCTGCTGCTCCCCTCTCCCCGCTGCTGCTCCCCTCTCCCCGCTGCTGCTCCCCTTGCCCCGCTGCTGCTCCAGTCACCCCGCTGCTGCTCCTCCCACCCTGCTGCTCCTCCCACCCTGCTGCTGCTCCCCTCACCCCGCTGCTGCTCCCCACTCCCCGCTGCTGCTCCCCTCACCCCCGCTGCTGCTCCCCTCTCCCCGCTGCTGCTCCCCTCTCCCCGCTGCTGCTCCCCTCTCCCCGCTGCTGCTCCCCTCTCCCCGCTGCTGCTCCCCTCACCCCGCTGCTGCTCCCCACTCCCCGCTGCTGCTCCCCACTCCCCGCTGCTGCTCCCCTCACCCCGCTGCTGCTCCCCACTCCCCGCTGCTGCTCCCCACTCCTGCTCCCCTCTCCCCGCTGCTGCTCCCCACTCCCCGCTGCTGCTCCCCTCGCCCCGCTGCTGCTCCCCACTCCCCGCTGCTGCTCCCCACTCCCCGCTGCTGCTCCCCTCTCCCCGCTGCTGCTCCTTCCACCTCGCTGCTGCTCCAGTCACCCCCGCTGCTGCTCTCCTCACCCCGCTGTTGCTCCCCTCTCCCCGCTGCTGTTCCTTCCGCCCAGCTGCTGCTCCCCTCGCCCCGCTACTGCTCCTCCCACCCCGCTGCTGCTCCAGTCACCCCGCTGCTGCTCCCCACTCCCCGCTGCTGCTCCTCTCTCCCCGCTACTGCTCCTCCCGCCCCGCTGCTGCTCCTTCCGCCCCGCTACTGCTCCTCCCAACCCGCTGCTGCTCCCCTCTCCCCGCTGCTGCTCCTTCCGCCCCGCTACTGCTCCTCCCAACCCGCTGCTGCTCCCCTCACCCCGCTGCTGCTCCTCCCACCCCGCTGCTGCTCCAGTCTCCCCGCTGCTGCTTCCTCCCGCCCCGCTGCTGCTCCTCCCGCCCCGCTGCTGCTCCTCCCACCCCGCTGCTGCTCCCCTCTCCCCGCTGCTGCTCCCCTCGCCCCGCTGCTGCTCCTCTCATCCCGCTGCTGCTCCTCTCACCCCGCTGCTGCTCCCCTCGCCCCGCTGCTGCTCCTTCCGCCCCGCTGCTGCTCCCCTCACCCCGCTGCTGCTCCTCCCACCCCGCTGTTGCTCCCCTCCCCCCGCTGCTGCTCCCCTCTCCCCGCTGCTGCTCCCCTCACCCCGCTGCTGCTCCCCTCTCCCCGCTGCTGCTCCTCCCACCCCGCTGCTGCTCCCCTCTCCCCGCTGCTGCTCCCCTCACCCCGCTGCTGCTCCCCTCACCCCGCTGCTGCTCCTCCCACCCCGCTGCTGCTCCTCCCACCCCGCTGTTGCTCCCTTTACCCCGCTGCTGCTCCCCTCTCCCCGCTGCTGCTCCCCTTCTCCCCGCTGCGGCTGCTCCCCTCACCCCCGCTGCTGCTCCCCTCACCCCGCTGCTGCTCCCCTCACCCCGCTGCTGCTCCTCCCACCCCGCTGCTGCTCCTCCCGCCCCGCTGCTGCTCCTCCCGCCCCGCTGCTGCTCCTCCCACCCCGCTGTTGCTCCCTTTACCCCGCTGCTGCTCCCCTCTCCCCGCTGCTGCTCCCCTCTCCCCGCTGCTGCTCCCCTCTCCCCGCTGCTGCTCCCCTCCCCCCGCTGCTGCTCCCCTCCCCCCCTGCTGCTCCTCCCGCCCCGCTGCTGCTCCCCTCGCCCCGCTTGCTGCTCCTTCCTGCCCCGCTGCTGCTCCTCCCACCCTCTGCTGCTCCCCCTCTCCCCGCTTGCTGCTCCCCTCTCCCCGCTGCTGCTCCCTTGCCCCGCTGCTGCTCCAGTCAACCCCCTGCTGCTCCTCCCACCCTGGCTGCGCCTCCCACCCTGCTGCTGGCGCCCTCACCCCGCTGCTGCGACGCCCACTCCCCGCTGCTGCTCCCCTCACCCCGCTGCTGCTTGCTCCCCTCTCCCCGCTGCTGCTCCCCTCTCCCCGCTGGCTGCTCTCCCCTCTCCCCCGCTGCTGCTGCCCCTCATCCCGCTGCTGCTCCCCTCACCCCGCTGCTGCTCCCCACTCCCCTCTGCTGCTTCCCCACTCCCCTGCTGCTTGCTCCCCTCACCCCGCTGCTGCTCCCCACTACCCCGCTGCTGCTTCCCCACTCCTGCTCCCCTCTCCCCGCTGCTGCTCCCCACTCCCCGTCTGCTGCTCCCCTCGCCCCCGCTCTGCTTGCGTCCCCATCGCCGCCCTGCTCTGCTCCCCACTCCCCGCTGCTGCTTCCCAACTCCCGTCTGCTGCTCCTCCTTCCACCATCGCTGCTGCTCCGTCACCCCCGCTTGCTGCTCTCCTCACACCCGCTGGTTTGCTCCCCTCTCCCGCTGCTGTTCCTTACGGCCCCAGCTGCTGCTCCCCTCGCCTCCGCTACTGCTCCTCCCACACGGCTGCTTGCTCCAGTCACCCCCGCTGCTGACTCCCCACTCCCCGCTGCTAGCGCCCTCTCTCCCCGCTACTGCTCCTCCCGCCCGCTGCTGCTCACTTCCGCCCCGGCTACTGCTTCCTCCCAACACCCGCTGCTGCTCCCCTCTCCCCCGCTGCTATGCTCCTGTCCCGCCCCGCTACTTGCTCCTCCCAACCCGCTGCTGCTCCCCTCACCCCCCTGCTGCTCCTTCCACCAGCCGCGTGCTGTCTCCAGTCCACCCCGCTGCTGCTTCTCCCCCCCGTGCTGCTCCTCCACCCCGCTGCTGCTCCCCTCTCCCCGCTGCTCTGCTCCCCTCGCCCCCGCTGCTGCTCCTCTCATCCCGCTGCTGCTCCTCTCACCCCAGCTGCTGCTCCCCTCGCCCCGCTGCTCTCCTTCCGCCCCGCTGCTGCTCCCCTCACCCCGCTGCTGCTCCTCCCACCCCCGCTGTTGTCGCTCCCTTTACCCCGCTGCTGCTCCCCTCTCCCCGCTGCTGCTCCCCTCACCCCGCTGCTGCTCCCCTCTCCCCGCTGCTGCTCCTCCCCCCCCCCGCTGCTGCCCCTCTCCTCCCCCTGCGCTCCCCTCACCGCCGACTGCTGCTCCCCTCTCCCCGCTGCTGCTCCTCCCACCACCGCTGCTGCTCTTCTCCCACCAGCCGCTGTTGTCTGTCCCTTACCCCGCTGCTGCTCCCCTCTCCCCGCTGCTGCCCCTCTCCCCGCTGCTGCTCCCCTCACCCCGCTGCTGCTCCCCTCACCCCGCTGCTGCTCCCCTCACCCCGCTGCTGCTCCCCTCACCCCGCTGCTGCTCCTCCCACCCCGCTGCTGCTCCTCCCGCCCCGCTGCTGCTCCTCCCGCCCCGCTGCTGCTCCTCCCACCCCGCTGTTGCTCCCTTTACCCCGCTGCTGCTCCCCTCTCCCCGCTGCTGCTCCCCTCTCCCCGCTGCTGCTCCCCTCTCCCCGCGCTGCTCCCCTCTCCCCGCTGCTGCTCCCCTCACCCCGCTGCTGCTCCCCTCACCCCGCTGCTGCTCCTCCCGCCCCGCTGCTGCTCCCCTCTCCCCGCTGCTGCTCCTCCCGCCCCGCTGCTGCTCCTCCCGCCCCGCTGCTGCTCCTCCCACCCCGCTGTTGCTCCCTTTACCCCGCTGCTGCTCCCCTCTCCCCGCTGCTGCTCCCCTCTCCCCGCTGCTGCTCCCCTCACCCTGCTGCTGCTCCTCCCACCCCGCTGCTGCTCCCCTCTCCCTGCTGCTGCTCCTCCTTCAGCCCCGCTGCTGCTCCCCTCACCCCGCTGCTGCTCCCCTCTCCCCGCTGCTGCTCCCCTCTCCCCGCTGCTGCTCCCCTCTCCCCTCTCCCCGCTGCTGCTCCTTCCACCCCGCTGCTGCTCCTCCCGCCCCGCTGCTGCTCCCCTCTCCCCGCTGCTGCTCCTCCCGCCCCGCTGCTGCTCCTCCCTCCCCGCTGCTGCTCCCCTCTCCCCGCTGCTGCTCCCCTCTCCCCGCTGCTGCTCCCTTCCACCCGCTGCTGCTCCTCCGAACCCCGCTGCTGCTCCTTCCACCCCGCTGCTGCTCCTCCCGCCCTGCTGCTGCTGCTCCCCTCTCCCCGCTGCTGCTCCTCCCACCCCGCTGCTGCTCCTCCCACCCCGCTGTTGCTCCCTTTACCCCGCTGCTGCTCCCCTCTCCCCGCTGCTGCTCCCCTCTCCCCGCTGCTGCTCCCCTCACCCCGCTGCTGCTCCCCTCACCCTGCTGCTGCTCCTCCCACCCCGCTGCTGCTCCCCTCTCCCCACTGCTGCTCCTCCTTCAGCCCCGCTGCTGCTCCCCTCACCCCGCTGCTGCTCCCCTCTCCCCGCTGCTGCTCCCCTCTCCCCGCTGCTGCTCCCCTCTCCCCGCTGCTGCTCCCCTCTCCCCGCTGCTGCTCCCCTCTCCCCGCTGCTGCTCCTTCCGCCCCGCTGCTGCTCCTCCCGCCCCGCTGCTGCTCCCCTCTCCCCGCTGCTGCTCCCCTCTCCCCGCTGCTGCTCCTCCCTCCCCGCTGCTGCTCCTCCCTCCCCGCTGCTGCTCCCCTCTCCCCGCTGCTGCTCCCCTCTCCCCGCTGCTGCTCCTTCCACCCCGCTGCTGCTCCTCCGAACCCCGCTGCTGCTCCTTCCACCCCGCTGCTGCTCCTCCCGCCCTGCTGCTGCTGCTCCCCTCTCCCCGCTGCTGCTCCTCCCACCCCGCTGCTGCTCCTCCCTCCCCGCTGCTGCTCCTCCCACCCCGCTGCTGCTCCTCCCTCCCCGCTGCTGCTCCCCTCTCCCCGCTGCTGCTCCCCTCTCCCCGCTGCTGCTCCCCTCTCCCCGCTGCTGCTCCCCTCTCCCCGCTGCTGCTCCCCTCTCCCCGCTGCTGCTCCCCTCTCCCCGCTGCTGCTCCCCTCTCCCGCTCCTCTCTACCCCCGCTGCTGCTCCTCTCTACCCCCGCTGCTGCTCCTCTCTCCCCCCGCTGCTGCTCCTCTCTCCCCCCGCTGCTGCTCTCTCCCCGCTGCTGATCCTCTCTCCCCTGCTGCTGCTCTCTCCCCACTGCTGCTCCTCTCATCCCACTGCTGCTCCTCTCGCCCCGCTGCTGCTCCTCTCTCCCTGCTGCTGCTGCTGTCTTCCCTGCTGCTCCTCTCTCCCCGCTACTGCTCCTCTCCCAATACCAATCAGCTGCTTCCTTTTTCCCTGCATCCCTTTCTGAATCCTTCCATTATCTCAAGCGCTCCGCCTCAGGACTCAGTGAGAGCACACTGTGCTGTTCCTTTTGAAGTTTCCCACGCTGTAGCAGTTGTTTCTTCCCCAGCTCCACTCTCTCCAGTCTCTAGTGTTGTGTGATTTATATGAAGATGAATAGCTAGAATAGAGCAAACCAGGTGATTTTTCTTCAAACTTAACTTTTTATTTCCTCCAGTCAAACTTGGGAAGAAAAAGTACAGCGGGCAATCTAAGCTTCCAGGATATCTGAACAGGATATTGGAATTGGTGTAAATCAAACGCACAGTTTCACCAATTTAATCCTCCATCAAGTGGGGCAGCATTCCTAAGAGTGCAGTTGTAATAATCCACAGGAGGCAGGAGCCCCGTCACCACATCAATATTTATTGCCAATAACTATATACAAGAGCAGCTCCAACAGTGCTGCTAGCATTCCAGTCAATTTAAGACTGGATCACAAAGCCTACACAGGTGCTTATATGGGCCCTCTCAATGAGCTATCATTGAGGGAGCTCATACTCCAATTGGCCAACCACTAATGCTAATTGGAGGTCATTACACCCCCCCCCCCCCCCCCAAGGTCCGAGGAATTCCTGCCAGCTGGCATTCCTTTGAGCGTCTTTCTTCTCCTCATGTCTGGGTCTGTCACCTCTGTGTCGTCCGCCGGGTCGTTCTCCGAAGTGGGCGGGGTGTACCTTATAGGTGCCCGTCTTTTTCTTGACGACCTCCTTGGACGTTGTTCTTCCTCCTCCTCGGGGAGAGGTGTCGTGGCGGTCTCGTCGAACATGTCCATCTCCGACTCTGACGACTGGATGACGGGGTCTGGAGAAATTGCTCGGGGCTGGGGTGTGGGTATCTTTACCGTCTGGGCTATCCCAGCTTGAGGCGGTCCTGCTTCGCCTGCTTCCAGGTGTGGTTCCGCTGCCCTTATTTGGTCTAGGTGTTTCTTCAGCACCTTACCTCCTATCGAAACCTCAGGATATGGGCCCTGTTTGGGACTCTACCGTGCCTTTGACCCACATTGGTCCATTCCCATAATTCTTGACCCAAACCGGTGCCCCCACCTGGAAATGTCTCTGCTGCCGACTATTATCATGCCCCCTGCGTTAGGCCTCCTGTTGTTTCTCCACTTTCCCTGTTAAATTTGCGAAAAGGAGACTCAGCCTCGTTCGCAGCCGCCTTCCCATTAAGAGTTCAGCTGGCGGTATGCCCGTTGTGGAATGCGGTGTGGTCCTGTAATCAAACAGCCAGCGGGAGAGATTTGTGTCTATTGACGCTGCCGGCTGCTTCTTGAGTCCCGCTTTTAGTGTCTGGACCGCTCTCTCTGCCAGGCCGTTGGAGCTGGATGGTAAGGAGCCGCTTTGATGTGGCGGACTCCGTTTTCTTTTAGGAATTTTCCAAATTCCCCACTTGTGAAAGCCGTTCCGTTGTCCGACACCAATACCTCCGGAAGTCCATGTGTTGCAAACGAGGCCCTGAGCTTTGCACGATTGTCGATGCTGTGCTTGCCGTGTTTACCCGGTGGACGTCCAACCATTTGGAGTGGGCGTCCACTATCACCAAAAACATTGAGCCCATGAAAGGGCCGGCGTGGTCAATATGCAGGTGGGTCCACGGTCTGCCTGGCCATTCCCACGGGTGCAATGGCGCAGCTGGTGGCAATCTTTGCCCCTGTTGGCACTCCTGGCACCGATGTACCAAGGCTGCTATGTCGGTGTCCAATCCTGGCCACCAAACATAGCTTCGAGCTAGCATCTTCATTTTAGACACCTCTGGGTGTTCATGATGTAACTCGGTTAAGATTGCCTGACGGCCCTGAGCTGGGACTATTACCCAGGCTCCCCATAATAGGATACCGTCTTCAACGGTTATTTGGTCCCTTCTGCTCTAGTATAGGTGCATCTGGGGCTCCCCTCGTCTTTCCAGTTCCCCTGTTGGCAGTAAATGCTTCATCTTGGCTAAAACTGGGTCTTTTTGCGTCCACGACCGAATATGTTGTGCGTCCACTGGTAGGGTGTCCAAAAAATTTAGAGTCATTACTGTCTCCTCTACTTTTGGTATTTGCGGCAGAGTGTCCGGGAGGGGAGGTCTGCTCAAAGCATCTGCATTTGCTACTCGCGTTCCCGGCCTGTGCTCCAGAATGTATCTATACGCCGCCAGTAGCAACGCCCAGCGTTGGATTCTAGCTGATGCGATTGGGGGTATTGACTTGTCTTCTTTTAATAAACCTAATAACGGCTTATGGTCCGTCACTATGGTGAATGTCCGTCCCTACAGATAATGGTGAAATTTTTTTACTGCAAATATTACCGCCAGTCCTCCCTTCTCGATTTGGGCGTACTTCCTCTCAGCCATCGCCAAGGTCCTCGAAGCATAGGCTATTGGCCGTTCTTCCCCATTCCTTCCTCTATGGGCTAAGACGGCTCCTACCCCATAAGGGGATGCGTCACAAGTGACCACCAACTCCTTCCTTGGGTCATAATGCTCTAGGACATTTTCGGATGACAGCTGTTCCTTAATGTCCCTAAATGCTTGGTTTTGGCGGGCGGACCATTTCCATTCTTGCCCCTTTTTTAGTAGCTGGTGGAGGGGTTCTAGGATGTGTTTCAATAAATTTGCCATAATAGGTTACCAACCCTAGAAATGATCGTAGCTCCTGGACCGTGGTGGGAGCTGGGGCTTTTTTTATTGCCCTTACTCTGTCTTCCAATGGGTGTAAGCCTGACTAGTCTACTTTATATCCCAGGTACGTCACTTGTGGGGCCAGAAAAACACATTTTTCTCTTTTAAGCCATACACCTGCCTTTGCGAAACGCCTACCCCTGATTAAGACATCGTCCAAATAAATCGCCACCTGCGGTAGTCCCTGCAGAATATTTTCCATCGTACGCTGGAATATAGCGCAGCTGATGACACTCCGAAAGGTAGCCTAGTATAACGAAAAAGGCCCTTCAGGGTGTTGATCGTAGCAAACTTCTGGGAGTCCTTGTCCAGTTTTAACTGCAGGTAGGCGTGGCTCATGTCCAGTTTCGTGAACAAAAGCCCACCTGCCAATTTGCCATATAGGTCCTCTATTTTCGGGATTGGGTATTTGTCTAGCAGTGCGTATTTGTTTACATTCTGTTTGAAATCTCCACAGAGACGTATCGAGCCGTCTGGCTTCAAAATTGGTACCACTGGCGCTGCCCATTCCGAGAACTGTACTGGTCTGATAATCGTCGCGCCATAACCTTTCTATTTCGACCTTTACTTTCTTCCTTAACGTGAAAGGTACCGCCCTGGCCTTACAAAATTTCAGAAGGGCTTCTGGGTCCATGTGCAAAGTTGCTTTGACGCCTATGATTTCCCCCAAACCTTCTTGGAATACCTCTGGGTATTTTTGGAGTACTCCACTCAACTGCCCGCTTCCACTCTGGAAAATTTTCATCCCATCTAATTTTAGGTCTTTCAGCCAGTTCCGTCCAATTAAGCTCAGTCCGGAGCCCTCTACTATCGTCAACGGTAATCTGAGCAATTGTTTTTCATACTCCACGGGTACATGAGTCGTGCCTAGAACTTCCAAGGGTTCCCCGTGAAGGTTAAGTTTTGTCGATGTTTTTGTTAGGGTTAGTGGCTGGAGTCCATCTTTGATTTTTTTAAATGCTGCCACTCCCATTACTGATACGGCCACCCCCGTGTCTATTTCCATTATTGTTGGCCGACCGTTCACACTTGGGGTAATCTTAATAGGTTCTGCTTTCTTCATCGCAATATTATATAATTGTTCCCCTTCGGAGGAGGATCGGGCATCTAGGTTGTGTATTTCCCTGCGTCCCCACCTGCTATTCCTCTTTTGCCACCTCCTTCTAGGGTTTCTGTCGCTGTTACCCCACTCTGTCTGGTGCCAGAAACGGTCCTTCTCCGTTGGGGGAGCCTCAGCCGGTACTTCCCTCTGTCTCCAGTTAGCCCTAGCAGACTTGGGGGCAGTTCTGGAGTTTTCCTTTGGCCCTCTATTCCTCAGGCTTTTCCTGAGAGCAGCTATCTGGTAGCAGGACCCGTTGTGGTAGTCCCTCTCACAGGTATCTACCTCTATTGGCGTGCCCTGTAGTTCCTGCGCCCCACTTGCTGCCTTTTCTAGGGACAGTGCAAGCTGTAACGCCTGCCTGCAGTCTAGCTGCGTTTCCGCCAACAGGCGCTTTTGTATTGTGAGGTAGTTTATGCCACACACTAACCGGTCCCGAAGCATTTAATTTAGCGTCGGGCCGAACTCACATTTTTCCGCCAGCCTTCTCAGGCGGGTCAAGAAATTCGTGACTGACTCCCTGTCTTCCCGCTTCGCTATTTAGAATCTGTA
Source organism: Scyliorhinus canicula (assembly GCF_902713615.1). Taxonomy (NCBI): domain Eukaryota; kingdom Metazoa; phylum Chordata; class Chondrichthyes; order Carcharhiniformes; family Scyliorhinidae; genus Scyliorhinus; species Scyliorhinus canicula. Next base: position 34,076,286 of record NC_052166.1, on the reverse strand, counting down.
CCTACGCAAAATGAGGGGTGGTTTTGGGTCGTAGTGCTCTTTCACCAATTCCGTTAATTCTTGGAAAGTTTTTGTGTCCGGCGCATCGGGATAAGTTAGACTGCGTATAATGGCTAAAGCTGAGGGTCCGCACGCCGACAGCAGGATAACCCGTTTCCTTTCGTCCGTAGTTATATCATTGGTCCGGAAGAAGTAACACATTCTCTCCACATACTGGGACCAGTCCTCAATAGTCGGGTCGAATGCATCTAACCTCCCAAAAAACTGCATTTTTGAAATAGCAAAGGCTTACCCTCCGAGTGCGGCAGCTGGTCTCCGCAAAGTTCTTTGTTTACCTCGTCGCCACTGTAATAATCCACAGGAGGCAGGAGTCCCGTCACCACACCAATATTTATTGCCAATAACTATATACATGAGTAGCTCCAACAGTGCTGCTAGCATTCCAGTCAACTTAAGACTGGATCACAAAGCCTACACAGGTGCTTATACAGGCCCCCTCAATGAGCTATCATTGAGGGAGCTCATACTCTAATTGGCCAACCAATAATGCTAATTGGAGGTCATTACAGGAGTCTTCTAAAATTCTTCCTAAATTATCTGCTCAGCATAAGTACATGTACTTATAGGAGGTACTATTGCATATTAGACCTGGTTTAAGATAGTGGAATTGAATATTAATTGAGCTGGTTGTGAGGAAATGTGAGGAAAATAACTCCCTTGCTTTACAGGACCAATGTCATATAACGAACACAAGCTTTTTTTTTTAAGCAGACACACTTGCCTTGATTATCATAAAGTTCCATTCATCTCAGTCATTTAATCCACAAAAAGTACTTCAGTGGAAACACAAACTGCGATAGAAAACACTATTTTCATTATCTGGATAGAGCAGGCATACTTTGTCAGTGAGCTCATTTTCCATGTTGGTTTATTTATACTAATCATAAAATGACCCATCGGTTATTACACAAATACTGGAAAATCAACATGGTGTTTCCATTGCATACATCAAAATACAAAGGTAGGCAAGTAATGTGAGATGTACATCAGATTAATCTGATGCCACATGCATTTACTCATTGTGAGGTGGAAATGTGACCCTTTTCTTTTGAAAAACATTATTATTTCTTGTTGGATGCTTGGTTCGCAGTTCCAGAAAAGTACGCTCTTCAACATGTCAGCAATATACTCACAGGATTAAGACAACAGTTTTAAACATATTAGTGTCGGATAAGAAAACAGGTCAGGTTCAGGTCAAGAAACATTAATTGAACTATGGCCGCTGCTGGGGATGGGGGTGAGTGGGTACATTCTCACAACTGAGGCAAGAGGAAAATAATTCACTCAGAGGGTTGTGAATCTTTGGAATTCTCTATTCCAGAGGGTTGTGGGTGCTCCATCGTCGAAAACATTTAAGGCTGAGATGGTCAGATTTTTGGTCTCTCAGGGAATCAAGGGATTTGGTAAACGGGCAGGAAAATAGAGTCGGAGCCCGTGATCAACCTTTTTTAAAAATAAATTTAGAGTACCCAATTCATTTGTTCCAATTAAGGGGCAATTTAGCATGGTCAAGTCACCTACTCTGCACATCTTTGTGTTGTGGGTGCGAAACCCATGCAAATACGGGGAGAATATGCAAACTCCACACGGACAGTGACCCAGAGCCGGGATCGAACCTGGGACCTCGGTGGTGTGAGGCAGCAGTGCTACTCACTGTTCCACCGTGCTGCCCGCCCGTGATCAACCTTGATCGTATTAAATGGTGGAGCAGGCTCGATGCGCCGCATGCTCTACTCCTGCTCCTATTTATTTTCTTCTTGTGAGATCTCTGTCCCCTTCCCAAATGTCCATGACCAATTAATTTTTTGAGATGAAGATGCGTTTATGTTTTTTTTTAACCTCCAAGTCGATGGATGATTTGAGTAATCAACCGCAAGATTTTTCTCCGTTTGATTACAGAAATAATGATTCTTTACTTTCGCACTCACCCCAAAATGCAATACCCATTCACACAGCCACACACACACACACACTCAAGGAATGTACAGTTGATGAAAATAGTGCACTTTTACAAGTTAGTTAAATAGCGAAATCGTTCACAGCTCACAGAAGGTCACTGATGGAAGGTCTTCTTCTTCAAACACGAAGTGCCGTTTAGAATAATATAACAGCTGTGTCATGTGCTGAAGTTGTTTTCAGGACACATGCAAAGTGCTGCAGATCAAGAAGTCCGTTTCTTGTAGTTTCGCCACCAAGAAGTCAGTTTGAGGTTTTGGTGGACCCGAAATGGAACAGGCTTGAGAAGCTTGCAGTGTTGTGGATTTCTCTTTCTCAAGTGTAGACATTACTTCCTGTTCCCTTTGTCTCCCTTTCTGCAGACAGCAGTTCATGTGACGTGGCCGTTGCTGTCTGGACCAGCATTTATTGCCCATCCCAAATTGCCATTGAGGAGGCAGTTAAGAGTCAACTATATTACTGTCTGGAGTCACATATGTGCCAGACCAGGTAAGGATGACAGATCTCCTTCCCTAAAGGACATTCGTGAACCAGATGCATTTTTATGACAATGGTTTCATGGCCATCATTTGACTTTTATTTTCACCATCTGCAGTGGCAGGATTTGAACCTGGGTCCCTAGAGCATCACCCTGGGTTTCTAGTTTAATGGTCCAGTGGCAATACCACTGCGCCACCTTCTCCCCTAGTCAAGGGAGAAACATGCCTGCCTCACATATGCGACTCCTCACAACTGTGGTTTCTTTATGGTGGTTTGCTTAGAATGATGAGCCACATACTGTATTTTATTTCTCCTGGCTTACAGTTCTATGGATTTGAAACACCCATCTCCATGAGTTAAGGCAATTACTATCTTTCTTTCAAAAGAGCAATTTAATTAACAATATCTTCTGATGATCTTTAGGATTTGTGTAAGTAGCACCTTTTAGTCTGGAATGAACCTTTTGTCTTGGTGAGGTAGTTCTTGAATTCGTGGACCAGGTTACCTGACATTCAGCCACCATCTTTCTGAATGTTTCTGGATCATACCTCTCCAGTCACCTGAAGAAGGAGCTGCGCTCCAAATGCTCGTGTTTGAAACAAACCTGTTGGACTTTAACCTGGTGTTGTAAGACTTCTTACTGTGCTCACCCCAGTCCAACGCCGGCATCTCCACATCATGGCTACCATCTTTGACAGCACAGATTGTCTACTTTAAAAGAGAAAGTCAATTCAAAAGATTCCACAGTGAATAGAATTTGTACTTTGATATCGACAAGGGAAGTTGTGACTGTGCTGGATGAGCATCTGGGTCAGGCTGTCTGCCCTGCCCTCCTGCTTCCGAATCTCGGGCCTCACTCCCTCCCTCCCAGAAGGATAAAAAAACAGTGATGCGGTGAAATAAGTACACTGGTCTGAATTGTTTTTCCTCCTGCCTCAGCCATTGGTAGCGGCAGTGGCTCCTACATCAAAATATGGCAGTGGCTTACCCAGTGCTGGGAAAGGGACTGGGGGTAGGGGCGAGGAGGGGTGCAGGGGGGGTGGGATACGTACCAGAATGCAATGACATAAAAGCTGAAAATGACAATGCAAATCAGAAAACGAAGCCCCTAAAGAACAAATGACGCTAAAAGAAAACAATGTTTAAGCATTGTGACTTAAGGCAAGGACCTATAGAAAGATCAGGGGTGTGATTCTTCCTCCCATTGCACTTGTTCTCTGGTGTGGCGCGCATGCCCCCCCCCCCCCCCCCCCCCCCCCCCCCCCCCCCCCCCCCGCCGGCAGTGGGATCCTCTGTCCCGCCAGTCGGCCAATGGGTTTTCCCATTATGGGCACCTCCACGCCGTCAGGGAATCCACGAGGACGTGAGTGTGCTGCCGGCAAAATGGAGGATCCCACCGACTGAGAATCCAGTCCCAGCTACAGGGAGACAGATCCTTTGTCAGGATGCAAGGCATCACCAATAATTGAAGAGCTGCAATTTAAAACACACACAAATGGAGCAACTTGCTTGTAAAATGGGAAACATTTAAGGGTATATGGAGTGAAGGACGCTTTCTCTCATTTGTTTAGGTGTTTAGCACAGGGCTAAATCGCTGGCTTTGACAGCAGACCAAGGCAAGTCAGCAGCACGGTTGAATTCCCCTACCAGCCTCCCCGAACAGGTGCCGGAATGTGGCGATTAGGGGCTTTTCACAGTAACTTCATTTGAAGCCTACTTGTGACAATAAGCGATTTTCATTTCATTGAATAATATAGAACATAGAACAGTACAGCACAGAACAGGCCCTTCGGCCCTCAATGTTGTGCCGAGCCATGATCACCCTACTCAACCCACGTATCCACCCTATACCCGTAACCCAACAACCCCCCCTTAACCTTACTTTTATTAGGACACTACGGGCAATTTAGCATGGCCAATCCACCTAACCCGCACATCTTTGGACTGTGGGAGGAAAGCGGAGCACCCGGAGGAAACCCACGCACACAGGGGGAGGACGTGCAGACTCCACACAGACAGTGACCCAGCCGGGAATCGAACCTGGGACCCTGGAGCTGTGAAGCATTTATGCTAACCACCATGCTACCCTGCTGCCCAATATGCCATATTTATTTTTTAAGTTTAAATGACCTGACAGGATTAGGACAGCTACAATCTGACAATGGGGTTTGGGAAGAAAGACACCAGGACTGCCAGTCTTCCTTTTATTTTTTTCAAATTACACTTCTAAAATGTATGAAAATGTAGGCAAAAACTCTGTAGCACAAATTACTTGATAGTCTATTGATAATATGACTTAAGCTGATCATTGTCGACTTTGCATCATAATTCTATCATCAAATTGTGTTTGAAAGAGGACCAAGCACTGCAAGGCACATACCATTTGTCCCAGATGTTGCTGGACAGAAACAAGTCCAATAATTTTAAGAACTAGTTGTGCATAATTGCTGAAAAACCCAAATAACGTCTGCTAATTTTCCTTGAAGCCAACTGTAATAAAAGCACATCCAAAATATTATCAGAACAGGGAGAACAGGAAAATAAAATTCAACTTTCATGAGAGTTCAGAGTGTGACTGAACATTTAAATCAAGTTGAAATTAATAATGGGACTTAGTTCGGAGGTGTTTCATGATACAACATTGAAGATGATATACGAGAGAGGACAGGACCAGAGTTGATGCATCCAGCCAATGAGGTGCCCCTGGAAGGTTTAGCCAGCAACCAACATGGGATAGTTGTTCTCAAAGGTCTCGCTCAGAATGTGGCAAATGTGCGGCATGGTGGCACAGTGGTTAGCACTGCTGCCTCGGGTGACTGTCTGTGTGGAGTCTGTACTTTCTCCCCGTGTCTGCGTGGGTTTCCTCCGGGTGCTCCGGTTTCCTCCCACAGTCCAAAGATGTGCAGGTTAGGTAGATTGACCATGTTAAATTGCCCCTTAGTGGGAGTGGCACATGGCACAGTGGTTAGCATTGATGCCTACGGCACTGAGGACCCGGGTTTGAATCCCGACCTTGGGTCACTGTCCGTGTGGAGTTTGCACATTCTCCCTGTGTCTGTGTGGGTTTCACCCCCACAGCCCAAATATGTGCAGGGTCAGTGGATTGGCCACGCTCAATTGCTCCTTATTTGGAAAACAAAAAAAAAATTGGGTACTCGAAATGTATCTAAAAAAAAATGCCCTTTAGTGTCCAGGGATGTGCAGGTTAGGTGGGGTTGTGTGGATGGGGCGGGGGAGTGGGCCTTGGTGGGGTATTCTTTCAGAGGGTTGGTGCAGACTCGACGGGCTGAATGGCCTCCTTCTGCACTGTAGGGATTCTATGGTTCTATTCTATTCTAATCATAGGAACAGGCGAAGGCTATTTAGCTCATCAAGGCTGTTCTGTCATTCAGTGAGATCATGGGCAGCCAGCAACCTAACTTCACCTAATGCTCAATAGCATTGGTTAACAAAAGTCTCTCAATCTAAGATTTCAAATTAAAAATTAATCTTTCATCAGTTGCCATTTAGAAGCGAGTTTGAAACTTCTGCCAAGCTCTGTGTGTAGAAGTGTTTCCTAATTCAACTCCCGAAAGGTCATACCCTATTTTTTAGAATATGCCCATTCATCCAAGACTCCACAACCTGTGACTGCAAGGATCCTGCAGTCAATATAAATGGACCGTACTGTTGGTGCAAGCGAAACACCTCTTCCGTCAAAGTTTTTGCTATCATCTTCCTCTATCTGTTCATGAAGGGATCAAACAGGTGGCTCTTGCATTGTTCCGCTTGCATACCTTCATGTGCAGCTCCTTTCTTCCTGAATAGTAACAGCAGTGTAACACAACTGCCCAATTTAATTCCGTTGGTACATTTCCCAAAGTCACTCATGGGATCATGTGGCCCTTGCAGACAGCAGCCTCCTGTTTATCTTCTGCTTTTGCCACCTCCTCATCCTCACCTGTTCTTTGCAGCTAAGTTAGTAATACGTATCTTAATATTGTTCTCTTTCTTCAGGTACTGTCTCTCTTTCCTTCAAATATGCCATCATCATCTCTATTCTCAAAAAACAACACTTGACCCTTCTGACCTTACCAACTACCACCTCATCTCCAAGCTCCTTCTGCCCTCCAAAGTCCTGGAAGGTGTTGATGTCTCCCAAGATTTGCAAGAACACCAAATCCCAAAGGGAATAACAATATGCTGATTGATTGGCATTGGACTCTGTTCAAAGTGTTGCCATGACGAATGTGCCTGAGAACAATTTATTGCCAGTCTTTTGTTTAAATTGAAAACAGACAGGTAAATTTTGATTGGTCAAGGCATTACCATGAGGAATGAACCAGGGAATGGCTATCTCCCAAGCTTTCATTTAGTTGAAAAAATTGGGAATCACGATACAGGCAGCAGATTTATGAATGACCTCAAGTTTATGGCGAGTAGAATGTGGGATACAAGGAAGGAGTGATTTGGAAACGGAAGACTACTAAATACAAGTCTCACAAGTTAAACAAGTTAAAAAAACAAGTTCAGCATTCAAGTAATTTGTTTAACAGAACTGACTGCCAAAGCACCAATGTGATGTTAGCAATTTTCACAACTGTGATTGGTTTCTCACAGTGTTAATTGCTGGCAGGATCTCCATCACCTATAGAGAGCTCATCATCAAAAAGAAAGAAAACTTCAGTGCTGCTGTCATACACACAAGAAGATGGAATCATCTTAAAGAAATAGGAAAGTTCTGAGGATTTTGTTTAACAAGACAACAAGAGAGACTGTCCATAATCTGCAGGATTCCATAGAAGAGGTTAGCAGCCCAAGAAGAGGGAGAGATCCAGACTAATCAATGGCCAAAGCAGGCATGTTGGCACTGCGCTTGAATCTATCTTCTCAGTCTCTGGATACTGAAACAGATAGTTTTACTGCTGAAGTGGGATTGTCATAAACTGGGTGACTGATTTCTGAGTCGGGGAAGAGGATTCCTGGTTGTGCAGGGGTGGAGATACAGCTGTAAGCCTCCGTACCCCAATTCCTATCCTTTCCCACAATTCAACCACCCAATTTTGCAGCCCTTGTGGTCTTTGTGTTGTTGGATGGAATTGGAAGATGGATCAGAGGAAATATTGCTGAAACTGCTGAAAGTGGTACAAGAAAAGTAGACCTGGGTCCTGGCATCATATCTCTGGTCAGTGAATGCATCTCTGTGTGTGCATGTTTCAACCTGCCCTGACCCCGACGACCCAGGGGTCTCTAATGGCCTGTAAGACCCACCAAGTTGCCATCACACCTGATCCACATTTATGGAACTAAATGTCACCCGATTGAGGTCTCACGGGTGCGCCCATTGAACCTCGGGCACCAGGTAAAAGTGGCGTCCGTACTAATAGCTCATTTAAAGGTGCTGATCAGGATTTCGCCCAGAGAAGGCATGATCCCGATTGCGTCAGGCACAGCAAGTCGGGTGACTCGTGACCGGCCCAGGAGCCCTTTTTGGGCCAGGTGCATTCACCCATTGCACCTGGCTCTGCGCTGGGCACAATGCGCTGGCTGAATTGCACCTATCATCACTAGAGCAGTAGCATTAGACAAACTAATGGGGCTAAAGGCAGTTAAGCCCCCTGGTCCTGATGGTCTACATCCTAGGATCCTTAAAGGTGTAGCTACAGAGATAGTAGATGCATAGGGGGAGCACGGTAGCACAGCAGTTAGCATAGTTGCTTCACAGCGCCAGGGTCCCAGGTTCGATTCCCAGCTTGGGTCACTATCTGTGCGGAGTCTGCAGGTTCTCCCCGTGTCTGTGTGGGTTTCCTCCCACAGTCCAAAGATGTGCAGGTTAGGTGGACTGGCCATGCTACATTGTCCTTGGTGTCCAAAAAGGTTAGGTGGTGTTACTGGTTTACGAGGATGGGCGAGAGGTATTGGCTTAAGTAGGGTCCTCTTTCCAAGAGCCGGTGCAGACTCGATGGGCCAAATGGCCTCCTTCTGCACTGCAAATTCTATGATTGGTTGTAATTTTCCAAAAGTCCTTCGATTCTGGAGAAGTACCAGAGGATTGGAAAGTTGCCCGCTCCTTATACTTTTTGCTCAAACCGGCATATCACTTACAGTTGCTTAATTCAAAACTTTGTGTTAGTTGGTGAGGTGGAGGGGTAGGTGAGGAGGGTAATCATAACAAAGAGATGTATCTTCTTGTTGTTAACAGACAATCACCATATCCAGCAAAATGCAAGCAACCCAATCCAGACATGTACCGAGTACACATTGCGCCCAACACAAAGATTTCTTCTTCTTTGTGTACATCCAAGAGAAGATACAACCAGATTAGCAATGCTCTCCTGATCTAATTCAATCCAAACCACCTGCTTTCTAGCATATCAGACAGGCTGTGAGCAACAGTGAGATCCAATAGTTAGATCCAATCCTCTGACTGCTGTGCTTGCTATTTGGAGCTCAAGGGCCTCTAAAATGCAGAAGTCATCAAAACTGAAATCTTATTTATAGTCAATTCATTGAAGAGGGATAGTAAAATGTTTCTCACGTTTATTTACAGCAGCCAAGAATGTTCATGAACTGACACACTGTAAATTAAAGTCACTCATTACTTGCCTCATTTCTTGAAATGTGTCATTCATAACTTCATGGATAATCTAGTATGTTGGGGCGACATGGTGGTGCAGTGGTTAGTACTGCTGCCTCTAGGCGCTGAGGACCCTAATTCAATCCCGGCACCGGGTCACTGTCCGTCTGGAGTTTGCACATTCTCCCCGTGTCTGCGTGGGTCTCACTCTGACAAACCAAAGATGTGCGGGCAGGTAGATTGGCCATGCTAAATTGACGTTTAATTGGAAAAATTAGAAAATAAATCTCGGTTGCCTCCTTAAATTGCCCTGTGTGATTGGAGAACCACACTTAATAATTTTTGATGGTGACAAGGTAACTGATGCACGCACATTGTCACAAAACAGAGGTAATTTTATATAGTCTATATGTGTATGTGTGGGTGTTAAAAATAGTGTATAGCTTTAAGTACATTTAATTTTGTGAAAGGGTCAATGACCTCAGTTTGTTTTAGATGTATACATGATAATGAGGGTTGATGACGTGAAAGCAAACAGGGTTTAAAGGAAAATTAAGCTGTTGCTTAGCAACTGGGGACCACACTAGGACAGAAATAACTTTTGAATTATTTGTAAGCTGGTGCCAGAGAAACTGCATACAGGGAACAGCAGATTCCCAAACGAAAGTCCCCAAAAAACTAGGGAGTGTGGACAAAAAAATTGTCTCATGGAGATAATATTAAATAAATTAAGGGACCGAAGAACAAAAAGTTGAACAAGGTCCTATTCGGTGAAGTTAAAGTAAAAAGCAGAGAAAGGGCTCTGCGCTAAAGAAATAGCTGTAAGAAACAGGTTTAAAGCTGGCTCGGCGAGAAGCTATATATATCCGAGGTAAATCAAAAATTTGACCTGCGAGCCAATACTGTCCTGTTGGCATGTCTGAGAGCCTGAGAGATTGTGTGGAGGCTTGAATGCACATGGCAATCCAAGGCAGAGGAATACCAAAAGGAGCGATTGAAATTCTCGAGGTGGAACCTTGATGAAGGAATCCAAGAAAAACTTTTTTTGGGGGGGAGGATTCCAAGCAGAGCTTTGGAAACAATCGTGGGAAGGTCAAAGTTCCAGTCAGACCTGTTAACTCACAGTGTGACAAGAATCTGGGGGGATTTGATGAGAACTCCACAGATGTCGTGTTGAGAGACTTCTCTCTCTTGGTTTCAGTGTAGTGTGTCTGACCACATTCCGCCTATTGATTTCCAAGAACCGTGTACTTTGAGCATTAGAGTATAAGATCTATTTTGTAACTTGTGTTATCCTTATAAACCTGTCTATATTTGTAACGGTATAACTGAGATCAAGGAGTTAAGGAGTATTATACTATAGTTAGCCCTTTCTTGTTTAATAATTATTTCATTTTTTTTTGTGCTCATCTGCATCTCTAATCATAAGATTTAAGCTGTGATCTATCGAGCCAGAGTTCGACTCTGTGGCATGATTGCAAAATGAATTTGCAGACACCTTTGATTTTTATATTTTAACTTTTGACTGAATTTTGCTGATGATAAATTGTACAAATTCATCCAACAACCAATTCCAACTCCCAGAAACACCTGCCAAGTATGCGATCAAAGATGCGGCTCTAGGATTGGGCTCATCATCCATAGATGGGGAGGTGGTTTTGTAGTGGTATTGTCACTGGACTAGTAATCCAGAGACCTAGCGTACTCTGGGGTCCCAGGTTCAAATCCTGCCACAGCAGATGGTGAAATTTGAACTCTATAAAAATCTGGTCTAAATTTAGTGATGACAATGAAACCATTGTCGATTGTCGTAAAAACCCATCTGGTTCACTAATGTCCTTTAGGGAAGGAAATCTGCCATCCTTATCTGGTATGGCCCATACGTGACTCCAGATCCACATATCCACGGCAATGTGGTTGGCTCTTAACTGCCCCCTCAAGGGCAATTAGGGATGGGCAATAAATGTTGGAAGAGCCTGCGATGCCCACATCCCATGAACGAATAAAAAAGAACCCATGATCAGTAACACAGTTTCTTAGGAGGACAATCATACTCGTTAGCGAGTGATCACCGAAGAAGAAGAATCTTTGACCAGGATTAGAAAGTTACACTTTTCAGTGATTAATTTTGCTTGCCTGCCCTGTACAATTGTGTAGACTAGCTCTTTTGTAACATGCGGAGCTTCATATGCAGAGATGAATATATATGATTCACAGAAACTGTAGACTGTGTGAATTCTCAACCATAGGAGTCATTTTAGCTTTGGGTGATAATGTAAAATGGATACTTACCTCAACTTATTTCCTCTTCCATTGACCTTTGGAAAGGTAAATCAGGCAGGGTTTACTATATGCCACTGATCCAATTATTACCAGTCTCATATTGCCATCCAAAATTAAAATTACCTCCCCCCCTCCAATGAGTGCAAGATTATCAAAGTTAACCATTGCAGCTCATTCAATAATGAGCTCCAGGTAATTTTTATTTTTATTTAATGATAAAGTTAAGGGGCAGAATTCTCCGACCGCCCGCAGGGTCGGGGAATGGCCTGGGGCCGGCGTAAATCCCGTCCCCGCCGTGGCCGGAATTCTCCACCACCCGGGAATCGGCGGGAGCGGGAATCATGCCCCGCTGAGCGGCGTGCCCCCCGCGGCGATTCTCCGGCCCGCGATGGGCCGAAGTCCCGCCGCTGACAGGCCAATCCTGCTAGCGGGAATTGATGCACCTCTGGTGCCAGCGGGATTAGCGGCGCGAGTGGGTCCCCGGGGTCTTGGGGGGTTCGGGGCGATCGGATCCCGGGGGGTGCCCCCATGGTGGCCTGGCCCGTGATCGGGGCCCACCGATCGGCAGGCGGGCGTGTGCCGTGGGGGCACTCTTTTTCTTCCACCGCCACCACGGCCTCCACCATTGCGGAGGCGGAAGAGACCCCCCCACCGCGCATGCGCCGGTGGTGACGTCAGCAGCCGCTGACGCTCCGGAGCATGCACGGACCGGTGAAGGCCTTTCAGCCAGCCCCGACACCGGACGGCGGGTGCCAAAGGTCGTTGGCGCCGAATTTGGCATCAGTCAGCATGGCAGAAACCACTCCGGCACGGGCCTAGTCCCTAAAGATGCGGAGAATTCTGCACCTTTGGGGAGGCCCGACACCGGAGTGGTTGGCACCAAGATGTCTATCCAAAGTCGGACTGTAGCCAAACTAGTTCGCGATAAACCTAGTTAGTGAGCAGCAGTCGCCATGGCTTCAGAAAGCTTGAAAACCTCCTTAACCTCTTTGAGGAAATGACAAACGCAGTTAGACTCTGGAATGTTCCATTATACCTCGTACACCTAAGACTTCCAGAGATGTTTGACTGAAGTTTGCTGGAAAAACAATTAGTTACCTTCAAAACTGTGAGGAATCCGGGCACATTTTGAGAATAACAAACCAGCCAATAGAACTTAATGGTTATATTTTCCTCTGGTGGATGACAGGAAACCATGAACGTTCAGGATCACAGTGAGACTACAGGAACATGTGCTCTTGATCAAGTGAGGGGCAGATAAGATAACAAACAAAAATGAAAGAGTGAGGGCATAAAAGAAGAAGAGAGTATAGACTGTTGAGTAAATGGAACCCACAAAGAATGCCCTGAGGGTAGAGTTACATTGAGGCAGTTCCTTCTTTACATTTACATGTGGAATTACTAAAGCGATTGAAGGTGAATACCGCTCTTAGATTGCAGCACCAAATCAACCCAGTATTTTGTTGACATACATCAGAGATAGGAAAGGTTTCTAAAGTAGGGCTCAAGCTCTATGTTAAAACTTGGTTCAATGAGACTGTAATATCTTTTGAGATCCTACTCCACTTGGCACCACCTAGCAAAATCAACGGAGGCAGCTGGTGTCCTTTTTTCAAACTAAATTGGAGATGATCCAAGAAATACCAGATGTGTGTCAAAGGAATGCTGACAGTAATGTGATCTCAGAGTTCAACTGATGAACAAGCTGCCTGGGTTTTGCTCTTCTGTATAATATTGCCACCCGAACCATTCCAAAAGTAACATGGACGACCGCCTTGTAATGCAGTGCCAGCATCCACCACTGGCTTCACATGTAAATTACTGCCTATAGTTCTTAATACGTTTCAGGCCTTGTTCCTTCAATTGTTGGATTTGTTTTTTTTTTCTTCAAGCAGTGCTTCCCATGCTTCAGTCTTGGAAATGCATTTCTGTGGGCCGGAATTTGCGTGGAGACTCATTCCCTGCCACCCCAACAGAAAAGTCATTCTGGAGCCGCCGACTTGGAAGCCAGCTTCTCTGCAGCTATAACACACTGCAATCAACCTTAACTGATTCAAATGGAATGTCTGGGAGTGCATTCAGCCTCTGATCTCCGGGTAAGCGTTCTCCAAGGCGGCCTTCAGGACGCGCGACAATGCAGAATTGCCGAACAGAAACAGAAGCCAAGATCCGCACACATGAGTACGGCCTCAACTGGGATTTTGGATTCATGTCGCAGTACATTCACCCCCACCATCTGCCCTGGGCTTGCAAAATCTTACCAACTGTCCTGACTTGAGACAATTCACACCTCTTTAACCAGGGATTACCCCTCTGGATTGGCAAAGACTTAATTACCCGCAAATGCTCGCATTCAAAGCATTATCTTGCTTCTTTGACTTTGTCTATTGATATATGTTTCTGAACCTACCTCTTCATTCACCTGAGGAAGGAGCAGTGTTCTGAAAGCTAGTGATTTGAAGCAAACCTGTTGGACTTTAACCTGGTGTTGTAAGACGTCTTACTGTTCAAATCGGGCTGTAAAATCTAGCCTCCTATTTGTAAGTGATATTTAATTCATGGTGGGTTACGTATTTGAAAAAAATGACCTAGAATTACATCAGGTGTATAAGCAGGGAAATAGGCCATTCAGCTGGTGTTAATGCTCCACAAGAATTTCCTCCCAAATATTGTCATAGAATCCCTGCAGTGCAGAAGGAGGCCATTCGGTGCATTGAGTCTGCACCAAACCTCCTAAAGAGCACTCTACCTAGGTGCACTCCCTACCCAATCCCCGTAACCCTGCACATTTGTCACGGCCAATTCACTTAACCTGCACAATGTTGGCCTGTGGGAGGAAACCGGGGGGGAACCCACGCAGACACGGAGAGAACGTGCAGACTCCACACCTTCAGTCCAATTAGAAGTGGGTGGAGCAGCCGAATAATGCTGAGGTGAGATTATTCTTGTTGTGTTTGAAAGAATGAGATACATGCCCATAATCCACTATCGTATGGATCACTGAAGCTTACGCCACTCACAATCTTTTATTAACACTGTTAGAGAACCTATTCAGTCGGAAATTTTGTGTTCTCCCACCGCCGGGTTTGAAGGCAGGGTTGGCCATAAGGTTTTCCAGCTGACCTTCCTATCAGACTCACACCTCCCTCGACCTCGAAACAGTTTTTTTGGCGGACTGGCAAAGTCTAGACCAGCCGTCTGCCCGACCCCAATTGAGGCCCTTAAGTTGGCTAATCATTGACCACTTAAGGGTTGTTTCACACCCAGCCTCAATTGTCAGGCGAGCAGATAAATTTTGAGAGCAGGGGGGAAACCGAAAAAGTAAACCTATTCAGGCCATGGGCAGGAAGGGGTGGTGCCTCCTTTTATTATCATATCCCCCCCCCCCACCCCTCAAAGGACAGGGTCCTTAAGGTCCCCCCCCACCCCCTTCCAATTCTGCCCAACATCCCTGGGGCTCACCTCTCCACCCTGCGCTGAGACCCCCTCCCAAGTATACATAGTCCTGGACTTCCAGGACTTCAGCGCTGAGTGCTGCTTGCAAACTGAGTCCACTGGTGCAGCAGAGATTGGAGAGCTTCTGGCCAATCTGTTTGACCATCAGCTTTCTAAGGTGGGGCTTCCTCCAGAGTGCGGGACTGGAGTGCCCCCCCCCCCCCCCCCCCACCCAATTAATGCTTGTTGGAGCATCAAACAGCTGCGGGCAGGCAGTATTGGTTACAATAAGCTCTTCTGTGGAACCCTTGTATGGGGGAAAATGGAAATCCCGTCATCCTTAAAAACCTGGCCAGCAAGTGGTTGGATGATCCACATTCAGTAATACTGCCTAAAATAAAAGCAAAATACTGTGGATTCTGGAGATCTGAAATAATAACAAGAAAGTGTGAAATAACTCAGCAGGTCTGGCAGCATCTGTGAAGAGAGAAACGGAGTTAACATTTTGCATCCAAATGACTCTTTCCAGCACTTTCTGTTTTTACTTCAGTGAATAGATGGCCTGTCTGACAACAATATCATTCATTGAAGCCAGAGAGATAAGAAAATTCCAAACTTTATTTTCAGTCTGTGCTGAGTTTGATGATTACAGCTGGGGCAGGACTTGTGTATCATTGGCCTAGGCTGAGGAGAGGATAGTAATCTGACAGGAATCATGACCTTGATTGTGAAAGCTGAAAATCAGTGTGCTTGTGGATGCTGAGTGAGATCAGTAACAGGCTCAATGGTTTATTAATTCATGGGCTATGGGTGTCGCTGCCTAGGCCAGCATTAATTGCCCATCCCTAATTGCCCTTGAGAAGGTGGTGGTCAGCTGCCTTCTTGAACTGCCGCAGTCCATGTAGTGTAGGTACACCCGCAGTGCTGTTAGGGAGGGAGTTTCAAGATTTTGACCCAGTGACAGTGAAGGAACAGCAATATAGAGCGAGTTAGAATGGTGAGTGGCTTGTAGGGGGACATGCAGGTGGCAGTGTTCCCATCTATTTGCCGTCCTTGTCCTTCTAGATTGTAGTGATTGTAGTTTCTGAAGGTGCTGCCTTAGGAGACCCGGTGAGTTCTTTGGTAAATGCCACATTCAAACAAACACTGACTGGACCCTGGCATGTTTAGCCTATTTGGCAAGATGCATTGTGGTAGTATCCTTTGGAGCCAAATTTTCTTCAAAGTTAGAACTTTGGGAATGGAGGAATATTAGAAGGAATTAAATTAATGATATTTCATGGAGTTAAAAATAGAAGAGAAATTTTCATTGTTACTGCCTTTATTCATGTTAAAAATTATTCTTTCAGCTGTCATTCCCTCACGATGAGTTTAATGGCAGGACTCCCTCTACTGGATGCTTACGTAATTACAAAATACAATGCTGAAGACCACAATGGCTCCTCTCCATTTTTATCTGGGGTAAGCCATGATGTGGAGATGCCGGTGTTGGACAGGGGTGGGCACAATAAGACGTCTTACAACATCAGATTAAAGTCCAACAGGTTTGTTTAGAGTCAGCAGCTTATGCCCTCGGGAAATGTTATTTTTTACAGGCCAACCAACTAACTTCTAAAACGAAAGCAATTAGATGATTGTTCCTCGTTATTACATTTTCAGCAACACCATTCAATTTCATCAATTAACTGACACAGAAATATGAGGTGAGTTACTCCTATGTTAACCTGAAAGTCAAGTTTTAATAGTGAACATGAAAGTAGCTACTAAAGCATGTGCAGTGCCAGCCATGGCTCAGTTGGTCACACTTAAGAACATAAGAACATAAGAATTAGGAGCAGGAGTAGGCCATCTGGCCCCTCCAGCCTCCTCCGCCATTCAATGAGATCATAGCTGATCTTTTGTAGACTCAGCTCCACTTTCCGGCCCGAACACCATAACCCTTAATCCCTTTATTCTTCAATAAACTATCTATCTTTATCTTAAAAACATTTAATGAAGGAGCCTCTACTGCCTCACTGGGCAAGGAATTCCATAGATTCACAACTCTTCGGGTGAAGACGTTCCTCCTAAACTCAGTCCTAAATCTACTTCCCCTTATTTTGAGGCTATGCCCCCCAGTTCTACTTTCACCCGCCAGTGGAAACAACCTGCCTGCATCTATCCTATCTATTCCCTTCATAATTTTATATGTTTCTATAAGATCCCCCTTCATCCTTCTAAATTTCAACGAGTACAGTCCCAGTCTACTCAACCTCTCCTACTAATCCAGCACCTTCAGCTCTGGGAATAATTTAGTGAATCTCCTCTGCACACCCTCCAGTGTCAGTACGCCTTTCTCAAGTAAGGAGACCAAAACTGAACACAATACTCCAGGTGTGGCCTCACTAACGCCTTATACAATTGCAGCATAACCTCCCTAGTCTTAACTCCATCCCTCTATCAATGAAGGACAACATTCCATTTGCCTTCTTAATCACCTGTTGCACCTGTAAACCAGCTTTTTACAACTCATGCACTAGCACACCCAGGTCTCGCTGCACAGCAGCATGTTTTAATATTTTATCATTTAAATAAGAAATCCCTTTTGCTGTTATTCCTACCAAAATGGATAACCTCACATTTGTCAACATTGTATTCCATCTGCCAGACCCTAGCCCATTCACTTAACCTATCCAAATCCCTCTGCAGACTTCCAGTATCCTCTGCACTTTTTGCTTTACCACTCATCTTAGTGTCATCTGCAACCTTGGACACATTGCCCTTGGTCCCCAGCTCTAAATCATCTATGTGCCTATCAGTCACCCAATTGTGGATTCATCCCACTTTTGAGATGGGAACTGGAATTATATGCCCCATCAACTCTGAAGGTTTTGGAGAGTGTAAAATCAGATGGGCTGGCGGAGTTAATGCCTTGCCCATTGCTTTAAGACAGCCTCTAATACTTTATCATCAGCGGGAAATGTGGCAGATGGTTTTCTCTTCCTTCGGCCATTTGAGGTATTAATCAGCCAATTAATAGCCACCTAAGGAACTCTTCTTGTCACTGCTGGCACTTTGCTACCTGGGGAGGTGGCAAGTAAAAGTGGCTTCTCTGTGGCTTCGAGAAGGGAATCCTTCCTGATCGAGCAGCTGTCACCTTCCCCCCATCACCCCCCCCCCCCCCCCCCATGGCAAGGGCCACCCCTGTTGGAGGACACCACCAGCACCCCAATTGACAAGCCCCACCTCCCAAGCTAGGGCCTACCTCAGTGCCACTGGCGACTCTGACCTCAGTTACCAGCACTTAGAGCCTACTTCATTGTCACCGATCCAGGGACCGCTGCAGTCCCAGCATTGGCCACCACTCTTAGTGGTGCGCTGTTGGTACTGAAGAGCTGCCGACACTCTGATGGGCTGGCAGCTCTTGGCGGCAGAACATTCTAACTTAAAAGAGCATAACTCATATCTTCAGGCAACCAATTGCCTGACTGGGGTCAAATTGGGCTGTAGATTCAAGGGCTGGTAGAGGCTGGCTGGCCCCTGACTTTCATGCCATTGGGTGGGTCCACCCCCTCCGCATAAAACCCCAGCCTTGTATATAAAAATCCGAGTTGATATCCCAGACAATAATTCCCTGTTTAGGGTGCCGAATATGTTCCCAGAAAAATGGCATGCTAAACGAAACCAAGCTAACCAAAACAAAAAACTTATGGTATGACATGTATTAAGGGTTGGGGTGAGGGGGGTGGTTAGATTTCTGACCTGACTTCTCCTCCTGTTCAACAGAGGGATCTTGGTGTGGTGGTGAGTGGGAAATGGCAGCCTTATCTGGGCCTCTAGCCCTGGTAATGTGCTTTTGATTGGCAGCAACAAGGGTACAGGGAAGGTGAGGAGCGAGCAGCAGGCCCGGAATTCAGGATGCTACATGCGCAGTCCCGATATCTTGAACCATAATCTAGGCTGACTCTTCAGTGCTGTGCTGAGGAAGTGTTGCATTGCAAACATGCTATATTTCAAGTGGAATGTTAAATTGAGTATCAGTCTGTACTTTTCGATGGATGCAGATGATTTCAGACAAGCCGAGTAGTCCTGAGGTCCTGGCTAACAGGAAGCTCTCAATCAACACCAACTCATTGGGTGCAAATTGGATGTGGCCACATTTTGGAGGTTTAACCAGCCTACATTTAGAACTAGTGCTCCTTTCCAATAACCTAATTCAGCTTTTGGCACATGTAGGACCTTCAGAGGCAGCTCGCCCAACTGAAGGCTTTAATTTTCCTTTAAATGTTCGCATCTTTTAAAATTTCACCGAAATGGCGATTTTCCATTTCCAATGTTTGTATTCTCCTTGAACAAGTGCAAAGATGCACCTGAAGCTGTGTAAAGCTAACTGACCACAGAAAAGTGCTTACACACTTCATTTTTGTTGACCGTTGCACTTGTTTCTAAGTATATTGAAACCATATCAGAAATTGTACCCCTAACGGGTCTTTGACACAGGTAACAGTACTGCTGCTCTAATGATGCATAAAACTAACCATTGCTTTGATTTTTAATTGTTCCGTCATCAATAGGCTTTTCCATTTGTGCATTGCCCATATATCATAGAATTTACAGTGCAGAAGGAGGCCATTCGGCCCATCGAGTCTGCACCAGCTCTTGGAAAGAGCACCCTACCCAAGGTCAACACCTCCACCCTATCCCCATAACCCAGTAACCCCACCCAACACTAAGGGCAATTTTGAACACTAAGGGCAATTTATCATGGCCAATCCACCTAACCAGCACATCTTTGGACTGTGGGAGGAAACCGGAGCACCCGGAGGAAACCCACGCACACACGGGGAGGATGTGCAGACTCCGCACAGACAGTGACCCAAGCCGGAATCGAACCTGGGACCCTGGAGCTGTGAAGCAATTGCGCTATCCACAATGCTACCATGCTGCCCTTTAGCACGTGCATATTGCATGTGCTAAAAGAACTATTACATCTTCATGCACTTTTCCCCCTCTGTGGGGTAACGGGGATTTGTTGGAAGCATCAGCAGACTGACTAGGAACCTGTGGAACCATGACCCCTCTTCCATGGGCAACAAGTCCTAAAATAGATCTTGAAGCTGAGATTTCAGGATCAGAAAGAGGGGAACAACTGGCAGAGCCACAAGATCTCCTTAATACAGTAAGTGGGAAGCCACCTTACAACCTGCAAGATAGAGTTTTCACTCAGGGTTCTATTTGACGATTCCAGCATAAATTGCGCCCAATTTGAAGTGTTTCCTTCTCTGGAGCTTCCTTTCTGACCTATTTGCATATTTCCCCATGCACCATCTGCCGTGAACTAGTGCAGGCGGACAGTGATTTATTCTTTTTAAAGGTTTTAAAATATTCTTTATATATTTATGAGTGGTTACTTGGGAAAGTTATATTGACGTGGTTGAAAATGGGCTTATCACCAAAAACTAACCAAGTGATTTCACAGTGTCAATCCACCGTCCAGTTTTAAATGTTTGAAAATTACTTTTAAAAAAATACACAAAACTGTTTTGTACTTCAATTGGGTATGGTGTTATACGATCCAACTTATCCTCTCCTGGAAAAAAGGTCAGGAACTCCAAATCCCACTGAGCCTCAGCAGATTTGTGCATTCACAGACCAGGACCAACGACTCCTGCGCAATCCAGTGTTTTAGAAGTTCGTCAGGCTGAAGACAGGCCAGAATCCCTGTGCAAGAAGAAAATGGCATGGAAATGGGTTCATGAGACCCAGGAGGGGAACGCCATAATTGAGAACAGCCCTTGGGAGAGGACAGGGAGAGGCACCAGTTAATTTAAGAAGAAAGAGGAGCAGAGAGAGATGTTTCAAAAAGAGTTGGAGTTGGCAGACCTTAAGTGGAGATGGAAAACCATGGTGATTGAAGAGGGCAGCAAAGAATGGGTGATTCCATATTGCGGGCCATTAGGGTGGAGGTTATCCCTTGATGCAGTAGTATTCTGCTTGGTGCAGCCAAAGAGCTGAAGTAGTACTTGTGAGTTGGTGCTGGAATGCACACCCGGGAATCCAGGGCCATAAAACCTTGGGAGACAAGATTAAAACTCTGTGAGGTGGGGGATTATTGAGGCTGTCTAAATTGTAGTGACTTTTGGAGAGAATTCCAAGGCGAGATCTTCGAAGGTGAAGATAGGAATCCCTCGTGAGAGAGGTAGAGTTTCAAAGTGATTGGCTGACTCTCCCTGTTTACTGATAACGAGTGAGTTGTTGAGAAATCCAAGGAATTTCTCTTGGTGGCATCTACCATTTATTGTGCAATGTGGTGTGTTTGACCACAGTTGGCCTATTAATTTAAATATACATCACATTAACCTAAACATTAGAGTATACATAGATATTTCAAATTGTTTTATCATTCTGACCTTATATAATAAAGTTTACCTTTGTTTAAAACCTATGGAATCTTGTGGCTTTATTCCCTTAGCTAGTGCCTTGAATCTCAAACTTTGTGGACTTCATAGAACATAGAACATACAGTGCAGGAGGAGGCCATTTGGCCCATTGAGTCTGCACCGACCCACTTAAGCCCTCACTTGCACCCTATCCCTGTAACCCAATAACCCCTCCGAACCTTTTTGGGCACTAAGGGCAATTTAGCATGGCCAATCCACCTAACCTGCATGTCTTTGAACTGTGGGAGGAAACCGGAGCACCTGGAGGAAACCCAGACAGACACGGGGAGAACGTGCAGACTCCGCACAGACAGTGACCCAGCGGGGAATCGAACCTGGGACCTTAGCGCTGTGAAGCCACAGTGCTATCCATCCACTTGTGCTGCCCAAACAAAAGACTTCAAACAAAAGTTACTGGTTCCTCACGAGATGGTACCAAAAATATGAGGGACTGGTCCTGGATCATAATAACAGTAGGCTACTCCTTAGTAAATTGAAATAGAAATAAATCAAAACCTTTCAAAACAGTTCTATTAAATACCTTCACCCTAAAATTCCAGCTAAACATTTGGAGCCTCACTGTAGATCTATGAATAAGCACAATCCATGAGACATGTGGTCAGCTTTGTGGTGGGATCCGCTTCTATCACAATATATTGAGATTTGATTATTGGTGAACACAAATTTCAGTTTGAATTGTGCAAACTATTGTGCCGGGTGTGCTGACTTTGGGTGTATTTCACCAACAAAACTACAGAGTTGAGTGGAAACTCCAGGCCCACTTTTTTCTCTGAAATATCGAAAGACGTCTTTGGTTGAATTTTCCGGCCCTTCCCACTGGTGGGACCTTCCGTTCCATCCGATGGTGGCCCCCCAGCCATGGGTTCTCCAGCAGCACAGCCGGCAAACAATGCAAAATCCTCCGATATTGACGGGGCAGGAGTATCGGGCCAGTGGTGAGCCACCTCTCACGGAAAATCCCACCCTTGTTTTAAGTTGATTGAGGTTGCAGTTGGAATTGGTGACATTAATCAAGATACAATAGCACCTTTGTCAAAATTTCATGCAAACACTTTAATAAAGACAGAATATTTAAAATTGAGGGTAAGGCTTGATGATATATTTTGCTTCCTCAGTTCTGTATCAAAGTTGTGCAGGATAGGAGGATTGACCATGCTAAATTGCCCTTAGTGTCCGAAAGGTTAGCTGGGGTTACTGGAATACGGTGGAGTCGTGGGCTTAAGTAGGTTGCTCTTTCCAAGGGCCGTGCAGACCCGATGATCCGAATGGCTTCCTTCTCAACTGTAAATTCTATGATCCTATGATTAGTTACCCTTTGGTACCTTACCCAAGTTAGCCTATGTTACCATAACAGTTATCATAACACTGACAGAATCCTGTCCTCATCTGACAAATGTGATCCTGGCTCGTTGGACATTAGTCATCAGTAAGAAGCAGGACTTATTTCACCCATCTTCGAACCAGTGGTGTTGAGACCAGCTGTAAAGAATGTACTAACAAGTACTCCTCATCAAAAACCAGGATTTCAGCCCAGAATTGTTATGATTTATGTAGTTCAGCTTACATTGATTTTACCAACTGGGTTTTTATGAGCTTTCATGTAATAAAATTATCTTCAACAAAAACAAATTGACTTTTAGGATGCACTGCAGTTTCTTTTAAGTATTAGCATTGGAAAGAAGTTACATTTTTTATAACACTGGTAACTAAATAAATGATATTTCAAATTGAATAATCAAAACAACAGTTACTTTTAGAAAGCATTAACCTTCAGATGTCAGAATCATATTTCATACAAAAATACCTGGAAATTCAAAGAAAAAAACACCTTTCTCAAAATTCCAATCCATCTGAAGTGTATTCACAAAAGCGACATTGTCTATTTAATGGAAATAGGCTGAGGGCTTCTATGAATAAAACACCTCGTGTTTTTACAGTAATATATAAAATGCTGTGGGGAAAACCAATACCAATTTTGGCAAGACAAGATTAGTGCAGACCATGTGATTAAAGGGAAGGTGTTCTGAGAAAGAGGTAAGGATATCAAGGCCATATCTTAGTGTGCAGTGTACATAATCCGCCCAACTCTTTGAACATCTCACATTACATAGTTGCCTCCAGACCAGATTTATATTTTTGTCAAGTGATCTCTATTTACTATGAGCTACGTTCTCAAATATTTCAACTGAAATTTTCGCCTCTGTATAAGATTTTACTTTAAATATTAGCCCAAGGCATTTAACCGTGGCCGCAATTTCTGCAGGCATCTCTCTATGGTTGCAGTTGTCAATTATGTTTGTATTATGAATTGGTGGAATGAGATCCATTCACAACTGCCAGCCACCTAACAAAGTTAGTGTGGTTCTACCAGCGAAGACATTTTCTCCAGCAACAGCCCTTCATGGGGTCCCTTAACTGCTGGCAAAGAAAATTGAGGTGCTCTGTTTCAATTATGGATTCATTGGATAATGGATATGGAGGTAGGATTGTATGCTTTATAAATAATCCTTCATAGCCTTCCTTTGATGCGATGAATGAATTCTAAAAAAAAGGTGGTTAACATCGCACAGAAAGCTTTCTTCCTCAAATTAAGTTTATCTTGACAATCACATCGAAAGCAGATAAAGACCTCCGCAACATTCCCTGAATGCATTGGCATACTGGGACGAGAGTTCTTTTGATACTCATTGTTGGGTCACTGCAGTGCAAACCTTCTTTCTCCTAGCTTTCACAATAAATTTTTGCCTCAAATGAGGAATTACACCACTGTGATGCTGCCATTCAGAATTTGGAGTTATTTGGTGGCCTGATTTTTTTTTCTTTTTCACTGAGGAGATTGCTAACCTAAAACATTTGAAAGGTTCAACAGTTGTCTGGCTAAGAGTAACGTCATCTTCCTTTTCTTGGAATGGAAGCAGGATCACGGGACAAAAAGGCCAGGTAGCTTGGAATCATCTGTGCCACATCACTAAAAAAACAGAAATAAAAGGCATTATCTATCCGAATAGTAACAGATTCCTGTAGCGCTTGAGATTAGCCTGGTGTTTCCCAGCGCTCGGAGCACCAAGAAACACCCCACTACCTAATGGCCATCCGGGTAGATCATGGACCCTCAGTGGGGAACTCCCCAATGTGGTCGCAGTTACACCCGCTTTCTGGATTGAGGTGTTCCACTGGCTGGAACTCCTCAGTGCCGGAGAGATCGGGACGCCATTGCGAGAGGTCGGTTCGCCATTTTAAAATGATGTCCCGGACGTTCCCGACACGATTCCCCCCCTCCCCGCCCCCCAAGCCCCAGGTCACTATAAGGATATTTCTGGGCTCCCCGCGCTCCCCCTCCCCTACACACACACACACACACACACAGGGCACCCCCGGCCTGATCAAGGGCATGCACAAAATGCCAGATTGGCAACTTGGCAGTGCACCAGCCAGCTGTCATTGCCACCTGGGCACCTTGGCAGTGCCAGGCTGGCACCAAGGTGGCACTGTCGGGGTGCCCAGCTGACATTGCCAAAGTGTCTGGCTGGCAATGCCAGGGTGCCCAGGTACCACCCTGCCCTGAGGGGCATGCATCTGTGTGCTTCCAATCCATGAGTGCCACCTGGTCCCTGTTTCTGGTGACCAGCTCTGAACAGCACTTGCTAAAGGTCTCCAAGGCGAGGGAGTTCTCAGAATCTCTACAGTGCAGAAGGAGACCATTCAGCCTATTGAGTCTGCACCGAGCCTCCAAAGGGGCACCCCACCTAGGACCCGACCTATTCCCGGCACCCCATCTAACATTTTTGGACTTGCTTTTCGGGTGCAATGAGACTGCCAGACCCCACCCAAAGAAACTGAAAATGCAGCAAATACACAAGTCAGTCCATCAGTTATTAATCATAAGTATCATCTGGGTCATGCACATCATCCTCATCAAATCATCACGCCTTACAGGGCAGCAAGTGGCGCAGTGGTTAGTATTGCTGGCTCATGGTGCCGAGATCCCAGGTTCAATCCCAGCTTCGGGTTACCGTCAATGTGGAGTTTGCACATTCTCCTCGTGTTTGCATGGGTTTCGCCCCACAACCCGAAGATGTGCAGGGTAGGTGGATTGGCCATGCTAAATTGCCTCTTAATTGGAAAAATTGAATTGGGTACTCCAAATTTATTTATAAAAAATAAATAAAATTCTTCATGCCTTTCAGTATTTTAAGGATCAAGATCATGGCCCCAATCATTCTTTTTTCTGCCAATGGGAGCAAATATAACTCTCTCAACTTGCCTCATTTTGGACCTTAAAACTAGGAATCATCATTTTCTGAATCCTCTCCAATGTCCCTTTGAATGAAAAGATTGTGCCTACATTTCATCAGATCAGGTAAAGTTAGAATAATTTATTTGGACAAGGCAAAGAGGGAGGAAAATAACAAAACCTTGGAGGTTAGAATGGAAAATTTAGTCAGGCACTAACTAGATGGAACTAATTAGTGCAGATAGATACAGAAGCAATACAAATTATAATTTCTCCATGCTGTACCTTCTCAATCTTTCAATCTTGGTGCAGTACTCAATTGTCCTCCATTTGATTATGTGAGTCTGTTTATTATTGATGCTCTCTATATTAATTAGTTAAGCCTGTGTGTGTGGCTCAGAGAGTGTGAGAGTTGTGGGTGGGGGCCGGCGAATCACATGCACATGTTTTGGGGTTGCGAAAAATTGAGAAGGTTCTGGTGGGAGTGTTTGAGATCATAGCCAGGATAGTGGAGAAGGAGGTGGACCCGGACCCTTTGGTGCCAATATTTGGGGTTTCAGAGAAGCTGGAGCTCATGAAGAGGAGGGAGGTTGATGTCATGGCCTTCGCCTCTCTGATGATTGCACAGCAGCGAATTTTACTGGAGTGGAGGTTGGCATCACCACCGGGGGCAGAGGCATGGTTGGATGACATATATCTGCGGTCGGAGAAGATAAAGTATGAGTTAAGGGGCTCTGCAGGGGGGTTTAAGAAAAGGTGCGGGATGTTTGTGACCGTGTTTGAGGAGCTGTTCGTCGCAGGGGGAGGGGGGAGGGAGGGGGGGTAAAAAAGGGAAACAATCTGTACAGACAGTATAGTTGATTGCTGGAAAGTATGCTTTGCGGGGTGCTTATTTGTTGTAACTTGTTTTGATACATGTGTGTAATAAAATACATTAAGAAAAAAGAAGAGTAAATAAATGACTTACAGGAAGCTAGAGTTTTAAACATGGAGCAGATATTTTAAAGCATTATGAAAAACACCTGTAACACACACAAGACCTGTGGGGTTCGGACCAATTAGTCTCCCCATGAGTTTCGTCAAGAAAGAGCTTCTCTGCTGAGGGGCGGCGACCCCATCAGCGGAGTTATGGATATTATTTATGAAAGCTCAGCCCAAGTGGGAGCTGAGCAGAGAAGTCCCGACTGGGACCTGTGCACATTGGGTAAATAGTTATGAATATTTAGAAATAGCCAGTTTATCTCCGCCTCTCTTGTGGACACCTCTGTGGTCACAATGCACTCATAGAACGGAACTCTCTCATCCAGGAACTAAATCTCATGGCGGGATCAGGAACTTGGAGACTTCCCTGCTTAAAGATGCTGGTGGGAAAGCACGCCATTTCTTCTGCAGCCAAAGTGGTCTGTACGGGATTCCATGTGGGGGAGCAAGCCTGATGGCGCATAGTCTGCCAACATATCCGGGTGTCAAATTGAAAAGGTGCCAACAGTACTGATCCACTATTGAGGAAAGAAGATGGACCTCCTGAAAATGAGGCTGGATCTCTCAGAGCACTCTGTCAGAAGGTGGACCTCCTGAAAATGAGGATGGATCTCTCAGAGCACTCTGTCAGAAGGTGGACCTCCTGAAAATGAGGATGGATCTCTCAGAGCACTCTGTCAGAAGGTGGGCCTCCTGAAAATGAGGATGGATCTCTCAGAGCACTCTGTCAGAAGGTGGGCCTCCTGAAAATGAGGATGGATCTCTCAGAGCACTCTGTCAGAAGGTGGACCTCCTGAGAGAATCGATAAATCTCCAGGAACATTCTGTGGTCATAAAATGGACCTTCTCCAGGATACCGCACATGGAAGATTCACCTATAGATGGTCTCCCCCACCCACTGCTGTCGTGTTCTGAGGTCCAGGGTTGCTGGCGGCCTCCATTCCAAACTCTAAAGGCAGCCCCAAGGGATTATTGTTGAAAATCCCAACATCTACACTACACGTTATTCCAGATGAGCTTTGCACCGGTGTGCTCACCCCCACATTGCGGAGAATCAGGTGTGGATGGAAGTTCCGTTCAGGCCTTCATTTTCATCCATTGAGTGGCAAATCAGTTTCACACAAACCTCCAGGGGGTTTCCCGATCCGCTTTGGTAGGCACCAGCGGATGATATCATGGGAATTCACACCTGTGTGAAACCGAATTTCAGGCCTCTCACCAAATTCTCCTCCTGCCTCCCCACCGCTGAAGCCGCCAGAAACTGGTGTGTTACCTCAGGTTAGCTCCAAGCTAAAAATCATACAACACTCGGTGTGAACAAAAGTATAAAATTGTAAGTTTGTTTCATGGTAACCCTGAACAGATGTGTCAAAATATTTCTGCTGTTGAACATGCTCTGAAATCTTGGATAATGCTGAAATAGCCAAGAAATGATGGTCGGAATGATTGTTTAACCTGAGTAAGGTTGAAACTCCTGTTTTTGATGCATACCAGGAGATCGCAGGCAGGATTTTCTAGATCCGTTAATGTGTGTTCCCCCGCCGGTGCAGCGGGAAAGCCAAATGTCTGTTGTCTTTGGCAGAACAGGAAGAATCTGCCAGCAGCCAGGACTGGGATATTCCGCCAATCCTCATGTGACCTTCCACCTCCAACTCCCCTGCCAGTCACACAAACCTTTCTTTCTAACCCCCAGTATTTCTATAAGAAATAAAATGTTTTCAAAAAGAAATGAAAAAACGGAGACCATGATCAGAATTTTACACTCCCACCCAACCACCCAAGGAGGTTTGAAGGTGGGAAGGGTGGTGGGGGGGGACGGAGGGGATGGTATAAGGTTTCACGATTTCCCCTGAGATCCCACCTACCCTGACCCAGTTGCAATTTCACACTTAACCGTTTAATGGCCATTGAAGGGTCTTTTCCCGCCCAGCTTCAATTCTTCGGCTGGGAGGTGCCAGTTAGATCAGAATGCCGAAGAGAAAAAGTACATTTTCCCAATTACGGTCGGGACATGGCAATAATAATAATCTTTTATTGTCACAAATATGAAGTTACTGTGAAAATCCCCTAGTCACCACATTCTGGCGCCTGTTGGGGTAAGCCAGTACGGGAATTGAACCCATGCTGCTGGCCGTGTTCTGTATTACAAACCAGCCATCTAGCCCACTGAGCTAAACCGGCCATAATAATAATAATAATAATAATCTTTATTGTCACAAGTCGGCTTACATTAACTCTGCAATTAAGTTACTGTGAAAAGCCCCTAGTCTCCACATTCCAGTTCCGGGTATACAGAGGGAGGATTCAGAATTACCAAATTACCTAACAGCACGTCTTTCGGGACTTGTGGGAGGAAACCGGAGCACCTGGAGGAAACCCATGCAGATACAGGGAGAACGTGCAGACTCCACACAGACAGTGACCCAAGCCAGGAATCAAACCTGGGACTCTGGCGCTGTGAATCAACAGTCCTAAACACTGTGCTACCAAGCCACCCAATGAAGGGTGGGATGGGTGGTTGGGGGGGGCTAGGTGGGTCACCTCAATCTGAAGGCCCCTTCAGATTTGGCATGGCCTCCCCTCAGGCACATGGGATCTCCATCCCTCCTTCGTTAGGTGGGGTGAGAGAAGTTATCTCTTCTGCTGTCTCACTTTCTTGGAGGTTATTAACGCCAAAACTGATTGGTCATTGCTCTCACCTCTGTGGAACCTTACTGGGGTTAAAAATGGCTGCCGCAGTTACCCATAGGTGTATAAAACACATTGAGATGTTGTTCGGCATTCGACATGCCAATTTGTTTTGAGATGGAGCACAATAGAATGCTTCTGTTATTCATGAATGCTACTGAATTTATCATGTGAAATTGCGAGCTAACGCGCAGGAATGACCAGGCTGATTTATTCATGGTGACATTTATATAGCCGTTGGGGCAAAGTCTAAGGACTTAAAGGAACGTCTTGTATCTATATGATCATTGTCTAATAAATTTTTTATGTGATTGACATTTGGAAACAATTGCTTTTTGTGTGGGTCAAGGTGACCCAAAAGTGGATGTGCTTTCTCCAATTGTACATCTTTTAGGTTGGAATCAAATTACCTGCCCTCACAATGAGTGACATATTGTCTGAGGTAAGATAGTCATGTTTGATTATAACAAGCTGATGCAAATCTTTGACTTTGCTGCCTAATTTTGCATGAAAGAAAGGACGTACTTATATGTGGCCAACAGTAAACAGAGGCCGGCTATTTATTCTGTGCTCTTTGAAGTGCATCAACCAAAAATGTGAAACAAATGTGAATTTTCGGCTATTTTATAAACTGACCTTAAGCTTGGCTCTATTTTTCCTCATTCATTCTTAATAATGTGACATGGTTTTATTTCAGGCTAGTGAATACAAATCTAGCCAAGTTCGAAATCAGGAATGAAAGTGAAACATTCCAGTATTTCTGAGAACTTGGAGTTTAAGCACGATAACCCATCTGTGCGCCAAACTTTGGTCCTTCGCCATTCATTCCATCCCTCTCTCTGGCAACTATCCATAGTTTAATCATTTGATCTGAGATGAGCATCCAACCACACAGCGCTGCCATTGCCACCTCTGCGTATCTCCCCGGCTCTGTCCTGCCTTGGCTCCACTGCTATTGAAACTCTCATCCAGGTCTCTATCACCTTTAGACTTTGATGAGTCCAACACACTCCTGGTCAGACTCCCATCTTAGACCCTCAGTAGACTTGTGGCCACCCAAAACTCTGCTGCACATATCCTGACTCGTGCCGTTTTCCGTTGCCCTATCACCCCTGTTCTTGCTGACAACTCACCGTGGGCAGCACGGTAACACAGTTGTTAGCACAGTTGCTCCACAGCTCCAGGGTCCCAGGTTTGATTCCCCGCTGGGTCATTGTCTGTGTGAAGTCTGCACGTTCTCCCCGTGTCTGCATGGGTTTCCTCCGGGTGCTCTGGTTTCCTCCCACAGTCCAAAGTCATGCAGGTTAGGTGGATTGGCATGATCAATTGCCCTTAGCGTACAAAAAGGTTAGGTGGGGTTACTGGGTTACGGGAATAGGGTAAAGGCGTGGGCTTAAGTAGGGTGCTCTTTCCAAGGGCCGGTGCTATCGATGGGCCAAATGCCCTCCTTCTGTACTGTACATTCTCTGGTTCTATGTCTCCCGGTTAAGCAATGGCTTAATATTTAGGATTCGCATCTTTATTTTCGAATTTCTCCATAACCTCACCTCTCCCTACCTTTGCAGCCTCCAACACCTGCATAGCCTTCAGCTACCAAGATCATAGGCCCTGGAATTCCTACCTCAAACCGCCCTACCTCTTTCCTTCCTTTAAGTTGCTCTTTGAAACATATCTGTTTGACCAAGATTTTCGTCTTCTGCCCAAAAATCTCCACATTTAGCTTGTGAAAGATTTGTTTCATGACGTTCCTTTGAAGGGCCTTTCAGGACATTTTATTTCGTTAAACGCGCAATCCAGCTGTTATTGTGGTTTGTTGTTTCGAATTGTTCTCTGACAGTGAAATTCAGCAAATAAAATAATTGTGTTAGGTTGAAGAAGCATTGTGAGGAGAAGGTTATTGCACAGTAAAATTAAATCATCTTTTCGTCTAATGAATACATGTAAAATGACTCGTGGTCATTCAAGCTGGGGTCATTTTAAACTTGTAAAGTGTGCAGGGAGGATGAAAAAAAAAGTTGTGTATATTTTGCACATTGGAATAGATGTTTGTGAGTGTGTTACAAGGTTAGGTTGACATCAGAAATGACAGATTGAGTAATACACAGTTGATTTAACCATTCACATCTGAAGGAACAGCCCTTTCCCCTTCAATTATATGTTAGCTTTGTGTTTGGAGTTCCATCTTCTATTCCCAATGGTGTGTTATGTGATTCGAACCTCATAAAACATCCAACTGTTCACCTAATTCTGCACAATTTAGAAGGGTAAGTTGGAAAACTTGCTGGGGCCTCATTCTGTTGGGTCCCGACTCTCTTAATGAGGGAAGATTGGACAGGTTAGGCTTGTATCCAATGGAATTTAGAAGAGTAAGAGGCGACTTGATCAAAACCTTGTAAGATCCTGAAGGCTCTTGGCAGGGTGGATGTGATTTCCTCATGTGGGGGAATATAGAAATAGGGGTCACTGTATAAAAATAAGGAGTCACTGACTTAAGATAGAGATAAGGAGAATAATTTTTCTCTCAGAGGGTGGTGAGTCTTTGGAACTCCCTTCCTCAAAAGGCAGTGGAAGCCGAGTCTTTGAATATTTTTAAGGCAGAGCTAGGTAGATTCTTGATTAACAAGGGGGTGAAAGGTTATCAGAGGTAGGCAGGAATAGAATAATAATAATAATAATCTTTATTGTCACAAGTAGGCTTACATTAACACTGCAATGAAGTTACTGTAAAAAGCCCCTAGTCACCACATTCCGGCGCCTGTTCAGGTACACGGATGGAGAATTCAGAATGTCCAAATAACTTAGCATGTCTTTCGGGACCTGTGGGAGAAAACCAGAGGAAACCCACGGGAGAACGTGCAGATTCCACACAGACAGTGACCCAAGTCGAGAATCGAACGTGAGACTCTGGCGCTGTGAATCAACAGTGCTCACCACTGTGCTACTGTGCAGCCCATGGGTTGGGCTTATAATCAGATCAGCCATGATCATATTGAATTGTGAAACTGGTTTGAGTGGCCAAGTGGCCTACTCCTGCTCCTAGTTTGTATGTCCATATGTACCAGTCAACATCACTTCCAGAATTTTCCACCAAAAGCAGAAAACAATGTAAACCTGTAGCAACTCTGTCAGTTGGCCATCAGTTTGTCTTTTGAAAATGGTGCCATTCTGCCATAATCACTGAGCAATGCTTGATGCTGTTATGTTTATGACTGCAGGATTAGTATGGTGGGTGGGAGGAGATTTCAACTTACAGCCAACTTCCAAACCTGCATTAGTGATTCAATATTACTTTTAGCGCGTACATACATGTTTATGCATAAGTAATGAGGAGATGGAGGAGAAATAAAGCAAGGAAAATTGTGGGGCAGACTGCAGTATCATAGGGCAGATTGTTTTTATCGCAATGCCAGAAGCAAGAATCGCAATCGGGCAGAGAATTGCGCGTAACTGATAAAATCCGTTTTTTGCCCGGCACTGAATCCAACACCATGCTGCGGTTCCTCGCTGTCGCCGATATCGAAGTTTCCGCCCCGCGCCGGCGGGTCCTTGCAAAACCGTCATTTTCATTGATTCTAATATCATTATCAGGTTGGATACTTAATGCTCCGCCCTCTTAGGTCAAAGTCACTTGGGGTGTGAATTGGTGCAAGTATTTACAAGTGGGCCCTAGGCTCCATGGCTGTTGAGGTGGAGTGAGAAGGTAAGAGAACTCTCAAATATCCTCCATAAAGTTCGATCTTGCTGGGGAGTGTCTGCCTGCGCCAGGGGGAGTAGCGGGGAATGACAAGGGTGGCCCCTTGAGATTGGGGTGGCCTGTCTCAGAACGCCTTTGCTGCAGGCCCCTGGGTGTTACTTACAGGCTCCTGGGTGTTCACACTGCTGACTGCTCAAAGTGGCCTATGAATGTTCAGAGAGCTTCCGGTCAACTAGGAACCCTCCCAGGCCACCCCTCTTGAAATCCTCAGACCTGAGCTGTATCAGCAATGCGATTGGTGTAGCCAAGCTCAATCGCCAGCCCACCAGGCGTTGGCACTCCTCAGTGCACTCCTCAGAAGGGCAGCACCACTGCAGGAGAAGCAGAGAAACAGCAGAGCTCACTCCAAACAAAGGACACATGCACCGTGGCCTTTGGCACCCTCCCTAGCATCCTGCGCCTCACAGGGCACAGGCTTCATCAGTGACACTAACAGCTCGCTCACCCCTCAGGACCGGTGTCTTTAAACACTGCCCGCACACCGCGCCCCTGTTCCCATCCATCTTGTCCCTGGTCAGGTTATAATAACTTATGTCTCGCACCCAGGACCCCCATCACACTGAGGTTATGCTCCCAGCAGGTGCGCACTTCCCCCACTCACCCCCAGCTGTAGGACCTGCCCACATATAAGCCTCTAAGCATGCAGTTGGTTGGCAGCACACCGTGACACTTTCCGTGCACAACCAGGAGCCACCCTGCTGGCGGAATAACAAAGGGTCACCAAATGAGGACACCTACAGTCGACCCCAATGGGAAGACAGGACAGGGCCGCACAGTCTATTGCTGACATGGGTAGTGGTACCTCTGTTGACAGATATGGGCAGTGAGGGAAGAGGTTCCCCACGTCACAGGCCCTGTGACATTCAATGCTGGGGAAGGGGTGCAGTACGAAAGACATGGAAGGGGCCAGGTGAGGGCTCGCAGTTGGGTTTGGGGTGGGGGCATGTGGTGAGGGCGGCGAAGGATGACCATGGATTTGGGTGGGCAAGATACTACGTCGTTAACAAATACTGACATTTCTGTCTCTTTTCCCCTCCCTGCAGAGAATGAATTTTGGAATCTAGCCAGCTATGCTTGCTATCTACATGACTGCTGCTGCCATTACAGATGCATGCAGGCTGGAGGAGCAGCACCAGCTTAGGGAGCACCTTGTACAGGAGGAGCCTGCCCAGAAGAGCAGGGACCAGCTGGTGAGGCTTGAGTGCCGGCTATTCAACAGGCCGATGAGGAAGTCCAAAGGAGGGGCCGCATCAAGGCACGTATATTCCATCAGTGCCTGTCCTTCATGGAGTTGCCGGACCTCCTGGGCCCTTGAAGACTTTGGTTCACCAATGAGACTATGTGCTGGATGGTAGTGCACCTGACACCTTGGGGATTTGTAGGAGGGCACCCACTGCTGGTGGCCGTCAAGGTGACGGTCACCCTGAATTTTAATACCTCTAGATCATTCCAGTACTCAAGCGGGAACCTGTGTGAGATTTCACAAATATCCATGCGCAGGTTCATCCGCAATGTGATGGATGCTCTATGCAGTCGGGCAGTGGATTATATAACCTCCAGTCTTGACCAGGCCCAACCATCAAGATGCAGTAGGATTTGCTGCCACCGCTCGCATGCCCAAGTTCCAGGGATTGATCGATGGCATGCATTCCCCCCAACAAGCACTGATTCATCATGGGTTTCCCTTCATCAATAGGAAGGGTCTCCACTCCCTGAGTATGCAGTGGGTGGTGGGTGACCACCAGCTGCATATCATGCACATCTGCACCCAAATCTCAGGTACATACACGACGTTTACATCCTGGTGTACTCTGAGATCCTTGGCATGTATATGACACTCTCTTGCGTGAGGGGTTGGCTCTTGGGTGAAAAGAGTTACCTGCTGAGGTCATGATACCTGTCTGGAGGCCTCAGATCAGCATGGAGACCTGTTGTAACGACGCCTATGCAACAGCCAGAAGCGTCATTGAGCGGTGCATTGGCTTACTCAAAATGTGCATCCAGTGCCTGGACCACTCGGCTGGCGCTCTCCAGTATAGTTCCAGGAGGGTCTCCAGATCCTCGAGGTCCTGGCCTGTTGCACCAACATCGTGTAGCAGAGGACATACTGGAGGAGGAGGGAGAACATAAGGTCTCATCTGACAAGGAGGATGAGGAGGGTTTCCAGGCCGAGCCAGGTGTGGGGTTCAGGATGATAGGACAGGCCGCTCAACATGTGATTCAGGGCCATTGCTCACAGGACAACTTTGGCGGCTTTCCCGCCCTAACCTACCTCTCCATTGCCCCATCCATGCCCCCCTCCCCACTTCAACATTAAAGCCCCTTCCCCATAATCGCCTTATCTGTCTCTCAGTCCTTCTCTCAACTTCTCTGTCCCTCATACCACTCCACCTTCCCTGTCCCTCAGTCCTTCACTCCTACTTCCCTGTCTGTGAGCCCTTCACTCCAACTGTTATGTCCCTCAGTCCTTCACTCCATCCCACACCCCTCACCTGGCACATCCTTTATAAATATTCTTGCAAAAATATTTCTCTCCCAGTCCACTATTAATAGTTGAAAGATTCCGCTTTCATCGTTGTGCGCAGGAGGAAGGGGAAATCATTTCACAATTTGTTGCCACACTGTGAAAGTTAGCAAAGTGCTGCGAATTTGGGCAGACTTTGGATGATACATTCCGTGACCGATTAGTTTGTGGCGTCAAAATGAATTTCCAAAGGAAATTGTTGACGGAAGGCGCAACAACCCTGAAATATGCTACAGAAACTCTATGAAACTCGCTGCGAAATAAACTTTGCTGACTGGAGTTTGAGCTGAAGTCTATAAGGTGGAGTCTGTGAGAAGCAGGTGCACCAAGAACCAACCGTGTCATCACTGCAATCAATTGGGTCACCGTGCTGGAGATTGTTAGAGCAAGGAGAAAAAAATGCAAACATTTTGGCAAAGTTGGTCACATTGCCGAGGCATGTTGGTCACGCCAACCTTCATCAACACAAAAGAAGTGTACCAAGAAAAATACCGGAAAGTCTACAGGAAGAGTTTACCAGTTAATTGATCCAACTGAAGACTCACCGAGTACCAAAGTGTCAAGTCAGTTTAAGGAATGTAAGCTCAGTGTTCTGGCATCATAAGGAGACCAACAATGATTTTGGTTTTAGGGGGTGTTGAAGAAATAATAAGTCAGCACTTTGAGTTTTTGCCAAAGGTCCTTTCTTTAACACAAAGTTCGTGTGGGGGGGGGGATTAGAGAGACCACAGTCATTCCAAATGTCCCCCCTTTACAGAAGTAAGGCAAGCAATT
This sequence comes from Scyliorhinus canicula, assembly GCF_902713615.1. NCBI lineage: Eukaryota > Metazoa > Chordata > Chondrichthyes > Carcharhiniformes > Scyliorhinidae > Scyliorhinus > Scyliorhinus canicula. The sequence continues at coordinate 34,040,121 of NC_052166.1, read as the reverse complement.
TATATGATACAGTAAGCAATATCTAGGATAAAATGCATTCTTTAGATTAGCAAAAAGACAGAAAAGCAAGCAGGCTGGAGTTAGAGTTTAATAACAGGCCTTGAGTTCCTCGCCTAAGAAAAATAATAATTGTCTGCTGTCAGCAATACAATGTGCAGCTGTATGCTTGTTTACATTGTATGACCTTCTGACTGTTTCATACAGAACTTCTTGACTAAAAATAAGGCTAAATATCCATCATGCTTTGCCAAGTGCCTATTTCCATGAAATATAGTCAGGCAGCCGGTTAAAATGAATACATAGTATTAAGACAACTAAACTGCCAACTAAAGCCCCTTCTACGGGGGTCACAGGGAGTCCACATCAAGTTGTATCAGAGAATGTAGGTTTATTTACAAGGCTATAATACACAGCTCCCGATAGATCTCAACAGGGTCTTAACAGTTGGTGCAGAACTGTCCGACCTTATATGCAATATGGATAGAGCTTATTCCGCCCCCTTAACGAGGGAGCATGTACTGCGCAAGGGACACAAGGAAGGCCATCAACCCCACCCCATTAGTCCCGCATGGTGGATTATGACATTTGGCTCTATCCAAAATTAAATGGGAACACTATTAAGGTGGAAGTGGATACAGGCACTGCAGTATCACTTATATCTGAAGTGATATACCGTCAGAAATTGCCATTTCAACCATCTGATGTGGTCTTGAGGACATATACCGAGGAGGTTGTGCTGCAGAAGGGCTTCATCAAGGTGACTGTGGAAGTTAATGAGTAGAAAGTGAATGTTTCTCTTCACATGGTGACAGGCTTGACATCAGGACTATGACTGCCAAAATTACAGAACCTGTTACAAAAGAATCATGCACACAACCAGAGTCAGTTCAGAGTTGGTTTCAAACGATGTAACACTGACCAGTGTACAGGAAGACACTCCTAGGACCCCTGAGAGCCAGGTTCCTGAATGGCATGTGCAGCTAAAACGAGACAGACGTCCACCCAAGAGACTTTCTTACTGATGTATGTATGTGTCCGTAACATAACAATGTTAGATACTGCATAATTAGTTGGTTCTGTGTTAAAGTGTCTGATTAAGTAAAAATGTCAGAAACATGAGAGGAGCAAAGACGGAAGGGGGGTGTTATGTATCAGAGTAACACCACTGGCTGGTGTAATAGATCATAGGTCATACAATCCCGACAGTGCAGAAGAAGGCCACTCGACCCGTCTAGTCTGCACCGACTCCCTAAAAGAGTATCCTACCCATGCACTCAGCCCCTCTCTATCCTCATTTCCCCACCTAACCTTTGGACACTAAGTGGCAATTTAGCATGCCTAGCGTGCAAACTCCACACAGACAGTGACCCAAGACCGGAATTGAACCCAGTCCCTGGCGCTGTGAGGCAGCAGTGCAAAACCACTGTGCCACCGTGCCACCCCACGTGCTAAGCAATGATGTCATCGGAGCGCTTCGTGGGCTTTTGTGGAGTTCACCATTGTATCCTGTTTGAGCAGCATCTTATAAATAAACCCCTTTCACTATGTTATACTAACTCGACGTGTGCCACCTCTGATTCTTTGTCTTTGCGGCAACAAACAATATAACATGTCCTTGATCATTCTGGCTTTTATGTGACTCCAGACTCATGCCAATGTAATTGGCACTGAGCTACTTTCCAAAGTGGTCTCACTAGACCACTTTATCAGGTCGTTTAAACAGACGGCTTACCAACAACCTGGCTAGACAATAACTGCCGGCCTTGCTGAAAATGTTCTCAAGATAAGAAGGAATAGGAACAGGATTTGCTGCTTTCGGATGAAGTGTCTCACTTTGAAAATGCAGATCAGGTTTGCAGGAGCAGCAAAAACAAAAGCCCAACTCATTGGGTTACCATGCTGGGAGGGAGGGAAATTAAGTTGTGCAGCAGAATTTAAAACGGCTGTTGATTAAAGCGTGAAAGACTTGTGGGAATTCTGGAAGAATGCAGAGGAAGAGAAAGTCAGCCAGAGTGTTTGAAAGAACAGCAGCCTCAAGGCGAGGGAGGGGGCCAAGGAAGGGGGAGAGCAAGAGAAAGGTTTCCTGGATTTTTTAGATACATCCGAAGGTTTTTTTGGATGGGCCGTAGTGAGAAAGGACCTTTGGTGACTAACAACGGGATGCCTCGTTCGAGGACAGAAGCGAGAGAATGTCACCAGCAGTTCCTCATAAAATGCCCCAAACTGCAGAAGGAGGTATGGTGACTTACTAATGATGATCAATATAAAGAAAATATTATTAACCAGGCAAATCCTTCACAAACGAATGGATGATGATTTCTGAAATAGGCTTCCTCCATCATAAACAGCCCGAGTCACAAAGACAAGTTCGAAAAGGAAACACATATTCGCAAAATAAATTCTCCAACCTCAGAACGCTCTCAAATCATTTAATATACTTTATGATGTGCTTATGATATACTTTTCGATATAGTCACTCTTGTAAAGCAAAACAAAGCAGACAAATTGCATACATTCCGGTCCCACAAATAACGATGCAACAGCAATATAGTAATCATTTGTTTTAGCGATTCTTTTGAGGGGTAACTATTGGCCAGGGCACCAGGGAGATCTCTGCTGCTCTTCTTCATTAGAGACGTGGTATGGGATCTTTTGCATCGACCCACGACAAGCGAGGTCTCATTTAGCGTCTCATTGGTAAACAGCACTTCCACCAGTCCAGCACTCCCTCAGTGCTGCACAACGACATCAACCTAGGCTTTGTGCTCAAGTGTCTGTTACAAAAATGCACTCTACCACCTCCGTACCACTAAAACTGGATCACCTGTTGAATGAGGTGATGACAATCTTGAAGGGCAATGGAACGGGAGCCTGCAGCTCGAAGAATTACAACTGTGGGACAAAAGCAGTTAGAAGGGTGAATTGTGTAATTGGCTTTATTTACGAATATTTCACCCTCTCTCATACGTAGGAAGTTGTTGTTTCTTCTGACATTGGTGTTCTTGTGATTGTCCTGATGAGTGCAAGACAAAAAACTTCGACAAAATGTCTTTTTTCATCAATACTCAAGTTTTGTACTGCCAAGCAACTACTTGGTCTTCATCGCTTTGATCTCTCCATGCAAAAAGCTGAAGAAAGAACACAACGGGAGCCAAACGAAAGCAACTGGAGGAGGAACACCCAGTTTGTGAAGTTTAAGTGAATATGAGAACGCACGCAGTAGAGGACCTGAGATTCCGTGGCGTGAAGGGACAAGCATGGTTTGATAAAGTCAGCAACAGAAAAATCACAGCTCATGGTAATTAAATGATGATTGACCTCGTTGATATTTCTTCAAAAAAGGTGTGATTGTTTAAATAGCTAACTAAGCGCTTCAAGCAGCACAGTCCCACTAGGCAAAACAGTCCCACTAGGCAGCACAGTCCCACTACTTCACAGGAAGTAGTTGATCAGTCAATCGGGTTTTCACTGGACGAAGCACTGAACCCTTGTGAGTATTTTCCTAATGTGGAAAAAAGGAGAGTGATATGTTACTCCTTTGAGTACTGTTACTCAGTTCCCAGGATCCAGGTTTGCAACAGAACCAAGGATCCGGGAATATCCTGTGCCAGTGCTGGAGACAATTTGCACTCATATTGTCGAGGTGCTGGGATAAGTAGGATGAGTCCGCTACATGATGCAGCTTGAAGAAAAGTCGGGAGGATTGTCATGTATTTCAGAATTCCTTAGACCCTGTGGCATGCAACCTGTGATAAGATAAAAGCAGAAGAAGGTACGAAGGGCAAGTACAGCTTCTGTATTTACTAAGGTATGGCTTATGGTTGGTACACACTGATTACTGTAGGGGAATGTCACTTTATTGTGGAGGTAGCGATATTTGCTCCAATTTTGAGTCTGCATTCTCTGCGAGCGCAAATGGCAACGTGGGCGGAAGACCTCGCGTAACTCAGTAAACGAGAATCCCAAAAACGAGATCACATTTTTAATTTCTCCCCATCCCTCGCCAGAACAGTGACCCTCATTTCAATAAATTATGATCTAATTGAAGGCCTTTCCCTCCATATTGCATCCCTCCACCCCTCTCCCCCAATCACCCCCCACCAGCCCCCTAGCCACGTTTGGAATTCTCCCCTCACCAATGTGACGTAACATTGGCGAGGTTTGCAACTGCTTTTGCTAAATGGAAACCAGGCAAAGGGAACCTGCCGGGGATGCACAGCTAAGTGTAACTCCCGGGGGGGGGGGGGGGGGGGGGGGGGGGGGGGGGGGGGGGGACAATGTCCCCGGGCCGTACCCTGGCAATTCCCTGGCACTGCCCTCTCGCATTGCCCCCAGACACAGTGCCAGGGTATAGAGTTAGCAGGCCCCTCTGTGGAACACTATTGTGGGGGTTCTGCTTAAAGGAATGGGGAGTTAGCCCTTGTCCATGCTGGGGGGGGTGGGGGGATGGACACCCTATGTTGATCAAGCTTTGCAACTCCATTAGACCCCACCCTGCCAGTGTGGTGGGTGTGGGTGATGCCTCAGCGCAAAGTGCTGCAAAATGTGCCCAGAAAAGCCACTGTGCAGCCTGCGAGCTGCACGCTGGACTTCTCACCTCAACCAGCACTCTGCACAATTAATAATGTTCCACCCATTGTGTGTTTGCTTTCAGCCTTTAATAAACGTTCATGTTCCGGTACCGTTTTGTACATGCCAATGTTGGACATTGCTAAACATGCAGACTTAATTGGCCCTGCCATATAGGCAGTGTCAGGAGATTGTCCGAGATTGTTGTCAAAGGGAATAGTTGTAACATTCTCTAAAGTTGGTGCAGGATCTGAATTCTTGGTTTCGTATCGATGCATGGTTAAGTTTAAGTGCAAAGCAGATGTTCAGTGCTCACTGGAAGGATTGCCTGATATCAATCTGCTCCCCTTGTCCAATTGGCAGAGGCAGGTGGATAGACATCCTGAGCATGTCGTGATGTTCCACCGATGGGATGATGGTCACATGATTGCCTCACTCTTGGGTGAATTACGTGTATGTTAGGTTGTCTCTGGGAATCTTTGCACATCTCTCCATGACCCTGGCATCTATAAAGAACTCACATTGTGATGCAGAAACATAGAAAATAGAAGCAGAAGGAGGCCATTTGGCCCTTCGAGCCTGCTCCGCCATTCATTCTGATCATGGCTGATTATCAAGTTCATTATCCTGATCCCACCTTCCCTTCATATCAACCTTTAAGAGGGCGTATTTTAAACTATTGTCAATTACAACTGCTCAGATAACATATGAGCCCAGAACTTCCTCTGCGGCCAGTTACTTAAGGCATGATGACCTAGAAGTGTTTTTTCTTTTTTCGTTCATGGGATGTGGGTGTCGCTGGCCAGGCCAGCATTTGTGGCCCATTCCTGAGGGAATTTATGAGTCAACCACATTGCTGTGGATCTGGAGTTACATGTCGGCCAGACCAGGTAAGGAGGACATTAGTGAACCAGATGGGTTTTTACAACAATCGACAATAGTTTCATGGTCATCATTAGATTTTTAATTCCAGACTTTAAAAAAATTTAATTCAAATTCCGCCATACATCCTGGTGGGAGTTAAACCCATGTCCACAGAGCATTAACCTAGGTCTTGGATTATTAGTCCAGTGACAATACCACTACACCATTGCCTTCCAACGCCAAAGCAAATCTTCTTCACCCAGCTCAAGGAAGGACCCCGAATAAGATAAGGACAATGGAAGCTCGGGAATACAGGCATGCACGCTGGAAGCGCGTGGTGTTTAAACTCCTGGCCATTTTGTTTTGACGGCTTGAAGCCCTGACTGCGCTGGAGCAGCTGAACGAAAAATCCAGCTGTGGTGCTAACTTGGGCCACTTATCCAGATTTTCGGTGAGTTTTTACCTCTTTCTATTTACACTGAAAATTTTCAGTCTAGCAGAGGCAGCAGACATAGGGAGATATTTTCTTGGTACGTTAGTGTTTTATATTATTGGTGGTTAATGTTGAGGCAGCATGGCGGCTCAGTGGTTAGCACTGCTGCCTCACAGCACTGAGGTCCCAGGTTCGATCCCGGCTCTGGGTCACTGTCCGTGTGGAGTTTGCACATTCTCCCTGTGTTTGCATGGGTTTTGTCCCCGCAACCCAAAGATGTGGAGGCTAGATGGATTGCCCACGCTAAATTGCTCCTGAATTGGAAAAAATAAATTGGGTACACTAATATTTTTTTTTAAATTAGTGTTTAGTATTTCCAAATATGTCTAAATTGCAAATAAACTGAAAGGAAAATTGTCATGAGGCTGTTAATCCCATTAAATGTGTACTTTACTGCAAAAGTGAATTTGAAGTCACAGAAGGTAGAAGAACAATTTTTTTAAACTTTGGTTTTGTCATGAGGATGTTAATGCCATTGATGGATAGAATGGGGTGATTGCTTGCCAACGGGTATGATTGTTCACCTAAGATACTCAGTGTTACTGGTCACGGGTTCTGTGGGTCCTTGCGTGGCTGATGAGCCCGATCCTAGAGCCGCATCTTCAGTCACTCACTTGGGAGGAGTTTCCAGAATGTGGGATCGGTCCTTGAACATTAAGTCGCACAGTAGTTCGCACTGTTGCTTCCCAGCTCCAGGGTCTCAGGTTCAACTCCCGGCTTGAGTCACTGCCTGTGCGGAGTCTGTACATTCTAAATGTGTCTGTGTGAGCTTCCTCCGGGTGCTCCGGTTTCCTCTCACAAGTCCCTAAAGACGTGCTGTTAGGTCAATTGGACATTCTGAATTCTCGCTCAGTGTACCCAAACAGGCGCTGGAATGTGGCGACTAGGAGCTTTTCGCAGTAACTTCATTGCAGTGTTAATGTAAGCCTACCTGTGACAATAAAGATCATTAGAAAAGATTAACAGGAGCACAGCCAAAGTGTCAGGCTGGCACTGCTAAGGTGCCAAGCAGGCATTTTTTGCACAGTGGTGATTGGGACGGGGGTGTACTGTGCGGGTGTTGAGAGAGCACGGGTGTTGTGAGGGGTCCATTCCGTAGCGCATTGGGGCTTGTGGGGGGGGTGTTCGGGGTTTACTTCGGGGGCTCCAGAGATCACGACACCATTTTTAAATGGCGTCTCTATTGCCTGCTACACTCAGGTGTTCTGGCAAGTGGACCTCCTCTGTGCACAAAACAGGGCTATGTGCGGCCTCGGCTGCGCGTTCCTTGCTGAGGCCCCCTATCTAACATGAGTGCCGTATTATAGCGTTGTGCTTTGCGGTGCTGCGAGTACCAGGAAATATGGCTAAACACGATCGCTCTGGCACTTTGACCCTATTTAGATAAATCCCGCCCATGGTTTCCTTCCAGTTCCCATCATCTGCGATGTCTTCCATCCAGGATGCCTGACTCCTGGCCAGCCTCCCCCTTTGGTGTTTCCTGCTGCTGGCCTTTGCTGTTGGCAGCCTACAGCTCTCTTGTCACATCGTTTCCTCCTTGCTCTCAAGGTTCTTGGAATATTGGGTACATCAGAGCCATAATGAATTCACCAAGTTAACTGTGTGAGGAAGGCTGACAATGATATGGGCACCTCCATGTACAGGGCTTTCAACCAAGAAGCTGCTGAGGAATTAGATTTTCAAATCCTCCAATGGGCTGCACCCCAACTCCTCTCACTTCCTCCCAATTGGACCTGGGCTCCTGCCAGGGGACTACAGGTTTGGGTCAATAGCCAGGGACAGGACAAGAATTACCCGCCAAATGCAGCCTGTCACCACCCATCGTCCCTCTATCACCCTCGAAACTCCCACCATTACCCTTGAGCTAATGACAGTGGCAGTGGACAAGCAATCTCTCCCACTTCAAACTAACCCCACACCTTAAACTTTCCTTTTCAAATTTCCGATCAGCCAACATCCCATCATCCTTGAGGTGCCCTTGCAATCCCTTGACTCACCCTCCAAGACCTTCCACGATCACTACCATAGGCCAGATCTGCTCACATGGTATACCAGCAACACCCCTGTAAATGTTGGACCTTTCCCATGACAGATAGCTTCCTGGCTTTGAGACCAAGGATCTAACATTGTACAGTGAATCTTCCCTTTTGCATCTCCTGTCTGCTACCCTCCCTGTCCTGACCACACCCAAGACAGTAAGCCCTTCCTTTTCCGAGCCAGATTACCAATTTCTTCCAAAGTATAAAGAATAACTAAAAAGTCGTGCGCACATTATCACATCTCATACCATAAAATGAGCAGACATACTTATTCTAAGGCATTTTTAATATAATTAAAGCCTCTAAAACCCTTAATCGTTGCTTCATTTATCCTTTTACGGTAACGCTGCTCGGGTCTCCCTCGAGATCCTCCTGTTAATTCTCAACAATTCACTAGGTAACTTTACTATGAAGTGATTGTTCAATCTCCGTTGCCTTTTGATGAGTCTTTAATTAAACTGTTACAAATGCTTTTATGAGTTTCTTATTGAAACGCTGTAAAGATTTCATTTGGTGCAGGGCTTGATTGAAAAAGTTTTCACTGCAAACTTATATTTAAAAAATCGTTGGTTGTGCAAACATGTAATTTTTTAATTCAGCCTCCTAACCAATAGTTCAGCTTTCAGCCAGTCAGAATGTTCACCCTTTACTTTCAGCCGAGTCGGCTAAAGTGGGATCACTTTTATAAAGGTATAAATGTTCTAAACAAGTGTGACTGCATCGGTGGATTAAACTAGATTGGAGGGAGCAAAGTTGCTGCTCTAAGAATGTCAGAGTTCTTTTGCACTTCCTTCCATACCTTAAGTGTTTGGGGAATCAGTGTTTGAGTTTTAATCTCAGTAGGCGAACTGCTACAATTTCCAAATTGGAAGCTAATTATAGGAAATGGTTAGCATAAGCTAAGGTGATCACAAGAAAAACAAACTGATTGTTAAAAGTGCAGAAAATGATCGACCATAGTGCTTGAAGAGCTTTTTCCTCAAATAGTGCCTCTTTCAATGGTATTTGACTTTGGCCACAAGGATTCTAGGCAATCTCTACATGCTATTCATTTAATACAATTTAAATGTGTAATATTTGGCAAAGACAATCCGTGCTGTATTTGCATAGTCTTTGACCTGCTACAGTACAGGTTTCATCTAGGTAATAATGGAGCCATTTGCGTAATGTCCACTGATCATGAAGCTATCTGACCACTTAGTAAACAATGTGTGCTTGTGTCGAAAAAACAATTTGGAACGAATGATGTTGTGAATTTGGGCAGGCATTTGATGTAGCCCATCCCTGACCCTGGCCCTGTGGATGAAGGCCCCGGTGATGGTCAGAAGCTAATCAACTGAGGGAGCCTTCAATTAACACTTCTTTGTGCCCTGAGCACCTGCAAGTACTTTAAATGACTCACAATGTTTGACTCCTGGGTGGTGGCTTTTTCCTTATGAATAATGCAGTTCGATGAGCAGTTGAAATGCCATTGCAGACAAGGCTATGGAACAAGTGCTGGAAAATTAGATTAGAATAGAGAGCTGCCTGATGGCTGGTACAGACATGATGGGCAGAAGGGTCTCTTTTTGTGCTGTAAAACTCTATGGGTGGCAGATTTTGCCAAAAAATGGCAAGGTGTCAGAGACTGACTGAAAGTTGGCATGTTTTTCTCCAGAAACACAACCGGATTCAGATAATTCAGACCAGGGGTGGAATTCTCCACTCCAGCGCGGCATCGGGAAGGCCATTGTGAACTCGGCCAAGTTTCACGACGGCCTCGGAGGCCGCTCCTCGCACCCTATTCACCCCCCCCCCCCGCCCTTCCAGGGGGCTAGGAGCGGCGCTCCATAAATCTCGGCCACCGGGCCTTGACGCTTGCGTCAAGGCGGCATGGTGAGAATGATGCGACGGCAGCGCCTAAGTGATGTCAGCCGCGCATGCGCAGGTTGGCCGGCTCCAACCCGCGCATGCGCGGCTGACGTCACGACGGCTGCCGGCTCCAACCCGCGCATGTGCGGTTGCCGTCTTCCCCTCCGCTGCCCCGCAAGATGTGGTGGCTTGATCTTGCGGGGCGCAGAGGGGAAAGAGTGTGTCGCTTGCAGACGCTGGCCCAACAATCGGCGGGCACCGATCGCGGGCCAGTACCCTCCCAAACACGGCCGTGGTGCTCACTCCACTCTCCGCCCCCCAGAAGCCACAAACAAAACTTTGGCGCCATGTTCACGACGGCAGCGACCAGGTGTGGTTGCCACCGCGTGAACCGGTCGGGAACGTCAGGGCGCTGGGCCCATCCGGGCCGGAGAATCGCCGGTCGCCGTGAAAAACGGCGAGCGGCGATTCATCCGAGCGGGGGTTGGGAGAATCGCGGGGGGTGTCAGGGCAGCGTGTCGTGAGTCGCCCGGCCCTACCGCGATTCTCCCACCCGGCGTGGGGAACGGAGAATTCCGCCCCAGATGTTCTGGCACTTAGTGCACAGATGTTTTGAAGGGATGGTGGTTTTTGGCAACACTCTGGCAGAATGGGGCCGACTAGAACCGGCAAGGCCGACCAGAGAGCTCAGGGTGCCATCTTTAAAGAGCGCCCCAATCTGCATTTAAAATAACTTTCCTCCAACCCACTCCATGGACACGGAGGATGGCCCCACCACACATATAGGGAATCCCCCCATAATAGAGGAGAGTTTCCCCATCACCAGAGACCACTTGGCAGTGCCCCCTTTAGTAACCCTTGAAAGTGCCCACTTCAGTGCCAACATGGCACTGCCACTGGCTCCATGGTAGTGCTAACTTGGCAGTTCCAGGGCACTGCTTGACCATGTCACTCATCACCCAAGGGCTATCCCGTCTCCACACCCATGCCATGGTTTTCAAAACTGATTCTCACCAAACCACGTCTGAATGGAGACCATGGCTAGAGAGATGGATTGCAAAGCAGAGTGCATATTGGCTGTATGCTAGATCTGGCTCTCCATGGTGGTCATCAGCCTCTCTGTGACAGCCCACGTGGGGCCTACGGGGTGGGAATGATCATCTTCCTCGTGGAGTACAACCTCCCCCCCATAGGGGGTCTCTATTAACCTTTGTATAAAAGATTGCCTAGTAAGGCACCAACCAGAACAGGCACCCGGTAGGAATCTACCGGGCAGTGAATATCGTGCTGTAAATAAAACTACGGTACTTTATTTTATTCGCTGTAGACTCCCTGATTTAGATTCTCTGCAGCCCCATGCCGAAATCGCATTCGCAGAGAATCCCCGTTGACGCATGAATCGTAGCCGACGCCGCTCCCGATCGCTCACATATGGATTCTCCGGACAAAACTGGCCGAGTTCCCGATGGCGTGGTTCTAACTATGTATTGGCTGTCGGGAACCTCAGGTGGCAGCTGCGGACTCATGGGCGGCCGGGGCGCCGATCGGGCGTGTAATATGTAGCGGCGCGGGATCGATCGTTGGGACCTTATTTCCTTGTCCAGGTTCACAGGCTGAGTCCACCATCGTGTCCGGTGCAGCAGCTTGAGGCCGTCGCCATGAACATGCGTGGACTAGGAACCGGAAGTGCGGGGACCACGTATCCACAGCTGAAGCTGCGAGAATCACTCCGGGCCCTGCCAGCCCCTGCAAAGTAGGAGAATAGCAGCTAATATTTTTAAGGAATTTCCAGAGTAAAATCCCACCGTTTGTATGCTGGCGTAGGGACATAGTCCCATTTTTTGAGAATCCTGTGTCCCTGTGTCCTTATTAGACTCTACGGAGGAAACCGTGTGCTCACATACCTGGGACATGGCGGAACTCAGGGTTTGCGTGGATTCCTCCATCATCCAGGCAAAGCTGTCGATAGCTCCTGGTATTTGCACCAGATGTCCCCCTACATTTTGCTGCATCTCCAGCAGACCTCTTGTGGCCACGGCCAGAGACCTGTCAGGAGCGTGGGGGGCTCAGCAGACATCTGGGGCGGCATTCTCCCCTACCGGCGTGACGGAGGGTGCCGGCGTAGGGGAGTGGCGCCAACCACTCAGGGGTTGGGCCTCCCCAAAGGTGGGGAATTCTCCCCACCTTTGGGGGCCAGCCCCACGCCGGAGCGGTTTGCACCAGAAGACTGTCGCAAAAACCGGCGCCCCCGGCAGCGGGGCTGGCCGAAAGGCTTTCGCCGGTCGGCACATGCACGATGTGGGGTTCTCTTCCGCTTCCGCCATGGCGAAGGCCGTGGCGGCCGCGGAAGAAAATAGTGCACCCAGGGCACTGGCCCGGAGTCTGAGCGGGGGCCCCCGATCGCGGGCCAGGCCACCGTGGGGGCACCCCCCGGGGTTCGATCACCCCCCGCCCCCCCCAGGACCCGGGGGCCCGCTCGCGCCGCTGATACCGCCGTTCCAGAGGTGGTTCAAACCTCGGCGGCGGGAGAGGCCTCCCAGCGGCGGGTCTGCGGCCCATCCGGGCCGGAGAATCACCGCAGGGGCCTCTCCAATCGGAGTGGCGAGATTCCGTCGCCGCCGCTTCCCGGGTGGCTGAGAATCTCTGCCCCGGCGGGGGCGGGATTTTAGGCGGCCCCAGGCGATTCTCCGACAATGCTGGGGGTCGGAGAATTTCGCCCTTGGTCACCCAAAGAGTCAGTGACCTCAGCTGTCACAGTTTCCCTCAGCTGCTGTGTGCAATATGCTCCCGAATCAAATTATCAACCCTCCATGACCTGTGTCGATGTTACTGTCTTGGTGGAGGAGAATGTGGAAGAGGCAGGTGACAGTGCACCCTCTGGGTCAGAGGGATCATCACCCCCCCCAGTGGAGGTCCCTTTAGTCTCCGGCAACTGTTGTGGCCTGGGCTTTGGGATTGAGAGCATCGGTAAGGGAGAACAAGAAGAATCACCTCAAGGAACGGCACAGTCTAGCAACCCTTCACATTTCCTCACATACCTCCTGTGAGCCCATACACCAGCACCAGGTGTCTGGTCATTGTAAGCTTTACTGTCTGCAATCAGTCATCCTCTCTCCTCCCCTACAGTGACTCTTCCTCTGAAAGGGAGAGCAGCTTCAGACACTCCTCCTCCGGTCCTTTGCCTCTTCCTTGCATTATCAGCTTCTCCTGCATGACAACATGCTGATTTAGTGACATGCCAATAACACTAACCCCCATGTCTACACACAGCTCCATTGCACATACTGCCCCATCAGTGGTATGTTGGATCCACGCACTCACTCAAGGCAAACTGTCACATGCTTTGACTGTAATTACCACTCGATACTGAGGTGGAGCACTCATTCACTCACTTGGCCTCGCTTCCCATTCATACCGACACATTACTTGATGACCCCACAAGGTAATGATCAACAGCATCACTTACCCTTGACCTGCACTGGATCCAACCTCCTCTGCACTGCCTGTCCCAGCCACTCTGGTCAGACAGTCCTCTGGTAACATCTGTGGGAGAGAGTTCCCTGAAGCTCTGGAGGAGAATCTTGTAGGGAGGTGCCGCAAAACCACAGGGCAGCCATCTAGGCTCAGATGTATATGCAGTTGAAGAGCTTTGTAATTGTGGTTATGGGTTGGGTGCATGGGGAAAGGGTGGCCTGGTGACAAACAAATAATAAACGTGGGAGCGACGGGGGAGACTAGTTTGAGGGTTGGAGCGGGGATGACGAAGGGTTACAACAAGAAGTTGAACAAACCATTGACAGAATGGAAATATGCAGAGAAGTTGTGGTTGTGATGCAGTCTTCCTGGATATCGAAGAAGCTCTTTTCATCGGGAGTGAAGGCTGGAGGGGGGGAGGGGAAGGGAAACTATTCAAAAAAAGGGCAGCACGGTGACACAGTGGTTAGCACTGCTGCCTCACAGCTCCAGAGACCAGGGTTTGAATCTGACCTTGGGTGACTGTACATTCTTCCCATGTCTGCGTGGGTTTGCACCAGATACTCCAGCTTCCTCTCACAGTCCAAAGATGTGCAGCTTAGGTGGATTGGCCATGATAAGTTGCCCCGAGGTGGGGTTTAGGGATAGGGTGGGGAATTGGGCCTGGGTGAGCTGCTCTTTTGAGGGTCAGTGCAGAATAGATGGGCCAAATGGCCTCCTTCTGCACTGTAGAGATTCCATGATCCTATGATTCTTTTATATACTCGAGGTAGTGTAACCTGACACCAAAATCTGCCAATAATTACCCACCTCCACTGTGTAATCTGTGACTTCCGGGTCCACTATCTGCCCTTCAACTAGAGTTTTTTTATGTACACATTAACGGGATGTGGCATCACTAGCTGGGCCAGTATTTTTTACCTGTCTTTAGTTGTGGTGATAAGCTGATTTATTGAACTGTGCAGTCTCTGAGGTGTGAATACACCCACAATGCTGTTAGGGAGGAAATTCAAATGACAGTGAAAGAACGGTGATATATTTCCCAATCAGGGTGGCGTGAGTGACTTGGAGGGGAATCTCCAGGTGGCGGTGTTCCAAGTTATCTGCTGCCCTTGTCCTTCGAGATGATAGTGGTCGTGGGTTTGGAAGGTGCTGCCTAAGGAGACTTGTTGAGTTCCTGCAGTGCATCTTGTAGATGGTACACACGGCTGCTACGCTGCGTCAGTGGTGGAGGAGTTGAATGCACACCACTTCCCGACAGGCAAATGGAAGTTTTGCCCACTTCCAGTTCCAACGGCTGGCAGTAAGGGTGGGAACGTTTCATGGTCAGTGAAAAAAAATTGAAACCTCTGCTTTCACTCTCCATAGCTCCAAGCTACAACAGGAACTTGGGCTACTTTGGAGGTGGGGGGAGGTGAAGTGGGGGGAGGGGGAGGATGGGGGTGGGGGGTGGGGGGGTCAATTGTCTGAATAGCCAATGGGCTTTGATCCCCATCCCAATTAGGGATCTGCCTCCTTCCCCTAATCCCGATGGAGGACATGGCACTATGGAGCGGACCAACATTTGGGCAGAAAACTCAGAAAGAAAATTAAGCAGTCCCTGGTGAGATGCCGAATCTGTGAGTGTCCCAGTTTGGAAAGCATTTCACTTTGCAGAATGAAAAGCTTGATGAGGGCATAACTTCAGGAAATAAAATTTATTAAAAAAAAAAATGGCTCCTGAAACCTGGCAGTCAGAGCAAAACCTGTTATAATTGATAATATGGAAAGATGTGTCATTTGAAACATGGAAGTCTGGCAATATCTGGTCTGAGAGAAACGTGAGAGAATGTAGGGAAAGATCCCACAAAGGGTTAACAGCAGCTGCAAAGCGCAGGATTATAAAATGCAGATTCTTTCTCCCAAACAGGCTTAGCAAACACACAGGACTTTTGTATGAAGCTAAAAGCAATGGTTCACACCTTCATTGAAATTAGCCATCTTAGTAAGCATCTGGAAAAGCATGGATGTGGGTTTCAGTTGAGCTAGGTGATAAATGTAAACCTTTCAAGGTATAACCAAGTGGATTTTAGCATACAGCTCAAAGCAATGTTTCAGACCTTCATTGAAATTAACTATCTTAGTAAGCAGCTGGAAAGGAAAGGAGGAGGTTCAGTTGAATTTGGTGACAATTCTAGGTGTGAAGCTCTGCAGAAATCAGGTAAATTAAAGAAAACTGGAGACTATCAGTCTACGAGAAACATAATTTAAAGCCAAAATCAAAGTCAAAATGATGAGCTGGGGACACAATTGGAAAATAAAACTATAGCAATGACAGGAACCAAAATTCACACCCCTCTTGAAATCAAAGCATTTTGAACATCACAAAGGACAATGTAATCAAATCTGAGGGATGAGGCCATTCCCAAAATGAATACTTAGTCGTTTTAGAAAAATTTAGATTAAAGGTACCTTTTTCAATCCAAGTGAAATAAAAGTTACTTTACAATAAAGTCATAAAAACTTAATAACTGTTAGAAAGAGAATACAAACCCAGAGACCTGAGCAGGAACTACCAGAACTCAGAGAAGCAGAGAGGCAGAGAAGAAACAAGCAGCTCAGAGTCAGTTTACAGTCAGCTCAGTCATGGGAAAGGGACAGAGCCAAGTAGCCAAGCTAAAACAGCTAATACATCTAAGGAAAACCAGAATTTAAAGAGGAGGCAGAGGCAGCTCAGAGTCAGCTCAGAGACAGTCAGCAGTGCCGGCTCTCACAGCTCGGTACAATGGAAAGATAAGACATAGCAACCGAGCTAACCAGCGAATACATCTAAAGAAGACCATATTTTAAAAAGAAGATTGATTGTCAAGGTGGGCCTGAAGGTCCCTTCAACCAACCAGGAGGGTCCAGAAGCAAGATCGTTTTAACTTTCTGTAAAGATAGTGATTGCATCTTTTAAAAGAAAAAGAAAAAATATAATAACAAAATAACTTAAAAGTTTTAACCTGAAACAGTGGTTATTCCAAAGTCTACTTTACTTACTTAGCAATGCGGGACCCAAGATCGATGCTACTAAGTGGTAAGTAGATGAAATCTTCTGTGAAGGTATGGGTTATACCGGGGGATAACTTGAAAACATAGTTTGACCTGAATAGCACCCACCGAAGCCTGCATAGGAGTCGGGGAGCGAGAATCTCTGTTCACCATTTAGAATGTCGGCCCTTTTTGGTATAGGGGGACTTCTAAGAATAGTGGTGAGTTTTCAACAACACTGTGCAGATTGGGCATGTTCTGTTGGTCTGTTTTGCACCTGTCGACATGTAGGGGTGGAGGTGGAAAGGCTTAAGATGATTCAACTCCTTTTCCAAACTCGCTCAAAGTTGCCTAACTCCTAATACCTATTTTTGCACCTTGTAGAAAATCTAAATGGATGAACAATTTGCAGGTACAAAATACATTTTACCTGACTCTCAATTAGTATGCGTCTCTCAAACACGCCAAATACAGATTCCTTGACAATAGCACAATACAGGGGGCATGTGTTTCTGCTGTTACTCGAGTTACAACGTAATTATATTAACGTGCTGGACATTGAAGGTTGGTATCCTTGAATGATCTCGTGGCAGAAAGTCCAATATGAAGTTTTCGCTCCGTGTGCCAAAAACAATTCTAAATCACATTTTAGGATTGACTGCTGGATGAAAGCATAACTTGCAAACATAGTCTTGTCCAGACATTGAAGCGCCTGGCTTGCTAACATGAATATATCACGGAAAATGTTGAATTTAATGCAAATGCGAAAAAGGAAATGTGGGGTGGAGTTGCCATAGTCCCAGATGACCATAGGCTGCTTTTCCCTTTGAGGGGGAGAGCTGACTGGTGATGATTTAATCTGCGGATCACCACACCTCAGGCGTGGGACAAGATTGTGAGGGCAGAGCCTTCATAAATAACTTCAGTCGCTACAAGAAATACAACTCTGTTAGAAACATAGAAAATAGGAGCAGGAGAAGGCCATTCAGCCCTTCGAGCCTGCTCTGCCATTCATTATGATCATGGCCATTCATTCAGCTCAATAGCCTGATCCTCCCTTCCCCCCATATCCTTTGATTCCCTCCGCCTCAAATGCTATGTCTAACTGCTTCTTGAAAATATGAACAGTGATTTGCCCGCAACTACTTTCTGCGGTAGCGCATTCCACAGGCCGACCACTCTGTGGGTGAAGAAATTTATCCTCATCTCTGACCTAAATGGTCTACCCTATATCCTCAGACTTTGACCCCTGGTTCTGGACAAACCCCAAACCCAGCATTGGGAACATTCTTCATTCATCTACCCTGTCTAGTCCTGTTGCTTAAAACTTGGCCGCTTTAATTTTTTTCCATGGATTGGTTAAATTTGCATATGCATATATTCACAGCAGAATCTCTCTAGATTGTTGCTTGTGAACCCCTTCTGCTTCTGCTATTGGAGATTGACTAGTGCCTGCTATTGCTATTGCTATTTATTGTTAATTTCTGGTTCCCAAGGTCGTGTGGCATCAAGTTAGCCCTTTCCTGTATCAGATAAATTGGGGCGATTCAGCCACAGAAAGGAGTCACATCTCTCTTTAACACCATGTAAAGGAGTCAATTTTCTATTCGGAGATGATGTGATTCTTGTGGTTGGTTCCCCCTCCCCCCGCAGAGATCTTGCGATTTATCCAGTAAAGAAAGAAACGCTTGAATTTATATAGCACCTTTCACAACCTCAAGATGACCTAAAGCGCATTAAATCGGATAAAATATTTGTGAGATGCAGTCACTTGAGTAACAGAAGAAGTGTAACCGTCAATTTTTTCACAGCAAGATTTCACATAGCAGTGTGAGAATGACCAGATAATCTGTTTTTAATGATGTTGCTGAAGTATAAACCTTGGCCAAAACACTGCAGAACCACCACCCCCCCCCCCCCCTAATCTCTTTGGGATGCACTGCATCCAGCTGAGAGAGTAGATGGGGTCTCTCTTTAATATCTCAGTCCATCACTCCCTCATTTCCACCTTGAAGTATCAGCCTGGACTATGCGCTCAAACCTGTGGAATGCATATCCTGGGTGTATTGTGCAGCAAGTAGGAACATAGACTTGGCATGCAGTAGGCTGGTTCTTCTATCCTTTTATTTTGTCGCAGGAATTCAAGGTCTGCTCAATGGGTCAGAGCAGCAGTAAGGCACAGATAAAGCATAGACGTGCAAAGAAGGCAGGAGGGGCCTTTTTATTCCGGATGAGTTAACTCATGTGCGTTGACTAGCTACCCGAACCAATATGTGCCTTGTGATGCCAAGCCAGCTCTGAGCTACGTGTACTGTACATATCCCTGTCAATCCTCATTTGACATTGATGTTACACATGTTGTTCTTTGGTGTGTCCACTAGGTAGCAGTACAGAGCCAGCAGACACCAAACTGTGCTTTAATAAGGGGAGAACAAGCAGAATGTCCACTGCTTGCAAGTGGGTTATTGGCCTGCTGAGCAATTCAGGTGGACTGCTCTTTTCTCCTTGTGAACAGGATTGAAGAGGCACCAAGGAGCTCTGGATAAAGTCCCAAAGTATACACATCACAAGCAAAGCTTATTTACAAGACACAATTTCATGTGAACAGAATTGAATTGACCACATTGGCAAAAGTCATTTAAGATAGTTTCTTCACTAATCCACCTGACAATTTGGCTTTTAGCTGAAGAAAGTCTATGCCAGCACAATCTGTTTCCTTCCTTCAAAATAAAATACACCACCAGCAACAGGAATATGCCAATAGATTTAGGTGGCAAATTATACCATGTAGCTGGGGCCTTATTTTTGCCCCTCTGCGGCCCTTCATATTGTCATGAAGCACAATGGTTATTCAGTATTAACTATACATGCCAGAAATATATCTTGGTGTGGCGAGCTATCATTCTGTGGTGCGAGTAGAGCTGAATGTTTGGGTTGATTGTGCTGCTAATTGCGAAACACTTTCCTGCTGCTTGTTTAAACTCACCAAAGGAAATAGGTATTTTTCAACTGAACTGTTCCTGTTGGGAAGAACCTTGACTCAACAAGGTTCAAGGCCAAGGGAGAGGGTTCGCATTGATTTTAAGATAGTTGTGATTCTGCTCAGGGTTGCAGTTAGTGGGGCGATGGGCTTGCCTCAAAATTATTCTGTGAAGGAGTATGCTCGCTTTATAAAAGTAAGTCTTTTCTCTCGATGCCGTGTACCATTGCTTGGGGAATGAGTCAGTCAGAGTGATCAGTGACCAGGGGTGGAATTCTCCGACCCCCCGCAGGGTCGGGGAATCCCCCGGGGCCAGCGTAAATCCCGCCTCCACCGTGGCCGGAATTCTCCGCCACCCGGGAATCGCCGGGAGTGGGAATCACGCCCCGCCGATTGGCGTGCCCCCGGCGGCGATTCTCCAGCCCACAATGGGCCGAAGTCCCGCCGCTGACAGTCCAATCCCGCCGGCACCAGAGGTGGTTTAAATCACATCGGCGGGATTGGCCTGTCTGCGGCAGGACTTCGGCCCATCGCGGGCCGGAGAATCGCCACGGGGGTTTAAACCACCTCTGGTGCCGGCGGGATTGATGGAGCGAGCGGGCCCCCGGGATCCTGGGGGGGGCGCGGGGCAATCGGACCCCGGGGGGTGCCCCCACGGTGGCCTGGCCCGTGATCAGGGCCCACCGATTGGCAGGTGGGCCAGTGCAGTGGGGGCACTCTTTTTCTTCCGCCGCCGCCACGGCCTCCACCATGGCGGAGGCGGAAGAGACCCCCACTACCGTGCATGCGCCGGTGGTGACGTCAGTGGCCGCTGACGCACCGGCACGTGCGCAGACCGGTGAAGGCCTTTCAGCCAGCCCCTACGCCGGGCGGCGTAGCGCCAAAATCCGTTGCCGCCGGTTTTGGCGCCAGTCGGCGTAGCGGAAACCATTCCGGCGCGGGCCTGGCCCCTAAAGGAGAATTCCGCACCTTTGGGGAGGCCCGATGCCTGAGTGGTTGGCGCCACTCCGCTACACCGGGACCCCCCGCCCCATCGGGTAGGGGAGAATCCCGGCCCAGGACTTTGGCGATCAATATAAGATGGCTGCAGAGAGCAGCCCAGGTTGACTTGCATTGCCATTCATAGCTCCTCTGCTTTGGAAGGTAGTTTGCTTCTCCCTTGTCTCAGCAATATAACTCATGTCAAGACGTCAGCAATAATCATGGGGATAGTTTGATAATCCTCTGTCTTTGAGTTGTATCAAATTAATACCAATGTCATGCGCCGCTGTAGTAATAGAACATACAGTGCAGAAGGAGGCCGTTCGGCCCATCAAGTCTGCACCGACCCACTTAAGCCCTCACTTCCAGCCTATCCCCATAATCCAATAACCTCTCCTACCCCTTTTTTGGTCACTAAGGGCATTTTATCATGGAATCCACATAACCTGCACGTCTTTGGACTGTAGGGGGAAATCTGAGGACCCGGAAGAAACCCACGCAGACACGGGGAAAACGTGCAGACTCCGCACAGACAGTGACCCAGCGGGGAATCGAACCTGGGACCCTGGCGCTGTGAAGCCACAGTGCTATCCACTTGTGCTACCATGCTGCCCATGTGTAAACGCTTTAAACATTGGCTGGGTTCACCCCCTTCCCCGCCCATGGCATGTTTCCCAGTGGCAGAGGCAGCTCGACATGGGCTACTGGCAGGATCTTCGAAAGTCTATGATATCTTATATGGCCCCACCACGAAGGAACCCACTGCACAGGGGAAGATCACACCCCAGTGAGAAGGGCTGGAAAATCCCACCCATTGGGCTGAATTTCATAGGCCTGTCAAGGAGGGGTGGAGCTATAAAATGCAGCGAGCCATTCCAAAGTCCATTGACCAGCGAGAGCGGAAAATGGCACCAGCGTATAATTCCACGCCTTGGGCGGTATTCGGGGTAGACAATGAAACCTGCACCAATTGGAGTTATGGAATACTCCCCACTCCTTACCCCCTGAAATTTCCAATCCCCTTTTGAAAGTTACTATTGAATCTGTTTCCACCAACCTTTTCAGGCGCAGTATTCTTTGCCAACACATTTGCATCATCGGCTCCCTACAGTGCAGAAGGAGGCCACTCAGGCCATCGGGTCTGTGCCGACTCTCCGAAAGAGCACTCTATCCATCTCCACTCCTCCGCCTACCCTGCCTTAACACCAAAACCTAGCCGGCACATCCCTGGACTCAAAGGGACAAATTGGCATGGCCATTCCACCTAACCTGTGCATCTTTGTGGGAGGAAATCGAAGCACCCGAAGGAAACCAGCGCAGACATGGGGAGAACACGCAAACTCTTCAGAGACAGTCAACTAAGGTCGGAATCGTACCCGGGTCCCGGGCGCTGTGAGGCAGCAGTGCTGACCACTGTGCCACCATGCCGCCTTAATGTTCGATCACAAACTTGGGGTTTATTGGACCACATTGATAAATAACTTGCATTTTCTTCTTGCCTCTGAACCTGTTTCCTTTGATTCTCAATAGTGCAAGCACGTCAGCCTGATTTAGATGTTCTTACTTCAATGAACGCACCAGAAGTTGTGTGGCAGTATTTCCACCCATGTGGCCAACACATGCAAAAAAAAAATGAAGATTAATTTTGAAAAGATGAAACTTCATAACTTATTGGAAAACGTTTGCTATTTTAGTATAAACATATGTGCTGCCAGGGTCCCGATTATGAAGACAGGCATATTACCATATTGCTGTGAAGTCTGAGGTCTCTTCCCAAGTATCGCAGCCCCTCTGTTTCAAATGCTCCTCCCCCTCCAGCCATATTGAAACAGAAGAATTAAATATTGGATCCGCTTCTGTTTTCTGTTGTGGAAGGGGTCAGACTGAAGCTGCCAGCAATTGTTAAACTCACAATCGTCATGAGCAAATGGAGACATACATCTTTTTAATCACCTTGCTCTGGGCTGCATGGTAATTTGATTCCCGAAATGCGATGTCGTGGTGACAGATGCAAATATTAGCTAATTGGAAGTTGGCCATTTTTCTCCACCACAGTGCAATAAAGTTTTACCATCCATAAAAGGCAGTCACAACAATCTATAAAACAGATATTCCCTATACTCAGCCAGACAGGTTGCAACAGTATAGATTTGCATATAAAATCAATCCAATTGATTTGCAAAAGAAAAATGTTAATACCGAAATCTCTTGACATGAATTCTCTTTTTAAAAATTGCAGCTTTAACAAGCGTTATGATGATCACCATTTTTTGCTGTTAAATGATTTTAATATGTTTCATTAGCGTTTAAACAGAGATACGCTGAATTAATCACATTTGAAACCTTCACTTTTCCTCAGTAATTTGTGTTAATGGAGTGCCCTTAACATAGCAAAACATCATAGGGTTCTTCACAGCTCTGTGTGGGAGTCAAGCAGCAGATGGATGGGGACTTAGGGAATAGATCGGCAAACTTCAAGCAAGGTGGAGCAGTTTGAAAAAGACTTCCAGAGTGTGGGGTTAAATAGCTTAATGTACAAAGACTGTGTGAAGAGAGGAGAGAATGCAAGATAGACCAAATTTAGAAGAACAAAGGGTGTGGCTGAGCAGTTAGACCAGAGGTGGCTGCAGATGTCGGGGCGGGCGAGCTGCACACATGGGTGAAGATTTTAAATCACTGGATTGAAGACTGAAAACCCATTAATGCTTGCAATACTGTGTGACAGAATATGGAGGTACAATTTGTTGTATTATGTGCCTGCTTGCCATCGTAATGAAAAGGTGCTTGGCAGGGCATGAGTTAATGTGGGACAATAGCACTGCCCATGGTATAATGTATAGAGTCACATGGTAAGAGACACATAGAACACTGTAAAATCAGCCAGTGGGAGCAGCAGTACTATGGGTGACATTAACTAGGAACTGTAAATAGTTAAAAATCACGGGCTGGATTCTGCACCGTCGGGATGCTCCATTTTGCCTGCAGCACAAGGGTTTCCCAACGGCGTGGGGCTGCGCCAAAATGGGAAACCCCATTGACCAGCCGGCGAAACGGAGCATCCTGCTGGCGTGCTGAACCAGAAATCTGGCGCGGTGGAACGGTGAATTCAGTCCCTCATTACTGAGGCGCACAAACATAACACAATATGGTGGCACCATTAAACAACACAGGTTGTATTTTATCTGATCAGGGGATGCAGTCGCTGGCTGGGTCACCATTTGTTGCCCATGAACTGAGTGATTTGCTAGGCTATTGCTCTGTAGTCAACCACAGTCACATGTAGACCTGTTTCCTTCCATAAATGCAACCAGACGGGTTTTTACAACAATGGTTTCATGGTCATCATTACACTTATAATTTCAGGTTTTCATTGAATTCAAATTTCACCAGATGCTGTGGTGGAATTCGAACTTGGGTCCCCAGAGCATCAGCCTGGGTTGCTGGATCACTCGTCTAATGCTAAATAAAACAACTGCGGCACCACCTCCACACTGTAAGCTGCCGCTTGAATGTCAGTGAAAGGGCTATTGAGGAAAGTGAAGCTGGAGATGACAATAACATGAATCACGGTTGCAACAGGAGCCACAATGAAGAGAGAATTGGCTGATATTTTGTAAACAGTATTGAAGCTCTGATTGGACTTGAATATTCAGAGGAAGTGGATTTTTTTTTTGCCCAACTCAAACATTGTGAGATTGATTTTGTCACATTGAACGATAGAAAATGTTGGCTGATCCACGACTGAACAGACCTTTCTACAGAACTGTGCAAAAAGTAAAAATGGACATCATTGGCATGAAAACAAAATCTAGACTTCGTTATTTGGACAATCCTTAACTCCTCCCTTTCTGTATGCATATGTCCCGAGCAAACTCTCAAACTGGGCAATGATGTACATTGTGATGCTTAATTTAAGACTGGTGCCTGTGGTCACTTTGTGACTTGCCTCTCATCCTCCAAAGCTGTAATAAATGACTGCATCTACTGCGCAATGTTATGAAATGAAAAATCCTTTGTTGTTTAGGGTCAAAGAGGCGGACCAGATTGAGAGGGTACCGGTTACAGATTGGTCTGTATTGAAGAAATCTCCATAGTCCTCTGCAAAATTAACTGTAAGTTTTTATTAACCACAAGAGCTATTTACACGTGTAAAAAATACAGGCTAAAAACAGCTTCCTTGCTTCGCACTTTACACATCTCTTCTCAACATTACAATCATGTGGCGATGCAGGCGTTGGACTGTGGTGAGCACAGTAAGAAGTATTACAAAACCAGGTTAAAGTCCAACATGTTTGTTTCAAACACTACAATGACCTTGGATCTGGGTTCTGTGCCTTCTTACAATCACCATGTGGGCGGAACTGTACTCAGTCCCACGTGGACATATATGTGCAAGACTGTTATACTGCAGTTTGCGTAACGAATAAGGCTCAATTTGTGAATTGTTCCATTAGCTGAATCGTTTCTACTATAGCCCCCTTAAATTTATAACTATTAGGGCTACCAAGACACATAACTGTGTGAGGAAAAGATGGAAATACAGTTTATTTAAATTCATTCTTGGATGCGGGCATCTCTGGCAAGGTCAGCATTTTAGCACACCCCCTAATTGCCCTTGAGAACGTGGTGGTGAGCCACCTTCTTGAATCGTTAAAGGCCCTCTGGTGTAGGTGGACCCAGGGGCTTCCAGATGAGAGAATGGTGATGGAGTTCAACTCTGGATGGTATGTAACCTGGAGGTGAACTTGCAGGTGATGGTATTCCCCTGCTGCCCATGTTCTTCTAGGTGGTAGATGTGGCAGATTTGCAAGATGCTCTTGATGCTGTCTGTATCTTGTGGATGGTACTGCCACAATGTGTCGGTGCTGGAGGGGGGAGGTGGGTAGTCATTTCTTAGCATGGTGGATGGTGTACTAATCAAATGGGCTGCTCTATCCTGGATATGTCAAGCTTTAGCTGTTCAACTTGCAGGTTTGAAGGTGTGAATATTACTCTCCTCAAGGACTCTTGAAAGATAACCATGTGTAGGTTGTGACAGAACTTTCACATTAAGTTGGTGTAGAAAAAGAGCTGGGACTTTGATTTAGCAGATCTTCCAATCGCCAGATGGCCAGACCCCGGGAGATGCGTTATGGAACCCTTCTGAAGTCACTATGCAAAGACTCAATGGGAATTGCCCAGGAAGATTGAACTTCCGATGAACAATTCCCCTGCTCTGAAAAAGTCTCCATTCTGAGTTAAGAGTTGGAGATTTAAGAGTTTTGGCTTACCTATCTGGAGAGTTACCCAAGAAATATTAGACAGCAAAAAACTTAATTTAACATGGGTTAATTTAATGGGTAATTATACAACTGACCCCCCCCCCCCTCCCCTCCTAATCACACTGACATCCCTGACTCCCTCTTGACTGCACTAACCCCCCAAGTTCTACCAACCTGATCTTACTAGCCCCCACCACCTGACTCCTCCGTTCCAACCTGACCTGTGCCCACAACTGACTCCTCCCTAACCCTCCCCAACGTACCCTGAACCTGGCCTGAGCTGACCCCACCACCCTACCTCCCCAGACTCAGTCTAAACATGATCTGATGAGCCTCCAGCCTGACAACCACTCCTGAGCTGACCCGACTACACCGCGACTCACCCACCCCCCTACCAGCTGCCACCCTATCCCCTTGCCTACTTACCTTCTCTTTGTAGCCTTTCAAATAACAATTGGGACAATTAAATACTTTACTTACCAGATTACAGCAGCTGGTGCTATATAAGGGGGGTGGAGGGGCTTGCTTTCCATGCAGATTCTCCCTGCTGTTCCCTCTGACGATTCCTGCGCTGACTGAGTTTGACAGGATCCTTCATTAGAATATTGCCCAGAAAAATCACAGGAATGTAAGTGTGAATTTTCTTTTGCCTGGTAAGTGTCAGACTACAAGATTTTATTGTCTCTTGACAAATTCCATAGTAATCACACCAGGGGCTGAAGAGCACAGTGTTGCCAAGAGAATAGAGCGCACACAAGATAGAGTACTAGGTAGTCAAAGATGGCACCTCAGCATACACTACAGATCGAGGTGTCACTATCCACTATTTTGAAAGGCTAGAGGAAAGAGCGGTGGTTGAAGAGGGGGAGCCATTGACAACATCAACAAGCAGCCAGTCAGGCAGTTGGGAAGGGGCAAGGGAATATGAGAGGTGTCTCATTCAAGGTGAGGCTGGTGAGGCCAGGCCTGGACAGAAGAGACATTTGGGAGGGGTACAGAAAGGACAGCGGGGTTTCAGCTGGCTGAGTTAACTAAACAGATGGTCTTAATTCTAGAGATGAAGAAGTTGCCCAGCCGAACTTCAAACCTCGCAGCTAATTCCCTTGCACTTGGGTCCCAACGTGCACCTTGAGTTATACGTCTGGCCACCAAAGATCAGGAGACCCATAGATCGTGGATATTGACTTTCATGTAAGTCTGGCATGCAGCATTTTAAGTAATTAAGTCAAACCTCACCATGGTGAACGCTTCCCTTTTTAGCTCACTGAGAAGAACTGTGAGACTCACACTGACATATAATCATCACAGAGCAAGGATCAAATGGGACTGTCTTTATCTCTATGGGCGTAGTGCAATGCTAGACTAAGTACCAACATTGCATCAATTTATTTTGCTTCAACCATTTGAGTCTGTTAACTAGTTACAGCTTGGCAATAATGTATTTTCATCTTTGTTGCTTTGTTCCATCTTTTGCATTTGGTTGGATTATTGGATGTTCAGTAAGGGCCAAAGGGTACAGGAAATGACCACGTACATCATCATACCCCTTCTCTTACCCTGCCAAGTCAACATTTGAGCTAACTAAACATATGAACCCCACAGTGTGTGGAAAGGCCCATGATTAACAAGCTGTGTTAGGTAGAAGTACCACAGACAGCAATGGAGGTCCAATTTCTTTAAAAAAAACTTCTCAAAAAGCTATGTAAAAAAAAAAATAATTGTCTGAGGAAAGAAACACTCGCGAAGATGTTTTGAAGCAGCAGAAATATATTTGCCCGAGTTGAAAATATACTCTGCGAACTTTCAAGGAAATTGCTGATGTTTTGTTTTTAAACTCTGGTGATTAAGAGTGATTTCAGTCCATGAAGGATGAGATTTGATCCAAAATGACTTTCAGACAAATTACTCAAACCCCATTAACGTGGAAACAACTTTGAGAGAATATTAAATTCCTAGAAAGCGTGTCAACATGGCTGGAGATGCTAAACAGATTACTACAGATCTATTTGCTTATAAAATGATGACCTCAGTTGATGATTTAATTCTTCTCTTTCTCCAAAAGCAGCAGCATCGCTCAAGTGCATTAGAAAGAAAAAACACAAGAATTCCCCCAGGCAAGATGCCCTCAGCCAACTGCAGCAACAGCCTTTTCTTTTCTTGTCACTTGACTGATTAGAAACTCGAAGGAAGCCGGTAGAGATCTGTATTTTTTTTTCCAGATTTAGAAATACCTTGTTTATTAATCCATATTTGAAATCTAAATAATGTCGGCTGGCATGATTACTGTAAAACCAATCTGCATCTTCCAACCGCGAAAGTGGTTGAAACGGTGGCCAATGCCGCTCTCTGCTGAACGAACAATTCCATCCAATCTGACTTGCTGAACAGGCATGTACTTTTTTTTGTTACAGTATATCTCGGACTATTTTAAATTTTGAATTATTTGCAGTGAAAATCGATAGGGATGTTGTGTCTCGGGCGTTTTGCCACTGAGCCAAACGTTGCGGGTTCAAGTCCCACCGCAGGACTTGATGGCTGAGAAAGGTCCATTCAGAATGTCTTCAAACAGCTGACGTCCCTGCGAAACCTTCCAATACCCAGTGTCAGGTGGTAAGAACTGGAGAGATTCCTGGTCAACCATGCGATGGAAAGAATGTTGGAGCCTCCATAGCTCCAGAATGCAACATGCATACAAAAGGTGCATGTTACCTTTTGCAACTCAAACTTTGTGAATCAACTGTAGCACGAGCACCACAGTATTTACCAATTTACTAATTTTCTCTTTTGACCATCTAATATGATCTTCATCCATCGGGCTTTCTGACTATTGGGCAGCACGGTAGCACAAGTGACTAACACTGTGGCTTCACAGCACCAGGGTGCCAGGTTCAATTCCCTGCTGGGTCACTGCGGAATCTCCCCGTGTCTGCATGGGTTTCCTCCGGTGCTCCGGTTTCCTCCCACAGTCCAAAGACGTGCAGGTTAAGTGGATTGGCCATGTTAAATTGCCCTTAGTGTCCAAAAGGTTAGGAGGGGTTATTGGGTTATGGGAATTGTGTGGAAGTGAGAGCTTAAGTGGGTAGGTGCAGACTCGATGGGCCGAATGGCCTCCTTCTGCACTTTATGTTCTATGCTCTATATTGGAATCAAGCTTTGACTTTTCTCATTGACAGGCCCAGTGACTGGGGTTCAACTACTGCATAGCTAAAGGGTGGACAAAGTGTTCAATCTGGGAAATACTGGTCTGAACTGGTGTTCCATTTAAGGTGTACAAGACTTTAGAGTCATAGAGTGATAGATGTTTACAGCATGGCAACAGGCCCTTTTTTCAGACCAGAATGCTTATTTCCCAGTATATATACTGCTTATTCCAGTTGGCTCTTATTCAGATTTAGATTTATTGTCACATGTACCGAGGTACAGTGAAAAGTATTATTCTGCATACAGTCCAGGCAGATCGGTCCATACATGAAAAACGATAAGTGCACAATGTAAATACATAGACACAGACATTGGATGAAGCATACAGAGTGTAGTACTACTCAGTACAGAAGATGCATAGAGAGATCAGTTCAGTGCATAAGAGGGTCATTCGGGAGTCTGGTAACTGTGGGGAAGAAGCTGTTCAGAATCTGTTAGTGCGTGTTGACAGACATTTATTTCTCAGACTTTTATTTACTAAACAGGGTAGGTTTATAACAGGAAAACTACTTCCTATTGGCTTGCCGAGACCGGAAGGGGACAAATTCAAAACTGAGGGTGATTAGAGGGGCATCTATTCTTGGTAGGGAGCCACAGAACATAAAACCTGAGGAGTGAGGAAGGAGCAGCATCAAAGAGGTCGGCAAGAAGGTGGATTTTGATACTAGCTGTGAGGTTGACAGGTGTCCTGCGAGCAGGAAATGTTCAGAAGGGGATTCAGGTCAGCAAGTCCCATACGAGTGCATCACGTTTTAGTCAAGGGAGACAGCGAGGATGTGAGTATGACTTCCGTTGTCTCACATACTGCCATATGATGCAAAAAGAGGATTTAAAAGCAAAATACTGCGATGCTGGGATCTGACACAGAAACAGAAAAGACTGGAAGAATTCATCTGTGGAGGGAGAAAATAGAGTTAGCGTTTTGAGTCTGTATGACTCTTCTTCTGAGGTAAAGAGAGGGAGAAATGTGATGGATTGTCTACGATATTAGAGTTAAATCTAAATGACTGCAAGATCTCACATTTCCTGCTGTAATGGCTTCTGTTTGTATTGAGTCTTCAGCTACAAGTTTGATAAAAATGGCATGCATGCCCACACATGGATGGTTAAAATTGTGCTGGCCGATACTGCTGGTCAGTCACATTCTTTGAACTGTAAATTCTCTCATTGCCATAAAAAATGGTATAATGAGCATCAAATATCTGCAACTGCAAGTTAAACATTGAATATTTGAAGTTGGTATGGGAAGGAGGCTTTACAGATCATAGGCGGGAAAACAGGAGAAAGGAAGGGACTGAGGGCAGAATAACACATACCAAGTGTAGCTCAGAATTTATTGTGGGAGGCAGTGAGGGTTCTGAGTGTGGCCTCAATTACCTTGTGTACTGACATGCAAAGCTGAGAGAGACCACACTCTCATGGTGCTTATAACTAGGATGGCATGGTGGCACAGACGTTGGCACTGCTGCCTCATGGCCCCAGGGATCCAGGTTCGATTCTGGCCTTGGGTGACTGTGTACAGTTTGCATGTTCTCCCCGTGTCAGCGTGGGTTTCCTCCGGGTGCTCCGGTTTCCTCCAACAGTCCAAAGATGTGAGGGTTAGGTGGATTGGCCATGCTCAATTGCCCCTTAGTGTTCAAAGATCTGTAGGTTAGATATGCAGATGTGTGGGATAACGAGGGAGTGGGCCTAGGTAGCGTGGTCTTTTGGAGGGTTGCTGCCGACGTGATGGACCGAATAGCCTCCTCCTGCACTGTAGCGATTCTATGGAACAGGTTGGAGTCAAGGCTCCAGCTTTTGGATTGCACTCTGCCCATTGGCAAACACATTAGGTGATGAGTGGAGTGTTTGGTCTGCATTGAAAGTGCACAACCTGCCATAAAGGATAGGGTTGGCCAGGAGCATCCAGGGCACACACTTGAAATTAACAAAAGGTCCATTGTATCTGCAAACTGGGTGCTGATCGCTAGTGTTGGACATCTTTTCCAAATTGGACTGCAAATGGCCTCATGATTTGGCTTGCACACTGTGGTCAGCTTCTTCAGGCACACAGCAGTCCCTAAATGGACACTGGAGGCTGCCACTCAGTTGGTAAGTTTAATTTATTCGATATACTTTATTATGAAGCTCCATAGAAGAGTTTGGTTATCCATGAATTAAACCATTTTACATTGAGTTTCTGAAACCAGATTATTTATGTAAATGAAGAACAATTGTAGTCCAAATATAAAGGGGGATGCAATTTCCAGCGGCAGAAGTGGCCTGCCATTGGCCAACAGTGAGATTTTGCAGTCCTGCAGACGTCTATGAGGTTTTACGGGCCCCGCACTCTCCCCCACTGGGTAGCGTGCCATTGGGGGATCACCATCGGCGAGATTGAAAGATCCTGCCAGTGGGGAGATGAGAAAACTTTGGTCAAATTCCTAAACACTTTGTGTTTCCTCTGATTTTAATTTTTTACCACCTTTCAGCCAGATGCTTCTACATTGTCAGGGTTTATCTTGAATTCCTACATCTTTGAGTCGAATTGATCAGTGTTCCTGTGGCACTTTTCAAAAGCCGTTTGGAAGTCCCAGAGAGTGCTAAGGGAGTTCTGCTTGTTGAGCTATGGAGGTGCGTTGCATTGAGGGGTGTGAGAAGTTAGTGGTGTCATAGATTTGAGCTATCATGTGAGGATGCAGTCTCTAACCTTGACCACCTGCATGAGGTCATTAAACTTCTTGTGGCACAGCTTCCTGGTCTTCAGTGCTAAACTCCTTGCATTGACCTCCCTGGCCATTTGCTCTCATTTGCTTTAGAGAACGGTCGGTGAGGAGCAACTGAAACGCCTTCCCTCATGAAAACTTGGCCTTCTATCCTCCTTTGGCACTAGGCCTCCAGTGGGGCATTCAAGGGCCTGGGAGCCCTTTCATTGCAATACCATTGCAGCAACCACCGTTGACTCAGTGAGTGTGGCTTCACTTTAAATAGGACAGACTGCCTTGAAGAAGGGCAGGCTGCCCACACCACAAGCTGTCAGCCAATACTGCCCCGTCTCCCTGCCAAGGACTCAGGTAGCCAACAATGCAGTCCTGCTTCACCAATTACATTATTAAGAAAGGGCGGAACTGTGGCACAGTGGTTAGCACTGTTGCCTCATGGTGCCGAGAACCTGGATTGATCCCAGCCCCGAGTCACTGTCCATGTGGAGTGTGCACATTTTCCCCTTGTCTGCGTGGGTCTCACCTCCACAACCCAAAGGTGTGCAAGCTAGGTGGATTGGTGCACTGAATTGCCCCTTAATTGGGAAAAAATAATTGGATACTTTAAATATTTTAAAAATTAAGTCAGTGAGGAGGCAGTCCCAAGTTTTCTCTCCAATTGCTACACTGGCTAGAGGCTTAAATCATGACCCTTCCACCCAAAAGAAAGCCAGGTTCAGCCCGAAATGTTGTACAAGAAACAATGATAAAAGCAATATTTATAATGATATAATTTTGCAAGGTGTTTAAATATTGGTAAAAGATCATTTAAATGAGCGCGCAGGTGGAACTATGTGGAACGACGTTTTTCAAAACCTGTCACAGGTACGATGGTCTGGATGGCTTTTTCTTCCACTGTAAAATTATACGGTGCCATAAATAAAGGAAGCTCGCCCCAGGATCCAAACAGAAAGGTGAACACAAAGTACGGAGAGGATAAGGAGGCCACACAAAGCAGGCAAAAGCAGCAGCAAGAATTAGAAAAAGGCACATTGTCCATCTTGGAAATTACAGGCCAATTAGTCTTTCATCGAGAATTAGAAGCTCCGTACAATCACAACTGAATAACTAGCAACTCCCACGATTTCTGAGTGGGATAAATCCGCCCAGGCACCTTCTTTACTTGTTTTGTGTTGAAAAGGAATCCTGTGTGTTTTGTGTGCAACCTCACGATGTCGTGTTCCTGTATTCCAGGAAAACATCTGATGAAACTCCTCGTGGAAAGCCACCGCATAAACTTGAAAGTTATGGAAATTCAAAGTTAAACTTAGACATTGGTCGAAACTAACTGGCTGAAGGAAAGAAGGCTGCACGTACTCATTAAAGATTAACATCAATGAGGAGGGAAAAAATGAGGGGAGCTTGATTGGTGCCGGAAATGTTTACAGACAGCAATGACTTGGATTGAGACACTCAGTACAAATAAGTTAAATTCACAACCAGCAGTAACATGAGAGAAAGAAGGACAAATCTGACTAAATGGAAAATAATTATGGACAATGATGTTAACCAGCTGTGGGCAATTTTGAAGGCGGTCTACGGATGTGAGCGAACTCTGTACTGAACATGTCTTCTATAATATGAAGCCATGCTTGATCAAAAAAAAGATTTTTGAATCGACTAGCCAGAAACTATGAATTTAATTTTTTGAAATGATTAAAGCCACATTCCAGTGACTTGAGATCACAAATATGGCTGCACATCTGTTTCAAAAAGATTGAAATGGAGACAAAGGCCGAAGTTCTCCGGCTGATCGCTGGCTGCGGGATTCTCTGGTCCCGTTGGTAGCCCAAACACACCCATGGGGTTCCCGACAGCGTGGGTGACGTCAATGGGAATTTCCATTGACAGCAGCAGGAATGGTGTGCGAACTCCCGCCAACGAGAATCCCGCGGCCGGTAGGCCAGAGAACCCCACCCAATGTGTCCTGAAAGCCACACCAGAAACAATGGCCTTGAAAGAGGATGAGTCGCGGGATGAGGTGGGTGGTGGGGGACCATCTCCTAACCCATAAGCACAGCATCCAGGCAATCACTTGTAATTCTCAACTGGGTGGAGACAATGAATAATGGGACCCTGGCTGAGAGAGAAATTCCCAGCTCTGATCGAATCAAGTTACAATTGGAATTGACAAGTCATAATCTTCTTTGGATGACTGGGTAGTTGGAGAGAGTAGGTCATGTGACAAGACAATCGCTTTTGTGCTTTAATAACAATAATAATAATAATAATCACTTATTGTCACAAGTAGGCTTCAATGAGATTACTGTGAAAAGCCCCAAGTCGCCACATGTTCAGGGAGGCTGGTACGGGAATTGAACCTGCGCTGCTGGTCTTGTTCCACATTATAAGCCCACTGTGCTGCACCAGCCTCATTTCTCTGCAGAACCGGACAAGCAGCTGAGATCCTGAAAGAACAAGGCCTGGGGCGGGATTCTCCGACCCCCCGCCAGGTCAGAGAATCGCCCGGGGCCGGCGTCAATCCCGCCCCTGCCATGTCCCGAATTCTCCAACCCCCCCCCCCCCCCCCCGCGATTTGGCGGGGGCGGGAAACGAAGCGCGCCAGTCAGCGGGCCCCGTGGCAGTCGGCGGGCCCCCCGCGGCGATTCTCCGGCCCACGATGGGCCGAAGTCCCGGCGCTGACTAACCTCTCCCGCCGGCATGGATTAAACCATTTCTCTTACCGGCAGGATTGGCGGCGAGGGCGGGCACCGGGGTCCTGGGTGGGGGGGGGGGGGGGGCGCGGGGCGATCCGAACCCGGGGGGTGCCCCCACGGTGGCCTGGCCCACGATTGGGGCCCACCGATTGGTGGGCGGGCCTGTGCCGTGGGGGCACTCTTTTTCTTCCACCTTCGCCATGGTCTTCACCATGGCGGGGTGGAAGAGACACCCTCCTCTGCGCATGTGCCGGTATGACGTCAGCAGCCGCTGACGCTCCGGCGCATGCGCGGACTTACGCCGGCCGGCGAGGTCCTTTCGGCCCCGGCTGGCGTGGCGCCAAAGGACGTTCACGCCAGCCGGCAGAGTGGGAACCACTCCGGCGCAGGCCTAGCCTCTCAATGTGAGGGCTTAGCCCCTAAAGGTGCGGAGACTTCCACACGTTTTGGGGCGGCCCGACGCTGGAGTGGTTCACGCCACTCCATCACGCCGGGGACCCCCCGCCCCGCCGGGTAGGGGAGAATCCCGGTCCTAGAGTGGGTTCCTATTCAATCTCTTTCATCCAACTTGTAACTTTTGAACGCTGCCTGATGATTTTGATTATCCAGGTGCGGCAGACAAAGATTTTTAAAAAGAACTCAACCGTGCTCATGTCCCCAGAAAAATAGATAAATAATTCATCTTCACCTCTAAATGAACTTTTAAACCACCTCATATCCAGAAGCAGTGTGATCACTGAGTTCAGACTGAAACCAGGCAAATCACCAACCTTCAAGAGGAATATGTTGTGCACTTTGGTAGGAAGAATGGAGGCATAGACTATTTTCTAAATTGGAAAAGGCTGAGAAAATCAGAAGCACAAAGGGACTTAGGAGTTCTCATTCAAGATTATCCAGGTTAACGTGCAGGTTCAGTCGGCAGTTCGGAAGGCAAATGCAATGTTCTCATTCATTTCGAGACGGCTGGAATACAAAAGCAGTGATGTTCTTCTGAGGCTATATAAGGCTCTGGTCAGGCCCCATTTGGAGTATTGTGAGCAGTTTTGGGCCACCTATCTAAGGAAGGGTGTGCTGGCCTTGGAAAGGCTCCAGAGGAGGTTCACAAGAATGATCCTGGAATGAAGAGCTTGTCGTGTGAGGAACAGTTGTGAGCTTTGGGTCTGTACTCATTGGAGTTGATGAGGATGAGGGGTGGTCTTATTGAAACTTACAAGATACTGAGAAGCCTAGATCGAGTGGACATGGAGAGGATGTTTTCACTTGTAGGAAAATCTAGAACCCAAGGGCAGAGCCTCAGAGTGAAGGGACGATCCTTTAAAACTGAGATGAGGAGGGTGGTGAATCTGTGGAACTCTTTGTCATGAAAGGCTGTGGAGGCCAACTCACTGAGTGTCTTTAAGACAGAGATAGATAGGTTCTTAATAGGGGGAATCAGGGGTTATGGCGATCAGGCAGGAGAATGGGGATGAGAAACACATGATTGAATAGTGGAGCAGACTCAGTGGGCCGAATGGCATCAGTCTGCTCCTATGTCATATGGTCTTATATCCCCATTTAATTCTACTTGACTTTACTTAATCTCCTCCCCCAACTCTGTAACCTGTGCGTGAGTGTGTGTTAAAGCTGGAGCTTCTTTTATTAATTTATTTCGACCGGGTCCAGTATCATGAAATTAACTTCTTTCCTTTTTATCAAACTCAAATAAAAGCTGTCTAATTCTTTCCTTTTTATCAAACTCAAATAAAAGCTGTCTAATTCTTTCCTTTTTATCAAACTCAAATAAAAGCTGTCTAATTCTTTCCTTTTTATCAAACTCAAATAAAAGCTGTCTAATTGTGTCTTCCATGACTACCGCAAGTAAACAGTTAAACACTCACTGAATTGGCAAGTAAATCCTTTTTGAAATACCTGTTGCAATCAAACAAGAAGTTGGAAATGACTCCTTGTCATAACAACTAATTGTAGAGCAGCAATCAACAAAGTAAAGTGAATACTTTATTATATTGTTAAATCAGTATATTGTAAATCAGAGGTTGTCATGCACAATTGCACAGCACCTCTTGAGGAGTGTGTGCTGTTTTAGTCCCTGTGCAGAAGAGGAACATTCAATTCAAGAGAAACATATCCCTTAAATCACGGAATTATAAGGTGAAGAATGCCTTGAACAATTTAGCCGTGATTGTAAAAAAAACAAGTACCATATTAGATTGTGTCAAAAAGGAAAGTCCAGAACTGTATTTCAGGATATTAGATGAAAATAGATTAAGGAGGCTTAGGTTTCAAAACCAATGCCTTGTCGTTCTTCTTCACGCAAATAATTCCTAATATTTGGAGTCGATTTTCAAGCAGTATAAAATAAGTTAGTTAAGCGATGGTCAGATGATGTAATGCATGTTTTCTCGGTGGATTAGTGGAGACGGGTCAAATGGCATTTATACTAATTTATCATCTGGTGGAGAAATGGGATTTGATACACTGGAGCGACCAGTGCCCATTGACAAATTCTACTTTAATGAAATGCCGAACAACGCAAGGTTGTTTCATCAAGAACTATTGATGGAGCAATATCAACTTTTGATTAATTTTGCTTCGTATTCGCTCTTGAGTCAGTATTTACAAAGACAGCTTTAAGTTTTTTTTAGAATTATAGAATTTACAGTGCAGAAGTTATTTTTGTATTCTTAAAAACATACTGAAACACATGCATCAGACTGCAGTGATACCGCTAATGTTGTGTGAAAGCAAAGTAATTTGGCTGTGCATCAGCACAAGTGTGGCAATGCCACCCAAAAGACAGCAGACACTAATGAGACTTGAGTGCATTCCAGGAAAACGTTGATTTAAGTTTCCAAAGAGTGCAGGTTAAAGTCCTCCTTGGAGAGATGAACTCATGACAGAGAATTAAATGAAGAAAGCTTGCTTTTCCATTGCATCAATGAAACAAGAAATTGTAATTTTTTTTGATAATTTCATAGAGGTTTATAAGAGGATGAGCGGGATAGATAGAGTGGACGTTCAGAGACTATTTCCTTAGGTGGATGTAGCTGTTACAAGGGGGACATAACTATAAGATTCAGGGTGGGAGATATAGGAGGGATGTCCGAGGTAGGTTCTTCACTCAGAGAGTGGTTAGGGTGTGGAATGGACTGCCTGCTGTGATAGTGGAGTCGGGCATTTTAGGAACTTTCAAGCAGTTATTGGATAGGCACATGGAGCACACCAGAATGACAGGGAGTGGGATAGCTTGATCTTGGTTTCGGACAATGCTCGGCACAACATCGAGGGCCGAAGGGGCTGTTCTGTGCTGTACTGTTCTATGTTCTATTTATTGTGTACTAGAACACAAGCTGTTGGGGGTTGTGATTATGGTAATCAGATTAAGAGACAGGGGGCGGGATTCTCTCAGCCCGGGCCGGGCCGGAAAATCCCCGCCACCGGCGCAAATTGCGCCACACCGCCCCGCCGCCAGGATGCGGTTCTCCCCAGAGCGGAGAATCAGCGCCATTGGCACCGGCATGGTTGATGCAGCGCTGGTCAGGGCCGCTCTACGGGCATCCCTGCTGATTCTCGGCCTAGTATGGGCCTGCCCCTGTAGCCCTGTGCCATGTTGCATCGGGGCCAGCGCAGAGAAGGGACCCATTGCGCATGTGCGCGTTGGCGCCGGTGCCACTGCGCATGCGCGGACCCCACGATGCCCAGTTCACACCAGGATCAGCAGCTGGAGCGGCGTGGATCGCTCCAGTGCCGTGCTGGCCCCCTGTATGGACCAGAATTGCTGATCCTGAAGCCGTGTTGACGCCGTCAAGAAACGCGACTGCGTTTCCGACGGCATCAACTCTTCGCCTCACAATCACAGAATCCCGCCCAGGATGACTGCAAAAGTCTAAAGACCAACAGTCAAAAATGACCAAGGGGAGCACCAATAAGAGTTTTCCATAAGACAACAGGAGTCATTTTGAAGTATGTTTTTGTGCAAAGGGAGATACATACAGGTTGTAAAAGGTGTAAGTAAGTAAGGTAAAGGGAGAATAAGTTTTTTTTAAGCCTAAGAACTAAAGTAAAGAAAGGAGATTACTCAGTTCTGGGAAGAAGCACTTCTGAAGACAGATATAAGCAATAGAGAGATCAAAGGGAATAATGTGTTTAAGCAAAAACAGAAGCCGAGATTAGATCTTCTAGAAAATGGTAGGATAGCTAGTCAGATCTTCCTGACAACAGTGTGAAAAAGGCCTGATCTGAGGAGCTGTCAGCCTCAGAGAATGCCCCAAGTAAGAAAGAGTACCAGCTGGCAAAAATTACTGGATTCAATAGATTTTAAAATAGTTGCTAAGCAGAGAACGGGGATGTTAACTCTGAAGGTAGGTTAAGTTAATATACTTTGGAACAGTTTTAAAGTAGTGTTTACTGTATGAAGCCAGTCTTGCATTTAAGCATAATTGTGTTTTATTTTTTCTTTCTTCTTTGATGAACGCTTACTTTACGACACTGTTTTTCTTGGAGCAGAAGAGACTGAGGAAGGACATTATTGAGATGTATAAAATCATGAGGGGCATTGATGGAGTAGACTGGAAGATACCTTTCCCCTTGGTGGAGGGGTCAATGACCGGGGGGGGGGGGGCATAGATTTAAGGTGGGGACAGGAGGTTTAGAGGAGATTTGAGGAAAAACCTTTTCACCTCGAAGGTGATGGGTGTCTGGAACTCACTGCCTGTAAGGCTGGTGAAGCAGAGACTCTCGTAACGTTTAAGAAGTGTTTAGATGTGCACTTACGATGCCAAGGCATTCCAGCCAAGTGCTGGAAAATAGGTTTAGAATAGTTAGGTGGCTGTTATTGACAGGTGCAGATGCGATGAGCCACCTCTCTGAACTGCAAAATCATTACAAGCAATCGGGGACATCATTTGCTGATTTCAGAACCTCTCCTTACAATATACAAATTGCAAATTACATTATATTTTTTGCAGCCGTTTCAAATTTTCCTTTAGGATTTGGGCAGCTCGGCATTTACCATCAGACGTGCCTTAACAATAGTGCTTTTCACTTTCTCATTACATCACAAAGTGCTTCACAACTGACCTGCTTTTGAAGGTTATTCACTGTTGTGATGCAGGAATTGTGGCAGCTTCCTTGTGCAAAGCAGTATCCCAATGTAATACTGACCAGAATGACTGTTTCTTAGTAGAAGAACTAAGAACAAAGAACATTACATTGGAGCCTTCGGCCCACTAAGCCTGCGCCCATTCAGATTCCTTATTTAGACCTACTACTTATTGCCCAAATGATCTGTGTCCCTACAGTCCCCACCTGTTCATGTGGCTCGCAAGATACATCTTAAATATTGCTATTGTGCCTGCCTCCACCATCTCCACTGGCAACCCGTTCCAGGCACCCAGCACCCTCTGTGTATATCACTTTCCCCACACATCTCCCCTAACTTTCTCCCTCTCACCATGAACCTGTGCAGCCTTGTAATCGAGTCTTCCACCCTGTGAAAATGCTTCTGACTATTCATCCTGTCTATACCTTTCGTAATTTTGTTGACCTTAATCAGGTCTCCCCTCAGCTTCCGTCTTTCCAATGAAAACAATCCAAGTTTATTCAACCTCTCCTCGTAGTTAACACCCTCCAGACTAGACAACTCCTGGTAAACCTTCTTTGCACTCTCTCCAAAGCATCCACGTCCTTCTGCTCGTGTGATGATGAGAACTGCACGCAATATTCCAAATGTGGCCCAATTAAAATTATATAGAACTATAGCATGACCTGCCAACTCTTGTACTCAATGCTCCTTCGAATGAAGTTAGGTGTGCCATCTGTCTTCTTGACCACCTTATCCACCAGCATTGCCATTTTCATGGAACTATGGATCTGAATGCCCAGATCCCTCTCTATGTTAATGCTCCTAAGGATTCTGCCATTTACTATATAATTCACACCTGAATTTGATATTCCAAAATGCATCACCTTGCATTTGTCCAGATTGAACTCCATCTGCCCAATTCTCCAAGCTATCTATATTCTGCTGTATTCTCTGGCAGT
Source organism: Scyliorhinus canicula (assembly GCF_902713615.1). Lineage (NCBI taxonomy): Eukaryota > Metazoa > Chordata > Chondrichthyes > Carcharhiniformes > Scyliorhinidae > Scyliorhinus > Scyliorhinus canicula. The sequence goes on along the minus strand of NC_052166.1, from coordinate 33,999,959 downwards.
CCTCTTTACTATCTGCACCTCTGCCTATCTTAGTGTTATCTGCAAACTTGCTAATCAGACCATCTACATTTTCCTCCAGATCATTTATATATTTCAAACAACAATTGCCCAAGCACTGATCCCTGTGGAACACTACTAGTTACAGATCTCCATTCTGAAAACTTCATTCCACTGCTACTCTCTGTCTCTTGTTGCCAAGCCAGTTCTTTATCCACACCCCAAATCCCATGTGATGTTATCTTTTCTACCAATCTGCCATGAGGGACCTTGTCAAATGCCTTACTAAAGTCCATGTCGATGACATTCACAGCCTTTCCCTCATCAATTAATTTAATGCTGGTTGTGGGACAAATATGGCCAGGACAGAGGCAAATACGGAGACAGATCAGCAGTGACTTGGAGACAGAAGGAAACAGTTTTGTGATGGTAACACATACTGAGACAAACACACACAAGTATTTTTCTACAATGCTACTACTGAATGCAATATTATTAATTACAGAAATGTGGACATGTACATCAGGCAACTGTTTCTCATAGGTGAATTGGGAAATAACCTCTTCTCAATCTACTGTGAGTTAATAAAGTTTCAGTTTAATGTGACATTTAAATCTAACTCATTTTTCAGAAGCTTTAATGTTAAAATACATAGGCAAGCACCTGTCTACAAATGTAAAAGAATCGTTTGACTTTAGTGAATTGTAGCTGGCGTGATGAATGAATGCCACTGACTCATTCAGCATTTGTGAAGGGCAAATGCTTTTACGGTAAGACTTACTCATAGTGCGCAGACATAGAATGAAACTCTACTTGTAATGAGAAATTCCAAATGTCCCATTTTATTTAACTTGCAATGGAATGGAAAAGAACAAGATTCAGTCCATTAGAAACAGGGGAAACCAATTCATATATCAAAGGATACCTTGTTTATCTTCCGTCACATATCACTGAGTGGAGAGAACTTGATTTTTCGAGGAATAAGCAAAGAAAGATTGAATTGCCGTCTTCATTCATACTCACCACGTAGTTAAATGTTGCAATTAAATGCAAAAAAATGTATGCCCTAAAAAGTTAATTGCCCTTTGAAAAATTGCATAACTGCACAACGTTTCAGGATAGTAAATGTGGGTATTAAGACATACTTATCCGCTGAACATATTATTTATTGATCTATCATTTAAAACATTTAATAGAGCATTCGTTGTTTTCAAAATTAACCTGGTTATCTTGACTTTTGATGGCAAACAGACATAGGTAATAGAAAGAAAATGATGGATGAATTGTCGTTAAGACTTGAGCCATGGTTTTGGAAGCATTATTCTGATGTTTCACGAAAATATAATTTAAGGAAATGAAAGAGAGAATTACAGTCTCAAAATTTGGGGTAAGTAGGCAAAACTAAGAGAACATTAAGACTTCTGGTAAAATCTTCCCAAAGCATTCACTGCACAAAGCAGTGAAAAATAGTGCTGCCACGTATCAAGTATTAATCTTTGAGAAAAAACATTATTTCTGATTTTGGGATTTCAAAATGTTTAATTTCACGATTGCATGTGTTTCAAAGAGTATGTGTTATACAAGGAGTATAATCTTTAATGGAATTGAAGTTTTAAATGCAAAGTAATGGAAGCACTAGTCTGCGAGCTTGGAAACAGGCGTAACAGGCATGATCTACCTGAATGGGGTCAGAGTCTCGCAGCCCACGAGATTAGCCGGGTGTTTCCTGCACTCGGAGTGCTGAGAAACAATCCGCTATCTAACGCCCATCCAGGTAGGTCAGGCGCTTCAGAGGAGAACTCCTGAATGAGGCCACACTTAGCCCCGTCTTCTGCACTAAGGAGCTTCACTTGCTGGAAGTGCGAGCCATTTTCGTGATGCCATTTTCCCAAACCTCCCCGAAGCCCCAGCTCACTATACGGAGGTCCCCAGGTGTCCCCTTGCACCACCCACATCAGCAGCGCAGGGCACATCCCTGCATGATCACCACTGCACAAAATATGCCAACTTGGTGTAATGATATCATGGTGTGTTGTAATTTACTGACTGACCACTAGGAGTTTTATTTGTATATAAGTGCATGTTAGAGTCAGGTGACCTCAGACTGACTAGGGAGTTGGGAGAGAGGTTGTTTGTACATGTTCATACTGTTCTTGAAAATACAGAAAAATGTGTCATTTGAAACATGGAAGTCTGGCAATATCTGGTTTGAGAGGGTCCAGGGAAAGATCCCACAAAAGGTTAATAGCAGCTGCAAAGAGCAGGGTTATAAAATGCAGATTCTTGATCACAAGCAGGGTTAGCAAACACATAGGGTTCATGTGGTAAGCTAAAACAATGGCTCACACCTTCATGGAATGTAACTATCTCAGGAAGCATCTGAAAAAGCATGGATGAGAGTATCAATTGCATTAAGTGACGAATGTTTAAAACAGGCAAGTCTTTCTAGTCATAACCAAGTTAAATTTTAGCATACAGCTAAAAGCAAAGTTTCACACCTTAATTGAAATAAACTCTCTTAGTAAACAGCTGGAAAGGATGGAAGATGCCCAGTCGAATTTGGTGTCAATTTTAAAGTGTAAAATTCTACGAACATTAAGTCAATTAAAAGAAAATTGGAGACGACCTGTCTACGAGAAACATCATTTAAGTCAAAATCAAAGGCAAAGTTATGAGCTGGGGACAATTGGAAAATTAAACGATTCGAAATCACAGAAATAAAAGTTAACTATTGAAACCAAAGCATTTTTTAATCAGATCTGAGAGGAGACGATATGCCCAAAATGAATAATTAGTTGTAGTAAGATGTTTACATCAAAGATACTTTTTAACTATCAAAGTGAAACAAGCTCATTTACAATAAAGTCGTTAAAACTTAATAACTCTCAGAAAGAGAATATAAACCCAGGGAGCAGCAGCAACAAGGACAGAGGACAGAGGAAAACAGCAACAGGAGAGAAGGGGAGGAGAACTCAGAGAGAGAGAGAGAGAGAGAGAGCTCGGTCATGGGAAAGACAAGACAAGCAGCCGAGTTTAAACAGTTATACATCTAAAGAAGACTAGAATTTAAACAGGAGTCAGAGTCAGCTTAGAGATAGCTAGCAGAGCCAGCTCTCACAGCTCGGTGCATGGGAAGAACAGGATACAGCAACCGAGTTCACCAGCGAATACAACTCAAGAAGACCAGATTTTAAGAAGATCGATTGCCAAGGTGGGCCTGAAGCAACCAGCAGCCAGAAGCAAGATCTTTTTTCCTTTCTGTAAAGAAAGTGTTTGCAGCTTTTAAAAGAAAAAATATAATAATAAAAATAACTTAACCTGAAAAAGTGGTTATTAGCTTACTTCACTTCCTTAATAACGCAGGACCCAGGACATCAATGCTATTAAGGGGTAAGTAGGTAAAATTCTTCGGTGAAGGTATGGGTTATACCGGGGGATAACTTGAAAAGATAGTTTGACCTGAATAGCATCCACAGAAGCCTGCATTGGAGTCAGAAAGTGAGAATCCCTGTTCACCATTTAGAATATCAACCTTTTTTTTTGGTATAGGGGGAATTCTAAGAATAGTGATGAGTTTTAACTTCAATACTATTATTTACATGTTGTTATGTATATATTTGACCCACAGTTAATGTCAATAAATCATTTATAGCTTTAGCTACAAGTGTTCTTTTAATATAAATCAGGCCATCTGACAAGAACATTGCATAGTACCAGAGCTGGATGGTATTAAACACTGAGAAAAAACGATCAGCCTGCCAGAAGATGCACAGGCATTTGAAGGTTTTGCAGACTGCAAGAATGAACCACACAGAGAAGTTGAAGCCACCAATGTCTCAGATGTCATGGTAATGTGGACAGCAACTGGCATGTGTTTAAACAACAATTTAAACTGTTTATTTCTGCAATAAATTTAGGAGATCAATCTGATTTGTGTAAGATAGCGATGGCCCTAACAGCGGCAGGGCCCAAAGCAATTGCTGCGTTTAACCCGTTTAAATTTACAAACGATGAAGATATTAAAAATTTTAACGAAGTAATTTGAAGATTTGATGAACATTGCGCCCCCAGAAAGAATGATATTTCTGAACACTATTTGTTCAGATCACATTTACAGAAGACAGAAAAGTCTATAGACCATTTCAACACTAATTTTAAAGTTAAAAACTAAAACCCATAATTTTTCTGCAGTGGAATCGTCCATGATTCGGGACCAGATTGTGTATGGTGTGAATGAAAATAAGTTGAGAGAATGGTTGCTGAGGGAATCGGAGCTGTCTTTGGAACAAACAGTTAAGATTTGTCAGGCTCACGAGCTAGCTGCTCAGCATTCTAAAATTATTCTTAGTAATGGTGGCAACTCTGGTTGCTGCCCTTTTTCCAAAAAGGCTGGAAACTTCTGAAAAAAGGCAGAAAAGTTCCTGCAGTTCCTCGTACACCAACAAACAGGAAAAAGTATTTTGGTGTCAAAGATGTGGCCAAAGGCACAAATTAAGTTTTGTTCCAGATGCAAAGGAAAAAAATCACTTTGCTCCGAATTGTTACTCCGAGATCAACCGCAGAGCAGTCACAATGGAAGACAGTCTCCAGTGATGAAACATCATTGTTTGTTGGAGTAATAACAGAGAAGAAGAATTTTTTGGAGACATCAAAACATTCTCAGCACTTAACAAAATGCAAACTGATGCTCCATTTAAAATAAATGCAGTTGATGGGGACAAATGGCTGCCATCACGTGGACTAAACAGTACAGTGGTCCAATTGGAGTTAGACCAAAGCAAATTTAACCAGCATGACAGATTTGAAAAGTCTAAAAAATCCGACGATTAGAAGAAATCACAAAATATCTCTGAGAGATTATAATGGTTCAAGCATTGAATGTTATGGTGTTTGTGACCTAAGTGTGATTGTGAAGAACCGTTTATTCTATCCCATTCTGTATTATATCCACGGGGTTGGATTCATTATCAGGTGATCAGTCCTGTGAAGAATTAGGTCTGGTGCAGTTGGTATATAGCATCCACAAAGGACTGGATCAACACTCCAACGATTCTGAGACCATTACCAGCAAATTCAGCGATGTGTTCACAAGTTTTGGTGCACGACCATTCACCTGCAAGATACAACTCAAAGAGGATGCAAAACCTGTGATACACGCACCAAGAAGAGCACTTGCACCTCTTTGGGATCGCCTCAAAAAGGAGCTAGACAGAATGACAAAATGAAAAGCAATCAGAAAGATAGAAGAACCTACTGATTGGGTAAATTCCATGGTATATGTAAGGAAAAAAAATGGCGATATTCACATATGTATGGGTCCCAAAGGTCTTAACGAGAATATCAAAAGAGAACACTACAAAATACTTTGTTCGAGGAACGAAGTACAAAGTACTGCATTTTAATACGCCATTTGGATAGTATTGCTTTCTGAGAATGCTGTTTGGCATAATTTTGGAATCTTAAATCTTTCACCGTGCCATGGAGTGCATAATCAAAGGCATCGAAGGTGCACGTGTGTATGTGGATGATATCATCATTCGGGGGCTCAACCATAGAGCAACATGAGCAAGAGTGAAGAAACTCCAGACTTCACTAACCACCACGCCAGTTCTCACATTTTTTGACCCAACTAAGCAGATTAAAGTGTCAACAGACACATCAAAATATGGTCTTGGAGCAGTTCTTCTGTAACTCAAGCATGACGATTGGAAACCAGTTGCATATGCATCACAATCCATGATGACAACAGAGCAGAGGTATGCTCAAATCAAAAAAGAATGCCTGGGTTTACTTGTAGGCTTGGAGAAATTCCATGACTACGTGTATGGGCTTCCAACTTTCACAGCTGAGACGATCATCATCCTTTGGTTAACATCATCAAGAAGAATCTCAACCAAATGTCTCCGAGCATTCAGAGGTTGATGATGAAGTTACAACGCTATGACTTCAATCTCATCTACACGGCAAGGCAAATATTTGTTCTTAGCAGATGCATTATCAAGAGCGCCGGTACACAATATTAGTAGTGAAATTGCTGATGATGTAGATTTGCATGTTAGTCTTATTTCCACATTGCTACCAGTATCAGATACAAAACTACTTGAGATTCAAGAAGAGACGAGGAAGGATCAAACACTTCAAGAGGTGTTGAGGAACATCAACTCACACTGGCCCAGCGTTCAGTGTATGGAGTTCTACAATATAAGATCTGAACTCAGTATCATTAATGGAGTACTACTACATTTGAACAACAGTTAAACCTCAATCTCTTCACAACGATGTGCTTAAGAGGATACATGAAGAACATCTTGGGATTGAGAAGTGTAAACGGAGAGCTCGTGACTCTGTTTACTGGCCAACCATAAACCAGAGGCTGGATTCTCCATTTTTGGGACTATGTCCCACGCCGTCGGCAAAACTGTGGTCTTTTATGCGAGGAAAACTGGTGTCAATAGGCCACAGACTTTTGCTGGGGGCTAGCAGACAGCTGTCGCAGAGCTCACAGCTCGCGCTGCCGATACGGCCCCCCCCCCCCGCACTTCCGAGTCAGAGGCTATGCATGCACGTGGTGGTGACCTCCAGCGGCCGCACCGTGCTCCATGACGGACTCAACCTCCGGACCTGGACCGCCAAAATAGTGCCCCTCATCGGCCGCTCACGCGCCCCGGACTGCCTGCACACATTACCCCCGGCCCCGAATGAAGCCCCCCCCTGCCTGCCGATCGGCCCTCCGCAGACTTTGGTGGCCCTGGACTGAGTCCGCAGCCGCCACGCGAGGATCATGGACGGTGGGACCATGTTAGAACCATGCCTTCGGGAATTCTGCCAGTCGGGGATGGAGCATCGCGGGGCGTGCCTCAGGCAATGGCCTGAGATGGTTGATACTCGGCGCGGAGAACCCCGTGAGTACGCCGATTTTCGGGGCGGCGGGGGGGGGGGAGAGAATTGCGAAACTGGTACCGGTCCCGATTTTGTGCACCCAAACTGATTTTCCGCTCCGTCGCAGAACGCGCTGCCAGTTCTTGAGGCCTACTCTTATCTCGATCAGGGTCTCCATGCTCACGGCCATGGAGTACAGGGACTGGGCCACCTTCCTCTGGGACAGTGCCAAATCACTCAGTGACTATGCCACCTCCCTACGTGGCCAACTCAGGTCAGCCAGCGTCCGGGCAATGCTGGTGACATCCTCAGCCATAACCTGATGTGATGGCCAAGCTCTGGAGTGCTACTGCAATGTCCAGGCATCCCTGGTACATAGCTGTGTATGACAGGGCAGCCCTGTCCTGTGCCTCGACCACTGTCCGTACAGATTTCCCCAGGCCTTGTACATCTTGACCCATGATCTATACCCACAAGGCTTCCACCGCAGGAGCCACCTGTGCCGTGTTGGCCTGCGTGACATGCATTGTCCGCAGTGCCTCTTGCCCCATCCTGCGGTTGGATTTCTCCAACTGCACTTGCTGTGCTGGATGGTTGCTAACAGCCCCTCATGTCGTCCCTGGCTCTGTGCCTACACTTCCACTATCGATGGGACCACAATCCTGAGACACATCTGGACTGCAGCTGGTCCCTGGGGTCCTGCCGCCCTCTGACCCCTCTTGGGGGTTCCTGCCTCCATCTGATGTACCACAGCACATGCTGCATACAAGATCGTGCCCCAGGAGCCTCTTTAATGAAGTGTCCAATCGAGGTGAGTGTCTCTGGGATGTTAGAGGGTATTGGAGACAGTGGAAGTCATCCCCGGACTGGTGCTCAGGCTGGCATTCAGGTGTGTGCATCACTGCCTATTGCTTTCTCATTGCTGGAATCTAATTGGGGTTGAGGTCGGGGGTGGCGGATACCAGAAGGATCCGCCTCGCCACCAGGTGATCCTGCAACACACAAAGCATGACACATGACGCAGTTACTAGTGGTGTACCACAAGGATCTGTTTTGGGGCCACTGCTTTTTGTCATTTTCATAAATGACCTGGAGGAGGGCATAGAAGGATGGGTGAGTAAATTTGCAAATGTCACTAAAGTCGGTGGAGTTGTGGACAGTGCGGAAGGATGTTGCAAGTTACAGAGGGACATAGATAAGCTGCAGAGCTGGGCTGAGAGGTGGCAAATGGAGTTTAATGCAGAAAAGTGTGAGGTGATTCATTTTGGAAGGAATAACAGGAAGACAGAGTACTGGGCTAATGATAAGATTCTTGGTAGTGTGGATGAGCAGAGAGATCTCGGTGTCCATGTACATAGATCTCTGAAAGTTGCCACCCAAGTTGATAGGGTTATTGAGAAGGCGTACGGTGTGTTAGCTTTTATTGGTAGAGGGACTGAGTTTCGGAGCCATGAGGTCATATTGCAGCTGTACAAAACTCTGGTGCGGCCGCATTTGGAGTATTGTGTGCAGTTCTGGTCGCCGCATTATAGGAAGGATGTGGAAGCATTGGAAAGGGTGGAGAGGAGATTTACCAGGATGTTACCTGGAATGGAGGGAAGATCTCATGAGGGAAGGCTGAGGGACTTGATGCTGTTTTCGTTAGAGAGAAGAAGATTAAGAGGTGACTTAATTGAGGCATACAAGATGATCAGAGGATTAAATAGGGTGGACAGTGAGAGCCTTTTTCCTTGGATGGTGATGTCTAGCACGAGGGGACATAGCTTTAAATTGAGGGGAGATAGATATAGGACAGATGTCAGAGGAAGGTTCTTTACTCAGAGAGTAGTAAGGGCATGGAATCATCATACTGCCTGCATCAGTAATGGACTCGCCAACATTAAGGGCATTTAAATGGTCATTGGATAAACATATGGATGTTAAGGGAATAGGGTGGATGGGCTTTAGAGTGGTTTCACAGGTCGGCGCAACATCGAGGGCCGAAGGGCCTGTACTGCACTGTAATGTTCTATGTTCTGTGTTCTATGTTCTATGATTGGATTGTGGGCTGGGGTCGTGTGGGTGTGGGGTGGTGAGGGGGTGGTGAGGGGGTGGTAAAGGGGTGTTGAGGGTATGATGAGGGGATGGTAAAGGGGTGTTGAGGGTATGGTGAGGGGGTAGTGAGGCGGTGTTGTGGGGTGGTGAGAGGGTGGTGAGGGGGTGGTGAACGGGGGTTGTGGAGGTGGTGTAGGGCGGTAAGAGGGTGGTGGGGGCCTGGTGAAAGGGTGTTGAGGGGGTGGTGCGTATAGAATGGGAGTCGTGCCACACATGCCATTTGAAACCTCAACGCAGCGTGGCCTCATTTGGTTGCCTGATGCCGATCTCCACCTCTGCGATTGTCCTCTCTGGGCCCACCGACCAGGTCCAGTGCCCGCCAGTTGGTGGGTTGGCATGTGATGTGGGGGAGTCGGGAGCGGGCACACTGCTGGTGGGTGGTGTTGGGTTGCCCTCTGGATGAGGTAGGGGTAACGGGTGTGTGAGATGGTGGTTGGTGCCAAGGACACAATGCTGCCTACTCATCCTGGCCACTCTGAGGAGGTTGTGCAGCTTCTTTCAGCACAGCTGGCTGGTCCGAGCAGTCGGGCGCATGGTGCTCACGACTTCTGCCACCTCCGCCCAGGCATGGTGTACGGCGGCGGGTGGAAGCCTCCTTCCCAGCCTGGGGAACAGGGTCTTCAGCTCTGCATCTGCAAACTGGGGTGTCACTCTCCTTTGGCTGGGATGAGTATGTGTGGGGAGTGGAGTGTTGATATGCGCTGCAGCTTGTCAGCCTCTCGAGCGGCAATCCTGAATCGGACACCATTTTTCATTGGATTCAATCTGGTCCCACATGGTGCCAGTGCGAGTCCATTAATGGATCATGAATTGCTCTGGGACCGGCGCTAATTTAGTTGTTGTGGAAGTGCAACAATTCAGTCCCAGTTTCTGAAATGGAGGATTTTGCCCCCGATTTGAATATTTTTCCTGGAGCCTTCTTTTGAACGAACTGGTGCATCTGTTTCAAAGGTTCAGCTCAGTGAGCAACCAGACAACCATGAAAATAGATCCGTGCACCCAAATTGCATTTATTCAAATGTCAAGAAAAATATAAACCTGGAAATTACTGTTGATTATATAAGTGAAAAGTTATTCATTATGTGACAATTCTTTTTGCCTCATTTCCAAGCAGTTACCTGCCAGTATCACCGGCATAATTTTTCAGCTTTAGACGTTGTTCATAGTTTTAGTCACATTGTTTTATGTTTTTCTACGGCTTGTTTCCAGTTCGATCCACACAACCTATAGCGTGCACCTTTGTTCTCATGCTGTTTGCCTGCTGTGTGCACTGGACAGTAAAACTATAATAGTTTGGAGCAATGAATTACCTCCCCTCTTTGTTAACAATATGCACAGTTGTTTGAAGTTGCTTGAAGACCTAGTATAGCCTGAAATCAGTGAAGCTGTTAAGTCTTTTAAGCACGCAACTGCAAGAAACATCTGATACGATTAATACCTTCCAAGGGATGCCTTTGTAATGAATGTATTGGTGATAACAAATGGTTGGAGCTTTTTGCCTGATATAAATGGTTATCCATGATGAGCATGGTCATATATAATCATATGAAAATGGTTGGAACTGTATTTTTGACTCTCATTTGCCCACATGCGGATATCTATGCACGTGAAAAAAAAAACCCTACTTCGGTTGTCCATCGTAATACATCGTTTTTAATGAAATGTGAACCCTCAAATAAATGAGTTTTGTTTCTTTACATGACTTTGGCAGTGATTACATAGATTTAGATTTTCTTTCAACTTCACATTGTCAGAACTTGAATAACCTCTGACGATTAAACTGACGTTTGTGTCACTGTGGTAGTATTGAGTTCAATCGTATTGTATGAGGGCGGCCAATGTCAGTGTCTTAACATAATCATGACATCAGTAAAGGTGTGATTCATCCAAAGATAAATGATCACCTTGACTCTGGTGACAAGGACGATTGAAATTCTACAGAAAATGGATCAGCCAAGACGTCCCTCATGAGATAATCCTTTTTGTCGGAGTATCAACTTCGTACATCAACAAATTTTTATCATGAGTCTTGTTTCTTAAAATGGCAGCAAAATATTGCATTAATTGTAGATTTCTTTACACACGTATTGGTGCCAAGTATATAAATGGTTGCCAGTTTCATTTAAAAGTCCTGTGTGAATCAACCTTCAATAGTTCAACTTTGTGAGCTCTTATTCCACAGGTTGGCAGTCAGTGTGAAAACCAGTTTCCACAAAATTAATGATGGCTCTTTTGCGTACTGGTTCCGGTCTTCAACAATGGTGTCAAATGCATCTAATCACCCAAACAGAGGCATGGCGAATCAAGTAAATCCAAACCTGGGTTCAGATAATCAGGGAGGTGGCTCAGCTGAGTAAGTTGTGGCGTCGACAGCAAGCCAGTTTAATCCTGGTCGGCAGTTTAATAAGGACACAAGGCGAGATTCACCGATGCCTAACGCCAAAATTGCGTTCGGCGATGGGACGGAGAATCCCCAATGACGCTGAAATAGGGGGCAAAGCCGCTTCCGTGATGCGATGCCCCCTGAGGCCTGCCCCTCGATGCTCCATCCCTGACCGGCTGCGTTCCTGACGACGTGGGACACATGTGGTCTCACCCGACCAGAACTCAGCGTGGTGGCTGCGGACTCAGGCGAGCGCCGCAAAAGTCGTGGGAGGGCCGATCTGCGGGCAGGGGTGGACATTTTCGGGGCTGGGGGCACTGTGGTGAGGTGGTCCGGGGCGCGCGGGCCAGCCGATGGGGGGGACTATTTCACGGGCCGGGTCCGCTAGCGACATCCGCCATGAAGCACAGCGTGGCCGGTGAAGGCCGCCGCCATGCACATGCATGGCCACGGACCCAGCAACTCTGCGGGCCATATCGGCAGCTAGAGCTGGGAGCTCTACGCTGCCTTCCTGCTAGCCCCCCCCCCCACAGAACAGGGAATCGGTGACTGTTTTGCACCAGTTTTCCTTGCGTAAAACGCTCCCATTTCCACGCCGGTGGGAGTCCACACCGAGTAAAATAAAGAAACTTAGTTTCATTTACACACAGCATTCACACTGCCCCGTAGAACCCTAGCAGGTTGCTTTCTGGATGGCGCCTTACTGGCCAACCTTTTACACAGAGACTAATAGAGATCTTCCGCCCCTAGTGGGGGGAGCTAGCACTCCACAAGGACCAAGGGGAAGATAACCATTCCCACACCGTGCGAGCTATTACAAGTACTATTGTTGAATATTGAAAATTCTGGTTACCTGTAATTAATACTTCTAAAGCTTTCAGATGGAAAGTCCATGTTCATTTTTGTGGGCTTCAGCATGTCATCCCAGTCACACTTCAATTTCCGTCGAAAACAATTCACTGAGAGCTGAAAAATGCTTCATTTCTCCTTTTTGGTCCAATTTGACCAATATCATTTAAAATGATGTACGTGCATAATCTTTCCCAAGAACAAGTTTGTGAAACACAAATTTGTGAGTGTGTATATGACAAAAAAAAACAAAGCCAGTCACAACTTTCTCTTTCAGAGTAAACCACCAAGCTGCTAAAAAAAAGGGGCAGCACAGTAGCACAAGTGGATAGCCCTGTGGCTTCACAGCGCCAGGGTCCCAGGTTTGATTCCCCCGCTGGGTCTCTGTCTGTGCGGAGTCTGCACGTTCTACCCGTGTCTGCGTGGGTTTCTTCCGGGTGCTCCGGTTTCCTCCCACAGTCCAAAGACATGCAGGTTAGGTGGATTGGCCATGCTAAATTGCCCTTCGTGACCAAAAAAAGGTTAGTTGGGGTTATTAGGTTACTGGGATAGGGTGGAAGCGAGGGCTTAAGTGGGTCGGTGCAGACTCGATGGGCCGAATGGCCTCCTTCTGCACTGTATGTTCTATATTCTATGTTCTAAATTCTCACCAAACCAGGACAACCCACCAAAGTTTGGAGTGCCTGCCTGGATAGTGAGAAAGATTTCGCAACTGCCCATAGAAGGAAGTTTGAGCCAAAGTGGGGTAAGGTTTGCCATGATGATAACTCAGTCAATTATTTGTACAAATTCAGCCATTACAAAATCTTAAACATGAATTTAGGATTAAGGAGTGTTATAGAAATGCTTTAGACTGCCAACTCTGGGCTAATATGTCTTGTAAAAGTTGCAAGAGATTTTAAAGCAAACTTTAGAGTCCAAGCCTGTTCTCATCCAACATTTTTACACAGATGAGTATAGGCTCTCTGGTTCCTCCAGCTGGGATTAATGGAATGCCTGGGAATACTGGTTACAGGTGGGTAGGAGTGCATGCCCTTGACAAACTCCACTTGGAGTTTGTGCAATTTCTGTGCCCCTGCAACCCAATAACGTTAGTTGCAGGAACTTCAAAACCTGACCCAGTGTGGGATTCACTGAGCACCATTCACAGTAGGAACCCTGATGGATTTTTCTCCCTTCCTTCTTCTATTGGCACTGGTGTACATTCCAATCCCCTTAGTGCCACTAATAATGAGATGAGGCTAGTGATCCAAACTAAAACTGCCACTTCACGTGGCTGAGTTCCAAGCTGTGGAGTGCTTTTATTAACTCAGCCATCGGGGGGCATGGCTTGCTTTGTTTTAATGTGCTTAACTTCTACAATTTCGCAAGGTGTCTGGTTAGAAATTCTGCATCTTGTTTCAGATTTATTGAAGTTGCAAACTTTAGTATGCCTCTGGTGTTCTGATTTGATTGCACTCATGATTTGTTAGCTGCAGTGTAATGTATCTGAAATACTTTATCTCCTTCTGTATTCTGAAAATTAAATCCGTGGGGAGAAATAAATATATGGGACACATCTATGCATAAGTGCTTAATATTTAGAGTGCTTACATTTGGAATTACTTTCTCCGTATCCTACATCTGAAATACATACTTATATTTTACTTCCTGTTTTAGGCTCATTTCAATCCAAAAACAAGTACAATAGCATGATGGAGTGGAAATGTTTTTTAAAATTCATTTACAGGATCTGGGCATCACTGGTTATGCCAGCATTTGTTGCCTATCCCTAATTGCCCTTCAGAAGGTGCCGATGAGTTGTGCTCTTGAACCGCTGCGGTCCTTGAGGTGTAGGTACACCCACTGTGCTATTAGGGAGAGAGTTCCAGGATGTTGCCCCAGCGACAGTGAAGAAACGGTGATATATTTCCAAGTCAGCATGGTGGGGTTCCCAGGTATCTGCTGCTCTTGTCCTTCTAGATGGTAGTATTCATGAGTTTTGAAGCTGCTGTCGAAGGAACCTTGGTGAGTTACTGCAGTGCATCTTGTAGATGTAACACAAGGCTGCCACTGTTTGTCAGTGGTGGAGGGTTTTAATGTTTGCGGAAGGGGTAGCAATCAAGCGGGCTGCATTGTCCTGGATGGTGTCTAGGTTCTTGAGTTTTTTTGGAGCTGCACTCGTCCAGGCAATTGGAGAGTGTTCCATTACATTACTGACTTCTGCCTTGCAGATGGTGGATAGAATTTGGGGGGTCAGGAGGTGAGTTACCTGTTGTAGGATTCCTAGCCTTTGACCTGCCCTATTAGCCACAGACTAGCCATATGACTAGTCCAGTTCAGTTTCTGATTAATGGTAAACTCCAGTATGTTGATTGTGGGGGACTCAGCAATGGTAATGCCATTGAATGTCAAGGGGCAGTGGTTAGATCTTCTCTTCTAGGAGATGGCTATTGTCTGGCACTTGTGTGGCCCGACCGTAGCTTGCCGCTTGTAAGCCCAAGCTTGGATATTGTCCAGATTTGCTGCATTAGGACATTGGTAAAGATAGGGAACATTCTAAGAATAATAATAATCTTTCTTAGTGTCACAAGTAGGCTTATATTAACACGACAATAAAGTTACTGTGTAAATCCCCTAGTCGTCACAATCAGATGCGTGTTCGGGTACACTGAGGGAGAATTCAGAATGTGACTCTATCTACACCTCCCGTTGCCGAGGAAAAGCGGGCAGCATAATCAAAGACCCCTCCCGCCTGGCTTACTCACTCTTCCAACTTCCTCTATAGGGCAGGAAATACAGAAGTCTGAGAACACGGATGAATAGATCCAAAAACAGCTTCTTCCCTGCTGTTACCAGGCTCCTAACTAATCCCTTTATGGACTGACCTGATTAATACTGCACTCCTGTATGCTTCACCTGATCCCGGTGTCTATGTACCTTGTGTTGCATTATTACGTATTTTCTGTTCTTTTCATGTACTAAATGATCTGTTTGAGCTGCTCGCAGAAAAATACTCTTCACTGTACCTCGGTACACACGATAATAAACAAATCCAAAATCAATTCACCTAACAGTACGTATTTTGGAACTTGTGGGAGGAAAGCGGAGCACCTGGAGGAAACCCACACAGACACGGGGAGAACGTGTAGATCCCTGAAGCTGTGATCCCTGAAGCTGTGAAGCAACAATGCTAACCATTGTGCGACCGGGAATCGAATCCGGGTCCCTGGTGTTGTGAAGCAATAATGCTAACCACTGTGCTACCGTGCCGCCCTCTCTCTGTTGCTATGATATCCTGGGCTAGTATGTGGTCAATTCTAGTCCCAACGAGAGTCACAGCACAGGTGAATTAACCAGTAATTCTAAGAAAAATATCCAAAATCGTTTGTAAGTTTAAACACGATTACTGTCTGTTTATAACAAGAACAATAATGAAATATGCAGCAAGTACAACTGGTTAACTATTATCTAATTTCTAATCCCCCACTTTAACTTGCACCTCACCCTCCACACACACACACACACACACACACACACACACAAGACAGACAACCACAGAGGGGAGGGGATGGATGTAACAAAAATTATAGGTAAAATTAAAAAGAGTCCTTGTTTCAGATAGTTTTCTCGAAGCAAACCTTCCTTCAAAGTTAACCTTCAGATCCAGGTTTCTGTTAGCACCTTGTAATGGTTTCACTGCAGATTCATCAACTCACAGCCTTTCTGGAGAGAGACAAAGAGAGAGAGAGAGAGATGAGATGAGAAGACAGGAGAAGACAATCAGCCCTGGGCTGGATTCTCCGATTCTGCGGCAATGGCCAGAGGATACCTCTGGTCTTACAACCAAAAAGTTGCCGCCACCCCCACACCGATGCTCCGTCCGGTGGGGGGGGGGGGGGGGGGGGCTAGCAGCCGGGCCACGTACCTGCTGATATGTGACCATGCATGCTTAAGATTGTGGCCTGCGGTGGCTGCGCTGTACAACATGGCATCGCGAGTTCGCCGTTGGCAATCGGAGAATCCTGCCCCTGGTCCTTTGTTTGCATCCTGTAATGGTTTCCTGTAGATTCATTCATTCAGGTTCTCTGTAGCTTCAGGAGTACAGCACTCACAGTGCTTCTGGATATGGAGAGGAAGCAGGTCCTTATCTTTCTGTGTCTAGGACTCAACTGCACCCTGAGGTCTCTGACTACCATCCCACTGGGATGGGATCCAATTACTACCAGTTATCGGGCAGAGTTCGGCCTTTTGGGCCAATTCATTGCCCCCAGCCAATCAATCAAACCGAGTCTCACCCCATCTCTCTCTCTCTCTTCTGCCAGAAAGTATGAAGCTCCTGTTCAAACTAGCAGGAGCTAGCAGAGTGCTGTCTCCGGTAACTTCTGAATTCTTCATTCTCTCTGCTGCTTGACTTAAAGATACATGTCCATTAATCGCCCATCGATCAAAAATGATAATGACCAAATTTAATAAAGGGGAAATAATAGAATAAACAGGAAGGACCCTTACACTGTCCATAATATGTGGCTGGTTCTGGGTGCTCTCAATGTCAGAGTACTTTACTTCCATCGCAGGGAGCAGTAGATTCAGTTCAATTTTCTGGTGGGGTGGGGCGGAAATGATGTGTAGCATTCCCTGCTATGTTGCAGCCTACACGTCAGATGTGAATGGGCGTCTGGTTGTGGAATGTGGAGCTGTGTCAAACGGTCAGATGACAACCAAGTACAGAAGATATTTTTGCTCTGCGTCATCTGACGTAGCTTGCTTTCACCGCAAAAATAGTGGGTTAACCCTCCTGAGGTAATCTTGTCTTTGGCTGGTAATAATGAATCTGAAGCCTGTGTCGCAATGCTCCATTTTCTTTTAGTTCCATTGATTTAATTAATTTAAAATGTAAAACACCAGTGACACGAGTTGCAGTGAACTTATTGCAATGTGGTGTTCAAGACGAATAAGTAAAGTCACCATAGACCCAGATGACCATCGGCTGCTACCTCTTTTAAGGAGTGATTTAATGTGAGAGTCACCACATGTCAGGTGAGAAGGTAGAGCCTTCGGGAATATGAACCCGCGCTGTTGCCGTCGCTCTGCCTCAAGAACCAGCTGTCCAGCCAATTGAGCTAAACCAGCCAAGACGTGTTAAGTGAGCGTTCTGTTAGTGTGACTAAATGACCTGTGTAGCTCCCTATTCTTGCTGTGAGGCACTGAAAACCTGTCCTGAGAGAAGGTGATGGGAAATGTATATTAGCCTTGGATGTTGCTTTGACTATATCACTTGTAGCTGCGGGAGGAGCAACAAATATTTGAGTGCATAGAAGAACGAGAGAAGTTGCAATTTTCATTGGAGACAGCAGCACTTAACTTGTACTCCAAGTGTTTTTTTAATCACAGTCTTTCCGTTAAACTTATTCAAATTCTGGGAATTCCGAGGAATGGTTCCTTTATTTGGTGCAGCTGATTTAAAAAAAGAACATAATATAATCAGGCATCAATTGCGCCAAATAAATATTTTGCCTATTCTTTGGATCCATATATTTTCAGAACATCCCTTGCAGATGGAAACATGTCTTTTTCTGCACTTCCTTCATTTAGCCATTTCGATAATACCCTTTATTCAGTGAAAGTTTACAACTGCCAGACTGTGCTTGTGCACATATTAACTAATATATCATATGTGAACATGCCAATTGTGCCCCTTCTCCGTGATTACATTTCGCAGCATTCGTCACATGTCCCAATTTTGTTGTTTGATTAGCAGGAACATTGTATGATGCTTTCATTTTTGTGAAGTCGACACAATGTGCAGAATTCCTGGGACTGGATTGCAATCCGTGAATGCTACATGCATGTTTTTTTTTACATTTTGAACCATGACCTTCTGAATATCCTTTGGATGGCAGAGTCCATTATAAATCTTCTGTACTTGTGTTTGGACACTGAAGTCTTGAGGCGTTGCTTCAAAGCCTGTCAACTGAGAGAGAATATGATTAATTGTCATGCAATTCTAGACACAGGTATTCACAGACTAGCCAAGTATCAGTCGGTTCAATTTCCAAGACCTTAACTGGAAAAGGATAAATGCGTCACGATTCTAGCTGCGGCAGTTCGGGAATATCTGTGAAGATATTCTTGGCACTGCCTACCATCTGCACTTACACAGTAAATAACTCTTTCTTGTTAAGGCTCCTTCATTCTCAGTAAAAACACGGATATGTATGTTGAAGTATTTGATTCCTTCTTTATAATGGGTATTGAAACAGAGGCAAAAGCAGACTTGCCGGACCCCTATTCCTACAGTGGCACATTGAAAGACGGTCCTGAAGGAAAACTCACTCTAAATGAAAACTGTTGTTGGTTGTTGCTTTATTTATGAGCCTCAGTAGCTTGAGCAGGAACGTCAGATGTTCGGCCACCTTCACTGATGCTAGCAATACTCAACTTTGGCTCCAATTCCACTTTTAGTGACACACAGAGCGGAATTTCCTGCTCTCACTAGTGAAGAGCTTGAAGGCAGGAAGGAATAGAATTAGATGGGATGTTGGAAAATGCTTCCTGCTTCTGCCAGAATTAAGTTACGGGTGGAAAGGCCCATGGTTGACCTACCTGCCCCACTGTCAATTGAGGCTCTTATGAGCCAATTCATGGACACTGAAGGGTGTCATCCTGCTGCAGCTGGTAGTGACCCAGCTGTCACGGAGTCTGTTCGCATGAGGTATGAACAACAGCTAAAGCGATCCCACCAGCTTTTCACTCCTGCGGCATTCAGTACCTGATCAAGGGCCTGGGTATTGAGAAGAAGCTAGCAGGGGACTACAGAGAGCCAACTCCTTGCTCTTGCTGCTGAACTCCCTGAACTCATACTCTCCCCATGACCCCCACAAAGTCCATTGTACCCACCCCACTCGTTACTTACCTGTGGCCTTGATCCTGGGACTCCAGAGCTTGTCCTTTCGGCAACAGCCACAACCTCCACTGCGGAGTTGTTAAGCACAAGAGCCACCAGCCTCTGATTGGCTGACAGCTCTGGGTAGGTGGGATGTCTGCCCCTGGGGGTCTTGATTACAGGGGGAAGGTCTGCTGCTGGCCTCATCCCTGCCTGATTGACTTGTAGTTTGGTGGGCCTTCCCAAAAGGATGCAGCGCGGGTGTCTCAATCGTTCTCCAGCTGGCAGCCAAGACCCTCAACACATCCAGAAGATTCCATCCACATCCCTGTGTTGGGGCACTTTGTTTAACTTATTCCAGTTTGGAGGTCCTGAGGAATGGTTCTTTGAACCTAACATGCTCATAATGATGCCACTATTTTTCCATTTGCTACTAAACTCTGCAGGAATTTCATAAAAACAGTTGCTTGTTGAATTTAATGGTATTTGTCATGCTTTTTACCACAGAATGACAGAAACAGAAGTAGGACCTTGAGCCTGTTCGATCGTTCAATTAGTTCATGACTGATCCTCAACTCCATTTTTTTGCCTCTATTCTATCTACCTTGATACCCTTACCTTCCAAAAGATATATCAATCAAAGTTTTTTAGATTTAAGTTGAAGCAGATTCCATAGCATTTTGAGTGGAAAAGTTCCAGAATTCGTCTCACCTTTGTGTGAACAAGAACTTCTTGAATTCACTCCAAACCAGTTTTACTTTTAATATTGTGCCACATGTTCTGTATTCTCTCACCAGGTGTGATGAATGTAAGAATTTCTTGTATATACTGGATTAGATATATCTGATGCAATTATGGTTTTAAAAACCTGGGTTATGGCGCGTATATATCTTCTATAGTGATGTTTTTTAAAATCCTGTTTTAAAATTCAGGCAAACACTGTGGCGATAGAAGGTGCCATTAAAGTGTCATAAAAGTGAGATCAGCTTTATTTCAAACCATGCTTATGTTTAACAGGAGAATCTTGGGTTTTTGTTATGATTTCTGGTTCGTAGATAATTAGAGACATTGGCCGAAATTCTCTGGACGTTGCAATTCACTTTTCCTGCCAACAGGGCACCCCAGCCTGCAGTTTTTCCAGCAGCGTGTTGTGGCTATAATGGAAAATATAATTGACAAGTGGCTGGAGTATATAATCCCGCTGCCAGAGTACGGCGCGCCATTGAGAAATCCACGGGTAGTGGACCGGAAAATCTCGCCTATTGTGTTTAAAACTTAAGTAATCAGGTTATGGGATTTGAATGAGATAAAGTAGTAATGGGAGGAGCCAGGTCTGTGGTAGTGAGTTTCGGAGTCGGTTCTGCCAGAAGCTGTGAGCTGAACAGCAGCTCTTGCTAAATGCTGTGAGATTAAGCAATAGTCTGACACAAATTGAAGGATCTCTCTCTTCAAGCAGTTTTTCCATGACATCTCTATACAGCAAGTATTGTTTAACTTTAAGCTATTTATTTTATGACGTTAAGATAGTTTAATACTGTGGTAATAATAAAGTGTGTTTTAATGCACCATATCCCTATTTTTATGTGGAATCACACCTGGAGCAAAGTATTATTTTCCTCAGTTTCACAAATTAAGGAAAAATGTTGAGGTCTTGTCCGGTTTGCTTATATGAATGGGTGGTCTGGTCATGGATTGTAATACCGCAGGAAATAGTTCTCTGTAAATTCTCAATAGAATCTCTATTTAATTTTAAAGACCTGAATTAAATCACTCCTTTTAAATTCAAGGCAATATTAGGCAGGATTAAACAATCTGTTGTCATAATTTACATTTTACACCGAGGTATTGTCATAATTCAACTTTTTACACCATAGTATGATTTTGGTGAATCTGCTCTGTCGTCCTTCCAAGGTCAATATATCCATCCTGAGATGCAGTCCTGAATTTTCACCACATCGGGATGACTCAGGAGTCCTTGAAAAAACGTGGGCTGGTTCCGGTTCTGGGATTCCGGACCAAATGCCTGGACTGTCTGATTTTTCAGGTATGCCTTTAAAGGGTATGGGCTGGCGTCTGTCAAAAAACCACATCTGGCACTCCCATCCTGGCCAGCTCCATTGCAGAGATTGGCATCTCCTAGTCCTCCGGAACTTTCATGGAGTCGAGCCAGGTTTGTAGAGAGTCGTGGTTGGTAACCTTTAAGAGGAGTCATGAATCCTAGACTGCACGTGCTTTCTGAAGGTAAGTTCCAAAGGTTCTCCTTTTGCCTCATATGCCAAGCCCTGCTCTGCCACCCACCCTTATGGTCCCTCAAATCCCCAATGTCAATGTATGGCTTTCTGGCACCCCCCCCCCCCCCCCCCCCCCTTGCCCACCCATGGCCCCTCATGCCCTCGGCTCTCAGATCCCATTTGGCTATGGCACTTCCATGCTCATTAATCCACCATATGCTGTCTAGAACCTATGACCTCTAAATTGTATAGGAGGATATTTAAAAAGAAGCTTTTTAAAAAACAATAATTTATTCATAACTTTCTCTTATGTTGAAAGGAAAGTAATTTTACTGCTAGCTAATGAAACCATCAATCACACAGACCATTTGAAGTGTCAATAACATAAACCACAAACCTTTGAAACCACTTAACTTGTGTAAACAAACATTGTGAAACTGACAGCACAGATCAGAGAACGTGTCAATCAAACAATGTTTTCTCTGGGGTGCAGGTACTTTAGTGCTCTGATGGTTGTTGGGTCCTTAGCTAAGTATACATAATAAATGTAATACTCCAAATAGGATCCACTAAGGCTCGATATAACTGAAGCATAATTCTTCCCCTTTATATTCCAGTTCTGTCAGGATAAAAAAAACTTCCATTCTATTCAATTTTTTGATTCCCATCTGTACTTGTGCACTAACTTTTCATGATTTGTGCCATTGGACACCTTTGCTCTTCTGGAACTTCTATTCATTGGCAATTAAGTAAATCTTTGTTCTCTCTCAGCTCCAAAATGGATGACCTCACTCTTCCACACGTTAAATTTCAGACATAATACTTCCAGTTCCTAACTACATAAATCACTGTGTCTCTTATATATGTCATCCACAACCTTGGATATATAACTCTCTATTCATTCCGGCAAGCCATTAATGTATTACCCTCCAACCCCAGAGGTGGTGCACGCAGACAGATTAACTGTCAAAGCAGCTCAAAATGGTACAACTGTTATGGTGGTGCAATCATTTAATGGTAATGCATTGATCATTTGAACTCTTTGTCCTGTTCCTACCTTGGCAGAGCAAATTCAGCACTTGGTTATCATAAACTAGAGCTTCACCTTTTGAACCTCTTCTGAAATCAGTCTAGTGTTTGTGTTTCCTAAAATTTCACCAATGTCTTGTTGGAATGTATTTTTTAAGTAGACATTTTCTGAATTTCTTTGATGCTCAAATTTACTACAGATGGTTTTATTAATAAGAACGTAGGCATTAGGGTTAGATCCTCTTCAGAGAATAGCACAGAAAAAGCAGGCTTTCATCTGACATCATTTTGGCTGATTTATTTTGATGTGAGTCTATTATCATCTCCACAAAAGTAGTTGGTTTTGTGCCAAAGCAAAAGTACTTGGTCCTGTGCCAAAGTAAAGACCTCATAGTGGCTTTCTTCTCTATTCTAGTTTCTCTTTTTAACCAAAATATGCTTTGGATAGAAAACATTGAGTTCTGAATAAAACATTGTTGACATGGGTTTTCTAATTCTTTTGACAATTGGAAGTGTTTCATGATTAAAGTTAGCAGGTTTACATATGTTTTATTGTTATTTCGATCAATGTCTTCTCCAACTTAAAGTCTCACCCATCACCGAGGTATAGGTTGCACTATTTCAAGAAAGTGAGGATAAGGATACATGGCGCCACATTTTTATGGACTGTTCTTTGAGCTCTTTTGGCTTTTTCTTCTTCAGGTTCCTTCCTCTTGCCAAGGGTTGGATGAGATGTTACACCAGCTTTGTTGACTGACGGCAACAGCAAGTTTGTGACCATGTTTCATTTCTAGCTAAGGGATGATACTCAGTAAGATACTAATCTTTTCCAAGGTGCCCGACCACAATTCCAACTGGACACAAGTCCACTTCATCGGGAGTGTGCGCTCAATGTGTCACACATCTGGCTGGCATCTACCTTCCAGAGCCATTGCCACCTTTCTAGCATTGCCTGCCTTTTTTATCCTTCCAGGCTTTGTGTAATGAGAGGGTGGACGTTCCCTACCTACACCAGATGAAGCCGATGATACCCTCACTTAGTTTAGCTCGACAGCTGAGACAAGGTACCAAGGTATGTCCACTAGTGTGCATGATGAGCTGTTTGGAGGTGTAAGTGAGAGTTGGAAATATTGTGGGACATGAAAGAACCTTCCCCACATTAAAAACTGAAATGTGTGGCTGACAAAGACACAAAGGTACTAGTCGCGTCACAGAAATTCCCCACATAGTTAATATACTTATTTCCAATTAAAATACTTTCTCAGAGAACCTCAAAGCTCCTCAATTATTGCAATCTTAACTGGAGGATTTAAATTGTATCCATAACTTAGAATGATTCAAGAGAAAATATTGTGATTTACAGGAGTGATTCAATGTGCAGGAAACAATTGCCATGACACCAGTGATTTGGGCACGGTAGCACAGTGTGTAGCACTGTTCTTCACAGCTCCAGGATCCCAGGTTCGATTCCCGGCTTGGGTCACTGTCTGTGCGAAGTGTGCATGTTTTCCCTGTGTCTGCGTAGGTTTCCTCCGAGTGCCCCTATTTACTCCCACAAGTCCCGAAAGACGTGCTGTTAGATGAATTGAACATTCTGAATTCTCCCTCTGTGTACCCGAACAGGCGCCTGAATGTGGCGACTAGGAGCTTTTCACAGTAAATTCATTGCAATGTTAATGTAAGCCTACTTCTGACAATAAAGATTATTGTTATCAATGGTGGTGTAGTTTCGCTTTCCTGGAACGTTAGAGCAATTTTGTTCTTGCCTGCTAAAATTGTTTACTACTCAAGAAGCATTCTGGAAAGCAATGTTAAGCCCAAGCCCTCTTGTTCTCCATGACCAACAATCTACGACGACCCTTTACTTGGCCCAGTTGACCATCATCTACATCAACAAGTTCAAGGAGCTCATGGAGTTCTTGATCACTGAGACCATCTATTCATCAGCATTTCTCACTTATCCTTGCCTATACCAAGTTAAACCTATTCCAAGGTTCCACCCACTTTAACCCTGAGCCTGTGCCATTTTCTATGTTTCTCTTTATTTTCGCTCCTCTGTCCTCCCTGTGCATTCTTCGGTTTGATCTTCACTATTAAACCCATCCTCTGCTCGCTTGACCCTATTCTCACTTAATTTCTGGACACCCAACTTTCCTTCCTGGATCCATACTAGTGGACAGTTTAAATTGTTCACATTTCTCAGGAATTGTTCACCCCCTTTCAAAACCACCATAATGTCTTCCTTCTGAAATGCTCTTTTTTCCTTGTAAATTACTGCCCCATTTCCAACCTCCCCCCTTTTTCTCCAAAGTCTTTCAACCATTATTGTTCCCTCAGTCCATGTCTAGCTTTCCAATGTTTCATGGTTGAATCTCTCCAATCAGATTGCTTCCCCTGCCACTGAAACACTTTCTATCCTCAGCCCCTGTGGGAAAATAAACCAGGCTATTTGCAATCTCAGCATCCTGTGTCAACTTGAGCTGAGTCTCCAACTGCAGATCCATTCCATCACAATAACCTGTCTGCTTTCACCTCAGTAACATCAATAATCTCAACCCCTACTTCAGCCCTCTGCTGTTGAAATCTTCATCTATGCTTTTGTCACTTCTCAAGCAACTAGCCCAGTGCTCTCCTGGCTGTTCTCCTTTTGTCTTCCACAAAACATAGTTCACCCAAAGCTCTGCTTCATGTATCCTACCAGGTCCCACTCATCCATCAGTATTGTGCTCACCGACTTAAATTGCCACTGGTTCCCAAAGCGGGTATCCTTCTATTCAAATTCTTTCATTACCTCGCTCCTTTTTCACCTGTAACTTTCTCCATCCCAACAACCCTCTGAGATCTGTACATTTTTCAACTGAGGCTCCATATCCATCCCCACCTCCAATATTGATGATCCTACATTCAGCTGTCTCGGCTGCAAACTCTACACAAACATATCTCTACCTGCTTTTCCATGTATCAAGCCCTCCATAAACCCAACTCGTTGATCAAGTTTTTTTTTAGAATTAGAATTAGAATTAGAACAGTACAGCACAGAACAGGCCCTTCGGCCCTCAATGTTGTGCCGAACAATGATCACCCTACTTAAACCCACGTAACCCGTATACCCATAACCCAACAATCCCCCCATTAACCTTACACTACGGGCAATTTAGCATGGCCAATCCACCTAACCCGCACATCTTTGGACTGTGGGAGGAAACCGGAGCACCCGGAGGAAACCCACGCACACACGGGGAGGACGTGCAGACTCCACACAGACAGTGACCCAGCCGGGAATCGAACCTGGGACCCTGGAGCTGTGAAGCATTGATGCTAACCACCATGCTACCATGAGGCCCCTATTTTTGACTGTCATGTATTCACTCCTTCTTTGGCTAATGTTGATCTTTGCTCGTTTCAAAGTGACTCGGGACATTTATTTAATGTTGTAATAGAATAGTAGTCGAAACAATTGTGTAATACTAGCAAAGGAATTGTTGAGAAAGGATGAGGCTACCCTATGGCATACAAATCACTGATAACTCATCGAAGCAACAAACTATCGGAAGCATTGATATTTCAATTTCACAATCCGAGGGACACAACTACCTTTTCTGTAATGCAATCCAACTATTCCAACACCGAGTGAGAAATATTATAGGCGGGATTCTCTGGTCTTCAAGCTGTGTGTTTCTTGGCGACGGGAGGCAGCGCACTGTTCTCTGTTGGCGGGCTTCTCTGCTCTCGCCTCTGTCAATGGGAATCCCCATTGAAGCCATCACATGCTGCTGGGAATCCCGCAGGCAGGGCTGCTCTGCTAGCGGGATCAGAGAATCCCGGCCTATCTTTAGTGTTTGGGATCATGTGTTTTCATAACTATCTCTTTGGCAAAAGATTTGTGGTAGAGACTAACCACAAGCCACCAGAGGTGATTTGGTGAAAACCGTTGACCAATGTGCCACCAACATTACAACATCTCTTCATAAAGATTCAAGGTTACAACTGTGAGATTTGGTTTTTTACTTTTATTTAAATTTAAAGTACCTAATTCTTTTTGTTTTCAATTAAGGGACAATTTAGCATGGCCATTGCACCGAAACTGCACATCTTTGGGTTGTGGGGGTGAGATCCGTGCAGACACAAGGAGAATGTACAAACTCCACAAGGACAGTGACCCGGGACCGGGATCGAACCCGGGCCCTTGGCACTGTGAGGCAGCAGCGCTAACCACTGCGCCACCGTGCCACCCAAAACCTGGTAACTTGGTCACAGCATGTACTCTCAGCAGATTGCCTAACCAGGTGGAAACAGAACATACATCCTTAGATTTACAAGTTGGCTTCTTTAACACCGAACTTGAAGTTGTTCTCCAAATTGGTCAGGGACATTTCGTACAGCCGGTAACTACAAGAAAAAATTGTGATAGATTGCACACTACCGAAATTGTGGAAACCATAATTGATGGATGACCTAATTCAGTTCAGCATGTCCATCTGAGCTCATTCTGGCCTCTTCTGGATGAGCTAGGCACCTCCTTAGTAGTTATTTCTAAACGCAGGCAGATAATCATACTGCAATCTTTGCGACCTGAAATTCTTCAACAGAGACAGTCTATGGGCTGGATATGAACAAAGATATTGAAGTCGTCATCAAGAAGTGAGAAACATGCCAAGAGCATAAGCCTAGTCAGCACAATGCCCCATTAATTCTATATGAAGTGCCCACCAATTCTTGGTCCAAAATCACAGGCAACCTCTTCCATGTTGATGGCATTGACTTCATTATCATCATTGACCACTTCACCAAGTACCCCACTATTTGACAATTGCATAGTACGTCAAGCACAATTGTCGCACAGGCGCTAAGGGCTATTTTCAGTTTGTTTGGTGTGCCCAGAGATCATTATGGAAAACAGGCTGCAATTTATTGGTAAGCCATTTCAGAACATGTGAGAGAAATGGAATATTGGACTGGATTGGATTTGTTTGTTGTCACGTGTACCGAGGTACAGTGAAAAGTATTGTTCTGCATACAGTTCAAACAGATCATTTAGTACATGAAAAAAAAGATAGGGCAAACATAAATACACAATGTATATACATAGACACAAGTATTGGGTGAAGTATACAGGAGTGTAGTACTACTCAGTCGAGAAGATGTGTGAAGAGATCAGGTCAGTCCATAGAGGGTTGTTTTCAAATCTGGAGCAGTGGGGAAGAAGCTGTTTTTGAATCTGTTAGTGCGTATTCTCAGACATTTGTATCTCCTTCCCAATGGAAGAAGTTGGAAGAATGAATAAGCCGGCTGGGAGGAGTCTTTGATTATGCTGCCCGCTTTCCCAAGGCAACGGGATATGTAGACAGAGTCAATGGATGGGAGGTGGATTTGCGTGATAGACTGGGCTGTGTTCACGACTCTCCGTAGTTTATTGATCACATTACTTCTCACTATCCCAGCTGAATGAAGATTCACATGATGAAATCCTTAATTCTCAAATACAGAGACAAAACAAGATCTACACGTTGAAATGTTAAACCTGAGAAAACTCCTTTCTGTGCTATTATTCCATCACTGGCGGAGCTCATGTTTGGCAGACCAGTGCATTTCAATTTGCCTATTCTTACCCATTCTATTCTCAAAAACTAGAGAAGAACTTTTAAAATTGCAAGAGAAGGTGGCCAATATACATGATAAAAATGCAGGCACAGAATTGACAAATTTGCACTTGGGACAACAAGATTACTGGAAGGAGTTTTTTAGGGTAATCTCTAAAGTGGTGCACGTGAAACTGGAACCGGGGGCGGAATTCTCCGCCCCCCCGCAGGGTCGGGGAATCACCCGGGGCCGGCGTAAATCCCGCCCCCGCCGTGGCTGGAATTCTCCGCCACCCGGGCATCGGCGGGAGCTGGAATCACGCCGCACCAATCGGCATGCCCCCCGCGGCGATTCTCCGGCCCGCGATGGGCCGAAGTCCCGCCGCTGACAGGCCTCTCCCGCTGGCGGGAATTGGAGCACCTCTGGTGCCGCCGGGAGTGGCGGCGCAAGCGGGCTCCCGGGGTCCTGGGGGGAGGGGGGGCGTGGGCCGATCGGACCCGGGGGGTACCCCCAAAGTGGCCTGGCCCGCGATTGGGGCCCACCAATCGGCGGGTGGGCCAGTGCAGTGGGGGCACTCTTTTTCTTCCGCTGCCGCCAGGGCTTCCACCATGGCGGAGGCGGAAGAGACCCCCCTACCGCACATGCGTCGGTAGTGACGTCAGTGGCTGCTGACACACCGGTGCATGCGCGAACCGGCGAAGGCCTTCGGCCAGCCCCAACGCCAGGCGGCGGGTGTCAAAGTCAGCGTGGCCCAACCACTCCAGCATGGGCCTAGCCCCTAAAGGTGCGGAGAATTTTGCACCTTTGGGGAGGCCCGACGCCGGAGTTGTTGGCGCCACTCCGCTACGCCAGGACCCCCCGCCCCGCCTGGTAGGGGAGAATCCCGGCCCGGGTCCTCGTGAAACCATATTCGGGGTGTCGGACCAGCTGGGGTTGGGAATGGATGCGGAGGCAGATGTTGTAGCCTTCGCCTCATTGATCGCCCGAAGACGGACCCTGTTAGGGTGGAGATCAACCTCTCCACCCTGTGCCCTGGCGTGGCGGGGGGACCTGCTGGAATTCCTCACGCTTGAAAAGGTCAAATATGAACTGAGGGGAAGGATGGAGGTGTTTTACAATTCATGGGCGTTATTCATTAGGCACTTTCGAGAATTGGATTACATCGAACATTAGGGGGGTTGGGGGCTGGGAGGTTTGGGGGGAGGGAGACTGTATGTGTTAATGGTGACTATGGGTGATTCCTGATTCCTTTTTGTCATTTGTTTATGTTAACATTCGGGCTAATGATTTGGGGGTTTGGTGGGAGGATGGGATTGTTGTTATTGATACGGGGATTGACATTGCATTCGTTACTTATTATTGTTTATTGTTGGGTGTAAAAAGGGAGGAGAATAAAAATAGTTTTCAAAAAAAATAATTAAGCAAGTGTACCCAAATTGTAGTTGGATGACTATACGCATATGTTATACATCATGTAATCCAAATTATTAGTTGTGAATAGTCATAGATAATTTTGAAACAAATGTACAACTTTGAGTTGTATATGCAAATTTCTTGTAACCGAGCTCAAAAGTATAACTGTCCGTGTAATCCTTGGATTAGGGCTCTCTAGCATGTCATTAGTCGGAGTGCTGGAGCCATTACTGTAGCTCATAATAAAGGCCTTGTTTAAAACTCCAAGAATCTCCTGCTGGCTACTCGTGAGTGAGAGAGTGAAGTACATTATCGCCGAATCGCTGTATTCCCTCCCACAAAGTTTCAAACAGGAAGTCTCAACAAATGTATCTGTATCTAAGGTAAATTCATAGATCGGAGACACGTAAAGCTATTGGAATGCAGGCAATAGCGTGTAGTATAGAGATATCTCTTCTTCACATATCACATCCTCCAGGCTACACAGTACCCCTTCAGAAACAAATTAAACTCTTGTCCATCTTCAGCGATCACATGGGATTAGATACCAAGAAGAAATTTGATCTGATGAACTGTTTTATTTTTTGGTATTAACCATTTCTGACAGATAATTAGCTGTCTAATATACATATCGGAGGTAGTACTTTTGGATGGATATCACCTTTATTAAGGTTACGCACGTATGCATTCTAAGGTGATTCCTTTGCTGTTGGATCTCATGTTTGAACTGTTGACTCAAGCCAATACATTACAGAATAACTTCAGCGTTACTATAATGGGTCAAAAATATAATACCTTGCTATAAGCATGTGACATTATTTTAGTTATATTGCCTAACTTTATAAACATATTATTTTTAAAATGTTGTCTTTGTTTTATTATAATGGAGAAATTTGACATTCTACAGCAATAAAATTTGTTTGTCAGAGCTAGCGAGGTTTATCGATTTAGAATGACGTCAAAAACCCAGTTACACCTCATTCAACACGGTTTAATGTTTTCAAGGATTTTTTTACAATGAGACTAATGGCATGAAAGGACAAGTTCTCATCAGTTCAGTGGTTTCTGTTTGATTGGATTGTCCGATAATTTAAACAGCACACCATCCAGAGACGCATACATCAATGACAGCAACCTCTGGATTTTGGGATGAGTCATGCATGTGAGCACATCAGAAGTTGCAGCCGGTGTCAGGGCAGTAACGTTGACAAACAGATGAGTTAGCCATCAGCCGCACTGCAAGATCCGGGGCAATGAGTAAATTAAGCTGGAAGATATAAAGAGAAAATCCAAATTTGTGTAAAATACTTGTCGTGTTGTGGATCTTGATGAGGGGTTTGTCATTTCAATGGAAATATAAAAGGCTTAAATTCTGGGCCAGAATTCTACGCTCCCCACCAGTGGAATTTTAGGGAGGGAAATTGAAGGGATTGGATTCCTTCTGGGTTCCTGCACACCCCGACCACACAGCGACAATACATTCGGGCAGTCAGGCAAGACTTCAGATGGGAAGCATACCCTTGCCCCAATTGAGACCCTTAAGTGACCAATTAATGGATGGTGAACCCACATTAGGTACTTGGCAAGGTGACAAGGATTTGTTCAGTACCAAGGCCCTATGAAATTGTTGCACATAAGTGTGCAAGGCTGAGGTATAACTGATGACAAATCAGATCCGTTCACGCCACTCAACTGCCTTATTGCCCTATTGCATCCAGGACAAGATCCTAAATACAACCTAGGACAGCATCCAAGAATGACCACCTGAATTAAGTGGCCATTTAATTGGCCACTGAAGGGCTTTTTCCCACCCAAGCTCAATTGGCCCCCTTATTTGAGGAAAAATGTAATGGCATTGGAGGTAGTTCAGGAAAGATTCACTAGATTGATTCCAGAGATCGGGGCGGATTCTCCTTTCCGGGGACTAAGTCCCCAAGCCTGCAGGAAAACCGGCGCAAACCACTCCGGCATTAACAGCCCCCGAAAGTGCGGAATTCTCCGCACATCCGGGGGCTAGGTGGACGGCAGAGGAGTTGGCGCCGTGCCAGCCGGCACTGAAGGGATTGTGCGAGTCCGCGCATGTGCCAAAGAGCTGGCGTGATCTCGCGCATACAAGATGCTAAAAGATATGGATAAAGTAGAAGTGGAGCTGATGCTTCCTCTTGTGGTGCATTCTAAAATGAGAGGTCATAATCTTAGAATAAGACGTTGCATATTTAAAACAGATTTGAGAAAAGACTACTTCTCCCCAAGGGTTGTGAATCTGTGGAATTCGTTATCCCAGAATGCATTGGATGCAGGGACAGTGAGTAAATTTAAGGAGGAGTTGGACAGATTTTGAATGGGTAATGGGTTGAAGGGTTATGGAGAACTGGCAGGATAGTGGAGTTGAGGCCAGGATGGGATCAGCCTTGATCATATTGAGGGTGTTTAGGCTCGTGAGGCTAAATTGTCTACTCCTGCTACTAGGTCATCTGCTCTGGGGAGGAGATGCTCTGGCTGATTTCGCAATCCACCTCTTGGTCTGTAACATTGTAGGTAGCAGATGAGGAGCATATCAGCCATGATTGAATGGTGGAGCTGACGCGATGGGACGAATGGCCTAATTCTGCTCCTTAATCTTCTGAATTTATGTATTACAAAAATACAATTAAGTTACAACTCAGCTGGAGAGGGCGATTCCTCTATCGGAAGCCCCATCCTGAAGTCAGGCGCCCTCAACCCCCGTCCCTTAATGCCCAATGGCCACCGGACCTCTGTCCACACACCAGCCCTCCCCCAAGATCCCAATCACTCCTCGCCTTGCGCCCGCCCCTGCCTCACATACCCTCTCCCTTCCCTCCCCTTCCCCCCCACTGTAGACCTTCCCTAACCTCCCTGCCCTGGGACCCCTTGAACTTGCCTGGGCCTGCCAGTTAAACAGAATGGCCGGCAGCTCCTTTAGATGGAACTCAAGCGACGTGCGGACGTCCCATCTGCAGCCAATCAACGCTCATTGAAGTGGGGTGGGCAGAGTTGGTGGGGATGTGTTCTCTGCTGAGTATTCAGATGGTGAGAAACAAGACTTCGCTATCCAAAGAATTCAGGCCAATTACCTCATATATCATGGGAGATGCCAGAACCTCTCAGGAATTTGTCTTGATGGATTTGCAATTCTTTATTATCTGGTTAATACCTGTTGTATAAAATGAATTTTCCATCTGAGGCTGTTTTTTCAATTCAGAACCCTTCATGAAGTCGAACCTAATCTCCTTGATAGACTGTGGCAAGTGTTCCTGTTCCTGTCACTTGAATGCAGCACACAGGAAGATTGAATGGGGAGGATCACCGCTGATTTTGCATCCATGGGAAGAAAGTAGGGCAGATACCTTCAAGAACAGCACAGTAGCATTGTGGATAGCACAATTGCTTCACAGCTCCAGGGTCCCAGGTTCGATTCCGGATTGGGTCACTGTCTGTGCAGAGTCTGCACATCCTCCCGGTGTGTGCGTGGGTTTCCTCCGGGTGCTCCGGTTTCCTCCCACAGTCCAAAGATGTTCAGGTTAGGTGGATTGGCCATGATAAATTTCCCTTAGTGTCCAAAATTGCCCTTAGTGTTGGGTGGGGTTACTGGGTTATGGGGATAAGGTGGAGGTGTTGACCTTGGGTAGGGTGCTCTTTCCAAGAGCTGGTGCAGACCCGATGGGCCGAATGGCCTCCTTCTGCACTGTAAATTCTATGAACATAAGGTTTTCCCTCCCCACTTCTTCACCTTTCTGCTAAATGCTATTCCCAGGTGACCCAATATGATGAGGCACAGTAACAAGGCTACACATCCAATCTGTCTTTTATGGGGAACGGTTAGCTCAGTTGGCTGGAAGGCAATATGGATACAGAGCAATGCCAACAGCGCTGGTTCAGTTCATGTACCGACTTTGGTTATTCACAGAGGTTCTGCCTTCTTAACGTTACCCCTTTCCTGAGGTGTGGTGATCACCTCCAGTCAGTTCTCTCAAAGAGGAGAACAGACGATGGTTATCTGGGACTGTGGCGAGCTTTCCATTTTTAAAATATCTTTTGTGAGTTCCGAACCATCAGCAACTGACTGACATAAATCTCTTGAAGCTGGATTTTGGTATTCGTTGTCCAACCTCCAAGAATATCAAGTGGAATTTTGGAGTTGACAGTTGGCTGACCGTAATCAATCTTTTGTGCTGGTCAGAACATCCAGCGAGCCCATGCCTTGTAAAATTAGGGGATTCCTGAGACTTACAGTGTACCTATTTCCTTTGCTTTGTTCTATTCAAGTCTATTCAAGGATGGCACAGTGGTTAGCACTGCTGCCTCACCACTCCAGGGACCGGGTTCAATTCCGGCCTTGGGTGAATTTCTGTGCGGAGTTTGATGGATTTGCAATTCTTTATTATCTGGCTCATACCTGTTGTATAAAATGAATTTTCCATCTGAGGCTGTTTTTTCAATTCAGAAGCCTTCACGAAGTCTATCCTAATCTTTTTCAGACTGTGGCAAGTGTTCCTGTTCCTGTCACTTGTTCCTGTTCCTTTCTCCCTGTGTCTGCGTGGGTTTTCTCCCACAGTCCAAAGATGTGCAGATTAGGTGAATTGGCCATGATAAATTGCCCTTAGTGTTCAAAAGATTAGGTTGGGTTACAGGGATAGAGTGCTCCTACAAGGGCTGGTGCAGACTCGATGGACCGAACGGCCCCCTTTATTACTGTAAATTCAATGATTCTATGTATAAAACTCAATGAATAAAATATACATCCTCTTTGATATTGATATCCAATGAAAGCAATCTTTAAATCTTTACTTTTAACACACTTCTATAATAATATAGTGGTAGTATAGTCTCCGATCGTCTGCAGGACATGCTGAAGGGGGAGGGTGAACAGCCAGTTGTCGTGGTGCATATAGGCACCAACGATATAGGTAAAAAAAGGGATGAGGACCTACAATCAGAATTTAGGGAGTTAGGAGATAAGTTAAAAAGTAGGACCTCAAAGGTAGTAATCTCAGGATTGCTACCAGTGCCACGGGACAGTCAGAGTAGAAATTCAAGAATAGTCAGAATGAATACGTGGCTTGAGAGATGGTGCAGGAGGGAGGGGTTCAGATTTTTGGGACATTGGAACCGGTTCTGGGGGTGGTGGGACCATTACAAACCGGATGGTCTACACCTGGGCAGGACTGGAACCAATGTCCTAGGGGTGCTTTTGCTAACACTGTTGGGGAGGTTTTAAACTAATGTGGCAGGGGGATGGGAACCAGATTAGGAAGTTAGAGGTCAGTAAAGAAACAGCAACTAAAGCCAGTAAGATACGAGACAATAAACTCAATGTGACTAAGGGTAAGAGTAGACAGGGAAGAGATGGTGAACGCAAAGGTGTCTGAGGTGCATTTGTTTTAATGTGAGAAATGTAGCAGGTAAGGCAGATGAACTTAGGGCTTGGATTAGTACCTGGGAATATTGGTATTACTGAGACTTGGTTGAGGGAAGGGCAGGACAGGCAACTGAATATCCCAGGGTATAGATGCTTCAGGCGGGATAGAGAGGGAGGTAGAAGGGGTGGAGGAGTTGCATTACTCGTCAGAGATGATATCACAGCTGTGATTAAGGAGGGCACGATGGAGGATTCGAGCACTGAGGCAATATGAGTAGAGCTGAGAAATAGGAAGGGTGCAGTAACATTGTTGGGACTTTACTACAGGCCTCCCAAAAGCGAGCATGAAGTAGAGGTACAAATATGCAGACAGATTATAGAAAGAGCAATAGGGTGGTCGTGATGGGAGATTTTAACTTCCCCAACATTGAATGGGATTTGTGTAGTGTTGGAGACGTAGATGGAGCAGAGTTTGTAAGGAGCATCCAGGAGTGTTTTTTAGAGCAGTATGTAAATAGTCCAACTCGGGAAGGGGCCATACTGGACCTGGTATTGGGGAATGATCCCGGCCACGTGGTTGATGTTTCAGTCGGTGATTACTTTGGGAATAGCGATCACAATTCCGTAAGTTTTAGAATACTCATGGACAAGGACAGGATGGGTCCGAAAGTAAGAGTGCTGAATTGGGGAAAGGCAGAGTATAACAAAATTCGGCAGGAGCTAGGGAATGTGGATTGGGAGCAGCTGTTTAAGGGTATATCCACATTTGAAATGTGGAAGTCTTTTAAGGAAAGGTTGATTAAAGTGCAGGACAGACATGTTCCTGTGAAAATGAAAGATAGAAATGGCAAGATTAGGGAACCATGGATGAGGGGTGATATTGTGAGACTAGCTAAGATGAAAAAGGAAGCATACATAGGATCGAGGCAACTCAAAACTGATGAAGCTTTGGAGGAATATCGGGAAAGTAGGATGAATCTCAAACGTGCAATAAAGAGGGCTAAAAGGGGTCATGAAATATCTTTAGCTAACTGGGTTAAGGAAAATCCCAAAGCATTTTATTCGTATGTAAGGAACAAGAGGGTAACTAGAGAAAGGATTGGCGCACTTAAAGACAAAAGAGGAAATTTATGCGTGGAATTGGGTGAGATTCTTAATGAGTACTTTGCATCGGTATTCATAAAGGAGAGGGACAAGACTGATGTTGAGGGTAGAAATGGATGTTTAAATACTCTCGGTCAAGTTGTCATACGGAAGTGGAAGTTTTGGGTATTCTAAAAGACATTAAGGTGGACAAGTCCCCAGGACCAGATGGGATCTATCCCAGGTTACTGAGGGAAGCGAGGGTCGAAATAGCTGAGGCCTTAACAGATATCTTTGCAGCATCCTTGAGCACGGGTGAGGTCCCGGAGGACTGGAGAATTGCTAATGTTGTCCCTTTGTTCAAGAAGGGTAGCAGGGATAATCCAGGGAATTATAGACCTGTGAGCTTGACGTCAGTGGTAGGCAAACTGTTGGAGAAGATACTGAGGGATAGGATCAATTCACATCTGGAAGAAAATAGACTTATCAGTGATAGGCAGCATGGTTTTGTGCAGGGAAGGTTATGTCATACAAACCTAATAGAATTCTTTGAGGAAGTGACAAAGTTAATTGATGAGGGAAGGGCTGTAGATGTCGTATACATGGACATTAGTAAGGCGTTTGATAAGGTTTCCCATGGCAGGTTGATGGAAAAAGTGAAGTCGTATGGGGTTCAGGGTGCACTAGCTAGATGGATAAAGAACTGGCTGGGCAACAGGAGACAGAGAGTAGTGGTGGAAGGGAGTGTCTCAAAGATGAGAAGGGTGACTAGTGGTGTTCCACAGGGATCCGTGCTCGGACCACTGTTGTTTGTGATCTACATAAGTGACCTGGAGGAAGGTATAGGTGGTCTGATTAGCAAGTTTGCAGATGATACTAAGATTGGTGGAGTTGCAGATAGCGAGGAGGACTGTCAGAGAATACAACAAAATATAGATAGATTGGAGAGTTGGGCAGAGAAATGGCAGATGGAGTTCAATCCAGGCAAATGCGAGGTGATGCATTTTGGAAGATCAAATTCAACAGCGGACTATATGGTCAATGGAAGGGTCTTGGGGAAAATTGATGTGCAGAGAGATCTGGGAGTTCAGGTCCATTGTACCCTGAAGGTGGCAACGCAGGTTGATAGAGTGGTCAAGAAGGCATACAGCATGCTTGCCTTCATCGGATGGGGTATTGAGTACAAGAGTTGGCAGGTCATGTTACAGTTGTATAGGACTTTGGTTCGGCCACATTTGGAATACTGCGTGCAGTTCTGGTTGCCACATTACCAGAAGGATGTGGATGCCTTGGAGGGGGTGCAGAGGAGGTTCACCAGGATGTTGTCTGGTATGGAAGGTGCTAGCTATGAAGAAAGGTTGAGTAGATTAGGATTGTTTTTGTTGGAAAGACGGAGGTTGAGAGGGGACCTGATTGAGGTCTACAAAATTATGAGAGGTATGGACAGGGTGGATAGCAACAAGCTTTTCCCAAGAGTGGGGGTGTCAGTTACAAGGGGTCACAATTTCAAAGTGAGAGGGGGAAAGTTTAAGGGAGATGTGCATGGAAAGTTTTTTACGCAGAGGGTGGTGGGTGCCTGGAACGCTTTACCAGCGGAGGTGGTAGAGGCGGGCACGATAGCATCATTTAAGATGCATCTGGACAGATATATGAGTGGGCGGGAACAGAGGGAAGTAGACCTTGGAAAATAGGAGGCAGGTTTAGATACAGGATCTGGATCAGCGTAGGCTGGGAGGGTCGAAGGGCCTGGTCCTGTGCTGTAATTTTCTTTGTTCTTTGTTCTTTGTTCTCTTTGTTCTAGTGACCTGCCCGGGTTAATTGTCATCACAATCGCCTGGTTCCATTTTTGGGGATATTTAGAATTTGGTCCCTTGGTGTTGCTGATATTTCCTTCAGAACTCTAATATTACAACCATAAAAGAATCATTAGTGATGTAAAATATGTTGACTTGTCTCGACAGGACCAACTCTTTCAGATCTTGAGCTTTCTTCTTCAGTTGCTGGTAGGAGACTCCCATTTTCAATTTCGATGAGCAATGTGATGACGGAAAAGAATGCTGATGGTGGCCTTCTGCTGCCTTCCTTCTGCGTGTTCAAATGAAACACAAGTCCTTTTCCTGAAAGATCCCCCTTTCGTAAGCAGCAATTTTACTTTGTGGCTCCAGCTCTTCCTCCACCAACACTGAAAAATTCACTGGTTCCACCGTTGGCTCTGTCTCATAACCTTGAGCATGGGATTCTTTACCCCTGGGTTGGGGATACAACAGTCCACAACGGTTTTAAATAACCCTGCTCCCATACTTGTATGGACGGTTGGGGGGGGGGGGGGGGGGGGGGCAGGTGCGTATTACACTTAGATCACATATTAGAAACATATTTTTACTCTAAGTTCATTTGATTTTTCCGTTGAGCTATCAGTGTGAAATGACTAAACGTAACTGAAGGATCATTGGGAAACCATCTGTGACATTGTGGGAAATGTTCAGAATACAAAGGTTTAATGTCATATCATAATTGACCAGTAGATGGAGCTAGATGGAGAACTATGTAAAGCACTGACTCACAGACTTCTGGGAGAAGGCTGCAGAGGAGAGCTCAGGAGCAGTGAGAGAGATCATGGGCGAAATTCACCGACCCCCAGCAGGGTCGGAGAATCGACTGGGACCGCCGAAAAACCCGCCCCCGCCGTGGCAGAGATTCTCCGCCACCCGGGAATTGGCGGGGGCGGGAATCACGCCACTCCGATTGGCGAGGCCCCTGCGGCGATTCTCCGGCCCGGATGGGCAGAAGTCCCACCGCCGCGTGGCCACTCCCGCCGCCGAGGTTTGAACCACCTCTGGTGGCGGCGGGATCGGCGGCGCGACTGGGCCCCCGGGGTCCTGGGGGGCGGCGTGGGGCGATCGGACCCCAGGGGGTGCCCCCACGGTGGCCAGGCCCGCAATCGGGGGCCCCGCTCAGACTCTGGGTCAGTGGCCTGGATGCACTCTTTCCTTTCTCCTCTGCCGCCGCCACGGACTCCGCCATGGCGGAAGCGGAAGAGAAACCCACATCGCGGATGCGCAGGTGGTGACATCAGCGGCAGCTGGCCGTTGATGTCACCGCCGGCGCATGCGCCGACCGGCGAAAGCCTTTCGGCTAGCCCGCCGCTGGCGCCGTTTTTTTGCGCCAGTCTTCTGGTGCCAACCGCTCCGGCGCGGGGCTAGCCCCCAAAGGTGCGGACAATTCCCCACCTTTGGGGAGGCCCGACCCCGGAGTGGTTGGCACCACTCCCCTACGCCGGGACCCCCCGTCACGCCGGGTAGGGGAGAATCCCGCCCCAGAGCACAATTATAGTAGAGACTAATGTTAGTTGAGTGTAGATTCTAGATTACTAGATTATTGTTTACTATAGGACTAAGTGGTCGAGCTTTAATAAGTAGTGTAATAAATGTTAGCTTTGTTATTGAACTTAGCTTCTGTGGTCTTTGTGAACACAACAACATCCATCCTGATAACAAGAATCAGAAATAACACCACACCTGAACATCTGCTGAACATTTTTCCATTAGCTTAAATTGTCAAGTGGGACAATTAAGCCGTGGATTGCACAGAAATAGTGAAAAATACTTCTATCAATGCTTCTTGATGAGCTATGATGAGATTGCGGTAGATCTGCTACTGGAAGTGGACATACAACCTGGGGTAACCATGGATTCGAACGGACATCATTCTCTGGCCTCAGGTCACCTTAGTTCTTCCCTGAATGCTCCTCGGCCTGACTTCCTCAAGTGTCCAATTCCTTTTTTCAATTAAGGGGAAATTTAGCCTGGCCAATCCACCTACCCTGCACATCTTTGGAGCCTCAGAGTACTCTTATCTCCTGCTCTGTTCCTTGTTGGACCCCTGCACACTGTCTCGTGGAAAAATGGAGACTTTTACAATGGGTAACATTCTGAGTGGCCGAAGGCAAGAATGTGCAATATTTATTTTCACTTGACACTTAGAAGCTCTTAAAAGCAATGACAACAATACCTCCAGTTTTATCGGGTTCTTCAGGATGCCGAGGGGAAAGAAAGTAAAAATAGTAAGTGAACAAGACTGAAGAAGGTAAAAACAATCTCAGATGTGAAGGTTTTTGAAATAATACTGGGAAATTGTATGACAGAAGGATGGACAGGGAATTGGAGAAGGCCAAAGCATAGTGGGAGCCATAGAAGTTTGAAGAGTGTCAAGAATACCTACAGAAGGAGGCCATTCGACCCATTGAGTTCTCACTGACCCGCCAAAAAAGCACTCTACCCAGGCCCACTCCCTCGCCCTATTCCCGTAACTCCACCTAACCTTTGGACGCAAAGGGGCAATTTAGAACTATCAATCCACCTAACCTGCACATCTTTGGATGATCTGCACTGGGGGATGGGCTGCACTGGGGGAAGGGGGTTGGTGTTATCAGAAATGCCGGCCATTGTGCAGGAAAGAACACAGGCTGTCACATGAAGAATGAGTTGAAGTTCGTGGAGAATCAAGGTCAATTTTACAGAATTGATCCTTCAGTATCTCAATAAACATTAACATTTGATTTTAGGACTCAGCAGAACTTTTGGGAACGTGGGCAACATGCTTTAATGTTACATTAACGCTGAGGCACTAAATTGCTACCCATTAACTAATATTGACTGCAGACTTTAGCTTTAGTCATGGGGTAATTTTAATCACAACTGCATTGATGTACAGATAATGTCTATGCTGTGACATTTGGTCACATTTCCCTGAACAAACCTTTTGGCCAGTCGCCTTGATATCGCCTCATGTGGCATGGTGTCAACCTTTGCTTTATAATGCTCCTGTGAAATGAGGTGTTTCATTCCGCGAAGTGGCCTGTTTCAATAGATGTAGCCGTTGCAACTATAAAATCACGCAGTATACTTCTGCCACCGTTTTCTTTCCCCGTTATGCAAATTTGGAAGGAAAAATACAACATGGCTTTTTGATTTGCACCACAGCGATGAACATAAAAATAATTGCAGCAGGAGAGAATAAGAATATAAGAAATAGGTGCAGGGGTAGACCTTTCCAGCCTGTTTCACTATTTAATAAAATCAGGGCTGAACTTCATCAACTCGACTCTGCTGCCTTATCCCCATGGATTCCTTAAATTAGAATTGAAGGCAAGGCTTCTTCAGGTTGGTCAGCTCAACATCAGTGACAAGGAAAGATTAAAAGACCATCGGCAGGGTTCTCTGTTTCTGAGAAAAATATTAACGTCAATGCAGAATCCGCCGACTTTCACAACAACAAAACTGATGCCATACCTGGACCGATTCTGCTACTACTAAGGGGCTGGTACAAGCACCAAGTGGAACACATTTGATTCCAATGAGAAACGGTGCCGGATTCACCGGTTTCGCGATTGGCACTCAGGAGGCTGACAAGCTGCAGCCGTAGATACACACTTCACTCCTCACACACACCATCTCAGCCAACAAGGTGGCAGCAAGATGCGTAGCTCCATGTTTCGCAGATGCTGAGCTGGAGACCTTCCTGGACACTGTGGAAGAGAGGCGGGTGACCCTGTACCACTTCCCGGGAAGGCAGTGCCAGATGCCGCTATTCGTCTTGTCTAGCTGCAGTTAGCAGAGGCAGTCGGCGCCGTGGGC
Source organism: Scyliorhinus canicula (assembly GCF_902713615.1). NCBI lineage: Eukaryota > Metazoa > Chordata > Chondrichthyes > Carcharhiniformes > Scyliorhinidae > Scyliorhinus > Scyliorhinus canicula. Next base: position 33,958,540 of record NC_052166.1, on the reverse strand, counting down.
AACATAGTCCAGACTGGCCAGCAGTGCAGAAAAAAACTGCACAACCTCCTCAGGGCGGCCAGGGTGGGTAGGCAGCACTGTGCCCCGGCATCAACCCCCATGCCACACACCCATAACCCTACCCCGCCCCCCCCCCCCACAACCCGGAGGACGGCCGAATCCCCACCCTGCCCCACGTGCTGGCAACCATATCGGCCGCCATGGCTGGAGCCCTGGCCACTGAGGCCATCAGCTACCCACCCCCTGGGCTCATGAGTCAGACTGTCTAACACTGTCACCTGTTTCTACACCCACCCCCCTCACACCCAGGAGAATGCTATGCACAACCGCCGGGAGTGGGAGAAGACAGGACGGGGAGCGCCGGATCTGAGGCCCCTCACCGTGGCAGAGTAGAGGGCCCTGTACATGGTCGGCAGCTTGGAGGAAAGGGAACACGCCTATGTGGAGTTTGGCTGTGGGTGAGGAAGTGAGACTCCGCTTAGTTGCAGTTCCCTATGACACGTATCACCCCCCTCTGAATACCTACACCACCCTCAACCCCATACTACCCACACCCTACATCACCCACAGCCTGCAGAACCCCCATCCCCACACCCTCACCCTACACCATCCCCACACCACCGCCCCCGGACCCCACCCACACACCCACCCCCATTACCCCCAGCTCCAGGTCGAATCATGGGTATTGTCTTGTGCCTTACAGGACCTGCTGCAGCTACCACACAGCTAATCCGTTACAGCAGGTGGAGGTAGGAACACCCGAGGGACTGGGCGGTTGGAGGGCGGGCCGACTCCAGGGACTAGCTGCCGTCCAGACGGATACAGGCTTCTGAAATAGACAGTTCCATCCATAGTGGAGATGCAGCCAGGGACTGCATGAGGGGTTGTCGATGAGCATTCAATACCTTCAGGTGCATTTGGAGGAGTCCAACTGCAGCAGGAGGTGGTGCCGACAATGTGTGCTGCCCAGAGCAACACCACACAGGGGACTGTGGTGGAGGCATTGAGGGTGATGGTCATGGCAATGGATCAGCATGTTGTCCAAGGCCTGGGGCATTCTGTGCAGGCGCTGGCCAAAGCCTAGGATAGGGTTGCCGCCTCACAGGCAGCCATGTGTCAGAGCCACCTGGACATCGCAGTGTTGCTGCTGAGCGTGGCCCAGTCACAGCAGGCTGGGAATATCTGCGGCATTGTCCAGGCGCTGGTCAACGTGGCACAGACACAGATGGAGGTGGCCCAGTTCCAGAGGGAGATGGCGCAGTTACTGGCTGATGTGACGCAACACCCTATGTGGCGCAACACCCTCTGTGCTTCATGGCCGCGAGCATGCGAGTCCATGCCACACTAGAGTAGGACTCCAGGACTGCCAGCACCAGGTGGCAGGGAAGCCTCGGAGGGGGTAATGGGCGGACATTTTGGGGGGGAATGGGCGGACCCTGTGGGTGGCCTGGATTCCATACACCCCCCACCCTCCTCTGACCGTCCCCACCACCATCACCCCAGGGATCTGATGTGACCGGGTGATGGAATGGCCAGCTTACATGCATGGATCACCTAGGTGGTCGTCGGAAGGTGCTACCGTAAGCAGGAGTCAGACATTGTCAAACGATGAGGAGCACCAGAGCTCATCGAAGAGCAAGTTGTCATCATCCTCCATCCCATGGACCAGACACACTGTTACTGCTGCCCCAGGGCACCCATCCTGTAGTGTGACAGGTATGTATCACGGAGGGGGTTGCAGGCAGGAGGTGGTCAGAGGTAACAACACCCCACCCCCCTCGGTGAACCTGGAGGCAATCAGAGCATCCGCTGCACGTTGGCCCTGGCACACATGTCATGCAGCCTCCCGTGTCTGCCTGGGCCCCATGTCCAGCCCATCCTCGCCCTCCTCCGCATCTTCCTCGTCGAACAAGGCATGATGTTCATCCTGGAGGACAGCAGGCCGCCACTATGTGGGCGACCCTCTCAGCATCTCAGAAGTGGAGTAGTCCACTTCTGAACCATTTCTTCAGGAGGTTGAAGCACCGCTCGAACATGCTCCAGGTCGCAGTATGGGCGCCGTTGTAGCGGCTTTCCCCATCGGTCTGTGACCTCGGATGGGTGTCATCAGCCACGACCACAATGGATAACCCCTGTCACCCAGGAGCCATCCATAGGGGATATCTTAAACATGTCAGGACTCATTGAGTGAGACAGGATGAAGGCGTCGTGCACACTGCCCGAGTATCAGGTGCAGGGGTGTATGATGCGCAGCTGATGGTCACATATAATCACTGAGTGTCTTTAAGACAGAGATAGATAGGTTCTTGATTAATAAGGGCATTAGGAGTTATGGGGAGAAGGTAGGAGAATGGATATGAGAAAATATCAGCCATGATTGAATGGCGGAGCAGACTCAATGGGCCGAGTGGCCTAATTCTGCTCCTATGTCTTTTGGTCTTATAAGCTGTACGTTCATCGTGGAACCCCTTTCGCTTTGTGTAGAGTGGCCTTTCATCTGCTGGTGCTCATAGGGGGACATACATCCCGTAAATCAGCCCCTGGACCTGGGGCATGCTGGCAATGGTGTGAATCCCGCCTCCCGGCCAGCCTGGTGGGCTCGGTCCACTTTGAGCTGTCTACTAATATAATTACTTATTGTCACAAGTAGGCTTCAATGAAGTTATTGTGAAAAGCCCTAATCGTCACATTCCAGCACCTATTTGGGGAGGACGGTACGGGAATTGAACCCACGCTGCTGGCCTTGTTCTTCATTACAAGCCAGCTGTTTAGCCCACTGTGCTAAACCAGCCCCTGTCTGGGCATGTAGTGCCTCCGTAATGGTACGGATGCATCTGTGCACTGAGATCTGTGAGATCCCGGACAGGTCCCCTGGAAAGACCCCGTTGCGTAGAAGTTCAGGGCGACCGGCACCGGGAGCAGGAATCCTCTCCCAAACCCCCGCAGTGCCAGGTGTGTTATCATCTGACAGATATGCCACACTGTCTGCTCAGCCGGAGTCTTCGATGGCATGCCTGGTCCGGTAGGTCCTCGAATGACAGGCTGTGGCGGTACACACGAGGCCTCATGCGGTGCCTCCTTGGCACCTCCTCCACCTTGGCCTTTTGGATGGCTGATTCTCCATCTTGAGCGGCTGCCTCCTGTCCCTCTTTGGCACACTCTGCTGCTGCAGCATCTTCCACATTGAGCAGCTCCAGCTCGTACAACGACAGGGCATCCCCAGGACTGTGGCAACTAGCAGGAAGGCCACCATTGCTGGTGAATTCCAATATCCATTGTCTGCAGGGGATGAAAGGCCGACATGTTAGCATGATGCATAGCCCCATGCCCAACCAGGTCCAATGGGCTATATTGTGGCCCCGGTTGCCGCTGCTGATTGTGCCCACGCATTTCCCCCCCACCCCCAATCTCCGACACCCCTGGCCCTGTTAGTGGACGGTACAATGAGGGCCCATGGCATCCATCCCTGATACTGGAGGTACGCAGCGCAGCCCTCCTAGGGGCTACTGTTGCTGTTGCACTGAGTGGGCCGCCGTTGGGTGGCAGCCAAGTGTGGGGGGTTTGTGGCGGAGGGTAGGGTGCGAGGGTGGAGTGTTGGGGCACCCATATCAGTTGGTGCCACTCTGCAGAACCAGGTGCCACATTCAGTGGGTTCGCAGCAACACAGCCATGGTAATGGCGGCCCATGCCTGAGAACCGCCTCAGTCCCATGGGGGTCACCCCGGCCACTCGGCCTGTTCCCCCGTCACCCCCCTCTCCCCCAGTGCTCACAGGCCCTCCCCCACTCCCCCAGTGCTCACAGGGCCCCCCCACCCCACCTCAGCCAGCTCTCCCAATGTCCTGCAACCCACAGTCGCTCCTCTCTGTGTCCTACCTCCTCTCTCTCCCTCAGCACCCATGACACTAGTTTCACGATTTTTAAAACCACAAGTGAACCACGTCGACGGGAACTCAGCCCATCGAAGGAGGAGAAGCGCAGAGGCCCCGGAGAATACTGGATCAGGCCCGCTGAAGATATGCAAACAGTGTCTACTGTACATGTGTTCTGGTACGCATTGACACTGCTGCCTCGATTCTGGCGTGGGAACTGATTCTCCGCCCAATTTCGCTGTAGGCCAAGGGAGAATCCCGCCCCATGTCCCAGTTTTTGCGCTCACCAGAAATACAACAGCACTTGCACTGTCCTCAAAGAAAGTTGCCCACACACCGCGAGCAAACTCTGTGGCACGATCGCCCTCTTTGTCAACAGCAGCTTTAAATCTGATACCAAGTCAATTGGGTATCTTGGCATGCGGCAATAGTGATGACAGCAAGCAGAAGAAGCAGTCAATCACATTGACGTATTCTCACAGAAAGCAAACCAGAAAGTTAAAAGCATTGATTATCCTTCACTTTTAATTTACATTTTCCGGTCGTGAAGTAAATGATTATGATTTGATTGAGATAAAAGCTAAAATAAAATGCGCAATGCTAAATGCGTAGAATGCTTTGATTATTACAGGGAAGTTTGAACTCCCACAAATTTGAAATATGCTTCTCAGGGCCACTGAGAATGTTTAGCAGTAGTTATAAAGTTGGAAAGTTGTTTAAAACCCTCCCATCAGTGAGGTCCAACCTTTTCAAGGGTTTTTACTGCAAGACTAACAACGTAAAAATGGAACGTTTTGCCAATTCATAAGGTTTCTAATTGATTGCAGTCTGGGGACTGTTCAGGGTTGGCAAAGATGGAAGTACCACAAAGTGTACGTTTTGGTGAATTGTGGGATGACTTGTCAGCTCCTGCCATTTCAACATTACTCTGCGCATATGTGGACTCCTGAAATTGTTGTCATTCTCAGTGGAGTCATGATGGTGAAGATGCCAGTTCTGCCACCAATACCACTAAAAATATCTGGGTCATTATTCCGAGAGATTCTAAGAACCATCGTTATTTGGAAATACATAGATTAATAAATGACAGCCAGCATAGATTTGTGAAAGGAAAATTGCGACTAACTAATTTAATTGAGTTCTTTGATAAAGCAACTGATGGAGCCGATGAGGATAGTGTGGAAATTCTGCATGTGAAATTTCAAAAGTCTTTTATTAAGTAGAACACAAATGACCTGTCAGCAATATTAAAATCCATGGCATTCAGGGGGCAGTGGCAACATGGATATAAAATTGATTAAAAGAGAAAAAAACAGAGAATAGTGGTGAACAGTTGTTTCACCTGATTCAGGTCGGGTGAGATTCAAGGAGCGTAGTGTGTACCCCGGAACAGCATCAAAGATCAAAAGCAGTGGAGCAAAGGTGGCCACTCCCCTGTTTTACAGCACTCGCTGCCGCAAAGCAGGTGAATTTATAGGTCCAAATAAAAATAAGAGGCCAGGGAAATGGTAAGTGGTTAAGGTAAATGGGTGGGATTTGGGGGATGGGAGGTGGAAAGGGGATTGGTCATCGGAGGGAGCGATTGGACACATGGCTGGGGGTCAGACATCAGGAGGTTAAAACATCAGTGGGGTCACACATCATGGGGTCAGATACTGGGGGTCATTGTGGGATATTAGGGTCAGATATCGGTGGTGGAGGGGCCATACATTGGGGAGCTGGGTTTGTTGGTATGGGAGTGTCAGATATAGGGGGTTTGGACATGGGGCTGGGTCATGGGAGGATGCGGGTGTGAAAAATGGGATAATGGGGGTCGGAAGGGGGTTTGATGGGATTGGATATTAGGGGGTGCAGGGTTCGGACACTGGGGAGTTGGAAATGGGGTTGCATCGGGGGGTTGGACACCAAGGATGGAGTTACCGATGATGCGGCGCATTGGACAACTAGTATGGGGGAATTCAATACCGGGGCTTATGGAGTTGGGGTCAGGTTGGAGTGATTGGGGTCAGATTGGGTTGGAGGGACTGGGTTGTGTCAGGAGAGGGTGGGAGTCAGGTTGGGTTGGTGGGAGTGGTCCAATCAGGTTGTATTGGATCTGGTTCGAGGGGTCATGTCGAGGGGGGGGGGGGGCGGTGGGAGATCATGTATGGTGGGGGGGGGTCAGGGGTGGGGAATACTGTGGGAGGGGTGTGTGCTCAGTTGGAGAGTCGCTGGGGGGTCACATTGGGGATGTGGGACGTGTCCTGTGCCGGACTCTGTTTGGGTGCTTCAAATGGTGCTTTTATTTCTTCTAACTCTTTCAAGTAAATACTAATGTAACATGGTAGGACTAACCAAAGATAGCGATCTAAATCGCTTTGTCAGATGGATGATAAGGGCACAGTGTAGGTTAGATGGCCTTTAGTTTTTTTTTCCATGTCGGTGCAACATCGAGGGCCGAAGGGCCTGTACTGCGCTGTATCGTTCTATCTATGGTTCCCAGTGGAACACAATTTCCCATGAGAAGTTAGCGCTTCTGGACAATTGTTATGTAAATCCTCATCTGGGACCTCCAAGAGGAATTCCCCAGCACATTTTTGATGTACCCCCAAATTGAATGCTGGGAAGCCAGTCAAAATTCACAAAACAGTACAATTTTAAAGAGTTGCAAGAACAGGGAGACGTTGGGGATTGCATGTAAGCAAACATTTGAAGGTGCCAGGAAAAGTTGAGAAAATTATTAAAATGAAAACATACTGGATTCTTGGCTTTTTCAAGGTAAAGATATGGGGCCAGCCTTCTGTGAAGGAGGCGGGCAGCAAGAGTCAGGAAACTTCCTGACCTAGCAGACTCATCTCCTTCAAAAGGACCCCAACTCATCATAATTTTGTTCTGGAGAGGTGGAGGAGGGATGAAGTCGTGTCTGCCGACTCTGGAGGTGGGGGATTGCCAGACCAACATGGTGGTATACCTGGCTCGGTTTACTGCAACATTGACACATTTTAAATGATCAATATCAGGGCCTCAAAGTTTTACCCATCACCTCCCCCCTCACCCATCCATGCCCCTGTGTCATCTTCCTGCTGCCAATACAGCCATGTCACCACCATACCCAATACTCCCACTATCCACTATTTGCAGATCTCAGGATATCTTTAAAATGGGCATGAAAAAAATCTTCTATCATTCTAATCAAACTGTCAAATTCAAGGACACAGCACGCTGAAAAAAAAGCTCTCATCCATAAAATCCATTCAAAAAAGTAAGACCGATCAAATGGTCAATCAGTTATAAAAACAAACATTTATCTACTTATGACATCAAAGAGGGATTACCCTTCAATAACCTCTTAAAACTGTCAGTCAAAATGTCAATGTTGATCCACTGCTGTGATAATTGGTTCTGAGCATTTTTGAAACTCAGCAAAGTAATCGTAAAATCACAAATCCTGGGAAATGTCAACAATGAAGTAAATTGAAACTGAAATACCATATAGTCTTTGTATAAGCTGCAGCTGCTCTTTCATTAACATTTCAAAGCAAATTGGTTTCAATTAAATAGAGTGTAACATGTTGCTTAGATTTTTAAAAATCTCAACAGCAGGGCATTTTCCTCAAACCTAAAGATTTCTGAACATGCATATCTGAGTCCAAAATATGATAAGAGTATTTCACAGCACACTTTTCTGCTGTTTTGAATGCATTATGACACTTTCTCCACTGGGAAAAGTACTGTAATACATGTCAAAACACAATAGTTATCAAAGTAACGGCCAGATTACAGGATAGAGCCCAATAATCAATCACTATATTGAAAACACATCTAATTTAAAATAGATCATCTAACTATTGCAGCTGAAAGACCCAGTGTATTTATTTAGCATTTCAAAGCTGCCTATTTGAAGGACTTCAGGAGCTGGTGACTTTTTCTGGTTCATGATACCTCTGAGCGCCGTGAACTACACCTCATATCACAACAGGCCTGACTCCATGCAAATAGCAGGGCTTCTGCAATAACCACCTCCACAATCAAATAGACAAGGTCAGGACTGTCGAGTACAGGTTTGTTCCCCGTGGCCATAAAAAAAACCCACAAGACGGGAATTGGAGGTGGAAACCCTGAACCTGGGTCCCTTCTGCCAATTTAAAATCTCCCTGCCTCTGTTCTAACATGGTCAGAGGCCTAAAAATCTGGGCAAGAGGGTGCAGAACCGAGCAGGTAAGCTTTTGTAAACAAATGGTTAGGCCTCAGCTGGAGTATTGTGTCCAGCTCTGGACACCACACTTTAGAAGGGATGTCAAGGCCACATTTATTAGAACAGTATCAGGGATGCAGGACTTTGGTTATGTGGAGAGATTGGAGATGTTGAGATTGTTTCCCTTAGAGCAGGGGAGGTTTAGTGGGTCATTTGATAAATGTTTTCAAAATCACAAACGGTTTTCATAGAGTCGTGTTCAGTGACAGAAAGGGAGGTAATCAAAGGTCACAGTTTAAAGTTATTGACAAAGGAACCAGGGGCCAGATGAACAGAAACACTTTTCAATAGCAAGCTGTTATAATCTGGAGTGCACTGCCTGAAAAGGTGGAGGAAGCACTCTGAAGAGGGAAGTGGAAAGATATTTGAAGGGTTAAGGGCTTGTAGGCTTGTGGACAGGTGCAGGCACAATTAGGCAAATGGCCTCCATTTACACCATCCAGTCTGCCCCCTCACTAGGCTGAAAGATTACACTGTCCTGAATTAATAAAAAAACAAATGGAATTAATTAATAAAACAGCGACTGTCTCCGATTATTCACCTCCAGAATGATTTGCTCATTGTTACTCACTTGCATTAAACATCTTGACTCACAAGCGTCCTCAAAATAGCTCGGTGCTTGACATATTTAAACATTCAGCAAGGTGAACTTAAAGATATATTGCAGAAATCTACAAGCTTCTCTTGCCTTGTTTATTCTTCTAATGGCTTCTGAGCACACAACTCAGTGCATTTATGTGTGACTCAGTGGTAACTAATCATAAGTTTACTGGCCTTAAGCAAGCAAACAACTTTTATTTTTCTTTTCATAACAGATACAACTTCATTACTAAAAAAAATACACCTCAAAACAGATCCGTTGCACTGCATTCAAGATTAAATTTGAATCCATTTCAAAGCAATTGGGGCTGAATGAAGGGCTGTGTGTGAGGTGTCAGTCCCATTCCATCATGATTTAGCTTCTGTTGACTCTGCAGGTTTCGAGAGTTCTCGAGCCAGCAGGCACAGTTTAAAGTTACCTTGTTGACAGAATGAAAGCAGTGGAAAAGATTGCATTTGATTAGTCTAAGTGCAGTAGCTGTGTGATCCCTGTACCCCAGTTTATTCCCAGTTATTTCATATTTTCCGTCTGTGGTGGACAAAATAAGCATTAACATTTAAACTAATGCTATTTTAGCCATTAAAAGGTTATGTGAGCATTGCCTGAGCTGATGGTTCTTAAAGTTATATCGGCATTGCATTTTACGATTTCAGGTAGACTGCAATGGTAACTTGGACTTGCACAAGCCACAAATTGTATCTTCCCGATCCCGAAGACCTTTTCGTAAAAGGATACTGTCTTTTGAGAATACATGCCTGGTAGTTGCTCCTTAGAAGATCTGTAGCAGCTGCATATCATTTTGATTTGATTTGTTATTGTCACATGTATTAGTATGTAGTGAAAAGTATTGTTTCTTGCATGCTATACAGAGAACGCATACCGTACATATGGAAGGAGAGACTACAGATTATGTCATAGTCATAGCTAGGGTGTCGAGAAAAGATCAACTTAATACGAGGCAGCAGGGAAGAAGCTGTTCTTGAGCTGGTTGGTACGTGACCTCAAAATTTTGTATCTTTTTCCTGACGGAAGAAGATGGAAGAGAGTATGTCTGGGGTGCGTGGGGTCCTTAATTATGCTGGCTGGCTTTCCAAGGCAGTGGGAATTGTAGACAGTGTCAATGGATGGGAGGCTGGTTTGCATGATGGATTGAGCTACATTCACAACCTTTTGTAGTTTCCTGCAGTCTTGGGCAGAGCAGAATCATACCAAGCTGTGAGACAACCAGAAAGAATGCTTTCTATGGTGCATCTGTAAAAGTTGGTGAGAGTTGTAGCTGAAATGCCAAATTTCCTTTGTCTTCTGAGAAATTAGAGTTGTTGGTGGGCTTTCTTAACTATAGTGCCAGCACCGTGGGACCAGGACAGGTTGTTGGTGATCTGGACACCTAAAAACATGAAGCTCTCAACCCTTTCTACTTCGTTTCCATTGATATAGACAGGGACATGTTTCCACTATGCTTCATGAAGCCGATGACAATCTCCTGTGTTTTTGTTGACATTGAGGGAGAGATTATTGTCGTTGCACCAGTTTACCAGATTCTCTATCTCATTCCTATACTCCGTTTTGTCATTGTTTGAGATCCAGCCCATTACGGTGGTGTCATCAGCAAATTTGAAAATTGAGTTGGAGGGAAATTTGACCACACAGTCATAGGTGTATAAGGAGTATAGTAGGGGGCTGAGGACACAGACTTGTGGGGCACCGATGTTGTGGATGATCATGGAGGAGGTGTTATTGCCTATCCTTACTGATTGTGGCCTGTGGGTTAGGAAGATTAGGATCCAGTCGCAGAGGGAGGAGCCGGGGCCCAGGCCACGGAGTCTGGAGATGTGTTTCATTGGAATAATGGTGTTTCATTCTGAAATGCTATATAAAAACAATTTGGACAAAATGCTGAGGTGGTGCCTGTCATGATATGCAGACACTCACATAATGATATAGATAAGCAGCTAATGGACACATTGAACAGGACATGACCAATAAGCAGGCAGGACACTCAGCGGTTGGATCTGACTAGAAAAGACACGAGGCACTCTGCCTCTTTCCACTGATGAACATCTAGAGAGTCAGTCAAGGGTGTTGTTACAATCTCACACCTCCACCACATGGCTAAGAGCTAGTCTGGTTCAGTCAGACAGAGTAACCACACTTAAGTTAGCAGAGAGTCGAACTCACAAAGAACTGTGCTAACCGTGCTATTAGTTCAATAAACCTGATGAACTAGCTTCAAGGCCTGGAGTATCTTTTTGATCTATGCTGCATCCAGTTGCAGCTAGTGTTATACCAGTGTACCTAACACGACAGTGACAATGTCATGTTAACATCCATGTTATTCTTAAAATAAACAAAAGTACAATTTTCTCTGTGCAATCACAAACAACAATGCTTAATCACACAAGAAGCACCCTTTTTTTTTTCCATTCCACCTCTGTAACTTTGAAAATATTTTCAACGCGAGGTTCCAAACACTCTTTCTCCATCTCCATCTCCATTGTTGGTTCTCACATGCTCTATTGATAAGGCTTTGATTAGTAGTACACAAGTGAACATCTCTCCCTGATTCTTTCTGAAGTACAAATACAGTGCCCTGCATAATATTCCTCTTTCGTGCATCTTCAGTCTTCTGCCCGAACATCTTTTCTGACAACATCAAAACTAAAGAATGGGCGGCACAGTGGTTAGCACTGCTGCCTCATGGCGCCAAGGTCCCAGGTTCGATCCCGGCTCTGGGTCACTGTCCGTGTAGAGTTTGCACACTCTCCCCATGTCTGCGTAGGTCTCACCCCACAACCCAAAAGATGTGCAGGGTAGGTGGATTGGCCATGCTAAATTGCCCCGTAATTGGAAAAAAACATAATTGGACACACTAAAATTTTTTAAAAACTAAAGAATGTTGTGCCTCCTTGAGCCTTTTCTTCCTCCTCTAAGCATCTAGCTTTTGAAAACATAATCATGCCAGTAACTAATAACTCATTCAAAAGAAGGAGCCATAGAAATAGGTGGAGGCCAATCAGCTTTCGAGTTAGTCTCATGATATGTTTCGTATCTCTATCTCCCTCAATAATCTTTAATATCCTCGTCTCAGCAATCTAGTGATCCCGGTTTAGCAATTTTCAATTGACCCCCCCCCCAACCACCTTTAAGAGCTTGCCAGGAAGACAGTTCCAGATTTCCAGTGGGAATAAAGGCTTCCAGATGAAACCCCTGCACAGCCAAACTCGAATTGTAAGCTTATGCTCTCTCCCTCCAGAGAAAAGGATTTCCTTCCATCTACCCGATCAAGTGTTTTAATCACCGTAATCACTTCAAGTGAAGCACCTCTAAAGTCAAAGAAATGCAAACCTGCCTCCTCATTTAACCCTTTCAGCCCAACTATCATTTTATACTGCATCCGCTTCAAGGCTGATACATCCCTCCGACAGTGTGCTGCTCTGGACTGAATGTAAGAATCCAGTTGGAGTCTAATCAGAGTCTACACAACTTCAACATAATATCCAAGTGTTTGTTGTACCTCAGACCATCTTTCTTTTTCCCTCATGTCCTTGTTAAACCCAGTTGGGTAGACAGACAGCCAGTCCCAGGGAATGGGAGTTTGTTTTTATTTTCTCTTCTAATTCTGTTCATTTTCTTCCTCTTCCTCACTCCCTAAAAACATTCACTGGTGCATGCTTCAGCAGTCATTGCCAATCTGTCCCACCATGCTTACTTCTAAATCGCAGGTTATCTTCTCACAATTGGGAGCACTGTATTCTCTCTTGACTCACCAAGCCTGCGTCCGGGGCCAATTGCGTAGCTCCTATGATTGCTTTGGTTAAGATCATCTTACACAGTTCAGACTACCTTGATTTGTACAGTACAGCTACTCTTTCCTTAACTACTTACATCACAAACCAACAAGACACTGAATAAAAGAGATGTGGGGCCGTAACATCCCAGCTCCCCAGTGTCAGATGGGAAGGGTACACCCCAAATATGAGCTGAGGAACCCGTCTTGGAATTTCACATGAGGGTTTGCATGTACTTGCCCTGAAGCACAAACCTTCTCTGGGCATCCCACGAGACTACCCCCCCCCCCCCCCCCACCCCCAAGGCCCTCAGGGTACTCAGACTAACCCGATGCCCATGGCACTCCCCATGCCTTGACCTCCTCCATGCATCTCACACCCACCACCACCTGCCCTGACCCAAAAAGGCTACTACCCCTTACCTGACTCAACCCCCCCCCCCCCCCGATGACCTGACTCTACCCGAGCCCCCCCTAACTTCATCTGGGCAGCACGGTAGCATTGTGGATAGCACAATGGCTTCACAGCTCCAGGGTCCCAGGTTCGATTCCGGCTTGGGTCACTGTCTGTGCGGAGTCTGCACATCCCGTGTGTGCGTGGGTTTCCTCCGGGTGCTCCGGTTTCCTCCCACAGTCCAAAGATGTGCAGGTTAGGTGGATTGGCCATGATAACTTGCCCTTGGTGTCCAGGATTGCCCTTAGTGTTGGGTGGGGTTACTGGGTTATTGGGATAGGGTGGAGTTGTTGACCTTGGGTAGGGTGCTCTTTCCAAGAGCCGGTGCAGACTCGATGGGTTGAATGGCCTCCTTCTGCACTGTAAATTCTATGATCTATGATCTATGATCTGGCCCCTTCCAACAGCACCCCCCTCCATACCCGTGTCCCAACCCAACCACATTCCCCTCTATAGGCCCGACCATGTCCAACCTGACCCGCTCCGACCCTGCTCTCACTCGGCCTGAGCCTTCATTGACCCAAACTGACCATATTTGATCTGCTCCAACTCCCCCACAGGCCTGATGCAAAACACCACCCCCCCTCCACCCCACTTCACCTTCCAAGATTCAAAACCACCGAGGTCCAACATCCTCCCAACATCCGCCACAGTGTTCCGACCTCCGACTGAGGTATGACTCCTCCCAAGACCTGACCCCCTGATCCACCTCACCTCCAATCCCCTCGATTTCTGAACTCCCGACATTTGGACAAATGACCTCTGAACCCCCGAACTCCAAAACCCTGACCACCAAACCTCCGAATACCTGACCGTTGACTCTCTGCTCTCTGACGCCCACTGACCCACTGACCTCTGAACCCCCAACCTTCTACGTTTGACCCCTGCCCTCCAACTCACGACATCTGACTCCTGAGCCCCCCCAAACTTAGACAACCCATCCCCAGACCTTCGAACACCCTCAGCCCCCAAGTCCTATCCACTTAATTTAGGCACTTACCTTCTCACTGGCCTGACAATAAGCTTACATGGTTTGCTAGTTTGGAAAAACATTAACCATGTTGAAGCAAAGTTAGACCAAACCTTGAGTACTGTGCCTAGTTCTGTTCTCAAATATTATTAAAAGGATATAAAAAAGGGAATGGAAAATTACAAGGATGATAACAGAAATGAGAAGGTAGAACCATGGCAAAAGATTGAACAAATTCTTTGCTCCAGAGGGTGACCCTGATGGAGGTCTTTAAAATTATATAGGGCAGTGGTTAGCACTGCTGCCACACGGCGCTGACGATCAGAGTTTGATCCCGGCCCCGGGTCACTGTCCATGTGGAATTTGCACATTCTCCCTGTATCTGTATGGGTCTCACTCCCACAACCCAGAGATGTGCAGCGTAGGTGAACTGGCCATGCTAAATTGCCCCATAAGTAGAAAAAAATGATTGGGCACTCCAAATTTATTTTTTTTAACTGTTTTTAATCAGGAAGGGGCTTGGTGGAGTGAATATGGAGAATATGTTACCGCTTGTGTCAGAGAACAAAACCAACAGCCTTAAGTATCAGAAAGTCACCAATTAATCCACTAATGAATTCAGGAGAATCTTCTTTACATAGCGAGTAGTTAGAATGTGTAAGTTGCCATCATATAGAGTGATTGCAGTACAGAGCATAAAGGAGTTTAAGGGAAAATAATTTAAATGGATAGTAATATAAAGGATAGCAGAGTTAAAGGTTAGGCTGATGTAATGTGAGCAGGCTCATGTAGAACATAAACATTGGCATAGATCTGTTGGACCAAATGGCTTGTTTCTGTGCTATCAATCCTATGTAATTTTGAGAAAAAAAAACACTTCACAGCCTTGGCAATCACAGCACTGTGAGCTCAGCCTTTAGCCACAACATAAAAAATAATTCCATTGGATATCAGCCTTTAAATAAACAGTTTTTGTTCATATTTTGTGCTTATCAGGGTGACAAATGTTATTTCTAAGAAATGAACAATTGACCAAGTTCAGCAGCCAGCCTCACCCAATTCAGTCATGGATAAATGCATTATAAAATGAGGCATCGCCTAATAATATATTTGCAGCTGTGCCCTCAGCCAAGTGCTCCATAATGAAATTTAGCATTTCCCATCACAGCCATCCTTCTGGCTCTTCTGAATGTCGGCCCAATTAATACTAAATACATTTGAGGCAGCTTTGTGTCGTGCCACTTTGCCAAATATAAATTCAGTGAGCTCTTCGCAAATTCGGTTTCAGCCGGTTCCTTATGGTCAACAAATAAACAAAATTCTCACCCCAACTCTTTAGGTTGAATCCTGACCACAATCCCACAGATGAAAGACCTGTGTTGTTGATCTCTGTCACGACCTGGTTCACCCCATAAATGAACTCACTATTTGTTTCTGAGGAGTTTTGATTTGTTATGTGAGGAAATAGTATACCTAAATGCATGATGCAGGGAAAGAAACATCTATCTGAAAGCTGATCAATGGAACATGCACAATACTGTGACATGTGTTTATTGCTGAGTGTGGATTCTTTGTAAGAGCATCAATATTGAAATCGATAAGGAAGCTGAAGGCAAGTGTGTGCAACATTTATTGTATGCCTTTCCCGTTGAATCCACCCTCTTCACTGTCCTTGCCTTCAAACTGCATCTCACCTACTTCCACTTCCATGACATTGCCCAACACTGTCCCCACCATGGTTCATCTGCGACTGAAACAATCATCCATTCCTTTGTTGACTCCAGACTCAACTGTCCATATGCACTGTCGACTGGCCTCTCTTTATTTTGTGGTGGGTGACATTTTCAGTAACATAAATTATTTTGTGTGGCTGCACGCATGTACAACTTGAAGGGAATGACTTGTGCACAGCCTGCATGGTAACTTTTGGATTGCTGCATGGATACATGCATACAGTTTAGCAGGAATGTTGTTTTCTTCCTTAAACTTTAGTTCATCCAAAACATTGCTGCCCAATGTTTTCAGAATATGCGCTGAATTTTTGCTCTCAGGTCAAGAGTGCAAAGTCTGAAAGATTCCTGACTCCTCAAACCCAACTTGGGAGAAAGTGCCCCGGATATTCTAGTTTTTGTTCTGAGGGAGGGGTGTCCAAGAGCAACCTCATCTAAGATTCATGTCAGTGATAACAGATGGTGAAAGCAGGAAAGATGACAAAAAAGCACAAAATGTGGAGCCCAGTAACTGGATAAAGCAGCAAGAGAAATTACTACAGCATAAGGACCATGCAGAAAAAATGGCATCAGACCTCACAGAAAGGCTAGAATGAAGAAAAGCTATGGAAAAATGTTACCTTCAGCAGAGTGTTTGACCACATGGAGGGTCCTGATCAAGCCTAGATGTGAATAACCTGGCATTGTAGTTTTACCAGGTACCGAACCTAACAAAAAAGCCAAACAGGGATCAGGTCAGTACCCTGTTCTACACCATTGGCAATAGTGCAGTGACATAATGGCATAAACAAAGAGACAGTGACAAACAAAGACGTGATGATACATATTTCAGCCTTAAAAGGGACAGTATCATAGAGAGGACACATTTCAATAGATGTATTGAAATGTTGAAATGAGGGGCTGGTTTAGCTCACTCGGCTAAATCGCTGGCTTTTAAAGCAGACCAAGCAGGCCAGCAGCACGGTTCGATTCCCGTACCAGCCTCCCCGGACAGGCGCCGGAATGTGGCGACTAGGGGCTTTTCACAGTAACTTCATTGAAGCCTACTCATGACAATAAGCAATTTTCATTTCATTTCATTTCATGTATCCAGATATTGGGAAAAACAGGTATACCTTCGTCAACTATTATGAACTAGCTGAAAATTGTGAATATGGGGCACTAATTCAATATCATGACTTGTAGAAATCATGGAGGTAACTTCATCAGTTTTTCTGCAATGGAAGGAGAATTGAAGGCTGTGTATTTTACAAGGCAGAAGTGAGAAAGCCAAATCATGCATTTATTTGTGGCAACAGGGATATTCTGTGGCGAATGATAGCTCACATGGTGCAGTTTGTAAGACACAGAAGCAGCAGTGCACCTACTCAAAAACAGGAAAAGAGCAAAATCAATGTGATAGCTGTCATTACTCAGTGTTCTCGCTGCGACGGTCAAAGGCTGCACTGGTGCAAGGAATGCCCTGCCAAAAATGCAGAGTGCCAGTCCTATAGAGGAGAAGACATTTCAAATCAGTATGCTGGTGAAAAATTTAATGAGTTACAATTAAAACATGTTGCATTCAAGAAACTGAAGATGAAAAAGGCAATGAATGCCATCCCTGGGTGAAATTACAGGTGTTACAATCCTAAGTGATGTTATAACTGGATGGCAAAATCCCAGAATGAAACCCTTGCTCAAAAGGTCACAACTTTTTAAAAATAAATTGTGGAGGAACAGAGTCACAGGACTGCTAATTAGTTTTAAGGCATCAAACATTAATTTGACCCTGAAGTCTGCTGTCCCACTTTAAATCTGGTTACTGCAATTGTCTCTTTAAACCAGGCCACTTGGTTTACTTCTTGAATTCTTCTGAACAATACCTTGGTCGCTGTTCCCTTAAGTCCTGTTGACTTCACTTTCTTATGTCCCAATTACTTGGTTATCTGGACTGTAACTTGTTCCATAAGAAGCCTGGATCTTTGTAACTCTCTAGTCCTGTCCAGTTTCTCCTGGAAGAGTTGAGAGATGTTCACTCCCCAGTGCCCTCTCCCTAACTGCAATATATTCACCTGAAACTAAAACTTAAAAGCTTATCTATCGTCACAAGGGTCTGCAGCGCCAGATGTTATAACCCGCACCAGACTTACGGAGTGGGAGCAATCACTATCATCCTGAGGCTCATAGAACATAGAACAGTACAGCACAGAACAGGCCCTTCGGCCCTCGATGTTGTGCCGAACAATGATCACCCCACTTAAACCCACGTAACCCGTATACCCGTAACCCAACAATCCCCCCATTAACCTTACACTACGGGCAATTTAGCATGGCCAATCCACCTAACCCGCACATCTTTGGACTGTGGGAGGAAACCGGAGCACCCGGAGGAAACCCACGCGCACACGGGGAGGACGTGCAGACTCCACACAGACAGTGACCCAGCCGGGAATCGAACCTGGGACCCTGGAGCTGTGAAGCATTGATGCTAACCACCATGCTACCGTGAGGCTCGTTGAATATGAACTCCACAACTAAGGAGGCAGGGAGCTGAGATTGATCTTATTTGAGTTCTATATAAAGTTGGCCAAGAATGGAACGGACGGACACACCAGGCTGGGATTCTGATATATGTTGTAAGTACATGTAAGTTACAATAAATTAAAATTCTCTCACACTTTGGTGTCTACAAAACCAATCAACCCCTGCTACTACTATTTATTCTTCATGCCGTAACCCTCTCTAAGCACAAAGAATTGGAATTGACCCACCCCCCAGACATACCTTTGTCCAGCAGGAATCTAAGTATCTGGGTCTAAAAACATTAAATTAAACCCACTTAAAACTATATCTTATTTCAAATACAAATATAAATCCCTTAAAATTACCTTTGTTTTCCTAAGACAGGATTTAATTGGAACTTTGGAGTGCAGACATCATCATCAATGGAGAGAAAACAAACTACAAATTAGACACTGAAGCAGGAGTTTCAGTTCATTCAGGCACAGTACAGTGGCTAAAGGAATAATTTGCTGACTGTTACATTTAAGTGAAAAGGAAGAGAAAACATTGAATCTTTGTATGCGATCCAAAATCAAGGGTGTTCACTGTTAAGTTAAAAAAACTCACACTGCTCTACAACTGTCCTATAAAGTAGATTAATTAGGAAGCAAATAAATACTGAAAGAATTGAGGACAGAATTTCCAAAATAATTCAGAAGTCTTGAGAAGTCTGAAACACATTCTCTGAAGTAGGGGCACCATAACCCAATGGAATCATGTGATAACCTCAAGAAAACAATGTAGAAGGTTTCCCATGATCTGCAGGTGAAGGAAGCACATATTAATTATCTGGAAAGAGAGAAAGCAAGAATCAGATGGACAAATTGAGTAAGAAAAACAACAAACAATAGCATATGCATCACCATACTGTTATGGGATAGGGTTTAGAGAACACAAAAGTATATCATGGAGTTCAGCTGACCCACAGCTGTTAATAGATTTTGGTTATGGGGAGCACAAGGCCCACTTTACAGGTGTGATGCAACAGAGATCTAAAGTATGTTTAAACAAAAACAATGTTCGTTCTATGAATTCAGTTAAACACTCCCCTGAAACCCCCAGAGATACAATACTCTGTAGGTAACGCTCAATAACTTTCCTAACAACATCCATAAGTCAAAAAATACCTTTTTTAACAAAGACAGCAGGTTTGAAATCTCTGCTGAAAGCTTTTAAATTATCAAGTGATCTGAACACCTTTTCAACATACAGAGTGAGAGAGAGAGACTCCAACATCTTTGTAGTCTGAGTACAGCTTTCAACTGAAAACAAAACTAAGACACACTGCAGCTGCCGGCTCAAAACAAAAGTAAAAGACAGAATCACATTTCAGCTCCATCCACACAAGGACATCACTGCAGCTATTTGATAAACGCCCATTTATTAAAGATACACCCCCATGACAATACATTCCTCTTAAAAGTTCTGAACAAGTGGACATACATTTCAGAGATGTGGGACAGGATTCTCTGGTCTGCCAGCCAAGTGTTCCTTGGCAATGCACCCTCGCCAGCAATGGGATTCTCCATTCCCACCATTTGCCAATGGGATTTCCCACGCTGTCGGGAGATCCGCAGGCTTCGGTGAACTGTCTGCAGAATGGAGAATCCCGACGGCGGAAAATCCCGCCCGTGGTGTCTTATACCTCATTGACCACAACATTTCTGCCAGCAACAACAGATGCAAGATGTAGCTCGGAAGGCGTAAAAAGCAGATGAACAATGGGCTAAATTAGAGAAGACTGCATAAAAGGATGGCCCGCATATGTCGTGGATGACTGCTGATTTATGATGAGAGATGTCCTATCTAGAGTCTACAGGCTCAGGATCCTTCAAATAATACACCAGGGACACCTGAGAATTACAAGGTGCAGTGTCAGAATGCAACATTCTGTTTGGCAGCCGGGGATATCAAAATCATTAGAGGAAATGTCTTTGAGGTGCATCATCTGTGCAATCCATCATAAGGAGCAAAGGGAAGCCCAGGCTGTGTGAACGTATCAAAATGGATCATTTCAAGATCAAGGGAAAGACATTGGATCATGACTCCACCATGGCATGGTAGCACAGTGGTTAGCATGATTGCTTTATAGCGCCGGGATCCCAGGTTTGAATTCCGGTTTGTGTCACTGTCTGTACAGAGTCTAAACGTTCTCCCTGTGTCTACGTGGGTTTCCTCCGAGTGCTCCAGTTTCCTCCCACGAGTCCCAAAAGACGTGGGGCATGATTCTCCGCTGCCCACGACGGGTCGGAGAATAGCGGGAGAGCCTTCCTGACATTTTTCCCGCCCTCCCGCTATTCTCCCCCCCCCCCAACGGCCGCCCCACGACACGAATCGCTGCTCGCCGTTTTTTACGGCGAACAGCGATTCTCCCCAGGCCGATGGGCCGAGTTCCCAGGCCTTTACGGCCGTTTTCACGAACGCAAACACACCTGCTCTCACCGTTCGTGAAAACGGCCGCAAAGTGCCTTCCCGGACAACCATGGCACCGATTGGCACAGCCGCACCACGGCCGTGCCAAGGGTGGCATGGGCCTGCGATCGGTGGGCACCGATCGTGGGCAGCGGGTCTGAAACCCGCGCACTATTTGTTCCTCCGCCGCCCCGCAGGATCAGTCCGCGGGGCGGCTGAGGGGCATGACGGCCCGCGTATGCATGGGTTTGACACATATGCGTGATGACGTCATTGTGCGCGTCAGCCGCCGTGACGCTTGGCGCGCGGGCTTAGGGACGGTCGCTAAGCCCGCGATGCCGTGCTTCACGGGGCCACGCTGCTAGCCCCGCCCGGGGGGGAGAATCGGGTCCCGGGAGGGGGCACGGAGGCTGCCATGAAACACGGCCAGTTTCACGGCAGCCTTTACGACTCTCCGCATTTGTGGAGAATCGCGCCCGTGGTATTAGGTAAATTGGGCATTCCGAATTCTCCTTCGTGTACCTGAACAGGCGCGGGAATGTGGAAACTAGGGACTTTTCACGGTAACGTCATCATTGCAGTGTTAATGTAAGCCTACTTGTGACAATAAAGATTATTATTATTAATTGAGGTCAAATGTCTTCATGGTCCCATCTTGGAAGCTGTCATTTAATTACTAAATGAAGTTTTGCCACACATGTGGTATTCCAGATCTAGTCATTTCAGGCAATTGCCTACAGTTTGCAAACAAATGTTTTAAGCAATGCACAGAAGACCACAGATTTGTCCACATGACTAATTCACCCAGATCCCCAAAACTAATGGAAAGGCTAAGAGGAATAAGGAGAGCAATGGTTTTGTTGAAGAAAAATGACAGTATAACTTGGCGCTATTAAGCTACCATTCCATGCCAGTCCAGAATATTTTGGCTACATTCAAACTTCTGATGGGAACATTATTATAGACGAAACATCCTGTTCTTCCACACACTCTAATGTCATCTCAAAGCAGCAGGCGGAGAGAGAGTAAAAGAGTATCAAACCAGAAACTACAATCAGTGCCATAGAGCGCAGGGTTTAGCAGAACTCCAGCCAGGTGAATCAGCATGGATTCTCAATTGGAATCGCCAAGGAAAAAGGATCACGATATTATCCTATAAATACCGAAAATGGAAGAGTGCGAAGAAGCAGAAGCACAACTATACAAGAAGAAGGCAGTCAATCGAATTGACCAGCTATTCAGATGACCAGGAACCTGAACAGACAGTCAATAGCCTTTGATGATTTACATTCTGCAGAGTTTGAAAGACAATATGGAGAACTTCAATCCTATACATCCTGAGAGAGCTGTTAACTAGATCAAGGAGATTGGTGAAGCCGCCACAATGGCTATATCTGTTAACCAGCGATGAAGATAAAGACTTCTGCAGGGAAATGTAAGATAATATATTTATAATTACTTAATATATTTAGTACAATCAAATACGGGGGGTGGGGGAGATGTAATACAAAAGGGTCATTTTTAAAAATAAGTTTATAATACCCAATTTGTTTTCAATTGAGGGACAATTTAGCGTAGCCAATCCACCTACCCTGCACATCCTTGATTGTGGGGGTGAGACCCACGCAGACACGGGAGAATGTGCAAACTTCACACGGACAATGATCCGGGGCCAGGATCGAACCCGGTCCTCGGCACCGTGAGGCAGGAGTGCTAACCACTGCGCCACCGTGCTGCCCTATTGAGGATCTATGTTAAGTATGTGAATAGGCAATCTACATCTCATCAGTGATGTACGGACTCATGACAACCGAATATGCTGAGAGATAGTTCGATGTGAAGCCTCATGCTAAGCCTTCTTCTGTACAGTGGAGTGTTCAATGAAAGATAAAGTTGATTAACATCCTAGCCTCCTGAAGTCTCCACCAATTCTGACCAAGGAAAACCTCATCAGAGCCCACAAAGATGCTAACCAACTGTAAACTATATATGTCCAAACTATAACCCGCCCCTTATCCCCCTACATTCCCCCCACCTCGCCTGCTAAAAATTATATATAATGATAGGGTTTAGGAGCGAGACTTCTGGAATCAGGGTTCCGGTGCTATTGTGGTGGAGTGGGAGACCCAGTCTGCCCCCACAAAGTACAGGCTTCTGTCACACTAATTGCCCATGTCCTTGTTGACCTCATTCGCGCCTAATACTTTGATATCTCCAAATTAAAATTCTCAACTTTATATTTGAAATCCTTCAGGATCTCAACTTTCCCCCTCTCCCTAAGGTCTCCCAAAACAACGGTTGCACTCAAAACCCTCATGTTCTTCTAACTCTAGTTTATTTTGTGTACCCCTCCCTCTTAGTCCAACCATTAGTGGGACTGAGATTTCAGTGGTCTAGGTTATTAACTAGGTAATTCTCTCCCTCAACCCTACTTCCTTCTCCTCCCATCAAACTTTCCACAGACTCCACCTCCTTGACCACGGCCACGATTTTCCCGCCCTGCCGTGGCGGGACCCGCTGCTCGGAATGCAGCTGGTCAGCCAAAGGTCCAACGACTGTCTGTGGGACGGGATGATCCCAGTGGTGGACAGGGCCAGAAAATCCCGACCCACGTTTTTGGTCACTCTCCCAACATCTCTTATCCAGTGATGTGAGCTTGGAGGCCAGAGGGAAGAAAGTTGCAGTATGCGTGGTTATAAATGTGAGACTAAAATATAAAGTTTGGAGTTACAAATGTCAGAAAGCATGAGAAGGGATAGCTTGGGTTAAGCAGGGAACAAGGAAAGAACCGTGGAAGTCTTTGAATCTGATGACTGGAATTAAGAGGCCCAGAGAAGTGTAACTTTGGTCTGGATGCAAGTCAAGAGGCCAGCCTGGGGACAGGCTGATTGTGTGGTTATGGAAGTTGGAGCCCGTGTTTGCCAGTAGGAAGGTTGAGAGACTGAGTAAATGTTAGTGGTGAGGCCAGAAAAGTGAATACATTGTATGGAGGTCAGGGAGATGCACACCGTGACGCCAAGAGAAGTATGTCCAAAACTAATTTGCAATTTGCAATCATATCAAATTGTCAACATAGTAACAATAAAAACAAAACATATCATAATTCTCTCAGTTTGCGAAGAAATTAAATCATAAAGTGAATGCATGCAAGAAATAGGGCAGTGTAACATGATTCAATACAGACAAAATTGTGTCCGTGTTCCATTCAGCACAATCTTTCCTGTAGATTTTATCGGCAATATGTATGTCTGTACCTGTGGATGAATTTTGTAAGGAAAGATACTAGTATAAAGAGAATATAGAAATAAATTAATACAGCACCTTCCATAAGCAGAGGATATCAGAAAGCATAGGCAAGTAAATATGTCTGTGATGCAGTGCTTGTTTAAATGTAGGGCAACAGCAGCCAACTAGTGCACAGCAAGGTGTCAAGAAGCGTGAATAAGGCAAAGATTTAAAAGTGGGATAAACTAAAGGTTGAAGAGGCTTGAATGAAATAAAGTTTGAAGAATGGGACGAAAGAGGATTGATAAGAATGTAGCTGCCTGGAGGGTTTAGGTAAATGAGTTAGCTTATAAGTTAATTGAGGGAAGATACAAGCTATAATCTGAAATCAACCCCATTCCCATCTATCTACGCACTTGAACTCTGAGAGACTTACCTGAAGTGGGGAACAATCGAGCATAGAAATTTGGGCGTGAAAACTGCAGATGTCATTCGTTCAAAGTTGAGACATTAGAATATAGTTCAGACGCATATGCGAAAAGCTTGGCTTCTAAGATGAGTCTTTAGGTCGAGGGAGATCTAAAGGGAAATATAATGTATCAGCGTCCGGGTATCTCTGTACTAGCAGGAGAACAGGAGGGAGAGAAAAAGAAGAATCAGGATGAAACACCTGATTATATCTATGCTCAGCTGGGAATGCCTGAAAGCAAATGCGTGCTAAAAGATGTTGTTTTGAAAACGTTAAAGATTCAAACGCTGAACCAAGAAGAAGACTTCCTAAATCGTGTGTGGTAACTATTTTCTGGATTTAACTCATAGAGTTATCTTGTATGGGATGTTGGTTTGGGACAAAGGACATCTCTCAGAGTTCAAGTGTGTAGATAGATGGGAACGGGGTTAATTTCAGATTATAGCTTGTATGTGTGTAGCCATTATTGTAGTTAATTGTAATTTGTTTTTGAATTATGATCTTTCTTCTTGTGAGTTTTACATTTTTTTATTTCAGTGGTTCCAAAAAGACTGGATCTTTCCGCACTGGTTTGCTCATCTTTCCTCACATGATATTGCCATGTGAGAGTACCTTTAAGAAATGGGTGTTTATTAAATAGCTGTAGTGGATGTACCTTTAAGAAATGGGTGTTAATCAAATAGCTGCAGTGAAGTCAGAGTGTGGGTGGAGCTGGGCTGGCTGTCTTTCACTTTTGCTTTGAACAAAAGCTGGTGTGTGTCTGCGGGTTTTTAGTTTTGTTTTGAGAGCTGGATAGCTGCAAGAAAAGCAAGCTGCTGTAATCTAAAGGCTGTCGCCAGATCATTTGAGTGATTTCAAAGTGATAACTGCTCTCAGTAGAGGATTTAAACCTGATTTCTGTGTTAAAATGTCCTCCTGGATGTTGCAAGGAAAGATTAAGGGTTACTTATAGCATTTTGTATCTGTGGGGATGATGGTGTTGATAGTTGTTAAGATGTTTACTGTGGGTTTATAAAGTGTTAACTGGTTTCATAAATAAATATTGTTTTAATTTAAAAGTACTTTAGATCTCTGTTGCATCACACCTGTAAAGTAGGCCCGTGTGCTCCCCATAACCACACTATTAAAAGTTGTGGGTCAGGTGAACTTCATGATATACTTTGGGGTTCTCTAAACCTTGGCTCATAACAATATCAAATTGAAAAACATACAATCTTCAGAACCGACATTCCAAGCGACCCTCACGTCTAACATTAATGGGGTTCTTAACAAAGGTCCCATTAACAATAGAGATAACTGGCCATATAATCTGTTTCCATGACATTGTTTGAAGGATAAATATTAACCAGGACAACAGGGAACCCCACTGCCACTCCTTTAGTCCTTCTTCAAATGTAGCACTTGAGAGGGCAGGCGAGGCATTAGCTTACCATCTCTTCCAAAAACCACCATCTGCAAAAGTGCAGCACTCCCTAAGTACTGTGCTCAAGTGTCAGCCTAAATTAAATTCACGTCATTGTAGTAGAACTTGAAGCTGTAACTTTCTTAACTTGGAGATGAAAGTGACACCACAGGTCAAGATGAATAAGTTATGTGAGTTCCCTTAATAGTTTAGTGGAGAATGTGCTGCTGAATGTGATTTTGAGCAGAGGAAATATTCTTAATCCCTGAAAGCTGTGATGCTGAAAATGACCATTAAATCCCGCAGGACTGGGTCCTCATCACATGGGGTCTCCTCTCCTGCTTCCACTGAGAGTCCCCCAAACCTGCCTGTCCTGGGATGTTCTTCACTGGGGCTGGATGGAGTCCCATTAGTGGCCACCACACCCAACCGCAGTGCTTGGTAGCAGGAACCTGTCAATCAGTCAGACTAACTGGCAGTTCTTGGAGGTGAGGTCTGCTCCCCAGAACGTTGAATGGCTGAGGGGCAGCAAGGCTGAGCGCGGGTTCTTTTGGGAGATATTAAGAAACTGCGCAGAGTATCTGACACACAATCCATACTTCAGAATTAATTTCCATTTGGAGAGATTCTGTTATTCGAGGCTGCTAAATGGGACAAGCCAATCTGGGTTCCCACATCTGATCATCATCCAATCGCCTCTTTGGTGTGTGGTTGCCAAGATGACAACAAGACCAGGTCAGAGTGACTTTATTGGGCTGAATGATGCAATGGCAGCTAACATGCATTGTCTGGATTCATACATGAAGAATAGCTGGGTACCAATGGGTTAGACACACTTTGGCATTGTACCCTTGCATGAGTATTTGCTGATTGGAGGGGATGGGAGAAAATGGGGCATGGATGGGGGAAAAGGGAAACAAGGCCGGAATCTTCCGTTCTGGAGTTCTGGTTCGGTGGCGGGCATGGGTGTGAAGGTGATTTCAGTTGTGGGGTGGGATGGCTGACCACATACAATCTTATAGCTCAGCTTATTACACACATATCCTTGAGGAGTTGACTGATTATTGCAGCAGGGGTGAGCAGGGAGTCTTTGTTTTTTCCATGTGGGGACAAAGGTCCGGATGCCATATTTAAAGGGCATCCTTCCACTTTTGTCCGGCTAATACTTCACTCTTCGCTGCTCACCCTTCCTCGGTCGTTCTCCACACAACTTGCACTGTTACCTGCTGATCTTGGAATTTACAGACGTTCCGCAAATGTGGTTCATTTCTTCTGGTGGAAACTCATTGTTAATCATGGGAAAAGTCTACAGGGCCAGGGACATGCCATGTTCAGCCTTCAGTGTGAAAATTTTAATTTCTCACTGGCCGGGTACTTAATTTGGAGGGGGATCTTAATTCTGGTGAGGTGGTCATTTAATGAGCATGCTAATCCATGCAACAGGGCTCCCCGACTTTGCGAGTCAGGAAGATCGATCCATCCTTAAAGTCCTGAGAACAGAATTTTTAAAGTTCATCCAAGTGTCAGGAAATTGATTTTTAGCCTCACCCCAAATTATGGTTCCCCACTCGCCAAGCTTCCCACTGCTGGCAGGAAATTAAGATACTGCCCAGAGTATCTTACACACTGGGCAGGATTGTGCGACCCCCCCCCCCCCCCTCCCCCAATCGGGTCGGGGAATCGCCGTGGGATGGTGTAAATCCCGCCCCCGCCGGCTGCTGAATTCTACGGCCGCCCAAAAATCCTGTCGTCGTGAATCGCGCCTCCCGCCTCGGAGAATGGCGAGGACCAGGGCGACGCAATGGGCCCTGGGGCCGCCAGAATTCTCCAGGCCAGATGGGCCTAAGTCCCACCGACATGACTATGGGCCACATCGGTGTAAATTAAACCACCTATTTAACGACTGGTTGACGCCGGCCAGCGCGGAGGTAGGGCTCAGCATGGGGCGGTCACAGGAGATGTGACAGCACGGCCGCAGTTGGTGGGGGAGGGGCACAGAACACATTGGAGTGTGCGTGCTGGGGGGGGGGGGGGTTTGGGGAGGGCGGGGGTGGGGATTGGAGGGCGCGTGCCGGGGAGGACAGGGGTGTGCTGGGGAGGCTGGGTGGTTGGGAGGAGCGTGCCGGGGAGGAGAGGGCGAGTGTCGGGAGGAGAGGGCGAATGATGGGGAGGAGAGGGCGCGTGCTGCGGGGGAGGGGGGGGGGGGGCGAGGGCTGGGGAGGGAGGGGCGAGTGCTGGGGCAGGGGGCCGGAGCTGGGAGGAGGGGACGGGTGCTGGGGAGGCGAGGGCACGTGCCGGGGAGGAGAGGGCAAGTGCTGGGGAGGAGATGGCGGGTGCCGGGGAGGAGAGGGTGCATGCTGGGGAGGGGGGAGGCGTGTGCCAGGAAGGGTGGGGGTTTGGGGAGGGTGTCCATCTGGCCAGCTGCCAGTTTCCAACAGTCGCGACCATGCAGTCCATGACACCTGGCTGCGGGGGGGGAGGAGGGGGGGTATAGGCAATGATGACATGTCGTCTATTCCCCCCAGCCCCACCCCCCATTTCCTGCAGGACATTATGTTTGGTCATCACCCAGCGATGTTGGCAGCCATGGCGGGAGCCGCACTTCTACATGTTGCCCTGGGGGGAGCAGGAGCGGCCAGGGAGGCGGCGGAGGCTGCCGCAGAGGAGCGTGCTGCAGGGAGGCAGGTGGCAAGCGCCCAGGCTGGAGGGCCGCCCGCCCGACAGAACGAGGAGGAGATGGAGGAAGAGGAGGAGGTGGTGGTGCCACGGCGACGGAGACACCCGAGGAGGCCCCGTGTGTACCGGCCCCGCTCGTCGTACCAGGACCTCACGGACCGGGCATGCAGGAGGAGACTCCGGATGAGCCGGGGAACTGTAGCACACATCTGCCACCTGATGGTACACCTGGCACCGAGTGTCACTGGGGGAGGACACCGTGGTTGTCAAGATTACAGCGGCCCTGAACCCTTTATGCCACAGGGTCATTCCAGGCGCCGAGTGGGGACCTGTCAGGCATCTCGCAGGCATCGGTGCACCGGTGCATCCGGGCAGTAACAGACGCCCTTTATGCCATTGCGGACCGTTACATCCAGTTCCTTGTGCACCGGGCCAGCCAGAATGCCCGGGCAGCGGGCTTCGCTGCGGCGGCCAGGGTGCCCATGGTCCAGGGGGTGATCGATGGGTTGTGCGGCGCCGTGCGGCCACCTGCGGATAATAGGACTGTGTTCACGAATAGGCCTATCACCCTCACCCCACCCACCAACACCAACCACCCTCACCCCACCCACCAACACCAACCACCCTCACCCCGCCCACCCAACACCAACCACCCGCACTCCACCCGCATGCACACGACCCCTCCATTGCTCATCCACCTGCGGCACAACGGGCCGGGCTCACACGGTCGCCAGTGGAAACGAGTCTATTGCAGGTCATGATGACAACCTGCTCTGCGATGAGCTCTGGGCTCTACATCGTTCGACAATGTCTAACCCATGGCCACAGTATCACCCTCTACCTGGACCGTCCCTGCATGCGGCCGTGACACTGCAGCGCACGGTCCTGTCGTCTGCCCGGGGGGATGACGAGGGCGACCCGGGAGAAGGGGTGCGCATTCACCTGAGGCCGACGTTCTATCAGCCCTCACACACAGTCTGGCGCTCACCTCACAACACCCCGCTCCGCACGCATTGGACAAAGCACAAAGGCAGCTTCTGTAGGTGTGAAAGTAATTTTAGTAACCAACTGTTACTCGTTATGCTCTCTCCTTAATTGGTTCTGTTTATGGCGGTTAATATGGTCGCCGTCCTTAATTCTAATTACGCTTGCTCAAGGGACGCCAGGTATCTTTCCGATACCACCACAAGGTTCAAAACAGAATACTGATCAAAGACTCGATACACCAGTTAGCAAGTTCAAAATCAATACTCATTTATTTACACACAGTCAATTATACTCATGTACAAACTCTACTAACTAATCTATCACTACTACTAAAAGCCTATACTTAGCTTCGGGTGCCCACTCAGTCAGAGGAACGATGGCCGTTGTCCGGTTCTGAGGCTGCTGGCATCAAACTTGTATAGAATAGTAGCTAGGAGCGTTTATCTCATAGCGTGCGTTGACTTCAGACTTACTTGTCTGGTGCAGCTGCTAGGCAGGTCTCTCGCTGCTGAGAGCCAAGGCCAAGAAGCTGGGCAGGTCTCCCGCAGCTGAGAGCCAAGGCCAAGAAGAACGATTCTGTCTTTGGGGCTTCCTCTTAAACCCCAAAGGGGCTTCGCGCCCTTTTGGGCGGGCCTTGAACTTGGCGCCAATTAATTGGACCATATCCTAATCATCGGTATTGATTTTCTCCAAAAAAGGGGTGGCTGCCTGATCGCTGGGTGGGCCCTAGGTGACCGTTGGCTTGCTTTGTTTTAGTCTCCACTGGCGCCGGGGTGTCTGCTTTGGTATCGTTTGCTTAAATGTTTCTCTTTTGTCCCCGGAGATAGCTCATTAGTATGCTAATGGCTTTGCAGTATCGGTCTTGTCTGGGAGCTGCAAACTCCAATCCACAGACAAACCTTGCATCTGCTTGCTTTCTTAGCATTGTCCAATTTTCCCTTCATTCTTTGCAAGTCCATTTGTAATCGGGACAAGGCTACCCGAGGTGGCTACAAAACAGTTATTACACGTGCCCTAGCCCCAATAACAAATCTGTGCCCTGCACCCGTGCCAACTTACTCAGTGTCTAATTTTTTGGCCTTACGTCTAGGTGGTTCCCCAGACGGCACAGCAGAACTGGAGGTGGACTCCTGTGATTCCTGCCCTCTGGTTATGGACCTCTTTGGCGGCCGTTTCTCGGGGTGGCCCGGCCTAGATGGGCCAGGCTGCGGCTCAGGTGACTGGGATAGCCAGCCGCCAGCCTGTCCTGCTCTTTGCCCACCAGATGCTCCTGGGACGGAAGGGGGGAGTCCGAGGTGTTGCAGTGTCCCGGGACCTCCCCTACAGGGGGACCCGGAACAGGCCCTAGCACCTCCTCCTCCCTCGGGGTGCCCGATGGCACCGGGCCTCTACATAGGTCGGGGATGCGAACGGACCAAGCATCCGCCGGTGCTATGTCTTTTCGTCCGACGTCACTTCGTCCAACATCACTTTGTCCATGTCTTTTGGTCCTACGTCTTTTTGTCCGCACGTCTTTTGGTCCAACGTCTTTTTGTCCAATTACAAATAAACTCGGTAGAAAACCAGGTATAATATCTTCAATGATAGATTCACAGAACTAATAATTTATTATGAGAATTTTATTGATAAAATGCAAGTAAAATACAGTTGGAAAATGTACTTAAAAAATCTAAAAGTTTACTAATTACTTAAAATTACCGAAAGTGATAAGATATCACTTAAAATTGATGCAAATTATATGCAACATTCCTCAAAAAATCAATTTTTGTTGTTGAATCATATTCAGTGTGAATCCGCACTGAACACAGCCTTCTTTTCTCACATCTCCAGTATTCTTTTCCTAGGTCGGTACTGCTTGAATGAAAATCGTAGATGTAATTACTTTCATCAGCTACTTTTCTTTTGTTCTTCGTCGACACAATGAACTTTGCCATTTCGGGATGGGCGAATTAAGAAAGAGAACGATAATAACTATCCTTTAACGAGGCTCGTTAAAGGAAAGAGAACGATAATAACTATCCTTTAACGAGGCTCGTTAAAGGAAATAGACCGGTAATAAAAATCCTTTATTACATATTATACCTTGCTTTGTGCATTAGTGAAGATATTATACCTTGATTTCTATTTGCAATTGGACAACAATTGGACAATTGTTACAATTGGACAAGTTACAAAAAGTCTTTGACAAAAAAAATCATCGGACAAAAAGACGTAGGACCAAAAGACGTGCGGACAAAAAGACGTTGGACCAAAAGACGTGGACGAAGTGTCGTTGGACGAAGTGATGTCAGATGAAAAGACGCGACACGCATCCGCCGCCCCCAGACACCTGGCACTGCCAGTCCTGGAGGTGCGTTCTGGTATCAACAAGGGTCTGCAAGTTTGCAGCCATGGAGCTCAGGGAGTTGGCCATCCCTGTCTGTGTTCTGATGATGCCGGCCAGCACCTGGGCAATGGTGCCGTTGCCCTCAGCGATGGCCTGCTGAGACTGGGCCACGGCCTGCAGAGACTGGGCCATTGCCTGCTGGCACTGCGCCATGGCCTGCTGAGACTGGGCCATGCCGTTGAGCGCCTCTGCGATCTGCAGCTGGCTCTGGCTCTGGCTCATGGCTTTCTGTGAGAGGGCAGCCTTGTCCTGGGCCATGGACATCGCCCGCACGGAACGCCCCAGGCCTTGCATACTGCGACCCATGTCTGACACCGTCGCACCCATTGCCTCCACCACAGACGCCACATGTGCAGTTTCAGCCTGGGTGGCACGTATGACCGGCACCACTCCCTGCTCCTGCACATCGGCGGACTCCTCCACCTGCGTCTGCAGCTGTCGCAAGCTGGCCGTCACCCCCTTCGATCTTCCCTTGGTCCGTGACTGCATCGGGTCTATGGGTGGGTGTAGTAACTCCAGGAACCCGGGGACCCATCTGGGCAGCAGATGGTTGTTTGCGCCGGGCTGCTCTCCGACCGCCCGGCCCCTCAGCTGCTCCTGGCTCCACTTGCTGTACCGGGACGGCTGTGTTGTGCGCACCAGATAGTGTCCCAGATGCCTCATCGCTAAAGTGCCCAACCGAGGTGAGTGTCTCTGCGTTTGTGGAGGGTGTAGGAGATAGCACTGGCGTAATGGCGTGCTCCTCATCCAACCCGAAGTCCAGGGTCCCCTGGAGTGGTGATTCTTGTCCATCCATCCCCTGTGTATGGGTGTCTTGTGCGTCAGTGTCCTGGGCGTCAGTGTCCTGGGTGTCGGTGTCCTGGGCGTCAGTGTCGTGTGCGTCAGTGTCCTGTGTGTCAGTGGCCTGTGCGCCGGTGTCCTGCGCATCAGTGTCCTGCGCAGCAGTGTCCTGTGCGCCGGTGTCCTGCGCATCAGTGTCCTGTGCGTCGGTGTCCTGCGCATCAGTGTCCTGTGCGTCGGTGTCCTGAGCGTCAGTGTCCTGGGTGGGGGTGTCCTGGGTAGCTGTGTCCTGGGTAGCTGTGTCCTGGGTGGGTGTGTCCTGGGTAGGTGTGTCCTGGGTAGCTGTGTCCTGGGTAGGTGTGTCCTGGGTCAGCTGCGACGGGGGACTGTTCCTGTGGCTGCCCCCCCTCATCGCTGGGTCTGGCCCGCCGGCGTCGTCGTACGGGCACTAGTCCTCACCACCCGGGGCCTCCTCTACTGGTCCCACTGAGAGTCCCCCAAACTAGCCTGACCTCTGACTTCTGGGCTGTTCTCCTTTGGGGCTTGATGGAGTCCCATTGGTGGCCATGACACCCCGCGGCACTGCTGGTAGCAGGAACCTGTCAACCAATCAGACTGACTGGCAGTTCTTGGAGGTGGGCCTCCTCCCCAGAATGTTGAATGGCTGAGGGGCAGCAAGGTTGGGTGGGGGTGGGATTCATGGCGATTGTTTTGGGAGAGAAACCCCAATATCTGTAAAATCCTGCCTTGTGCTTGCGAGTTCCACATTCTTACCAGTTTTACAGTTGCCTTTGCAACACTGTTGGTGATTAGGTTTTACAAGGGTCAGCCTTGCTGATTGGCTGATACATCTTTCAATCATGCTTTGTCAAACTCATTGACCAAAACTCTTTTGTCTGTGTTCTGTGATGTAACAATCTAACTGACCAAATGAATAATCCACTTAGTTACATTATGAATCCACCTAGAAACAGTAGTCCATCATGACAAGAAAAAATAGCTTTGACACTATTTAAATTGTAATTAAATGCTTTGTGTTAAAACGCCAGTGCAGAAACATAAAGACAATGTCAACATGGCAACACTTATCTTTCTATTGTTTGTGCTGACCTCTGGTAAGTAGCTTGCCAGCTGAGGTAGGTTTTTATTATTTTGAAGCACCGAAGGTTATAGAATAGAAGAATCCCTACAGTGCAGGAGGAGGCCATTCGGCCCATCAAGTCTGCACTGACCATCTGAAAGAGCACCCTACCTAGGCCCACTCCTTTACCCCCTCGCTATAACCCCACCTCACCTGGACACTAAGCATAGCCATTCGGCCCATCAAGTCTGCACTGACCCACTTAAGTTCTCACTTCCAACCTAGACCCGTAACCCAGTAACCCTTCCTAACCTTTTTTGGTCACTAAGGGCAATTTAGCATGGCCAATCCACCTAACCTGCACATCTTTGGACTGTGGGAGGTAAGCGGAGCACCCAAGGAAACCCACGCAGACACTACAGCCCTTGACCTCCAAAATGGCAACCATGCTGCAGGAAAATCACACCAGACACCATATTGATGAGGGCATTATTGTGCTCTCAGTAAATGGTGGCCAGCAGTATGCAGAGTAGGCAGATTATGAAGTCAAGCCCACTGATTTGATGCCAGCCTTGCCATTTTGGAGCTCAATGCTGCAGCTGACTAACCTTCTTAACCTCACCCAGCTGAATATATGTTCAACAGGAGGAGAAACCCCCACAGTGCTATTTTAGGGGATCATCGACTGGTTGCACGTTAGTTTGCGAATGTTTTCTGCTGGCTGTTGCTAAAATTGAAGCCTTTGACGGTTGCTTCAAGTTGCACAAGTCTACGGGCAGGTGGGGAAGGGGTGTTTCACTGTCCTAGTGGGTTCTGCACAAATCGAGTCACGGATGCATTTGTAGCCATTCCCTCTGGAATACGGTATGACTTGGAGAATCAGCAGAGGTTACACTGAGCAGGACAAAACATGCTAGAGGAGGGAGGGAGAGTGTTGGAACCAACAATTCTACGGACACGTGCTTGTAGGATTAGAATAGCGGTTTTAATATACTCACAACAGAGCCAGCCGGTTAGCCATTAAACTTTCGGTGAACTGGCCGGCTGACCATGTGGCACTGATCTTTATACAGCAGCTCCAGGGGGAGGAGTCCTGGACGGAACCAAGGGAGAAGCCCAGTACAATTCTCGAGCATTCCCAGAGCTACTCCCCCTGGTGGTCAGGTAGTGCAACTGCACTTACAATATAGGCACATGTATATACAGATTATATTCCGGTGTGAATCACATTCACCACAGAGAGGAACAGGAGAAAGGCTCTAAATGGGAAGTCATATCCATCCTTGGAAAGTTGAGGCTCAGTGAGGAAAAATATGTGAGATGTCTACACCTCAGGGAGAATGACCTCACTGAAGTCTGCCACCTTAGCAGTCAGAACAGCAAACTCAGAGCAAAGCAAGGATGCCATCGACAGTGGCTACATCTGGCTGTCTCCAGGTGCGAACTGGGGATATTTGAAAGATTTCAGTTTGCCGTCCACTATTATTAATGGGAGGTTACTGAGGCTCTCCATTAACTGAGAACATACAGGTGCATGCACAAACAAAATAATTTGAAGCAGAGGGAGGCCATTTCAGCCACTGAAGCCGGCTCTGCCATTCAATAAAACCATGCTCTGTATCTCAGAGTCCTATAATCTCGCCTCATTTAAATAATATGTTGCTTTTCTATTCTTCCTGCCAAAGTGGACAAGTTCATATTTTCCCACGTTGTATTCCATTTTTTTGCTCACGCATTTAACCTATCTATATCCCATAGTGAACATCTAGGGCAGGATTCTCCGAGCCCGCACCGGGTCGGAGAATCAGCGGGGGCGTGGGAAATTCCGCCAGGCCGCTCCGACGGCAGGACGCGATTCTCCGGCGACTGGAGAATCGGCGCCAATCCGTCCCGCGCGGTCGCCTTGGTGCCGGTCGGGGGTCGCTGAAATAGGCCCGCGCGATGATTCTCCGCGGGCGATGGGCCGAATTCCCGCCGGTGTGGTTCCAACCTGGTACCACCCGCGGGAGCTCAGACCCACGGCCACGGTGAACGTCCTGGTGGGGGGAGGGGGGGTATCTGACTCCGGGGGTGGGCGGGGCCTCCACGGGGTCCAGGCCCGCGATCGGGGGCTTCCGATCGGTGGGCGGTCGGGATCTGGAGGGGGCCTACCTCCTTCCACGCACCCCACTGTAAGGTCACCGATATGTTGCTCCACGCTGGTGCAGAGATAGCAACTATGCACATGCGCCAGCGCCGTGACAGCAATGATGCGCATGCGCCGGCGCAGAGACAGTTGTTGCACACATGCACGGATCCGCGCCAGCCGTGCAGGGCCACCTTCCGGCGCTGAGCAGGGTGCCATGTTAGCCCCTAAAGATCGGTGAATTGCTGGGCCAGGAGGCCCGTGGATGCCGGCATACACCACTCCTGTGTTTCCGCTGGCGTCAACACGTGGCCGGGATTTCGGAGAATCCCAGCCCTTATGTCCTCTTCACAACTTACTCTCCTACCTATCTTTGTGCCATCAGAAAATTTAACAACCATATAATTGGCCTTCTCATCCATGTTATTAATATAGATTGTAAATAGTTGAGGCCTCAGCACAGATTCCTCTGGCACTCCACTCATTTCTTTTTGCTAACCCGAAAATGGCCCATTTATGCCTACTCTCTGTTTCCTGTGAGTTAACCAATCCTCTATCAACACTGGTATGTTACTCCCTCAACCCTGATCTCTTATTTTGTGTAGTATTCTTTGATGTGGCATCTTGTTAAATGCCTTCTCAAAATCACATTCACAGATTCCCTTTCATCCATGTTGCTTTTGTTACCTCCTCAAAGGGTTCTTGCAGGACAATATCTACCCTAATCAAATAGTTTCACATTGTATAATTGGATGACAAATTCATGAACTGGACAAAGGCTGTCACTTCCGGTTCTGAAAAATGCCCAGTCTATCTGGAAAAAGTTCATCTTCAAACCTCAGAATACTGTTGGAGATCCGTCTTCTGTCTTCAGGAGGTCCATCTTCTTAAACAGTGGGTCAGTGATGTCAGGCACATATTAAATATGGCAGCCAGTTATGGTGGCAGGACACATGCCATCAAGCCTTCCCCACCATAGAAGATAGCGCAAACCCTCTGGATTCACAATTACTTATGTTCGGGATTATAGAACAGTACAGCACAGAACAGGCCCTTCGGCCCTCAATGTTGTGCCGAGCCATGATCACCCTACTCAAACCCACGTATCCACCCTATACCCGTAACCCAACAACCTCCCCCTTAACCCTACTTTTATTAGGACACTACGGGCAATTTAGCATGGCCAATCCACCTAACCCGCACATCTTTGGACTGTGGGAGGAAACCGGAGCACCCGGAGGAAACCCACGCACACAGGGGGAGGACGTGCAGACTCCACACAGACAGTGACCAAGCCGGGAATCGAACCTGGGACCCTGGAGCTGTGAAGCATTTATGCTAACCACCATGCTACCCTGCTGCCCCGGGATGGAAGCTCTCCCAGTCTTCACGCCGGCCGAGAGGCTTAATCCCAAATGCAAGAATTCCACACACTATTTCTGGTGTTTTCTAAAGTCACTTTTAGTTTTTATTTTCCTTTGTTGAAACCATTATTTCCTTGACATTTGATTTTTTTTTTTAGCTTCGCAGTGTTAAAAATGCAATAGCTTCCATAAATTCCTTAAATTTCTCATATTCTACGTCACATTCACCCATCGCCACTGTGCTCACTGACCTACATTAACACATGGTCCAGCAACACCATGGATTTGAAATTCTCCTCCTAAAGCTCAAATCCAGCCATGCCCTCACCCCTCCATTTCTCTGTAATCTCCTCCAGCCCTCACGTGGCGGCACGGTGGCACAGTGGTTCGCAGAGGCGCTCAATTCCGGACTTGGGTGACTGTCTGTGTGGAGTTTGCACTTTCTCCCGGGGCGCGGGATTCTCCGACCCTCCGCGCCGGAATTATGGCCGTGCAGGGGCGGAGAATAGTTGTTTACGCCGGAAATCCGGCACGACGGCGCTTCCGTGATTCTCCGCGGACTCGCCAGTTGCGCGCGCGCGGTCGACGTGGCGCCGGTCAGGGGCTGTTGGAACAGGCCCCCGCGACGATTCTCCATGGTCATCCGGCCAAACTCCCACCGGCGTGGTTTACATCTGGTACCACCCAGCGGGAGCTCGGACCTGCAGCCGCTGTGGCTGTCCTGGTGGGGGGCAGGACTCTGGGGTGGGGGGGGCCTCAGCGGTGGCCAGGCCCGCGATTGGGGGCCACCAATCAGTGGGCCATCACGATCTGGGGGGACTTACCATGTCGGCGGCGCTGAGGTGGGCCACCGCGCGCTTGCACGGACCCGTTTGCGTGGCCGTGCGGTCTATACAGCAGGGCCCCGCCGGCAGTCAGAGCTGCGGGATGTACGCCGGGGCTCTGGTAGCCCCTGGAAAATGGAGAATCACCCCAGACTTTCAAGGAAAAAGTCCGGAGTGATTCTTGCCCATTTTAGCCATGCGTGGGGACTTAGTCCACAATAGGGAGAATCCCAGCCCATGTCTGTGTGGGTTTCCTCTGGGTGCTCCAGTCTCCTCCCACAGTCCAAAGATGTGCAGATTAGGTGGATTGGCCATGATAAATTGCCTTCAGTGCCAAAACATTAGGGGGGATTACTGGGTTACGGGGATAGGTCGGGTGTTCTTTCAGAGGGTGAGTGCAGATTCAATGGCCCGAATGATCTCCTTTTGCACTGTAGAGATTCTAACCCTCACTGAGATCTCTGTATTCCTCCTTTTTTGATCTTTCGTCTATCACCTTACTTTCCTGCTTTCAGATATTGCCAAAACCTACTTTTTGACCAAGATTCTGACTATCTTTCTTATCTCTCTGTCATTGGTTTAGTGTACAATGTTGTCTGTTAGCATCCCTGTGAAGCATCTTGGGAAGTTTTACTTCATTAAAGGTGCCACATAAGTGCAAGTTGTTGGTGTGCTTAATGATCAAAGGCGATAGTTTTGATGACATCAAACTTGAATTTCCATAATATCAACACGATAAAGTAAGTCTTCGAAAAAAAAGGTCTCTATTCTACACTTCCTGGTGGCCCCACTAGCTTCCCATGATTTCCGTTTGTTTTACACCAGTTCTCACACTCTGATGCCAACAGGTTTATTTTTCTGGTGTGAGTTGCCAGCAGCAAGGTTGGCACAAGGAAGGGTGAAGATTTGTACAAAGTCTGATTGATCCAGGAAACTTTGACCCATGATGTTTATCTAAATGCACTGTTGGGTCCATCAACGGTAAATTATTGCCTGCTATGGAAATATTTCACTTTGAAGCCTGAGTTTTCTCTCTTGCTGTTTTTCCTGTGCTATTTTGCACCTGGAACACACACTTGTGACATTTGAATGGTCACAGATAAAGAGCAAATGTAAATGTGTCTGCTACATTTTATAGTGATGTAAGTTGAAATTCCAGGTGATAGATTTGATATAATAATGTGATCCTCACGAGTTGCAAATATTGCTCAGCAGACTTTCAATCCAAAGGTAACAAAGTGAAAATATTTCGCAAATCATTTTGCTTCTGTTCGTCTTACGCCAACCCTAGAATTTTGCTACCAACAACTAAACATGACTTTCCTTGTGCAGATACTTTATGAACCACTCAATGCTTAATCCGGGATCTCATTTATCTGCTGGTATCCCTTTCAATATTTTGACGGGTGGGAGGTGGGGGGGGGGGGGGGGGGGGGGGGGGGGGGAGACCAAAATCTTCATGTCATTTCACAGCTACCGGCCAGAAAAACAGCCTCTGGAGTGAATTAACCAGTGGAAAACAAATTTCACGTTAATATCTTGATTTTTCCGAACAATAGGCACAGTTAAGCTTTCTGAGAACGCTGCGGTGGTTTTTTTCCCCAGAACCCTATGCGGTGAACATTCTCTATTGTATGACATTAATTGCTGTGGAAAAGTATTATGCGAAGATGATTGACTTTGGGCTTGTTTCAAAAATCACATTCAAACACTTTTAAGCTATTTTGTGCAAGTTTCAGGACTTAAATCTAAACTAAAGCAAGGGAATTGTCATAAGAAATAAATTTGATATGCTAGATGTATGGGCCCAGAGGTACCACAGAAGAGGTACTGGATTCCCCCTCCTGGAAGTCCCCACACAAGGACAGTGTGGAATTGTTCGGGAAGTTTAAGTTTCCGATTGACAATGACCCTGCACTGGGAACCATCCAATGCTTTGATTAAAATCAATGACTTCGAATGGTTCTAATTTATTTCACAGAATAGTTATCCAGGAAAGGTTAGAAGGATTAAAAACACTTCTGAGTCCTGGGTAAATATGGAGCTGTCCTCCCTCACCCACCTACTTCTGACTACCCTATTGACCCCTCAACTTCCCACCCATTGACTATAACCCACCCCGACTTCCCTCCCTCTTGATTACCCTTCTGCGGGGTGCCCCCCCCCCAACTGATTACACTCTCCATCACCCCCCACCAACTACCATGCCCCGACTATCCCATGACCAATCCCCAACTCCTCGTACACCAGCCCAACCTCCCACCCCCGGACCATACGACACTGCCCATATCCTCTTTACATCAGACTACCCTCCTTACATGCTGAAGACCCTCCCCAGCCCCCCGTTTGCCTACTGGACAGCCTGGCTCTCCTCCCCTCACCCCAGTTATCTTTCTGAATCCCCAGCTACCCTCCCTACCTCCCATATAGCCCCACAACCTCGAGACTACCCTCCCAACATCCATTGACCGCCCAATCTCCTCGACCACCAGACGACCACCACCCCACATCTGCCCAACCACTCAAACTAGCTCTGACCACCAGACCACCCCTCCTCACCACCCAACTTCCCTGAACAGCCAACATCCCGAACCACCCCCCGACCCCAACCCCTGCCGAGAATCTGAACCCTTCTGACCACCCAACACCCTCTGACCACGTGACCCTCTAAAAAAAAGGAGCATGGCTTCACTGCCCTCAATGTATCTTCTTTGGACTGAGGGCTGCCAGGAACTGTTGCTCTGCACATTTCACACCAGACCGGGAAGGAAATTCAGGCGAGAAGTGTGCAGCTCCAGACTAACGGCAGGTAAAAAGGAACGGGGTGACAGTCCGATGGTAGTGGCCACTCCACAGAAATTCTGCCCCACCGTTCGGCAAAGACAGACTAACGTTCATCTGTCAACAATGGCGACAGATGGTTGGGGAAAAGTGACCTTGTTACCATGAGCAGTAACTCTGAATTAAAAAACATGATTATAATGTTGCTACACGTAGTGACCAGAGCAATTACTTCTTCATTAAGACATCTCTAAAACCAACCAGGGAGTGAGCAACTTACCAGAGGGAACAGGATGTTATTTGTATGCTTTTCATAAGTTCTTTTAAACAGATGGAAATTGTTTCCCGATGAGATATATTATTGTATTCTCTTCATTCTGTAATTCGGTACTTCCACTCTTTGATTATTTCTGTCTCCTTTCTCTGTTTAAATTTTGATTAATGTGTTTGTCATCTCACTGTGTGAACTGTCACATGCATTTTGGAGATAGGTGTTAGATTTACTCTATGCCAGTCCTTTTTTACTTTCCATTTGAATTATTCATTGTGAATGCATGTGCCTCTACTAATGTCTCCCTACTTTCTTTTTTGAGCACCCTAACCAGGCTCCTGCCCTAATTCTACAACCCCATAATCCCACTTCACCCGCACATACGTGGGCACTAAGGGGCAATTAGCATGGCCAATCCACCTAACCTGCACATTTTTGGACTATGGGAGGAAACCAGAGCAACCGGGGGAAACCCACGCAGACAGGTGGGAGAAAGTGCAAACTCCGCACAATCACCCAAGGCTGGAATTGAACCCAGTTCCTTGGCGTTGTGAAGAATCGATGCTAACCATTGTACTACTGTGCCGCCCATATATGCTGATCAGTTTATAATGATCATCCCTTTGAGAACACACATTAACTCCTCTTTTGTTACTGTATGCCTAGAGAATATTATCTAATTTATATGCTTTGATACTTTCATTTCATATTTTCTTTTTGTCTTTAAAGTCCCTTTCCTAAGCTCTTCAAATTCCCATGGTAATGCTGTATTACTGATGCACTTTATGCACTTTGCCTTTTTTCTTCAGATTCAGTTTTATGTTCCTGTCATTATGGATATATATATACATATATATATACAGAATTTCATTCTTGGCTAGTTTGGTCTTATTTTTTAGAGGACTTTATTTATCCTGGAACACTATTGATCTCATGCTTAAATATTGTCCACTGTTGTTCTACCTCTTTGTCAATATTTTTCACCAGTTTATTTTCTTTACCTCCACCCTCATTCACTCATGGTTGGCTTTACTCCAGACTATTACTTTAGACTGTACTACCTATAAATCTGATCGATCATTATTTTAAGCTTGTTATACCATGATCAATACTTCCTAAAGTATGACTATACCCAAAATTCAGAACTTTTTGTTCCTTCCGGAAATTCGAGCACACACTTTAGGCTGACACATCAGTACGGTTCTGATTTGGTCGAGTTTAAATGTTAAGCCGAGGTCCTCGCAGGTGAGCAGAAGATCATGCAACATTTTCCCAAGAAAGGCAGAGGAGCTCACTCAATATCCTTGGCAATATTTATCTATCAATCTACAGCATCATCAAGCACAGAGGAACTGTTGCTCTTTTTTGAGTTCTTGTTACGCATAACTCAGTTTCCATGTTTACCCACATTGCAGCACTGACTGCATTTCAACGATCTGACCCACTTTGGGATGTTTGGAACCCATTAAAGATGCTGTCTCAACAGAGCTGCTTTTCATTTCTCTTTTCACTCACCAAATTCTCCCTGAGCTTGACATTATCCTCAGGATATCACATGGTTGTCTGATCTGCTGCCTGGATATCAGCTGGACAATGAGGTGGATAGTTCCTGGCAAAACATATCAAATGATAATTTCTTTTTAACGTAAAAAATAGTTGAAGAAAGGGCTTCTTCTGGACTGAGAAAGTACAATACATGTGATGTTCAAGGACCATAGGAATATAAGGCATGGAGGAAGGAAGAGGTTGTGAAGGCCTTTGAACCTGCAATATCTTTTACAATGTTTAGTTTGTTAAAAACCTTCCTCTGTAAAGTGAACTTTACTCAGGACATTAGTCAATATCTTCAGATGGGCAGATAATTTGGGAGGGAAAACATATATAAACCTCGTGATCACAAAATACAGAATGGGCGAGTCAGAGTATCCGGATAACACCCAATTAGTTGTGGTGACTGAACCAGAAATATTTATCAATATGTAATATTTTACCACCAGAAGGGGCGGATGGTGGCACAGTGTTTAGCACTGCTGCCTCACAGTGCCATGGACCCGGGTGCAATTCCGACCTTGAGTGACTCTCTTGCGGAGTTTGCACTTTTTCCCCGTGAGGTGGGATTACAGGGATGGGGCGGGAGAGTGGGCCGAAGTAGGGTGCTCTTTCACAGGATCGGTGCAGACTCAATGGGCTGAATGGCCTCGTTCTGTACCGTGCGGATTCTATGAATGAGAGTGAAACTACAAACTAAAGTTACAGTGCACAAGGAGACCATTCAGCTCATCGGGTCTGCACTGGCCCTTGGAAAGAGGGCCCTACTTAAGCCCATGCCTCCACCCTATCCCCGTAAGCCAGTAACCCCACCAAACCTTTTGGATACTTAGGGGCAATTTAACATGGCCAAGCCACCTAACCTGCACATCTTTGGAAGGAAACTGGAGCGCCCGGAGAAACCCACGCAGACATGGGGGAGAAAGTGCAAACTCCACACAGATAGTGACCCAAGGTTGAAATCGAATCCGGTTCCCTGGTGTGTGAGATAGCAGTGCTGACCACTGTGCCACAGAAGAAAATCATTCATTCAAAAGTTTGTGAACCTTCTATCCCAGTGGACTGGTAATGCTCCATTGCGGAGGATATTCAAGACAGAGATCAACAGATTTTTGGATATTAATGGGAAAAAGGGATAGGGCAGCAGAGTTGAGGTAGGAGGAGATCAACCATGAGTTTATTAAAGGCAGAGCAAGATCAAAGGGCTGAATGGCTCCTATTTCCTATGCACTTATATTCTAAGTACTTAGAAGTAAAATGCTGACACCTATATCGCTTAATAAAAAAATACAAGCTTTTTATTTCTTTTCACCTATCCACCCCATCACACTACACTGTAATACATGTTAGTAACTATTTGTGGAACAAGAATTTTACAAATTTTTATCACTCTACATTTCTATTTGGGCTATTGTTGTATTTTCAGTATTTTGCACTGAAGAAAACAGTAAGGTGCTGAAAGAACAGGCGAATATCGATGCAATTAAAGCACGCAATGACCTGGAAAACATGGAAGAGGCAGTGGATGAATTCATTGGCAATCTTGAGGTAAAGCTTTGATTTCAACTGATAAAGGCTTTCCATGGAGCTTATCAAAAGATAACTGTTTGTAAGTTTTTCACAAACGTCTCCCATTATTTTAGAAACCTCTCAAAGAAAAACCAAACTTCCTGGAAAAACTGAAGAAAGAAATAGCAAACGGTAAATATCAGGATGATTTCATGTCTTGCAGTTCAAGGGAATACTTCTTTTAGAGCCAGGTTTTTTTTTTGTATTTTACTGTTGAGGTATTTGCAAAATGGACTCAGATTGAATTGCTTCTGCTGAAATATGTTGTTTTTTTATTTACTAATTAACATAATTTTGCCATTGTGGCTATACTGAAGCATCCTAATACAGGCTTCTAATTTTGCTTCTGTAAGCAATATTTTGAAGTCATTGCTGTGCATCATTATAATGATGTGCTGTAAAAGCGTCCTTGAGCAGAACTTGAGGTACCGAATAAAGGAAATAGTAATTTGTAGAAACCAGCTATAAAGATAAAAAAGAAAAATGGATTTGGGTGTATTCCCTGACAGTTTTCTTTAAGAAACAATTCTTGGGTGGGATTTTCCGTTGACTGATGCCGAAATTGCGAAACGTGATTGGTGGTGGTGGTGGGGGGGGGGGGGGGGGGGGGGGGGGGGGAATAGGTTCCAACACCAAAATCGCGGCGGGCGCTATTTGACGCCAAATCTCAATTCTGAGTCACCTCGACAGCCGAGTCAATGTGGTCTGGAATGCACTGTTTGCATGTTATTAGCAGACCCAACTGTGATTCTCCGCCTCTGATGGGCTGTATTCCCGACAGCGCGATTTACTTGTGCCATTA
This sequence comes from Scyliorhinus canicula, assembly GCF_902713615.1. Classification (NCBI taxonomy): domain Eukaryota; kingdom Metazoa; phylum Chordata; class Chondrichthyes; order Carcharhiniformes; family Scyliorhinidae; genus Scyliorhinus; species Scyliorhinus canicula. The sequence goes on along the minus strand of NC_052166.1, from coordinate 33,913,651 downwards.
AAAATCATGAAACAGGCATTGTGGCTGATGAGGGAGAGAGAGGAGGTAGGGTACAGAGAGGTGCAGCCATGGGCTGGCTGACCCGGGGGAAGGGGGGTTTCATTTACCTGATGAAGGAGCAGCGCTCCGAAAGCTTGTGGTTTCAAGCAAACCTGTTGGACTTTAACCTGGTGGTGTGAAACTTCTTTCTGTACCCGCCCCAGTCCAGCACTGGCATCTCCACATCAAAATATTATCAGCAAAGGAACACGATAAACCACGTAGTTTAGAGCATGATAATCGTCACTGTTTTATTTTTTACTGCAAATCGTCACTCCCATCCATGTGTATTCAAGGTGCATTTTCTGAAGAGTCCATGCTTACATTTAAGTGGGCTAACAGAGCCATGGAAGACCGAAGATCTAAATGTTCCCACTTTAATGCTGGATTTCAGCAGACAGCCATACCCTGGTTCTCTGGACTATATTCATTGGGGTTGGCTTCTGTTGATGTCAATAAATTCCAGCCTAGTTATACGAGTTAATATTATCGTGGCAAGGTGGCACAATGGTCAGCACTGCTGCCCAAAGTGCCAGACATCAATTTAATTCTGGCCTTGTGTGACTGTGTGAAGTTTGCACATTCTCCCCATGTTTGAGCGGGTTTTCTCCGGGTGTTCCAGTTTCCTCCCACAGTACAAAGATGTGCAGATTAGATGGATTGGCCATAATCAATGCATGGTGTTATGGGGGTACGATGGGGGAATGGGTCCAGATACCGTGCTTTTTCGGAGGGTCGGTGCAGTCTTAATGGGCCGAATGGCCTCCTTCTATACTGCAGGGATTCTATGGACTCTAAAGATGTAACTTGTTTACACTGAGAAGGTGTTTAATTTCCCTCATTTGAGCACACTAATTGTGATTAAGAACTTAAACATCCATAGTGGGTGAAAACCTATAATTCACTTCAAAATCTACTTAATCAGGGAAAATAAAGGCAATGAGAAATAATTCAAAGTCACTAGGTTCACCAGCTCCCCATTATGTAAGAATACTAAAGTATTAGTTAAAAGCACAAAGGGAAGATTTGTATGTGACCAATTTGTCCACCTTGATCTGCAGAAATAGCTTAACACTGCTTTGGAAGGTGCTTTGAGGAGCATCAGATGTATGCATCAACTTGCCAATTGTTCTTTTTTGAGATGCTACTTGCCTTGCCTGCTGTTCTTTAAGGGCAGCATGGTAGCACAGTGGTTACCACTATGGCTTCACAACACCAGAGTCCCGGGTTCGATTCCCGGCTTGGGTCACTGTCTGTGCGGAGTCTGCACGTTCTCCCCGTGTCTGCATGGGTTTCCTCCGGGTTCTCCGGTTTCCTCCCACATGTCCCGAACGACATGCTGTTAGGTAATTCGGACATTCTGAATTCTCCCTCTGTGTACCCGAACAGGCACCGGACTATGGGGACAAGGAGCTTTTCACAGTAACTTCATTGCAATGTAAGCCGACTTGTGACAACAAAGATTATTATTATTATTTATGCCGTGCTCATATTCACACACCAAAGTTCTAAATGTCAAAATCCAGATTCAGGCCAATTCCCAGTAGCATAGTATCTATTTTGCTTGGATCTGTTCAGGTTTCAACCCCCGTCCCCTTTATCCTGCATAATTTTAGCGTTAGTGGGAAGAAAACCATTTTGCCCTGGCACTACAGTGGAAATGCGTCCCAGGAAGAATCGGCTAATGATAGCAAACCCAGCCCTTCGCTGCCGGGAGATTTTTTAAAAAACATCTTCTGAAGATATTTATGGCTTTGGTATTTTACAACTATAAGGTGAATTGAATCTCGGATATCTGCAAATAATTTTATGTTTGGTGTTCTGTATGATTACATTCCCCCGGAGAACCTACAAGAATTTATAAATATGATCTGAGATCTCCCTCTACAGGTAGCTATTATGAAACAAATTGCAATGTGGCTTACTCATTTATAAGCCCCAAATATATCTCAAACTGACCAGCTGGAATAGAAAGAATTTTGATTTTTTTTTAATTCAAATGATGTAAGATGTCCCATAGAATCCCTACAGTGCAGAAGGAGGCCATTCGGCTCATCGAATCTGCACTGAACCTTGGAAAGAACACCCTACCTAGGTTCATTCTCCACCCTCCCTATCAGTGTAACCCAATAACTCCACTGAACCTTTTGCACACTAAGGGGAAATTTAACGTGACCAATCCACCTAACCCGCACATCTTTGGACTGTGGGAGGAAAGCAGAGCACCTGGAGGAAACCCACGCAGACACGGGAGAATGTGCAAACTCCACAAAGTCATCCGAGGCCTGGAATTGAACCTGGGTCCCTGGTGCTGCGAGGCAGTAGTGTTAAACAATGTGCCACCGTGCCACCCATGTAGGCATCACTGGCAGCCTTTATTACCCATCGCCAGTTGTCCATGAGAAGGTGAGGAGATTGGATGCCGTTTTACACTTTGCCCAATTTTATGCTCCATTAAAAGGCAACAGTTTCTCTGTAATTATTACGAAGTTAAAAATAAAGCAGGAAGTAAGCTTGTACCAAAGGTGAAAAGAAGGGAGTGTGGTCATAAAACATCAAGGTGGCTGACGAGTCATTTACAGGGACAAAGAAGGTCCAAATTAGTGACACTGAATAGTCAGCGAAACAAAATTAAGTACTAACAAAAAAGGCTGTTTAGTAGATCAGTTAAAAGGATAAAGGCAAAGAGAGTGATGGACAATTGTAAAAGTAATGGGAAAAGCCATTTATGCCAAGATTGTACTGAATGATGGAATGGCTTATTGTTTCTTATTTTATGTCAGATAACTGTCAGAGACTGTTTTGGGGCCACTGAATGATGTTTAAAGGCAGATTAAGAAAGACGCATTGGGTATGGTAGAAATATTAAATAGGTATTTTGTATTGGTCTTCATTCTTGAAGACAATACTTGACTGTTGGGATTAAATGATTTTGATAATAAAATGAACAATAGGTGAACACAATGCTTTTAGATGGAGTTGAGAACTTGAAAATAGATAGATGATATCCACCTGAGATTCCTCAGTAAGGTGGAGCATGTGCTGCGTGAACCTCTTGCTTTTATTTTGATTGTTCATAACATGTACCCATCTTTAAAAAAGGAGAAAGGGCGGGATCGATTAACCATTAGCTACATCAGTAATAGTAAAAATGCTTAAGGGAATCGTTGGGGATGTAATATATGATTACTATGATAGGCAGGGACATCCATTACCACTTCAAAAAGAGGAGGTAATGTCCAACAAATCAGGTCATATTTTTGAAGAATTTACCAAGATTGTTGATTTCGGTAAACCAACAGGCATGGTCCACTTAAACTTCCTGAAAGTTTTTTACAAGGCACAAAAGGAAGTTCTAGGGGTGGGATTCTTCTGACCCTCCCCTCCCTCAACTCCACCCAATCCCCCCTCTACCCGCCCACTGCGTGATTTTCAGTGGCACACCATTCGCTGGCAGAAGGAATCTCTCTTCCCATCGCTTGTCAAGGGGATTTCCCATTAAGCCACCCCACACTCCTGGGCCACCTGCAGGCAGGGGTGCACTGCCAGCAGGAAAAGAAAATCGCAAGGGCCGGAGAATTCCATCCCAGAAGTTGGTTCCAAAATTCAAAGCAGTGTTCTTTTTCACTTAAATATCTGTGTTATTAAAAGATCCATCATGTACACTTGAATCACTTTATCTGTTTCTGCCATCTTGAAGCAGTCTTAATGATGGTATATAGGACAATCCTGAGACCATCCCACTAGTAAAATTACATTGCTACTTAGACAGATAGGTACAAAGGGCACACTGGATCTATGGCTGTTGACTAATCTCAACATGCATGGATAAGCTCAGTGAAGCCTGGAGAACATGCGAGTCAATGAATCATATTAATTCCTCCTGAACACATCCTTAAATTTATCCTTGAACGTCTCCTTAATGTTCTTGAATAATTCTCATTAACAAGATGTCCCATTTGTCACTTGAAACGCTGATTATTTATGTGGAGGAAGAACCTCCATTCTGACAAGTTTCACAATGCCAGCAAAATCACTGCTCAGAAACCAAAACTTTCAATTCTTTTTCCAGTAATTGGACAAATACAGTGCAACCAAGAAACTATCATTTATGAACTTTGAATGTCCAGCATATTGTGCAGCTTTCTATGATACCAAATTTCAAATGCAACCATACAGTAAACACTTACCTGTATTTCTTCAGCGTTTTATGTAACAGATTAAAGCAAAAGTGTACCATTTGGAAACTATTCGTACAATTTGGAATTTTAAACTAATTCCAAGAATTTTTTCTTCACAGAAATTGAAAAATGTGACTGTGGATATTTAGCCAAAAAAGAAAACTTAAAAGTTGTCATTACTATTATGACTATTATCTTCATCCTTTTAATAATAGCAAATGCCATCATCCTCTTCGTTCTGTTTTCAAAAGCAAAGAAGACATGGTAAGTAATGTCATGGATCTGTTCTGTTTACAAATGTAACCATCTTCAGAAAGTATGGCCTCTGTGCAGATGCTGGGGGTAATTTTTACCTTCAACCAAAGGATCGGGTGAAACACAACTAATCATGCCATCGAAGTCAAGGCAAAATAAGACAGTGTATCATGGAAAATGAACATTTTGTGTAATCCACCGGATGCCCTCACTGCGCAGCGATTTAGGTTAAAATTACCCCTCATCTTTTAATTCTACAGTTAAGTAAAGTCCACTTGAGTGAATATCTCGTAACGGAGTATTTCCGTCGGGTGAATTGAGACTACTACACTGTTGCTCTTGGAGAGTGAAGGCACTGCCTATTGTAGTAAAGAATCCCAGATGATTCCTGGTCTGTGGGAACACTTCCACTTCTCCCAGCCCACAAATATGCAATGGAACTTCTGGCACATTCACCTTTTGGCGGTGGGGGGAGGAGGGGGAGGGGGGAGGGGGGGAGGCGAGATAGTGAGCAACATAACACAATGATCTAACGCAAGCATTATTTTACTTTCGCACGGCAGCTATCAATACATACCTGGGCAAAAAGCATGTTAATCCGCAGTCGGAAATGGAGTCAATTCACTAAAAGTACCAACCAAAGTGAATCTTAACAATAATAATAATAATTTTTATTGTCACAAGTCGGCTTACAATAACATTGCAATGAAGTTACTGTGAAAAGCCCCCAGTCGCCACATTCCGGTGCCTGTTCGGACACACTGAGGGAGAATTCAGAATGTCCAATAACAGCACGTCTTTCGGGGCTTGTGGGAGGAAACCGGAGCATCCGGAGGAAACCCACGCAGACACGGGGAAAACGTGCAGACTCCGCACAGACAGTGATCCAAGCTGGGAATCGAACCTGGGACCCTGGCGCTGTGAAGCAACAGTGCTAACCACTGTGCTACCGTGCCGCCCAAACAGCATTCTTTATCACAGCATTCAGAGCATTTGATTAGAAATTAAAGAAACATTTCAGCCAACCTATTTTCCAACACACTATCGACATACTCAAAGAGTGTCATGGACACTTCCAGAATTTTACGGGTTTAGATTTGAAAGTGGCTCATATATCTGAACTTTCCCTCATTTTGGCAAAAGGAAGTTCAGAGGGGCATGCTCTTGATTTAGATAATGCGAAGAGAAATTGATTTTTTTAGATGTGATGCGGGTAATTTAAGTTTGACTGCTTCAGTAAAGGGTACAAATTCAAAATAACAAGGAACAGATTGCCATCTATAGGAGTTAATGCTGTGGCGATTAATGTTATTGTCAAAAGAGTTGGCTAACTATATGGTTTGGAATAGAATTGAATTGACAACTGTAGTGTTATGTGCGAAAGACGTAATTGCTCCAAGGCATTTCATGGTTTCTGCGAAGTTGCAACCATTAACGCCTGTGCAGGAAAGCCAACCAGTCATGAATGATTAACAGAGTTAACCTTTCCCACCAGATTTGCAGTTGAGGGCCAATGAAAATCTCGATGCAAAATTTTGCAAATGATAAAATGGATGAGGTAGATAATATACTGGTGTTTGGAAGGACTGGGAGTGTTGGACAATATGGCCTTTGCAGGTAATGTGCTCCATGCACTGAGTACCATCCTTGCTCATAGAAACATAGAAGCATGGAAGATAGTAGCAGGAGGAGGCTATTCAGTCCTTTGAGCCTGCTCTGCCATTCGTCGCGATCATGGCTGATCACCCAACTGCTTTCTCCCCATAACCCTTGATCCCATTCGCCTCAAGTGCCATATCTAGTCGCCTCTTGAATGCACTCAATGCCTTAGTCTCAACTACTTGATCATGGTAACATTTAAATAAAATCTATCCCAAATGGTTCCATAGCATGTTGTTATGCTGACTGCTTTTAGTGGAAAGTAGAAAGTCTTTGCAGCTTCTTATAGACACAAGCATGACTTTGGAGAGCTGAAACAAATCAATTTTTGTCAGATAAAGGCCTAAAGCACTGCACTCAAGGAAATGGAAAGAAATGCTTGCTTTTAAGAGCTCAAGGATCAACACTGTTCACATAGTAAATGAAGGTGAATGCTATTGTATTTCAGGCTGTATTTTTATCAGCTAAAATTAAATCAATAAATAAAGAACAAAATAAAAAAGAACATGAGTACAAATCTAAATTAGGGATGGAGTCAAGAAACTTGTGGTATTTAATTACAGATACTTTTGGGTCACAAGTGGAAGTTTCTGCACTCAGAGTCCAGTCTATTCTGAACAAAGGATCTACATATAAAATTATTGAGCAGCAGATGCAGCTTCAAGAAGCTGATATTGACCATTTGGAGAGAATTTGCATCTTCAGGTGAAGCTGGCCACTTCTCAGTGACAAAAGAGTGATTTTCTGGAGTAAACGTATTTCAGATTCTCAACAAAATATGGAACAATAAACAGTATTTAAATCAAGTCCACAGCAAGTTTCAGTGTGACTTTTTATATGTGTTTGGAAAACATACCTATAGCTCTTTTGTTTATTCTTTTTCCTATCACTCAACCCTTGCTAGCTTTTAGTCACCTCTCATTTGTCTTGTCTCCAAATAATTATGTTGGATATGTCGGCTTGGTTCAATTTCTAGTGACGTTGATTCAGACGGTTGTGGGTTCAAACCCATAAAGTTGATTCTATCATTTGGAGGGAGTGCGGCAGTTTAATATTTATGCTGCTGCTCAGTCCTCTGACAGCACAGGTGGACCTACTAAATCCCATGTCACTCCTTGAAGATGGACAAGAAGTATACTAGACATCTTCACCAACATTCTGCCCCCAAACACTGTGATCAAAACTGATAAACCGGGCATTCTCTTATTGACTGCTGGCATGACTGTGCTGTATGCATTAGCTGCAAATATAACAGTGACTGCTTAATCAATTGGTTGCAAGGCACTTTGAGTAAAATTGAGCATGCGATAAGACATTAAGTTTAAATTATTTTGTTTGCTTCTTCCCTACCTCATGACTTCTGCACTCCTCACCTCATCATGTAACATGCAGTTGTAAAGAAATACCCCCCCCCCCCCCCCCCCCCCCACACACCGCCCAATATTACTGTGGGATACTGTAAAACAGATTGTGGGACTGTGTGTATATATTTGTGTGTGTGTGTGTGTGTGTGTGTGTGTGACTAAGATCATTAGACTGAAGACAGTCAGACTGCAAAGTTAAAAATCATCAAATAGTAATGTGTAAACACAGGCATTTTGAAGTGGAGGTGAAGTGGGCTTAAGTAAACAACATGGATGGAAATTTGCATGAGGAGATAAAGAAGGTGTTTGTGTTGACTTGGTGAATTTCTGAAGAAAAATGAAAGGGAGGCTTAAAGATCATAAATGAGTAAACCAAAATTATTAAGTTTATTTTTCCAAAAGTAGTGCATATGAAGACAAGATGAAAAATTACTGTATTCTGGGAAAAGTAATTTCCGAAGTAAGTTAAGAACAATGGATTTAAAAATGAAAGGGAAATTAAAATTTTTGGGGAAGAGTGAATATTGTGTTGAGGGAGAGGCAATGTGATGCCGTAAAGAGTGCGGTCTCGTTGTTGAGACCCGTGAAATAATCTACCTCTATCCACCCAGAGAAGCGTTTGTTTCAGAGAGCAAGGCTTTGTTTCGAACTTTAAATTTATTTAAAAAATCAAGGGAAATTCAGAGTACCCAATTCATTTTTTCCAATTAAGGGGCAATTTAGCATGGCCAAACCACCGGAGCTGCACATCTTTGGGTTGTGGGGGTGAAACCCACGCAAACACAGGGAGGATAAGCAAACTCCACACGGACAGTGACTCAGAGCCGGGATCGAACCTGGGACCTCGGCAGCAGGGCTAACCCACTGCGCCACCGTGCTGCCCTCTGGATTTCCCTTGTTGAGCGAGAGAAAGAGAGAGGGGCCCTGTGAAATACCTCCCGATAGAAACGGTGGGTGCCTCACAGTAATATTACTGTAATTTTTATAAATTAAAAATCCAAATGGACTGTTGCCTGGAAAAGTGTGTTTATTTATGAATCTAGTTAAGTAGAAATATTTTGGGAAAGACTGTAAGACTAAATTTAATTTGTAACTAATCTTGATGTGTTTAAATTTTATTTTATTTTGTTAATTGATATTTTAATTTAATATTTACAAGCTCCAAAAGACGAATTCTTGATTTCAGTAGACATACCATCTCATAATAAAACACAAGTGACACAAGGTTGGGATAGCTTGCCCAAGTTTCCCTTTGGTCAGTCCAGCAATTATCACCTGCCATATTGTAACTTAATGTCAGTATTTTGTTGTTATTAGATATGATAAAATATATTCATTTTTCATCATCCTATATGTAAATGTATATATATTTTGTCTTTAGAACATAGGCTTAAGGTATTAATTATATATTTTTTTTATTCGTCCTTGGGATGTGGGCATTGTTGGCTGGGTTTAATTTGTTGCCCATCCCTAATTGTCCTTGAACTGAGTGGTTTGCTAGGCCATTTCAGAGGGGGACAGTTAAGAGTCAACCACATTGCTGTGGGTCTGGGGTCACATGTAGGCTAGACCAGGTAAGGACAGCAGATTTCCTTCCTTGAAGGACATTAGTGAACCAGATGGGTTTTTAACGACAATCAGCAATGGTTTCATGGTCATCGTCAGGCTTTTAAATTCCAGATTTATTTTATTGGATTCAAATTTGACCATCTGCTGTGGCGGGATTTGAACCCGGTCCCTAGAGCATTACCCTGGGTTTCTGGATTACTAGTCCAGTTACAATACCAGTGAAAATACCACTATGCCCCAGCGTCCTCTTCAAAGACAAGCATTTTATTCAAAATAATTAATATTCAGGATCACTCTCTTGCTGGAAATAGAATGGGTTAAACTGGAAAATGGATAAGGTGTGATTTTGAAACACATACAATTCCTAAGAGACTTGATAGGGTAGATGCTGCGGTTATGTTACCCTGGCTGACGAACTGTGGGATCAGAGTATCAGAATAAGGGGCCATCCATTAAGCACAGAGATAAGGTAAAGTTTCCACACTCAAATGGTGGGGTTTTCCAGTTCCGCTGAACTACAGAACCAATCAGTTCCACCAAAAATGAATCAGCTTTTGATTAGGCCGGCAGGTCTCCCGCAGTGCACCCCCTCCAGGACGGGACTGGAAAATCTCAACCAAAGTGTAGTGGTTCTTCAGAATTTATTATCCGGGGGATCTGTGGATGTTCAGTCATTCAGCATATTCAAGATACAGATCAATAGATTTTTGGATCCAAACCAAATTAAGAGCTTTTGGGAAAGTGTGGGATGAAGGATTTGAGGTAGGGGATCAGCGATGATCTTATTGAACGGTGGAGCAAGCTCGAAGGGCTGCATGACCAACTCCCGCCCCCATTTTGTATCTTCTTATGACATGGACTAATTTCGCTCCCATAGTTATCATGGAAAATGAATGAATTCCACAGATTAATTCCCAAACCACCTATACAAATCTTGGAATCACAATGTAACAAATGTGGAATTTGATTTAATTCCATTACTGTAAATCAGTAACTTTGCTCGTCTGTCCTTTGCATTTAGCATGTTTATTTGGATTGTGCTATTTATACATCAGCCATAATCAAGTGATTTGTAGACAGTTCGCACCATAAAGCTAAGAGGACTGAAGTTTCTGCTTTGAGCACAATCAGTGCTTTGCACGTAAACTATGACCAACATTCAATTCGCTTTGAGAAGTTCTTTTTTTAAAGTATTCTCTCAAACTCATTTGCACAATATTTCATGTAAAATCTGTCAGGAGCACATGTTTTTATATAAGCACAGTGCTTATATAAAAAATGCTTTAAGCTATTACTTCTGGATATATTTGAGAGAGCTAACTCACTGCAGGTTGATTAATACAGCTGAAAATGGGTTTTCACAGAAATGGGGCTGGATTCTCCGATTTTGACTCTATGTCCGGAGGATGGTCTGGTCTTACGATCAAAAAGTTGGCCCGCACTGATGCTCCTTCCAGTGGGGGGCTAACATCCATGCCACATAAAGCCCCCAGCTGTCCGGCCTGCGCGGCTGCGCCATACAACATTTGCCGGCCAAACGCAGACCCAGCCTCACAAAAACTGCCCCCCCCCCCCCCTGTAAACCCTCTTGCCACCCCTGGACCACTCCTCACCAATCCCCCCAGCCCCTGCCGAAGCAGACCCCCTGCCAGCGGAATCGCTCTCCCCACCCCCCCCTCCCCCACCGACTGTAGTGGCGCTGAACACAGTCCGCAGCCGCCACACCAGGTTTACGAAAGTTGAGAGGACACATGTCTCACGCCGTTGAAAAGTCAGCCCATCGGGGGTGGAACATCGGGGGAGGGCCTCAGGTGACGTTCTGAGGCCGTCCCAATGGCGTGCGGTGTACTCGAGTACTCTTTTTTGATGGGGGCGGAGCATCGGAAAAATGGCGACACCCCTGATTTGGTCGCAAAAAAAGGATTCTATGGCCGTTCGTGGAACAAAATTTTGGCGTTGGCAATCGGAGAATCCCGCCCCTCAGCTTTTAATCAGATTGTCCAGTCCACCTCCAGTGAGCAAACAGTTTTTAGATGAATGATAATGACTTTAAAAGCAACACACATTTGCTCGTGTGCAGTAGCAAGTTTCTCAGCAAATTAAAATATGAATACTCCTAAACTTTTAAAATGTGCCTGTTGATGTCCTTGATCATAAAATAAACTTAATTTTAAGTGCCTCCCTGATGAGCAAGGTTAATGGAACTTTGCAGGATGCGATCAAGTGAAAACAAATCAGAGTTTCATAATTGGGCAGGTTTAGCTGGGTTGTTCCCGGCGCTGGAAATGACACCACTATCGAACAGGACTGTTATTTTGTCGGGCCTCGTTGGGGAACGTCCCCAAATGTTGCCTTTAACATCATTTCTTGCACCGAGGAGATCTACTTGCCAGTTCAGAAAGAAATTGTGGCACTATTTTGAATGGCACCCTGATCCCTCCAACCTGGGCACCCAGGTGGCACTGTCAGAATGCCAGGCTGGAAGTGCCACAGTGCCCAGGTGGCATCATCAGTGCCGGGGGGCCACCCTGTCCAGAGGCCAAGAGCTCAGGGGCCTCATATCGCCTGGGAAACTACTTTCAAGTGCTGTCCTGCCTTGTCCCCGTTTCTGGGGACCAGTGTTAGATGGCGTTCCGCTGGGGTATCCTCAGGGAGGCCGATAGATTCCAGGGGCCGGTTAAATAAGACTTAGGCATAGTTAAGCAAACAGTTAAGCTCACTTAACTATGCAAACCTGGATCCCGCCCATTGTGGGCGGGATCAATACCGCAACATCTTCAGCGATCCCGTTAGATCTCACGGGGCATAATGACCGTCGGGAATCTCAGAAGGGGCCTCTCGTTGGATTTACCAGCGATGGGACACGGCTGGTACATTGCGCCAGCAATGCTGATGAATTTGATCTGGGGGCATGGTCAGTGATGTGTACAGGACCATCTTCGAGCACAATCCTCTTTAAACTAGCATAAATTAAGAAAGCATGTGTCTAGTAAATCTTATGTGCTGAGATTCCACACCCTAATTTCGAGAGAACTAACTAAAGCCCTTTTAAGTGCAGTATCTTGAGTCTATTGCTTAGCACGTTGACTGATTGATATGCCACAATGATACATCGTGGAGATGATCCTAAAGGACCTAGAAACAGCAGTGGACCATTCAACCCCTCAAGCCTATTATTCTAGTTAGATCATATCTGGCCTCCTCCTAAACTCCGTTTACCCTCCTTGATCCCTATCCTCTAAAATCCTTAAACTAACAAAAACACAGAATATCTCTATTGATGATTCCATCACAAACATTCCACCAATAGTTAATTCTAGAAGGTAGTTCCCATTATCCATACAAATCTCCCTGCGAGCATGGGCTTATCTCTGGATAAAATAGCTAAAATATAGTTGAATATTCAGAATTCATTTCTCACAGATTTTGCACTTTTGATCCAGCTGAATAAGTCATTGTTTACAGGATGATTCAGTATGTGGTCAAATTTGCTATCTACACAGTTCTGGGTCAGAGGATCAGTATGCTTCAGGTCGGAAATACTGACAAGCCAAACTGCCAGCACCTTCTCAAGAATATTTCATTTTTAAAATAGAAGTGCATTTGGCCTTGAGGAACATGCTGGGAGCCTGCATTGGTAATTAAGCAGATTTTTAAGGGAACATAATACATGAGAGATTCCCACAAACACTGGGACCAAGGGACACGGATTCAAGTTTAAAAGCTGGAACCTGCACAAGTTAAATGGAACTGTGGGTGTTGAATGCATGAAATAGAGGCACACAGAGTTACATGAAGCAAATCGGGTGGAATATTTTAAAAGAGAATTGGACAGATGTTTCTGGGAGTAGGCAATTAGTTTTGGGACCATCCACCATGGGACCATATTAAGGATGGGCAACAAATGCTGGTCTAGCCAGTGAAGCCCGCATCCTGTAAAAATGAATTTTAAGAAAAACATGAACTGCCGGGTCTTTTATTTTAATCCTGTATTTTCGACCACTCCTGAAACCGAACAATCAGACGCTAAAAAAAAAATCCTGATTATATCAGACCTACCACGAGCATACAAAAATAAAAAGCAACTGGTCAATCAATCCCATGCACAGTCATACTTATTAACCCTCAATTAGAATTTACAGTGCAGCAGGAGTCCATTTAGCCCATTAAGTCTTGGAAAGAGCACCTTACATTAGCCCACGCCTCCACCCAATCTCCATAACTCAGTAACCCAACCTAACCTTTGGACACTATTGGCAATTCAGCATGGCCAATCCACCTAACTTGCACATCTTTGGACTGTGGGAGGAAACCGGAGCATCCGGAGGCAACTCACGCAGGCCCGGGAGGGAAGGTGCAAACTCCACACAGACAGTTACCTGAGGCTGGAATTGAACCCGGGTCCCTGGAGGTGTGAGGCAGCAGTGCTAACCGCTGGCGGATGTGGCTGCCCAGCAACCTGGTAGATACTGCGCTGACAGGTTGCCTCCCTTAAGATACTATGGTTGCTATAAAGGTACCATGCGTTGAAATGAGGAGGCCACACACAACTCAACAAAAATAGTTGGGGCATTGCTGAGAGATCTTCAATACTCCTCCGTCCACCATATCCTCGCCTTCAAAAGATTGATTGAAAAGAATAAAGTAAAATGCCTCTCAAGTTGAGATGGGGAGATTTCCAGAAAATTAATCTTCAAACCCCAAAGATGGTCAAAGCTGGAGATCACAGTGTCCTGAAGATACATCACCCAGCGACGCATCTCTCTTTTGGATGCAATGATAGCTGCCACATCCAGAACTCATCCAACCTTTTATGTTTGGACTTTTGCAATGGATTCATATTCATTGCATGAATTAATAACTAAGTTTTCTAATCCTTTGCAAAAATAAAACCTCAAGACGCCTAACTCTCATTTTTTTTTTTACTTTCTGTACAAACTCATGTAAAAGTCGACTTTCGCATTCGTTACTGATTATTGTTTATTGTTGTTGGGTGTAAATTTGGGAGAAAATGTGAAAAAGGAGGGGAATAAAAACTTTTTTTTTAAAGTAGAAGTCGACTTTCAGAGATCCTTTTTTAGGCAAAAAGGTAAGAGGTCAACTTTTGCGTAGGTAATGATTTTGAGGGGCTTACTTTCAACAACCAATGCTCATGGCTCACAAAACGGCCCATGGGTTTTCTGTCTCAGTTTCCAATAGCGTTCGCTCACAAGAAAATGCATCGGAGCAACAAATAAACCTATAAAAGGTAAGATTTTAAGAATCCTTTTTCTTTCACTATGGGGACATCGGATTGTCCATGACAGCTCAGTGAGCTTAGTTCAATTTCTGGGAAAGTTTAATACTCTTATGGCTCACACAAGCTGTGCAAACTGGCTCTGCAGTTTGTTCCATTTTTGCCCCCACCATTCAAAGTGAAATTAAACTTTTGCTGAAGTTCCCCAATGGGAAAATTACAATCTGTGATCTAGCAGCAATATAGAAAGGTCCGAAAACTCCTTCAAATCTTGGCCCCTGCGGTGTTACATTGTGAGCAGTTTTGGGCCCCGTATCTAAGGAAGGATGTGCTGGCCTTGGAAAGGGTCCAGAGAAGGTTCACAAGAATGATCCCTGGAATAAAGAATTTGTCGTATGGGGAACAATTGAGGACTCTGCGTGTGTACTCGTTGGAGTTTAGAAGGATGAGGTGGGATCTTATTGAAACTTACAGGATACTGCAAGTCCTGAATAGACTGCACGTGAAGGGGATGTTTCCACTTGTGGGAAAAACTAGAACTGGAGGACACAATCTCAGACTAAAGGGACAATCCTTTAAAACAGACATGAAGAGGAATTTCTTCAGCCTTCCTTCAGAGGGTGGTGAATCTGTGGAACTCTGCCGCAGAAGGCTGTGGAGGCCATATCACTGAGTGTCTTTAAGACAGAGGTAGATAGGTTCTTGATTAATAAAGGAATCAGGGGTTATGGGGAGAAGGCAGGAGAGTGGGGATGAGAGAAATATCAGCCATGATTGAATGGCAGAGCAGACTTGATGGGCCGAGTGGCCGAATTCTGCTCCTACGTCTTGTGGTCTTATGGTTATGCCCTTGGAAAGTTGGGAGTTGACACTTACATGAGCTACATGAAAAATTAAGGATTTCCTGGCCAAAAATCAGGGTTTGGTTTTGTTCAAGAGGTCAACTCATTTAAAAGATACCTAGATCGGCACCTGAAGTGCTGCAACCTGCAAGGTTACGGACCATGTGCTGGAAGATGAGATCAGAATTGGTGGGTTTTTTTTTTCATCCAGAACAGACATTGTAGATGAATTGGCTCTTTCTGTGCAATACGTTTTGCATGGTTCTGACATTTACTCAAGTGTATACGGTATGTCATTTTTATGTATTACTCTTCATCCACTTAATTCAACTGTTCTATCCACAGGAATGCAATGTCGACACATTTTTAAATACCTCGATCAATCTCCCAAGGCCCATTTTTTTTTCTAGAGCAGAAAAGCTCTATTCTAAGCCAATCATGGCAATTAGAGGCTTTTAAAACAAGATAACAATCACGTGGCCCTCCGCTGAAATTTTTGCAGAGCTTCTGGATTATACAGAATGGGCATGATTCTCTGTTTGGGTATGTTCTCTTGCCGGAGCTGAATTGTCCCTGATTTGCGCTTCCGAATCAGGAAGCGATTCCCAATCTTTAGCCATGCAACTTTTTCTTGCATAATCTTAGCCATGGATATTCTCCAGGCCGGGTCCTCTGGGCTGGGAATCACAAGGGTGAGAATAACGTCTGGTCCTGAAAAACGTGGTCCTGACACCATGGGCTTCTTTCAAGGAGTTGCCCCCAAATTCCATCAGAACTCCGCTAAATGAAAGTCTCATGTTTAACAAACACTGAGCCATTAGTCTGCTATTTTAGCAGAGGGGTTAAAGTCTGAGGGAATCAACTTTCTGGTCTTCATTATCCCTATTAGATATTTCATATGAGTGATGTGATTAAGGATGCTTCGGTTAGATCAGTCATTTTCAAACTCAGGGTCGCGACACGCAAGAGGGTTGTGGGTGGATGTTGGGAGGGTCACTGAGTGAACGGTCGTGGAGCGAACGGGCGACGCCTTCCCAATCGCGGGAGGAAGTGTCCAGTGGCTGTGACCGGCTTTTTAAAATTCCGGCCGCACCAGATTTCAAGAATGCTAGCTGCCTTGAGCGTATGTTCCCCCTCATCCAGATGTAGCAATGCACAGGCCCAGAGCCCAGCGAGGCAGACTGCCTCCTCACTACATCAACACACTGTTCAGGAGAAGACTTTTTTTTCATTGGTAGATTCTTCTCATCAGAAGTGGCGTTAGAGAGCAGGTCACATGCCCGGTACACTGACATCACGTGCTCTGGGCGCAAAATTACTGAGGAGAGCTTTCTCCATTTCATCGCTGCCAGCAATCAAACAACACTATTGTGTGAAGAACTGAAGATGGATCTTTTTGGAATGAGAAAGAGAGGGCCAGATACACATACGGGCCAGGATCTCACAACTGAATCTGCAGGAGAGATTCCACGGCAGGACAAAGCAGTGCTGTGTGAGCGCTAGGACCTCTGATAAATGACCCATACAGAAATGTAACATTGAATGACAAGGCAAATGAGATTGTGAGGAACAAGCAGGCTCAACTGTCGCATTAAAGGTAAATGGAAATGGTGGGTCATGAAGTTTGGGCGACGCGGGTCATGAAGTTTGGGCAGCGTGGGTCGCGAAGGTTGGCCGGCATGGGTCCCAAAGGTCGGCTGGTTTGTAAAAATGGGTCCCTGCAAAAAAAAGTTTGAAAAGCATTGGGTCAGATGTCATTTGCAAATGTTTCTTTTTTGAAAGGGAAGGATATTGCTGAGTGTTGTAATTGATATCTCCATTTGTGCCATTATCCCTCATTCACTCTTTATCCTGTTTTATATTCTGAAACATATACTTATGAAGATATAACCTGTAAATGTATGAAAATTGTTAAAGTAATACTCACTTATGATGCAGACTATTTGGCAACATCACTCATAGCCACAGGCACTTCATTGGTGAAGGCATGAGAACGGAACGACACATACTGCAGGATGTCTGGCACACTTTCAGACTAGCCCCAATCAGTCATATTTCAGCTAAAGACACAAAAGGATACTGATATAGCCAGAAAGTGAACAAATGTTTCTCTCTGCAAACTTTGGATGAAATGTAATAACACAGACTTTGACTTTGACATTTGTGATAACTGGAATATTGGATTTTAATTATTGGGCAATTTAAGGGTTTAAAACCTGGGGTTACAATATGTTTGACTGCAGTGGTCATGTTTTTCTTTTGAAAATTCTGTTTTGCAGGGCCTGGGTGCTTTAAGCAGCCGGAAGCAGCCTGGATTAATGAGCTATGGTTTGACTGGGAAAGTGCTTGGGGAGTTGTTGGGCGGGATTCTCCCATCGGGCGGCTAAGTCCCGATGCTGGTGTAAAAACGGGAGTGTGCGCTGGAAAGGAATCACTTTCCTCTTCATCTGCCCTCAAATAACTAACCCTTGAACTTATCTGTCCTGTTAACATTTCATATTGGGATTCTTCCCCCTGGAGGCATGATTAAATCTTGTGATGACCGAGTGGTTAAGGCGTTGGACTTGAAATCCAACGGGGTCTCCCCGCGCAGGTTCGAACCCTGCTGCAGCGATAATTGTTTTGGGTAGCACAGTAGTTAGTACTGTTGCGTCACAGCACCAGGGTCCCTGGTTTGATTTCCGCTTGGGTCACTGTCTGTGTGGCGTCTGCAGGTTCTCCCCGTGTTTGTATGGGTTTCCTCAGGGTGCTCTGGTTTCCTCTCAAAAGTCCTGAAAGCCGTGCTTGTTAGTTGAATTGGACATTCTGAATTATCCCTCTGTGTACCCAAACAGGTGCCGGAATGTGGAGACTAGGTGATTTTCACAGTAACTTCATTGCAGTGTTCACGTAAGCCTACTTATGACACTGATAATGATTATTATTATTATGCTGCATTGTTTACCTGAAATGTAACAATCTCCAGTCAATCAAGGGTCACCCCATTTCCTCCCCTCCCCACCCCCCGCGGCAAGAAATCGCCATGGCTCATGACCTAAAACACACATAGACAAAAAGAAATTCAATAAAATATAGATTTCCTCAGAACATAAACATCAAAAAACAATCAGATAAAAATAAGAAAATTAACTATTTTTCATTTTTCATTTTTGGGGGAATTAAACTCTGTTCAATTTCTAGTACTCTTAAAATGTTTATACTTTTATGAAACACACTTCATTGGAATGGGGCAGAGGGATGGGGTCTTTGTTCTGTGCATGAGAGGTAGGTGCACTCTCCAATGGATCCTCAACACAAATGAGATGCATTGTAAAAAAAAATGCACTGCAGTAACTGCCAACTGGACATGAACGAACTAAGTCTCAGGCATCATAAATTGGATCAGTCAAAAGGGAATGTTGCTTCTGGTAAATTCCAAAATCAACATTGTCAATTTGTGTTGTTATTTTGGACTTTTCCACTGTCCTACCCGGTTTTCTGGTTCACATAGTATATAAAAATGAACCGGGGTTGTGTAAGTTTTGGGACAATGCGGAATTAGGTCATTAGCCGCTTCCTTCAAAGCATCTTGATCAACAGTCAGGAGGGGTACGAGCTTTATACATGGATGACAAAATCCAGAACATATTTCTTTGCAAGTTGCTGCTTCTCCCTTGCTCAGACGTTAAAGCTGAAACCAACCTGGCCTCACTCAGCAACTAAAGTTCATATTCATCTTCTGAATTATTGCCTGAGGGTGTCTAGACTTGAAACTGACAGACTGCCAAAGAGATGTCTCATGGAGGCAACATAATACAGAAGGTAACATTTTTCCATGGTTCAGCTTGGCTTAAAAAAAATCCTTCATAAGAGGGGAGATTGGGAATACATGGAAAAACCTTTCCCTCTGCAAAAACTTCCATCCTACCAAAGTAAAAAGGTTAAATAAATGGAGGCTGGAAGATATCTGTCATTAAGATGGAACTCAGCCCAAAGACTTTGTTCTAATTTAGCATAAAATCAAATCTGAAAATTTACATTAAAGATATCGAACGCTAAAAATAGCCTTCAGCCGATTTTATCAGGATTTAATTTAGAGGGCTGCTGTTACTTTAGGCAGGGGCTAAAGAATAGAATCAGATATGCAATCTAGTAAAGCAGGTTCCACTGTTTTCCTGGAAAGAAGTTGAGCAATATTGTTGTATAAATATCTGGTTCAAGCAACTGCACTTGATGCAATTTGTAAACTAAAGAGGCACTGGCAACTTTTCCTACTCTTGAACTGCTCAAACTAAGTGTATGCGTTCAAAAGTGTTCACACCAATCTAAAACGGAGATTAGTTGTAATGAGGAAATAAAGCAATCACTTGCTGTAGATACTCATCAGTTTCATGCTTAAAGTTTGATAACAAAGACAGTATCGGGAAAAATGATATTCAACTACGGGATACAGTAAAATGTTAGCAATGTGCTAGAGTTATTGAATTTAGGCTTTCACTGAGCTGTAAGTCAGAGAGGAGAGTTGGAAACCACTCCTGTGTGATATTCCTTTATTTGGACAGCCAAAACCTATTTTCGGGGTTTCATTCCCTCTGTGTACTATTTTCAGCAAATTAGTTAATGTCTCAACATTCATTTCTCATTTCTTGTTATTTTAACAGAACTATTAATCATTTCTTTTAAATGTCAGCAGTAAAGTGGACAAGGCTAATATACAAATGAGTTCATACATCCATCAGTCCCAGGAACTTGATACCTTGCACTTCTTAAATTAAATAATTAACATTTGTACTTAAAATACACCACTTTATCGTAGAAAATGATTGTTCTTGCCATGAACTATTATCCACAGTTTTGTCTGCTTTTCAGCAAAAATTACACGTTGTTACAAAATTCACCATGGTCTACTAAGATAAATTAAGAGAAGGTCAGCCCGGTCAAGATGAATTCTTTTCTCATGAGTCTCATAGTCAAAACAAATTGAATGCTGGAACTATTGTGACACAATTTAACAGCAACATTGATTGGCCAATTAGCAGATTATTCACTGAGCCAGCACCACAAAGTCAGGGTCCAGATTTTGCTTTCAAAGTAATATGCACAGTTACAGCAACTTCAGGTCAGCCCAGATGCCCATTTAAATGTGAATATGCAGTCTGAGTTGTTCTATTAGCTTGGCAAAAACAGCATTCTAGCCTATGAGCCACTAAAGAAATGCACTGAATGGCATGGAGTTGCTGTGTTTTCCTGCTAAATACAAGGTAAAGTCGCCACAGAAAGTTAAGTCCTGTTGTTAAGTCTAAGCACTATTTTAACAATGTGATTTTAATCACTGTCATTCAACCTCTCTGGCATGGAAAATGAATCATTACAAGTTTGAACATAATCCCTCTGGTGCCAATTGTTAGACATTTTAATATCTCAATTTGTTTTCCTTCACGTCTCTTTTTCTTCTTCTCTTGCTTCATACAATTTTCCTTTCTCTCCATTTATTTATCTTGTATTTGATTTGAGAGTGGAACCAGCATCTCTAATCTGCACTTCCACCTTAGTTCATGTGCTGTTATTTTTTTAATCCTTCAAACTGATTGGTTAAAGAGATATATGGTTCCTTGTCCTTCACTCAAGTCTCAGGTGGCCTGAATTCATCACTGCAGCATCATCAGTTGGCACTTTTAGGTGAAGCGGTTATTTTTTTTCAAACGTTTTCCAATTAAGGGACAATTTCAGCATGGCCAATCCACCTACCCCACACATCTTTACAGTAGAAGGTAGAATATGGATCTGACCCCATTCTAGGAAGAATGTGCAAACTCCACACGGACAGTGACCGAGGGCCGGAATCGAACCTGGGTACTCAGCGCCCTGAGGCAGCAGTGCTAACTCCTGGGCCAACCGTGCTACCCTCCAGGTGAAGAGGTTCTGATGTTACATCAGCAACTATAGTTCAAAAATAAAAATTGTTTGTAAATGCTTGGGGATGTCTTGAGGTTACTAAAAAAAAGCACTGGGTGAGAAAGAGTGCCCATTTTTAAAAACTTACAAATGTCCTTAAAGCTCAAAATGATGTCCGTTGAAGGCAAGAGGGCACACACTTGTTTAATGAACCATGCCACATACTGTTGATAGTGTCAGCAGATGTGCACAATGAACGTCAACTGGGAGATGTATTAGAAGGATCTGGCACATGATGGGTTGATGTGGGACCTAGTGCAGTATCAGCCACACAGCAATGTAAGACACCTAACCCAGCGCCAGGGTCTCTCTGTAGATGGACATAGTTGGGTTAAGACCTAGAATGGGGTCAGATCCATATTCTACCTTCTACTGTAAATATGCACATGGATTTGAGTTGTTAATACAGACTTTCTGTCCACATACTCCAGAATGAAAGCCTACCTTCTTGGTGCCCGAAGCAGGATTCTTCATGATGGAAGCCTCAGGATTAAACACCACCCCCTCTGTCCCCATCCCCAAGAAGGCTCAGAAACTAAGAAAAGGGTGACCGACTATAGATTCTTCATTGAAACTACTTCCAACTGAAGCTACAGGTGTTGAGAAAATTCACCAGAAAGAAAAGCTGGATGCAGACAAGAAAAGTAATTTTAGTCAAGCTCCATTGCAATCTCCTTGGAAGTCCTGCTTCAGCAGCACGGTGGCACAGTGGTTAGCACTGCCACCTCACAGCCAGGGACCCAGCTTTGATTTCAACCTTGGCTGGCTGTCTGTGTGGAGTTTGCATGCTCTCCCTGTGTCTGCGTGGGATTCCTCCAGGTGCTCCAGTTTCCACGCACGGTCCAAAAATGTACAGGTCAGGTGAATTGGCCATGCTACATTGCTCCAAAGCGTCCAAAGATTAGATGGGGCGACAGGGATGGGACGCGGAGTGAGCCTAGGGCGGGTGCTGTATCGGATGGCTGGTGACGACACGATGGGCCGAACAGCCTCCTTCTGCATTGTAGGAATTTTATGATTCTGTTCTATGGTTCTATTATTCTAAATAGTGCTCACAACCTGCAAGGGTGAGATAATAATTTTTGCATTCCAAGACAGCCATTCCTGAGAAACATTTTTTAAGTCATTCATTCAGAAGCGTCATTTGAAAGCAACTCAGCTAATTACTAATCCTGATCACAGACTCTGAGGG
This sequence comes from Scyliorhinus canicula, assembly GCF_902713615.1. NCBI lineage: Eukaryota > Metazoa > Chordata > Chondrichthyes > Carcharhiniformes > Scyliorhinidae > Scyliorhinus > Scyliorhinus canicula. Next base: position 33,891,380 of record NC_052166.1, on the reverse strand, counting down.
CACAATTTATCGGCCTCATCATTCCCGACTTGATGATGCGACAAGACCTTTGAATCTCGCGAGAGGTCTTTCGCGAGATCCGCGATGCTCCTAACGCATCGCGGGATTTAACAAGATTTTGCCAGACGCCGCAATCTAGATCTTGCTCGCTTTGGGCGAGATCCAGTTTGACATATTTAAATGAGTCATTAGGCCAATTTAAATGGGGCAGCAGGGTAGCATGGTGGTTAGCATAAATGCTTCACAGCTCCAGGGTCCCAGGTTTGATTCCCGGCTGGGTCACTGTCTGTGTGGAGTCTGCACGTCCTCCCCCTGTGTGCGTGGGTTTCCTCTGGGTGCTCCGGTTTCCTCCCACAGTCCAAAGATGTGCGGGTTAGGTGGATTGGCCATGCTAAATTGCCCGTAGTGTCCTAATAAAAGTAAGGTTAAGGGGGAGGTTGTTGGGTTACGGGTATAGGGTGGATACGTGGGTTTGAGTAGGGTGATCATGGCTCGGCACAACATTGAGGGCCGAAGGGCCTGTTCTGTGCTGTACTGTTCTATGTTCTATGTTCTAAATATGTCTGTGTCATATTCTCCCGGGGCCCGTGAACTAACAGCCTCGCCAGGGCGTGTTCAACATGGCTTTACACAAAAGTAGGCCAGGAGTAACAGCATCTGGGAGGGGGCCTGCCAGGCCATTAGAGACCCCCAGTGGTTAGGGTCTGCGCAGGGTGATACCCTGGCACTCCAGCTGGCTCCCGGTACCTTAGCACTGCCAAACTGGCACCTTGGCACTGCCACAGGGGCACCCTGGCAGTGCCTTGCTGGGATTAGGTCCGCAGATGCCTTGCAGTTTGGTGCAGCGGTGGTGGGTGGGGGGGGGGGGGGGGGGGGGGGGGGGGGGGGGCGGTTCCGGAAGCCGCAATGGGGTAGCTGAGGAGGGGGGTCGAAGGATCCACAAATACTCTTCCTGCACTGGTGAGCCGAGCTTACCAGTGCAGGAAATGTGGTAAGAGCAGCTTTGACGCCGTGTTCCTTGCCGAGACCAAACAAACTGGCAAAGTCCCGTTAAATAGTGGTGTCATTCTCGGCGCTGCAGATGCCAAGAAACACCTCAATAGACGTGCCCCAAATAGGACTCTGTTCTTGTCCCGTTAAATAGTGCACAGTGTCTCAGCACGTGGCTCCAGGGTCAGGCAAGAAAAAAACAATCAGCATTACTGATTCATTTTGTCTGGTCTGGGTACCTCGTGTCCATCCAGGTTTGGAAACAGCATGCCAGCGATTCTTCTACAAGAGCCCGAATACATATACGCATTCCCGCCAAATTAAGTTGTCGACCAGCCGACATATGCATTGATTGTAGTCAGCATTTTGAAACACCTAACAAACTGTGACAAGCGAGGGAAGATTCTTTGTTCAACAGTAACCGGTGAAACCATCCTGGAAGCCTGTAATCGCTTATATCTGTACCAACACATTTTTAAAATTTAAATGTGTCTCAATTCCATTTTTCCAGCTCCACTGGAATCCATGAGACTCACCCATGGTCCAGAGCCGTCAAACAATTGGAGTCTTTGGAAAGAAGAGTTTTAAGATACAGTGTTGCTGTGGGGAAAACACTTGAGGTAGAACAAGTACATTTCTTTACTCGGTTAAGCCAAAAGCAGATGACATCATTGCACGACAGGCTACTGACATGTTTTGGTGTCAATTTCAACTTGAGATGCAATAAAATACTGGAGAGAGTTAGATTGAATAAGAACGTCCAGCTCCAGGTTTCCAGTGGGACTGCCAGGCTGGCAGTACCAGGGTGTCCAGGTGCCAAGTTGGCATTGCCAGGGTTCGGGGTGGGGGGGGGGGGGGCCTTGCCAGGCAGAGGGTGGGAGTGAAGTAGGGTGTTGTGGTGAGGGGGCTCCCGAGGACCTCCCAGAAGTTGGGGAGTGAGGGGGTGTCAAAAAGCAGACACGGTCTGAAACGTTGAGGGGGGGGGGGGGGGGGGGGGGGGTTCAGGACTGATGGACAAAGTGGCACCCTGATCTGTGAGGAGCATTTCGCCTGCAGAATCTCCCTCAAGGTGCGACCTCAGCGGTGAGACATAATCCCAAGGCAAAAAAAAAAGGCAAAGTGCCATTGGATAGCGGGGTGGGTGTCAAGAAACTGCAGCCGCTGAGAAACACCCCTCTAAACACGTCTTCTCAATTACGCTATTGAGCCCTGACCAACAAAAATAGCTTTGGCCTAGGTCCTTCATCCTCACTGTCCCACAATTCCCTTCATGAATTTGGTTTAGGACATATTTCCTTCGCAATTGTTGAATGATGGCTCTCATTCCCCAGAAAAGACAACAGCCTGGATGGATAGTTTTGAGTCTTCAGGTAACATATGGCTTCAACTCCGGGTTTGCTCCCAGAGTCTTGCCACAAAATACCACGTCCATAACCTCTGACAGTCGATTATTTCTGATACACTTCTTAACTTGTCTTGCGATTACAGGCATGTATCGACTCGTTTCAAATGGAAAATATTACTACTCAAACTATTCATTGAGGGCTCTTTCGGTAAAGATAATCTAGAGAGTTGATCAGTGTTTCCATGGAGATTTGATTGACGATATTCGATCGTATATGTATAGATGCACTGACAACTACATCTGGCTGGCTGCTAGAGATGGAATACTGGTGTGCAGATAAGTACCATTGTCAGTGGTCAATGATGTGTTTGTAAAGTAAATTTCCTTCCATGGAGATATTGGTAAAAGTGTTTGATTCGGAAAATGGTGCCTGAGCTTCCTTCTCTACCAGTGCACAGTCCGTTTCTGCTTTGTTCGAGGATCTTGATGCAAAAGCTATTGGCTTCTCTTCACCATTGGGCATTATTTGAGAAACCACTGATCCCAATCCATAGGTGATGCATTGTAATGTAACTTCAGATCAAAGTGTGTCAGGGCACCTGTCTTTAGGAGTGTCTCTTTAGCTTGTTCGAAGGCCTTCTCGCCCTGATCAATCCATTTCCAAGTCTTGAAAATAATTGCTAATTCAGAGACAAACCTTCCATAATAGGTTAATAAACCCAAATACGATTAATATTGATTTACATTTTGAGGCACAGGTGCCTCAGTGATGGGTTTTACTTTTGAAGACCATTTGCACAGTACCTTTGCATCTATGTTGTGCCACAGGTATTCAACATAAGATTTGAAGAATTCACATTTATCCTTCCGTACTCATAGTCTGTAATCTTCTTGTCCCTGGAATGTAGCATCTAAATTTTGATGATGCTCTTCTTCATTCCTTCCAGCAACTGAGATATGATCTAAATAGCCCTGGGCTCTTTCTAGAATCATCGAATCATAGATTCTACAGGGCAGAAGGAGGCCATTCGGCCCATCGAATCTGCACCAGCCCTTGGAAAGAGCACACCACTCAGCCCACACCTCCACCCTATCCCATAACCCAGTAACCCCACTAAACGTTTTTGTTTTGAACACTAAGGGCAATTTAGCATGGCCAATCCACCTAACCTCAACATCTTTGGACTGTGGGAAGAAACCGGAGCACCCGGAGGAAACCCATGGAGACATGGGTAGAACATGCAGACTCCGCACAGACAGTGACCCAAGCCACAAATCGAACCTGGGACCATGGAGCTGTGAAGCAACAGTGCTAACTACTGTGCTACCGTGCCGCCCCACTGTGCTGCCGTGCCACCCCCACTGTGCTAGTCCATTTGACGTTTGATCCATTGAAAATTGGAATAATGCAGGTATGGAAGTCTTTTATATCTGAATAGCCCTTTATGCCACGATTGTCAAATATTGTTGTGAGTCCGAATCCACATTTATATGAAAATGAGCTTGAGCAAGGTCGTTTTTATTGAAATTCTGACCTCCAGCCAACCAGCAAATAAATCATAAATTATGGGCAGAGGGACTGCTCTGCACACAGTACCAGATTGATTGTGACTTTAAAATCGGCACATATACAAACTGAATATATCTTTCTTCATCTCGGGTTCAATCAGTATGGCCCAAAAACTTAAATTAACAGGATTGAGGACTCCCAGCTTGACCAGCCTCTCTAATTCTGCCTTGGTCTTAGGCCTGATGGCGTATTGAAATGACCTAGGTTGGTTTTCATCCTTCAGCTCAAAGGTGATGTTTTTCATGCTTCCCAGCTCTCCATTAAAGATAATGTTATGTTTCTTTAAAATCTTTGGCAGACCTCTTCAGACCCCAACATGAGATTCACCTCAGCCCAGTTTAACTTGATTCCCCATTGCCAGGTTCTCCATATTAGGATTGGATAGTTACCTTTAACAACGTGCAGGAAGAAGTCTGGAGTTTGACCCTTTAGCTGCACATCAATACGGCTCCTCAATGGAATGACTTCCCCAGTAAAGGTTTGAAGTATTATCTTTGAGGGTTTTGAAGCGATCTGCTATTGTTTCACTTTGTAAACGGTTTCTGGAACCAACAAAACTGTTGCTCCAGTGTCCACTTCCATTTTGACTGGTTATCCCTCCTATAAAGGAGTGACCCAGTAATGGATTGCTACGTCTACATTGCCAGTACGTTCAATGAAGTTCGTCACCTGACTGTGAATCTGGTCCTTTTACATACCCTTTTTGTATCACGTGGATCCTCTTCCCTCTATTCATTTTTCCATTTGAAGCACTTGAGTCTTGCTTTTATATTCTTATTTGGAGATTATTGTTTAATTCCCTAATGTTGACATTGAGTGTGCCCCTTTTACCTCAAAAGTGTTGTTAAGGTTCCAGACCAGACCCCAACATTTCTTAGGATACCAAACAAGAAACCCCAAACACTTTTTTTATTAATTTGTAAAACTTTGAGGAAATGATAATTCACCCAGGAGTGATGACTCTGACCAATAGGTATATTTCATATGAAAACAAACTTTAATTTAAACACAGAATTAACCATGTTAACATCAAAGAAAATAGTGCTACAATTATCAGTTAAATAGTTCTTATATTGTCATGTGAGAGTACCTTTAAGAAATGAATGTTTATCAAATAGCTGCAGTGATGTCAGAGTGTGGGTGAAGCTGGGCTGGCTGTCTTTGACTTTCGTTTTTGAGCAGGCAGCTACAGTGTGGTTAGTTTCATTTTGCAGATTGGAAGCTGCATACAGCAAAACCAGGTGTAATTCTGATTTCTTTCTGCATGAAAGGAATATCTTCAAATCACTTGCTAATTTAAAAGTGATAACTGCTCTCAGGAGAGAATTTAATCCTAAAGTCTGTGTTGAAGAGGGTATTTGTCTTATGGATGTTGCAAGGAAAGATTAAGGGTTACTTATAGAACATTGTGGCCGAAATTCTCCGCTCCCCACGACGGGTGGGAGAATAGCGGGAGGGCCTTCCCGACATTTTTGCCGCCCTCCCGCTATTCTCCACCCCCCCCGCCGAAGTCCCGACCCGAATCGCTGCCGCCGATCGCGGGCAGCGGGCCCGATGCCCGCGCACTACTTGTCCTTCCGCCGCCCCGCAGTATCCATTCACGGGGCGGCTGAGGGGCAACCCGGCCCGCGCATGCGCGGGTTTCGCGCAAAAACGCGATGACGTCACCCGCGCATGCGCGGGTTTGAGTCTTCCAAACTGCGCATGCGCGGCTGACGTCATATGACGCGTCAGCCGGCGCTAACTCCGGCAAGCGGGCTTAACGATTTTCGTTAAGCCCGTCTTGCCGGAGCCTACGGCGTCGGGCTGCTAGCCCCGACCGGGGACCAGAATCGGTCCCCGGTCGGGAAGGGGCGCGCTGCCGTAAAACCCGCCCGGGTTTTACGGCAGCTTTACGATTTCTCCCGTTTTGGGAGAATCTCGCCCTGTATCTGTGAGGATGATTGGTGTTGATAGTTGTTAAGATGTTTACTGTGGGTTTATAAAGTGTTAACTGGATTCATAAATAAACATTGTTTTAATTTAAAAGTACTTTAGCTGTCTGTTGCACCACACCTGTAAAGTAGGCCATGTGCTCCCCATAACCACAATCTATTAAAGGTTGTCGGTCAGGTGAACTCCATGATACACTTTGAGGTTCTCTAAACCCTGGGCCATAACAATATGCAAGGAAAAAAATTACTATCTATACCTACTACTAACTCCAATTAAGCAACACCAATACAGTTCAAATGCTACTTATAAATAAAGTTAACAAAACAGGTTTACTTGCTTATTTGTGCAGACGTTTGGAGAAAGATAGAGACCCTTTAAGGAACAACTTGAAAATCCTTCTGTCTTGTCAGACTCTTCTGTTCAATCTGTCAGCATTTTGCAAAACTGCTGTTCAACTTAAAAATTTCTAACAGACTGCAAACTACAGACAGACCTTAATCCTCCCATTAATTACATCATCTGTATGCCACTATGATGTTCCATCACCTGCTCGGCTAGGATTACATACAATCCCTCATAAATTATCTCCTCTCTAGGAAATCTCCAGAAATTGTCCAATTAGGCATATTTCTGTAAACAAGTAAATGGTTAAAATTAATAATTACCTCACCTTTTAATGACCTCTTCATTACAACTGCAGCAGTCACACAGTCTGGATATCGTCATTAATATTACTGCAACAAATATATACCTAAACCCAGGCTTTTAAACAATTTACTGCAACAGATACGATATATATACCCATTTCTTATATTCATCACATATGCTTCCTATCCCAGTCCACAACCACCCCCCCCACCGCTGATGCACCGTTACCGTCCCAAGCCTCCTTGCCAGCTACCTTTCTCCTGCTCACATTGCCGTGTGCTACAGAGTGCCACAAGGAGAACTCTGACCTCAGACACACCTGCACAAGACCGCACCTGTTTATTAGTGGATTATTGCACACCACTTTTATACGAATGTGAACTAAATGCCACAAGACTCTTACCTTGACAAGATTTTAACCTTGAGATTAGGACATCATTCCAAAAAGGTTTTAATGTAATGAACATGTAAATGTATTACAAGTTGAGACCTTCCACGGGATGGCATGAAGACTGACCCACCCACAAACACTACGCAGAATAAGGGGGGGATTTTCCATGCCCCCACCCCCCAGTGGTGTTTCCCTAGCAGTGAGATGTGGTCCACTGTTGGTTGTTGGCGAGATCTTTTGATCCTGCTGCTGTCAATGAGATTTCCCTTTGAATACACCCCACGCCACTGGAAAACCACGGCGGGGGTGTGCCATCTGTGAGACTGGAAGCTTCCATTGGTGAGAATGGCAAGACAATCCCCTCCTTAATCTTTAATTTTGAACCTGCCAGCGTAAATACAAAATTTTGGCTCCAACCTAAATCGGTCACAGCACCCGCCATGTTTACTGTTCTCGCAGGCTTCAGAAAATTCCTCCAAACGTGTGGGATGCCGACTTCCTTACTGCATCATGAGACTATGCCCTTTTGTTTTTGAATGATTTTTCAACTTTCAACTGAATGGAGATTTAGCAATTTCAGCTGAGACCGAGAAAACTGCTTAAATATGCAGGGCCCCATTCAAAGGTAAGGGTTAGAAACAAACAAATCACCTCAGGAGAATGCGAAGAGAGAGACATCCATCAAATCTTAAACTAGCAAAGACAGTGAAATTAAAAATGCAAAGTATTGGATATATGCTGTGAAGACCGAGCGGTCATGTGATGACGCAGCTACTTAAAGGGTCACATGACACAGGCGCAGATGTTCTCCCTAGAGCGCGGGCAGGGTAAATTCAAGCAAGAGCTGATCAGATGATGGAATAAACTACCGTTTGTTATAACTCCTTGGTGTCCCTCCATCTGTCCAGGACTGCATGAAGCGCAAAGGCAAGGTATTGTGCCAGCTGGTCAAATCTACAACTTCAGAGCAGGGCAACAACAGGATTGCCAATGGTTGTGCAGGTGACCATGGAAATGAAGTTTTATGCATCCGGCTGTTTCCAAAGAACAAAGAACAAAGAAAAGTACAGCACAGGAACAGGCCCTTCGGCCCTCCAAGCCCGTGCTGACCATGCTGCCCATCTAAAATAAATCTTCTACACTTCCTGGGTCCGTACCCCTCTATTCCCATCCTATTCATTTATTATGGAGGATGGAGTAGGGGATATTTGCGACAAATTAAAGTTTGCATAAAGGAAGTCACTGTGGGAGGGGTGGGGGGGGGGGGGGGGGGATGTGCTCTCTATCCAATGAGCTTTTCATTCTGTCTTGCTGGAGACAAGCTAGGGTTGCAGACGTCTTCATGGTGTAGGGTGCCATTGATTGCTCACATTTCACTTTGCGGGCAGAGCATGAACTACTTTACATCTCAACCAAAAGGGGTTCCACTCCCTCAAAAGCCAGCCGGTGTGTGTGACCATTTGTAGCAAAGTGTTCAGGTTCAACAGCCTGTGTCCTGGCAACCGTAATTACGCCTTCATTCTGCAGAAATGTGCTGTGTCAGCTGCCTTTTCCAGGGGAAAACAAAAATTGGCTCCTGGGTGACACACTGGCAAAATAACTGATAGCTCCAGTGTGAAACCCATGCACATGTGCACAGTACACAACCTGTGAAAAACATACTGTCACATTAAATGTGATGGAGCAGATCATTGGTTTATGGGTGTGATGCTTCCAATGCCTGTACTGCTCTGGAGGAGCCCCACAGTGCTCAGCCAAGCAGGTGTCGTGATTTGTGGGCTTCTGTTGCATGCTGCGTTACCCTGCAATCATGGCTGGCAGCCTTTGAATTTCTTGCAGCGCTGCGTTCAAGTCCTCGGGTTTGATTCCTGGCAATGACCTCCATAGCTATATGATTCCATTGCCTTCCCATTGGTGTCTGAAGGACCCCCTGGCCTCTTAGAACATAGAACATACAGTGCCGAAGGAGGCCATTTGGCCCATTGAGTCTGCACCGACCCACTTAAGCTCTCACTTCCACCCTATCCCCGTAACCCAATAACCTCTCCTAGCCTTTTTGGCCACTAAGGGCAATTTATCATGGCCAATCCAACTATCCTGCATGATCTTTGGATTGTGGGAGGAAACTGGAGCACCCGAAGGAAACCCACGCAGATACGGGGAGAACCTGCAGAATCTGCACAGGCAATTACCCAGGGGGGAATCGAACCTGGGACCCTGGTGCTGTGAAGCCACAGTGCTATCCACTTGTGATACCGCGCTGCCCTTGTTGATGTAGGCAGTTCTCCTTCTTGCCACATTCTCCACCAAGTCCTCTAATGCAGAATCCGAAAACCATGGAGCGTACTCTCTCCTATGTTATGTCATTCTTTACACATTCCTATGTTTGAAAAATAAGGGTAGTTTTAAGGGATTTCTAATTGCATTGATAAACTTTAGAAATAAGGTTTAGTTTTAATTGAATTTAATTGAATGTTTCTGTGATTAGAAAGGTAAAACCTATGGTTAGATTCATACTGGACAAAGGTGGTTGTATGTGTGGGTGTTGGTTTCAATTCTAACTGTGATTTTATTGTGCTCAGAGAGGGTTACCACGTGAAGAATAAATAAACCAGCAGTGGTTGCTTCGTAACTGGGGCCTTGTAGGTGTCGAGAAGCTTTCAAATTGTAGCTTGGCTAATTTGATTGCAGTTGGAGATAGGTAGTGAGAGAGAAGGCAGCTCTCACAGCTGTACTGGAAACACTTTGTTTTAGATTTTTATAGAGGGAACAACTCGCTCAGCCTTGTTGGAAGAAAAGCCATACAATGGAGTAATGATTAAGAAAACAGATGCCTGAAATCTAAAGTTCAGCTAGTTAAGGAAACTAGAGAAATAAAGAGAAGTTTCTAAGAAGTCTGGAGTTAACGGAACAGAGAACCTGGGAACCAGAAGGGGCAGCAGGGTAGCATGGTGGTTAGCATAAATGCTTCACAGCTCCAGGGTCCCAGGTTCGATTCCCGGCTGGGTCACTGTCTGTGTGGAGTCTGCACGTCCTCCCCCTGTGTGCGTGTGTTTCCTCCGGGTGCTCCGGTTTCCTCCCACAGTCCAAAGATGTGCGGGTTAGGTGGATTGGCCATGCTAAATTGCCCGTAGTGTCCTAATAAATGTAAGGTTAAGGGGGGGGTTATTGGGTTAGGGGTATAGGGTGGATATGTGGGTTTGAGTAGGGTGATCATGGCTCGGCACAACATTGAGGGCCGAAGGGCCTGTTCTGTGCTGTACTGTTCTATGTTCTATGTTCTATTACTGTTTGTAAAGTCACAGAAAGTTGAAAAGGCACTGGATCGTGACAGGCCAGAAATATATCTGTAGGAGTGCAAAGGTTTGTGAGAAATTACTACCGTGTAGGAGACATTATTTGAAATAATTGTGGAAATCAGTGGATATACTTCAGAGTTTGTCCAAAAGTCTTTAAGAAAAAAGGAAACCTGAAGGGAAACCCTGAAAGTGAAACCTTGTTGAAAGCAACGGAGGGAAAGCATAATTTAAAAGAAGATTTCAAAGTATGACTTTTGAAAGCGGAATTTGAAATCACTTGTGCTGAAGCCAGAGTTCAGTGAGACAAGAGGCGGGATTCTCCCGCAATCAGCGGGGCTGCCCATACCGGCACAAGGTGCGGCGCGAACCACTTTGGCGTCGGGCCGCCTGGAAGATGCAGAATGCTCCCCGCGCCCTCCCCAAAGACCCCGCTAACCGCTCTCCAAGCCAGGTCCTGCCAGGATGGACCATGTCCATTTCACGCCGGCGGGGGTGGCCGAAAACGGGAAGCTGCTCAGCCCATTGGGACCCGGAGAATTGCCGGGAAGGCTGCTGCCAATGGCCCCTGACCAGCGCGGCGCGATCCCAGTCCCCGCCTGAAAACCGGCACCGGAGAATTCGGCAGCCGGCTTCAGAGCGGCGGGGCGGGATTCACGCCGCCCCCCGGTGATTCTCTGACCCGACCCGGCAAGAGGTCAGAGAATCCTGCCCAAGGTACCTGGTGTTATACGAATCATCTGGAGGGATTTTGAGAAGAAATCCACAGACATTCACTTGGGTTCAGAGAGGAGTGTGTAGTTGATTACGGCGTTGGACTGGGGTGGGCACAGTAAGAAGTCTTACAACACCAGGTTGAAGTTCAACAGGTTTATTTGGAATCACGAGCTTTCAGGGCGTAGCTCTTTCGTCAGGTGAGTGGAGAGGTCGGTTACACAAACCCAGCATATATAGACAAAGCCAATGACGCAAGATGATACTTTGAATGTGAGTCTTTGCAGGTAATTAAGTCTTTACAGGTACAGATGGTGCGACAGGAGAGAGGGATAATCACAAGTTAAAGAGGTGTGAATTGTCTCAAGCCAGGACAGTTGGTAGGATTTCACAAGACCAGGCCAGATAGTGGGTGTTTAAATATAGTGAGACATGAATCTAAGATCCCGGTTGAGGCCGTACTCATGCGTGCAGAACTTGGCTATCAGTTTCTGCTTGGTGATTCTGCTTTGTCGTGCATCCTGAAGGCCACCTCAGAGGCTGAATGCCCTTGACTGTTGCCCGACTAGAAGGGAACATTCCTGCTTGGTGATTGTCGTGAGATGTCCATTCATCCATCGTCACAGTGTTTGCATGGTCTCGCCAATGTACTACACCTTGGGACATCCTTTCCTGCAACGTATGAGGTAGACATTCCATTTTCATTTAACAAGGCCTCATTTAATGCAAGTTTATGCTTGCCAAACCAACCTTTAACAGTGTGTTGAGAAGTAAAATGTTCAAAGTTTGTTACTTTGTCCAGTTGAATGATTTCAGTGACTGTCAGTCAAAGTGAAGCTAAGATACAGTGTTCAGAGTATTTTTGTTAAAGCTGAAGTTATGGCCATTGAAATAATGTAGAAAAATGCAGAGACTCATGTAGTTCGAGTGAAGGATAGGTATAAATGGCGGGTTAGAAAAGATATCCATTTTTGTCTGAAAAGTATAGCCTCAGAAGCATTTCCAGTTTCTTGAAAGACTCAGGGCAAATTTTTCTCCCAAAATGGCTGTGTCACTTCGGGTATGAAAATTGGAACGCTTCATAACCGTCTGTGTCGGCATGATTCCAATCGTGATCTTCCTGACTTATGATTGGGAGATACCACAGAAATGGACAGACAGGCCCTGGAATAACCTTGTAAAGAGGTTCAGGGCTTCCGTGACCTTCACTGGAAGGAGCAGATACCCTCCTCCTCCAAGTTACGCCAGGTTTTCAAGGACATGGCAGAGAAGCTGCACCATCTCTTTAAGCAAATTAAATGCACATGGGTGTCCGTCAGCTCCAGGAATGATATGCTGGTGTTGGAAACACGAGGTCTCCTTTTCCGACATCTTGGACCCCCTCCTCGGACTCATGGGTAGCCAGGTCTTGCGCCTGAGCTGCGGCCTGCTGTTCTCCTGGGGCAGGCTATTCCTTGGGTTGGGCTTCTCTGAGTAAGCGTTGTCTATCCGCCTCCTGGGCTGTAATTAGAATTATCGCCAGCTCCACTGGCTCCAGATCGAGACAAATCAGTAATCTGGGAAGAATGGGAGAAAGAGAGACAATCAGTTAGAGGGTCCATCTCGCGACCCTCAATCCCTCCCAACACCCCTGGTCCTCATAATCTTGAAGGCTGACAACTGTACCCCCTCTCCGGTGCCTGTCGTGTTCTCTATTCTGCTTTACCTGAATGGCTCGGATGCGTAGTGTTGAATAAAGAACACAAAGCTTTGTCAACAAACGAAACTAAAAATTTATTTACACTACTAATTAAGATTTGTTCACATTCCTAAAGTAGGTTATTATATAAAACTATGCCATTTCTAACTGACAGAACACTCAAGTATACAACTGCTGTCTTTCACACCTCACTATCTAATCCTCTCACGATCTAATCTTCTTAATCCCAGAAACCTCGAAGTCAGATGATATATATATGACTGTTCTGTGGTTCCCTCTAGTGGTATGAATCGCTACATCCCAGTCAATATACATATCATGACAGTGCCAACACTACCTCAATTAAGTGCTGCCCATCACACATCATTATGAATGACACAGTGGCACAGTGGTCAGCACTACTGCCTCATAGCGCCAAGGACCCAGATTCGATTCTGACCTCAGGTGATTGTCTGTGTGGAGTTTGCACATTTTCCCTGTGTCTGCGTGGGTTTCCTTTGGGTGCTCCTGTTTCCTCCCACATTCCAAAGTTGTGCAGGTTAGATGGATTGGTCAGGCTAAATTGTCCCTTCGTGTCTAAATGTTAGATGGGTTTACAGGAATAGGGCAGGGAATTGGACCTAGCTAGAGTGCTCTTTCAGAGGGTCGGTGCAGACTCAATAGACCGAATGACCTCCACCTGTACTGTAGGGATTATCTGATTCTATTCTATGATTAACTGTCAGCGGCCACTGCCCATGCCCCTTCATAGTCACCCACGGCCTCCCATCTGGTTGTTTCCTCCCTTTACATTGGCAGCAGTGGGATCCATCCCGTATCGGGGCACATGGATGCTCATGTGAACCTTGAGGGTCCATGGATCCCCCAGGACAGTTGGGTGGTCACATTCATGAGGCGCTATCCTATCCTTCCTGATTACCCTTGCCCAACCTTCAACCCTGGACACTTAAGCTTTCAACCCCTCACCTTAACTTGGAAAATGTGGGCAGCTCACATTGGTGAGGGTTAAATGAGGATGGCCAATTGGTTGGGCGAGCATGACTCACGGGAATGTTAGAGGGCAAAAATACTCTTTTTAGCAGAGAAAGGCAATGCTAATAGCCACTGTTAATACGTAGAATTGGTCATCCCATGATCGACTTACTGTCACGCCTTCGCAGTTTAAGACACCTGGGCAGTCATTGCAAAACCCATGGCTTGAAGCGCAGCGATGTACCCCTTTCCCCCACTCAGGCCTGAACATTGCTGTCCTGCCTTCTCTCTCTGGGTGTCATGCAGTCTTATTACTCCCTTCCCCCACCACATCATGAGCCCTGCTGCACCAGACCCCCAGGTCATTGGCAGCAGACTCTGTGAGCTTCTTTGCACTTCTTTGGCGCACAGCCTGAAAATTCAACGCTAGTGTTTAAAAGGTTTTCAGGCAAGACCCCTTTCACTAATCTCTAAGTGCTGACAGCTGTCAGGCTGGAAAAAAAACACTTCTGTGCATAAACAATAAGGGTTGAGCTCAGGCTGGTTGAAAAAGCCCTATTCAAAACAAAAGCCAGACCGCAGTTGTGTAACCACAGAGCCTCTTCAAGGTTAATGGGGCGTGAAATGCTCTGTAAACAAACAACTTCAGGAGGATCTATGAAGCCAGGCTTCTTGTAACCGCAGAGCCTGTCCAAGGTTAAAGGGTCTCGAAATGCTTTACCAAGAGACAAGTTGCAGAATAGCACTGTCCTGTGAAAAGATTTTAGGATGTACAACCTACGGAATACCTGTGCGCTGTTAAAGGGTTTTAAACTTGAAAGAGAGCTGGCTTCAAGACTACACAGACCAACTGTGACCCCCATCCTGGAGGCAGAGGAGACCCAAAACCTGGCCCCCTCAAACCGAGCACAACCCCCTCAAAACCTCAGTTCCCTTGAAGAACCTCCCTCCACCCCAACCCTGCGTTTGGCCAGCGGTTACATTGCCCTTGTGCACCTTGACACTACGTGGAGAGCGGTACTCACCTCCTTCCTCCCTCTTGGAGTCCATGGCATCTGGTCCATGTTTTTAAAGAGCAGTACTAATTGACACGGCCGTGATATCCCCCTGGTAGGCAGGAAGATTCAGCAAGGCCAGAACATCTGACTTCAATCTCGTTAATGAGATTAAAATGGATTCAAATCGGGCAGCACGGTAGCATGGTGGTTAGCACAATTGCTGCACAGCGCCAGGGTCCCAGGTTTGATTCCCGGCTTGGTTCACTGTCTGTGCGGAGTCTGCACGTTCTCCCCGTGTATGCATGGATTTCCTCTGGGTGCTCCAGTTTCCTCCCACAGTCCAAAAATGTGCAGGTTAGGTGGATTGGCTGTGCCAAATTGCCCTTAGTGTTCAAAATTGCCCTTAGCGTTGGGTGGGGTTACTAGGTTATGGGGATAGGTTGGAGATGTGGGCTTGGGTAGGGTGCTCTTTCAAAGAGCCGATGCAGGCTTAATGGGCTGAATGGTCTCCTTCTGCACTGTAAATTCAATGATTAAATGCATTCAAATCAGGTTCGTGCCCTTTGTGGGCATGAACCTGATTACATCAGTGGGAAGATCACATTCGGATTTTGCGGCCTCTCTCCAAGGTTAGCGGTCATAAGGGATTTGCTCCCGCATTTAACTGGCCTGGAAAATCATGGCTTAATAGACAAAGACCAATTTCACCCGTAAAACACTTGTGTGCACAACTGGCCATTTCTCAAAAATCTCAGGTGCCAAAGGAACATTCTTCAATAATGCTGAACCATTTGACAACTCAAGTTCCACAAATTCATTTAAAGATAATCTAAACTTAAAGTTTGTTAGAGATTCGTTGAGGGCAACTGATTGTTAGAAGTGGATTAACTATCATTTCTCAGAAAAGGTTCAGGTGATTCAGGAGCAGCACGACGGCACAGTGGCTAGCACTGGTGCATCAGCACCAGGAACCCAGATTCAATTCTGGCCTTGGGTGACTGTGTGAAGTTTGCACGTTCTTCCGTGCCTGCGTGGGTTTCCTCCGGGTGCTCAGGTTTCCTCCCGCAGTCCAAAGATGTGCAGGTCAGGTGAATCGACCTTGAGAAAAAAAATTGCCCCTTAATGTCCAGGGATTTGCAGGTTAGGTGGCAGTACGGGGATAGAGCAGTGGAGTGGGCCTGGGAGGGTCAATGCAGATTTGATGGGCCGAGTGACCTCCTTCTGCACGAAAGAGATTCTATGGATATCAAAGATATTCATGCGATTGTTGTTAAAAGAAAACAAAATCAGCCGAATAATATACAAAGAAAAACAATAAGAACATTTTTAGGCGAATGTTCAAATTCAACACTTCAGGAGGGCAGCACGTGGCACAGTGGGTTAGCACAGTTGCCTCACGGTGCCGAGATCCCAGGTTCGATCCCGGCTCCGGGTCACTGTCCGCGTGGAGTTTGCACATTCTCCCCGTGTTTGCGTGGGTTTCGACCCCACAATCCAAAGATGTAAATCCTATGTCCTATGTGCAGGGTAGGTGGGTTGCCCATGCTAAATTGCCCCTTAATTGGAAAAAATTAATCGGATACACTAAATTTTTTTTTTAAAGTTCAACACTTTAGAATGAAGAGGGCCAACAGCCAACTCTATAACTTTTATAAAGCTAACTTCAAAAAAATTACAAGACAGCTGAAACAAATTGAAAATCTCCTAAATCATTCATGACAAAGTTGGATGTCATGATGGGATATCAATTGGATATTTCCTGGATGCATGTACCAAAATAGTCCAAATGGCCTTCTTAATCTAATTTATAAATGTTTTCTTTTTCTCAGCCTGTTTATCGCTATGTCAGACTCATTTAAATCTCTGGGTGGAATTTCTGATATTTATTCAGTGTCGGTCCAGTAAAGAAAACCCGGGAGAATCCGATCATTGGCACCAACAAAGGGACACCTCACTGGATATTCAATCGCTGTAACAAACTTTTTTCCCCACGTGCTTCATGCTGACCCGTCGCGGCTTGCTTCTGATTCGCTCGCCCTGAGGAAAAGTAATTTCTGTAATCAGTGGGATGCACAGCGGTTAGCAATACTGCTTCACAGTGCCAGGAACCTGGCTTAAATTCCCGGCTTGGTTCACTGTCTGTGCGGAGTCTCCACGTTCACCCTTTGACTGCGTCGGTTTCCTCCTGGTGCTCCGGTTTCCCCCCACAAGTCCCAAAAGGCATGCTGTCAGGTAATGTGGACATTCTGAATTCTTCCTCTGTACCCGAAACCGGAGTGTGGTAACTAGGGACTTTACACAGTAACTCCATTGCAGTATCATCCCAGGCAACAAGGCATAGAAGACAGCAGGCCACCTCGATCTCAGGTGTGGACTGTGGGGATACACCGAGACGTAGCAAGAGGGTGAGGATGAGTAAGAAATGTGGGCATTGAGTGGGCACGCGTGAACATCAGCACAGGTAGAGATAAGTTGCAATTATGTCAGTGCTCTTGAATTAAAAATCGCTTTTTCACCCATACAGATCCTCCATGATGTCTTATCATGGCGGCATGCTCGGCAAACCCCTACGCAAACTTGACGTTTCATCCCTGTGCAGTGAGAAAATGGCACCTCCGACGTTGATAAGATAACTTCAACACGTTTATTAAACTATTTACACTTCTATTATTCGGGTTTGACACTACTGTTAATCCTACTATAGCTACCCAGACTGACTAACCAGTCTGCTACAATCCACATGGTGGGAGTGATGTTGAATCAACCCTGTGTCTGTACTCACTGACTGTCTCCACTGGAAAGAGGCAGATCATGTGTGTGGTGTCCTTTATATATGGGTTGGTGTAATGCCCTCCTGTGGTCGTGTCACCTCTGTGTGTATCGTGAATGCCCATTGGTCATGTCCTAGCTAACTGTTCTATTGGTTAAGCGTGTGTGTAATGTCTGGTGCTCCCTCTAGTGTCTATCTAGTCTACATGTATTTACATTAACCCCTTGTGTATTTACAGTGATGCACATCACCACACCCCCAACACCCCACAACCCACCTGCACCACCGTTCCCCCCTACCCTGTCCCCCTAGCCTCCCGCCCATATCAATGCTCAGGCCTCTCTGCAACATTCTCTAGTTATGAGGACGCCAAAGACTGAAAACCACTTGAAAGTCTGTCCACCTTGTCAGAAGGTGAAAAAAAACAGCTCGGAGAAGGCAGTAGCAGCTGAGATGTGAGATACAGCCTCTCTGTATCCTAGATCACCCCATTCAGTGGCAGGTCACGTTCAGCTCTCTGTCCGACAGATGTCAGATATTTCACAGACGAGGAGGAGCATTTCTCTGTCCTCATTACAAAGTATCATCATTCTCCTGCAGCATCTGGCCAATTACTTTAGCGCCCTTGCCATCATGTAGCCAACATCATGATGACCTCCCGCAGGCTCCAAAGAAGTAAATAATGTCAGACGCCATGGTGGGAGATGGCTTCAAACTCTAGTCCCGGTCATCATCTCCAAACCGAGAGGTTATGAGGGCATCCATAGTCCTGCATCTCATGCAGACCCGGGCCATTGCCTGATATCCTTCCTCCTACTCCTTCATGGGTTGCTCCTCGCTACTCTCCTTGACACCCCCCTCCGCCGATGTGGCGCTCCTCCATCTCCTCCCGGTCCAGTGCTCGCCCTGCTGCAGTGCCAGGTTGTGCAGAGCGCAGCAGACCATTATGATGCGGGAACACTCAGGGGGCTCCCCTTGAGTCCAGGCACTGGAATTGTATCTTGATCAGTGCAATCGTCTGCTTGACCAGTGCATGCGCCAACGCATGAGCCTTGTTGTAGCGAGTCTCAGCGGGTGTTTGTGGTCGCTTCACTTACCTCCTGAGTGGTTAGCATTTGTCACCGAGGAGCCACCCCTCCAGGACGCTGGTCATGGTCGTGTGCAGTGTCGCATCAATGTCACATCTGTTGCTCGAAAGCAACCAAAAGAATTTCCAGCTTGACTGGCTCCACGATTGTCTTCAATAAAAAACTGAAATGAAGAGAACATCAAAGTAAGGGATGAAGGGACGTTGTCCTGAGCCACAACCCTCTCAGGGCCTGGGACATCTACCTATGCATGTCCCCCGATGTGAGTGCCTTTCCACTGAGCCTCAGTCCTGACCCAACCCACAATATCTTCTTCCCCACAGTTGCCCCTCTCAACTCCACCTGAAGTAAGCGCTTTGACCCTTGACAGCCTCAGTGGTCTGCTTGATGAGTCAAGGGTGAGTGCAGTTGGGCCTGCATTCTAACCTCACGGGGAATGAGACACTGCCACCTACCATCTCCTAAATGGTGTGACTGATGAACACCTTCACATAACCCCTTGCATTGGGACCACATATATGACATCCCTCTGTTCTGGAACTGTGAGTATTGGTCTTGGAATTCAATGCTTGCGAGCTGCACTTCCAGAGGGTTAACAATTGGGTGCCAATCAGCGGCACACTCATGCATTGCTATGCTGATTAAACTAGCACAATTGTCTTGTCAATAGGAGTCAGGGAGCTGATTGGGCAACTGGCTTCCCATTGTTGTAGGCAACGCAAACCTGATGCATGTGAAGACTGTAATTGTCAGTCAGCTTCATCCTTATTCCCCAGGTCCCATGAGCTGAGGATGAAACGAGTTTACCCACTTCAACAATCAGTCACCCAACACTAATCCCTGAGACTCTGGCCTCCATAACCAGTGGTCTTGACCTCCCAGACAGTTTGATTTGATTTGATTTATTATTGTCACATGTATTAGTAGACAGTGAAAAGCATTGTTTCTTGCATGCTATACAAACAACGCTTACCGTACATAGAGAAGGAAGGAGAGACTGCAGAATGTAATGTTAGTCATAGCTAGGGTGTAGAGAAAAGATCAACTTAACACGAGGTAGGTCCATTCAAAAGTCTGATGGTAGCAGGGAAGAAGTTGTTCTTGAGCTGGTTGTTACGTGACCTTTAATTTTAGTATCTTTTTCCTGGCAGAAGAAGGTGGAAGAGAGTATTTCTGGGGTGCGAGGAGTCCTTAATTGTACTGGCTGCCTTTCTGAGGCAGCGGGAATTGTAGACAGAGTCAATGGATGGGAGGCTGGTTTGCGTGCTGGATTGGGCTACATTGATGACCTTTTGTAGTTTCCTGCAGTCTTGGGCAGAGCAGGAACCATACCAAGCTGTGATACAACCAGTCTTCTGAGAAAGTAGAGTCGCTGGTGGGCTTTGTTAACTATAGTGTCAGCATGGGGGGACAAGGACAGGTTGTTGGTGATCTGGATACCTAAAAATTCAAAACTCTCGACTCTTTCTACTTCGTTCCTATTGATGTAGACAAAGGCATGTTCTCATCTACGCTTCCTAAACTCGATGACAATGTCCTTCATTTTGTTGACATTGAGGGAGATATTATTGTCGTCGCACCAGTTTAACAGATCCTCTATCTCATTCCTGTACTCTGTCTCATCACTGTTTGAGATCCGACCCACTACGGTGGTGTCATCAGCAAATTTGAAAATTGAGTTGGAGGGGAATTTGGCGACACAGTCATAGGTGTGTAAGGAGTACAGTAGGGGGCTGAGGATACAGCCTTGTGGGCCCCGGTATTGAGGATGATCGTGGAGGAGGTGTTGTTGCCTATCCTTACTGATTGTGGCCTGTGGGTTTGGAAGTCACAGAGGGAAAAGCCGAGGCCCAAGCTACAGAGTTTGGAGATGGGTTTTGTAGGAATAATGGTGTTGAATGTTGAGCTGCAGTCAATAAATAGGTGTCTTTGTTATCTAGGTGTTCCAGGGTTGATGCCCTCTCATCTTCAATCTGAACTGCAGTCGTCCTCCCTACTGTGTGAGGATCTTCAGCTTTCACGAGGCTCGAAACTACCCCTTGTCAGAATCCCCCACTCTACCCCTGCCGCCTGGCATCTCACGAAACCCCACCCAGATTCCACACGGTCGCCCCCTGTGCTGACGCTGTGGATTCAACTGCTCCCATCCACTTTTTAACTGCCACTCTGGAAGGGTAATCCCTCAGTGGTGATATCACCACAAGCCCAGCAAGGAGGACATGGGAATCATTGCCTGCATACCAGCTGCCAGACCCTTTAAACCTCTGCCTCTTCAGCCAAAGAAAACCGGCAAGAAAATTCACCTTTTATTTCAGAGAGAAAGGGAAAGTTGCTGAGAGATTTGATGGCGTTGTTCAAAATTATGGAGGGATTGAATAGAATGAACACATAAAGTACAAAGTACAAAGAACAATACATGTTTAAGACAATTGGCATACTGATCCAGAAGGGGAAATGGGGAGTATTACTTCACTGCAATAAGTTATTATTATCTGGAATGTACTGTCTAACAGGTACTGGAAGGAGATTCAATAGTAACTGCCTAAAGGAAATTGGTTATATGCTTGAATAGGAGAAATTTACAGGGTTTTCCAAAAGAGTCGGGTGGGATGAGCAAAGGGTACGAATGTTTTACCGCTTTCAAAGTGACAGCACAGACAGGATGGCCTGAATGGCCTTCTCTTGTGTTGTATGGTCGTATGATTTTGAGTCCAAACGTTGAATAAAATTTATTCTGAAGAAAGAAAGACTTGCATTTATATAGGAGTTACCACAGCCATCAAAATGTCTCAAGGTGCTTGACATCAATTGAAATACCTTTTGAAGGATGGTCACAGCTGTCATGTCGGAAACATGTGGGCCAATTTGTGCTCAAATTCTCACAAACATCAGTGTGCTAATGACTAGATCATCTGTTGTTTGGTGATGGTAATTGAAGGATAAATATTGGCCAAGACACCAGGGATAACTACCCCGCTCTTCTTTGAAATAGTGGGAATTTACACCGACTGGAACAGAAAGGTAGAGCTTTCGTTTAATGTCTCCCATGAAAGATGACATCTCTGACAGTGCAGAGCTCTCTTTAAATCAAAATGAAGTCAAAACAAAAGCATGCACAGAAAGTTTTACTAGGTCGCAAAATTTTATTTTAGCTGTTACAAGATAATGAAGGTTTCCAAGTACTCCCTGGTGTTTTTCACTATCACTTTGGACCAATGTCCATGGCTTAACATTTTGGATGAAAATAAAACTTAAGGAACCTGAATTAACTTGTCCCTATATGACAAAGCAGCAGGAGGAGAAGTGTTGAATGAGGAAAATATTTATTTCTCTGTCAGGCCTGGAGTTGCCAGTCAGTAATCGGGCAACATCACTTTCAGGCGACCCGGATGAAACACATGCCATTGCTGACCCGTGGAGGAGGTCTTTTGGCACAATGAGCTGCACTCCTCCCTCTGAGCCAGAATCTCTGGTTCTCCATTCCAGGGGTTGAGAGCGAAGGAAGGTGTACTGTGGCCGAACAAGTTGAATCTCAACTTGTAAATCCTTCCTTCCAACATGTGCCAATGGCAAGTAGTAAGAGATTCCTGGTCAGCAACGAGTCTCTACCATTAAACAGTCTGGTTTATATTTTGCAGCCTGCCTTGCCTTTGACATACTCTTATAAACAAGGAGACAAGAGAGATTCCGCCTCCCAGAGCTTGACTGTGGCCATGCATATTTTTCTCAACTATAATTAAAGACAACAGTGAACAAAAAAGAACTCAAACTCATACTATTTACATAACTATGAGTCACAGATGGTGGGAATCCTTGTCCAAGTAATGTGTGTTCCATCTGGAGTGACTGTTCGAGCCATACATTACCAGTTTAAAGTGATCACAGCACAAGTTAGGCACAAATCTACCTAAAGTGCAATTAAAAATATTAGGGGAAATTAATAAATGAAAAATCACAGGCTGGCACCGGGCTACTTTCCATATTCAAGGCGGATTAGGCACAAAACCAGGGATGTGATCCATTATTTCATTTCCCATGTATCAGGAAGTTTCAAGCAATTGTTTACACCAGGATTGAGTAAAACTAAAGGGCTGATTTTCATTTTCCTCCTGCTCTCTTTCTATCTGAGTGGAGCATTGGCAAGAGGAAGATTGAGACAAAAGGAAAAAACATGTTGATTACTGCCTGGTCGAGTTTTTGAGACGATCTTAATTTAGATGGCTGACAACTCCAGCCAAGAATGCGCCTCAGAAATATATTCAACTGAAGTTCATCTTTAGGACTCAACCTCGGGCAGCACGGTGGGGCACTGGTTAGCATGTCTGCCTCACAGCACCAAGGATCCGGGTTCTATTCCGGCACCGGGTCACTGTCTGCGTGGAGTTTGCACATTCTCCTTGTATTTGTGTGGGCCTCAGCCCCACAACCCAGAAAGATGTACAAGGTAGGTGGATTAACCACGCTAAATTGCCTCTTAATTGGAAAAAAAGAATTGGGTGCTCTAAATTTATATTAAAAAGGGACTCAAATTCCATTTCCATGTAATGCTGCCACTGTTGTGTAGCCAACAGACCAACAAACACAGATAGAACAGTGTGCTTAACAACCATTTGCAACACTACTGAAGGAGACAACAATCTGATTCGGAAGTGCAGTCCGGAATTCTCCAGCTGTTGTGATTCTCTGTTCCCGCCAGCAGCGCACCCCTGCCCGTGGGTTTCCCAGCAGCGTACGATGTTCTACAAGCGACGGGAAGAAAGAATTCTGCCACGAGCGAATGGCTCACTACAGACAAATACATGACTGGAGTACCGGAGAATCCAGCCTGTAATGGTGGCATTTTACAGAGACCCAGGAGTTTGGTCGCAAACTTCCTCCGACCAATGCGTTTTATGTCCTCAATTCCTCGCCACTGTAATATCAGTAGGTTCCTCCTCCAAATTCCCAGGATTCCGGTAGATTGCCTGTGGTTACTGATGTCTCGGGCTGAATTGTACTGCTTTGAATTTAGCTCAGCCCGCACCTTCTTTTATTTAAAAAAAATTAGCAGACGTATGTGCAAGTTTCTTAATGCAGGTTTCCAATTCATTGTTTACCAAAACTTAATTTTCTATGACCATTGAGTCATTCACATCAACTAACCTGCAAATCAAGAGAAAGGAGGATGAATTTAGAACATATCATCTCTGCACGTTGAGCACAACACAACAGGACCAATTTCCACTGGCTCGATGCTGACGGAGGCCAATATCTTTTGTTCAGAGATTTAATTTTGTTGTTGCTTCTAGTATCAGACAAGCTTAGTTTATCTTTAAAGGTTCATTTTAGACCAAAAGCATTTTCCCTCTATTTCGGCACCAAATTCCCAAAAATACGCGTCGTCTGCAGAAGTGAACATTCATGACTAACTCAATCATTTGAAATAGAAAATTAATCTGCGTGCCCACACGATAATGGCAGACAGAGTATGTGTTAACTTTTTCTGTGATAATGGAAAGTAGAAAGGATCACAAAATATATAGAAAGACTAATATAATAATGTTTTTGAATCTTGGTGCTTCCTTGGCATGCATAATGTGAATGTGATGAGGCTCTTAATTTAAAAAGCCTTCATTGTGAAATTTTGTAGAATTATGATTGGTGAATGAGGACTAAATGTATCTTCTACATTACATTTAACCCCCCCCCCCCCCCCACTATTAGCCTCGGTTTAGGCATAGGAATAAAATCAATGCATCAACTGTAGATATAGGAACGGAAGGAATAGGAGCTAGAGTAGGTTATTTGAAGTATTTGGTACTCCAAGTCAGTTCTGCTATTCAACAAGATCATGGCTGTCCTGTGATAAGGTGGGAGATTGGGCCTAGGTAAGGTGCTCTTTCAGAGGGGCAGTGCAGACTGGATGGGCCAAATGGTCTCCTTCTGTACTGTAGGAATTCTATGGTTCTATGGTTCTACCCCAACTTCATCTTACTGCACTCTCCCCATATCAATCAATTCCCACAGGACTAAAAATCGATCTAACTCTGTATTGTTATTGAAGATCCTGGTTTAAAATACATACAGACAGTCTGTCTACTAAAGCTGTAATTCAGGAGCCGTAAAGGATGAGGTATTGATTAATTTTAATCATTTGTTTATAGAGAGATGGCATGGATTCCCATACCAGCCTCCCTGAACAGGCGTCGGAATGTGGCGACTAGGGGATTTTCAGAGTAACTTCATTTGAAGCCTACTTGTGACAATAAGCGATTTTCATCTTCATTTTCAGTTCAATGGAATATTATTTTGATTGCTGTAGATTCCCTGGAGACTAAATCAGTTATGAGGGATTGTATTTAGTCCTAGCTAAGCAGGCGACAGGACATCTTAGTGGAATGCAGATGATGTAATTAATGGGAGAAGCCAAGCCAGTCTGTAGTTTGCAATTTTGCCAAATGCTGTTAGGTTGAGCAGAAGAGTCTGACAAGACAGAAGGATTTTCAGGTTGTTCCTGAAAAGGGTCTCTCTCTCTCGCTCTCTCTCCAAAGATCTGCACAGATAAGCAAATAACCCGTTTTGTCAACTTTATTTATAAGTGGCATCTGAACTGTGTTGGATTGCTTAATTGGAATTCGTGACAGAAAGTTAAACGTTTTTGTTTTTTTTAAGATCTGTTTAACTGTTCCCGTAACAGCCTCCCCGAACAGGCGCCGGAATGTGGCGACTAGGGGCTTTTCACAGTAACTTCATTTGAAGCCTACTCGTGACAATAAGCGATTTTCATTTTCATTTTCAACTATTAATTGCAACGCTATTTCTTTGATGTTAATGTGGTTAATTATGTGTTCAAATTAATGTTTGTTTTTGCATGAAATATACCTATTGGTCAGAGCTCATACTCTAGGGGTGAAGTATTCTTTCCTCACAGTTTTGAAAAATTGAAAAATTGTTTGGAGTTCTCGTCCAGTATCCTAACAAAAGTTGGGGTCTGGTCCTGTATCCAAATACTTCCCACTGTTTGGTCTCCAGAACTCCACACAATGCTCCAGTTGAGACTGGATCAGTATTTTACACAGGGTTAATCTAAATTCCTTGCTTTTGTACTCTATGCCCCAATTATTAAAGCCTGGGATGGCATAAGCTTTATTAATCACTCTGTCAATCTGTCCTGTCACCTTTAATGATTCAGGCACATATACACCCAGGTTTCTCTGCTCCTGCACCCCTTTTAAAATTGTATCCTAAATTTTATATTGCCTCTCTGCATTCTTCCTCCTAAAATGAATCATTTCACACTTCTCCACTTTAAATTTAATCTGCTACTTCTCTGCCCTTTCCATCAAGCTGCCTAATTCCTTTTGAAGTTCCACACTGTCTTCCTCAATGTAAGAAGGGGGTGAATAAATAGGGTTTAATTACAACTATTTATTGGGACAATCAACAATTTTAGTCTATTGAGGGGGTTTTAGGCATTTGTTTTGAACTTATATTGTTCGGTATAATATATTAGAACACTAGGCGAAAATTCCACAGTCAGGATAAAGATACCAACCAGCAACATGTTAATGTAGCAAAAAGACACAAATGATGCTAACTGAATGATTAGGAAGTAATAACCACCACCTGCAAGAAACCAAGGAGAAGAGTCAACAACATGTTTTAAAGTCAAATCGGTTCTTTCATGATCTTAGCAACTTGTTTTCCCAGACACCACCTGAAAGACCCTCAGTAACATCTATTTTTTTCCAGTCTATTTTTGTTTTCTAAGACCTAAAGAAGCAGATGCACCCAACAGTGTTAACAACAATAAATAGATTAGAGAAAGAGCCATAGAAAGATAAAGGTAGAAAATATTGTGCCTGGGTGGACATCTGTAACTTGTGTAATGTAAAGTTTGAACCAGACACTGTTCAAATGTAAATTACACCTTTGCCTACGTGACCTACAATGTATAAATATTGCAAGATTTCTCAGTTGCATAGAGTCAGTTCCAGAGACCCTTCTCTGAGGTTGGGCTCTCCGAACGTGTTGGCTGATGAACAATTGTTCTGTGCCTGGTCACTTCTGACTAGTTTGTACAATAATTTAGCACTACAACACCAAGATTT
Organism: Scyliorhinus canicula; assembly: GCF_902713615.1. NCBI lineage: Eukaryota > Metazoa > Chordata > Chondrichthyes > Carcharhiniformes > Scyliorhinidae > Scyliorhinus > Scyliorhinus canicula. The sequence goes on along the minus strand of NC_052166.1, from coordinate 33,864,874 downwards.
GTATCATCTACAGATTTTGTAATTGTGCCTATGTCATTAATACATATCAGGAAGTGCAGTATAGCATTGACCTCTGGTGAACTGCGCTATAAACCTTCCTCCAGTTTGAAAAACAACCGTTTGCCATTGCTTTGTTTCCTGTCACTTATCCAATTTAATAGCCATGTTGCTCTTATCCTTTTTATTCCACGAGTTGTACAAGGTCTAATATGCTGCACTTTATCAAGCGCCTTCTGAAGATGGAGAGGTTTAGGGAGGTAATTCCAGAACTTGTTCGAAGTCATATCCATCAATGGAGCAGGGAATTAAATCCGGCTTGCAAAAGAAGCTGGTGTTACGGGAGTGAGGTTATCCTGGAAGGCTGTAGGACTGGAGGAGGTTGTAGAGATTGAGACTGGGTAAGGGACGCGGCAAATTATGGAGGGATTTGATAACCAGGGTTAGAATTATAAAATTGAGACATTGGGGGACCAGTGTAATTTGGCGAGAACAGGGCGGATGGGTGAACAGCATTTGGTCCAAGTTAGGACACAGGATGACCTTGAGTTTATGGAGGGTAGAATGTGGGAGGTCAATCAGGAGTTCATTGAAGTAGTCATGTCTAGAGGTAACAAGGACATGGGAGAGGTCAGTAGTAGAAGTGTTGAAACGGGTGAAGATTGATGATGCCACAGGGGTGGAAACAGGCAGACTTAGTGATGGTGTGGATATGTGGTTGAAAGCTTACCTCGGGGCCAAATATGATACCAAGGTGGTAAAAGTTTGGTTTCATTTCTACCAAACAAAGAGATGGAATTAATAGCGATGAAGCAGAGTTATTGGTGGAGTAACTATAGAACCATGACAGAGAAAATGGAATGCATCACAGAATAAATGAAAGCTGAACCAAAGAATGAATTGTGAGCAAATTCTTGGCCAAAGAGTTGGGTCATAAGAAAAAGATGAAGAGTTGACAAGATTCATAGTTGGATTTCTAGTGAGTGGGATTTAAATGGCTGAAGACATGGTCTGCAATGGTGAGGCAAATGTTTGAGGGATCACAACCAGGGGGTTGAATCAAAGCGATGAAGTATATTGGAGGGAAGGAGAAATTGGACTAAAGGCGGTTACAGATATTGAACCGAGCATGATCATGCTTGAGATTTAAAAACAAGGATTAGAGTTACATGTAAGGCATATGGGGATCAGGAATCAATGTGGCTCATCGAAAAAGGGCGAGGGGAGCATGGTCTGGGATATAATAGGCAGTAGTAGAATTGAAGCCTATGGTTGATGGGGGATTGGAAATTGACCAGACCATTGAAGGCTGATAATTTCACAAGAACTTCTTATTTAACTCAGAAAAGTATATTGTTCAGATTCCTGCATCGGTAGTACTGAAAATACTCTGTACAGTTGGCAACACGTTACACTCTTGGTCCCAATTTTTTACTGTGAATGCAGACTGTGGCATGTAAGTTAAATGTGGCAAGCAAGCCAGTAGGATGGCCAAAAATAACTCCATCAAGCAGAATGTTGTCAGCTCCCCACTGTCCTGATTTTAAGCGAAAATTCCTGCCTATATTGGAATAGATTGCTGGATGTGATAGGGAGGAGGACTTAGTACACTCCAGCTGCATTATAACAAGCTCTGTTTTGCATGTTTATGTGTTACAAGAAATTGTCTGAAACCACATAACATGAAGAAAAGCAGATTGTTTAACTGGACCGTTAGATTTAAAACAGAATCAATTCAAAATAAAGTGAACTTAGAATAATCACAAAGTACCATATTAAATATTTGCTCTTTAAAGGACCATAATTTCTTTGAGGCATGACCCAAACTGGACTGAGTTCTTTCACATTAATTGGCTGAAGTCTTGTTGAATATATAGTACAAGTAGATCATGACTTTGATTAACTGATGGTACTTAGTATTTTAATAAGTCTTCTTCTTATGCAACACATGTAACGTGTTGCCAACCGTGGGATAGAGGATAACTTGCTCCCACTCTCAGCGCCGGCCCTAGGGTTGCTGGCGCCCCGGGCAAGCTGAACTTCGGTGCCCTTGGGGGGGCGGGGGGGGGGGGGGCCGAGAGGGGGGCAGGGGGCGGGGGGCGGGGACCGAGCGGGGGGCGCGGGGACCTAGTGGGCGGCGGGGACCGAGCGGGGGGCGGGGGGGGGGGGGGCGGGGACCGAGCGGGGGCCGAGCGGGGGGCGGGGGGGGCAGGGACCGAGCGGGGGGCGGGGACCGAGCGGGGGGCGGGGGGGCGGGGACCGGGCGGGGGGGAGCGGACCGAGCGGGGGGGCCGCCCTGGGGAGGGCGGCCACCGCGCATGCGCTGGTTGGCACCGGCCTAACTGCGCATGTGCGGGACCCGAGTCTCTGGCGCCCCCTAGCACATGGCGCCCCGGGCGACTGCCCGAGTTGCCGGTGCCTTGAGCCGGCCCTGCCCACTCTGGTTCATTGGGTTCTAAGATGGCTGCTAAATCCTATGAATAATCTGCAGACCCTGCCACATACAGGATAGGTAATACTTGAAGGGTTGGGTCAGTCAGTTGTTGGGATGTTTGTGAGCTCCCTCCAATGTTTAGGGGCTGGTTTAGCTCACTCGGCTAAATCGCTGGCTTTTAAAGCAGACCAAGCAGGCCAGCAGCACGGTTCGATTCCCGTACCAGCCTCCCCGGACAGGCGCCGGAATGTGGCGACTAGGGGCTTTTCACAGTAACTTCATTTGAAGCCTACTCGTGACAATAAGCGATTTTCATTTCATGTCTTGATTTTGCGACTGCACATATCCGACAAAGACTCTCAATGTGTTCAGTGTCGTCCAGAAGGAAACCTATACATTTTCTTTGGTCCCAAGCTAGGGTCTCCCATGATTTGAAGGGCCTGTCTGATCTCTTCAGCAACACATTGATGGCACCCCAGAAGCATTTCCGCTTTCCTCATGGGTGTCTCCTGCCACAGTTCAGAGTTCAGAGTGGAGCAATTGTTGTGGTAATCTGGGGCGGAATTTTCCGACCACCCGCAGGGTCGGTGAATTGTCCGGGGCTGGCGTAAATCCCGCCTCCGCCGTGGCCGGAATTCTTCGCCATACGGGAATCAGCGGGGGCGGGAATCATGCCCCGCCTGTCGGCGGGCCCACCGCGGCGATTCTCCGGCCCGCGATGGGCCGAAGTCTCGCCGCTGTCAAGTATCTCCCGCCGACGTGGTTTAAACCACCTCTGTGCCAGCGGGAGCAGGCGGCGGGAGCGGGCCCCAGGGTCCTGGGGTGGGGCGCGGGGTGATCGGACCCCGGGAGGTGCCCCCCACGGTGGCTTGGCCCGCGATCAGGGCCCATCGACCGGCGGGCGGGCCTGTGCCGTGGGGGCACTCTTTTTCTTCCGCTGCCGCCATGGCCTCCACCATGGCAGAGGCGGAAGAGACCCCCTCCACCGCGCATGAGCCGGCCCCGACGCCGATCAGCTGGTGCCAAAGGCCGTTGGTGCCAGTCGGCGGAGCGGGAGCCACTCCGGTGCTGGCCTAGCCCGTAAAGGTGCGGAGAACTCCACACCTTTTGGGGAGGCCCGACGCCGGAGTGGTTGGCGCCACTCCGCTACGCCGGGACCCCCCGCCCCGCCGGGTAGGGGATAATTTTGCCCCAGGTGTCTGACAGACAAGAGACATGTCTCACATAGCAGAACTGGTTTTGAACAATTAGTGCTAGGCATTCAGCTTGGGAAATAACACTGTTCTTGGGCCATCTTTCTTCCCACCGGATTTGCAGGGTTTTGCGAAGGCAAAATTGGTGGCATTTCTCTGATGTTTGCTATAGGTTATCCAAGTCTCCGAAGCATATAAGTGTGGGAATTACTGTTGCCCAGTAAACAATGACTTTAGTCTCGGGTTTGAGATCCTGGTCCTCAAATACTCTTTTCTCATGTCATAATATGTATACAATATGTGTTCTTTATGCTGTTGTAGTAGTGGTTCATTGATGATAGCTTGAGATTTGTGTGTTTAAACATAAATACCTCAATTGGGTAGCATGGTGGTTAGCATAAATGCTTCACAGCTCCAGGGTCCCAGGTTCGATTCCCGGCTGGGTCACTGTCTGTGTGGAGTCTGCACGTCCTCCCCCTGTGTGCGTGGGTTTCCTCCGGGTGCTCCGGTTTCCTCCCACAGTCCAAAGATGTGCGGGTTAGGTGGATTGGCCATGCTAAATTGCCCGTAGTGTCCTAATAAAAGTAAGGTTAGGGGGGGGGGGGTTGTTGGGTTATGGGTATAGGGTGGATACGTGGGTTTGAGTAGGGTGATCATGGCTCGGCACAACATTGAGGGCCGAAGGGCCTGTTCTGTGCTGTACTGTTCTATGTTCTATGTTCTATAATTGATTGGCGAGAACTATTTACAGCTCCAAATGTGGTCTTGCATGATTTGGTTCCCATCATTCAGGCTAGCTGTTTACGTAGTATTCTTATAGATTGATATCTGACCATGTGATGACATATATCACACAATGGGCCACCACTCTCCAGTTCCTTTACATTATAATGCATTCAGGCACATACAATCTCACCTCAGTTAGCTAAAGACTGAACTGACTATTTACTTTGACTATTTACTCATTGCAGTATGAGTGAACTTGAATTGATACAGTGCATTATCACATTCTCGGGACATACAAACCACTAAAAATCCAATTATTTGCAATCCTTGCTCGTATTTAGGAATGTGCTAAGCCTGTAACCCGAGAACCAGAGGTGAACTTTCAATGAAACACATAGCGCTGCAGCAATGAGCCCTGCCAATGGGAGGTCCCGATACAGAGAGGTGACTGTTGTGGTGAGAATGCCATGGGAACATCAGTAAGAGCCTTGGTAGCTCTAAAGTTGCAGATAGGCTCAATGAGTCTATTAGCAGGCAATAGAAAACAGCATCAGGCTCTGATTGGTGAACTCCACTTTAGACAGTTTGCCAGACATCAAGAGGTGATGGAGACGTAGAGAAGATCAGACACGAATCTCCTGAATTGATGTGAAGCTTATGAACTTTTATTGAGCAAAGTTGCAAAGCAGCAGCCATGTTTCTGGCATTCGGTCTGGCGGGCAGCCTGAGGCAAAAGTGAGGTTGCTGACCTAACATTGGGGTGCGAGTCTGGGAAGTCTTCAGTGACGGGAGGAGGAGGTGTTCGCCAATGTCTGTTGAGGAGAGCTTGGGGTGAATCTCAATGGCTGGGGTGCTGGGGGGCTGGGGGGCTGGGGCGCTGGGGGGCTGGGGGGCTGGGGGGCTGGGGGGCTGGGGGGCTGGGGCTCCGGGAGCCGTGAGTGAGAGGGCTCAACTGATTAGCAACCAGATGATGCAGAGAGGTTGAGGGAGAGGAGACCAGGCCAGCTGCAGCGGCAGGCAGGCAGCCAGGCAATCAGGAGAACATGCGGTTATCAGAGGTTGTGGCTCAAGGCCCTGCTACCTGGCGACTCGACCAGAGTCAGAGGTCAGCCACGCAGGGCTGAGAATGAGAGGGATGGGGAGCAACCAATATCCTATTTCTTCTTGGTGTTTTTGCATGATGAATTGCCTGCCCTTTTTGGTGTCAGTCATCTCTCTCTCAACAGTATAGGCTTGTTGTCATAAGTTAAAGAGCACTAAAGCAGTCTGTGCCTTTCATTGTGTGAGCTGGGTGAGGAGGGCATTAACGTCATTCAGGAGGGTGCTTGGCATCATTGTGGGAGGACGTGATGTCAGTTCAACGTCATTGGGGGCAGGTTGTCACATTACCAAGGGGTGAAGCGTGACTTTCTTTTAAAATTTAGAGTACCCAATTCATTTTTTCCAATTAAGGGGCAATTTAGTGTGGCCAATCCACCTCGCCTGCACGTCTTTGCGTTGAGGGGTCGAAACCCACACAAACACGGGGAGAATGTGCAAACTCCACACGGACAGTGACCCAGAGCCGGGATCGAACCTGGGACCTCGCCGCCATGAGGCAGCACAGCTAACCCACTGCGCCACCGTGCTGTCCTGTGAAGCGTGACTTTGGGCCCTCGCAAAAAGGGAGGACGCACGACCCCAAAAGTGTAAGTTTGCCTCTGCAGTGAACAAATGGGACAATTGACCATTTTATGGTTCATATTAGTTCAAGATTCTTCTGTTCGGGCAGCACGGTGGCCTAGTGGTTAGCACAACCGCCTCACTGCGCTGAGGTCCCAGGTTCGATCCCGGCTCTGGGTCACTGTCCGTGTGGAGTTTGCACATTCTCCCCGTGTCTGTGTGGGTTTCGCCTCCACAATCCAAAAATGTGCAGAGTAGGTGGATTGGCCACGCTAAATTGCCCCTTAATTGGAAAAAATAATTGGGTAATCTAAATTTAAAAAAGAAAAAAAAAAGATTCTTCTGTTCCTCTTGTAGAGCCATTGGGTGTTTTACATTGGTCTGAACATCTAAACCAAAGCATGATTTAAGAACACATCTGAAAGATAACAAAGTGACATTCATGTCCCTACCAGGCTGTATATGACCCTAAAGAGTGCGTGTGATCGAAGTGCCAACTCATCACTTAATTCCCGCTGTTCTGATTTTTGGGTAGATCTCTGCCGAGGTGCCAGAATTCTGCCAACACAGAGGAGAGGTTCATGAATATATGTAATTGGAACTAGGAGGTGTACTTTGATGGCTAATGGTATTTTCAACTCTGCCTTAGTTTGTGCCTGAAGTGGAACTTCAACTTTCTGATTCTGAGACAAAAGTGATATTAATTGAACCATGCAATGTAGCTGGAATGTCTTTCATGTGTAGTCATTCTCAGACAAGTCCAGCTTCATGCCTTGGCGCCAATGAATGTAAATTCCAAAAAAAACATTTTATACTTTTATTTGTTGGTCAACTTAATTGTCCTCATGGTTGTTGGAAATATTGTTACCTCTAGACATAACCATTCTAATACATTCCTGGTCAATGAACTTGAGGTCATCATAAACTCTACCTTCTAACTCACACTAACTATCAAATGCTGATCACCATGGTTCTCACTGATCTATATTGGTGCCCAGTTAAGCAACATATCAACTTTAAGATTCTCATCCTTGTTTTCAAATTCACATAAGGCCTTGTCCCACCCTTTCTTTGGGATATCCTCCTGCACCGCGGCCTCTGAGATAGCTATGCTAATTTAATTCTGGCCTCTTCAGCATTCCAAACTTTAATCAACGCAATGTCGCTGGTCATGCCTTCAGTTTGCAAGGCCCAAGCTTTGGAATTTCCCCATAAACCTCTCTGCCTATCTTTCCACCTTTAAGATGCTCCTCACCTGCCCTAACATTGCATTATTTGGCTCAGTGTCAAATTTTGCTTTATGGAGTTCCTCTGAACTGCCACGGGATGTTTTATTATGTTAAAGTCATTGTATAAATAGAAGTTGTTGTTATTGATACACATTCTTACTTTGTATGGGTTAAGCGGTGACAGCAACCAAAAGCAATGGAGTAAAATACAAACCCGAAACAAAAGAAAATTCAGAAATTGTGGACTGTGTACAATGCTAAAAGAATGAATATAGGTGTTATGAGGGGAACATTTAGGTAACAGTGATCATAGTGTCATTAGCTATGGGGAAGGACAAGGGGCAATTCACAGTAAAAACAATTAATTGGAGGAGAGTGCATTTCAGTGGACTGAGATCAAATTTGTCCCAAGTAAAGTGGAATCAAAGCCGAGGAGGCAAAACTATGAGTACATAATGGGTTGCCTTTAAAGAGGATACAGTAGAGGTACATTGCCGAAAGTGGGGAAAGATTGGGAAACTGAAGCCTGAGCATCCTGGATGGTAAAAATGATAGAGAGTAAGATGAATTGAGAAAGGGGGTGTGCAAAAGATGTCAAGTTGACCATTCAAATGAGGGGCAGACTGAATATAAAAAGTTCAGAAAGGAAATGGAAAGAAAATAAGAGGCAGAGAGTGTGAGGAGAGACTGGCAGTTAACATAAAAGGAAATACAAGTCTTCTACAGGCATACAAATAATAAAATGTCAGCAAGAGGAGAGCAGAAGCAGGGACATAAAAGGATCTCTCTCGACATGAAGGAGAGGACATTGCTGACTTACTATGTGTCTTTACCAACAAATCAAAGATGCTGCCAAAGTCATAGTGACTGAAAAGGTGTGTGAGAGATCGGATGGGCTAGGATTGGCAAAGAGGGGTATTCAGTTGATAAGTTACCATGACTTGATGAGATGCATCCAAGGAAGTTGAGAGAGGTGCAGGTGGAAATTGCAGAGCCATTGGCCATAATCTTCCGATCCTCTTTAAATATGCAGAAGGTTCCAGAGGGCTGTGGAAGTGCAAATGTTACACCTTTGTTCAAAAAGGTTTGTGATGATAAACTAACAATTACAGTCAGTCAGGTTAACCCTGGCAATGGGAAAGATTTATATCTTTCAGCGGGTGCCTTTCCAAAATCAGTACCTGCAGCCTTGTTGAGTTGGAGGTGCTTTTTGAACATGGCCCCTAAACTGTAGCTTCAAAACATTGAAGAATCTCTTTCTGGCTGGCTGCGCATGAACTTCAGCATCTGCGGAGAGAAACAAGCAATGTTACTCACTTAGGTCTCGGAAAACTAAAAGCCAACTGTCAAAATTATTTTTCAACTTTAAAATAGAGTCAAATCTAACTTGAATTAAAAGGTTGAGAGCTATCAGCCAGCAATAACTTTACACACGCACTGTCTCAGCCATATAACAAACATTTTTTTTAACCTAGTTTCTCCTCTCTTATCCAATCTGAACTTTGCTGCACCACTAATTGCAAAAGAAAATTAGTTTGGATACAGTTACCGGCCAAAATAAATTACTGGATTAATATTTGTAGCAGGCTGCTGCACATATGCAAACTGACTGCCCTTGACGCTGAGGTTTATTTATCTACATTCTAAATTGACTTTCTTCATCCCAGAAAAATTGAACTTTTCCCAAGTTGAGTTTAACTATGGCATCAGCAAGGAAAAGTTCATCACTGAAAATAGCATGGCCTGGCTCAAGGGACACAACAATGTCGGTTGAAGTATGCGGCCACAACTTCTATTGTCAACACATTTTACATTCTCCCCAACATCTGCGAAAACTGCAGATGTCAGTTTGCACATAATGTAAGTTTTGGACCCGTCGTAACTTTGCAAGGCTCCATTTCTTCAAGAGTTGAGGAAACAGAATGTCAGAACGCCAATTTAACCAATTACTGGAGCCCCAACGTGATTAGTTAGTCATTTCAATTAATTTCAGAAAATCACATGAAATTGCTGTATCTGTTACATGCAGCTCCAATGGATTGTCCAATCTAAGGTCTTTTTACAACTTGGCTGAAAACTCTATGAATTATGTCAGCTAGCACCAATCTTTAAGTGTATCTACAACAGCAAGTAAGCCACATGTATATGTTGGCGGAATTCTATGCAAGTAAATAGTTTCTCCTCAGAACAAAGCTTTCTGTTTAGAAAGCGGTCATTCTGAAAGACGTTGTGTAAGATAATGCAGCAACACACAGGTTCCCGTGAATGTAAAATGGCATGCGGTCAAATGGTACAATAGCACTGTGCTGTTGCTAAAAGCAATAAGGTCTTGAGTTTACTTAAATTGGAAATCTTTTGTCATATCTGGTAATTGCTTCACGGAAAGCATTACTCTTGGGGGAGTGGTTGCCAAGTAGAATTGTTATTAAATACAATAAGATATTTTTTTCCAACATAAATGAAACCAAAATCCCCACTTTAAAATGGGTGGAGCCACTAAATTCTAATTCGTCCTTCTTGGCACTATAGGAGGCTCTTTAGCCCTACGTATTGTGCCATTCTGTGAGATCATGGCTTATCTGTGGCCTGAGCCCATTTACTTGTCTTTTCCCCATATCCTTCAATACCTTTGGCTGAAGCAAATTGATCAATCTCGGTTTTAAACTTTAAGCTGATCTATTGCGAATTGCTATTTGCGTGAAGCGACGTTTTTGAGTATCACTTCGGAAAAGTCTGCCTCTAATTGTTTTTGGCTATGACCCTTTGTCCTCAACAGCTCTTCAATTAGTGGAAAAAGCTGCACTCCTACTATCCTATTTATTAACATCTTAAAAGCTTTGAACAAGTCACCGCTTAATATTCTACAGTCGAGGGAATGCAGCCCACGTTTGTTTAACATCTCCTCATAGTTTGACCCTAGTTATTACCATTGTAATAACCCTACACTGCATTCCCTCCAAGACTAAAATCACAGAACACAGAATTGTTGTGGTGCAGAAGGAGGCCACTTGGCCCATCATGTCTGCACCAGCTCTCCAAATGAGCATGATGGTTTTGTACCATTCCCCTGCCTTTTGCCCATTCTTCCTGGGGTGTGGTACCCAGAAAAGCTCATAATATTCCAGGACTAACCAGGGTTTTGCATAGCTGAAACCTGACTTCCATGCCACTGTATGCGATTCCTCTAAAAATAAAGACCAGCATTTAATTGGCTGTTTTGATTATTTTCTGTAGCTTTTTCCAAACATTTTAATGTACCTGAACAACCACGTCTCTTTGTAGCTTCACAGCTTCTGGCTCTTTAGGGGTGGCACAATGGCACAGTGGATGGCACTGCTACCTCACAGTGCCAGGGATCTGGGTTCAATTTTGGCCTTGGGTGACTGTCTGTGTGAGTTTGCACATTCTCCCCGTGTCTGCGTGGGTTTCCTCCAGGTGCTTTGGTTTCCTCCCAAAGTCCAGGTGAGGTGGATTGGCCATGCTAAATTTCCCCTTAGTATCCAAAGGTTAGGTGGGATTACAGGGATGGGGCAGGAGAGTGGGTTTCAGTTGGGGTGCTCTTTCAGAGGGTTGGTGCAAACTCGATGGGCCAAACGGCCTCCTTCTCCATTGGATGGATTCTGTTCTATGGATTCTATGCCTTGAATCGCTGCGGTATATGTGATGTAAGTGCATCCACTGTGCTGTGAGGTCGGGAGTTCTAGGATTTTGACCCAGTGACAATGAAGCAAAAAGAAGTCAGGATGGTGCATGACTTGGGGGCGAGCTTTCAGGTGGTGGTATTATATGCCCGTAAAGCTCATTGGAAGATGCACACCACATTTAAAGGGCAGCATGGACTATGGATACTGTACCTTGACAAAATGGACCCTAGAGGGCCCAGGTGACTTATTGTGTGGTTTAATTACAGGCAGGGTCGTATTTCATATCTGGACCTGTCTCTGGACAGTCATCATGTTGATGATCAATCTTTCCATTTCAACTGAAGAAGTGAAATGTAATAATGGCTGTTAGATTTGGTAGCCCTGTAATGATGGGGTTTTAATTAAAAACACTAAGGAAGCTACATATGGCTGGAATGCTGATGGGATAGCATTCATTGTTTGTCAATTCCATTTGCTATCAACCTGTTGGGTGGACAATTGAATACATCAATACTGTTGCAAAATGACTGAAACTAGCTGGTGATAGCGAGTACCTTATTAATCCAAAGAAGCAGCCAATTGATTCAATCTGGGATGTGAGGACTAAAGGGAAGCTATATCTCACGCAGCACTAGGGAGGCGCCTGCCTCAAAGATCATCTCAGGCAAAGAAAGCTATTTTTTTTTCATTTTATCTGCCAAAGTATGGTCCGTCACCACATGGGCTCAACCAGCTTTGACTGGATAACTAGAAGCTTGCTGTAGTTTGCGGTGAATGAGTGTGAATCCACTGTCAGAAATCTCTGAACATCAATTTTCCTCAATGCATTAAGAGAGAATGCTTCAGGCCTATAATTTTTCAACTACCATCTGGACAACTGATTAGAAGTGACCTTTTCTTTTATGTGTGAAATAATTAAGTGCATGAGGAGTGACAGTTGCCAAAATACATTTTGGTCTGCTGTCATTGAGGATGGGGATGTCCAGGAGGTTGCTTAATTGTCCACCATCATTCAGGACTGAATAAGGCAGAACTTTAGATCTTTGATCTGATCCATTGGCTGAGGGATTGTTGAACACTATGTATAGCAAACTGTTTCTGTGGTAGACCTGTTTTGTGGCCTCACCTCATTATTAGGTATGCCTGATGCTTTTCTAAATTCTCCATTGCACCAGGGTTCTCACATAGTTTGATGGCAATGATTCAATGGTGTTAATATTGGGTTATAAAATTACAGATTGTCAAGCAGTACAATACTGCTGCTGATGGTACATAGGTGCATAGTAATTAGGAGCAGAAGTAAGCAACTTAGCCCTTCGAGCCTACTCTATCATTCAATCAGATTATGGTCTCAAATCAACCCTCTTACCTGTCCCCCATATCGCTCGAACCCATTTTGTAAAATCAGAACAATATCTATCTCCCTCTTGAAACTATTTAATGATTCGGATTCCACCGCACTATGGGACCGCAATTTCCCCAAATTCACCACCCTCTACGAGAAGTAGTTCTTCCTCATTACAGTTTTAAATCTACTGCCTCTCAACCAATATCTGTGACCTCTGATTCCAGATTGCCCCATAAGCGTTTACTTTATCAATCCCTTTTAGTATTTTATACTAAATCGATCTGACCTCTTCTCATCCTTCTAAACTCCGAGTATAAGCCCAAACTGTTTCATCTCTTGGTGGTCTGCAGCACTTCATGAATGCTCAGTATTGTGATGTTGGATCTGCTCTGAATTTATCCCGTTTAACACCATGTTATCAGATGAAGGATGCCTTCAATGTAAGGGCAGAACGTTGTCTGCATAAATCATACATAATTATTATACATTTTTAAAATGCTACAGCATCATGGCTCCCATTGAGACCCTAGTCACCACATTCCAGCTCTTGTTGAGGTATACAGAAGGAGAATTCAGAAGCTCCTTCAGGAGCCCCGGAGGAAATCCCCGGAGGAAGACACATGGGTAACGTGCAGGCTCCGCTTAGACAGTGACCCAAGCCGGAATCGAACCTGGGACCCTGGAGCTGTGAGGCAACAGTGCTAACCACGGTGCCACCATGCCACCCACGTTTCCAACATCTACAGTATTTTACTTCTGTTAAATCACCGTGATTTGAAATCCTGCTTTCAAGTGGCCAATTTGAAAGAAAAATAATCTTGGAATTGATCATTGCTCAAGAACGCTGTGACATGTTTCTGAGAAATTTTGAACAGTTTGCACTCATCATTACTGTATATATTTCAGCACTGTGCAACGCTCATTAAAAGTCAGACTGTCATCCAGTTCCAAAAAAACAATAGTATTTGTACATTGGGTCAAGTGGGTGCAATGAGTTCCAAGAACTTTTACAATAAACATACTTAGTTCTGTAACAAAAGAAAATAAGTGGCTGATCACATGCGAGATGCTTGTGAGATTTCTATGTTTAATATCAATGCAACGTATCATAGTTCTCTCCATAGTGACCAGTTGTAGAAATATTAAAGATACTTGAAACAGCTACAAGGCTAGTTTTCTTGCTGGACGAGAAAAGGATTCTTTGCAAATTACATCCATTACCCAGGAACATAGGAACAGGAGTAGGCCATTCGGTCCATCGAGCCTGTTCTGCCATTCAATAAGATGATGGCTGATCTGTGACCTTACTCCACATACCTGCCTTTGGCCCATATCCCTGAATATCTTTCATTAACAAAAATCTATCTTAGATTTAAAATTTGCTTTTAGTTTGAAATTCTGATGTTTTGTTTATCTTACACAGCACAACAACTGTTCATTCTGCTTGTCATGTTATATTCCAACTGGAGAGACTCATGGTTGGCAACAACTAGTTTGTGCAGAAGCCTTGATGTCAGGAAAGATGTCGTTCAGCACTTGTCCCACCTCTGCTTACAGGCTTTCACAACTGGAAACAATAATGGGAAACACCAATCGCACCAAGGAGCCAGAAGTCAAACTGCAACTAACTTTTTAACAGTTGATGATTCCTTTAAATAGCACTGGAGGGAGAATCCTTCCTGCTACTTCATGTGTGTTCTGTTGTGTGAGATTAAGAGAGGACATCGGCTGGATATTTGAACCTCAAAATAGCACCACTAGCATCAAATCAGCATCTCACACTATTGTGATCGGCCTGTTCTGAACACTTCTGACAGATATTTGTTGCTAATGCCTTCACCAAATAGAGTGTTCATTCTGATTGGTGACGGAAGTGACCTCTTTTTAAAGATTTTTTCATCCTATCCTTAAATTTACAAAGTCAATGCGCAGAGTGGACAGGGAAGACACTCAATCCATCACATTGCTTGCTCCAAAAAATAATTCAAATTCAAATTGAAGTCGATATGGTCTCGACAAAAGAGGCATACAAGATCCAAGTTGACATTGTGCTTCATCTTGGGCTCAATCTGAAGCTTCATCTTCGGCAAAAGGCCAAGAATCAATGACAGAAGTGATCTCTAACCAGCATCCATAGTACCCAAATAATCATAGAATCATAGAATCCCTACAGTGCAGAAAGAGGCCATTTGATCCAGCGAGTCTGTCCCAACCCTCTGAAAGAGCACCCTACCTAGGCCCACTCGCCCACCCTATTTCAATAACCCCACCTAACCTTTGGACACTAAGGGGAAATTTAACATGGCCAATCCACCTAACCTGCAAACCGTTGGACTGTGGGAGAAAACCGGAGCTTCAGGAGGAAACCCATGCAGGCACAGGGAGAATGTGCAAATTCCAAGCACAAGTACTTCGAGCTCTATTTTGCAACTTAAGTCTCGAGGAAGTTTTCATACAGTGACCACTGTTTAAATATGCCTAGTCGTTCTACTTTAACCTCCAGCAATTTCTAATTAGATTTGAACAAAACAACTTTCAAAAACAGTCCTGATGCACAAAACTGTTCTTTCAACAATGATCAACTGCACCAGTACCAAATGAGTCATTGAGCAGAGAATAAAAACACTGTCCTTGGATATGCCTCTGACAAATGCCATCTGAATGATGAGTCCCAGTAGTCGTTTCTGCATGTAATTTTCCATGGCAGTTTACTGCCTAATCCACGTTCAACCTTTGAAGAAAGAAGTGCACCCTTGAAAGGTGGCCCTGATTTTGCTCTCCGTGGCAAAGCAACAGCTCAAACTACTGACCTCGAATAACGCCGTCCATGAAGATCATGTGACCTCCGTGACATGATTTTCCCCTTTCCCAACAACAGTTTATTCCTGACACCAAGTCAAGGGGATCTCTTAATGTGCCGCGGCAATTATGTCATCAAGCGGGTAGGCACCTGATGACGTTGAAGAATTCACACATATTCAGCAAATTTGGAAGCATTTCATATCGTTCACTTAAAATCTAAATTTTCAGATAGTGAAATAAATGATGAGGCTTAGATTAAGATAGAATCTAACATAAAAATAAGCTGTTTTTTAACGAAACTTAAAAGAAAAATTGAGTTTTTTTTATCGTTGGGGAGAAATATGCCATTCCAGTAATATAAAATAAGCACCTCAGAATAATTGAGGGTATTTAGTAGTAATTATGAAATTAGTATTCTCCCAGACAGGAGTCAGGAAGAAAAGCATAGGCCGGGATTCCCTGAAAGCCCGGCCAAGTGTCGCTGGTGTCAACGGGCCTCCTGGGCCAGCAATTCTCCAGTGTTCAGGGGGATAGCACGGCGCTGGAGTGCTGTGCGTTGTGCACCGGCACTGAAAGGCAGCCCTGCACGTCCGGTGTGGGTCCGCGCATGCGCTCGTTGGCCGTGTTCGCACCGGCACATGCGCGTGGTTGCAGTCTCCGCACCGCCGCATGCGTGTAGTTGCCATCTCCGTGCCGGCGTGGAGCAACAAAAGTTGGGGACCTTGCAGCGGGCCGCACGGAAGGAGGTAGGCCCAGATCGCGGGCCTGGACCCCTTGGAGGTGCCCCCTTCCCGGAGTCAGATCCCCCACCCTCCCACCAGGACGTTCAATGCGGCCGCGGGTCCCAGCTCCCACCGGGTGGCACCAGCCTGGAACCACGCCGGCAGAACTCGGCGGGGGTTTGGCCCGTCACCCGTGGAGAATTGCTGTGGGGGCCTATTTCAGCGGCCCCCGACCGGCGCCACGGCAAACGCAGTGGCGCGATTGCCGCCGATTCTTCGGTCAGCAGAGAATCGCGTCCGGGCGTCAGAGCGGCATGGCGGGAAATTCCCATGCCCCCGCCGATTCTCCAACCCGGCGCGGGCTCTGAGAAGTCCGCCCAAATCAATCTGTTTTTCAAGCTGGACAATTGTTGGGCTGATAAAATGGCTTCAGGTGATCAAGTGCTGGCTTCTGGAAGTTTCTGAACCGTTTTAAAGGGAAGAAAGGCCAAAAGCTCTTATATTCATGTAACACCCCTTGTAACATATAAACATCCAACACAATGGATTAGCAGATGAGGTGTCTGCCCAAGGCAGCATTGGACAAAGGCACCCACTTTTGGGAACTCCTGAGCGCCAATGTGGTGTAATGGCCCCACTGTTAGCTGCTCCAAAACTCGATGGGTTTCAACAAGAGGCTTCAATAGTCGAAAAATCAGGAACCATCCTGTCACATGAACAAGACTTGAGCTTTCTGAACTCCTTTAATCATGCAACTTTGGATCTTATCTTCAAGTCACAGGTTGAGCTCAGAAGAAAAGCAGAACTCCAGGCAAGCTGTCTGTCTCTGCCTATCATTTTCTCTTTGAGCAGGTTGAGGTAGAGTTAACTCTGTCCAGGTAAATTGCTTGGTCTCAACTACACTGTGAACTACTGGAGCATTGGAACTTCTGTATCTGTTCCTTCAAGACAAATTCAGTCATGATGAAATGAAATGAAAATCGCTTATTGTCACGAGTAGGCTTCCAATGAAGTTACTGTGAAAAGCCCCTAGTCACCACATTCCGGCGCCTGTTCGCAGTCCTCGCTTCAGGAAAGACATCACCCTGCAACAGTAAGCCAGTCCCTCTGAAGGAATTCACCATTGGACATTTGATTCTGTCTCCCATAAGAACTCTTACTTTTGCCATGTTCATGCTCGGTAACCCTTTCTTTCCCTCATCCCTTTATTAGTGCATGAATTCAAAAGGGGTGGGTATTGCAAAACCCCTTGCCGATGTTTTGTGTGTGGGTGTGTGTATGTAAAATAAACCATGGGCGCGATTCTCCCAAAACGGGAGAAATCGTAAGGCTGGCGTCAAACCCGGGTGGGTTTGACGCCAGCGCGCCCCTTCCCGACCGGGAACCGATTCTGGTCCCCGGTCGGGGCTAGCAGCCCGACCCCGTAAGCTCCGGCATCACGGGCTTAACGAATTTCGTTAAGCCCGCTTGCCGGAGTTAGCGCCGGCTGACGCGTCATATGACGTCAGCCGCGCATGCGCGGATTGGAAGACTCCAACCCGCGCATGCGCGGATGACGTCATCGCGTATTTGCGCGAAACCTGCGCATGCGCGGGCCGGGATGCCCCTCAGCCGCCCCGCGAATGGATACTGCGGGGCGGCGGAAGGAGAAATAGTGCGCGGGCATCGGGCCCGCTGCCCGCGATCGGTGCCCACCGATCGCGGGCCCATGGCACCCTTGGCATGGCCGTGGTACTGCCGTGCCAATCGGTGCCATGGTTATAAAAAGCGAGTTGTTCCCGCCGTTTTTACGAACGGCCAGACCAGGTGTGTTTGCCGTTTGTAAAAACAGCGTAAAGGGCTGGGACTTCGGCCCATCTATCAGCTGTGAATCGCTGCCAGCCGTAAAAAAACGGCGGCAGCGATTCGTGTCGGGAAATGGGCGGGGGGGGGGAGAATAGCGGGAGGGCGGGAAAAATGTCGGGAAGGCCCTCCCGCTATTCTCCGACCCGTCGTGGGGGGCGGAGAATCGCGCCCCAAGCCTCTTATTTTATCTTATCTTGGGTTTGCTGTGGGATTATTAGTAAAGGTTCGGAACACTCCGAACCGAAGTGTTGGTGAAAATTTGCCACCATTTATTAAGGGGAAGTTAGAAAACAAAATCATCATTCTGTTCACGGACAGGTAGCGAGAGGAGAAATCAGGGCTGTTTAAATTAATCCCACTTCTGTCCATAACGCTTTTAGAAACTAAGTGCACCTTATTCAGCGATGCTTTCCAGGGTGTCAACAGTGACTTTAACAGCGGATCAGTGAAAGTTCTCATCAATTGATACAATTTCCATTGACTGAAGCTGAGGGTTCCCGAACAGTGCTCCCTCTTGAGAAGCACAAAATCACTGACAGCAATCTCTGGATTTCCGGCTTTAACCGGACATGTGCGGACCCCCAAAGTTACTGTCAATTTCTGTGGAGTAATGACATTGAACCCTAAGGGTTTTGCAAAATTCAAGCCATTATATCACATTGCTCCAACCAGTTCTTTACTATTATGTCTTACTGGATCAATGAATAATTGACAATCGAGAGTAAAAATAATTACCTTGGGGAGACCATCTTCAGTGGGGCAAGAACAGTGCTGGGCCAGTTCGAATGGAATGACAGGTTGATGGGAAAATCTGTAGCTGAGAAATGGCTTACTTCAAAACTAAAATAGTCCAGAAACCGTCAAGGTATATTTAAAAAGGAAAGGTACAGCAAACAAATTGAGAGCTCCCTGGATGAAACAGCAGGGGCTGGATTCTCCGAACCTGCGCCAGGTTGGAAAATTGCCGTGGGGCGGCGTGAATCCTGCCCCCGCCAGCTGCCGAATTCTCTGGTGCCGGGGTTCTGGTGGGGGCGGGAATCGCGCGTGCCAGCCCCCCGGCAATTCTCCGGCCTGCGATGGGCCGCGTGGCCGCCCATTTTTGGCAGGTCCCGCCGTCGTAAATCACATCAGGTCCTTACCGGTGGGACCTGGCTCCACGAGCGGCCTGCAGAGTCCTTCAGGGCGGCGTGGGGGGATCTGGCCTTGGGGGTGCCCCCAGAGTGGCCTGGCCCGTGCTCGGGGCCCACCGATCTGCGGGGGGAACCTGTGCCGTGGGGGCACTCTTTCCCTCCGCACCGGCTGCTGTCAACCTCTGCCGTGGCCCCTGCGTATGCGCTGGGATGACGCTAGCACCCACTGGCGCTCCCACGCATGCGCCTCCTCGCGCCGGCCGGCGGAGGCCCTTCGGCGCACGTTGGCATGGCACCAAGCCCTTCCGCCCCGTCTGGCCCGGCGCCAAACACTCCGGTGCTGGCCTCGCCCCTGAAGGTGCAGAGGATTCCGCAACTTCGGGGCAGCCCGACGCTGGAGTGGTTCACGCCACTCCTCGGCACCAGTTTGGCCCGCCCCACCGGATCGCGGCGAATCCCGCCCCAGACAGAAATTAAAATAAGGAAAGGAATGAAAATTATGGCAGGTGTCAGGTAGAAAATACAATTGAGAACCAAGAGGAATACAGAAGGTTCAGAGGGGAGTTGAAAAAGCACATTTGAGAAGTGAACAGGGTTTCTGAGAAAAGACTGGCAGTCATTTCAAAGGGAAATCCCAAGGTTTTCTGCAGGCATCTCAATAGGGAAAGAGCTGTTGGAGGACCCAAAAGGGAATTTACACATTTGGATTTGAATTTATTGTCACCAAGGTACAGTGAAAATTATTGTTCTGCATACTGTCCAGATAGATCGTTCCATACATGAAAAACTGAGGGCATACGACAAATACACAATGTAAATACATAGACATCAGGTGAAGCATATGGAGTGTAGTGCTACTCAGTAGAGAAGATGCGTGAAGAGACCAGTTCAATCCATAAGAGAGTCATTCAGGAGTCTGGTAACAATGGAGAAAAAGCTGTTTTTGAATCTGTTAGTGCGTGTTCTCAGGCTTTTGTATCTTCTGCCCGATGGAAGAGGTTGGAAGAGAGATTAACCCGGTTGGGAGCGGTCTTTGATTATGCTGCCTGCTTTCCCAAGGCAGTGGGAGGTGTAGACAGAGTCAATGGATGGGAAGTGGGTTCGCGTGAAGGACTGAGCTGGAGACTGGGAGCATGGATGAGGTATTAAATTAAGATTTTATATCCATCTTTACCAAGGAGGTAGATGCTGCCCAGAACGTGGTGATAGATGAAGAAACTGATAAGAAGGAATTGTTGATTATGCTGTTGGTGCTGAAAGTTGATAAGACACTAAAGGGAGACTTCCGGTTACGACGGGCGGAAGGCAGCCGCACATTGGAGGGCTCCCATTCGGGAACGGCATTTTCGGGGATTAACGCCCGGTCCCAGGGGCTACAGAGGCGGCAAAAGCAGGGAGAAGGCACAGTGAAGGGAAATATCGAAAACAAGTCAAAAAAGCCCATGAAAAAAGCAGCTGAAAGTCCATTGGGGAGTGGAAATGTCACCACGGGAACGGCAAGGAAAATGGAGGCTGGGGCACCAGGGGAGGCCGCATTGCCCACGGCTGAAGAAATGACTACGGTGATGGCCTCAGAATTCGAAAGGCAATTCACAAAACACATGGAGGCGATGAGGAAAGAGGTGGGGGCGGTATTGAAAGTGCTGGTGGGGGAGGCGATTGCCCCTGTGAGGGCGGCGGTATTGAGCGCAGTGGCAGAGGTGCGGAAGCAAGGCGAGGCGCTGAAGGAAGTGGAAGAGGCATTATTGCAGCACAGTAGTCAAATTACCTCGATGGGGAAGGAGATGCAGAAGGTAATAGAGATCAACAAGGATCTGCGAGCCAAAATGGACGACTTGGAAAACAGATCCAGGCGACAGAATCTGAAGATTGTGCGTCTTCCCGAAGAAGTGGAAGGCCTGAGGCTGACTGAGTATTTTGCCACGATGTTGGTGAAGCTATTGGGGGAGGGGGATGATCCCTCCCGATATGGACTGGATCGGGCTCACCGGTCGTGGAGGCCTGTACCAAAGGGGAGTGAGCCGCCATGAGTAGTAACTTTGTGTTTTCATAGGTACAGCGTGAAAGAGAAGGTCCTGTGCTGGGCAAAGCCGAAGCGGATGGTGCAGTGGGCTGGAGCTGGTATACCATATATCAGGACTATATGGTGGAGCTGGCGAGGAGGCGGGCTGCCTTCAGCCAGGTGAAGAAGGCACTGTACATCATTAAGGTGCAGTGCGGCATAGTATACCCAGCTAAATTGAGGGTGACCTACAAATCCAAGGACTTTTATTTCAGGACAGCGGAAGCAGCAGAGGAGTTTGCGAAGGCAGAAGGACTGTGGCTGAATTTAGAAGTGGTCATGTACCGATGTAGCCTCATGTAACTGTATTTTGTCACTGCAGTTGGTGAATGTGCTAAATGAGCTAACGTTGTATATACTTGGACAAGGGAAGAGATGGGACTTTCGCTTGCAATGATGGTTCTTTGTGCTTGGGTGTGTATGTGGGGTTTGTGTGCTAAAGGGATTTCTTGGGTTTCCTGGGACCGGGCAAGGGGGAAAGAGACCCGGGCGGGGGCCGCCACACTGGCCAGTTTAAGCCGGTCAGTGAACGGGGGAGAGGTGGGGGGAGGGGCTGCGGCCACCGGAGCCCGGCAGAACAGGTTCCAAAGAGTCCAGCTGGGGTGGAAAGTTGGGGGGGGAAGGAACACAGGTTGGGGGGAGGAATTTTATAAAAGGAAGTGGAGGGGAGGAGTCGGGGGGGGGAGGGCTTGCAATGCGTCAGTGTCATGTACGGTACACTTTCGGAGACTGGATGGCATTGAATGTTAGGGGCGGGGGGGGGGGGGCTCTATAGGTCAATGGTGACTATAAGCGATTCCTGATTCCTTTTTTTTTTACATAGAACAGTACAGCACAGAACAGGCCCTTCGGCCCTCGATGTTGTGCCGAGCAATGATCACCCTACTTAAACCCACGTAACCCGTAACCCAACAATCCCCCCATTAACCTTACACTATGGGCAATTTAGCATGGCCAATCCACCTAACCCGCACATCTTTGGACTGTGGGAGGAAACCGGAGCACCCGGAGGAAACCCACGCACACACAGGGAGGACGTGCAGACTCCGCACAGACAGTGACCCAGCCGGGAATCAAACCTGGGACCCTGGAGCTGTGAAGCATTGATGCTAACCACCATGCTACCGTGAGGCCCCTATTTTTGTGTTTATTTTCTCCTTTGTTTGTCTCATTATGGGAGGGTTTGTTTTATTTGACGCTTATATTGCCAGGGTGGGCCGTTGTTTGGGGTGGTGGGATCGTTGTTGTTAAGGGGATTGACTTTGTATTTGTTACCGTTTACTGCTTGTTGGTGGGGTGTAAATTTTGAAGAAAATGTGAAAATGGAGAATAAAAATACGTTGCAAAAAAAAAAGACACTGTAACAGGATGAGATGCATCCAAAAATATTGAAGGAATTGAGAATGGAAATTGAAGGTGTGCTGGCCAGTATCTTCCAGTCTCTGGATTTCAAGGAGGTGCCACAGGACTGTAGAATTGAAAATGTTGCACCCTTATTCCAAAAAAGTTGTAAGGATAGCCCCAGCAATTACAGACCACTCAGCTTAACATCAGAAGTGAGCCAGCTTCTAGGAACAATTACTCGGTATTCAATTAGCAGTCACATGGAAAAAAATGTGGGCTGATTAGGAAGAGCCAGAATAGATTTAAAATGGGGAAATCATGTTTGACTCACTTGCTGGAATATTTTGAGGACGTAATAGAAAGGATTGATGAGGGTAATACTGTCGGCGTGGGTCACATGGACTTTCAGGAGGCTTTCAGTACAATGACATACAACAGACTTGTGAGAAAGCTTATAGCTCAAGCAATAAAAAGGACAGTAGCAATATGGATTTAAAAAACTGGTTGAATAATAGGAAACAGAGAATAACAGACAATGGATATTTTTCAATCTGGAGGAATATTTGTCATGGTGGTCCCCAAGGGTTGAGATTGGAACCCTTGCTTTTCAAAATATATATTAATGCTCTGTACCTTGATGTACAGGGGATAATTTCAAAATCGACAGATGACACAAAACTTGGAAATATTGTAAACTATGAAGAATTAAAACTTCAAAAGGTCAAAGACAATTTGGTGCAGCGGGCAGATAATGGGCTGGATTCTCCGATTTTGAGGTTGCGTCCAGAGGAAGTGTTGGGTTTTACAATGAAAATGTCGGCGGAACCTAGCACCGATGCTCTGCCCGGTGGGGGGCTAGCAGCCGAACCACAGGAAACACCCAGCATTCCTGACACAAAAGCCTGTAGAATTGCCGGATCCATGGCTATACATTCGCACAGCGACGACCTGCAGTCATGCCGTACAACATGATGCCGGCCGTGCACGGACCAGCCAAATAGTGTCTCCCTGCACCCTACTCACCATCTGCTCACCAGTCCGCCACAGCTCTCGCTGAAGCCCCTCCTGCCAGCAGCACGGCTCACACCCGACCATGGCACATGGACACAGTCCGCAGCCGCCATGCCGGGTTTACAAAAACTCAGATCACAAGCGCAGTCGGGAACTCAGTCCATCGGGGGAGGGCCTCAAAGTGAAGCGCTGACGCCGTCGCAACAGCATGCAGTGTGCGTCTCGATGACGCCAATTTGGAGGGGACGGAGCGTCCAAAAATAAGTGCCGGCCCCGATTCAGTCACAAATGGGGATTCTCTGCCCAATCGCCGAATACTAATTTGGCGTCGGGCAACGGAGAATCCTACCCAATGTTTAATGTGGAGAAGTGTGGTGATTCATTTTTGTAGGAAGAACATGGAGAGACAAGGGGTTGGATTCTCTGATTCTGAGGCTAAGGGCAGGATTCTCTGATCCTGAGGCTAAGGGCGGGATTCTCTGATCCTGAGGCTAAGGGCGGGATTTTCTGATCCTGAGGCTAAGGGCGGGATTCTCTGATCCTGAGGCTAAGGGCGGGATTCTCTGATCCTGAGGCTAAGGGCGGGATTTTCTGATCCTGAGGCTAAGGGCGGGATTCTCTGATCCTGAGGCTAAGGGCGGGATTCTCTGATCCTGAGGCTAAGAGCGGGATTCTCTGATCCTGAGGCTAAGGGCGGGATTCTCTGATTCTGAGGCTAAGCATTGACGCCGTCGTAAACACCGTTGTACTTTACGACGGCGCCAACAGGCCCCTCGGAGAAGCGATCCTGCACCACTCAGGGGACCAGCATGCACTTGGGCAACTCACGCAGCTCCAGCTGCCAATACCGGCATCAGAACCGGTGCAGCAGGTCTGCGCATGCGCACTACGGCCAGCACGAATTCGCGCATGCGCGGTACAACCGGCGCGAACTCATGCATGTGCGCTAGTTGCCTTCTCTGCACCAGCCCCGATGCAAGATGGCGGAGAGCTACAAGGTCCCGGCGCGGAGGAACAGAGGCCCCCACCAGGACAAGCCGGCTGGCCGATCGGTAGGCCCCGATTGCGGGCCAGTCCCGTGGAGACCCCCCAGGGTCGGATCACCCCTCACCCCCACCAAGCCGCCCCCCCCCCCCCCCTCCCGCAGGATGAACGCCGAGGTCCCGCCAGGTAGGACCACACGTGAACGGCGCCAGCTGGACTCGGCCTACCTCAGCAGCCACTTGGCCCGTCTCTGGGTCGGAGAATCCCACTCAATTCCTTGGATTCTCCACCACTAGTAATGGGAAACTAGATGGGGTGGAGAATCAAAAAGAAATCAGGATCGGTGCTGGGCATCGGTAGGCGTTGATCCAATCGTGATGCTCAGACCCTCCCTCTGGCAGCAGGACCTGGGTTTGCACCTGCGTGCCAGCAGGAGGATGTAAATCATAGAATCTCGATAGTGCAGAAGGAGGCCATTCATCCCATCTAGTCTGCACCGATGTTTGGAAAGAGCACCGTGCCCAGGCCCACACCTCCACCCTATCCCTGTGACCCAGTCGCCCAATCTAACGTTTTGGACACGAGGGAGCAATTTAGAATGGTCAATCCACCTAACGTGCACATCTATGGACTGTGGGAGGAAACTGGAGCACCCGGAGGAAACCCATGCCGAGATGGGAAGAAAGTACAAACTCCAAACAGTTACCCGAGGTCGGAATTGAATGCGGTCCCTGGCACTGTGAGGCAGCAGTGGTAACCACTGTGTCATTGTGCCACACTGGATCTTATTGGCCCATTTGCATCAATTTATTGGGCCCAGCACCCAATCTGTGGCCCTCTGTGATTCTCCGGTCCCCTTGGCCATGTATCACATGGGCGGGGATTACTACAGGCCTCACTAAACATGAGTCTGACATGGTGGACCTCACGGTGGACCAAGTCCACATTCCTCCACCACAAAGTATGGTCTGCCCACCCGTCCTCTACCAGAACCACCCCTCCAGGGCTTCCCCATCCCCAAAGAGCCCTGAACACAGGAGACCATCCCAGGCATCCCATTAATAGGGAGACCTCCCAGGGACCCCAATAATAGGGAGATCCTCCCCACGGTCCCCTTTAATATGGAGACACCTCCCAGGGGTGACATTAATAGGGAGAAACCCCCCCCCCCTCCAGTAACACCTTAACTGAAGGAAGCCCCACAGAGACCGCCGAACTAGAGAGGCTCCCCTTAGAGACCCCATAACTACAGGGACAACAACAGGAGCCACTGACTAAAGGGACCGCCCCCCCCCCCCCCCCCCCCCCCACCAACACCCAACCCACAGATCTCACCCCACCCCTCTGAGAAGAGACCACTGTCTGGAACCTAGAGAGCAGTTCAGACAGGGGCAGTGAAAAAGATTACAGTTGTAACATACTTGAAAGCACCACGTGTCCACTCCGGAAAGAGATCACACTGTTGCCTGTGTATAAACCCCTCCGATCCATTCGTTGCAAGCTATTCATTCATTTCTAGTAGTGGGCCTTGGTTGACAGCTTCCATAAAACAGCTACAGCCTTGATTCATTCATCTCCCTTCATGGGGTCCCTGCCGGGAAAGGGTGGGGGGCGGGTGGGGGGGCTCCCAGTACAGGGGTCCCTGTGGGGGGTACCCCATTACAGGGTATTTTTCCCTGGGCCTCACCTATCCTCGCCACCATGGAATCTCCACAGTTACCTGGTCCAGGACTCCAAAGGCATTGGCTCTGGGGGCTATTTGCAATCCTAGGCCTATCACTGCAGCATTGGCAACAAAAAGAACAAAGAACAAAGAAAATTACAGCACAGGAACAGGCCCTTCGGCCTTCCCAACCTGCGCCGATCCAGATCCTTTATCTAAACCTGTTGTCTATTTTCCAAGCATCTACTTCCCTCTGTTCCCCGCCCGTTCATATATCTGTCTAGATGCATCTTAAATTATGCTATCTGCCCGCCTCTACCACCTCCGCTGGCAAAGCGGTCCAGGCACCCACCACCCTCTGCGTAAAAAACGTTCCACGCACATCTCCCATAAACTTTCCCATAAACGATTACCTTGAAATCGTGACCCCTTGTAATTGACACCCCCACTCTTGGAAAAAGCGTGTTGCTATCCACCCTGTCCATACCTCTCATAATTTTGTAGACCTCAATCAGGTCCCCCCTCAATCTCCATCTTTCCAACGAAAACAATCCTAATCTACTCAACCTTTCTTCATAGCTAGCACCCTCCATTCCAGGCAACATCCTGGTGAACCTCCTCTGCACCCTCTCTAAAGCATCCACTTTCTTCTGGTAATATGGCGACCAGAACTGCACGCAGTATTCCAAAGTCCTATACAACAATAACATGACGTGCCGACTCTTGTACTCAATATCCCATCCGATGAAGGCAAGCATGCTGTATGCCTTCTTGACCACTCTATCGACCTGCATTGCCACCTTCAGGGTACAATGGGGTGAACTCCCAGATCTATCTGTACGTCAATTTTCCCCAGGACTCTTCCATTGACCGAATAGTCCGCTCTTGAATTGGATCTTCCAAAATGCATCACCTCGCATTTGCCTGGATTGAACTCCATCTGCCATTTCTCTGCCCAACTCTCCAATCTATCTATATTTTGCTGTATTCCCTGACAGTCCCCCTCGCTATCTGCAACCCCACCAATCTTAGCATCATCTGTAAACTTGCTAATAAGACCACCTATACCTTCGTCCAGATCATTTATGTCTATCACAAACAATAGTGGTCCGAGCACGGATCCCTGTGGAATACCACTAGTTACCCTTCTCCATTTTGAGACACTCCCTTCCACCACTACTCTGTCTCCTGTTGCCCAGCCAATTCTTTATCCATCTAGCTAGTACACCCTGAACCCCATGCAACTTCACTTTTTCCATCAACCTTCCATGGGAACTTTATCAAACGCCTTACTGAAGTCCATGTATATGACATCTACAGCCCTTCCCTCGTCAATTAACTTTGTCACTTCCTCAAAGAATTATATTAGGTTTGTAAGACATGACCTTCCCTGCACAAAACCATGCTGCCTATCACTGATAAGTCTTGTGTCGCCACCTGGGGTGGCCACGTCCCGATTCCAAAATGGACACTCGCAAAGAATGCAGGGAAAAATGGACAGCATTAGAAAACAAGCAGGTGCAAGGTTTCCTGTGGATTGAAACCTACAGAACTGAAACTACTAGACATTAGCATAGTAATGAGCTATCTCCGGGGACAAGAAGAAACATTGAAACAATCGGTACTAGGACAGACTTCCCGGCACCAGTGGAAGCTAAAACAAAGGCAGGCCAACGGTTACATAGAGCCCGCCCAACGATCAGGGAACGACCCCGTTATTGGAGAGAATCGATACAAACAATTGGGACATGGTCCAATTAATTTTGACCAAGTCCAGGGTCCGCCTAGAAGGGTGCAAAACCCCTGAGGACTATAAAACAGAGTCCCCAAGATCAGTTCGCTCTCTTGGAAGAACTCTTACTCTTACTCCTCTCCATCTTCACCTTGGCATTTGGCTCTCAGCGACGAGAGGCCGCCAACCACCAGCCAAGTAAGTCTAAGCTCAACGCACGCTACGAAATAGACGCTCCTAGCTACTATTCCATACCAGTTCGAAGCCAGCAGTATCAGAACTGGACAACGGCCATTGTTCCTCTGACTGAGTGGGCCACTCGAAGCTAAGTATAGGCTTTTAGTAGCAGTTGTAGTTTAGTGAGTAGAGTTTATGCATGAGTAATAATTGACTTTGTGTGTAAATAAATGTGTATTAATTTCAAACTTACTAACTGGTGTATTGAGTCATTGATCGGTATTCGGCTTTGAACCCTGTGGTGGTATCAGAAAGATACCTGGTGACTTGAGCAAAGGTAATTAAAACAGAACAAATTAAGGGAAAGCATAACGAGCAACACTATTTTCTTCCACATGTGAATAGATCCTATCCCTCAGTATCTTCTCCAACAGTTTTCCTACCACTGACGTCAAGCTCACAGGTCTATAATTCCCTGGATTATCCCTGCTACCCTTCTTAAACAAAGGGACAACATTAGCAATTCTCCAGTCCTCCGGGACCTCACCCGTGCTCAAAGATGCTGCAAAGAAATCTGTTAAGGCCCCAGCTATTTCAACCCTCGCTTCCCTCAGGAACCTGGGATAGATCCCATCCGGTCCTGGGGACTTGTCCACCTTAATGCCTTTTAGAATACCCAAAACTTCCCCCTTCCTTATGCTGACTTGACCTAGAGTATTTATACATCCATCCCTAACCTCAACATCGGTCATGTGAATACCTTGGTGAATACCGATGCAAAGTACTCATTAAGAATCTCACCCATTTCCTCTGACTCCACACATAAATTCCCTCTTTTGTCTTTGAGTGGGCCAATCCTTTCTCTAGTTACCCTCTTGCTCCTTATATACGAATAAAAGGCTTTGGGATTTTCCTCAACCCTGCTAGCTAAAGATATTTCATGACCCCTTTTCGCCCTCTTTATTGCGCGTTTGAGATTTGTCCTACTTTCCCGATATTCCTCCAAAGCTTCATCAGTTTTGAGTTGCCTCTATCCTATGTATGCTTCCTTTTTCATCTTAGCTAGTCTCGCAATTCCACCTGTCATCCATGGTTCCCTAATCTTGCCATCTCTATCTCTCATTTTCACAGGGACATGTCTGTCCTGCACTCTAATCAACCTTTCCTTAAAAGACTCCCACATTTCAAATGTGGATTTACCCTTAAATAGCTGCTCCAAATCCACATTCCCGAGCTCCTGCCGAATTTTGTTATACTTGGCCTTTCCCCAATTTACCACTCTTCCTTTAGGACCACTCTCGTCTTTGTCCATGAGTATTCTATAACTTACGGAATTGTGATCGCTATTCCCAAAGTAATCACCAACTGAAACTTCAACAACCTGGGAGGGATCATTCCCCAATACCAGGTCCAGTATGGCCCTTTCCCGAGTTGGACTATTTACATACTGCTCTAAAACACTCTCCTGGATGCTCCTTACAAATTCTGCTCCATCTACGCCTCCAACACTACATGAGTCCCATTCAATGTTGGGAAAGTTAAAATCTCCCATCACGACCACCCTATTGCACCTACATTTTTCTATAATCTGTCTACATATTTGTACCTCTATTTCATGCTCGCTTTTGGGAGGCCTGTAGTAAAGTCCCAACAATTTTCCTGCACCCTTCCTATTTCTTAGCTCTACTCATATTGCCTCAGTGCTCGAATCCTCCATAGTGCCCTCCTTAATCTGACCAGTAATGCAACTCTTCCACCCCTTTTACCTCCCTCTCTATCCCTCCTGAAGCACCTATACCCTGGGATATTTAATTGCCAATCTTGCCCTTCCTTCAACCAAGTCTCCGTAATACCAATAACATCATTTTCCTAGGTACTAATCCAAGCCCTAAATTCATCTGCCTTACCTGCTACACTTCTCGCATTAAAACAAATGCACCTCAGACCACTTGTCCCTTTGCGTTCATCATCTCTTCCCTGTCTACTCTTCCCCTTAGTCACAATGAGTTTATTATCCAGTACCTTACTAGCTTTAGTTGCTGCCTCTTTACTGACCTCTAACTTCCTAACCTGGTTCCCATCCCCCTGCAACATTAGTTTAAAACCTCCCCAACAATGTTAGCAAAAGCACCTCCCAGGACATTGGTTCCAGTCCTGCCCAGGTGTAGGCCATCCGACAGGTGAAACTAGGGAGCTGCCAGCCAACCAGATCGGATTTCAACTCTCTGAGGCAGGACTTCCTCCCGACTGAGGGGTAGAAGACCCATTTCCGGTCAATCAATACTCATTGGGGTCTTAAATGGCTGCAAGGCAGCCAGCATTGGCAGGATTAAATTTACCACCAACTCCTCGGATGATGAGAAGTGAAACCCTGCCAGCCACAAAATCCTGATCATTAACAATTATATGTGGCCGTTTCCAGATTGAAAAACTTCCATTCTGTTAAAGTCTTTGGTGCAAGAATAACCAGGAATCTTATTTAAAGTACTGTTGCAAGAAAGATATTAATTTGACCGCAAATATTTTGCGGGTTTCTCTTTGTAGCAACATAGTTTCACAGAGGGTGGTCATGAATTACCTCAGTCGTTGAAGGAACAGAATGTACTGTACCATCCCCAAGACCCTTACACCCTTATCCTCCCATATTTTAAAACATAAGAGGGTCAACTTGCTGCTCAATTGCCTGGATTATTCCAAATTGGTAGATAGGGAGATTAGATCCTGAGATACTAAAACAAGCCATGAAAATTTCTTGTGATCGGTCAACTTTGACCTTGGGGAGAACTTTGCGGCTCAGAATAGAGTTCTAAAGGCCCCCTTAAGCAAACAATCAAAAAACAATTATGAACGTCATCAAGTTGGTCACATTATTTAACTGCATAGCAAATGAATCAGACGAAGACCAATGATTATAATATGTCTTATTATCTTTTTAAAAATAAACAAAACCATCCCATGCAAGTTAGAACTGCCAATTTGATAAGCTAAACAAATTTTATTTATAAGGCAAAATAAATTAGAGCCAGATTTGGTCAAATAAGATTACAGAAACATTTTTTTTTAACTATTCCAGTGCAGATTTAAGGTGAAGAATCCCCTCTGAGCCCAGTGTAACAATAAGCCCTAACTCCTGTTCCCTCGAGTCTATTCCCACTAAACGGCTGACCACCCAAACTCCCCTCCTGATCCCATGTTAGCTGATATTGTGAACAGTTCTTTCTCTTCTTGTACTGTCCCTCACTCATTTAAATCTGTTAGCATCTCCTCACCACACAAAAAAAAACCTCTGACCCTGCCATCCTTGCAAACTGCCTTCCCATCTCCGATCTCCTTTTCCAAAGCCCTGGACGAGGTTGCTGCTTCCCCAATCTGTGGCCACCTCTCCCAGAACTCCATGCTTTAATCCCTCCAATCAGGTTCCCTCCCCACCATAGTAATGAAATTACGCTTTTCAATGTCACCAATAACATTCTATGTGACTGACAAAGATACATTTTCCATCCTCATCTTTTTTGGCTGGTCTGCAGCCGTACACATGGGTGACCACAACCTCCTCCTCCAACCCCTCTCCGATGTTAATTAGTTGGGTAGGAATACATTTGACTTGTTCCGTTCTTACCTAGCTCATCATAGGCACTGGTTTCTCTTCCTGCTCCCGCTCCATTCCTTCTGCTTTTGTTCAAGGGTCCACCCTTGGTCCCCTCCTATTCCTCATCTAATTGCTATGCCTCAACACCATCATCCAAAAGTGCAGCATTAGTTTTCACAAGTACAGGTGACACCCGGATCCATCTACACTTCTCGCAATCCCTCCACTGTTGCTAAATTATCAGACTATTTATTTAACATTGAGCATTGGATGAGCAGAAATGTCCTCTAATTTGATATTGGGAAGTCCAAAACTATAGTTTTCAGTCTTTGCTTCAAACTCCGTTCCCTGGCTACTAACTCCATCCCCTTCCCTGGCAACTGTCTGAGACAAAACTAGACTGTCTGTAGTCTTGATGTCCAATTTGACAACGCAATGAGTCCTGACCACTTCTTTTTCAGCTCTATAACATGACCATTATTCACCCCTGCTTTAGCTCATGTGCTGTTGAAAACCCATTCATGTTTTTATTGTCTCTAGAATTGACTCTTCAAAAGCACTCGGAGATGTCCCCCATCACTGCCTGCTGTGACCATGAAATCTTTTTATAATGTATTTTCTTCTGCCCTCCACTCTCAAGGACTTTACCTCATGGTGTTTGTAATCTGCTGATTTATCTGGACAGCTGCCTACATAAACTAGGAATGTGCAATTTAACACCACCCCTATTTCCACCCCCCACCCCATCTTCCTCTGCAAATGGCAGAGGCTGGGTTTGGGGCTGTACCTCTGGATTTGGGTCACTTCCAGCTTTCTTGCACAGACGGAGATGTATGAATTACATTGATTTAGGGACCATTACAAATCCTGGGTCAAGAATGTTACTTGGACATTATGAGAAGGATCCCCATTTATGCCTGAGTTGTTATGATCTGGGTTGGGCTGCCTGAAAAGGTGGTGAAACAGATTCAATAGTAACCTGCAGAAAGGAATTTGTGTAATATTTGAAGAGGAAATAAACTGTCGGGCAATGGGGAAGCACAGGATCATGGAACTAGTTGGATAGCTCTCTGAAAGAGTGGTCCCAAGCATGAAAGGGTTAACTGGCCTCCTGTGCTGGAATAGATGTTAAGTGGTAAACTATTCAACAGCAAAACAATTCCAGAATCTGAAAAGACAGCACAGAATGGGCAAGGAATTCCATAGATTCACAACCCATTGGGTGAAGAAGTTCCTCGTAAACGCAGTCCTAAATCTACTTCCACTTATTTTGAGGCTATGCCCCCTCGTTCTGCTAGAGTATATGTCAGGAGTTTGTGAACTCTCAGGCCCTGGCATTCCCAATTCATTTTAATTAAACTGGGCATACAGTTCCCTCCTACATTATCTCCTACATTACATACAAATGAAATGTCCGCTATATTGTACAATACAATTAGGAGCTTGACGCTAATCAACCTGAAACAGTAACTCTCCACAGATACTGCCTGACCTGCTGAGGATTTCCAGAATGTTCTGTTTTTATTACAATCATTCGCATGATGTACAATGGTTTAGTTGTCGATTTCACGCAAATGATCTCATTCAAAGGTATATTTGTCAACAAAGCCAAAGGGGATAAAAATGATGATAAATGGTGTTTAAAAAGTAAAGTAAAACAAACTAGGGAAGCGACATGATTTACTTTTGACCTACTGGCAAACAGATTATCAGACAAACCAATCTCAAGAAAGCTCAGCCCCACTTGTCACATTTGACAACCTCAGTGCCTAACGGAGCCTATATCCACCCAGTGATTGTATTGTAGCCCTGCTTGGCAGATTGCAGATCGA
Organism: Scyliorhinus canicula; assembly: GCF_902713615.1. Classification (NCBI taxonomy): domain Eukaryota; kingdom Metazoa; phylum Chordata; class Chondrichthyes; order Carcharhiniformes; family Scyliorhinidae; genus Scyliorhinus; species Scyliorhinus canicula. The sequence goes on along the minus strand of NC_052166.1, from coordinate 33,831,748 downwards.
AACTCCCCTTGCTCCGGGACTGAATCCAGTCCAATGCTGTAAGAACATAAGGACATAAGAACTAGGAGCAGGAGTAGGCCATCTGGCCCCTCGAGCCTGCTCCGCCATTCAATGAGATCATGGCTGATCTTTTGTGGACTCAGCTCCACTTTCCGGCCCAAACGCCATAACCCTTAATCCCTATATTCTTCAAAAAACTATCTATCTTTATTTTCAAAACATTTAATGAAGGAGCCTCAACTGCTTCACTGGGCAAGGAATTCCATAGATTCACAACCCATTGGGTGAAGAAGTTCCTCGTAAACGCAGTCCTAAATCTACTTCCACTTATTTTGAGGCTATGCCCCCTCGTTCTGCTTTCACCTGCCAGTGGAAGCAACCTGCCCGCATCTATCCTATCTATTCCCTTCATAATTTTATATGTTTCTATAAGATATCTAAATTCCAACGCGAACAGTCCCAGTCTACTCAACCTCTCCTCGTAATCAAACCCCTTCAGGTCTGGGATTAACCTAGTGAATCTCCTCTGCACACCCTCCAGTGCCAGTACGTCCTTTCTCAGGTAAGGAGACCAAAACTGAACACAATACTCCAGTTGTGGCCTCACTAACTCTTATACAATTGCAACATAACCACCGTAGTCTTAAACTCCATCCCTCTAGCAATGAAGGACAAAATTCCATTTGCCTTCTTAATCACCTGTTGCACCTGTAAACCAACTTTTTGCGACTCATGCACTAGCACACCCAGGTCTCTCTGCACAGCAGCATGTTTTAATATTTTACCATTTAAATAATAATCCCATTTGCTTTTATTCCAACCAAAATGGATAACCTCACATTTGTCAACATTGTATTCCATCTGCCAGACCCTAGCCCATTCACTTAACCTATCCAAATCCCTCTGCAGACTTCCAGTATTCTCTTCACTTTTTTGCTTTACCACTCATCTTAGTGTCGTCTGCAAACTTGGACACATTGCCCTTGGTCCCCAACTCCAAATCATCTATGTAAATTGTGAACAATTGTGGGCCCAACACAATTGAGGGTCACCACTAGCTACTGATTGCCAACCAGAGAAACACCCATTAATCACCACTCTTCGCTTTCTATTAATTAACCAATCCGCTATCCATGCTACTGCTTTACCATTAATACCATGCATCTTTATCTTATGCAACAACCTTTTGTATAGCACCTTGTCAAAGGCTTTCTGAAAATCCATATATACTACATCCATTGGCTCCCCATTATCTACCGCACTGGTAATGTTCTCAAATAACTCCACCAAATTAGTTAGGCACGACCTGCCCTTTATGAACCCATGCTGCGTCTGCCCAATAGGACAATTTCCATCCAGATGCCTCGCTATTTCTTCCTTGATGATAGATTTCAGCATCTTCCCTACTACCGAAGTTAAGCTCAGTGGCCTATAATTACCCGTTTTCTGCCTGCCTCCTTTTTTAAACAGTGGTGTCACGTCTGCTAACTTCCAATCCGCCGGGACCACCCCAGAGTCTAGTGAATTTTGGTAAATTATCACTAGTGCATTTGCAATTTCCCTAGCCATCTCTTTTAGCACTCTGGGGTGCATTCCATCAGGGCCAGGAGACTTGTCTACCTTTAGCCCCATTAGCTTGCCCCTCACTACCTCCTTCGTGATAACAATCATCTCAAGGTCCTCACCTCTCATAGCCTCATTTCTATCAGTCACTGGCATATTATTTGTGTCTTCCATTGTGAAGACCGACTCATAAAACCTGTTCAGTTCCTCAGCCATTCCTCATCTCCCATTATTAAATCTCCCTTCTCATCCTCTAAAGGACCAATATTTACCTTAGCCACTCTTTTTTGTTTTATGTATTTATAGAAATTTTTATTATCTGAGCAAGTTTACTCTCGTAATCTATTTTATAGCTTTTTTAGTAGCTTTCTGTTGCCCCCTAAAGATTTCCCAGTCCTCTAGTCTCCCACTAATCTTTGCCACTTTGTATCCTTTTTTCCTTCAATTTGATATTCTCCCTTATTTCCTTAGATATCCATGGTTGATTTTCCCTCTTTCTACCGTCCTGTTTTGTTGGTATAAACCTTTGCTGAGCACTGTGAAACAATTGGATGAGGAGAAGCTTGGCCTTGGCCTGTGCCAGAGTCCATCATCTACAACTTCACAGACACATGGCAGGGCAATCAGTCTTTCGTAAGATTGCAGCGTGAAAAACACCACAAGAGTTGCTTGCACTTCAGCCAGAGCTTCAGACCTGTGCCAGGAGCTGCCGCAGCTGTTCCTCAACATTTTGCATTGGTCCAAATACGACGCTGCTCCTCCTGCTGATGGAAATCCCCTGAACTGGTAGCAATACCAAAACAAATTGCTTGGAAAGTTGACGTGCTGTTTTAACAATTGTCTGTCAAAGAAAGGTTGCCAGCCCCTGAGAAGGCCCAGGGCAATCCACCTGGCAGTCCTCTTAAAACCTTTTATAACTTCACCACAGCCACCAGCCTCAATGTGAATTCATCAGCCTTGATTCCAGCTACCTTTGGCTGCATTCATTTCCACCACTCAAGAAGTAAAATTAAAGTCAAAACCGTGTAAGTTATAGAAAAAAACAAAAGAAGCTTTCAGCCAACTGTTGTGAATATCCATTGAGGAAATATTGGGGTGCGTTTCCAAAGGCATGGACACAATCCAGCTCTCCACACTTATCTGCTCTGCCTTTGTGTATTCTGTCATATGGTTCCATTAATGAAGGTAGGCCGTGGCCATGCCTGTCTGTGATTTGAGCCATTGCAAAAACTAGATTGAGATTTTTTTTTAAATAACCTAAATGACGGTCTAGTGGGATGGGGAAAAGGCTTATTTCCAGTCATCTAATTCAATTAATTGGGAGAAGATAATAGCGCAAATTATAGGCGGTTAATAGACTTCTCACCACAGTTCAAATATATGCCAACCTAAATAAGGAAAAAAAGCTTGCCGACAACCTCGTAAAAGGAAGCAGGCTGAAAGTAGAGTGGGACAAGGGCTTATCATAACTTGAGCTGCAGGTAATATCAAATTATTGGAGTAGAAACAAGCCAAAGTATACAGAAGAACAAGAAAAGCTTAAATTTCTCCTGACACTTATTTGGTGTCTTTTCCAAGATTTTCAAGCCTATGGTAACTAAGTCTGTCGAGCCAAAACTAATAACTTCCCCTGGAAGTGGTACAGGTATCTTCAAATGGTAAGTCAGTGGTGGGTTTCTATCCACCACTGGTGGGAATCTATCGTAAAATAAATTACCTTTATTTTACTTTCCTTGTTTTCAACCATCGCAAATGCTTCCAGCTTCACGACCTCCTGTCATCAGTCAGTCCACATCAACCATCTTTCACAAAACCACTGCCACCCCACTGCCATACCCACTGCCAAGGCCATTGTCATTTTGAACACTGATTCCTCACCCCCACCATCCCCTTCACCCCTGCCAACCCCCTCAAACCTGGTAAGCTTAGCATATTCTCCCACCACCCTAGATTTGACAATTATCATCTCAGAATTATACAAATCATAGAGAAGGTGAACAAAATTAAATGAAAGTTGATATAGTCCCCTTTTTTGAGCGAGAGCTGACTGGTAGTGATTTGACTAGAGGATCAACACACCTCAGGCGGGGGGCAAGGTTGAGAAAGCACTGCCAGGGTGCCTGGGTGGCAGTGCCAAGGTACAAGTCTGGCAGTGCCAAGGTGACCAGGTGTCAGTGCGCTTGCCAGGGTGCCATTCCTCCCAGAGCCTGACAATCCAGGGGCCTCCGATGGCCTGGGAGAATCCCCCCCCCAGGTGCCATTTTACCTGGTCGGTGTTTGTGGATCAGTGCTAAACGGTGCCTTGGCGAGGTTTCCCAGGTGCGGGTATTTGTCCCCTGGCCTCAGGCAAATCAGGCACCAACATATTTAAGTGAGCCTAATGACCCTTGCTGGGCGAGATCCAGATCGCGACATCTCGCAAAATCTCGTTAGATCTTGCGAGGCGTTCCGAGCATCGCTGTAGCCTGAGATTTATGGGCCTCATTGCATCACCGAATCGGGCACGGCGAGGCAGTTCGATTGTGCCCATACTGGGCCAGAAGCTGTGGGTTCAAGTCCTACTTCAGGACTTGATGGCCATGCAAGGTGTGTTCAGAACATACTCCAATCCTAGCCTTTTAGTGATGTTAACCCAAGCTCAACCAGATGGCATAAAAGAGCATTGCTTTATCCTGACCCAAGTTTCAAATTTTACTACATCAAGCCCATTTCAAAAATATTTTTTTTTCTTTTTTAAATTTATAGTACCCAATTTACTGTTTCCATATCAGAGGCAATTTAACATGGCCAATTCACCTGCCCTGCAAACACGGGGAGAATACACAAACTCCATATGGACAGTGACACAGAGCCGGGATCAAACCTGGGTCCTCGGCATCACGACGCACCCATTTCAAAAACATGGTCAGTCTCCACGTTACCATCACTGAAACTCTCAACCACTTTTTGTTATTGCAAGACCAAGGTTTTGCACCACTTTACCTGTTAATCTTATAAACTCCGCCTCACGTTAGTTCCAACATGTCAGAACCCGTGATCATATTGCTTCCCTCATACTGTTCTGATTACCCATCGCTCCAATCATTGTCAACCTTCATTGGCTTCCTGTTCCTCAGTGCATTGATTTTAAAACCTTTAGCCTCACCTTCAAATCTCTCGATAGCCTTGCCCCTCTCATCTTCAGTTTCTGCCCACATCCCACTATTTCAACTCTGCTCCATCAGACAGAGTCCCCTCTCTTTGATCCACCTTTGGCTCAAGGGAACTTTTCCAACAATTTGGAATTCCCTCCCGAAAACGTTGTATTGTATATTTCCTCAGATTCCACAACCTCCTTAAAACTTACTCTTGTGCATTTCTGCCACCTCCTCAAACCACTCCCACCCCTGCCCAACTCCTGCTTGTGCTTTTGTTGCTGAATTCTGACATGCCTTGAAGTATTCTACCATGCAAAAGGTGCACTATAAATGTAAGTTACTGTTATTGTTATTCATGTGGGCTTAAGTAAAGTGCTTTTTCCAAGGGTTTGTGCAGTCCCAAAGGTCCAAATGGCCTCCTTCTGCACTATAGCGATTCTATATCTTTTAAAATTTAAAGTGCCCAAATCATTTCTTTTCCAATTAAAGAGCAATTTAACATGGTCAATCCAACTACCCTGCACATCTTTGGATTGTGGGGGTGAGACCCACAAACACAAGGAGAATGTGCAAACTTCACACAGACAGTGACCTGGGGCCGGGATTGAACCTGGGTCCTCTGCGCCTTGAGGAAACAGTGCTAACCATTGCATCGCCATGCGGCCTGACTGTAGCAATTCGTTGACTCTATTCCATGTTGAATTGAAACAGTCTCCACAATAACCCTGGAGAAAAGCTTTGACAAAGGGTCATCTGGACTCTTTTCTCTCCCTACAGATGCTGCCAGACCTGCTGAGATTTTCCAGCATTCTCTCTTTGGTCCGACAATAACCCTAACTGGCAATGAATTTCATTTTTTAAAGCAAAATGGCTCCTAGTTGCATCCATGCAAAAAAAAATCATGTGAAATTTAAAATTCGGTTTGTTTCATTATCAACTGTATTGACCACCCCAGACAAATTCTCTGACCTTGACCCCTCCCTTTGGGCTAATCATTTAGCATTGATGATGCATAAGGCAATCTTAAATGTCTAGCCCGATTTAGCTGAACTGATGATCTTTGACAGAACAAGAAACGCTTGTTCGATTCGTTCTGGGTATACCAGCGGTTTCTGAAGTACGCAATGTCCTCAGAGGTGCATATTTGCTGTTCAATGACTACATGGTATGGCATTTTGGCAATGTCTCTCACCTTCACGCAAGAGGAAGTTATGCCAAGACTTGTTCGGTCAGTGTTTAAGTTTTGCAATCATACAATAATATAGGTGATTAGAGCTATATCAGCAACTCCACATCCAGCAGAACACCCAGGTGGACTGAAGATCAACCAGTCAGCTATTGTTTGTTTGTATGATTTCACTTGATTTTTTTAATGCCAGAAAGAGTTGGTCTGTTTATCTTGTCCTCCTGTCAGCATTTTCATGGCCTAGCATCTGGAGATAAACAGATGCTAATTGCTCAATAGATTATTCTTGTTGTTATTATCAGGTTTGGTCGTAAACTAAATTTTATTTGTAGTGGAAGACGCTGGTGTGCGAGACAATTGTGATTGAGTAACCATGATTGTTTACATTCTTTTTCTTGATGCACAGAAGAGGTCGAAGCAACCTGACTCCAGTCAACTTGGCCCATTTAAGCTGCACTTCAGCTATCACAGATCAACATTTAAACATGCCTCTCAAAAATGTTTCACCTTGCCAAATACATCTATGTCGTTTTCTGAAATGTCAGCTCCATCGCTACAAAGGGCAGACTGGATATTTAGGATAATGACCAGTTTGAATATTATTTCTATGTTCATCTGAATAATTTAGCCAAATAACACAGTTGAAAGAAGCAAAAGCAATTCATGTGCACTTTTTAATATTTAACTTTCGACTTCTGTGTTTATTCATTCTCTAGAATAATGAAAATTTCTCCTTTTAAAAATTACTTGGTCAACATTTAGAACCAATTCATTCACAAAATTAGTTCCAACTACATTTTTGGATATGACTGTTATGCAGCCATATAAAGGAGTAATGTCATTTGGGAAGGATCAGGGAAAGAGATGTCAGTTGGTACTGTTCAAGTAGTCCGCTGGTCAGGGCGGGGGGTTGGAAGGGGGGGCAGTTGTGGGGCAGGAGGTGGGGGACTGGAGAGAAAGAGATTAACTTTAATCAAAAGTCAGTTGAAAGAAAAGTTGGACAGCGTGTACAATGAGCCACTGGTCTATTACTAGTCATCTGTCCTTTTCATATTTAATCACCATATTGACGATACCCAGGACAGACGCACCATAATGGAATGAAGAGCAAAGTGACTCTCTTACAACAATGTAACTTAGCCACATCCACAAAAACGTGACTACATCAGATGACACTTTTTGTTCTCAGATTACAACAGTGACTATCCTGCAAAATTACTAGATTGACTGTACAGTTCTCTGGCCTGATGTCATGAAAGGCTCACTATAAACACAAGTTCCTTTAAAAATGTTATTCAGTCTTCCATGTCGCATTTCTTAATGCTATCTCTGAGTCTGATGACCAGCTTAGTGTTAATCAGGGACAGATTTGCACTACGTGGCCACATCCACTAGAAAGTATGGAGAGCTAGCCCATTTTCGTAGCCATGTCTAAGGGTAAAACCCAATGTTGCAACAAGTCCTTATAGTTGCTTTTTGCAATGTTCATTATACTTAAATTCATATCTATGAACGTTGTCCAATGTGGATCTTGCCAGGTTTACTGAATTTTCCTTTCTCATGGGATTGTAAATCCTTGATTGACGTCATTAGTTGGGACAAAGGGCAGAAATAATTGTTCATTTATGCTAACCTGCTTCGATCCAGACAGGAAATTAGGTGCAGCCTTTCTGTCATTTAAGCAGTGACTAACCAAACTAATCAAATTGGATGATGACGCACTTGAGTTCGTTATAGGCCCCACTCCTTAGCAATTACTGCATTATGCAGAAAAAGCTGTTCATTTTCATTTATTTTCAAAGAATCCATAGAATCCCCACGGTGCAGAAGGAGGTCATTGGCCCCACTGAGTCTGCACCGAGCCTCTGCAAGAGTACCCGGCCTAGGCCCATGCCCCTGCCCTACCCCTGTAACCCCACCTCATCTTCTGGAAACTAAGGGGCAATTTAGCATGGCTAATCCCCCTAACCTGCATAGTTTTGGACTGTGGGTGGAAACCGGAGCACCAGGAGGAAATCCATGCAGACAGGGGGAGAACGTGCACACTCCACACAGACTGTCACCCAAGGCTGGAATCGAACCCGAGTCCCTGATGTTGTGAGACAGCAGTGCTAACAGTTGTGCCACTCTGGTTCCCTGAGTGCAAGTACACGCAAGGGGTTGAAAGAAGAAAGAAGATAAGTGTCAAGAAGGGTTCTGGGCAACTTCCTCTTAATGGTGAACAGGAGCTGGCTCTTCCAGTACCATGGAATGGTTATCATGGTCACCCACCGCTCGAATATTAGGGGCCCTGCTAATTCCATAAACTCTTGTTGGGGTTAGGACTGGAGATAACCAGGATCATGGCGGGAGGATTCTTCTGGGGTGGGGATAAATTGATAAGTTGTTTAATCTGGGCATGAATCATTAGCTTATATTTCTTCTGTATAATGCATTGTAAAGTCCAAGATTTTTTTAAAAATTCACTCTCATAATGACGATTTTGCTAGAATCACAGAAAAATACAGTGCAGAAGAGGCCCCTCGACCCACGAAATGAAAATCGCTTATTGTCACAAGTAGGCTTCAAATGAAGTTACTGTGAAAAGCCCCTAGTCGCCACATTCCGGCGCCTGTTCGGGGAGGCTGGTACGGGAATTGAACCGTGCTGCTGGCCTGCCTTGATCTGCTTTCAAAGCCAGCGATTTAGCCCAGTGTGCTAAGCCAGCCCTATTGACTCTGCACCAACACATGAAAAACACCTGACCTACCTACCTATCTAATCCCACTTGCCAGCACTTGGCCCATAGCTTTGAATGGTAAGACGTGCCATGTGTTCAAACGATGTGAGGCAACCTGCCTCCACCAACCTCCAGGCAGTACATTCCAGTCCGTCACCGCCCTCTGGGTAAAAAGGTTTTTCCTCAAATCCCCCCTGAACCTCTGATCCCTCACCTTGAACGTTTGTCCCCTTGTTACTGACTCTTCAACGTAGGGGATCAGCTGCTCCCTATCCACCGTGTCCATGCCCCTCATAATCTTGTACACTTCGATCAGGTTGCCCCTCAGTCTTTTCTACTCCAGTGAAAACAACACAAGCTTATCCAACATCTCTTCATAACTTAAATATTCTATCCCAGGCAAAAATCCTGGTGAATCTCCTCTGCACCACCTCCGATGCAATCGCATCCTTCCTGTAATTCACACAATACTCTAGCTGTGGCCTTAGTGCCCTTAGTGTTGGGTGGGGATACTGGGTTATGAGGGCTTCTTGATGCCTTACACAATTCAATATTGCCTTGGGCAGCACGGTAGCACAAGTGGATAGCACTGTGGCTTCAAAGCACCAGGGTCCCAGGTTCGATTCCCCGCTGGATCACTGTCCGTGCGGAGTCTGCACGTTCTCCCTGTGTCTACGTGGGTTTCCTCCAGGTACTCCGGTTTCCTCCCATAGTCCAAAGCCATGCAGGTTAGGTGGATTAGTCATGATAAATTGCCCTTAGAGACCAAAAAGGTTAGGAGGGGTTATTGGGTTACGGGGATAGGGTGGAAGTGAGGGCTTAATGTGGGTCGGCGCAGACTCGATGGGCCAAATGGCCGCCTTCTGCACTGTATATTCTATGATCTCTCTGACTTTCAATACTCTTGAGGATTCTACCATTCACTGTATATCCCCTACCTGTATTAGACCTTCCAAAATGCATTACCTCACATTTGTCCGGATTAAACTCCATCTGCCATCTCTCTCTGCCCAAGTCTCCAAACAATCTAAATCTTGCTGTATCCTCTGACAGTCCTCATCGCTATCCGCAATTCCACCAACCTTTGTGTCATCTGCAAACTTACTAATCAGACCAGTTACATTTTTCTCCAAATCATTTATATATACTATGAACAGCAAAGGTCCCAGCACTGATCCCTGCGGAACACCACTAGTCACAGCTCTCCAATTAGAAAAGCACCCTTCCATTGCTACTCTCTGCCTTCTGTGACCTAGCCAGTTCTGTATCCATCTTGCCAGCTCACCCCTGATCCTGTGTGACTTCACCTTTTGTATCAGTCTACCATGAGGGACCTTATCAAAGGCCTTACTGAAGTCCATATAGACAACTTCCACTGCCCTACCTGCATCAATTATCTTTGCGACCTCTTCGAAAAACTCTATCAAGTTAGTGAGACACGACCTCCCCTTCACAAAACCGTGCTGCCTCTCGCTAATACATCCATTTGCTTCCAAATGGGAGTAGATCCTGCTTCGAAGAATTCTCTCCAGTAACTTCCCTACCACTGACGTAAGGCTCACCAGCCTGTAGCTCCCTGGATTATCCTTGCTACCCTTCTTAAACAAAGGAACAACATTGGCTATTCTCCAGTCCTCCGGGACATCACCTGAAGACAGTGAGGATCCAAAGATTTCCGTCAAGGCCTCAGCAATTTCCTCTCTAGCCTCCTTCAGTATTCTGAGATAGATCCCAAGACACTCCATCTCAATGATAACCCCCGGCCAATCTTTGTGTCATCTGCAAACTTACTGGTCTCAATCCCCCACATAGTCATCCATGTCGTTTATATCAAAACATATTTTTTTAGAAATTTAGTGTACCCAATTCATTTTATTTTCAATTAACAGGCAATTTAGCGTGGCCAATCCACCTACCCTGCACATCTTTGGGTTGTAGGGGCGAAACCCACACAAACATGGGGAGAATGTGCAAACTCCACCCAGACAGTGACCCAGAGCTGGGATCGACCCTGGGAGCTCAGCGCTGTGAGGCATCAATGCTAGCCACTGTGCCACCATGCTGCACTGTTGTTTATATAATGGATAATAGGGGACCCAGCACAGATCCCTGTGGTACACCACTGGGCACTGGCTCCCAGTCACTAAAGCAGCCTTCTGTCATCACCCTCTCCTGCAAATGAGCCCATTTTGAATCCACCTTATCAAATTACCCTGTATCCTATGCTCATTTTCCTTCTTTAAAGTCTCCCATATCATGTAATTCTTGCATGTCTGCATATCATGACAAGACTCACTGCTCTGCAGTTCCTTGGCTTTTCTGGGCAACCTTTCTTAAATAATGGGACCAGATTAGCTGTTCTCCAGTCCTCTAGCACCTCCCCCTTGGCAAGAAAGGAAGTGAAAATTCGGGTCAGAGGCCCTCACTCGCCTCCCACAGCATCCTGGTACACAATTCTTCCACATCCAGGGATTTGTCCAATTTTAAGTCTGCCAACACCTCCAATACCTTTATCACTTCCTATGTCAATTTACTTAAGAACCTCACAGTCTCTTTCCCTGCGTTCCATACCTCACTGCTTATTCTCTTGGATGAAGACAAATCTGAAGTAGTTGTTCAACACCCTACCAATGTCCTCTGACTTCACCCACAAAAAGCTGGACTTTATTATCCATTCTTGGTTGCCCTTTGGAAATTATGGTCGACCTTCATCTTGAATCACAGCTGCCTGTGTGGTTCCATAATTCTATTTGGTGGGGAGCTTTGAATTTTGACTCAGTGGTGATGAAGGATTGGTGATATATGACCCAGTCAGGAGTGTGCACAGTTTGAATAGAACAATGCTGCGATGGTATTTCCACCTGCTGCCCTTGCAGTTTGGTGGTGGCTGGTGAGTTGTTGCAGTCCACCCTGTAGCAAGGCTGCACTGAGGAGCTGTTACTGCTCCAAGTGCCTTCTTTTTTAACAGATCTGCAATGGAAATTCCATAGTTCTCGCCAGCAGCAAAGGAACAGGTCCACAGAATCTTCTGGCTACAGTTCTTGGTCAGATTTTGAAAATGCACCAACTGAGGTACGATTCAATGACCCATTGAATGTTCAGAGATTAATGTTTACATTTGAGAACAACAAGAGGAATATTGATAGATCTGTCAGGGTGTTAATGCCAATAAAAAAGGTTGACAGTAAATCACAGATAATCATCTTCAGTCGACAGCACTATATAGATGTTGAATCCCGTCTTTCAACTTCCTCCTCCAGTGCCTTCAACACTGGTGTGAGTTATGAGATGCGCTTGTGTTTTTTTTGTTACTTTGTCCTAAGGGAGTAGTAGCTTGTTCACTGCTGATTATTGAAAGTACCCTCAAACTGTTCTGTGACTTTGGGTTGCATGATTAGAGAAACCTCCTTGAACAAGTTACGCAGCTCAATTTGATCACAGAGAAGATGTTACCTGCTCCAAGTTGGTAAGTTCTGCCATACTGCCCAAGCAACATAAACAACAATATCATTGGAAAAGTAATACCTATTTTTATTGCATCCCTGGTACCGTGATTAAGTGGATGCTCTCAATTATAGGGTTTCACACAATGCGCAAAATCAAGATAAACAACAATTTGTGTAAAATGTAAATAACTAGAGTTAGCCTCACTCTTGCTGGGAACCATGAAAATTCCCACAGCTTGTGCATAGATCCGAGGCAAACAATATCAAATATCAATACGAATGGTCATCACACCCTAATCACAAAAGAACTAGTAAAGACATGTGCAAGAAATAACTCCATTCTCTGTTTTAATTTTTAAATGTATGTTTCCCTGAATGTTCATTTGGGTATGCATTGGGTGAGCTGTTCATCGTGTTTACAATATCCTGCCAACAAGCAGGGTTGAAAAAGTTCAGAACCGACTTTCATGATGGTAACCAGGAGATTTGATTGTCATCATGGAGACATGAGGTCATCGTTGATATTCATTGAACATTTAAATATTATTCACAGGCCCAAAAAATAATCTTGTTCAAAATCCGTCCAACGATCAATTTGGTGAGAAACACAGAAAAAAAAATCCATCTCGAAGGAGATAAGATTCACATTCCCTTGTGTAAGGATCCTCCTGCTGAAACGCTGTTTGTTCCCTGTTTACTCCTTTATTTTACTTCTTTTATTTTTGCTATCACAACTTTTGCCCATGGGCGATTAATGGGCCATGCATGCTTTTAATGCCGACTTTGCCTTTAATTCGAACAGCAACCTGGGCTGGTTTGAACTGAAGCTGTACCCGAAGGCAAGTCAGTCTGATTGCAGCTGTCTGTAATTCAAACCAGCAGATTCCAGAGGGCTGTGCTGCCTTTGTTTCAAATGAGCTGATTCGAGGACGATTTGACTGACAGTGGTGACTCAGATTGATGGACTTGACTGGCAGTCAATAAGCTGGCTCAAAAAAGGTTGACTTTGTTTTAAAACCTGCAGGAACACCAGTGCAGGCTGCAAAATTAGAGACTTTAAACCTCACTCATGCTGGGAAGAATGTACACTGAAGAAATCATCAACTGAAGCAAGCACTTTTATCTTTTGCCCTTAACCCTTAGTATTTTCACCCCTTTCTGTGTGTGTCTATTTTGTGTGTATGTGTGTGTGGGTAGAGGGTGGGACAGTTAAAGGGGGGTAGTAGTAGGGTAGCTTGCCATTATTCCGTTATAATTACTGCATATTTCATCTTTATTTCTGTTATAAATCAACATTAAATGTGTTTCAACATACAAACCTGGTAACTGTAAATTATAGGCAGCCAAGGGCCAAAGATTTTGGCAGTTTCTTGGTTAATTCACTTGTTGTTGGGACGACAGAGTCTGTAGGGCTGGAATTGACCATGCACTAGCTCAGGGTGCTGTAATTCCTGCCACAGCAGAATAGAATCATCCTCACAGGAATAATTTTGGGTGCGATTCTCCGCCCCCCACGACGGGTCGGAGAATAGCGAGAGGGCCTTCCCAACATTTTTCCTGACCTCCCGCTATTCTCCAACCCCCCCCCCCCACCCCCCACGGCCGCCCCACGACACGAATCGCTGCTCGCCGTTTTTTTACGGCGAGCAGCGATTCTCCCCTATCCGATGGGCCGATTTCCCAGGCCTTTACGGCCGTTTTCACGAACTCCAACACACCTGCTCTCACAGTTCGTGAAAACGGTCGCAAAGTGCCGTTCTGGAGAACCATGGCACCGATTGGCACTGCCGTACCACAGCCGTGCCAAGGGTGGCACGCACTCTTTGATCCTCCGCACTCCGCGCACTCTTTGATCCTCCGCCGCCCCAGTGGATCAGTCTGCGGGGCGGCTGAGGGGCATAACGGCCCGCGCATGCGCGGGTTTCACGCATATGCATGATGACGTCATCCGCACATGTGCGGGTTGGAGCCGTCCAATTCGCGCATGCGTGGCTGACATCATCGTGCGCGTCAGCCGCCGTTACCCTTGGCGCGCGGGCTTACCGAAGTTCGCTAAGCCTGCGATGCCGTGGTCCCCGACCGGGGAGCAGAATCGGGTCGCGGGAGGGGGTGCGGAGGCTGCCGTGAAACACGGCCAGTTTCACAGCAGCTTTCACGACTCTCCGCATTTGCGGAGAATCGCGCCCCCCGTTTCTGAACAATACGATGAGGAATAGAAAGCAGGTCTGACTTCATGACCTATGGAAATTGCCCCTGGTGTGTAGAATGAAGATTTAGCCCAATCATATTCTGCAAAGCTAGCTTGTTTTAATCACTATGATACACATTGCATGTTTTCCACAGATGTAAGAAAACAATAGTGTAAAGAAATGTGGGAACGAGCTAAGTAGCATCCCGAATGAGTGGGAAAACTGGTGCCCTGTCTTTATAGTGAGTGTGCTCTAACTGATGATTGGCTGCGGTGTTGTGTGTGTTGATTGGTCTTGCAGTGTGTCAATCCGTGTGTGTCTGCACCATGATATGCTGGTGTGTATATTATGACAGGAATCAGATGTAAACAGGCAGCTAGCACAGGGGGCCATAATACTGCCAGCAGTTGCGTGATTACCCCATTATCCAGCAAGAAGAGACACAATACAACAGCTGTGACAATAGGCACCCATTTAAGAAAAGCACACTGTTATCGAATTGACTAGATCTTCTGGTCAGCAACAAAGCCATGGTGTTCATTGACAATTCTAAAGAAAGCTGCCCATAAAGATCTAATGATACCTGCAATATGGATTATAACTTCCCCAAGATTAGTTTGAATCTGGCTCCAAGTGTTAGCAGTGTTAACAGTAAGCAGGGTCAGCAGCCAACTCACTTTGAAGCATTCTCACAAACATCACTTCCAATCTAAATTTTCAGATCCAAAATAAATTATGATTGGATTAGGTTAGAATGAAAATGTTAATAACAAACATTAAATAATATGATTTTTCACGGCGCCGAGGTCCCAGGTTCGATCCTGGCTCTGGGTCACTGTCTGTGTGGAGTTTGCACATTCTCCCCGTGTTTGCGTGGGTTTTGCCCCCACAGCCCAAAGATGTGCAGGGTAGGTGGATTGGCCATGCTAAATTGCCCCTTAATTGGAAAAATTAATTGGGTACTCTAAATTTATAAAAAAAAAAAATAATATGATTTTAAAAATGTGGGATTTTTTTTAGTCACGGTTTAGAAATTTGATATCAACAATATAACAATATAGTGAGGTTGTTCGAAAATGAAAAAAATGAAAATTGCTTATTGTCACGAGTAGGCTTCAATGAAGTTACTGTGAAAAGCCCCTAGTCGCCACATTCCGGCGCCTGTCCGGGGAGGCTGGTACGGGAATTGAACCGTGCTGCTGGCCTGCTTGGTCTGCTTTAAAAGCCAACGATTTAGCTCAGTGAGCTAAACCAGCCCCATTCAGCAATCATTATGAAGTTAATGCCCCTTTGAAAATCAGTTACACCTCTTTCAATAAGATAAACATTTTCAAGGGATTTTACAACAAGGCTAGCAGCATAAAAGTGGAAGCTTTGTCAATTCTCCAATTGATTTAGCATTGCACTCTGGTTGTACCTCAACAGAAATTCCTCTGGAGGAGCACTGAATCACTTACCAGAACTTCAGAATGTCCATGTTATTTTGCCAATGTGCCAGATGTTGGCCGGAATTCTCCGACCGTAGCAATTCACCTTTCCCGCCAGCAGCGCACCCCCGTCTGTGGGTTTCACGCTGGATTGAGTTGTGGATTCAATGGGAAATTCCATCGAGGCAGGAGTATAGAATCCCACCGCCGGCAAAACGGCGCACCGCCGAGAAACACACGGCTGGGGTACTGGAGAATCCAGCCTGTTGTTACCAGTAATAGGTAGCAATCACAATGAACACTGACAGTTTCACAACCATAAACGTCACAAAATCTGGGCCTGCAACACCCACTTTAATG
This sequence comes from Scyliorhinus canicula, assembly GCF_902713615.1. Taxonomy (NCBI): domain Eukaryota; kingdom Metazoa; phylum Chordata; class Chondrichthyes; order Carcharhiniformes; family Scyliorhinidae; genus Scyliorhinus; species Scyliorhinus canicula. Next base: position 33,815,721 of record NC_052166.1, on the reverse strand, counting down.
TAAACTTGAAAAAAAAAATTAATCTTTATTGTCGGCTTACAATAACACTGCAATGAAGTTACTGTGAAAAGCCCCTAGTCGCCACACTCTGGGGCCTGTTCGGGTACACGGAGAGGGAATTCAGAATATCTGAATTACCTCACAGCACATCTTTCGGGACTTGTCGGTTGAATTTGAAGCACCCGGAGGAAACCCACGCAGACACAGTGAGAACATGCAGACTCCGCACAAACAGTAGCCCAAGTCGGGAATCGAACCTGGGACCCTGGCGCTGTGTAATACTGTGATAACCACTGTGCTACTGTGCCGCAAATAAGAAAGAACATAAGAATTGGTAGACGATGAGCCATGGCTTTTACTCTTATCAAAGCAATCAGTAGTAAAGTAAACATGAAGAGACAGATTTTCGATTTGCTTCTTAGATATTTAACTGGTGTGGTAGACTGGCTACTAGTTACCGAATGGAAATGAAAATCAGATGGTTTCCATGATGGATTACTATTCTGTGAAACCAATTTCACACACAGTTCAAGTCGAAAATCTATCCCAAAGAATGTAGAATATGGGACATGCACTTACACTCAGAATAGATACATTTGTTCAGATGGCAGTACAATTTAGGTAGGCATTGCAGCAGACACAATGATGATTAAGCAGAGCATGTTGCATTGTACTGAACACTATAGAACTTGCAGAAACACTTCTACAGATTTATTTAAAGTCCAGGTCAATCAACAATTAATGTACCAACCTTTCCTGGATGAATTTCATTGTCCAATTCTTTTTCTAGTCATCCTCCTCTGCCAAGATGTCATGCTGCCACTCCTCATCCTCTTGCTGCAAAATATCCCCTCTGGATTTCTGCAAGCTTTCTCCATTTAAATGAACAAATAATTCACACAGTGAAATTCCTAATTCTTAAAGGTAGACAGACCAAGCAAGATCGACACATTGCAATGTCACATCTGGGAATGACACTTGCAATTGAAGCTAATCCATCATCAGCAGGGCCCATGTTAGGCAGGCCAGCGCATGTCAACTTACCTACTGCTACCTACTCTACTCTCTCAGGAATGAGACAGCAACTTTTAAAACTGCGAGAGAAATGATCAACGTCTACAGTGAAATCGTGAGTATGGAATTGCCAAGATTAAAGTTGGGACAAGTTAGCAATCAGGATCCTTTAGAAAGTATGTGGCAATCACTGAAGTGACAAGAATTTGTTTGGAACCAAGGTCCGATAACGTAATTACCACAAAGGGGTATTATGTTAGGGGTATCGTGGTACCTAGGTGGGATGTACCTTATACTGTAGTATGAGTGGTAGAACCTGCCTGCTGGTTCCACCCAGCAGGCGGAGCATAAGAGTTTGTTTCATCCACAGCAGTCATTCCGTACCGGAGCTTCTAGGGTAACTACTTGTTCATTAAAGCCTTCAATTGGACAACAATCTTGCTTCAGTAGTGATTGATCATGCATCAATAGGGGTAACCATAAGACATAACCAAGGACGAATTAGATCCATTGCAGTTCCTCAACAACTCTGCAGTCGTTGCATCAAAGACAAGATCCCGAATGCAACTAACAATGCCAATCCCACAGATCGCTGTGAGCAATAAAAAGAGCCTCCAGAAAAGGTTTCTACAATAAGGTCTGTCCGTACTAGCCGCTTACCGTTACACTTTAGAGATTTACTAGTCCAATATTCTTTATGTAATGGTAATTAACATAAACATGTATTCTAAATAGTTATAGTTCTTTGGAAGAGGAAAGTATCTTGAAAAAGAAAGGGGAGTGTTGTAATATTATTTTAAGGAATAACAGCATGAAATGAAAAGAAGGGAAGTGTATCATGCGATCTAGACTGAGTTTCACTTTGGCCTGCTTGCCGAACACAGTAAACACAACTCTCCTGGCAATGTCTGCAAGCTTGCTACCTTTGTTTAAATATTCTTACGTGCTCAGTTTAAATAAATGAAGCCACACAATCCCTGACAATGTCAGGGATTTTTATCATTGTAAAAACACGACAGAATGAATTTGATAACTCTTCAAAATGTTCTGAATATCTCATCCAAAATATGGCACCTCTTGCAATGCAATACACGTCCAGTACTGCACAAACATGCCACATCAAGTTGAAAAAGAAATTAAGAAATTAACCTCAATTTTGATTTTCCAACATTAGTGGCAACATTAAAAAAATCTCCATCTCAAGTGCAGGAGGTGCCGGGAGAGGGGAGAGATGAGGACCTCCTTGTAAGCCTTCTGAACCAAGCCAAAGTGGCCATTGATAGATCCAGGATGCGGGTGGTCGAGAGGTGGTCATGTGACCCAACTGCCTGCCCCCCTACTGTGGCTATCTTCATGGCTGAGGGAGCATGCCGCATCTGGTGAGGGAGAATGCCGCATCTGCCGCATCTTGGTAAGGGAGCATGCCGCATCTGCCAGTACTCTCCAGGCTTTCTGCGACCGGTGGGCACCATAGGGGCTGTGGCGTAACATAATAATAATAATCATCGCTTATTGTCACAAGTAGGCTTCAATGAAGATACTGTGAAAAGCTCCACGTTGCCACATTCCGGCACCTGTTCGGGGAGGCCGGTACGGGAATTGAACCCTCGCTGCTGGCCTTGTTCTGCCTTACAAGTCAGCTGTTTAGCCCACTGTGCAAAACCAACATCACCCCCAGCAATGACATTTTGGTTTAGTTAGTGAAGTTTCCCCAGGCATTTTGTTTTAGTTACAGTGCCCCATTGGTGGGGGGTTACCCTCTCACATTTCTGTTTAATTTAGTGATTTTTTTGTTCTATACAAAGGAGTGTATAAAAACAAATCTCACAAAGGAGTGTGGGGAGCAGCATGCCTCTCATCTTTCCAACAGACGGACAAGTCTGACCCACTGGGACGCTTGCAGGATCAAGTGGAACACCATTTTATACTTCGCCTGACAGCATTGTAATATCTACTCCCGAACCACCATCAGTTTCTTGATGGACAGGGTCAGTTACAATTATCCCCAAGAATGTAAAACCCAGCACCAATAACCAAGGCCCCTTCATAGCAGACCAGAAGGAAATGGTGATCAGATAATGTTGAGTCTGAAAGGTATGCCATTTTTATATATGTACTTCGTACTTTGGTATCTGTACATACCTCACAGCTAGCTGGAGATTGACAGGGTAACTGTGAGTCACCATTGCATGTTTTCAATGATTGAACAAAGTACAACACAGCACAGGAACAAGCTCTTCGGCCCTCCAAGCCTGTATCGGTCATGATGCCACCCTTGGCCAAAACCCTAAATAACAAAGAACAATACAGTACAAACTCAATCTTCAAAAGCAATCCCAGAGAAAGTAAAAGAAAAAGCTTTGGAAATGGCAGTTATCAATCTGTGGTGTCCAGAATTTCCACCAAAAAAAAAACCTGCTTGAAGACCTACCAGCTCTCTATCAGGTTAAAGCAAAACAATAGATAACAACGTGAAGTATATATTGAATTAAGTAGAGCTGGCGGCAGGGGGAGGAGGGTTGTGGGTCGAGCTTCCAATCTGTTTGTCAAAGTAAATGAGTCATTCTGTTACTTCAGGGCCCCTTTCTCTGGTTGCCCCCTGGGCCTTTTACTGGAAAGTTGTGACCTTTCTGTGACACACAGATAGGCAATAGATGGTTTTTAGATTGACCTTTTTGCTGAACAAACTCTCTGAATCTAATATCAACCTTGAGAGTGCCTCTTGATTCAAGAGGCAGAAAACACGCCGAGTGTGTTTACAATATAGGTCAGCTTGTAGGATTAAATGAAAATGTTTGCAAATTGATTTCTTTTTATTTTAAAAAAAGCACATCATAGATAAACAGTATTGCAATGTGATTCATGGCATAATATCAAAATTACATTCTGAGCTGTTCCATTAATCAGGTATCTGGTCTCAATTTCTCAAGCAAGTTTTAAAAACACTGGCAGAAAGCTCCCTTGCTTGGCGTATGAGAGAAAGATGTGCTCCCTGGTCCAGGACTGAATGTGAAAGATCAACAGGGCGTCAGGTTTTGTCACCAGTCCATCCTGTGTTTCCAAAATGTCAAACGAGGAAATGAACTGGCAAGTAACCAGCAAGGTTCCTGTGCCTGATTGCTATCCAGTAATTCCCACTCGAACCCGTGAGTGTACAAACACTAGGTTCCACTGCAATGACTGCCAAAGGTTACCATTCAGTGCTCACAAGTGAGGGATGGCAACTAAAGTCAGGTACCAAATATCCAAATGCACCCAGCCAAGAGTCAAAACCATGTGAACTATTTAAGAAGTGACAATAGATGAGATAGAACATAGAACAGTACAGCACAGAACAGGCCCTTGGGCCCTCAATGTTGTGCCGAGCCATGATCACCCTACTCAAACCCACATATCCACCCTATACCCGTAACCCAACAAGCCCCCCCCTTAACCTTACTTTTATTAGGACACTACGGGCAATTTAGCATGGCCAATCCACCTAACCCGCACATCTTTGGACTGTGGGAGGAAACCGGAGCACCCGGAGGAAACCCACGCACGCAGGGGGAGGACGTGCAGACTCCACACAGACAGTGACCCAGCCGGGAATCGAACCTGGGACCCTGGAGCTGTGAAGCATTTATGCTAACCACCATGCTACCCTGCTGCCCCTTACTGATACTGATTTGTATCCGAAAGGACTGCGCATACGGGTGCATCACCAAACATTTAAAATTAACACCTGTGGGCTTTTCCCACCTTTATATTTGTACACACATATGCATTATAGATATGTATATATAGCCCATGACATTTGTCTCCAGCTGTACAAAGAATCAGAGATTAGGAACATTGAAGATTATAATAGGCGGTACCTGCTGGAAAACACTTAGTTAAATTGAAGTGCACCTTGCTTTGTTGCTGTAAAGGAGTGATATTGGCCACAATTATCCAGCTGTTCCCACTGGCGGGATCTTCCAGTCCCACTGGTAGTAAATCCCGCCCCTCCTGCCATGGGTTCCCTGGCAACGGGAATGAGGGAAAGCCCGTGGACAGCGGCGGGACAGGAAATCCCGCCAGCGACCAAACGTGGGCTGCCTCTGCTGCCGCAAACCACACTATGGTGGGTGAGGATTGGACAATCCCACTCATTGATCAGCAGTCTGATTTATGCCCCGCTTCTCATTCAGTTCTATTACCGTCAAGGAAACAGAACATCTGTTTGTATCATCCACTATCAACCGTTTTGCACTGCTACTGAAGCCATGTCTCTACCCCATTTATTCCTGTGTTATTTTTAGTAGATGCATTAAGTAGTTTAAAATGAAAGGGGTTCACATGGTCATTAGAAGAGCAGACAAAGAAATGTCGTACAGGTGTGTTGCCTGTGGAACTTCTCGCCAATTTCCAGTAATTTCCAGCCAATGTAAAAATAACATTGATACAATTTGAGCCTGAAGTTAATACTTTAGTAAAATAGAACTGTCATGAAGAAAGAAAATTGCCACCCAACTCTACTCACAAATGGTTCCCGAAAAAGTATAAGAACTCCAATCCTTAACAAGAATGGAATCGCACACCATAAAATTAGCTTTCTATGTGCTATTAGTAATCATGGCTATTATTCCCAGGTATCCTACATTTTAAGATTGAAGAGATTCCAACATTACAGTACAATGAATCTTTATTTCAGGCATTGGGGTTTGGGAATGCTACAGTATTTGTAAAGCTATTTTGGTGTACTATTTCAGACCCCTGGGATGACAGGTTTTCAACACTTCTATTTTTGTTTCCCTTTTACAAGTACTCATCTTAATCCAGCGCGCTTCGAATTTATGGTATACTCTCTAAAAATAATGATTTTCGTAATCGGCATTACAACGGACTGTAGATTTTGGAAAGCTCATTTGTTTAAAAGAGGACAGAGCGAGGCAAGGGATTACAATGCAGCAAAAATGTTTTGCCACTGCAATCCCAGTTTTTCCCGTAATAATTGGCGCACAAGATTCAATCTTTGTCTTTGAGTTTTTGTTTTGGCCAGAAACCTGGAGCAAGATATGCAGCCAGAGTTGAGATTCTATTGAACACAGCCACCGTGGTCTCAGCAGACCTACTCCCTGGCAAGAAGGAGCTAATAAATACAATGTAGGTTTGTGAAATTATGAGGACTGCATAGAATTTCATAAAATATACAGCACAACAACCGGTCCAACTCGTCTGCGCCAGAGTTAATGCCCCTCAGAAGTCTCCTCACATTCCATCGTTCAGCATATCTTTCTATTCCCCTTTCTCTCATGACTTCACCTCATCTTCCCTTGACAACATCTGAGATATTTGTTTCAAGTACTTCCTGTTGGCAGTGAGTTTCACATTCTGACCGCTCACTGAGAAAGTCAATTTTCCATGTTTGCTCTTGGATGAATCTGCACTTATGACCCCTAGTTTTGGATTCTCCCAAAAAGTGGAATAATTTTCTCTACATCTACCCAGCTCAAATCATTCACAATTTTGAAGATCTCCAGACTGAGATCGCCTCCGAATCTTCTCTTTTCTAAAGAAATAAAACCCAAACCTTTTCAACCTTTCTTGACCTCCCAGGTCTGGTACCATCCATGTAAATCTGTGTGCATTTTGTTTCAATGGTATTGGAATCAGTACTGTGCACAGTTCTTAAGTGTGATGTGACCTGAGTACCTAAAGTGATTTAATTGAACTTCACTACATCTGAATTCTTTACTCCAGACATCAGAAGTGACGTTCACCTTGACATACACAACACCCAACCCAACCCAGCACCTTAAACTAACCATGCCAAACCAGATGCGAAGAGAGTCTGATGCCCTACTTCAGTATGGTCTTAGGAGGATTCTTCAGACTTTGCAGGGGGGAGGACTATTATAACTAACACTGATCTTATGGGGTGGGAATGATTAACTACCCCGTGGACTTTGCAGAATATGAGCTCCCCCAATAAGGGGGTGGGGGACCCCTAACAATGCCTGACTATGTATAAATACAGTCGGCCAGTAAAGCACTGACCACTGAAGATCCCGCAGGGAGCTACTGGGGCTGTATATAATAGTAGTTGCAAAATAAACCTAGTTTTCATCTACAAATTTGGTGTGGATTCTTCGTCGCCTTATAAAAACAAGCCTCAGTGACTTCAAATGTTTTGCAAAGTTTAATGCCTCAGTTGAAATGAAATGAAATGAAATGAAAAATAAAAATTGCTTATTGTCACAAGTAGGCTTCAAATGAAGTTACTGTGAGAAACCCCTAGTCACCACATTCCGGTGCCTGTTCAGGGAGGCTGGTACGGGAATTGAACCATGCTGCTGGCCTGTCTTGGTCTCCTTTCAAAGCCAGCAATTTAGCCGTAGGCGAAACCAGCCCCGAGTTGAAGTAAACAAGCCTCCTGTAAACTAATGTGAACGATCTCTCTGACAGGTATTGCAGAATCCAGTGCAGATTCAAAATCTGCAGTCATGCTCCGCTTCCACTGCGGCATCACACTTATAACTTGGCTTTTTAAAATCCTTGAAGTTCTTTTGAAGCTTTGACGTAGGCGCAGAGATCACAAGAGAAGAGTTAGGCTACACTTCCGCCTGGCGAGGAAGCAAATCAATTGCCCACCCTGAGTGTGTACAGGCAAAAGACATCATATGAAATTACATCAGAGGAGATGTGTATCAGGAGATTGTGATTCAACAAGGAAACAATGGGATGCCTTTGTGAAATGTCGAAGGATGACCTGAAGTCGAACTCTAACTGCTGCACTGCCGTAACAGTGAATATGAAACTCACAACAGCGCTGAATTTATTTCTCTCTGTGTCCTTTCAACATAGCATTAGTGACATATGTAACATTTCACAGAATTCTGCTGGGATCTGCATTCACCAGGTAATGAATGCAATTTATTATAGTGCTTCTGAGCTTATTATCTTTGACATATCCCTTGTGAAGATGAAGGGGAGGTCCATCGCATTGTTAGTTTGCCAAAAGTAATCGGTCTGTCGATGGAACCCATATTGCATTGAAGGCACCAAGAAATGATACTGTTTCAAAAGGAAGAAGTTCCATTCTTTAAATGTGATGATAGTGTGTGATGCACAAATGCGGATACTCCTTGTAAATGCAAACAACCGGGGAAGTGCCCATGACTCATTTATCCTTGAAAACTCAATGTTACATCAGTCCAAGACAACGGCACCAGTAATTAAAGAATAGTTACTGGGTGATAAGGGATATCCACTGAGAACGTTTTTGAGACTATATCCTGACGCCGGTGTCAAAACCGTGGAGTTTTACTGGAAAATCCTGAAAACAACTGACACAAATTCATAGCCCTGCATAGGGCTAGCAGGGACCTGGAGTAAATCTCGCAGCTTATGCTGCAGATTCGGGCCCCCGCACTTCTGGGTCAGAGGCCGTGCATAAGCACGGCGTCAGGAACTCGGCCAGTTGTGGGCGGAGGATTGCGAGCGGGCCTCTGGCAATGGCCCCTGGCGGCACAAAGTGCTGCCCCGGTGGTGCCGCTTTTATGTGACCGGAGAATCGCCAACCCGTGCAGGGCTCGATTACGGCGGCAAACTGGATTCTCTGCCCTAGCCTCTGGCACCAGCCTCGATTTGGGTGCAAGGGTGCATAGAATCCAGCCCATGGTTTATGACACCATTCCGGAGGACAAACAATAAAGCATCGGAAAGATATAACCATGCACATGTGGCAACACGCCAGGTAGCGGAGAGGACAATTGGTGCTTGAAATCACGTTTTTGATGTCTGGACAAGTCAGCGGGCATATTACAGTATCCACCGGAGATAGTCGCGAAGATTGTTGTAATGTGTTGTGCATTATGCAACTTTTCCTTTCGGCATTAACTGAGCATTCGCTCAGGAAATGTCTTGCCAGCAGAATGGATGAGCTATGGTAAGGCAATATGGAGCCTGGTGCCTCCTGGTGCAGGTGTACAAGCATAGTCTCTAGGTGATGCAAGGGTCATTCAAGATCGCCTGACAGCTGCTGCTTTCAGACATTGAGCTTGTAAAATTAACAATTGGTGAGCCAAAAACCCTTCCTCTTCATTTCACTCCCTCCTTCCCCTTCCCCTCTTTCCTTCTCCATCCTCTCCCTCTCCTTCCCTTCTACCTTCCCTCCCTCCCCTTCCCGCCTCTTCCTTGCTCCCTCATGTCCCCTTTACAAAATAGACAGAACCATTGTGTTTATGTGGGAAAATATATTTAATTGACAATTGTGCTTAAGTGAGAAAATATATTTTATTAAAAGAAATTTGTAAAAGTTGAGGTGGTTGTTAAACAAAATTTAATTGTTCAGCTGATAACGGTGAATATTAACTGATTTCAAAGTTTAGTATTTATAAAATTATTTCTGTTAATAGGTGTTTACATTAAACTTTCCAAGCTTCGACAAATGTTTTATTCAAACATCAATGCACAGCATTTAAATATCAGATAATTTAAATTTAGTAACATAATTGAGGTAAACAAAGCAGGTGATAAACACAAATCAAAGAAAATCAGATAATATAAAGACAGTGACAGCTAAAAGCAAAAAGCCATGGGGAACACTTTTTAAATCTTATCACCAGGATATAATCATCTTGTAACAGTTTTATTGTGAGAGTACCATTAAGAAATGGGTGTTTATAAAAATAGCTGTAGTGGATGTATCTTTAAGAAATGGGTGCTTATCAGTGATGTCAGAGTGTGGGTGGAGCTGGGCTGTCTGTCTGCTTTACTTTTGTTTTAGGCTGTTTGCTACAGGGTGTGTTTTAGTTTTTGTATTGAGAGCTGGATAGCTGCAGGCAAAGCAAAGAGCTGTATAAGGATCTCTCTCTGCAAACGAAAGACTATCTCCAGATCAATAGGATGATTTAAAAGTGCTGACTGCTCTCAGTAGTGAATTTAAACCTGATCTCTGTGTTAAAAAGGGTCTTTCGTCTTATGGATGTTAATAAGGATAGATTAAGGTTTACTTATAGAATATTGTATCCGTGGGGAGGATTGGTGTTGATAGTTGTTAAGATGTTTACTGTGGGTTTATAAAATGTTGAATGGTTTCATACATAAACATTGTTTTAATTTAAAAGTACTGTGGATCTCTGGTGCATCACATCTGTAAGGTCGGCCCGTGTGCCCCCCATAACCACAATCTATTAAAGTTGTGGGTCAGGTGAACTCCATGATACACTTTCGGGTTCTCTAATTCTGGCCCATAACATAGTATTTTATGACGCCTTCTGCAGGATTGTAAGGAGACGATGTTACTTACATTTTGCTTCAAGAATCTCCATTGTTCGTGGTCCAAGAAGTCCTGACTTCCCTTCTTCTCAACAAAAGTTTCTGTTGCCATAATTTAAATTAAACCATAAGAACGTTTAGAAGCATGCCAGATGTAAAGTTGTGTAATAATGTAGTACAGATGTAAATAGTTTCACTGATTTATAACAAATAACAAAACCAAGTTCACTTCTCAATATTAAATAATAATTACCTTTAATCATAAAAAAAAAATACTTTGAAAGGAACAATAACAATGGCAATGTCTGAATAAAAGAAAAAGCCAAAGAAATTCAATCAGACCAGCAATACAGTTTTAATACCAAGTAATTCGGGAATTTATGGATACTTTAGGATTAAAGTAATTTCACTCAAAGGTGTATAATCTGGAACAATAAGGGGCATTAGAAAGATGGCATCAAACTCTAAAGGCCATGTTAAGGGCCTATAATCAGGATTATACAGAGCATTGGGATACAGGAATTCCATTTGTTTTATTTGCAATTAGTGATGCACTGAATAAATTAACTAAATTTAGTCCATTCAAACTGATTTTTGGTCATGAGGCAAGAGGACCATTTCAATTGATCAAAGGGGCAGCACAGTAGCACAGTAGTTAGCACAGTTACTTTACAGCTCCAGAGTCCAAGGTTCGATTCCCGGCTTGGGTAACTGTCTGTGAATGTTCTCCCCGTGTCTGCGTGGGTTTCTTCCCACAGTCCCAAAATGTGCAGGTTAGGTAGATTGGCCATGATAAATTCCCCTTAGTGTCTAAAAAGGTTGGCGGGGTTACTGAGTTACGGGGATGGGATGGAGGCATGTGCTTAAGTGGGGTGCAATTTCCAAGGGCCGGTGCAGACTCGGTAGGCTGAATGGCCTCCTTCTGCACTGTAAGTTCTATGACTCTGGAAGAGAAATTAGTAACTTAGCAATCAGAAACTACATTGTTGGACTGTGTATCAAACTTCATGGAGAGATTAACTAGGGAGAGTGAAAAAGCATTTATAATGTCACAACACGTGATGAAAAAAGAGGCAGATAAGAAATCAAACATTCGGAATGTTGTTGGTGGGGAAAAACTACTAGAAATGTGACCAATAATGGGTGAACCACCATGGCAAGATTTAGTGGGACTTATTAAATTGAAAGGAAATTGACTTATGTGAATTATTTGATAAGAACTCCAGACAGAAATAAAACTTACAGTGTATCATGTTAATATGCTCGAAAGGTATTTTGATAGAGAAGGAAAGAAGGAGAAGGTGTAACTCAGGGAGAAGAGTTAAATCCAGATGATTCTGAATTTGACATCCCTTAAATTAAATTGAATAATCAGGAAGTATTAAGAAATCGGGATAAATTATCGAGTTACCTTCTGGAGGAAAACCAAAATGAGCTAAAAGAGGTATTACATTCACAAAGAGCCATATGTGGGAATAAATCGGGAATGAAAGATGTAGGAAATGGTTTACTCATTAAACAACATCCATACAGGATGTTGCAAGATAAAATAAAATATTGGGTTTTCAATCCAGTATCCAAGCCACTGTTGGGGTATGGTCTGGGATCGTAATACCATTGGGAAACTTCACCGATTGATGATAAATAGCGAGAATCCATTTAAATTAGGAATGAGGAAGCCCCCCACCCCCCATGTAAATGCACATTCAAACAATTGGTCTTCAAAAGTCTAACATTACAACAATGACTGCACGTCCAAAGTATTTCAATGGCTTTGGAACCTCCTGAGGTTGTGACAGGTTCTAATTTTGTCAGATTCACGGAGGCATCTGGAAAGACTTGACTTGAAAGAAGACAAACATTAATCAGTGGTGCCAGTGATCTGCCTGGTAGGAGCAAGGAACAGGAACCCAGTTTTTAACCCAGGGGTCAGCAATCTTTTTTTTAACCTGAAGAGTATTTTGTTTTCAATTGTCTAAAATAAAAAAAATATTGGAAGCCGCCAGATGAAAATTCAACACTTCTAAATCCTTGGAAAATTGCCCAGTGCCTCTGGTAGAATGGATCATTTTCACATATAGTAAACAAAATACATGAATTGAACATATGAATCAACATTAAAAAAAACATTAACATGGACCAAACTGATTTATCACATGACTTGTCTGTTTTTCAGCTATATTTAGGTCAGCAAAGTGATCTTTAAACCATACTTTAACGAAAGGTGCTTCGAACCTGTACAGATGCATCACTGAAAGCATTCTACCTGGCTGCATCACAGCCTGGTATGGCAACTGTTCAGCCCAAGACAGGAAGAAACTTCAGAGAGTCGTGAGCACAGCCCAGTCCATCACACGAACCTTCCTTCCATCCATTGACTCTGTCTACATCTCCCGCTGCCTGGGGAAAGCAGGCAGCAAAATCAAAGACCCCGCCCACCCGGCTTACTCACTCTCCAACTTCTTCCACTGGGCAGGAGATACAGAAGTCTGAGAACACGCACAAACAGATTCAGAAACAGCTTCTTCTCCACTGTTACCAGACTCCTAAACGACCCTCTTATGGACTGACCTGATTAATACTACACTCATGTGTACTTAAACCGATGCCGGTGACTATGTATTTACATTATATACCTTGTGTTGCCCTGTTATGTGCTTTCTTTTTATTTTATTTCATTTTCATGTAATAAATGATCTGTTTGAGCTGCTTGCAGAAAAATACTTTTCACTGTACCTCGGTACATGTGACAATAAATAAATCTCATCCAATCCAACCAAAAGAATCTTTTCAGTTATTAATTCTGGTAAAGTACTTTGTCAAACATCATCATGGACCAATTCAACAGAGGTTCATGGCCACAAATATCTTCTTTGGGCATGGTAACTGGAGAAGGAGGAAGATAGATTCTTGTGATAAATAATAGCTGCTAATAGCACATTCAGACTAACGTATCATCTCAGCTATGTCAGAAACAATAATAATCACAACCGTAAACCTGTTCCACGAAGCAAAGGCATGACCATGGTGTAGCTATTCCACTCAGATAGATTTATTTACAACACGATGGCTAGCCTTTAATCGCCAAAATGAAAACACAAACCTTACTTCTCTTGACTTCATTTTTTAGGCTTGTCAATACGATCAAGCGGAAAAGTGACAAATGAGATATTAAAGGGGCCATAGGTTGCAGGTTCCCACTATAATCCAATGTCAGGCCAACTTGAAAGCATAAACACACGTGCCAGCAATTTGCTCAGTAGACCCGTTTGTTCACCATTTACGAGCTAAACAACATTTATTGGCAGTCTAATGTAGTGAAAATGGTATGTTTATGCAAACATGAGATGAAAACAGTTAGCCTGAGGAAATACAACATAGTTACAACAAGCCATTCAATAGAAACCATGAGAATTTACTGTGATTGCATTTTGAAGTACACTTTGATGAAAGTTTAATTTGTACTTGAAGGAATGTCACTCTCTCTCGTCATTCACCAGTCAATGCAGTTATGTCCATATTCTGTGTGAAATCCCAATGTTGTTTTCTGCCCATTCATTTAAATTGCTGTTGCTGCAACAAGAGAACAGACACAATTGTTCTCACATTTCAGACAGTGTGCCACTACTATTGTGTAGTCACGGAGGAGCCCCAAAAAGGTAAGTCAAAGGTAGTTTATTTCCGACTCACAGTTGGGAAATACAAAAAGTAAGCAACATTCCAAGTCCAAACCAGGAGAGCTCATATACCACGAGCCCCACGGGGAGATCAATCGAGTCGTCTGTGGGTCTGGCGGGGGTTATAACGGCCACCATCGAAAATTAATTCCTAAAATATCCCCCAAAAAAGTTTCCTCGCTGCTGAACTCAATTTCTCACAGAGAGGCAAGAAACACTGGGGCAAATGTAGCGAAACTGTAAAATCGTACTCCATATTTTTTCATCTGCCCCACAATTTCTAGTAATATTATTATTATTATTCCAACACTTCTGGTATACTGCCGACAAGCTCCAGGGATCAAAACCAAAATTTCTCTCCCAGTCTCCATGAGGTCCCAGAATGTTATTCCTGAAATGCGACTCAATTGATACATGAAAAATTATGTCCCTCCCAGAAAACAGACTTGCCTTTCACAACCTTAGGAAATCCCAAAGAGTTTTATAGCCAATTAAGTGAAGTCAAAGTAAGAAATACAGGAGCCAATTTGCACACAAGGTCACCAAACGAGCAATGACAGCGACCACATGATTAATTAATTAATTTAAATTTAGAGTACCCAATTAATTTTTTCCAATTAAGAGGCAATTTAGCATGGCCGATTCATCTAACCTGCACATCTTTGGGTTGTGGTGGTGAAACCCACTCAAACACAGGGCAAATAATTTATTTTTAATGATAAACAATTTAATGCAGAGAAATATGAAATAATTCATTTTAGTAGAGAGAATGAGGAGAGGCAATATAAATTGAAAGCTAACATTCTAAAGTGGATGCAGGAACAGAGGTGCCTTGGTGTACATGTGCATAATTTATTTGAAGATCGCAAGTAAGGTTGAGAAAGTAGTTAAAAGGCACTCAGGGTCCTGGGCGTTTAAATGTTGAAACACAGACTACAAAAACAAAGACGTTATGATGAACCTTTATAAAATATTGGCTGTGCCCAATACTGGGCATGACACTGCAGGAGGGATGTGAAGACATCAGAGAGGATGCAGAAAATATTTACGGGAATGGCTCTCACGATGAGGGACTTACATTGCATGGACAGAATGGATAAACTGAGATTTGTCTACTCAAACGCAAGAAGGTTAAGAGAAGATTTGATAGAGCCCATGAGGGGGCTGGACAGCAGTGATAAGGAGAAACTGTTCACATTGACGGCGATCTCGAGAACCAGAGGGCACCGACGTTGTGCTCAAGGCTGTGGATAAATGTTCAAATGACTGACATCAGATCAGCTGCCCAATATACATCTCCCACAATTTCCAATTCTATTGAAGTCAAAAGAATTAACAATTGAGACTGCTGTATAATGGGAGGGCGGGGGAATGAAATGAAAATCATTATTGTCACAAATATACGACCTCCGCAAAGCCATCCGAGATGCCAAGAGAGAATATCAAACTAAGCTAGAGTCACAGACAGACTCTCGGCGGTTGTGGCAAGGACTAAGCAACATAACGGGCTACAAAGCGAAGCCGAGCAGTATCTCTGGCAGCAGTGCACCCCTCCCCGATGAACTTAATGCATTCTATGCTCAGTTTGAGCAGGTAACCAACAATCCGCTATCGAATGCCCCAGCAACCCATAATTCACCCATACCCACCATCACAGTTTCCGAAGTCAGATCGGCCTTCCTGAAAGTGAACCCATGGAAGGCGATGGGCCCGGACGGGATCCCTGGTCGTGCACTCAGAGCCTGCGCGGACCAGCTGGCAGAGGTTTTCACAGACATCTTTAACCTATCCCTACTCCACTCCGAGGTCCCCACCTGCTTCAAGAAGACCACCATCATACCGGTACCAAAGAAGAACGAGGCAACGTGCCTCAATGACTACCGCCCGGTGGCCCTGACGTCAGTTGTAATGAAGTGCTTCGAGAGGCTGATCATGAAGCGCATCACCTCCATACTCCCGGAACGCCTTGACCCACTTCAATTCGCATACCGTCGCAACCGGTCCACATCAGACGCCATTTCCCTGGCCCTACACTCATCCCTAGAGCATCTCGAAAACAAGGACTCCTACATCAGACTCCTATTTATTGACTACAGCTCCGCCTTCAACACCATAATCCCAGCCAAGCTCATATCAAAGCTCCAAAACCTAGGACTTGGCTCTCCACTCTGCAACTGGATCCTTGACTTTCTGACCAACAGACCACAGTCAGTAAGAATGAACACCAACACCTCCTCCACAATAGTCCTCAATACCGGTGCCCCGCAAGGCTGCGTACTTAGCCCCCTACTCTACTCCCTGTACACACACGACTGCATGGCAAAACTTGGTTCCAACTCCATCTACAAGTTTGCTAACGATACGACCATAGTGGGCCGGATCTCGAATAACGACGAGTCCGAATACAGGAGGGAGATAGAGAACCTAATGGAGTGGTGCAGCGACAACAATCTCTCCCTTAATGCCAGCAAAACTAAAGAGCTGGTCATCGACTTCAGGAAGCAAAGTACTGTACACACCCCTGTCAGCATCAACGGAGCCGAGGTAGAGATGGCGAGCAGTTTCAAATTCCTAGGGGTGCACATCACCAAAAATCTATCCTGGTCCACTCATGTCGACGCTATCACCAAGAAAGCACAACAGCACCTTTACTTCCTCAGGAAACTAAGGAAATTCGGCATGTCCACATTAACCCTTACCAACTTTTACAGATGCACTATAGAGAGCATCCTATCGGGCTGCATCACAGCCTGGTATGGCAACTGCTCGGCCGAGGACCGCAAGGAACTTCAGAGAGTCGTGAATACCGCCCAGTCCATCACACGAACCTGCCTCCCATCCATTGATTCCATCTACACCTCCCGCTGCCGGGGGAAAGCAGGCAGCATAATCAAGGATCCCTCCCACCCGGCTTACTCACTTTTCCAACTTCTTCCATCGGGCAGGAGATTCAGAAGTCTGAGAACACAGACGAACAGACTCAAAAACAGCTTCTTCCCCACTGTCACCAGACTCCTAAATGACCCTCTTATGGACTGACCTCATTAACACTACACCCATGTCTGCTTCATCCGATGCCAATGCTTATGTAGTACATTGTATATATTGTGTTGCCCTATTATGTATTCTGATGTATTTTCTTGAATTCTGTTTAATTCCCTTTTCTTCCCATGTACTGAATGATCTGTTGAGCTGCTTGCAGAAAAATACTTTTCACTGTACCTCGGTACACGTGACAATAAACAAATCCAATCCAATCCAATCCAAGTATGCTTCAAATGAAGTTACTGTGAAAAGCCCCTAGTCGCCACATTCCGGCACCTGTTCGGGGACGCTGCACGGGAATTGAACCGTGCTGTTGGCCTACCTTGGTCTGCTTTAAAAGCCCTGTGCTAAACCAGCCCCTAGGGATTAATTCAACATTTTTTCCTATTTTCCAAAATCACCCTCCTGTCTTCTTGTGAAGCAATCCTGCATTTGCAATCCTGTAGGTGTGTGATACTCTTTGCACAGTTTGGCTTCTGGTCAAGCGATGCCTTGCATTTACAATTCTCATCATTGTTTACAAATTCCTCCGTACCTTGCCCCTCTCTACCCCTGTGCTGTCCTCTAGCCCCGTAACCCTTAGAGATACCCACCCTCATCTAATTCTGGCCTCTGGAGCATCTCTGATTTTAATCACACCACCCCCTGGTGGCCACAACTTCAGTTGCCCAGGATCAGCTTCGGAGTTCCATCCTTCCACCTCTGCTTCTCTCCGTCACTTTCTTCCTTCAAGACACTCCTTGAAGACCTATCTCTTTGTGATGATGCCCTTTCAGAGACTTTAGTAAACACAAAGGGATTTATTGACAAGGCACGTGGAGCAGCATGTTTGCAGTTAATTCTCAAATGCCTCTGCCCCTTCCCCAGGAGTGAATTTCCCATACTGCGTCTCCATTGGTCACCCAGGCCAGATGATCCTTACTCTGCTGTGTTGCCCTTAAAGGGACAATCACACTCTATGATTAAGTTTTGCTCATCTGGCTTAATATATGTGGCACTGTGTCATATATTGTTTTATAATTCCTGTGAATGGCCTTGGGATGTTTTAAGCACTATATAAATACAAGTTGTTCATTCTGCTGAATGGTTGTATCTTGTACACGAGGCCCACAGGGAAACCATAATTGATCTCCCTGAGGGGCTTGTGAAATACGAGCTTCCCTGGTAGTGGGCGGAGGCGCACTCAGCTGGTGCTCGTAAGATCTAGCATAAAAGCCGGCCCGAACAGCGACTGGCATGTGGAGTGTCCCAATGTGGACCGTGAAGTGTAAATAGTTACTGCCATGGACAGACTTTATATTCTGTTAAATAAATCCCTTTGTCATTCTTACTGCTGTCTTCCTAGTCATTACATACATTCAGCAATCACAATTTTAAAAGCATTTTTCAAGACCTTGGTTTGCATAAAAAGTCAAGTGCTGGACTATGCACAGCCTTGCGGTCTTATATTGCTTGTTAGGAGCAGCAGGAATGTTTGTTTGCACCAAGATATCTATCAACAACGTGAAACTCCCAAAATGTTCTACAAAAGTATACAACACTTAATGAAAAGAGATGTAGACAGGCGAGATAAAATTTGTCTGTTGGACTTTAAAGGAGTCTGTGGTTTAGGTGAGTGATTACACGGCATGTTTTTAAAGGAAAATCTTTCTGTTACTTTACCTCTCCCTCTCCACCAAGTCAGACACTGAGTTGAATTACAGAGGAAAGCGATGTGTTATCTAAGTTGGTCTAACATCGACTGCAACTGGATGCAGTAAAACGAGAAACAGGCTTCCGACACAGGAAATGGTCCAACACTGTTTTATTGAACCTGTTGATTGCTGTACATAATCTGCTGTGGGTTGACACTCAATTAACCTAACTGATAACCTCCTACTGGCTTGACCAGACTAGCTCTGTATCACATGGTGATGATCTTCATTGGCCTGTGCACTGTGACTATCTCCCTAGCTCTGTCCTGTGAGAGAGAGAGAGCCTTAATGCCCTGTGGGCTTTATAGTGGTGGTGTCCTGTCTGGTGATTGGTTGTTCTGTGCCGTGTGTGTTCATTGGTTATCCTGTGTATCAATCACTGCGAGTCTGCATCTCATGATATACATGAGTGGATATTATGACATCTCCCCCGTTGAAAATAAATTTTGGAACGTGGCTGTATAGGCATGCATGACTATGTACAAGTGGGGAATGAATGAACATATGTACATGGGAAGGTGTCTATCGTGCAGATACAGAGCAAACTGAACAAAATGTACAGAATTTAAGTCTATAGATTCAGTCTTTGTGGTGGGCAACAAATTCTTGTTGATCGCTGCAGAGGTGGAGGGGGGATCTCTGGCACCTGGGCAGGCGGGATGGCTGCCATCTCGGTGGCCTTGTGGACAGGTGGGATCGCTGCCAGATCGGTGGCCTCGTGGTGCAAGATGTCTGGAGCATGATGACATGCAGAAAAGTGCGGTCGGGTGATGGGCAGGGAACTTTACGCAGCGCCCTCCTGTTCTGTCGTAAAATGGAGCCATCAGCCATTTGGACAAAGAAAGACCTGGGAGCAGCCTGTCTGACGGCAACAGCTGGGGCTGACCAATCTCCCTCAGGCAGCTGAACGCAGGCAGGCAGATCCGTGGCATGAGCATTATACGTGATCTTTTGCTGGTCCCTGGATCGCTGCACCTTTAGCAGCACCGTGAGGTGGTCAAGGTCTGGAACATGGATGGCTGGAACAGTCCTCAAGTTGCGGTTCATGAGCAACTGCGCCGGAGACAAACCAGTTGACAGAGGGGTTGCCCTGTATGCCAATAGCGCCAGGTTGAAATCTGAGGCTGAGTCTGCAGCCTTGCACAGCAACCGCTTGACAATATGGACCCCTTTCTCGGCCTTCCCATTTGATTGCGGGTAATGGGGACTGGATGTGATGTGACTAAAGTGGTAGGATCGTGCAAAGTCGGACCACTCTTGGCTGTAGAAACACGGACCGTTGTCACTCATTACCGTGAGTGGTATCCCATGCCTGGCAAACGTCTCTTTGCAGGCTTTGATGACAGACTTGGACGTGAGGTCCGACAGTTTCACCACTTCCAGGTAGCTGGAAAAGTAGTCGACCAGGAGCATGTAATCACGCCCATTGGCACTAAAGAGGTCTATCCCCACCTTGGACCATGGAGAGGTCATAATCTCATGCTGTTGTTGCATTTCCTTGGGCTGAGCTGGTTGAAACTTCTGGCATGTTTTGCAGTTGAGGACTGTGTTGGCATTGTCCTGGCTGATGCCAGGCCAGTAAACTGCCTGCCGAGCTCTGCGTCGACATTTCTTGACCCCCAGGTGACCCTCATGGATCTCGCTGAGCACCATGTTTTGCATGCTTTGGGGAATGACGATTCTATCTAGTTTAAGAAGGATCCCCTCAACAGCTCGTCCTTAACGTTGAAGAACTGGGGGCACTGCCCCTTTTGCCAGCCATGGGCGAGATGCTTCAACACGCGCTGCGGTAGGGGATCTTTGGCAATTTCTTCGCGTATTTGTATAACTCGTTCATCAGTGGCTGGGAGGTTGCTGGCACACAGCCGCACCTGTACTTCAATGTGGCAAATGAAGTCGCCCTGTTCACACGGCATGGTGACGGATCGGGATAGGGCATCCGCGACGATCACCTCCTTACCCGGTGTGTAGACGAGTTCGAAGTCATATCGGCGGAGAAGAAGAAGAATTCGCTGCAGACAAGGTGTCATGTCATTTAAATCTTTTTGGATTATGTGGACTAAAGGCCTGTGGTCTGTTTCCACCGTGAACTTTGGCAGGCCGTACACGTAGTCATGAAACTTGACTATTCCTGTCAGGAGACCCAAGCACTCCTTTTCGATCTGGGCATACCGTTGTTCGGTTGGTGTCATGGCCCTGGATGCGTATGCCACTGGAGCCCAGGACAAAGAGTCGTCTTGCTGGAGAAGCACCGCCCCAATGCCGTCCTGGCTTGCGTCTGTGGATATCTTGGTATCCTTAGTTGGTAAAAGAATGCCAGTACTGGGGCTGTGGTGAGCTTCGTCTTCAGCTCAAGCCACTCCGCTTGATGTGCGGGAAGCCACTGGAACACTGTCGACTTTTTTGCAGATGCCGGTGAGCTGTGGTGTGGGATGCCATTTTCCCGAGAAAATTCACCATCCCGAGGAAACGGAGGACAGCCTTTTTGTCCTCTAGGTTCTTCATGGCATTGATTGCCAGCAGCTTGTCAGCATCAGGTTGCACACCCTGCTGTGAAATGTGGTCACCCAGAAATTTGATAGTGGACCTACCAAATGAGCATTTGGCCCTGTTGAGCTGGAGGCTGCTTTCATGTATCCTCTGGAAAACTTGTTTGAGGCGCGCGATGTGATCCTCGGGCGTCATGGACCAGATGATCACGCCGTCCACATAGACTTGAACCCCCTGCATACCCTCCATCATTTGCTCCATTATGCGATGAAATACTTCGGAAGCTGATATGATATCAAAAGCCATGCGGTTGTAGCAATACCTGCCGAACGGAGTGTTAAATGTGCACAGCTTCCGACTGGACTCGTCCAGCTGTATCTGCCAGAACCTACGAGAGGCGTCCAGCTTGGTAAAGAATTTGGCATGAGCCATCTCACAGGTTAACTCTTCACGCTTTGGGATCGGGTAGTGCTCGCGCATGATGTTGCGATTCAGGTCTTTAGGATCAATGCAAATGCAGAGTTCACCAGAGGGCTTCTTGACACAGACCATGGAGCTGACCCAGTCTGTTGGTTTCGTGACCTTTGAGATGATACCCTGGTCTTGGAGCTCTCGTAGCTGAGTTTTCAGACAATCCTTGAGAGTGGCCGGCACCCGGCGCGGTGCATGGATGACTGGGATGGCATTCGGCTTGAGCAATATCTTGTAATGACATGGGAGCGTGCCCATTCCATCAAACACGTGTGGTATTGCGTGAGAATGTCATCCATCTCAGCCTGGAGATTTGCATTGGGCGAGGCAGTCGCCGGTGTCGAGGACATGGCATGGACGCGCTGGACTAGGTTTAGGAGTTTGCATGCGCAAGCACCGAGCAGGGATGCCTTGTCAGGCCGGACAATCTCAAATCGTAACGTCACTTTGATTGCCTTGTGAGATACACCTAGCTGACGCGATCCACTGGCAGCTACGGCATTGCCATTGTAGTCAAGCAGCTGGCAGGCTGGTGGAAGAATGTTAGGTTGGTCTCGGATGCTGTCGAGGTCCGACTGTGATTTGAGTTTTGCAGATGCGCCACTGTCCAATTTAAATTGGATGTGAGACTGGTTAACCGTGACGACAGCTCACTACTCATCATCAGGATCCACAGTGAGGATTGAAAGGTGGTTTGCAGGCATGGTGGAGGCCAGCTCGCGCGTGGTGATTATGCCCACCTGGAATGGAGACTCGAGGCAGTCAGCATCGAGGTCCGTTGGGCTGTCGGGATCCGAATCCTGCATGCCTTGTTGTACGCAGTGGACACGTCTGCGCTGCAGATGGGATCGCTGGCTGTTGGTCAGTGGAGCGGACCTGCATAAAGCTGCGTAATGCCCAGGCTTTCCACAGTGTCGACATCGCCTTCCTTTGGCTGGACAATGCTGCTTTAAATGGGCGGAGCCACAATTTAGACATGTCATGACGCTGACGTCAGCGCGTTCCGTGCGCCATCACGCATGCGCAGTGCGGTCTGTCGACGTTCGCACATGCACATCGGGGTCTTCAGCCTCGTCGTCCACCCGGTCGTGGCACGCATGCGTAGGGACCCGGGAAAAGCGCACGAAATGGCCACTCTCGTCGATGCTCAGGCCTTGCATTTATGCTCAGGCCTGCACCCTTTCTGCCTCGTGGGAGACTAGTTTTGCATTTTCTGCTGCCCTGATGTGGGAGTACCGATTCCTGGCATGCTCATGGACAACGCACGTTTCGATGGCGACGAGAGGGTCAACTGTTTGATTTTGAGAGCTGCTCCCGCAGGGAGTCGGACTGGACCCCGAAAACGATCTGATCCCGGATCATGGAATCAGCTGTCGAGTCATAATTACATGACTGCGCTAGGATGCGGAGAGGGTCAAGAAGGACTGAAAAGGTTCATCCTTACCCTGAAGCCTCTGTTGGAAGATGTACCATTCAAAGCTCTCATTCACCGCAATGTCGCAGTGGTTGTCGAATTTCAGCAGAATCGTCTTGAACTTCGTCTTGTCTTCGCCATCGGCAAACGTGAGCGAGTTATAGATGTGGATGGCGTGATCCCCCTCAGTCGACAGGAACAGTATGATCTTCTGGGCATCCGATACTGCCTTGAGGTCGGAGGCCTCGATATACAGGAGGAACTTCTGTTTGAAGACTTTCCAGTTGGCGCCGAGGTTGCCGGAGATCTGGAGTTGCGGAGGAGGTTGGATCTTTTCCATGCGGCTGGATGGCCGCGTGCTGGTCGTTGCAGATTCACTCGAGGTAGGTTTGTTAGAGTTAATAGCTCTCTGGTACCATAATGTGTTATCTGTGTTGGTCTAACATCGGCTGCAACTGGATGCAGAGATGGTCCAACACTGTTTTATTGAACCTGTTGATTGCTGTACATAATCTGCTGTGTGTGGATACTCTTTTAACCTAACTGCTAACCTCCTACTGGCTTGACCAGACTAGCTCTCTATCACATGGTGATGATGTTCATTGGCCTGTGCACTGTGACTATCTCCCTAGCTGTGTCCTGTGAAAGAGGGAGAGCCTTAATGCCCTGTGGGCTTTATAGTGGTGGTGTCCTGTCTGGTGATTGGTTGTTCTGTGTCGTGTGTGTTCATTGGTTATCCTGTGTGTCAATCACTGCCTGTCTGCATCTCATGTTGTCCATGAGTGGATATTATGACAGAAAGAAGTCCCTGAATTTTGTTCAATGTGTAGTTAATGTGTGAACTAAAGTGCAAATAAATAATACTTATCAATGCGCATATAGTGTAGCACCGGCAATGTTTCAACTTTTATATTTCTGTTCCTAATTCAACAAAAAAATTGCCACGCTCAATTAAATGATTGGCTACAAGATTCCTCTTCCGCAAGCTTGGCCTCAAAACCAAGACTGCCAACCTTGGCACATTACTGGAAATTAGATTTTATGAGCACATGGAGTGAGATAGACTACACCCTTATTTAAATGTCTAAAGATGTGTTTATTTTCACAAGATTGAGATGTACGGGGAAAATGTAATATACGCCAGCCTCATTCAGGCCTATAACTTACAGCTTTGAGTGCCAGTCAAATGGGGATTTGCTCTGTGGCCCATTTCGTTGGCAAGGTTTGCAGATGAAGCACCTCCTGATTGTGAGAATTCTATCTTAAAAGAAGAAAATATTGCCAGAGAACATATCCAGCCCTGCAACACATGCTTTGCTGCAATCGTACAACGTGAAACAGACAATAATCGTATGGCGTGGACTATCCCGTGGCATATCGCGGGTCGGTACAGTGCCACAATGGTTAGCACTGCTGCCTCACAGCGCCCGTTCAATTCCGGCCTTGGGTGACTGCCTGTGTGGAGTTTGCACATTTTCCCCGAGTCTGCATGGGTTTCCTCCAGTTTCTTCCCACAGTCCAAAGTTGTGCAGGTTAGGTGGATTGGCTAATTTACAACTTGTCATAGACGTTACTTGTGGTTATTTGATTACGGGGATGGGAAGGGATCATGGGCCGAGGCAGGGAGCTCTTCCGGAGGGTCGGTGCAGACTCAATGGGCCGAATTACCTCCTTCTGCTCTGCAGGCTTTCTAAGATTCTATATCTTCCAGCCAAAACTCATAATATCAGTTGAGAGCTCACAGTTTGGTAACTACTGTGAGGAAAATGACAATATATGCCAGTTGACAGTTTGCATTACATCGGACTACAACAGAATTTCTGCATTTTTAAGAAAGCACTTTCAATAGTTCTTTCAAACATAATGTGGGAGGAGCAAACTGCTCTTACTTTTAGTGGATGAGACAAGAATAGATGTTGTACTATGGTAAAGACGGATGACAACTTAACTGGACCCTGACCCAGGGAAGCAGGAATGGAACAAGCACCTCAGTTACCAATTATTTGCTTTAAGCAAAAAGGATTCAGCAACTGTTTTTGAAGGGACAATCATTGTTTCAAATGAGCCTTGACAAACACCCTTGTATGATATCCTGTTGAAACCAGAAACTGGAGGGGGGCAATCTTCCATTCAATGGGTCAAAATTACTTACTTCCCTTCAACAATTTGCCTCAGCAACATTGGATTATAAAAAGATAGAAAATGGCAGCTGGAGAAGGCCATTTGTCCCTTCGAGCCTGCTCCACCATTCATTATCTAACTCAATAGTCTGATACCTCCTTCCTCCCCTCATATCCTTTGATCCTCTTCGCCCAAGTGCGATGTCTAACTGCTTCTTGAAAATATGAAGTGTTTTGGCCTCAACTACTTTCTGTGAATTCCACAGGCCGACCATTCTCGGGGTGATGAAATTCCCCCTCATCTCTGTCCTAAGCATTATGGTTAGCACCGTTGCGTCACAGCGCCAGGGTCCCCGGTTCGATTCCTGGCTTGGGTCGCTGTCTGTCTGCAGAGTCTGCACATTCTCCCTGTGTCTGCGTGGGTTTCCTCCGGGTGCTCCGTTTCCTCCCACACGGCTGTTAGGTAATTTGGGCATTCTGAATTCTCCCTCTGTGTACCCGAACAGGCGCCCGAATGTGACGACTCGGGTTTTTTCAAAGTAACTTCATTGCAGTGTTAATGTGAAAATGAAATGAAAATCGCTTATTGTCACGAGTAGGCTTCAATGAAGTTACTGTGAAAAGCCCCTAGTCGCCACATTCCGGCGCCTGTCCGGGGAGGCTGGTACGGGAATCGAACCGTGCTGCTGGCCTGCTTGGTCTGCTTTAAAAGCCAGCGATTTAGCTGAGTGAGCTAAATCAGCCCCTGGTAATGTAAGCCTACTTGTGACAATAAAGATTATTTTAAAACAAAATGAAATGGCCTATCCAGCATCCTCAGACATTGACTCCCAGTTCTGGACATTTCCACCGTCGGGGACATCCTTCTTGCATCTACCCTGTCTCGACCTGATAGAATTTTATAGGTTTCCATGAGATCCCGCCTCATTCTTTTGAACTTCAGGGAATACAATCCTAACTGACTGAATCTCTCCTCATACGTCAGTCCTGCCATCCCAGGCATCAGTCTGGTAAACTTTCTCTGCACTTCCTCTCGAGCAAGAACATCCTTCCTCAGATAAGGAGACCAAAACTGCCTACAATAGTACAAGTGTGGCCTCCCCACTGCCCTGTATAATTGCAGCAAGACATTTCTGCTCCTGCACTTGAATCCTCTCACCATACAGGCCAACATACGATTAGCCTTCTTTGCTGCTTGCTGCACCTGCATGCTTACCTTCAGCAACTGGTATATGAGGACACCCAGGTCTCATTGCACTTTCCCCTCTCCTAATTTATCGCCATTAAGATAATAATCTACCTTCCTGTTTCTGCGACCAAAGCAGATAACCTCACATTTATCCAAATTATACTGCATCGACTATTAATTTGCCCACTCATTCAACTTATCCAAATCACACCGAAAGATCTTTGCATCCACATCACAGCTCACCCTCCCACCAAACGTTGGGTCATTTGCAAATTTGGAGATATTACATTTAGCACCCTTATCTAAGTTATTAGCATAGCTAGTGGTTCCAGCACTGATCCCTGCAGCACTCCACTAGTCACACCCTGCCATTTGGAAAAAAGCCCCGGTTGTTCCTATTCTTTGTTTCTTGTCTGCCAACCAGTTTTTCCTCATCTCAATACACTACTCAGAATCCCATGCGCATTAATCTTAGACGCTAATCTCTTATGTGGGACTTTGGAAAATGCCTTCTGAAAGTCCAAATAAACCACATCCACTGGCTCCCCCTCATCAACTCTATCAGTTGCGTTTTCAAGAACTCTAGTAAATTGGTCAGGCATGATTTCTCTTTCATGAATCCATGCTGACTCTGTCCGATTCTGTCACTGTTTTCCAACTGCTTTGCTGTGGAATCTTTGATCGTTGATAGAATTTTCCTCACAACTGACATAAGGTTTCCTGGTCGCCAGCCGAGCAGGATTCTCCAGCAGGCGATTACAAAGGCAAAGGCATCGGCCCTCCTCTCCATTAAGAGATCGGGCTGTTCTGATACCCCAAAGACTGACAATCTCGGTTATGGCTCCACCCTCATCCCCACTACCTTGGACATTGCCTCGAAGAAGACTGACCAGTACCTGACAAGTCTGGGGCAAGACCAGAACATGTGGGCATGGTTCGTCAAGCTCCAATTTGATGAAAAATTCTATCATATTATGGTTGCTCATCCCCAAGGCTTCTCGCATAACTAGATTCCCAATTATTCATTTATCATTGCACAATACACAACCATAGAGTAACATAGGTCTCCAGCACAGAAAAGGCCTTTCAACCCATCATGTCTGCGCCAGTCAGAAACAACCATCTAACTATTCCAATCCCATTTTCCAGCACTTGACTCATAGCCTGTATGCCTTGGCATCACAAGTACACATCTAAATATTTCTTAAATGTTAGGAGGGTCTGCCTCCACCACCCAGAGAGTACAGACTCGCACGACCCTCTGGGTGAAAAAGCTTTTCCTCACATCCACTCTAAGCCTCCTACCCCTTACCTTAAATCTATGCCACCCTGATCCCTCCACCAAGGAAAAATGTTTCTTCCTGTTCTAAGCCCCTCAGGATTTTATACATCTCAATCATGTCCCCTCTCAGTCGCCTCTGCTTCAAGGAAAGCAACCTCGATCTATCCAATCTCTCTTCATACTAAAACTGTCCAGCCCAGACAACATCCTGGTGAACTGCTGTTCTAAACCACTATGTCAGCTGTTTGTTTCAGAACTGGATGGGTAACTTGCGCAGCATATCCCAGTCAGCATTGCACAAGTACATATGGGAGGTCACAGCTGCGCTATTCGTGAGGGCCCACATGTACATCAACTTGGGCTGGGACCAGACGAGACAGGACACCAGGGACATCAGCTTCGCCCGCAGGTGCAGGGTGTCATCGAATACACCCATGTGGCTCTGTAGTCTCCATAGTGGCATGGGGCACCATTGATGAACTGCGATGGATACCACTCCCTCAAGGTCTAGATTGTGCGTGACTACGCGGTGCGCATCATGCAGTTGTGTGCCCGTTTCCCGGGGAGTGTCCATGGTAGTTACATTTTACAGCGCTCACAGATCCCGGCCATCTTTGAGAGCAGTGGTTGGATGTCTCCTCGGGGACAAAGGGACTTAGGCAGTGGCTGACGATGCTACTGCAGCGTCCACAGACACCTACTGATACTCGCTACAATGAGGCTTATGTGTCAAAGCGCATGTTGGTCGAGCATGTGCTTGGACTGCTCAAGATTCGGTTCTGGTGCCTGGATGGGTTGGGGAGCCCTGCAATACAGCTCCCAGAGGGTGTCCTGCATCATTGCGTTCTGCTGTGCCCTGCACAACTTGGCACTGCTGGGTGTAAGGCCTTGTGCTGCGCTCCTGCTGATCCTTGTCCCTTCGGGGGCCCCGGGGAGCCCTGGCCTCCTCCATGGGATGGAGGGGCAGCTGGAGTGAGATCCTGAAGCCCCGCCGTCCTCTGGCACTGGACACCCGTGGATTCCCACTGTTGCCTACACACCTCAGCCAAGGAGGTAATGAGCTGAACCATGGAGCGGCCATCGCTCACCATGGAGGGCACGTCCTGCGCTAAGGTCTCCACTGTGGATGCCACCTTCACAGTGTTGACCTCGTTACACTGGAGTGATGGCACTGTCCCCTTAGACTAAAGGTGATGCGACTCCTCCAATCAGCCTTCCAGTCCGAGGAAGGATGCTGTTACCCATCCTGATGCTCGCAACTGTCTTTGCAGTTCCAGCAGCTCTGGGATGACTGAATCCAGGAACAACTCAACGGCCTGAGTCTCAACCGAATCCTAGGCAAGAAGGAAAATTTTAGCATGGTCAATCCACCTCAACTGCACATCTGAGAACTTTGTGAGGAAACTGGACAAAACCCACGCAGGCACGGGGAGAACGTGCAAACTCCACACAGACGGTCACCCACTTCAGGAATTGAATCCGATTCCCTGATGCTGTGAGGCAGCAGTGCTAACCACTATGCTGGCCTTGACCATATTTGGTCAAGATGCACTTTCAAACACATAGCTGCAGCTTCACTAAGACCACCTATTTCCGTCTCTGAAACATCACCAAATTGCACCTCTGCCTCTGCTCATCTGCTATTGAAACTCTCATTAATGCTTTTGCTACCTCTAGACTTGACGATTCCAATGTAATGTTGGCCAACCTCTCGTCTTCTACCTTCTATCAACTGGAGGTCAACTAAATGCCTGTGCCAACCATGCAACAACCCCCAGTTAATGATCATCTGGCTGCTCGCTGACTGACCATGACTCCAGTTGAGCAACATCTCAGTTCTAAAATTCCCATTTTTGATTTCAATGCTCTTCACCACTCCTTGACCCAATAATCAACTCCAGCCCTATAACTCTCCAAGATTCATGCTCATCAAATTCTGGCCAGTCAAGCATCCTCAATTTGAATCTTTGTACTATTGGCGGCCGTGCTTTCTGCTGCTGAGGGCCTCAGTTTTGGAATTCATTCCCTAAACCTCTCCACCTCTCTTTCTCTGCCTTGTCTCCTGCAAGAAGCTCCTCAAAAACCCACCTCTTTTGGCCCTGATGTCTTCTAGTATGGCTCAGTCTCAAACTTTATTTGATATCAGTCCTGTGAAGCGCCTCAGGGTGTTTAATCACATTGAAGGCGCCATGTAAACACAAGGCTGGAATTCTACAGCCATAGGGATTCTCTTTCTCTTTTCCTGCCGGAAGTGCACCCCCACCCGTGGGTTTCCCAGGGGCGTGAGGTGGATTCAATAGGAAATCTCATTGACAAGTGGCGGGGGTATAGAATCCCGCCACCAGTGAATGGCGGGCTGCCGAGAAACATGTGACTGGGGAACAGAGAATCCAGCCCGAGAGGTTGCTGTAATATTTTTTCACTCGGAAACCTCACCATCTTTCAAAAATCTTTAATTGGAACTGAGAACTTCTGAGAGCTCACATCCTGTCAGCTGAGACTGAACAAGACCTGTGCCTCCCTATCCCAAGATGCTGCAGCATGTGCACAACGGAGAATTTCTGAGCATTTCCTCAGTCCAAAAATTGGAAGTGTGTTTCTCCTCAGGCTGCAATATTATTCAATTCGATTTGTTTTTCAAAGGATTTCAAAACAAGTTGTAACATGAATTTCAGAACCATTGCCAAATTTTCACAGAAAAATATTTTCAAGTTCATGGCAGCAGTCAGACTCAGGAGGAATGATTACAGCATCTATGGTTTTAGATTAATGACACTGAGAATTCAAAAACAACTATTTATTTATTCGTATTTGGCGATCGGGCGGAGAATGGATTTTTGCGCCGAAATTGAGGCTGGAGCCGGTTTGACGCCGATCCGCCATACTCCGCCCCCTCAAAACTGGCATCATCGTGACGCGTGTTGCACGCCGTTTCACCGGCATTAGCATGTCATCGGCTGGCCCACCCGCCACGATGGGCCGAGTTCCTGATGGCCCGAACCACATCTGGTCCCAACCGTGCAGGAGCCTGGCTTGATGGCTGCAGACCGTGCCCAGCACTGCCAGACTCAGCCGGGATTCATGCCACTGGCTGGGAGGGGGACTTCTGCAAGAGCTGGGGGGCTGGTGGGTGGTGGCCAGTGGGTGGGCTGTGGGATCGTGGTTGGCAGGTTGAGGCCACGCACGGCTAGCACCATGTTGTGCGGTGCGACCGCTGCAGGCCGTCAGCCATGCGCATGCGTGGCCCGGGACCCAGACATTCTCTGACTACTTTCGCCGCGGGCGGCGGGGGTTTCAGTTGGCGCCAGTGCTAGACCCGCACCGGTACCGGAATCAGTGAGGGCATCACGCCAATTTCTCAATCGCAAAGGACCACACATGCTCCGCAGGCATCAGCACTTAGTCTCCCAAACGGAGAATCCCACCCTATTTACTTTGAGCGAAACCAAGTAAGAAGACTCAGGTTTCTCTATTTGGAGGGAAAATTATTCAAAACTTCATTTCCCCCGACATCTTTTTTCACTTGAGATGTGCAACCTCTTCCTGTTGGACTCATAGAATCCCTCCAGTGCAGAAGGAGGCCATTTGGCCCATTGAGTCTGCATCAAACCTCTGAAGAAGCACCCTACCTAGGCCCACTCCCCACCTTATCCCTGTAATGCCATACCCCACCTAATCTGCACATCTTTGGACTGTGGGAGGAAACCAGAGCACCCGGAGGAAACCCACACAGACATGAGGAGAATGTGAAAACTCCACACAGACAGGCACTGTTGTGAAAATTATAATAAAGACAAATTCTTTGAGGTACGATTAAGGAAATTTATTTGATACAAATATTTGCGGAGACGGTCTTTGTCTGGATGCATAGCCATTCCACAGTACTCTGAGTTATTCAGTTGAAAACCATTATATTTATAGTGTGAAATAAACAACTTTGAAGAGATAAACCTTGGGAACATACGCAAGGGGAAATATGAATGTTTTGCCCTTGGTTTAAAAACGCTTCGAGCACGCATTTTGTTGTCCTTCGGAAGAACAGCAATCATAATAAGGCCGAGTCCAAAATACTAAGCAGTATTTTGTTTACCTTACCTGACCTACTTATTTTCGTTCAAAAGCAGTGTTAAACTATGGCCAAGCATTTCCCAGCATGCTTCTAAATGGGCAACTCATTAATTTCCCTTTCACAGACACCCAAGGCTGGAATTGAACCTGGGTCCCTGGTGTTGTGAGGCAGCAGTGCTAACCACTGTGCCATCATGCTGCCCCTTGCATCCAATCACAATCAATGGTCTCATGGTTGGACATATCCCTCACACTACCATTGCTACCATTAGATTTGGTGTGTATTGAGGTTTTTGCATATTGCATCCATTCAAAACATTGCTTCAAAGAATAGACACCAAGGTATAACTTCCAATTCTTGGGAAAACCATGATTTATGCAGCCCACATACAAGCCAATAAATGGGGATCTAATTAATATATTAAATTCATGAGCAGGTGAAGCAGTTAAGGCTCCAGTGAGACCAATCATGGGCAGTAGAGTTTGGAATGTTTGGTGCTACTTAAAGGAATCCTCGCTTCCTCTCTTTAAAATATGGCAGGCATTTTTCTATTTTCTCGTCGTTTCTTAGCAGGCCTCTGTTGTGTTATTTTCCCTGGGATAACACAGGCTGCAACTCCATGCAGCTTTGACCAAAAGATACTCCAGACTTAGAAATAAGTTCAATGTAATTTATTGAACCATTAGCACAGTTCTCTATGAGTTCGACTCTCCTGCTAATCTTGCTGTAGTAACTCAGTCTAACTAACCAGTCTGCTCTAAGCCACGCGGTCGGTGTGATGCTTCTGATCTGCCCCTGTCCTACTCTCTAAGTGTCGCCTGTGGAAAGAGACAGAGCATGTGTGCCCTGCCCTTATCTATAGGTTGCCCCCTTGAGGTAGTTTCACCTGTGGGTGTCTTGAATGCCCGTGTCCTATTCTATGTGTTCATTAGCTGTATGTCTGCATATCATGACATCTCTGGTGCTCCCTCTAGTGTTTACTTAGTCGTAGTGTATGTACATTAATCCCTTGTGTATTTACAGTGATGCATATCACCACAGCCTCTTCATTTTAAAGTGTTTATCGTAGCTGGACAATCTTCTGAGATCTTAAGGGTTTTGGGGTGAGGCAGGTCAACACACTTTGCTGCAAGAGAGTCCTTCGAAGCATTTCATGCCGTCTCGAGGAAGAGGACCAAAAACAAAAGATGGAGGGAACACCTTCAGCTGAAGTGAGGCCATCAGGAAGGAGGCGAGGTCAGAAGAAACTGTTGTCCTCCCAATAAACTCTGCAGGACCAGGACAAAGCAACTGCACTTCACTGAGAAGTGCTGCTTAAGGACATGAGCTACTCAAAAGAGAGTTGTGTTCCCTCCTGCAAAACATAAGAGTCTCTTTCAACCTATCGGAATCGAAGTTTAACTGGGGGAATTGAACTGATGAATCTTGCGCAGAATAATGTGTATTGCAATCTGATCTTTCTGATCCAATAGGGCAGCCTTTGACTTGCACGCAGTGGCATTGTATTGTCTCTGCATTGCCTGGTGCATCATAACGTTCGAGCCCTAAACACATTTGCCTCAGGCTTCTGGCAGGGTGCCCGTGGAGAATCAGTAACAGCAGTCAGTCCGTTGTTCACATTAAGCAGAAGACTGAGGTCACACTTACGAGGACAAACACCTTCATCATCTCACCTCTACAGAAAGAACAGAATGGGGCTTTCACGAAGTTCATGGTTTACAGAGTCCTGGATCTCATCCATTACACCGTCAGGAAATCCTTCTCATGATTCCACTGCCTTTGTCAACCATAGTCCACTCCATTCGTGTATGATTGGTGTGCAATCAAAAGCAGAAGGTTATGTCACGTCCCACATGGCAGCTGCCATTATGCCTTCATATCCATGCAATAAGCACGACCATCAGAACTAAGCTTCTATTGGAAAAAAACAATAGCACCTTTCACCACAAGAGCCTTTACGTTAAACAGGGGCCGGCTTAGCTCAGTTGGCTGGACAGCTGGTTTGTGATGCAGAGCAAGGCCAACAGCGTGTGTTCGATTCTTGCACCAGCTGAGGTTATTCAAGAAGGCTTCACCTTCTCAACCTTGCCCCTCATCTGAGGTCTGGTGATCCTCAGGTTAAATCACTGCCCGTCAGCTTATAAATGTGACGTTATCCAACTTTGGTGGCAAAAACAAAAACAGGAAGGCAGATTGTTATCTGAATGGCTATAGATTGAGAGAGGGGAATGTGCTTTGAGAATGTGCTTTGAGAGAGGGGAATGTGCAAAGAGACCTGGGTGTCCTTCTGTACCAGTCGCTGCAAGTAAGCATGCAGGTGCAGCAAGCGGTAAAAGGCAAATCGTATATTAGCCTTCACAGTGAGAGGATTTGAGTGCTGGAGCAGGGCTGTCTTGCTGCGAATGTACAGAGACCACACCTGGAACATTGTGTGCAGTTTTGGTCTTATCTGAGGAAGGATGTTCTTGCTATAGAGGGAGTGCAGCGATAGTTGACCAGACGGATTCCTGGGATGGCAGGACTGACACATGAGGAGAGTTTGAATTGGTTAGGTTTATATTCGCTGGAGTTTAGAAGAGTGAAGGGGGGACCCTATAAAATTCTGACAGACTAGACAGGTCAAGTGCATGAAGGGTGTTCCTGATGGCAGGGGAGAGCAGAACCAGGGATCACAGTCTGACGATACGGGTAAACCACTTCGGACTAAGTTGAGGAGAAACCTCTTTACCCAAAGAGTGGTGAGCCTATGGAATTCGTTACCACAGAAAACTGTTGAGGCCAAAACATTAAAGGAGTTAGATGCACCTCCAGTGTAATATACCACTGAACATATCTTTCCCTATTAGCATTCCAAAGGGATTGTTCCTTCTGTGACATTCTAGTCCACTGGTCAATCACCAAATCCTTCTCCCCTTCCCAGAAGCCATTATGGATTCTGCTTCCACTGTTATTTCTGGTAGACCATTCCATTTTCTCACAATTATCTGTTCCAAAATAATTATTGCAACCTTGCCTTTTAGCCTTTCACTGATGATCATAAATGGATGACCCCCATTTATGAATTAGAATTACATAGGCCTGTGCCCTCAGCACCTTCTGGTATAGTTTTTTAAAACATAGACCCCTTCCAGCTAACAAGAAAGGAAGACCAACAACTTCCATCTTCGCTGTTTGCGGTGCATTTTGGGCATCTCATGGAAGGGGAGAATCATGATCGCAACAGTCCTCTCAGAGGCATATCTCCCAAGAATGTTGGCAGTGATCAAGCAGTGGTGACTCAGCTGGCACAGGCATTTTCGCAGGATGGAAGACGATGTAAACCCAAAAGATCTTCTGCATGGCTAGGCAGCCCGAGCAGGAAGACCAATGGGGTATGCAAAACTCCACTTCAAGGATGCCTGCAGACAAGGCATGGAGCCCTAAATGTTTATTTTCATACCCGGGAGACACGAGCCGACAACAGAGGGAAATTTCGATATAGGCTGCAGGCCAGCCTCCGCCACAGTGATGACCAGTAGCTGGGCAACAAGGAACTAAGAACAAGAACCCACAACAACATCTGGAAAACACTTTGCATGCGACACTTGTGGCCACACCTGCCTCCCATGGTTTGGTCTCTTCAGCCATCAGCAAAAGTGCACCATATGAAGCTATTCCAACCCGGATGGATTTGATTTACTGCATGTTCATCATTTTATGAAGCTGGAAGAATGCCTACAGTGCAGAAGGAGGCCAATCGACCCATCGTGTCGGCTCTGGCCCTTGCTCCGATAGAGCACCTAACCCAGGCCCAATGCCCCGCCCACAACCCCACCTAACCTTTTGGGGCAATATTAGCTTGGTTAATCCACCTAAACTGCATATGTTTGGTCTGTAAGAGGAAACCGGAGTACCTGGAGGAAACCAGGACACGGGGAGAAAGTGCAAACTCCACGCAGACAGCCTCCCGATGTTAGAATTGAACCCGGGTCCCTGGCCTGCGAGGCAGCAGTGCTAACCACTGTACCGCTGTGTCGACGGGCATTTATGGATTCAGTGATCAGAGGAAATAGTTTCCGCCTATTTACGTATCAAAATTCCTCATTATTTTGAACATATCCATCAGATCTGCTGGCAATTCACTCTGTTTTATTGGATGGATCCCAGTTATACTCACTATCTTCATTGGCTTAAATAGGGAGGACTGTGGTTAAAGAGCCACCAAATTCTAGATGAATGTGAACATGTGTCTTGAATTTTGAATCCATAGGGAGAGAAGGGATCCATCAATCATCAGCTACCACCAGCTATAAACTAATTCACAACTTAACATTTGCCAGTTTAGAACATAGAACCTAGAACATACATAGAACATACAGTGCAGAAGGAAGCCATTTGGCCCATCGAGCCTGCACTGACCCACTTAAGCCCTCACTTCCAACCTATCCCCATAACCCAATAACCCCTCCGACCCTTTTTTTTCACTAAAGGCAACTTATCATGGCCATTCCACCTAACATGCACATCTTTGGACTGTGGGAGGAAATCGGAGCACCCGGAGGAAACTTACGCAGACATGGGGAGAACGTGCAGACTCCGCACAGACAGTGACCCAGCCGGGAATTGAACCTGGGACCCTGGCACTGTGAAGCCAAAGTGCTATCCACTTGTGCTACCGTGCTGCCAACAATGCAGAAGGAGGCCATTCAGCCCATCGAGTCTGCACCAATCCACTTAAGCCCTCACTTCCACCCTATCCCCATAGCGCAATAACCCCTCCCACCTTTTTTGGTCACTAAGGGCAATTTAGCATGGCCAATCCACCTAACCTGCACGTCTTTGGACTGTGGGAGGAAACTGGATCACCCAGCGGAAACCCACGCAGACACGGGGAGGACGTGCAGACTCTGCAGTTACCCAGCAGGGAATCGAACCTGAGTCCCTGGCGCTATGAAGCCACAGTGCTAATCATTTGTGCTATCGTGCTGCCCAAGAGAATGGGCTGGATTTTTGCTGACCACCGGCAGTAGCAGAAATCCCGATGTGGCAGAGAATCCAGCGTCAACTAAAAAATGGGATCGGTGCCCATTCCGATGCTCCGGTCCCCCGTTGGTGGCAGCATCGAGGTTCGCCCACGGCGCCAGCGGGATGGGCACCGGATTCTCCAAGCCCATGTGAGTCTTCCGTCCACTGGCCTGGGATTCACATGGGCAGGAATTGGTGCAGGTATTTCCCAGCATGGTGGACTTCACAGTGGGCCAAGAGTAACCCTTTTAGGGAGTTGCCTCCCAAGTCCATCGGGGGGCTTCCCTCCCCCCACAATGCAAATCCTGCCCATCCGATCCCCCACCAAATCCTCTCACCACCCCCCCATCAGAGACCCTCCATAAGAGGGACCTACACCAGAAACACCACCATTACAGAGATCCCTGCCAGCGGCCTCCCCATAAGAGAGACCACACTAGAATGCACCCCCCCCCCCGCCTAAAAGAAACCCCTTACCAGAAACCCCTCATAAACACCACCAGAGACCATATCATAAGAGAGGCCCCTGCCTGGAAGCCCCCCCACTCTAAGAGAGGCCCCTGCCTGGAAGCCCCCCCACTCTAAGAGAGGCCCCTGCCTGGAAGCCCCCCCACTCTAAGAGAGGCCCCTGCCTGGAAGCCCCCCCCCACTCTAAGAGAGGCCCCTGCCTGGAAGCCTCCCGAGAAATAGGGGGAGAGGATCAGAATAGGATCAGAAGGCCGAGAATCTGTATGGGTAGAGTTGAGGAATCACAAAGGAAAAAAGACCCTGATGGAGCAGAAAATAAATCAGGAGATAGAAAAGGCTTGTAAGAAAGGCAATATTACAATAATCATGGGGGACTTCAATGTGCAGGTGGACTTGGAAAATCAAGTTGGTAGCAGATCCCTAGAAAAGGAATTTGTGAAATGTCTACGACATGCTTTTTTAGAACAGCTTGTGGTAGAGCCTACTGGGAAACAAGCAATCTTGATCTGGTGATTGTAATCAGGCAGACCTTTTTAGGGAACTTAAGGTGAAGGAACCCTTAGGGGCAGTGACCACAATATAAAAGAATTTACCCTGCAGTTTGAGAGGGAGAAGCTGCAATCATATGTAACGGTATTACAATTGAATAAGGGTAACTACAAAGACATGAGGGAGGAGCTGGCCAGAGTTGATTGGAAAAGGAGCCTAGCAGGGAAGACAGTGGAACAGCAATGGCAGGAATTTTTGTGGGCTATTCATTGACACAATAGAAATTTATCCCAATGAGGAGGGAACATGCTAAGTGGAGGATGAGGCATCCATGGCTGATGAAGGAAGTCAAGGACAGCATAAAAGCAAAAGAAAAAGCATCCAAAGTGGTAAGGATTAGTGGAAAGCCAAAGGATTGGGAAGCCTTTAAAAGTGAGCAGAGGACAACTAAAAAGCAATGAGTGGGGAAGAAGGTGAAATATGAGTGTAAGCTAGCTCGAAATATAAAAGAAAATAGGAAGAGTTCTTTTCAAAACATAAAAGATAAAAAAGAGGCAAGAATAGACATTGGACCACTGACAAATGAGGCTGTAGAAGTAGTAATAGGAAACAAAGAAAAAAATAGC
This sequence comes from Scyliorhinus canicula, assembly GCF_902713615.1. Lineage (NCBI taxonomy): Eukaryota > Metazoa > Chordata > Chondrichthyes > Carcharhiniformes > Scyliorhinidae > Scyliorhinus > Scyliorhinus canicula. The sequence goes on along the minus strand of NC_052166.1, from coordinate 33,777,426 downwards.
AGAGGAACTGAATAGTTACTTTGCATCAATCTTCATGGTGGAAGACACCAGTGGGATACCAGAAAATCAGGAGAATCAGGGGGCAGAGGTGAGTACTGATTCAGATTGCACTTCTGAGGCTGTATAAGGCTCTGGTCAGACCCTATTTGGAGTATTGTGAACAGTTTTGGGCTCCATATCTAAGGAAGGATGTGCTGTCCTTGGAAAGGGTCCAGAGGAAGTTCACAAGAATGATCCCTGGAATGAAGAGTTTGTCATTAGAGGAGCAGTTGAGGACTCTGGATCTCTATTCATTGGAGTTTAGAAGGATGAGGGGTGACCTTATTGAAACTTACAGGATGCTGGAAGGCCGAGATAGTGTGGACGTGGAGAGGTTGTTTCCACTAGGAGGAAAAACTAGAACCCGAGGGCACAGCCTCAGACAGAAGGAACGCTCCTTTAAAACAGAGATGAGGAGGAATTTCTTCAGCCAAGAGTGGTGAATCTATGGAACTCTTTGCCACAGAAGGCTGTGGAGACCAAATCACTGAATGTCTTTAAGACAGAGAGAGATAGGTTCTTGATTAATAATGGGATCAGGAGTTACAGGAGAAGACAGGAGAATGGGGATGATGAGAAACATATCAGCCATGATCGAATGGCAGAGAAGACTCAATGTGCCAAATGGCCTAATTCTGCTACTTTGTCTTATCATCTTTTGAGAGCATTTAACTGGCTTTGAAGTAGTTCAAGTGCTGTCAATCATAGTTCGATGTTTATTAACATTGCGGTTAGTTTCAGCAGGCACCTGAAATCCACGAAGCATGAAGAGAAATGAAATTAAACAATCCAGACAGCTGGCTGTGTGTGCAAACTGTCAATCACAACCTAGTAACATTAATTTCAAATTAATATGAATGAAAGCCTTGCAGATCAAAGATCGGAGGGGCTTTAAATCCAGCTGATGTAGTTTCCCCTTTCTAAGAATTTACAGGTGCTGCTTTCTCTGCCAAAGTCATCAGGTGTATTGCACAGGTGAGTTTTAAGCAGTGATTTGCTTTTCTCTGCCTCTGTGATGACTTCTCTTTAGCTTCCAGGCAGTGCCTCTGTATTGGGGGTCTTCCGGGCAGCAGTCTCTTTTATGAAGAGCTTCCAGACAGGGGGGGCTTCCAAGCCGATGTACCACTTACGCGGGGATCGCTGGTGGGGGGGGGGGTCTCTGTAATTGGGGGTCTCTGGTGGGTTATCTCTTATGGGGGGGGTCTCTGGTGGGAGTCTCTTTGCTGGGGGGTTTCTAGTGGGGGGGTATCTGAAATGGGGGGGGGTTTCTGGTGGGGGTCACCCTAATGGAGGTTCTATGGTGGGGGTGACTGGTGGGGGCTCTAGTGGGGGTGGGGTGGGCAGGATTTGCATTTTGAGAGGGAGGCTGGCCCTCCGATAGACTTTGGATGCAACTCCGAAAAAATGTTGCGCTCTTGGCTCACTGCAAGGTCCACCATCCCAGGCCCATGCTGGGAAATACCTGAACCAATTCTCATCCACGTGAGTCCCAGCAAACAGTACTTGAAGCATCCGGTAACTCCACCAGTAGGGGACCAGAGCCTCGGGGACGCTAATCCATTTTTTTGATCGACGCTGGATTTACCAGCACATCGGGAACTCTGCGATCGGCGGCAGAGAATCCGGCCAAATATGTTTTCACATTGTAACTACAACTTTTGTTTCTGATAGCCAGAAAGGCGATTCCAAATTTTATTTAAAATTCCCAAACAAAGGAAACATGTTCGCAAAGAGAAATAAGTTGGAAAGTAGCATTTGTAAACCATTCAAAATAACATTTATTGAAATAATTTTACAGGATTGCTGGCTGGGCCAGAATTAATTGCCCATCCCTATATTTCAGAAGGCATTTGAGAGTCAACCACATTCTTGTGTATCTGGAGTCACATGTAGGCAAGACCAGACACAAAAGCAGATTTTCCTCCCGAAAGGACATTAGTGAACCAGATGGGTTTTGTTTGCTGGTCATCATTGGACTTTTAATTCCATATTTTGTTTCAATTGAATTCTAATTTCACCATCTGCCATAATGGGATTTGAACCCAGGTCCCCAGATCTTGCCCTGGGTCTCCAGATTACTATTCCAGTGTCAATACCGCTACTCCACTGTCTCCATTAGTACCGCCCATTGCTTATGTTATCAAACATAATTCTCTGTATTTTAAAACATAAGCTGTATCTTTCAAATCGTTTACACTGGGGCTGGTTTAGCACACTGGGCTCAACAGCTGGCTTGTAATGCAGAACAAGGCCAGAAGCACGGGTTCCGTTTCCGTGCCGGCCTCCCCGAACAGGCGCCGGAATGTGGCGACGAGGGGCTTTTCACAGTAACCTCATGAAAATATGAAATGAAAATCGCTTATTGTCACGAGTAGGCTTCAATGAAGTTACTGTGAAAAGCCCCTAGTCACCACATTCCGGCGCCTGTCCGGGGAGGCTGGTACGGGAATCGAACCGTGCTGCTGGCCTGCTTGGTCTGCTTTAAAAGCCAGCGATTTAGCCTTGTGAGCTAAACCAGCCCCTCATTGAAGCCTACTTGTGACAATAAGTGATTATTATTATTATTAAAAAGACCCTTTCACAATATATTCCATGTCGGTGACAGCTCGGGAGTAATTACACAGGCTGGGGATGTCTGAGATTTGATTCTCCAATCCAATCCCTGGTCTGTGTTGGCTCTCAGCCAAGTTCAGCACCTTGACCTGGGTTCCCATTCCTGATCATTATTCTGTCGAATCTCTGCACGTCAAGAGGACAGGAGCAGACTCAGCTGTGGTATCCCCTCATGGTCATGTAAACTGCTGATCTTCTCTATAGAGATACGCAGGAACTGAAAAGAAACCATAGCCTGTACAAACCATGCTCTAGTGACACCTTCAGCAAGCAGCAAAGGAAAATAAAATTGCCGAGAACTGTTTCAAAAATATGCTTCATACCACATCTAAATAAATCAGCATCAGACAGCTTTAGAGAATCATTTCCTCACATAAGCAGCAGGAATTTCAATCTTTGCTTTCAATATGAATCTGAATGCATGGTGCTGGGGCCCCAAAATGGGGCTAAACTTTGCCAATGCGCTGACAAAACAACAGATTTAGCTCGATGTTGCTTTTTTTGTGCATTTTGCCGAAGTTGTAACACGTCAGATAATTTTTCCCGTCTGAATGAATCATAGTTAATATGAGCGTGTGAGATCAGCCAACATTGTATCACTTGTTTCATATTAAAACATGTTCAGGCATGTTTCAGGCACTTCTCACTTGAATAGGCTTACAATTCTGATTTTTGCTTTGTTGTTAACCATTTGCTGCTCTGCAATCACTTTAAATGTTTACCACGCTGGTGAGATCGGGAGAGTTGTGGAAATCATTCGAGTGTTATAAAATTCAGGGGACCCTGACACGTTTTTAAACCACAGAAGCTTGGCATTGTGCCATTGTATTTAATCGTCAACTTTACCTTCACTGTAACTGCCTCTGCATTGGTTTGTATTCAGTAACTGTGCACCAGTATGAGAAAACACAGAAGAGGGCTTCTTGAGTTCTTTACAAAGAAAGGACTAAACAGTGAAAAGGAGGCCATTTGGCCCAGTATGCCTCTTCCAGCTCTTCAATTGAGCTACCAATTAGTCCCACTCCCCATCTCGTTCTCCATACCCCTACAAAATGTTCTCAATCAAGTATTTCGCCCTTTCCCTTTTGAAAGTTAAAAGGCACGTCTTCTTTTTGTATAATCCACCTTCCTCCCAGGCAGTGCATTCCGGATCATAACAAATCCCTGTGTCAAAAATGTTTGCCTCATGTGGCCTTCTCAGCCTTATTTGGGCAGGTTTTACAGATAAAATTGCTAATTGCTTCACAAACAACAACAATGTGAATTTATATAGTGCTTTTAATGTAACAAAAATGCACCAGGAGTTTTATCAGATAAAATTCGACAAAAATCTGCATTTATCTTAGATCTCTCAGAAATGTTCGAAAGCATTTTTCATAGCGTCACATCTGAATGACAACACTGCTGATAATACACAGTGGATTATTATCTCTGAGGTATTGAAACCCAGGAGTGAGATGTTTGAACCCATTGCTTTAATTTTATGTGGGAGAAATGTACCAGTTAGATAATAGTTAGAATCTTAAAGTCTATTCCATGATGAGTGAGTGTTCCCTGACAGGTACTTGAGAAAATTAACCTGATTTATCTTCTGTTAAACATACAGTTCTTCATGGTCCAGAACTTCCATTCCTGGGTGGGGGTGTGGTGGTCCTCTAAAGGTACCTCAGAAGATGTGTTGGGGAATTCCCTGCAAGTCCACCAGGCAAGGACTACACAGTAATCGCTCGGACCACACAGTAATCGCTCGGACCAATCAGATACTCCTATTTAAATCTCATCCCTACAAAAAATACAGGGTTCAAAAAGCCCTGGATAAATTAGGCTCAAGCTGCATTCTGAAATCAGTAACTGGATTGGATGAGACCATTCTAGGAACTGATGGAGGATTGATAGAGTAGCTCACAGATGAAGGAACATTAGGTTAAGTGGGTTGAACGGAGCAACTGGTAGCCAATTGATATCATGGAGTGAGGACAATGGAAGCCATGGCTGAAACGCGGCCAAGATTGGGAAGACTGAAGATCTGGTTGGCCCTTGAGAAGAAGAAGAGAAATGGAGGTCTGAGCCAAGGCTCAAAAGATCAGTGATCACAGGAGAGGAAAGAGATTTGATGGTCAGGGATTTTAGGACTCTGGTAGCAAGGCAAGGAGCGGCAATGCTTAACAGCTGACCAAATTAGTCATTTCTTTTTACAAGCGATCTTTAAGATTGAGTTCTCAGAGTGCCTCAGGGCAACAAGCTTAATTCCTGCTTCAGTGTGGGTCAAGGTTGTTCCCTTGCTTCCATTTTGAGGACTTAGAGCGTAGCACATAAAAATGGGCCTATCCTGGGCCTGGTTACCAAAGCATTTTGCCACTACCATTTCATTACGAAGTGTGATATAGATGATATAAACAAATTGACAGCTATGATTAGCCAACTCTTCTTTTATCATTGGATTATGTGACTATTATAATTATAAAAGATGATCCTAGATGGACTTGAGTGCTCATTTGTGTTTCAAATTCCTTTTTTCCTTATGGATTGTTCCTTGCTTTACCTTGGTGTTCTAGGCACATTATAGCTGGCCCTAATGCCACTAGGTTACTGGTCATTGAGGAGAGCAACAAGAAACTGGCCATATGGCACAATAAGTCTGCGTCACTGTTTGTGCTGCGCACATAACATAGAACATACAGTGCAGAAGGAGGCCATTCGGCCCATCGAGCCTGCACCAACCCACTTAAGCCCTCTCTTCCATCCTGTCCCCAGAACCCAATAAACATTCCTAACTGTTTTGGACACTAAGGGAAATTTATCATGGCCAATCCACCGAACCTGCACGTCTTTGGACTGTAGGAGGAAACCGGAGCACCCAGAGGAAACCCACGCAGACAGAAGGAGAACGTGCAGACTCCTCAAAGACAGTGACCCAGCAGGGAATCGAACCTGGGACCCTGGCGCTGTGAAGTCACAGTGCTATTCACTTGTGCTACTGTGCTGCCCTGTAACCTTTTCCATCTTGTACCATGTCACCCAATCAACATATCCATCTATTCCCCTCTGCATCATTACTTTATCGAGCTATCTCTTAAATGCATTGAGGCTATTTGTTTCAACCATTCCACTTGGCGGTGAGTTCCACTTACTTCTCGTTCTCTGGATAATGAAGTTTCTCATGAACTCCATATTTGAGTAGCTTGGTCCTTGGTCCTGAACTCCTCACAAGTGGAAAATCTTTCCTCCATCGACCGTACCAAACATCTCCCTTTTTCTTCAACCGACCATGCGTGGTAGCCTTGCTCTTCTCTCTTCATTAGAAAAGAACCCCAGCTTGCTCAGTCTTTCCTGAGAATCGTACCCTCTCAGTTCTGGTATCGAAAATCTTTTTTGCACCTTCCCAAGTGTCTCTCCAAACAGTTTGGAATATGGAGACCAAATCTGTACTCAGTGTGTGGTCTAGCCATGTACCAGCTCTCACTTGTTTATGTTGAAACTCATTTGTCATTTGAACATGCAGCCTGTAAGAATTCCTGCTTCCAGTGAGGGTCGGATTGGATATTCAAGAGCTGAATATGCTCAGCTGGTACTGTCTAGTTTTGAACACAAAATATGGGAACTCGGGCTGGATGTCAGAGGGCACTCACCACCCATGGCATCATGCCTCTTGGCACCTTAAGGCCGGAAGGGTAGAAAATTACAGAGTCAAAAAACATTGATTGTTTATTCCTTTGACATTAATTTGAACATGCTGGTGAACTCAAGTGCCAAAGTACATAAAACCTACATTAAGCACAGAGCTTCTTGTCTTATCTTATATATATTTATTGTTACAGACAGGAGGGGTTGAATTTAAACAGTACTGATTTCGCCATTCGCTACCCTTACATAAATAGAAATATGTTTTAATTTGTATTTTGGTGGCATATTGCCCAAGCTCTCATCTTTGATGTGATCCAATTTCTATTAATAACCCCACAGCAATCTTGATATAGGCTAAACTCAAAGAGGGTAAGTTTATTCATGGATATTCAAAATGCGAGAGAGGGTGTCTCCCTGTTGTATCTATACAATAAAAGATTTACAGGAAAAGATCATAGAGCAAAGAATAATTGTTCCACAGAACCACATAATCACAGAATAATAGAGCAGAAGAGGTCGTTCGGCCCATCAAGTCTGCACCAACACATGAAAAACACCTGACCTGCCTACCTAATCTCATTTGCCTGCAGTTGGCCCATAGCCTTGAATGTTAAGATGTGCCAAGTGCTAATCTAGGTATATTTTAAAGGATGTGAGACAACCCGCCTCCATCACCCTCCCAGGCAGTGCATTCCAGACCGTCACCACCCTCTGGGTAAAAAGGTTTACCCTCATTCCCACCTAAACCTCCTGCCCCTCACCTTGAACTTCTGTCCCTTAGTGACTGACCTTTCAACTGTTCAGCTGCTCCCTATCCACCCTGTCCATTCCCCTCATAATCTTGTACACCTCGATCAGGTCACCCCCTCAGTCTTCTCTGTTCAAAGGAAACAACCCAAGCCTATCCAAACTCTCTTCATAACTTAAATGTTCAATCCCAAGAAAATATCCTGGTGAATCGCCTCTGCACATGAGTCCAGAATCCAGCATCAAAATCCAATTGTGTGCTCCTTCACAGAGGTTGATAGGTTGAAAAATTATACTAGATAATACTTTATTTCAATAGAGATGTCTTCCACAATGAAATATGAATTGGTTTTGTAGGTATTGGTATGGGGTTCAGAAGTTATAGTATGAACAGTGTAAATGGGGACCAGGCAATCAAATCTGGATAGAGTCCCTTTTCTGCACTGCTGTTTGGTAGATGAAAGATGCAACTCTGATTTGCAGTATAGCAACAGTATGCAACCCGTTCTCCCATTTAGGAGAGTTATGTCACATAATCCCTCCCACTCCATTTTGGCTTTGGCACAGGTTGAATATTCCTTTTTCTTGGTTCCTGAGATTGTTAATGTTCCAACCATTAAGAGTTTGATGGGATGGGCGGTACGGTGGCACAGTGGTTAGCACTGCTGCCTCACAGCACTGAGGACCAGAGTTCAATCTCAGTCGCAGATCACTGTTCATGTGGAGTTTGCACATTCTCCCTGTGTCTGCTGGGCGTCACCCCACAACTCAAAGATGTGCAGAGTAGATGAATAGGCCACGCTAAATTGCCCCTTAATTGGAAAAAAGAACTGGGTTCCCTAAATTTATTTTTAAATATAATTTGAACGGAATGTTGCAGGGTCTTTGCCTTGCAGGCAACTCGGCTCCAGTTGGCCAGGCATGGTTTTTCAAATGTACAAAGCAATCGAATTTTGTCTCTGCAGTCCACGGTGATCCTTAGCTTCTCTCAAGAAATAATGAGATCCAAGTTGCTGTGATACACAGAGCATACAGTGCAGAAGGAGGCCATTCAGCCCATCGAGTCTGCACCAACCCACTTTAAGCCCTCACTTCCACCCTATCCCCGTAATCCAATAACCCCTCCTAACCTTTTTGGTCACAAAGGGCAATTTATCATGGTCAATCCACCTAACTTTCACATCTTTGAACTGCGGGAAGAAACCGGAGCATCTGGAGGAAACTCATGCACACACGGGGAGAACGTGCAGATTCCGCACAGTGACCCAGCAGGGAATTGAACCTGGGGCCCTGGCGCTGTGAAGCCACAGTGCTATCCGCTTGTGCTACCGTGCTGCCCAATTCGGGTACTGCCAAATAGTTCTTGTTATTTGAAGATCACAGCCAGACAGGCTCACTCTTCAGCCCGAGTATCCCAGGGCTACCCATCTTTGGTTGCTTTGTCAATGACATTTCTTCTATCACAAGTTTAGAAAAAAGATTTATACTGGTGACTACATAGCATTCAGTTCCATTCAGACAATTGAGATAATAAAGTAGTCTGTGCCTGCATGCAGCAAGATTGAGACAACATTTGGGCTTGGGCTGATAAGTAGCAAATAACATGTGTGTCACACAAATGGCAGGCATTGACCATCTCCAACAAGATATGTCCATCTCTTATTGACTTTCACCAGTACTATCATTTATAAGTCTCCCACCATCAACATTGCAGGGACCATTAATCAGCAACTTAACTTGAAAGCCTACAGGAATAAGTTAGAGCAGGGAGTTGTACCATCCATAAGGTACAAGTCAACAGTGTGATGGAAGACACTCTATTTGTCTGGATGAGTGTGGCTCCAACAACACTCATGAAGGTCAATACTATACAGGACAAAACAACCCATGGGGCCGCATGGTGGCACAGTGGTTAGCAAAAGGTTAGGTCGGTATACTGGGTTTACGGGGATAGGGTCGAAGAATGGGCTTAAGTAGGGTGCTCTTTCCAAGGGCCGGTGCAGATTCGATGGGCTGAATGGCCTCCTTCTGCACTGTAAATTCTATGATTCTATAACCCACTTGATCGAAACCCCATTCATCACCTTTCAATATTCACACCCTTCAGCAGGACACTGTGACTTCAGTGTAGCCATCTGCAAGAAGCATTGCAGCAACTCACCAAGCAAGGCTTCCAAACAGCAGCTTTCAAGCCTGCGACCTCCGAGCACCTGGAATGACAAGAGCAGCAGACACATACAAATGCCACCAACTAGAAGTTCCCCTCCAAGTCACAAACCATCCCCACCAGGAAATATGTCACCATTACTTCATCAGGATTGGGTCAAAATGGTGGAACTCCCTCCCTAACAGTTCTACACCATACAGATTGCTACAGTGTTGGAAGGCAGCCCATTGCCACCTTCCCAACGGCAATTAGAGATGGGAAAAAAACACTGGCCTTGACAGTGAGACTCACATCCCGCAAATAAATAAAAAAATCTTTTACTGGTTCAAGGTTCTGCTTCCCCGTTAGGTGGAATTTTGATTTATATTTTGGTGGTGCAAGGAAATTGCAAATAGACTCAGGTCTTCTTGTCTTAATTTTTGCCTTGTGTCTTTAAACAGCGCTGCTGCAAAAGATACAGAGTGTAAAAGTTTCAAGCTGGGTCTGGCAAGATTCAAGCAATTGTACAGCTTTCTTCTCCCAGTGCCGAGCGGAATAAAATCCATTCGACACTTTGCAAGTTGGCAGGCCCAACATCTGGATTTCGATACAAAAGCAAAGACAAGTGCGAAAACAAACATGACTCACATGATAATATCCTTGACATCAAATTCTGCTCTTAAAATACTGGAAATGGATTTAATGATTTCCATGCAGGCAATATTTTTAGTTTCATAAACATATGACCATTTCACAGCGTTGGAATCATGTAAGAACAGAAGGAAAAGGTAAATTGCAGCATCATTGATCACATCCATAGATACATAGTGGATAGGAGCAGGAGGAGGCTTTTTGGCCCTTCGAGCCTGCTCCATCATTCATCACGATCATGGCTGATCATCCAACTCAATAGCGTAATTATGCTTTCTCCCCATAGCCGTTGATCCCATTCTCCCCAAGTCCTATATCGAGAGTCTTCTTGAATATATTCAAAGTTTTAGCATCAATTACTTCCTGTTGTAATGGATTCCACAGGATCGGCACTCTTTGTTTGAAGAAATGTCTTCTTATATCTGTCCGAAATGGTTTACCCTGAATCCTCAGACTGTGACCCCTGATTCTGGACACACCCATCATTGGTAACATATTTCCTGCATCTACCCTATCTAGTCCCGTTAGAATTTTATAAGTCTCTATGAGTTCCCCCCTCACTTTTCTGAACTCTAGTAAGAACAATCCCAACCTAGTCAATCACTCCTTATAGGACAGTCCCGCCATCCCTGGAGTCAGTCTGGTAAATCATGTTTAAACAGGGCAGGTGAAGCGACCACAGGTAACAAATGCCAAGTCTTTTGACATGCCATCTCAGTCCTTAATTAACGAGCAAAAACTCTTTCTCACAAATGATCCCTCCTGGTTACTCACAATATTTAATTAATTGTAATCCAGGATTTTTTTTCAATCTGGTAGAAATTGGTTCCTGTCATACCTATTTCCAGGGCAAGATAAGGTTTGACAACTTCCAGCTGTGGTGTTCAGATTTTCATGGGGCCACGCAGGCGGTCACAAAGTCTGGGACAGACCGGCTGAATTGAGGTGGGCACACTGTCGAGAACCAGTCATGGATGTCCCTAAGGATTAGGCTGTGTCACATAAAATTTGTGAATGGTGCAGATGGGGACTCACCCAGGAGGAAACAGGCAGGGGGTCAGCATTGTCAGCAGCAAGAACAGGTAGTCAGCACTCAGGCAGTGCAGGTTGTTGCCACTCCTGGCTCTGTGGGGATATAGAAGAAGGGTTAAAGGCCAAAGTTGTGCAAGTTGGTAGATTGGCCATGCAACCATTGCCCATTACTGTCCAACGTTGTTCAGATTAACTGGGGTTACAGGTATTGGGTGCGGGACCTCTTTCAGAGGGTCAATGCAGACCTGATGGGCTGAATGGCCCCTTTCTGCACTGCAGGGATTCTGTGGATTCTTTGGCTGACAAACGCTTTCTGGGGAGGCGGCTCCTGAGCACAAGGAAGGTTGACTCTGGCAATGGGGGTACAACTCTGGAATATTAGGCCCAGTGGCAAAGAGGAGCAACAACCTCCATGGGAAGTGTAGAATCCTGGGCCTCAGGGGGCAGTAGAGAGGGACAAGTGGATGGAAGGTAATGGAGTCCAAATCCTCAGCACAGTATCTATTACCTGGAGATGAACCAGTGCCCCAGAGACTCCAACTCCAGACAGATGGTCACTGATATTTGTGCCTTTGTTGACCAACAACCTCACACCTCACAGCGCTGCTTGTCATGCCCTACCAGTAACCATCAAAATCGCTGCGGCCTTGAAGCACTTTGTGTCTGAATCCTATCAAAGATCAACTGTGGACCTTTATTTGTGGTATCTCACAAATTGCTGCACACCACTGCATCTCACTGGACACACGATGCCCTTTTTTGCTTAAGCTGGGCTATTCATTTAATTCACAAAAGACAGGGCCTCGCAAGGATAGAGGATATCGTGTTTTGCCTCTATCACTGGATTGCCCTTGTGCAGGACATCATCAATTGCACCCAAGTAACCATCAAGGAAGCCAGTGAATAGCCAATCAGCTTTATGGACAAGATGGCCTTCTACTCACTCATTGTTCAGTTGGTCTGTGATCGCAACAAGAGCTTCCTGAATGTGTGTGCTCGTTTTCCTGGTAGTTGGCATGACTCCTGCATGCTCAGCCAATCGAGGCTGCCTCAGCTCTTCACTACACCCACAAAGTATGTGGAAGGGTTCGAGAGGGCAAGGCAGATCACATGAATGGATGGCTAATCATTCCTCTGCAGGTGGCCTGGAGAGAGGCACAGTGACAGTACAAATGAACATTACATCGAGCAAGCCCCGGGCTTCTGAATATGCAGTTCTAGTGTCTGGATCAGTCAGGTGTCTCCCTGCAATGCACTCCTGAAATGATTGACATCCTGATTGTTGGCAATCTTGATGATTGCCATTGCTCCCTCCTCCATTGGTGCGATTATGCGGAGATCGTTCCTCTCTACTCGTTTGGGTCATCACTCAGGCATTCGGCGCCCATTTCTCCTACAATGGGAATAGAGAGAGAGATAACACACTACTCTCCACGATGGCCAATGGCAGCTACAACAATTCATTGGAGCGTGCAATAATGGGTGGTGACAGATCCTCAGCATCACTAAGGCTCGGAGCCATTCTGAAAGGTCAGTAGGGAACAGTGTACGGACACTCTGAGGCTCCACAACTGGTGGGTCTGCTGAAGGGAGAATACGCAGACATTTGTCCAAAGGATTGGGAGTAGCACTCACCTTGCATCAGTGTGTCAGGTCATTGGGCCTTTTCCTGCACTGGATACAGGTCTTCTGACTACATTTCTGCTCCTGATGGTGGCAAGAGTGTCCATCCAAACCTGCTTGGTCTGTATTGGTGACCTCCTCCTGCCACCCTCCAGAATGACGACCTTTACTTTTTCCCTAATAACTGCCAGCATGACCTTCCGGTCTGCATCTAAAAACCATGGGGCATCCCTTCCCTGGGTTAAGGCTTTTTGACTCTCAGGATACATTGTGTAAATTAAGTTCTCTTTAATTCTTCGTTGTGCAGACACAGCAGTAAAGCAACAGTCAGAGTAATGGCTGCTGTGGTGTATTTAAATCTGGCTTGCGCTTGAGTGGGCCTGCTTCCGTTCCTGTTCCCATGGCTGTCAATGGCCATTGCCCCAGCAGTTACGTGGTCGAGGCCCATTTCTGTATCTCCTCCGACACAGTAAAAATCCAGCCCAAGAAGTGAAGTGAAGGATAGAAAAAGTCTGCGCGCCAGCAGCAAGACCCTGAATTATGTTGTATAGTAAGTTATTTTCAACCGTTTTAATTCAATTCAGTGTTGGATTATTCGCAACCCTCATGACAAGAAACATATAAACAGCACATGGGCGGATTTTCCAGCCCTTCCTGCCGGTGGGGGTCTTCCAGTTCTGTCGAAGGTGACCATCTGTGTTGGCTTCCCGGTGGCGGAACGGGAGAACCACGCAAAATTCCATAGACAGCGGCAGGAAAGGAAAATCCCGTCAGTGGCCAATGGCGACCCGCTTCCACCGCTGGGAAACGCGCCACGGTGGAGGGTAGGGCGGGTGGGGCAGAAAAATCCCACCCATGGAGCAGGATACTCCGCTCAGCTGGCCGGGTTTTCCTGCGCAGCGCGCCCCTGCCAGCAGCAAGGTTGTCTGTTCCTGCAGCCAGCCAATGGTGTTTCCATTGTCAGCAGAAGTATAGTCAGAAGACCTGTATCCAGTGCAGGAAAAGGCCCAATGACCTGACACACTGATGCAAAGTGAGTGCTACTCCCCAATCCTTAGTATAAATGTCTGCGTCTTGTCCCTTCAGTAGACACACCAGTTGTGGAACCTCAGAGTGCACGCCGTCAGGAAACCAGCTGGAGTGGGTGCGCTCCGGCGAGGAGGGGATCCCGCCATTGAAGGATTCCACCTGTAGTGTTTGACGTGCTAACTGAGAATGGGATTGAGAATGTTGAACCAAAGAATGATAATATGCAACAGTCACATATTATACATTCCTTGTCTTCAAGTGACTGTAAACCCTGCAGAAGCTTGGATAAGTTTTAAAATGCATTTGGAAGTCCATTTGACTACCAATTGAGCAAATGTAAAAAGCATGACAAATGTGTACATATTCTTACATGCTACTGAGGAATCACTACTCAATTCAATTGAGAGAAAAATGGGACGACGGAACTGCACCGAACAGCAAATTATCATTTGAAATATTGTGACCTGAAAGAAAATGTGACCTACAAAAAATAGGAGGAAGCTTGAACAGTATGTGAACGGAAAATGCAAACAGGAGAGGTTCACTCAGCACCTGGAGTCTACTGTGCCATTAAGTTCGGTCAAGGTTCAGATGTACATCATTCACATTTACCCAACTTAGCTCCTTATCCCCAAAGTCCTCGCTGACCAAAAATCTATTGGTCTCAATTTTTCCAGCATCCACAGCACTTTGGACGTGAGGAATATATCAGAAGCTCAGATGTAAACCTATAGAGTTGCTGCATCGAAGGATCAGCTTGGAGAAGAGTAATGTGTATGCTGCCAGAGAATCATTCCCGAGCTGAGAGAGAGAGAACTTGGAGTTAGACATAGCAGGACATTGAAGTGAAAAGACAGAAGCAATAAAAAGGTGGTGCCAAGAAGTTGCACACTTAGCTAACTGGAACCCATCTGGCATAGTTGAGAATGGAATGAAGAAATAATCAGATGATAAATCTGAAAATCATTCAAAACTGAAGGAGGGGATTTTTTTTTAAATATTGTGCAGTGAGTGAAGACTCAATACCTCCTAATTTGTTTTGAAGAAAATATATATATATGAAACAGTAGAAATGACCATTTCACTTCACGAAACATTGCAAATCACAGAACAATCTAAACAAAATGTGTGCTGTGGAAGAAGAATGCTTTCAAGGAATTTTATGTTGCAACTTTATGTGGATGTCATAACTGCAAGTTAAGCAAACTAAAGGGATTGGATCTGGCATAGATCTTACGAGGAAAGGCTGAGGGACTTGAGGCTGTTTTCGTTAGAGAGAAGAAGGTTAAGAGGTGACTTAATTGAGGCATACAAGATGATCAGAGGATTAGATAGGGTGGACATTGAGTGCCTTTTTCCTCGGATGGTGATGTCTAGCACGAGAGGACATAGCTTTAAATTGAGGGGAGATAGATATAGGACAGATGTCAGAGGTAGGTTCTTTACTCAGAGAGTAGTAAGGGCGTGGAATGCCCTGCCTGCAACAGTAGTGGACTCGCCAACACTAAACGCATTCAAATGGTCATTGGATAGGCATATGGATGATAAGGGAATAGTGTAGATGGGCTTTAGAAGGGTTTCACACGTCGGCTCAACATCGAGGACCAAAGGGCCTGTACTGCGCTGTAATGTTCTATGTTCTATTAGTAGAGGATGAAAGTCGTATTATATATAGATACAGGTGCATACATGAGACAGATTATCACAAAGGAGATGTAAACTGCTGAAGACTAAAATAAAAGTGACAGAATATTCTTGTACCAACACCCAACAAAAGAAAGGTGTGCTATCAGCATTTGATGAGAAGATGGAAGCTTGATCTGAGAAATAAACAATGATTGGTGGATGGTTCTGAGAAAAATGTTGCTGTCCCTGCATTTAATTTTTTTGGAAATGTAAAGAAGGATTAAAGATCAACAGTGTGCAAATAGAATAACATTATAATGTTTACATGAGGAGATGCTGTGGAAGATTCTCTAGGGATGTAACAGAATGCACAGGACCAAAAACAGCATTGCAGTCCATCTAGCTGGTCTTCAATGGATGCCTCGAGAGACATAGAGGCATCCATTGAAACCCATGCAAATACAGGGAGAATGTGCCAACTCTTCACGGACAGTGACCCAGAGCCGGCATCGAACCTGGGATCTCGGCAGCAGTGCTAAACACTGCGCCATCGTGCTGCCCTGAGGCAGCTGTGCTAAGCACTGCCCCACCATGCCACCCTCAAACTTTTCCAGGCTTAAATGATTGAAATCTTTCTAGCTGTACAAAAATATAAAGGCTAGGAGGCCATTCTGCCCATCGAACCTGCTCTGCCATTCAGTACGAGCGTGGCTGATCATCCAACTCAATAGCCTGATCCCACCTCTCCCCTCCCCTATCCTTTGATCCCCTTCGCCCAAGTGCGATATTTAACTGCATCTTGAAAACAAACAATATATTGGCCTCAACTGCTTTCTGTGGTAATGAATTCCACAGGCTGACCACTCACTGGGTGAAGGGATTTCTCCTGATCTCTGTCTTAACCGGTCTTGAACAGTCAAAAATAAAATTAGTGGAGACACATCAAGGGATTACTAATCAGTTATCCAGCAAAAAATAGAGCCTTTTTGTACACAATCCACATTTTGCCATAGATCCAACGTTCTTCTCCATTGTTTCCAAATGTTGACAAATATATTGGGCGGGATCCTCCAGGAATCGGCGGGGCGGGCAGCAATAGCGCAGTGGAGTGGCGGGCACCACTCCTGCGTCGGGCCGCCCAAAGGTGCGGAATCCTCCGCACCTTCAAAGGCTAGGCCAGTGCCGGAATGGTTTGTGCCCCGCCGGCCGGCGTGGAAGGCCTTTGGCGGCGTGCCAGCCGGGGCCGAAGGGATTCCGCCGGCCCGCGCGGGTCCGCACATGCACAGGGAGGGTTCACCTTTGTGCCTGCCATCGCAGAGGCTTACACGGCCAGTGCGTAGGAATAGAGTGCCCCCATAGTACAGGCCTGCCTGAGGATCGGGCTAGGACACCGTGGGGGCACCACGAGGAACCCGGAGCCCGTATGCGCCAGGGGGCCCGCCGACTGGCGCGGCGCGATTCCTGTCCCCGCCAAATCTCTGGCGCTGGAGAATTCGGCAACCAGCGGGGGCGGGATTCATGCCGTCCCCCCGGCAATTCTCCGACCCGGCGGGGGATCGGAGAAATCCCCCATTATGTCTGCACCATGTCTCTTGCTTTGCAGCCGTGGGACTGGCAACCAGAGTGAAAAACAGGCTTTTGAACAGGTTGTCTCTAAGCAAGGGAGCTGTTTAGCACAGGGCTAAATCGTTGGCTTTGAAAGCAGACCAAGCAGGCCAACAGCACGGTTCGATTCCCGTACCAGCCTCCCCGAACAGGCGCCGGAATGTGGCGACTAGGGGCTTTTCACAGTAACTTCATTTGAAGCCTACTCGTGACAAGCGATTTTCATTTTCATTCAAGCCACGTAAATTGTTTCAAAGTATGATGGTGTCACAATGAAGAACTACTATCTTTACTTTGTGCATATAATATTGCAAAAATGTACACAGTTTAAATGTTTGCAGGATAAATGGTTCTCTGCCAATCATGTAAAATCGTAACAGGTTGGCAGTCAATAGGGAAGAGAATGGGGTCCATTGCAAATCATACTGACGATTTGCTCTGAACCGGTCCCCTGCTACAGGCAGAGAACCATTTTATTCCCTGTTTCTCCAGCTGTTATGTAATATTATTTTTGGTGTGCGAGTAAAATAGCACACAAACCAAATTATCCACTTGAATGTCAGCTGCCTGTAGCTATAAAATGATTTCTTCTGTGCGTTGAATCATGGTTCGAAAAGAGTTAATGTTCTGGGACGAACATTTCAATCTTCTGTTTTCTGTTTATTTTAACTTCTGAAACAGGCATGAACAGTTTGTACTGTGGAAGAACGAAGTTTGAGATTTGGACCAGAGATGGGGTTACTTTGAAATAAGGGGCCTCACAATTGATGCACTAAGGTTAGAGATTTGCCAAAAATTGAAGTAGCATATGGTGCAGCAAATGGCCAGTGGTGTGTATACGTTTGGACAGATGCAATTTAGAGGAGGAGGATGCCTCATCTTCGTAAGGCTGTTTGTTCCTGATAACCAATCAGCACATTTGGACCCTCACAGCACCCCATCCCCTCAACCCCACCCCCAACCCTTGGGGAAGAAGCCATGAGGCACTTTGGCTGTTGCTGCACAGATTCTGAGCATTTCTTCAACAGCGTACAAATCCCAAGTTACACTGTGCCTGATCCTGGCTGATTTCTCCAGTCAGCAATTAGTGCATCTGCCCGCGTTCCCAGGATGTTTCAACTTGACATGCCACCAATTGTAAAACTGTACCAACTTGCTGCTTACTTCTACTATTCTCACTTTGCAAACCTTCCAGTTCACTTGGCAGGAGTATATCGGAATTTCATTCAAGCTAGCCACAGGACTGCTATTTACCGAAGATGCACTTGAGACACTCTGTGCGTGATTCTCCGCAACTGCGGAGCCAACTGCTAAGAATGGCGCGCAACTGGCGCCTGTATGACGTCAGCCGCGCATGCGCAGGTTGGATGGCTCCAACCCGTGCATGCGCGGATGACGTCATCACGCAGACGGCTCCGACCCGCGCATGTGCGGAGCCGTCTTTTCCCTCAGCCGCCCCGCAAGATGTGGCGGCTTAATCTTGCAGGGCGGCGGAAGGAAAATAGTGCATCCGTTTTGGACGCAGGCCCGACGATCGGTGGGCACCGATCGCTGGTCTTTCCCCTCCTTAGCACGGCTTTGGTACTCGCGTGCCAATCGGGCGCCTAGAAGTCCCAAACGGGCTTCTGGCGCCCGTTTCACGATGGTGGCGACCAGGTGTGCTTGCCGCCATCGTGCAAAGGTCGGAAACGGCTGGCCACTCGGCCCATCGGCCTCGGAGAATCGCCGTTCACCGTGAAAAATGGCGAGCGGCGATTCGGCGTGCTGGGGGGGGGAGAGAATAGCGGGAGGCGCCGGGGGACGTGAAAAATGGCGGGAGACCCTCCCGCTATTCTCCCAGGCATCGTGGGGAGCGGGGAATTCCGCCCTCTGTCTCAGAGCTTCCAGCAATCCTGCTTGCATCACATCAGTGAGAAATGGCTGTCATTTAGGAGTTAGAAGTTGCGGTTTTGAAGGAGCTGCAAAAAATTGATTGCATTTTTTTCATTCCAAATTAGTTATCATTTGGTGAGGCAAATTAACTCTTTTGCTTTACTAAAAAATAGAATGCTTGTGTGAATTGTTTTTAAAATCGTATAGACTTCAACTTCTGGTCATTAAAACTGGTGCCATTATTGGCAGTGGTGTGTATCTTTTGTATATGATTTCAAATGGAAGATTCTAATCTCAACTAGAGTGAGAGGGAGTCCAAGTTGAATGGTATCGCAAAAACATGGGAGAATAAAATACAATTTTCCGTGCTATTTACACAACACCTTAACAATGTTGTCTAATAAAGTGAGCAAACAGCAAAACAAGGTTGCCCAGAAGGAAGCAAAAAACATTTTGGGCCAGTATTCTTAAATACCCTGTTTTAATGTTGTTCCAATTTAGAGTATACAAGACCAGTCTGCTTATTTCCTGGTTTTACTGCTTTTTCTTTCTGGGTGGCTTAGGCCTCTGGGTCTAAGTAATAACATATTAAATATATTGAGCGCCTTTAATGTAATAAAACATCCTAATTTGACGCTGTATAGAATTTGCCACGGATATAGAAATGTGAGGGCAGATATCCATAAACCTTAGTGAAAGAGCAGGAGTTAAGGAGCATCTTAAAGGATAAGAATTAAGTAAAAAAGGGAAGAGATTTGCAGAGCTTTCCTGAGGGATACTTCACACATTATGCAATTAATTGCTTTTGCCGTTGTGTACAACAATATCATGAATGTCGTCCAGAAGATTTTCGCCGGTCGGTATGTCTACTTATACATAATAACCTTAGTATTTGGAATTTAAATTTAAAAAAAAAACACAAGGATGCAGAAAAATATTTACAGGTTTCACAATATCACTGTATGCATTGAGAATGTCCATAGGATGGATCTACAAGATTCATTTCATATATAAAAAAACGTAAAAGGACCACGGCAAACTGATCCTCACTGCTTGGTCGATACAGATTGCAGAACAACAGATTTTTTTTTCTACTTCCACGATATGATTGAACTCACATTCTCTGGGTTTTAATCCATGATGCCACCTGTGGTTTGTAACCCTGGGCTGTTAACCCACCTTGGCCTACTCCTTTCCACAGTGTTAGACATGATTCCTCCATTGCCTCTGTAAAGATCTCACTACGCAACGCCCACTGAAGTTTCATGACCAATGTGGGACTGAGACCAGAAGATGTAGGAGCTGAAGTAGGCCATTTGGCCCATCGAGTCTGCTCCGCCATTTGGCCCATGGCTGATCTGATGCGATAATCCTCAACTCATTTTCCCCACCTTATCTCCATAACCCTTGATTCCCTTACTGATTAAAAATCTGTCTTCCCCAGCCTTGAACATACCTAATGACCCAGCCTCGACAGCTCTCTGTGGTAAAGAATTCCTCTGAGAGAAGAAATTCTGAATGGTAACAGAGTGATAATAAATCTGGAATAATAACCATGGGCCTCAACTAATGCACTGGAAACATGACGTTAAGTCCCACCATGGCAGCTTCGGCAATTTATTTTCAATTATTTTAATAAATCTGTAATTAAAAGCCAGGTTCAGTAATGATGAACATGACCTATCTGATTGTTGTAAAAATAAATTTGGTTCAATAATGTCCGTTAGGGAGGGGAATCTGTGACTCCTGTGATTTTTAACTGCCCTCTGAAGTGTCACTCAGCAAGGGCAATTGGGTATGGGCGCTAAATGCCAGCTTTGCCAGTGATCCCAAGGATGAATGAAAGAAAAATGTGGGGCTGGATTCTCCGGTCGTCGACGCCGAAATCGTGTTCGGCGACAGGCTGGAGAATCCAAATTCCTGACAGAATTTGATGCTGATGCTCCGCCCCATCCAAAGCGACATACTCTGCGACTATGCCGCGCACATATCCACGGCCTCAGGCCATTGCCACGGCCTCAGGCCATGCGCATGCGTGGCCACAGACCCGTCAATTCTCCAGGCTGTATCGGCAGCGAGAGCCGGGTGCTCTATTATGCCTTCCTGCCAGCCCTCAGCTAAATGGGCCATTGGTGGCCGTTTGGTGCCACTTTTCCTGGCATAAAATGCCAGTGTTCCCACGCCGACGTGGGGACAAAGTCTCCAAATCAGAGAATCCAGTCCGTGTTCAATGGTGTTGATCACCTGAGGGGATCGGAGAGGAAACCTGCAGAGTAGTTTTCCCTTATTGGCCAGTTTATTTTCTTTTTGTTTGTCTCTATCTGGGGATTACCTGGTTTCTGGGCTGGGTGTGAGGAAGTGGGTGAAGTAAGGGAAGGGCAGGGTGTGAGGAAGTGGGTGAAGTAAGGGAAGGGGCGTGGGCAGGGTGTTTGGAAGGAATGTTCAGTCATGATCCCCAAGCCACTGTGGTGTGATATAGGATTGCTTGACCAGCTGCTCTATTCCTGCTTTTCATTTTCAATTATTTATAAGCTCCAAGGGACTGCCCTTGTGTGTTTCCACTGCTGCCTAACCAGTGCATGCTCAAACATTTCCAGGAATTCATTCCTCACCACAATATCTTCAAACATCCCCAGGAACCATTTTTGGCTCCCTATTCTCCCTTCCCTATGTTTTGTTCTTCAAAAGCTTCATTCACAGGCATGAAATGAAAGAATTAAATTTTACGCAGCCATGACTTTGCTTGACTCACAACCGCCATGACTTTGCTTGGCTCACAACCATCTTGGATGAGTGACAATTTCCTTCTGCTGAGCATCAGGGAAGCTCGAACCTGGGTGGCATGGTAGCACAGTGGTTAGCACTGTTGCTTCACAGCGCCAGTATCCCAGGTTTGATTCCCGGTTTGTGTCACTGTCTGAGTGGAGTCTGAACGTTCTCCTTGTGTCTGCGTTGGTTTCCTTCGGATGCTCCGGTTTCCTCCCACAAGACTCGAAAGACGTGCTTTTAAGTAACCTGGACAATCTGAATTCTCCCTCCGTGTACCCGAACAGGCGCCAGAATGTGGTGACTGGAGGCTTTTCACAGTGTTAATGTAAGCCTACTTGTGACAATAAAAATTATTATTCTTACTTTCACTTTCAATGGCCATAACGTCTGTTCCCTCGTCGATGTTCTCTGCCTTCTCTACTACTCATTCAAATTGGATAAAACTTTGTGTCAATCTCAGCATCATCCTATGACACATCCTCCCAAAATTGAGATTGTAGGTTGCTTCCGTACACTCAACAACATTGCCTTCATCTACTTGCACTTCAGCTGCTCAGACCAATGAGATTTGTTTCTGACTTTCACTCCTCCAATGCTCTCCTTGCTCATTTTCCATAATTCACTTTGAATAGGCTCCGATTTGTCCAACTTCGCACATCATGGGTTGGATTCACTGGTCCCTGAGCCGCGTGTTTCTTGGCAACTGCCGTTCGCATGTGGCAGGATTTTCTACTCCTGTCACTTGATTTCCCATTGACGCCACCCCACGCCGCTGGGAAACCCGCAGGTGTGTGCTACCGGCAGGAACACGATGGCACAGTGGTTAGCCCTGCTGGCTCACAGCTCCAGGGACCCCGGTTCAATTCCGGCCTAAGGTGACTTGTCTTTGTGGAGTTTGCACTTTCTCCTCGTGTCTGTGTGGGTTTCCTCCGGGTGCTCCGGTTTCCTCCCACAGTCCAAAGATGTGCAGATTAGGTGGATTGTCCATGCTAAATTGCCCATCAGGTCCAAAAAGGTGAGTTGGGCTACTGAGTTACGGGGAGGTATGGGCTTATGTAGGGTGCTCTTTCCAAGGGCCGATGCAGACTAGATGGGCCGAATGGCCCCCTCTGCACTGTAAATTGTATGATTCTATAACACAGAATCCCAAAGCCAGAGAATCCCTGCCCAATTTTAATTTTCACAACTTCCTGATCTTCACTAACCAACTTTAGATTCCAACACATTCAATTTAAATCTTCATCTTCATATCCCTCGGTAAATTCACTTCTCCTTAATTCTGGAACCCCTCTGGTCCTACGTCAGTTGCAAATCTCCCCAAAAAAGTGACGGATCTCGGGTATCTCTGATCTCGTCTGTTGCTGCCCCCATTCCAAGTAAGAATTTGCCTTCCCGATATAAACGACCGGAGAATTGTCGGGTCCATGGCCACGCATGTGCACGGTGACGACCTGCAGCGGTCGGGCTGTACAACATGGCGGCGGTCGCGCACAGACCCGACCTGCAAGATAGTGCCCCCTTGGACACCTCCTCACCATCCCTGGCCACCCTCACCAGTCCCCACCCCCCCCCCCCCCCGCCTGCCTTCGCCGAAGCGCCCCCACCCCCCGCGCAGCAGCATGGCTCCCGCCCGACTGTGGCGGCACTGGACACAGTCCGCAGCCATCACATCGGGTTCCTGACCACTGAGGCCACACAAGCCCCGCGCAGTCGCCAACCCAGCCCATTGGGGATGGAGCATCAGGGGAGGATCGTCATGTAGCTTCCTGAGGCTGCCCCAACACCTTGCGGTGTACACCTCGCTGATGCAGTTTTGGAGGTCACAGCATCCAAAAACAGACACCGCCTCCGATTTGGCCGTAAAAAGGGATTCTCTGCCCGAACGCCGATTACAAAATTGGCGTTGCCAGCAGAGAATCCTGCCCTAGGTGTTCCAACCAACACTCCATTCACTTCCACCGGGACTGGAAAATCCCAGCAGCGAGTGAGATTAATTGCGCGATTTTCCATCCCGCTGCACCCATTTTCCGCTCCGCCAGCAGTAGGCGGCCAATGGGGAACCCACGGGCATGAGTGCGCTGCCAGCGAAACAGAGGATCACGCCGATGGAAAATCCAGCCCCAGAGGTTTTGAGCATGCCATTTCTAGTGGGAAAAATGTTGAGAATGCCACCAGCTGAATCCCATTGCAATCCACCCAAACTTCATAATTTGTTAGGAGCCTGTTAAGGTTCCTGCCAGGAAAGAGTGCAGGACCTAAAAAGGCCGGTTAGGTTAGGCCTGCTCCTCAAAGATTCCTACAGCAATAGCACCCCCCCCCACCCCCCCCCTCCCCCAGCCCCCCCCCCCCCCTCCCTCCCGCCACTCACCTGCAGAGTCCCTCCTCCAATTTACAGACATCAACTCCCTCCAGTACTAGTGGCTCCCCCTCCCAAGTGGCCAACACCCCGCTATGGGGTCATCAAAGACTACTTTAAGGCTCCCTTCACCTTCATGCCTCCCCTTAGGTCTTCCTTCATGCTCTTCTTTCATGGCCATGCCCTCTCTCAAGCCCTTGGAAGTGCCCTGTACTTTGGTGCCCTGGAAGTTTCCCATTGCACCCTGGCCCCTTGGCACCCTAGCAGCCAGTGGGCCATGGACAGTGAACTGCCCAGCCCTGTCCCTGACTAGCCAGGGGATCCAATGGCCTCCGAACCCCCTGGCGTAGTCACCAGGTCTGGCTTCCATTGCTGGAGACCAGTAGCGATTCTCATCGGCCTTGCGCTGTGTTAGAGGGGGGAAGTGAATCCTGGGAGCTGGGCGATTCCGGCTACAACCCAGATGTGCATATTTAAATTAGTTCAAATACTCGTTTAAATATGCAAGCCTGGTTCATGGCCAGCAAAAGCGTGAACCAGTTTGCGTGGTACCGTGTGCTGGGGGCATCGCGCTCTATTGGGCACCCAGTGCGAACCATGATTAGTGGCATTCCTGAGGTGCACCAGGCACAACACGGGCTGAGTATCATGCTCATCCACTTCCTACATCCTTTGGTGCTCTGACTCAGACGTCTGGTACTCTTCTCTGATCTTGACCCGACCATCATTGGCGCAGATATCAATCCCCTTATTCCCTGGAACTCCCTCCCTGAGCCTTTCTCCATTTTGATTCTTTTCCCTCATTCAATAGTCTTCTTCAAGGCCAAATGTTCGATCTGACGTCCTCCAGCTTCCCTCCTATGGGTAAGTGATGATTTTTTTTTAAAATTACCCTGTAAACAAGCCTGAAAAAGTTTGCACATTAAAACTCCTGCAGAATATAAATACTTCTGGTTGCTGTTGATATTTCCTGCCAGAAAGAAAAATTGAAGAAGGAAATCGCCCATCTTGGGAAGAGAGCACAGAAGGTGCAGAAAAATGTTTACAGATGTTTAGCTGCTAAAACCAAGTGATTTGAAGACCTTCTTACCCTTTTCTATTTCCCCAAATTTGCGGCTACAAATTGAGGTTACAATTCATAAAATGAATAGCCCCATTTTTCATGCTGAACTATCTCGAGGGGGCTTCAGAATGCACTTTCCTCCACTGGATGACCTGTGAGAGGCAAACAATAATTTGAAATAACTTCTTAGGATGGGAAAAGGACAGTTAAATCTTCGAAATGTAATTTTAAACTTTGACAACAGAGGCTTACAAGAGGGCGAGAGGGGGGCGAGGGGACGAGAGTGCACCCGGATGTTTAACATAGCCCAAGATGAGGGCGAGACAGAGAGGTTACTTGGAAGTTTAACAGCTATGTGGTGGTGGTGGGGTTCACTGTTGATTGCTCACCTTTGGAAAAGATCCATGGCCTGTTTTGGGCGCGTTCAGCTGTGTGCGTTTCGATGGATGCAGCGCCAAGAAACAACCCACCATGCCACGGCATTTTGCCGGTATTTTTTGGCCTCTGGGAGTTTCTAACTGCCAATTGGGATGGCAATTTGTTTGGCTGCCCTGGTCTTCACCCCGCCCCCAACCCCCTCCCCCCCAGCCCACCCCACCCATTTTTGACACCCTCTCACCCCCTTCCCCCCCTACCTCGGGGTCGCCTCTGGGAACTCCCCACTCCACCTTGGGCCGGTCCATGTCAGTGCCAACCTGGCACCTAGGGACCTTGACACCGCCAGTCTGGCACTCTGGAAGTGCCCCCACCAGGAATCTATGCTGACAGTGCCAAGGTGCTGGGTGCCAGAGGGTGTGCCAGCGTGCCACCTTGATCTGCCCTCGACCACCCAGGCGTCTCAAATGGCCTGGGAGCACCCCCCCCCTCCCCCCCCCACCAGTGGCGTGCAGAGGTCTGGTGATGCCCGGGGCAAATCTTGATTGTATGCCCCAAAGACTCAAGTATAAGGCCTAATATACTGAGAAATATTATGAGAAAGGAAAACATTTTGAATATATAAACACAGATGAAACATGAAATAAACGCTTTATTCGATTTTAATATAAATCAATCAAATTTATTAAGTTCTTTTCCCCAAATGATACCTCCTGTCACAAAACACCTGAATTACTTCACTTTTTACATCAGCTGTGAGAAATTCTTTTTCAATGCTTATTAAAGCCAGGTTGGTCAGTAGCTCCTGTGACATAGAAGACCTCAGATATGTTTTTATTAATTTCAGTTTTGAAAATGACCTTTCACAGCTTGCGACTGAAAATGCGATTGTAAGCAGTAATCTGTATGAAACACACAGCGTCGGAAAGACATCCCTCCCATACTGCAGTAAAGACTCCAGAGCATCTTTAGGATCAGGGGGAACTCTATTCCCTCCAGCTCGAAAGAGCATCACAAAATCAATAATTTTGTCATATAACTGAATTGCAACCACATCATTGTCATAATAATTTGCAAAGTCTGAACATTCCTTTTTTAATTTCTCTCTTTCTTGTTCATCTTCAATCACTCCTGAATTCAAGTTCAGAAGAAAAGAAAATCGGTCACTGAGTCTTTGAAGACGGACACTGCGGTCTTCAATTTCAGTTTTTAATCTGTTCACAATCTCTACCATTACTCTATTCATTTCTTCTTGTGCCGTCAGTCCACTATCTCTTGCTGACTCTCCAGGCATTATTCTTCTTCTCCTTGTTCGTGCAATTGGTATTCCCCAATTTTGACAATATTCATTGGCTAAATCTATTGCATTGTGGATAATTTCGTCATTCTTCAAATTCAAGATATGAATAAGTCCTCTCAGATCACAAGAAGCTTCATGGAACCCCATTTTCGGATCCTGCAAACGTTTTGAGACTTTATCCACTGATGATAAAACTGAGTACCAAAAATTTAATAAAGCTATAAACGGGAACTGTTGAATAGAGTTCAGTAGCGATCCTGCATCAGATTTAGTTTCCCTTGAAAATTCTCCTTCCAGCAGGTGTTGAAGGCTTGCAATAACGTTGTCACACTCTTCGTGGATTACTTGCACAGCATCATGGCTGGAACTCCATCTTGTGTCACACTGTCTTTTCACAGTCCGAGTGACAAATGATTTTAACACTTCCCAACGAGAAGTAGATGAAGAAAAAAAAGTAAAGAGTTTTTCTAGAATGCCAAAAAATGTAACAACAGGTTGCACCTCACTTGCATGGACACAGGACAAATTGAGGCTGTGGTTCTCGCAGTTCACAAACACAGCTTTTGGGTTAACTTCAAGAATTTTTTGTTGAACACCTCCTCTCACTCCAGCCATAACTGCTGCGTTATCATATGCTTGACCACGACAGTCATTCATGGAAATTTTGTCTTCTTCCAATTTTTCCTGAATTTTATTTACCAGGCTGACTGCCTCTTTCTTGTTGACTTGAAAAAAATCCCAGAAATGTCTCCTTTATTTCTACTTTTCTGTTTTCATCAATATGAACGTAACGCAGAATTTCAGAAACCTGATCTTCATGGGCAGTATCTGGAGTTGAATCCAGCATTATGCTAAAATATTTTGCGTCCTTAATTTCGGAAATTATATTTTTCTTGACAGTTTCACCAAGAAGATTGATTATTTCGTTTTGAATTCTGCTGGACAAGTAGGTGACACTTTTTGGTTTCTCTTTCCCTCTCTGCAAGTGTTTTGCTAAGATATTTGGCCAAAAGTCTGATTGTTGCTAGAAAGTTTCCTGTATTTTCACTGACTGTCTCCCCTGGCTCTGATAACCCAGATATTCCTTCTCCTCGATGTCCACGATAGGCCAGATTCTGTTTTGCCAGAAAGGATATAACCTCGACAATCCGTTCAGTTATAGCTTTCCATCTTTTCTTTTCAGCAGACATTTGCTGTTGAAGTTCAGCATCTATCGTAGTTGAATGATGGAGTCGAACTACGAGGTTCAGGTATTCCCTCATGTGAGCTCTATGAGAAGGGCTTTTTTCATGGTCAGGTATTGTTGGATTTAATTTTCTCCAAGTGGAGAAACCGTCTTCCTTTCCAAAGTTTAACACAGACGACAAATGCTCCTTTGAAAACAAAAAGCAAACAAAACAGTAGCATGCTTTCCGATATGGAGAGTATAACAACCATTTTCTCTCCACAATTTCTCCGTTTGTGGAAACTTTATCAAACCGCTGTTTGGAAAATGATCTCCCATCCTTCTCAGCAAATGGACCACTTTTATTCTGATATCTTTCAGGGCCATGTTGTAATATTGTCATCTTCAAATGATCTGGAATCGGTTTCTTCAAACAGCCAAAATCGCTTCTTTGCAAAAATATGCAAAAATCTTCTTTATTTTCTTCACATGGATCATCATCCTGACAACGAGACTGAGGAGAGAGAGTATTATGTTCTGACCGAGCTGAATCCGTATCAGAAAAATCCTTCTCTGCACCCACATCATCTTTTACTTCTCCAGGTTCTCCTACTTCTTTACTTCTTTTTATCCATGCATCTAATGCCCCTCTTTGATGGGACTCTTCTTCGACTCTGGCCCTCTTTTTTTTCCTGTTCTGTGCTCCACTCGGTTGTACACGAAATACTCGTAACATTTCATTTTCTATCTCAAAAACCGTAAGACGCATGAGAAAATGGGAAGGAAATGGTAAACAATCGGTCAGTTGCAGACGGATAAACCATATTTCATTTCTTTGTTCCTTCGTATCAAATTATTTCACACTGATTCTCCACTGATAATTTTGTGCAATTTATATCATAGATTTGCAAATTAGTGGTATCTGTATTCGAATATTAGCATGTTAAGGAATAAATGTCTCCTATTCCGAGATTAAATGCCATAGCAGTCCTCTGATCATCCAGGCTTCACTCTTACTACATCCCACTTAAATATTTCATTAAATATCGCCAAAAAACCTATAAAAACCGTAGTTACACCTGTTCTAGAGCTATTCACTGACATGAGTAGGTAAAAGAACTAATCTAGATGCACAAAAAGCTGAAGAAAAGACGAGTTATGACTCGAGGAAACGCAGGAACGAACAGCCATGTCTGCTTGTTGCTTTTGATGGTTGCACCACGTACATCATCCGCATGCGTGTGGGGGGATGGGGAGAAGGACCATTTTCTCTAGACAGAAAGGGTACACCATGTTAAAGGAATAAAGGGCTAACAACTGCCTCTGCAGTGTGGTGAGCCTCCAAAAATTGATTCATCACCGCTGAAATTTTAAAATTACTATCTTATTTCCTTCTCTGGGGCAGCACAGTGGCCTAGTGGTTAGCACAACCGCCTCACGGAACTGAGGTCCCAGGTTCGATCCCGGCTCTGGGTCAATGTCCGTGTGGAGTTTGCACATTCTCCCCGTGTCTGCGTTGGTTTCGCCCCCACAACCCAAAAAATGTGCAGAGTAAGTGGATTGGCCACGCTAAATTGCCCCTTAATTGAAAAAAATAATTGGGTAATCTAAATTTTTTTTAAAAATTAAAAAAAAAACATTTTTTTTTAAAAAAAAATTTTTTTTTCCTTCTCTGATTGGATGCCCCCATCCAATGGATGCCCAGGGCCAATGCACCGTCGCCCCCCCCCCCCCTCTGCACGCCACTGCCCCCCACCCACCCACCCACCCCCACCAAGTAGCCATAACCACTGCTCCCAGGAGTGACCATAATGTTCTGGGTGCCAGATGAATCCTGCGGATGCATATTTAAATGAGCCTAATCTGAGACCAGATAGCGACGTCTCGCAAGATTTCGCCAAATCAAGTTTCAAGTCGGGTGCGACGGGTGGTACAAGTTATCGGTGACTGGAAGGTTTTCCTATTAGTAGCAGCAGTAAAGCTTATTGGGAGTAGGGTTCATGAATTAAAGTTAATTAATTAAAAGGTAATAAATTTATGAACACATAATAAAGATGTCAGGACAGATGAAATACATACAAACACAAGAATATGCGTATTAGTAGTCGGAGTAGGCCACTCAGCCCTTCAGTAAGATCATGGCTGATCTGATACAGTCTCACTGTGACCCCTGATAACCTTTCACCTTCTTGTTTATCAAGAATCCATTTTTCATTGCTGTAAAAATATTCAAAGACTCGGCTTCCACTGCCTTTTGATGAAGGCAGTTCCAAAGACTCACAACCCTCTGAGGGAAAACGATGCTTCTCAGGCCCGATTCAACAGGCTCAGATGTCGGGCAAGTTTAGTTGGGTGTCTCTCTGTGGCTGCAGTGCTGAGAGCCATCCCTCCAACCAACGGCACTTGCTGTTTGTTTTGGTCTCAGGGGCTTTCTCTACGCTTCAAGTGATTTCCTGCTCGCCAGAGGGATTGGGAGGATAAACTGCATTTATTTCAATGCAAGGAGCCTGACGGGTAAGACTGATTGACTCAAAACGTTGATCAGCACACGGAATTATGAAATTATTGCAATCACAGAAAGAAGGGCAGGACTGGCAGCTGAATGTTCTGTACAGGGCATAGAGATTTCAGGCTCGATAGAGAGGGAGGTAAAAGCGGATGAGTAATTGCATTATTGATTACAGAGAACAACACAGCAGTACTCAGGGATGATATCTGAGTAGGTTCCTCAAATGAATCCATCTGGGTAGAACTTAGTAACAAAAAGGGGGCCGTCACGTTGCTGGGAGTGTACTTTAGGCCCGCAAAACAGTCAGGGAGAAATAGCAGAGCAGATATGCAGGCAAATCTCTGAAAATTGGGAGAAAAATCGGATAATAATAGTAAAAGATTTCAACTTTTCCAATATTAACTTGGATAATGTGAAAGGCTGAGAATGGGTGGAATTCTTAAAATGTATCCAGGACAGGTTTTTAATGCTAATTCGTAAAAAGTCCTACAAGGGAGGAGACGGTGCTGGATCTAGTTTTCATGAATGAAGCCAGGCAAGTGGATACATTTTCACTGGAGGAGCATTTTGGAAACAGTGACCATCGCTCAGTAGAATTTAAGGTAATTACGAGAAGGGGCAAAGATAAACCGTAAATTCTTAATTGGGGAGGGCCAATTTTAATAAAATAAGACAGTATCTGTCGGAAGTTAACTGGAGCACCTACTTGTCGGAAAACCTAGATCAGGGCAGTGGGATTCATTCAAAACGGAAAGAGAGAGAGTACAGGGCCAACATGTTCCCATGGTAATGAAGGGTTAGAGCAATAAGTGCAGAGAACCCTGGATGTCAAGGAATATCCAGGATAGAATAAGGGGAAAAAAAGGGAGACTTATGCCAAATACTGTGGTCAAAACAGCGGAAGCCCTCGTTGAATACAGAAAGTGCAGGGGGTTACTTAAGAAAAAAATCATGAGAGCGAAGAAGGGCATGAAAAAGCACTGGCGGGTAAAATAAAGGAAAATACAAGGGTGTTTTATATTAAAGGCAGATTGTTGACCAGGGTAAGAGTAGGGCCCATTAGGGACCCACGTGGCAATTTGTGCATGGAACTGGAAGATAAAAGTGAGATTTTAAATGAGGACTTTGCATCTCTGTTCACTAAGGATAAGAATGGTATAGGTATAAAAATCAGAGAGGCACATTGTGATGTACTTGAATGTGTTAGCACTGTGAGGTACGAGGTATTAACACGTTAAACTGGTCTAAAAGTGGATAAATCCCCAGGGCCACGTGAGATGTACCCCAGGCTGTTGTGGGAGGAAAGCAAGGAGATGGCAGTGGCTCTGAAAGATATTTTCAAATCTTCTCTGGTTAGAGGTGCTAGAGGATTGGAGGACAGCTAATGTGGCACCATTATTCAAGAAGGGAAGTAGGGACCGATTGGAAATTACAGGCCGGTGAGTCGAACTTCAATGGTAGGAAAACTACTGGAAAATAATTAATCAAGTATAGTCAGCATGGTTTTGTCAAAGGGAGATCATGTCTTACAAATTTGATTCAATATTTGAGGAGGTGCCTGGGTGTGTAGATGAGGGTAGTGTGGTTGATGTAAAATACATGGACTTTACGCAGGCTTTTGACAAGGTCCCACATGGGAGGCTGATGAAGAAGGTGAGAGCCTATGGGATCCAAGGCAATTTGGCAAACTGGATCCAAAGCTGGGTTTGTTATAGGAGGCAGAGGGTGATGGTTGAAGGTTGTTTTTGTAACTGGAAGCCTGTGGCCAGTGGTGTTCACATTCATGATCTAGATGTGAATGTAGGATGTATAATAGGTAAGTTTGCAGATGACGCAAAAACTGGTGGTGTGATAAATAGTGAGGAGCGAGGCCTGAGATTACAGGAGGATATAGACGGTCTGGTTAGATGTATAGAAGAGTGGCAAATGGAATTTAACCATGAAAAGTGAGGTAATGCATTTTGGGAGGACTAACAAGGCAAGGGAATATACACTGGATAAAAGACTGGGTGATCGCTTTGCTGAGCACCTTCGGTCTGGGCGCATTCAGGACCCTGACCTTCCCGTTTTAACACAAGACAATGCTCCCATGGGGAACAACATCTCATCTTCCGGTTAGGCACAATACAGCCTTCCGGTCTCAACATAGAATTCAACAACTTCAGATAATTAGCTCTACCCCACCTCGACCCCTCTTCATCCCATTTCATTTTAACTGTCTTTTATCATTTCTTTCTTTATTTCTATACATATACCCCCAATCTTATCCTTCCTTTCTTTACCTTTTCTCCCATTTGCTTCCCCTTTCCATTCCTCCACATCTACATCTTCACAGTTTACCCCTGATGTTAGTTCCTTTGCTGTTTGGCCTTTCACACTTTTTGTTCTGTCTGGGCACTGCCATTAGCATTCTTTCCCCTTGGCTTTGTGGCTATTAGCTCTCTGTTCCCTTGGTTTCTGTGGCTATGATTTATTTTTCATTCACTCACCCCACAGTATAAATATTTCCCACATTCTATGTCTTTTAGCTTTGACAAAGGGTCATCTGGACTCAAAATGTTAGCTATTTTCTCTCCCTACAGGTGCTGCTAGTATTTTCTATTTAGTTTAAGGGAATATACATGAATGGCCGGACCCTAGGAAGTACAGAGGATCTGAGGGACCTTGGTGGGCACGTTCACCGAACTCTGAAAGCAGCAGGGCAGGTTGATAAGCTGGTTCAGAAGGCCTATGGGATTCTTGCCTTTCGTAACCGAGGCATTGAATAAAAGAACAGGGTGGTTATGCAGGAGCTGTACAAAATACTGGCTAGGCCCCAGCTGGAGTATTGTGCACAGTTCTGGTCGCCACACTACAGAAAGGAAGTGATTGCACAGGAGAGGGTGCAGAGAAGGTCCACCAGGATGTTGCCCGGGCTGGATCGTTTCAGCTATCAAGAGAGACTGGATAATTTGAGGTTGTTTTCCCTGAAGCATGGCAGACTGAGGAGGAACATGATTAAGGTGTATGAAGTTATGAGGGACATAACTTGTGGACAAGAAGGTACTTTTCCCCTTAGCGGAGGCATCAATAACCGGGTAGGCCTTGAGGTGAGGGGCAGGAGGTTTAGAGGAGATGTGAGCAGAAATTTTTACACCCAGGCAACCCTCACTCACTCTCTCTCTATTTGGCAAGGCACCTCAGGTCTGACCCCTGGCAGTGCTAACTTGGCATCTGGGCATCCTGGCATCATGGCAGTGGCCCTGGCACCCTGACAGGGATGCTAGGCTGGCAGTGCCAAGGTGCCAGGAGGCACCAAGATGCTATTGTACCCTGCCCCGACCACCCAGAGATCTCCAATGGTCTGGGAGACACCCAGGTGCCGTTATGCCAGGTGCACGTTTGTGTGGACAGTACTAAATGGCCCCATTGCGAGCTCCCTCAGGCACAGCCGATGAGCCCCTGGCAAGGGTGAATCTGCCACTAGGCTCATTTAAATATTCAGATCTAGATCTTGTGGTGATTGTAGATCTGAGTAGATTCAATACAACTGAGCAAGCACTAGAGGGAGCACGGGAGAGCTATAAATACACAGAGACAGGAAGTGAGGACACACTTCACGGAAGGCAGAACTGGGAGCAGGACACAGACACATGCAGGCAGCATTTGAGGTAGCCGGAAGTTAAGCTCTGAAGAGAGAACTAATTCACAATAAAGCATCTTCTCCAACTTTGAGACTACGAGCTTTATTAAGACACGAGGAACAACACATGGTAACCAGGAGTGGCTTCAGACGCTTACTACAAGATAACTCAGCTGCAGGCACAGCCGTGCAGGGCGGAGCAAGTTAGGTGACTTGCTATTGGCCCGGAGCCCGATTTTGGGTTTGGGCATGCTTCACTCGTTGCGCCCGGACCCATGCCGGGCACAGCAGGGTCACCAAATCATGTCTCTCATCTCTGTCTGAAATTGCTGACAATGGATTGACCCCCCCTAATTCTAGATTGTTCCACAAGAGGAAACTTCCTCTTTACATCCACCCTGTTAAGACCCCTCAGGATTTTACAAAGTTCAATCAAGTCTCTTCTTACTCTTCTAAATGCCTTACCAGTCCAATCTTTCCTCAGAAAACATCTCTCCCATTCCTGATGTTAGTCTGGTGAATCTCTGTACAGCTTCTCATGGATTTACATCCTTCCTTAAATAAGGAGACCAACACTTCACACAGTACTCCAAATGTTACCTCACCGGTGTCCTTACAACTGAAGGATAACCTCCCGACTCGTATATTCAATTCCCCTTGCAATAAATGATAACATTCAATTAGCTTTCCTAATCACTCACTGCACCTGCGTACTAGCCTTTTGTCCATGCACTAGGACACCATTTACTCCAATTTCCAGATCTTTTTCCGCATCATTAACATACCTCTGTCCTTTTGCAACCTCCATATGTCCCTTTCACAATTTACTCCCTGGGCGGCATTCTCCGCTCCTGGGACTAAGTGCCCGCTCCATCGTGAACGCCGTCGCGTTCACGATGGCACGAACAGGACTTGGGCACGAACTATTCTGGCCCCCACAGGGGGCCAGCACAGTGCTGGAATAGTTCACGCCACTCCAGCATCCCTACGTGGTGCCAAACGGGTGCTGCGCCAACCTGCGCATGCGGAGTTGGGGCAGCTCAATCCTGCGCATGCGCAGATGGGCAGCGTCATCCTGCGCATGCGCGGGGAACATCTTACGCGCGCTGGCCCCTCACCAACATGGCGACGGTGTTCTAGGGCCAGCCGCGGAAGGAGGTAGGCCCGGGGGTGGAGAGGCCGGCCCGCCGATCAGTGGGCCTCCCACCCCCCCCCCCCGGTGAAGGAGCCTCACAGGCCGCCCCCCCAGCGTTCCCGCACAGTTGCCGCTGGCAGTGACCAGAGGTGGACGGCACCGGCGGGAACCTGTCATGTTGAAGCTGCCGCTCAGCCCATCCGGGCCTGAGAATCGGCACTCGCCGTTTGCGGTGATACTCCAAGTGGCCCGCCGTGATTTGCATGCCGCTGGTTTCGGGGGGTGGGAGAATCGCGTGCGGGGGTCGGGGCGGCATGGTGCAATTCGCGCGGCGCCCCAGCGATTCTCCCACCCGGCGTGGGGAGGAGAATACCGCCCCCTATCTTTGTGTTTTCAGCAAATTTAGCAACCATTCCTTCTGCCCCTTCATCCAAGATATTTTATATAAATTATAAAAATTGAGGCCCCAGCACTGATCCCTGTAGCACAACAGTCATCATATCCTGCAAAACAGCAAATGATCCATTTATGCCAACTCTCTGTTTCCTGTTAGCTAGCCAATCTTTTAACCATATCAATATGACATCCTGTACACCATAAGCTCTTATTTACTGCAATAACCTTTGATGTGGCAATTTATCAAATACCTTCTGGAAATCTAAGTACAGTACATCCATCAGTTCCCCTTTATCCACAGCACATGAGATTCTTTCAAAGAGCTCCAATAAATTAACTAAACATGATTTCCCTTTCACAAAACATGTTGACTGTGCCTAATTCCCTTGATTTCTTTTATAAGTGCCATGCCATAACATCTTTAATATTTTCTCTGTTCCAAATGTTGAGCTTACTGGCCTGTAGCCTCCTGCTTTCTGTCTCTCTCTCCCTTTTTGAATACGGGAACTACATTTTCTATTTTCTCATCTGATGGACTGTGGTAGTGCGTCCCCTTTAATGGACAATCTTTCACGGTGCACGTGACCCAGTAGGAGCCCATTACGTGGGAGCACGTGACCCCTGACCAATGGGGGAAAAGTGCAGGCCCTGTGTGGACCTAGGAGTCAAGGAGTAAAGACATATATAATAAAGACTGTTATTCAGTGATGCTTCGCGCTATTTCATGAATCTTCCCAGAATCGATGGAATTTTGGAAATGAAAACCAACAAATGAACTATCTCACTAACCACTTTTTTAAGACCCTTGAATGAAGTCGATCAGGACCTAGGGATTTGTCAGCCCTCATTATTTAAATACCTGTAAACTCTTACTATTCATCTTTATATTTCTAGCTAGCTTTCGCACATACTCTATTTTTTCCCTCCTTGTTAATCTTTGTCATTCTTTGCTGTTCTTTATACTCGGTCCAATCTTCTGATCTGCCACCTGCCTTTGTGCAATGATATGCTTTTTCTTCAAGTTTGATACAGTCTTTATTTTTTTTATCATCCACGGAGTGTTGATCCTCCCCTTGGAATTTTCATTTGTGCTGATGTATTGCAACTGCAGAATGTGATAATTCCTTGACACCAGTGTGATCCAGGGAAAATACATCTACAGTTATGTGTAGCGTGAGGATCTTCGGCTCAGAGTTACTGAGCTGGAAGCTGAGCTGCCAACACTGGTGTATCAGGGAGGGGGTTGTTACCGACACATTTTGTCCCAGGAAACAGTCGCACCCATGAGGTGACGAAGATCTTTGGAGATGGCCACTGGTCAGGGACAGGAGGGTTGATAGGGGGATCCAGCAAGTAGGAATGGAGGAGCTGCAGTCCCTGATTTTCCCCAACAGGAATGAGATATCTGCAACCTGTGTGAACGAGGAGAAGGACTGCAGAGTGGTAAAGATGTAGGCCAGACCAGGTAAGGACAGCAGGTTTCCTTCCCTAAAGGACATTAGTGAACCAGGTGCGCTTTTGCAACAATCGGCAATTTCAACTTTTAATTCCAGATTTATATTGAATTCAAATTTCACCATCTGCAGTGGCGGGATTCGAGAGCATTATTCTGGGTTTCTGATTTACTAGTCCAGTGACAATACCACGACACCACCCCCTCCCCAATGTTAAATGTAGTTTCCACGATAGCCAACTTTTGTCCATGATTGGCACTGATCTCCATCCATCCAAAAACATGCATTGTGAAAATGGAGTAAGGAAGTTACTTTACTCTGCTCGCTGACATTTTTCAACAGCTGCAAAGTCAAGTCAAGAAGTATTTTGTTCCAGATCAGTGGAGACAAGTACTCAGAGCCAAGCACGTGTAACAATGATACTTTTGCAGTTCTATAGCAGCTGATGGATTAACGCAATTGAGGAAAGCCTTCTGTACTGGCCAAGCACAGAGCAGAGATTAATATCAGACTTCCATTGATTCTCATGTTTTCTTGAAAGCTGAGGCCATACTTGCAGCATATCTAACTCACTATGCTGGGTTTAAAAGGTTTTACTCGGTGTTTAAGCTAACTGAAATGCCTTCTGAAATACCAGTAAACTCGACTGACCTGTGCATTTCTGAATGGAGCACATTTCCGGAGAGAGGGTTTTGAAGCAATGTTGTTAACTAAAGGAATTTATACACATTCACAGAATTGGGGAAATTTGCAAGGTGCGATGATAAAACATAAAAACTAATGGTCTTATTTAAGTCCAAAACCATGATTTCTCCTTCAGTTGTTCAATGAGGACTGGCTAACAGTGTTAAATAATAGCATCTTTAGAAAGACTGCGATCCCAGCTTGGTTATATTGAGCCAACCAATGCTAAGAAATTAGAAATAAAGTGAATGTTAAAGGTAAAGTTGGAACACGAGACAGGTGAAAAGAGCAAGATGATATTTTACAGTAGAGGAGGCCATTTGACCCATTTTGTATGTGTCAGTTCTTTGAAAAGGATTGTATTCCCGCTGGAGTTTAGAGGAATGAGAGGGGATCTCATAGAAACCTATTGAATTCTAACAGGACTAGACAAGGTAGATGCAAGAGGGATGCTCCTGACGGTGGGGGTGTCAAGAACCAGGGATCAGAGTCTGAGAACACAGTGTAGACCATTTAAGACAGAGGTGAGGAGCATTTTCTTCCCCGGGAGAGTGGTCGGCCTGTGGAATTCATTCCCACAGAAAATAGTTGAGACCAAGATACTGTATGTTTTCAAGAAAGTTAGATATAGCACTTGGAATGAAGGGCATCAAAAGATATGGGGGGTGGGGGGGGGTGGGGGGGGGGTGGAAGGCGAGAACAGGCTATTGAGCTGGATGGTCAGCCATGATCATAATGAATGGCAGAGCAGACTCGAAGGGCTGAATGGCCTTTTCCCATCCTATGTTCTATGTTTCTATGATCGATTTAGTCCTTCACTGTGCTCTTCCTCATTGCCTTACGATGTTTTCCTTGACAGTATGATTGAAATGATAAGAGTAAAAAGTAACTAAGGAGAAGATGGTAAAATGGATCACTGCAAGTTTAACTTCATGTAAAGCATGGGCTAAAGGAAAGAGTGATCCAAACTGTACACAAAATGATCTCCCGTCCTCTCCCCAGGAAAGAGGATGCAAGGTTCATATGATCTGAGGGCCTTTCTCACCCCACTTTTCTACTCATAACAGAAGGTAAGAGCTGTCCCATATTCTCGCTCCTTCATCTTTCGTCATTTTGGTACTAATTCCATCATCTTTCCCCCATAGCTAAGCGATGGAAAAGATTTGGTTATCTATTGATCAGTGCCACTCCTCTTCTTCCATCAGAAAAGACCCCTGATGTCTATTCTCATCGTCACATTGGAATAAATCGCCTTGATTGACAATACGTTGGTGGGAACTGCATTCCAATATAGATACCCGTTGAAACACGCTTAAACTTGTCGCTGACTTCAAGTGGCGACAAAGGACAAACATGAGTTACAGACAGAAGATGCTCCAACAG
The DNA here is from genome assembly GCF_902713615.1 of Scyliorhinus canicula. Taxonomy (NCBI): domain Eukaryota; kingdom Metazoa; phylum Chordata; class Chondrichthyes; order Carcharhiniformes; family Scyliorhinidae; genus Scyliorhinus; species Scyliorhinus canicula. Next base: position 33,738,608 of record NC_052166.1, on the reverse strand, counting down.
TGTCTACAACAGCCAACTGTTTTATGCAATTAAAACACTATAATTGGGTACACTTCAGATCCCACTAGGGCCATGGAATCATTTTATTATGCACTAAGCAATGTGGCAGAAGCGATACATATTGATACCGTAGCCTAAAATGATACAGGCACTTGACGCACTCATAACATATTTCTCTTTTCACTATTTTAACACCATGACCATTTCTAGTAATTCCCACAATAATTCACAACCTGGCGGGGCAGTTATTTTTTTCTCCGCTTTTTTAAGTGACCTACAAGATTCCAGAGTTTTACAAGTGCACGGTATCCAATTAAAAATGCATTGTTTATGATGCTTGTAGCATAACCGTTGCTATAATATATATTTAAACCCAGCTTCCAAAGACAGTCACATGGAGACTACCCAATGTGTGTAAACTCATTATTATTAATTCATGGGCACCAGAGGAATGGTTAAATTAATCTGCAGAAGGTTTAAATTCCTCAGCAAATGTTAATGGATTCTCGACTATAGAAACACAGAAAATAGGAACCCTTAAAAGCCTTTGATAACTATTGCAATTTAAGAAGCAAAAAAATTCTAGTGGGACAAATTCAACGAAACAGTCCAGAAACCAGGACCTGAAGTTTTTGTCCATTGTGTGGGCACACTTGGCGGCTGACAGGATATTTTGTAACATATTTCACTGCACAGGGCAGCATGATAGCATAGTGGTTAGCACAGTTGTTTCACAGCTCCAGGGTCCCAGGTTTGATTCCCGGCTTGGGTCACTGTCTGTGCGGAGTCTGCACATTCTCCCCGTGTCTGCGTGGGTTTTCTCCAGGTGCTCCGGTTTCTTCCCACAGTCCAATGATGTGCAGGTTAGGTGGATTGGCAATGATACATTACCCTTAGTGTCCAGAAAGATTAGGTGAGGTTACTGGGTTACGGGGACAGGGTGGATGTATGGACTTAAATGGGGTGCTCTTTCCAAGGGCCGGTGCTGACTCGATGGGCCGAATGTCCACCTTCTGTGCAGTAAATTCTATGATTCTATGATCGTTATCATCTGGAAAGAAATTGTCCCATTGGGCAGACGCAGCATGGGTTCATAAAGGGCAGGTCGTGCCTAACTAATTTAGTGGAATTTTTTGAGGACATTACCAGTGCAGTAGATAATGGGGAGCCAATGGATGTGGTATATCTGGATTTCCAGAAAGCCTTTGACAAGATGCCACACAAAAGGTTGCTGCATAAGATAAAGGTGCATGGCATTAAGGGTAAAGTAGTAGCATTGATAGAGGATTGGTTAATTAATAGAAAGCAAAGAGTGGGGAATAATGGGTGTTTCTCTGGTTGGCAATCAGTAGCTAGTGGTGTCCCTCAGGGATCCGTGTGGGCCCACAATTGTTCACAATTTACAAAGATGATTTGGACTTGGGGACCAAGGGCAATGTGTCCAAGTTTGCAGATGACACTAAGATGAGTGGTAAAGCGAAAAGTGCAGAGGATACTGGCAGTCTGCAGAGGGATTTGGATAGGTTAAGTGAATGGACTAGGGTCTGGCAGATGGAATACAATGTTGACAAATGTGAGGTTATCCATTTTGGTAGGAATAACAGCAAACGGGATTATTATTTAAATGATAAAATATTAAAGCATGCTGCTGTGCAGAGCGACCTGGGTGTGCAGTGCATGAGTCACAGAAAGTTGGTTTACAGGTGCAACAGGTGATTAAGAAGGCAAATGGAATTTTGTCCTTCATTGCTCGAGGGATGGAGTTTAAGACTAGGGAGGTTATGCTGCAATTGTATAAGGTGTTAGTGAGGCCACAACTGGAGTATTGTGTTCAGTTTTGGTCTCCTTGAGAAAGGACGTACTGGCGCTGGAGGGTGTGCAGAGGAGATTCACTAGGTTAATCCCAGAGCTGAAGGTGTTGGATTACGAGGAGAGGTTGAGTAGACTGGGACTGTACTCGTTGGAATTTAGAAGGATGAGGGGGGATCTTATAGAAACATTTAAAATTATGAAGGGAATAGATAGGATAGATGCGGGCAGGTTGTTTCCACTGGCGGGTGAAAGCAGAACTAGGGGACATAGCCTCAAAATAAGGGGAAGTAGATTTAGGACTGAGTTTAGGAGGAACTTCTTCATCCAAAGGGTTGTGAATCTATGGAATTCCTTGCCCAGTGAAGCAGTTGAGGCTCCTTCATTAAATGTTTTTAAGGTAAAGGTAGATAGTTTTTTGAAGAATAAAGGGATTAAGGGTTATGGTGTTCGGGCCGGAAAGTGGAGCTGAGTCCACAAAAAATCAGCCATGATCTCATTGAATGGCGGAGCAGGCTCGAGGGGCCAGATGGCCTACTCCTGCTCCTAGTTCTTATGTCATATGTATCACATGTTTATTCCATTTTAACTGAACTCTGATGATAAGTGCTTCAATTTCTAGGTATATTTGCTCCTTGAATTTCTTCATTCTCAAGGGCTTTTTCCTCCCATTTGATAACTGTGTTCTGAATGAACCCTATGTGGAACCTGGGCGGCATGGTGGCATAGTAGTTGGTACTGCTGCCTCACAGCGCCAGGGACCCGAGCTGAATTCTGGCCTTGGGTGACTATTGGTGTGGAATTTACATGTTCTCTCCATGTCTGTGTGGGTTTCCTCTGGGTTTCCTTCCAAAGCCCAGAGTCCAAAGATGTGCAGGTTAGGTGGGATTATGGGGATATGGCAGGGGAGTGTGACTAGGTAGGTGCTTTTCAGAGCTTTGGTCAGACCCAATGGGCTGAATGGCCTCATACTACACTGTTGGGATTCTTTTAACATAATCAGGGAATACTGTGAAGTTTCCTGACAGATGCATTTTATAAAATGTTTTATTACATTTTCATATCTTACATTTCATGACTCACAAGTTACATATTTTCAAAACTGCGTTAAAAATGGAGAATAAAAAAAGACAAACGGAAATCAGCACATATATTTACAGGCAATTGTTTTCATTCCCGCTGTGACTGTGTCCCCACTTTATTCAACATACATCTGTTACCATCCCCAATGTGGCCAGAGCACATGTGTACAGATGTCTATTTACAGTTTAGTTTGGGCTTCAACCTACCCTCGGACCAGTCCGCTGCAGCTTTGTGCCTTGTCCCTCTCATTTTCATTGCACGCCTTCACACACACACACACACCCCCCCCCCCCCCTCGCCCTCTGTCCCCCCCCCTTTTCCTTTTTGTCCGTGGCTCTTTTGTGTCTCCCCCCGCTCACCCACCCCCGCCCCCCCCCCCCCAAACTTTAATAGTTGCTGGCTATGAGCAGAGTTTGGAACAAGTTGGTGAATGGTTTGCCCGTCCTGTCGAAGCCCTCTTCCGACCCACGGATCGCAAACTTTACTTTCTCCGGCCTGAAAAATTCCACCAGGTCGGACAGCCAGTCTGCAGCTTTGGATGGTGCTTTGAATGCCAATCGCCATCTGAGCAGGATTGTCCAGCGTGCGAAAAGCGGGGCAAAAGCTAGGGCATCGCCCCCCATGAAGAATTCTGGCTGATTTGAAACCCCGAAGAACGCCACTTTTGGGAATGGCTCCACACTAACTCCCACAACCCTAGACATTGCCTCAAAAAAGGTGTCCAGCGCCCAACAAGTCTGGGACAAGCCCAGAACATGTGGGTGTGTTTAGCCGCACCTCTCTGGCACCGTTCACATTTGTCCTCCACCTCTGGAAAGAACTCACTCTATTCGGGTTCTGGTTAGGTGCGCTCTGTGCACCACTTTTAGCTGTGTTGGGCTGAGCCCTGTGCATGTGGAGGTTTTCTTCCTGAATTCCGTGCTGTCTCTGTTGAAACAGGATGGACACATTTACCAGGACCACCTTCCAGGACACCACCAACCATGACGTACTGTTCCCCTTGGTCCGTAACGTCCTCATCGGTGTAAATGCTGTCCTCTCATTGAGCAATATGGCCACTACCCCCAGCCTTCGTCCTGTAGCATGAATGCGAAGTCTGTCCCACCCAGCTCTTTCTTACCCATAGTCAGTGCTTCTCCCTCTCCTGGAAGAAGGCAAGGTCTGCTCTCAGACTTTTCAGATGGGCAAAGACTTTGGGGGCGGAATTCTCCGCAAGGCCCGACGCTGTCGTGAAACCCGGAGAGGTTCACGACGGCGTCGGAAGCGTCTGCCGGCCCCCTATTCTCCCCTCCCCGGGGGGATAGGAGGGCCATACCTGGAAACTCGGCCACCAAGCCTTGTCCCTGGCTTCAAGGCCTGCGCGCCAAGAATGACGCCGCGGCGGCGCCTAATGACGTCAGCCACGCATGCGCGGGTTGGACAGCTCAAACCCGCGCATGCACAGTTGTAGTCTTTCCCCTCAGCCGCCCCGCAAGACGTGGCTGCTTGATCTTGCGGGGTGGCGGAGGGGAAAGAGTGCGTCCCCTTGAGACGCCGGCCCGATGATCGGTGGGCACCGATCGCGGGCCTGTCCCCTCCAGAGCACAGTCGTGGTGCTAGATCCCCGATCCGCCCCCCACAGGCCCCACACTTACCTGGCACGCCATGTTCACAACGGCAGCGACCAGGTGTGGTTGCCGCCGTCGTGAACAAGTCGGAAACGGCAGGCTGCTCCGAGCGGCGTGTCGCTAAACCGGACACGCCATTTTGGGGGGGTGGGAGGTGCAGGACCGGACCTCCCGCTATTCTTCTACACATCGTGGTTGCGGAGAATCGCGCCCTGGATCTTTTCACTGGCTGTTAATTCCCCTGACGTTCCATGTGACTATTCTGACTATTTCTACCCCTGCCTCCTGCCTGATCAACCATACTTACCTTGTGGATGCGCCCCTGTACTGTGGTTTCCATTATTCTAAGAGCCAATGAAGATGGCCGCCATCATTGTGTATGCTATGTGGATGTGCCTATACACTGCGGGGTTTCCCTTTGTTTGGGGGCCCTCCAAAATAACTGTTTTTGGTGCCCTTCTTCACGTTGTCACCCTGCGTGATCTGGCACATCAGCCTTCTAACCTCCCCCCCCCCACCCCCTCAACTATCTCCCTCGGCCTGTCCGCCCCCTCCTTCTCCGCTAGTGTGGTGCCCCCCCCTCCTGGAATTGCTCCACATCTTCCCTCAACCAGTGAGTTTCTCTTCTCCCCTCTGCCCCTCTTCACCCACTTCTGTGTCGTACTGCTCTCACCCCCTCCTTTCTGAGATTCATCGATAGGTCGAACACAAGGAAGATCAGTCACGTGCAAATAGTCTCTCTCCTATTTTTTTAATTGATGAGACTAGAGTTCTGGTTCACTGCTGATGTCGTTGCCTTCCCAGCCCATGCTTGTGCACGAGTTCATATGCTTCTGCCGGTGCGGTGAAGTAGTACTTCCTACCCTGGAAAGTCACCCAGAATTTGTCGGGGTACAACATCCTGAACCACACATTGTCCTCGTCAATTGTCATCCTGCTGTGTTAAATTCTGTCCGTCACTTGGCCAGTAGTGCCCCAGTGTCCTGGTACACGCAGATCGAGTGCCCCTCCCGTTTGCAGGCCCATGTATGTCAGGTGAGTGTTAAATCAGCATTTGTTATCATTTCCTCTGTGTGGATTACTCTCTTCTTCCAGAAAAGGGTCTTTTCTGGCAGGGGGGTCTTTTTACTTAGGGGGTCTCCTCATTTAGGGGGTGTCTGTGGGAATTCTCTGGTGGGGTTGGGCAGGTATTCTAGAATAGGGAGAGTGGTCCTCGGATGGACTTTGGCGGCAACTCCCTTGAGGAGTTGGGAAGGGATCAGCGCCCGGCGCCAATCCAGTTTTCTTCACAACCGTAGATTCTCCACCTCACCAGGAACTCCACCACTGATGGCACAAGGCGGAGAATTTTACCCATGGTATAGGTGTGATCAGGGATGAAAGGGTTAATGTGAGAGATTGTGGAATCAGTACCACCTACATGATGATGTAAGAAACACATGAACGAGCCGAGATGGAGAATGCTTTTGCCACAGATTGAGTAACACCTCATCCTGTGCATCTGTATATAGAATGCTTATCCAGTAAACCAGTTATTGTATGTACCCAAGTCTCAGAAATCATTCCTTAGCCTATCACAACCAACATAAGCTATTAAATACTCACTTTTTGCGCATTGAACAGGATAATAGATACTTGCGAGGTCCTCTACATACTTTACAATGCTTGTGCTGTGTTTCCTTTGATCATATTTTCTGTTTCACATCACTTGCTGTGGTTTGGGTGCACAGGCCTCCTTACCTCATTCAAATTGCTTAGTTTTCATCTGTATGTGTCTAGACAGTGAACACCCAGAAGGTGCCAGGCCATGGAAGATAGCACAACAAACATGAGATTATTCTTAACATCTCAAGCCCACAGGAACTTTTCCTTAATAACAATCAAGTAACAGTCACATTAGAAACCTTAACTAATGAGCTAACAAACCAGCATTTATACTCCCAGAAAATTTGGAAGATAAATGAATGAATTAATCAAGGTTTTCAGAATATGAGGGAGAGAAGATGTGATAGGTGGAGGGAAACTATTTCAGCCGTTTGGGATGTCTAGGACAAGGTGACAGAGTCCAAAAACTTCAGCCAGTCCTTGCAGGAGTGAAATAAGTAAACACTTCTACACACAAAGAGCAATAGAAAAGTTAACTCTCTTTTACAATGTGCCATTAATGCTCCATCAGTGGTTAATTTTAACCCTGAGATTGATAGGTTTTTGTTACCAAAGGCATTAAGGGATATCTGAGAAATTCTGGTTTATGGAGCTAGGCTGAAGATCAGCCATGATCTCATTGAATCGTGAAGCAAATAAAGGGGGCGGGATTCTCCGACCCTCTGCACCGGAATTGCGGCCATCGCGGGGGGTTGAGAATAGAGGTTCATGCCAGAAATCCGGTGCGACGGCGCATCTGCAATTCTCCACAGGCCCGCCAGTCCCGCGCACGCGGTCGACGCGATGCCGGTCGGGGGCAGTTGGAACAGGTCCACGCCACAATTCTCCACCGTCGACCTGCCAAACTCCCACCGGCGTGGTTTACATGTGGTACCAGCCGGCGGGAGGAGGGACGCGTGGCCTCGGTGGCGATCCTGATGGTGGGCGGGGGGTATCTGACTCCGGGAGGGGGGGGGGGCGGGCGGGCCTCAGCGGTGACCAAGCCCGCGATCTGGGAGGGATCTACCTACCTCCTCACGGGCCCGCTGTGTGACTCCACCATGTCTGCAGCGTCCACGCCCTAGTGGGCCGCCGTGCGAATGCGCAGCCGCGCGGTCTGTACAGCAGGGCCCCAGCCGGCAGCCAGAGCTGTGGGATGCCCGCCAGGTTTCTGCTAGCCCCTGGAAAATGGTGAACCACCCCAGGCCTTCGAGGAAAAAGTCCAGAGTGATGCTCGCCCTTTTTCCAGCGGGCATGAGGACTTAGTCCCCAGAAGGGAGAATCCCGCCCGAGGTTAAATGGCCTACTCAGGAGATTTGAGGTTGATTGCAATATCCCAAATAAGGTCAATTAGATTACCTCCCTATACTTCCCACTTTTCTTTCATCCACCAAACAATCAGACCCAAGTCACTGTAATCAGTAAGATTGAATCATTTGCTACAAATTCGGTCAAAATAAATAGCCCTCTGGCTTACTGGGCCTTTAACTATTCAAAGAATAGAAATCCTGTAATGGAACATCGATGTTAATAGCATGTGGCAGAAAAGATAGACAGCACTGCTGTAGATATTTCTCTTATATTTATAATGGCATTGATTTTCAGAAGTGGAAATTGTTTGACAAATTACTAAAATGCAATGTTTCTAGAGCTGTAGCTGCTGGGTGTTATTCAAACTTTAATCCCTATTAATGGACTTTTCAAGTGGTAGATAAAATCCTCTAGAGAGAGAGTTGGAAAAGCTTCACATAAAAAGATAGCAGGTGTTAAAGTGCCCTCTGTGCTTATTACAGCACAGATTGTATCGTAATTTGACATGAAGATGAAATCCTATTCAAGTTTACAATAACATTTAGATCAATCACAAGCAGCACATGTAATGGTGAGAGGGAATTGGTAGTGGGACCAATACAACTTATTCATGACAATGTAACTCATGTGTTATTCATTGGTGAGATGAATCCCGTACTCAGCAGCTTGCCAATCCTTTTCTAAATACAGTAGTCCCCCTTTATAACGCGGGTGTTGGGGTCCAAGACAGCCACCCGCGTTGCATCCGAGCCGCGGATATCCACGATGGGGGTTTTAAACTTATTTAAAAATCTATGCTAGCGCTTCCCATTGAGAGTCTACGGGGGGCGGGGGGAGAGGTCAGACCCCCATAGACTCACAATGGGAAGCGCTAGCATAGCTTTTTAAATAAATTTAAAACCCCCATCCTGGATCTAATTAAAACAGTGTCAATTTCAGCGGCCGGAGAGGGAAGCTGCTCTCTCACTGAAACAATCAGCCGGCCGCTGAAATTGACACTGCCGGCTGCTCTCTCCCTCCAATCAGTACCCCAGCAGCCACAGCCTGAACCCCAGCAGCCACAGCCTGTACCCCAGCAGCCACAGTACCCCAGCAGCCACAGCCTGAAGCCCAGCAGCCACAGCCTGTACCCCAGCAGCCACAGCCTGAACCCCAGCTACAGAGGAGAGGGGCGATGTGAGACCATGCTGGTCTTGCAGAGGCCCGTATGACCTCCTCCTGTGTTCTCTGCTCTCTCCCTCCAATCAGCCGGCAGTGTCAATTTCAGCGGCCGGCTCACTTTGATCTGGAGAGGGAAGCTGCTCTCTCACTGAAACAATCAGCCGGCCGCTGAAATTGACACTGCCCGCTGCTCTCTCCCTCCAATCAGAAACATTAAAACTTAAAAGTTGGATTGGAGGGAGAGAGCAGCCGGCAGTGTCAATTTCAGCGGCCGGCTGATTGTTTCAGTGAGAGAGCAGCTTCCCTCTCCGGATCAAAGTGAGCCGACCGCTGAAATTGACACAACTGACAGTTGGGGTCCATAAGCCCCCCCGCCGTATATCGCAAACCGCGGTATTGCGGAGCGCGGTATAACGGGGGACTACTGTACAACTAATTGTATATACAGGCCCATCAGTAAACTGAGATCCATTACTGCGGATTTTAATTGCCCATTATCTTTGAATGAATGTCGGGTAATGATTTTAAAGCACATTTCACACAGCTTTTTTTCTTTAAACTTGCCAGTGTGACTCAATGTCGGCCTTTTTTCCGTTCATTCGCCATGAATATCAGCCCTATATCACTTCACATCTCTGCAGCCTGCCTCTGGGTTTTGGGGTTTGGCAGCTGTGCTGCTTATCTGGATAAGGCCAAACCACCTCATTCAGCTCGCAGTCCCCGTCAGTAAAAATGCACAAACATCAAGTTTCAGTCATTATTGGTCTTAGTCAACTTTCCCGCCTTAAAATATTTTATGTCGATCATAATTTCTTAATTTTTATTCATATGAAAGAGACATAACCGAAAATGATGCAATCTGTTTGAGCAGAATAACTGTAACATTATTGCTGCAGCAATAGTTTAATGTATTCTTCCAAATGTACGATTGATGGTCGTCTATGAGGGATGAAGGTAAGATTAATAAAGGGAAGGTACTGCTGTCTTTTATGGGGAGATTATTCTTTCTTGTGAGATAGCTTCTTTGGACTTTCATAATGATTTTGTATAATGTTCCACTTGAGAGTCTTCTAATTGGAAGAAAAACTGCAGGAATCCTAATCTAGAACATAGGTCTTGATCAACGATGGTTAAAGATATAGAAAATTCATAGTAGTCATGGGAGATATAATGTAGGAAATATAATACCAATACTGGAGATAAGTCTTTTCCTCTTCCTGTTCAGATCCATACGGATCATCATCCCAAGGCCTTTTTCCAAGGGATAGACAAAATAATCATGGTGTTTGTATGCGGGGGGGGTGTTTAGAACCTGAGGATCCCCAAGTTGACACTGCAAAGGAGGACAAACATGGGTGGTCTGACCCTGCTGAATCTAGAATACTACCACTGGTCAGCCACAGCTGAGAGGGTGAGTGGATGGATAGGAGAACCCAACATGGAATGGGTGAGGCTGGAGGAGTCCTCCTGCAAGAGAGCAGCTCTCTGAGCCGTCGCCACGGCAGCGCTCCCATCCCCCACAACAAAGTACACATCCTGCCCAGTGGTGGTAGCCACACTGAAAACATGGCACCAAATGAGGCAGCATTCCTGTTTAACCGAGATGTCCTCCATAGCCCCCTCTGCGGCAACCACAAATTCCCGCCAGCCATGATCGATGCCACTTTCAAAAAATGGAGACGGTACGAGGGGACTCTAGCAGTCAGGGACTTTTACATAGGATACAGACTCAGGACCTTGGACAAACTGACGGAAGATCTGGAGCTACCAACAGGACAGGAGCTCTGGCACCTTCAAATTTAGCACTTGCTCCACAATGGAACAGCAAGGTACCCCCGGGTTCCGAGAGACATTTTACTGGAAGAGCTAATAAACACAGATAGTAAGGAGAGGGGGAACTGTGGGGAAGTCTGTGGACGGTTGCTGGAAAAGGCAAGGACACCACTAGATGGAGCCAGGCGAAAATGGGAGGACGGACCCGGGGCGGAAGTGGGCGAGGGACTCTGGAGCGAAGCACTGAGTAGGGCCAACTCCACCTCCTTCCGCGCAAGGCTAAGCCTCATGCAGTTTAAAGTGGTGCACAGAGCTCACCTAACCAGAACCCAAATGAACCCCAGGGTGGAGGATAAATGCGAACGGTGCCAGGGAGGCACAGCCAACCACACCCTCATGTGCTGGGTCTGTTCAGACTTGTCGGGTTCTGGATTGCCGTCTTCGAGGCGATGTCCAAAGTTGTGAGGGTGGAGCCGTGCCCGAGGGTGGTAGTCCTCAGGGTATCCTATAGGGAAGCGGGCCATGCCTTGACTTATGATTCCTTAATGAAAATGAAATGAAAATTGCTTATTGTCACGAGTAGGCTTCAATGAAGTTACTGTGAAAAGCCCCTAGTCGCCACATTCCGGCGCCTGTCCGGGGAGGTTGGTACGGGAATCAAACCGTGCTGCTGGCCTGCTTGGTCTGCTTTAAAAGCCAGCGATTTAGCCGAGTGAGCTAAACCAGCCCCTGAGCTAATCGCACGCTGAAGAATCCTGCTCAGCACAACCCACAGCTGCAGACTGGCTGGCAGACCTGTCAGAATTTCTCCACCTGGAGAAAATCAAGTACACCATCCAAGGGTCGGACAAAGGCTTCCACAAAGCATGGGGGCTGTTCATTAGCCTATTCCAAGACCTGTGCGAAGCCAACAATGATTAGGAAGAGAAGGGGGAGGGGATTGAAGGGAGCAGATAAGAATACACACAATGGAGAGGAGTAGGTGGGAAAGGGAAGGGGAGGTGAGGAGGGAATCCAAGGGAGCCACTAATCAAAACAAGGGGAAAAGGGGATGGGGGGGGGAGTGGGCAGGAAGCCCCCCCCCTCCCCCACCTCGCCACAAGGACAACAACCATAACCGCAGGATTGGAGAACAGTATGTGACACCCAGGGCAAAAGCTGGTGCCAGAGAAGAACCAGACTACCAACTAGGGGGTTTGGGGAGGGGAGGAGTGGAGGGGGGGGGGGGGGGGGGGGGGGTGGGGAGGATAGATGGAGAGAATGTATGTAAAAATTTGTAAATAAGAAACTTGGCAACATGTAAATGCCAGCTGCACAATATGTCAAGTTGCTATTCTGTAAAAACTAAAAAAAATGCCAATGAAAATATTTTAATAAACACCTGCCAATCTTGTTGATAATATGAAACTAGGACAGCATTGGTACTGGAGGACACAATTTGCAAAATAAGTTTATCACTTGGCGTGTAATCGGAAAATTAAATTGTGGATTGATGCTTCTGCACATTGATTGAAAAATGTAGATCCTAAGTATATGAAGCAAATAAAATTAGCAGAGGAAATGTCAGAAAGAGATCTGGGACGAATAGATGTGCCACATTCAAAGTCTAGACAATGTGGTAAAGCCATTTCTAAAAAAGAGATTACATGCTCGGGTCTATAGGCAAAATAGGCAATTGCAAATTTGAAAGTTGTGGTAAGATGTTATGTTTTTATTAACTGCACCGCAAAAGAGCTACGCATGCACAATAATATAACAACCACAGTGACAAAAGAAGACAAACTTTACAGAAGATGGTGATTGAGGGAAACCACATCAAAGCAACAAAAATATATATATATATATATAAACCCATATCAACATGGCGTAATGTCAAGCATATTTGAAGCAGGTATCATGAAGGAAATCTTTACTCAAAGAATTATAAACATTTACAATTTTCCATCAGAGTAGAAAAATCCAGGAACATTAGGGTTGCTCAAATACAGTTGGATGGTACAGAAGGAGAATTAAAGTAGTACACCTTTTGGGGGGAGAAAATGGCTTTTTCTTGCCTCTAACCCCAGAACCCACTGCCCTGTCTTTTGTTCACGGTTACGTTTCACTCTCTGGAGAATGCTCATGAAGGATTCTATCCCACTGTAATTCACAGATTCAAATTTTATTCCTTGGCCAAATGGATTCTTCTCATCGCAAAGGCAATTGAATACTCGAGGATCTCTTTGCACATGGAAAGATTTTGGGGTTTACAAATGAAAAGGTATACCCACCGTCTACCTCCGTTCCAGCATTTCACTCTCAACTTTGTTCTCTTGAATAGAAATTGTAAAGATTTATTATTTAACAAGTACCCCTGGCTTACAATAAATGATACTAATAAAGATTATTACGAACATGACAAGTTGGATTTCTTTTTATCTTCTTCCTTTCACACTGCAGCAGTAAGAAACAGTTAACATTCCTGTTGCTCATTATAGGCCTTGTGAATAGCTGGTTGAAATTATTGTATACCCAAGACAGCTGAAAACCACAGCTGTCTGAAGCAACATGGCAAATGATCTATGTTCTGTCATAACCATTCTGCTCATGAGGAAGGGGTCTTCCCATAACGAGCACATAAATAACATCACCACATTCATTACAACAAAACATACTAATGGAGACTTGGCCAGGAAGGGCATTATTAGTGCATAAAGAAACACGGCGAAGATTTATGCATGAGGTCAATCAACATGCCTTCATTTAATCTATGAGACTATCATGCGCCGTTTGAAATACGCCTATAATTATTCAAGATTGATTTATAATGAATGCATTTTTTAAAAAATCATTAATACAACAATTTATAAATGTCCACTAGGTGGTGATAGGGTATTCTTTGATAAATGCTGTCAACCTTACAAGCCCCTCAATCATTTCAATGACAGCGCGTTCACAATGGCGGAGATAATTAGCATTGTGTAAGTGTGTCTACTAAGTAGAAAACATGACATTTATCAGAAGCATGAAGTATTTTATGCAGGCATATTTAATTTCAAAATGATTGGCTTTATATCAAATTAAATTGTTTGTTTTTTTATTGCAAGATGTATTTAATTTTAAATGGTTCTATACTAATTATCGGTGAATTAAAAATTGCTTCTCCTTTACTTAATTATCTGACAATGTATATGCTTGTATATACCCACACATGACACAGTTTTAGTTATTTATTTCTTTCAGACAGCAGTATTAAATGAAAGGTGATGAAATATCTATTAACTTAGGTTTCATGCACCCTTCATTGTTTAATGTATTACAGACAAAACATGCACAAAAATGATTTGGAGATTATAACTTAAACATACTCTATTATATCTTAGTTCATTATTGATAAGGTTTATGCACATGATGTAAATACCTCTGTGAAAATGGCACACAAAGGAATTTTAAATAAATTTGTTCAGCATTTGTATGCCAATACTCGTACAGCATACAAGGTGGGATTTTTGACCAGTCCCACTGGTGGGATCACCTGTTCCTGCCGAAGGACCCACCCTTCCGCCAATGGTGTGAATAACAGGAAACACCATTGACAGTGGTGGGAGCGGAAGATCCCACTGCCATCCAATACCAGACCCCCTCTGCCGCCACAAAACACGGTGCAGGAGGTGAAGAAAATCCTGCCCAATTTCAAAGCCTCTAGATGTCATGAAAAATCATGGGCCTCCCATGGGTTCATTGCATTACCAAAATGCCAAACCTCAGGACACCACATTTTCAAAGCATTACATGCCCAGAAAGGCAAAATAGTCACTTTCTCAGATCACTGTTTATCTGCTAAGTTAACAAATGTCAGCCTGTTCTTTGTGGGGAAATGTGAAGCAGAAAAAAATGTCATTGAGGAATGAATGATCAGTAAAGAAAAATAAGTAAACGCTGCTCCTATTGTTTTCCATGGGTGGGTTTTAGAGCAGTATGTAAATAGTCCAACTCGGGAAGGGGCCATACTGGACCTGGTATTGGGGAATGATCCCGGCCAGGTGGTTGATGTTTCAGTCGGTGATTACTTTGGGAATAGCGATCACAATTCCGTAAGTTTTAGAATACTCATGGACAAGGACAAGAGTGGTCCGAAAGGAAGAGTGCTAAATTGGGAGGCAGAGTATAACAAAATTTGGCAGGAGCTAGGGAATGTGGATTGGGAGCAGCTGTTTAAGGGTAAATCCACATTTGAAATGTGGGAGTCTTTTAAGGAAAGGTTGATTAGAGTGCAGGACAGACATGTTCCTGTGAAAATGAAAGATAGAAATGGCAAGATTAGGGAACCATGGATGACGGGTAAAATTGTGAGACTAGCTAAGATGGAAAAGGAAGCATACATAGGATCGAGGCAACTCAAAACTGATGAAGCTTTGGAGGAATATCGGGAAAGTAGGACGAATCTCAAACGCGCAATAAAGAGGGCTAAAAGGGGTCATGAAATATCCTTGGCTAACAGGGTTAAGGAAAATCCCAAAGCCTTTTATTCGTATGTAAGGAGCAAGAGGGTAACTAGAGAAAGGATTGGCCCACTCAAAGACAAAAGAGGGAATTTATGCGTGGACTCAGAGGAAACGGGTGAGATTCTTAATGAGTACTTTGCATCAGTATTCACAAAGAAGAGGGACAAGACGGATGTTGAGGTTAGGGATGGATGTTTAAATACTCTAGGTCAAGTTGTCATATGGAAGGGGGAGGTTTTGGGTATTCTAAAAGACATTAAGGTGGACAAGTCCCCAGGACCGGATGGGATCTATCCCAGGTTACTGAGGGAAGCGAGGGTTGAAATAGCTGGGGCCTTAACAGACACCTTTGCAGCATCCTTGAGCACGGGTGAGGTCCCGGAGGACTGGAGAATTGCTAATGTTGTCCCTTTGTTTAAGAAGCGTAGCAGGGATAATCCAGGGAATTATAGACCTGTGAGCTTTCCGTCAGTGGTAGGCAAACTGTTGGAGAAGATGCTGAGGGAAAGGATCTATTCACATCTGGAAGAAAATAGACTTATCAGTGACAGGCAGCATGGTTGTGTGCAGGGAAGCTCATGTCTTACAAACCTAATAGAATTCTTTGAGGAAGTGACAAAGTTAATTGATGAGGGAAGGGCTGTAGATGTCATATACATGGACTTTAGTAAGTCGTTTGATAAGGTTTCCCATGACAGGTTGATGGAAAAAGTGAAGTCGTATGGGGTTCAGGGTGTACTAGCTAGATGGATAAAGAACTGGCTGGGCAACAGGAGACAGAGAGTAGTGGTGGAAGGGAGTGTCTCAAAATGGAGAAGGGAGACTAGTGGTGTTCCACAGGGATCCGTGCTCGGACCACTGCTTTTTGTGATCTACATAAATGACCTGGAGGAAGGTATAGGTGGTCTGATTAGCAAGTTTGCAGATGATACTAAGATTGGTGGAGTTGCAGATAGCGAGGAGGACTGTCAGAGAATACAACAAAATATAGATAGATTGGAGAGTTGGGCAGAGAAATGGCAGATGGAGTTCATTCCAGGCAAATGCGAGGTGATGCATTTTGGAAGATCAAATTCAAGAGCGGACTATATGGTCAATGGAATGGTCTTGGGGAAAATTGATGTGCAGAGAGATCTGGGAGTTCAGGTCCATTGTACCCTGAAGGTGGCAACGCAGGTTGATAGAATGGCCAAGAAGGCATACAGAATGCTTGCCTTCATCGGACGGGGTATTGAGTACAAAAGTTGGCAGGTCATGTTACAGTTGTATAGGACTTTGGTTCGGCCACATTTGGAATACTGCGTGCAGTTCTGGTCGCCACATTACCAGAAGGATGTGGATGCTTTGGAGAGGGTGCAGAGGAGGTTCACCAGGATGTTGCCTGGTATGGAGGGTGCTAGCTATGAAGAAAGGTTGAGTAGATTAGGATTGTTTTCGTTGGAAAGACGGAGGTTGAGGGGGGACCTGATTGAGGTCTACAAAATTATGAGAGGTATGGACAGGGTGGATAGCAACAAGCTTTTCCCAAGAGTGGGGGTGTCAGTTGCAAGGGGTCACGATTTCAAGGTGAGAGGGAGAAAGTTTAAAGGAGATATGCGTGGAAAGTTTTTTACGCAGAGGGTGGTGGGTGCCTGGAACGCTTTACCAGCGGAGGTGGTAGAGGCGGGCACGATAGCATCATTTAAGAGGCATCTAGATAGGTATATGAACGGGCGGGAACAGAGGGAAGTAGACCTTGGAAAATTGGAAACAGGTTTAGATAAAGGATCTGGATTGGCGCAGGCTGGGAGGGCCGAAGGGCCTGTTCCTGTGCTGTAATTTTCTTTGTTCTTTGTTCAATGTAACTTCCATCGTTCAACCTATTGAGATGGAGACCACCATATCTGCAAGAACCCATAAGAGGCAATGCGGGGGACTTCCGGTTGCGGCTATGACCAGCTAAGTCGCACGTTTGGCTGCTCCTGCTACAAAGGTGTTTTCGGGCCGATTGGAGGGCCCCAACGGCGCTGTAAGGACAAATCCCGGTGGGGGAAGGCTCCCTGAAGAGAACCAGACCAACTTTATGGTCGGTACCCGGAGTGGGGTGGTAAAGAAAGCAACAGCAGCTCCCAAAAAAAAGCGGGGGAAGAAGACCAAAATGGCGGCCGGTGGTGCACCCGAGGAATGGAGGAAATGGGCGGAGGAGCAGCAGGCCGCTCTCCTGCGCTTCTTTACGGAGCTGAAAATGGAGCTCTTGGAGTCAATGAATGCGACGACCACCAGGCTGATGGGAGCCCAGGCGACCCAAGAGGCGTCGATTCGGGAGCTGCAGCAGGAGATGACTGTGAGGGAGGAGGAGGCCACGGTCCTCGTGGGAAAGGTAGAGGTGCACGAGGCACTCCACCTGAAATGGCAGAGCCGCTTTGAGGAGCTGGATACCCGAATGAGGCGGAAGAACCTGAGGATCTTGGGCCTGGCAGAAGGCCTGGAGGGGTCAGACCTCCCGGGATATGTAGCAGAAATGCTGAGCTCCCTGATGGGGGCAGGGGCCGTCCCTTCGCCCCTGGAGCTGGAAGAGGCCTACAGGGTCATGGCTAGGAGGCCAAGAGAAAATGAGCCCCCGAGGGCGGTGCTGGTGCGGTTCCAGCGACTCAGCGACCGTGAGAGAGTGCTGGAGTGGGCCAAGAGGGAAAGGAGCAGCAAGTGGGAGAATTCGACGGTGAGGGTCTACCAGGACTGGAGTGCGGAGGTGGCAAAGCGGCGGGCCCGGTACAACCGGACGAAGGCGATGCTACATGCAAAACGGATCAGGTTCGGAATGCTGCAGCCAGCGCGCTTGTGGGTCACCTACAAGAACCAACACCACTATTTTGAGTCCCCAGAGGAGGCGTGGGCCTTTGTACAGGAAGAGAAACTGGACTCGAATTAGACCCAGGGGATACTTGGCAGCCGTAGCCGCTCGGGTACTTTCAGCTGAATTCTTTGTTTGGATTTTGAACTCTTGCTGTGGTTTTTCTTCTGATGTTTTTTCCCCCTCTGCCAACTTCCCTTAGTTATTGTTA
Source organism: Scyliorhinus canicula (assembly GCF_902713615.1). Classification (NCBI taxonomy): domain Eukaryota; kingdom Metazoa; phylum Chordata; class Chondrichthyes; order Carcharhiniformes; family Scyliorhinidae; genus Scyliorhinus; species Scyliorhinus canicula. The sequence goes on along the minus strand of NC_052166.1, from coordinate 33,720,695 downwards.
TTGTGGTTATTCATGGTTATTTATGGTTATTTATGCTGTTTGGTAGAGGGCGACTGTTAAGTACAATGTTATTTGTTATTTATCTGTTATTTATAATGTTAAGTTGGGGAGGCGGGACGGGGGGGAGAGCAGATCGGGGATATGGGCTCCTAGGGGGGGTTCTTTACAGGCATGGACGGGGACGGGGGTGGAACTGAAGATGGCGGGGTGGGGTGTGGCAGGGCGAAAGCGCGGGCTTTCCTCTGTTTTCCCGCGCGCGGGGCAGAGGAGGGGGGAGGGGAGGAGTGCGGGGCGTGGCTAGCAATGGCGACCTTTCCCGCGCTGGAGCGGGGCCAGGGAGGAGTGGCAAGGGGGGGGAGGCCCCCCCCCGAGCCGGGAGGAGTCGGAGTGTGGCAGGAGCAGCCGGGTCAGCGTGAACCAGCTGACTTACGGGAGTACGATGGAGGGTACATCGCGGCTAGGAGGGGTCCTAGCCTGGGGGGGGGGGGGGGGGGGGGGGAGGGGGGTTAGGGAGGGACACCGGGTTGCTGCTGAAAAGACCAGAAACGGGAAGTGGAGGACTGGAGAGGTGGGGGGAGGGAGACATCGCCATGGGGAGCGGGTCAGAAGGGGAGGGTCGACCCGGGGCGAGCAGGGAACAGGACATGGCTAATCGGCAGGGGAGGGGGGCGGGTCGTCCCGCGACCCGGCTGATCACTTGGAACGTGAGGGGGTTGAATGGGGCCGGTCAAGAGATCAAGGGTATTCTCACACCTGAAGGGACTGAAGGCTGATGTAGCAATGTTACAGGAGACCCATTTGAAGGTAGTGGACCAGGTTCGCCTGAGAAGGGGGTGGGTGGGACAGGTGTTCCACTCTGGATTGGACGCAAAGAACCGGGGGGTGGTGATTCTGGTGGGAAAGAGGGTGTCGTTCGTGGCGGAGGAGGTGGTGGCGGATAAGGAGGGTAGGTATGTGATGGTGAAGGGTAAGCTGCAGGGGGAGAAAGTGGTGATGGTCAACGTATATGCCCCGAACTGGGATGACGCGGGTTTTATGAGGCGCCTATTGGGCCTCATTCCGGGACTGGAGGCAGGGGGCTTGATCATGGGGGGGGACTTTAACACAGTGCTGGACCCCGGGCTAAACAGATCGAGTTCAAGGACCAATAGGAGGCCGGCAGCGGCAGAAGTGCTGAGGGGGTACATGGAGCAGATGGGAGGAGTAGACCCATGGAGGTTTGGTAGGCCGAGGGCGAGGGAGTATTCCTTTTTCTCCCACGTCCATAGAGTGTACTCCAGAATCGATTTCTTCGTGTTGAGCAGGGGGCTGATCCCGAGGGTACGGGAAGCTGAGTACTCGGCCATTGCGATCTCTGATCATGCACCACATTGGGTGGATGTGGAAATGGGGGAGGCGCGGGACCAGCGCCCGCTGTGGCGGCTGGATGTGGGGCTGTTAGCGGACGACGAGGTGTGTAAAAGGGTCCGGAAGAGCATCGAGAGCTATCTGGACTTGAATGACACGGGTGAGGTGCAGGTGGGGATGGTCTGGGAGGCCCTGAAGGCAGTGATCAGGGGAGAGCTGATCTCCATAAGGGCGCACAGAGAAAGAAAGGAGAGGCAGGAGAGGGAGAGGCTGGTGGGGGAGCTATTGGAAGTGGATAGGAGATATGCGGAGGCACCAGAGGAGGGGCTGCTGGGAGAACGGCACAGCCTGCAGGTCAAGTTCGACCTGCTGACCACCAGGAAGGCAGAGACGCAGTGGAGAAGGGCACAGGGCGCGGTCTATGAGTATGGGGAAAAGGCGAGCAGGATGCTGGCACACCAGCTTCGCAAACGAGATGCGGCTAGGGAGATTGGGGGAGTGAAGGAGAGGGGCGGGAAGGTAGTGCAGAAGGGGCAAGAAGTGAACGGGGTCTTCAGGGATTTTTACAAGGAGTTGTATCGGTCTGAGCTGCCGACGAGGAGAGGGGGAATGGAGGACTTCCTAAACAAATTGAGGTTCCCAAGGGTCCAGGAGGGGCTGGTAGAAGGGCTGGGGGCGCCAATAGGGCTAGAGGAGCTAGTCAAGGGAATAGGTCAGATGCAAGCGGGGAAGGCGCCGGGGCCAGATGGGTTCCCGGTGGAATTCTATAAGAAAAATGTGGACTTGGTGGGACCGGTACTGGTACGAGCCTTTAATGAGGCGCGAGAGGGGGGGGTTCTGCCCCCGACAATGTCGCAGGCACTGATCTCCCTGATATTGAAGCGGGATAAAGACCCCGTGCAGTGCGGGTCCTACAGGCCTATCTCGCTTCTGAACGTGGATGCCAAGTTGCTGGCAAAGATCCTGGCAGCTAGAATAGAGGATTGTGTGCCAGGGGTAATCCATGAGGACCAGACGGGGTTCGTGAAGGGGCGGCAGCTCAACACGAACGTGCGGAGATTGCTGAATGTAATTATGATGCCGGCAGTGGAGGGGGAGGCTGAGATAGTGGTAGCGCTGGACGCGGAGAAGGCATTCGATAGGGTGGAGTGGGAGTACCTGTGGGAGACGTTGGAACGGTTTGGGTTTGGGGAAGGGTTTATTAAGTGGGTGAAGTTGCTCTACTCGGCCCCGACGGCGAGTGTAGTGACAAACGGGAGGAGGTCGGAGTATTTCGGGCTCCACCGAGGGACCAGGCAGGGATGTCCTCTATCCCCCCTACTTTTCGCACTGGCGATTGAACCGTTGGCGATGGCACTGAGGGGTTCAGGGGGGTGGAGAGGACTGACTAGGGGAGGGGAGGAACATCGAGTATCGCTGTATGCGGATGATCTACTGCTGTACGTGGCAGACCCAGAAGGGGGAATGCCGGAGATAATGGAACTATTAGCAGAGTTTGGGGACTTTTCGGGGTACAAACTAAATTTGGGCAAAAGCGAGGTTTTTGTGATACACCCGGGGGACCAGGGAGAGGGTATTGGGAGACTCCCCTTCAAGCGAGCAGGAAAGAGCTTTAGGTACTTAGGGGTGCAGGTGGCAAGGAACTGGGGGACCCTCCACAAGTTGAACTTTTCCAGGCTGGTGGAACAGATGGAGGAGGAATTTAAGAGGTGGGACATGGTACCGTTGTCGCTGGCGGGGAGGGTGCAGTCAATCAAAATGACGGTCCTCCCAAGGTTCTTGTTTTTATTTCAGTGCTTGCCCATCTTCCTCCCTAGGGCCTTCTTCAAAAAGGTGACGAGTAGCATCATGAGCTACGTGTGGGCGCATGGCACCCCAAGGGTGAGGAGGGTCTTTTTGGAGCGGAGTAGGGACAGTGGAGGGCTGGCACTACCCAATCTTTCGGGGTACTACTGGGCGGCAAATGTGTCAATGGTGCGTAAGTGGATGATGGAAGGGGAGGGGGCAGCTTGGAAACGAATGGAGAGGGCGTCCTGTGGCAACACAAGCCTGGGGGCCCCTAGTAACGGCACCATGGCCGCTCCCCCCCACGAGGTACACCACGAGCCCGGTGGTGGCGGCCACCCTCAAGATATGGGGGCAGTGGAGGCGACATAGGGGGGAAATGGGAGGTCTGTTGGCGGCGCCAATAAGAGGGAACCATAGATTCATCCCGGGGAACATCGACGGGGGATTTCAGAGCTGGTACAGGGTGGGCATACGGCAGCTGAAGGACCTGTTTATAGAGGGGAGGTTTGCGAGCCTGGGAGGGCTGGAGGAGAAGTTTGAGCTCCCCCCGGGAAACATGTTCAGATATTTACAAGTGAAGGCATTTGCTAGGCGGCAGGTGGAGGGGTTTCCCCTGCTCCCCAGTAAGGGGGCGAGTGATAGGGTGCTCTCGGGGGTCTGGGTCGGAGGGGGGAAGATATCAGACATCTACAAGATAATGCAGGAGGCGGAAGAAGCATCAGGGGAGGAGCTGAAAGCCAAGTGGGAAGGGGAGCTGGGAGAGCAGATAGAAGACGGGACGTGGGCGGATGCACTGGAGAAGGTCAATTCTTCCTCCTCGTGTGCGAGGCTGAGCCTCATTCAATTTAAGGTGCTGCATAGAGCTCACATGACGGGGACAAGGATGAGCCGGTTCTTTGGGGGTGAGGACAGGTGTGTCAGATGTCGGGGAAGCCCAGCGAACCATGTGCATATGTTCTGGGCATGTCCGGTGCTGGAAGGGTTCTGGAAGGGGGTGGCAAGGACGGTGTCGAAGGTGGTGGGGTCCAGGGTCAAACCAGGATGGGGGCTTGCGATCTTTGGGGTCGGGGTAGAACCGGGGGTACAGGAGGCTAGGGAGGCCGGAATATTGGCCTTTGCGTCCCTAGTGGCTCGACGAAGGATATTAATTCAATGGAAGGACGCGAGGCCTCCAAGCGTTGAAACTTGGATTAACGATATGGCTAGCTATATTCAGCTAGAAAGGATCAAATTTGCCCTGAGAGGGTCGGTACAGGGATTCTCCAGGCGGTGGCAACCTTTCCTTGACTTTTTAGATCAGAGATAGACGTTCGGGGTCGTGGCAGCAGCAACCCGGGAGAGGGGGGGGGGAGGGAGGGGGGGGAGGGGAGGGGGGGGGAGGGGAGGGGGGGGCAGCAAGGGTCGTGGGGGGACATGCACGACTGTAACGCGGGCAAGTCTGCTCGCTGCTCATGTCTGAAACTGTAGGCTGCCTTGTTTGTTAAGGTTGCCTGGGGGGGGGGGGGGGGGGGGGGAGGACTGGTTGCGCGCGATGAGGGCGGGCGAGGGAGGGACATTTGCCTGGAGGGATTGTGTTGTAAATAATTTAAAAAATTAGTAGGGGTAAATGTTTGTATGGAAAAACTCTTTCAATAAAAATTATTTAAAAAAAAAAAAGAGGCAATGCGGGTGCAGGGGGTGATTTTGCACCCGCGTGTATATAGAAAGGGGGTTCCCATGGGTGTGTCTTTGGGGGGGGGGGGGGGGGTTCTTATTTTTTTTCTGGCTATCCAGATCTCTGGAGAGCTGCCATTGCTGGCTCTTTCAGAACCCACTCCATTCTCTCTAATATAACAAAGTTGCCTTTCCCTTGGATACCTTTCTGGGCTACTAGTTATGTTTTTTAAAAGTTCCAGTTTTATCAGGCTTTCTTATGTTAATGTAGAATACGGTTATTAACTACTAGAAAGGTAAGGCAGAATGGTAAAACACATGCATCTACATTCAGACAGATTCAAAGTAAGAATTCAGTCCAGTAGTAAATAAGTATAAATAAAACGTTGTATCTAAGCCTTTGAGTTGTGAGGACTAGATGATAAGCACTGTGGCCAATACAGGTTGATTCCAGTAGCTGACTTCTGCTGGCGAATAGTTAATTCTTTTGTTCAGGTGTTCCATAGTTCAGTAGAGGGATTTAAGTTCCTTTTCTAGCTGTGATCTTTCTGCTGACTGATGCACTTTTACAGTCAGAGAGAGAGTTTTAGATGTTCCTGCAAAAGCTCGCTATTTTTTCTGGGTCCTTGCCTCAATTATTGTATCACCTTCAATGTGGCAAGCAGCTACCAGCACACAAACATAGACTGACAGACAGGCTGGTGGACCCTGGACAGCTCTCTCGGTTAGCTTTTAACTCCTGTCTTTGTGCATTTGTACTGGAGTCCACAAATCGATATGGGCAATTACACCCAGGGTGTTTGGATGAGGTAGCCATTGTGTTTCTTTGTCTTTGTCAGAGGTGGTAATCAGTCTTTGTATTCTCTGAGAATGACCTTGTCTGGAACCATTGTTCCTGAGAGAAAGACCCTGCAGCCATTTCTGTTAATGGACAACAGTACATTCTCGACAATCTTTGGGATCTGTGTCCTTTTTAAAAATATAAAATTCATCAGGTCTTTTTAAATTCTGATATTTCCGTGTATAATTCCACGGGTTTTCTCACAACAGTACTGATTATGCTATCTTAATTCAAGAAAGCCAGGTTAAATTGGCTCATTTTTAAACATGACTATTGAGTCTGGAAAAGATATCAAGGCAAATGGAATCTTGTTCGATTAATCCTTTGCTGCTACCAGCAGAGGGTGGGTTGAATAAAGACTCAGTCATCCCTCCTCACTCTGGTTTGTAACAACTTGCGGTGTCCCAGCTGCATGATGACAAATCGAGAGGTAACGCCCGGATCAACAACATTTGGGGAACCTCACCTGGGGCTGGTTGTAACAAGACCCCCGGTAATTGCCATGATGCTGTGCGAATGGGAGCAGGATATTTATTTTTTAACTTCTTTGTTCATGGGATGTGGGTGTCGCTGGCTATGTCAGCGTTTATTGCCTATTCCTAATCGCTCTTGACAAAGTGGTGGTGAGCTGCCTTCTTGAACTGCTGAGGTCCATGTGGTGTTGGTAAACCCACAGTTAAGGAGAGAGTTCCGACATTTTTGCGTACTAAGTGATGTGTGTTCCACGCAAGCTCTGGCTGCCTGCAAAATGCTGGCAGTCCATTAGAAGAGGAGCCCAAAGATTAGCTTTGCTGCAGGATTGTGGGGCTGAGAAGGGTTTGAAGGCCAAGCTCCACAAATTCAGGTAGAGCAAATGCTGCCCCTGTTTCTCATCCTCTGGAGACAAAACTTTCTCACAGCTCTGCTGTGGAGATATCATTTGTATGCTTGACTCCAGACTCCTGAAGCAACTCTTCTAATTGGAACAAAGTCATGGCAGGTGGTCAAAGGAAACAGGTTCGACAGCTTTGACAAAGGGTCATCTGGACTCAAAACATTGGCTCTTTTCTCTCCCTACAGATGCTGCCAGACCTGCTGAGATTTTCCAACATTTTCTTTTTGGTTTCAGATTCCAGCATCCGCAGTAATTTGCTTTTAAACAGGTTCGGAATGTCCTCACTGCATTTCCCATGCCACTTGAGCAAAATTTTCAAAGATTGGAGTTGTGCTGCAATGTCGAAGCACTATTTGAAACAGACAATATCAACACAAAAGTGGCCAACTTAGACTACATTGACTTTAACGCTGTCAACAAAGTCTTAGTTCCAGACAAGAATCTACTTCCTCTGATCCAAGAACAATTATCATAATTTCATGCCTCTTAAAGTCTTTGGGGAGCTCCACTTGAGATGGAACTATCTTCAGAATATACTCGTGTAGCAAAGCCTTGTTCTTACAACTTTTGTTATTCACAGTTGTGGTTCAGTACTGTAGAATGCCCTGTGGACTAAATTCATCTCCAAGTACCTTCCAGACGTTTGTTCTGTCAGTCTTAACAGACGTTGACAGTCCTACTTGACCTATATGATCAGTCATTCACATAGAAGGGGCAAAACAGAATAGGATCAGCAGTTAACAATGAAATGTACTCGACTCATACAACGCAATGTGACACTCAACAAGGACAAATGCACATTTACAGGACTGAGTTAGGCTTTCTAGGGTATGGAGTGACAGCATCTGGAGTAAAGCCTCTGTGACAACATATATCAAAACCACTTATGTACTTCCAATTTTGCCGAACTTGAAAGAGTTGGCATTATTCTTTGGTACTGCCAACTTTTATAACAAACTCATTCCAAAGCACATCAAAATCAGAGAACCTCTTCCGAAGCCACTGGGCAAAGATGCAGAATGGGAATGGACATTTGCACAGCAAAGAGCATTTGACACTTTAAAGGTGAAAAGTGATGCAATTGGAGCTGTATTCTCTCAGTAAATTGAAGGAAGTGAACAACCAATCTTTATGTCCATTTTTGAAACTGAATGCAAATACTCTACTGGAGAATGGGAAGCACTGGGCACAACTACAGTTGTGAACATTGGCACGTGTATCTCTGATGTAAAAGTCCACTCTCCGCACTGATCACTAAGCACTGACTACATTATCAAGCACATCAGGATTTTGTCATTGGCCTCTATGCATCTACGGATGGCCAGATCATCTTCATCCGTACAACTTTGAGGTTGTGTATCATGCAGAGCAACAATCTCAAATGTGTAGATCTCAGCACCATCATTAGAGACCTTCATGTCACATATCTCTATACTTGGAGAAAACAGAAAAACTGAACTCTTAGAAATACTCGATGTGCACATGTTTGCTTTCAGACTTAGGGGTAAAGGACATATATATTTTGATTTGTTTGGTGTTTGATTATATGTTTTTGTTAACTGCTCACTGTGTATGATTTGTTAGGCCTGGATGTGGTTACTTCGAGAAACTAAACGATAGGCAAGCTGCTGTCAGCATGAGAGCTCACATTTTAAAGCATTGAATAAAGCTCAAGCACACATTGAAACTGAGGTGTGTCATCTCTGCATATCTCTGAGGTAAAAAAGTACAACAGTTGCATGCCTACCTGATCCACTGGGATGGCGGTTTTGTTCTGGGGCAGTGGTGTGGTGTTGCTGAATGCCACAATCTCAGATCCTGAGCTTCCTGAGGCAATCGTGCTGAGAAATATTGAGAGAACTAATCCTCTGCCTTTGCACTGATCCCCTTTCAGCTGGATCTCAGTTTCCCAGAGTCCAGCTCCTCCACCCTGTCGAGGGGGCTGAGGAGAAAGCAGCCTCTGCTGTTGGTTCCTGATGCTACAATTGGAAGTGCTGTGGCCTCTGCTCCGCCCCTCAGCAAAGGTGGAGGGTGAAGCCACAGATGCTGCTCCCATGGTGTGATGAACTTCGGCAGCAGGGAAGTGCAGCTGGAGGTGAGTGAGATTCTAGCCAGCTTTCCGAGAAGTTAGGAACCACCAATCCAACAGTGAAAGAACTCTTTGAGTGAAGCGGTGCTTTTGTATACCAAGATCTCATGGAATGCTGAGGATATCCGTTGCCTCTTTGAAAGGCAGAAAAATACCATCCCATGAGGTCAATGTTACAAGCTAAAATTAGTGAGATTTTCTCATATGTAAATAATACACACAAACAACAAAGACATCGACATTGTGCATATAATACTTATAAAATAGAATGAACCCACAGGTGTTTCAAATATCCTTCCTGCAATCTATTTTTTGTGCACATGATATGTTTAGATGAATCAGTCTTTGAAAACATTTACAATTCAATGACATTTTCCAGTAGACCATGAAGTTCAAATATCTTGTCGGCTCGAAAGACATGAACATCCCGTACTGATATTTATGCTATGGGAGTTCTTTCGCGTATAGTCAACAGACTAAACTAAAGTACAACAATGCATCAGGTAGGTATCAACATCGAGATATTCCTCCAACATTTCCCTTAATGGCTTAGCAATCAGCATAACTAAATTTGTTACAATCTGTCAATACACAAGAATAGATTAGTTGAAATGTCACCTAAAATTATTTGAAATGGCAACTTTAACATATTGGTGTGAGCTGGAGTTAACTAATAAAAGCTCCCTTGACCTTCAAAAGACCAGGGGAAGGATTCTCCGTCCCGCCGGAAGCAGGGCCCTCCGTCCCGGCAGCCGGCCAATGGGGTTCCCATTGTGGGCACCCACATGCCGTCGGGAAATCCATGGGTGTGAGTGCACTGCCAGTGAGGTGGAGGATCCCACCAAGGGAGAATCCAGCCCCCGTAATTTAATTTGAAATACTTGAAAAGCTAATAAGATTTTGGAAACGGTATTCCATATTTTCTTTTGTTAAAGGTGGCCAACTTTAATTTCAACTCACGTTAATTTTAAAAACAGTTTGAAATAAAGACAAAACTTGTCTTTAACAAAACAATGTCTCAGCACATTGCACAATGGACATTATGCCCTTCTCCTAAATTCACAACAGAATCTTGCGTTGTTAAAAATGCAACTGGAACTTGACTAGTATTTGAGGAAAAGTGTTTGGAACGTAAAAACAAACAAAAAATCTTGCTCCAGCAGCCATGTACAACCTGTCCTATGTTGGAATCATCAACACATTAAACCATCACAAGATGATGATAATCTCATGTCTGTGTTTGATAAATGTTATTGTGTTCTTTGATGGAGTAGAGAGGGTCGATCGAGGTGTCATGTTTGGAGACTTTTGAAAGATATTGGTTAAGTAAAGATAGAGTAAATGGAAAATTAAGTTTCATAGGAAAATAGGAACAGCACAAAGCCATTAATTCCCTTGAGCCTGCTCCACCATAAATAAGATGTTGGTTGATCTGTACCAACTCCAGCCATCTGCACTTATTCCATATTGTGCATATTGTGGTCTGGAGCTTTGGCTACTGACAGCAGAGGTTCCAACTTTCTTTTCATCACATGGCTGACTAGGGATCTCGCCCAGTCCTACCACCTCCCAGTGGCATGGGTTGAAAGGATCTTCAGACTGATAGTCACATTTGGAATAAACATTCCTTAGACACCAAGTCCTGGTGTTGGACTGAAACACAGAGCTTTTGGCTCAGAGGCATGCCCACTGCACCACAACACATCACACTACTAAAGTATAAATTTCCTGATGAAAACAATGTCATTCAGTTTGGGAAGGCTCTATTATCTTGCCAAACCTTAGTGAAAGAGATGGAAGTTGAGTTCACAAGCAAATTAACCATGGTGAATGAAGAAATGGCTCTAATCAGTATTTCATAAATGTTGTTCTCTTGATTGTTGGAAAGGGATTAGAATTGATGTTATTTCTGATGTCGGACAATTACAATATTTTTTTAAAGATAGCCTGCAGGATCTTCTGTCGGTGGCAGCGCACCCCTGCTCGTGGGTTTCCCGATGGTGTGGGATGGCCACAATGGGAAACCCCATTGGACAACTGCCGGAATGGAGAATCCCGCTGCCGGTGGGAATGCGCCGCGCCACGCCAGAAAACGGGGCTGGCGGGATAGAGAATGTGTTTCTCCATTACCATTAGTTTCCAATAGATAGATAGACCATTAGTTTCCAATCCCAAACCAATTTCCTACCGCAGCCTGCTCCTCAGAATTGGTGTATAGAGATTGACGCATGAGTGGGCCGTTCGGCCGTTCAAGCCTGCCCCATCTTCATTATGATCATGGCTGACCATCCATCTCAGTTACCTTTTTCCCCATATCTTTTGATCCCTTCAGCTCCAGGAGCTGTATTTAACTTGAAAACAAACAATGTTTTGGCCTCAACTGTTTTCTGTGGTATCGAGTTCACTCTCTAGGTGAAGAAATATCTCCTCAACTCAGTCCTAAATGATTTACCCCTTAGACTACACCTGGTTTTTGACTCCCTCGCCATCAAAAACAACCTTCCTCCACCTGCCCTGTCTAGAATTTAAAGGTTTCTATGAGATTCTCCCACTCAGACTTCTAAACTCCAGAGAATATAATCCGAACCGACTCAATTGCTCCTCATACATCAGTCCTGCCAACCCAGGTTCCAGTCCGGTAAACCATCGCTGCACTCCTTCTATAGCAACAATGTCCTTCCTCAAATAAGGAGATCACAAATATAAGCTATTTCAAGGTTGTGAGATTGTCTTTCATTTGATCATAGGGAGATGATTTCTGATGAGGGTTGTTTGTGAGCCATAGCATGGACAAAGGAGAAAAAATTTCTATGTTCTCTACTTAAAGCAAGAATACACAAAATAACATTTGCATTTACATGTTCTATGTATATATCATGCCTCTTGTCCCATACTACCCCATCAATGGAAAAGGTTTCTGAGCGGGTTTCTCCAGTCTGCTCGCTAGTGGGCACGCCCGCACTGGCAACGGGATTTACCCTTCCCGCAGCCAGCCAATGAGTTTTCCGTTACAGCAGTCGCCAATGGGTTTCCCATTTTGGCCACAAGGGCAGCACGGTAGGATACATGGCTAGCACTGTGGATTCACAGCGCCAGGGTCCCAGGTTCCCCACTGGGTCCTGTCTGTGCGGAGTCTGCATGTTCTCCCCATGTCTGTGTGGGTTTCCACAGTCCAAAGATGTGCAGGTTAGGTGGATTGGCCATGCTAAATTGCCCTTCATTTCCAATAAGGGTAGGAGGGGTTAGTGGGTTATGGGGATAGGGTGGAAGTGAGGGCTTAAGTAGGTTGGTGCAGACTCGATGGGCCAAATGGCCTCCTTCTGCACTGTATGTTCTATGTATCTATGTAAATAACTTTTCTCCACATTCATATGCTGCCTAAATTCATACACTTCCATGCTTACCATTGTCCCTAGGCATATAATCTATATATGCATAGCATTGGTAGCCTTAATCCATGAGATGGCCAAATTGGAATGGAAAAAGTGACATATTAGTGATCTAACGGGTGAAGGTTGAAGTGCCGTTGAGGGTGAGGCTTTCCGGGTGCTTCTTGACGGCAGACCCGGCAAAACCCCAGTTGGTATATAACGGCAATTAGTGCCGGAAATGGTCCCCCACAGGCTTCGCGTTGGAAGTGGCTGTTCCACCAGCTGATTCGCCTGGGCCGTGCCTGGCAGCTCCCCGCTCACAAGGGGGAGCAGCACATAAACCGCTCCATTCGAATACACTCCAGATAGCACACAGTCATGGCACCTCAGAGACGTGCACCACCTTTCAGAGATGCTGACCTGGCAGGGTTTCTGGACACCATGGAGTTGAAATAGGACACCCTGTTCACTCGAGGGAGTCAGAGGATAAGCCACAGGGCTGCCAGTACTGCCTGGGAGGCAATGGCTGTCAGTTCGGGCAGCTTGGCCAGGAGCACCACAGTCCATTGCAGGAAGAAGACCAACAACCTCCACCGGGCTGAGTTGACTTTGGCCCCTGGCCTCGGTCCCGTTTGACACCCCCCCTGGCCTCTCCCCCCACAACAGGTCAGCGGCTGGCATTGTACATCACACCACCGATCCCCCCCCACCTCCAGACATGATACTGCACTTGTGCCCCAGCGCATCCTACCACCAACCAGCACAACCCACCCACGCCCAGAAGAGAACATCTAGAAGAAGAACTCTGAAGATGCCACCAGTGAGGCGTCACATCTATCACCATCATCTTCCACCAGTGCAGAGGTACACACCTCAGTGGGTGATATTAGCGGACAGGCTTCTGGGGCAAGATCTGGTGAGCACCACACATTTGCTGACGTACATCAGGTGGGGCAGAAACATCCAAGGGAGTCAACAGTCGGAAGTCTGCTGGATTCCAAGACTCAACTGGGTTTCAGTCAGATGGACAAGGTTATCCAGGAGCTGATGCAGACACTAGGATGCGGCAGTGAGATTCAGGAGGGTATGTCAGCAACACTCCAGCAAGGGAATAGCCAATTGAAGCAGTCCCAAAATCTACGGGTGCAGGTGATGGCGCCGACATTGCATGGCACCAAGGCCAATGTGGTGATCTCAGCGGAAAGCCTGGAGCATGATGTCCGTGCTATGAGTGGTGGTGTCCATGGCATAGTTCAGTCTATGATGGCCAAGGTTTAGGGCCCCAACAGCATGTTCCAGTTGCTGGGGGAACGTATCCCAGATGCAGGTGGACATTGTGGAAGATCTCAGAGCCTGGCCCATTCACTGTGGAGCATCGCTGAGGGTATTAACGGCACGGTGCAGGCAATAGTGAGGTGCCAGGACCTGCAGGGCCAGATGATGCACGGTCCTCTGGAGCTTCCTCCAGCTGCCACTCTGTCCCATGGAGACCCACAGGGCCCCACAGGCACTGTCCAAGAGGTGGGAGAGCCCGATGCCCAGGCGGAGCCTTCCACCAGGGAGAGGATGGCAGGTCTCCCGGGTTACCCCTGCCTCCTCCCCTGGCGCACTGTCAGCAGAAATACAGGAGTCAGACTATGGCATAGATTGAGGAGCACCAGAGCTCACCTCACATCAGGTTATCATCACCTTCCTGCCTTCTTTAATGATCCGCTGACACTGCTGCCACAGGCCCATCACCCTGGAGCGAGGTTACACAGACTCTGAGAAGGTGGAACATGATGGTCGGGGTGGCAAGGGAGGGAGGGGCAGGGATGTTGGCATATGTAGGGGTAGGAAATGAGGGGGCATGGGGTACGAAGGGGGAGAGGTGGGTGGAGAAGGGGGATGGAGAGGTGAGATGACAGACAAAGCCTTGTTCTATGAGAAGGAGGGCCTCCCTGGCCCACCGGGCATGCCGGACCCTCACCGTTGCCCGCACTCCTTCCTCCAGCTGCTCTCACGGGTCCTCCCCGTACTCGTCACCCAGCCCCTCCTGGTGCGGCACCCAGTTCACCCTCCTCATCAGATGAGGCCATATGTCCCTTCTCCTCCACCTCCAGCACATCGCCCCACTGCTGTGCCAGGTTGTGGAGGGCACAGCAGACAGCCACAAATCATACGAGTCTCTGGGGGTGTACTGCAGTGCACCTCCAGAATGGTCTTGGCATTAAAAATGCATTCTGAGCAGTCCGGCGCACCGCTCAATGGCAACATGGGCCTCATTATATCGGGTCTCGGCATCGGCCATAGGCCTCCACACTGGCATCATCAGTCAGCACTCAGCGGATACTCCTTATTCCCCAATATCCAACCATTCATCCTGGGGTGAGTCTTGAAGAGGCCAGGGATCTCCGAGTGTCCCAGGATGTACCTGCAATGCACACTTCCTAGGAAGCTGGACAAAAGTGGATGATCCAGAGGTGGTGACAGCACACAAGTTGAACACTCAGTGGGGGAACCGTTTACTGTTGATGAAGGGACCCTCAGATCCCCCAGGCCTCCCCCACCCTTACGTTCTATGCCTTCTCTCAGGGTACCATCCAACGAACTGGTTGTGCTGGGGACCCCACCCTGCACACGCATCCCAGCCATAGCAGGGGCCCCAGACCCTGGACCCCAGACCCCTGCCGGGAACAAAGGAACCAGGCTCAGGTTCCCCTCCCCGATCCACACTCACACACCCTCTGGTTGCGGGAAAATGGGGCGAAGCCCAGCTCTTGGATGGTTGATTGTTGACTGCTGCCTATGTATTGTTGATGGCTCCAGGGTTCAGGTAGAGTGTCCAGGCCTCAAGGCTGGATTTGGATGCTGGGCAATAACACTTGCCTGCAACGTTGAAGATGATTCACCTTGGGAATATTTTGTTCATTAAACAATCATGAGTACCAGTATACAAAAAGAGGAAAAACATTCTCTAACAGTCTATATATCACACCAACCATAGGGCAGTATGGTGGAGGGCAGCACAGTGGCACAGTGATTAGCACTGCTGCCTCACGGCACCGAGGTTCCAGGTTCGATCCCGGCTCTAGGTCATTGTCCATGTGGAGTCTGCACATTCTCCCCATGTTTGTGCGGGTTTTGCCCCCACAACCCAAAGATGCACAGGGTAGGTGGATTGGCCACACTAAATTGCACCTTAATTGGAAAAAATTAATTGGGTACACTAAATTTATTTTAAAAAATATATATCACACCAACCAAGAAAAAAGCACCATGCCACACAGAGCTAGGGCTCAACACGATCCCTCAATAATTATTTGCACCCCAGGGAACCTCCTTTCTATGAACAATATTTCATTAGCTGTCTGTATGTAACAAGGAAATGGTGAGAATCAATGATGCTCTCACTTTTACAACACCTTAATTTTGGTTTAACAGACATTCTACTGCCTGTATGTGTTTAAAACCAGGCTTTTAATAGCATGACTACAGCTAAATATTAAATACAATATATAACGATTTCCTACATTCATCACACTTTAAATCATAGTTGCATCTATCTGTTTTTTTCAAAAGTGAACTGCTCTTCTTGACCTTTCCAGTGTTTTCTGTAATAATAATGTGTCGGAGTCTCACTGCACTATTGCAAATGATAGTGTTTAAAATAGCCAGCAGTAGATAAGATGTTGGTTTGAAAAATCCAATCCACTCTGCATAAACACAAAAGCAGATGGGATAATCCATTACAAAGACAGGGCCCCACAGCCAAGAGTGTTTCGCAGTCAGGCATGCTGCAATAATAAATAAACAGTATAAATAGAGAGCATACTGTGTGAAATACTTTGAAGGCTTGTTAAGAAAAGTCCCTCCCTGGAGTCTTATTTAGTGGGCATTTAGCCAGATTCTAATAACCTTTAGGTTCTTTTTCTCATTGCTTTATCTGTTTCCTGCATCACTTTCCCATATTAAATACAAAATGAATCTCCTTCTTAGGCAGTCCCTTGGGTTTGAGGATGACTTGCTTCCATTCCAGTTTGAAAAGGCCAGTGCAGACTCTGCCCAGTGCGCGTTAATGTTGATTTGGCGTTTCAATTAAATGTGTACTTGAAATTGGTAATTAGGCGCAGCTGTCACCAAGTGGGGAAGGATTAGGGAAGAGTATGTGAACCTGTTCACACTTGAGTGTCTGGGAGGAACCAGGAGAGTCTGTGACTTTGCCGTATTGGAAATACACCTATTTTCAGATACAGACCAGCCTCAAACTCATTCTTCCTCAACAAATAATTGTTGGAAATAGCAATATAGGTAGGTGGTGTTGGAGAGTCAGGTAACTGGATTTTCAGAGATTTGTGCACTCTCTCCGACAAATTGACTTCACCTCTGTGTGCTCCTGTTCGTCCCTCAATGTGTTCAATGAATCTTCACCATTTTGGTCGGGTACAAGCCAGAGACTCTTGTGAGTCGTTTGGGACATTTGCACTCTTTAGGGAAGCTCTGAGGACTTCCATAAAGTATTCCCATTGTCTTCCTGGAAGTTTGCTGTCACGGCCAAGTTCTGAGTAAAGCAGTTAATTTGTGAGTCTGGTGCTCATTCTACAAATAAAGAAAAAGAATAGCATGACAGGAAAGTACAGAGGCAAGAGAAACTCATTTAGCAGCTTCCACATTTATTACTTTAATCATATTAAACAACCTATTGAGGCAAAAGCGTTCCTGCCACTACACAACAAGTTGTAGCGTCTTCTGGGGAAAAAATCCTCTTCAAGGAAGGTTGGGTTGTCTGAACAAAAACCATTGAATAGGATGTGCTGTAAGCAATGAAACAAAGTTCAACACGGTCAATAGCCATGGGGGGGGATTCTCCAAAATGGAGACCAAGTGTTCGCGCCATCGTGAACGCCACCACGGTTCACGACGGCACGAAACGGGCACGGGGACGACCGTTTGGTAAAATCTGATCCTACCTTAATCCTGAATGGGAATATGTTCAGGTAGGAGTTCATTCTAAGCAATAGCAGGGAGATCTATTTATTGGGTGTCTTCACTGCTCATACTTCACTGCCTCTTTGTTCATAATAAATTCCCCCCTTCCCCAAAGAGAACAATCAACCCTTTCATCAATAGACGTGGGTTTTATGCTCTGTGACTGAACCTCTGTATTTTTATCATGCCCAAACTTTCAGCTTCCTATCACCGCTGGACATACATTAGCAGCTCACCAACTAATGTAAATTAAATCTAGCCATCAGAATTAGCCAGACTTTTTGCTGGTGGCATTGGGTGGACATTCCAGTTGTGCAACTACCAACAGCTCAAATAAAATTGAAGATGAAAATTGACCCTTGTGATAGGGTTTAACATTGAGACTCCATAGAGCCGCTACAATGTGGAAGGAGGCCATTCGACCCATCATGTCTGCACTGACCCTCTGAAAGAGCATCCCACCTAGGCCCACTGCCCAGCCCTATCCCCATAACCCCACCTAACCTGCACACATTTTTGGACACGAAGAGGCAGCTTCGAATGGCCAAGCCACCTGACCTGCACATCTTTGGACTGTGAGAGGAAACTGGAGCACCCGGAGGAAACTCACGCAAAAATGGAGAGAATGTGAAAACTCCACACAGACAGTCACCCAAGGCTGGACTTGAACCCAGGTCCCTGGTGCTGTGAGGCAGCAATGCTAACCACTGTGCTGCCCTGTACTTAGTGATTGTTTTACAAAGGGTGGGAATTTGAGGAAAATAAACTTCCAATGGGCCTATGTGGATAAAATGGAGGGGTAGGGCTGACGGGGTTGCTCTACAGGCTAGAATGATCCAAAGATGGAACTTGGAGGAATTAGGCATTCCAACAAAGAGACAAAGAACTTTTAGAGCGTGTTCGGGATGGTCAAGGACTCCACACTGATTTAAAAATCGGCGCTCAATATACTCCTGGGTGTAGCGAGGAGTTGGAGAGAGATAACCTTCCCAAGCAAATGGAAGAATAAGCCTCGTGCTGCAACAAAGCAGCAATGGCTGAGGGTGGGAAAGGAGGTCAGTAGTAGGTGCATTGTCCCATACTCCTGGATTCATGAAACACTTCAGTGATTTAGCCAGGTCAGGAAATGTGAATACAGCTGCACACCGTGCTGTGTACTTTACTCCCCCTCATTCTGTCTCGTCAAGACAATTCCATCTCACAACTCCTCAAATTCATTGACCTTGTAAGTACATCCACCTGGCTCTTTCTATGCCTTTCCATCTACCCATTCACTACTGCCAGTTTCACTCTCTACAAATGCACTGCACCCATTGGTAACCTGTCAGCAACCTGGTTACATAATCAAATATCAGCAACCTACATATCAGACAATACTCAATCAAATTCATTTCTGCAGCAAATGAAATATGATCATTTTCAACATGCTAAGTTACAACCTTTTGACCTTGTGTGCTCGAGTCATTCTTTTTCTCTCTGCCAGGACCTTCAGACATGTAGCAGCAGTTGACGGTACTCCCAGATGATGAATCCTCAGAGTGGCTGATTTCTTATCCAGATGTTTAGCCAGCCCCATGCTCTAGTGCAGATGCCACTTTGGTGGGTCCAATAGGCAGTTAGTTGGGATTCACCTGGTGGTTCAGAGTCCACAAGTAAACACAAGCAAATAGCAGTGGCAGGTATAGCTAAGGAACATGGAGCCGAGCTCTCTTCAAACTCCACTTAGCTGTACAAAGTTACTAAATCCTGGCGAACATCGAGGAAAAGGGTAAGACGCAGCAAAATATCTCTGATGCCCAGACAACGCTTCCGTATACACTGTGCACTATTGTGAAGAGAATGGAGCAATCTGGGAGCAATGGAGCAAGCATAAGTGGGTTGCCATAGCAGGGCATTGAAAAAATGTCTGTTTCCATGGGTGGATAGGCCAATTCCATGATGCATCAATTAAGGGCAGCACGGTGGCATAGTGCTTAGCACGATTGCTTCATAGCTCCAAGGTCCCAGGTTCGATTCCAAGCTTGGGTCACTGTCTGTGTGGAGTCTGCACGTTCTCCCCGTGTGTGCGTGGGTTTCCTCCAGGTGCTCCGGTTTCCTCCCACAGTCCAAAGATGTGCAGGTTAGGTGGATTGGCCATGCAAAATTGCCCTTAGTGTCCAAAATTGTCCTTAGTGTTGGATGGGGTTACTGTGTTATGGGGATAGGGCGGGGGTGTGGGCTTGGGTAGAGTGCTCTTTCCAAGAACTGGTGCAGACTCGATGGGCCGAATGGCCTCCTTCTGCACTGTAAATTCTATGATTCTATGATGACACTCCAACAGATCCTTGCAGATCTTCCCCATGGCTCTGCAGATTGGATGATGAATACTGATCTGGCCAGGCACCTGAAGCACATCCTGAACACATTGATCACTTACTCAATGACACTAATGATTGTCATATGGCTGTAATTGTGTGCCTTTGGGTTTTATTCTGGATGTTTTCAACCAAGTTTGAAGAATTAATTCTTTGGCTCCTAACAACCACCACTGAAATCAGTCTTCAGGTCTCAAGAGGTAGGAAGCTCGGATTGCTGAGTACCCACAGCCACGTAAAACTTGGAAACACACCAGTTGAACATTGATGAAATGGTATTTCCCGGGGTTTGAGTGGACGGTATGGGGTTGCATGGATTGCTGTGTGTGTGTGTGTGCAGTCAATGATGCCCTGCACCGAAGGAATCTCACCAGGTACACAATCTTGAGCAACCATTCATTCTGACTGCCACCATCTTAGGCAAAGGTAACGTAATTGGCAAACATCCCATCCCTGATGCAGTTATGGGCAGCCACTCGAGTTATCCTGGATGTGCTTCCAGCAGCACCCTGAAAGTACCCGGAGGTAATAAAATATTGAGAAACTGGAGATACCCAGCCACTGGCTCAGTAGGGAGCAGATCTTCTTCCAGGAGCATGCATGTTTTTTTTAATATTATTTATTTACAGGAAGCGGGTGTCACTGGTTAGGCCAGCATTTGTTGCCCATTCCTAAGCGGCCTTCAGAAGGTGGTGGTGAGCTGCCTTTGTGAACTGCTGTATTCTCTGTAGTGTAGGTACACCCACAGTGCTGTTAGGGAAGGAGTTCCAGGATTCTGACCCAGCAACAGTGAAGGAACGGCGATATATTTCCAAGTCAGGATGCTAAGGGTCTTGAGGGATATTCCCAGATAGTCCAAGGTATCTGCTGCCCTTGTCCATCTAGATAGCGATCGTGAGTTTGGGGTGTGCTGCCGAAGGAGCCTTGCAGTGCATTTTGTAGATGGTATGCACAGCTGCCACTGTTCGTCAGTGTTGGAGGGAGTGAATGTTTGTGGAAGGGGTTCCAATCAAGCGGACTACTTTGTTCAGGAATGTGTCGAACGTCTTGAGTGTTGTTGAAGCTGCACTCTTCTCAGTAAGTGGAGAGTATTCCACCACACTAAAAACTTAAATGATTCTTGTCCAAAGTGGTGGGGTTGAGGGTGGAGCCATGCCCAAAAGTGGGGGTCTTCGGGGTATCAGACCAGCCAGGACGGACGCCCTTGCGTTTGCCTCCCTGATCGCCCACCGTAGAATCCTGTTCGGCTGGTGGTCAGTAGCACCACCCAAAGCTGCAGACTGGCTGTCCGACCTCTCAGAATGTCTCCAAATGGTGAAAATCAAATTTGCCATCCGAGGGTCAGACGACGGCTTCCACAGAATGTGGGAGCCATTCACCCAATTGTTCCGGGACCTGTTTATGGCCAACGAACAAGCAGAAGAATAGCCAGGTAGCCAAGAATCAGGGGAAAGTAGCCAGGGCATGAGAGGGAGGGATAGACGGTGGGGGGGGGGGCGGGGGGGGGGGAACAGCTAAACCTAAAAGGAAAGAAAGGCGAACCACAGGGGGGGGGGGGGGGGGAAGAGTGAAGAGACAGGAAACAATAGAAGAGAACCAGAGAGGTGGGGGGAGGCAGGGAAATGACAGCCAGAAGGAGGACACGGGAAACAAACTTGGCATCTACAGAAACAGAGAACAAGGAAAATCCAGGCGAAAGACGGGACGAACGGCTGAAGAGGAGGTGAACGCAAGATGACAACGGCAGTGAAATCCATCTGGAAGAAGCAAGTTACAACACCAACATCAGACCCATTCGGGAATTGCCCTCTGTAATTGTTTCTCCGGCACCCAAATGTATATCTACTTCCCCAGTTTCCCCCCCACCCCCACAAACGGATGTCTACTTATGTGTTATAAATAATATTGCCAATTGTACAGAGTTGCTGCTGTTGAGCTGGTGCATAATACCTTACCAGTTATTTTATTTTTATTTTTATTTTTTTTTGGTATGTTTGTGTTTGCCCTTCTCTTCTATATATATATATATATATCTTATTCTCTGTACAGAATGGTAAATATACTTTGTGCAAAACCCCAATAAAAAACATTTATAAAAAAAACCCCCATGATTCTGCTGGATTTACTGGACCTCCGAGAGACTGAGGAGACTGAACCTCCGCCTGTTCGCCATGTTACATGAGTAGTACCTCCTGTAAGCTGGACACCTCTGCTGTTTGCAGCTTTGCTACTTCCCTTCCTGCGGAGGACCTGCAGGTCTCGACATAGCCAACTATTACTGTGCCTGATGGTCATTTTGCTCCTCATCGGAGAGCCAGTCAAAGGCAGCCATGGCACCACCCAGTCTGATCTTGTGTTTTAATGCCACCAAAAAAAGAAATTAACCTTTCACTACAAATGCTCTCATTAAAGTTTCCCAGTAAGAAGTAAGAAAGCAGCTGTGATATGCATTGGGGATTTATGTCTGCTATATTCCTGGCTTTTAATACATCCCAAGAATTACTGTTCATTGTGCTTGCCTTGGTTCCAACAAGTTTCTTGAAGTCCAGGATACCTGCCCACGGGGTCATTGTGTTAAATGCCACTTACAATATCATTGAAATACACTGATATAAATGTTGAAATCATGAACCCACAATGGGGTTCACACACACAAAGCCAACAAATCCAAGATAAACTGGAAGCTGGTACATTGGAACAAGCTGCATTTTTGGTGAGCTTAAATCATCACTAAATGTACACACGCTTCAATATTAAACGGTGCGATTTAGCGGCTTGTCCCGCCTGACTTGGTGTCGGGTGAGGCCAGTAAACGAAATTTGCGACGCTCAAAATGCCTCACGAGATTTAATGAAAGGTGCAGCATTAGTGTTAGGAAATCTAAGAAATATTAGGAGCACTACGGTGGCATGAGTGTCAATCACATGCTTATAATATTCACCAACATATACAGTATAGAGTTAATTTGAATGTTGTAAGACTGTCAGGAAAGGATACCTCGCTCCAGGAGTGATTGCATGAAGAAATAGGGATATGGTATATTAAACAAACTTTATTATTAACACAGTATTAAAATCTTTAACATCACACGAGAAAATAACTTACAATTACCCCTGAAAGAATGCCAATCAGTTCAGTGAATACTATCTCTATTCCCACTTAAACAAGAAAACACCCATCTCAGCTCTCAATCCACTTTAACTACCAATGGCAATAGGAATACTTGCTTTACAGAGATGTTCTTGAGAAAGAGCGATCTTTTGAGACTGCTTTGAAGACAAGATATGACTCCTGTCAGACCCGTGCAGAAACATTGGCTGCATGTCATCAGAAGCTGTTTCTCAGCTTGTTGCAGCACCCACCCACCCTCTCGTTGTCCACAGACAAGCCTGCATTGCTTTAAATACTTTTAATCTCTTTTAACTGAACTGCAGAGAGAGATCTGCCGAACTTGTGGTCAAAGCTTCATCCAGAACTGCACTGATCTGTGTTTCCTACAAAGTAGCTAATACTTTAGCTCCACCCAGTAACGACATCACCTAAACAAGCTGACATCAGGGGCAGCAACGCTATTGCAATGGTTAGTACTGCTGCCTCACGGCACTGAGAACTCGGGTTCGACCCCGGTCCCGGGTCACTGTCCTTGTGGAGTTTGCACATTCTCCCCATGTCGGCATGGGTCTCATCCCCACAACCAAAATATATACAGGGTTGGTAGATTGGCTAGGCTAAATTGCTCCTTAATTGGAAAAAAAAAGAATTGGGTTCTCTAAAAAAATTTTTAAACAAGCTGACATCTAATTAACTACACAGGGAATCCCCTTAACCAAAACAAAATCCCATGAGCCCAAGCTTTTTCTGATGGCTTAATTGGACCCCTGGCTTGCAAAATTTCAAACCAAGATTCTTTTAAAACATGAATGCAGCAGTCAAACACACACAAACCCAGGCGTTTAACCCTTACTGCAGCAAATATCTATAATACAATACATCTGAAATTCCTACATTCATCACAATTGTTCATTTAATGGCTGTCAGGCTCCATTCACAATGTAGGAATGCAGAGCTGTGTGAACCCTCAGCTGAATACTCGCCGACATCAGTGATGCTAATTGCAAATGGTGATGTATTCCGCTCAGTGGAGCCTCAGGTCAGTCTCTGGAAGCGGATGTGTGAGCTGAGGGAAGCAGTTGGAAAGGAGCGAGGGTGTGGTGAAACGAGCGTATGCTCTTCATTATCAGGCAAACATAACCTTGAGGGTTTCATGATGTCTGCGCCTGCTGCAGTTTGCCAGGTACAGCCATGATACCAGACTGTCTTTTCACAAGAGGAGGCATTGTAATTGTCGAACAAGTGGTCACACGAGAACGTGATGACGTGGTTACATAAGAGGTCACGTGAAGGGAGCACGGGAGATATCCCTGGGGCCTCAAGCCCATCACAAGTACTGTAATCAAGTGTTGAGCTCAGGAATAAACTATCTTTATTGGAAGTCCTTGATATTGGTGATTTAAGGAACCCACAACATTCTACAGTAACGTATGGCAGACTATCTTTTGAATTTCGTCATCCTCGCATGGGTCCACATCCAGAGAAGGGCAAAGATGAATGCAGGTCAGCATCCCTAACTTTGACTGCCAGATGTCAATGTGAGTGAGAAGAAGGAGACACGATGTCAAAATGGACCTTTAGAAACCTGCATTGCACCCTTGGCAACCTTGGCCCGAGTGGGGCCTCTCAATATGATCCCTGAGGTGACACAGAGAGTGTTGCACAATTGCTGGTATTGGATCTCCTGAAGGAGGTTTGTTACATTGAAGGCAGTTATGAGCCCAGTGAGGATGGTGGAGCAGCTGCTGCCTCATATAGGCTGCCGTAGTGGTTGGGATGCATGAGAGATTCTGGAAGAGTCAGTACCTTCAGACGTGCGATTTCGGGACAACCTTTTCCAGTTTGCACCTCTTTCCAGGAAGGACATCTTATCCCGAGGTCTCGCCGTTCTTCAAACGATCAGGACAAGTGTGTAGATATTCTTACTCAGAGTGAAGTGAATGGTTAAAATGAGAGGGAAAGCAATGCTTGTGTTCATGTGGTCCCACAATGGAGGCCACCTGTTCAAAAAGGTGCTCATGTGTGCAGTCAATGGCACCCTTCGCCCATGGGGACACAGAAATGACTATGAAGCTCAGTGCTCTGACATCCTTCCTGATTTGCTTGATCTCTCATGAAGTGCACATAGTTGTGGGTCTGGGTAAAAGGGGCGTCTGTAACCTCCTAGATACACTTATGCATGAAAGTTGCGAGATCCCACAGTGATCCCCACTTCAGCCTTGGAAAGAGTCACTAAGGTAGAAGTTCAAGGTAACAGCGACTTTCAGCACCACTGGCAGTGGATGCTATCCCAGTTCCTATGGCGCGAAGCCCTGGAGAATGTGGCATATCATAGCCCCTGGATCCTAGGACAGGAGGAGGCATCGGTGACACTGTCTCTCGCTCATCTGCAGGAAAGACCTGTGTGTTCTGTACACCCTAGAATTTGCAAAATGCACAATGATTCCGGGAGTCTCATCCTCAGCATGTGTCCCTAGCTCATGAGGGGTATCTCCTTCCTTTGGCAAGCCTGACACTGCCATCATCGCCTTCTCCTTCTATCCTGCCTGCACGTTATTATGCAGGTAGCAGAAAAGCCGGGGGGGGGATGTTTCTGCGACGCGGCAGGAGGTGAGAGATGACATGGTCAAGGGCTAAGAAAGGGGCCATCTTGGATGGGCTAGGTACACAGTGGAATTAAAGGGGCAGGAGTTAAGTGGGGAAGAGGACGGATGGAAGAGGGGATTGGAGGCACAAGCCTCCGGTAAGGTTGGTAACGTGGAACGTCCAGGGACTGAATGGGCCGGTTAAAAGGTCGCGGGGGTTCGCACATCTCAGCAGCTTGAAAGCGGGGGAGGGGTTTTAGCAGAAGATACAACTCCGTGTGAAGGACCAGGTTAAGTTAAGGGAGGGATGGCTTGGGCAGATTTTTCACACGGGGTTTGATTCGACATCAAGGGGTGTGGCGATTTTAATGAGCAAAAAAATGGGATTCGTGAGTGCGAAGGAGGTGAGGGAGCCAATTGGGAGATATGTGATTGTGAGTGGGGTATTGGAAGGGGCACCGGTAGTGTTGGTAAATGTGTATGCCCCAAATTGGGATGATGTGGGTTTTATAAGGGGGTTGCTTGCAGCAATCTTGGATTTGGCCACGTACTTTGATCATGGGAGGAGATTTTAACTGTGTCCTGGAGCCGAGGGTGGATAGATCGAGCCCCAGGTCGATGGGTAGGTACGAATGGCAAGGGAGCTGGGGGGGCTTATGGAGAGGATGGGTATGGTGGATCATGGCACTTTCAGAACCCAGGGGGAAGAGAGTATTCCTTCTTTTCACATGTCTATAAGGTGTATTCGAGGATTGATTACTTTGTAGTGAGTCGGGAGATTTTGGTTGGGGTGGAGAGGGCAGAGTATGTGCGGATAGTTATCTCGGACCATGCACATCACTGACTGGATATTCGGTTAGGTACGGGACAAGAGCAGAGGCCAGGGTGGAGGTTTGACTCGGGGTTGTTGGCGGATGGAGGTTTTTGTGCGGTTGGCGATTAGGGATTATGTGGAGTTCAATCAGAATGGGGAGGTGTCAGCGGGTATCTTTGGGAAGCACTGAAGGCAGTGGTCCGGGGAGAAATTATCTCATTTACGGTTCATGAGAATAAGGAAAGTAGGGGGGAAAATGACCATCTAGCGAGCAAGATAGTGGAGGTGGACAGGGAATATTCGAGGGTGCCCACCGTGGAGGGATTGGCGAGGAGGAAAAAGTTGCAGGGGCAATTTGGTAGGCTGACAACGGGGAGGGCGGTAGGGCAACTGCGTAGGGCAAGAGGGGTGCAGTATGAGTATGGGGAGAAGGCGAGCCGCATGCTGGCGCACCAACTGTGGAGACAGGCTGCGTCCAGAGAAATATTGAAGATCCGTTCTGGGGCTGAGGATGTGGTGTCAGAGCCAGGGAAAAAAAGTGTGGCATTTAGAGAGTATTACCAGGGACTCTATGAGGCAGACGCAAGAGGAGAGGAGGGGGACATGGGGCGGTTTCTGGACGAGCTGGAATTTCCCCAGTTGGAGGAAGCAAAGAGGCAGGCGTTGGAGGAGCCCCTGGGACTGAGGGAAGTGCTGGAAAGCATCAGGGGTTTGAAGTCGGGGAAGGCCCCAGGGCTGGATGGGTACCCTTCTGAATTTTATAAGGAATTTGCAGCGGACCTGGCACCACATCTGTTGTGGTGTCCGGAGGTGGTGGTGTCCATGGACACAGAGAAAGCATTTGATTGGGTGGAGTGGCGGTAATTGTTCAAAGTTTTGGGAAGGTTTGGGCCGTGACTTGTGGCATGGGTGTGGTTGCTGTATGCGGCACCAAGAGCTAGGGTGAGGACGAATGTTATGAGCTCACAAAGCTTTGACTTACACAAGGGTACGAGGCAGGGGTGCTCACTGTCGCCGCTGCTGTTTGCGCTGGCCATAGAGCCATTGGCGATGGCTCTCAGGGCGTTGGCAGAGTGGCAGGGGATAATGAGGGGACAGAGGGAGCATCGGGTGTCGCTCTATGCCGATGACCTCTTGCTGTATGTTTTGGATCTGTTGGAGAGTATGGGAAGGATTATGGGCCTGTTGGGGAGGTTTGGAGGGTTCAAGCTGAATGTCGGGAAAAGCGAGGCATTCCCGTTGAATGAGCTGGCACAGTGGGCTATTTTAGGGAGGATGCCATTTACGGTAGCGAGGGATACGTTTAGGTACTTGGGGATTCAGGTAGTGAGGAAATGGGTGGGGCGCCATAAGTGGAACTTAACAAAGCTGGTGGAGGAGGCCAGGGAGGATTTTAAGAAGTGGGATACAGGGACTTCCGGTGGCGGCAATGCGGAGCTAAGCCGCACGATCGGCAGCTCCCGCAAATAACAGACTTTGGGGCTCTTTTCAGGGCCCCCAACGGAACTTCGTCGACGAATCCCGACGTGGGAAGGGAACTGGAGTCGATCCCTACGGTCCTATGGTCCGGACCAGGAGTGGGGCAAGAAGAAAAACGGTGGAAGCACCCCTGGAGAGGGGGAAGAAAAACAAAATGGCGGCCGGCGGAGGCCTTGAGGAGCTGAGGCAGTGGGCGCAGGAGCAGCAGGAGACTCTGCTGCGCTGCTTCCAGGAGCTTAAGGTGGAGCTGCTGGAGTCGTTGAAGGCTACCACCAGAGAGCTGATGGAGACGCAGACAGCCCAGGGGGCCGCGATCTGGGAGCTGCAGCAGCAGGCCTCCGAAAGGGAGGATGAGGCTGTGGCCGTCGCGGGGAAGGTGGAGATGCATGAGGCGCTCCATAAAAGGTGGCAGGAGCGGTTCGAGGAGCTGGACAACCGGTTGAGGCTGAAGAATTTGCGGATCCTGGGCCTCACAGAGGGGCTGGAGGGTTCGACCTGGCGGCCTATATGGTTGTTGTGTTGAACTCGCTGATGGGAGCTGGGTCTTTCCAGGGGCCCCTAGAGTTGGAGGGGGTCCACAGAATTCTGGCTAGGAGGCCCAAGCAGAACAAGCCGCCGCGGTGTTGGTGCGGTTTCACCGGTTCGTGGATCGTAAGTGCGTGCTCCGGTGGGCCAAGAAGGAGCGGAGCAGCAAGTGGGAGAACACGGAGGTGCGGATCTTACAGGACTGGAGTGCGGAGGTGGCTAAGCGGAGGGTTGGGTTTAACGGGACGAAGGCGGTGTTCCACAGACGGGGCGTGAAGTTTGGCATGTTGCAGCCGGCGCGTCTGTGGGTCACCTACAAGGACCGGCACCATTATTTTGAGTCCCCGGAGGAGGCGTGGGCCTTTGTGCAGGCCAAGAAACTGGACTCAAACTGAGGGTCTAAGATGGGGATTTTGTATGATAATGTAATTGTGTTTGCTCTGTTTAATGCAAGATGTGGGTTGGCTTTAGGGTGGGTGGGGTGATGTCGTTATGTCTTTTTGTATGGGTCTGGTGGACGGGTTCGGGCAGGGAGGTAAACGGGGAGTGCGGGGAGCTGGTGGACTGGCAATGGGAGTTGCCCTAGAGGGGGCGGGGCTGGGCAGGGCGAAAGCGCGGGCTTTTCTCTGGTTTCTCGCGCTGTGGGATGGTGGGGGCGGAGTCGCAGCTGAGAAGCGCGGGCCGTTGCTGGCTGTTATTTACGCGCGCAAGAGCAGGGGGGGGGGGGAGGAGGGCCTGCTGATGGGCCCGAAGTAGGAGGGGTAGTCCCACGTGGGGTGGAGTCGGAGGTAGGGCGGGAGTCGCCGGGGTCAGCAGAAGTTAGCTGGCTCACGGGAGTGCTATGAAGGGAGGGGCGCGGCTAGGAGGGGTCCTAGCCTGGGGGGGGGGGGGGAGGGGGGGGGGGGGGGTACCGGGTTGCTGCCGAAACGGTCAGGAAAGAGCTGGAGGATGCAGGGGGTGCTGGGGGAGGGGTGAGTTGCCGCCGTGGGGAACTGGCCGAGCGGGGTACTCTGGCCAGTGGTGGGCAGGGGATGGGTTATGGCTAATCGGCAGGGGAGGGGGGCAGGGAGCCCTCTGAATCGGCTGATAACCTGGAATGTGAGGGGGCTGAATGGGCCGGTCAAGCGGGCCCGGGTGTTTGTGCACTTGAAGGGGCTGAAGGCGGATGTGGCCATGCTCCAAGAGACACACCTGAAAGTGGCGAACCGGGTTCGGCTGAGGAAGGGATGGGTGGGCCAAGTATTTCACTCAGGGCTGGATGAGAAGAGTCGGGGGGTGGCGATCCTGGTGGGAAAGAGGGTGACGTTTGAGGCGTTAAATGTGGTTGCTGACAGTGGCAGGAGGTATGTGATGGTGAGTGGTAAGCTGCAGGGGGAGCGGGTGGTGTTGATGAATGTTTACGCCCCAAATTGGGACGATGCGGGGTTTATGCGGCTTATGTTGGGCCGCATTCCGGAACTGGAGGTGGGATCCAGTCCCAGATCGATCCAAGTCCCGGATGGGTAGGAGGCCAGTGGCGGCTAAGGTGTTGAGGGGATTTATGAACCAGATGGGAGGGGTGGATCCCTGGAGGTTTGCGAGGCCAAGGCCAGGGAGTACTCGTTTTTCTCCCACGTGCATAAGACCTATTCGAGGATTTATTTTTTTGTCCTGAGCAGGGGGCTGGTTTCGAGGGTGGAGGATGTTGAATACTCTGCCATTGCCATTTCAGATCATGCCCCGCTCTGGATGGACCTCGGGCTGGGGGAGGAGAGGGACCAACGTCCGCTCTGGCGCTTGGAGGTGGGGCTGCTGGCAGATGAGGAGGTGGCCGAGAGGGTTCGGGGGTGTATTGAAAGGTACCTTGAGGCCAATGATAATGGGTAGGTCCGAGTGGGGACGGTCTGGGAGGCATTGAAGGTGGTGACTAGAGGGGAGTTGATTTCCATCCGAACCCATAGGGAGGGGGGGGAGCAGAGGGAGAGGGAGAGACTGATAGGGGAGATGGTGAGGGTGGATAGGAGATATGTGGAGGCTCCAGAGGAGGGATTGCGGGTGAAGAGGCGTAGCCTTCAGGTCAGGTTCGACCTATTGACTACCAGAAAGGCGGAAGATCAGTGGAGGAAAGCACAGGGGGCGGTGTATGAATATGGGGAGAAGGCAAGCAGGATGCTGGCACACCAGCTCCGAAAGCAGGACGCGGCCAGGGAGATTGGGGGAGTGACGGATAGAGCTGGGAAGGTGGTGCGGAGGGGGGTAGAGGTTAATGGGGTCTTCAGGGACTTCTATGGGGAACTGTACCGGTCTGAACCCCCGATGGAGGGGGGTGGAATGGGGCGCTTCTTGGACAAGCTGCGATTTCTGAGGGTGGAGGAGGGGCTGGTGGAGGGACTGGGGGCGCCGATTGAGCTGGAGGAGTTGGTTACGGGGAAGGCGCCGGAGCCGGATGGGTTTCTGGCAGAATTTTATAAAAGGTATGCGGACCTGTTGGGCCCCCTGTTGGTCTGAACCTTTAACGAGGCAAGGGGGGGGGGGGGGGGTGCTTTGCCCCCAACTATGTCACGGGCGCTGATTTCCTTGATCCTGAAGTGGGACAAGGACCCTCTGCAGTGTGGGTCATATAGGCCGATCTCGCTGCTAAATGTAGACGCCAAGCTGCTGGCAAAGATCTTAGCCACAAGAATAGAGGATTGTGTGCCGGGGGTCATTCATGAGGACCAGACGGCGTTTGTGAAGACAGTTGAATACAAATGTACTAAGGCTCCTCAACGTTATTATGATTCCTGCTGTGGAAGGGGAGGCGGAGATAGTGGTGGCATTAGATGCGGAGAAGGCCTTTGATAGGGTTGAGTGGGGATATCTGTGGGAGGTGTTGGAGAGGTTTGGGTTTGGGGAGGGGTTTGTCCGTTGGGTGAGGTTGCTCTATGAGGCCCCGATGGCGAGTATAGCCACGAATAGGAGGAGGTCGGAGTACTTTCGGCTGTACCGGGGGACGAGACAGGGGTGTCCCCTGTCCCCTTTGCTCTTTGCATTGGCAATTGAGCCCCTGGCTATGGCGTTGAGGGAGTCAGGGAACTGGAGGGGCCTGTTGCGGAGTGGGGAGAAGCATCGAGTGTCACTTTATGCGGACGACCTGTTGCTGTATGTGGCGGACCCAGTGGGGGGGATGCCGGAGGTGATGAGGATTCTTAGTGAATTCGGGGGCTTCTCTGGGTATAAGCTGAACCTGGGCAAGAGCGAGGTGTTCGTGGTGCACTCGGGGGATCAGGAGGAGGGTATTGATAGGCTCCCACAGAAGCAGGCAGGGAAGAGCTTCAGGTGCCTAGGAGTCCAGATGGCTGGGAGCTGGGGGGCCCTGCACAAGCTCAACCTCACAAGGTTGGTGGAGCAGATGGAGGAGGAGTTCAAAAGGTGGGATATGTTACCGCTGTCACTGGCGGGGAGGGTGCAGTCCGTTAAGATGACGGCTCCCGAGGGTTTTGTTCCTGTTCCAGTGCCTCCCCATCCTTATCCCGAAGGCCTTTTTTAGGAGGGTCAACAGGAGTATTATGGGATTTGTGTGGGCACATGGGACTCCGAGGGTGAGAAGAGTGTTCTTGGAATGGGGCGGGGATGGGGGGGGGCTGGCGTTGCCCAACATCTGTGGGTACTACTGGGCTGCCAACGCGGCGATGGTGCGTAAGTGGGTAATGGACGGGGAAGGGGCAGCATGGAAGAGGATGGAGGCGGCGTCATGTATGGGCACGAGCCTGGAGGCACTGGTAACGGCGCCGTTGCCGCGCCCTCCAATGAGGTATACCACGAGCCCGGTGGTGGCGGCTACCCTCAAAAAATGAAGACGGCATAGGGGAGAAGTGGGGGGCTCGATGGAGGCCCCGATGCGGGGGAACCATCGGTTTGTCCCAGGGAGCTTTGAGGGCAGATTTCTGGTCTGGCACAGGATAGGGGTTAGGAAGTTGAGGGACCTGTTTGTGGAGGGGAGGTTCGCGAGCTTGGGGGAGTTAGAGGGGAAGTTTGGGCTCCCCCCGGGGAACATGTTTAGGTACATGCAGGTTAGGGCGTTTGCCAGGCGGCAGGTGGAGGGGTTCCCCTTGCTGCCCCCATGTCGGGTACGGGACAGGGTGCTCTCGGGGTGTGGGTTGGAGGAGGGAGGATTTCGGACACATACCGTGTAATGCAGGAGGTAGATGAGGCCTCGGTGGAGGAACTGAAGGGTAAATAAGAAGAGGAGCTGGGTGAGGAGATTGAGGAGGGGACGTGGGCGGAGGCCCTGGAGAGAGTGAATTCCTCCTCTTCCTGTGCGAGGCTTAGCCTTATACAGTTCAAGGTGCTGCATAGGGCCCACATGACTGGGACGAGGATGAGTAGGTTTTTCGGGGGCGAAGACAGGTGTGCTAGGTGCTCGGGGAGCCCAGCGAACCACGCCCATATGTTTTGGGCATGCCCAGCGCTGGGGGAGTTTTGGAAGGGGGTAGCAAGGATGGTGTCGATGGTGGTGGGATCCAGGGTCAAGCCAGGCTGGGGACTCGCAATTTTTGGGGTTGCAGTGGAGCGGGGAGTGCAGGAGGCGAAAGAGGCCGGTGTTCTGGCCTTTACGTCCCTAGTAGCCCGACGGAGGATCTTGCTTCAATGGAAGGATGCGAGGCCCCCAGGCGTGGAGGCCTGGATCAATGATATGACAGGGTTCATCAAATTGGAGAAGGTGAAATTTGCCCTGAGGGGATTAGTACAAGGGTTCTTTAGGCGGTGGCAGCCGTTCCTGGACTTCCTGGCAGAACGGTAGGGAACTAGGCCGGCAGGAGGGAGAACTGTGTACATGGGTTTGTGGTATGTGGTGGGTGTTATCTCTTTCCCTTTGTTGTTTGTTTTTTTTTTCTTTTGTTTGCAGTTGCTTTTGTAGTTGGGTGGGTGTTCTTGGGTTTTTACCATGGTTGTTTTGTTAATATTGTTTTGTTGTTTATATTTTGTGAAAATCTTAATTAAAAAATTTTTTTTTAAAGTGGGATACACTGCACTTAACCCTGGCGGTGTTGCTCATTATGCTTGCTCCTTAATTGGTTCTGTTTATGGCGGTTAATATGGTCGCCATCCTTGATTCTAATTATGCTTGCTCAAGAGTCGCCAGGTATCCTTTCAATACCGCCACAAGGTTCAAAACTGAATACTGATCAAAGACTCGATACACCAGTTAGTGAGTTCAAAATCAATACTCATTTATTTACAAACAGTCAATTATACTCATGCACAAACTCTACCAACTAAACTATCACTATTACTAAAAACCTATACTTAGTATTGCCTTTACTTCAGTAAAGCATTTGATAAAGTTTCCCATGGCAGGTTGATGGAAAAAGTGAAGTCGTATGGGGCTCAGGGTGTACTAGCTAGATGGATAAAGAACTGGCTGGGCAACAGGAGACAGAGAGTAGTGGTGGAAGGGAGTGTCTCAAAATGGAGAAACGTGACTAGTGGTGTTCCACAGGGATCCGTGCTCGGACCACTGTTGTTTGTGATATACATAAATGATCTGGACGAAGGTATAAGTGGTCTGATGAGCAAGTTTGCAGATTATCCTAAGATTAGTGGAGTTGCAGATAGTGAGGCGGACTGCCAGAGAATACAGCAAAATATTGATAGATTGGTGAGTTGGGCAGAAAAATGGCAGATTGAGTTCAATCCAGGCAAATATGAGGTGATGCATTTTGGAAGATCTAATTCAAGAGCGGACTATACGGTCAATGGAAGAGTCCTGGGGAAAATTGATGTACAGAGAGATCTGGGAGTTCAGGTCCATTGTACCCTGAAGGTGGCAACACAGGTTGATAGAGTGGTCAAGAAGACATACAGCATGCTTGCCTTCATCGGACGGGGTATTGAGTACAAGTTGGCAGATACAAAGTTGTATCGGACTTTGGTTCGGCCACATTTGGAATGCTGCGTGCAGTTCTGGTCGCCAAATTACAAGAAGGATGTGGATGCTTTAGAGAGGGTGCAGAGGAGGTTCACCAGGATGTTGCCTGGTACAGAGGGTGCTAGCTATGAAGAAAGGTTGAGTAGATTAGGATTGTTTTCATTGGAAAGACGGAGGTTGAGGGGAGACCTGATTATGAGAGGTATGGACAGGGTGGATAGCAACAAGCTTTTTCCAAGAGAGGGGGTATCAGTTAGAAGGGGTCACGATTTCAAAGTGTGAGGGGGAAAGTTTAAGGGAGATGTGCGTGGGAAGTTTTTTACGCAGAGGGTGGTGGGTGCCTGGAATGCTTTGCCAGCGGAATTGGTAGAGGCGGGCACGATAGCATCATTTAAGATGCATCTGGACAAATATATGAACGAGCAGGGAACAGAGGGAAGTAGATCCTTGGAAAACAGGCAACAGGTTTAGATAAAGGATCTGGATCGGCGCAGGCTGGGAGGGTCGAAGGGCCTGTTCCTGTGCTGTAATTTTCTTTGTTCCTTAGCTTCGGGTGCCCACTCAGTCAGAGGAACAATGGCCGTTATCCAGATCTGAGGCTGTTGGGATCGAACTGGTACGGAATAGTAGCGAGGAGCGTCTATCTTGTAGCGTGCGTTGACTTTGGACTTACTGGTTCTGGTGCAGCTGCTAGGCAGGCCTCTCGATGCTGAGAGCCAAGGCCAAGAAGAACGATTCTCTCTTGGGGGCTTCCTCTTATACTCAAAGGGGGCTTTGCGCGCTTTTGGGCGGTCCTTGAACCTGGTCCCAATTAATTGGACCATATCCTGATCATTGGTATCGATTTCCTCCAATAAAGGGGTGGCTGTCCTGATTGCTGGGTGGACCCTAGGTGGCCGTTGGCCTGCTTTGTTCTAGTCTCCTCTGGCGCCGGGGTGTCTGGTTTGGTATCGTTTGCTCATTAGTATGCTAATGGTTTTGCAGTATTGGTCTTGTCTGGGAGCTGCAAACTCCAATCAACAGACAAACCTTGCACCTGCTTGCTTCCTCAGCATTGTCCATTTTTCCCTTCATTCTCTGCAAGTGTCCATTTTGTAATCGGGACGTGGCCACCCCAGGTGGCTACAGCGGGGAGGGTCCAAGTGGTGAAAATGAATATTCTGCCAAGGTTCTTGTTTATCTTTCAGGCTCTCCCGATCTTTATACCAAAGGCCTATTTTCAGAAAATAGACACAATCATCTCTGACTTTGTATGGGCGGGGAAGGTGCCGAGGGTGGGGAGGACCATGCTACAGAGGCAGTGGCAGCAGGGGGGTTTGGTGTTGCCAAACCTGCTTCATTATTATTGGGCGGCGAATGTGGACAAGGTGCGGCAGTGGTGGGAAGGAGAAGAGGTAGAGTGGGTTAGGATGGAGGAGGAATCTTGTGAGGGGTCTAGTTTGAGGGCTATGGTGACGGCAGCATTGCCAATGGCTCCGAGTAGGTATTCAGGGAGCCCAGTGGTGCAGTCCATGGTGAAGATATGGAATCAGCTGAGGGGGCATTTTAGGGTGGAAGGGATGTAGGTGCTAACGCCGCTGTGCGAGAATCATGGGTTTGAGCCGGGGGGGGATGGATAGTGTATACAGGAGGTGGAGGGAAGTGGGGCTGGTCAAGGTGAGGGTTTTGTATTTGGAGAAATTGTTCGCCAGTCTGGAGGAGCTAAGGGAGAGGGTAGAGCTGCCGTGGGGTAGTGAGTTCAGATATCTACAGGTTAGGGACTTTGCACGAAAGATCTGGAAGGGGGTTCCCTAGATTGCCGGGATACACCCTGCTGGAGCGACTGCTGCTTCCAGATGTGGAAGGAGAGGGAAGAATTGGGGATATATCTAAGTGGCTAGGGGAGCAGGGAGGTGAGCGGATGGTGACGATCAAGGAGAAATGGGAAGCGGAGTTGGGAATGGAGATCAATTGGGGAGTATGGAGTGAGACACTGCGAAGGGTAAACGGGACCTCCTCTTGTGCGAGGATGAGCCTGATACAGTTTAAGGTGGCGCACAGGGTGCATATGACTCGGGCGAGAATGAGTGGGTTCTTTCAGGGGGTAGCAGATGAGTGTGAGAGATGTGGGCGAATCACACGCACATGTTTTGGGGTCGTGAAAGATTGAGAAGATTCTGGGCGGGAGTATTTGCGGTATTAGCCAGGACAGCGGAGGAGGAGGTGGACCCGGACCCTTTGGTGGCGATATTTGGGGTTTCAGAGAAGCCGGAGCTGATGGATAGGAGGAAGGCCGATGTCTTGGCCTTTGCCTTTCTGATTGCACGGCGACAAATTTTACTGGGGTGATGGTCGGTATCGCCACTGGGGGTAGCAGCATGGCTGGGTGACCTGTACGACTTCCTGCGGTTAGAGACAATAAAGTATGAGTTAAGGGGCTGAGCAGGGGAGTTTGAGAAAAGTTGGGGGATGTTTGTGACCGTGTTTGAGGAGCTGTTCGTCATAGGAAGGGGGGTGAAAAAGGAGGAAAATCTGTACAAACTGTATAGTTGATTGTTGGGAAGAATGTTTCCCGGGGTGTTTATTTGCTGTAACTACGTTGATACAAGTTTAAATAAACTGTGTTTTTTTAAAAAATTATGCAGGTAGCAGTCAATGCAGCATTCATCTTCCCGATGGTCAACTCTGTGCAGCATACATGAGAAAAACATGCAAGCCAGCATGAGCCTCCAAAGCTCATTTTTCTTCCCATGACAACGAATGAGTCACTGTCGGTTAAAAAGCTCGGCACGAATTTAGGCAAATATTCGCCCGTGAAATCCTGCCCGATGCAGATTACATGCGTTACATGTCTCGTCAGGAACTGAGATTATCTGAGGGTTGGTGTGGGGGTAGAGGGGAGGGGGGGGGGGGGGGTGGCGAAGAGGCTGAAGCTTCCCATCTGACAACATTCCAGCAGGATGATTGTAACCAGCAAGGGAGGCAAGTCAAGTCACCCAATTACTCCTGACTCCTTTCTTGCTCTGAGGAATTATGAAACTGTGACCAAGGGGTTAATGCAAGGTGATTGATTAGTGCCATTTATCAGTATTAATCTTGCATGGGTTCCCTTCATCAGCACCCTTCCTGATTTCTTGCATTGTGAATAAAGGATTTATAACTTTTCTCTGCTGTGCTTCTCTTCCAATCTGAGAATACTCATATTTGTTGGCTGGCCCTTAACTTGCCCTCCCCTCAGTGCAATGCACCAATCATCCGAGAGGCCCCCTGAGCCCTCACTCAGTTACATTGTTTGCTGCTCAATCGCTTCATGTTGTAAGCTGGTGGTGCCGAGGTCTCAGTGCCAGACCTGCTTGGCCCCTCACTGTGCGCATGTGGAAATCTCTCCCAATGTCCTGTTGGAGCACAATATTGAGGTGTCACTCACTCCATGACCTGTCAATCCTTCCACTCCAATCCTCGACCCCATCCTGACCACGGATCTTGGGTCTTGCCCGTCTCCATCTTGAGGTCTCGAGCAAAGTGTGTTTTAGAAACACACAGACCACCAGTTTGAGTTGCGTGTGTGATGAGGCGATGGGGGGGGGGGGCAGCATGGAATGGGGTGTGTCGAAGTGGAAGTGATTGGGCTGCTTGGATTCAGCTTGATAAATCATCATTTTCTCGTCAGCCTATCGCATGTCCTTGCCAAACATGCACCATTACATCTTTGTTCACACCCACTTTTGTTTCAGCAGTACGCATCCTTCACTTCATTTGCATTGGGAAAGGTGAGTATAATCAGACAGTCAGCCTACATCATACTGTGTGCACCAGCCCACCCCCTCACTTTGCTGTCAAGCATACTTCATCACATAAACCCACATGCTCATCATCCTTCTTCTATGTCCTTCCTTACATCCACTGCTGTAACTCCTGTTCCTCATGCAAGGTGATGCATTTGTGTGTTAGTCACACTTACCAAATGCACTGCACCCACCAGGTGAATACATGAATTTTAGTCACTTGTATTTCTGGCGAAGGGCCACTGACCTGAACTAGTGACTCTATTTCTTTCTCCGCAGATACTGCCAGACCAGATAACTATTTCCAGCAATTCAGGTTTTCGTTCCGGATTTCCAGCGTCCACGCTACTTCTTTGCTCTCGCACTCACGGGTCTGTTCCGTCGCCTCCTGTGGAAGAAGAGAGCACAAAATGCAAGGGAGTGGAAGAAGATTGGACGGAGGTAGCTCTCCACAAATTCAGCAGCTTGCAAAGACAGAGGAGGAGGGCAATCAGTGGCCCGTCTGCATCTTACTCAGAGACGAAGAGACTCAGTTGCCTGGTGACGGAATGAAAAGTACCTCTGACACACATGTCGACTTTCTTTCATCAATGACTGAACGATGAGAATCTTGCGAATGGTGATTGTCAAGTTTGCTATTTGGTCAGGACTGATTCAGCTCCTTTATTTTCCTCTTCTGGAGCCTTCACAGGTTGAGCAAGAGTCTATGGATACCCAGGAGGATAATTGCTCAGAAGGCTTCACTCCTCTGAGGGTGTACCATCACAAGACATACAGCTATGCATCAGCACAAATACTCACACTTCAATGGGTCCAGTTTGAAAGTTAGTTAGGATTTCCACCGGTGATCCACAATACATGAGCAAGCGCACACAGCGGTGGTAAGGATAGCTGTGGAGAGTCTGCACCAGGGACAAAATTCTCCAAGCTCTTCTCAGCTGGACACAGATGTTCTACCTCTGCAGGCCATCATTGAAAAAAATGATGAGGTACAGAAGCAACAATGCAATGCACTGACAGATACGCCACGCACGTCTCTCTAAAACTGCATAGAAGATGGAGGAGTCGAACTCCAATAACAATGCATTGGTGGAACAGGTAATTGCTAAAATGTCTCCATGGAGAGAGTGGCCACTGCCATGGAGCTTCATGGACAGCTTTCAAACGAGTCTTTGTAGACCATGGACACTGTTGTGCAGGAGACATCTAGAACCTGAAATTACGGGACAGATACCTTGGACGAGATCTTCCAGCTGATCACACCAGTGGGATCTTCCGGTCCCTCTGATAGAACACCCCTGCCATGGGTTTCCTGGCGGCATGGGGTGGATTCAATGGAAGATCCTATTGACAGCAACGGGATCAGAAAATCCCGCCACCGACCAATGGCGGCCTACCTCCCGCCATCAAGAAACACGCCATGGGAAGGCCAGAGAATCCAGCCTCATCTGGAGCCTTACAACACATCACTAATCTTCACAAATTCTCCTAATGCAGAGTGGGAGGAGTGTTGTGGCATTGATTCAAAGGAGGGACGATGGGAAAAAGGGGTAATGGGAGAAACTGCACTCAATCCACTCCAATTTTACAATATTTCCATCCCCTCCCCAACTAATACACCACATGCTTCTTCATCTCTCAATGACAGTCTTCCCCAGTACAGGACAGCTGGAGAAGCCTTTGGAGGGAGGCCTCAGGGGCTCTGAAACGCATAGGTCAGAGGTCAAAAGCATCTCAGAAGTCAGAGCAGGGATCTGAACAGTCTGCCTTTACTTCTGCTGAGGCCAAATAGGTTGTGCCACATCATAGCAGCTGGGAGTATTAAATTAAAGCAATTGTAATTCACTAAGAGTAGCATTTGACAAAATCATATGTTAAGTTTCTTTTCTTTATAACGGCACATAATATTTATTGATTAGTTCAACTCCCACGTCTGGCCCACTATTACATCCTGAGTGCCAACTCCCCCTTTCATTTGCTACCTGATGAATGTCAATATATAACAAGGCCCAATTAGCAGATGTGTGGCTGTACGACTGCTTTGTGCAAAGGTGTGATGGTGGTGGTTGAAGAGCGACTGTGGTTCTGGGAGTAGTAGTGGGCCAAAGGGTTTCATTTTATATGTTTCCCTCTGTGAGTCACCACCAGCTGAATGTTTGAGCTACCACATGGTATCTCAGGCTGCTATGCACACCACTGTCCTGCGATGGATCTTCATTGTGCTATTTATCTTCATCCACCTGCTTCTCATCTGTGGCATGCTCATCAGCAGAAGCTTAATGAGTGCCTTGGTTGTCCATTGCCTAGAACACTCTGTTGTGCAGTACTGTGCAGGACACAGCACACCATTCTTATTCCGTACACCCTTGTTGGTGAATATTGAAAGGCACCTCTGGACTTGTATACATACCTGAAGCTCAACTTTCTGATGGCCGCTCATAACATACATGATGGCCATGTGGTTCCTATTGATCCAACAGGTTTGTTTCAAACACGAGCTTTCGGAGCACTGCTCCTTCGTCAGGTGGAAGACCTGATGAAGGAGCAGTGCTCCGAAAGCTCGTGTTTGGAACAAACCTGTTGGACTTTAACCTGGTGTTATAAGACTTCTTACTGTGCTCACCCCAGTCCAACGCCGGCATCTCCACATCACCGTTCCTATTGATGTTACCCTTGTGTCGCACTGGTGGGGTCCCTTACAGGTGTCATGGGTCAAATATGTGCCAGCCTTTAATCATTTGTACTGGCAGAAGAGGTTTGAAAAGTTGAATGATCACAGTCTAAAGGCATCACAACAGAACCCTCCAATTCTAGCACGCACTCTGTTATCCTCTTCTTGTGTTTACATGCCATCTGCACATTGATGGATTGAAATCCTTAGCAGCTGCTAAAAGCTCCATATTTATCTGGTGAACCTCCTGCAGGGTGTGGGAAGCCAGCTAGAGAAGGAAATGTGAAGGCTCACTTACTCTGGCTATTGTTATACTTGGGAAAATTAAGGGCAGCACCGTAGCCCAGTGGTTAGCATTGCTGCCTCACGCTGCCGAGGTCCCAGGTTCAATCCCAGCTCTGGGACACTGTCCATCTGGAGTTTGCACATTCTGCCTGTATTTGCGTTGGCTTTGCCCCCACAACCCAAAGCTGTGGAGGGTAGGTGAATTGGTCATGCAAAATTGCCCCTTAATTGGAAAAAATGAATTGGGTACACTAAATTTATTTTTAAAAAATAACTTGGGAAAATTGACATAAGTCATTGCCCTAGCAAACAATTCATTTGTAACCTGTATTACACATTTATGTGCACCAGACTAAGACACCCTCAAGATGGCTCTGGAGATGCACTGGAAGGAACCAGGAGGGAAGAATTGAGGATGATAGTGACCAACAGGACCACGAGCAATGTATGACCACCAAATCCAACAGGAAGAGCTCTTCTCGAAGGTTGCATCTGATGTTTGCCACCAGTTCTCATTTCAACTGGAGCTGTGGAAGTACTGCTCTTCGGATCAGTCAAGGAAGTTGAGTCTTCTTCTGTGGGTCCTCCCACATACTTCAGCCCCACTGTGACTCCTCTCTCTGCTGGTTGCTACACCTTCGTTTTCCCTGCAGTCCGCTCCTCTTTTATACTCCCTTCTGTTCTCCACTTTGTTCTATTCTCTGCTCTTCCCCTCTGTACTCTTCTCCAGATCACTGTGGTGCACCTCTCCCTTGTGAACCTGCAGATCCTACCTGCCGTGGATAGTGTTTAGATACCTCATCTGATTCCTTAAAAGGCATCATCATCTTGATGTCCATTCGAAAGCCTCCAAACATTCTTTATTCACAAGAACTCACTGCAAAACTTTCCAGAGAGAACAAACACATCAAGCACTGAATCTGTAATGGCACTGGTCATTCTGAGCTTTAAACACTCTCATAGACTGTCAATTAATTATGCCTCCATTTTACTGTTGAGTTTCCCAAGTCCTGAAAAGGCCACTCTGGAGGTGTTACGTTCAAATCCCTCTTGAAAACATTTGAAAATCATCTCAAAGTCATGTCCTAATGATCACAATACTTTTCGTAGTTATTACTCAGGAGGTCAGATCACGTCTGTGGAGACTGAACCATGTTTTTGGATGATCCCCTTGCATCAGACAACGGAGTGATGATTTTCCACCAAACATACCGACCTGGAACTTTCTTTCTCTCCATGAAGGTTGCCTGGCTTGCTGCGTATTTTCAGTATTTTGTGGTTTTATTTCAGATTTACAGCCTTTCACATTTGAAGTGATTGATCCACTCGTCTTAATGGTCACACCATCTACGATGAGCAGGCTGCTTAAACACAGTCAAAAACACCCTGTAAACATTGGGTGGGGAGGGATGGGTGGGGGGGCAGGGCATTTACTGCCCATTCTCACCAATGGGACCTTCTGGTCCTGCTGATGGAGAGCCACCGCCACCGGGAAAGCCGTGGAGGCGTGGATTCAATGGGAAATCTCATTGACAGTGGTGGGGCCAGAAGATCCCTCCTCTGGTCAATGGCAGGCTACCTCCCGCTCCCGGGAAACATGCTGGAGGGGGAAGGAAAATCTCCGAATGAGTAAGCTGGAGTTACAATTTGTACCATTTTTTCTCTTCAACCCAATCAACCATTCTTGTTCAGAAGCTAACATTCTCCACTAAGTGTCAGATTCAATACTTTCCATGTCAATATTCAGAATTCAGAGAAATAATATTTCAAGTGATTTGAGACTTGACATGTGATTAAGTGTAGCATGTTTGGGAGAAAGAAATAAGTTTTAAATCCATGAGCTCCAAAAAGTATTTACCACAATGATTATCCTTGCCTCATGTTTAGGTCGATTGCAGATTAACTGATGTTGATTAATCAACAACTCAATTAATAATGGCATCATGCGATTGCCAGGATAATGAAAGGCAAGCTGGTTGCACCTTGCTGTCATTGTATCTCAAAATTTCAATTTGCCCAAATATAAACCACCAATACTGCCAACAATGCACAGCATTGTCATTGAAGAAATAAGAATTATGATCATGGAATCCTTACAGTGCAGAAGGAGGTCATTCGGCCCATCGAG
Source organism: Scyliorhinus canicula (assembly GCF_902713615.1). Taxonomy (NCBI): domain Eukaryota; kingdom Metazoa; phylum Chordata; class Chondrichthyes; order Carcharhiniformes; family Scyliorhinidae; genus Scyliorhinus; species Scyliorhinus canicula. The sequence continues at coordinate 33,678,158 of NC_052166.1, read as the reverse complement.
TCTGCATCAGTCCTTTGAAAGACCATCCCATCTAGGCTCAATCTCCCGACCTATTCTTGCAACCCCACCCTAAGGGGCAATTTAGCGTGGCCGATCCACTTAACCTGCACATCTTTAGACTGCGGGAGGAAACTGGAGCACTCACAGGAAACCCATGCAGACACGAGGAGAATGAGGAAACCACACAAATACACATCCGAGGTAGGAATGAAATCCGGGTCCCTGATGCTCTGAGGCAGCAGTGCTACCTCTGGTGTTCTTTGTGTTGCTTATTTCAGGATGGCTGGTGTAGTGTTCACAAAGACCCCAAAATAGCTTTAACTTAAACAAAACTGTGAATTTATTTACATTACTAACTTGGGTTTGACACGTACTCCTTAAGAATACACAACTGATTAATAGCATCTAAACTACTCATCAGCTAACCTCTACTGGTTTAAACTATGATCTCCACTCACTTACACTATCTGCTCTTCTGACTTTCACTAGTTAATTCCTGCATACACTCCTCTCCTAAGGTCTAGCATCACTGCCTTAGATAGTTGTAACTGTAGTTCCCTCTGGTGGCTACTCTCGACACTACATTAACCCTTGCAATGCAGATAGTTATGATAATACCACATTACCAACTGTGCCACCGTGCCGCCCGATATGATGATGCCTCACAATATCAGGTTGATGAGATGTTGTTCTCTGCTGAAAATGAACCATACAGGACTGTGGAAGAAAACTTTAACTGGACCCCCAAAGATACAAGCTGAAGTCTGATACAAAATTAATTAAACTGTTCCAGCTGAACTGTAAACTAAGTGAGCAGAAAGCTCAGTTATTTCATATTTCTAACCAGAGTAGTTTAAAACTAGATCAATTGATTCTGATTCTAATTAACTATGCTGATGACATGATGAAATGTATTTTTTAATCTCAAATGAAGCAGTAAATCTTCGAGAACATTGATGTCAGTTTAGTTGAAATTAAAACAGGAAGTGTTATAAATACCCAGCAGGACTCCAACATCTGTGGAGAAAGAAACAGAGCGGACATTGCAAATCAAATATGACTCTTCGTCAAAGGAATTTTTCTCTGAAGAGGAGTCATATGCAACTCCGAGCCCTGTTTCTCCGTCCATGGACACTGCTGGACCTGCTGGCGTTTCCCGCACTTTCTGTTTTCATTTCAGATTTCCAGCATCTGCAGTATTTTGCACTTATTTCAGTTTTATTGAATTTGACTTCAAAGGGATGTTATTTTTATCCATGCTTCATACTCATCCACTTATGCCAAGATCAAGATATGTCCAAACTGCTCTCCATCAAGTTACAGTGCTCAGCTACATTCGCCACTGCTCAGGCAATGAAAGTGGTCTGTGCTTGCGTGCAGTAAAACCTCAACAACATTCAAACTTGGGAATAATAAAGGAGCAAGCAACATTTGTGGCACATAGATGTCAGCAAGAGGGGTCGAATCGGCTTATTTGGCATTCAAATATATTACCAGCACCGATTCCTCTATCATCAATACTCTGAAAGGTCATCGTCAATCAGAAACCAAATGGATGGCCACATAAATACTACGTCTGCAAGAGCACGTCTGAGGTAGTTGTTGGTGATAGAATCACCTCTTGTCTCCCCACAGCATGTCTATCCATCAATAAGAGGGGTGTGTGATGAAAGAGTCTCCACTTGCCTGACTCTACCAATGTTCACAAAGTCCAACAACGTCCAGGTCAAAGCCACCCACTTGTTCAACGTCAGCTTAAACATTCACTTACTCCAGCATGGCGCATGATGACTGCAGAGTTCGCTATCAACAAGACTCACTGCACCAACTCACTCAGGTTCTTTGACTGCACCTCCAATCTCAAGACCTCTACCAGCTAGAAGGGACAAGAGAAGCAGGCCAATCAGAGCACCACCACCCCCAAGTTCCTCTTCAAGTCATACACCACTCTGACTTGAAAATATGTTGTCACTTCTTCATTGTCAATGCGTCAAAAACCTGGATCTCTCCCCATAACAGCACTGCAGATACAGATTGCAGCAGTTCGAGTAGAGGGCAATTAGGGACAATAAATTACAATAAATGCCAGTCTTGCCAAGGATGCCCCATTCCCATGAAAGAGCAATTCAAAAAATACACCAATGGCCCGATTCCCCTACAATAATGTATCTGACTTCTGATGAGGAGGCAAGAGAATTGCAGAATGATTAAAGAAAAGGAAAGTCCAAGTTACTGAAGGCTGGTAGGTAAAATAAGATACTACATATATTGTTTATTGTTCAGGTGATCTGGAACTTATATTTTCTATGTTCACAGTAGGCATTTTTGTGATTCAGGTGTTATTTGACTTATGTTTAGCAACCCAATTCTCAGAATAGCAGACTTGTAAATCTAGGAGAACAATTTACTTTTCAAATCTTTCCAAACTTTCAGAATGAAGTGCAAGCAAGGAACGTGCATGTATTCATGCCGCCTTTGGTTGCTGACATCTGTCGACTGAAGTACATGAAGTCATCAGCTTTCTTTATTATTTCATTACTCAGTGTCAAACCTTTGATGCATGAGGAATATGTTTAACTTTCTCTCGGTTTAATGCCAGCCCAATCTCATCGGTGGTGTCAGTGAGTTTTATGAGTTGTTCTTGTACTCCATCTGGACTATCATTAAGGAAAGCAAAGTCATCAAAGATGAGGCCATTCAACATGTTTGCAAGATACTCACTCAACTTTTTTTTTGGCTCAGAAGTTAGTCATAGCCTGAGTCAAATAATGTTCCAAATGTACAGCTGATGGGGAAATCATAGAAGCACCGAATCATAGAATCATTACAGTGCAGAAAGAGGCCATTTGGCCCATTTAGTCTGCTCCAATCCTTAGAAAGAGTACCCTATCTAGGCCCATGCCCCCACCCTATTCCCAGAACCCAGTAACTCCATATAGCCTTTTTGACACACAAGGGTAATTTGGCATGGCCAATCCACCGAACCTGCACATCTTTGGACTGTGGGAGCAAACTGACGCAGACACAGGCAGAAAGTGAAAACTCCACCCAGTCACCAGAGGCCGGAACGGAACCCAGGTCCCAGGCACTGTGAGGCAGCAGTGCTAACCACTGTGCCACCGTAGAGCAACAATGTATCTTTGAAGAATTCTGTATCGGCTGATAATTGACAACGCTCATTCAGTTCAAATATTCAAAATTCAAACATTATAAACAGGAGCCTTATTGGAAACAACAAGAAAAATGTCATTAATTTTGTAGGATGCAAAGGAGTAAAAATTAATCATTATTAATTCCGCAGCAAATGTTTTAGGAACATTTTGTGTAGCATGGTGGTTAGCATAAATGCTTCACAGCTCCAGGGTCCCAGGTTCGATTCCCGGCTGGGTCACTGTCTGTGCGGAGTCTGCACGTCCTCCCCATGTGTGCGTGGGTTTCCTCTGGGTGCTCCGGTTTCCTCCCACAGTCCAAAGATGTGCGGGTTAGGTGGATTGGCCATGCTAAATTGACCGTAGTGTCCTAAAAAGTAAGATTAAGGGGAGGGGTTGTTGGGTTACGGGTATAGGGTGGATACCTGGGTTTGAGTAGGGTGATCATTGCTCGGCACAACATTGAGGGCCGAAGGGCCTGTTCTGTGCTGTACTGTTCTAAGTCTAAAATCAAGAGATTGTGAACATTTGTAAGTAAATACCTTTCCCCCTTTCTTTTCACAATTCAATTTAGTCAAAAAGTAATTTACATTAAAGACCAGCAAGTAAGTCTTAAGCAGAATGCAACTAAAATGTGTAAAATAATAATGTAAATGCTTGACTGAAAATATGCTTTCCTTGACAATTTATTTTAACAGGATAGCTATAATGATTATATTTGATAGAGATTAAGCCATGTAAAAATTTCCAAATCACATTTAAAGTATGGCACTGCAAATAAATATATTTCTGGTGTAGCAAACATTGATATAGATAATATTTATTTTCTACTTCAAATTGGTTAGTATTAAATCACTAATTTCTCACTGCCATTCTCTATACCTTTACCTTTGGTCTTTACCTTTACCTCTTTACCTTTACCTTATCTCAAAGGCAGATAGCGGAATTCTCCGTCGGCAGGATCCGCCGGTTTGCCGCCAACGCACCCACGCCCGCGGGTTTCCCGACGGCGTGAGGTGACCTCAATGGGAAACCCCATAGGCCGGCTGCGGGAACGGAGAATCCCACTGTCGGCGGGGACGCATCGTGCTGGAAAACGCGGCTGGCGGACTGGAGAATCCTGCCCAGAATCATGTTTGTATGAATTCCTGAGGACTGCTTGCGTACTGATACCCTATCAAAGCAATCATCGTTCACGTGTGATTCTAGACCAATGTTCAGCAACCTCTGGCCGGGGGGCCACATGCAGCCTGTCTGAGTGCGGCCCCCAAGGGTCTTTGTTGACCGTTACGCATGTACAGGGTTGCCACATTCCTCTGATTTCTGACTACCATGTTTTCCTACCGGAATGACTGAAGTGATACACATGTAAAGCAAGGAAAAATGAAGTGAGGTGCATACTGATTGCTCACATTAACTGTGAGAGCCCTGCCCCCCCCCCCTTGTGTCTAAAGTGCAATATTTATTTTGCTTTTATCATTTCGAGTTGATGATAGTTCCATTAATATATAAACGATGAAGCATTTTCTATGAACTTGTGAAATATTTGGCATGTATATTTAATTTTATTCATGGGGTTCATGGTTAGTGAACAAGCTTGATTTCCAACCTTAAGACCCACTGAGATGAAGGACCACTCATGTGGTCCATTCACTAGCCTCGGTTGCTCATTGCTCTTCTAGACAGTGAGCACTGTTAAACTGTTCAATCACTGGAGCATCCTGGCCATGCGTCATCCAGCCTCACCGTAGTGCACTTCCAATGGAGTTGCAATCAGGAGCAGGAATACTAACCTATTCTTCCTCCTTTGACCTAATTTCTACAGCCTACTGCAATAATTCACCACATAAAAATGGTGCCTTATGCTTGTTCTCTAGGTATTTGCCCTATCTTGCCCCTCACCTCCCCGCCCCTCCTCCTTGAACTCTCCCACCACCTTTATTTAGAAAGATCTTGCACCTGACATGCTTTGAGTCAAAAGCTTAAAAGGGAAAAGAGACTTGAAGACAGCCACTTCCATCTCATTTTTCTCACTTTGGCTACCTGGTCATTCTGGAAGATTAGAAGCCAGGCATTTACAAGTTATTATCATTAATCGCTAATTAACCTCAACAGTTTAGGATTTGTCCATAAGGGCCATTTCTCCATGTGATTACTTCACCTCAAACAGACAGGCAAGGATAAACATAACTTCAACATTACCACTAAATATCTTCACTGTGCTCCAGACTTGAGATCAATACCACAGGAAATCTGCAAACATCGATCAGGTATATAAAAAAATTGATTGAATTATTTATTAGTGACTGTACTATCCCTATAAATACAATAAAAATATTTTTTGCACTCGCGCCAATCGAGGTGGAAGATGATAGATTGGACAACGTCTTTACTTGCACATTGTATATAGTATTAGGTATTCTTAGATGGCGTGCATGGAAATACTGTGCAGTATGGAGCAAATTTATTCAAGAGCACAAACATATATATGGGCCTGAATGGCTGCCTTCTGTGATGTGACAATTCTGTGGTTTGCATTGAAACCTATCAACGCAATTCATTACTGCTCAAATTCTGCTGAATATGGACAACTTGATGTTGAGGTTTGGCCTGCTCTTGGTAAGAGATTCAACATACCTCCATTATACAATGATATAAAATTATAAGCCTGAAATATTAGTTTATCTGTTCTCTCCAGATATTAATTGACTGATGTGCTTCCAGAATATTCTGGTTTTGTTTCAAATTTTCAGAACTGCAATTATTTTCTGCAACATTTTCACCCATGCTTTTCCAAGAGAGAAAATGAGCCACGATTTTCCACAACGCTTGGATCTTTGTGGATCTTTATTAATGGCTGGTCTGTTCAATCAGTGGATCTTCCAGCTGTTTCGCTTATATTATAATTCCAATGTTGGACCAAAGGATGCCGCGGTGGCGCAGTGGTTGGTGCTGTTGCTTCGTGGCACTGGGGACCTGGGTTCGATTCTCGGCTTGGGTCGCTGCCTGTGCAGGGTCTGCGCGTTCTCCTCATGTCTGCGCGGGTTCCCTCCGGGTGCTCCAGTTTCCTTCCACGGTCCAGGGATGTGCAGGTTGGGTGGATTGGTCATGCTGAATTGCTCCGGAGTGTCCAACGGTTAGGTGGGATTGCTGGGTTACAGGGATAGGGTGGAGGTATGGGCTAAGGTCGGGTGCTCTTTCAGGAGCCGGTGTAGACTCGATGGGCCGAATAGCCTCTTTCTATGATACAATGTATTATAAGGGCTTCCTCTTGCTGGGCTAAAATCACGACAAAAGCAATCTTGTTCTGCAAACCATACTGTCCACTTACGACAGCAGCCAGTTTCATACCTGCAGCTCCGAAGGAACGAATATCTCTTTAGAACATAGAACATACAGTGCAGAAGGAGGCCATTCGGCCCATCAAGTATGCACCGACCCACTTAAGCCCTCACTTCCACCCTATCCCGGTAACCCAATAACCCCTCCTAAACTTTTTGGTCACTAAGGGTAATTTATCATGGCCAATCCACTTACCCTGCACGTCTTTGGACTGTGGGAAGAAACCGGAGCACCCGGAGGAAACCCAAGCAGGCACGGGGAGAACGTGCAGACTCCGCGATGACAGTGACTCAGCGTGGAATCGAACCTGGGACCGTGGCACTATGAAGCAACAGTGCTATCCACTTGTGCTACCGTACTGCCCACATCTGGTTGACAGTTTGGTGGACATTATGAAATTTAAAAAGCAAATTAAAGCCGTGATTCCTGGTGAAGGCAAAATGGTATTTTAATAATTCCTACATCCTCAAGGAAGTCTCAGTGAGATCGGCTCAAAATGTTTAGCATGCATTCAAAAACATAAGAATTTAACAAATGGAAAGGAGTAGGCCTATGAGCCCTTCGGACCTGCACCACTATTCAAGGAGGTGGCTGATCAATGCCATTTCCTGCTCTAATCCTGTATTTCTTGATGCTTTTATTATGTCGATATCAATCAATCTCAGTCTTGAACATATTCAACGACTCAGCCCTCACATTTCTGGGATAGAGAGTTCAAGGCCATCCTCTGAGTGAAGACATTCCTCCTCAGCTCAGTCCTAAACAGCCTACCCCTTATTCTGAGACTGTATGCCCTGTTTCTAGACAACCCCCACTGCCACCTCCCCCCCCCCCCCCACAACCAAGCCCCCCTCTAGCCCTCCTGCAGCCCCCATTCCCTTGCCCCATCCCATTCCCCCCACCCCACCACCACATCCCTGCCCCGCTCGCTCCCAGCCCCCTCACTGCACCCTCTCAGCCTTCCCTAGTAGCCCCCACTGTCATAATATATACACAAGTATATGATGGTGCACAGACAGACATTGATTGACACACAGGATGACCAATGAACACACAGAGCACAGCAGCCAATCACCAGACAGGACACGACCACTATAAAGCCATAGGGCACTAGTTTTCCCGCTCTCTTGGGATCCAGCCTGTGAGACAGTCAGAGCCCATGAGCAACAACTTGAACATAGACCATGTGGTAGTAAGATAGTCTGGTCAGGTTAGCTTCAGGTCTCCAGTCAACTCAGCATAGTGTCAACCCACAGTTAAAGTATGTATGATAATTAAGAGTTCAATAAAATAGAGTTGCATTTCTTCAAGTGTTGGAAGCCTGTCTCTCTCACGGCTGCAGTAAACGCAGTCCTCGCAGACCCAGCTTACCCAACACATCACCCACCACTCCCCACCTCCCCCTCCTAGCCCCTTCCACCAGCCCCTCAACACCCTACAGCTCCCCCATCCCTCCCCCACACCACCACCAGCCAGGAGCAGTACATCCTTCCTGCATGTACTCCTGTAAGAATTGTGTATGTTTAAATGAGAGTACCTCACAATCTTATAAACTCCAGGTAAACCTGCCAAAGTGATGGACAGGAGCAAAAGACAGATAGTCCATCAGCCTATCTTCCACTCTTGGCGGCTGGAGCACCTTAACCGCCCTTATGGACATTATTAAAATAAAAAGTAATTGATGCAAATCTTTTGTGAACTATCATAATGCACGGAACATAATGCCAATTAGTTTATTCAGCAAGCTGAGTTTCAGAATATCGTTAATAGTGCTGAACATTCATCGACAATAAAAAAGTCCGAAGATGATGGAGAGTGGAACTTGCTTTATTATAACAGATGTAACTGTGCAAAACTCAGTGCTGACAAAGCATTACAATAGCAATCCAATTCCCTTGTACTGACTATAGACTGAAAGTAAACTGTAAATTCAAGTTTCGGAGCTAGGCCAGGTTCAGTTGATGCTGGGATTTTTTTCCTACAATAGCCTTGAGCTGTCTGAGGCCAGTGGAGCGAGAAAGACTGGAACATTGTGGAGTTTAGCCTCAGCAGGGGCTCTGAATCAGAGGGATTTGACCCTGTAAAGCAAGTAAACATGCATTTTCCGTCAAGAATTAATAATTTTGTGGCGAGTAATTACGATTAATTGAGTGGCATTAGCAACATGTTGCAGGTAGGCGCAGAGAGAGTGTCATGCAGGGAACCCTTATTATACCCTTGGAGTGGAATGTGTGGGCCATCATGGATCCTCAATGCATGTGGGGACCATTAACACTAACTGTTGAAAAGCGAAGTGTCTTGGGCAGATGAGAAAGTGGGTTCTGCACTGCACTCTCCAGAATGTGGTCGCCCGAACAGTAACACTAAATAGTCCAGTGTCGCGGAACAGTGGAGATTTAAAAAGCAGCTGATCGTCAGTGGGACCAGCAGCAGAGAACAAGACACATAACCACAGAGGTATCTTGAGTTACTACAGCTACCGAATAAATACAAAGGGCCGAATTTACCAACAGGCCAAGGTGTGAATTGTAGGCCTCAATCCACGCAGGTGTGCAGCAGGGCCACAGAGCACATTTTGTCAGCACCTTCCAACTAGGAAGCCACCGCAGGGATTGTTTTCCCATAAGGAGAGAAGGACTGCCAATCAGAGGGCTGACAGCTTTGGTAGTGCTGATAGGGGTAGCCGTTGCTAAGGCTGCATGGGGAAAGAGTGCACACCTCCATGTTGACACGTGCGCCAAGGCAGAGTGAGACATTTTTTAATATTCCAGGGTCAGTCAGGCAGCCTCTGGCAATAAATAGGGGGGAAACCTGTTATAGCATCATAAACATCTCTCATTCCAGTTTAAGCAGCGTTTCACTTGCACCTCTTTCAATTTGGTCTATTGCATTCGCTGCTCCCAATGTAGTCTCCTCTATATCGGAGAGACCAAACGCAGACTGGGTGATCGCATTACTGAGCATCTTCGGTCTGTGCGCATTCAGGACCCTGACCTTCCTGTTGCTTGCCATTTTAACATACGACCCTGCTCCCATGCCCACAGGGCAGCACGGTAACACAGTGGTTAGTAAGGTTGCTTCACAGCGCCAGGGTCCGAGGTTCAATTTCCGGTTTGGGTCACTGTCCGTGCAGAGTCTGCATATTCTCCCCGTATCTGCAGGGGTTTCCTCCAGGTGCTCCAGTTTCCTCCCACAGTCCAAAGATGTGCAGGTTAGGTGGATTGGCCATGCTAAATTGCCCTTACTGTCCAAAAAGGTTAGGTGGGGGTACTGGATTATGGAAATAGCGTGGAGATGTGGGGCTTAAATGGGGTGCTCTTTCCAAGGGCCAGTGCAGACTCGATGGGCCAAATGGCCTTCTTCTGTACTGTAAATTCTATGTTCGATGTCTGTCCTTGACCTGCTGCATTGTTCCAGTGCAGCTCATTGCAAACTGCAGGAACATGCTACAGCCTTCCGGCCTGAACATCGAATTCAACAACTTTAAATGATCAGCCCCATCTCGACCCATTTGTTTCATCCCATTTCATTTTAACTATCTTTTACCATTTCTTCCTTTCTTGTCTTTCTTTATATATATTTACCCCCTGCCCCCCATTTTATCCACCTTTCCTTACCCTTTCTCCCCTTTGCTTCACCTTCCCCTCCCTCTATATCTACATCTGTCACAGTTTACCCTCTGATGTTACTTTCTCTGCTGTTTGGCCTCTCACATCTTTTGTTCTCTCTGGGGAATTCCATTAACATTCTTTTCCCTTGGTTTTTGTGGCTATTTGCACCCTGTTTTCCTAGGTTTCTGTGGCTTTGACTCATCTTTTATTCTCACTTCACAGTATAAATAGTTCCCACTTTCTCTGCCTTTAGCTTTGACAAAGAGTCATCTGGACTCGAAACGTTAGCTCTTTTCTCTCCCTCCAGATGTTGCCAGACCTGCTGAGATTTTCCAGCATTTTCTCTTTGGATAACATCACAAACAATGGGCGATCATTGCCACCGCCCCACCATGGCACATTGAGTCTCCAGGAAGGATGGACCCCCACCCTCAGGCTCTACTTTGTGGTCTCTCCATGTGGCAGTGGATTGTTCTGATCAAATCTTGGAATTCTTACAGTGCTGAAGGAGGCCATTCAGCCCATTGAGTCTACACCGACCCTCTGAAAGAGCACCCTACCAAGGCCGATTCCCCCACCCCCATCCCCGCAACATGATAACCCCAGCTGACCTGCACATCCCTGGACACTAAAGGGCAATTTAGCATGGCCAATCCACCTAACCTGCATATATTTGGACTGTGGGAGGAAAACCGGAGCATCTGGGGGGAACCCACACAGATACCAGTAAAATGCCAGAGAGAACCCCACGACCCTGGCCTTATCGAATCAGAAACCGACCATGGAGATATGAGAAGGAAGCTAAAAGTCTTGCTATCATTGAGAAGGAAATTAATGGATCTTTGGGCAGACAATTTAGATCTGGATGCAGACAAGAAACCAGAAACAAGTAGAAACTCTACAAATACCCACATGGAAGACACTGTGATCGAGCGAAGGGCGAGTGCAGTTTGGCCTCAACCTCAAAATAAAATCTGACCAGATTAGGGAGATTGGTCAAGTCACCTCAAAGATCAATCCCGTGAAGTGTGCAATAGGAGGGGGGAGGTAGGAGTATGTATTTAATTGGGATAAAGACTTGGGAAGAGCTGCTGTGCAGACTGGGGGCAGGCAATCTCATTGCTAAATTGGTATATTTTACAGCTTCTTTATGATTTAAAGGTGGGCTCCATGCATAACTATTATTGTTTCGTTGGGCAAGGTCATGTAACAGGTAAATGTTTGGCTTTCAGATGGTACTTATCATGATGATTGAATCTCAAGGAGACATCTTGACATTTTGATATGAATGATACCATAAATGGAATGCAATGACAAAAATTCAAAGAATTCCACCCAAAATATCAAGTTACATTTTTACTTTGCATATGTTGATGGGACTGCTACCTATTTCCAGAATGTTTTTTGTGTTTTTTTATTACAAATTAGACACTAACAGAAATGAACTCATTAGTTTCCCTAGTGGTCTAGTGGTTATGATTTGGCGCTTTCACCCCCACGGCCCATGTTCGATTCCCAGTCAGGGAATGACGCTTTACGGGCAGCACCACGGCACAGTGGTTAGCACTGTTGCTTCACAGCGCCAGGGTCCCAGGTTCGATGCTCACTTGGATCACTGTGCCTTCTCCCTGTGTCTGCTTGGCTTTTATCCGGGTGCTCTGGTTTCCTCTCACAAGACCCAAAAGACGTGCTTGTTAGGTGAATTGGACATTCTGAATTCTCCCTCCGTGTACCCGAACAGGCGCTGGAATGTGGCGACAAGGGGCTTTTCACAGTAACTCCATTGCAGTGTTAATATAAGTCTACTTGTGACAATAATGAAGATTATTGTTAGAAATTAAACATCACCGTACATATCAGCATGATAAGGGACAAGGATTTATTTTTACAGTGTAATATTATACTTCGTCGAATTAAACATACCCCTCAATGAAGTGACCTATTGTCTAAATGAAAATTTCCCAAATCAAATATAACAGAATCAGGTACAGAGAAAAGCTTAAGCTACCCCGTTCCAGTAACTATTCATAACCCTAAACTCCAAAGGCTGAGACACAATTTGCAAATGTGAATTTTTCTCTAACAGTCTCATGGCCTCCCCTAAATTCCAACTTGGGTAACTTATTCCAATTATGGACATTTGAAATAGTGGGGTTTCATGACAATTTGGTTCCATCAAGCCGGGGGGGGAATCAACCTTGGTTCAATGAAGAGTGCAAGAGGGCGTGCCAGGAGCAGTACCTGGTATACAGAAAAATGAGGTGCCAACCTGGTGAATTTACAACACACTTCATATATGTTAAAAAGCGGAAGCAGCATTCAATCATCAGAGCAAAGCAATCCCATAACCAATGACTTAGATCTAAGCTTGGTTGTCCTGCCCCATGGATAGTGAATGGTGGTGGACAATTAAACAACTAACAGGAGAAGGCTCCAGAAACATCCCTATCCTCAATGATGGAGGGAGCCCAGCATATCAGTCAGTGCTAAATATTTGTGACCATCTTCAGCCAGAAGTGTCAAGTGGACGTCTATCTTGGCCACCTCCTGAGGTCCCCAGCATCACAAATGCCAGTGTTCAGGCAATTCGATGCACTCAACGTGTTTGCAGCTGAGCACACAGGAGATACATGGGCCCTGATAACTGTCCGGAAATATTAGGGGGAACTTGTGTTCAGAATGAACTGCGCCTTTAGCCCAGGCTTTCCAACACAGCTATAAGACTGATGATTGCTGCTAATTGCACAATGACATACCAATCCTGAGATACTCATGCAGTCAGCACCCACATGTATGAAGGCACTTATGAAAGTGCCAGACAATAACCATCTCTAACAGAGCAGCTTGTAACCATCTTCTCTTAATGTTCACTGACATTACTGTCACTGAATCCGCTCCATTAACATCTTGGGAATTATCATTAACCAGCAACTTAACCGGACCAGCTAAAAAAATAGCTTGGCTACAAGAGCAGTTCACATGCTGGATATTCTGTGGCAAATAACTCACCTGCTGACTCTCTAAAGCCTGTTCATCACCTACAAGACATAAGTCAGGAACATAAAGGAATATCCTCCACTTGCCTGGATGAGTGCAGCTCCAACAGCACTCGAGGCTCGACACCATTCAGAACAAAGTAGCCCACTTGATTGGCACCTCATCCACCACCTTCAGCATTCACTCTCTCTGCCACCAACGCACAATGGCAGCAGGGTGTCCCATCCACAAGATATACTACAGCAACTCATCATCAGCACCTTCCTGGCCTCCAGTAAAAGTGTAGCAGATGCATGGGTAATACCACCACTCATCCAAGTCAAACCTGGTATTGACTGGGAAATATAACACTGTTCTTTCCTGAGTCAACTTCATGGAAATCGCTTCATAATAGCAATGTGGGTGGGTCTACACCAGATAAACTTCAGAGGTCCAAGAAGGTAGCTCACCTGCACCTTCTCAATTAGAGATGGACAACAAATGCTGATCTCGCCAGCATTGGGCACATCCCATGAAATAATACAAAAGAACATCGGGGTTACTATTTTTGATACTAGTTCTCTCAAAGAAAAATCTGGAATAAAAAGCTAGTATCAGTAATGGTGACCATGAAGCTACTAGATATTCATAACTAACTAATGTTTCATTAATGACCTTGAAGGGAGGAACTTCTTACGTCTTTACTTTGTCCTCGCCATTAGTGACTCCAGAACCACAGCAACGGCTGTGGTTGACTCTTAACTGTTCTCTGAAATGGCCTAGCAAGTCACCTGGTTGTATCAAATTGCCACAAGTAGGGACAAGAATAATAAAACTGCACGGACCACCTAACATCTACCTAAACATCAGATGGGGATGTGACAAAGGCACACCCAACCCAATCAACTCAGCACGGTCCTCTTCACTAACTTCTGTGCAATTTGTGCCAAAATTAGGAGAGCTGTCGCACAGATTAGTTAAGCAAGAACCAAGATAGTCACACTCATAGAATCAGTTCCAGACTTCTCCATCACCATTCCTGAGTAGGTCAGGTTCCGCCAGCAGAGGGCATCCACAAGGCACTGAGGGCCAACGGCAGCAGCAGAATTATATTCTACTACTATCTGTAGTTAATAGTACAGCGAAGCCTTCCCTGTACAATTACCATCAGGCTAGGGGACTAAACTTGGTTGTGAGGAGTGTAGGTGAGAATGCTATGAGTATAGGTCCAAAATTGAGCTGCCAACCTGGAGAAACTACAAGATTGGAGTACATACACAGAAGCAACATTCTATAGACAGTGCCAAATGAATGTTAATCTAATGGGTCAGATTTAAATTCTGCAGACCTACCATATCCACTTGCGACCATTAGTGGACAATTAAACAACTAACAAGGGGAGAAGGATCCATGAACATCGCCATCCTCGATGATGGTGGAATCCAGCACGACTGTAAAAGTTGAGACTGAAGCTTGCAAGTATCTTTGGCCAGAACTGCCAATAGGGTAATCCATCTTGCCCTCCTCCTGAGTTTCCCATTGTCGCAGATACCAGTCTTCAGCCATTTCAATTCAATCCATGTGATAACAGAAAATAACTGAACGCATTGGAAACACCAAAGGTTAATTGGTCCTGACAACATTCCTTCCTATAGTGTTAAAACCTTGTGGCTCAGAACTGGTCAGCCCTCTAGCCAAGCTTTCCCAGTGCAGCATAAACATTAGCATCTACTTGACAAAGTGGAAAGTTGCCCATCCAGATCTTGTCCACAAAAATCAGGATAAATTCAATCCGGCCAATTGCTGCCCCATCAGTCTGCACTGAATCGTCAGCTAAGTGGTGGAAAGTGCTATTGACAGTGCTATCAGGTGGCACTCACTAATGAATTTCTCACCAGTGCTAAGTTTGGATTCTGCCAGGACCTGACAACTGCAGATCTCATTACATCCTCAGCCCAAGCATGGAGGGAAGAGCTAAGTATGAGAGATGGGATGAGACTGACTACCCTTGGCATCATGGCAACATTTGACCCAGGGTAGTCCACGCGTAGTAAAATTGCAGTTAATGGAGATTAGAGGGAAATCTCGCTACTGGCTGGAGTCATAGGTTGTACAAAGCAAGAGAGTTATGGTTGCTGGAGGCCAATAAATCTCTGCCCAAGAGATTGCTGCTGGAGTTCATCGAGGCAATGCCCTCAGTCCAATCAACTGCAGATACTTCATCAATGGCCTTCTCTCCATCACAAAGTTGACAGTAGGGATGTTTGCAGAGGATTGAACAGTTCCAATCCATTTATCACTTCTCATATAATGAATGTGTGTTGGTTTGTCACCTTATTTAAGGAAGGATGTAAATGCGCTGGAGGCAATTCACTGGATTGATACCTGGAATGAGCAGGTTGTCTTTTGAGGAAAAGTTGGACAGGCTGGTCTTGTTTCCACAAAAGCTTAGAAGAGTGTGGAGTGACCTTATTAAAGTATGTAAGATCTTGAACAGTATTGGACTGGTGGACATTGAAAGGATGTTGCCTCTTGTGGCACTGTTTTCAAATTTTAGGATGCCCTTCCAGGACAGAGATAAGGACAATTTTATTTCTCTCAGAGGATTGTGTGGCTTTTCAATTCTCTGCCTCAGAAGGCAGTGGAAGTGGAGACACTGAATATTTTTAAGTCAGTGGTAGAAATCAAAGCTTATCAGGGGTATATGGGAATATGGAACCCACAGATCAGCAATGATCTTATTGAATGGTAGAGGCGGTTCAAGGGGCCGAATGGCTTACTTTTGCTCCTATTTTGTATATTCAAAGCAGTACCTTCTCACACTCATAAAGACCTGGACAACATTCCAAGATTGTGCTCAGAAGTGGGATTTAACATTCATGCAACATGTTTACTGGGCAATGGCTATCTCCAATGAGAATTGAAAAATCTCTCCCCATCAGCGGAATTCTCCATCAGCGGGAATCTCTGTTCCGCTGGCAGGCACACACGCTCTAGGGCTTCCCAACAGTGTGGGATGGCCACAATGGGAACCCTAGTGGCTGGCTGTGGGAACGGACAATCCCGCTGCCGCCGGGGGCACACCGCATCGGAAAACATGCCTGGTGGACCGGAGAATCCCGCCCCATGACTTTCAGTAGGAACATGGGATCAGGAGTAGGACCCCAGAGCCTGTTCTGACTTTTAGTGAGGTCACTGTTGATCTGCAAGCCAACTCAATATTCCTTCTTTTGTCCCATATCCCTTGCAGTAATTAGTCAACAAAAATCTATAAATCTCAGATTAAAAATTAACAGTTGATCTTGCATCAGTTGCCACTTGTGAAAGTGGATTCTAAACTTGTACAATCATGTTTTTTAAATCCATTCATGAGATGTTGGCATCGCTGGCTTTGTCCACATTTATTGCCCTTGGGACCGTGGTGACAAGGTGCCTTCTTGAACCGCTGCAGTCCATGTGGTGTAGATAGGTAGATGATGTAGGGAGGGAGTTCCCAGGTTTTGACTCAGAAACAGTGAAGGAATGGCAATATTTTTACAAGTCAGGCTGATGAGTGGCTTGGAGGAGAACATCCAGGTGGAGGCAATCCCATGTGTCCCTTTGTCCTTCTAGATGGTGGTCATGGGTTTGGAATGTTCTCAGCTCTTAGGAACCTTGGTGAGTTGCTGCAGTGTATCTTGCTGATGGTGCATACTGCTACTATTGTAGCAGTATGCACCATCCCGCACCTTTGGGGAGGCCTGACGCCGGAGTGGTTGGCGCCACTCCGCTATGCCGGGACCCCCCCGCCCCGCCGTGTAGGGGAGAATTTCGCCCCTGATTTGTTCCTTGTAGATGCTGGACAGGCTTTGCAGAGTTAGGACCTGGGTTACTTGCCATTTGATTCTTAGCCTCTATCCTGATCTTGTAGCCATAGTATTTATATGTCTATGAAGAAATGTTTTCTAGTTTCACTCCTGAAATGTTTGCCTCTAATGTTTAAACAATGCCCCTTAATCCTAGACTTCCCAGCAAACAGAAATTGTTTCTCTATATATACCTATCTGTTCTTCTTAATATCTTGAAATATATTAGTATGGTTAATCCCAAAGGTCAACATGCTGGGGTCACCATTGACCTTAAACTTAACTGGACTAGCCACCTAAAATTTTGGCTACAAGAAAGTTTGGTATTTTGTGGCAGCAATCTCACCCTCTCACTCCTTAAAGCATTTCAAATCTTTAAGGTGCAAATCAGGAGTGTGATGGGACACTCCCCACTTGCCTGGATAGATGCAGTTTCAACAATGTTCAACCAGCTTAATGTTATCCAGGACAAAGCAAATATCATAATTGGCATCTCATTCATTGCCTTGAATATTCAGTTCTTCTGCACACAGTGGATGCAGGGATTACCATGTAGGTGCCCTGCAGCAACCAATTGAGGCTACTTTCACATCACCTCTCAAACCTGCAATCTCTATCATCAATAAGGACAAGGATAAGCAGGTGCATGGGAACACCGCCACCTGCAAGTCACATACCCCACACTGTCCATGTTCATTCATTGTCACTGGGTTAAAATCCTGGAAACGCCCCATCATACAGCACTGAGGGAGCACCTTCACCACATTACCTGGAGTTGTTCAAGATGTCAGCTTACCAGCATCTTCGCGAAGTCAAGCAGGTATATTCCATAATAGCTGGTCTTGTCAGTAAGGCCCACACCCATTAAATGCAAAACTAAATCTGTTTCAATCCCCACTCAGTATAATATTTCCTGGTGAATCTTACATGTATTTTTAAAAAGTTAGCAGCAACTTAAAAAGTTGAAAATCTATTCTAGTGTACCACAAAACCAATTTGCCATGGTGATGAACTACCTCATATTTAAAAAATCTTCAAAGCATATGTACGAAGCACCCTTGAATGTTTTACGTGTTTTATCATGTAAATGGTGCTGATTTTGTTTTGTTGAAACTAGTTGAGTTGACTCCAGTTCCTTGAGCTCGACTCTAACATTGAACAAAACTGGATACGACAATGTACGCTTTGTATTGTAATCTCCTGATAATAAGTACCACTTATTCTGATAGCAATTATTAATAATTAATTAGTGGGAGGAAAAAACTGATCTGGTTAAATACTTCAGATGAAACTTTGGTGTTAACATGTTGTAAATATTTAAGTTATAGTAGCATTCATCTGTGAACTGAATTCCTTACCAGCCAATGACTGAACCATAAGCTCTGTCTCTGAGACATCACCACATCTATACTGATTCACTGGCTGAGTGAATAATGTAGGAGGCTGCAGAGCATAGACAGGCCATGGATAGGTACCAGTTTGGATTAGTTAGAAGTCTTGAGTTAGCAGGTCGCCGGTTCAATACCAATTGCTGAATTTTGACATGTAAACTGGGATGACAACTCAATACAGCATCGAGAGGCTCCAATACCAATGGTCTCCTTCTGCACTGTATGTTCTATGTCTATGTCTATGTCGGATGTCCCCTCCTGCTCAGTCAGAAGTAAACAGTACCACGGTTAGCTGCTGTCAATGTTTATGTAGCAGAAGTAACTACACTTCAAAACAAAAGGTGGTTCATTAGTTATGCAGCGCATTGACATCTTTGGGCGTGGCCTGGTCAGTGGAAGTGAGGTGGGAAAGCTATTCACTACCAAATGTCTGAGATGCCTTCTGTAGCAGCAATGGCTATCACGGCTAGGGCCCTTTGCAACTGTCCAGCAACAGAAACTTCAAGGGTTGCTGCCAATCCTTGGCTTGATGTTCCAAAAAGAAAAGAACTAACTGCAGGACCATGAGCCTAAGTTGCCCTGGTCCTCCAATTAAACACGTGTTCACCTTGAGGCCTAATTGCTTGATTCTTCTGCGTGGATCTCCAAGTGAAGCAGGCTCGGGCCAAGAACACATCATCTTGCTTTATTTGACTGCTGAATAGATGCAATTCTAGACCTAGTCTTGGGGAATGAAGAACTGCAAGTGGGTGAAGTGACTGTTGGCGATATCGGGGATAGCGATCACAATTCAGTTAGATTCAGTATTACCATGGAAAAGGACAGAGGTAAAGCAGGAAGAACATTTTTGAACTGTGGGAAGGCAAATTTTGCAGAAATGAGGAGGAACTTGGCTGAGGTGAACTGGCCAGCATTGCGAGAGGATACATCAGTGGAAAACCAGTGGGAAGCATTAAAAGGAGAGATCCTAAATGTACAAAGTAGACATGTCCCCTCCAGAAATAACAGTAGTACTGCCAAATCTAGACCCCCTGGTTGTCTATAGTTGTTCAAGGGAAGATCAAACAGAAAAAGAAAGTGTATGACAGGCACAAAAAACTAAGCACTGCAGATAGCCTAGATGAATAGACAAAGTGCAGGGATGAAGTCAAAAAGGAAATAAGAAAATCAAAGAGAGGACATGAAAAAAGATTTGCAAGTAAAGTTAAAGAAAACTCAAAGATCTTTAACCAATTTATTAATGGTAAATGGTTAGTTGTGGAAAAAGTGTGACCTATCAGAGATGAAGAAACAAGTTTGTGTGTAGATACCGTGGAAAGGGTTTTAAATTAATATTTTGTCTCCGTGTTTACAAAGGAAATGGATGATGCAGGTACATTGGATGGGATAAGCATAAAGTGACAGGAAGTACACAAAGGATTGGAATCGTTCAAATTTGAGAAGTGGCCAGGGCCAGATGGACTGTTTCCAAGGCTGAAGGAAGTCAGGAAGGATATAGCCGATGCCCTGAGGATGATTTTCCAATCCGCACTAGATACAGGAAAGGTACCAGCGGACTGCAGAAATGCAAACATGGTCCCATTGTTTAAAAAGGGATCGAAGGAAATGCCAAGCAATTATAGGCCAGTTAGTCTGACATTGATGGTAGGTAAATTACTAGAATAAATCCTGAGAGATAGGATTAACTGTCACATAGAAAGGCATCGACTGGTCAGGGATAGTCAGAATGGATGTTAAAGAAAGGTCTTGCCTCACAAATTTGATTGAATTTTTTGCGGAAGTGACAAGAAGGGTTGATGAAGGTAGTGCAGTGTGAGTTGCATACATGGATTTAACAAGGCGTTCCCACATGGCAGATTGGTCAAAAAGATAAAAGACCATGGGGTACAGGGCAATAAACTTGACTTAGTAACAGGAAACAAAGGGTAATGATCAATGGCTGCCCTTGCAATTGGAAAGTTGCTTCAAGTGGTGTTCCACTTCGGTGTTGGAATTCTTACTATTTGTGTTATATATTAAGGATTTGGATGTGAACATGGGGAGCATGATTGGGTATTTGCAGATGACATGAATGTTGGCCAAGTGGTGGACAGTGTAGATGCTAGCTATAATCTCCAGAATGATATAGATGGAATGATGGAATAAGCGATAAAGTGGCAGATGGAATTTAACACAGAGAAGTGTGAGGTCATGCATTTAGGGAGATCAAGCAGTTATAGTGAGTACATAATAAATGGAAATATAGTAAGACGGGTAGATAAAGTGGGGGATCTTGGCGGACAAGTACACTGGTCCCTAAAGACAGCAGTCCAAGTCGACAAGGTTGTTAAGAAAGCATATGGAATGCTGTTTTTCATTGGCAGTGGTTTGGATAAAAAAGTAAGGATATAATGTTGGAATTGTATAAGACACTGGTGAGGCCACAACTGGAGTATTGTGTGCAGCTTTGGTCAGTACATTACAGAAAGGATGTAATTGCTCTGGAGAGAGTGAAGAGGAGGTTTACAAGAATTTTTCCATGGCTAGAAAAGTGTAGCTACAAGGCGAGATTAGACAGTTTGGTGTTACTTTCCTTGGAACAAATAAGGCTGAGGGATGACTTAATCGAGCTGTACAAAATTATGAGCGGAAGAGATAAAGTGGACAGGATAAAATTGTTTCCCTTGGTGGAGAATTCTAGAAACAGGGGACATAGATTCGAGATAAGAGGCAGAACGTGTAGAGGTGCATGAGGAAACATATTTTTTATGCAGAGGGTAGTGGGCATCTGGAATTTGAGTTGGTGTGGAGGCAGAGACCCTAAACACGTTTTAAAAGTATGTGGACCTGCACGCGCACCTTAAGTGGTCTAAGCTATTGATCGGGTGCAGGCAGGTGGGATTTGAAAGGGCATCTGGGCTTCCTCGAGCTGGCATGGACAAGATGGGCCAAATGGCCTCCTTCTGTGCTGTAACTTTTTGATGATTCTATGAATGGTTTAAAAATATTTTATTGAGAAAAACGGTCAACAGTATTAAAGATTTGAAAATCAACTACGTAACATTGCGCATATCATACTAACCAGTAAACAATAAGGAAAGCACAGCATTCCATATCGGCACCAGTTATTTTTCACAAAAAAAACACACTGTATCACCCCTCACAGGTTCCTCAACAGAAACAGAGGACAAGCTTGAGAATGTTTTATCATGTCCAGAGAGGAGATGATATCTCTGCTGATCAGTGAATTAGCAACAAAGCAGTGCTTATCATTTCAGATTCGCAATAGAAATAAAGAGGGAGTTGTTGGAAGAATCTTTCAGTCAAACGGCTAAAAGCATATTGAACCCTTTTGCTGCAAATGGTTATTGAAATCAAATCAATGACAGAATTTAACATGGAACTTGATAAGTTATTGGGGGGGAAATGGTGAAAGGTACGAAGAAAGAGCGGGGAAATGGAATTAGATTACAATATGTAGCTCCAAGGTGCAGATTATCAGCCAAATGGCTTCTTTCTTACATCAGAATGTCTATAAGCATAATTTAAATATTACATATTTTGTTTTTGAGCCTGTTCAAGTTGGACTTCAGAGAAAAAAGTATACAGTGGGTTAAGGCATTACCTAGCCCTGTATGTTTAGCATTGTTCTATTAGTACGCAGTAGAATATTGTCCACTATCAATTATTTTCTATCCTAATGCAGAAAGCACAAAAGGAATGCCTTTTAGCAAGTGAATTATTTATATGTTGCTGGGAATTTTGGCAAGTGAACAATTCCACTTTCAGCATTACTGTAAGTGCCACACCAATATTTTATTTCAAAAAAATCAACCTCTTTTCAGTGCCAACAAACATTGTAATTAACTATGTGCCATTTACTGCATTTGGGAAAATATAGCTGTTCTGGTAAAATGGTTAGTCGTTTCCTTCAGTTACAGAACGTTCTAATTAATTAGAGCACGGAGTTCTGAAATTTCGAGAAGATGACGAAAGTCTTGCTGAACAGCTTCCTGAAAGTACAGAAGGACTTCCTGAGTATGATAGCTTGTGTTGATGTTTGGCTCTGGCTTCACCCTTAGACATAAAGCCACACATCATGAAATCCATTTTTTTGCGATGAAGGAAAACTAATCCTAATTACGTCCAGAAATTGTTTACATTATTATTGACCATATACCAAACAAACTTGATGACAATCCATGTACGTCATGTCATGACTTAGCTTTGTATGTAGATAAATTATGAAATCAAGTGAAGTCAACTACTTCAGATATGTGGATGCTTGAGATAGGCTCAGTGCTATTTACAGTACCAAAGTTAAAACTCTTGATATTAATTATTCAGCCTTTTGCTGTACAAATGCAACTCTTTATTATTCTTTCATTTATTTGCATTTGACTTCAATTTTTATGACATTATGGCATTATGGCTGACTTTTTTTGAAAAAACATGGAATGGTAGGATATGAGCACGGTCTAAATCGCCAAATACTGCACCTGACATAAACTGTGTTGCTCGTTCTGGGTGAGTGTGCTTAACACTCAATTTGGCTCTGTTTCGTTACTTAGCTCTGGAGTCGCCAGGTATCATTAAGATACCACCACCAGTTTCAAGGTGAAGTTCAAAGCAATAAAACCAAACACCAATTAGAAAGTTCAAGCAACTGAGTTTATTATAATACAATTTTAAAACTACCCATGCACACGCAAAAAGGATTAAACTATTCCTACCACTAAATAAACTAATACTTATCTCGAAGGAACTGCTGGATCAGGGAACAAGGCCTTTTGCTCGGCTCTGGGCTGCAGACTTCAGGTCGGTATAGGTTAAAAGGGGTCAGGAGTGTCTATCTCTGGTAGCGATCATTGTGAGACACTTACTTGCTGGCGGCTGCTGTCCCAAACATCTCCTCTCTCTCGTTCAAGGTCTTCTTGGCAAAAGCTGGTCGAGGTGCTGGTCCACAGAGGAGGGCTGGTCAAGGCGAGAGGAGGGCTGGACAAGAAGAACGAACTAAGTGTGGGACCTGTCTTTTATAGGTCCCAGGGATCCGCGCGCCTTTGGGCGGACCCCTTTACCTGCTCGGAATCAATTGGGTCTCTTACCAATCGATATGTTTGAATCCCCCAATACTGAGGCTTTTTCTTAGTTACTGGGCAGGCTTTCAGGTTCTTTGTTTTCGAACCCCGCTGGTGCCGGGGTGTCTGGCCATGATCCGTCGGGCTTCCTCACTGGCCAAATAGGTGCATTATTAGTTGAGGCTACTGTCCTAAGTACACCATGCTCTAATAAGCTCTCTATAACTTTTCCAATTTCTCCCTCTGCTTCTAGGGGAAATCGGTACTGTCTCTGTGGTCTCGGGTCAGGTCCAGTAACTTGAACTTGTCCAGTCATTCTGCCGCAGTTGTGCCGGTGACTGGCAAATGCTGTCCTGTGTCTGTTCAGAACTGCCCTAACCTGTTTGTCCGTGCTAAGTGCGGTCGGGTCAAAACAATAGTCGCCTACTGCACTAATCCTGTTTGCATGCTCTGCTACTGTGAGCGTTGCGGGTGCTCTGTCCGATTTTGCAATTCTCCAGACACATAAATTTCTGGGTTCTCTCGGAGTGGGGGGGCCACTTCTAATCGAGTCCCGTCTGGATGTTGCCACTAAATGTTGCTTGTTCTGGGTGAGTGTGCTTAACACTCAATTTGGCTCTGTTTCGTTACTTAGCTCTGGAGTCGCCAGGTATCGTTAAGATACCGCCACAAGTTTCAAGGTGAAGTTCAAAGCAATAAAACCATACACCAATTAGTAAGTTCAAACAACTGAGTTTATTATAATACAATTATAAAACTACCCATGAACACGCAAAAAGGATTAAACTATTCCTACCGCTATATAAACTAATACCTATCTCGAAAGAACTGTCGGATCAGGGATCAAGGCCTCTTGCTCTGCTCTGGGCTGCAGACTTCAGGTCGGTATAGGTTAAAAGGGGTCAGGAGTGTCTATCTCTGGTAGCGATCATTGTGAGACACTTACTTGCTGGCGGCTGCTGTTCCAAACATCTCCTCTCTCTCATTCAAGGTCTTCTTGGCAAAAGCTGGTCGAGGTGCTGGTCCACAGAGGAGGGCTGGTTAAGGAGAGAGGAGGGCTGGACAAGAAGAACGAACTAAGTGTGGGACCTGTCTTTTATAGGTCCCAGGGATCTGCGCCCCTTTGGGCGGACCCCTTTACCTGCTCGGAATCGATTGGGTCTCTTCCCAATCGATATGTTTGAATCCCCCCAATACTGAGGCTGTTCCTTGGCTACTGGGCGGGCTTTCAGGTTCTTTGTTTTCGAACCCCGCTGGTGCCGGAGAGTCTGGTATCCTATACAATGTTGCAGTTACTTCCCCATTTGTGTCCATTGTCTCTGGAATCATTCCATTAATATGCTAACTATCCCGGAGATTGCCTCATTAGTATGCGGAATGTTCGTTTCAGTGCTGTCTGCTCTCTTAGCAGACAGAATCCACATTTGCTTCGTTCAGCCTGCTGGTGCTGCAAACATTGTCCATTTTAACCTGTATGCTTTGCGTTCCTCCATTTTGTATACCTGAAGCCCATTTCTCATCTCAGCATGTCCCAAAGCAATCTGCAGCCTATTTTGAACCATGGCCACGGGTGTAATATATTGCAAGGGAGAGCGAGGGAAAATTGGAAGGTCCAATTCTGCACAATATCCCAAAAAAAAACTTACTTGTCCCTCAAACATTAGTAAGCACAATGCATTATGTGTTCCTGAAACATGCATCTAGGTGTAAACCTAATAAAATAAGTAATGCAAAACTAAGTTAGGATTGTTGGATTGTAATAGTACCAAGCATTACAATTCTTTTTATATCTGGTTATGTGAACACAAGTCTGAGAAAAACATGGCCAGACACCTCTCAATTTTTAATGCACAGAACCATAATTTATAAAAATTTGGGGCCTGGATTGATTAACTCTTAAAATACAGGTGCTTTGTGACCATCCACCAGGACATTTATTGCGATCTAGTGTTCTAACACAATTGCAACATTAAGTACAAGCTTTCAATATTAATTATGTCATGAGTGGCACTTCTTTCCACAATGCAATATGAAAGGGCACCGCATTGTTGAATGTAGGATTAAACAGAGGCACTGGATGACTATTCAGTTATTACATGTTAAAGACTCTTTAGTACCCATTGAAGAACAGGAAAGAGTGCTTCTTGTTCTTGTGGCCAACATTTCCATCTCTGATAAAATCACCATAGGGTAACCATTCATTGATTTCATGTCTGTTTGTGGGGATCTTATGCTCGGTATAATGGATTTGCCATTTTTAAAAATTCATTGCTGGACCAGCATTTATTCCCCATTCCTGAGGGCATTTAACTGTCAACCACATATCCTGTGGCTCTGGTGTCAC
The DNA here is from genome assembly GCF_902713615.1 of Scyliorhinus canicula. NCBI lineage: Eukaryota > Metazoa > Chordata > Chondrichthyes > Carcharhiniformes > Scyliorhinidae > Scyliorhinus > Scyliorhinus canicula. The sequence continues at coordinate 33,652,443 of NC_052166.1, read as the reverse complement.
ATGTAGGCCAGACCAGGTAAGGTCAACATTAGTGAAGCAGATGGGTTTTAACAACAATTGACAATGGCTTCATGGTCAACTTTAGACTATTAATTCCAGATTTTTTGTATTGAATTCAAATTTCACCATCTGCCATGGCGTGTTTCAAATCTGGGTCCCCAGAGCATGGCTCTGCATCTCTAGATTACTAGTCAAGTGACAATACCACTATGCCACTGCCTCCCCGCCAATTCTTTTATCCCTATAAGAACAAATTCAACCAGGCAGTTCTCAATTCTGATTGGCCAAGGCATTGCCATGGGGAATGAACCATGGAATGCCTATCCCCCTGATCTACCAGTCATTGGGACTGCACAGTAGAAACAATATCTGTTTTAAAAAAAGAGACCAAAAGCCACATTCCAGTGATTTGGGCTCAGCCAAATATGGCTGCACAATGTGCATCAATGTACCTTCCATAATCCAACCCAATTGAGGTGGAGGCTTGTCTGCAGAAACCCATCAAAGTATGATCACATGGGAAAATGAGTGAACCTCATTCCCTTTCCTATTAGCAAAGCATCATGTCAATCACCTGGGGTACTCAACTGAGTGCAGACAACCAGTAAACCATTTACTTGGGCAATGGGACCCTGTCTAAAAGAAGGATTCCCAGACATATTCTAATCAAGTTTAAATTGGAATACAATAGTCACTACCAAGCTTGGGTTACTGGTCAGTTGGAGAGGGATAGTCATGGATCTGAAGTGGTGATCACAACCAATACTATCCCGTAATGAATCTCATACTCATATTATGTTGAGATTTTTCTAATGAATTGTTTGGTGTTACATAATTAAAAGATGGCATGGGAGATGGTCATTCACTCAATAATAGATCATCCCGAGTCATTATTGCATATTAGGTGAGGAGGCCCCCCTGTTATAGTAAGGTTGCCCATTGAATTTAAACCATGGAATCCTGATAGTGCAGAAGGAGTCCATTTGGCCCAACAGGTCTACACCAACCCTCAGAAAGAGCACCCTAGCTAGGCCGATGCCCCCGCCCTATCCCTGCAAACCCATTTAACCTTTTGGTTTGGACACTAAGAGGCAATTTAACATGGCCAATCGATCTAACCTGCAAATTTTTGGATTGTGGGAGGAAATCGGAGCACACTGAGGAAACCCACGTGGACACGGGTGGGAATGTGCAAACTTCACACAAGGCTGGATTTGAACCCTGGTCCCTGGCACTGTGATGCCATCGTATATCCCTACGGAATGTTTTTCTGAATTTTTCTTGAAAAACTCAGGTCATGTTTGTCAGTCTGCTTGGTCAAGGTATTGTATCCAGTAAGATATGAAACTTGGGACCCAGCATTCCTTTATCAGATTGTGGTTTTACTTATCCATGTTAGAACTATGCTGTTTGCCATTTTAAAGACCCCTAGAATAGTGGCTTCTAGATATATGTAATCTTTATCACCAATGTCACATTGATGTGAAGGGAGTTGACTATGTATATGCTTGATCAATTTTGAACTTACAAGAATGCAGCTTGCTGTAGGATTTACTGAACACTAATTTTTAAATTAATTATTATACCCCTTATTCTTTACCACATGAGCTACAAGCCTTTTATTTGTCTCTTCTCTAATTTGCTTAATCTATTCTCCCCCTCCCCATAATCTGTTGAGATCAAATGAACAGAGGGGGACAAGGGGAACCATTCTACCTGATCGTAACATTGCCTCATTGACCAATTGAAACAAACTGTCCAGATTTATCTAATAAAAGGTCTTCATAGTTTTGAATGCCTGTGTCAAATCTACTCTTACTGGCTTTGTTCTAATGAAATGAGACCTTCCCTTCACAAGCAAAACTTCTTATCCTGCGCATCATCTTCTGCATCCTCTTCATGATCTGGACATCTTAAACAAAGGTTCCCCAACCTGGACACAGTACTCTAATTGCAGCCCAATCAATGATTTGATGGATTTAGAATTACCACTTCGCTTTTGTACTATGTGTTCAACCTACCAACATGTCTATGACCTTCTTAAATTCTCTTCATAATTAATCGCACTCACTTCTTTGGTATCAACCGCAGATTTTTATACTGTGTCCCTTAAACACAATTACAGATTATTTACAAATTCTGTGGAGAAGCACAGTGCCAACATTAACCCTTGAAGGATATCACTCCTCGGAGTTTGAAAAAGATCCATTAACTAAACCCAATCCATACTGACAAATTCTCTTCAATACTGAGATTCTTCCATTTTATATGCAGAACCTTATCAAAAACTTGCTTTGAAATTGATATATTAAAAAGGAATGAAATGCCCTACATGAGTAAAGTCCAGTATTTTCTCAAACAAGCATTGATTTATCACTCAGGGTTTGTCTTTTATAAGTGATTGCTGACTTTCCTTGCTCATCTCAAGGCCGATGTTTCCCGGCTTTTCAAGCTGGTGGTATCTTCCAGTCCTGCTGTCAGCACATCCCTGCTGTGGGTTTCCCGACTGATCAAAAAAGCGAACTCCCATGGGATACAGGGGAATCAAAATTGGCTCAACAACAGGAAGCAAAGAGTAATGGCCGACTGATGCTTCTACAAGTGGTTCCCAGTAGTGTTCCACAGGGCTGCCGTGGCCCTTGCTGTTTGTTGTATATATCAATGATTTGGACTGAAATGTGGGGGAAATGATTGGGAAATTTGCAGATGCCAAAGAAATCGGCCATGTAATGGTAGTGAAGTGGATAGCTGCTGTCTGCAGCTTAGTTGGCAGTTTCTTAGTTGGGGGGCAAATGGAATTTAATCCACAGAAGTGTGAGATAATGCATTTGGGGAAGGCAAACAAAGTAAGTGAGTACTCAATAAACAGGAAGGTATTGAGAAGGGTAGAGGAAGTAACAGGCCTTGGACTACATGTCCACAGATCCTGGACAGGTGGATAAGGTGATAAAGAAAGCATTTGGCAATCTTTCTTTGAGTGAGCTATTGATGTAACTATATAAATCACTGGTTAGACCACAGTTGTAATTTTGTGTACAATTCTGGTCACCACATTACAGGAAAGACATTATTCTGGAGAGAGTGCAGAGGAGATTTACAAGAATGTTGTCAGGGCTTGAAAATGTCAGCTCTGAGGAAAGATTGGACAGGGTAAGTTTAAGGGGTCGGCACGGTGGCACAGTGGTTAACACTGCTGCCTCACAGCGTCAGGGACCCGGGTTCAATTCCAGCCTTGGGTGACTGTCTGTGTGGAGTTTGTCCATCCTCCCCCTATCTGCGTGGGTTTCCTCCGGATGCCCCGGTTTCCTCCCAGAGTCCAAAGGTGTGCAGGTTGGATGGATTGGCCATGCTAAATTGCCCCTTTGTTTCCAAAAGGTTAGGTGGTGTTACTGAGTTGCGGGCATAGGACGGGAGCCCGGCTAGGATGCTCTTTCAGACTCGATGGGGCAGCACGGTAGCATTGTGGATAGCACAATCGCCTCACAGCTCCATGGTCCCAGGTTCGATTCCGGCTTGGGTCACTGTCTGTGCGGAGTCTGCACAACCTCCCCATGTGTGCGTGGGTTTCCTCCGGGTGCTCCGGTTTCCTCCCACAGTCCAAAGATGTGCGGGTTAGGTGGATTGGCCATGATAAATTGTCCTTAGTGTCCAAAATTGCCCTTAGTGTTGGGTGGAGTTACTGAGTTATGGGGATAGGGTGGAGGTGTTGACCTTGGGTAGGGTGCTCTTTCCAAGAGCCAGTGCAGACTCAATGGGCCGAATGGCCTCCTTCTGCACTGTAAATTCTGTAAATTCTATGTATCTATGTAAATTGCCTCCTTCTGCACTGTAATGGTCCTATGATTCTATGACGTTGTTTTCCTTAGAATAGAGAAAGCTGAGGTGTGACTGAATTGAAGCGCACAAAATTATAAGGGGTTGAGGTAGCGTGGACAGAAAAAGTCTGTTCCCCTGAGCTGAGAGGACAAATGTCAAAGGGTGAAGATTTAAAGTGATTGGTAGAAGGGTTAGAGAGGTCATGAGGGTGATTGGCATATGAAATTCACTGCCCAAATTGGTTGTTGAGAAAGAAACACTGAACTAATTGGAAAGTTACTTGGTTCTGCACCTGAAGTGGTGTAACCTTGCAAGGCAACAGGTGAAGTGCTGGAAAGTGCGATCAAAATGAGCAGCTAATTTTTTTCTTCTTATCGTTGGCCTGTAGCTGACATAATTGGCTGAATGGCCTCTTTCTGTGCCTTAACCTTTCCATGGTTCCATGGTAGGCTGACGGGTCTATGATTAGCTAGTCATCGTTCTTAATCAGAGGGCCTACATTTTCACAGCTCCCACACTCAAAATTGTAGTCAGAGCCTCCATTAATTCCTCTCAGATTTCCCTCAATATTCTAACATGCAAGCTAACATGGCTTGGTGGCTTTTCCACTTTGAGTTCCACCCATTATCTTTCAGTACTATTTGCTTGTCTATCATCAGCCTTCCAATTATCTATTTGTTTCTCTTGTGACCTTTCAATCTCACCACCAGGATCCTGTGAAAACTGACGCAACTCACTTGTATTTAGAATCTCCATCATCCCTTGATTCTCTATAAGAAATTCTCCTTTTCCCATTTTTCGTCAGTACTCCCATTTCTTATTATGTGTTTCTAAATTCTGCTTCTATTCCTTTATCCATTCCCTTAACCTGTTTAATGGTTCTTGGTTTTCATCTGTACTTTCAGTCTTTGCTTAATTCTTTACGTGTTATGAGCCTCAGGTTTGACCTAATCAATAATCATCGGCAATATCTTATTTCAGTTGATGCTGTAATTCAATAAAGCATTTTCATGCTTTATTTTGTCTGGCAATCACAATCCAATCAGATGGCTGAAATGCAATAAATATTTATGTGCGCATGTAACCCAGTTTATAGGCATTATTTAAAGTTTGTAGGGATTTCAGAGCAGCATTAACATTGCTCCACTCTTGCAATTGTAGCAGATAGTTGGTATATCCAGTCAACCTCATTTCAGTCCCTTACATTCCAGACGGTATGGCTGAGCTCTTGCAGAAAGAAAATGGCTTGCGATTTGCTGTGAAGCTGAATCGAACAGCATCTGCGATTGGTTTGATTGTGTTTCGACTCCCATGTTTGTTTCATGCTTAGGAAGTTGCACACAGTATGAGCTAATGATGCCACAATGAGGGGAAACTGAGGTCTGGGAGGTGTGTCAATAGAGCATGTAACTGTGTATCTGCTCAACCAATCAGATTGAAGGATTGTGAAATGTATAGTATAGGGGCTGAGGTGAGGGGTGAACACAATATCAAACCAGGAAAGAGAAATTTAAAAAAGAGCACAAGAAGAATTGGTTTAAAAGAGAGAAGAAGAGGCGGAAAGAAAAGTAAAAGAAGTTTTGATTTTAATTCTCCAAAAGCACAGCGCATGGTACAATGGTTAGCACTGCTGTCTCATAGTTCCAGGGAACCGGGTTCAATTCTGGCCTCGGGCGACTGTCTGTGTGGAGTTTGCATTTTCTCCCCGTGTCTGCATGGGTTTCCTCCCAGTGTTCTGGTTTCCTCCCACAGTCCAAAAAAATGTGGTTAACATAGAACATAGAACAGTACAGCACAGAACAGGCCCTTCGGCCGTCAATGTTGCGCCGAGCCATGATCACCCTACTCAAACCCACTTATCCACCCTATACCCGTAACCCAACAACCCCCCTTAACCTTACTTTTATTAGGACACTACGGGCAATTTAGCATGGCCAATCCACCTAACCCGCAAATCTTTGGACTGTGGGAGGAAACCGGAGCACCCGGAGGAAACCCACGCACACAGGGGGAGGACGTGCAGACTCCACACAGACAGTGACCCAGCCGGGAATCGAACCTGGGACCCTGGAGCTGTGAAGCATTTATGCTAACCACCATGCTACCCTGCTGCTGCTGTTAGGTGGATGGGTCATGCTAAGTTGCCTTCTGGTTTCCAAAGGGTTACAGTAAGAAATCTTACAACACCAGGTTAAAGTCCAACAGGTTTGTTTCAAATCACTAGCTTTCGGAGCGCAGCTACTGATTCGAAACAAACCTGGTGGACTTTAACCTGGTGTTGTAAGACTTCTTACTGTGCTCACCCCAGTCCAAAGCCGGCATCTCCACATCAGGACTTCCAAAAGATTTGATAGGGATATTAGTTTGGAGATAAGTAGGGATAGGGTGGAGGCATGGGCTTAAGTGGGGTGCTCTTTCCAAGGGCATCTCAATCCTCAAGCTGTGCTGAGAGACCTCGTATTGTTGCAGCTATGTCCTCGAACAAGTCCACATTGACCTTGGACCTTGAAGTCATCTCCCACCTTTGAGCTTCCCTCTAGCATCCGAAACCCTCACACTATCACCTTTGCCTTGCCACCACCGATCTCTTTCTTTTTATTTAGAGTATCCAATTCTTTTCTTTCCAATTAAGGGGCAATTTAGCCTGGCCAATCCACCAAGCCTGCACACCTTTGGGTTGTGGGAGTGAGACCCACGCAGACATAGGGAGAATGTGCAAACTCCACACGGACAGTGACCAGGGGCCGGGATTGAACCCGTACTGACCACTGTGCCACCGTGCCGGCCTGCCACCCCCAATCTCAATGCATCAATTACTCTTCTCCCGTGGTCCATCAAAATTCCCCATGAAAGATAAATTGTTCCCAATCAGTCCAAATCCTCTAGGAAGGCCACTCACCTGCTGCATGACACCCTGACCCAGTCATGAAACTGCGTCCACATGGTTCTCATTTGCTACAGAGTTCATTGCAAAGGTGCCATTTGAACTGGCAAATTGGGGTTTTAATGAGTATGCATTCACAGTAATTTACTTTATTTGCATTATAAATAGGTTCCTGGTGCTTGCCATCCAGAAGCTCGGTCAACCTTCAATCCACTGCAACCTTAATTCCTATTTTCATCTCACTATCGGCAAGCTGACATTTTATTTCTTGCACAATTAATGCACCTATCCACCTCGTTTCCCACTGTTGGTTACAGCACAAGATTCCAACCAGCAACTACATTTTGATGAGGAGCCAAACAGTGACAGATGCTGCTTTTGTGAAACCAACAGAAGAGCAGTATGTCTCAGACAGCAACTTGGAGACTTCTGGGGCAGGATTTTCCGTCCGTTCACGTCGGTGGGATTGCCCGTTCCTGCTGCAGTGATTGAAGTTTCAGCTGAGCGTCAAATTCCCCATTCTCGCTGACAGCGGTGGAGTGCAAATTCAGACTCTATTCCAGCCCTGATCTTAATGGCACATCTGGGCTGGAAATTCTCCGGTCGTTGAGATTCACTTTTCCTGCTGGTAGCGCACCCCTGCCCTTGGGGTGGCTTCAATGGGAAATCTCATTGACAAGCAGCAGGAGTAGAGAATCCCGCTGGCCGCAAATGCTGCACCACTGAAAAGCACGTGGCTGGGAAATCCAACCCCTTCTCTTGCCTGACGTTATGTGTCATTTATACAAACTCCATTAGCATTATTGTGTTTCTGTCAGGAAACTCTGGTCCATTATGCCCTCTTCTATTCGATGTTCAACAAGTTGTCCATTTTTTTTTGATTATCTAGAAATGCCTCCATTAACATCCTACATCCCAACAAGGCAACTGTACATAACATGTAAATTTTCCACATCAACCATATCTTTCATCAGCAGATGTTCATCTTGTTATATTTTAAATGAAGACTGATCTAAAATATCTATTTATTACTCTTGAATCCACTAGGACCAATAGTCTTCTTGTTTAAAGATGAACTACTTAATGAGTAATAAAATAATAAACTGTGAGATCTTTTACTCAATACTTAACTAACAATAAAGAAATATAGTACAATACAGATAACTATATAACTATACACTATTATAACAAACTAGTTCTAACTTCTCTCACTCTAGCTATTCTATGTCTTGCTTGTTCGCTGTTCTGAATCACATCATCATCATCTGACTTAGAAAAGGCAGAATCCAGGGCAGGATTCTCTGATCCTGAGGCTAAGTGTTGACGCCGTTGTAAATGCCGTCGCATGGGAGACAGCATGGCACAGGAGCGACCCACGCCGCTCCAACTGCCGATGCCGGCGTCAGATGGGCGCCACGGGTCCATGCATGCGTAATGGGACCAGCGCCAATGCGCGCATTCAACATGGTATGGGGCTACAGGGGCCGGCGCACAACAAAAGAGGCCCCCAGCCCGAGAGGCCGGTCACACAGCAGACATTAGGGACGAGAAATTAATGGGGCTTGGGGGAAAGGTGGGGGGCGGGGCTGGAGTTTAAAGGAAAGACAAATAGAGAGGCAGAGAAGGATAGGGCATGAATTAGAAATTCCAGTACTTAAGTCATTGAGTCTCCCATGGAACCTTTGTGGTGCAACATGCACAGGTGACATTGTGTACTCACCTGGAAAAATATTTTGCAATTTCTCAGGATTTCTTGGCTACTTAAAGTTACAACTCCAAGTTAATTGTGGCGATTGAATGTTCATGTACTCTCGGCACACCTTGAGATCATAACTTCAGAACAGCAGTAACATACCTCTCAGAACAGAAGGCTGAAGTATAGTAAATCATTCCAACTGATGGCGGTGCGGTCCAATATGCAACAGACATATTCCAATCTGAATTGTCCCTCAGGGAATTTTCAACTGCGTCTGAACTTCTCTGGGCTCTGTCACAGGAAAAGGGGAATGGCAATGTATCAGCTCGACTACACAAATTTCAAATTCCACAATATGCTGCGGGATCATTGCCCTGGAACACTGAAGGTTGGTTCGCTGCTAAAAGTGCCAGCACGTGCAATTAAGTGCCTTAGGTTTCTTGTTGCAGCTGTGCAATTAGCTGCAGCTCTCTTGGGTCTGTACTCTGTGTGGTTGTCAGTCTGTACCTATTAAAAACTGATACACATTGTGCTGTGCCGTTATAATGGGACTGGCAGTCACTACCTTCTGAAGTATGTGTTTCTCGCGTAAGGCACAACATTCCCAGATTTTTCACCTGTTCCAAAGCTTTTTTAGTAAAAGCCTCCAAGTTATTAATCGATAACTCCTCCGGCCTCCAATTCAATTTTCAGCATGCAGATGCGTTCCAGTAATCCTTGGTACAGCCGGTACGTTGCTTGTCATCAATTCAGAAGCTCGAATGCAACATCCCTGGGGAACTTCCAGGTTCTTTTCTTTCTGGTTTGTGATTTCAGAGGTTTTGCAATGGAAACAGCCTTGTGGCAATATTTTCTCTCATACAATGCAGCAGGACATACGCGTGACAGTGCCACTTAATTGGTCGTTACAAAGGGAGGCATTGGAAGAAGGGCCGATAATTGTTGACCGCAGATATTCAAGATTCCTGCCATTCCAATCGGAGAAGTGTAAACTATCACGGTATTGATACGAACCAGTCTTGTACAAGAATGGATTTACTCGAGCTTCAACCAACTCTGACACAAAGGACTGCCTCTCCACGATACATGCAGTTATCAAATACCCTACTTCACAATAACACGCTTGCTTTCAGAATTACCAGAATGCATGTTACCTCTGACGAAAAATAAAATGGCAATCTTTTGGAATAAGTAATAATTTTTCAAATTCTCTGTAAACAGATGACTGCAGTTGTTGTCAAGTCAAACAATAGGCCTGAACTTCCAAGGAGTGGCAATCAGAATCCATTCCTTCTTCCTTAACTTGAAATGTTTTTGATCCTGGTCTCGCCCAACATTCCAACACGGGCCAGGAGAGAACTGTGGAGAGCAGTGTGCTCCTGAAGTCATGCTGACTGAGATAGTTGGAAGGAGGCCGTGCTCCCTTTTTTGATTGCACCAATCCCACCCCCAGAAGTCCAGAAACAACGCCACAGGTGTCTGGCCTTCCTGCATTGTGAGTCTCTGCCTTTATGAATACCAGCGGCAGCAGATGAGGGTCTTGAGTTGCCCACTTGATGGCCTCGATTCTCATCGGGAGGCTAGGCCATCCAGGAGTAATTCCACCCCAGACTTAATCAGATCAAGGCGACGGGGACCTCGTCTTGTTTTATGATGCAGGATGACTGACACCATTAATGCAAACTAACTTTATTTATAACAGAACACAAACACACAACTACAAGACATTGGGAGCCTCAACACAACCTTCCCTTATATGTGCTATCTGACCTTCAGCCCCTAGGTCAGGTGACCCCATGTAGTAGAATGTATCATTTTGTGTCTAATACTGGAGTCTTATTATCACAATAACCCAATTATCATAACAGTCCTCATCTGCTACCATCAGCCCCACCCCACCCCCAAATTCTACTTGGGTGGTGGGAAGGATGGGGTGGGTATGGAGGACACTAAACTCCATTGAATCCCCACAGTGTAAAATGGGGCCACTTGGCCCATTAGGTCAACACCAATCCTCTGAAAGAGAACTCTACCCTGGCTCACACCCCGCCCCATCCCCGTAATCCTACCTACCCGCACATCTTTGGACTGTGACAGGAAACCGGAGGAAACCCATGCAGGCATGGAGAGAAAGTGCAAACTTCACACAGACAGTCACCTAAGGCCGGAATTGAATCTGGGCCCCTGATGCTGTGAGGCAGCAGTGCTAGCCACTGTGCCACCCTGACACCCGATTCTGTCTTTTCTGTGACTATATGATGCTGCAGCAACAGTGGTGAATGCTAAAGATAGCTGACTCACTTTCCATTTGATTTCCTCCCAGATAACATCTCAGTCTAATTGGAATCAAGTCAAATGCATAAAAGATCATGATGGTGCCCATAATAGCATTTTTTTGTTTTGTTTTTTTTAAGAAATTTTGAAAACTGAATTGATTTTTTTTTCCAATTAAGGGGCAATTTAGCGTGGCCAATCCACTTATCCTGCACATCTTTGAGTTGTGGGGGTAAGTCCCACACAGACATGGGGACAATGTGGAAACTCCATACAGCCAGTGACCCAGGACCAGGATCGAATCCGGGTCCTCAGCGCCATAAAGCAACAGTGCTAACCACTGCACCGCTGTGCCACACTGGAGAAACAGTAGTCATGATCTTACAGGTATGTTCACCTGAACCAGTCCCTGCCCACAAAACTAAAAGGTGTCCCCAGGACAGAAAGGTGAGTTTCTTACCCTTGTGCTTGGTTGGGTTCGTTGAATTGTGCCCAGATTCTCAGGTGAATGGGAAAACAAGGTTGCATCAATCCAGTAGTAATCATCTCATTGTCAGCGACCAGCACTCAAAGGAAGCCACAGGCTACTGCTGCAGAAATCATCAGTTAATAAAAAGAAGCTTGGAGAGCATTTCATCTTTTGATCTTCCATCTTGTGATGCCAGAGTGGAAAAGAGTAAACACAGATTTCTGAATACTCGAGCCACAAAGGATTAAGTGCCACAGGCAAAGGCTGGATTTTTTTTGGTTTTCATTCATTGGATGTGGGCATCACAAGTTGTGCCAGCATTTATTGCCCATCTCTAATTGTACTCGAAGGGTTTAAGAGTCAACCACACTGCTGTGGCTCTGGTGCCACATGTAGGCCAGACCAGGTAAGAACGGCAGATTTCCTTCCCTGAAGGACATTAGTGGACCAGAGTATTTTTGAGTGCTGGGACCATTTTCAGGGTTCAACCCTGTTTGGTGCAGCAGTGAATCCACCATCAAATTGTTACAGGAGACAGCCTTTTGGCAGGTTACCCCTGAGTTCAAGTAAGGTCAGTGGAATAGTTTTGAGACGTGTGGAATTCACACAGCACAGACCATTGCTCGGGCAACTGGCAGTCTTCACTGTCTCACCAGTGAGAGCACTGCTGAGGATCAGACAGAAGCAATGACAAGAACTCAATGGAGACGTCATCGTAACCAGCGAAGTGACATACACTGCCTCAGTGCCAGCACTGTCAGGCCATCAGTCTCCAGGGAATCCCGATGCAATGGCAAGCATGGTAAGCTAGCATCTTTTGTTTTTATGCATGCCTACATTTAAGGTTTTACAAATTGATTGAATTTCCAATGGCCTGCTTCCTCAGGCTGCTGATACAATAGGGGTTCATGTGACACTCAGAAGATTGTAATGATGCAAATTAGCTCATTAAATTTATTCATTGGGTTCCTGCTGCCAGGTAGATTGTAATGACCACTGTAAACCCACCTCTGGGAAAAGCACAAAGGGGTGGGAACACATTGAGGAAGAATTGGCCCGGAACTTTTTTTTCCCAATTTTTCCAGACAAAACCCCGACTCACGAGCCAACTCTGCAGGATTCCAAAGATTCAGCCAAAGATTGCGCATACTCAGCCTTTCTGGCCATAATGTGTGCAGGCTCTGCTTGTGTGATGAAGGGATGTCACTGGAACTGATTTACTGAGTTGGAGGTGGTGTACAATGTGGAATTGATCCATTGTATCCTTAGTCTTTTGGTCTAATTCCTGCCACATATCACAATCATGCTGCTTGAGTCCACTGATTCAGAGGCAATTTCTCATTCTGGCTTATGTTAATGAGTTTCCATGGAAAGTCGAGCATAATTTCACTTTGGCCAGACACGTGCCAGACACCTCACGATTTGCAGATTACGCCTTGGAGGAAACTCAAGGCCTCGATATATAGAGGAATGGACTATGGGTCTTGTCTGGTGCTTACACTCACGCGATGAAGACGTCCATTATAAAGCACTTAGGACGTCAATGTTACTTCTACAAAAGAGGAAGTAGAAGCAGTATTTGATATCCTCCCAGGTGAGAAGGAAAGTCAACACAATCTGCTTTCATTGAATAGGTTCTTCAGTCGGACCATCACTGCACATAGTGGTATAGAAGCATACTGAGTATAGAAGTTTGAGGGGTAATCAAATCAAATCTTTAAAATTGGTCAAAGGATTAAAATGCCGCTTTAGAGGGAAACTATTTCCTCTGTTAGGGAAGCCCTAAAATCAGGGCCTGGTCAGATAAGGAGTGAAATCGGAAAGCGGATGGAAAAGGTTATGAATACGTGCCATGTGTACCTTTCAAAACTGAGATGGACCATCTTTGTTATGCAAGGGTATAAAGAGATATGGAACGAAGATACAAGTCAGCAATGATCTAACTGAGTGGCAGAACAGGCTCAACAAGATGAATTCTCCTCCCCCATTCCTACAACTGTGAATAGCAAGAACTGCAGGGCAGTAGAAGGCATGTAAGCAACCATGGGAGTAGCGGATTACTCCAAAGGGGTTTTGTGATTTGGAAACAATGTAATTAAGAGAACATTTTATTATCTACTTTATTGATAAGAATAATATGATATAAGAATAGAATACAAGAATAATATAAGATAAGAATACAACACAAGAATCTCTCGCCCATCAGTTCGTCGGGAACTCCAGTGTCGACGGAGGCTTCATGATTCAGCTCCTGGCACCCTGACTCGACGCAGGTCCGAGGTGAAGTCCAGTGAACAGGCAGAAGTGGCACTCAGTTATGTAGTGGAATAAACAAGTCTAGAAGAGATAGGTGGTTGGGAAAGTCAGCAAGATTTGCAAATAGTTGGATAACAATCTTCGCTTGGCATGAGAACCCCTGAGTTTGAACACCTGGCTGTATGTCCCTCTATCTTTCTCTCCGAAGCCGCCATGCCAGGCTCATGACTGTTGAGATCATACCGCACTGTGGCGATCGGGTGGAGAATAGCTCCTGACGCCAAAATAGTGGCAGGCATGGGTTTCGGCGTCAGGAGCCATTCTCCACCCGATCGCCATCCCAGTTCCGGCGTCGAGCAACAGAGAATCCTGCCCCCTGTAATCCACTCACTTCTTGGCAATAGAAGTGCAGATTGGTGGAATTGGGTAGGTTGCCGAGGAGTGCGATGGTATAAATCACTGAACTGGAAAACACACTGATAATCCTGATGTTCGTGCACCTCAATGACTCCTGCTTCTGCTCCAGTTGTTCCATTGCCTATAAATCTGGCAAGGAGTAAGAGCAACAAATCTTCCACTGTGAACAGCAGTTGTGTCTATGACATTATGGCACACAGGCTTACATTTATAATAAGCCAACGACATACACCTTTAAGTTGGTACATAAAAATGTTATTGACAGATGAGGAGAACATGCCAGTTTCTACCCTATGAATATATTTTTCACAAAAGAAAGCTGCTACTTAAACATATTTCCCTTCCTGTCTACACTGCACCAAATCTTCCAACTCCCAAAATATTATAGATAGAACAGTACAGCACAGAACAGGCCCTTCGGCCCTTGATGTTGTGCCGAGCAATGATCACCCTACTCCAACCCAGGTATCCACCTTATACCCGTAACCCAACAACCCCCCCCCCCCCCTTAACCTTACTTTTTAGGACACTACGGGCAATTTAGCATGGCCAATCCACCTAACCCACACATCTTTGGACTGTGGGAGGAAACCGGAGCACCCGGAGGAAACCCACGCACACACGGGGAGGACGTGCAGACTCCACACAGACAGTGACCCAGCCGGGAATCGAACCTGGGACCCTGGAGCTGTGAAGCATTGATGCTAACCACCATGCTACCGTGCTGCCCTTAATTTATTAGATTAGATCTAATAAATTGTGAAGCTGTTTTTATACTTACCCAAAAATGCTGTTTTTATACTTACCCAAAAAGCTGTAAAATATTTATTTTTACACCTCAACACATTTTCTGAAAACAGCTAAAGAGATATTTGGGTTGCAAAGCTTGACTTTAAGATAAACCTTTTCTCTGGCTCACATATCAAATAGTCGGTGTGAATACAGTATGAGATTTATTTTCCAAAAGAAAAACATCTATTAATGGTAAAAGCCATCAAACTGTCAAATGGCTAGAATTTTACTCAATTGATCAAATTAATTTTGACTCACTTTGTGATTCAGGCTTGGATTCAACAACCATGGTTGGCTCATATTTTTTTGAAGTAGATAGGTTAGCTCTAAAATAAAAACATAAGAATGGGACCATAAACAAACCAGTTGAGCCCTTGAGCTGCTCTACTGTCAATTAAGATCATAGCTAATTTTCAACCTCAACACCATTTGGCATGGTAGCACAGTGGTTAGCACTGTTACTTCACAGCACCAGGGTCGAGGGTCGCAGGTTCGATTCCCAGCTTGGGTCACTGTCTGTGCAGAGTCTGCACGTTCTCCCTGTGTCTGCATGGGTTTCCTCCGGGTTCTCCGATTTCCTCCTACAAGTCCCGAAATATGTGCTGTTATAGAACAGTACAGCACAGAACAGGCCTTTCGGCCCTCAATGTTGTGCCGAGCAATGATCACCCCACTCAAACCCCACTTTTAGGACACTACGGGCAATTTAGCATGGCCAATCCACCTAACCCGCACATCTTTGGACCGTGGGAGGAAACCGGAGCACCCGGAGGAAACCCACGCACACAGGGGGAGGACGTGCAGACGGTGACTTGGACATTCTAAATTCTCCCTGTGAACCCGAAAAGGCGCCGGAATATGGTGACATGGGGATTTTCACAGTAACTTCATTGCAGTGTTAATGTAAGCCTACTTGTAACAATAAAGATTATAATTATTTGCCTGCCCTATCTCCATATGATTCCCTTTAATGTCCCAAATCTAACAATCTCATTCCTGAATATATCCAAAGTATCAAAAGCCATGCATATTGAAGAACCCTTGAGAAGTAGAGATGCCAAGAGTTAACTTTATTGTGAATTGAGTTGGGGCAGATAGTTTTGAATCCATTTATGGGTAGCTTCCGAAGTTGACTGCAAAGTGGCAAATGTGACTTTTAGGTTTAAAAATGGAGGCTGAGTAGAAATGAACCATTCTTCGTAAATTTGACACTGCTGATTAGAAGACTGAAACGATACTGAGAATATGGAACTGCTGTGAGAGACGTTGGGAGCTGGAAACTGCGATTGACAAAACCTTTTGATGGCCTTTTGGATCATTTACCTGGATTGCAGAAAAGTATTTGCTATATTCTCAAGTAAATATTTTATCCATCTCCCCACCTTCCTCAACACGCACCACCCTCACCCCACCCCCTCCTACGGTGGGTTTTCCAGCAGGGAATATGACCAACCATTGGCCGGTGGGTTCCCTAGCGGCATGGCTTACGAGCCATGGAAAACCCCATTGCCTTCAGAGGGACCGGAAGATCCCGGGTGGGATTCTCTCGCAATTGGTGGGGCGGCCCATACTGGCAGCAAGAGCGGGGCGAACCACTCCAGCATTGGGCCACCCGGGAGTTGCGGAATCCTTCGCACTTCCAGGGGCTAGGCCGGCGCTAGAGAGGTTGGCGCCATGCCACCTGGCACCGAAGGGCCGCCGCTGGCTGGCATGAGTTGGTGCATGCGCAGGACTGCCGGCATGTTCTAGCGCATGCGCAGAACCGCCGGCGTGTTTCCCGCACATGCGCAGAGGGTTTCTTCTCCGTGCCGGGCATGGCGGAGCCTTACAGAGACCGGCATGGAGGGAAACAGTGCCCCCACGGCATAGGCCCGCCCGCAGATCGTTGGGCCCTGATCGCGGGCCAGGCCACCGTGGGGGCCTCCCTGGGGCCGGATCCCTCTGCGCCCCATCCCCCACCCGAGGACTCCGCTAGCCGCCCTCCAAGCCAGGTCCTGCCTGGATGGACCATGTCCATTTCACGCCGGTGGGACAGGCCGAAAATGGGTGGCCGCTCGGCCCATCGAGGCCCGGAGAATTTCCGGGGGGGGCTGCTGCCAACGGCCCCCGACCGGCGCGGTGCCATCCCTGCCCCCGCCCAAAAACCGGCGCCGGAGATTTTGGCAGCCAGCGCCACCACCCCGACGATTCTCCAACCCGGCGGGGGGTCAGAGAATCCTGCTCCCCGTCTCTGGGCTGCCTCCACAGAATTCAAAATGCAAGTAAATTATGGCCAAAAATAATTTTTCTGAGTCAGTCCAACAAATAAACATGGCCGCAAGCCCATGTCAAAATTGTGGGTGCAGCAAATTTGTATCCATTCAGGAGGAGTTGCCAAGTATTTTTTTTAATTCTTTCACGGGATGTGCGTTTTGTTGTGCATTTGTTACCGATCCCTAATTGCCCTTGAACGGAATGGGTTGCTTAGCCATTTCAGCAGGTAATTAAAAGTCAACTACATTTTGAAGTCACAAGTAGGCCCAACTGGTTAAGGATATCGGTAAACCAGATGGGTTTTTTGATATTCGCTGATAATTTTCATCGTCACCATTACTGTGGCGAGCTTTCTATAATTGCAGGTTTGAATTCATTGAATTTCGACCTACGTGTTGTGTCCTGTGATGTAACCATTGTAATGATTTACACAAAACATATAGTTGATTAACTATAAAGATGATTTATTAATACACATGTGGAAAAGATAACTAAGGAACTACAGTACAGACGTTGGCTACTAAATTAATTCAGTGAATTCCCCTAGAGCTACTCTAAGTGTGACTATTGTCTTGTACATCTTACTACCAACAGGCTGTTGTCTTGAGTCACGTGGTGGATCACTATCGCCACCAGCTGGTTGGAGGGCACATTACTAACTATATGCAGAGCTGTGCACAGGCATATCACCACACCATGGGCTGGATTCGCCGCGCCCTAACGCCAAAATCGCGGCCGGCATGGGGGCGGAGAATTCATTTTCCCACACAGAATTGGGACCGGCGCCGGTTCCCCGATTTTGCAGGCCCCGAAAAGCGGTGTACTCGAGGAGCATGCTATGCCGCCTAGGACCTCCCTGGGGCCATTGTCAGAGGCCCGCTCCATCATGCTCCGCCACTGACCGTCCGAAGACCCGACGGCGTGGAACAAATGTGGTCCAGCCAGTCAGGGTGCTCATGTGGCGGCTGCGGATTCAGTCCGTGGCCACCCTGGGCGGGAGCGGGCCAATCAGAGGGCAGGGGGGAACCTGATAGGCGGCCAGGGAATATGCGGGCGGAGAGGACCGGGCTCGCGGCCAGTCGGTGGGTTTACTTTTTGGGTCCAGCTCCGTGGTCCGAGTCTGCCATGGAGCATGGCACGGCTGCTGGAGGCCGTCACCGTGCGCATGCGTGGCCTCCGACCTGGAAGTGCGGGGGCCCGCATCTGCAGCAAAAGCTGCTCGATCTGCGCCGGGTCCTTACTAGGGCAAGGAATTTGTGGTCCTTGCACGCCAGGTTTCTAGCATGAAACCCCACCGTTTTGACGCCGGATTGGGAAGATTCTCCCAATAATGGAGAATCCAGCCCTATATTTCCAGAGTATTAGCCTTTCCCTCTGGATCACTAGTCCGATGACATTACCACAATAGAACATAGAACAGTACAGCACAGAACAGGCCCTTCGGCCCTCAATGTTGTGCCGAGCCATGATCACCCTACTCAAACCCACATATCCACCCTATACCCGTAACCCAACAACCCCCCCCCTTAACCTTACATTTATTAGGACACTATGGGCAATTTAGCATGGCCAATCCACCTAACCCGCACATCTTTGGACTGTGGGAGGAAACCGGAGCACCCGGAGGAAACCCACGCACACAGGGGGAGGACGTGCAGACTCCACACAGACAGTGACCCAAGCTGGGATTTGAACCTGGGACCCTGGAGCTGTGAAGCATTTATGCTAACCACCATGCTACCCTGCTGCCCCTGCTACCCTGCTGCCCCTAGCTTCCATCTTCCCCGAATGTGCAAATTATTAATCAGTGCTACTACAAACTTATGCATTAATAAATTAATTTAAATCAATTAAGTCCATACTCTTAAAGCAGGCCAGTTTTATTCATTACAACTCTGGATTCATGTTTCTTATCTCTTATGTTAGTTTAATTGCTCATCCAATACTTAAGTAATGGCCATTTTGATGGACTGTTTACCTGTCGTTCCCAGAATTGAATTTGTCTTCTCCATAATCAGCCAAAATAAAATTGAGAGTTCCCAGCATGTTGTACACATCACCACATTAAGGTAACGATTTGTTTCAATACTTTATTATCAAAATTGGAAACATTAATATTTCTTCCAAAAAGGAAGCACTTACAAGATAAAAGGGTGAAAACAGTAATGATTCATCAGGATCTTCACTTTGGCAGCCTAGCTAACCTTCTCTACACTGCTGGTAATGTTTTCTGCTCCTGCAGTGCAGGAAGGCACACAATCATAGAATCACAGCAGTGCAGAAGGAGGCCATTCGGCCCATCGGGTCTGCATTGGCCCTCTCGAAGAACACCCAACCTATGCCCACCACCACCTGTCCCGGTAATCCAATAACCCCACCTAACCTTTTCAACACTAAGGTGCAATTTACCATGGCCAATCCACCTAACCTGCACATCTTTGGACTGTGGGAGAAAACCGGAGCACCCGGAGGAAACCCCCGCACACACGGGGGGAATGTGCAAACTCCACATAGACAGTGACCCGAGGCTGTCTGAGGCAGCAGTGCTAACCACTGTGCCACCGTGCTGTCCCATCTAAAAAAGTACCATCTGAACAAATGACAAAAATGCTCTTCAAGATCCACTCACAAATGATTACACACTCCCTTGGGTCAAATGAGGCAAAGTTCCCAGAAACTTGGTCTTCCTCTTTGGAGTATATTGTGTGGCATTTTGTAGAATGCTTTCACTGCATTCACTATTAACATCCCCACCCCTAACTAACACACCCCAAAAAATAAACAGGTACCCACCAAGAGAATTTGATCAGCCAACCTGGAATGAAGGTGTGCCACAAATCTTGATGAACTCCATGTTCTTTTCAGGAGCAGGGTACATTCAGATGCAAAATGGAATCTTTTTGACCTTTTGTGGTGGTATGATTTGCATAGCTGTCTGCCATTGGTGCAGAACACTGGCGTACCATTGGCCCTGGTCGGTCATGTGCCTCTCGACCTATTGGTTGAGACCAGTCATGTGACGGCTCTCCGATTGGTCGAGGGGCTGAGTTAACCATGCCTCCATACTGAGGTATAAATATTCAGAACGCCCGGCAGTCGTCCATTTGCTGTAGTCGACTGCAGGGCTAACTTCTAGCTTATTAAAGCCTAACTTTTGTACAGCAACTCGTCTCGCGTTCGATTGATGGTTCATCAATTTAATAAGCTAGAATTTTGAAGATGGAGCTCCGGATCCAGCCCGAATGCCTCCGCATCAGCCCGCAAACTCAGAACGCTTCAGAAATTTTTCAACATTGGCTGGCATGTCTCGAACGATACCTGGCATCTGAAAACAGCCCCCCCCCTCCCCCCCCCCCCCCCCCCCACCACCATGGCACAGAAGCTTCACAGCCTCCACTCCAGCGTGGGCACGGCAGCCTACGCGATGATCAGGGAAGAGAAAGATTACGATGCAGCCATGCTTAAGCTGAATGAACAGTTTCTTAAACCAGTCAACAGAGTATTCGCCCGACTTCCGGTGGCAGTGATGCAGCAATAAGCCACACATGTGGGAGCTCCCGTTTTAAAGAGATTTTTCGGCTCTTTTGAGAGCCCAAAACGGAAATTTTTCGACGTCTCCCGGTGGGGGAAGGTGTGCTGAACGACTTTCCCTGCAGTCCATGCCTCGAACTCGGAGTGGAAAGGTGGAAAAAACAACAGCAGCTCCTCAGAAAAAACGGGGGAAGGGATCCAAGATGGCCACCGACAGAGCTCCAGAGGAGTGGAGACTCTGGGCCCAGAAACAACAAACTGATCTCCTGCGCTGCTTTAAAGAATTCAAGGATGAAGTACTGAGCTCTCTGCAGGAAACAAACAGAAGGCTGTCAGAGATTCAGTCCACCCAGGGTGCTGCCATCAAGAAGTTGCAGACGCAGGCCATTGAACGAGAGGAGGAGGCCGTGGTCCTCGTGAGTAAGGTGGAGGGGCACGAAGCACTCCACAAGAAGTGGCAGGAACGCTTCGAGGAGCTGGATCACCGCATGAGGCGGAAAAACCTGCGGATCTTGGGCCTTGCGGAGGGGCTGGAGGGATCGGACCTGACAGCCTATGTGGCTGTAATGCTGGGTTCGCTAGTGGGGGCCGGGTCTCTCCATCTGCCCCTGGAGCTGGAGGGAGCACACAGAGTACTGGCCAGGAGGCCTAAGGAGAATGAACCCCCGCGTGCGGTGCTGGTGAGGTTCCACCGGTTCAGTGATCGGGACTGCGTGCTGCGCTGGGCCAAGAAGGTGAAGAGCAGCAATTGGGAGAATGGGGTAGTGCGGATCTACCAGGACTGGAGTGCGGAGGTGGCTAAGCGGCGGTCCAGATTTAATCGGACGAAAGAGGTGCTTTATAGAAAAAAGATAAAGTTCGGAATGTTGCAGCCCGCGCGCCTGTGGGTAACTTATTCGGACCGGCACCATTATTTTGATTCCCCGGAGGAGGCGTGGGCCTTCGTGCGGACGGAGAAACTGGACTTGAACTAGGGGTTGGGGGTTGCGAGGTCGGCTGTAAGATATTAGTGCTGGATTCGGCTGTTGCTGTGTTCTCTTTTTCTTCTGTTTTTTTCTTCTAGTTTTAGTACTTTTGCAATTTTGATATGGTTATTTACGGGGGGGGGGTTGTTCTGCTATGTTTTTGTTTTTGTGCTTGGGGCATTGTTTGGGCTGTGTATCTTGCGGGGAGGGTTGGGGGGGTATGTTGTATTCTATGTCGGAGTGGGGGTATGGAGGGGAGCTGATATTTGGGAGCTGCGTCAGAAGGGTGTGGTGGGGCAGGGCGAAAGCGCGGGCTTTCCTCTGGTTTCCCACGCTGCGGGGCTGGGGGGCGGAGATGGTGACGGGGGAGGTGGGGCCTTAACTGGTTCTTCCCCGCGCTGGAGCGGTGCCAGGAGGAGGGATAGATTGGGGGATGATCCCACTTCGGGAGGGGTCGGGCTATTGGCGGGAGTTTCCGGGGTCAGCAGAAGTTAGCTGACCCATGGAAGTACAATGGAGGTCGGTTCGCGGCTGGGAGGGTTCCTAGCCTGGGGGGGAAGGGAGGGGGGAAAGGGGAATACCGGGTTGCTGCTGGTAGGGTCAAGAAGGAGCTGGTGGGGGCTGGGGGGACAGAGGTGAGGGGTTGTCGCTATGGGGACGGGGTCGAGCAGGGGATGCTGGCCTGGGGCGGGCAGTCGACGGGCTATGGCTAGCCGACGGGGGAGGGGGGCGGGACGCCCTCTGATCCGGTTGGTCACCTGGAATGTGAGAGGGTTGAATGGGCCGGTGAAGCGGTCAAGGGTACTGGCTCACCTGAAGGGGCTAAAGGCGGATGTGGCAATGCTTCAGGAGACCCACCTGAGGGTGGCGGACCAGGTCCGCCTGAGGAAGGGATGGGTGGGGCAGGTTTTCCACTCGGGGTTGGATGTGAGGAACCGGGGAGTGGCGATTCGGAGGTGGTGGCGGATAAGGGGGGTAGGTATGTGATGGTTAGGGGCAGGCTACAAGGAGAGAAGGTGGTACTGGCTAGTGTGTATGCCCCAAATTGGGACGATGCGGGCTTTATGAGGCGTATGTTGGGACGGATCCCGGATCTGGAGGCGGGAGGTCTGATCATAGGGGGGGACTTTAATACGGTGTTGGATCCTTCACTGGATCGGTCCAGCTCTAGGACGGGTAGGAGGCCGGCGGCGGCCAAGGTACTGAGAGGGTTTATGGATCAGATGGGTGGAGTGGATCCATGGAGGTTTGTGAGGCCGAGGGCACGCGAGTACTCTTTCTTCTCCCACGTACATAGGGTCTACTCTCGGATAGATTTCTTCGTGGTGAGTAGGGGACTGATTCCGAGAGTGGAGGAGGCCGAGTATTCGGCCATTGCAATCTCTGACCATGCTCCGCATTGGATAGAGTTGGAAATGGGGGAGGTGCGAGACCAACGTCCATTGTGGCGGTTGGATGTGGGGTTGTTGGCGGAGGAGGAGGTGTGTAGGAGGGTCCAGGCAAGTATTGAGGGGTACCTTGAGGTGAATGATACGGGGGAGGTTCAGGTGGGGATGGTCTGGGAAGCCCTGAAGGCAGTAATTCGTGGGGAGCTGATATCCATCCGGGCACACAGGGAGAGGAGCGAGAGGAGTGAGAGGGATAGACTGGTGGGAAAGATGCTGGAGGTGGACAGGAGGTATGCAGAGGCACCAGAGGAGGGACTGTTGGGGGAGAGGCGCAGCCTGCAGGCTAAATTTGATTTGCTGACCACTAGAAAGACTGAGGCACAGTGGAGGAAGGCACAAGGGGCAGTGTACGAACATGGTGAAAAGGCGAGTAGGATGCTGGCTCATCAGCTCCGTAAGCGGGATGCGGCTAAGGAGATTGCTGGAGTGAGAGACAAGAGTGGGAATGTGGTGCGGAAGGGGGTAGAGGTGAATGAGGTCTTCAAGGACTTTTACGGGGAACTGTACCAGTCGGAGCCAACGGGGGAGAGGAGGGGAATGGAGAGGTTCCTTGACAGGCTTTCTTTCCCGAAGGTGCAGGAGGAGAAGGTGGAGGGGCTGGGTGCGCCGATTGAGCTGGAGGAGCTAGTTAAGGGGATCGGGCAGATGCAGTCAGGGAAGGCACCGGGGCCGAATGGGTTCCCGGTGGAATTTTATAAAAAGTTCGTGGACCTAGTGGGCCCCTTGCTGGTGCGGACACTCAACGAAGCGAGGGAAGGGGGGACTTTGCCCCCGACGATGTCACGGGCGCTGATCTTGTTAATTTTAAAGAAGGACAAGGACCCCCAGCAGTGTGGGTCATACAGGCCCATATCTCTCCTCAACGTGGATGATAAGGTGCTGGCAAAAATCCTGGCCACCAGGATAGAGGACTGTGTGCCAGGGGTTGTGCATGAGGACCAGACAGGTTTTGTGAAGGGAAGGCAGCTGAACACGAATGTGCGGAGATTACTGAATGTCATTATGATGCCGGCGATTGAGGGGGAGGCAGAAATAGTGGTGGCGCTGGATGCGGAGAAGGCCTTCGATAGAGTGGAGTGGGGGTACCTATGGGAGGTGTTGGGGAGGTTTGGATTTGGTGAAGGGTTCATTAGATGGGTAAGGCTGCTATATGAGGCCCCGATGGCGTGCGTGGCCACAAATAGGAGGAGGTCGGAGTACTTCCGGCTTTACCGAGGGACCAGGCAGGGTTGCCCCTTGTCCCCCTTGTTGTTTGCACTGGCAATCGAGCCGCTGGCGATGGCATTGAGAGATTCAGAGAGGTGGGGAGGCTTGGTGCGTGGAGAGGAACATAGGGTGTCGTTGTATGCCGACGACCTGTTACTGTATGTGGCGGACCCGGTGGGAGGGATGCCGGGAGTGATGGAGTTACTAGCCGAGTTTGGGACCTTCTCAGGTTATAAATTAAATTTAGGCAAGAGCGAGGTGTTTGTGGTGCACCCTGGAGACCAGGAGGAAGGAATTGGTAGGCTCCCGCTTAGGCGGGCAGGGAAGAGCTTTAGGTACCTGGGGGTGCAAGTGGCCAGGGCCTGGGGGACTCTCCACAAGCATAACTTTACCAGACTGGTAGATCAGATGGAGGAGGAGTTCAGGAGGTGGGACATGCTGCCATTGTCGTTGGCGGGGAGGGTGCAGTCCGTCAAAATGACAGTGCTTCCGAGGTTCTTGTTCCTTTTCAGTGCCTGCCCATATTTATCCCCAGGGCCTTCTTTAGGAGAGTGACCGGCAGTATTCTGAGCTTTGTGTGGGCACATGGGACTCCGAGAGTGAGGAGGGTATTCCTGGAGCGAGGAAGGGATAGAGGCGGGCTGGCGCTGCCCAACCTTCTGGGGTACTATTGGGCAGCCAATGTGTCAATGTTGCGTAAATGGGTGATGGAGGGGGGAGGGGCGGCGTGGAAAAGAATGGAGATGGCGTCATGTAGAGGTACAAGCCTGGGTGCCATGGTAATGGCACCGTTGCCGCTCTCCCCCAAGAGGGTTACCACGAGCCCGGTGGTGGCGGCGACCCTAAGAATCTGGGGACAGTGGAGACGGCATCGGGGGGAAACAGGGGGCTCGATGGAGGCTCCACTGGGTGGCAACCATCGGTTCATCCCGGGGAACACGGATGGGGGATTCAGGGGATGGCAAAGGGCGGGCATCAGCAAATTGAGGGACCTGTTTATTGGCGGGAGGTTTGCGGGCCTGGGGGAACTGGAAGATAAATTTGGCCTTCCCCAGGGGAACATGTTCAGATACCTGCAGGTAAAGGCGTTTGCTAGGCGACAGGTAGAGGGATTCCCTTTGCTGCCCTCGCAGGGGAGGATGAACAGAGTGCTTTCGGGGGTGTGGGTAGGAGAGGGGAAGGTGTCTGACATCTATAAGGTAATGCAGGAGGTGGAGGAGTCGTCAGTGGAGGAGCTGAAGGCTAAATGGGAGGAGGAACTCGGGGAGCAGATAGAGGACGGGACTTGGGCGGAGGCCTCGGAGAGAGTCAACTCCTCCTCCTCATGTGCGAGGCTTAGTCTCATCCAATTTAAGGTGCTGCACCGGGCCCATATGTCCGGGACTAGGATGAGTAGGTTCTTCGGGGGTGAGGACAGGTGCACCAGATGTTCGGGGAGTCCTGCGAACCACGCCCATATGTTCTGGGCATGCCCAGCACTGGAAGAATTCTGGAAGGGGGTGGCGGGGACGGTGTCGAGGGTGGTTGGATCCAGGGTCAAACCAGGGTGGGGACTCGCGATTTTTGGGGTTGGGGTGGAGCCGGGAGTGCAGGAGGCGAAAGAGGCCGGTGTCCTGGCCTTTGCGTCCCTAGTAGCCCGTCGAAGGATTCTGTTACAATGGAAGGATGCAAGGCCCCCAAGCGTGGAGACCTGGATCAGTGACATGGCGGGATTTATAAAATTGGACAAATTTGCCCTGAGAGGATCAATACAAGGGTTCTATAAACAATGGCAGCCTTTTCTGGACTTCCTGGCTCGGAGATAGGTAACTGGGTCAATAGCAGCAGCAACCCTGGGGGGGGGGGGGGGGGGGGGGGGGGGGGGGGGGGGGGGGGGGGGGTGCATTATTGTAGTGTTTATTCTGTAACTTTATAGTGTGTTAATTTGCGTTGTTGTTAAAATGCTGGGTTGTTCATGGGGATGGGGCGAATGTATATGATTGTTAATATTATTGTTATTTTCGGTATTTTACTAAGGTGCGTAATTGTTGTATAAAATCAAAATTTCTCAATAAAAATTATTTAAAAAAAAAAACAGAGTATTCGCCCAACATCTGCTGGCCACCAGACAACAGCTCCCCGGTGAGTCATTAGACCAATTTTACCAGGCCCTCACTGTCCTGGGGAGGAACTGCTCCTGCCTCCAAGTTTCGGCCACGGAGCACATGGAACTGCTGATCAGAGATGCTTACATGGCTGGGATGCAGTCCCCCGCTATCCGCCAGCGGATGCTGGAGAAAGACGACCTCAGCTTAACTGAGGCACGGACTCTCTCCACCTCCCTGGAGGTCGCCGATTTAAATGCCCGCGCCTATGTCCCCAGCCGCGCTGCACCACCCTGGGCCTCCTGGCACGCTGCCCCACTGCCATCCGCCACTCCCGACCTCCCTCAGACCTGCGCCGAGGGACGCCCCGACAAGTCCACAGGGCCCCGCTGCTATTTTTGTGGGTTCACGAAACACCCTCGCCCGCGCTGCCCAGCCCGCTCCGCCCTCTGTAAGAGCTGCGGGAAGAAGGGCCACTTCTCCTTCGTCTGCCAGGCCAAATCGGTCACTGCTGTACCGCGCAGCGACCGGGGATCCCCCCCTCCGGGCTCTTGCTGGCCCCTCCAGTACGCCGCGCCAATCACCCCCCCCCCGGGGCCCTGCACCCGGCCTGCGTGCCTCCCCCTCTCCTTCGGGCCCTTCCGGGCCCCTCCAGCGCACCGCGCAACTCTCTCCTCGCTGCCCCCGGGCCCCTGCGCCTGGCCTGCGTGCCTCTCTGCCCCCGCTCCCAGCCGCTACGGTCAGCCCGCCGGCACCGCTAACTCCGCCCCTCAACCACGGGAGCCCCGCGGACGCTGCCATCTTGGGGCGCCGACTCCACGTGTGGGTCCTGGGTGCCGCCATCTTGGGGCGCCGACTCCACGTGCGGGTCCTGGGCGCCGCCATCTTGGGGCCCCGACTCCACGTGCGGATCCTGGACACCACCTTCCGGGACTGGCACGCAAGGTTCTTCCAGCACATACTCGGCCGACGACGACGACTATGGATCTTCTCCACGGCTCGCGGCCATTCAGCTCGACTAGTCATGTCCACGCTCGCTCGCCAAAACGACAACGCTGATCCACCTCAACGGCCACGAGACGGGCTGCCTGCTGGACTCCGGGAGCACGGAAAGCTTTGTTCACCCTACCACGGTAAGACGCTGTGCGCTCCCTGTCCATCCTGTAAAACACAAAATCGGGTTAGCCTCAGGTTCGCATTCCGTCCGCATCACCGGCTGCTGCATTGCGGACCTCACGGTCCAAGGGAAGGTTTTTTAAAATTACAAACTCCTTGTCCTCCCTGACCTTTGCGCACCGGCACTCCTAGGACTGGACTTCCAGTGTAACCTGTAGAGCTTGACCTTCCAATTCGGCGGCCCTATACCCCCCCTCACTGTCTGCAGCCTCGCGTCACTCAAAGTGGACCCCCCTCCTTGTTTGCTAATCTCACCCCCGATTACAAACCCGTCGCGACACGGAGCAGACGGTACAGCACCCAGGACCGGTCCTTCATCAGGTCAGAGGTCCAGAGGTTGCTGACGGAAGGGGTCATCGAGGGCAGTAACAGTCCCTGGCGAGCCCAAGTGTTGGTGGTCCGGACTGGGGAGAGAAACCGGATGGTCATCGACTATAGCCAGACCATCAACTGGTTTACGCAACTGGACCCGTATCCTCGCCCCCGTATTTCCGCCATGGTAAATGATATCGCGAAGTACAAAGTCTTCACCACTGTGGACCTTAAGTCCGCTTACCACCAGCTCCCCATCCGCGCGAGTGACCGCAAATACACCGCGTTTGAGGCAGATGGGAGCCTCTACCACTTCCTTAGGGTTCCATTTGGTGTCACAAATGGGGTCTCGGTCTTCCAACGGGTGATGGACCGAATGGTCGACAAGTACGGATTACGGGCTACCTTCCCGTATCTTGATAATGTCACCATCTGCGGCCACGATTAGCAGGACCATGACGCCAACCTCCAGAAATTCCTCCAAACCGCAAAACTCCTTAACCTCACATACAATAAGGATAAGTGCGTGTTTAGCACTGACCGTCTAGCCATCCTCGGCTACGTAGTGCGTAACGGAGTGATAGGCCCCGACCCCGAACGTGTGCGTCCCCTGATGGAACTCCCTCTCTCCAATACCCTCAAATCCCTCAAACGCTGCCTGGGATTCTTCGCTTACTACGCCCAATGGGTTCCCAATTACGCTGACAAGTCCCGTCCTCTCATTCAAACCACGACCTTCCCGCCGTCGACAGAGGCCTGCCAGGCCTTTAGCCGCATCAAAGCGGACATCGCAAAGGCCACGATGTGCGCCATCGACGAGTCCCTCCCCTTCCAGGTCGAGAGCGACGCATCAGAAGTAGCTCTGGTGGCCACCCTGAACCAAGCGGGCAGACCCGTGGCCTTCTTCTCCAGAACCCTCCAGGCTTCCGAACTCCGCCACCCCTCTGTGGAAAAGGAAGCCCAGGCCATAGTCGAAGCGGTGCGACATTGGAGGCACTATTTGGCCGGCAGGAGGTTTACCCTCCTCACAGACCAACGGTCAGTAGCCTTCATGTTTGATAATGCACAAAGGGGCAAGATTAAGAATGACAAGATCTTACGGTGGCGGATCAAGTTGTCCACGTACAACTATGAGATCTTGTATCGTCCTGGGAAGCTCAATGAGCCTCCTGATGCCCTGTCCCGCGGTACCTGCGCCAGCGCGCAGATAGACCTCCTCCGCTCCCTCCACACGGACCTCTGCCATCCAGGGGTGACTCGTCTCTCCCATTTCATTAAGGCCCACAACCTGCCTTTCTCCATCGCGGAAGTCAGGACAGTAACCCGTGACTGCCACATCTGCACAGAGTGCAAACCGCACTTCTACCGCCCCGAGCGCGCACACCTGATCAAAGCATCCCGCCCCTTCAAACGTCTCAGCATTGACTTCAAGGGGCCCCTTCCCTCTAACAACCACAACATTTACTTCCTGGCAGTAATCGACGAATACTCCCGCTTCCCCTTCGCCATTCCCTGCCCCGGCATGACCACATCGACCGTCATTAAGGCCCTCCTCTCCATCTTCTCCCTGTTCGGCTACCCCGCGTACATACACAGCGATCGGTGGTCCTCATTTATGAGCGACGAGCTGCATCACTTCCTGCTCAACAGGGGCATTGCCTCCAGCAGGACGACCCGCTATAACCCCCGGGGTAACGGGCAGGTCGAGCGGGAGAATGGTACTATCTGGAAGACCATACTACTGGCCCTCTGGTCCAGAGATCTCCCTATTTCCCGAGGGCAAGAGGTTATCCCCGATGCCCTACATTCTATCCGCTCACTCCTCTGTACCGCAACAAATCAGACACCTCATGAACGTCTTCTTGTTTTCCCCAGGAAGTCGTCCTCCGGATCCCCTCTCCCGACGTGGCCGGCCGCCCCCTGACCCATCTTGCTCCGGAAGCATGTGCGGGTGCACAAGTCCGACCCGTTGGTGGAACAAGTCCAGTTACTCCACGCTAACCCGCAGTATGCGTATGTGGAGTACCCCGACGGTCGGCAGGACACGGTCTCCCTCTGGGACCTGGCCCCCCTCCGGCGTGCGGCCTTCCCCCCCTTCACCACAGACCCCCCCCTGTTTTTTTTCCCCCAGCGCCCCACCCTGGCCACCCCTTCCCCATTCATGGCGTCTCCACAGCCAGCTCGGGTGACGGAGACTGTTCAAGGACCATCGCTCCCGGACTCCAGGATGTCAGCGGAACCATCACCATCGGCTGAACCGACGTCACCTACTCCATTGCGGCGGTCTGCCAGAACGTCACGGGCCACGAAAAGACTTATCGAATCAATTTAAATTACAACAACTCCATGGACCTTGTTGGGACTTTGTGTACTATTGTTAATTGTCTGGGCCAGTGGGAAGCCAAAAAAAAAATGTAATAAAAGAAAAGAAGAGAATTTTTTTTTCTCTCTCCCTTCTCTGGCTGCTACTCATACCACCAGTTCTCTCCCCCCCTCCCCCCCACCCCCCCGACCCCGGCTCTCGTTGATACCCCCCCCCCCGGCTTCTTTCTCCACAAGGGGTGAATGTGGTGGTATGATTTGCATAGCTGTTGCAAATTATGACATGGGGCAGAACACCGGCTTACCATTGGCCCTGGTCGGTCATGTGCCTCTCGAACGATTGGTTGAGACCAGTCATGTGACGGCTCTCCGATTGGTCGAGAGGCTGAATTAACCACGCCTCCATACCGAGGTATAAATAGTCAGAACGCCCGGCGGTCGTCCATTTACTGTAGTCGACCGCAGGGCTAACTTCTAGCTTATTAAAGCCTACCTTTTGTACAGCAACTCGTCTCGTGTTCGATTGATGGTTCATCACCTTTGTATTATTTATTTGCACGCGAAGGGTGGAGTCTTCCGGGTCTGCCAGCAGTGGGAAGCTGGATGGGTGGCGGGAGATTAGTTTGGCACGAGGCCAAATATCAGTTTCAGACTTGTTCCGCGATTAACGATGAATTACTGCGGCAGTGTCCTCTTTGGAGAGCGTCTGTAAATCCTTGGGCAGAAAAAGAGACAGTGCATGTTGCCTGGAGGATGAACAAGGAAGGGAGGAAGGATTAGTGGGTAAAGGAGGCGCTGTTTGTGGGATCGTGCTGTGCACACAATGAGCAGCCGCATTGCCGACATTATAACAGTGACTACACTTCTAATCGTACATCAATTGGTTTTCCTGACACCCTTCTATAGTTCTGTGTGCCAGATGCCACTGACTACCTTTCACCTCTTAGCAGCTAACAGCATTGGCAGTCGCACCATTTGCTTTCTGCATAACGGACAGGATTCTCGTCGGCCAACGCCAAAATCAGGAAAGGCGATTGGGCGGAGAATCGGTTTTGACGCCAAAATCGTGGCAGGCGCCGGTTTCCATCGCCTGGAAAGCGGCATCAATGCGTTCCATTCTGCATGTGCAGTAAACGGCGTTGACGTATCATTAGTGGGCCTGACCCAGTATTGTCTGGGGCCTGCACGATTCTCCGTATCCACTGGGGTGAATTCCTGATGGTAAGGTTCACTTGTGTTTTTAAAAATCGTGAAACAGGCACCGTGGCTGCTGAGGGGGCAGGTACGGAAATGTTCAACATCGCCATAGTTTAATGACAGTTGTGCCGCTGGCCTTGGGGTTTCTGCCAAGGCTGGGAGGAGTAGTGGGGGGTGGCCAGGAGGTGGGCTGTGGAGACGGGGCGGACGGGCACGGAACACCTTTGCCACAGCCTGCCAGGCAGCCATGCAGCTGCACATGCTGCTGACTGCCCACTGTGAACTTAGTGCCATGGGTCATATGGGTGTCCCCCTCAGGCCACCCCCCTAGGTGCCCTCTGGCCCCAGCCGACCCATCAGCCGTACGGGCGTGCTCCAGCACAACCAGTGCCATCTAGTTGGCTGACATGGTATGTGTGTGGGAAGTGCAGCATGTATATGCGGCTGCAACTTGTCAGCCTCCTGAGTGTCAATCACGAATCCGGGGAATCCGTCACCGTTTCTTATTGGAATCAATCGTATTCCACGTGGCACCAGTGCTAACCCCCCAACAGTCGCAGAATCGGCCCAGGTGCGGTGAAAGTTATGCTGTCGTGGATCTCCACGAATCCTGCCCCGCCGTTAATATTTAGTCTCAGGAACGGAGAATCCTGCCCATGGTATTTGGCTCGGAGTTAATTGTGCAGGGGCAGAAGGGACCCTGATTTGATTGTAGACATGAGCGTAGTCGTCTCAAGTGAGAGGAATTATTTTTTCTTTTAACTTTTATTTATGATATTATTTTCAGCCTTTAACAGGCCAGTTAAAACTGGATTGAGTGGCTTTTCCACAACCCCATCTGTATTAATGCAATCCATCTGCATGAATACCAAGTCTTTCCAGTAATGTGGGGACTCGTGGAAAACTATTTAACTGGGCAGAGGCCAGGTAAACCCATTGAAAATTCTGTGGAACAAACTTGGTCCCGTGTCTCTTTGCTGCACTCTGTTCTAACTCGGCATCATTCATCGTTTCAAGTCAATTCTTAGGTCAATGAGGAGAAAAAGTATTTTTAAGTGAGAGAAAGCTCACTGACATTGGTACAAGCTTACCAAAAAAAACAACCAAAATATCAAAGAACAAAGAACAAAAAAAATTACAGCACAGGAACAGGCCCTTCGGCCCTCCCAGCCTGCGCCGATCCAGATCCTTTATCTAAACCTGTCTCCTATTTTCCAAGGTCTATTTCTCTCTGTTCCCCACCCGTTCATATACCTGTCAAGGTGCATCTTAAATGATACTATCGTACCCACCTCTACCACCTCCGCTGGTAAAGCGTTCCAGGCACCCACCACCCTCTGCGTAAAAGATTTTCCACGCACATCTCCCTTAAACTTTTCACCTCTTACCTTGAAATCATGACCCCTTGTAACTGACACCCCCAATCTTGGAAAAAGCTTGTTGCTATCCACCCTGTCCATACCTCTCATAATTTTGTAGACCTCAATCAGGTCCCCCCTCAACCTCCGTCTTTCCAATGAAAACAATCCTAATCTATTCAACCTTTCTTCATAGCTAGCACCCTCCATACCAGGCAACATCCTGGTGAAACTCCTCTGCACCCTCTCCAGGGTATCCATAATCCTTCTGGTAATGTGGCGACCAGAACTGCACGCAGTATTCCAAATGTGGCCGAACCAAAGTCCTATACAACTGTAACATGACGTCCCAACTCTTGTACTCAATACCCCGTCCGATGAAGGCAAGCATGCTGTATGCCTTCTTGAGCACTCTATCAACCTGCGTTGCCACCTTCAGGGTACAATGGACCTGAACTCCCAGATCTCTCTGTACATCAATTTTCCCCAGGACTCTTCCATTGACCGTATAGTCCGCTCTTGAATTAGATCTTCCAAAATGCATCACCTCGCATTTGCCTGGATTGAACAACATCTGCCATTTTTCTGCCCAACTCTCCAATCCATCTATATTTTGCTATATTCTCTGGCAGTCCGCCTCACTATCTGCAACTCCACCAATCTTAGTATAATCTGCAAACTTGCTCATCAGACCACTTATACCTTCGTCCAGATCATTTATGTATATCACAAACAACAGTGGTCCGAGCACGGATCCCTGTGGAACACTACTAGTCACCTTTCTCCATTTTGAGACACTCCCTTCCACCACTACTCTCTGTCTCCTGTTGCCCAGCCAGTTCTTTATCCATCTAGCTAGTACACCCTGAACCCCATACAACTTCACTTTTTCCATCAACCTGCCATGGGAAACCTTATCAAATGCCTTACTAAAGTCCATGTAGACGACATCTACAGCCCTTCTCTCTTCAATTAACTTTGTCACTTCCTCAAAGAATTCTATTAGGTTTGTAAGACATGACCTTCCCTGCACAAAACCATGCTGCTTTTCACTGATAAGTCTATTTTCTTCCAGATGTGAATAGATCCTATCCCTCAGTATCTTCTCCAACAGTTTGCCTACAACTGACGTCAAGCTCACAGGTCTATAATTCCCTGGATTATCCCTGCTACCCTTCTTAAACAAAGGGACAACATTAGCAATTTTCCAGTCCTCCGGGACCTCACCCGTGCTCAAGGATGCTGCAAAGATATCTGTTAAGGCCCCAGCTATTTCGACCCTCGCTTCCCTCAGTAACCTGGGATAGATCCCATCCGGTCCTGGGGACTTGTCCACCTTAATGTCTTTTAGAATATCCAAAACTTCCCCCTTCCGTATGACAACTTGACCGAGAGTATTTAAACATCCATCCCTAGCCTCAACATCCGTCTTGTCCCTCTCCTTTGTGAATACCGATGCAAAGTACTCATTAAGAATCTCACCCATTTCCTCTGAGTCCACGCATAAATTCCCTCTTTTGTCTTTAAGTGGGCCAATCCTTTCTCTAGTTACCCTCTTGCTCCTTACATACGAATAAAATGCTTTGGGATTTTCCTTAACCCTGTTAGCCAAAGATATTTCATGACCCCTTTTAGCCCTCTTTATTGCACGTTTGAGATTTGTCCTACTTTCCCGATATTCCTCCAAAGCTTCATCAGTTTTGAGGTTGCCTCGATCCTATGTATGCTTCCTTTTCCATCTTAGCTAGTCTCACAATTTCACCCGTCATCCATGGTTCCCTAATCTTGCCACTTCTATCTTTCATTTTCACAGGAACATATCTGTCCTGCACTCTAATCAACCTTTCCTTAAAAGACTCCCACATTTCAAATGTGGATTTACCCTTAAACAGCTGCTCCCAATCCACATTCCCTTGCTCCTGCCGTATTTTGTTATACTCTGCCTTTCCCCAATTTAGTACTCTTCCTTTCGGACCACTCTTGTCCTTGTCCATGAGTATTCTCAAACTTACGGAATGTGATCGCTATTCCCAAAGTAATCACCGACTGAAACATCAACCACCTGGCCGGGATCATTCCCCAATACCAGGTCCAGTATGGCCCCTTCCCGAGTTGGACTATTTACATACTGCTCTAAAAAAACTCTCCTGGATGAACCTTACAAACTCTGCTCCATCTACGCCTCCAACACTACACAAACCCCATTCAATGTTGGGGAAGTTAAAATCTCCCATCACAACCACCCTATTGCTCCTACATTTTTCTATAATCTGTCTGTATATTTGTACCTCTACTTCATGCTCACTTTTGGGAGGCCTGTAGTAAAGTCCCAACAATGTTACTTCACCCTTCCTATTTCTCAGCTCCACCCATATTGCCTCAGTGCTCGAATCCTCCATCCTGCCTTTCTTAATCACAGCTGTGATATCATCTCTGACGAGTAATGCGACTCCTCCACCCCTTCTATCTCCCTCTCTATCCCTCCTGAAGCATCTATACCCTGGGATATTCAGTTGCCAGTCCTGCTCTTCGCTCAACCAAGTCTCAGTAATACCAATAGGATCATATTCCCAGGTACTGATCCAAGCCCTAAGTTCATCTGCCTTACCTGCTGCACTTCTCGCATTAAAACAAATGCACCTCAGACCACCTTTGTGTTCATCATCTCTTCCCTGTCTACTCTTCCCCTTAGTCACATTGAGTTTATTGTCTTGTACCTTACTGGCTTTAGTTACTGCTTCTTTACTGACCTCTAACTTCCTCATCTGGTTCCCATCCCCCTGCCACATTAGTTTAAAACCTCCCCAACAGTGTTAGCAAAAGCATCCCCTAGGACATTGGTTCGAGTCCTGCCCAGGTGTAGACCATCCGGTTTGTAATGGTCCCACCGCCCCCAGAACCGGTTCCAATGTCCCAAAAATCTGAACCCCTCCCTCCTGCACCATCTCTCAAGCCGCGTATTCATTCTGACTATTCTTGAATTTCTACTCTGACTGTCCCGTGGCACTGGTAACAATCATGAGATTACTACCTTTGAGGTCTTACTTTTTAACTTATCTCCTAACTCCCTAAATTCTGATTGTAGGACCTCATCCCTTTTTTTACCTATATCGTTGGTGCCTATATGCACCACGACAACTGGCTGTTCACCCTCCCCCTTCAGTATGTCCTGCAGCCGATCGGAGACATCCCTGACCTGAGCACCCGGGAGGCAACATACCATTCAGGGGTCTCGTTTTCAACCACAGAAACGCCTGTCTACTCCCCTTACAATTGAATCCCCTATGATTATAGCCCTGCCAGTCTTTTTCCCGCCCTTCTGTGCAGCAGAGCTAGCCACAGTGCCATGAGCCTGGCTACTACTGCCTTCCTCTGGTGAGTCATCTCCCCCAACAGTATCCAAAACGGTATACCTGTTTTGGAGGGAGATGACCGCAGGGGACACCTGCACTGCCTTCCTGCTCTTTCTCTGCCTTTTGGTCACCCATTCCCTGTCTCCCTTACCAATCCTAATCTGCGGTGTGACCAACTCACTGAACATGCTATCCACGACCTCCTCAGCATTGCGGATGCTCCAAAGTGAGTCCATCCGCAGCTCCAGAGCCATCATGCGGTCTAACAGGAGCTGCAGCTGGACACACTTCCTGCACATGAAGAAGTCAGGGGCATCGGCCGCGTCCCTGAACTCCCACATTGCGCACGAGGAGCATAACACGGGTCTGGGATCTCCTGCCATTTTTACCCTTTACCTTAACTGATTACAAATATAGTATCAAATAATTAATAAGTGAAAGGAATAAAGATTTTACTTACCAATCACAATACTCACCAACACACGAAGAGTTAAATTTCTCCCAGCAACTGCTAATTGGAGCACTTTCCTTGCCAGCCAATCAGATCACTGCTTTACTGTGATGTCACCCTTCAAGGTAAGTTTTTAAAGAGATAAACTTACCTTCCCGACAACCACGGTTGGTTTTTTTTTTGGTTAGAGGAGGGGGTAGGGAGGGAAACACTGAGGAAGTGTTTCAGGTTTAATTGTCACTTGACAACAGCCCCTTCACAAACCACCTTCAAATTAGGCTGACCGCACTGCACGTATGCAAATCTCCCCAGAACAGCCAATCAGTAGCCCCGCTCTGCTGCCCTCTGCTGAATGCTTGCTTGCACTCGAACTCCTCGGATCTCTTTCGCAGGTACACCTTCAAATTAGGCTGACCGCACTGCACGTATGCAAATCTCCCCGGAACAGCCAATCAGTAGCCCCGCTCTGCTGCCCTCTGCTGGATGCTTGCTTGCACTCGAACTCCTTGGGTGTCTTTCGCAGGTACACCTTCAAATTAGGCTTACCGCACTGCACGTATGCAAATCTCCCCGGAACAGCCAATCAGTAGCTCCGCTGTGCTGCCCTCTGCTGGATGCTTGCTTGCACTCGAACTCCTCGGGTCTCTTTCGCAGGTACACCTTCAAATTACGCTGACCGCACTGCACGTATGCAAATGCGAGTTCCCAGTTTCAATCCCCGCCTTGTTAAATAGTTCCCAGTTATGGTGCTTTCAGATTCAATTGCATTGAAACAAATACAATATTTTTTGGGTTTATCCCCTGGGCAGTTCTCCTACATTGACGATGTTGTATGAATCCAAGTTGCTCCTGTTATTGATTGTAAAGCTATTTGGAATATTCTGAGGAGGTGACAAGGCACCACGAAAATGAAACTACTTTATTTTCTGTAAAAATCACTTACCTTCAAAGACAAACTTTTGGGAATCAGTGATATATTTGTGCTCAGGTGACTGTGGATCACATTGCCTCAGCACTGTAATTATTCAAAGCTGAGAAACAATTGAATTAAAGGGCTGGTAAAACTCAACTCTATCAGAAGAAAAATTAATTGCGCAAAATAACGTTGCCTTCAAGCCCATGGTATATATCAATTGGAGAAGTAAGCGGCTGTTTTGAAATGAGCAGCGTTTCTGCAGTGAGCATTGCATGACAAATAAGTCATAAATTATTTTACACATCATTAAAGGCTCTTAGCAGAAAGCCAGAGGAGATGTTTACTCTACCCGCGTTGACCTCAGAATCAGGCTTTCCTCCAACAATTTTGTGACTCAGATGTATTTACGTAAAGGTAAATTCAAAAAGTGATGGCTTGCATTGTGAAACCCAAATTCAATAATGGGAATGACAGTCAATCATGATGTTCCCTTTTTAAGTGTTCAGTTTGTAATTGTTCTAAGTGAAATTATAAAAGGTTACCTCATTAGTTATTGCTAATTGTGGGCGTAAAAGGCATTGAAGTGACTGATCAGCCATAATCGTGTTAAATGACAGAGCAACTCCAAGGGCTGAATGACCTACTCCTGTTGATGTTTTCCGAATTTGTTTCTGTGGTTAACAATCTTTAATTTCTTACCTCCCTTAGGTTTACCAAGCGTTTATGCTGTTGAAAGAATAGTCTTCAGAAAATGGGCTGGTGAAAATCCTGCCTCCCTCTTTGACTTCAGACCTCCTATAAGCCCCCAAAACTGGGGGGCAGGATTCACCGTCGGCAGGATCCACTGCTTCGCTGGCAGCACACTCACATCCACGGATTTCCCGGCGGTGTGCGGTGGTCACAATGGGAGGTCCCATTGGCCGGGACGGAGGATCCCTCTGCGGGTGGGGGCGTACTGCGCCAGAATTCCAATCCCGCCCTATATGTTTCAGCTCTTTTAGGGCAGCACGGTGGCACAGTGGGTTAGCCCTGCTGCCTCACGGCGCCGAGTTCCCAGGTTCAATCCCGGCTCTGGGTTACTGTCCGTGTGGAGTTTGCACATTCACCCCTGCGTGGGTTTCGCCCCCACAACCCAAAGATGTGCAGGCTAGGTGGATTGGCCACGCTAAATTGCCCCTTAATTGGAAAAAATAATTGGGTACTCTAAATTTATTTTTTTTTAAATGTCCTCCCCCCCCCCCCCCAATCTTATCCACCTTTCCTGCACCTTTCGCCTCTTTGCTTCCCCCTTCCCCTCCCCCCACACCTACAATTCTTCCTCTGATGTTAGTTTCCCTGCTGTTTGACCTTTCACATCTTTTGTCCTCTCTGGGGACTGCCATTAATACTCTTTCCGCTTGGTATCTGTGTCCATTAGCATCCGGTTCCCTGGGTTTCTGTGGCTATGAATCATCTTTCATTCTCGCTCCACAGTACAAATATTTCCCACTCTCTCTGTTAGCTTTGACAAAGAGTCATCTGACTCAAAACGTTAGCCCTTTTCTCTCCCTGCAGATGCTGCCCGACTTGCTGAGATTTTCCAGCATGTTCCCTTTCGTTTCAGATTCCAGCACCCGCAGTAATTTGCTTTTAACATAAATAAAATGCTGCAGTCAGTTCAGGAAAAAAACATCTTGAGCATTTTTCTTTGATTCCTTAAGACAATCAAGAAAAGCTTGCGAAAACTCATAACTCACATTTACCACCAAATATTATCGCAGATTCCCCTTTAGAGCCGGGAACATCCCCTTTCAAGTTTCCTCTTAAAGGGCAGCAGGGAACGTACACCCACCACATGTTCAAGTAGAACATCCACCACTACTCTCCTCCGCCTGGCTGAACTCGTTCTATCTCTCAACAATTTCTCCTTCAACTCATCTCACTTTCTCCAAATCAAGGGTGTGGCAATGGGTACCCGCATGGGTCCTAGCTAAGCTTGCCTTTTTAAGGGGTATGTGGAACATTCCTTGTTCCAGGTCTATCCGGGCCACCTGCCACAACTCCTTTACTGATACATTGATGACTATTTTGGTGCCGCGTCATGCTCTCGCCCGGACCTGGAAAAATTCATCAACTTCGCTTCCAGTTTCCACCCCTCCATCACTGTCACCTGGTCCATCTCATACACTTCCATTCCCTTCCTTGATCTTTCTGTCTCCATTTCCGGCAATAGACTATCCACTAATATCCACTACAAGCCCACTGACTCCCACAGCTATCTGGACTACAGCTCTTCGCACCCTACACCCTGTAAGGACTCCATCCCTTTCTCTCAACTTCTTCGCCTCCGTCGCATTTGTTCCGATGATGCCACTTTCCAAAATGGTGCTTCGAAAATTATGTTCCTTCTTCCTCGACCGTGATTTCCCACCTACAGTTGTGGACAGGGCCCTTAACAGTGTGCGGTCCATCTCCTGTGCCACTACCCTCGCCCACTCCACTCCATCCCAGAACAAGGATAGAGTCCCCCTCGTTCTCACATTTTATCCCACCAGCCTCCGTATGCAAAACATAATCCTCCGCCATTTTCGCCAACTCCAGAGTGATGCCACCACCAAACACATCTTCCCTTCACTCCCTCTGTCAGCATTCCGCAGAGACCATTCCCTCCGAGACAATCTAGTCCACTCCTCCACCATACCCAGTACCTCTACCATCACCCATGGCACCTTCCCATGCAATCGCAGAAGGTGTAAACCTGCCCTTTTACCTCTTCCATGCTTAACATTCCAGGCCCAAAACACTCATTCCAGGTTAAGCAGCGTTTCACTTGCACTTCTTTCAATCTGGTCTATTGCATTCGCTGCTCCCAATGTGGTCTCCTCTATATCGGAGAGACCAAACGCAGACTGGCTGCTCGCTTTGCTGAGCATCTTTGGTCTGTGCGCATTCAGGATCCTGACCTTCCTGTTGCTTGCCATTTTAACAAAAGACCCTGCTCCCATGCCCACATGTCTGTTCTTGGCCTGCTGCAATGTTCCAGTGACGCGCAATGCAAACTGGAGGAACAACATCTCACCTTCCGGTTAGGCATGCTACAGCTTTTTCGGCCTGAATATCGAATTCAACAACTTCAGATGATCAACCTCACCTCGGCCCATTTGTTTTCATTTCATTTTAACTGTCTTTTACCATTTCTTTCTTTCATAGTATACATTTCATCCCCCCCCCCCCCCCCCCCCCCCCGAAAATATCAGGGAAATCCAATAAGTTGAGAAGCTCTCTGCTAGTTATATATTTTTATAAACTACTCAAAACTGCTTAAAGGCAGGGGCAGTTTAGCTGTGTTAATGGGACTAGTGGTTTTGATACGATGATGAGCCTAGCGACACTGAAACTAAACGTTTACCTAAGTCAAGTGGATAACAATGAGGAATAGAGCAGTTTGAATAAGGTGTTTGAGTTTCAAAGAAAGAGGCAAGGTGTGAACTTTTCATTTGCATTCAAAAAGATAGACTCACAAAATTAAGGTAACTAAGCTTGACTTCTGTAGAGGTTAGTTTGGATAAGGGAAGATCAAAAGGGAAAAACTGTATATCAGAAGTCTGCGAGGTTAGCTGTTTGAGATATCAGCAAACAGCAGGAATAGCTGTTTTAACTCCCAGCAATATGTGCCTGTGAAGAAAGTCTACTTTGTAAAGCCAGTTGTTTTGTTCTACCTCGGAAGCAACCACAGTTATTACTGCCTGCTGTGGTAACTGTTATTGGATTATTTTATAGGGGGGCAATTTTGCACCCACCTTAGCTGTCAACGTGAATGGTGACCCGGCGCAAAATATCACAAGTCGGGAAAAGAGATT
Source organism: Scyliorhinus canicula (assembly GCF_902713615.1). Lineage (NCBI taxonomy): Eukaryota > Metazoa > Chordata > Chondrichthyes > Carcharhiniformes > Scyliorhinidae > Scyliorhinus > Scyliorhinus canicula. Next base: position 33,611,428 of record NC_052166.1, on the reverse strand, counting down.
CTCGAAGGCAGGTCACGTTTCTTAATCTTCCATGCCTCTCACAATGACGTAGCAAGGTCATTGTCCACAAAAGGTGAGAACCTCATTGTTAAACGTTTGCATACAATTAGCGATCCTTTCGCCACATGATCCCCTCGAACTGAATATTCATACCTCCAAGTGATGTGCAACGGTTATTTGAAGGATCCAATCATACAGGGGAATTTCCATTTGCTCCCTGAGTGCAAATATAAGCAGAGCCCGAGAAGAGACCCCGGGCACATAGTGGCACTGCCCAATTGTAACAAAAGCAAATCACTGCGGATGCTGGAATCTGAAACAAAAGAGAAAATGCTGGAAAATCTCAGCAGGTCTGACAGCATCTGTAGGGAGAGAAAATAGTTAACATTTCGAGTCCAATGATTCTTTGTCAAAACTTTGATAAGGTTTGTCAAAACTTTGATAAGCTTTGTCAAATCTTTGACAAAGAGTCATCGGTCTCGAAATGTTAGCTCTTTTCTCTCCCTACAGATGTTGCCAGACCTGCTGAGATTTTCCAGCATTTTCTCTTTCATGCCAGATTGGAACAGGGTGGCAGTGCCAACCTGACCATGCCAGACTGTGCCAGGGGCAGTGTCAGGAGTAGGCCCTTTGGGCAGCCCATAGGAGGGGTTTCCTTTATATGTGTGGGAGAGGGTTGATGCCTGTAAGGGGGATGATTGTCCCTGGACTGCAATGCTGGTGGTGGGGAGAGAGCAGGGAGACTGGTGAGGTGGGGGGGAGGTGAAAGAATGTCCCCCAGATTACAGTAAGTGAAGTTGGGGAGGGATAGGAGTAGATTCCTCTGGGTCTGCGGTACACAGGGAAGGGGGGGGGGGGGGTTGTTGCCCCGATGTTGGCGCTGTGGGGATGGTGTTGCCCAATGATGTTGTGGAGGGGCCATGCTTCAATGATGGCATTGTTGGGGGTGTTGCCCCAATGCTGGTGTTGTGGAGCAGGGGGTGCCACAATGTTGGCATTGTGGTGGTGTGCCCTGATGTTGGCATTGTGGGGAGGGGGTGCCCTGTTGCTCGTGCTGTGGTGGTGGCAGGGGTTGTGGGGGGAATCCCCTGACACTCACAGAGAATCCTCCATACCTGTGGATGGGTGGGGCAGTTTACTTTCTGCACTGACCAGGGCAATTTTGAAGATGGGGCCCCGATGTCTGGAGCCAACCTTACTGACTCTATCAGGCAACACCAGACAGGTGATGTAAACCCAGCTCACTCTTTTATTTCCTCAAAGTGTCTGAAAATATGGACCAAAAATCCGCTATGCAGCTAGGGGGTTTCAGTCAACATTTGACTCTCTGAAAATATATGGAAAAATTCCACCATAGTTTTTTAAATCCTATAAGATGTTATTAAAGTTGGGGAGAATTAGCTCTGAAGGTAGTGAAATAAAGATATTTGGGACGAGGTAAAATTAGTGACACGATAGGCTGGATTCTCTGCTCCCGGATGCCAAAATCGCATTTGGCGACAGGGTAGAGAATCCGTTTTAGAACATAGAACAGTACAGCACAGAACAGGCCCTTCGGCCCTCAATGTTGTGCCGAGCCATGATCACCCTACTCAAACCCACGTATCCACCCTATACCCGTAACCCAACAACCCCCCCTTAACCCTACTTTTATTAGGACACTACGGGCAATTTTAGCATGGCCAATCCACCTAACCCGCACATCTTTGGACTGTGGGAGGAAACCGGAGCACCCGGAGGAAACCCACGCACACAGGGGGAGGACGTGCAGACTCCACACAGACAGTGACCCAGCCGGGAATCGAACCTGGGACCCTGGAGCTGTGAAGCATTGATGCTAACCACCATGCTACCCTGCCGCATGAAATCGGGAGCAGAGCCGGTTTTTCAATTCTCCGCGCCCCTGAAAATCGGCATACTCGTGGAGTACGCCACGCCGAGTAGCCACCACCTCAGGCCATTGCCTGAGGCCCTCCTCACGATGCTCTGTCCCCGACCAGCTTAATGTCCGACGGCGTGTACCTCTCATGGTCCCACCGTCTGGGATCCAACTTGGCTGCTAACTCAGGGCCGATCGGCGGGCAGGGAGGGGCTTCATTCGGGGCTGGGGACAATGTGTGCGGGTAGTCTGGGGTGCGCAAGCAGCCGATGCGGGGCACTATTTTGCCGGTCCAGGTCTGGCTATATAACAAGTGGAGGATTCTGCAAGGTAATACTTGCAGCATGTCACCAAAACACTAGCTTAAAAAAGAATAACTTGCTTTAGACTCCGTCCAAAGATTGTAAATTCTTCAAATTCCTTGATACGTTAGTTGAAATTGTCTGTGGCATAGAAAAGTTCCGTCTGAGTCTGGGCACGCCGAGGGCTTAACACAAAAACTTCAAACGCATCATGCTCAAGAGTCGACATCAGCAGAATCCGTTTTTAAAACTATCTGTACATCCAATCTTCCACAAGTTCTTCAGAATGGTTAGCTCCGCCAGTGATTTGTAACAATGTTCAGATCTTCTTTTTACCCTTTATATGTGCAATTGTGACATTTGGTGGACATCTTTGATAGACCAGAACTAATTTCTTACTTAGCTATAAGACATCTGCTTGGCAGTTGATGTTATTTTCAGTCGTGTCTATTATTTATTGCAGGAAGCGAACTTTTCCATTTGCTCCAAGTTCTGAGTAAATTCTACTATCTGCCTTCTTTTTGTAGTTCATCCTGTATTATTGTGAAATAAACTGGAAGTGCCTTCATCAAAGAATGTAATGGTCAAGAACAGCCATAGGTCTGTTTTTCCCTCTATCTCAATATTTTGCATTTCACTTAAGGCTTCAGTCCCTGATGGAAAGGAGTTTTAATGTCAATGTTCAAATTCCTTTGAATATGAATGTTCTTCATCATTTCCCCCCACTTGCCTATTACCTTCAACTTCAGACTTTATTCAAATCAATTCACCCAGACTGACTGAACTTGGTTTGTGCAGCGTGAATTTCAAATGGAATGAAGACTCCGCTGAATTCCACAATCCAGGCAGAGAGAAACCATTTATAGCTGCTGCTCCAACTACAGACAATCTGGAATTAAATATCTCTTTCCGTCGGCATTCCAAGGATTGAGAATCCTGTGAAGTGCCCAAACAGGAACATCTTTGCAAGGGCACTAAAAATAAAGAAGCAAAAATGTTGCTTAACCTTCACACTGAATTAAGATGAGAATTTCCTGTATTGGTAGCTCCTTTCCTGATTTTTCAATTAGATTTCGCCCAAATCTACAAAAAATGCTTCCAACAGTCCCCAAGTGATTGACCCCAAGCACCCAGTCTAAACCAAAGTAAGACAATTGTTCCCAATTTTACTTGAGATTCAACCGAGGTTTGGCGGGGGATGGGGGGGGGCAAGTGTATCCTTTCAAAGTTGTTTAAAAGTCAATTAGGTTTGATGGAAGATGTGCCCAGTGATAAACTAAATTCAATTAAGAACCTCAGGATCTTTTCTCTAAACAATATTGTTACTTTAATACAATATCTAAGGGACATGATGCTCTCAACTCTCATTAGTCATTTTTAATAATTCACAATTGTACTAGACTAACATCACAACAGTAACTACGGCCGCAATCTGATCAAAACGGGTCCATTTGTGGTAGCAAGTGGGAAATGCTGGAAGTTTCCCTATGGCTGACCCGGCGAGGGCATCACCCACATCTAACTTTAATTTGGCCACTTCAGGAAGCCCCATGGGCTTCACGCAGAAAATGATTGTCCCGCCAGCTGATTTGCTGGGACTGTGCCCGGCAGCTGCCCGCTCACAAGGGGGAGCAGCACTTAATCCGATTCCGCAGAGCAAACACCAGAGAGCACACAGCCATGGCACCGCGCAGACCAGCTCCACAATTCGGGGTTGCCAACCTGGCCAGGCACATGGACGTGGTCAAGTCCAGGAGGGATAGCCTGTTGCTCTGAGATGGTCAGAGGGTCAACCACAGGGCAACCAGTGCCATCTGGGAGACAGTGGCAGCAGCCATAAGTGCAGGGAGTGTGAACAGGAGGAACGCCACCCAGTGCCACACAAGCTGCACGGGTGAGATGGCATCAGATCCCTGGCACCGGTCCCACCTGCCAACCCCGTATTCCCCCCCCAAATGGCCCTGACTGGCAATGCCACCGAACACACCACACTATTCCCCAGCACACCGTGGCACCCACCTGCACACCCATATCCGACAGTGGTGCCCATGTCTGTCCCCCACCCCACACAATGCCTGACACATTCGGCTCACAATGCCCCACCCCCCCCCCTCGTTCTCACCACAATGAGGTTGGCACACAATCGGTAGGAAAGGGTCAAGTTGGACGGCGGAAGCTGGACTTCAGAGTCGTTAACCCATAGGAGGAATGAGTCCTGGAGGTCACGGGATGGCTGACAACAGATGGGTCACCAGACGTGAGGATCCAATGGCTCCCACCTAAATGACGCGTGAATTGTTCATTCCGGGATGCTGATCCTTCCCTCTCACAGGCAACATGTCGAATCTCCCGCAGGATCTCCAGCAAGCAACTCTGGCCCATCCGGGGGGGTGTCCCCCCATCCCTGCCCCACCATGAGAACACCTCGAAGGAGAGCTCCGAGGATGCCACCATCGATGCGAGACAGCTGTCATCCCCATCTGCCACCAGCACAGACACAGAAACCTCGGTGGACAAATGTAGTGCTCAGGCTTCTGGGGCACAATCTGGTGAGCAACACATAGTCGCTGATGCACATCTGGTGTAGGCAGGAACATCCAGCAGAAACAGCAGTCGGAGGTCTGCTGGAGCCCAGGACAGAGCTGAGCCCCAATCAGATGCTGATCCTCTGGTCAAGTCTATCCTGGAGCTCCGGCAGTTGATAGGGTGTGGCTGTGAGATTCAGAGGGCGATGTCAGCAACCCTCCAGCAGGTCCAAAGGTGATTGGAGGCATCCCAGCAGCTACAGACATCGGAGATTGCACCGGCAATGCGTGGCACCGAGGCCAACACTGCTAGGGTGGCGACTGCAGCGGAGAGCCTGGTGCACCGTGTCATCACCATGGGTGGTGATGTCCAAAAAGTAGCTGTCAGTGACGGCGATGGCTGAGAACCTCGACAGCATGTCTGAGCCACTGGGGGATGTGTCCCTGACGCAGGTGGACCTTTCCAAGGCGCCGCCGAACATGTCCCATTCTTATGTGGTCATTGCTGATGCGCTCTGGTGCATGTTTCAAACACCGGGAGGCATATCCCAGACACTGATGGGCATGTCCCAGTCTCAGGTGGACCTTGTCAGGGCATTGCGAAGCATGTCCCAGTCTCAGGTGGGAATTGCTGAGGTGCTCCAGAGCATGTCCCGGTCGCTGAGGACCGTGAGATGGCATCAGATCCCTGGCACTGGTCCCACCTGCCGCCCCAAATGCTCCCCCCAAATGGCCCTGACTGGCACTACCACAGAACACAATACCACGCTATGCCTCAGCACACCATGGCACCCACCTGCACACCCATATCCAACAGTAGTGCCCATGCCTGACCCCCGCCCCACCCCAACCCACACCACACACGATGCCTGACACATTCGGCTCACAATGCCCTCTGTGTCCTGGTCACCCAGGGGCATTGGCACTGCAGATTATGGCCCAGTCACTGAGAACTATGTCCCACACACACGTGGACATTGGCCAGGTGCTGTAGAGCATGGCCTGCTCACAGAGTGGCATTGGTGAGGGCATCAATACCATGGTGTAGACATTGGGGAGCTGCCTGGGCTGGCAGATCCAGGTGGCCTGGTCCACGGGTGCTGGACCACCCCCCCCCCTCCCCCAGCCCACGGCGACCCCACCAATGGTGGGTCACTCACCTCAACAAGCCCATCCACATTGGGGGTTCCCCCGCTCCCCCGTCTGAGCACTGGGGCAGCTGCCCCAATGTCCCGGGCTGACTGCCCAATTTTGAAGATGGCTACTCCTCAGATTCCAACACCAGCCATTGAGCTAGCTTCACATTTTGAAAAGTGTGTAGTAAATGGCATTCACTTGACCGCTCGATGGATGGGTTGTTAAATGACAGGGTGGCCGTTCGATCGGAGATCCTTCCCATTAATGGGATAGAGATTGGTCTTATTTGGCTATTTTTGGTTTCTTGCCATGCCATAGCGGGATCCAAATCTTGCTAACCGGAGCGGACCAGTTAGATCGGAAACTGATTGGCGCTTGGTGTGGTTCCCGATTTTGTCCTCTAATCGGCCAGCTTGTTTTCATGCCCGGCGCGAAGAGGGCAGTAGATCACGCCCTACATTTCCAAAGCATTTCATTAGTTGTAAAGCACTTTGGGATGCCCTGAAGTTGTGAATAGTGTTATGTAAATAAATGTAAGTCACCTTTTTCAACTGTTGCCTCTTTCGTGAAAATCTAACGTTTCAAGGCTCCAGATGTTTCAAAGTTCTGAATTTTAGCTCTTCAGTCATGGCATTATGCCTGGACCTTTGAATCAGAAGTTAATCTAGAGCCTGAAACCCAGTGCGAAATGGCTGTCCGAGCACTGGCCCAAAGACTCAAGACTGTTTGAAAACTGCTGGGGCCTGGGGAGGGAGGGAAGAGGCAAATGGTGCGAGGTGGCTGCCGGGCTGGCATCAACTTGCCATACTGCTGTGGACCAGGAGGACGTGCTCTTGATCCTCTTTGCTCCCATCTTTACAGAATTATATCCATTAAAAATACCTTTCCATAGGTGGCCTCCAGTTGTCATTTTGAAGATCACAAGTGAGACTTCGACAAACGCAGAACAAAAGACAAATTTGGCAGCGAGGTCCTAATATTGGGGTTGGACACAGGTCGGAATATTCAAGAGGCCCAACGTCACGGGAGATTGCCATTGGCAGTCACAAACACCTGAACACTCATATAGTCCCAGGAATTGTATACAACAGAGGCCAATTTGTGTCTATTTTCCTTGTCCAGTAACATGGGAATGGCTGTTCCTTATCATAGGTTCATAGAATACCTACAGTACAGAATGAGGACATTCGGCTCATTGAGTCTGCACTGACCCTCTGAAAGAGCACCCTACCCAGGCCCACTCCCCCCACCCATCCCTGTAAAAATCACCCAACCTTTGAAGACTACTGGGCAATTCAGCATGGCTGAATCATCTAACATGCACAGCTTTGGACTGAGAAGGAAACCTAAGCACCCAGAGGAAACCCACACAGCCATGGGGAGAATGTACAAACTCCACACAGTCACTCAAGATCAGAATCAAACCCGGGTCGCTGGTGCTGTGAGGCCACAGTGCTAGCCACTGCTGCCCTACATGAAAGGTGCTCAGCAATATAATCTCAAAGATAAATGTGCATCCTGCTATACAAAATGCTATTCTCACTCTCATTGTCCATGCACAAATCATTAATTTAAGCTTGGTGGGAAGCAAAGGTGCTTTAAAACATTTAGTGAAAGGATAGAGATTTATCTTTCAAACTGGTTCTATTTTAGTGTCCACACCAGGCAGAGATCCTAGTGCAATCGCACCATCCTACAAAAATGGATCTTTTGTTCATGTTGCTTCATTGTCAGAAATCCAAATTGTTTGCCATGTTTTTACAAATTAATTTCTCCAGAAACCTTTATGTGTCTAATTTTGCCTAATAACTAATATTTCCTCCTTACTTTCAGGAAGGAAACTCTCCAATCTGGAGAATGCAATCTCAAGAAGAGTTCAGCTTGACTCCTTACTACATTTTGACAGCAATTCCTTCCAGAGCTTTGATCCAGAGATTATGGATGTTGTATTTAAAACTCTGCTACGCTCACAATGCACAGCTGTTGAAAATGGGGTAGCTTGTTGCTGTTAAACTTTAGTCAGATACCGGTTAAGGTGTTAATTAATTTTTCATACATTATCAAGGCATGTCCTCAAATAACTTTTGCAGCCTGTCCTTGGATAAAGGGCTTTAAGAATTGAAGGCGAATCTCATTTGTCTTCAATGGCAATTGGAATAAGATTCAGATAGGAATCAATCATTAATTAACTGGTGATTTACTATTGCACTTTAATTGAAAACAGTTTACTCATTCATATATTTGTGGCAACTTACAATTTTTTTGGTCGCAAATTGTACATTTATCTTAAATTAGCTAATGCATCGAAGAACAGATTTTGCATGATTGATTTGCTTCCTTGCCATTTTTGGTTGAAACACTCCACAGGAAGCCATGGGAGAGAGGAAATCCAGCAATTTAAGAAATATGCTGTGAATCATCAGAAGCTCATGTTTTTTTTTATAAATGTTTTTTATTCAGTTTTCATGTTTTATATTGAACAAATTACAAATTGTTAGAGAGAGAGAAAAAAAAAAGAACACGCAAAAATTAACATATATATTTTCAGGTGAGCATCTTCGTAGTAATAACTGTGGCCTCCCCCTTTTCGCCGGCATACATATTTTACATTCCCCAACATGTTTATTGGCATTTATTTAGTTTGGTTTTGCGCCTTAGCTAGCCATCAAACCCCCGTAACGAGCCCGTAGCCCCCCCCCCTCCCCGCCGGCTACCTTCCCCCGACTATTCTTCCTCTTGTACGTTGGCCACAAACAGGTCCCGGAACAATTGCATGAATGGCTCCCACGTTCTGTGGAAGCCGTCGTCCGACCCTCGGATGGCGAATTTGATTTTCTCCATTTGGAGAGAATCCGAGAGGTCGGACAGCCAGTCTGCAGCTCTGGGCGGTGCTGCTGACCGCCAGCCAAACAGGATTCTACGGCGGGCGATCAGGGAGGCAAAGGCAAGGGCGTCCGCCCTCCTCCCCAGGAATAGATCTGGCTGGTCTGAAACCCCGAAGACCGCCACTATCGGGCATGGCTCCACCCTCGCCCCCACCACTTTGGACATAGCCTCGAAGAAGGCTGTCCAGTACTCCACAAGTCTGGGGCAAGACCAGAATATGTGGCCGTGGTTGGCCGGGCCTCTTTGGCACCGCTCACATCTGTCCTCCATCTCCGGGAAGAATCTACTCATACGGTTTCACGTTAAGTGGGCTCTATGTACCACTTTTAGTTGCGTCAGGCTGAGCCTTGCGCACGTGGAGGTGGAGTTGACCCTATGCAGTGCTTCGCTCCAGAGTCCCCACCCTATCTCCACCCCCAGGTCGTCCTCCCATTTCCTTCTTGTTGCGTCCAGTACGGTGTTGTCCCTATCTACCAGTCGGCCATACATGTCACTACAGTTCCCTTTCTCTAGGATACTTGCGTCCAGTAGGTCTTCCAGTAGTGTCTGTCGTGGTGGTTGTGGGTACGTCCTTGTCTCCTTTCGTAGGAAGTTTTTGAGCTGTAGGTACCATAGCTCGTTCCCCCCAGCTAGCTGAAATTTCTCTGTCAGTTCGTCCAGTGTTGCAATCCTGTCGTCCGTGTATAGGTCCCTGACTGTCAGTGTCCCCCCGTCCTGTCTCCACCTTTTGAAGGTGGCGTCAGTCAGTGCTGGTTTGAACCTATGGTTGTTGCAGATGGGAGCCTTGTCCGACATTTTGTTCAGGCCAAATTGCTGCCGCAGTTGGTTCCAGGATTGGAGGGTGGCTGTCACCACTGGGCTGCTGGAGTGTTTTTTGGGTGGGGATGGGAGTGCTGCCGTGGCGAGGGCCCGGAGGGAGGTCCCCATGCAGGAGGCCTCCTCCGCACGCACCCACTCGGCTTCTGGCTCCTGGATCCATCCCCTTACTCGCTCGGCTGTTGCCGCCCAGTGGTAGAATTGTAGATTCGGGAGGGCTAGCCCCCCCCTGGATTTTGTTTTCTGTAGGACCTTCTTTGGGATCCTAGCATTTTACCCCCCCCATACGAACGCCATGATAAGTTTGTCCAGCGCTATGAAGAAGGCCTTGGGGATGTAGATCGGAATGGATCTAAACAGGAAGAGGAACCTGGGCAATACGTTCATTTTGATCGTCTGGACTCTTCCTGCGAGGGAGAGTGGGAGTGTGTTCCATCTTTGCAGGTCCTTTTTTACTTCCTCCGCCAGGCTGGTGAGGTTCCATTTGTGGATCCCTTTCCAGTCATGGGCTATTTGGATCCCCAGGTAGCGGAATTTATGTCGGGCTTGTTTGAACGGCAGCCCCTTTAGTGCTGCCCCCCCCCCCCCCCCCCCCCCCCCCCCTTGCTGGTGTACTGGGAAGATCTCGCTTTTGCTCATGTTGAGTTTGTAGCCCGAGAAGGCTCCAAACTCTTTCAGGAGCGCGATGATTCCGTCCATGCTGCTTTGTGGGTCCGAGATGTAGAGGAGCAGATCGTCTGCATACAGTGAGACTCTGTGCTCTCTGCCTCCCTTTCGGATCCCCCTCCAATTTTTTGCTGCCCTGAGCGCAATTGCTAGCGGTTCGATTGCTAGTGCGAACAGCAGTGGGGACAGTGGGCATCCTTGTCTGGTGCCCCTGTGCAGCTGGAAGTATTGGGAGTTGGTATTGTTGGTCCGTACACTCGCCATGGGGGCGTTGTATAGGAGTTTTACCCACGCGGTGAACCCTGTTCCAAGCCCGAACCGCTCCAGTACCTCTATGAGGTATTTCCATTCGACTCTGTCGAAGGCCTTTTCTGCGTCCAGGGAGACGATCACCTCTTGTGTTCTCTCCCCGGAGGGGGTCATTATCACGTTCAGCAGGCGCCTGATGTTCGAGGTGAGCTGTCTACCTTTGACGAAGCCCGTCTGGTCCTCTGTGACCACCTCAGGTACACAGTCTTCCAGCCTTTTGGCTAGGATTGTGGCCAGTATTTTGGCGTCTGCGTTCAGCAGAGATATGGGTCTGTATGACCCACATTCCGTTGGGTCTTTGTCTTTCTTAGGTATCAGCGAAATTGAGGCCTGTGCTAACGTGGGTGGCAGTGTGCCCCTAGCTAGCGAGTCTGCGAACATCTCCCGCATGTGCGGGGCCAGCGCTGTCACAAATTTTTTGTAGAAGTCCGCCGGGAATCCGTCCGGTCCCGGCGCCTTCCCCGTCTGCATGGAGCTGATACTGTCCATGATCTCTCCCAGTGCTAGTGGTGCTTCCAGGTCCCGTTTCCTGCCCTCTCCCACGACTGGTATGACCAGTCCATCAAGGAACCGGTTCATCCCAGCCTTCCCCGTTGGAGGCTCTGAGGTGTACAGCTCTTGGTAGGCCTTGAAGGTTTTGTTAATCCTCTTTGGTTCTGTTTCCAACATGCCTCTGGTACCCCTGATTTGCCCAATTTCTCTGGTGGCTGCCTGCTTTCTCAGCTGGTGTGCCAACAGGCGGCTGGCTTTGTCTCCGTGTTCGTACAGGGTCCCGCGCGCCTGGCGGAGTTGGTGCACTGCTTTCCTGGTGGAGAGCAGGTCAAAGTTCCTTTGTAGTTCTTTTCTCTCCGCCAGGAGCTCTACGGTCGGGGCCTCGGAGTATTTACGGTCTACCTCCAGTACGGAGTCGACCAGCTTCTGCCCAGCCACCCTTTCCTCCCTATCTCTTTGCGCTTTGAAGGCAATGATTTCCCCTCTTAGTACGGCCTTAAGCGCTTCCCAGAACGTGGAGGATGATACCTCCCCGTTTTGGTTGTTCTCCGTGTACTCCGCTATGGCCCGCGCTATCCTTTCGCGGAAGGCCTTGTCAGCTAGTAAGGCACCGTCCAGCCTCCATGTGGGGCGCTGGGCCCTTCCCGTCTCCAGCCGCACGTCCATGTAGTGTGGGGCGTGGTCTGATATCACAATTGCGGAGTATTCCACCTTGTCTATCCCTGGAAGCACCGTTTTCCCCACCACAAAGAAGTCAATTCTGGTGAACACGTTGTGTACTGGGGAGAAGAAGGAGAATTCTTTCTCCCCCGGGTGGGCGAACCTCCAGGGGTCCACTGCTCCCATCTGCTCCATAAAGTGACCGAGTTCCCTTGCCATGTTTGAGGTTTTCCCCGTTTTGGGGTTTGATCTGTCCGTCTTTGGGTCCTGTACACAGTTGAAGTCCCCCCCCATGATTAGTCGATGCGTCGCTATGTCCGGGATTTCTGCCATGGTCTTTTGGATGAAGCTCGTGTCGTCCCAGTTGGGCGCGTAAGAAGCTCATGTTTAAGTTACTTCATTTAATGCAGCTAAATTCAGGTGATCTCAAGTTTCAAAAACCTCTTCCAATCATATTGTGAACTACATCAATATATTTCAGGAAATAACCACCTGCTTCTGGCACTTTTTAAAAAACAATTATTGGAACGTTGTGACATTATTTACTGCTGATTCCATTGATAATCCACAGTTCTTTGCACTGCAGAACTGGTTCCATAGAATAAGCATTGAAAGCCTCAAAATTCAGTTACATTAATTTGTTTTGTTCTCAAAGAATAGAATTCTTTGCAGTTGATGCAGTTGGCTGACTTTGGTTTGATTGATTGGGGCTCAGGTACATCATTTTTGGATAACAATGTGAAAGGAGGTTGACATTTCAAAGCATTTTTTGAAGTATTTAATTTATTGGTATTGCAACTGGGTGCCCGAAGTGAGAAAAGAAACCATTCCAGCTGCTGCCAATGGTATTTATCGATGTTCATGATATGCACCTTCTTTTGGGAGAACCTAATGAATTAGATTATCATGGCCGCTTGGATGCACAGTGGTTAGCACAGTTGCTTCACAGCTCCAGGGTCCCAGGTTCAATTCCCGGCTTGGGCCACTTTCTCCCTTTGTCTGCGTGGGATTCCTCCGGGTGCTCCGCTTTCCTCCCACAGTCCAAAGATGAGCGGGTTAGGTGGATCGGCCATGCTAAATTGCCCTTAGTGGCCAAAAAAAAAGGTTAGATGGGGTTACGGGGATAGGGTGGAGGTGTGGGCATAGGTAGGGTGATCTTTCCATGTGCAGGTGCAGACTTGATGGGGAATGGCCTCCTTCTGCACTGTAAATTCTACTTAAATTATTATAAGTAACTTACAATAGCTGCACGCAGCAGTAATGTCAAAGTGAAGTAGCAAAAGTGACACGACACGCAATCTAGAATTGGGATGGAATTTTCCATCCCCCTCCCCTGCAGAGTATTTTCCCACAGCGGAGGCAGCTTGCCATTGGCCAGCAGTAGGATCTTCCAGCCCACCAGTGTTGATGGAGTTTTGCGTGCCTCGCACACCCCATCACCAGGGACCGTGCTGCGGAGGGTTTGCCATGGACGGGACCGGACGATCCCACCAATAGGAAGGGCCAGAAAATATCAGCATAGGTCTAACAGTTACAACATGTGCGGCAAGTAGAGATTCTTAAAATAGGATGTGGGTGTTGCCAGCAAGGCCAGCATTTGTTGCCCATCCCGAATTATCCCCAAGAGGGAGTAGGTGAGCTGCCTTCTCCAAACACTGCAGCCCATCTGATGCAGGTACACCCACAGTGTCGCCAGGAAGCGAGAACCCAGCGGCAGTGAAGGCATGGCAAAATAGTTCCAAGTTAAGATGGTGTGTGGTTTACAGGGGGTCTTGCAGGTGATGGTCTTCCTGTGCATCTGCTGCCCTATGGAACAGGACAAGTTCCTGCAAGTGCAACACATCAGTGCGTTAATTGAGATCAAGGAGAAAATTCTCCAGCAACTGGCATAAAGTAAAATGGTTGCGGTCATTGAAGGCCTAGCATGTCAACCTCAGGTCATTCCTGTAGGAGTTCCTCAGGACACCACCCGAACTCAACCAACTTCACAAGCTGCAATAATGACCTTTCTTCCCTCCATCAACTGCTAGACGTGCTTTCACCTGATTCGCAAAATATCCAGCATGTCCTGGATAACACCTGTGTACCCTATCCATTTGCGAATACAATCTGAAACTGTAATTGCCACCTTTCATAGAATTTACAGTGCAGACGGAAGCCGTTTGGCCCATCGAGTCTGCACCGGCTCTTGGAAAGAGCACCCTACTTAAGCCAATGCCTCCACCCTATCTTTTTTTGGACACTAAGGGCAATTTATCATGACCAATCCACCTAACTTGCACATCTTTGGAATGTGGGAGGAAACCGGAGCACCCGGAAGAAACCCACACAGACACTGGGAGAACGTGCAGACTCCGCACAGACAGTAACCCAAGCCGGGAATCGAACCTGGGACCCTGGAGCTGTGAATAAACTGTGCTAACCACTGTGCTACCGTACTGCCCATTTCTACAACATTTGCTGAGAAAAGTTCCTTTGTTCTTTTTGCTCAGTGTTATACCAATGCACCTTCAACATATATGCTCTTTCTGATTTCTTCTTTCAAACCATTTCACTTAATTTTACAAGGTAAAATAAATGAGTAAACTCCATTGAGCCACCATAGCTCATTTGTCCAGTCACAACAGCTTCTGTCCTCTCATCAGAGCATCCAATTAGCTCCTGATTTGACTCCAAGGCTTTTTCATTCACTACCCCATATTAAAAACCTCTTCCAAATGTTGATTACTCATCTGAAGGGATTACTCATGCAATCAGTCTTAAATTGGCTTGATGTTGGGCTGAAACGTATTCTGCTGTTAAAGCGTATATTGAACAGTTGCTCCTTAATTAGGTTTTTGAGTAAATGTGAGGTGAGGCTCCTTGTGTAATGCTTTGGTCGAAAGAAGGAAAATTTAAAGAATCCGCCATGGAGGTCAATGTGATCAAATGCAGTGCTCCTGGCTTCCCAGTCAGGAGGTTAACCACCAGAAAAATTGAGGGAACTGTACATTGGGTTGACTAATCTCCATGCCTGAATTTCCAAACCCCTTTACTACTCTTGGAACCACACCCTCCCCAACCCCAGCATTCCTTATTAAAATCTTGCACACTTGGATAACATCCAGACACAAGTTGCCTTTCTTTGAGGCTAATGAGCCTCAGTATCTCCACATTTCTGTAGTTCAGCCCCGGTGCTGGGGTTAAGCTCCCCAGCTCCTTGCTTGTGCATTAACCATTTTATTCCCATACCAGCCTCCCCAAACAGGCGCCGGAATGTGGCAACTAGGGGCTTTTGCTTTCATTCCCTGCTGAACTGTCTTTAGATGTTTTAGTTTTGAGTCACTGTGCTACAGCTTAGCCAACCTCTTATAATTGAACACAGCAGTCTCGTTCTCTGTGTCTGTCTCATTTTCATTCAGCTGGCTAAAGATGGTGGCAGGTAATTTGATCTCACTGGCCTCACCCTGGGCTCACAACTTCTCCTTCTTTTGTCATGCTTTTAAGCCCCTCATCATGCTGCCACATATCTGGAACTACTCCAGGGTGGTCTGTTTGTAATCCTGTGACAGGATTCTCTATTGACTGTTCAACTACAGTAGGTATCACTACCATCTGGGACCCTGCAATATTATTCCCTGGAAGGATTTGAATGCCTGCAATGGGCAAGGTTGCTGCCATGCCTCCCACTACTTTCCTTGTCTTCAGGCTACTTTGTAAGCTTATTTTTAACAAAAGGGATTACTTTAATTTTACCGAGAATGCTGCTAACCAGAACCTTTTCCTTCAATACCCTTCTGGACAACAAATATCTTTATCCCACAACATTAGGGATTTCCCACACCTGTAACTCATAGGAATTGAATGATTTTTCCCATTTGGCCTGTCCACATGGAAATACTTTACCATGGCACACAAAATCTTCAAACCCATCTGCCACCTGCTCATCACTCTCCCCTGTACAAGTAGTGCACATATTTTCCTTCCTATTGTTTGCTCCTTTATGCTGTGCACAAATCATATCTGCTTCTCCTGTTCTCCAGTCTATGATTTCCTATTTCGCATTCTAAGATTTGTAACCCCAACTTTCCAGCAGACTGCCTTGGTGTGACCCTATTTATTACAATGAATAATCTTTTTCATATCTCTCATTCCTCCAACTGACTCTGTTTCATTCTGAGGTGAACCTCCTTGGAATTTCTGACTGCTCGCTCTCTTGTTGGCCTGTCTTCTTTTGCACCTTCCCAATTTCTAGCTTTCTCCAATTAAAGGTGGGTCTAAAAAATGGTTTTGGCCTATGAAGCAGCTCATCGTTATCCGCAAATTTCACGTCTCGCTTGGCAGTCCTATCTTTCTGCCCCTCAACCTGAGTTCTAATCACTGTTTCTATTAATTTAAAGTACCTAATTCATTTTTTTTTACAATAAAGGGGCAATTTAGTGTGGCCAATCCACCTACCCTGCACATCTTTGGGTTGTGGGGGTGAGACCCACGCAGACACGGGAAGAACGTGCAAACTCCACAAGAACAGTGATCCGGGGCCAGGATTAAACCTGGGTCCCAGCGCCGTGGGGCACAGTTCCAACAGAATTATCTCTTCAAGGGCATCATAGGTTTCTTCTATTGTTAATGCTTTCACCCAACTATCAAAATGACTTTGTTTAGGGGCAGCATGGTGGCACAGTGGTTGGCACTGTTCCCTCACTGTTCCCTCACGGCACTGAGGTCCCAGGTTCGATCCCGGCTCTGGGTCACTGTCCCTGTGGGGTTTGCACAATCTCCCCGTGTTTGCACGGGTTTCGCCCCCACAACCCAAAAGATGTGCAGGGTAGGTAAATTGGCCATGCAAAATTGCCACTAATTGGAAAAAATGAATTGGATACTCAAAAATTTTTTTAATGACTTTGTTTAACCCTTTCAAATTCAATGCAAGTTTGTCCAGATTCTTTCCCTGCAGCTCAAAACCTTTGTCTGTACACCTCCGATGCCAGCTCATAAGCACCCAATATAGCTTTCTTCACTGTCTCATAGTCCTCAGACCTTTCCTCGGACAGTACGTGGAGACATCACTAGCTCTACCTACAAGTGTAGTCTGTAAGAGCAGGGTCCAAATATCTTGCGGCCATTTTGTCTGTTTAGCTATCTTCTCAAAAGCACACAAAAATGTCTTGGCATCTCTTTCATCGAACTCCGACAGAGCTTCCACATATCTGAATATGTCCCCACAAGTTTCTACTTGTTTCTGGGCAGATCACATCCCATTTTGTCTTTTCAGGTTCATTTTACTGTTATTATGTGGCAAATTAATTTTTTTTAATAAATGTTTTTATTGGGTTTTTTTGAGCAAGGTATAATTACCGTTATGTACACAGAATAAGAAACACATATATATATACACACATTTAGAGGAGAAGGGCACACCCCAACATTAAAAAAAATACAATAACATATGCAATGAATAACTGATGGGGTATTGTTCACCAGCTCGACAGCGGCATCTCTGTACATCTGGCAAAATTACACACCCCACAGAAGTTGGCGACTGCCTGCGGGGGGGCGGGGACTGGGGGGCAAGCACAGCTTTGGGTGCCGGGGAGAAAATCACAGCGTGTGATATTTGGCTGTGCTGTGTGCTGCTGTCGCCCGCCCCTCCCGGACGGGTCTCGCTGCCGTCCCACGCTCGCCCCCGCTTCTGCCGCTCCTCCCGTCTTCCATCTCCAGTTTCCTCGTTCCCCGATCCTGGAGATGTCATGCACATTTGGCATCTCGTGTCCTCCCTCCGGCTCCCGCTTCCCTGCCCCCCACTCCACGGTTCGCCTCCCTCTCCCCAGGTTTAGCTGTGTTCCCCCCCCCCCCCCCCCCCCGTGGTTCGCCCCTCCCTCCTCAGGTTTAGCCGTTCCCCCCCCCCCCCCCTCCCAGTCCATCTCTCCCCTCCATGCCCCGGCTACCTTCTCCCGACCATTTTCCCCTGATTCTTGGCCACCCGGCTATTCTTCCTCTTGTTCGTTGGCCACAAACAGGTCCCGGAACAGTTGCATGAATGGCTCCCATGTTCTGTGGAAGCCGTCGTCTGACCCTCGGATGGCGTATTTGATTTTCTCCATTTGGAGAGATTCCGAGAGGTCGGACAGTTGACCCTATGCAGTGCCTCGCTCCAGAGTCCCCACCTTATCTCAATCACCAGGTCCTCCTCCCATTTCTTTCTTGTTGCGTCCAGTACGGTGTCGGCCCTTTCTTTTTTTTTATAAATGTTTTTTATTCAGTTTTCATGTTTTATATTGAACAAATTACAAATTGTTAAAGAGAGAGAAAAAAAAACATATTTTACATTCTCCAATATGGCCGATGCACATGTTTATTGGCATTTATTTACAGTTTGGTTTTGGGCCTTAGCTAGCCGTCAAACCCCCATAACGAACCCGTAGCCCCCCCCCCCCCCCCCCCCCCCCCCGCAACCTTCCCCCGATTCCCGTCCATTTTCCCCTGATTCTTGGCCACCCGACTATTCTTCCTCTTGTTCGTTGGCCACAAACAGGTTCCGGAACAATTGCATGAATGGCTCCCACGTTCTGTGGAAGCCGTCGTCCGACCTTCGGATGGCGAATTTGATTTTCTCCATTTGGAGAGATTCCGAGAGGTCGGACAGCCAGTCTGCAGCTCTGGGCGGTGCTGCTGACCGCCAGCCAAACAGGATTCTACGGCGGGCGATCAGGGAGGCAAAGGCAAGGGTGTCCGCCCTCCTCCCCAGGAATAGATCTGGCTGGTCTGAAACTCCGAAGACCACCACTATCGGGCATGGCTCCACCCTCACCCCCGCCACTTTGGACATAGCCTCGAAGAAGGCTGTCCAGTACTCCATAAGTCAGGGGCAAGACCAGAACATGTGGGCGTGGTTGGCCGGGCCTCTTTGGCACCGTTCACATCTTTCTCCACCTCCGGGACGAACCTACTCATACGGGTTCTTGTTAAGTGGGCTCCATGTATCACTTTTAGTTGCGTCAGGCTGAGCCTTGCGCACGTGGCGGTGGAGTTGACCCTATGCAGTGCCTCGCTCCAGAGTCCCCACCCTATCTCAATCCCCAGGTCCTCCTCCCATTTATTTCTTGTTGCGTCCAGTACGGTGTCGACCCTTTCTACCAGTCGGTCATACGTGTCGCTACAGTTCCCTTTATCTAGGATGCTTGCATCCAGTAGGTCTTCCAGTAGTGTCTGTCGTGGCAGTTATGGGTACATCCTTGTCTCCTTTCGTAAGAAGTTTTTGAGCTGCAGATACCGTAGCTTGTTCTCCCTGGCTAGCCGAAATTTCTCTGTCAGTTCGTCCAGTGTTGCGATCCTGTCATCCGTGTATAGGTCCCTGACTGTCAGTGTCCCCCCGTCCTGCCTCCACCTTTTGAAAGTGGCGTCAGTCAGTGCTGGTGTGAACCTATGGTTGTTGCAGATGGGAGCCTTGTCCGACATTTTGTTCAGGCCAAATTGCTGCCGCAGTTGGTTCCAGGATTGGAGGGTGGCTGTCACCACTAGGCTGCTGGAGTGTTTTTTGGGTGGGGATGGGAGTGCTGCCGTGGCCAGGACCCGGAGGGAAGTCCTCACGCAGGAGGCCTCCTCCGCAAGCACCCACTCGGCCTCTGGCTCCTGGATCCAACCCCTTACTCGCTCGGCTGTTGCAGCCCAGTTGTAGAATTGTAGGTTTGGGAGGGCTAGCCCCCCCCTGGATTTTGTTTTTTGTAGGACCATCTTTGGGATCCTAGCATTTTTACCCCCCCCCCCCCATACGAACGCCATGATTAGTTTGTCCAGCGCTTTGAAAAAGGCCTTGGGGATGTAGATCAGAATGGATCTAAACAGGAAGAGGAACCTGGGCAGTACGTTCATCTTGATCGTCTGGACTCTCCCCGCGAGGGAGAGTGGGAGCGTGTTCCATCTTTGCAGGTCCTTTTTTACTTCCTCCGTCAGACTGGTGAGGTTCCATTTGTGGATCCCTTTCCAGTCATGGGCTATTTGGATCCCCAGGTAGCGGAATTTGTGTCGGGCTTGTTTGAACAGCAGCCCCTTCAGTGCTGGCATCCCCCCCCCCCTTGCGGGTGTACTGGGAAGATCTCGCTTTTGCTCATGTTGAGTTGGTAGCCCGAGAAGGCTCCAAACCCTTTCAGGAGCGCAATGATTCCGTCCATGCTGCTCTGTGGGTCCGAGATGTAGAGGAGCAGGTCATCTGCATAGAGTGAGACTCTGTGCTCTCTGCCTCCACTTCGGATCCCCCTCCAATTTTTTGCTGCCTTGAGCGCGATTGCTAGTGGTTCGATTGCTAGTGTGAACAGCAGCGGGAACAGTGGGCATCCTTGTCTGGTGCCCCTGTGCAGCTGGAAGTATTGGGAGTTGGTATTGTTGGTCCGTACGCTCGTCGCGGGAGCGTTGTATAGGAGCTTTACCCAAGCGGTGAACCCTGTTCCAAGCCCGAACCTCTCCAGTACCTCGATGAGGTATTTCCAATCGACTCTGTCGAAGGCCTTTTCTGCGACGATCACCTCTTGTGTTTTCTCCCCGGAGGGGGTCATTATCACGTTCAGCAGGCGCCTGATGTTCGAGGTAAGCTGTCTACCTTTGACGAAGCCCGTCTGGTCCTCTGTGACCACCTCGGGTACACAGTCTTCTAGCCTTTTGGCTAGGATTTTGGCCGGTATTTTGGCGTCTGTGTTCAGCAGTGAGATGGGTCTGTATGACCCACATTCCGTTGGGTCTTTGTCTTTCTTAGGTATCGACGAGATTTAAACCTGTGCTAATGTGGGTGGCAGTGTACCCCTAGCTAGCGAGTCAGTGATGTGGCAAATTCATGATAGACATAATGGGGTAACGTTTCCTTCTGATGGGGCAATAATAAAATGGTGTCAAAGGGTGGCTGCGTATAACGTATCCCACCTGATTTTGCTCTCTATGTCGTCAACATCGAGAGCGAACCTTGCACTTTATATCCAACAAATCTATCCAGGAGCACAATACAATTGTGTTAAGATTTCCTATTACCCTGTCCTTATATTCTAACTATTTAGCAATAAATCAAATTATTTAACACATTTATTCACTTAGTGCTATGTAGTGACTTTGCATTTCAGTACCCATTGCACTAATTAGCCTGCATAGCGTTTAACCTTGCCTTTAGCTATTTCTATGCCATTCTCTAAGTATGAACATACAAGGCGAGTTTTCTTCTGGTGATTAGTCACTCAGTTTTTTTAAATTATCTTCTATTGGCCATTGCTCTGAAAACTTCAAATATTTTATTGGAAACTTGTTTTGTAACTTTCTGTTTGCTTTTAATTCCCAACTCAACTCCCTTTCCCTTCGCCCTCCACCCCGCCTCCACCCCGCAACACTTTATTGTGTATATTGTAATCTTTATTGTCACAAGTAGGCTTACATTAACACTGCAATAAAGCTACTGTGAAAAGTCTCCAGTTGCTACATTCCGGCGCCTGTTCGGGTACACTGAGGGAGAATTCAGAATGTTCAAATTACCTAACAGCACATCTTTCCCCCCCACTCCCCATATTTGCAGGCAATTATGGGCAAATTGTCTGAAAATCCCAATCTAAATAGTATTGCCTATTTACCTAATTCAATCCAATTTACCGGTACTTATCTACAGTATTAAAACGTCCCGGCATGGATTCTCATGGGTTTCCTGCACACAACCTTTTTCCCTAATTATGACTGCTCGCTTCTTAATGGCAATTTTCTATTTGGCACTACACTGCAGCAGGACCTTAGCCTTTAATCAATGATAGACAGCCTTGTCAAATGTTCAATGAAATAATGTGACTGCACAATATCAATTACCTTCCCCACCCCCACACAGCTTGTCAACGATACATTTGCTAAATAAACGTTCCCTTTGCTGATTTATTTTACTTGTTCAAAATTATGCTGGTCCCAACGTTAATTTGTTACATCCTTCAAAATTATTTTTCAAACTTTTGTCAAACCTATTACCTCATGAGTCCCAAACTTGTGTCTCAATCTTGCCCAGAAATATTAGACAAGCCGGTGTCCATTATAAAATTTTTCCCTACTTTGTAAAGACATTCATTGACACTTCACTCATTTCAGAAATTAAAGCAATATTGTTTACTTTCCTGCCACAGTCTGGTCATCTTCTATCATTGTAGGAAGACACAGACTGTATCAGAAAGATATCAACACCATGAACAACCCATGTTTATCATCTTGCCTTCTATGTAGAAAATCTCCCCAGAGGGCAGCACGGTGGCGCAGTGGTTAGCACAGCTGCCTCACGGCACCGAGGTCCCAAGTTCGATTCCGGCTGTGGGTCAATGTGTGTGGAGTTTGCACATTCTCCCCGTGTTTGCGTTGGTTTCGCCCCCACAACCTAAAGATGTGCTGGGTAGGTTTAACAGGGGCCGTTTAGCACAGTGGGCTTGCAATGCAGAACAATGCCCAGCAGCGCGGGTTCAATTCCCGTACCAGCCTCCACAGGCGCCGGAATGTGGCAACTGGGGGCTTTTCACAGTAACTTAATTGAAACCTACTTGTGACAATAAGCTATTATTAGTATTAGGTGGATTGGCCAAGCTAAATTGCCTCTTAATTGGAAATAATTAATTGGGTACAATAAATTTGTTTAAAAAAAAGAAAATCTCTCCCCCCCACCCCAAGGCATTTCTCAAGAGAATGACCAGAAAGATTGCTCCTGGCCCAAAGTAGGAAGCACAGGTTTAGGTGGCCAGCAGCTTGGTAAAGGTGGTTTTACATTGGGATGCACAAGAGGCCAGAGTTTCTTGACAGAGATCTTGGAAAGCTGTGAGGGTGCACAAGCTTCCGGAGATCAGGAGGGCTGGGTGGTAAATTTTCTAGCCTGCATCGTGGCGGGGGCAGGGCCAGAAAATGTGGCACGCCATTCAAATGTCCATTGATTTCAGCAGGATCGGAATATCCCGCCAGTGGGAAGGGCTGTACAATTCCACCCAGGGAATGGAAAGGCCGTGGAGAGATTTGAATCATGAAAATGATAATTTGGAAGTAGTTCTTCGGAAACCAGGCGAGCCCGGGTGCATTGAGAATCCTGATCTCGGTTGGAATCACTGGATTACGACTTTCTGGAACATGCTGCTACTTTCAAAAGCAGAGAAGGAGGGGTAAAACCGGTAACTGATTGTTCAGCTTGCTGTGGAGCTCAGTAAAAGTCTTTAGAGCGCAGTTTGAGGTTTTAAATCAGAAGGAACGGGGGAAATGGAGGATCTAGGACATGTTATTGTGCAGCTGTTGTGAACACGATGGTGAGTCATGGGTGCTAATGAATGCATTGTTCAACAGTTGTGAGAAATGGGAGATTTGCATTTAGCTGCTCAACCAGCAGCACAGGATTGCCATCACTGGTGCCATTTGTATTTATGAAAGGTGAATGTATGGACTCTTGAAGCTTGAAGGATGTGCGGTGACGACTGGCATCACTTGGGATTTGGAGCTTGGTAGAGGAAGCCCTGGTCCACCAACATGATGCAGTTGCGGGTGAGATGGGAGTGGTCCAATCCATCATTGGTCAGAGCAATGAGGAGGAGCTTCAGCAGTTGCATGCTCCTGGTCAGACAGGCAGAGCGAGGGGTTGAAGAGGGAAGAAGATGCTACCCAACACATTGAGTGTACTTCCCAAGGGTTAGCGATCTACAAATGACAGAACGCCAGTACAATAGGAGATTGAATCCCAGGCAGTTAGACTCTGGTCCATGATTACCTGTTACCTGCCCCCATGGCAGTTTCCTACCTATGGTCACCAAGGTCACTGTGTCATGGAAATTTTATACATCCGTATCCTTCCAGGAAACAGTTGCAGACCTGGCTGGCACTTCACAGTTGGCATGTGATTAAGCAGGTCTTGGATGCCCGATTCCAGAGGTCGGGTAGTGAATCCATTTTGAGATAGATGGACCAGCACAGGCAGAGAGGGCATTGGGCTTTGCTGCCAATGAATTCCCTTAGGTGCAGACAGCGATTGATCATACCACACAGCTATCAATGTACCAACATATTGCCCAACTAGATTCCTCAAGAAAAAAGACTTTCAACTCATTCAATGTCATTTGACTGTGACCGCAGGAAGCACATCTTGAATATGTGCAATCAATTCCCAGACAGCTATCATAATTCCTGTGTCCTTCAAGAGTATCAGGTGCCACATCGGTCCAGGACAATATCCACACTCCCCGGTTTGCTGCTGGGGGCAATGGTTATCTGCTGAAGAGGTAGGTGCTGATGCCCATCGCTACCCAGGCATGGTGCAGAGGCACCAGTGCCATCTACTAACAGAAAACCTTCATTTCACACACATTTTCATCTAGAAGATGTGCTTCCTTGACTTGTCGGGTGGCACCTCTACTACGAGCCAGCCAGTGTCTCATATTATTGTCATTTGCTGAATAATATGACAATGCATTAAGGATGGGAAGTCGATGAAAAGCAGAAGGAACTTTGCTGTACCTCAGAGGAAAACAAGAGGAGGAGGAAGAAGTGGATGAAGGGTCACCTCAGAGGTACCTGCTACCCAGTCATTGTCTGCCAAGACTGTCTTAGGCCTCCACAATCTGCAACTGAAAAGACCATAAAAAGCACATTGATTGAGCAGCATTTCACTTAAGCAGCTTCCAACCCTTATGAAAGATGACTCTATAATTCTCTATAATGAGGAATTATCCATCATGCACATCTGAATAGTCATCACAGCTTTCATTGATGAAAAGTGTGGTCCTTACTAGCACACAAGTGTGGTCCTCTTCCTGCTCACTCGTGACCCGTTCCCTGCTCTAAGCTGGATGAATAACCAACTGAGGTGAGTGTGCTGCCCTAGCAGAATCTGCAGAGGAATGATGTGATATTGCTGTCTCTGGGGCATCTCTCCTTACCAAGGAAGCTGGTGAAGACTGGGTGCTTACATTCTGCTCCCCCTTCTCAACTGGTGCTGTGGACAACACAAGGCGGTGGTGCCAAGAACGCTCTTATTCTGCGCGTGCCCCAGCACAGCCAATAGATGACAGTGGTTGTAGAGCCCCAGCTTAGATTGGGCGGGAGTGACCTCTATGCCCCTCACCTGTAGATTAAGCGATGAAATGATTTTGCTTTGGACGACCTCTCACTTCACCATAGCCTATGGCTTGAAGAAATTGCAATTACATTAGGGTCAGTGTGTGGATCTGCATCATAACATCACAATATGACACAATTTCTCCGTAATTATGCATTCCCTTCTCCTACAGGATGGAGGGAGAGAGACTTACAAGATGTCTGTCCTCCCTCATACATTCCACTATGACATACACATGATATGTTGCTCAGTGATGCCACTTGTTCAACAGCACACCATACACGAGGGTCATTGACACCTCAATGATGCGCCTGGCCATTTAACTTGACAATGCTGAAGAGGACGATGGGCACTTGATCTGCTCACTAATTTTGCCAGACCTTAGCAGATCATGCAAACAATTTATGCACTGCACCCATGTCCTCCTAAGGCTCGCAGGCTGCCGGCCTCTGTAGCCACCTCCATCCATGTCCAACTGCTCTGGCTTGGGGGCTTATCTTCTTCTCGATTGAGGAAATAGAATATAGTTCCCTGTCAAAACTAAAGACCAACAAAGCCTTAAGAAAAACATCTGCAAAGTGAACAGGCACAGTAGTCCTCCTGAACTTCCGGTTACTCCATACATTCAGCCAACAGCAAGCCTATCCATGGTTAGCGACTGCCTCGTCAAATCACCCAACGTTACTATGTCCCACCTTCAGGCCGCTCTTGATTCCACCGATAGTGCACCGAACGTGCCTCCCGCCCAATTAGATTTTTGAAAATCACATTACATCACTGACGCTGACACAATGGGGGAATCAGGACCTTGAAAGATCTGGGTGTGTGTGGCCAACCCAAGATTGAGAATCCAACCACCAGAGTGAATATGGATCGGGGGGTCGGAGATAATGGATGAATAGGGACTTAGTGCAAATTGAGATATGGGCAAGTTGAGAGATGAGCTCAACATTATGGAAGGTGAAAATGGAAAGGCAGCCAAGAGGGCATCAGAATAAATCGAGTCGGTGGGCAAATAAATCTTGAGTTATGGTTTTAGCAGCAGATGGATCGCTGCAGAGGTGGCGACAGGCAATACTATGGAGTTTGAAATAAATGGCACTGGTGATGGAGAGGAAATGAGGCTGATGCTCAGCTCAGGGCAAATAGGAAGAATGATAATTATGAAAGTCAAGAAATCTGAACTGTGTGAAAAGAAAAGAAAATACCAGTCATTAATATTTTTTTTTTAGAAATGTTTTTTATTGGGTTTTTGAACAAAGTATATTTACCGTTATGTACACAGAATAAGACATATATATATATATATATATATATATTATATATGTATATATATATATATATAGAAGAGAAGAGCACACACAAACATACCACAAAAAGAACAAACATAAAATAAAATAAAATAACTGGTAGGGTATTGTGCACCAGCACAACAGCAGCAACTCTGTACAATTGGCAATATTATTTCTGACATATAAGTAGGCATCTGTTTGTTGGGGGGCTGAAACTGGGGAGGTAGATATACATTTGGGTGCCTGAGAAACAATTACAGGGGGCAATACGCGAGTGGGTCTGGTGCTGGTGTTGTCACTTGCTTCTCCCGGATGGATTTCGCTGCCGTTGTCCTCTCGCAACCAGTCATTAATATGACAGTCATTCCTAGACATATAACTGACATGGACTGGCTGGGTTGAAAGGATATATACAGAACAGGAACAGGCCCACGTTCTTCTAAATATACAATGTCAACTTCAATAATGTATTGACAAAATATAAGTCTATATATTGGGTGCGATCTTCTAGCTGTTTAACCCGGCGGGATTATCTAGTCCCAGCGATGGTGCACCCCCGCCGCAGACACCCCAGCAGCTTGGGGTAGATTCAATGGAAAATCCCGTTGACTGAGGTGGGACCAGAAGGTCTCGCCGCCAGCCAACAGCGGGCAGCCTTCCACCGCCAAGAAACACGTCGCAGGCGGCCAGAGAGTCTCGCCCATTTTTGAAATCACCCCATTGCAAGGATTTTTACCAGGGTACTGGTCATGATAGAAATAAATTTAGAAAGAAACATCTCCTGAGTCAACAGCAATGGTGCATGACACTGACTCCAGTAGCTTACATAAGAAAACCCTCCTTGAAGGAGACGTATTTCTGGTGGTGATAGCCCACTGGCAAAATAAAGGCACTCAACGTCCCATGACCTGAAAAAATATTACCGATACTCAACCTATTTTCTTCAATATATTTTCACTCATGCAGTAGAAAAGCCCTTGTAACTATTGGTGATTTATGTGACAACCCTACAACCTGCTTCATTCAAAAATAATCCAAAGGTAACAAACCATAAGACCATTAGACCATAAGACATAGGAGCAGAATGAGGTCACTCGGCCCGTCAAGTTTGCTCTGCCATTCAATCATGACTGATATTTTTCTCATCCCCATTCTCCTGCCTTCTCCCCATAACCCCTGATCCCCTTATTAATCAAGTACACGTCTTAAAGATACTCAGTGATTTAATCTCCACAGCCTTCTGTGGCAAAGAGTTCCACAGATTCACTACCCTCTGGCTAAAGACATTTCTTCTCATCTCTGTTCTGGAAGGATTGTCCCTTCAGCCTGAGGCTGTGCCCTCTGGTTCTAGTTTTTCCTACTAGTGGAAACATCTTCACCATATCCACCATATCCACTCTATCCAAGCCTTGCAGTATCCTGTAAGTTCTGCCCTCATCCTTCTAAACTCCAATGAGTACAAACCCAGAGTCCTCAACCGCTCCACATATGACAAAATCTTCATTCCAAGGTTCGTTCTTGTGAACCTCTTCTGGACCCTTACCCATCCTTGGATACTGTGCCCAAAACTGCTCACAATACTCCAAATGGGGTCTGACCAGAACCTTAAACAGCCTCAGAAGTACTCTTGTATTCCAGCCCTTGCAACATGAATGCCAAAAACGCATTTGCCTTCCCAACAGCTGACTGAACCTGTATGTTAACCGAAAGAGAATCTTGAACTAGGACTCCTAAGTCCCTTTGTGCTTCTGATTTCCTAAGCATAGAGACTGAGATGTAAATATTAATCATCTGTCTGACATCATGCATTGCAACATTATAATGAAAATTAAGTTGATAGAATCATAGAATCCCTAAAGTGCAGGAGCTGGGAGTTGAGTCTGCACGGACACTCTGAAAGAGCACCCTACCTAGGCCCACTCGCCCGCCCCATAACCCCACCTAACCTACATAAATTTGGACACTAAGGGAAATGTTTTGCTTTAGGTTGGCCAATCCACCTAACCTGCAAATCTTTGGACTGTGGGAGGAAAATGGAGTACCTGGAGGAAACATGCAGACACGGAGAGAAAGTGCAAACTCCATACAGACAGTCATCCAAGGCCAGAATTGAACCTGGGTCCCTTGCGTGTGAGGTAGCAATGCTAACAACTGTGCCACCATTCGTACAATAAGAGTTTATTTACAATAATATTTATTATCATAAGTCGGCTTACACTGCAATGAAGTTACTGTGAAAAGCCCCTAGTCGCTACATTCCGGCACCTGTTTGGGTACACAGAAGGAGAATTCAGAATGGCTAAATTACCTAATAGCATGTCTTTTGGAAACCAGAGCACACAAGGAAAACCCACAGCAATATGGGGAGAATATGCAGACTCCGCACAAATAGCGACCAAAGCCAGGAATTGAACCTGAGACCCTGGCGCTGTGAAGCCATAGTGCTGGCCATTACACTACCATGCTGCCCATGTTATACTACGGATAGTAACAACATGTGGTAAGCAAAGAAATTGACTCATTATCTTATTCAATTGGAAAAGGGCATGAAACATGTACCCGATACCCAACCTGAGCTTTAGTTTTAAATGCATTTTTCTGGCAGCATTAAATCTTATTGTGTCACAGACAATGACGACTGAAAAGCATTCTACCCCAGTGACCATTCTTCATCTGTAAGCCGGAGCAATGGGTATTGCAGGCTATTGGACAGTCCAAGGTAATACTGCTCAGCCTAAATCTGTCCTCATCCAACATTCAAATACTGCTCCTGAACACAACTAATTCAAGCATACACTGGAGAAACAAGCTTCCAGCCTGCGTGGTTCAAATGCCACACAAGGAATTAATTTCATCTTCAGATTTGAGCAGCCTCCTCCGATGGGTTCAATGACAGACAGTGGTTGTGGCTGGGAGGGGGGGGGGGGGGGGGGGAGAGCTCAGCAGGAGCCCAAAATGGATTTTACACCAACTTGAATGTCCCATGGGATTTTCCACTGTTGCCCGCCATGTTGGATCAGTAAAAGGCACTGAAGGCCAGCGTTAAAGTGATTTACATCCATTAACGGGTTTCCGACTGGAATCTTCCACCCATGCCCGATTCTCCAAGACATCAAAGGGGAAAAAACGACGGTCCAGAAAATATCTGGAACAGCGTGACGTGTAGAAGTCAGGACTTACCTGAACAATTCCTGCTGCTGTCTCGGGAATTTGGTTGGAGACTGCCAGCAAACCTGGACCCCAGGACACCACAGCAGAGGGTGTTGGGGGAGAACACTTGAATCACTGTTGGGGGTATAGCTCAGTGGTAGAGCATTTAACTGCAGATGGAGAGGTCCCTGGTTCAAATCCAGGTGCCCCCTTGAAATAATTTTAGGGGCAGCATGGTGGTTAGCACAATTGCTTCACAGCTCCAGGGTCCCAGGTTCGATTCCCGGCTTGGGTCACTGCCTGTGCAGAGTCTGCGCGTTCTCCCCTTGTGCGCGTGGGTTTCCTCCTGGTGCTCCGGTTTCCTCTCACAGTCCAAAGATGGCAGGTTAGGTGGATTGGCCATGCTAAATTGCCCTTAGTGTGCAAAATTGCCCTTAGTGTTGGGTGGGGTTACTGGGTTATGGGGATAGGGTGGAGGTGTGGGCTTGGGTAGGGTGCTCTTTCAAAGAGCCGGTGCAGACTTGATGGGCTGAATGGCCTCCTTCTGCAC
Organism: Scyliorhinus canicula; assembly: GCF_902713615.1. Taxonomy (NCBI): domain Eukaryota; kingdom Metazoa; phylum Chordata; class Chondrichthyes; order Carcharhiniformes; family Scyliorhinidae; genus Scyliorhinus; species Scyliorhinus canicula. The sequence continues at coordinate 33,581,698 of NC_052166.1, read as the reverse complement.
TGTAAATTCTATGATTCTAGGATCTACAAGCCAAAATTCCACATAAAGTATCATCAAGGAAGTCCACCTTCCAGCCTCAGAATGTTCCAGGATGTCCATCTTCTTTATCAGGAAGTCCATCTTCTTTCTTCAATGGTGGATCAGCGGCGTTGGGTGCCTTTTCAATATGGCACCCAGATATGATGGCAGGACTCATGCCATCATGCCCACCCACAACAGAATACGGCGCTAAACCTCTGTGGATGCATAAAGTATTTAGTGGAGGATAAGTCTAATTGACTCAGTCCATCAGTCAAAAGTAACAATGAACCATCAGTTTCTCTGTGTAACAGATGTTCACTCAGTACAAAATGTAACATTGTCCCATAAAATAATACACCATCACAAATACTTAAACATGGCAACTGTGAGCAGCTGTTTTTTAAGCAACTTTGATGCAGTTAGAAATTTGTCACAAACACGTCATTAAATCTTTTTACACGTCATTATATTTTCAGTCAGCGAGCCAAAGGAGATGTTTACTCTACCAAGGTTGATCTCAGAGTTAGAGCCTTACTACAAAAAGACGGAAAGGGAATTACCACCTGAAGAAAAGAACTATTCAAGCATAGATCATAAGGTCGCTTTACACTAGGTTTACCAGGGAGACCAATTAAAATTGGTCCTGGAGTGTGATGTAGTGGGTGAGGTTGACAAGTGATCATTATGTTTCCTGATGTCATCGTACCTTTAATTGTGTGCCCGTGTACTTTGTTTCTTTTTTATTGTGTTTACCTTGAGGTTTATGTTGTCGGATCATTTGTCTGAAATTCCAATAGGGTTGGTAAAGGAGCTGGAAAATTTGTTGTGCTTACGCTGTGACTTCCTCACGGGCCTGCGGGAGACTGGAGAGTTCCACACTGTGACTCATCCTGACCATAATTCAGATCCTGAGATGAAGCAATGAATTCTGGAAAGAACTTGAGAAGTAAACATCCACTAAATCTTGGCATCCGAGCAGGCAGCTCCACTTTGACACTTTCTTAAAAAATACGTACGTTTGTTCCAAGATCAAATGATCCTGCTGTCATATTCTGATTCATCTCGACTTTTGCCTCACCTGCAGTGAAAAATCTTCCTTTCCTGCTGCTTGCTTTCTTTCATTTAGAGTACCCAATTCATTTTTTCCAATTAAGGGGCAGTTTAGCGTGGCCAATCCACCTACCCTGCACATCTTTGGGTTGTGGGGGCGAAACCCACACAGACGCAGGGAGAATGTGCAAACGCCACAGGGACAGTGACTCAGAATCGAACCTGGGTGCCGTGAAGCAGCAGTGCTATCCACTGCATCACTGTGCTGCCCTGCTGCTTGCTTTCTTATTAACTCATGTTTCCTGCCAGAATGCAAGAGGTTTACTGGCCAAGACGATGGATGTATTCCACTGCACTAAGAAGTGTAAAGATGCTCTCTGACTCCAGCTTTGCCAAACTTGGAGATTACAACTCTTCACTGCAAGTTCTGATATTGTTCCAAAGTGTAACACAAATGTAGCGGGGTGGGGAGGTTTGGGAATTTGAGGGCTGGCAGGCGGAACCGATGCCAGGAGAGAGGTGGTAACAGTCTTGCAGCCCGTTAGAGGTCGTTGGTCTTCGTCCAGCATTGGACAATGGCCCTCCTGGTCAAGCTGCCCACACTGACAGGTGCTGCCACTGCCTCCTAGGCAGCATTGCCGACCCTACTGCTGATCCTCCAACACCCTCGGGGAAACAGGGTGCCCCGCTTCGCATCCACAGCATCGAGAAGCCTGGCCGGATGGACATCCCCAAAGCGAGGAGCAGGTCTGCACGCTGCCATGCTACTGTGTTGACTGCAAGTGAGTGGTGACGGAGCTCTTAAAAGCAGCTCCCCCTCTTGTTAGCAGCGATGAGCTGAGGTGCCTGTCGGGCGAATCAAATGGCAAGGGAGCCAGTCATGTCGAGAATCTCGTGGGGGCTCATTTTTGGCACCAAATGCCGTTGAATATGGGCTGCTATCTCGACAACACAGCTGTCGTGAAACTCCCCGACGAACAAGCTCTAAACAGGACTTTAACTAGATCCACTGAATCATACCCCTAGTTTCCGAAGGTGATGCTTAAAATCAGTCCCATAATTTCACTCATTTACACTTAACAAAATGAATTCATTAAGTCTGTAAAATATGCAGTGCTGAAAGAACCCTACTTATTCACTGCAACATTCAAGTTTATTTTGGAACAATAATTATTGGGCTTTACCTCTTCCTAAAACAAATCATGGCAACATCCTTGGGCATATGTGGGCACACACATTCATGTACAAAGACGGTTCCCCATTAAACACATTCACTCCCTCCCATAGCACTCTGTACGTAATCTTTTATTAAATTCATTTTTATGGGATGTGGCCTTCGTTGGCTAGGTCAGTATTTGTTGTCCATCCCTAATTGCCCTTGAGAACAGTAAGAAGTCTTACAACACTAGGTTAAAGTCCAACATGTTTGTTTCAAACATGAGGAAGGAGCTGCGCTCCGAAAGCTAGTGATTTGAAACAAACCTGTTGGACTTTAACCTGGTGTTGTAAGACTTCGTACTGTGCTCACCCCAGTCCAACGCCAGCATCTCCACATCATGCCCTTGAGAAGGTGGTGGTGAGCTGCCTTCTTGAACCACTACAGTCCACGTGGTGTAGGTAAACCCACAGTGCTGTTAGGGAGGGAGTTCCCGGGTTTTGCCCCAGCGACAGTGAAGGACCGGCAATATATTTCCAAGTTAGGATGGTGAATGACTTGGAGGGAACTTCCAGGTGGCGGTGTTCCCATGTATCTGTTGCCCTTGCCCTTCTAGATGGTGGTAGTCGTAGGTTTGGAAGGTGCTGCCTCAGGAGCCTTGGTGAGTGTTTGTAAAAGTGAGCAGCTGTTTTGAATGAAGAAGCACGATAGCTGTTGCTGTTCTATTGCAAAACACGTCATTACATTTTTTACACGCCATTAAACTTTTTAGTAATAAGCCAAAGGAACTGTTTACTTTGCTATGGCCAACCACAGAATGAGGCTTTTCCCTGGCTCGTGATGAGGGTTACACATCCACAGTTGTTTGGCAGACTCAAGTCCTGACTACAGATTGAAGCAAATGGAATGGACAATCAGAACTGTTGTGGAATGAACGGTTCATCCTCTTTTACACCAATGCTATAAATCGAAACCATCATTCACAAGTGACCAGGTGACATGCATTGGCAAGTGTGCTGGCATGATGTGCCCATTACCCTAGCAGCTGGCATGGCACTTCCAGATTAAGTCAGTCTTCCATCACCAATCTTTGACCCTGGATGTCAAAAAAGAGGTTAGCTGCTTTGTGACATGAGCTGTCCGATTTACTTTTTTAAATTCATTTGTGGGAAGTGAGTGTCACTGGTTAGGCTGTAGTTTTCCTTCAAAAGGTGGTGGTGCCTTCTTGAATTGCTGCAGTCCTTGCGGTGTAGGTACAACCACTGTGCTGGTAGGGAGGGAGTTCCAGGATTTTGCCACAGCGACAGTGAAGGAACGGTGATATATTTAGAAGTTAGCGTGGTGAGTGACTTGGAGTGGAACGTCCAGGTGGTGAGGTTCCCAGGTATCTGCTGCTTTTGCCTTTCTAGGTGGTAGCGGTCATGGGTTTGGAAGCTGCTGCCTCAGGAATGTTGGGAGTTCCTGCAGTGCATCTTGTAGATGGCACACATACATGGCTGCCACTATTCACCGGTGGTCGAGGGTTTGAATGTTTGTGGAACAGGGAGCAATCAAGCGAGATTCTTTGTCCTAGATTGGGTCGAGCTTCTTGAGTGTTGTTGGAACTGCACTCATCCAGGAAAGTGGAGAGTATTCCAGGACACCCCTGGTGTGTGCCTTGTAGATGGGGAATTGGCTTTGGGGAGTCAGGAATTGATTTACTCACTGTTGGATCCCTAGCCTTTGACCTGCTTTGGTAGTTACAGTATTTTTTTAAATATAAATTTAGAGTATCTAATTTTATTTTCCAATTAAGGGGCAATTTAGCATGGCCAATCCACCTAACTTGCACATCATTGGGTTGTGAGGGTGATGGTTAGATCCTTTCTTGTAGGAGACAGTCATTGCCTGGCACTTGTGTGGCACGAATGTAATCTGACACTTGTCAACCCAAGCCTAGATATTGTCCACGTCTTGCTGCATTTGGACATGGATGGCTTGTATCAGTATATATGTGTATCAGTGACTCTTTTGAGGTATGCATACTCACTGGCCAACCTATTGTAAACAGACCGATAACTTCACTTAAGCCAACATCAAGCAGACTACTGAAAATATTCCGATAGCGAGAGGCCAGGTATCGCAGACATAACTGAAAAATGACTATAGAAATAATGGAACTGGCAGTCAAATATTGGAGATTATAGCATATTGTGAAAGGATAGAGGAGGAAGAAGAGATGCTCTATTGTTTAGAGATAGCATAATACCAGTAGGAACATAATACAGGAAACATTCAGCTGAAAATGAAGAAAAGGCTAATCAATAATGAGACACAATGCATAAACAGACAATTGAGGGTGAAACGGAAACTAATAGAAAATAAAGAAAAAAAAACAGGGAGTACAAAGAAGCTGGGGCAAATGTCAAAAAAAAAATTGAACTAAAAATTAAATCAACAAGAAATATAAGAAGAAATATCCTTTTTTGTTACAGATGCATAAATATCAAAAGTTAAATTAAGATGGAAATTAGACAATTAAGGAATGTACAAGACAAGGTCATGTCGAGTCAGGGGTCTGTAATGGAATGGACAACAAGTTGGCTACCCCCACCCACCCCCAGTGGTGGCATAAACAACGCCCACTCATTTATTTTACACAGAGTGGCTCAAGATCTGGAGAGAAAACTGGTCTGTTCAGCTGAAGAGCTACATACCTGTTTTCAGTCTGAGCTTGACACTTTGAAAACATATGGTAAGCTTCTTCCCTATTAAAACAAGCATTGCATTCAAGTCCTTCATCCCTTATAAAAACTAGCATTTGTTTTTGCAGCCCCGAACCACTTGGAGCTATTAATCAAACAGTGAACTGACACGCACCCCACTGTGTCCTGTATTCATTCATGCAGCACATTTCCTGCAATGATAGCTCTCAGGCTTATGTCAACAGACAGAGTGAAAATGCAAGTACTGTTATTTTAAATTGTTGGGTATTTGTTTTGAATTTAAAGATGATTTGAATGCCTAGACAGATAGATGGTTTCCTTGACAGCTTGACAGTTATAATAAACATGACAATTCCAATGAGTTTATCCACATTTTACACACGCTCATGTTTACTTTAAACAACTCAATACTCTATCTCTCCAAAAGGATATCCTCGGCCGGATTCTCTGATCCTGAGGCTAAGTGTTGACACCGTCGTAAATGCCATTGTGTTTCACGACAGCGACAACAGGCCCTCAGGGCCCCTAAATAGGCCAGCACGGCACTTGAGCGAGCCACGTAGCTCCAGCTGCCGATTCCGGCATGAAATCTGGTCTGCAAGTGTGCAGTGCGACAGACACGAATGCGCACGCATGCGCACTGCGACTGGTGCGGTTTCGCGCATGCGCGGTGGCTCCCTTCTCCATGGCGTAGGGCTACAGGGACTGGCACGGAGCAAAAGGGGCCCCCAGACCGAGAGGCCGGCCCGCCGATCGGTAGGCCCCGGAGCCCCCCTCGCCACCCCCAGGGTTGGACACGCCCTCATCACCCCACCCCCCCAACCACCCCCAGATGGATGCACGCCAAGGTCCCGCCAGGTAAAACCACACATAGACGGCGCCAGCGGGACTCGGATTTTTTTACAGCCGCTAGTCCCATCCCGGGCAGAGAATCGCCCGGGGGGGTGGGGGGGGGGGGGCGCGTAAAGCGGCTCCTGACCGGCGCCGGGCCAATGCAACAGATTGTCTGCTCTCCGGAGAATCGGCCGACCGGCGTCAGGGTGGCGTTGCGCGCTTCTGCAGCCCGGCGTGGGCTGAGACAATCCCACCCCTTATCTCTCCAAAGAAGTCTAGCAGCTTTAGATCTTCTCTTGAAAGGTCAAAAGCCCATAAGAAATCTTTTGGGTATTCCAGTTACAAAATTTAGATCTGTTTAAAGGTAGTTGCATTTGTACATGTGCAGCTGCCACTGTGAACCATGGATGTGAAGGCTTTGAATAACATTTTGCTTACTAAACCACTTCTTCCTTTCATGAGTAATCAGCTCTCCCAATCCTCCCACCCGTCGATGAATTGCATCTGCCCAAAGATCCTGACTACCTCCCCTTTATTAGTGCTTTCATTCTGAAAAAAATCAACCTTGACCGTTCTCTGTATGCTGCGTACTGCCAGGGGGCTGTAGCACAGCACTCCCACTGACCTGAAGGAGGGAAAACTGTGACGAAAATTTGCCGTGCTTGAAGTCACTGTTCACTCAGTCACCCAGCCTGTCCGAGGTGGAGGAGATGCTGGGACATGGGGCCTGCATGCTGTCAATATGCTCCCTGAGAGAATTATGATTCATGCCAGAGTCAAATATGGAGGGTCCAGCTGCCGCATTCATTAGGTGACCCTCTGTTTCATGGGTAATTATTGTGTTTCAGTATTATGTGACAGAACCTCATGCAAATTGGCATTTGGCTTCATCACGATTCCCAACATCCTTTTCTTTCATAAACGAGTTATTTTTGTCCAATTAGCGTGGCCACTCCACCTACTTTGCACATCTTTTGCGTCGGGAAGGTGAGACCCACGCAGACATGGGGAGAATGTGCAAACTCCACATGGATTGTGACCCAGGGCCAGGATCAAATGCAGGTCCTCGGCGCCATGAGGCAGCAGTGCTAACCACTGTGCAACTGTACTGCCCTCGATCCCCAACCTCCTGCACAAATTCCCCAATTGTGCATTCAGCAATGGTTACGCACAAAAATCATTCTTGTTTTTCTATAGTCTGGCTCCAAGCAGTCTTCAGGAGATGTAAGGATGCACTTCTTCATACAGAGGCTGGTGGGAATTTGAAATTTCCTCACACAAACAACTTTGAGGTGAGGTCAATGGAAAATTTCAAAATTATGATTCTTGTTGGCTAAGGGCAAGATGGGTGAATGGAGGGCGAGATTCTCCATTTGGGAGACAATTCTCCCACCGGAGTTGAATTGCTATTGATTTGCGTTCCAGCTGGGAGTGCAGATCAGGAAGCAATTCATTATCTTTCACCATGCAAGTTTATGCATGACAAGGATTACTAGGGATTCCTGCAGGAATCCCGCTAGCGGTTCGCTATTTTGAGCGCGCGGCCCAATAGCGACGTCTGCACCCCACCCTGGGATTTTCATCAACCACTTCAAAGAGAATTAAGTGCATTCCAATCACCCCTCCCTTTGTGCTTGAGTAATTTTTTTTTGAGCACTTCTTTCTCCTGAAACATGCACTTCCCGCGACGCAGGGTTTTTATTGGGTTTTTGAACAAAGTATATTTTCCATTATTTACACAGAATAAGATATATATATATGCTCAGATGATTTTGAAGTGTTATGCTGGATGTGCACAGCACTTCACTCTCTTTGAAGTGGTTGATGTTTGTAAACATTGTGATCAGGGCACAATGAACCATGAAGGAAGATGAATGAAGCAAGGCTCACAGCTGTATGTGTGTGTGTGTATGTGTGGAAGCTGTCAATCACAGCCCACTAAAGGAAATGAAAGAATGGCTGGCAGCTCAAGAATCTGAGGGGTTTAAACACAGGTCACTGCTTTCTCTTTCTAGGAAGTTTTTAAAAATAAATTTAGAGTGCCCAATTATTTTTTTTTCCAATTAAGGAGCAATTTAATGTGGCCAATCCACCTAACCTGCACATCTTTGGGTTGTGGGGGTGAAACTCACACAGGCACAGGGAGAATGTGCAAACTCCCTCTTTCCAGGAATTGATAAGTGGTGGTTCCTCTGTCTGAACCAACAGGTCTATTACCCATGTGAATGTTAAACAGTGATTTTTTTTTCACTGCCTCTGTCTTGACTGCCCTCTAGCTTCCAGGCAGCAGTCTCTTTTCTGGGAAGGTCTCTGGTGGGTCCCTTCATTTAGGGGGTCTCTGGCAGAGGTCCCATTCTTTCATAGGACTCTGTGGGTGGTCCCCTTATTTAGAGGTACTCTGTTGGGGGTCCCCCTATTTAGGGGGCCCTTGTGGGATTACCTTTATTTAGGCGGTCTCTGTGGGGAGGAGGGGGTGTCTCTTTGTTCAGTGATTCTTTGGGAGGAGGGTTATGGGGGGGGGGGGAGTCTGGTGGGCAGGTCTGGCATTGTGGAGGGGAAGGGTGGCTCTCGGATGGACTTTGGGGGAATTTCCCTCAAGGCGTTACCCCCTTGCTCCACCATGATTCCTGGCCCAGAGGACCAAAGAATCACAGAGAATGTGATGCCCGGCCCACTAAGTGGATGCAATTGGGAAGTCCGATTCCCCGCTGCAACGAAAACCGCGCTACCGGCCGCAGGAGGCACGGAATCCAGGCAGGAGTTGAGATTTTAGCCATTATTATGATCCCGGACCAGACCCCAATGGTAGCTAGGATACCAGATGGTAATCCCAATATTGCATTTAATCTGTTAGACTGTGAGGAAAGAATACTTTGCTCCAGAGTGATTTTATGCACAAATTGGGATATATTGAAACAAACTTTATTACTAACACAGTATTAATAACTTGGGACTCAGAAATACAAATTGCTTGTAATTACCAGTTAAACAATGCTTAGCAATACAATTACTCAATAACCCTTAATTGCTATCTTTATTTCCAATCAAAAAACACCAATCTCAAACCAAAATCCACTTTTAAATACAGTTAGCAGACTCAGGAATACTTGCTTTAATGCCATGGGCAGCACAGTATCACAAGTGGGTAGCACTGTGGCTTCATAGCACCAGGGTCCCAGGTTCGATTCCCCTCTGGGTTACTGTCTGTGCGGAGTCTGCACGTTCTCCCTGTGTCTGCGTGGGTTTCCTCCGGGTGCTCCGGTTTCCTCCCACAGTCCAAAGACGTGCAGGTTAGGTGGGTTGGTCATGATAAATTGCCCTTAGTGTCCAAAAAAGGTTAGGAGGGGTTACAGGGATAGGGTGGAAGTGAGAGCTAAAGTGGGTCATTGCAGACTCGATGGGACGATTGGCCTCCTTCCGCACGGTATGTTCTATGTCTTGGGTAAACTATTTTGAGAACGCGATATTCTTCAGGAACCAGCTGCAGATTCTTGCCTGTCCCAATTTACTGTTTGAACTGACTATCCTGTTTGCAGGCGAATCTTTAACTCACTGTCTTGAGATCAGCTGCTTCTGGTCTGAACCCAGTCAAATCTTTAACTGAAGAGTTTGGAAAGAAACTGCTAGTCTGTCTACAGACAAATATAACCTCACTGTATTGAGAGCAGCTGCTTGTCTGGGCATACCCCAATCTAAGACTAAACTTAAACCCCAGAGGCTGCTTCAGCCTCTGGCTCCCCCCATTATCTACAACATTTTACCAAGCTTAACACAATGTCTCTAATTATCGACTCCCCCGGGAACCCTCTTAATAGAAAAAAAAGTCCATTGCCCCCAAACCTTTATGGTGTTTTAATTGCATCTCTGTCTTCAGGATTTTTTAAAACATAACTGCAGCAGTCATACACACACTAACCCAGGCTTCTAGAACATACAATTTAGAGTACAGTAAATGGGCACTCGGCCCATCGAGTCTGCACCAGCTCTTGGAAAGAGCACCCTAGATGAACCGACACCTCCATCCTATCCCCGTAACCCCATCTAACCTTTTGGACAATAAGGACAAATTATCATGGCCAATCCACCTAACCTGCACATCTTTGGACTGTGGCAGGAAACCAGAGCGCCCGTAGGAAACCCATGCAGACACGGGGAGAACGTGCAGACTCCGCACAGTCAATAACTCAAGCCGGGAATCGAACCTGGGAACCCGGAGCTGTGAGGAAACTGTGCGAAACAATGTGCTACCGTGCTGCCCCTTTACAGCACAAAATACATACAATACAATACGTCTAAAATTCCTACATTCATCAAGTCATGGTATTACTAAGTGGCAAATAGGTGCTGCATTGATTCCTTTTCTTGCTTTCATTTGTTCCCACTTCTGTGTCAACTGCAGCAGAGTTAGGATGGGGATTTGTTCTGGAAAAGAAAGCCGTGTCGTTCATTGTCCTTTCTGCTCGCACTTTCTCCTGTTCACTCTCATTAATTGATTCAGCCAGCACACACAGCTATAGCTTGCTATCTATTGGCTTGAATGTAAGGATAACCACAAGGGGTAGTTGTTACGGCCAGGTGAGGATTGAGTTGGCTCCCTTGATATTCAGTCCCCTGGGCTTCTCATAACAACGATTGTAAAATGTATTTTCCCATAAACACCTTTTCCAATATAAACACATTTATTTGTTATTGAGGGGCCAACAAACCACATTTTATTGAGTCAAGGGAAGAGTAAGTTTATTAGTTACTCAACAGAAGACAAAATAATAAAGATGCAATGACACACACACACAAATATCAGATGTAGAAACATTAGAGTCCAATTAAAAAGTCTAAAAGTATATATAATTAAGTCCTTTGCTTGTCTTTGAGGTGTAGACTGGTGAACATTGTAATAATAATCTTTATTATTGTCACAAGTAGGCTTACATTAAAACTGCAATGAAGTTACTGTGAAAATCCCCCTACTCACCATACAAAAGCCACGCAAACACGGGGATATCGTGCAGTCTCCGCACAGACAGTGGCCCAAGCTGGGAATCAAACCTGGGAATCTGGAGCTGTGAAGCAACAGTGCTAACCAATGTGCTGTCCCTGGTTTCCTGCAGAATACTGAAGTTGATTTTGTTCCGGCCTGCACTTTGTTGAAGACGCCTCTTTAACTCCCTAAGAAAGAGACGAGAGAGACAGAAAGAGGTGTCTCCTGCTCTATTCCAGCAGTCTTTTGGATGACTGCATGTTTCCTTCTCTCCAATGCATATTAATTTACTGCTTGGCAGAGACAGTTTTAAAAACTCTTCTTTGTATTTTCCTAGATTAAAGTTCAGCATTTAGCAGATATAATACCTTCCTTTCACATGTGTCCCTGTTTGAAGTGACCCTTGACATCCACCCCCTCCCCTTCCCCCAGTGTTAAGTTCCATGTAACAGGTCTACAATGCAAGTCATATAGAAACTTTCCAGAGAAGTGGTCAACTTTACAGTGTCAGCCATCAGGTGACTCGTGGCAGCCTTTTGTCCCATTTTTCTAGGGCAGCCTGTGGAGTCTCCAGGGTGAGTTTGAGTGAGTCAAGTGACATTGTAATAGAACATAGAACATAGAACAGTACAGCACAGAACAGGCCCTTCGGCCCTCAATGTTGTGCCGAGCCATGATCACCCTACTCAAACCCACGTATCCACCCTATACCCGTAACTCAACAACCCCCCCCTTAACCTTACTTTTATTAGGACACTACGGGCAATTTAGCATGGCCAATCCACCTAACCCGCACATCTTTGGACTGTGGGAGGAAACCGGAGCAACCGGAGGAAACCCACGCACGCAATGGAGTGAGTCGGCCAGCAGAGGAACTCAACAAGATAAGTTGAATCCCCAGATTCTGCTCTCAATTAAAAGAAAACGCATCCCTCTCAACACTCCCCTTACACTTCCCAAACCTGAACCATCTACCCTCATGGTTATAGACACCCCTATCCCTGGTCCCATGGCCGAAGTGCTCCTTTATTTTTGAGTTGATCACCCAGGACCAGTAAGTTCAACCAGGCTAACTGGTCACAACTGAAACCAGCTTGATGACAACCGAGAGTAACTTAACTGGTCAACTGGGAGAAACTCAACTGGACCAGTTCCAATATTGATTGCCGAATACATCCATTGATAACTGATTTTTATTCCTGAGGAGGTTTGGCATTTCAGGGCTGTGAAGATATTCGTAGAGTTGTGAAGAGAATTCTTACCTTCACAACTGTCATGATGTCATTATTCTTTTCCTGACATTGTTGCCAGCACTGGGAAAGAGGAACATTGACGTGGCCAATCGTGCTACAGTTGCGCCCATGTTATTTCCCTGGGTAGAGGGAAGAAGACTTCCATCCTGCTGTTTACTTGCTCCACAAGCAGCTACATGACTCCAGTTTATAACCCGGTGGCTGCAGTCATCTCCTTCACAGAATTTGAAATGCCACCATGGAAAAATGGTGCAAGGTACACCTGGAAGTGCAAGTTGCCTTTAACTGGCAGCAACTCCACCGTACTCCACAACCTCCCCGCCTGCCCCATAACAGCATGCTGCCTATGCCTTGCCCCGAATATTGAGGTAAAGCCTGATCATAAAAGTGGTTTTAGCCACTCATAAATTCATTGCTGAGGTTGGAGAGAGGGCGGGGGGGGGGGGGGGGGGGGGGGGAGTGGTGGTGGGGAGGGGGGAGTTTCATTGCCTGCTCACTCATCCACAGGAAAGCTGAAACGTTCCTCCCCCATCAAAGAAATAACCTCCTTTGATTTGCTTTTGACAGTTTTTCCCGCCTAATGCAAAACCACTTTCAAAATGTCAGGTCCAGGTAGGAAGTCACGCACCTGGCAAAAGTTTAGATTTCAGCTCATGCTGTGCGAACTGTCAGCACTCTGTGAGATCAGACCCTGTACATTGTGAATCCTGTTTAGGATCCATCGCCAGACATGAAGTAATTGGGCAACCTCTGGCATCTTTTGAAGAGTTACTGGAACAGTGAGCGAATGTCTACAGTTAATAACTATTGTCATGCGTTGTGCTGACCAAAGACCCTTTTAAACTCAAAATTCTGACCAAAAACTGCTAGTGTGAAAAACCAATTGTGTTCTCAAGCCAATAAATGATGTTTGCATTGGAATGCTTAGCTTAACGTTCAGCTTGAGTTGTTTTATCAACTGAAACATGTTTCATGTATTTTTGAAATGACACAATTCAATCCAAGTTTATTTAGATGTTTCATGATTTTGAAGTGATCATTTTTACTCACTCACATTCTTGTCATGTGAGAGTACCTTTAAGAAATGGATGTTTACTACTGCAGTTATGTCAGAGAGTGGGTGGAGCTGGGCTATCTGTCAGCTTTTTACTTTCGTTTTAGGCTGTTTGCTGCAGGTTGTGTTTTAGTTTCGTTTTCAGTGTTGGAGCTGAAGCCAGACCAAGCAGGTGTACTGCTGTTCTCTCTGCCATCAAAAGACTATCTCTTGATCATTTGGTGAATTCAGAATTATAAATGTTCTCAGTAGTGAATGTAAACCTAATGTGCTTCTGTTAAAGGTGTTTCTTTTGTTTTCTGTTTCTTGTTTGGGAAGTTATTCAACATTACTTAGTGTTGTATTCTTTGGGGATTGTATTTGAATGAATGGTTCCTAAGATTTTCACTGGATGTTTTAAAAAGGTTAACTTAAGTTCATAGAATAAACATTGCTTTGCTTTAAAAAAATATTTCTCCGTTTCTGCTGTACCACAACCTGTCGAGTTGGCCGTGTGCTCCCCATACCACAATCTATTAAAAGTTGTGGGTCAGGTGAACTCCATGATACACTTTAGGGTTCTCTAAACCCTGGCCCATAACAAATTGGAGGATCGAGGGGGATAAAAGTCTATCTATTGGATTGGCTTAATGAACTTAAGGACAGTGATGGGTGAGCATTTTGTGGTTGCTTTTCCGGTGTGATATTTTAGTTTAAGTGGGGAGTATGTTGTGGACAATGGCTCTTTCAGAGGTGCTGAAGATTTTAGGGGTGGAGACGGTCACACGCAGTACCTTATGGGCAGAGACTAAAAGCAGACTGTTAGATTTGGTAAAAAATGTGAAATTATGAGGTAATTATGGCGGTGGCTAAGTATTCCCGTACCAGCCTCCCCGAACAGGCGCCGGAATGTGGCGACTAGGGGCTTTTCACAGTAACTTCATTTGAAGCCTACTTGTGACAATAAGCAATTTTCATTTCATTTTTTTGCATTTAAAGATGCCTGAGATACAGTTTGACTCATTGGAAATGGCAAAAATTCAGTTACAACGTAAACAAATGGAAAATGAAAAAGAATTCAAGCAGCTTGAACACGAAAGAGAGAGAGGGGAAAAAGAAAAGGAGAGAGAACAAAGGAGAAAAGAAAGAATAGACCTAGCAGAACAAAAATAAAGAGAAAGAGAAATACAGATCAGGGAAAAAGATAAAGAGAGCGAGTTTGTACTTCAGAAAATGGCCATGAAACATGACTGTCAGTTAAAATTGGCAGGCAGAAAGGGAAACGTACAGTTGGGTGATAGTGATGAGGATAGTGAGAAAGAGCATCAAAGTTGATGGCTTGGTGGGAATATATTTAAATATGTCCAAGCATTGCCAAGGTTTGACAAGAAGGTGGTAGCAGGCTTTTTCATTTCATTTGAGAAGGTAGCTAAACAAATTAAATGGCCACAGGACATGTGGGTATTACTGATTCGAACAAAGCTGGTAGGTAGGGCTAGTGAAATGTTAGCATCACTACTGGGGGAGGTTATCTGTAATGTATGAGGAGGTGAAAAAATCCATCTTAGGTGCATATGAACTAGCGCCTGAAAACAAAGGTTTAGAAATTTAAGGAAAGAATTTGGTAAAACATACATGGGGCGATTCTCCCAAAGGGAGACAAACAGCCGACGCCGGAGTGAAACCCAGAGTGTCCTCGCCCCCTATTCTCCCCCCCCCCCCCCCCCCAGGGAGCTAGGAGCGGCGGCGCGTGGATCTCGGGTGCCGGGCCTTGACACTTGCGTCAAAGCGGCGCGCCGGGAATGATGCGGCTGGCGGTGCCTAAGTGACGCAAACATGGCGGATTGATCTTGCGGGGCGGCGGAGGGAAAAGAGTGCGACTTTTAGAGACGTCGGCCTGACGTTCGGTGGGCACCGATTGCGGGCCAGACATCTGCTGAGCACGCCCGTGGTGCTCGATCCTCCCTCCGCCCCCCACAGGCCCCACACTCACCGGTCGCACGCTGTTCACGCCGGCAGCAACCAGGTGTGGTTGGCGCCGGTGTGAACCGGTCGGGTTCGGAAGGCCACTCGGCCCATGCGGGCCGGAGAATCGCCGGTTGCCGTGAGAAACGGCGAGCGGCCATTCTCCGAGCGGCCTGTCGCAAAACGCAACATGCCATTTTGGGGGGGGTGGGAGAATCGCGGGGGCTGCCAGGGTGGCATGGCGTGATTCGCCCGGCCCACCCGCAATTCTCCCCCGTGCGGAGAATCGCGCCCATGGAGTTTGAAAGGCTCAAAGAGAGTAATTTTGATAGGTGGATAAGGGCTTTGAAAATAGACCAAATGTATGAAGCTCTCAGAGAAATTATGCTTTTGGAGGAGTTTAAAAATTCAATTCCTGATGTAGTGAGAACTCATGTTGAAGAGCAGAGGGTTAAAACTGTGATATTAGCAGCAGAAATGGTACATGATTATGAATTAGTTCATAAATCAAAGTTTGGTTTCCGACATCAGTTTCAGCCTGTGAGGCTTAGAAACTGGGGACATGAGAAATACTCAAGTGGGAAAGATGATCTGATGGGTGATAATAAGAAGAGTGTACCTCAGATTAAAAAAGAAATCCAGGAGGATGGAAAAGAAATGAAAAGTTTCAAATGTTTTCACTGTAATAAACTAAGCCATGTAAAGTCACAGTGTTGGTGGTTGAAGAAAAGCACTGGGAAGGCTGATGTGGTAAAACAGGATAAGACAGTGGGGTTTGTGAAAGTGGTAAAGGAAAGCCCAAGTGAAGCGTAGGAGGTGCAAAAGATTGTACAGTCTGATCAAGAGGTGATTGATAAGAAGGTGCCAGATCTCTTTAAAGAATTGACTTGTGTGGGTAAAGTTTACTCATGTATAGGTAAAGAAGTCACAATTTTAACAGATACGGGAGCTAGTCAATCTTTAATGGTAAGAGATGAGGAGTTATGTACTTTGGGAAGAATGTTGCCAGAAAAGGTGGTAATATGTGGAATTCAGGGTGAGAGGAGTAGTGTTCAATTATGTAAGATAAGGTTGGAAAGTCCAGTGAAGAGTGGTGAAGGGCAGTAGGAGTAATAGAGGAACTATCTTTTCCAGGAATACAATTTATCTTGGGTTATGATATAGCTGGATCGCAGGTGGGAATGATGCCTACTGTGGTTGATAAGCCAGTGGAAAATCAGACAACTGAAGTGTTGAAGACGAATATCCTAGGATTTTTCCGGATTGTGTAGTAACAAGACAAAGTAACGGGTTAAGACAAGAGGAGAAATCAAAGAGGGAAAATGGAATGGAAGTTCAATTATCAGAAACAATTTTTGATCAGATGGTTGAAAAAGAACGAGAACAGGTGGATGATGAGCGGCAATTTTTAGTTCAGGAAAATTGGTAGAGTTACAACAAAAAGATCTAGAAATGAAACGGATGTATCAGAAAGCATACACTGAAGAGGAATCTGAGTGCATACCAGAGGTATTATTATCGTAAAAGTGATGTCTTGATGAGAAAATGGAGACCTTTACATATTCAGGCGGATGAAAAGTGGGCAGACGTTCATCAAGTAGTATAACCGGTAGGAGGTGTTTCAAGTTGCACATGAGGCGCGAGTGGGAGGTCATTTGGGGATAAGGAAAACTCAAGCTAAAATCCAGAAACATTTTTATTGGCCTGGACTACATAAAGATGTAGCTAAATTTTGTCAATCATGTCTCACATGTTAAGTGATAGGGAAACCTCAAGCAGTGATAAAACAAGTGCACTTAATACCCACTCCAGCATTTGAGGAATCTTTTACAAGGGTTCTAATTGATTGAAATGAAAATGAATTAAAAATCGCTTATTGTCACAAGTAGACTTCAAATGAAGTTACTGTGAAAAGTCCCGAGTTGCCACATTCCGGCGCCTGTTCGGGGAGGCTAGTACGGGAATTGAACCATGCTGTTGGCCTGCCTTGGTCTGCTTTCAAAGCCAGCTAGATTTAGCCCTGTCCTAAACCAGGGTGATTCCACACCCTGAGTCCCAATTGGTCACCCAGGCCAGGCCACTCTTACTTCCAAAAAAGAAAAAGTGGGAATCAATATCTTTTGACGATAATGGGTGTGCCTACTAGGTTTCCAGAGGCCATTCCAGTACGTAATATTACAGCTAAAAAGATTCTGGAGGAGTTACTTAAATTCTTTGCTAGATATGGACTACCCACAGAAATACAATTGGATCAAGGATCGAATTTTACCTCAAGGTTATTCAAAGACGTTTTGGATAGCTTAGGAATAAAACTATTTAAATTAACTGTGTACTATCCAGAAATGCAGGGAGCGTTATAAAGGTGGCATCAGACATTAAATACATTGTTGATGGCTTATTGTCACGATTATCCAGAGGATTGAGAAAAGGAATTTCATTTGTACTGTTTGCAATTAGGGATGCACCTAATGAGTCACCAAAGTTAGTACTTTTGAACTAACTTTTGAGGTCATGAGGTAAGAGGTCCACTTAAATTGATTAAGGAAAAATTGGTGAGTGAGAAATCGGAAATTACATTATTGGATTACGTGTCAAATTTTAGGGAACAATTAAATAGAGCAGGTGAATTGGCGAGACAACATTTAATGGTTGTACAAAATGTGATGAAACAGGTCGCAGGCAAGAAATCAAAAGTTTGTAGGTTTGCCAGTGGAGATAAAGTTTTAGTCTTGTTACCAGTGGTAGGTGAACCTTTAAAAGCAAGGTTTTGTGGCCCTTATCAGATTGAAAGGAAATTGTGAGGTGAATTATGTGGCAAAACACCAGATAGAAGGAAGACTCACCGAGTGCGTCATGTGAATATGCTTAAATGGTACTTTGAAAGGGAAGGAGAGAAAAAGGAGGAAGTTTTAATGATTCTAACTCAAAGTGACAAACCAAATCCAGATGACTGTGAATTTGACATACCTCAAATTAAATTGGAAAATGAGGATGTTCTTAAAAATTGTGATAAATTGTTGAGTTACCTTCCAGAGGAAAAACGGACTGACCTGAAAGAGTTATTGATACCATATGGATTGGTTTGTAGAGATAAATTGGGAAGTACTAAAATGGTTATACATGACGTAGATGTGGGAAATGCTGTTCCAATCAAACAACATCCATACAGATCAACCCTTTAAAATTGGCACTGGTTAGCAAAGAGCTTGAGGGTATGCTTCAAAATGGCATCATTGAAGTGGTTTGCAGTCAATGGAGCTCACCCATAATAATGGTACCAAAACCAAACAGTATCCAACGGTTGTGTGTGGACTATAGAAAGGTTAATGCAGTTACAAGAACGGACTCTTATCCAATCCCACGTTTGGAGGATTGCATTGAGAAAGTAGGACAATCAGCTTTTATTTCCAAACTGGATTTACTTAAAGGTTACTGGCAGGTACCTTTATCCGAAAGGGCGAAGGAGATTTCACCTTTTGTGACTCCAGATGGTATATACCAATTCAAAGTTATGCCATTTGGCATGAAAAAAACCCCAGCCACATTTGAACAGTTAACTAACAAAGCTGTTTCAGGATTGCCCAATTGTGCGGTCTACATCGACGATCTGGTAATTTTCAACCAGACATGGAAAGAACATTTAAATCATCTGATGGAGTTATTCGATCAACTTCAGGAGGCGGGTTTGGCGATAAACCGAGCCAAAAGTGAATTTGGAAAAGCCCAAGTCACTTTCCTTGGCCATACAATTGGGCAGGGTTGAATGGTGACATGGGATGTGAAACCAACAATTATTGATGAGTTTCCGCTACCCTTGACACAACGGGAAATGATGCGATTTCTTGGCATGAGTGGATTTGATCGAACATTGGTGAAAACGATTTGTAGTGTGGTTGCTCCACTGATGGACTTGCTGAAGAAGTGTCAAAAATTTCACTGGACAGCGGACCTTCAATAGTCATTTGACTGCCTGAAAGCTGTGATAACCAAAGCTCTTGTGTTGGAGATTTACAAGGCACTCTGTGATCAAATTGAACTCAAGTATCAACTTTAAAGAGGCATACCGAGGCAGAGAGAAATGGATAGATTGTGCAGAGACCTTGTTCAAACAGACTGTCACTTGAGAAGGATTTCAGTTGGAGGAACAAAAGAAAATGGACTATATTATTATACCTGTTTGCGTGTGTTGTTTTTTTGAAACAAAAAAGTATATTTACTGTGTTACATGTGTTAAAGAGTAGTAAAAAGGTGAAAAATGAACCCATCTTGAAGTTGAAGGTTTATTTTTTTTCTTGGGGGAGGTGTCATTTGAGAGTACCTTTAAGAAATGGGTGTTTATAAATGGGTGTGTATATAAATAGCTGTAGTGAGAGTACCTCTAAGAAATGGGTGTTTCCTACTGCAGTTATATCAGAGAGTGGGTGGAGCTGGGCTGTCTGTCAGCTTTTTAACTTTTGTTTTAGGCTGTTTGCTGCAGGGTGTTTTGGTTTTGTTTTCAGTGTTGGAGCTGAAGCCAGACCAAGCAGGTGTACTGCTGTTCTCTCTGCCATCAAAAGACCATCTCTTGATCATTTGGTGAATTTGGAATTATAAATGTTCTCAGTAGTGAATGTAAACCTAACGTGCTTCTGTTAAAGGTGTTTCTTTTGTTTTCTGGATGTTGTTTGGGATGTTATTAAGCATTACTTAGTATTGTATTCTTTGGGGGTTGTATTTGAATTAATGGTTCCTAAGATGTTCACTGTATGTTTTAAAAAGGTTAACTTGAGTTCATAGAATAAACATTGTTTTGCTTTGAAGAATACTTTTCCATTTCTGCTGTATCACACCTGTAGAGTTGGCCCTGTGCTTCCCATACCGCAATCTATTCAAAGTTGTGGGTCAGGTGAACTCCTTGATACACTTTGGGGTTCTCTAAACCCTGGCCCATGACATTCTTAAAATAATACATTTTGTTCAGCACACCTTCAACAATGCAGAAACCTTGAATTGCAATAGCTGTAAACTAAGGAGAAAGGATTTTTTGGACTTTATGATATTCAGGAATTTGGAGATAAATATGAGCAATTGATATCAGGGTAAAAGTATGTAACTTGCTGAGCAGCCAACAATAATGTAATTCTTCTAACTAAACCTTAGATAACACAGTTTTAGATCCATAGCAGTTTAGTATCATTGAATATCAATCTCACTGATCTCACTTAATGGCTGGATGTCTAAATTGAAGGCCAGTATTTGACTGAACGTAAAAGATTAAGGGGTGATCTAATTGAGGTGTTGAAGACAATTAAATAATTTGATAGGGTACTTAGAGAGAAATTGTTTCCTCTGTTGGCATCAATTTAAAGCTAGACTTAGTCTGTTCCAGGGCAATATCACTCATTCTCATAAAGGCTAATAAATATATGAAACTCTCTCCAAAAAACTGATGAGGCGAGGTCAATTGAAAATTTCAAAATTGAGATTTCTAGATTTTTTTCTTTTGTTAATCAAGGGTACTCAACGATACAGAGCCAAGGATGGAATTAAGATATGGGTTAGCTGTGATCTACTTTAATGGCAGAAACTGGATCAAGGACTGTATTGCCTACTCCTGTTCCGAAGTGTAATACACTGTACAGCACTCAGCTGTACAATTTAGAAACTCCAAGATTAACCACTATGTTCAATTCAATGTTTTCAGTTAATTGTGTTGCTATAAATGGGCGTGTGCACATGAGTAGAAGACAAGATCAGGTTCAGTAGTCCTCCATTATTACTTGCATTGCCAATGAGAGGGCATCGCATTTGCATGGTGCCCAACAATTGTGAAGGCATCCCTGGGGCCAGCCTGCCCCCAATCCGTGGAAAATCTAATTGTGTTCACTGAGACTTCAAGGATTCCTTGCTTCTTCATTTAAAGGGATCCATTTTTTTTTTCATCCTCCACCTGCCACCTCTAGTTCAATAGGAGACCAGGACACATCATATCCATCTTTAGGTTCCCTCCTGAACTGGGGAAATAGAAGCTCCCGGTAAGGAAAGAGCACAGCCCTTGACTCTGCCCCTTTTGGCATCACGGACATTATGAAAGGGCAGGTGGAGATTACAAGGAATGCCCTGGCCAATTGGAACCAGATCCCAACATTTCTCTGATGTACTCGACTCTCAAGAATTATGATAGACATCAAATGAGCCCACAAGGAAATGTAGAGCCAATGTGCCTGAGGAGACAGAAGCCAACAATATAAACAAAAACAACCACTGTTTTATGGTCCAATGATGGATCGTAATGAACATCCAGGTTAAGGTTTTTATTGAGTAAAAGAAAACTTCTTCAAATCACACAAAGTTACACAAAAAATAGATTTGCTTTTAAATTATTACTTTCTATACTGGCTGATAATTCCTATTCATTCCGCTCTTCCATGAAATGTTTGGCAGAAAACCTATTCATTTTCACAAGAGGGGTAAGATGACAAGAAAGACAAATCTTTGAAGGTGTAAAGGGTTATTAATTATTTGCATTAAAGTGTATTAGATGATTACCTGTGGCAAGAAGATGCCAGTTACAACAATTTGTCATGCCCAATGTCAAAGACAAAGCCAAGTGTATATATTCAAAGGATTTTATGTCCAATCCACATGACAATGATGATACCAATCCAATAACGTGGCAATTATAAAAAACATATTCTTTCTCCTTCTACTCAATAAGACATTACTGGAGTTTAGATTACCATAGAATTCAACAGAACTGCTATTATATGGTCAACATGACAGCTCAAATATCAAAATGTCCATAGAACATTATTATATGACAAGTGTTTTCTCCTGGGCTACCTTTGGACAGGTCGCATTATTGATCTGACAACATGTAATTCATGATAGGACACAAGCTGGTGAGCTGGTACCAATATCCTGGGGGGGAAATTTGCTAATGCTCTTCGGGAGGGTTTAAACTAATTCAGCAGGGGGTTGGGAACCTGAATTGTAGCTCCAGTATACAGGAGGTTGAGAGTAGTGAGGTCATGAGTAAGTTTTCAAGGCTGCAGGAGTGTATCGGCAGGCAGGAAGGTGGTTTAAAGTGTGTCTACTTCAACGCCAGGGGCATCCGGAATAAGGTGGATGAACTTGCAGCATGGGTTGGTACCTGGGACTTCGATGTTGTGGCCATTTCGGAGACGTGGCGAGAGCAGGGACAGGAATGGTTGTTGCAGGTTCTGGGGTTTATGTATTTCAGTAGGCTCAGGGAAGGTGGTAAAAGAGGGGGAGGGGTGGCATTGTTAGTCAAGGACAGTATTACGGTGGCAGAAAGGACGTTTCATGAGGACACGTTGACTGAGGTAGTATGGGCTGAGGTTAGCAACAGGAAAGGAGAGGTCACCCTGTTAGGAGTTTTCTATCGGCCTCCGAAAAGTTCCAGAGATGTAGAGGAAAGGATTGCAAAGATGACTGGATAGGAGCGAAAGTAACAGCGGAGTTGTTATGGGGGACTTTAACTTTCCAAATATTGACTGGAAACACTATAGTTCGAGTAATTTTGATGGGTCCGTTTTTGTCCAATGTGTGCAGGAGGGTTTCCTGACACAGTATGTAGATAGGCCAACAAGACGCGAGGCCACATTGGATTTGGTACTGGGTAATGAACCAGGACAGATGCTAGATTTGAAGTAGGTGAGCACTTTGGTGATAGTGACCACAATTCAGTTACGTTTACTTTAGCGATGGAAAGGGATAGGTATATACCGCAGGGCAAGAGTTATAGCTGGGGGGAAAGGCTATTATGATGCGATGAGACAAGACTTAGGATGCATAGGATGGGGAAGGAAACTGCAGGGGATGGGCACAATTGAAATGTGGAGATCGTTCAAGGAACAGCTACTGCGTGTCCTTGATAAGTATGTACCTGTCAGGCATGGACCAAGTGGGCGAGCGAGGGAACCGTGGTTTACTAAAGTAGTTGACTCACTTGTCAAGAGGAAGAAGACTTATGTAAAGATGAGACGTGAAGGTTCAGTTAGGGCACTCGAGAGTTACAAGTTAGCTAGGAAGGACCTAAAGAGAGAGCTAGGAAGAGCCAGGAGGGGACATGAGAAGTCTTTGGCAGGTAGGATCAAGGATAACCCTAAAGCTTTCTATAGGTATGTCAGGAATAAAAGAATGACTAGGGTAAGAGTAGGGTCAGTCAAGGACAGTCATGGGAAGTTGTGCGTGGAGTCCGAGGGGATAGGAGAGGTGCTAAATGAATATTTTTCATCAGTATTCATGAAGGAAAAAGACAATGTTGATGAGGAGAATACTGAGATACAGGCTACTAGACTAGAAGGGCTTGAGGTTCCTAAGGAGGAGGTGTTAGCAATTCTGGAAAGTGTGAAAATAGATAAGTCCCCTGGGCTGGATGGGATTTATCCTAGGATTCTCTGGGAAGCTAGGGAGGAGATTGCTGAGCCTTTGGCTTTGATCTTTATGTCATCATAGTCTACAGGAATAGTGCCAGATGACTGGAGGATAGCAAATGTTGTCCCCTTGTTCAGGAAGGGGAGTAGAGACAACCCCAGTAACTATAGACCAGTGAGCCTTACTTCTGTTGTGGACAAAGTCTTGGAAAGGTTTATAAGAGATAGGATTTATAATAATCTAGAAGAATAATTTGATTAGGGATAGTCAACACGGTTTTGTGAAGGGTAGGTTTTGCCTCACAAACCTTATTGAATTGTTTGAGAAGGTGACCAAACAGGTGGACGAGGATAAAGCAGTTGATGAGGTGTATATGGATTTCAGTAAAGCATTTGATAAGGTCCCCCACGGAAGGCTATTGCAGAAAATACAGAGGCATGGGATTCAGGGTGATTTAGCAGTTTGGATCAGAAATTGGTTGATGGGAAATGCTCAGCCTGGAGTTCAGTTCCTAGTGGTGTACTAGTGTACTAGTGGTGTACCACAAGGATCTGTTTTGGGGCCACTGCTGTTTGTCATTTTTATAAATGACCTGGGGGAGGGCATAGAAGGATTGGTGAGTAAATTTGCAGATGGCACTAAAGTCGGTGGAGTTGTGGACAGTGCAGAAGGATGTTGCAGGTTACAGAGGGACATAGATGAGTTGCAGAGCTGGGCTGAGAGGTGGCAAATGGAGTTTAATACAGAAAAGTGTGAGGTGGTTCATTTTGGAAGGAGTAACAGGAAGACAGATTACTGGGCTAATGGTAAGATTCTTGGTTGTGTGGATGAGCAGAGAGATCTCGGTGTCCATGTACATAGATCCCTGAAAGTTGCTACCCAGGTTGATAGGGTTGTTAAGAAGGCATACGGTGTGTTAGCTTTTATTGGTAGAGGGATTGAGTTTCGGAGCCATGAGGTCATTTTGCATGCTGTACAAAACTCTGGTGCGGCCGCATTTGGAGTATTGCGTGCAGTTCTGGTCGCCGCATTATAGGAAGGATGTGGAAGCATTGGAAAGGGTGAAGAGGAGATTTACCAGGATGTTGCCTGGTATGGAGGGAAGATCTTATGAGAAAAGGCTGAGGGACTTAAGGCTGTTTTCGTTAGCGAGAAGAAGGTTAAGAGGTGACTTAATTGAGGCATTCAAGATGATCAGAGGATTAGATAGGGTGGACAGTGAGAGCCTTTTTCCTCGGATGGTGATGGCTAGCACGAGGTGACACAGCTTTAAATTGAGGGGAGATAGATATAGGACAGATGTTAGAGGTAGGTTCTTTACTCAGAGAGTAGTAAGGGCGTGAAATGCCCTGCCTGCAACACTAGTGGACTCGCCAACATTAAGGGCATTTAAATGGTCATTGGATAAACATATGGATGATAAGGGAATAGAATAGATGGGCTTTCGATTGGTTTCACAGGTCGGCGCAAAATCAAGGGCCGAAGGGCCTGTACTGCGCTGTAATGTTCTATGTTTTAAGCGCTGCACCCTCAACCTCGTTGCCAAATATCTTGAATAAAGCAGAGAGGCAGTGCTGTGACAATGGGCAGGATTCTCTGGCCTTCCAGCTGTGTGTTGCTTGACGGCGTGCCATTCCATATAATCCCCACAATGCAGAAGGAGGCCACAATTGGCCCATTGAGTCTGCACCAATCCTCTGAAAGAGCACTCCACCTGCCCTATCGCAATAACGCCTGAACCTAACCACGTATTTTTGGACGCTAAGGGGAAATTTAGCATGGCCTATTCACCTAACCTGCACACCTTTGGACTATTGGGTGGAAACCGGAGCACCCGGAGTAAACCTACGCAGGCACGGGGAGAACGTGCAAACTCCACACAGTCACCCAAGGCCATAATTGAACCCGGGTCCCTGGTGCTGAGGCAGTGGTGCTAACCACTGTGCCACCTTGTCTTAAACTCCGTTGACACCAGAATGCTCTTCTCCCATTGCTGTCAATGGGTATTTCCATTGAAACCATCCCACGCCGCTGGGAAACTCGTGGGCAGGGGTGTACTGTCTGTGTGGCCAGAAAATCCCACCACCAGCAAACGACTGGAGAATTCTGGCCAACATCCTTGGACCAGCAATCCAGAGACTCATCTTAATGCTCTGGGGATAGGGGTTAACATCCCATCGTGGCAGCTGGTGAAATTTGAATTCAATTAATAAAAAAAAAACTGGACTTGAAAGCTAGTCTCAATAATGGTGACCGGGAAACTAGCATTGATTGGTGCAAAATAAAAACACGTGGTCATGAAGGGTAGGAATTCTGCCATCCATGCCCCATCTCTCCTACAGATAGTGACACCAGATGTGGCAATGTGTTTGACTATTATCTGCTCTCTGTAATGGCCCAGTAAGCCATCCAGTTCAAGGGCAAGAAAAGGGTGGTGAATCTGTAGAACTCTTTGCCACAGGAGGCTGTGGAGGCCAAATCATTGAGTGTCTTTAAGACAGATGTGGTGATCCACTGTGTAATTGTGTGTGTGCCTGTATTAGGGGATGTACAGTAGTACCTGTACTACAGGTTCGCCGGTAGCCCCTGCCGGCTAGCTCCGCCCACTAGGAGCAGTATAAATATGCATGAGTTCTCCTGATCAGCCATTCTACCAGCTGCAGTCAGAGGACAAACATCTAGCTGTAATAAAGCCTCTTTGTACTCATTTGAGTCTTTAGTACAATTGATAGCGCATCAATTTATTGCAGTTAGATTTTCCGCATCATGGACATCAGGATCAAACCAGATCGCTTGCAGCTGGATCCGCACTCGCCAAGCGCCAGAAAGGGCTTTAATCACTGGCTGGCTTGCTTTGAGGCCTATATCAACTCAGCGACTCCCGAGCGGACAGAAGCTCAGAAAATCCAGGTTCTCTACTCAAGGTTGAGCTCCAGCGTGTTCCCGAATTACGCAGGCGCGATGGACCTCCTTAAAGAAAACTACGTCCAGAAGACGAACGCTCTATTTGCAAGGCATGTGCTCGCCACTCGCATACAACTACCTGGTGAGTCGATTGAAGACTTCTGGCGGGCCCTGATCCCTCTCGTACGGGACTGCGGCTGCCAGGCCATCACGGCCACAAAACATTCCAATCTCCTCATGCATGATGCATTCGTGACGGGGATTGCATCGGACCCCATCTGGCAACGGCTGCTGGAAGGGGCCGCGCTCGACCTAACGGAGCTAACGAAAGCTTTAGTACTCCCCATGACGGTCGTTTCTCGTAATGTCCAGTCCTACCCTGCTCGCAGCGTGGCCCACCCATCCAACCCCTCATGGACCCCGCAACCGACCCCCCGACTGGGGCCACTCCTGCGCAATATGCCTGCGCTGCCCGCCACACCACGCACTCTGGGGGTCCCCACTGCAACTTCTGTGGCCAACAGAAGCACCCCCACCAGCGCTGCCCAGCCCGCGCTGCCACCTGCAAATCCTGCGGCAAGAAGTGCCACTTTGCGACGGTGTGCCAGGCCCGCGCAGTTGCCACTATCGCGCCCGGTTTTGCTCCGTTCCCCCAGCCGATCGCACAATGGCCGCCGCCATCCTCTGCTCCCGGGGCCACGTGCGACCAGTGGGTGCCGCCATCTTCTCCCCCCAGGTCCACGTGCGCATTTGGGTGCCGCCATATTGCGCCGCCCCCACAACGTGCGCACCATGGGTGCCGCCATCTTCTCCCCCCAGGTCCACATGCGGCCAGTGGGCACCGCCATCTTGCCCCGCGCCCGCAATGTGCGCTGCATGGGCGCCGCCATCTTGCCCTGCGCCCGCAACGTGCGCTTCATGGGCGCCGCCATCTTGCCCCCACGCCCGCAATGTGCGCTGCATGGGTACCGCCATCCTCTCCTCCACAGGTCCTTCGGATGTCACCATCGCCGCCATTTTGTCTCCCCCTCGGGACTGGACTGCTAGACCTGGGTCGCTGCCGCTCCTCATCGGACTCCTCGGACGACCGCCCGCTGCTTGCCTCCATGACGCTGGACCAGTCCCGTCCTCACAACCTGGCCACCGCTTCGACGACGGTGCTAATCAATGGCCACGCGACCTCCTGCCTACTAGACTACGGGAGCACTGATAGCTTCATCCACCTGGACACGGTAAGGCACTGCTCCCTCGCGGTCCATCCTGCCAACCAGCGGATCTCCCTGGCCTCCGGATCCCACTCTGTCCCGATCTGAGGTTTCTGTGTGGTCAAGCTTACCGTGCAAGGCGTTGAATTCAGCGGTTTCCGCCTGTACGTTCTCCCCAATCTCTGTGCTACACTATTACTGGGCCTGGATTTTCAATGTAACCTCCAGAGTCTCACCCTCAAATTCGGCGGGCCCCTACCCCCAGTCACCGTTTGCGGCCTCACAACCCACAAGGTTGACCCTCCCGCCCTCGTTGTCAATCTGACTGTGGATTGCAAGCCCGTCGTCACCAGGAGCAGACGGTACAGCGCCCAGGACAAGGCCTTCATCAGGTCCGAGGTCCAGCGGCTGCTTCGGGAAGGTATTATCAAGGCCAGCCCAAGTGGTAGTGGTTAAAACTGGGGAGAAACACAGGATGGTCGTGGACTACAGCCAGACCATCAATCGGTACATGCAGCACGACGCGTATCCCCTCCCTCGGATATGGTCAATCAGATTGCACAGTACCGGGTCTTCTCAACGATTGACCTTAAATCCGCATACCACCAGCTCCCCATCCACAAATCGAACCGTCCATACACTGCCTTTGAGGCAGACGGTCGCCTCTATCAATTTCTTAGGGTTCCCTTCGGCGTCACTAACGGGGTCTCGGTATTGCAAAGGGAAATGGACTGAATGGTTGACCGGTACGGACTGCGGGCCACATTTCCGTACTTAGATAATGCCACCATCTGCGGCCATGACCAGCAGGACCACGACGCCAACCTTGCCAAATTTCTCCACACCGCATCTCTTCTCAACCTCACTTACAACAAGGAGAAGTGCCTGTTCAGCACCAACCGCTTGGCCATCCTCGGCTACGTTGTCTCTCTCAGGGACCTGGCTCCCTCGGGTGCCACTCCCACTCCCACACACCTCCCCACCCACGCGCCACCTGCGCTCCCACCAGCCCCACCAGGTCCATCCCACCTTCCCCTGCCCACGCTAGAGGACGAGGAAGATTTCAGCACGCTCCCAGCTACTGGCCAGCACCAACACCGCCAGCACCAACACCGCCAGCACCGACGACGCCGCCACCACCTGTACAGACATCGCCACCACTGTTACGTCGCTCCCAGTGAACCGTCAGACCACCGGACAGACTTAACCTCTGACGGGCACCGGATTACAAGATGGACACATATATTTTTTTCCCTCCCCTCTGTAAATAATTCACAATTCTGTATATAGTTCCACGCCACCCCCGCCGGACTCATTTTTAACAGGGGGTGAATGTGGTGATCCACTGTGTAATTGTGTGTGTACCTGTATTAGGGGATGTACAGTAGTACCTGCACTACAGGTTCGCCGGTAGCCCCTGCCGGCTAGCTCCGCCCACTAGGAGCCGTATAAATATGCATGAGTTCTCCTGATCAGCCATTCTACCAGCTGCAATCGGAGGACAAACATCTAACTGTAATAAAGCCTCTTTTGTACCCATTCGAGTCTTTAGTACAATTGATAGCGCATCAACAGAGATAGATAGATTCTTGATTAATAAGGAGATCAAGGGTTATGGGGAGAAGGCAGGAGATTGGGGATGAGAGAAATATCAGCCATGATTGAATGGCGGAGCAGACTCGCTGGGTTGAATGGCCTAATTCTGCTCCTATGTCTTATGGTCTTATGGCAGTTAAGGATGGGCAAAAAATGCCAGCACAGATCCATGAATAATTGAAAAAACACATCAGCTACTGTTTTTAAGAGTTGTCCCTTTAACATCCTCACTCAATGCCTGGAATAAAAAAGAAATAGTTTATCCAAGGCCGGAGTGTGATGAATACTTGATGCTGAAAATTGAGATTTTCATTCAAAGTGTGGTCACATGGCTGCCTCAACCTAAATATATTAAATGCAGCTTGACAAGCTCTTTAACTTGCTCTTTCTGTCTCTACACACGTGTGCCTATAATTACCTCATGAGTGAATAAAAAAGCTTCAAATAATGTCCCTTTTCTTCTGTGAGTCCAAATGACGCAACTGCAAAACGCCAAGTCAGAGAAAGCTTTTAATTAATACAATGATACAATGTTAAAATAAGACTATCTGCACTTTCTGAATACTGTGTACTCTCCAAGTGCCTACCCGGGTCGTCCTTCCATTGGTTCTACGCTCCTCCTAGGTGCGCATTGATTGAGAGAGTTAAACCATTGCTTATTCACTACAACAGGGTTACTGCACTGAGGTACCATCTCTGGTGATACAGATGGCAGCTTACTCTGGCAGGAAGATCTTCCTGGTGGCATCACTGGAGGTTGTTGCTGGGCAATATGGCAACTCCTGGGTATTTCCGCTTTGAACTGAGGTTTGGAACCTCTTCCACAGAAGTGAAAGTGGTGTGGGAGAGGTCGACTCCAGCCATTGTCATTCCACTGGCACCTGGATCCATGGCCCTACTTATTAGTGGCATGGCTGATCCTTTGGCAGATAACAGATCCTAGAAGATCTAAGTGAAGCAGCAGAAAGGGCATGATCTAGAGGCCACGCAGGATGCTGTTTATCCTCCTTCCCTTTTGCCGTTTGAGCTGCAACCTGTGCTTCATTGGAAACAAAGGATCTGATTGTTTCCAGGGCACTCTTTAGATGGGGCTCTACTGCTTATTCCAATGAAGCTACTGTATACTCTTTTGCTACCTTCAATCAAAACGAAATTTATGGATGTTACTACAAAGAACCGCCATGGACTTGAGGTCCACTCCTGTCAATTGCTGTAGCATCATGGAAGTTGACCTTACATCATGCTGTGATCTTCATTCTTTTCAGGGGATTAACTATGGCCTTTGGGTTCCACAATTCCCAACCCCTGGCAGCCTTCTACCCGGCCTCTTCAGTCCTCCTCAGTTACACCACTGAATTGTTCCAGGTGAGATTACTTAACCTGTATCATTTTTGTCTTGCTCTTTCTCCTTTCAAACACCCACCACACACCCTCCCCCACCCTTCCAGCCCCACTGCTGCCACCTATATCTACAGGGAAAGAGAAGGAAAGCTAAAAATGGGTGAGTTTGGAATATTGGAGACAGAGACCACAGTGGAAGATTGTGCCTGTGTGGTGCATCACAGAGATACCAGCTAACAGGTGTAGGTATTCTTTTGCTAATTCTCTGGCACTGTTAATATGCCATGGGACTTGTCACCATAGACAGCGAGCACAGCATGCCTCTCCATGAGCTCCATGGACTCTGCTCATCAAGCACGAGGGGTTTTAAAGGTGGGAATTTCCACTCTGATTGTGTGCCTCATGGAGGCATAGTCAATCATTTTCTCCTGTAAGATTGAGCAGATGATAACTAGGCAAGCAGCTGAAGGGTAAGATCTCAAGACAGATCTGTGAGATCTGTCAAAGTGCAGGAAGTGGTTTTAGCATTGTGCACACAATCAATTCAAGTCAGTAGAGCTGGATTTGCATGATGCAAGATCCCAACTTAAAATCCTACTTAACCATTGTATGCACTGTGATGGGCTGATTGTGCAAGGGTTACTTTAAGAGAGTGATGAAGGTGCTGTTGCTCAAGCTAGGCATGGAAGACAAAGAGGCGAATCGGGTGCAAAGCCATAATTTGCCCAGCTGTGGACGCTGAACCTCTAAAGGCATTGGCTAGTAGTGAGTGCCACCATCCTGCAGGTGGCATGTGCGACATTCCTGCGAGGCTTGCTGGCACAGACACCCTGGAATCATTGCCTCCTTAGAAGGCTCAAAGATCTGAGCCGGAAAATTTTGTATTCTTCTGTGTGTCAGCAGCACTGTTTAGTTTTGTTTGACGTTTTGTTCCAGAGGATCCTGATTATGGACATTCTTGCAAAGTAACGTAAAATAATTGATGAGGCCTCCAATAATGTTACCTGAGTGTCAAAAAAGTGAGCAAAATACTGTGCCTCCCTTGCCTGAATATTCTATCAGCCGTTGCAGAAGTGTGCAGTCTTTCAAGATTCACTCCAATTTCGTCGCACACAGCCCCCTACAGCTAAATGGGATTGAGGCCAAGCATTTCTCCAATGGATATGCTAATAAGTTGACCCAGGAAATCTTTACACAAATATTTATCCTAACCCAAACATAAATCTTTTTTCTATTGGTTTAACAATGGCACAAATCACTCCCTGTAAATTCTCATTCATGGTCTGTTATATTTATTCAGTTTTAATGAGGTTTCTTGATATTTGAGCAATATTTATTGTAGATTGGAGGCTAACAGCGTATCCTCACACCAAAAATAATCGTCATATGCCATTCAAGTATCTTGTTAGAGTTATGCATATGCCAGACTCACCATCTAAATTAAAACAATAATTTCTGTCATTTTATATGCCGTGCTAATAGGCTAATAAACACAGAGTGATTATGCAGGGAGCCTACAATTAAATAAAAACAGAAAGTTACGGATAATTTCAGATTTCCAGCATCTGCAGTATTTTGCTTTTATGTTAGCCGACAATTAAATCCTGGCCTTATGTTGTCACAAAGTAAGTGAAATGCTTTAACTCGAAGTGATGGGCCCATCTATCTTTTTTCAGATCTTTTTTGTTCGTGTAGAAAACAAAAATAAGACATTTTCTGCTTGGGGTACATTTGGCAATCCGGGTGTAAAGTGGGCCCAGACTTAAGGTAATTTTGAGAACTGTTTTTATTTTCTCTCATCGTGTTTCAACTCAAATTCATTGTCACAAAACTGGCCAGTCTCCAAGAGCATTCAACACAATCAGTCGGCTTTTTAAAAGGTAATTGAGAGAGAAAAACAAATTTCAAAATGTTCTGCGATAAGTGGTAACTTAGATAATGTTGCTGAAAACGGGTTCATCACCAAAGTAAGTCATTTGTAATGAGTGTCAAAGTGCTACCTGTGAGTTACCCAATTTCG
Organism: Scyliorhinus canicula; assembly: GCF_902713615.1. NCBI lineage: Eukaryota > Metazoa > Chordata > Chondrichthyes > Carcharhiniformes > Scyliorhinidae > Scyliorhinus > Scyliorhinus canicula. The sequence goes on along the minus strand of NC_052166.1, from coordinate 33,549,258 downwards.
AACGATTGAAAGTGCCTTAAAAAATATATTTAAACCCGATTGTTAGTTATATCGAAAGCAGTCAGTTTGGTTAAAAATAAAGCAGTTACGTTTACGAACATTTAAAATGAGCCAATTAATTATCCTCGTGACCAAAAGAACCAGCATAATTTTTAAAAGCTTCCTTGAAGGGTTGCAAATTAGCACAAATAGTGGGAACCCCAATGTCACTACAGTAATAAACTCTCGGGGGTGTGGTAATTTTATGGGCAGGCTGGCTTCCAGTGCAATGATTATTAAGCTAGTGCAAAAGATCGCCAAAACATGATTTTCCCTAAAGGTAATTTGCATTTAGAATTTTAGAATCTTTTGTGGTGGTTACATAGATAATGAGGCAATATCTGCTAGGAAAAGCACCAAGATCATCTGGAAACTCTACCTCTAGCATCTTTATCTTTCTTCTACAATTATAATTGGGGACTGTATTTGTTGTCTCATTTCACAAATATATTTATCTAAAATGGCTAAAACCAATTAAATCTTTGATGACGAAGCCTGGCTTGGTAACTCCATGATACCCAGTGAATGCTGTTCTTGGAACAAACAACAAACAGGCCAATCCAAAAACAAGTCCCAACACCCAATGAAAAAAGACACAATTTGTCCCCCATAAAATAAATTCCCCTCCAAAACAACCCACAATATCCAACAGTAAGCAGCTGTTTAAAACAAACAGTATTGTTGAAGTTGCTATTCCACCACAAACACATTGTTACATTTTTTACACGTCATTAATTTTACTTCAGCAGATATCCAAAGGAGCTGTTTACTCAGCAAAGGCTGAGAGCAGAGAATCCACAGGTCACTGAAAGGGGTAACACAGGTGGAGAAGGTAGTCAAGAAGGCATACGGCATGCTTGCCTTCATTGGCCGGGGCATTGAGTATAAGAATTGGCAAGTCATGTTGCAGCTGTATAGAACCTTAGTTAGGCCACTCAGAGTATAGTGTTCAATTCTGGTCGCCACTCTACCAGAAGGATGTGGAGGCTTTAGAGAGGGTGCAGAAGAGATTTACCAGGATGTTTCCCGGTATGGAGGGCATTAGCTATGAGGAGCGGTTGAATAAACTCGGTTTGTTCTCACTGGAACGACGGTGGTTGAGGGGCGACCTGATAGAGGTCTACAAAATTATGAGGGGCATAGACAGAGTGGATAGTCAGAGGCTTTTCCCCAGGGTAGAGGGGTCAATTACTAGGGGGCATAGGTTTAAGGTGCGAGGGCAAGGTTTAGAGGAGATGTACGAGGCAAGTTTCTTACACAGAGGGTAGTTGGTGCCTGGAACTCGCTGCCGGAGGAGGTGGTGGAAGCAGGGACGATAGTGACATTTAAGGGGCATCTTGACAAATACATGTATAGGATAGCAATAGAGGGATACGGACCCAGGAAGTATAGAAGATTGTAGTTTAGTCGGACAGCATGGTCGGCACGGGCTTGGAGGGCTGAAGGGCCTGTTCCTGTGCTGTATGTTTCTTTGTTCTTTGTTCTTTGTTCTAATCTCCTTTCTATATATCCATAAAGTGAGTCCGAAGTATTCTTGCCTCCTCTTTAACAGCTGTCTCCTTCAGGGGCCCTTGCCGCACTACATTTTGGAGCTGTTTATACATTAGCCAAGCAATCTTATTGTGGTCAGTGACAGTGTGAGAGCTTTCACCAAGAATAAATCCCATCCTTCCATCCATATCTTAGTAAATGCTTAATATTTCACAGGATAGTCTGTTGGCCCAGATAGCCTATAGTTCAGTGCGCACAAGGCTGTGGATAGATAGATCTTTGGACATAGGTGTAGGGAATCAAGGTAAATGGGGATCAGGCAGAAATATGACGGTATTGAATAGTGGAACAGACTGGGGGGAGCATTAGGCCCAATCCCACTCCCACTCCAGTTTCTTGTGTTCTTATGGCCTATGACTTGGTTTAAAAAAAGGATTATGTCAATATTTAACTCAACATATTGCTACCACAATTACTGAACAACATTTGTGATTGAGCGGATAAGTAGAATCATTCTACTTTTGCGCAGCCAATCCCTTACATAACAGTATTTGATGTTGCCAACTCACAACTTTTAATGTCACTCCTGATTGAATCAGGACATCTGTCTGGTTCAGTGATTCTCCTGCAGGAAGTATAAAGAAATACCATTACCCAACTAAAAAACATTTCCATTTCAATGATTTCATTTGAACCGGACGGGCTGAGCATTTGGAGCTAGTTTGACACTTTCCATTTTTGTGAGCATTTCCTACCATTCTTTTCCATAAGGTCATCGAGCTGGTTCTGACAAGCTTTATAATTATTACAATGAAAACTAATCCCATTGGTTCAGCGCACCCCACCCTTTTTCATTATAAAATTCTTTCAATTGAAGAAATACAAAGGTAGAGAATTCTGTCAAGTAGAATATCTGTCCTATTTTCAAATAATTATTATGCAATATTTGTTGGTCTGATTATTCTTGATGTTAAAGCACACTTTGACACATAGCACATGCATTCCTAATGTTCATCTTTTATACACATGTTAAGGTGCACTCAATATATTTTAATAAGATGTGCTCTGATGTGTACATGCGTGAGATACAGTACCAGAAAAAAAACCAAAGCAGCTGCACGTTGACCTATGAATCATCTCCAAAATATTCATATGGCCCTCTCCCCAGTATCTTTCTTTGTAAAAACATTACACTAAAACCATACCTATGCTCTAATGTCTGACTAAAAAGTAGCAGAAAAATACATACCCCAGTTAGCCTTCCAACGGCACTCAAGAAAGAGATGATGGCTTCCTTACTGTATCATTTCAGGGAGACAAAAAACATTTTAAGAGGCAGTGGAAGCCCTCAATCAATTCCAGATGACCTTGTATCTCTCAACTGCAAGCTCCATGGACAGCTCTGTCAACATCAGTCATCTGACACCTTTCTCTTTAGGGTGACTTTGGAATCATTTAGACGTTGTAAGAAAAAAAAGGGCTAGATCTGCAGAGCACTGCGCATTGATGCAGCATGTAACATTAACTCATTCAGTGCTCAAATGTGTGTCCGAATGTAACCACGCCATTCTCTGTGACCATCTGAAAATTGCTCAGATAATAATAAATGTGCAATTAAGCTTGCTTACTGCCAACTTTCAGAGAACGAATCATTGATCTCAGGAAAGATTTGGCAAGTCCTGACCTAGTCTCACTATTCCCCCATATGTGTTAGGACATAAGGGATGAAGGACAGCTTAGTGAGAGCAAAAGCCAAAAAAAGACACATGACATATAACATTTTAAATTTAAAAGGACACCATAACATAAACTTCTAAAATTGCGACAATGATGAATTTTACAACAAAATAAAGAAATGTATATAGCCTTGCGCAACATGAATAGAGTATAGACAATAGACAGAACAAATATTTCCAGCCAACGTGAGTTAAGCCACTTAAAAAGCACAAAGCTAACCATAATTTGCTCGACAGTCAAGTATATCACTTAGTCAGAGAGGAGGCTGCCTCTGAAAAAAGCATTTGGAAAAACTGACCGGAAAGAGCGTGGATAGTCCAACAACGTGTAAAGAAAGAGAAAGCAAAGAAGGAGACTGAGCTCAAAGGATTGTTAAATTTTCAATACTTCTTTCCCGCTTGAACAGTTTTCTAGAAATTCTGCTGTCAAATTGAATGTGAAGCTGATTCATTTCCATGCCAGTGTACAGGGATACATTATTAAATGCATACAATGAGCAGCATATGTAAATAGGTCAAACACACTTGGATGTGCAGTGATCTTCATCAGAAGATCTAACTTATAATAGTAGCTGTTTGAGATAAACATTGATTCATTAAAACTCAAAACAGTAAAATATTTAGAATTCCCTCTGGATAGGTTACCGGAAAATATCAGCCAAACCAGTACCTGTTTGAGAAAGATTTAAAGTAACAGATAACATAACATAACATAAAATAACTGGATATGCAGCCCAGAAACAGACCATTTAACCCAATCAGTCAACGCTGTTATTCATGCTGTACTCAAACCTCCTCCCACCTTTTCACATTTAGAAATACCATCATAATCATGTATTACTTTCTCCCTCATATGCATCTATATTAACTCCCTGTGGTAGTCATTTGAGTCCAGAAATGGGGTCCAAGATGTAGCGGAGTTACAAGTTAGTGGTTAAAAAGATTGCTAGCAGGGCAGCACGGTGGCCTAGTGGTTAGCACAACCGCCTCACGGCGCTGAGGTCCCAGGTTCGATCCCGGCTCTGGGTCACTGTCCGTGTGGAGTTTGCACGTTCTCCCCGTGTCTGCGTGGGTTTACATAGAACATAGAACATAGAACAGTACAGCACAGAACAGGCCCTTCGGCCCTCAATGTTGTGCCGAGCCATGATCACCCTACTCAAACCCACGTATCCACCCTATATCCGTAACCCAATAACCACCCCCCCCCCCTTAACCTTACTTTTTAGGACACTACGGGCAATTTAGCATGGCCCCCACAGTTTCACCCCCACAACCCAAAAATGTGCAGAGTAGGTGGATTGGCCACGCTAAATTGCCCTTAATTGGAAAAAATAATTGGCTAATCTAAATTTAAAAAAAAAAGATTGCTAGTAGCAGAGTTAGATGGATAAACCCACAGCCTGAGTTACCTTGGCCCATTCAGACATAACCTCATTAGTGAGAACACACAGGATGTGGCCAATGAGGATGATCATTTCAAGATCCATTGTCATTTGGTACAATCTTGTTTCACCAGCCCTTCACAGAGTCTGATAACCTATTTGTCCATCAAGGGACGGTTAGATGCATATAAATGGAATAACTGTTCTTTTGTACAAACAGCAGTGGGCAGTCAGCCAAGATAACAAGAACAGATTCAAATCTGACCACCTCAGGGGAAAATCTTTGTTTGAAGAGCTGCGCTTAGAGAGAGAGAGAGACAGGAAGTGCTGCTTTGGACGGTCACAAGAGAAGGTTTTGGGAAACCGACGAGGGAGGTAACGAAAGTTTCCACCGAGGCAGGCTTGAAAAAAAGATTCTGAACAAATGTCTCTCACAGATGAAAAAAGTATTTCATAAATGCAAGTATTGCTTTTGTCTGATTGTGTTAAGTGGTATGTGAGTGTGGTTTAATGGGAACTTGTGTGTTAAGTTTAAGAAACTGCACGTAATCTGCTAGTAACAAACACAGAAAATAATGGACAATCTCAGCTGGTCTGTTCGCATCTATGAAGAGAGAAGGGTGCAAATATTTTGAGTCTGGATAACTCTTTGTCAAAGAGTCACTGTTAGTGTTAGCTGTCAGTGTTAGCTGAAGTAAAAGTTTACATGTTGTTTTCTTTTCTTTTGTTTTAATAAAGTCTGTTTATAAAATAACCAAGCCCTATTTCTTATATTATTACTCCTGAAGTGAATTGATCTTCCTGCACTATATTAAAACTTAAAAAACGTTACATCTGGTTCAGTGCCTTAACGATTTTTGAGCGCTGACCAGGCATCCGGTACAATATACTATGCAGTTTTGGTCATCATACATTGCGCTAAATGCAATCTAGCCAAGCTTCAATGCTGGTTTAGCATAACTTCCCTACTTTTCAATTATCCCTCTCTAGAAAAAAAGCTTAGTTCTTAGTTTGCTTTTTTATGGCCTTTTTTAATGTGTCGTGCAATTTTAGTGATTGAAATATTTGAACTCCAGGATCCCTTTTCTCCTTGACCCCACCTAGACTTGTGCCCTACCAAAAGGTATTACCTCATATTTATCTACGTTGAACTTCATTTGCCAATTATTTACCCATTCTGGAAGATTATTAACATCTTTCTGTAATTTTTTCCAGTTCTCCTCAGTAATGAGTATAAAATTGGTGGTATCTGCTAATTTAACAATTGAATTTTGATTCCAAATTGCTCACATAAATTGTGAAAAGCAGTCGTCCCTGTACTGATCCTTGTGGAGCAATGCAACCACCTTCTGTCACTCTGAGTATCAACCCTATACTCCCATTCTTTGCTTTCTGCCTTGAAGTCAAACAGCAATCCTTCCTACCACTTGTCTCCTGGACTCCACATTATCTACCCTTGTTAATATGGGGCAACTTATCAAATGACTTTTGAAAATTCAGATAAATTACATATACCATTGTCTACTCTCACTGTTAACTCCTCAAAGAAATTCAGCAATGTTGGTCAAGCAAGATTTTCTCTTTTCAAATCTATGCTGGCTGTTATTTCTCATTGCTGGATGTTCTTTTCTTCTCTCCTTTAGTAAGAATTCCATTATTTTTCCAACCACCATTTAGGTGACTGGTCTATAAATCCCTGGACATGTCCTGTCCCCCTTCTTATATATAGAAATACATTAGCTGTCTACCAGTCCACTGGCAGTACAACTTTTTCCAACAAATTATTAAACATCAGTAGTAATGCATCTGATAACTCTGCACTAGATTACTTTAAAATACATGGATTCAATCCACATGGACCAGACATTTTGTCCTCTTTGAGTTTGGTTAGTTTATTCACTGCATCCCATTTTCTATTTTAAATGCACGTATCTCATGACTCAACTCATTATTCAATGTCATTTCTACTTGTCCTATCTCCCTCGTAAATACCAAAATAAAATAATTATTTAATATTTTTGCTATCTCTCTATTCCTTAATGTTCCTATCCCCATCATAAGCTGCCTTGTTTATTATTGCTGTGCCTGTAAAATACTTTATCATTTTGTTTTGTTACTTTGCCTTTCATATTCTTTGATGTCTAACCTAACCTCTGCATATTCTCTCTTATCACACATTCTTCTGCTGTCTGTGTTCACAATGCATGCATCGTTCCTAACCCCCAATTTTTTCCTCTTGGCCTTCGACCATAAAATCATGAGACATGGGAGCAGAAGTAGGGTATTTGGCACATCGGATCTGAACCATCTTTCAATGAGATCATGACCAATCTGGTGTGATAATCCTAAACTCCACTTTCTCACCTTATTGACCCAGCCTTCTGCGGTAAAGAATTTCACAGATTCACTACCCTCTGTCTAAAAGAAGAAATTTCTCATCTCTGTCTTAAATGGGTGACACCTTCCTCTGAGACTCTCACACAAGGGGAAACAACTTCTTAGCGTCTCAGGAAATACCCTCTCAGCATGAACAACCTCTCAGGACTTTATTGATCCATGGAATCCCACTAGTGTGTAATTTGTTATTTTACTTTAGCGGAATGTATTTTCCCTGTACTCTATTAAACACCATTTTAAATGCTTTCCATTGTTGTTCTACATCGTTTGTCAATATTGTTGTCCATTTTGTTTTCCAAAGTTCTATTCTCAGCCTCAAAATCAGCTTTTCTCCAGTCTATTAATTTAGTTTTCATCATACCTATGTCCTGCGTAATCAGCTTAAAGCATATTATTTTATGGTCTACCTTGGACTCTTGCTCATTCCCCATTTTAAGATCCAAATGAGAATCTTTCCTTGTTGGGATTTTTTCATATTGGGTTAGAAAAGAATCCTGTACACACTGTAGGGACTATTATTCGCTTATTCTCTTCACCGCCTCAGAAGAGGTCCAATTAATGCCATGGCCATTAAAATTCTGCCTGATTACTATTCTGTTTCATGCTAAATTACATAATTTTTCAGTTTTTTTCATTTCTCCACCTCCTTTTCACCTTTGGGTGGCCTGTTGACCACACCTGCAGACCAATTATCTCAATTGCCTAGACAGCCAGTGTATGGATCAGATTAACACCAACATCAAGGTGCTCGATCCCCGTTCTGGCTCAGATAGACTTGGGCCTGCCTCCTCACCCTACCAGCATTAAAAAATGGTTATTTGCCATGAACCTACGTTGCAGAAGGAGGCCATTCAGCCCATCAAATTTGCATGACCCTCTGAAAGGGCACCCTATCTAGGCCCACTCCCCTGCCCTATCCTGTAACCCCAGAACCTCACCTAACGTACACATCTTTGGACACTAAGGGAAAATTTTGCATGGCCAATCCACCATGTGGGAGGAAACCAGAACACCCGGGAGAAACCCACTCAGACTCGGGGAGAAAGTGCAAACTCCACACAAAAGCCACACAAGGCAGGAATTGAACCCAGGTCTCTGGCGCTGTGAGGCAGCAATGCTAACCACTGTGCCACCCTGCTGCCCACAAAGGAAATTAGTGGACCAGATGTGCTTTTATGACAATCACCAATAGTTTTGTGGTCATTATTTAAATCAAATTCATAAATACACCATCTATCATGTGGTATTTGAAGCCGGGTCATCAGAGCATTATCCTGCTCGCTGAATTACTAGTCCAGTGACAATACGATCATGCCACCACCTCCCCTCCCCTCACCTAGACAAATAATGACAAGACAAATAATCAGCAAGGCCCTGCCTTTGGATAGAGAACAAAAGAGGATTACACCTCTTAGTGTGATGAATCAATTATTATCTTTTATTGCTGGGTCATGGGCTGTTTTTCAAAAGCTGGGCTAAGCATCAGAATAAAGAAGACAGAGATATTCCACAACAACTATCAAATTCTGGCTATCCCTGACCTACTAGAACCATCAATGACACAACTGAAAAGGCTGTAAATATCTTTGCTTATCTCGGAAGCAAAATCTCCAGAAATGACTGCATTGACAGCGAGGTGGCAAATAGAACCGGCAGAGAAAGCTCAGCATTAGCCCTTTACACAAGAGACCGTGAAGGAAATTAGGTATCAACCTTACAACAAAATGTACAGGCGGGATTCTCCGGTCCCTTGACCGCAAGTTTCTCGGCAACACACCGTTCGCTGGTGGTGGTATTCTTAAATCCCGCCGCTCGTCAATGGGAATTCCATTGAAGCCACCCCATGTCCTCAGGAAACCCATGGGCGAGGTGCGCTTCCAGCAGGAACAGAGAATCTCAATGTCCGAAGAAATCTGGCCCAGATAGATAGATAGATAGATAGAGAAATACAGCACAGAACAGGCCCTTCGGCCCACGATGTTGCGCCGAACTTTTGTCCTAGGTTAATCATGGAATTTTGGACAATTTTCCATGGCCAATCCACCCAACCTGCACATCTTTGGACTGTGGGAGGAAACCGGGGTTCCCGGAGGAAACCCACGCAGTCACGGGGAGGATGTGCAGACTCCACACAGACAGTGACCCAAGTCGAAATCGAACTTGGGACCCTGGAGCTGTGAAGCAATTGTGCTATCCACAATGCTACTGTGCTGCCCTTAAGAAGTTAACCTACACTCCATTATTCTACCCTAATCCATGTACCTATCCAATAGCCGCTTGAAGGTCCCTAACGTTTCCGACTCAACTACTTCCACAGGCAGTGCATTCCATGCCCCCACTACTCTCTGGGTAAAGAACCTACCTCTGACATCCCCTCTATATCTTCCATCATTTATCTTAAATTTATGTCCCCTTGTAATGGTGTGTTCCACCCGGGGAAAAAGTCTCTGACTGTGTACTCCATCTATTCCCCTAATCATCTTATAAACCTCTATCAAGTCGCCCCTCATCCTTCTCCGTTCTAATGAGAAAAGGCCTAGCACCCTCAACCTTTCCTCGTATGACCTACTCTCCATTCCAGGCAACATCCTAGTAAATCTCCTTTGCACCTTTTCCAAAGCTTCCACATCCTTCCTAAAATGAGGCGACCAGAACTGCACACAGTACTCCAAATGTGGCCTGACCAAGGTTTTGTACAGCTGCATCATCACCTCACGGCTCTTAAATTCAATCCCTCTGCTAATGAACGCTAGCACACCATAGGCCTTCTTCACAGCTCTATCCACTTGAGTGGCAACTTTCAAAGATCTATGAACATAGACCCCAAGATCTCTCTGCTCCTCCACATTGCCAAGAACCCTACCATTAACCCTGTATTCCGCATTCATATTTATCCTTCCAAAGTGGACAACCTCACACTTGCCAGGGTTAAACTCCATCTGCCACTTCTCAGCCCAGCTCGGCATTCTATCTATGTCTCTTTGAAGCCAACAACAGCCCTCTTCACTATCCACAACTCCACCAATCTTCGTATCATCTGCAAATTTACTGACCCACCCTTCAACTCCCTCATCCAAGTCGTTAATGAAAATCACAAACAGCAGAGGACCCAGAACTGATCCCTGCGGTACACCACTGATAACTGGGCTCCAGGCTGAATATTTGCCATCCACCACCACTCTCTGTCTTCTATCGGTTAGCCAGTTTGTTATCCAACTGGCCAAATTTCCCACTATCCCATGCCTCCTTACTTTCTGCACAAGCCTACAATGGGGAACCTTATCAAATGCCTTACTAAAATCCATGTACACTACATCCGCTGCTTTACCTTCATCCACATGCTTGGTCACCTCTTCAAAGAAGTCAATAAGACTTGTAAGGCAAGACCTACCCCTCACAAATCCGTGCTGACTATCCCTAATCAAGCAGTGCATTTCCAGATGCTCAGAAATCCTATCCCTCAGTACCATTTCCATTACTTTGCCTACCCCCGAAGTAAGACTAACTGGTCTGTAATTCCCAGGGTTATCCCTATTCCCTTTTTTGAACAGGGGCACGACATTCTCCACTCTCCAATCCTCTGGTACCACCCCTGTTGACAGCAAGGATGAAAAGACCATTGCCAACGGCTCTGCAATTTCATTTCTTGCTTCCCATAGAATCCTTGGATATATCCCGTCAGGCCCGGGGGACTTGTCTATCCTCAAGTTTTTCAAAACGCGCAACACATCTTCCTTCCTGACAAGTGTCTCCTCGAGCTTATCAGTCTGTTTCACACTGTCCTCTCCAACAATATGGCCCCTCTCGTTTGTAAATACCGACAAAAAATACTTGTTCAAGACCTCTCCTATCTCTTCAGACTCAATACACAATCTCCCGCTACTGTCCTTGATCGGACCTACCCTCGCTCTAGTCATTCTCATATTTCTCACATATGTGTAAAAGGCCTTGGGGTTTTCCTTGATCCTACCTGCCAAATATTTTTCATACCCTCTCTTAGCTCTCCTAATCCCTTTCTTCAGTTCCCTCCTGGCTATCTTGTATCCCTCCAGCGCCCTGTCTGAACCTTGTTTCTTCAGCCTTACATAAGTCTCCTTCTTCCTCTTAACAAGACATTCAACCTCTCTTGTCAACCATGGTTCCCTCACTCAACCATCTCTTCCCTGCCTGCGTGCACAAAGATCTGGCACATTAAATGTTTTGTTATCAGCCACTCTCTGGAAATGCGCTGTGCCAGTTCATCGGAAAGCAGGCAGGGTGAGCAAGCCAACAACAGGGCTGGGGCAAGCTTGCTGGTTGAGTGCCACTGACAAACTTTTGACTTTCAGTACATGATTGCTTTTAACTCTGACCTTTTGTGAAGCAAGAGTAAATTTCAAGTGTCTTGGTGTGAAATTGAATGTGAGGTACAACGCTGTGATTCTGCTTCCAATGCACCATTCAGGTATTATGCAGGTTGATTGAAAATGAAGATCTAACACAACAGTAAAACCAGGGCAAGTGAGCCAACAGCAGCTCTAGTAGAAGCCTGGATAACCGTACCAAGGTGCCCAACAGCACACACAAATTGCACTTAGTAAAGCATTCTGGTTGATACAGTGTTTACTGTAATACACTTCCTCCGATATGCCTGTGAGACATGGACTACCTGCTCCAGATATACAAGTGATAGAAATCCTGCAGTGCAGAAGGGGACATTCGCCCATTGAGTCTGCACCAACCCTCTGAAAGCGCACCCCATTTAGTCCCGCTCACCCGCCCCATCCCTGTAATCCCACCTAATCTGCACATCCCTGTAACCCCACCTAATCTGGGCAGCACGGTAGCATTGTGGATAGCACAATCGCTTCACAGCTCCAGGGTCCCAGGTTCGATTACGGCTTGGGTCACTGTCTGTGCGGAGTCTGCACATCCTCCCCGTGTGTGCGTGGGTTTCCTCTGGGTGCTCCGGTTTCCTCCCACAGTCCAAAGATGTGCAGGTTAGGTGGATTGGCCATGATAAATTGCCCTTAGTGTCCAAAATTGCCCTTAGTGTTGGGTGGGGTTCCTGGGTTATGGGGATAGGGTGGAGGTGTTGACCTTGGGTACGGTGCTCTTTCCAAGAGCCGGTGCAGACTCAATGGGCCGAATGGCCTCCTTCTGCACTGTAAATTCTATGATCTAAGGGGCAATTTTAGCATGGCTAACCAGCCTAACCTGCACATCTTTGGACATTGTGAGGAAGCCAGAGCACCCGGAGGGAACCCACGCAGACATGCAGAGAACATGCAAACTCCTCACAGACAATCCCCTAAGGCCGCAATTGAACCCAGCTAACCACTGTGCCACCATGCCACCCCAGGTTCCACATATGATGCATTCAGAACATCATAGTATCAAATGGAAGGCCAAAGTACCCGACAATGAGAACATTCAAACAACAAAAGTATCTGGAATTGAAGCACTCACCACCAGAGCTCAGCTAAAATGGAATAAACATGTAATACGTATGAATAATTATCAAATCCCAAACAATGCATGAAACATGCTACAAAATATCTTGTTGACCTGCCTGTTATCTTTTGAACTGTGATTTAAAAGGAGTGATAGCTCGGTGAGATGTTTTAAAACTTGAAAAAAATCTAACCACCATTGATTAACAGGCAATATGCTTTAGTCCGTCCCAGAGAGCAGTTTATTGTTTGCATGGCTGTGGCAATAATGAATGCGTAGTTAATTTTCAAGTGCGACTGAATTTCAGTGCAGTCGATGTACCATTCATTTGAAAAATAATGGAAGTTTTAAGAGGTTGTAATAACAGATTATGCCTTTGATGTGATTTCTGGGTTGCTGGCGCAAGCTAATAGGATTATAAATATTACAGGGGTTTTTTACATGGTTGATTGCATTTTTCTTCAATATCAGAGTGGCGTGTTTGATGGAGGTGTTTATTTGATGCGAAGGTGTTATTTTTGGAATGAAAAATATTCTCCATTGATGTTGCATGGGATCTGAGGACTGTACATGGATGCATGGAGGGGGCTCGGGTGGCAGGGGGTGTGGGGAGTGAGGGGACAAGGGAAGAGGTTTAAGGGGGCTTTCAACAATGCTAGGATCCATGCTGCTGTCATCAAGAACTGAGGTGGACCTTCTCACCAGCCCTCCTCCTCGTCCACATTCCTCCCACACTGACTCACAGGTCACAACCTGTAATGTGAACACAAACCCTACAGGAAAAGACAAAAAATCCAGAAGTTTCATACATCAGTTGGGAGTGCAGTTTGTGTGTCAAGAAGTGACCTGACCTGCAAAACAAGCTCCCAAGAGGAACCTCCAGTCCACTGTGTACAATTCTGTGCAGACATTTTAAATAATTTTTAATTAATTTCCTCTCATTTTCTGTTTAACCATCATTTTTAGACTCCCATTCTTTAATTCTTTCCTTTTTTTTCTTTCCTGTGTTATCCTGCCTCGTATTGTTTATATTTCGGATGCTTTCAGTTCTTGTTGAATGCTCCCCACCTCCCTGACTGGTTTAAAGCCTTTGCCACTTCATTATTTACCCTTTTTGTTCTGACACATGTCCCATCCTGGTTCAGGTGGAGCCCATTTCATTGGTATAGTTCCTTCCTGTCCGAAAACTGCCGTCAGCGTCCATGAAAAGGAATTGTTCTTTCCCGCACCAGCCTTTTAGCCACTTGCTAGTTCTCCTGATCTGTCTGCTCCTCTGTCAACTTCTACGTGACTGGGCAATAATCCAGAGGTTATTCCCTTTGAGGTCCTGCTTTTCAATTTAGAACATAACTCCTGGTGGTCTTTCAGCAAGATCCCCTCCTTGTTCCACAAATGTCATTTGTTCCAACATAGACCACAAAAACTGGATTTTACCCATCCCTTACCCTGGCACTAGATGGACAACACATCCTTTCAGATTCTTGTTCTTGGCTGCAGAACATGCTATCTATCCACCTAATTATAAAGTCACCTTTAATATTACAACATTTGTACCTAGCCCCTTTACCTGTTGCACTGGAGCAGTACTGATGGGACCTCCTTCTCAACCATTCCTCAATCTTCGCTTCCCAGCTCCCTAACAGACACACAATCCCTTTGCTGAACCTATGCTACTTATTAGGGAGTGGCTGTATTCTATAAACCTACCCAGAAATACCTCCCCCTCCTTTATATGTCAGAGTATCTCCAACTCGCGCTCCAGTTAAATGACTCTGAGCCTGTGATTCAAGATACAGATTAGTCTGTAGCAATTCATTTAATACAGTACCTACACGTTCCTGGTCCTTGTTTCAACTACTGCCCTAGTTTAAGAGAAAAAGATAAACCTTGAAACTCACCAGTAATTACTTACCTTCTTACTTAATTAATGCCTCTGGACTTCAGCTCTCAGGTCTCAATGTCTCTCGCTCCTTTGCTCAGACCACTCCTCATTCTGTAAACAACCAGAACAGCACCTCTTCCTTTACTGCGTCAAAAGAAATGAGAACCCTATCTAATCCATACTCCATTGAGTTGGATGTGATGCATAAGCCTCCTGTATTTATATTAGCGGGAATTCCAAAGAACTGAGTCAGGCCCTGCCTATCTAATAACCAGTTATTTAAAAGCATTTTATTCCAACAAAGGTTTCATTGTAACAAACAGACCCACCAACAATACAACCCCAACCCAATCCTATCCTTAAACTACACCCAGTCCGACCCCCCAAATCCCTTCCCACCCCATAAAGAAAACAAAATCTTAGCAAATCCTTTACCCAACTAAGAAGACGAACACCTTCCCCTCCCCCAACCGCTGATGGTAACCAACTCCCTAAAAAAGGTGATGAAAGGCCGTCACCTCAAGTAGGCAGTGGCATAGTGGATTTGTCGCTGGGATAGTAATCCAAGAAACAAAGGATAATCCTCTGGTCCCCGGTTCGAATACCACCATGACAGATGGTGAAGTGTATCAATAAAAGTCTGAAATTCAAGGTCCATAAAACCACTATCAATTGTCGTAAAACCTATCTGGTTCATATATGTCCTGTAGGGAAATTATGTGTCTATTCGGAACCCTGTATATCCGTTATCCCTTCTTAGTTCCCAAATAACAGAGATCTAGTCTGTGCTTATTGGCAAAGCTCTGTTGAACTTTATTTGTCAGCTTGTGGTACCCACTAGTAACTTTATTTCCAATACAACATTCAGAGAATTCCGACTAGCCCTTCAGCAGGCTAGTCAGATTGATTGTCTTTAGCGAATACAGTGGTTGAGTTAAAAGTACAAATTCAGACTTCAAATCATAATGCACAGTATAAAAAGACTGAGTGATTTAAACAAAAGAAAGATGGTGATTTAGCAAAAGCAAGCCAAGAAAATAGGTTTCAGAAAGAGATAGATGGGTTCCAGAATGAATTTTTCCATCCCGACAAGTGATTCTTAAGAAGATTATTATCTTAAGGTTTCACCTTCTTTACAGCTGTGATTGGCTTTAACTAATTTATAATTCACTCAATTCAGCCAAAGTGTCTGTCCATCAATTTAAGAGAGATATGTATTTAAATATACCGGTGTGAATTTTCCATATCATCGCTTGCCAATTTCCCAAATTATTGACACCTGCATTTCAACATAGACTGGCTGTTACTACAGAAACGGAACAGCCCATTGTGGGCGGCCGCCCAGTTTTTACCAAACAATCGGGTCTTTTAGCTAGTTGAGTCACTGACCTTGCAGCCTCAAGCAACTTGTGAAATATGAAAATACAGAGTCTTATCTGATTAATTCCCAGCTATAGTTGCACTGAATTAATGCTTAATATGATTTCAGTTACTTATTCTTAATGAGTTCTCAATTAAACCTTTTACCTACATCATCTATAGCGAACTAGAAAAGCCAATTTCTATCAGGAAGGAAATCGGTCATCCTTACCTGGCCTGACCTACATGTGACTCCAGACCCACAGCAAAGCAACATGGTTGACTTTTTTATACATGGATAGGATGGGTATGGAGGGATACAGCACAAGGAAGTGCTAAGGGTTTTGGTCAAGGTGGTATCATGACCGGTACAGGCTTGAAGGGCCGAAGGGCCTGTTCCTGTGCTGTATTGTTCTTTGTTCTTTAGAACACTTCCACCGATCCCCTGGAGGTATACTTAATATTCTACAGGTGTAGAAATTCCATCAAATACCCCAACCAAACTGAGAACTTCGGTGGCACTGGGGACCTCCAACCAAACAGAACTCGCCTCCGGGATATTAGGAAGCTGAAGGCTAAGATATCCGACTTCATTCCCGTCTGCAGCTCCGGTAAGTCACACACTCAAAAGGTGGCCACCAACAGCTACGGCTCCAACTGAATGCCCAAAATTCCTGATAATAAAAAGGAGACCCAGCAGCTGACAAGCTTAGGTCAAAACCAAAACATGCGCTTGTGATTCACCGGACCCCTAGAACACCGCTCATACCTATCCTCCACCC
Source organism: Scyliorhinus canicula (assembly GCF_902713615.1). Taxonomy (NCBI): domain Eukaryota; kingdom Metazoa; phylum Chordata; class Chondrichthyes; order Carcharhiniformes; family Scyliorhinidae; genus Scyliorhinus; species Scyliorhinus canicula. Next base: position 33,532,754 of record NC_052166.1, on the reverse strand, counting down.
CAGGGAAGAACCCACTCACTAGCCACTGAGTTAATGAACTGTGCAGCTGCCACTACCAGGCAACTTGTTTGCCACTGACTAAGACTGAAAAAAACTACAAGTTAATGTTAAATCTAAGTAAGATGCTAAGTGCAAATTTGACTAGATTTCGAAAGACATCAGCCCTTAAAATCCCTTCACTTACAAATTCACCATGTTAAGTAAATACTCTGTTGCAACAGTACTCAATCAATCTGGTCTTCATGCTCTATGCTTTTGATCTTGTTTCTTCACTGTCCCTCAACCATTCACTTAGAGCAAAGGTAAAAGGTCTGACTGTGTCATTTCTCACTCTCTTTAGTGATATCATTCTCAAGACCACCTGCCCCTGCCTTTTCTAAATTAGTTAGGGCTCAGTAAGTTCACAAAAATAAAATGAAGAGGGCAGGGATATTGATATCTCCTGTAAGAAATGAAAGCAAAATTATGCCTATAATAACCCCAGTGCCTTCATTAATTTGTCCAACAAAGAAATAATAAGGAATGGCTTCAGAAATGGCAGAGAAAGGTGATGATCATCTTTAAGTTTTGCAGGTGACTATGTAGGTCCTGTAACCAATATTTGGGATAAATCCAATCTCGCTTTACTCACCCACTTTAAAAGCACTCATCACATGGTTGTGAAATAGAGTAAGACATTGTAGTGGATAGACTGAATGAAATATAAAGGATAAATCACTTGTTTTTTTCATGTTCAAATGGGGCCCTGGGTCAAATTGGAATATATTCTGGGGCAAGAGAAAGGAAATGAATAAACACAGGAATTTCCCCAGTGCTAAATCAAGCCATTGGGTTTTAAGTCCAGCCCAACCTAAGGTTCCATGTGAATTGATTTTGATATATCAGCTCAGTTCCTCATGGGTATGGGCCACTGCATAAATTTGTCCCATGATTTAAACACAGCTTGGTACTCTTACTCAGAAGAGAGTTAAGAATGGAAAACTGTTACCTTGTTACAATCAGGCCTTTTCTTCTCAGATTGGAGCTAAAGCAAATCGTTCAGGCAGAGTCCAGGAGATCGACAATGTGTAAATCTATTGGGCTGCAGCTGATCAAGAACTGCTTGGGTGGGTGCCGGAATAGGATTTCTTCCATTCCCTAATTCATCATTCTGATAAGCTCCATAAAGTTTGAAACTGGGAATAATGCAGGCGACAGGGTAAGGGAGATACTTTTGTCCAGAATAGAAATTTTAGCTAATTAGAAATGACTCATTTTAAACAGGAAATAGATACTCAGCAATTTAAAACTGTAACCTGATTACAAAGAAAATCAACACCAGAGAAAATAGAGTCCAGTGCTCTTATCTGTGCTTTCTCAAAATTTACGGCCAAAATCTCTTGGAGTGGGGTGGATTTGTCCGTGGCCATCCAAAGGCGGAAATTATGATACTCCACTGAATTGGCCATGAGGGCAAAAGTGAAATTGTTGCTGGGCGCAAATCCATTGCAAGTGTCTCAGCCCGCTCCAATGGCCCCAATGAGATTCTCACCCACTGTGGGCAGGAGCATGCTAATGGCCATTTTCATTCATCTGAATGTAATTATCAGGGAAGAAGCCCGATTCACCGGTCTCCTTGGATCACCACTGCAAAGGGAACAACGGGGTGAGTACTAGACAAAGGCCAGGTGTGGGGGCAGCACTCAGACAGAGCACCTGGGCTGGGATTCTCCACTCCAAGGATTGGCGGGGGAGGGGCACAAATCCCACTCCGATGCGGGGCTGCTGATTCTCCGGTCGCTGGAGAATCGGTGCCAATGGCGCCAGCACAGTCACTGTGCCGCTGGTCGGGGGCTGCTGAATGCGGCCTCCCCGGCGATTCTCCGCGCTCGACGGGCCGAGTGCCTGCCGAGTTCTGACGAGTCCCGCTGGTGTTGTTCGGGTGTGGTCCTACCCGGCAGGACCTCGGCGTTCTGGCTGCGGGGCCGTATAGGTGGCGAAGAGGGGGGAATCCAACTCCGGGGCAAGCCCTCCACGGTGGCCAGGCCTGTAAATGGGGGGCTATCGATCGGCGGGCAGGCAAGTTCCGAGGGGTGCCTTTGTTCCTCCACTTCGGGCCCCTGTAGGGCGCCGCCATGTTGCATGGGGGCCGGTGCGGAGATGTCAACCCACACACATCAGTGGACCTACGCCGGCCGTGGGGCCCATGCACAGGCCCGCGCCAGCCGCGCTGGGGGCCGTATCGGCAGCTGGAGCTGGGTGAAGCACTCCAGTGCCGTTCTGGCCCCCTGTGGGTTGGGGATTGCTGCTCCTAGAGACAAGATGACACCATCATAAACACCAACACTGTGCTGCTAAAACGAAGAATCCCGCCCCTGGTCTTTCTAGGAAGCTCTTCTGAACAAAGAGCCAACGCCCTTAAAAAAACTGTAGTTAGAAAGAACGTCGACTCAAAGGAAGAAGCACTTCAGAGTTAATGGACCTCAGTAAATCTAAAAATAAAAAACAGTAATTCTTCCTTTGAAATTATAAAAGGCAATGTACCGTGAAATTGAATGTGCACATTACACAATGCAGTTCAAAGCTTTTAGGCTTCTAAGCATGCATAGAGTCTTTAAAAAGTGAAATGACAATGAAATTAACTGTGCTAAAAGTATGTCAAAAGTTTCTACCACATTAAAGGGAATACTTCCATTTTCTTCCAGCAAGCCATTGATATTGACATGCTGGGAGAGAGTTTGAAGATTTTAAGGCTACAAAGAGAACACTTTCACTGTCTTGACAGATCATTGATATTGACATGCTGGGAGAGAGTTTAAAGATTTTAAGGCTACAAAGAGAACACTTTCACTGTCTTTTAACAGATCATTGATATTGACATGCTGGTAGATTCCAACACATCAGAGGGAAGACCTTAAACTGAAACTTGAGATGCTGAGAGACACTTCAAGGCTTTTCAAGGCTACAGATGGGAAGATCTGCCAAACGACACTCATCCCGGACAAAAACCCCGGCCTGAGCCCCTCCAGCCCAATCAACACCCCCCCAAACCCTCATCTCACCTGAAGGACCCACCTACGCACCCTGTTGACCCTCCTCAAAGTGCAAGGCGTCTGGTTGGCTCTGTCAAGGGGCAGGAGCCTGATGAGGGGGACTTTATCCTATTATGACCCTTGTTGCTCAGTCAATCGGAAATTTGAAAATTGAGATTGATAGATTTTTGGTAACCAGAGCATTTAAGGGATGTGAGACAAATGTGGGTATGTGGAGTAAATTCACAAACCAGACATTATCTCATTGAATAGTGAAACAGGCTAAATGTGCTATTCTTGCTCCAAGAGCATACAGAAGCAAGGCCTGCAGTTCAGAGATAAATCATCAAGCTTTACCAGTATATGAAGCTAGCTTTTGTTCTCTATCCATGCTTTCAGACCTAAGAATGTCTGTTTATTGTCAGGTTGTCTTTTCACAAAAGCAAATAGAGTTCAGCTTAAAAAAATCATGCCGTTGTTTCCATTTTTAAACTTTGTGCAAAGTCTTTTTGAATTTACAGCATAAAAAGATTGTTTGGTCCAATAGATCTATGTCAGTGAAATGCTCCACACGAGCCTCCTCCCATTCTATGTCGTCTAACTAAACCAGCAACCCTTTCTTTTCCTTTCTCCTTCATGCACTTATCTTTTACTTTTCTAAAATGCATCTGCACAATGTGCCTCAAACTACGAGGTGGCAAATTTTGCATTCTACTAACCATCGGGTACTGAGGTTAAAATAAACAGGACCATCTCATCTCTAATCAACAAAGTAAATTTCCACAGTGCTGAGGACCCAGGTTCTATCCCAGCCCCATGTCACTGTCCGTGTGGAGTTTGCAAATTCTCCTTGTGTCTGTGCGGGTCTCACCCCCACAACCCAAAGATGTGCAGGGTAGATGAATTGGCCATGCTAAATTGCCCCTTAGTTGGAAAAAAAGAATTGGTTACTCTGAATTTTAAGAAAAACAAAGTAAATTGCATTTGGTGCGGATAGTGAAAATGGAAATACACCGTCCACTCAAATGATATAAACAGGAGCAGCAAAGAGAGAGTATGAAAAGAGATTGGCAGCTAAATGTAAAAGGTTATCCAAAAGTTTTCTATAGACACATAAATGGTAAATGATTTTTGAAAGGAGCAGGACCAATTACAGAGCAAAGAGTTGTTGTTCACATGGAGGCTGAGGGCATGGGTGAGGTACTAAATGATTACTTTGCCAAGGAAGGTGATGCAATCAAATTCTTATTGAAAGAGGTGGTAGTTGAGCCATTGGCTGGAATAACAAATAATAGAGAGCAGGAGTTGGATAGTCCGGCTGTATTTAAAATTGTTAAGTCACCACGACTGGATGAAATTCATCCGAGGATACGGAGGAAAAAAGTGTGGAAATTACAGGGGCACTGGCCATAGTCTTCCACCCCTCCTTAGGTACAGAGGTTGGAAAATTGTAAATGTTACGCCCGTGTTAAAAAAAGAGTGTCAAGACAAACCCAAAACTATAGACCACAGTGGTAGGGAAGCTTTTAGAAATGATGATCAGGACAAAATTAACAGTCACTGCACAAATATGGATTAATTAGGAAAAGCCAGGATGAATTTGTTAAGGAAAAATTGTCTTTAGCTAATTTGATTGAGTATTTTGATGCAGTAACAGAGAGAATTGGTGAGGGCAAAGCGGTTGCTCTGATAGACTTGGATTTTCAAAAGGTTTTGATACAGTGCCACAACAGACTTAATAATACTAAATGATAATATTAATAATAATAATCTTTATTAGTGCCACAAGTAGGCTTACATTAACACTGTAATGAAGTTACTGTGAAAAGTAACCTAGTCGCCACATTCCGGCACCTGTACGGGAACACAGAAGGAGAATTAAAAATGTCTAATTCACCTTATAGCACGTCTTTTGGGACTTGTGGGAGGAAACCAGGGCACCTGGAGGAAACCCAAGCAGATGCAGGGAGAACGTGCAGACTCTGCACAAACAGTGAGCCAATCGAATCTGGGACCCTGGCGATGTGAAGGAACAGTGCTAACCACTGTGCTACCATTATCAGCAAAGAGGAAAAATGACCTGTATGAATTCTGCAGGATTTCGCTGCCATGAGTACAGAAATGTGGAGACATGTATTCAGAAAGGATATGCTTGCCAAAGAAGGAGAGAAGCGAAAATTCAGCAGACTGATTACTGGGATGGAAGGATTGTTGTATTGGGTCACTATATTTACTGGAATTTAGAAGAATGAAAGAGGATCTCATTGAAATGTATAAAGTTTTGACAAGGCAGGACAGGCTGGATGCAAGGATGTTCATTGCCTTTGACCAGGGATCTAGAATAAGGGGTCACAGTCTCAAGATATCTGGTACACATGGTGGCACAGTGGCAGAGTGCTTAGCACTGCTGCCTCATGGTGCTGAGGATCAGGGTTCGGTCCCGGCCCCGGATCACTGTCCGTGTGGAGTTTGCACATTCTCCCCGTGTCTGCGTGGGTCTCACCCCCACAACTCAAAAAAGATGTGCACGGTAGGTGAATTGGCCACGCTAAATTGCCCCTTAATTGGAAAAAAAGAATTTGATAATGGGCGACACGGTAGCATGGTGATTAGCACTGTTGCTCACAGCGCCAGGGTCCCTGGTTCAATTCCCGGCTTGGGTCACTGCCTGCGTGGTGTCTGCACATTCTCTCTTTGCCTGCATGGGTTTTTTCCAGGTGCTCCGGTTTCCCACCACAAGTCCCAAAAGGCATGCTGTTAGGTAATTTGGACATTCTGAATTATTTCTCTGTGTACCTGAACAGGCACCGGAGTATGACGACTAGGGGCTTTTCACAGTAACTCCATTGCAGTGTTATTGTAGCCATGATGTGGAGAAGGAGCAGTGAAGGAGCAGTGCTCTGAAAGCTAGTGTTTGAAACAAACCTGTTGGACTTTAACCTGGTGTTGCAAGACTTCTTACAGCGTTATTGTAAGCCTACTTGTGACAATAAAGATGATGATTATAATTATTATTATTAAATGCCTCCCCAGAATTTGTTCCGTCCAGTCGGGGTGTAGCTGCCAGGAAGACAGCACCATGTTTTACAAAGGGAGCCCTCACCAAAGCTCTGAATGGTGTCGCCCAGAGGCTGACATCTTGTATCCGCGATTGGCCAGACGTCCAGCAAGCAAGGTCACCAACCTCACCTTGGAGGCTGTGGCCATGATAGTGAGTGCCGGATTGCTCCATATGAGGACAATGTAGAAGAAACCAGTCAAAGAGGAACTCTCATTTAATTAGAGCAGCATGGTACTATAGTGGTTAGCACAGTTGCTTCACAGCTCCAGGGTCGCAGGTTCGACTCCCGGCTTGGGTCACTGTCTGTGCGGAGTCTGCACATTCTCCCCGTGTCTGCGTGGGTTTCCTCCGGGTGCTCCGGTTTCCTCCCACAGTCCCGAAAGACGTGCATGTTAGGTCATTTGGACATTCTGAATTCTCCCTCGTGGACCCCAACACACGCTGGAATGTGACGACTAACGGCTTTTCTCAATAACTTCATTGCAGTGTTAATGTAAGCAGACTTGTGACCATAAAGATTATTATTTTTATTAAATTGATTTGTAAAAAAGGTACCTAATCGGCCATATAGGACTGAAATGAGGAGGGCAGCGCTGTGGCACAGTGGTTAGTACTGTTGCCTCACGGCACCAAGGACCCGGGCTTGAACCCAGCCCCAGGTCACTGTCCTGGTGAAGATTGCACATTCTCCCCATATCTGCATGGGTCTCACCCCCACAACCCAAAAAGATGTGTACAGTAGGTGGATTGGCCACACTAAATCGCCCCTTAATTGAAAAAAAGAATTGGGTACTCTAAATTTACAACAAAGAAAAAAAAGAATTATTATTTTTATAAAAGGGACTGAGATGCGGAGAAATTTGTTCACTCAGAATGTGGTGAATGAGACTCAAGATCAAACTAAAAAAATGCAAACTTAGGTCAGATATCAAGAAGTTTGTCTTCATAGCAAGGGCGATTAGCATATCGAATGGACTCCTCGATAAAGTAATGGAGGTGAAAATTGTTAAAGGACTGATTGAGCACTGTAGTTCATTGATTTCAGAATGAATGTAGACAGATGGATCCAATGATCTTCCTCATTCGTATTTATTCTGTAATCTTGTGATCATGGTGGATTCTCCATTGCCCGATGCCAGTAACAGTTTTGTGATCCAGCAGAGAACGGCACATCAAGCGGAAAACGGGATCGTTGCAGGGCACCAATCACGTTCCGATGATCTGGTCCCCTGCCAGCATCGACAGCGAATGACATGCCCCGCATTGGCAGGGGGATGCGAATAGGTGATATGCACCTATTGAATCTGATTAATGGGTCGAAAGTCCGAGTTTCCACCCCCCCCCCTCATTTGCAGGAATCGGTGCAAGTTTTCCCAAGCATGGCCCTGACGCCATGGCCCTTGACCCTGCGTGGGGTCAGTGCATAACTAAGATGCATTGGAAGGTCCCCTCCTCCAGTCAATGCAAATCTTGCCCACCCACCAAACGACCTCACATGAGCCCCAATCAGACCCCCTCCAGCAGACATCCCCATCAGTCAACTGCATCAGGGACCCTATCACAGACCTCCAACAGAGACCCCCAAAAGAGACCCTCCTCAGAGACCCCCAACAGAGATCCCTCATCAGAGACCCTTGCTTGAATGCGGAGGAGCAGGCAGCATCATGTAAAATCACTGCATTTTCAGTTACACTTCCCTTACATCTGCTGCCTCAGCTGATATGTGTCAGAGGCTTCCTCAAAAGCCCAGTACACTTCAAAGGGCTTCAAAGCCCTTGACAGCCTTTGAAATGCAAATGTTGCATTCAATTTCACACAGCAATACTCTACATTAGCTAATGATTGACAGTTTTATTTCTCCAGAGATAGGTGGTTGGTGGATCGTTGGTCTATCTTTCTCATCACACTTGAATGCATCTCCATTAGCCTGCATTGATGCTAACCACACTGTTTCTAAACAATCTTGCGATGATTGACAGTTCCTCAAAAGCAAATAAGTGCTTTCTGCTGTGAAAAAAAAAAGGGAAAGCACAGCTGCTTTTGATGGGGTAACTGATGGGGGTCTCCAATGGCGGTTGCTGTTAGTTTCAGATTGGGGGGGGTCTGATGGTGGGCATCAGATGGGGGGTGGTCTGATTTGGGAATATGATGGGGGTGCTGGGGTGATCTGTGGGAGTGGAGGGATGCAGGGGGGAGGGTGATCCATTATTCCTATGTTGAAGGAGAGGATGCCCCTACTTGTCAATAAGGAGGCGGGGGGAAGAATTTTCATTCTGGGGGGTAGGGGAGCCGGCAACAGACTTTGATGCTGGAATCTGAAACGTAGCCAGCAAGTGCTGGACAATCTCAGCAGGGCTGACAGCTTCCGTGAAGGGAGTTAACCAACCGTTCTCTCTCCACAGATGCTGTCAGACCTGCTGAGATTGCCCAGCATTTTCTGCATTTGCTTATGGGGTGGGAACATTTTAGGTTCATGTAGACAATTAAATACTCCCTACCACAATGAGAGTTTTGATGCTTGCTGAAAAATAATCTCACATTTGATTTTACTTTCTTACTGTGGAATCCACATAAAAAGACCAAAAGCAGGACATTGAACCAAAGTAGCTGCTCATTCTGTCTAATTTTCCAGCCGCTAATGGTTGGAAAGTTATGCGCATTCTGCATTTAAATTTCCAATTTATTCCAGTGGTGGACTAAGGTCGTGCTAGCTGTGATGAGTCATTAATTTGCCACGGATATTTACATATGAGGTTTGAAGAATGCCAGAGAAATAAAGTAACTGTGCAGCAGTGAATCATATATATGTGGGAATTTTCTCGCAATGGTCTTACTGCCCTTGATTGACACCAATGCCTGATCTTCAAGGTGATTTACACAAGTTGAGTGAATGGGCAAAAACATGGTAGATGCAATATGACGTGAAAGAATGTGAAGTTATCGCCTTCAGAGGGAGAAACAGAATGGCAGAGTAATATTTAAATGGTAATAGATTGGGAAATGTAGACGTACAAAGGGACCTGGGTGCCCTTGTACACCAGTCACTGAAAGCAGGTACAGCAAGCAGTTAGGAAAGCAAATGGCATGTTGGTCTTCATTGCAAGGGGACTTGAGTACAGGAGCAAAGATGTCTTACTGCAGCTGTACAGCACATTAATGAGACCACACCTGGAATATCGTGGGTATTTTTGGTCTCCTTACCTAAGAAAAAATATACCTCGAATCATAGAACCATAGAATCTCTACAGTGCAGAAGGAGGCCATTCGGCCCGACGAGTCTGCACTGACCCTTGGAAAGAGCACCCTACCCAGGCCCACGCCCTGACCATATCCCCGTAACTCAACAACGCCAACTAACCTCCTGAACATGAAGGGCAATTGATCATGGCCAATCCACCTCACCAACACATCTTTGGACCGTGGAAGGAAACCGGAGCATCCAAAGGAAACCCACGCAGACACGGTGAAAAGCGCAAAGTCCACACAGTCACCCAAGGCCAGAATTAAATCCAGGTCCCTGGTGCCATGAGGCAGCAGTGCTAACTAAAAATTGAAAAGAGATGTTCCAAGAAGTTTGAAGTCAAAGGAACAAACATAAACTGGAATTGGAACAAGGTACTGTTCATTGAAGTCAGAGACAGAGCTGAGAAAAAGCTGATTAGTGAGAAGCCAAAGAGATTTGAAGTTATTCTAAGATTTGTGATATCTTACTACAGTCTGTGAAGCGACAGTTGGAGTAATTGTGCAGCAATCAGTGGCTGGAACTCAGAGTTTGTGTAAAAGCTTATACATATTCAAGACAAAAGAGTACTGAAAGGAGAGTTGGACAACCTGGAAGAGGATCCTTGTTGGGAACAATTGAGAGAAAGCATTGTTTGAAAGAAGATATGATAGTGTGTCTTATTGAAAAGGGAGCTTAGAAACACTTGCCAGCGAGGGTGTGGCGAAGGTTCACCAGACTGATTCCTGGGATGGCAGCATTAGCATATGAAGAGACCTTGGGTTTGACTGGGTCTGTATTCATTGGAAATTAGAAGAATGAGAGGGGATATAACTGAAAGGTATAAAATTTTGACAGGGCTGGATAGACTGAATGCAGGGACGTTGTTTCCTCTGGCTGGGAGGTTTAGGACAAGGGGTCACATTCTCAAGGTATGGGGTAGGCCATTTAGGACTGAGATGAGAAGGAACTTCTTCACTCAGAGGGTGGCGGATCTGTGGAATACTCAACATCAGAAGGCTGTCGAGGCCAAGTCACTGACTATATTTAAGAAGAAAATAGATAGATTTCTAAACTCTAAAAATATTAAGGGGCACGGATGAGCATGGTGGTACGCTGTTGAAATAGAGGATCAGCTATGACCATGTTGAATGGGGGAGCAGGCTCAAAGGACCGGATGGCATAATCCTGCTCCTATTTTCTATGCTTCTATGATTAAGTATTGAACTTGAAACCAGAATGATGACTCATTTACTGGTGGTTTTTGTCTGTTCTGCATAACTCCCATTCTAAAATGGATTTGCATTGAGACTATGTTTGATCCTAAGTCATTTGATGCTGATAAGAGCAGAAGTAGTCCATTCATCCATTCAAGTATTTAATAGCTGATCCTGAGATGCGATCAAAAACCCCCTATAACACCTGCAACAATGTTGCAGAGCAGCAAAATGTAGTGAACCGGCAGCCTTGAAAAATTGACAGAATAATGCAAGCAAATAGCATTGTTTAATAGTCCATGTCTCTGGCGGGACTTTATGTTTGTGGGCAGGACGGAACATTTGACAGACCAGCCAAAGTTCCATTGATTTCCTAAGGGATACTCCTGGCCTTGATTTGTAAATGTTCGTATTCAATAAACACTAAAAAACTGAATATTGTTACCACAAGATATTGCATCGATAAGCCAAACATTGCCGAGTCACTTCTTACAGGTTCCCAGTTCCTGGCCTGCTGCTAATGGGGATTCAGCAATGATAATGTCATTGCATCTCAAGGGGCATTGGTTCTCTTCTCTCTTGTTGGAGTTGGTCATTGCCTGGCACTTGTGTGGTGTGAAACTCACTTTCCACTAATCAGCCCAAGCCTAAACATTGTCAGGTCTTGGTGAATATAGACATTCCCGTACCAGCCTCCCCGAGCAGGCACCAGAATGTGGCGACTGGGGGCTTTTCACAGTAACTTCATTTGAAGCCTACTTGTGACAATAAGCAATTTCCATTTCATTTCAGACTGCCCAAGTGTGTGGGGAGTTGTGAATTGTATTGAAAACTGTAATCATCAGCAAACATCCCTATTTCTGACCTTATGATGGAGGTTAAAGCCATTGATGTTAATGATGGATGGGTCTTGGACACTGCCTGGAGTAACTCCTGCAGCAATGTCCAAAGATTTGCAGGTTCGGTGGATTGGCCATGTTAAATTGCTCCTTAATATCCAATAATATGTTGGTTAGGTGGATTGGCCATCATCAATGCATGGGGTTAGAACATAGAACATAGAACAGTACAGCACAGAACAGGCCCTTCGGCCCTCAATGTTGTGCCGAGCAATGATCACCCTACTCAAACCCACGTATCCACGTAACCCAACAACCCCCCCCCCCCCCCCCCTTAACCTTACGTTTAAGGACACTACGGGCAATTTATCATGGCCAATCCACCTAACCCGCACATCTTTGGACTGCGGGAGGAAACCGGAGCACCTGGAGGAAACCCACGTACACACGGGGAGGACGTGCAGACTCCGCACAGACAGTGACCCAGCCGGGAATCGAACCTGGGACCCTGGAGCTGTGAAGCATTTATGCTAACCACCATGCTACCGTGCTGCCTTTAAATTTAGATTACCCAATTATTTTTTCCAATTAAGGGACAATTTAGTGTCGTCAATCCACCTACTCTGCACATTTTTGGGTTGTGGGGGCGAAACCCACACAGACACGGGGAGAATGTGCAAACTCCACATGGACGGTGACCCAGAGCCGGGATCGAACCTGGGACCTCAACGCCGTGAGGCAGTTGTGCTAACCACTAGGCCAACGTGTGGGGACAGAGCGTGGGAGTGGGATATTTCGGAGAGTTGGTGCAGGCTCAATTGGCTGAATAGCCTGCATCTGCACTGTATGTAGTCTATGTCTTGGAATGGAGAAAATTGGCCTCCAGCAATCATAAACATTGTCCCTTGCGCTGGTTATGACTCTAACCAGTGGCGATCTTTTGTGATTCTCGTTGACTTCAATTTTGCCAGAGTTCCTTGAAGTCACTCTTGGTCAAAGGCTGCCTTGATGTCAAGGGCATTCACTCGCACCTTTTTTAGTTCAGCTCTTTTGATTATATTGGGCCAAGGCTTTAACGGGGTCAGGGGCTGAGTGGTCTTGGTATAACCCAAACTGAGCGTTAATGAGAAGATTGTCGCAGTTTACAAGCCATTTGATAGCACTATCGATGACACCTTCCATCACGTGGATTTGTCCTGCTTTTTGTGGATAGAACATAACGGGGCAATTTCCAAATCGTTGGGCAGATGAAAGAGTTGTAGTTAGACCATAAAACCATAAGACAGAGGAGCTGAATTAGGCCACTTGGCCCATCGAGTCTGCTCCGCCATTCAATCCTGGCTGATATTTTCTCATCCTCATTCTCCTGCCTTCTCCCCATAACCCTTGATCCCCTTATTAATCAAGAACCTATCTAGCTGTCTTAAAGACACTCAGTGATTTGGCCTCCACAGTCTACTGTGGCAAAGAGTTCCACAGATTCACCAGCCTCTGGCTGAAAAAAATACTCCTCATCTCTGTTTTAAAGGATCGTCCCTTTAATCTGAGATTGTGCCCTCTGCTTCTAGTTTTTCCTACAAGTGGAAACATCCTCTCCGCATCCTCTCGATCCAGGCCTCGCAGTATCCTTCTAAACTCCACCGAGTACAGACCCAGAGTCCTCAGGCCTTCCTCATACGACAAGTTGTACTTGGGGGGGGGGGGGGGGGGGGGAAGCTAGTTCTCCAGCACAAGTCTTTATTACTGTTGCAGGGATGTTTTCAGGACCCATAGCTTTTGCAGTATCCAGTTCCTTGAGCTTTTCCTTGATATCACATAGTTAATTAAATTGGCTGAAGACTGGCATCTAGACAGCTGGAGACCTCAGGAAGATGCAGCAATGGATCATCAACTTGTCACTGTTGTCTGGAAATAGTTGAAAATGCTTGAGTCATATCTTTTGCACTGATGTGCAGGGCCCTGCCCTCATTGCGGATATTTAGTTATTTACTTGTTGAAAACCATTCACGACTGCATGCTGCAGGATTGCAGAACTTTGATCTGACCTGTTGGTTGTGTCACTGCGCTCCATCTGTTGCATGCTTCTTCCACCATTTGGCACGCGAATAGTCCTGCACTGTAGATTTGCCAGGTTGACACCTCATCCTTAGAATCGAAGCTGAAAATTTCAATACTATGCAAGTGGAATCAGAGGTCTGATTTGGCCAGAAATCAGCAGACCCATTGAGAATCTCGGCAGCATTTTCAGGTGAAAAATCAAACAAATAACACTTTTGTTTAAGGTAATCGACGCGAAAAAAAAATGAAACTTTTTGCGACTATGATACGGTATAGAAAAGCTCTCGAAATTGATCAATGTGTTGAATTTTTAAAAAATGATCGGCCAAGGTTTGCAGGGAACCAAATGTTGGCTTGTGAATAAAGCACATGGCTGTCGGCAAGCAGTCTGTGGCAAGAAAGAGATAACCTGGAAATTTCAAATCACTACAAGCTGGAGTCCCTCTATTAGTCCCTTTATTAGCTAACAATGCAGGTGCCCTATTATCCTCACTGTGCCACGGTCAACTCTCACTTCCAGCAACTTTGTGGACAAATCAAATTTTGGGCTGCAGGAACAAATCTAACAGGGCATTCTGTCAAATGTCTCCATCCAGAAAGTTCTGGGCCACTTTTGTTGTCTTTGTGCGGTGCAAAGAATGACAAACACAACAGGGAGGAGGTTTTTCGAATGTTGTGAGCAAGAGGCGGCACGGTGACACAGTGGTTAGTACTACTGCCTCACAGTGCCGAGGGCCCCCGGGTTTGATCCCGGCCCTGGATCACTGTCCGTGTGGAGTTTGCACTTTCTCCCAGTGTCTGCGTGGGTCTCACCCTCACAACTCAGAGATGTGCAGGGTAGGTGGATTGGCCACGCTAAATTCCCTCTTAATTGGAAAAAAATCAATTGGGCACTCTAAGTTTTTTTTTAAAGTGGTGCGAGCGGAATGAACATTTACATGGAGAGTCTTATTCAGAAGCTGCACTATTTCCTATTATTGGCCAGGGGGATTTTTGATTAACTCTGTGAGATAAAGTTTGGTATTTCTGGATTTAAATAAAAATACAGGCCTAATTTATTCAAATTTAAACCTGTATTCAAAAGGTATTTACTGTCAGGAGCTTTTAGTCCCTGCCTGTGAAAATGTGCGTGATGTACATTGACCACTGAGCTGCTGATATTGCAACATTTGGAGATTGGCTCCTCAATAATTGAAAATCATACCTTGACAGTATCTATAACTCAAAATTCTAAAATTATCAATCTGAAATTAAACTCTAAAAAGTAGTTCATCTCTGAACTATGAAGAGGACTTAAAAAAACAATTAGTGGGGTTCCTTCTCATGCTGAAAGATGCAAGCGCCAGGATGTCAAACGGAAGCAAGAGCAGGGTGAACTGTGATGCCCTCCTTTGTCAAATAGCCTGCCGACGCACACTGCCGACACACTGTAGAACAAGTGAGGACCGCTGGCAGCCTCAAAACCATGACTCAGCATGAGTCAGCACCTTAGCAAGTGGAAAAAAATAGGGAATAAAAGTAATCGAATTTCAAATGCAATGATATCAAAATTGCTGTCAGGGCGTAAATTGCCAGCATATTGATTCGTGAAGCTGATCCCTCGAGTTTTATGTTCCGCCGAACAGAAATCTTGATGGCATCTTTATGGGTTTTTTTTTGCAAAGTAAGTATTGGCCACTGATCTTTGAAGCTAACTTGCCAAGGAATGGAAACACCCCAGAAGATAACACAGACTGTCAAACAGTTTACATACTGGCAGCCATGTGTGTGCTGCAGTGTCCAAATCCATCGGTTAAAATGTTTCTAAGTCCCTGAGGTTGCACTGGCGATGGGACCTGGTAATAGGAATAATATGAGCTCGCGGATAAAACACTGATTAATCTGTAATCTGCTCGCTGTACCTGTGACGGATAGTTTTTGAACCTCCAAATCAAAGTCAGCGAACAAGTGCAGTTTGTCTGAGCATGGTAACAGAATGCAATCAGCCAGGACATGTTTTGTATCTTGCATGTGGCTGGAGCAAGCTCCCAGCGCACATGTTTGGCTTTGAGAGCTTGGATGGAGGTGTATTCTACAATCAGAATGAAACACCTTGGCAGTATTCATCATTTTTTTTTAAAATAGCTCACTTCCATCCAATGTCCTTGCTGCCGCTGAATATAAAGGAATCACATCGACATCTCAACACATTGTTACCATCTGTTAACTGAGACACCTACCGCACCTATTTAATTCTTTGGAAATACCAAGTGTGTCGATGATGAATGCTTGGCGTTGATCCTGCCCTCTTCTGCTCACTGCAGCCAAGAGCGTTCACCAGGTGGGAACCAGACATTGTCTAGCCCTGTGATTTGATCAGCATACTCGCTAATGACACCGCTCTCTCTCTCCAGCCCTCTTGTGGTCTTGTGGTTCATCCCTGGCTTGTACATTTGTTTTAATAATATCGACCTGGGTTGCAGCCAGATGCATGGCCCAAGCCTGCTGTTGGCTATCCCAGATGTTTTGGAGCAAAAAAGCCCTTGAGGAAAGATATTCAAGGGGAGGAGAATGCATTGTAAATGACAATTATCGCCATAATCTTGGAAGATTTGGATTCACGATTTCAGCAAACTACTGGAACCAGAATTCCAGGATTTTTCACATTAAAGATGCTTTACTCCAACATTTATTCTGGAATTTCTCGAAACATTCCAAGCATAACATGGACAGCCTTTAACGATAAGTGTCTGACTTACTGGAAAACATCTCTTGAGCTTCCAGGAGTTGAACGACTTGAGTTTCAGCTTGGGGTAGTTAGTTATCGTCGGAAAAATTATAACTGAACGCAAATCAATTTATTTCTGACGAGGAGACACATATTCAAAACTGGCATTGATACTCAGGTTTCCACCAGATGGTGAATTTGCAGTTTAAACCAAGGATATCAGTGGGGAGACGAAAGGAGTGCTATTCAATACATACCTTCCCGCGTTGTTTGCCTGTGTCTAATGGGGGTGGGCTTATCGAGAAGTGGACGAGAAGGATATGATGTAGCTGACATTGTCTGAGGGAATGAAGGACAGTATAAAATTATGGAGAAAAAGAGAATAGAGGGCAAGTAACCAAACAAAAAAAAAAGAAAATTTGTTCTCTGACAAGCAACCACAAAATACTGAAATATACCAGCAATATTACCCAATGACGAGTAGATATGTTGTACCCCTCCTTCCTCTTTCATGTTAAATAGGGTTGGGCAATGGTAGCACAGTGGTTAGTACTGTTGCTTCACAGTGCCAGGGTTCTGGATTTGATTAATGCTTGGGTCACTGTCTGCACATTCTCTCCCTGTCTGCATGGGTTTCCTCCGGGTGCTCCTCCCAGCTCCGGGGCCAATGCATGCACTTCCGGTCGGGGGTCCTCACATGCGCATGGTGGCGGCCTTGGTCAGCTGCCCCATGCGACATGGCCGACCCTGCGCGCCCCTGCTGATCGGTGGCCCCCAATCAGAACCCTGCCCATCCTGGAGGCCACCCCCCCACCCCGGTGAAGGATGCCCCCGCCCCCACCAGGGTGGCCGTGGACTGTGTCAACAGCAGCCACGCCGAGTGCCCGCCGAGTGGAACCATGAGAGAACCACGCCAGCAGGAACTTGGCCAGATGATTTTGAAGAATCAGCGCGGGGCCTTTTTCAATGGCCCCCGGACGGCAGCGCGTCGACCGCGCACGTCCGATTTGCGGTGATTCTCTGGCAACCGGAGAATCGCGGGAGTGGCATCGGACCCAATCGTGGGTTTCACACCCATTCTCCACCCCCATGACAAATGCGATTTTGGCGCGGAGGCTCAGAGAAGCCCGCCCATGAACTTTGCATCCTAATTAGCATTGGCACATTTAACAAAGCCATACCTCACAAAATCATCTTTATACTGCTTTGTTCCTGATTTCAGTTTCGTCTTGAATAGGCTATTCACCAGAGACCCAGGATCTCTGTGTACAGCTCACACTAGCACTGCTTTGTCCCGCCGTGGACTCTCCTAAGCAGCTCTCTCCAGCAGATTCAGTTGATAGATCCTGACCTGTTTGTGTCTCTGGTCCTCTTTTCCTTATTACAGAATAATTCACCTTCAGTTCTTCACAGTCCAGTTGCCTTGCTTGTTCGCAACTAGAAAATCACACGTCTGTGATTTTGCACCGAAGGCAGATGTACAGGGCGTGTGTCGTCAGTGTATGTACTGGGCAGGAAGTCTGCCACATTTGTATTTAAAACCCGATCGCAGTCAGCACTCTATTTTTTTCAAATTTTTAATCTGTTTTTATTAGGAGTGACAAAAATTACAACTTTAAAAAGAACCAAAATTGGACACAATGATTGCATTTCAGAAGGTGGGCGCTTCTTTTTTGAAACTGTTAAAAAGAGTTAATTGAGGGCAACACGGTGGCGCAGTGGGTTAGCACTGCTGCCTCACGGCGCCGAGGTCCCAGGTTCGATCCCGGCTCTGGGTCATTGTCCAGGTGGAGTTTGCACATTCTCCCTGTGTCTGCGTGGGTTTCATTCCCATAACCCAAAGATGTGCAGAGTAGGTGGATTGGCCACGCTAAATTGCTCCTTAATTGAAAAAAAACTAATTGGGTACTCTAAATTTATACCAAAAAAAAAGAGTCAATTGAGCAATGACAGAATTAACAGCACAAATCTATGGGTAGAAATGTGTCAGCTGTATTCTTCAATCCCAGGTTTCTATGAAGATTTTAGCTTCATTATCTCAAATGTAGTCAGTGAAAGTTTAGAATTTCTGTCTCAGTTCTGGGACTCTCTGCATCTGGACCAGTTTTCCAAATCCACCTCTGTCAACGTTATAATCTGTCCTATATTCATCATGTGACCTGACCACCAGATTTCCCTCGTCCAAACTGTCTTCCTTCTTTGAAGCCAGTATCCAATCGGTTCTGATGATTCGAGCGTGTTCCATTAATAAATCTCATGCACTGTTCAGCATATCTATGTGTGTAATATTCCACGAAGCAGAATCCGCATGAAGTTTTCTTGATTTCGTCAAAAACCATAATGATTTACTCAGCATCACCTTTTCCTCGGAGTGCAGCCATATCTCAGTAGTTTGTCACACTCATATCGAAACAGCTGGTCTTGCTGTTGGCTCAGCTCCGCATGAGAAGCATTGTTGAGGTCGTTCAGCACCAGAGTCATGGCGCCAGAGAGGAGAGCCACGGCGCTCAGCAACCAGAACATAGAAATCAACGGCACGTCACCGGAAGCTGATCCCTCGTGGCCAGCATTCTCAACGTAAAAGTCGGTTGTGGCCGATATTCTTAAAAGCCAATCGCGGTCGTTGGGCGTGATCGGGAATGCCGTGATCGATCGCTCCATGACCCACCCGACACCCGCCCACGACCCACCCATGGGTCATGACCCGCAGTTTGAAAAACCCTGTCTTAATTGACATCTGTGAAAAATTATTAAAATTTTTAACATAAAAAGTCAAGTGAATGCCTCATACATGGCATTAGATAAGATAGTGCCAGAGATGCTGGTTGATTAAGTTATGGAAGAAAGTGTGACATCATGGGTAAGCAAATGGCTGAAGAAGAGGAAAGAGAAAGCAATAATTAAATAATGTTTTCTGGATGGGAGGGGTGTAAACATGAATGTTTCTGTGTCATTCATTTCAACATAAACAAATGTTTTGGGGCATGATTCTATCACCTTGTTGAGCACGGCACCGCCCACTATTCCCAGAGAAAAGTTCCTGGCCCATGGAATCGAAAAACAATCTTTAAACTCATTTGAATATGCTCAGCGCTTCCGGGATTCACAGCCTCGTGGGCACAGCATGAGGCTGGCGGGAATCTGTACTGGTTTCCAAAAATGGAAACCAGAGGTAATGGGGGGCTTAGAAGCCATTGGAGCCCCAGCGTGTTCGGCGACATGACAGGCACTGTCAAGGTGCCAAGTTGGCATTGCAAGGGTGCCCAGTTGTCACTGCCAAGGGCCAGGTTTGCATTGCAAGGGTGCCAGGTGGGCACTGCCAGGGTGCTGTGGCAGTGCCAGGGTGCAATGGGCACTGCCAAGGAAAAGACCTGAGTGGGGTTATTGCCATTAAAGGGGTGGGGAATTGAGATGGAGTCCTGAACCAGGAGAAGTGGGGGGGTTGCCTGAAGGTAGTGCATTGAGCTGGAGTGCTAAGAAGGGGGGTTTGCTGGGGGTCTTCTTGGGTATCTGATGGGGGTCTCTGATTGGGGTGTCTCTGATTGTGTGTCTGTTGAGATGGATGTTGAAAGTCTGATAGTGGAGGTCTGATGGGTAGCCATTGGGGAGGGGGAACTGGGACATCCTCATGCTTGCATGCTACGTGGAGGTGACCCGTTATTCCCGTGGTGGTGAGGAGAGGATGCCCCTAATTGTCAGCAGAGGTGCGGGGGGAGGGGGGGAGGGTCAGGATTTGCATTATAGGAGGAATGGGGATGAGCAGCTGCCAGACCTTGGTATTGAGCCGCCTGCTCAAAATGGTGGCCCAATATTGAAATGCTGCAGAATCCTGCAAGCTCTCCTCCAGACATAAAAAGCGTGGAAAAACAGAGGTAATCGCACCTGGGTGCCACTCCTCATGGAAGTGGAGACCAGGAGCAAGTCTCCGCTGGCAGGAGCACTTCGCCTCCAGAATGGAGAATCCAGCCCTTACACATTAATTGAGAGAGTTCTTAAGAGTGCTAATGGCAGTCGCCAGAGAGAACAAAAGATGTGAAAGGCCAAACTAACATCAGAGGATGAACTGTAGACATTTGCAACATCAGAGGATGTTGCTGAGCATCTTCGGTCTGTGCACATTCAGGACCCTGACCTTCCCGTTGCTTGCCATTTTAATAAAAGACCCTGTTCTCATGCCCACATGTCAGTTCTTGGCCTGCTGCAATGTTCCAGTGAAGCTCAACTCAAACTGGAGGAACAACATCTCATCTTCCTACAGCCTTCCAGTCTCAACATGGAATTCAACAACTTCAGATGATCAGCTCTACCCCACCTCAACCAATTTGTTTTCATCCCAGTTCATTTTAACTGTCTTTTACCATTTCTTTCCTTCTTAATATATATTTAACCCCCCCCCCCCCAATCATCCACCTTTCCTTAACCTTTCTCCTCTTTGCTTCCCCCTCTTCTCCCCACACATCTACAGTTCATCCTCTGATGTTAGTTTCTCTGCTGTTTGGCCTTTCACATCTTTTGTTCTCTCTGGGGACTGCCATTAGCACTCTTTCCCCTTGGTTTTTGTGGCCATTAGCACACGGTTTCCCTGGGTTTCTGTGGCTATGACTCATCTTTCATTCTCACTCCAAGTATAAATATTTCCCACTTTCTCTGTCTGTTAGCTTTGACAAATAGTCATCTGGACGCGAAACGTTCGCTCTTTTCTGTCCCTACAGATGCTGCCAGACCTGCTGAGCTTTTCCAGCATTTTCTTTTTCGTTTCAGATTCCAGCATCCGCAATAATTTGCTTTTATCAGGAAAGGACATGATCTACTCTTTCATCAAAGTGACCATTCTGCATTATGCATCCATAACAGTTATTGAGTGCAAGTTTAGCTGTCAATAGTGGAATAGAGAGTGGGGAAGGGCGAGCAGTGTTAGGAAAAGTGGGCCAGGGTTGCAGATGTTTGCAAAGGTTAGTTGCATCCAGGGGAAGGAAGGATTGGAAATTAAAAATGATACTTAATGATATATAGAGGGATGGGTTTGTCAGTGGAGCTCATCAGGAATGGGTATGATAAGAGTACAAAATGTAGAGGGTAATTTTACCCTACCTTGCCCTGTGGAAGTGTATGCGTTCAGACCAGCTGCCTACTTACCTGTTATAGGAAGCCAACTTCAGTGTCTGCTAAAATGATCAGTGTGATTGCCCCAGTTTTCCAACAAATTAGTTGGATCAAAATGACTCACTTAGTATGGACAACAGTTAAAAGATAATCAACCAAGGGTAACACGTGGCACAGTGGTTAGCACTGCTGTCTACAGCGCTGAGGACCCGGGTTCGAATCCCGGCCCTGGGTCACTGTCCGTGTGGAGTTTGGACATTCTACCCATGTATGCATGGGTTTCACCCCCACAACCCAAAGATGTGCAGGCTAGGTGAACTGGCCACGCTGAATTGCCCCTTAATTGGAAAAAAAGAATTGGGTACTCTGAAATTTATTTTAAAAAAAGATAATCAACCGAGTTTAGATAAATAAGAGTTTATGTACAAGCTCAGCAGGTTGTTAAGGAAAGTATTATAGAAATTAATCCTTAAATTGATGAAGTTAGGGGGCAGCACGGTGGCACAGTGGTTATCACTACAGCTTCACGGCACCGAGGTCCCAGGTTCGATTCAGGCCCTGGGTTACTGTCCGTGTGGTCTTTGCACATTCTCCCCATATTTGCATGTGTTTTGGCCGCGCTAAATTGCCCCTCAATTGGAAAAAAAATTAACTGGGTACTCTAAATTTATATTAAAAAGAAGTTGATGAAGTTGTATTTCCGTAGCATTGAGGGTTAAATAGAGGCAGAAAGGGGAGATATTATAGGAGTGGAATGAGACAGTTTCAGTGTTAGCCTGGAAGTGAAATTTGAAGTCCAGCTGAGCATCCAACAGGACATTCAGATGAAGCCTATAGCTTTCATTCCATTTTCTGGATCTATGCGGGTTATGTTCATTTCTGTTCCATCTCTTGTCCCTGCTGAGTCACAAATCTCCCCATTTTCTTTTAAATGCTTCAACGACATTCACTGCTGGGTTTGCTGTTTTGCATAAATGAAGGGCTCCAAGTCCAGCTGCTCAAGTTATGCTTAGTTTCTTTTGCTTTATGATCAGGTCCATTTGTTTTTATCTCCTGGTTTAGCTCAAACATCATCCCCGCATCCGCCTCGACAAATTCCCTTCAGCATTTGAGAAAAAAAGTTTGGATTGCTTACAATTGGCCACGGCACCCTCTGGGCAAGGGAATCGAAAAGTCAGCCAGGGTTCCCCCTCCGCTGTAATCCAGCACCAGAAAATGTACTTGTGCGGATGCTGGCTATGAATAGCATTCAGCCAGCCACAATATCTAGCCATATCTAGCTCACACTTAAAGAATTGTCACTTGGGTGAGGGATTGGAAGAGGGCTGGGGTCTTTGAAATCATATCCCACCACAAACCTGCATGCTTCAGAATACAGGGGAGAACATATTGGGGAAAACAAAAAAATGAACTTGGAAAACTTCTACTTTCCCCCATCTCCTCTCTCAAGCAGTATCTTTTTCTTTCCAACAAAAACATATTTAATTCCTTTAGCATCTTGTCATAGGTCTATTGATTTAAAACATGATAACATCCTTGCTACCCTTTGTGAAACATTCTCCAGTGTCCCAGGAGTTATGTTTATGCACTAAATCTTGCAAAAGTATTGACACAAGCATGCAACAGTAATAGCTGTGTTAAGCACACAAATACCTTTCCTCCAAAAATAGAGAATGGAAGAATGTATACCCCTAAATTTTTATCTGATTTGTTATCAGGCCAGCATGGTGTCAGGTGCACAGGCCCAGTGGTTTAATGTTCTTGTACCACTTGAGAATCAAAATGTTGACTCTTCAGCAACAATCAGTGGTAGAATGCATTCCAAAGTTACATCTGCTTTCCGAGATAGTGCACCATAGTCCACCAATGATGGCAAGCCATTGGAATCCGTCCACTGGTTTCGAAAGGGTGTTAACAGTGCTGCATTAAAACAGCAACCCATTCCATGCCATTGTTCATCAATCAACTGACAAGAAATGATGACACCTTTTTCTGCCACCTACCTTTATTGCTCAATATAATTAATGTTTAAGACCAAGAGTGGAATGAAACGTAGGACTGGCTGTTCCTACGATTAAGCCATTTATTCCGTCAGTAACTTGCTTCTCAGACAAATAATAATTATCATTCTGTCCAGGGTGGCATGCCATGCTCAGTATAGCATTAATGCACAGGCAAAAATAGCTTCCCACCTCACAAAGGGGGACAGAAGAACATAGGAGCCATGTATGCGCTCAAGTTCCTCAGGCCACATCTGGTAATTTCTTATCTGCATCCCAACTCCAGTTCCCCTCTTTGGTTCCATATCCTAATCTAACAAAAAAATTGAACAATCTCAGTTTCAAAATTGTCGACTGATCCAGCCTTGGCAGTCCTGGATTTCGACCACGCTTTGTGTGACAAGGTGCTTTTTGACATCAGCCCTAAAAGACCTGGCTCTAACTTAATTGTTCTGCCCCTTTAATCAGGGCAAGAGGAGCTCATTCCTCCCTATTTCCCTCATCAAATCCTTTAAGCACCTCAATTAGATCAACCATTAATCTTCAATACCCAAAGGAATACGGCCTAGGCGATCCAAAGTGTCCTCATCATTTAATCCTTAAACCCTGGAATGGTTCTGATAAATCTGTGCTGCTCTTCCAAAGCCAATACTTCCTTCCTAAGGTGCAGAACCAAATGCAATGTTTCAGACACGGTCTTACAATTCAATGCAATTCCAATTGGTTTTATTTTGCCATTTTCTATCCCCTCGCCTGAAACTGCTGATGCCTCCAGGGATGTCGCTCCATGAACAACCCTTAAAAAAAAACTCACCTAAGTGATCATTCTCCTTCTGTCAGCCTAAATAATGGGTTCCAGCGATCATTTTACCAAGGAGGTATCATAAGCAGACCCCATTCTAATCTTGTCAAACAACTACACGTAAGAGCATGCTTCCAATACGATTAGGAGAGTTCATGGTAGCAGAATGTTTCTGTCTTCAGCACAGATGCTGAGCTTAAGTGAAGGACCCCAACTGGTAACCCAGCTGAGGCCAGTTCACTCAACAGAGAAAACATAATTGTCCAGTGGGACACCCTTCCTCCAGATGATTAAATAGGCTTTCATGTGTAAATTAGAAATTAATAGGGAAGACCTCTTTCCCTGCATTTATGGTAGCTCTTATTGTGAATCAATTGCTCTGATGGATGTTTCCTTAATGAGTGCCCAGAGGTACTGTATATCAAACAATAAAGCTCATTATGAGAAGGTGTTTAAAACAATAAAAGTCAGCCAATCTGGATCACTGCCACAAACTGAATGATTATTACTGACATTGGAGGCCTTCAAGCTCAGGAGCACGTGAGGGCTTTAGAAATGTAGAAGTCTCACGACACCAGGTTGAAGTTCAACAGATTTGTTTCGAGTCACTAGCTTTCGGAGCGCAGCTCCTTCATCAGCTGAATGAAAAGGTGGGCTCCAGAAACACATATATAGACAAAGTCAATGATACAAGACGATATTTTGAATGTGAGTCTTTGCAGGTAATTAAATCTTTACCAGTCCAGAGGGAGCGACTGGATTGAGGGATAATCACAGGTTAAAGAAGTGTGAATTGTCTCAAGCCAGGACAGTTGGTAGGATTTCGCAAGCCCAGGCCAGATGGTGGGGGGTGTGGAGGGGGGGGGGGGGATGGGGAGGAGAGCAGGGGAATGTTATGCAACATTAATCCAAGGTCCCGGTTAAGGTCGTACTCACGTGTGCGGAACTTGGCTATCAGTTTCTGTTCGGGGTTTCTGCATTATCGCGTGTCCTGAAGGCCGCCTTGGAGAACGCTTACCCGAAGATCAGAGGCTGAATGCCCTTGACTGCTGAAGTGTTCCCCAACTGGAAGGGATCATTCCTGCCTGGCAATTGTCACGTGATGTCCGTTCATCCATTGTCGCAGAGGGCTGTTGGCTTATTTGTGCACTTTCAAATTTGGGAAGAGGGTAGCAATGTCGTCTCCTTTTCACTCATGCAATAAAAGAAGAGGATGTTGAAAGAAGGTTTCACTGTTGCAGAATGAGAAATTCATACTTTACGTGAGTCCAGAATGAAGTCAATGATGTATGCCTTCACAGAGGTTGGCTGGCTGAAGACTGCTGCTGGATAATTCATGTTTCCAGAAGAGATGACTTGAAGGGTTAGGTGCATAGAGATGAAATAGTCCTGTAAGTGCCGGTACAGACGTCAGAGGTTCCAGTAGAAATAATGGGGTGAATTCTTTGACTCCGTAGCCAATTGTTTCTCAGTGGTGAGCTGTCGCTGACAGTGAGATTCTCCATTCTGCTATTTCCCATTGTAACCACCCAACGCCGCCGGGAAATCCATGTGTGGGGGTGGGCTGCCGGAGGAACAGAGAATCCCGCCGGCGGAGAATTCACCCAATGTCGATGGGGGTTAGTAATTTAAACTATGACAGAGCTTTGTCCTGAGCTGATGCTTGCTACATGATGATGGCAGGCTGATTGTCAGTGCAGTAAGACAATGTTACAGATTTGTCCAGCTGGATGGTCACATCACATGAGTCCCACCTGTCCACTTTGGCTTTGACAAACAATGAATATTCCTTTGTCTGGAATTTTGAGATTTTCATTGTTCCAATCATTAAGAATTTGAAAGTAAAGTTGAACGGTCGTCCTTTATCCGAGCAGACTGGCAGCCTCCACTGGCAAGGCCTGACTTAGGAAATGTAGATAGCCTTTGTATAATTCTCTTTAAAGTTGTTTTTTGCAGCTCTGTTTGTTAACATCTCTTTGGGGATAACAAGTTTCTCTGTCTGCCATAAAGTTCCTTTAGTTTCAAAGTCACAACCAGCCATGGCTTCGGTCATTTTATATTATCTGTCCAGTTTTTAAAAATGTTATAAAATAGCTGTGATGTTTTATAAAGATATAGTGTCATGTCTTAGTACCATTCTAATAAATTGTAAATAGCTGATGCCCCAACATCCATGTGGCATTCTATAAGCTACAGACGACCAAGTTGAAAATGCCTGTAATGCCTCCTGTCTTTTTCTTTTTGTGGAATCAATCCATGCTAACACATTACCCCCAACCGCATGAGTTCTTATCTTGCATAATGTTTGTTATCAAATACCTTCCAAAAACTTTACATCTACTGGTTCCCCTTTATCTACCCTAACAGATACATAAAAAAACTCTCACAAATCTGTCAAAACATTTCTCTTTTGTAAAACCATGTTCACTTTTTATTACACTATGATTTTCTGAGTGTATTTTAAGACTTCCTTAACAATAGCTTCTAATGTTTTCCCAGTGACTTATGTCAGACTAACTGGCCTGTAGTTGTTTGTTTTACTCCCCCTCCTTTCTTAAAAGCAATGTTACATTTCCTAACTTCCAGTTCTTTGAGACCCGACCAGTATCTAGGGAATTCTGGAAAATCATAACCAGGGCATTTGTTATCTCTGCAATTAATTCTTTTCGAACCCTTGGCATCTTTTGCGTTTGGCATTTAATTATACTTCTACCCTCACGTGAAGTCGCTGTGGTATTTGCACATAAATAACGGCAAGCACTATTAGCTTTGCCATTATTCTGACAGCAATTTTTGAGACGATGTATCATTCAAAGTTACACATAATAAAATGGAGTAATTTCCTGTATTTTATGGGTAATTAAATGATTACATATCTTAGAAATGGATATTCCATTCAGTTCCACAATATTAGAATAATTACCTCGATGATGAATAACAGATGCTTCCAGTTCTTAAAACTTGGAGTATAGGTAACTATAAATTGGTTAGTTTGACTACTGCTTTGTAAAAGGAGGTAAACAATGCACTTCAGTTCAGGTACCTCCTCTCATAGCTAAAAAGTCCCTATTTCTCCATTCATTCTTCATTTCCTTGACCTTAGGAGACTATTTTAGGGTTTTATTCTTCATCATCTCCATGACTTGTACCTCAATTATCAAAAGTGGACCATGGTCACCAAGGTATGATTTATCCAGTTTACTATACTATGAATGGTGGAGCAGACTCGAAGGGCCGAATGGCCTATGCCTGCTCCTATTTTCTGTGCTTCTATGTTTTGACTCCAAAGCAAGGGGTCAATATGATGGCATGGGAAACGCCACCTTACTGATTGGTGCTGAACGAGGGCAGCATGATGGTGCAGTGGTTCACACCGCTGCCTCATGATGCCAAGGACCCGGGTTCGAACCGTACCCCGGGTCACTCTCCGTGTGGAGTTTCCATATTCGCCCGTGTCTGCGTGGGTAGGTTGACTGGCCACGCTAAATTACCCTTTAATTGGGAAAAAAAATTATTGGGAACTCTCAATTTATTTTTAATAACTGATTAAACAGGCCATCCTGCCATCCTCCACTCAAGTCCCGACCTCTGAAATAAACACTGAAGCCCATTATATGTGTGACACACAACTCCCAGGCCTCTTCTCTGACACACTCAGGCCATTGCAGATGATCTAACATTTTAATACCGAAGGGAAATATGTACGGCACCATTACACATGTGTCAAGGAAAATATCATCAACAGTGAGACCCCTTATGCGAACATAGTAACTTAAATTTCCGCTTGTGCGTGCTAGGTCTTGGTGCTTCTTCCTCATTGGCAGGTGGATTGGAGGCAGGCTGCTGACTCTGATGCCCTGTTGACCTTCATGACATTGCCCACCATGCTCAGGTCGATGGGCCTGGGTGGGCTCTGCCTGAGCAGGCAAGTCCAGTGCCATGGCTGGGCACTCATCAGTTGCCGTGGTCTCCTCAGATGCAATGGTTACTGGCCGAGGTGTGGAGAACTCAGTGCCCACGTTAGGAGAATCCTGAGATGAGCCCTCAGAGGCAAGCTGTAGGCCATTCGCCATCATGAGGTAGGTTCAAACCTCCTTGCTCACCAAAGATGGACGGGCAGCTGGCAGAGTTATTAGATGCCTCATCCATCTCTCACACTGGCAATGACCTGCTGAGGTCACTGCCCATTTGTGGGCTCACAGGTCTGAACACAATCCCAGAAACCCCTGATAGAGTTCCTAGAGTTCCTCTCTTTACAAGAGAGTCACCACTCTCTCTGTGGAGAAAGCTGTGCAATCTGAGGTCCAAGCCAGTGCAGCGCTCACACTGCATGGACCCTCCCACAAAACAGAGGCCATGGTGCGCAGACCTCAGCGATCTCCGCCAAATTTTCCCGGCCATCCTGCTGCACATCCAGCATCTGCCACCTAATGGATGACTCACCTTCCTTCGAGTCAGCATCATCCTGATCTGCAGCAATCCTCAAACTGGTTCAGGTAATCACCGCATTGCCACACCTCATCCTTACATACATGCCAGTCATCCTGTCTAAGCAAATGCAGTTTTGCAAGGCACATGAATATTTGTCAATTTGTGCTCTGTATTTCACACCATCAGCACCAACAAGTGGTGCCACCCACAAAGACATCTATCCATGATTCCAGTACTGGATCCAGTCCTCACCTGGCAGAGGTCATTGGTCCTTTTTCTGCCCTGTACCCAGGTCCTTCACGTGACATAATGTCCGCTGACCAGACCTGCCACCTCCGCCCAGGCCTCCTTTGTTAAGTGAAGTGGACTCCTCTTACTGGCCCCGCAGCAGCAAGACACCACATTGGGCACCGACTGATTTCAGCAGAGCCTGCAGACGCTCATCAGAAACGCAGGGAGCAGACTGGCTCCGGGCATTTCCCTTGCGCATGGCATGGTCTTTGGCGCGGATGACACAATGCAGACACTCTGGCCAGCAGTTGAACTGGAAAAAGTAGCCAGACCCCTTGAAATTCAAAGCAGCCCCCTGAGGCTGGTGAACAACAATTGTCAGCATGCAGAGAGTTCCATTTAAATCCCTCACCCGCAACTGAACGTTTAATCATTTCCCAGCGTTTTTCTTTTAATCAAGTCCCTACAGTACAGAAGGAGGCCATTTGGCCCATCGAGTCTGTCACATATACATCCATGTATATAATGGAGTGCAGACAGGCAGTGATTGACACACAGGATGACCAGTAAGCACACAGAACAGAGCAGCCAATCACCAGACAGGACACAACCACTATAAAGCCAGAGGGCACCAGTTTTCCCGCTCTCTTGGGATCCAGCCTCTGAGACAGTCAGAACTCGTGAGCATAGCCAGTGCAAACACCATGTGGTAGTTAATAAGTCTGGTCAGGCTAGCATCAGGCCTCCAGTCAAGTCATCATAGTGTCAACCCACAGTTGAACATGTAAAATAGTTGGATGTTAAATAAAATCTCATAAAGTGTTGGAAGTCTGTCTCTCGCTACACTGCATCAAGCGCAGTCCACATAGACCCAGCCTGCCCAACACATCAGAGTCCACACCAACCCTCTGAAAGAGCACCCACTTCCCACCTTATCCCCACCTAACCTACATATAGAACATAGAACATAGAACAGTACAGCACAGAACAGGCCCTTCGGCCCTCGATGTTGTGCCGAGCAATGATCATCCTACTCAAACCCACGTATCCACCCTATACCCGTAACCCAACAACCCCCCCTTAACCTTACTTTTTAGGACACTACGGGCAATTTAGCATGGCCAATCCACCTAACCCGCACATCTTTGGACTGTGGGAGGAAACCGGAGCACCCGGAGGAAACCCACGCTCACACGGGGAGGACGTGCAGACTCCGCACAGACAGTGACCCAAGCCGGGAATCGAACCTGGGACCCTGGAGCTGTGAAGCATTTATGCTAACCACCATGCTACCGTGCTGCCCCAAACAGAAGGTAGAGGTCTTTGAGCACTATGGGGAAATTTAGCATGGTTAATTCACCTGACCTGCACACCTTTGGGCTGTGGAGGAAACTGGAGCACCCGGAGAAAATCCATGCAGACAGAGGGAGAAACTTGACACGGTCACCCAAGGTTGGAATTGAACCCAGTCCCTGGTGCTGTGAGGCAGCAGTGCTAACTTCTGTGCTGCCATGCTGCTCAATTCTTGTCATAAATTGTGTTTGTCTCTTTGTGTTATATCTATCCATTATTGGCCAAGTTCGAAAACAAAAACGTATATATACTTTATTTCTAAAACAGCAAATACCCACAATTAAGTGTCTCAGTGAAGTGTGCATTGTGAAATGATCCAGAGAAATGAAAAACACTCTCTTATAGATCTGCGTTAATTTGTGCTGAGTTATTTTTGTTTCAGACTTCCATCATATTCCAGTGTTTTATTGCGTCTGCCTTATTAAAAATGAATTTGACTTACTTATTCAAAGTAAGGTAGTCATGTTATTCAGCTGTTTATTTTGTAGAGCACCTTTATTAAAATATAATTCAAATGTTGGGGCAGCATGCTGGCACAGTGGTTAGCACTGCTGCTTCACAGCGCCGGGGATCCGGATTCGATTCCGGCCTTGGGGGACTGTCTGTGTGGAGTTTGCACTTTCTCTCCGTGTCTCCGTGGGTTTCCTCCCACAGTCCAAAGATGTGCAGGTTCGGTGGATCGGACATGCTAAATTGCCCCTTAGTGTCCAAAGATGTACAGGTTAGGTGGGGTAATGTGGGAGTGGGCCCAGGTAGGGTGCTCTTTCAGCTGCTTGGTGCAGACTCAATGGGCTGAATGGCCTCATTCTGTCACTGTAGGAATTCTATGATTCTGAATGTATTGATGATATTGATAAACCAGACAGAGCTGGACAGGTGGGGCTAGTCAGCCATGATTGGCAGCCCGTCCAGGAAATGGAAAACTCTGATTTTAAATGCCCAGCTGTAGGTCAAATGGAAAAGTCATCACCAGATGAGAGTGTGGAAGAAGGTAGACGTGGCCAACGGGCTGGATGGCGATGCAGGAAGGGCAGGGCAAGGCTCTCCAGGTTGATCAGCAGCTTTTCTAGGACAAGGGAAACTCCAAAATTAAAACCTGCAGCCATTCATCTGCAGTGCTTGTGGCACAAGTTGCAGCAGTGCAGCATTGCTTGCCTTCGAGAGGAGAGTTGGAGCGGCTTAGCACAAACCCCACCTACTTAAATACCACATTATGTAGGTCACTGTTTTTCAAACCTTTTTTTGCCCGGGACCCATTTTTACCAGCCGGCTATCCTTCAGGACTAACGTCAGCCGACCTTCGCGACCCACATCGGCTGACCACGTGCCCCACCATTTTCACTTACCTTTAATGTGACAGGTGAGCCTGCTTGGTCCTCACGATCTCACTTGCTTTGCCATTCAATGTTACATTTCTGCAACCAACTTCAGCTGACATAGAACATAAAGTGCAGAAGGAGGCTATTCGGCCCATTGAGTCTGCACCGACTCACGTAAGCCCTCACTTCCACCCTATCCTCGGAACCCAATAACCTGCACATCTTTGGACTGTGGAAGGAAACCGGAGCACCCGGAGGAAACCCACACAGACACTGGGAGAACGTGCAGACCCCACACAGACAGTGACCCAGCGGGGAATTGAACATGGCGCTGTGAAGCTATAGTGCTAATCACTTGTGCGACCGTGCTGTCCGATTGGCGATTTAAGTTCTCGCTGCATCCTTTGAAGAAATCTTTGTCCTCGACTCACCATGCTTATTCTTCAGTTACCTTTGAAATTTTGAGGATTTTAGTTTGCCAGTACATCCTACATATAACACGCATGCTTTGCATCCTGATTTGCATTGGCACAATTAATAAATCCATACCTCAAGATATCTTTACATTGGTTTTTTCCTGATTTTAGCTTCTTCTCGATGGGTTGTTCATCAGAGGTCATGGAGCTCACACCAGCACCACTGGCAGCTACAAAGTGAAAGAATCATTCCCATGCCCAGAGCACGTGTCCTGCTCTCTACCACCACTTCTTGAGAGAAGAGTCCATCGATTTTTCAAAGTAATCTGCTCCCGGGTCAGTACGCTGACGTCAGGAGGAGGCGTTCTGTTTTACTCTTCCTGGTTTGCGCACTGCTGAGAGGGCATGCATGTGCGGGATGGTTGGCATTCTGAAAGCTGGTCGCGGCCAACCTTTTTATAAAGCTGGTCACGGCTGTTAGGCACTTCTTCCCGCGATCGGGAACACTGCGACTGATGACCCTTTGACCCTCCCGACACCCGTCCGCGCCACACCCACGTGTGTTGTTAGGATGCCAATTTTGGACCTAAAACAGCACACATAGTGCTAAACGATTGACACTGACTGGTGTAGCTTGTTCAGCAAGTGAAGATGAGCTAGGCAGCACGGTGGTGCAGTGGTTAGCACTGCTGCCTCACGGCGACGAGGCCCCAGGTTCGATCGCGGCTCTGGGTCACTGTCGGTGTGGAGTTTGCACATTCTCCCCGTGTTTGCGTGGGTCTCACCCCCACAACCCAAAAGATGTGCAGAGTAGGTGGATTGGCCATGCTAAATTGCCCCTTAATTGGAAAAAATTAATTGGGGACACTAAAAATTATTTTTTTACATGATGGTGAGCCTCTGATCTTTATCCTGAATATGTATCCATTGAAGTGATGGAAGGATTCACACCGCATTGATAAATATGTCTTCACTAATATCCCTCCAAAAGTGACGGAAGAGTTCACACCCCATTGATAAATATGTATTCATTAATATTCCTCCAAAAGTGATGGAAAAGGTCACACCCCATTGATAAATATGTATTCACTAACATCCTTCCAAAAGTATCAATTGGAGGCAATGAGAAACTTTGATTTATTTAACCGCTTAACGATGATTAATTCATTGCAGATTAATGTATTTTGTGACTTTTTCAATTATTGCAGTTCTCTAACTTTGATCTGTGTTTGACATATTGAGGAACTTTTATACAGTTCATAGATAGGCCTTTCACTGTATGATCATTGCATGGGTTAAACGTCCTCAGTAGCTGCCATACACAAATATATCCATTATTTCCATACTATGCTCATATTTTCCACACTGCCAGTAAAATTAACGCATCAAAGCAAATGAGACACTGGAAATATTTTTTTTCAAAGAACCAGATACCTCGAAGTATCTTCAAGTCACTTGTTCCAATTCATATCATTCTTGTAAAATCTCTTATTTCAAACTGCCAGAGGAAAAAAAACAGATGTCAAGCCGCTGCA
The DNA here is from genome assembly GCF_902713615.1 of Scyliorhinus canicula. Lineage (NCBI taxonomy): Eukaryota > Metazoa > Chordata > Chondrichthyes > Carcharhiniformes > Scyliorhinidae > Scyliorhinus > Scyliorhinus canicula. Next base: position 33,499,451 of record NC_052166.1, on the reverse strand, counting down.
CTAAAAAAGCAGGCCACAAAAGTTGGCTGCACAGCACCCATACTTTTAGCACTATGGGTGCTGTTTCGTGTCCAAAATTGGCAAGCGAGCAGCACGTGCACACTTCTGGTGCAGACCATATGGGGTGCCATTTTACACAGGTCATTAATGTAGGCACTTTGAGCGAGTGCCGCAAATAGGCTGGGTAGCTGGGTTATGACATCGGTCCGTATGCAACACAAATTTGACTCCAGCGGTACCAATTTTTACCTCAACACTCCAGCTAATGCTTATGTTTAACCACGTACAACTGAACCTGCATTGAGTATCAGGAAGGATCCCCCCCCCCCCCCCCCCCCCCCCCCCCGCACCCCCACACAACACCTCTATTAGATGGTTGATCAATCACTTTCTAGTTAGTTGTTGATAGATTTCTACTGGCTTAAGTGAGGAGCACTTGGGGTTTTGTCCTGCTACTTGTATTGGGTGAAGTGGAGTGGCACATGGTCAATAACTTGACTCTCACCCCAAGATTTCTGCTCAAAACAATTGCTTCTACTTATGCGTTCTGCAATTTCCATCCACCTTGGCCTGGAGCATGACGGGGAATCATAGGGACATAGAGTTGGACAAGTTGGTTAAAGAGAGAGGTGGCAGAGGACAAGAAGAGGATTAATTGTATAAATTAAGTTTAAGTGCATGAATGTGGGGGTGGGTCATTCATTGGATAATTACTTGCGCACATATTAAGAAACTCAGACACTTTTTGATTTTTTTGAAGGGGCTGCTTTTCTCATGTTTTAGTTGCAATTCAGCTCCGCACTCCTAATCTTCAGCCACCCGCTGTGGAGGAGGACCACCTGGTAAGCCTGCACTTGGGCCTCACCAAGCTTACCATTCATAGGTCCAGGCAGCGGGGGGGCGTGGGAACGTGGCGGATTACGGAAGGGTGATGGCTAGTCGACGGGGAAGGGGGGTAGGTGGTCCCCTGATCCGGCTGATCACCTGGAATGTGAGGGGACTGAATGGGCCGGTTAAACGGGCCCACGTGTTCGCGCATCTGAAGGGGCTGAAGGCGGATGTGGCCATGCTTCAGGAGACGCACCTGAAGGTGGCGGATCAGGTTCGATTGAGGAAGGGATGGGTAGGCCAGGTGTTTCATTCGGGGCTGGATGCAAAAAATCAGGGGGTGGCGATCCTGGTGGGAAGAGGGTGTCGTTCGAGGCGTCGAATGTGGTGGCAGACAGTGGCGGGAGGTATGTGATGGTGAGTGGCAAGTTGCAAGGGGAGCGGGTTGTGCTGTTCAATGTATACGCCCCGAATTGGGACAATGCGGCGCATGTTGGCCCGGATTCCAGATATGGAGGTGGGAGGCCTGATAATGGGGGGGGATTTCAACACGGTGCTGGATCCGCCACTGGATCGATCCAGTTCCAGGACGGGTAGGAGGCCAGCGGCGGCTAAGGTGTTGAGGGGGTTTATGGACCTGATGGGAGGGGTGGACCCATGAAGGTTTGCGAGGCCGAGGGCCAGGGAATTTTCATACTTCTCCCATGTGCATAAGGCCTACTCCCGGATTGATTTTTTCGTTCTGAATAGGGCGCTGATTGCGTGGGTGGAAGATGCTGAATATTCAGCGATAGCCATTTCTGACCACGCCCCGCACTGGGCGGACCTCGAGCTGGGGGAGGAGAGGGACCAGCGCCCGCTTTGGCGCTTGGAGGTGGGGCTACTGGCGGACGCGGAGGTGGGCGGGTGAGTCCGAAGATGTATCGAGAGGTATCTGGAGGCCAACGACAATGGGGAGGTCCGAGTGGGGACGGTCTGGGAGGCGCTGAAGGCGGTGGTTCGGGGGGAGTTGATCTCCATTCGAGCGTACCGGGAGAGAAGGGGGCGGAGAGAGAGGGAGAGATTGGTGGGGGAGATGGTGAGGGTGGACAGGAGATATGCGGAGGCCCCGGAGGAGGGTATTGTTGCGGGAGCTGCGCAGCCTTCAGGCTGAGTTTGACTTGTTGACCACCAGAAAGGCGGAAGCTCAGTGGAGGAAGGCACAGGGTGCGGTGTATGAATATGGGGAGAAGGCGAGCAGGATGCTGGCACACCAGCTCCATAAGCAGGATGCAGCTAGGGAGATTGGTGAAGTTAAGGATCGGGGAGGAAATGTGGTTCGAAGGGGGGTAGTCATCAATGGGGTCTTCAGGGACTTCTACGAGAAACTGTATCGGTCCGAACCCACGGTGGAAGAAGGGGGGATGGGGCGCTTTTTGGATCGGCTGAGATTCCCGAGGGTGGAGGAGGGACAAGTGGAGGGGCTGGGGGCACCAGTTGAGCTGGAGGAGCTGGTTAAAGGGATAGGGAACATGCAGTCGGGGAAGGCACTGGGGCCGGATGGGTTCCCGGTTGAATTTTATAAGATGTATGCAGACCTGTTGGGCCCCCTGTTGGTTAGGACCTTTAACGAGGCAAGAGAGGGGGGGCTTTGCCCCCGACGACGTCTCGGGTGCTGATCTCCCTGATTCTTAAGCGGGACAAGGATCCCAGCAGTGTGGGTCGTATAGGCCGATCTCACTCTTGAATGTGGATGCCAAGCTGTTGGCAAAGGTCTTAACCACGAGGATAGAGGACTGTGTGCCGCAGGTTATCCACAAGGATCAAACGGGGTTTGTGAGGGGGAGGCAGCTGAACACTAACATACGGAGGCTCTTGAATGTGATAATGATGCCGGCGGTAGAAGGGGAGGTGGAGATAGTGGTGGCACTTGACGCGGAAAAGGCCTTTGATAGGGTTGTGGGGGTACTTGTGGGAGGTGCTGGAAAAGTTCGGGTTTGGGGAGGGGTTTGTCAGTTGGGTGAGGCTGTTATATGAGGCCCCGATGGCGAGCGTGGCCATGAATAGGAGGAGGTCGGAGTATTTTCGGTTACACCGTGGGACGAGGCAGGGGTGTCCCTTGTCCCCCCTACTTTTTGCACTGGCAATTGAACCCCTGGCTATGGCGTTGAGGGAGTCGAGGAACTGGAGGGGGCTGGTGCGGGGTGGGGAGGACCGAGTGTCGCTCTATGCGGATGACCTATTGTTGTATGTGGCGGACCCGGTGGGGGGAATGCCGGAGGTGATGAGGATTCTCCGGGAATTTGGGGACTTTTCGGGGTACACGCTCAACTTTGGGAAGAGCGAGCTGTTTGTGGTACACCCGGGGGACCAGGAGAGGGGGATTGGTAGGCTCCCATTGAAAAGGGCGGAGAGGAGCTTTAGGTACTTGGGGGTGCAGGTGGCCAGGAATTGGGAGGCCCTGCATAACCTTAACCTTACAAAGCTGGTGGAGCAAATGGAGGAGGAGTTTAAGAGGTGGGACATGTTGCCGCTGTCTCTGGCGGGTAGGGTGCAGTCAGTCAAGATGATGGTGCTTCCGAGATTTCTGTTCCTGTTTCAGTCCCTCCCCATCCTTATCCTGAAGGCCTTTTTCAGACGGGTTAAAAGGAGCATTATGGGGTTTGCGTGGGCACATGGGACCCCGAGGGTGAGGAGGGTGTTCTTGGAGCGGGGCAGGGATAGGGGGGGCTGGCGCTGCCCAACCTCTGTGGGTATTATTGGACTGCCAATGCAGCGATGGTGCGTAAGTGGGTGATGGAGGGGGCAGCATGGAAGAGGATGGAGATGGAGTCCTGTGTGGGCACGAGCCTGGAGGCGCTGGTGACGGCGCCGCTGCCGTTCCCTCCAACGAGGTATACCACGAGTCCGGTGGTGGTGGCTACCCTCACAATTTGGGGGCAATGGAGGCGGCACAGGGGGGAGGTGGGGGCCTCGATGGGATCCCCGATACGGGGGAACCACCGGTTTGTTCCGGGGAGAATTGATTGCGGGTTCCTGAGTTGGCACAGGGCAGGTATCAGGAGGTTGGGGGACCTGTTTATAGACGGGAAATTTGCGAGCCTGGGTGAGCTAGAAAGGAAGTTTGTGCTCCCCTGGGGAACGCTTTTTGGTACATGCAGGTGAGGGCATTTGTCAGGCGGCAGGTGGCGGGGTTCCCTCTGCTGCCGCCGCGTGGGGTCCAGGACAGGGTGCTCTTGGGGGTGTGGGTTGGGGAGGGGAGGATCTCGGCGGCGTACCAAGTGATGCAGGAGATGGACGAGGCCTCGGTTGAGAAGTTGAAGGGTAAATGGGAGGAGGAGCTGGGTGAGGAGATTGAGGAGGGGACGTGGGCGGACGCCCTGGGGAGGGTGAACTCCTCCTCTTCTTGTGCGAGGCTTGGCCTCATACAGTTTAAGGTGCTGCACAGGGCTCACATGACCGGGGGGAGGGAGAGAGGAGGGGATGTTTCGTTGTTTTGTACTAAAGGGACGGGCATAGTTGTTCTGTGCCAATGTCGGGCATTAATTTATTTCCTCTTCTGTGTATACGCGGGGGGGGGGGGGGGGGGGGTTACTGTCCTGTCTATTGAAGGGACAGGCAGATGTTTTGGGGGAATGATGGGTGTTAGTTTATCTCTTCCGCTGTGTATGTGCGGGGGGGGCTGTTCTTTCTGTTCTTTGTAAAAAAAACTGTCTTTTTGTTGTTGATATTATGCAAAAATTTGAATAAAAATAATTTAATTTTTAAAAAAATAAACAAATAAAAAAATAGGTGCAGGCAGCGGGCGATTTTGGGAGTCATGTGACCCAACTCCCTGCCCCTGTAGCAGAGCTACATTCACAGACTGGTGGCCTTGGGGAGGGAGCATTCAGTGTCCCCGGGCACATTTCAGACCTTCTGTCAGCAGTGGGGGCCATAGTATGGTGGCTGGGGTACATCATCTATCAGGAGTTACATTTTGGTTTAGTTAACTAAATTTACTTTTGAAGCTTTAGTTTAGTTATGGTACCCACCAGGGGCTGTTACTTCAAGTAAATTTTGCTTGATTTGTTGATCTTTTTATTTTAGTCAAAAGAGTATACAGACACTTAGCCATTTTTGTTACAGTGCCTCTTGAAGGGGCTTTAAATTCATTTATTAGTTAATACATTTATTTCATTTGTTAGTAAAAGAGCCTATAAAGATGCTTGGTGGCCCTTTAAGGAGCTATTAATTTGTTTATTAGTTTTTTTACTCACAACTGTAAAAAGACACTTATTGATGCTGGTGATGGATTATAGAATACATCGAATAGAATCCATAGAATCCCTACCATGCAAAAGGAGGCCATTCAGTCGAGTCCGACCTTCTGAAAAAGCACCCTACCTAGGCCCAACCCCCTGCAGTGTCCCCATTATCCACCTAACCTGCACATCTTTGGATTGTGGGAGGAAACCCACGCTGACACGGGGAGAACATGCAAACTCCACACAGGCAGTTACCCAAGGTCGGGATTGAACCTGGGTCCCTGGTGCTGTGAAGCAGCAGTGCTAACCACTATGCCACCGTGCCGCCCTTAGAGTTCGGAACTATACACTTGTGGTGTTTCCTTTCATTAAATCTAAAACTGAGTAAAGATTGAACTTGGTCTCCTCCTTCATCAATTCATAAAACGCTTTCAGCAGGCGGTCATATCCACCCAACATGAAGTTTGCACGCTGCCTTCATCAGAAGCAACCGACGTGGGTTAATCCTGAGATCCTAGATCCCAGTTCCGGTTTTCAGGCCTTATGCAATTTTATGGCCACAATCTCCTCCGCTGGCAATCAGTGTCACTTAACTCAATTAGCTGGTCAAATAATAAATTGAAGCAGGGCATTTGACGGCAGTAATTTAGTCTCTATATTCAAATGCGAATTGTGACAAGTTTTACAATTTGAAGCATGCTGCTGGAACAGTGATTTGCTATTATTCAGTGCTTTTACTGCCTCTGGGAATTTTAATGCAGAAAATGGGACACCAAGCAACATATTGCAATGTAAGTGTAGACATTTACTGGATTTGTCATGAGATGCTGCACTGTGCCAAATTATTTCCCCGAACTACACGGACCTGCCTATTGGAATCTTGTTTTACAACAATATGAATTCATATCTGGTTTTCCTGTTGGCCAGCATGGAGTAGAAAAAGAATCTCAATGCAGTACTTTTCTACTCACATCAGGTGTGGCCACAATTAATGCACAGTTCTATTTAGTGCATTCCTAATACCTTCAGCACTTACTAAACTTTTTAAAAATAAATTTACAGTACCCAATTCATTTTTCCAATTAAGGGGCAATTTAGTGTGGCTAATCCACATACCCTGCACTTCTTTGGGTTGTGGGGGCGAAACCCACGCGAACACAGGGAGAGTGTGCAAACTCCACATGGACAGTGACCCAGAGCCGGGATCGAACCTGGGATCTCGGCGCCATGAGGCAGCAGGGCTAACCACTGCGCCACCGTGCTGCCCTAGCACCTATTCAACTAATCTATTATTAATTAAGATAAATTTAAACTTTAAAATAAATGTTCTCATGGTGAGTCCAGCAAGGCCTTGGCCGAATTCTCGGGCTATTCGCTGGCGATGGGATTCTCTGGATCCAGGCGTTTCTCGGATGTGTGGGGTGGCTTCAGTGGCAAATCCCATTGGCAGTGGCGATGGGAGCAGAGAATCCCGTTGCCAGCAAACAGCGCGCCGCCTCCCACCACTGAGAAATGCGCGGCTGGGAGGGAAATCCCATCCCTTATTTTTTATTGCCCACCCTTAATTGCCCGGAGAGGTTGGTGTGGAACATACCCTTCTCGAATCCGCACAATGATTTTAGGAAGGGAATTCGACCATATCGACCCAGTGACAATGGAAGAATGTTCAAATTGAGATGCTGTGCAACTCATCAGAGAAATTGAAGGAAATGCTGTTCCGAAGACGATTGTGTTTCTGCCAATGGTGTTTTCAAGAGTTGTTAAAAGTACTTTGGCAGGGGCAGCACGGTGGCGCAGTCGGTTAGCCCTGCTGCCTCACGGCGCCGAGGTCCCAGGTTCGCTCCCGGCTCTGGGTCACTGTTCGTGTGGAGTTTGCACGTTCTCCCTGTGTTTGCGTGGGTTTCGCCCCCACAACCCAAAGATGGGCAGCACGGTAGCATGGTGGTTAGCATAAATGCTTCACAGCTCCAGGGTCCCAAGTTCGATTCCTGGCTGGGTCACTGTCTGTGCGGAGTCTGCACGTCCTCCCCGTGTGTGCGTGGGTTTCCTCCGGGTGCTCCGGTTTCCTCCCACAGTCCAAAGATGTGCGGGTTAGGTGGATTGGCCATGCTAAATTGCCCGTAGTGTCCTAAAAAGTAAGGTTAAGGAGGGGGTTGTTGGGTTACGGGTATAGGGTGGATACGTGGGTTTGAGTAGGGTGATCATGGCTCGGCACAACATCGAGGGCCGAAGGGCCTGTTCTGTGCTGTACTGTTCTATGTTCTATGTTCTATGATCAGGCTAGGTGGGTTGGCCACACTAAATTGCCCCTCAATTGGAAAAATGAATTGGGTACTCTAAATTTATAAACAAAAAAAATTACTTTGGCAAGTTACTGTAGCACATCCCACAAATTGTGTGTACTGCAGCCAGTGATGGAGGGGTAAAGATTGAGTCCAGTATCCAGGGCGGCACGGCGGCTCAGCGGTCAGCACTGCTGCCTCGCGGAACCGAGGACCTGGGTTCGATCCCGGCCCCGGGTCACTGTTCGTGTGGAGTTTGCACGTTCTCCCATGTCTGCGTGGGTCTCAACCCTACAACCCAAAGACGTTTAGGGTAGGTGGATTGGCCAGGCTAAAATTGCCCCTTAATTGGAAAAACTAAAAAAAAAGGTTTTAAAAAAGATTGAATTCAGTATTCGGTTATCAATTGGTTGAGGAATTGATTTCTGCTAATCAGATGATTACTTTTTACAGGGAGCATTGATCATCTCATCAGGTTGGACCTGCTGACTGCCTTCCAGTGCTGACAACCAATTCCACTGGCCTTCTCAATTCGATAACTTACACAGTTCAATGTTTCCCATTTAAAGAATGTTATTGCGATGAAAAGTTACTTTTACCAGCTTAAAGTCTCAAAAGAATACTGAATTTTTCATCAAATAGTTTGCTCCTTTTTGATCAGGGAATCATACAGCACAGAGGCAAGTCATTCAATCCATTATATCTGTGCCAGCATTTTGAAAGAGCGAACCAAATAGTTCCGCTCCCCTACTCTTTCCCCATACCCCCAGCAAGTACTTGTCCAATTCCTGGACAATTATCACTGAATCTGCTTCCACCACCTCATCAGGTAATGAATTCCAGATCATAATATCTCACTGCCGACGAAAATGGTTCCGCATGTCTCCACGGGTTCTTTTTCCAATCAACTTTAATCCGTGCCCTCAGGTTGCCCACTTTTCTGCCACTGAAAACAGTTCCTTCTTTCTTAATTCATCAAAGTCCTTCAACATTTTGAACATCTCTATCAAGTCTGCAATTAATCTTCTCTGCTCGAAGAAGAACAATCCAAGCTTCCCCACTTTCTCCGCAGAAGCCCAAGTCCTGCCTCCCGGGTGCCATTCTCGTAAGTCTCCTCTGTACCCTCTCTGAGGCCTTGGCATCTTTTCTCAGAACATGGTGCCCAGATTAGACTACAGCACTCCAGCATGGGCCTAAGAAGTGATTTATAAAGCTTTGCATAACTTCTTTGCCTTTAGTACTCTATGTTTTAATAAGTAAGGATCTTGTATGCATTTTTAAAACAGCCTTCTGAACTTGTCCTGCCACCATCAAAGGCTTTTTTGTTCATTCACCCTTCAATCTCTCTCTTCCTGCACACCCTTTCAAAATGTGTTTTGACCATTGTCTCTCCTCGCTCTTCCAAACAGAGTGAATAATTTCATGCTTTTTGGCTTCAAATTTCATCTGCTGTGCATCTGCCCTTTTCACTAATCAGTTTCAGTCCTCTTCTCAAGTTTATTACACATATTGGAGGGCGGCATGTGGCGCAGTGGATAGCACTGGGACTGCGGCTCTGAGGACCTGTGTTTGAATCCCGGCCCTAGGTCACTGTCCGTGTGGAGTTTGCACATTCTCCCCACGTCTGCGTGGGTTTCACCCCCACAACACAAAGTTGTGCAGGTTAGGTGGATTGGTCATTTTAAATTGTCCCTTATTTGGAGAAAAAATAAATAATTGGGTACTCTAAATTTAAATTTATGAAAAAAAAGTTATTACATATATTTGATTTTTGTGTCAGTTGCGAGTTTTGAAACCATGCTCTTGTATCACCTCCTCCAAGTCATTAACATATATCAAAAAAGCAGCAGTGTCAGCACCAACCTCTGGGGGCACCACTCCAGGTTGAAGTGGACAAATAGCCACCCACCACCACTCTATCTCAGTACCTCAGCAAATGCTATACCCACACACTACTGCCATCTTTAATCCCATGGGCTTTACTTTTGATAAAATGTGTTTGCTGCAATGAAATCGCCATAAACACAAACATCAACCGTACTATATCTTCATCCATCCTTCTCATTACTTTGTCAATCACGTTCATCAACACAATTTCCCAACAAGAAATCTATGCTGGCTTTCATTTACTAACCCACAATTTGCCAAGTGAAAATTAGTTTGGGTCCATATTAATGTCTCTAAGAGGTTCCCCACGCCTGGCATCAAGCTGGTTAACCTGTAATTGCCAAGTTTATCACTTTCCTCTTCTTGAAACTAGGATGTAAGGTTTGTAATCATAGGGCGGCGTGGTAGCACAATGGATAGCACTGTTGCTTCACAGTTTCAGGGTCCCAGGTTCGATTCCTGTCCTGAGTCACTGCCTGTGCGGAGTCTGCAAGTTCTCCCCTTATCTGCGTGTGGTTCCTCCGAGTGCTCTGGTTTCCTCCCACAGTCCAAAGATGTGCAAGTTAAGTGGATTGGCCATGCTGAATTGCCCTTGGTGTCCAGAAAAGGCTAGGCGGGTTACGGGGATAGGGTGGGGGTGTGGGCTTAAGCAGGGTGCTCTTTCCAAGGGCCGGTGCAAAATCGATGGGCCGAATGGCCTCCTTCTGCACTGTAAATTCTATGTTGAATCATAGATCCATACAGTGTAGAAGGAGGCCAAATGGCAGCAGTGCTAATCACTGTGCCACCATGCCATCCATTCTCCAGTCCTCTAGCACCACTCCAATGTCTAAGGAGGATTGGAATACTATTGTCAAAGCATCCATTGTTTTTATACTTATGTCTCTCCATAACTGAGGGATTGTCTAACCTGACCTGGGTGACCTTTCCACTTTTCAGTAATGCCAATGTTTTGAGTGCTTTCTTTTTACTCTGGGCGCAAATCAACGGGAAAATTTCTAAGTGTCATTTTAGCCGCCTTTGGTGGGATGTTTCCTGACAGCCATGTTGGTGACATTGCCGCCCATATTCAACGGCATTTAGTGACAAAAATGAGCCCCCATAAGCTTCTTGTTATTATTGCCGCCCTCGGCATCTGATTTGCCTGACTCAAGCCTCAGCGTTTCACCACTAACAAGGGGGAGATTTTAAACACTCTCTCACCACTCACTCCCAGTCAACACACAAGAATGGCAGCACACAGACCTGTTCCTCGCTTTGGAGATGCGAACAAAGCTTCTCGACGCTGTGGATGGGAGGCAGGACATCCTGGGCGGGATTCTCCGACCCCCCCTCCGGGCCGGAGGATCGCCGGGGGGAGGGGGGGGGCGCCAGGGGGCTGGCAGCGGCCGCCCGTTTTAAGCTGGTCCCGCCGGCATCAATTAGACCTGGTACTTACCGGCCAGACCTGGCTCTGCAGGCGGCCTCCGGGGTCCTCGGTGGGGGAGTGGGGGAATCTGGCCCCAGGGGGTGCCCCAATGGTTGCCTGGCCCGTGATCGGGGCACACCGATCTGTGAGCGGGCATTTGCCGTGGGGGCACTCTTTCCCTCCGCAGCGGCTGCTGTGGACCTCCGCCATGGCCGGTGCGGAGACGAACGCCCCTGTGCATGTGCTGAGATGACGCCAGCACACACTAGCGCTCCCGTGCATGCACCAATTCGCGCCAGCCGGTGGAGGCCCTTTGGCGCCAGTTGGCACATCGCCAACCCTGCCGGCGCCGGCCTATCCCCTGAAGGAGCGGAGAATTCGGAAGTCCGGAGTGATACACGCCACTCTTCGGCGCCGGGACCGCCTGCCCCGCCAGGTAGGGGAGAATCCCAATCCCTGTCTCTTCAAGGGGGTCGGAGAATAAGCAGCAGGGTCAGCAATGCAGCCTGAAAGGCATTGGAAGCAGCTGTCAGCAGGCAGCATGACAAGGAGGACCGCATGGAAGAAGACCAACCTCCACCGAGCTGCAAGGGTAAATTACCACCTCTCTCCTGGCATCAGTTCTGCTTCCACCCCTAAAATTCACAAACATCCCCGCTCCCAACTGGTCAAGTCACTAGTTGACACCTCGCACACTCCCCACATCCAATCTTGGCGCCTGTTCCTCAGAACCCACTGCCGCCCACCAGCACATTCAGGTACATTCCAGTGACTGCATAGCTGATTGGAGGAGTCCTAAAGGCTTTGGTCGCAGTAGATGTTGCCAACCATGCATGACACTGAGGCCAACACTGCTAGGGTGGCGACAGCAGTGGAAAACCTGGAGCACGATGTTCGCGTCTTGAGTGGTGATGCCCAAGGCATGGCTCAGTCTGTGACGACCATGGCTGAAGGCCTCAACATCATGTCGCAGTCATTGAGGGGCATGTCCCAAACACAGGCAGATATTGCGGAGGCACTCCAGATCGTGGCCCAGTCACCGAGAATCATTGCTGAGGACGATGGCACCATGGTGCAGACAACGAGGAGCTGACAGGACTGGCACAGCCAGGTGACTCAGAAGCATCTGGAGCTCGCTCCAGCTGCCCTGCCACTCCATGGAGTCCTCCTACGGGCACATCATGGATGAGGAAAGGCTGGAGGCTAACACGGGGCCTGCCACCAAGGAGACTACGGAGGTCTCCAGTTCTTCTGAACCCTCCCCTCCTGACACTGATGCATCTCAAGGGCACGGTGACACCTGGGGAACTGGTAAGTCAGCCGGGTCCACCCGACTACAGGCCCTCCAGAGGATATCCAACAAGGGCAAGAAAGGGCACATGGCATGGAAAGCAGCAGGCTACCTCCACGTCTGATGTGCGTCCTGCGGACACACTTAGAAGTAGCAGTAGATCACGAAAGATCAAGAAGTTTAAGGAGTACTGAGTGGGCACTGCGCGATGGGGGGAGTTCACTATTTGTAGCTAGGAGGAATGGAAATGTCAAATGTCCACTATTAAAACATTTTAACACCTTATAATTGTGAAGCCTCTGTCACAGCGGGCCTGCCTGCATCCCCACACCCTGTTGCCTTCACCACAGCACCCCCCCCCCCCCCCCCCACCCCTCATCCCATCGTCACAATGGTCATAGATCAAACGCCCCGAATGCAGACCCTGTTCAGAGGATGGGTGTGAGTGCGCTGTTAGCACAAAGACAGAAGGTTTGGCAAAAACTAAGGATCCCCAGAGTTTTTCTCCCAGTGGGTTATCAGCACTCTCCTGCCTTGTATAGTGATCGCTGACAGTGCCAACACAGGCCCATCACCCTGGAATGTTACACAGACCCTTGGAGGGTGGAACAGGATGGGCATGGTGTGATGGGGAGGGGTGTTTGTGTGTGGGGAGAGGATTGGGGGGAAGGAGGGAAATGAGGGGAACTGGGAGGGGAAGAAGAGAAATTAAAGGATGCGGTGATTGGGGGAAGGAGGAAATGAGGGATTGGGGGAACTGGGTGGGAAGGAGAAAAATGGGGTGGACTGGGGAGGAAGGTGGAAATTGGGGAGAGTGCGAGATTATGTGGTAAAGAGGGAAATGGAGTTGGGGGGGGGGGGGGGGTGTGAGCTGCCGGACATAGCCTCATCCTTTGTGAATCTGGTGATGTTGAGGGCCTCCATGGTCCTCCGGGTTTATCGGACCCTTGCCCCGCCTGTCCTCCATCCAGCTGCTCCCCGTGCTCGTCTTCCAGCCACTCCTGGACCACCTCCTCCAATGAGGCCACATATCCCTCCTCGTCTCCAGCATGTTACCCTCCTCCTGTTCCAGGTTGCGAAGGTCACAATAGACTACCACAAAGTGGTAGACCCTCTGGGGAGTGCACTGCAGGAGACCATCAAAGCGGTCCGGGCATCTGAACCACATTTTGAGCTGTCCGATGCACCACTCAGTGACAGCATGGGTGGCAGCTTGGACCTCATTAGATCAGGCTCTACCTCGGTTTCAGACCTCCGCACCGGCGCCATCAGCCGGATCCTCAGCAGGTACCCCTTGTCCCCAAGAGTCAACACATCATTCTGGGATGGTCCTCGAAGATGCCAGGGACATCTGACTGCCCCAGGATGCAGCTGTTAATCATTCACCCTGGGTTGTGCACAATGCAAACATTCATGGAGTGGAACCTCTGCCTGTTAATAATAGGCACTCACTGATCCCCCCGGTTCACACAAGGCAACATACAGACTATCTATTGCCCTCTAGACCTGGGCCATCCCGGTGATGGTGGAGAAACTTGCAGCCGGGCATTTGGTGGGCGTAATCCAGATTGAAGATGATAAAGTCTGAAGCCCGGGAATACAGGGCATCTGTGACTTCTCGGATGCACCAGTGGGCTTGAGAAATGCCGCAAGGTCCCCGCTCGAGCCTGGTATGTTTCATAAAAGTCCAGGGCTGCGTCGACCTTCACGGCTACCAGGAGCTGGTGCCCTCCTCCTCCATAGGGTGCCAGGTCCGCGAGGACGTTGCACAGGTGCCGCACTCTCTCTTTGTTGAGACGCAGTCTCCTGCAGCACATGCTATACGTCATCTCATCGAATCACCAATGACGCCTGCATGCCTTGGCCCATTGCTGGCCTCCCTCTCTGGGCTCCTCCTCGGCCTGATAGCTGCAGTATGCGACAGCCCCTAGAACATGGAGAGCCGTTTCCAGCCTGAATCACCGCTGCGGTCGCCCTCTCCTGTTTCTGCCTGCCTCAGCTGCCACCAGCGACATGAGGGCAGCCGCTGCGGGACTGACTTGAGAGGCTGTGCACCAATTATCCTCTGAGGCATGTCACTTGTACCCTGGAGTAGGTACTTGAGAGTTGAGAATATTTTGTTTATTAAACGGACAAGAGGGCACTTAAGGCAACATTCAAAGAGATGAAAACCAGCTACATAACAGTCCATATATTACACTAACCATTACTCAACAGAGAAAAGGCACCATGCCATAGACACACAAGTACCTTTTCGCAACAGAATATTGGTACAAACACAAAACTACAATAGTTGATTTGTACAAAGAAAACCAAACACACTGTATTACCTCTTACAGGTTATCAACAAAATGGAGGATCCTTGCCGTTTGGTCATTTCACATATTTGTCGATGTTCATGAGCCTCCGTTGTACAAATCTTCTTATACAGCCTAATTTCATCGGAACCAAAGCTCAGTATCCACATGTTCCACTGGCATTCCAGGTGCAAAAAACAGCCCCAACGTCCAATATATTTGACTTGCGGTGATATGCTAGTCTCCACACTTGCAATAAAATCACCAGCAATCTGCAAAGTCATTTCTTCAACACCTTCATCAGGTTGCACATTTTGATCACCTCTCTCTCTCCCCCTCCTGCAGCTCCCAGCAATAGAATCCTCAGCAGTGGAAAATTGCACCGATGCAGAGACGCCAGAAGAGAGAAAGAGCTCCTCTTCCCCTTCTCCACTCTCGGCATCAGGTAATCTTCCACAATTCCTTTCCTTACTCCAGGCTACATAAAAAGAAGGAAACAGCCACAGTACTCTTCAGGCATTTGCAGCAGCAAGCAGCAAACACAACCTGTGTGACGTGCTCTCACAACTAACCAGGCTAATTCCTCATTTGAAATTCCTTTGCCTGTGCAGCGGACGAAGGGAGTAAAATTGACTTTCAGCATTGAGGCCACAGCAAGGCTCTGTCCTGAAAGTGTTTTGTAGGACAGAGCTTTCTCCTGTTATGGGTCTCCACAATAGTTAAAGATGGCTTGAAGGCCTCTCAAATGCAAAGCCCCTCCCCTCCCACCCCCAGCCAAGGGACAACCCCCGGCCTGGAATGCTTCAGCCCCCTGAACAAGCCCAAACCCCCAGAAGGCTGTCTCCTCTCCTCACTGAGCTCTGGGCCAGCAACTCCAGTACCCTTGAGCTGCATGCCGAAAGATGGAAATGGTTTCTCACCTCCTCACTTCCCCTCAGAAGCAATCGTGCAAGCTTCATGTTTTTAAAATGAGGAGTACTAAACGACACCCGCATGATTTCTCGCTGGTGAGTCATGTAATTCCGGAAGATGCTCCATTTGACTTCAATCTTTCTCAAGAGATTGAAATGAATGCAAACCGGGTTCATGATATTCTCGCCATCCTTGAGCGAGATCCAGAACTCGCCATCAGGAGAAGACTGAATGAATTGCCAACTGGTTCATGCTTAGTGCAAATCTCAATCTTGGCCTTTCCTGCTATTTACCCAGCACAGCCAGATCCCTGCTGGATGCAATACAGTGGTTCAATTGCGTGCTCAGTATTTGTATCCTTTCCAAATGGGTGGCAGAGTTTATTAGTTGATTAGCACTGTTTGTGGGCAGCAATTTATGAGCAGCACGGTAGCACAAGTGGATAGCACTGTGGCTTCACAGCACCAGGGTCCCAGGTTCAATTCCCTGCTGGGTCACTGTCTGTCCAGAGTCTGCACGTTCTCCCTGTGTCTGTGTGGGTTTCCTCTGGGTGCTCAGGTTTCCTCCCACAGTCCAAAGACGTGCAGGTTAGGTGGATTGGCCATGCTAAATTGCCTTTAGTGCCCAAAAAGGTAAGAGGGGATTATTGGGTTCCAGGGATAGGGTGGAAGTGAGGGCTTAATGTGGATCGGTGCACACTTGATGGGCTGAATAGCCTCCTTCTGCACTGTATGTACGACGTTCACTGCTGCCTCAAAGTTCCAGGATCCCAGGTTCAATTCCAGCCTTGGGTGACTGTCTGTGTGGAGCTTGTAGGTTCTCTCCGTGTCTGTGTGGGTTTCCGCTGGGTACTCTGGTTTCGTCCCACAGTCCAAAGATGTCCAGATTAGGTAGATTGGCCATGTGACATTGCCCCATTTAGTGTCCAAAGACTAGGTGGGGTCGCGGGGGTGTGAGCCTAGGTAGGGTGCTCTTTCAGAGGGTCGATGCAGCCTTGATGGACAGAATAGCCTCCTTCTGCACTGTAAGGATTCTATGATTCTATAGGATTCTAAAATAGTACGACGTATTTCTTCGGTGCTACTTGGTTAGTACCTCAACTATTCCCTCTGCCTCTGCAAAAAGATCTCCTTTTTGGTCCCTAATTGAGCCCAATCTTCCCTTGATTCCCCTAAAACTATTTACATGTTTGTAACAGACTCTTGTGCTCCCTTTTACGTTACCCACCAGTCTGTTCTCATAAGCACTCTACGTCCTTCTTATTTCCAACTTCAGTGGTCCCCTGTGCATTTTAGTATTCAGCTTGATTCTTTATTGAATTGTGAATCTGGCAATTATCATAAACTTTCTTTTTCAGTTTCATTTTAACCTCTATATCATTTGTCATCCAGGGATCTCGAACTTTAGATGGAAATGTTTCCCCCTCATGGGAAGGTGCCTCGCCTGCACACGAACGATCTTTGCTTTGAATACCTCTCATTGCTCATTTACTGTTTTATCTGCCAGTCTTTGGTTGCAGCCTGCCAGACAAGATAGTTTCAACTTATTTGGCTCAACTCCATTGAATATTTTCACATTTGGATGATTCCTTCTCCTTTGCCATAACTGTTCTAAACCTGCAGATGCTATTTTACTCAATGCTTCCAAAATATCCTCCACTGAAACTTGCTCCAATTGTCCACTTTATTTACCAAAGCCAGATCCAGTGCTGTCTCTTTCCTCATCAAATTGGAACAACGAGCAAGGAAATTCTCCTATATACCTTTCAGGAATTCCATCCGCTTTTTGCTCCATATACCATTACATCCCATGGTAGGGCTGGTTTAGCTCAGTGGGCTAAACAGCTGGTTTGTGATGCAGAACAAGGCCAGCAGCTGAAAATTTTGAATTCTCTCTCTGTGTACCCGAAAAGGGGCCGGAATGTAATATATCATAGAATTTATAGTGCAGAAGGAGGCCATTCGGCCCATCGAGTCTGCACAGACTCTTGGAAAGAGCACCCTGCCCAAGCCCACACCTTCCACCCTATCCCCATAACCCAGTAACCCCATCCAACACTAAGGGCAATTTTAGACGCTAAGGACAATTTAGCATGGCCAATCCACCTAACCTGCGCACCTTTGGAATGTGGGGGGAAACCGAAGCACGCGGAGGAAACCTACGCACACACGGGGAGAACATGCAGACTCCGCACAGGCAGTGACCCAAGCCGGGAATCGAACCTGGGACCCTGGTGCTGTGAAGCAATTGTGCTAACCACAATGCTACCGTGCTGCCCTGTGGCGACTAGGGGCTTTTCGCAGTAACTTCATTGCAGTGTTAATGTAAATCTATTTGTGACAATAAGAAGATGATTATTATTATCTACTAGGATAATTGAAGCCCTCCATTATCACAACGTTAAAGTTCTTACATCCTTCTGAAGCTTGACTGCAGATTCATAGATACCATACAGTGCAGAAGGAGGCCATTCAGCCCTATGTGTCTGCACCGATCCTCTGAAAGAGCACCCTACCAAGGTCCATGCTCCACCCTAGCCCGGTAGCCCAATAACCCTACCTAACCTTTTGGATACTAAGGGGCAAGATAGAATGGCCAAGCCACCTAACCTGCACATCTTTGGATTATGGGTGGAAACCAGGTCACTCAGAGGAAACCACACAGACACGTGGAGAATGTACAAACTCCACACAGTCATCCAAGGCTGGTATTGAACCCAGGTCCCTGGCGCTGTGAGGCAGCAGTGCTAACCACTGTGCCACTGTGCCGCTCCTACATCTCCTTTCCACTATCTGGTGGACTGATACACCCGCAGCAGCATTTCTGACCCTCCATTGTCCCTTAATTCCAAACAAGATGATTGAGTCTTTATTACTATATGTCATCAAAACTCCGCTCTTCTTTTTTCGTCTCCCCTATCTTTCCTGAATATCTTGTAGCCAGGAATATTAAATACCCAGTCTTCCCCTCAATTGAGCTAAGTCTCTGTTAGTGCCACTACCTGATAATCTCATCTGCCTGCAGCTCACCAACCTTATTCACCATGCCCTGGGCATTTACACATATGTAATCCAAACCCATATTAGTATGCCTTGCATTTCACTACCCAAAGCAATAACACACCCTCACCACCCATACGCCCAACTCCCCATCCTATTTCTGGCACATTCTTTATTCTGATACTGTTCATTACTCCCAGTCCTCTGAGCACTCATTTCACATCCTGGTGTCGTCTCCCTGTCAAATTAGTTTAGGCCCGCCCCCAGATTACTAGTTAATGTCTTTGCAAGGTGATTGGTCCCAGTCTTGTTAAGGTGCAACCCATCCATGATGTACATGTCCCTCACTTCCCAGAATTGGCTCCAGTGCTTCACAAATCTAAAGCCCTCCTTCCTTTAGATTTAGATTTAGATCCTTTAGATTTGAACCATTTCTCCTGCCACATATTTACCTGTCTTATCTTTTCTCTCTCTTGATGTAGCATCCTTGCTGTCTGAAGGGTGCTAATCAAGGCTCAATGATGCCATGATATCACGCTGGGGAAAGTAGAAGAGGCAGACCTTAAACATAACCCCAGCTGGTGCTGGTACAGAACTCAAGCTATCGGCAACATGAAGTCCAAAACTGCTAATCATCTGAGCTAACGATCCCTCCCTGTCTTAACTTACTGTTCCGCCACTCACTGGCATGTGACACTACGTAATTCAGAGTTTACCACCTTAGTGGTCATGTTGTTTAACTTCCTCCCTTTTTATACCTTCATCATTAGTTCGAACATGGTCCTTGATTTAAGGCTGTTCTCTATGCCCACAAATGTAAAGTCCAGGGCCTGGATTCTTCACAGTCCCGTGCCGAAATCGTGTTCGCGGAAATTGTAACCAGCGCCGCTCCCGTGATTCTCCGGTCCCCAAAGAATCGCTCACGTGCGATTTACGCAGCGCAGCTAGGGGGGCATTGGCAGAGGCCCTCCCTCACGATTCTCCATGCAAAACTGGCCGGGTTCCTGGTGGCGTGGCTCTAACCACCTATTAGCCATCGGGAAACTCGTCTGGCGGCTGCGGACTCAGTCTGTGACCACCCTGCTGGGGAGAGGGGATATCGAGCAACGGGAAGGGGGGGGGAGGGTGAGGGGCTTCATGGATGGCCAGGGCAGCGATCGGGCGGCTCGGATCCACGGGTGTGCGCCATCTCGGGGGGCCTACACCTTGGAGCTGCCTCCACAGTCCAAGTCCGCCATCGCGTATGGCATGGCCGCTGCAAGCCGCCACTGTGCACTTGCGCGGACTCGGAACCAGAGGTGCGGGGACCCGTATCCGCAGCCGAAGCTGCAAGAAGTACTCTGTGGCCCTGCAAGCCCCTTCAAGGTAGGAGAATAGCTGTAGATTTTTCTGAGGATAGTCAAGAGTGAAACGCTAGCGTTTTTACGCTGGCGAGGGTTCAGCCCCATTTTTGGAGAATCCAGCCCCTTTACCCTCATACCAAAGGAGCAAAAAAATTACGTGAGAATAACATTGGTGGTTGTAGAAATGCTGACCTCTCACCCATGACTATTGTATCCCCTATGACCATTGTGTATCTAAACTTACAAATGCATGTTTTTTCCTTCTCTTTTCTGTGTCGCTCTATGCAGTTACTTGCCCGATAGAAAATTTCAGATAAACTCAGCAGGTCTGACAGCATCTGTGGAGCGAAAAACAAACTGTGTCCATATGACTCTGCTAGAAACCCCTTATATTTATTGTTTTTTTTTTTTAATTTAGAATCCCCAATTATTTTTTCCAATTAAGGGGCAATTTAGCGTGGCCAATTCACCTACTCTGCACATCTTTGGGTTGTGGGGGCGAAACCCACGCAGACACGGGGAGAATGTGCAAACTCCACACGGACAGTGACCCAGAGCCGGGATCAAACCTGGGACCTCAGCGCCGTGAGGCGGTTGTGCTAACCACTAGGCCACCGTGCTGCCCTATATTTATTGTTTAATTAGTTATATAGAATAGAACAGTACAGCACAGAACAGGCCCTTCGGCCCTCGATGTTGTGCCGAACAATGATCACCCTACGTTAAACCCACGTAACCCGTATACCCATAACCCAACAATCCCCCCATTAACCTTACACTACGGGCAATTTTTTAGCATGGCCAATCCACCTAACCCGCACATCTTTGGACTGTGGGAGGAAACCGGAGCACCCGGAGGAAACCCACGCACACACAGGGAGGACGTGCAGACTCCACACAGACAGTGACCCAGCCGGGAATCGAACCTGGGACCCTGGAGCTGTGAAGCATTGATGCTAACCACCATGCTACCGTGAGGCCCGTGAGTTCTTTACAATTAATTTTTAGTTCATGCAATTCAGCTCCCTTTAATGTTGGCATCCTGTGGTTAGCTAATTTTAACGTTATCCTCTAGGATTTATTTCATTACTCTAATTATACTTGCTATTCCCCGGGCAGCACGGTGGCGCAGTGGGTTAGCCCTCCTGCCTCACGTCACCGAGGTCCCAGGTTCGATGCCGTCTCTGGGCGACTGTCCATGTGGAGTTTAAGCATTCTTCCTGTGATTGTGTGGGTTCTGTCCCCACAACCCAAAGATGTGCAAGGTAGATGGATTGAACACACTAAATTGCCCCTTAATTGGAAAAATATGAATTGGGTACACTAAATTTATGAAAAAAAAACTTTTTACTTGCTTCTCTGATTGCACCAAATGCTCACTTTCACCAAATTCCTGCTGTCACTTCAATAAGCAAACCCGAATATTTACATATGTTTGGAATACACATCTGCAACAATTAACCCCTAGTCAGAAATTCAGCTGATTGTTAATTGCCACTAACTTGCTATTTTAAAGTAAGAAAATTAGATTAAATTTCTGTTTGGTAACAATACATTCCGCACTACCGAGCTGTTATCAGTGAATTTTCACTCATGCCAAATTCCCATTGCCACTCACTTCAGCAGATTCACCCAACACTGTGCAGAATAGGATTTTGCATGCTAAAATATAACAATTGTGACTATTTTGGTGGCTTACTCCAAAAGGGCAGTATATTATTTTTTTTTTAATAAATTTAGATTACCCAATTATTTTTTCCAATTAAGGGGCAATTTAGCGTGTCCAATCCACCTACTCTGCACATTTTTGGGTTGTGGGGGCGAAACCCACGCAGACACGGGGAGAATGTGCAAACTCCACACGGACAGTGGCCCAGAGCCGGGATCGAACCTGGGACCTCAGCGCCGTGAGGCGGTTGTGCTAACCACTAGGCCACCGTGCTGCCCCAGGGCAGTATATTATTATCAAATGAAAATTTACTGGTGTATGTGAGACTAAGGTATCATTGCCAATGCTTGCCAAACTTGTTTTTAAGCACTTGATCCACCACAATATGAATTCAACTGAAAACCATTATTTTAGTATAGACATACATTGATCGCTTAAATATATTGCCAACAAAATGCAGCATAATCCATCTCCCTCACAAATTTTGCACTATTTTATTTACTTGGAGAGATGTATCTGGCTGGAATATCTGATTTACTGACATTTGTTTATGAAAATGGCATTCAATTTTATTAGCCAGCATTATGCCATTCAGTACAGTACTTCTGGGAAAAAGTTGATATCATGCATTATTTTATATTATTTATTCAATTGACCAGTGCTGGTATGAATGAATTGACTTTCCACATTAGTTCTAAGTGTACGGTTTGATTTAAAGCAGCATGATGCACACAGTGTTGAAGGGGTGAAAGATTCTCTTTGATCTGGCACAGTGGTTAGCACTGCTGCCGCACAGCTCCAGGGTACCGGGTGCAAGTCCGACCTCGGGTGACTGTGTGGAGTTTACACTTCCTCTCCGTGTCTGCGTGGGTTTCCTCCAGGTGCCACGGTTTCCTCCCACAATCCAAAAATGTGCAGGTTACGTGGATTGGCCATGCTAAATTGACCTTTCATGTTCAATAGGTTAGATGGGGTTACTTGCTTACGGAGATAGGGTGGAGGCGTGGGATGCTCTTTCCAAAGGCCGGTGCAGAGCTGATGGGTTGACTGGCCTCCTTCTGCCCTGTAAGTCCTATGATGATTCTATGATATCAGCATGAAGGAAACTACAGGCTACTTATTTGCAAAATTAGCATTTCCGTCCTTCCGCATTTGAACTGCTTTATCAAAAAGAAAACTTCTAAAATGGAAAACAATAATCCTTTTTCACCCTTTTTTTATTGAGTTGAAATTTCCCACTCAGCGGAGCTGAATTTTATATTGTGAGGTCCAGAGTGCTTCCCACTTTGCGGAGTCTATTACGGGGCAAGATGGCATCAGGCACCGTTTATAATGTCATCACGCCGGTTTCTGATAATACGACACAAGGTGGGGTCAACAAGTCGAGAAACAGTCTGTGTTATTTAAACACCAATTTAAATGGCTATTCATCTAACTAACTCCCCATCTTACTGCAATAATATAGTCAGAAGACAATAATGCGCCCTTAGGGTGAGGTTTACGGCAGGGAGGGAATCAGGTTTTGTAAGCACAAGCTTTTTTGGGTGGGTTTGAAAACAGAAGCTAAGACCAAGCATCTGAACTTTGCAGTTCAAACACGTATTGACTGCGGGGACCACTCATTTGAGTGGAAAGAGGAATCTTTTGGATATCATTTTGTGAGTAGAACCCTCCTCTGATTCCGAGAGCTCTTTTTTTTTTTCTTTCTTTTTTTTATATAAACTTAGAGTACCCAATTCTTTTTTTTCCAATTAAGGGGAAATTTAGTGTGGCCAATCCACCTCGCCTGCACATCTTTGGGTTGTGGGGTAAGACCCAAGCAAACACGGGGAGAATGTGCAAACTCCACACGGACAGTGACCCAGGGCTGGGATGGAACCTGAGTCCTCGGCGCCGTGAGGCAGCAGTGGATTCAGATAGCTCTTTTTATGTCTATTACCCACGGATGAGGGGTGAAAAGTGTCTGAGGCAGATGGGACTTGTGGTCTCAGGTGAAGGCATAACCTCCAGTGGGGGGAAGAGAGGGTTTAAGAGAAGGAGAAGGTGTAGGGTGAGAGAAGGAAGCAGGGAATAGTAGGAGGCTCAGGATTCTGTGGTTCTTCGGGAAGGTGATGGAGCAGTGCCAAATCCCAATGGTCAGGAGGAGCCCAGAAACTCTCATTGGAGGCGCTGATGAGCTTATCCTGCTCCAGGTGTGTACAGGCAGTGATTGAACTGCCTGTAATTGAGTGAGGCTATGGCATTCAAGGGTGACTATGATGCACTCACAGGGGAGATTTCATCCAACTGCCTTGGGGAGCCACCCAATGCTTGGTGTATTGAAGTAACAGCAGCGCTGAATTTCTTTGCAACAGGCTCATTCCAGGCAGCCTGTGGAGACCTTAGTGGGATAGCACAGCCTGCCGCACACCCATTTCATCAAAGTATTCCCAGATGCAATGTTCTGAAGGTCTGGATATTACATCACTTTTGGGGCAGATTGTCCCAAGTCAAATGGACAGAGCCTCTGGATAGTGTGTGCTTATTCTTCATAAGGTGATCCTGCCAACCTTGGCTATTTAACTAGATCATTGCTCGAAATGCACAATGACATGGTGTAGGGCAGCTGTGTCCTTGTGGAGCCAAGCTGCCTGTGGTGAGCAGCAAGCCTCAATTACCTTCTGCATTCACAAACAGGATTTGTTGCACGTTGGACTAGGATTGCTCATGCTGATGCCATACTCACCCTGGCTGGACCTCATAACGTCATTTTGTGGCACTGGGACCAAGTCCTTCTTACCATGCTGATACAGTTGGCCTCTTTAGTCACCTCCTCCCATGCAGCATGACTCCGGCTGGACTTCCTTCTCTTGATGGCAGTTGGCATGAATTGGTCACGTTCTTCATCACTACACATAGAAGTACAACAAAGGCAGCCTCACTGAATCTGGGAGCGGGTTTGGCGTTTCTAGACTGCTTTCTCCCTCACTCTACAGAAACAGATATTCATCTGTAATAATTGGGCTACTCCTGAAAGCCAAAAAGTGGGAGACCTGCTGTTTTTTAAAATTTCTACCACCGATGAAGATTGACATGGTTGGCAGAGATTAGTTGCAATTTAAATTGACTTACCTGGCCTGACTGGAGACCGCACAGATCTTCATTATGTACAGTAGGCACACTCGATTGATCATCTGATGAGTTACCTGATACTGTCCCATGCCAAGGACCCTGTAAAGTGCTGTTCCAGGTCACAGCCTGCAGCCTCAGAGACCCAACATCCCGCATTCCAGCATTCATTGGTTGGAATGCGATCTGTAACCCACTTTTGCAACTAACTTGCAGAAATTATTAGGCACATGTCAACGGTGGGCATGGAAATCAGGATGCCACTGACTTCCAGGTGCAGAACCCACCGACAGTGCATGACCGTATTATTCAGCCCAGAGCTTTTATTAATTTGTTTTTTACAGGTGTCAATACTATTCAGCTTCAGCAAAGCTAACATCAAAACTCAAGCCAGGATCCCACACCATTGCCTTGTTTTGAGTGTCTGAAACGTTGACACCCAATGTAAAGTATTGAATCCATTCTGTATTGAGGATATTGTTACACTTTTAGTGACTTAAACTTGCTCTGATGAAATGTTCACCTCTGAAACATTAACTTGCCTTTCCACTTCAAACATAATTGGCCTGATGAGTGTTTTCCATCATTTTCTGTTTTTGTCTAAACTTTAGAAATATGTTTTGGGTTTTGGAGTGCTTTGTAGGGTGCCTGTATTCTTGTCTCGAACAAGGTTGATTACATTAGTCAGTAGAAATACTTCTTTGATAGAGTTTACTTAACAAGAGTGATTAGGTTAAGGAATGCTTTGGTCAACACAGATTGTTTCCACTGAGGCTTCTTACTTCACAATGAGTAAGGTGACAAATTTGTAAAAGCAGCAGCATCCTCGGGGCAGATTGGTCACAGAGTGAATGGATGGAATTTATGTCTCATTCAAAGTCAATGAGTGGAATTTTCCCGACCATGTAAAATCAATAGATGGAATTTCCCACTATTCATAGTCAATAGTTGGAATCTTCCCTTGCATTCATAGTCAATGAGTAGAATATGCCTTAAAGCAGCAAGTTAGTGGAGCCTGACCCTAATGCACCCCTCTTTTATTATTTACTTCCCGTCACAATGGTACTTACACAATGGACCAGTAGAATTCATTATTATATTCCCAGGGTGGGGTTTTCAATTGTATATCTATCTCTGTAGCTGCCATCAATGTTAGGTAATGATGATTATCTATCCAAAAGTCCAATTTCTTTAGATGAAACTGGTCCTTCCAGTTTTTGTTCACATTTCCTCTTTCCTTGTGGCCTGTCCAAATGTTGCCTGAACTGATCCATTGAGGAAAATTCGAACCCAGTGAAAATTGAGACTGAGGTTTGATAAGGATCATTAGAATGGACATTAAATGTACTGCCACCATTGGCACAAGAACACATTTCCTCAACAACCACACATTCAGTTATTATTTCTTTACCCCTACCATCTGAATGAGAATTTTGCCTCACAGGCTGCAAGAAAATGACCCTGAAATGCAGTTACTAGATGCAGTAACTAATTCAGCAGGGGGCTGGGAACCTAAATTGTAGACCCAGTGTACAGGATGTTGAGAGTAGTGAGGTCAGGGATAGGGTTAAAAGTTCGAAAGAGGGCACCGGCAAGCAAGATGCTGGTTTGAAGTGTGTCTACTTCAACGCCAGTAGCATCCGGAATAAGGTGGGTGAGCTTGCAGCATGGGTTGGTACCTGGGATCTCGATGTTGTGGCGATTTCAGAGACATGGGTAGAGCAGGGACAGGAATGGTTGTTGCAGGTTCCAGGATTTAGATGTTTCTGTAAGAACAGAGAAGATGGTAAAAGAGGGGGGGGGAGGGGGGGGGGGGGTGGCATTGTTAATCAAGGAAAGTATTAAGGCGGCAGAAAGGACGTTTGAGGACTCGTCTACTGAGGTAGTGTGGGTCAAGGTTAGGAACAGGAGAGGAGAGGTCACCCTGTTGGGAGTTGTCTATAGACCTCCGAATAGTTCCAGAGATGTAGAGGAAAGGATAGCAAAGATGATTCCCGACAGGAGCGAGAGTAACAGGGTAGCTGTTATGGGGGACTTTAACTTTCCAAATATTGACTGGAAATACTATAGTTCGAGTACTATAGATGGGTCAGTTTTTGTGCAGTGTGTGCAGGAGGGTTTTCTGACACAGTATGTAGACAGGCCAACAAGGGGCGATGCCGCATTGGATTTGGTAATGGGTAATGAACCCGGCCAGGTGTTAGATTTAGATGTAGGTGAGCACTTTGATGATAGTGATCACAATTCGGTTATGTTTACTTTAGCGATGGGCAGGGATAGGTATATACCGTAAGGCAAGAATTATAGCTGGGGGAAAGGCAATTATGATGCTATTCGGCAAGATTTAGGATGTATAGGATGGGGAAGGAAACTGCAGGGGATGGGTACAATCGAATTGTGGAGCTTTTTCAAGGAACAGCTACTGCGTGTCCTTGATAAGTTTGTACCTGTCAGGCAGGGAGGAAGTTGTCGAGCAAGGGAACCGTGGTTTACTAAGGAAGTTGAAGCACTTATCAAGAGGAAGAAGAAGGCTTATGTTAGGATGAGACATGAAGGCACAGTTAGGGCACTTGAGAGTTACAAGTTTTCCAGGAAGGACCTAAAGGGAGAGTTAAGAAGAGCAAGGAGAGGACACGAAAAGTCGTTGGCGGATAGGATCAAGGAAAATCCTAAGGCTTTTTATAGGTATATCAGGAACAAAAGAATGACTAGAGTAAGATTAGGGCCAATCAAGGATAGTAGTGGAAAGTTGTGTGTGGAATCAGAGGAGATAGGGGAAGCATTAAATGGATATTTTTCGTCAGTGTTTACACTGGAGAAAGACAATGTTGTCGAGGAGAATACTCAGGTACAGTCGACCAGGCTAGATGGGATTGAGGTTCACAAGGAGGAGGTGTTAGCAATTTTGGAAAGTGTAAAAATAGATAAGTCCCCTGGGCCAAATGGGATTTATCCTAGGATTCTCTGGGAAGCCTTTGTCGTCTTTGTCGACAGGAATAGTGCCGGAAGACTGGAGGATAGCAAATGTTGTCCCCTTGTTCAAGAAGGGGAGTAGAGACAACCCTGGTAATTATGGACCTGTGAGCCTTACTTCGGTTGTGGGTAAAATGTTGGAAAAGGTTATAAGAGATAGGGTTTATAATCATCTTGAAAAGAACAAGTTGATTAGCGATACTCAACATGGTTTTGTGAAGGATAGGTCATGCCTCACAAACCTTATTGAGTTTTTTGAGAAGGTGACCAAACAGGTGGATGAGGGTAAAGCGGTTGATGTGGTGTATATGGATTTCAGTAAGGCGTTTGATAAGGTTCCCCACGGTAGGCTATTGAAGAAAATACAGGAGTATGGGATTGAAGGTGATTTAGCGGTTTGGATCAGTAATTGGCTAGCTGAAAGAAGACAGAGGGTGGTGGTTGATGGCAAATGTTCATCCTGGAGTTCAGTTACTAGTGGTGTACCGCAAGGATCTGTTTTGGGGCCACTGCTGTTTGTCATTTTTATAAATGACCTGGAAGAGGGTGTAGAAGGATGGGTTAGTAAATTTGCAGATGACACGAAGGTTGGTGGAGTTGTGGATAGTGCTGAAGGATGTTATAGGTTACAGAGGGACATAGATAAGCTGCAGAGCTGGGCTGAGAGGTGGCAGATGGAGTTTAATGCGGAGAAGTGTGAGGTGGTTCACTTTGGAAGGAGTAACAGGAATGCAGAGTACTGGGCTAATGGCAAGGTTCTTGGTAGTGTAGATGAACAGAGAGATCTCGGCATTCAGGTACATAAATCCCTGAAAGTTGCCACCCAGGTTAATAGGGCTGTTAAGAAGGCATATGGTGTGCTAGCCTTTATCAGTAGGGGGATTGAGTTTCGGAGCCACGAGGTCATGCTGCAGCTGTACAAAACTATGGTGCGGCCTCACCTGGAATACTGCGTGCAGTTCTGGTCACCACATTGTAGGAAGGATGTGGAAGCTTTGGAAAGGGTTCAGAGGAGATTTACTAGGATGTTGCCTGGTATGGAGAGAAGGTCTTACGATGAAAGGCTCAGGGACTTGAGGTTGTTTTCGTTAGAGAGGAGAAGGCTGAGAGGTGACTTAATAGAGACATATAAGATAGTCAGAGGGTTAGATAGGGTGGACAGTGAGAGTTTTTTTTTTCCTCGGATGGTGATGACCAACACGAGGGGACATAGCTTTAAATTGAGGGGTGGTAGATATAGGACAGATGTCAGAGGCAGTTTCTTTACTCAGAGAGTAGTAGGGGTGTGGAACGCCCCGCCTGCAACAGTAGTAGACACGCCAAATTTAAGGGCCTTTTCGTGGTCACTGGATAGACATATGGATGAAAATGGAATAGTGTAGGTCAGATAGGCTTCAGATGGTTTCACGGGTCGGCGCAACATCGAGGGCTGAAGGGCCCATACTGCGCTGTAATGTTCTATCTTCTATGATAGCTAGCATAATTAAAACAATTGTAATTTTTACAGCATATTTCTAATACTTGATATGAATCAACAATGAAGGTAAAACAACAAATGAAAGGTCGAAAGAAGGAATTAATTTTTAAAAAGGTAAAAAATTGAATTATAAATGTAACATAAATAGGTCATCATTTTTTTTTACTTTAAAGTACCCAATTCTCTTTTTCCAATAAAGGGCCAATTTAGCATGCCCGATCCACCTACACTGCACAATGGTTATCATTTTTGATAAAAATGCTCACCGGGAGAAATTGTGGTTGAATTATTTTTTTTTTCTCTCTGTTCTTTGTAATATACAAATCTTTGAAAAGAAATGTTCAGCATAGTTCCTGAAGGCGAATAACATGTGTTGGATTATCAATCAACGGACAATGACATTCTGTCCTAAACATCCATTTTCACTTTTTTTCAGTGTCAGAAACTTCTGCACAGATTGGCTTTTACCCGTACAGAAAGTATCGATGTGTTGATTAGAAATTGTTCCAA
Source organism: Scyliorhinus canicula (assembly GCF_902713615.1). Classification (NCBI taxonomy): domain Eukaryota; kingdom Metazoa; phylum Chordata; class Chondrichthyes; order Carcharhiniformes; family Scyliorhinidae; genus Scyliorhinus; species Scyliorhinus canicula. Next base: position 33,470,241 of record NC_052166.1, on the reverse strand, counting down.
TTGCATTATTTCTATTCTGAAATCTATGTATGATTCCCATATCTCCAATCTAATTGGATAAAATCCAAGTACACACAAACCAGAAATTTGACAGACCAGAAGTATAATTACATAATTAATTGTATTTATATTGGCAAATTGGTAAATTGATGATGGGCAAGATTAGGGAAGATGAAGAATGGAAGAGTGGAGCTCTAGATAGTTGTGTCAAACTCAGAAGAGCATTCTGAAGTGAAATTCCAAAGTGAAATCTTGACAGCACTTGGTAACCAATTGTAAATTGTTGATGAGTCAGTATTAACAGTGGGCATCTTTAGTGATGAAGTGGATATCAGGCATGAAACTTTGTTCAGAGCCAAATATGATCCCAAGTTTGTGTGTGATCGGGCTTAGCTTAACAGGTATTCAGGGTGGGGGATGGATTTGAAACCAAACAGATGGTTTTGATCTACCAATGTTGAGCTGCAAGAAGTTCTGCCTCATGTATGACTTGAAAACACATTCAAAATGCAATACATTAGACAGCTTTTTGGCTACAAGGCAACCATGATTTACAGCATGCAGTTAATTTAAGCTCTTATCAACCCTACTCAAGTATTTAGACTAGTCTCTAAGCCTGACTACAGTACAAGTTCCGAGTTCTAGCACAGCGAATTGTATAGTCCAATATTTTCATGCTCCTTTGGTCTTAAGTCCTGAAAGGTATTATAGAAATGCAAGTCATTTCCTTTCTGTCTCTGACTTTGCTTAACATCTATTAGTTAATATATTTCATTGGGAATATATGCACAAGGCATTTTGAAGCTCTTTTTCACTTTAGTCTTGGAAAGATTGTTAATGCCATCATCATCTAGTCAATCAGATAAGGATCCATTCCTCAAAATACAGGACCAAACTCACCCAGTCCACGGGGCAGAGGCAAAATACTCCATTAAAACAGCGGAAATCTTTAGTTTTAATGTCACTTCAGAAGAAAAAATACTTACAAAATTAAGTTTGTGAGCCTACCAGTGGCTGTTGGGTTGGGCTTTTCAACCATGCAAGGTTGATATGAATCCCATTCTCACTCAACATTTAACACATGCACATTTTCCAGAAACAGTCAAGAATAAGAAAAATGCCAGATTTGGTCTTACACTGCTCAAGCTCCCTAAGGTGCAATGTCACATTGCAATGTCAGTTGTGGTTACTTAACTCACATCAACACCATCCTGGTCTACTTGGCTCAGTTACTTTGTGGAGTTTAGTACCTGGAGATACATTTGAAACAGTACTGATTTAATATTTGGATTTATTCAAATCACCTGGTGAAGTTCATGTTACTGTGGCATGCCTCATATTTCAGTGCTGTTCCCATGCTTGGTGGATTATTGTTTGTAACACACAAGAATTAAACATTGTTCTCTCTACCTCTATTTCAGCTTCCGTCTCAAAAAAATGACTACTTATTTAACTGAAATGACATTAATGGCAAATTATTATGTTCTCCCCGTGGGTTCTAGTCTGGGTATTCATTATAATTCAAAATATTACTGATCCAAGGTGAAATTTCATTCATTGCTAAATGGCTGTAGCACTGAAGAATTAAAAGATTGTGCTGTTCAAGTTGCAATTCAACGGTTTAAACTGTTCATTGAAAAGAAACCTCAATCAGTTTAAATAAAGAATTTTGAAGAGTCAAACAGTGTGCCATTTGGTAGAACAATGCAAGGCAATAAAATTCTGATTTATTGGTCTGCGAAGGAGTAAATCATTACAATCACAACTTTAAACAAAAGAAAACTCATTAAATTACAATCATAGGGAATTAGTGTATTTCTAATTTCGGATACACTCCATACTCTTCCACTAGAGAGATGTTGTTTAGAAAGTGCCCGCCTCCAGCCTAACAAATATATTTGTCTCAATTCAACCAAATTGACAATCTCCAGGTCAGGCCCACACTGAAACGATTTGTTTTGGAAAAATGCACTCTGCATTTGTCAAGTGACCTAATTGATCTGTGTCACCTTATACAGTGTGCCTTGGGAATATAACCAGGGACTGCGTTTTATAACCAGAGAAAGCTGTTGGAAAAAAATCATTTGGTTGGGCTGCCTATTTTCCATTTTGCAACTGAAAGGAGAATACACTGGCAGCACGGGTTATATTGGTCCAGTTTTCGACTGAATGTAGGAATAGTTTTATTCCTTTTTTTTCGTCCCCTGACACAACAAACCTCAGGCTGAGCCCCCCTCCCTCCCCCCACACACACACCCATGTTGTCCACCCAATTGCATTTGTAACCTACTGTCCAGCACCTCATTGCTGCCTTTTCCAAAGGGGACAACGGGATTCCTTCATTTGTACATAGTCCAATATTATCTCCCAAGTAACTTTCAGGGACAAGTGTAACGAAGTCATTCCCTGTCACTTTTTTAAAAAATACGTCTTCAAAAGCCAGCCTTTGGCTTGCTCCTGGAGACTTAAAAAAAGCCAGATGTTAGAATTATTAATGCCGTTTGGAATTTTTTTTTGGGGGGGGGGGGGTGGGGGGTGGGGGGGGGGTGGGGGGTGGGGGGGCTTTGGACGTTTTACTCCGAATCCCAGTCTCCTGGGAGGTCTGTCAAAGAACTAGTTTTGTCGTTTTTTTTACAGGGAAGTGTGTATTCTCGGCACGATAATCTTTTACCGCGTGCTTTTAAATAGTTGCACCACTAAGTTTATTTAAGCCCGTTGTTCCTGTAAGGGGGAAACAACGTTTGCAATTCAGATGATTAATCACCGTCCAGTCACATTTAGCTCAATCAACTCAGTTCCGTGATGTTTTGAAACTGGATGAATGTTAAAAGATCCAGCGCCAACCCACCGCTAAAGGTTTCAGCGTGGCAGTGGTTACATGACCAGATTGACACGGTGTCAGCCCCAGGTCATTTTAGTCTGCTGGGATAACCCATCAAAAATCCCATTGATCTGCTAACCTTGTAAAAATGTTGGAATTCTCTCTTAGGTAATGTGCGTTGGGGGGGGGGGGGGGGGGGGTTAATTTATGTGCTTCAGTGTTTCCAAAAGAGGGATTTAAAACGTCTAGTGTTGACGAGAGGTGAGCAAAACTCACGTCCACCCTAGCTTTGGGAGTCTGCATCCCGGAGCGATCGATAAAACATAAACTTTTCATTGCAAACCTTCAGTGACATAAAATGTGGTCAAAATCGAAACGGGATAAGGAGGGATATCCTAGTTTTTTTTAATGTTTTAAAAACTAACAACGCGGGTTGTTTTCCCCCACACGCTCCCGTTTTCCCTTACAAATTCCTCCAGCAGTGGTCCCAATCTATTTCATTGAGACTGTTGCGCTCTGATCTGATTCTCACGCCGAGAGTAAATGATTAGCGTCGATTAACTTTTTTTTTGAAGGGCTCAAGAAGGGAACAAACGGGTGTGTCGTCGTGTATCTGTGCGCTCAAACTTCTGGGGGTGTAAAGTGTCCCGCATTGGTGGCGGGACCTGTCAGCAAGCACCTTGCGTCTCCTTTCCAAAGGGGGGCTCCGGGGTGAAGATTCCACTTGCCCACCCCACCGCAGGGCTTGGCGCTGTGTTTGGAGCTCTGCGTTGAGGGTCGTGTCCAAACGGCGCTGAGCGAAGGCGTGGGGAGGAAATTAACATTAAAAAGTGAAGGTGGTTGGGGGGTGGCCTCTGATCCTGTTTGTTCGTTACACTATAGACAGCGCAGTGCGAACTCTGAAGCGGCATTCTCTTTCAGTTTGAGAGGGGTGGAGATAGTCTGGGGAACTATTCAAATAAGAGGTGGCGTTCACAAACAGAACTCATTCATTGAGATGGCAGGTACACCTCTGCAATATACAACCCTCTTTGGCTCTGTTGGCGAGTTGGCGCGATAATAACATTTCTGGAGAATATACTACAGAGATTACCACTCTATTCGGGATTGTAACTTTATTAGAGATTGCTACTTTATTAGAGATTGCTACTTTATTAAAATGTGCCCATTATTTACTAAAAAAAATTCTGAATCGGACTTTGGTAATAATAACTGGCAATGATTTGATTGTTATTTTTGTTAAGGTTTATATTACATATTTGGAAATAGTGCTGAGGGGGGGCGCTGTCTGTAATGACATCATTGCAGAACGAGCTGGGAGGAGCCAGTGAGTTATTGATGCCGAAGATCTCAGGTTAGCACCCGTGGCGGGGGAAACAAGTCACCTCAGTTAAACTGGAGAAATATATCCCACCTCAATGTGACAGTCAGTGCTGGGAGCTCTTAGAGAACCATTTCAGCCGGGTACAATTAAAACAGCGGCTTGTTGCTAATCCTGCGGGACAAAGTGAGCTTCAAACTGCGCAGAGAGGTATCATCGGAGGGAACGATTAATCTTTATCACGGGAATGTGAGATTTAAATGTTAGACTGGGAAAGGTGGGGGGGGGGGGGGGGGTCTGTTGTTACACCTGTGACACCACAGTAGAGACTGTAAAACTAGCCTTAAAATAAACCGTGAAGTCCGAATTTAGAGTACCGCCGGCTTTAAATGTGAATGAGTTGAGTGGCCATTTCCACAGCTCAATAAAAGCAACATTTCTGCGGATGCTGGACACCTGGAGTAAACGCAGAAAGTGCTGGATAGACCCCACAGGTGACCTTTATTCAGAGCCGTAAGGACTCGAGACATTTCTCCCTGTTTCTCCTCTCCACAGGCGCTGCCAGGCCTGGCTGCTGACTTTATTCACAGGTCGTGAGCAAAACATTATTATTATTACTTTGTCGCGGCCTCCCGCTTCTCGCTGAGGGTGGAATGGGGATTCGCTCCCTGGCAGACACCCGCCGGCGGATTTTGCACTAACTTTGGTAACTGACAATTATTGAGGAAATCGCCCCCACGATGAGCTCAGCGCCAACCCTCTCTTTCTGGAGCTGGGTCCGGCAACAGTAAACCGCAAAAAATGACAGCAACAGTTAAGAAATTAAGAATTCAGATAGACTGGTTTGCAAAGAAATGGGCCGCATGGGTTGAAGAGAGGGGGGGATTTGCTGCCTTCACAGGGGCATTGGGATACGTGAGGTTGCACAAGTGCTTAATCTCCTTAAAACCAACCCTCATTCAATAATATAAAAGCAAATGACTGCGGGTGTTGGAATCTGAAACAAAAACAGAAAATGCTGCACAATCTCAGGAGGCCAGAGTCTGTGCAGAGAGAAGGGAGCTAACGGTTTGAGACTGGGTCACCCCTTATTAAACACCCGCCAGTGTCTTGTTTTCCTCTCGCCGCTGTAAAATCCCAGCACTTCTCACTCCCACAGTCTGTCTGAGAAAGAAAGAGAGATGGCGCAAGTCTCATTGGCTATCATTCATTTCCCTTTCGTTTTCCCCTATACATTGGAGGCTGGCGGTGTGGGAGGAACACGAGACTGACCAATACAGTGCCGGGCACGGGAAAAGGAGGTGGTCCCTGCAGCAACACCGCGCCTTCAAAGCTTCCCAAGTGCTATTGATTGTGGAGGCGGTGGCAGGTCGCATCCCCGCGCAGTGTCTGGAAGTCATTACAAAAGTCCCGCAATTCACATCCCCCGGAGAAAGCCCCCGTGCAATACTGCGGCGTTTGGGGGACAGCGGGAGGGAGTGTAGTTTGTTGTCAAGAAGGCGCCGGGCTGGGACAAGAGAGAGCCCAAACTACCATAACACCCCCCCCCCCCCCCCCCCCCCCACATGTTTTCCTGCTCGGGGTTTAAGATATCCCCCGGAACGTTTAACCGCCCCCTGTGCAACCCCCTCACCTTACCACCTCTGCACGTTCCCCAGTCATCACATTATATGGGGAGCTTCGCAAATCCGAAATCTGGTCAACTGAGCTCTCTGAAAGCAAACTGTATCTCTGACCCTGCCCGCTCGTTGTTTTTTAAATGTAATGCAGAAATGCTATTAAAATGCAATGGGGTTCTGGTGGGGAAAATACTGACAAGCCACTGATCCATTCCCTTTCCGCGCACCTTGAGGTCAAATTGAGGGAGATGTGGTTTTGGTGAAATGTGTATTGCAGTTCAAATTACACCCCCTTCCCAATCGAGGTCTCTCCTTTTAGTCTCAAAACCTGCCCCCAACTGATGAACGCGCTCTCAGACGGCGTGTTTGAAGTGAAATTTCCAGCCAATAACATCTGGAGGGAGCTAGAGTACACCTAAAATCAAGAGTACCGTCCCGAACGTCCCGCATCACACATCCATCTTACACACACTCACATATCTGTACACACATACTCATCTGTACACACTCACTCGTCTGTACACACTCACTCTATACACACTCATCTGTACACATCTAGACATACTCACACACTCATCTGTACACTCACACTCATCTGTACACTCACTCACACACTCATCTGTACACACTCATCTATACACACACTCGTCTGTACACTTTCACTCATCTGTACACATTCACTCACACACATCTGTACACACTCATCTGTACACACACTCATCTCTACACACACTCATCTTTACACTCACACACACTCATCTGTACATACTCATTCATAACTGCACACAATCACACACTCATCTCTATTCACACACTCATCTGTGCACTCGCTCACACACTCATCTGTACACACTCACTCATATATACACACTCTCTCATCTGTACACACACTCATTTGTACATACTCGCTCATCTTTACACTCATTTGCACACCCACCCACACTAGTACATATTTACACTCACTCATCTGCACACACACCTGCACTCACACACCCATCTGTATACACACTTACACTCATCTATACGCACTCACTCATCTGTGCACACTCTCTCATCTGTACACACTCACTGACACACACTCTCATCTGTACACACACTCATTCACACACACTCACTCATCTGTACACACACTCACTGATGTACTCACCTGTACACACTTGCTTACACTCACGGACACCTGTACACACACTCACTGACACACACTTATCTGTACACACATTCATCTATACATACTCGCCGACGCTCACACACTCATCTGTACACACACACTCACTGACACTGACCTGTGCACACATACTCACTCATTCATCTGTACACTCTCACACTCAACAGTACACAAACACTCATATGTGCACATACTCATTCACATTCACACACTAAACTGTACAGTCACACACTCACCTGTACACACATTCGCGCACTCATCTGTACACACACTCACTGACGAACACACTCATCTGTACACACACTCAAACTCACAGACACACTCGTACTCACACTCACACACACCCATTCACAAACACACACACTCGTACTCAAACACTTACTCTCAAACTCACTCACACACTTATACACACTCACACATATTAATTCACTCAGACACATTCACTCACTCGCGCACACAAACACTCACTCATAACAGGCAACAGCTACCCCGGTCACTTCTGGTTAAAAAGAAACGCAGCCAAAAATCACACTGTCTCGGGCTACGAAAACTGTAAACGCGCGAATACAGTAAATACATATTTAACAAGACTCCCCCCCCCCCCTCAAAAACAAAAATAAAAAACACGTTAAGAACCCGCCAAGAGCTTTGGTTTCGAACTCACAAGTCGCTTGGCGCGATCTGACGTTAAATTCTATTCGTTTTTTTATACAAAAATGGAACTACTAAAAAACAAAAGTTTTATTTCCCTGAAGGAATTGTTACTGAATCTTGCATTGGGGAAAGTCAGAGGTCTAAAATAAATCCAAAGCTGTGTGTGTGTATCTTGGTCAGGGCACCCAAAACTGTGTGTGTGTGTGTGGAGGGATCCAAGTGAGAAATTTAATGTTTTCAATCTGATTGATTAGTCAGTTTACGGTTACTAGAATCCTTTCACTGGAAACATTAAGAAGGTGGTGCTTTAGTTGGTGCAGGCTAATAAATTAGCATATTCTTGTTTATCCATCTCTGTTTCAAGTGCGTGTTTGAGAGGGGGGAGGCTAGGGAAAGGGGTCGTGTCTTATTAAGAAAACAGGTTCTGTGTAGCGGATCATTGTGATTGAGGTGGCAGAAGAGGAAACTTGTAAGCGAGAGAGAGAGAGAGAGAGAGGGAGAGTCTAAAGAGACAGGGAGTGAGTGAAAGGGACAGAGAGAGACTTGACTCGAAAGAAGATGCAAGTTTGGAGTGCGCTACCCGCTCTCTGCCTCTTAGCCCTGGCTGTGGGGTCGGAGTGTGACGGGCAGATGGCAGGTCGGCTTCGGCGCTCCAGGCGAGCCCTCCTCCTGGCCCTGGATCACCGGGTTGGCCCCCGGGCGGACTTCCCGGGATCGTGTGGCACGAGGCTGCCCCGTGGCAAGCGGGCAGTGCCCCGGCCAGCCTCGGACCACCCTCCCCGGCAGCTGCCGCCGCCGCCTCCGCCGCCGCACGATGAGAGCCCGGTCAGGCTGCTGTACTTCACCGGGAAAAGCAACCAGCTGCGCCTCCGAACGAGCACCGAGCTCCCCAGGCGGAGGTTCACTGTGGAAGTCAGGGTGAGACCCGAAGGAGGGCAGCGGTCTCCAGCTGTAATCGCAGGTAAGTGTCATCCAGCTGACCAAGTGATGTCCCGCACTGCAATTCACTCCCCCAAAACCCCCCTCAAAGTAACTTTGGAGGTGTCAATAGTTACAACACGCGGTTTGTTCTGTGCACAAGTTTGTTTGGTCTGCTTATAATAATTTTAATCATCTTAAATTTGTCAGAAACGTGTCGAGACTTGACTCCCAGTGGGAAAAAACACGATACCTGAAACTAAATTTTCAACTTGGGGAACATTGCAATTAAGCTTAAATGTGTACCCAACTCTTAACCCTCAACTCTTAACCCTCAATGTCAATCACTGTCATCGCAAACCGGCCCCTGTGAATGCTGTGGCTTCGATAAACATCAAAGACAATAGTTTATTTTATCTTAAATATGTTTTTTTTTACTTGATGTTACTTTCTCGCTCTCCTGCCCTTCACACACACATACAACAGTCGCACACACACTAAACGTAACGGTGCCACTTTAAGGCTCCTGATTCTATGAATGGTTTAAGATATAAATTTGAGTGAGGGCGTGTCGTCCTGCCTTGCGGTAACAGTGAAAGTGCTCGGCGCTTTTGATCCCGATCCCAGCCAACAGGGAGCGTAATCCCCAGCTGAAAGAATCCCACAGGCGCGCACACCGGGGACAATGTTTTGCTTTGAACTGGTGAAAGCAAAACAAAACCGTACTCCCACCGCGAAGCGAAGGGGCTCGCCTCCCCTCGGCCGCAGATAAACCCCGGAATTAATGGTGAAACCTCCCCTCCTCCCAAGACTCGGTGCAATTCACATAAACAACACACACACACGCGCGCTCGATATACTGGAGGTTGATCAAGAGATGCGGCGCAATTCTTGCACCATTCGCCGCCCAGCTTGCAACCGGCTCGCAGCAACTATTTTACTGTTGGTGCTTCCCCCACCCCCGGGCTAAAAAAAAAGAAAACAACATAATCTTGGCGCGTTTTGCAATAAACGGCGAGTTTTTGTCTGCGGATTTTTTTTCTTTTACTTTTAGTCAGATTTTAATTTGAGAGGGAGGGGGAAAATGTTCGTAACATCGCTCGGGGTCAATCAATGCTGGGGACTTGACTTGTTGAAATAGCCCTATTTACCGAGTCGTTCGGGAGGTCGATAAGATGATCTGCTCTCGTTATCTCATCGCATGTGCAATCTTGTTTTTTTCAATGTGACATTATTGTTTACGTCTGCGGCCCGGACGATACTATCTGTGAAAACTTTCCCCGCCGCCTCTCTCTCTTCCTCTCCAGTCTTTCCCTCACATTTTACTCCTCTCTCTTCCTCTTCAATCTTCCCCCCACATTTCGCTCCTCTCTCTCTCTTCCTCTCCAATCTTTCCCTCACATTTTGCTCCTCTCTCTCTTCCTCTCCAATATTTCACTCATATTTTGCTCCTCTCTCTTCTCCAATCTTTCCCTCATATTTTACTTCTCTCTTCCTCTCCTCAACATTTCCCTCACATTTTACTCCTCGCTCTTCCTCTCATCCTCAATCTTTCCCTCACATTTTGCTCCTCTCTCTCTTCCTCTCCTCCCCAATCTTTCCCTCACATTTTGCTCAATCCTTCCCTCACATTTTGCTCCCCTCTCTCTTCCTCTCCCTCACATTTTGCTCCTCTCCTTCTCTCGCCCCCGCCGTGGGGGCAGAGATCAGCTCAGTCCCCATACAAACAGCAGCATTCCACAGGTCAACAATCTCCTTTCACACGCAGAGCTGTGGCATCTCTCGTGTGTTCGGGCCGCTCATTCCGAAGCGCGTGTGTGTGTGTTTATGTGTTTGTGTGTAAGCGCTTGGCGCGCGAATGCAGCTCGACAAGGAGGTGAAGATTCACTCGGAAGGCGGCCTGCACCCTCCTCCCCTCCCGCACACACCTTACACAACCCCACTGAAGCAGTCACCTTAAAATAAAACGGGGGCTGTGGAAAAAAAACACACCGACGTGATGTGAATGCGTGTGCGAGCGAGAGAATGATGTCATGTTGGGTGAAGAGCCTGGCATTCTTGCACGTCCCATTCTGATATGCCCCACGTTAGAGATCCGTGTGCTGGGCGAGATCGGGGAGGGGGGAGGTCGTGTGAGAACCAATTTTTGGTTCTTTGGCGTCCAACTGATTGTCCACTTTGCTGCCTGAAAGATCATTCAGGGTGAGGAAGCGCCGACTCTCACGTTTGTGAGCACGGTTCAGGTTTCGCGCTTCGCCCTCATGTATATTTGCTGGTGTTGAGCGGCTGGCGGGGAAGTTTCAGAGGAGCGCAGGAATATTGGGGGGCGGGGCGATTGTACATCCCCGGGATGTGTTGTGTCGGCCCCGCTCCAAGCGAGGTGGCACGTCTGTATGCCTTGTATAAACCACGCGCACAATAAAAAAAACACTCCGTGAATGGCGCGTGTAGTCTCCGGCCTTCTCCACCCCCCCCCCCCCCCCCCCCACACCCCTTGCAAGGTCTGTTCAGGTCACCGTGTCACATTATGCAACGCCCCTCTTAAAGGGGCATGAGGTAGGTGTGCAAGTCCATGTTGACAGCTGCGGAGTTCCACGTTTCATTTCAGGGAATGTTTTGAAAGGGCGCGCAGTGAAGAAATGTTTATTTTGAAATAAATGAAGGCTGCAGAAAGCAGCAGTTTAGTGTCTGCAGCCCTGACACTTTGCAAGTGCGAGGGGAGGGGGCGTGGGGTAGCTTTAATTGGGTGTGATGTAGCCCAGGCGAAAGAATCACAAACAATTGAATCGTATTTACAAACCACCAGGGGCGGAGGGAAAATCGCCCGGCAAAAGAAAAATAGGTTATTCGAAACACCCGGCAAGTGTCAAAACGTCTCCTCCAGCACAGGGGCAAACTGCAACTATCACACGAATTGAGGGTCCACTCGATCCTGTGCAAGCAAATGACTTGTAAGAAATCCTGCACTGCGTAAATACCCTCTCACTGGTTCCCAGAGGGTGCGTGTGGGTGGGGTGCTTTTGCAGCCCCTAGCATACGGGGACAAGACATCTCTGTCCAGAGAGCGATGAGAATATTGAACCAGGGGTAGACGCGTACTGGGCAATTGCCTGAGAGAAAGAAAACTCATTGTGGACGAACAATGACAACAGTAAAAATTAAAAGGGAATAAATTGGTTACATGACCACGATAGCAGAGAGCTTATGTCACAGTTTGGGTCGGTGGTGTGAGCGGACATCAGCCCCTCACTTGTGCACGCACCCTCCTCCCCCTCCTCTCCCCCTCAGCCCTCATTCCCTCCCTGAAGACTGGAAGGCACAGCCTCCTCGAACGAACGGGACAAACCGAGCGAGTCTTGTCAGAGTCGCTCGCCCCATTCTCTGAATACAGATCCGGCCAACACGCGCGGGAGAGAGACTGATTTTTCCCCCTGACAGAGCCAGACTGGAATAAAACCCAGGGACAGGAGTCTGGATCTCCTGTCCCTCCGGTACACAGAGAGGGAACCAGCTTTTCACAGCCTTGTTTGTGGTGTGCATGCATGAACTCGGTGGTGGGCGGAGATCCCGCCTGGTCGGAAAGGGAAGGGGGGTTTAACGTTGAATTCCACTCCCCCGCACCCACTACTGTTTAGAAAACGCCCATTAGTTTCGTCTGTCTCAAGGCGGGAAATTCAAATCCACCCCCACACAAACAACATACGGTGGGATGCTGCCGCTGGAGGAACCAAGAAAATAAAAACAATGCTAGAACCTTTTCCACACAGGCAGTGCTTCAGGTTTTTTTTGGAGGGGGGCGGGGGGGGGGGGGGGCGCCCTGCCTTGGCGTGTGGCGGAGGCGCCTTCAATTGAGGCGTTCAAAAATGAATTAGAGGTGTTTGAAAAGGAAAAGTATATCGGGAGTGGGATGGGGTGGAGGGAGACTGACAGGAAATTAATTACTTGGGGGGGGGGGGGGGGGGCAGCCAAGATGGGCCAAATGCCCTCCCCCCTTGCGCAAAACCGATCTTCTGACTGCGAAATAACTCTGCAGGTCGGGCAGCATCGGTGGGGAGAGAAGAGTTTCAAGTCGAAAATGACTTTTCAGAGAAGAATTCTTCTGAAGGAAAGTCATATTGGACTATAAAGGCTTTGCCAGACAGCAATCTTTACAGCATATTATGTGGGGTGGGGGGCGTTTTTAATGTAAACGCTTATTAATGTGTTGAGCCTTTTCCGCCCACTTCAGGATGCGCATTGACACAATGTCTAAATCAGGGGTGGGCAAACTTTTCCGTGCAAGGGCCACATTCAGAAATTCACAATTCACAAAGGGCCGCATAGTATATTAAGTAAAATAATTACTTCACCCGGTTATGATTCTGGGCGCCTCATATAGAACATAGAACAGCACAGAACAGGCCCTTCGGCCCTCGACGTTGTGCCAAGCAATGATCACCCTACTCAAGTCAACGTATCCACCCTATACCAGTAAGTAACCCAACAGCCCCCCCGCATTAACCTTAAAAAAAATTTAAAAAAAAAAATTTAAAAAAAAAATTTTTAAAAAAAATTTTTTTTTTTTTTAATGACTTGGTGGGCCGCAGAAATACCTTTGGCGGGCCGCATGCGGCCCGCGGGCCGTAGTTTGTCCACCCCTGGTCTAAATCATAGTGCGGTAAAAAGAGAAATGCAAACGTGAATAATATCGAGAATATACTGGAAACACAAGTCAAACACCTCACCTGGCTGAGATGCTGCGTATTACGTGCATTTTCTGTCTTTTTACTTCTGAATAATATGCATTAGAACATAGAACATACAGTGCAGAAGGAGGCCATTTGGCCCATCGAGTCTGCACGACCCACTTAAGCCCTCACTTCCACTCTATTCCCGTAGCCCAATAACCTCTCCTAACCTTTTTGGTCTCTAAGGGCAATTTATCATGACCAATCCACCTAACCTGCATGTCTTTGAACTGTGGGAGGAAACCGGAGTACCTGGAGGAAACCCACATAGACACAGGGAGAATGTGCAGACTCCGCACGGACAGTGATCCAGCGGGGAATCGAACCTGGGACCCTGGTGCTTTGAAGCCACAGTGCTATCCAATTGTACTACAGTACCGTACTGCCCAAGGCAATATTGAATTGCATAAGGCATCAAGAATCCCTTGCAAAATTGAAGTCAATGGGAATTGAAAAAATCTTTGCATTGGTTATAGTCAAACCCATCGCAAAGGAAGATGGCTGTGGGGGTGTTGGAGGTCAATCACCTCAGTCCCAGGGCATCACTGAAAGGTAGTGTTCTCGGCCCAACCACCTTCAGCTGCTTCATCAGTTACCTTCATTTCATCTTAGGATCAGACATAGGGACCGGAATGCCCCATTTGGGAGACTATGTTCTTCCGCCGGAATCGATTGCACCTGATTTGCCCTCACGCTGGGAGCGCAAATCAGGAAGCGATTCCCAATCCTTAGCCATGTAAAGGTATGCATGGAGAGGACATCAAGGGATTTTCTAAGGAATCCTGCTATCGGGCAGCGAGATCTGGTGGCTTGGCCTCCCTCCCACTCACAATGCAATTCAGCCCTCAGTGGGATTTTCTGGGTCACCCCCTGCCCCCCTGCATAGTACGGGGGTGACCTGATCCCTCCTCCACAGCTCCATCATTGCCCTGCCAGAGACCGCTAATAGAAGATACCCCCACCCTAATGAAAGAGACCACAACCATAGGCCCACATGAGAGAGACCTGTGCCTGGAAGCCCCCCCCCCCCCCCCTCCCCAGAAGAAAGACCTCTGTTTAGAAGCCTCCCCAGTGAGAGACCCATGTTTGGAAGCAAGCGAGCAGTCCAGAGGCAGTGAAAGAAAATCACTGCTTTATGACTCACCTGGGAATACATGTGTGGCTCAGGCACAGGAAACAGTACCTGTAAATTCCTGGAAAGAGAAAAACAGTTAGCTGGGTTTAAACCCCCTCAGAGCTTTGATCTGCAGGCCATTCATTCATTTCTCTATGAAATTGAGTTTACTAGGCTGTGATTGACAGCTTCCACACACGGCCAGCTGTCTGCATTGTTTCATTCATCTTCCTTTCCGCCTGGGTGGCATTGAAGTGGTCAGCTGTGAAACTAACAGAAACAGTTAACTCTATTTGATGTGGTCCAGGAGCTGTCAATCATAGCTTGATGTTACTTTCGTAGCTGACTATTTGAAAGCCACTGAAGCTTTAAGGGAGATGAATGAAACAATGGTGACAGTCTGGTGTGTGTGGAAGCTGTCAATCACAGCCTAGTAAAATCAATATTACATAGAAATGAATGAATACCTTGTAGATAAAAAATCTGAGGGGGTTTAATCCCAGCTGACTGGCTTCCTCTTTCCAGGAATTGACAAGAGAGAATCTAACCACCTCCCGTTGACAGTGAATTGCATTACCATTACTGAATCCCCCATTACTATCATTCTTGGGATTACCATTGACCAGAAACTGAACTGAATCGGCCCTATAAATAAAAAGAGCAAGCTGGAGGCTGTGAATTCTGAGGTGAATGACTCACCTGCTAACTCCTTCAATCCTGCCCACCATCTACAAGGCACAAGCCAGGTGTGATGGAATATACTCTACTTGTCTTAAAGGCTGAGGCTCCAATAATGCTCAAGAAGTTCAACATCTAAGACAAAGCGGCCTCCGTCGATCAATTTAAACATTCAGTCTCTCCACCATCAATGCACAATGACAGAAGTCTGTGCCACATCTGTACAAGATGCATTGCAGCAACTTACCAAAGACCCTTCAACAACACTTTCCAAATGCAAGACCTTTACCAAATAGAAGGATCAGGTGTAGCAGATGCATGGGAACACCATCATCTGCAAGTTCCCCTCCAAGACGCCCACCATCCTGACTTGGAAGTATATCACCATTCCTTCACTCTCACAGAACTCCTGGAACTCCTTTCCCAGCAGAATTCTGGGTGTACCTGCTCCAGATGGGCTGCAGCACTTCAGGAAGATGGCTCATCACCTTCTTAAGTGCAATTACCGATGGGCAATAAATATTGGCCAAGCCAGTGATGCTCACGTCACATGAAAAGGAAAAAACAAACAAAATGTCCGTTCTCCCCTTCCACACAATCAGGCAAGGTCATGGAAATAAAATAACTAGAATAATTGGGAAGTAAGCTGATTCACAGACTCCAGTAAAATATTACACCAAGAATAATTATAGAACCACAATGATTTCCATTCAATGTGAATCTTAGCAATTTGTCAGTTGAAAGTGCAGAATTAATGGGTGACTGAGACATTAAGAAATGTCCATTTTTAAGTTTGTGATCCCTCATTATATTAGGCAAATATCCTCACTGCATGATCGCCCTTAGTTTTCCTAACTGGAAGGGTGAGTTGGCGACGGGGGAGGTAGAGGGGTGGCAGGGGAGAAGATGCTCCTTGTCTTAGGAATTAGTGATTCTAAAGGCAAATTGAATGTTGGTGTTATTGTAAAGGGATGGAATATAAAAGTAGGGAAGTTCTACTGCAGCTGTACAGGGCCTTGGTGAGATCACAGCTGGAGTACTATGTACAGTTTTGCCCTACTTATTTGAAAAAGGGTCTAATTGTGTTTCCAAACAGTTCAGAGAAGGCTCAGCTGACTCATTCCTGGACCGAAGAGCTTATCTTACAAAGAAATGTTGAACAGATTGGGCTGATGCACACTGGAGCTTAGAATGGATAGAGGATTGGTTACCAGACAGGAAGCAAAAAGTAGGGATAAATGGGATTGTTTCAAGTTAGCAGGCTGTAACTAGTGGAGTTCTGCAAGGAACAGCGTGAAGGCCTCAGCCATGCGTAATCTATATTGACAATTTAAGATGGAGGGGTAGAGATTAATGTATCAAGGTTTGCTGATGATACAAAGCTATTTGGGATTGGAAGCATTGAGGAGGACATTAAGAGATTGCAAAGAGTGATGTACCGATTAAGTGAGTGGGTGACAACGTAGCAAATGGCATATAATTTGGGAAAGTGTGAGATTATTCACTGGTAATAGAAATAGACAAGCAGAGTACTCATTAAAAGACATGAAACTTTCAAATGTTGATGCTCAAAGGGAGTTGGGTATACTCAGACCAGGAATGAAGACAGCTGGAATGCAGATAAAGCAATTAGGAAAGCAAATAGAACATAGAACATAGAACAGTACAGCACAGAACAGGCCCTTCGGCCCTCAATGTTGTGCCGAGCCATGATCACCCTACTCAAACCAACGTATCTACCCTATACCCGTAACCCAACAACCCCCCCACCACCTTACTTTTATTAGGACACTACGGGCAATTTAGCATGGCCAATCCACCTAACCCGCACATCTTTGGACTGTGGGAGGAAACCGGAGCACCCGGAGGAAACCCACGCACACAGGGGGAGGACGTGCAGACTCCACACAGACAGTGACCCAGCCGGGAATCGAACCTGGGACCCTGGAGCTGTGAAGCATTTATGCTAACCACCATGCTACCCTGCTGCCCCTAATGGCATGTTGTTATTTATTGAAATGGTATTGGAGTACAAGAGAAGAAAAAAATTTTTGCTACAATTGTACAGGGCTTTGTTGAGACCAATTCTGTAATACAGTGCATAGTTTTGGAGCTGGATTCTCCACTGGCGGGATGCTGCATTTTGCCGGCAGCCCGGGGGTTTCCCGATGGCCAGCTGCCCCACAATGGGAAACCCCATTGACCGGCCGGCATAATGGAGCTTCCCACCGGCAGGGTGAAATAGAAATGTGGCACAGCAGGGCGGAGAATCCAGTCCTTGGTCTCATTTTTAAGGAAGGCTATTCGTGCATTGGAGGTGGAACAGTGAAGGTTCACTGGATTGGCCTCTGGGATGAGACAGTTGTCCTATGATGGGAGGTTAAGCAAATGGGCATATCCACTCTGGAGTTCAGGAGAATAAGCAATGATCTCATTGAATCATTCAAGATTCATGAAGGGACTTGACAAGATATGTAATCTGGCCTGCGGTTCCCTGTTTTCTTTTCCTCCTTTTTTGAATAGGGGCATTACATTTGCTAACTTCTAATTAGGCAATAGAAACCAAACTATTACCCCCAACTCAAGGAGCATTATCTTGCTTATCATATATTTTGCTGGTGTCTTATCCAATGCCTTTTGGAAATCCAAGTATAGTACATCTTTTGGTTTCCCTTTATCTACTTCATTACCAACATCCTCAAAAATTCTATTAAATTTGTCAAACATGATTTCCCTCCAAATAAGCATTTGACTTTGTCTGATCATATTATGATTTTCTGGGTGCATTGTTTACACTTCTTTAATAACAGAACCAGCATTTTGCCAATGACATGTCAGGCTATCTGGCCTGAAGTTTCCTGTGTTCTCTCTCCTTCCTTTCTTGAATAGCAATGTTTTATTCGCTGAATTCCAATTAGGTAACTGCAAACCAGATTATTTGGTTTTCAATTGTCTGTAAGTGAACAGATTGCTCACCCTGAAAAACTGGGTTGTCCAGTTTGAAATTGTAGTTAAGCTTATCTCTATTTGTAGAGATCACTGGACAGTGGTAGTGAGCTGAAACATTAGCCAACAGACCAAAGAGCCGGAGTAGACCATTTGGCCCTTCAAGCCTGTTCTGCCATTCAACAAGATCATGGCTGATGAGGTTGTGGTCTAAACTCCACGTTTCTGTCTTCCCTCCCTTAACATGTGACTCCCTTGTCTATCAAAAGACTGTCTAACTCAGCCTTGAACCTACAGTATCCCAACAGTGCAGAAGGAGGCCATCCGGCCCATTGAGTCTGCACCGGCCCTTGAAAAGAGCACCCTTCTTAAACTCACGCATCCACTCTATTCCCGTAACATTAACCCCACCTAACCTTTTGGACACTAAGGGACAATTTACCATAGCCAATCCACCTAACCTACACATCCTTGGACTCTGAGAGGAAACCGGTGCATCCGGAAGAAACCCACGCAAACAAGGGGAGAAAGTGCAAACTCCACACAGGCAACCACCTGAAGCCGGAAGTGAACCCAGGTCCCTGGAGCTGTGAGGCAGCAGTGCTAACCATTATGCCATCATGTCGCCACCAAATAAATTTGATTTCTTGACAAGAGGCTGAGAGGTTGTTTCCTCTGACTGGGAATGTAGTCCAAGTGGCCACAGCCATAGAATAAGGGCCTGCTCATTTAGGAATGAGATTATGAGCAATGTCTTAACCCTCAAGAAGTTTTGATTCTTTGGAATTCTCTACACCAGAAGGTTGTGGGTGCTGTATTGTTGGGATTATTTAAGGTTGAGATATGGATCTTACTGAATCCAGGGATATGGGGAGTCATCGGAAAAGGAGTAGAAGTCCAATATCAACCATGATCAAACTGAATGGCAAAGAGGGCACATGGTCTACCCCAGCCTTCATTTCCCATGTTCTTATATTTAAACAAGAATAACAAAAAAATGTGTTCATGGATGTATTAAATTCATCTCTGATTTGCACATGTACAGAAGTATTTTACTTTCAGTTACAATTCTACTTATCCTCCACATGTGTGGATGTAAAATTAGGCTTTGCCATCATTTGGGACTCACTAACCCAACACCACACACTTGGTTCATAGCTGTTGGGTGGTGACTCAAGAGATGAGGAAAAAATTATAGGTTTTGTTTTTTTAACTCCTATATAAGACAGAGGTAGGCTGCACCATCAGAGCAAATTTTTGATTTCCCACAGTAACAATCATGCTACCTTTCTGTGCTAAAAATGCCAAATAAGGCCAAATTAAGGATAGCTTCATGCTATAGGACCATAGTCACATCTATCACATAAGAACCTTACAAATAACAGTCCAAGAAGATATTGTCCCTATCCATCCACAATATAATTTGGGCCCTACAGATTCCAAATCCAATATACCATCCTATACCTGTACCAATTCGTAAAATTGTTAGGCAAATAAAGGTAGTTTTAAGGGATTTATATTTGTATTGGCAAATATTAGACATAAGATATAGTTTAAAGTGCATTTGTTTTAATGATTCTGTCCTTGGAAGGGTAAAACCTGTAATTAGATTCATGCTGGACAAAGGTGTTTTATGTGTCAGAGTTGGTTTTAATTCCAACTGTGATTCTATTGTACTTAGAGAGGGTTATGAATGAAGAATAAATATAACTAGCATGGGTTGCTTAGCAATTGGAGGCCCTTGTAAGGATAAAAAAAAACTTTTAGGTTTCAGTTTTAGCTGAATTTATTGGAAGATGGAGACTGGATCTTGGGGAGAGAAATGTCTCTTTACTCTGCCAGAAGAAAGACTGGACAGGATGGGAGCTACAAAGAGGAAGGCTTTCTGGAGTACAGGTTACAGTGCAGATAACTCAGAAATTGGAACAGAAAGAATGTTTAAAACAGCTGGTGTTAAAAGGACAGAGACCAAGGTATCACCGAGAACAATTCTAGAAAGAGTAAATAAAGTGTTAAAGGGAAAATTGCATTAGACAGATTAAAAGTGGGACAGCAGCCTTGAAAGGTAAATTTAATGTTTGATGCTATTTTAATACAGTCTGGGAATTGAGAATTGAAGCAATTGTCGTCAAGACAAAGAAATCCAAAAAGGATTGGTGTAAAGTCCTGGACTGGATTCACTGCTAAAAGTGGAAGCTTTGTTTAAAAGTGTCATTTGGATTTTGGATTGCAAACCACTAAGGGAAAGTAGAATTATGAGAGAAGATTTTAAAATGTGTTTTGGGATTGGGGTTTGGAAACTCTCACATGATAATCATCTAGGGGGTATTCTGAGGAGATATCCACAAACATTCACTTGGGGGGCTAGAATGGAGATTGTATTTGCCCTCAGCCATCTTGTGTGCTTAAAAGGGTCTTAGTGTTGATGAGACCATTTCAGCTTAAGGTGTACTTTGTACTCTGTGTTAATCCTAAAACCTGAGTGGAATTGTTAAGCTAAGAGGGCGGAAAGGAGCACTGCATCATAATCCAATTTTTTTTTTTGCATAATAAATGCTTTTATCTTGCTGTTAATTCTAATTAGCGATCCTGTGACTCTGTTCCTCTGCATTTTATAAAATAAATAAAAGTTATGGGACGGGATGCTCCATCCAGCCAGCAGCAGAATTCTCCGTTCTGCCAGCCAGCCAGTGGGTTTTCCCATTGTGGGTAGCCCTACGCTGTCGGGAAATCCCCGGGTGTGGGTTTGTTGCCAGTGCAACGGAGAATCCCAACAGTGGAGAATCCAGCCTTTTGAGCCATGGTACCATTCTGGGATCTTCCTGTCCAGTTATAACATCAAGTGGGACCATAACAACATATAAATGTCAGTGATGACATAGGTAAAATTAAGCTTCCCTTCAAAAGAATGTGGATGAGATTCAACATTTCCTGATTGGACAAAGGACAATATGGCCAAGAAATAGCGTAGCGATAAACCTGAGCCAGGGAACTAATCCTGAGTGTCTGAGGACTGAATAATGAGGAAAGGTTAGTCAAGTTGGACTCTTCAACCTTAAAAGGAGACAAGTGAGGGGGAACCTTATAAAACATGGAAAATAAAAAATAAACTGGTATACCGCTTCAAGTTAAAGTATAACTGTTGGAAAATGGGACACAAGTATAAAGAAATAGAAGGAAAATTCAAGTCTGAAGTGAAAGTCATGGTTTCTTCATGTGAAGAATGATTCTTGAGGTGATTTTCTTGAAAAGGGAACAGAGGAGCAGACTCTGGAATTAGTCCAGAGATGATTGATGGTGGGTAAGGCCCATGAGTTTTTGAAGAAAAATGAATTAGGTGTATAATTGGCTTCTTTCAAGTGTATTTAATTTTGTGAAAACAGAATAACATTGTTTGAAAAAATATATAAATTTCCCGTACATCTATATTTAATTTAGTGAAAAATTCTCCAAAATGAGTCATATTATCTCTAATGGGAGTTAGTTAGGTGACATTGAAAGTTGGAAAAATATGGCAAATTTCACCTGTCAAGTGGAGATATTTTTGTAAGTTAGTTTAATACTATAGTAGTGATCAAATAGTTCAGCGATAAACGTGGGCTGGAGAAGATGATACTGAGATTCATTTAAGAGATAATGTAAGGGAGGTGGCTGTGACACAAAACATTGACATGCTATTGAACATTTTATTAAAGCCGCCATTGATATGGGTGCAGCTTTACAAAATATCTCTCCAGATTGGGAGAGCAAAGCTCCACGTGTACACTCCATCAGCTTTTTTCTACCTTTATAAACATAAAAATAATTCAGGCTATCAGTTGAACAAATGCTGAAAGTTTTGAAATTTGTCTATGCAGTTGTTCTGATTCAAAATGAAAGCAAATCATTTCATTTTGGAAGGTCTAATGCAATTAGGGAATATACAGTGAATGGTAGAACCCTCAAGAGTATTGAAAGTCAGAGAAATCTAAGTGTACAGGTCCACAGGTCACTGAAAGGGGCAACACAGGTGGAGAAGGTAGTCAAGAAGGCATATGGTATGCTTATCTTCATTGGCCAGGTCATTGAGTATAAGAATTGACAAGTCATGTTGCAGCTGTATAGAACCTTAATTAGGCCACACTTGGAGTATAGTGTTCAATTCTGGTCACCACACTACCAGAAGGATGTGGAGGCTTTAGAGAGGGTGCAGAAAAGATTTACCAGGATGTTGCCTGGTATGGAGGGCATTAGCTATGAGGAACGGTTGAATAAACTCAATTTGTTCTCACTGGAACTACGGAGGTTGAGGGGTGACCTGATAGAGTTCTACAAAATTATGAGGGGCATAGACAGAGTGGATAGTCAGTGGCTTTTCCCCAGGGTAGAGGGGTCAATTACTAGGGGGCATAGGTTTAAGGTGCGAGGGGCAAGGTTTAGAGTAGATGTACGAGGCAAGTTTTTTACACAGAGGGTTGTGGGTGCCTGGAACTCGCTGCCGGAGGAGGTGGTGGAAGCAGGGACGATAGTGACATTTAAGGGGCATCTTGACAAATACATGAATAGGATTGGAATAGAGGGATACGGATCCAGGAAGTGTAGAAGATTGTAGTTTAGTCAGGCAGCATGGTTGGCACGGGCGTGGAGGGCCGAAGGGCCTGTTCCTGTGCTGTACTTTTCTTTGTTCTAGTGAAGTGAAGTGGGACCATCTCCTTTCAGAAGTCTCTCAGTACTGGAAAAAATTAAATTCTCATTAGATATCCACAGTTGACCGCAGTTATCTTGTATCATTCCATCAAAACCCCCACTGCAAAAACTGACCTCCTTCATACACCATAACCAGCCAAAACTGTTCTATTTTGCTTCCTCTCAATATTGAAAGAAAGATTAAAAGAGAAGGACGGATATTTTATGGCTGCATTTCACAACCTCGGGATGTCCCAAATTATTTTATCACCAAAAAAAGCACTTTTGACGTATTGTCAAAGTTGTAACATAGGCGGGCGGCACGTGGCTCAGTGGTTAGCACTGCTGCCTACGGCACTGAGGACCTGGGTTTGAATCCCGGAGTTTGCACATCCTCCCCGTGTCTGCGTTGGTTTCACCCCCACAACCCAAAGATGTGCGGGTTAGGTGGATTGGCCACGCAAAATTGCCCCTTAATTGGAATAAAAAATAATCGGGCACTCTAAATTTAAAAAAAGTTTCAGCATAGGAACTGGGGCACAGAACATGTGCACAGCAAGCTCCCACAAACATCAACGTGATAATGACCACGTATCTGTCTTAGTGATGACGATTGGGGGACAAATATTGGCCAGGACACTGCAGATGGTTAACTGCTTTTCTTCAAAATAATGCAATGGGAACTTTCCCATTCACCTGAGAGGTCAGGCAGAGTCAGTTTAATGTCCCATCTAAAAGACAGTACAGCACCCCCTCATACTGGATCGGAGGATCAACCAAAATCTCTATGCTCAAATCCTCGTGGAACTTGAACCCACAATATCCTCACTCTGATGTAAGTGTACTACCAGCGAAGCGACAACTATATGTTTTGCCATATCTGTTCATTTCAAGTCATTTCTGTTGTGAAGGAGGACAATGCATTTTCCTTTTTATTACGCATTTCAAAATCTTGTGCTCTGAAACAAAGAATGTTCAATGTCACCTGAACGTTTCACAGCAGATCACTTTGCTGCTCAACTATTCCCTCTGAACTCTAAGTTATCTCTCACAGATTCCAAAACACAGCTGAATGAATCTTACAAAATTAAAGACATTTGGAGATCATAACATCAACCCTATCAGTTTGTTTATCTTTACTTCATTGATTGGTTAGGTTGAAAGGTCAGCATAAGATAACAGTTCGAATGAAACTTTTTGAAAGCGGGACAAAAGATTAATGTGAGGTTTTGATGTGTGGGTGTGTCGCTATTGCTTTAACACTAAGATGTGTAGGGGCAGCACGGTGGCGCAGTGGGTTAGCCCTGTTGCCTCATGGCGCCGAGGTCCCAGGTTCGAATCCCGGCTCTGGGTCACTGTCTGTGTGGAGTTTGCACATTCTCCCCGTGTTTGCGTGGGTTTCGCCCCCACAACCCAAAGATGTGCAGAGTAGGTGGATTGGCCGCACTAAATTGCCCCTTAATTGGAAAAATGAATTGGGTATTCTAAATTTATAAAAAAAAACACTAAGATGTGTTTAGCTTCCTCATTTAATGTCAATTTAGATACCTTGTGCAGCAGCCGATAGGTTTAAGCTTCATAAAAAAGCTAACATAATTTTGATTTTCAAGTGTCATTGTTGTCATGGTAACATTTATTGCAAATATACTTTACCACGCTTTCATGTGGAGTGGTTGAGTGAATTAGCATAGATGCATTTAAAATGAAGCTCAATCAGAACATGAAGGGTATGTTGAGAAGAAGGGTGGGAAAAGGCTTGCATGGATCCTAGACACCAGCATAGACCTGAATGGCCTTTTTCTGTGCTGCAAAACTCGACAGAATCTTAATGTACAGAGCCCCATTTCAGAATGAAATATCATTGCATGATCAATCATGACAAATATTAGATTGGGTCTCAACTCTTAAAAATGAAAGCTGTGGGGGTGTCCTAATAGAGGTCTTAAAATTAAGAAAGGCTTTGATATACTGGATACAGGGAGAATGTTTGTACATGTGAGGAACAGCGTGGCAAGAGGCCATCAATTTTAGATAGTCATCGAGTGATTAGGTTTATTGGCCATGCCAAATTGATGCTTAGTGTCCAAAGGTTAACTGGAGTTACATCTCCACACAAATATAAAATACTGCTGATGCTGAAAATCTGAAAAAAAGACAAAAACATGGTGAAAATACTCAGCAGATCTGGCACCATACGGGGAGAGAGAAACTGAGTTCATGTTTCAGGTTGACAATACTCTATCAGAAATTTCCATTCTGATGTTAGGTCATTGATCTGTTTCTTGCTCCACAGTCGCTGCTTGACCTGCTGAGTATTTCCAGCAGTGTTTGTGCTAACAACATCTCCATAGAGGCTGTCAAATTATAGGATCTTTTGTGGACAAAGATGATCACCATTCTAAAGTCAATAACAATGTGACTATGCTTCCGCATTCTAGTTGCGCATCCTTTGCACAGTGCAACATACTGCTTTTTTCACAAATGTTGTTCACTTCGCTGTCTTTTAAGAATCAGATCAAACGGGCAGTATTTCTCAATCCGACGAGGAGGAAGGTATTCAATTAAATTCAGAAAACAAAATACCCAGATAAATTTACTTATCTTTACATGATATATCTAATTAGTGTCGCACATATTAGATAGCAGAACCATCCCTCCAGAGTTTAGCATTTCACCTCTTGTTTCAAAATTAGCACTTACTGAAAAAACAATAGAATAACAACTGTTACATATTGTAAGATTCATCTCATTGACATTTCAATACCTGTTGGCAGTATCATTCAGCCGGGGATAGTCTGTAATCAGGAAAATTGGCATAAATTGTGCTTGAGATCGCACTGTTTTTCTGTCGTGAAATTATTGTTCAAATTTTCATACAAACGCATTTGCATTATCGCAAACATAACGTTTTCCAAAAGCCAGTGTAATTGGTCAGCATAAAAAGATATTCCTTCCCTTGCGGTCACAGAAGGTGCAAATTCTGCCCCTTTGCCTCCTCTATTCTCAGCGCGTATGGCTCCAAGCACTCTTTTCAGGTGAAGCACTCTTTCTCTTTTTTAGTGATTATCCATTTTCAATTGTATTAATTGGAACTCCACCGGTGCCCCACTCTAAATACAACAAGGAATATCTTTTACAAACAAAAGCAGAAAATTATGGAAAAGTTCCTTGATCTACTGTATTCACTGCTTCCAATGCGGTCTCCTCCATATTGGGGAAACTGGGTGATTGCTTTGCGGAACGCCTTCGCTCAGTCCGCAAGCATGACCCCAACATTCCCGTCACTTGCCATTTAAACTCAGCATCTTTTTCCACATGTCCACATGTCTGTCCCTGGCCTGCTGCAATGTCCAGTGAAGCCCAACGCAGGCTGGAGGAGCATTGATTTTTGTCTTCCGATTGGGCATGTTACAGCCTCAGGACTCAATGTGGAGTTCAACAACTTTAGGCTATGAAGTTTCTCCTACAGCTTGACCCTTTTTTTAAATATCCAAAACATTATTTGTCCAAATGAAAAACCACCCTCCCCTCCCCCACTGGGCCATCTGTCACTTGTTCTTTAGCTATGCTTTCATTGAACTCTCTTTGTGCTCCCATTAATGCATTCTACCTTAGCGTTATGCCAAGACTAATACCTACTTTCACTCTTCACACTGCCATTAACACTTCCTCTGTCTCTTGACTTACACATTTTTAATGCAATCTCTTTTAGCTCCAACCTACTGCTCTGCTACAGTCGCTTCACCCACTCCTATACAGTATATAATCTCCCTCTCTTTAGCTCTGAAGAAGATTCATACGGACTCAAAACGTTAAACTCTTATTTCTCTCTCCATAGATGCTGCCCGACCCGCTGAGCATTCCCATCATTTTCTGCTTTTGTTTGTAAAATATATTCCTTGTTTTATTTCGAGTGGTTCCAATTAATACAATTGAAAATGGATAATCACAAAAAAAGATAATTTTTGATAAGAGCGTCTCGTCCTCCATCTATGATCAATCTGATTTTTAAATCACTGGAAGCCGGAAAAATGTTTTACTGGACCATGTGATTGTTCCACGAGTCAACATGTGTATCTGGTGGAAAGCTATCAGCCTCTTTATTTTTATGTGTGGAGGGTGATGGCCATGGACACATTTGCGGGCGGGACTCACTTCCAGTACAAAGTGTTTAAAGCATCGCTAAGGATCGAGGAAACTCAGTTTACACTCAATGTAACTTGTGTTTAAAAAGCTGCAACCTTTTGAGCTGGTTTGGCTGATTCTAGCCTGATTACGCTCAAATCCTGTACGATCCATGTGAGTACTTACAGCACAGCACGTTGCTGAGATTTAATAGGTGGAGATTCCAAAATTTCACAGTTTGTCTGAAAACTTTGACTTGTGCATTCTAAAGAAAATATTTTTGAAAGACTCCTTTAAAAAGGAATGAATTTAGGATATCATCAAGGTAAGGGCATGTCGATTTTGGGAATTCTTCCAATTTGTTCCCAGATCAGGGACGACAATGGTCAGATGATGCTGAAATAAGCTGCTTTATCCAGTTTCTACTCTAAGCTCTAACACAGGGTGACATTTCTATTCACCGCAAGTCGTCTTTGTGGTCTCCCTGAATGAGACAAGTAATGTCATGAAGTTAATTGTTGCTAGTCCATGATTCAAGATTTTCTTCCCCAGTCTTCTGCCCAAAGGCAGGTCTGACCCACAGCGCCACAATCTCCACCAAAGGTAAGGCAAGGAGGCAGGGCCCACATCCACTCCAGTCAGAATGTGGATCAAACCCCGCACTGTTGGCTCTAATCTGATACTCAACCGACCATCTGACCGACTGAGCCAACAGGCTCAACAAGGAGCCCGCGTTGCTGTGGCAACGGACATGCAGGCTGTAGCCTCGAGCTTTGGATAGTGATTTACTTTCCAACATATGGCCGACTAGGAATCTCTCCTGCTCTTATCACCAACACTGGCATATGTTGGATGCATTTAGAAGTTAATACCTGTTTGCCCGCATCATGAATGCACTTTACTTGACCACAAGTCCTCAAGTGGAACTTGAAGCCAAAGCTTCCGTCCCATAATATGGCGGAGCTGCCACTGGGGCTACTGTGCGTCAAGACCTCCGATTCAAGGTAACACAAACCCATTTTCACACGGAATTGTTAACAGCTAGCAGAGAGGATTTCTTTCTCATCTGCCTGGGCCAGAATGAAATCCATACCCTTGAGGTTTGAACACATGTTCTTGAATTAAAGGGTTATTTCTCACCCACTTTGCTGCCCTGTCTCAGCTGGTCATTCATGAATGGGATAATACAAAACGGCTTGCTTAATTCTCAGATATGTTTTGTTAGATCAGGCTGGATGTTATGCGCAAGTTAATGCTGAGAGCTTGAATCTGGAAATCACACTGCACAGCTTCTTTATGCAACACTCGACCTATTAGAACATAGAACATAGAACAGTACAGCACAGAACAGGCCCTTCGGCCCTCGATGTTGTGCCGAGCAATGATCACCCCACTTAAACCCACATACCCCTAACCCAACAATCCCCCCATTAACCTTTACACTACGGGCAATTTAGCATGGCCAATCCACCTAACCCGCACATCTTTGGACTGTGGGAGGAAACCGGAGCACCCGGAGGAAACCCACGCACACACGGGGAGGACGTGCAGACTCCACACAGACAGTGACCCAGCCGGGAATCGAACCTGGGACCCTGGAGCTGTGAAGCATTGATGCTAACCACCATGCTACCGTGAGGCCCTATTGATTTCCGACTTTCTCTATTTTACAGAGATGTCCAGTTTATTTTAAATAGGACAATATCTCTGAATGTGGCAGGCAGAGTAAATTGATACAATAACACCAAAACAGTGCAATCTCCAAGCTGTGGATCACTTGCCTCTTCTGCCTCCTCTGCATATGTGGAGCAGGAACTC
Source organism: Scyliorhinus canicula (assembly GCF_902713615.1). Classification (NCBI taxonomy): domain Eukaryota; kingdom Metazoa; phylum Chordata; class Chondrichthyes; order Carcharhiniformes; family Scyliorhinidae; genus Scyliorhinus; species Scyliorhinus canicula. The sequence continues at coordinate 33,441,670 of NC_052166.1, read as the reverse complement.
TCATTTCTCAGGTGGTTTGGGCGATGAGGTGGCTCCCTTGGGTGCTCTTTTCATTCTTTGAAAACAATGCGTGAGTGTGCTTGCATGCACACATACTCATACTTCCTCAGGCATTTTTCCTGTCCTCCTGACTTTGGGAGCTTGTGTCTGGTACATTATAGAAGCAGACAATAAAACTGCAATACCAACGGACAAAAGGTTCAGTGGCAGGGCTGCACCTTTAAAAGTTGTGAATGGTATGAAGAGATCTTTGACAAGTATCAGCCAATATGACTACAGTGTGTTGGCACTGAATCATATGCGAGAATAAGCATGGACTCATTTGTAAGCTTCTCAAGTAATTTGTTTGAGATTGCCACTATGCCTATTATGAATTCAAATATTCATATTATCTAGGTCAAGTGAGTTACAATGATATCACGACTGGAGAAAACAGGTTATTTATAGCAATGACATATTTATTAAGCACAGGAGGTGACACGTACGTGTGTGTTACTACGTGTTTTTATTTTTGGACATGTGATATCAGACTCAGATGCTTCACTGCATATTAACATATTAATGTTTACTATAGACTCCTGACAGATTTTACATTCAGATTCAGGTGTCATTGCTCAGTATTTGGCTGGTAAGGATGTAAAATGAGCACAAAGTCCTTGGGCTGATGGGGAGGGAGGGGGGAAATCAGCCAGCATCCCTGCTACTGATTGCTGTTCACTGATTTCTGCCAGAAAGTGCAATACGTGGAAACATCAGACCGGGATTTAAGATTATTTGAAATAGGGGCAGATTAGACCATTCAGCCCATCAAGTCTGCTCCAGCATTTATTAAGTGCTTGCTAGGTGAATTGGACATTCTGAATTCTCCCTCAGTGTACCTGAACAAGCGCTGGACCGCATGCGGTGACAAGAGGATTTTCACAGTACCTTCATTACAGTGTTAATGCAAGCTTACTTAATAATAGTAATCTTTATTACTGTCACAAGCAGGCCTACATTAACACTGCAATGAAGGTACTGTGAAAATTCCCTAGTTGCCACATTCTGGTGTCTGTTCAGGTACACTGAGGGAGAATTCAGAATGTCCAAATCATCTAACAGCCACGTCTTTCGGGACTTGTGGGAGGAAACCGGAGCACCCAGAGGAAACACATGCAGACACAGGGAGAACAGACAGTGACCCAAGCCGGGAATCGAACCTGGGACTCTGTCGCTGTGAAGCAATAATGCTAACCACTGTGCTACCGTGCCACCCCTGTGACACTAATAAAGATTATTATTATAAGTTCATTGATGATCTGACTGTGGCCATAACTCCACATTCCTACACCCTCCTGCCATCACCACTTCTTCACCACTGCCCCCTGCCAACCCACAAAACCCATAACCCTTGACTTCTTTGCCAATCAAAAACCTGTTCGATGAGGCAACGGTTCTGACTGCTGCTGGCTGAATGATTGGGCAGGAGGTGCATTGAGCTGCAGGTGAGGCTTGTGGTGCAGTGGTGAGGAGCAATTCTTTGCGGATACAATCGCTGATCATGATCACCCAGGGGAGATCAATAAGTGCTCTGCACTCTGCCAGGTCCTCAGGACAAGACTCCAGGGCTTGACCTCCTGGGTCGCCTATTCCCATTTATTTCTGAAGGTGCACCTAGAGGTACTCCTGACTCCTTGTGGAAAAATGGTGCCTCTCCTCATCTCAAAACTCCATCTCTAAGGTGTCCAGGTCCGTTTCCAAAAACCTGGAAGCCTTCTCTCTGGCTGGTTCCTTCATTTGCAGCCCTTTACCTTCTGACAAAGCCTTCCTGAGACTGCTGAAGCAGATCCTGCCGCATGGGCGCAGGCCCACTTTCAGAAGAGCGGGATGCCTGTGAGACATGTGGGTCTCACGTGAACCTGGGTTTCTGTTAAATGTCCGGCCTGTCAGCAACCTGTTTCATAGTGGCTTGCATGCTAGAATCGTGCATTGTGTGCAGTCTCACGCCATGGGAATGCGAGGAGGGGGTGATCGTAATATCTGGACAGATATCAGGCCTGACCCAACTTCTTTCTCCAAACACCTCATTGGTGCAATCGTTCTCCCCAATTCTTAAGAAATGAGGAAAAAAGAGATTTAAGTTCTCAGAAACGACAATAACCCAGCTATCGGGACTCAGGTTTGCTGTTGCAAAAAAAAGTCTCCCACGTATTTTGTGGCATGTCCATTGAAAATAGCAAAACATGCCCAGTACAAGTTGTTCTCGAATCAGCTCACAGTGGTGATGCATCATTGCATCGCCGTGTGGAGGGAAGAATTTTTAATTTTGTAGCGAAATCCTTGACAAGGAAGTTCCATCTCCTTGTGAATGGTGCATCCTAGGTGTAAACACTTTTGTTTAAACTTCCAGAAATAGCGCCACGGTTATTATCACTGGTGCGTTTATGTGAACTGTGAAGTTGTTGGAAACATTTTACCACTCTGCAAAGTTACGGGTGTTGCTGCTTTACAACCTGCAGAACATTTGATTGAACAGATTTGTTATTTTTATTTGCAACGGTCGGTCAGGCACAGCTTTCACGTTCATTTGCAATGTTTGACAAACTTTTCTGAAGCCCATTCATTGATAACGGACTTTTAGTGTGCCTCGAACTCACACACAACCCAGCGCAGGACTCAAGCCAAAGAAAGCATTTTTGTACCTGTACTGCATGAGGTCACCCGTATTAATTTGCCAAAAACAGTTAGTAAAAAGCTGAACAAGTTTTATTTGCAGAGGAAACTATAAACGCAACATGGTGCAATTAATAGAACATACTGTACCTGTTAGATAATAGTTATGCATTGTGGCTATAATGTTCATTAGCTATGGTACATAATATCCTTTACCCTGATGACCAGATGCAACTGAATAGTATACTTACCTTTTTATTAACTGCTTGATATCATTTTCTGGAACTGTTCATTCTTAAGAGAGATAAGTTACTTATTTCATTCATTTTTATTTCTTTTTGATGTCTCTCTCCCCCCGCCTCAAAGTATAAAACAGGTCACCAGGTCTCATGTGGTATCTTTCCTCAGAAACCCTCTTCAACTGTCTGCTGGGAGATATAATTCATGCTAATTCCCAGCTAAAAACAAGGGTGAACTATGAGGAAGGTTCAGAGAAACCTGAGCTTTCTTCAACTCCTGAGAAGGAAGTTGTGGGAGGAGCTTCATCAAATTATATTAAAGACCTGGCATGGATGGATCGCTGAATTGTTACAGGGCAGAAAGACCCCATTTTGACCCACTGCTGTCTGAATGAGCAACTCACTTTGTGCCATTCTCCTGCCTTCTCCCCGCACATTCTTCATATTCCGATAAATCTAATTCCCTTCCGAATTCTTCAATTCAATCTGCTCCCGCAACACTCTCAGTGCATTCCAGACCTTTAACCACTTGCTGCGTGAATCTTTTTTCCTCACCTCACTTTTGCTTCTTTTGTCAATTATTTGAAGTCTGTGCCCTCTCACTTTCGATCCTTTCCTGAGTGGGAACAATTTCTCCCTGTCTACTCTGTCCAGACTCCCCATGATTTTGAATCCCACTGTCAAATTTCCACTCGGCCTTCTCTCTAATGTATTTTCATAGCTTCTTTCCTCATGCCTAGAATCATTTCCATGAATCTTTTCTGCACTTGCTCCTGCATCCATACCCTCCCTAAAGTGCAGCATCCATTTTTAAAATAAATTTAGAGTACCTAATTAACTTTTTCCAATTAAGGGGCAATTTAGTGTAGCCAATCCACCTACCCTGTACATGTTTGGGTTGTGGGGGTGAAACCCACGCGAACATAGGGAGAATGTGCAAACTCCACACAGACAGTGACCCAGAGCCGGGATCGAACCTGGGACCTCAGAGCCATGAGGCAGCAATGCTAACCACTGCGCCACTGTGCTGCCCTTAAAGATCAGCATCCTGATCTGGATGTAATACTCCAGCTGAAGCTGAACTCGTATTTGGTACAAGTTCACCAAAACCTCCTTGATCTTGTACTCTATGGCGGTACAGGTTATTTTATTTCGTCTCTCCATGTTCTTCCGATTAAAATGAATCACTTCACATTTCCTTACATTGAATACCATCTGTCCACCCATTCCACCAACTTGCCTGCCCTTTTAAAGTTCTATTCTAACCTCTTCACAGTCCACAATGCTTCCAAGCTTCAATCATCCACAAACTTTGATTCGTGCCCTGCACACCAAGGTCTAGCCCACATATATTCACCATGGAAAGCAAGGGTCTTGTAAAGATGCGCTTTCACAGATTCCATTAGTGATCACGAAATGTATTTATTGATAAGAATTGTACTTCTCGATACCAGAACCAATACCAGGCTACCACACATAACTCCTGGCAAGCATCTTCATCTTAGAGATGCCAGGATGAGCGCTGTGTAATTCAGTTAGGAGCAGCTCTCTGTCTAGTACTGGAAAGACTACTCTTGCTCCCCAGAGTATGATACCATCCTGACAACTCAATTCACTCTTGCGGATAAAGAATGATTTAATTTCCTTGGAAACGGGCTCATTTACCCATCCTATAAGTATTTTGTCTCTCACTTTAGACCAGAAATGGTTCTTGATTGATCCAGTTCATGATCAGCATCGTCGAGACTGGAAATGTATCTAAAAAATATAAAGCCATGATGATATTTTGTGTTTCCGGGGTATATGGGAAACTTGCTTGAAAGGGTGGGTGACTATGAGCATCTGCATTCACTATGTGTGTTCTAGGTCAGTGTTTGACTACCTGGGTTGCTGTAGAGCAAAGGAGTCAAGATTTCTGCTTCTCCACAAAATACCTTTATTTCTTTGATCCAACATCACACAAATCTCCACCACCAAATAGTGCCATCTGTAACCTCTTTATATATCAGTGACTTATATTGGATAATTAACATCAAATTAGTATTCAATTGAAGGTCTGTTAACCCATTCCTAACAGTCAGTGCCATATTTATAGACAGATGGAGTTAACACCCATCATTGAATTCTTGCCAAGGCGATCGGCGGGTTAGACTTGTCCTCCTTGAAGAGACACAAGAGCGATTTGTGCTCAGAAAAAATGGTAAAGTGTCCACCATGTAAGTACTGGTGGAATTTCTTGATGCCAAAGACTATTGATAGTCCTTCCTTCTCGATTTGTGAATAACCTTTTTCAGCCTCTGAGACGGTTCTTGGCAAATACTCTATTGGCTTTTCAGAGCCGTTGTCCATCTCATACGACAACATCGCATCAACACTATATGGAGAGGAGTCGCAGGTCAATCTCAGTTCTTTAGATCGGTTGAGCTAACAGGTTTGAGAAATGCAGCAATTGCTTTACTCTGTTGAAAGCTTCCGACTGGGGAGCCTTTCAAGCCCAACAATGGTAATTCTTTAGCAGAATATGCAGGGGGCCAATACCATTGATGAGTTTGGTTAAAAACAAAGTCCATAGTAGTTTACCATCCGCAAAAATGATTAGAGTTCAGTTGTGTATGTGGGGGCATGCACCTCCTTTATCACTTTGACCTTGTCTTCCACAGGGTGTCATCCTTGTGCATCTACACGGTGTCCTGGATAGGTTATATCAGCAACTTGAAAGGTGTACTTTTCTGTCTTAAGGTGAACTCTAACCTCCTGAAATCTCTTTATTACCTCTTCTAAGTTTTCTCAATGCTCAGTCTCTGTCGATCCCATTATAAGGACATTATCAAGGGATACTACAATCCACAGTAGTCCCTGTAGCAGACTCTCCATGATCCTTTCGAATATTTCTCATGCTGAAGACACGCCAAAAGGGAGGTGTACGCACTGGAGCAGGCCTTTGTGTGTGTTTATAGTGACATACCAGGGCAGCACGATGGCCTAGTGGTCAGCACAGCTGCCTCACGGCACTGAGGTCCCAGGTTTGATCCCGGCTCTGGGTCACTGTCTGTGTGGAGTTTGCACATTCTCCCCGTTTCTGCGTGGGTTTCACCCCCACAACCCAAAAATGTGCAGAGCAGGTGAATTGGCCATGCTAAATTGCTCCTTAATTGGAAAAAAATAATTGGGTAATCTAAATTTTTAAAAAATATATAGTGACATACCCTGGGAAGCGTCATCTAATTCGAGTTGCTGGAATGTGTGGCTCATATCCAGCTTTGTGTAAGGTTGACCTCTTGCCAGCTTTGCATACAGAGAATTCTGAATTCTCCCTCTGTGTACCCGAATAGGCGCTGGAATGTGGCGACTGGGGGCTTTTCACAGTAACTTCATTGCAGTGTTAATGTAAGCCTACTTGTGACAATAAAGATTATTTATTTGTTAGATCTTCCACTCTTGAACTTGGATATTTATCCAACTTGGCATCCTGATTAGCTGTTAGGTTCTAATTGCTACAAATGCAGATGGTCTTGTTCGGTTTCAATATGGGGACTACAGTTGCTGGCCATTCCGAGAACTGAACTGGTTGGATAATTCCTAGTTCTTCTAACCTGTTTAACTCAGTATCCACTTTCTCTCATAAGCATATGGCACTAGTCTTGCCCTAAAGAATCCAGGATTGGCCTCTGGATCCACGTAAATCTTACCTTGTAACCCTTTGGTTTTGCCTAGTTCATTACAGAAGATGCTCTCGTATTTTCTTATCTATGCAGGCAGTCCCCCTTCCCACACTTGAAAAATCTCGGTCCAACTCAACTTTATTTCTTTAAGCCAGGCACGGCTAAGAAGGCTTGGTCCTCTATTCATTACTATTGCCACTGGGAGCTGGATAGACTGTTGTCCATAGTTTATGGGTACCATTGTGGTGCTTCTTATTTGTATTAACTTCCTGTATAAGTCTTCTATTTGCCAGGCGTGCTCTTTAAGTTTACTGGTTGGACTCCCTCTATTAGGTACTGAGATTTATGCTCTCCCATCACAGTGGCTGATGCCCCTTTCTCCACTTCCATCTTAAGAGGCTTCTCATTACCCAGAGCATTATAGTTAATCGTGTCTGTCTTGCCTGTTTTTAGATTAAACAGGGAGTAAATACCAGAATCATTGGCACTATGCTCTTCTAAATTGTATATTTATAACATCTTGGTTGATTCATTACTTGCCGATCTTGACTGAGCTCCGCACTGCTTTATCAAATGTCCTCTTTTCGACAATAAAAATACTCAGCCTCCTTAAGCCAACATGATGCAGTTACCTCCACATCGGTAACATTCCACTTTAACCATTACTGGCTGATTGCCTATTCTGTACCGTTTTGTTTTGTTGGTGGCTGAAATTGTTTCCTGCTTTGCAGCTTCTTCGGAGGATTTGGTGCCACCGCTGGCCGCAGGTTCCTCCCCGAACTGAAGAATGGCGTTGTTTTGTGAATTCTGCAGCTCTTGTGCACCTTTCTCAATGCTTTCCATTGCCAGCACTGTCTCCATTGCTCGGTTAAAATGTATGTGGAGCATTGCAAGCATCTGTGCTGAATTGCATCATTGTTCACACCAGATTAATCTATCCCGTAACATGTCATTTAGGGTGGATCGAAAATCACTATATTCCGCTATTTGCTTCGTTTTAGCAATACAAGTCGCAATCGGTTCGCCTGCGGTTATTGACCCTCAAATTAAATTTGAATCTCTGGAGTATGACTGATGGCTGACATTACGATTGAGCTTTCACTAAATCCAAATGCTCATTAAATAATTTGGAGTTGCGCACTTGGGGCTGTAAGACTGTGAATAAGGTTATAGATCAGAGTTCCGCAAACACTTAGGAAATTGCCTTGCATTTTCCTCATCTCCTATTTCATTTTCTTGGAAATAATACCCAAGGTTCTCAACATATTGTGTCTCGTCCTCCGTGGAGGAACCAAATGGGTCTATTCGCCCAACGAGAGGCATTCTGGTGAGTACCTTTTTTTAGACTTTGATTACAACAGGATACTCACAGGTGCCAGGCCAGAGGCAGTGTTAAGATAATTTATCCTCACCGCCAGATGTAAAGATGCACTTTCACAGACTTCATTAGTGAGCAGAAAAGGTATTTATTAATCAGTATTGTACACATGAAATTAAAAAGAAATGAAAATCACTTATTGTCACAAGTAGGCTTCAAATGAAGTTACTGTGAAAAGTCCCTAGTCGCCACATTCCGGCACCTATTCGGGGAGGCTGGTACGGGAATTGAACCATGCTGCTGACCTGCCTTGGTCTGTTTTCAAAGCCAGCTAGATTTAGCCCTCTGCTAAACCAGGGTGATTCCACACCCTGAGTCCCAATTGGTCACCCAGGCCAGGCAACTCTTACTCTGCTATGTTGCCCTTAAAGAGACAATCACCAAAGGTCTCAACACAGAACCATGGGTAACTCTACGACAACCTTTCTCCAGCCTGAAAACTATCCAATTACCACCACTCTCTGTTTCCAGTCACTCAGTCAATTTTGCAGCCGTGTTGCTAATGTACATTTTATTCCATTATAACTTTGTCCACACCATATAAAATGCCTTTTAGAAGTCCATGTACACCACATCAACAGCCTTGCCTTCACCAACCCTCTCTGTTAGCTCTTAAACTCCAGCACAACTTTCCCTTTGGAATGCATGCCGACTTTCCTTAATTAACCTGCATTTGCCTATGTGACTAAAAATTGTGTCTCAAATTATTGTTTCTAGCAGTTTCCCTGCCACCAAAGTTAAATTGACTGGCCTGTACTTGCTGGGCTAATCGTTACACCCTTTTTTTGGAACAAAGGTGAAACATTTGAATTTCCCCAGCCCTCCAGGACAGGACCACCCCTGAGTCTAAGAAACACTGAAAAATTATGGTCAGTGTCTCTGAAAGCAAATTGAACATTACTACAAAGAAAGCAAGTAAAATAGTATCAAAAGACATGAATAGAAATGTGTGAAAAGAACAAAGAAAAAGTGAAGGAACAACTTTCGTCAAAGACTGATAAATATTTGGAATAACCTGCCAGGAAAAACAGTGAGAGGCAATAATATTTTGGGCTATACAGAATACATTCAGCCGGGAGATGGGGGGAATACTAGGATACAAATTCTGAAAGGCTGAATAGCCATTTTCATTCCTGTCTTTTCCTATAATGTAGGATTTCCTTTTGCCATTGAGAAATGCCACCTCTTAATTTCCACAACTCAGTACTGGGGCTGTGGAGATCACATTGCTTACGCTGTGCATGACTTTAATGGCTTTTGAAGGGCTCCAGCTTTGCATCTGGCAAGACCCCTGCACACTTACCTAAATCCTGACCCAGCAGCCCAAGTCTCTTCCCGGAGTGCTGCTGCTGGTGTCTGATTGATTGGTACATCTCTGAAGCCAGGCTTTTTATCCCTGAGGGGCAATTAAATGCCCGCGGGTCAGCCGGTGTTCCCTTTGGTAGGTTTTGAAGGTTACGGGGCAGGGAATCCATCATCCTCAGCCCCATGTAAGGTAGTTGAGAGAACATCCACTTCGGATGTCAAGTTGTCTGTTCCCCTTTGCCTTTGTCACCACTGCCTACGGTCTCCACAAAATTCACAGCTTCCTGTTCTCAGCGAGATTACGGCAACTGTTGAAAGATATGAAACTTTCCTCCTTAACTGAGCCACCAAGTTTCAAAAGAATAAGGCTAAACAAGCTGACAACCTTGGCTTTTAAAATCCAGGAGAAAAGGTAGAATCGGGAAGGAAAAGGTTTGTGTTCCTGGGAAAGCCGGAAGTAAAGTTGGGGACAGTGCACAGATCCTTGGTTTCTACCCATTCGCGCTTGTCCCTTCTAAGGTCCGTGCTACAGTTATCAGCACTGTGGCTTCACAGCACCAGGGTCCCAGGTTCGATTCCCGGCTTGGGTCACTGTCTGTGCGGAGTCTGCCCGTTATCGCCATGTCTGCGTGGGATTCCTCTGGGTGCTTGGGTTTCCTCCCACAAGTCCGAAAGACGGGATGTTAGGTAAAATTGGACATTCTGAATTCTCCCTCAGTCGACCCAAGGAGTGTGGCGACTAGGAGCTTTTCACAGTAACTTCACTGCAGTGTTAATGTAAGCCTACTTGTGACAATAATAAAGATTATTATTATTCTAAAAAGACCAACAAATAGGCGAGCCAGTGAGCAAACACTGGACATTTACTGTATTGGTTACGTGCTCATAAATATTTGAGTCACATTCAATTCCCTTAATAATTCACCAGATGAAATATGTGTTTTGTGAATATTCAGACCCAGGACTCACACTGTTCCAGTGCCTTGGTGTAGGGGTGGGCAGCATTTTCTTTAGGCGCTCAATAATCCATGTCGAGCACTTCCCATTGATGCAAAGAACAAAGAACATCACGTGCAGCAGATTGCTTGGTTCTTGAATCTTTATTTTAAGCACACTCAAATGAACCGAAAGTGTTTGCAGTTAGATTCAAATTGTGGGAATTACAGCACTCTGAATTCCAAAGAACATAGCTTGTTTAAACCAGAGTGTGTCCCTTATTACATTATATCTGCTATTTCTGAATGGACGGTAGGAGCACTGTGATAGCCAACACAAGATCATATGCCAAAGACCAGAGTAAATATGAGATTGTCTTGCTTGCTCATATTGGGAGTCATGTATTGTCTGAACATATGATACAGAGACTCGGTCACTTACTTCTCTTGATTTGCTGTTTGCTGTTTGAGAATTTAGTCTCTCAGTTCAATTCCCAATAAGTTGCTGGTGAAATGCGGGATGCACTTTCTGTGCAAGCCAATGATTTTTGTGTATTTGATACATCAATAATGCTGTACTGCATGAGGGGCCTTGATGGAATTCTAATGCGTTCAAATTTACCTACAAAATACATTGTTTGTGTTCCAAGTACAAAATATAATTCTGAAAGACAAACAGGCTAAAGATAATAATGAGAAAAGGGGGGCATTACAGAAAGCCAGAACACAAGACCAGTTCCTGTCATGCTGAGTTTCACAATCCTGGGAATTGGGGGGGGGGGGGGGTCACTATTGCTTGTGTGCTGCACAGTGAGGCAGCAAATAAATGCCAAGAGTAAGAGAGACCAAGGCTGCTGAAATATGAGAAGAAATTAGGATTACAATTCTCTTCTATTGTCTTTGTTCCGAAAACTCTCATGAAATTATTTGATGGAGCAATTGTGGTAAAGGAGGCTTACATTCTTTCACCTGTAGGTATGTATAGTCATTAACAGAATTGAATTGAATTGTCTTCAACTTATTTATTTGGCTGTTTATAATTCGGCATTTGCTTGATCGATTTTACTCAGAGCAGAACATTAACACAAGACCATGAGTAGTTATTTTTAAATCTGAGACATCTGAGAGTTTGCTACACTGGGCATTTTAGCACCACCATGCCAAAACAGATCAAAGACTTTTACATGAGTATGCAAGGACTATATTTAAAATGACCTAGACAAGCAATACTTGTAGTCAATTCACAACGATTTTTTAAAAAACTAGTATACTTGAGCTTTTTTTTTGATTGTACGAAAATTTTCCTTCATGTGTATAAACACATTACCTTCCTGAACTTGACATCTGCTTCCAAAGGAAACAGGAAAAGGGGATTTTAGAGCCCCTAGGAAAATAACGTCTTGCAGAAACGTACCATTTTGCTTTTCACTTTCCCATCAGTGAGGTAAATTTCAAGAAAATATAGCGAAATGTTCACGTAACCTTTACTCTGTTGACATTAGACCATACTACTAATGACTGATTGTTAGCAGATGGCCTCTGTTTTGAAGTGAAAAGTGACTTGCTTTTTAAAAAAAAACTTCGCAAAATGAATTAATCTTTTTTTAATAAATCCAGTTCACTCCTTGGCCTACCCAAAACTCTCTCTTAAACTTATCATCGGCTTGTCTAACAGTGGTTCAGATGGTAAAAGAACATACTGCACCTCACAGGGTAACAATGCGCAACAGGTATGTTTTGATGGGGATAGGTGTTCTTTGGACAGTGGTTGGCAGCATTGGGTAAATCTGGAATTTCTAAATTGCAAAATCCAGTGAATGTTTCTGTTTGACAATAATATGCTGCACAAGTGCAGAAGCACAGTTTGTATAAATTGCTGAGTTTCTAGCTCATTGAATGTGATGTAAAAGTATATCCCTCAGTTGTCTTCTCCAGCTATCCTGTGAGTCATAATAATGTGTGAAAAATCTTTCTTTCAAAACATCTTACAGCCTTTTATGTTTCTTGGATGTAGGACTTTACGACAAATGTTCTTCATCCCGGGACAGAGGATGGGCTCTTGGGATTCAGACCGTGAGTGACTCGGGTAACAGGGATCCACGATTCTTCTTCTCTCTAAAAACAGATAGAGCTCGCAAAATGACCACCATCACAGCCCACCAGAAATACCACGCTAACGAGTGGGTACATTTGGCAGTCACGTATGATGGACGTAAAATGAAGCTGTATGTTAATGGCGCCCAAGTTGCCGTGAGCAATGAGCAAGTGGGTGACATCTTCAGCCCCTTGGGCAAAAAGTGCAAAGCACTGATGCTTGGTGGAAATTTCCAGAATCAGAACTATCGCGGCTACATGGCCGACTTCAGTTTGTGGAATGAAGGAAGAGTTCAGGGGAAAATAATTCACGACATGAAGCACCGTGCTCAGAGAAACAACGAGCTGGTCCTTCACGACAACTTCGAGGATGTGGAGGTGCACTGGCTAACTGTAAAAGACAGCAAATATCCTCAAATGGAAACAAAGCATCACAACGGCTGGCTGTCGAATGCTCATCTGGAGCCCCCTCCTTGTGGTCAAACCGTTTGTGACAATGTGGAAGTCATAACAAGCTACAATAAACTCTTCAGCTTCCGCAAGCTGAAGTCTGTCCGCTACCGAGTTGTCAACATCTACGATGACGATCTTCAAAAGCCAACTGTTACAAGAGAACAAATAGATCTTCAGCACCGGCACTTAAACAATGCCTTTCATCTGTACAACATCACCTGGGATCTTACAATTTTGGATGTTAAAAATTCCTCTCTGAGAAATCGTCTTATTTTGGCCAATTGTGACATAAGTAAAATAGGAAACGGGGACTGCGACTTGGAATGTGACCACACACTAACAGGAAATGATGGTGGAGATTGCAAACCACTGCGACGTTCCTCTTTGCTAAAGAAGAAAGGAGATGGGGTGTGTGATATGGAATGCAATGATGAACTGTACAATTTTGATGATGGTGATTGCTGCGATCCAAATGTGACTGATGTAACAAAGACATGTTTTGACCCCAAATCACCCTACAGGTAGTATTGGCAATCATATTCAATCGTCACTGAATAATTACTGTGAAATGTATATATATATGGAGGCTGTTGGTTCAAATAAATGCCTCTGGAAGTAAACGTTTTAAAACTGATACTTTTGAAAGTAAGAAAATTGTTCAATTCTTTTTTCACCCAAGTGTATGCTGCCTCTGCACACGGTAGCACAGTGGTTAGCACAGTTGCCTCGCAGCTCTAGGGTTCCAGGTTCGATTCCCGGCTTGGGTCACTGTCTGTGCAGAGTCTGCACGTTCTCCCTGTCTCGGCGTGGGCTTCCTCCGGGTGCTGCAGTTTCCTCCCACAGTCCAAAGATGTGCAGTTAGGTGGATTGGCCATGATAAATTGCCCTTAGTATCCAAAAAAGGTTAGATGGAGTTCCTGGGTTATGGGGATAGGGGTGGATATGTGGACTTAAGTGGGGTGCTATTTCCAAGGGCCAGTGCAGACTCGATGGGCCGAATGGCCTCCTTCTGTACTGGAAATTCTATGATTCTTTGATTCTCACTATGACATAACTGTTCTAAGTAACCTGGGCAGCATGGTGGCACTACTGCCTCACAGGGCCAGGGACCAGGGCCCAATTCCGGCTTTGGGTGATTGTCTGCATGGAGCTTGCACATTCTCCCCGTGTCTGATTGGGTTTCCTTCGGGTGCTCCAGTTTCCCGCAACAGTGACAACCATCTGCAGGTTAGGTGGATTGAATTTGATTTGATTTATCATTGTCACATGTACTAGTATACAGTGAAAAGTATTGTTCCTTGCATGCTGTACAGGCAACACATTCTGTACGCTAAATTGTCCTTTAGTGTCCAAAGGTGTGCACGTTAGATGGGATTATGGGGATATGGGGGGAGAAGTGAATGCTCTTTCGGAGGGTCAGTAGAGACTGGAGGAGCTGAATGGCCTCCTTCTGCACATATGGATTCTATTAACTGTGCATAGCTTTTTTTGGCAGGTTTACTTAGCACTTTGTTTCTGTCAAAAGATGGCAAAGTGGTCTATTGTTCTTTATCTTGAAGAACTTGAATGGCTAGATGGAAAGTTCTGTTACTAAGTAAGAATAATATTTGTCCATTCTTATCAGCACCATCTCATGCTTGATAACACCAATTAATTGCAACTTTATTTATCAATGGACAATGTCAATTTGCTCAGTTGCTTTCTTCACGCCCTTTAACATAAATTTAACTGGGAGAATGTTGTAAAATTTTAATTTGCTTTCCTTGGACATATCGGGGGCCAATAGAACATGCGGGGTCCGCAGCGAATTGGCAGCTGATTTCACCCGTCCACTTAGGTTTATAGAATTGTAGTTTGAATTCTTCCAAGGCAATGGATGATAAAATATGGTGCTGTGAAAAATCTGCCATTTCGCTATGAGCCCATTCCACATTACTACTGTAGATCCATTTCAGCACCATCATTGAAAAAATATATATATATCAAGGAAAGATTACCATCTTAAGACATTGGTGGTATAGAATGTGGTTTTCAAATTATGAAATGAAAATGAAAATCGCTTATTGTCACGAGTAGGCTTCAATGAAGTTACTGTGAAAAGCCCCTAGTCGCCACATTCCGGCACCTGTCTGGGAAGGCTGGTACGGGAATTGAACCGTGCTGCTGGCCTGCTTTATAAGCCAGTGATTTAGCCTTGTGAGCTAAACCAGCCCCTACAATTATATTGTAGGATATTGAATATGTTCCAATGTAATGTCATTAAGATCTTTGAGACCAGTGCAGTCAAGTCCCATGATTAGGGAAATTCTGGAACTTGGCAAAATGGTTTGTAATATCAAGATCTCAGTGCTTTTACTATCAGAGAAGTTTTATTTGGGTTAAGGAAAAATATTTTGGCAACAAGATATTGTTGCACATTTGCTGATGATAGACTATGCTCGGTTTTTCTTGATGACTTAATTCGTCATGAATGGTGTGCTGAGGAAGTAGTGGCTTATGCAAGGATTTTAAGGATTCTTTCTGTGTTTAAAAACAACATTGGGTACACATAAGAGTCTCTCACATCAATTAATTAGGCTCAGTTAGTAGGACTGCTGCCTGAGTTGGAAGATTTTGGATTCAAGCCCCACTCCAGGAACTGAGCAGACCATCCTGATTGACTTTCCTTTTTCTTAAATTTAGAGTACCCAATTCATTTTTTCCAATTAAGGGGCAATTTAGCATGCCCATTCCCCCTACCCTGCACGTCTTTGGATTGTGGGGGCGAAACTAATGCAAAAACGGGGAGAATGTGCAAACTCCACATGAACAGTGACCCAGGGTCGTGATTGAACCCAGGACCTCGGCTCTGTGAGGCAGCAGTGCTAACCACTGTGCCACCGTGCTGCCCTTCAGATTGACTTTCCAGTGCAGTGCTGAGGGAGTGCTACATTGTTAGAGATTGTATGCTTTGGATTAGCCAACAAACCTAAGCTCAGTGTGCAGGTTCTGGTGAGCATTAAAGGTCCTATTGCTCTATTGTAAGAAGAGAGGAGATTCTCTAGGTGTCCTGGCCAATACACCCTTCTAGTCAACAGCATCAAGAATGGATCCACTGAGCATCCACCACATTGCTGTCTGTGTGTAAAATTATTGCTGCGCTTGTGGACCTAACAACTGTGAATGGAATTAAAATATAATCTGAGATGTTTCTGAAATGTGTGATAATTCACTTTATTTTAATTCAGAGGAAATTCAAATATCCAAAGGTCTCAAGAAATCCAACCGCCCCAAAAAAATTACAATGGACTTGATTTTATGAGGGTTTTATTTAAAACTGGGAAACAAAGAGTTTTGTAGCCTTCTCTTAGGTTCAAAATTGTTTCCGAGTCTGAAGTTGGTCCATTTGGACCCGTGCTGATTTTGTGGCAAAATTTGGACATTTTTGATTTTGGATGCAGTTTCTGCCGCATGATCCAGCCAGAGATATTGTGATGGATGACAGAATATTTGGAGTGACTGCATCATTAGGAAGTTAAATCCAAACTCTGGAAGGAGAATTCAGATTCTTGAATGCGGTTAAGGTATCTTTGAATGCAGGTTTTATAGGATTCATGGGGCAGCACAGTGGCAAGTACTGCTGTCTCATAGCACCAGGAAACTAGGCTCAATTCCGGGAGTCTTGGGTGACTGTGTGTGGAGTTTGCATGTTCTCCCCATGTCTCCCAGGTGGTCCAGTTTCCTCCCACAGTCCAAAGATTTGCAGGTTAGGTGAATTGGCCGTGCTGAATTTGATTTGATTTATCATTGTCACATGTACTATTGTAGTATACAGTGAAAAGCATTGTTCCTTGCATGCTGTACAGACAACACATTCTGTACATAGGGAAGGAAGGAGAGACAGCAAAATGTAATGTTACAGTCATAGCTAGGGCGTAGAGAAAAGATCAACTTTATACAAGGAGAGAGTAAAAGATGGAATTAGAGGATATGCTGGGCACAGCTTGCAAGAAGTTGCCTCGCCATTATGCCATTGCGCCATTATGGAAATATGTTTTGCTCCTTAGTGTCCAAAGATGTGAAGATTAGGTGGGGTTACGGGGATTGGGTAGGGTATGTGGGCCCTTAATACTCTTTCAGAGGATTGGTGCAGACTCAATGCTTCTTCTGCACTGTAGGAATTTTATTAATTCTATGGATACTTGAGCATGAGAGCCTGGGCCACATTTTAATTGTCAGCCAGATTGGGAATGAATGAGAGTTTAATTTGGAAGTGATTTTCCCGAAACGCATCTCTGGATCCTGACATCTCCAGGATCACTTAAATTTTCAAAGGGCAGGTGGAGGGGATGTCAGGAACCCACTTGCCTCTAATTAACGGCCGGTTTATTTCCTTGGGAAGCATGTTAAAGGTCTGGGAAGGGCAAGAACAGAATTTTTAATTTGGAAAGCTTAAAGTGGAAAGTGTCAGGAAATAGGCCATCTTGCACTGCATCGTGCATTAACTTTCATTTGGCCATATAGCCACTTACATGAATGGTTACTCTGTTGCTCCTTCAAGGTGTGTTTTGTTGTGTGGTACACCTCTAAACGGGGGTTTTGGGGATGATCTGCTTTGCCAATCTATACTGCTTGAGTCTTAGTTTCTTAAAACCATTCCTCTTTATTTACAACAATCATTTACCCATTTGCGGCAGGAATGACTGGACCCGCCAAATTTTGGTGTCCCAAAACTTTCCATCCTTCCAGCAATGATTCCCAATATGGGGAGGACCAGAAAATCCTAGCCTTGGATCTCAACATGAGGTTGGAGTTTTTCCTCCTTCCAGATCTCTCTTCTCGGTCATTCTAGGCATTATGGACGTTTCTGATGATAACCCTTTACTCTACAAGGCTCTTTCTGCTCTCTTTTGGCAAGGTAGTGACAGGCCCCGATGTGGTTACTGGCTGACTTTCTTGTTCGTGCTCATCATTTCCTGATAATGCTCAGCACCACCAACTGGGCGCTGAGCTCACCTCCGGTGAAGCTAAGGCATCTACATTTCAATGACATGTTGGGTGAGCGATGCAGTTGTGGTGAAGGGCTGGGATCCAAAAATGATCCAGGGGGTCATGTTCCCTACCCTGATTTGAAACTGATGTGGAGATGCCGGCGTTGGACTGGGGTGAGCACAGTAAGAAGTCTTACAACACCAGGTTAAAGTCCAACAGGTTTGTTTCAAACACTAGCTTTCGGAGCACTGCTCCTTCCTCAGATGAATGAGGAAGGAGCAGTGCTCCGAAAGCTAGTGTTTGAAACAAACCTGTTTGACTTTAACCTGGTGTTGTAAAACTTCTTACTGATTTGAAAAGGAAGACCCCTCTGTCTAGCTTGTTGTCTTCTTTCTCCTGTTTTTTTCTCAGCACCAAAAGTTCTTTTAATGCAATTGAATATTTTGAAAGCATATAGCTACACTGTTGTCACAATCCTTTGGCCACCTTGTACCTCAAACATGATATCATGGGATTAAAATTTCAATCATGGTCCACAAGCTATTTCTGTCAATTGGTAGAGGAGAACCAGCAATAGATTTGGATAATAATGTGGGATGTCATTTTAGAATATTCAACCTTTCAGCTTTGGACATCTAAAAAACAATCCATTTTATATTGAAATGTGTAGATAAACATGGCCTTAGATCCAGCCTGTATTCAGTGGTACTATTTAAAAAAAATAAATTAAGAGTACCCAATAAATTTTTTCCAATTAAGGGGCAATTTAGCACGGCCAATCCACCGACCTGAACATCTTTGGGTTGTGGGGGCGAAACCCACGCAAACACAGAGAGAATGTGCAAACTCCACATGGACAGTGACCCAGGGATCGAACCTGGTACCTCGGCACTGTGAGGCAGCATTGCTAACCACTGCACTGCCGTGCTGCCCATGTACTATCTTTTTTAAGAGTACCCAATTATTTATTTTCCAATTCAGGGGCAATTTAGCATGGCTAGTCCACCTACCCTGCACACCTTTTGGGTGTGGGTGTGAGACCTTATAAAAAAAATAAATTTAGAGTACCCAATTCTTTTTTTCCAATTAAGGGGAAATTTAGCATGGCCAATCCACCTAACTTGGTGGGGGTGAGACCTATGTGGACAAGGGAGGAATGCACTCCACATGGACAGTGACCCAGGGCCGGTATCAAACCTGGGTCCTCGGAGCTGTGAGGCAGCAGTGCTAACCACTGCTCCACCATGCCGCCTCAGCTGTACTATCTCAACTGAAACTTATTCTATTAGTCCTTGAGAAGCAAATTTATGCAGATTTGTTATCGGGAAAGCAGTCTCAGTATGGTGCCTGAGGGATTTATTACATTGCTTTGTACACAAACTACTAAAGGCAAAACACATTCAAATGCACAATCGGCTTATCATGAAATGAAATGAAAATTGCTTATTGTCACAAGTAGGCTTCAAATGAAGTGACTGTGAAAAGCCCCTAGTCGCCACATTCCGGCCCCTGTTCGGGGAGGTTGGCACGGGAATCATACTATCAATCTACATGCTACAGAGGTTCAGTAGTATCTTTGACTTTTACTTCAGTTGTGTGTTTTCATAGTATTGTTATCAGTTACACCAGTGACAATACTGGTATTGAAGAGCCATTTAAAATCATGGAATACACTTGGGCCCACTTAAAATAATCAGTGATTAAAATCAATTCAGTGGAGAGCTGACTTTTAACAAAGTGCTCTTACACAGTCGCTATGTAGTCATAGCCTCACCTCCTGGACAGTGGTAATCTTGTAGCAGGACAAAGTTTCCTCATCAGCCTCCAGGTAACACTTGTATTGTGAATGTTAGGATTAAAGATTGGAGTTCTCTCACCTTTTGTCTGACTCTCTCAATCACAGCAACAATTTATTTAGTAAGTTTGATGCAGAGAATTCAGGGGGTAAAGGAGGAAGAGAGTGAGAAACTGCTTTATTCCCCACATCATACACATTAAAACAATAATTCCAAATCAATAAGCTGTGAATGAACAATCAATTAACATTTATATGAATAATATAGACCGTATGCATAACATCTGAAATCACCGCCACTTAAATATAAGGTTCTACAAATATAAAATGATCACTTATAAATTCAATCGAGAATTTTGCAGAAATTTCTTTAGCCAGAATGTAGTTAGAGAAGGGGTTCCCAAACTGTGGGACACAAACCCCCAGTGGGGTCACGCGACAAGCAGTCGGAGTGGCGAGTTCCGAGGCATCAATGGGTGCTGGGGGGTGAAGACTGAGATTTGAAGGCCCTGGGATTGGCTGCAAGGCCGCGATAAATGACTGTGTTTTTTAATGTGAGCGATCTAATGTAGTGAGCTGTGAGACCCGATATCTGACAGCAGATAAAGCTCGCAAGTGTGCGGTTATATCTTTGTATGTGTTTATCACTGATGCTTGAACTTCCCAACCCACCAGTCACCTCCCCCACCCTTCCACCTCAGTCAGCTGCTCTTCCACCTGCCCACATCTGGTCCCCCCCCCCCCCCCCCCCCCGACCCCCCCACCCCCCACCCCCCCACCGCCTTCCCACCTCCAATCCTTCAAACTTTAACTCTGGGATCACAAGTGGGAAGTATTCAAATGGAGCCACAGCGGAAAATGTTTGGCAAGCATTGGGCTAGAGTGTGGAATTTTGTTCCCAAAATATGAGGTGAATATTGCGTATGGATTTAAGGGAAAGCTCGGCAAACATTTAAAAAAAAAATTCCAATTAAGGGGAAATTTAGCGTGGCCAATCCATCTAATCTTGACATTTTTGGGATGTGGGGCTGAGACCCATGCAGACACGGGGAGAATGTGCAAACTTCATATGGGCAGTGACCCGGGTCCGGGATCGAACGCGGGTTCTCTGCACCATAAGGCAGCAGTGCTAACCACTACACCACCGTGCCGCCCTTGGAAGCTCGAAAAACATGAGGAAGAAAACAATAAAAGGTAATCTGGAAGTAATAGATGAATAAACTGAGAGGCAGCTTGGGTGGAGCACAAACGCAGCAAAGAGTAGTGTTATTACAATTGTATAGGGTGTTGGTGAGACCTCGTCTGGAGTATTGTGTCCAGTTTTGGTCTCCTTAGTTGAGAAAGGATGTGGTGGCATTTGAAGCAGCTCAGAAGAGGTTCACCAGATTGATTTTGTGGATGAAAGGGTTGACATATGAGGAGAGATTTGGGCTTCTCCTCGCTAGAGTTTAGAAGGATGAGAGGGAACTGATTGAGGTATATAAAATACCAAGAGGGATTGATAGATTAAACGTGGTCCAAATGTTTCCCTGTTGTGGGGCAATCTGGAACAAGAGGTCACAAATATAGGCTGAAATGAGGAGGAATTACTTCTCGCAGAGGATGGTGAATTTGTGGAACTTGTTGCCCCATAGTGTGGTGGATTCTGAATCATGAAATAGTTTCAAAAAGGAGATGATACAGTTCTGATTAGAAAAGTGGGTTAAAGGGATATTCGGAACAGGCAGGGAGGTGGATTTGAGACTATGAAGAGATTTGCCATTATCTGATTGAATGGCAGAGCAGGCCCAAAGTGCTGAATTGCCTACTTCTGCTCCGAATTCCTATGTTCCTATGGACCAGTTGGGTTAAATAGCCTGTTTCTGGGTTGTACATTCGCCACAATACTGTGTAATAGGCACTTCATATTTACTTTGCACATGTTCTCAAAAAATATTGGAAATTCCAAAATGGCTTCATCCACATTGCATGACAGAATGCTGGAGTCAGTTGGAATTCAAGACACCGCAATGTTACATTGTACACAGGAGCATAGTGGCACAGTGGTTAGCATTGCTGCCTTACGGTGCAGAGGTCCCAGGTTCGATCCTGGCTCTGGGTCACTGTCTGTGTGGAGTTTGCACATTCTGCCTGGGTTTTACCCCCACAACCCTAAGATGTGCAGGGTAGGTTAATTGGCCATGTTAAATTGCGCCTTAATTGGAAAAACAAATTGGGTGCTCTAAAAATTTAAAAAGAAAAAAAATGTTACATTGTACACATTAGAACAGAGGAAAACCTATTTTATCCTCTTGTGAAAATCTGCTCACAGACATTCAGACACATTTTCAATAAGATTTGAGTGAGCAATTATTGGGGTCGTGGGGGTGGGGGGGAGGTTTGGGGATGGAGGTTATGTTAATAAACTGTCCTCCAAATGATACGAAGAGAAATATGATGAAGCCCCTTGTCTGACCCTGGCATTTTTCAGCCGGTTATTTAAGAATTATTGGCTTGTGTGCAATTTTAATTACAGTGTTTTGATATCAACAGTCTAACTAAATCAATTTGGGAGGAGACACTGTTCCTAAACATATGTTGAAAATGGCCCAAACGACATGAAACTAAAATTTGCACTGGTCCACAGATTATTTATTCAGTCACCACACACAATTTTAATCCTGAATATTGAACTTTTTAAAAATATTCGGTCAGGGGATGTGAGCATCGCGAATGGGTGAGCATTTAATTTCCATCCCAAATTAGTCTTGAACTGAGTGGTTTGCTCGGCCATTTCACAGGGCATTTAAGCGTCACTCACATTGCTATGGTTCTGGAGTCAGGTATCAAAGTGGCAGTCCTCCCCCAGAGGACATTAGTGAATGGTTTTGTTGGACATCATTAGATTTTTGTATTGAAAGATTTTTATCAAATTCATATATCACAGAAGAGTGAGTGCTTTTCAGTTTCCCCGCCGGGAAAGCGGACTGACGTGGTGGGGGGTTGCTGTTTCGGGTGGCGGGCATTAATTTAGAGGTATCTGGGGGTCCAGGTGGCTTGGGATTGGGCCTGGCTCCGTAAACTATACTTCATGGGCCTGGGGGTAGGGTCAAGGCACCTTGCAGAGGTGGTATAGCCTCCCCCTCTCCCCCCCGCCCCCCCTCCCCCTGTCGCTGAGTGCACGGTGAAAGTGATTATCTTGCTGTGGTTTCTATTTTTATTCAGGTGCGAGAATTTGTCAAGAAGACTTTGCCAATGTTTCGGGTGATGCCTACCCCCTCTTTGCTGGACGGGGTGCTGTCGGTGATGGGTTGGAGCAGGGCGTTACCTTGGCTATTTATGGGAGGATTATGGAGGAGTATGCAGGATCTTTGGAGGTGTTGAAGGCCAAATTGCAGGAGGAATTGGGGAGGGGTGCTAGAGGAGGGGTGTGGTGAGAGGCGAATTCATCAACCTCTTGTGCGAAGCTGGGGCTGATACAGTTGAAGGTCGTGCACAGGGAGCACATGAGGTCGAGGATGAGTTGGTTCTTTGAGGGGGACATTTGTGAGCAGTGTGGAAGTGGGCTGGCCAACCATGCACATATGTTATGGTCGTGTCTGAAGCTGAGGAAGTTCTGGGCATCTTCTTCAGCACCATGTTGTTGATGTTGCAAATGGATTTAGAGCCCAGTGCCCTGGGAGCCACAGTCGGGGTGTCTGACCTGCCGGAGCTGCAGTCAGGGGTGGGGGCAGATGTTTTAGCCTTCGCCTCACTAGTGGCTAGGAGGCAGGTCCTGTTAGGGTGGAGGTCCGCTTCTCCACCCTGTGCCCTTTTGGAGACATGATGGAGTTTCTGTGTTTGGAGAAAGTTAAGTTCACCTTGAGAGGGAATGTGGAAGGGTTTCAGAAGAGATGGCGCCCGTTTATTTCTCACTTTAAGGAACTGGCCTCCATCAGCTATGGGGCAAGGGTTTACCTTCTGGTTTATGGGTGTTGGTTGGTGGGGAGTGGGGGGGTTGTTTTTTGTATTTTTGTTCTATTTGCCTTAAGTTCATGTAGAAAATGTTGAAAATTTAATAAAAATATTTTCCAAAAAAAATTCACAATCCGCAGTGGTGGAATTCGAACCAGATCCCCTGAGCATTATCCTGGATCTCTGGATTTCAAGTTCAATTACAACACCACCAAGCCACTGCCTCCCCTATTTTGAAATTTGGTTTTACCTTTCAACTGTCAAATCACGGCAGAGACATTTATGGTGTTGCTTATTGGCATTTTTCTTGTTTTCATAGCATGTGCTCCCCAGTCTGGTGACAGAGGCTTACATGAAATGCATGCCCTTTATTACAGGATTACCACTGTCCTTCTAACTGGGTGGGAACATCCCGGAGGCAGGGGACCCTTTAACATTGAGTGAGATGAGGGCAGCACGGTGGCCTAGTGGTTAGCACAACCGCCTCACGGCGCTGAGGTCCCAGGTTCGAATCCCGGCCCTGGGTCACTGTCTGTGTGGAGTTTGCACATTCTCCCCGTGTTTGCGTGGGTTTCACCCCCACAACCCAAAAATGTGCAGAGTAGGTGGATTGGCCACACTAAATTACCCCTTAATTGGAAAAAATAATTGGGTAATCTAAATTTATAAAAAAAAAAACATTGAGTGAGATGTAAATATTGGGAAGCTGAGTCAAACCGCCCAGTAAGGCCCCAAGTTTGATTCCAATTCTGTGCTAAATTGCCAAGACAGCAGCTGCGTGCTAGAGTGGTACTCGGCACTCTGGTAAACATGGGAGGAAAGTCCAGCCATGTTCCCTGCTCCTGGTGACTGTCCAGAGCCTCAGCTGGGCATGCATGATGTGGGACCGGATTAAACTGGCTTTGATCCCTCCCATACTTGTGTGGCCTGCTAACAGTCACTGTCATGGGCTCACACATGAGGAATGGCAAGAATGTCAGAAGCTAGAGAGTATTACCTTAGCCACCTCAGGGGATAACAAATAGTGCAGGGCAGCTTTTAACGCACTGAGTAAAAACATAGGTCTTCCAGACCATTTTTGAAAAAAAAATCCATATGGTCATATTAGAGTGCTTTACATTACATAGAATTACATCAGCTCGACAGAACAGGAAGTGGCGATTCAGCCCAACTGGTGTATGCAAGCATTTATTTTCTACACAGGTCACCTTTCCCATCTCTTCATCCAACCCATCAGCATATTCACTATTCCTTCATCTCTTGTGCCTGTCAAGCTTCACCTTAATGAGTCCGGGCTATTTGTCTCAACTATTCCTTGTGCTAGCAAGCTCCATATTCTAAGCACTTTCTGAGTAAAGACGCTGCTCCTGAATTCCTCATTGGACATATTGGATATAATGTTTAGAAATATTTGAATTAGGTAATTAAATAATTTTTAAAATATTTCTCAAGAAAACATATAAAATTCTGCCGTACACTCTAAGTCTGTCTGGTTCTGAGCATCGCTAAATTCTGTCACTTCACCTTAAACCAGAGTGGAGCTGTCCAAAATAAACAGAGATTGAAAATAAGGCTTTCGTTTTGGCCATGTTGCTCTTAATAGGTAATTGTGTAGAGTTACAGTGTGCTCAGTCGTGTAAGGGTTAATATGATGAATCTCCACTTTCCGCATCATCCCCATCCCACCCACAGACATATCGCATTATTTAATGATACTGGAGAAAGGCACTTAGCTCTGAGGTAGGTAGAACATTTCACTAGGTGCATGGTGAGGTTGATCAGAGGTCCCAGGATCTGGTTAGGATTGAAACAAAGTATTATCCCTGTCATGATCATTGGAACTCTTTGGAATCCTTCCAGTATTTATTTGCGAGCAGAAATGTTGAAGGGTAAATTTTGAATTGGTTGTACTTTATGGGAATGCTCACAGTATGAAAGATGTTGACCATTGTCGGGGTAATATTCCACGGCTGCCCTTCACTACCTTGCCCAAGCAGCCAGTTTTTTGGCAGTCTTGACAAAAGTTACCCCTTGTACTCCGACTGTTTACGCACCAATGAGCATTGATTGGCTGCAGGTAGGACTTCAGCCCCTCACTTGGGAGGACGTCCCGCTTTAGAGAGTTGCCGGCCAATCAGACTGTCTGTGCTGTGATGGACAGAAGAGGAACTTCAAGAAGACATCGGAGGCTAAGTTCAGGAACTGGAGACCTAGGTAAGTTCAGGGGGTTCTAGGGTAGGGAGGTTGGGGAAGACAACGGGTGCGAGAAGGTGATCGGGTTCTCAGAGGTGAGGTTATGGAGAGTGGGAGGAAGGTCTGGAGCACATGGAAACTTTGGAGGCAGCTGACTTCAGAAGGAGGCACCCCACTGCCTACCTGACTGAGGTGTAACTGTTGCATTTCGGGCTTCCCCTTCAGATGTTCAATCTTCTTGCCAGCCTAAAAATTGAGGCTGAGCAGGAAATGGCCCTTGAGTGAACATTAATTGATCAAACAGCAAGACACTCAAGCTTTATTTCTACAGCACTTCTGACATACAGAAAGCCGTCACAAGGAATTTAGGGCTAACGTTTGAGGTGGGGGTGTGGCCATGAAATAAATAACATTTCAAGAAGCACTGTCTTCATGACAGGTGTTTGGCAAATATTTATCTTTCGCTTTGTATAAGGAGGAGAGCCAAATGTTTTGTTCTTGCTGAAAGGACATCACATGCAGGTGTTGTGGTCTCACACCTTAATAATAATAATAATAATTGCTTTTTGTCACAAGTAGGCTTCAATGAAGTTACTGTGAAAAGCCCTTAGTCCCCACATTCCGGCGCCTGTTCTCAATGTGAATGGAACTATGGATTGAACCAATAATTGTCCACTTTTGGACCTCAACTGGGGCAAAGGTGGGCTTTATGTCTGAGGCCATGCCTACCCCAACATAAAATTGCCGTGTGGTCAGAGCGGGCAGGAATCCAGAGGGTATCCCTTCCGTTCAATTTCACATTATACCTCAGCCCGCCTGAAAACCCATTGGTGGGGGGGGGGGGGGGGGGGGGGGGGGGGAGTGAAATGCTGACCATATCATTTTCAGCCGAAGTTACTGGTAGCAGCAAAACTGATGGCTGACTTTATTCCCCCCAACATGTTTCAGCCGGGCTTAACACAGACTGGGAATGGAAGCTGAGACTTTTTGCCTGATCTGTATGGCTCTGTTTCATATCAGGCAGCACACATATCAAGCACGCCATCAGGCTAGCTGGCCACTGTTTGTTTTCATAACTTTGAAGTAAATGGATTTTTCCCCATGTAACATGAAGACCATAGTGCTTGCATTGCGGAACGATACTTAGTAGTATGTGGTTGGCTGTTTACTAGTGAACCTTGACATGAGTTGTCTGAAGCAGTGTGAGAACTGGATCTCATGGGTTGAAGATCATCATTTATCTGTTTTTAGAGGGTGGTGGGTACAAGCATTCTGGATCCTTCTCATCAACTTGATGCTACACATCCCACTAATTGTGATTGTGTTGTGTTTGTTACCATTTTACATATGCGTAGTTTGGTCACATTTAACAAAATGAGGAACAGGTGACTGGGGTGGGGGTAGTTGTTTATTCCCCTCAACTTCAAAGGTTTACGATTCCACAGAATAATTGCTTTACCCAACAATATATTCTAGCCAACTGTCCCTTGAAATCATTCATTTTAAAAAAGATCCTGCTTCCGTCCACTCTCGTGGGCGGCACGGTGGTACAGTGGTTAGCACTGCTGCCTCACGGCGCCAGGGACCGTGAGTGACTGTGTGGAGTTTGTACATTCTTCTCATGTCTGCGTAGGTTTCTACCGGGTGCCCCGGTTTCTTCCCACAGTCCAAAGATGTGCAGGTTAGGTGAACAGGCCATGCTAAATTGACCCTTAGTGTCCAAAGGTTAGGTAGGGTTACAAGGATAGGGTGGGAGAGTGGGCCTAAATAGGGTGCTCTTTCAGAGGGTCGTTAAAGACTCGATGGGCCGAATGCCTCCTTCTGCCCTGCAGGAATTCGACGATTCTATAATGCTCCAGATTCAATATCATCCTTCATTGGTAGGAAATAACCCTTGATAATGAACCAATCCAGATTAGAAAATTGAGATAAAGAGAATGATTAGAGATTTTGTACCAATTGGAAGATCACAACAAGACCCGTGCCTTTGCATTTTTTCACATGAAATGACAGTGTCAGCACTATATCAATCGAGTATCCATCTTTCAGGTAATATGTTTGATAATAATCCATGATTTCATTCACATCCATGTGTAGGACCACAGCACCTGCACGTGACACCATTTCAGAAAGAACAAAATGCACGACCCACCAACCAATACAAAGCTAAATATTTGCCAAACACTCGGCCTGAAGCGAGTGCTTCTCAGAAGGTTATTTATTTCATGGCCACGCACCCACCTTAAAAGTTACCCCCAGCCTCACCGCACCGAGGTCCCAGGTTCGATCCCGGCTCTGGGTCACTGTCCGTGTGGAGTTTGCACATTCTCTCCATGTTTGTGTGAGTTTCGCCCCTACAACCCAAAGATGTGCAGGCTAGGTGGATTGGCCACACTAAATTGCCCCTTAATTGGAAAAAATGAATTGGGTACTCTAAATTTATTTTTAAAAAGTTGCCCCCAATTCTTTGTGTCTTTTACCCTTCGATGAATATTTGCTACTCTTTTCCACTGTTCTCTTCAGTTCGACGAAGTCTGCGGTTTTGCCTCTCCATCTTGAAAAGCACTTTGCGACAGCTCTCTGTGAGTCAGAAGTGCTGGAGAAATTAAACTTGGGTCTCTTGCTGTTTGATCCATGATGGAGGAGGTAGAATTTCTCGAGTAGTGATATTAACTGCTGTACAGGATATCACTTCTCTGAAGTAGGGCACTGCAGAGAAAGGGTAAAAGGAGCTGTTTGTACTACAACATTGTTCAAAGAGAGAGAAAAAGAATCGCAACCTGACCTTGGAAATTATCTGGGGTCAGGTTGTGGGCCAAATATGGTAGTAAAACTGTCACTTTCTGCTGATTATGCCCTTGGCATGGGTTCAAATTATGGAAATTGGCATAAATACTTTTTGAAATTAATTTCACTTAATCTTTTATGGGACAATAGCTGTAGAATTAGATCTGCTTCATTGGCACTTTCTATTGCTGACATGAAGTAATCCCTTAATACAAGTTTAAGGATTAGACATTTCATGTTGCTCACTTCTGTGTAATTGTTTAATATCAGTGAGCTTATCCACAGAATTTTCATTGCAACCTTTGACCTGTTGCTTTAAATCTCTTGTCTTTGATGTATGACCAAATTTTCTCTCATGTAAACCCTGTTAGCTATTCTAACGCACTTAGTCAGGCCAGCAAACTATGTTAAGGTGATGAGCTCTTAATCAGTTATCTTTATTTTTACTAATATTGAAGTGCTTTTGTAATCTGTAATTCCCCCCCCCCCCCCGACACTTTTTGAAATTCCTTAATCCTGGTTTCACTCTCTCCCTCATTGTCACTTTTTCTCTTCACATCCATTTCTTTCTTACACTTCCCATTCAATTTTCGATCTGATGTCTCTTTTCTTATGTTAAGTTGCTGTCCGTTGTCACAATAGGCAGCCAATCCACATAAGCACTTTCTCCTCTCCAATTTTGTCACTCTTATTAGGTGTAAATGTTGACTGCCCAATTTAAAATCACCAGAGAAAGAGTGACAGATATGTATTGTTTCATAGCAAAATGTTTCATTCTGGCACAAATTTTGTCGGAGGAATTAATGATCACATTTGATACTGAGGTTTATTTCCAGTGGCTGAATTGAGCACAACAATGGAACATTTACTAAAGTTCATGCCTTTCAGCAAATATTGTTTCCAAATTAATCCCCGATATACCAGTGTGGCACGAGCTCTTGCATGAGGCTGTTTTGAACAGCAGCACTAAATTCCACTGCTGCTTCTGTACCAGGTTATAATAAAACAAAAGTGGACTTCTGCGATTCATGATCAAATATATACAGAGAGCTATGCCCATCTTCATTCAGGAAGCTTGGAAACAGTTTTTAACATTAGGAAAGGGTTCACTGTCCCAGCAACATTTACTCATAATTACCATCACGAGAGTTTAATATGCAACCCATAATTATACCCATGTGAGTTACTTGACACGTCACAAGCAAAACCATCTGTCGCATTCGCAATTAAATTTGTGAGCTATATTTTAGAGTGAGAACATTTAAGATGACTTTCAGGATTGATGAAAATTTCAGGACTGAAGTAAATAACCAGTCAGCTTTTAGGAGCACAATTAATATTTCCCACAACTTCTGTGAATCGCAGGATTATTACATTAAGTGTTATGAATATTGCTATCATATGTCATGCCTCATAATTAAGTGAATATGATTTTACGTTAGACAGTTTAAAACTGAGGAGATCTTGAAATTATGCATTTTTGATGCCAGACTGCTGAAAATGTTAAGGCGCTCAAAATTGAAATCGATGGGTTTAATAGACAAACTGCTTTGAGGGACAGAGAAGCAGAATACGTGAATGAATTGTTTCCTAATCTGCAAGGGGAGTGGGAATTATGGACAGACAATCTCTTGAGATGGCCAAGTATAGCCATCGATGCATAATTTAGGAAAAGATGCCAAGCCATGAAGCAGGTATTAGGAAAAGTGACAGAATGGGCTTAAGGAAGTTTTTAAAGAAGAGAGCCATGAAACGATGTGAAGGAGTTTAGGAAAGAATTCTAGAGCATAAAGGTCTGGTGATTGGCTGCAGCGCTGTCAATGATGGGTTGACGGCAAGAGTCAGAAACAGGAGACCAATGTGTTCGGGATGTGGGAGTAGAGCAGGAAAAGGTTGCAGAGATATGGAAGGGAAAACCTAGAAAGGTGTTTGAACATAAAGATGAGAATTTTAAGTTTGAAGGATCAGCGAATGAAAAGCCAATGTAGATTATTGGGGACAAGGGTAATTAATGGCTGGAACTTGGTGTCAGTTACAGGCAGCAGAATTTGAGATGAACTATATGAGGTTAAAGAGCGGAAAGAATGGGAGGCCAACCAGGGGATGATTGGCCCAGTGAAGACCTGGGGTAATACAGACGAATGAGATCCTGAGCAGCAGATGGGCAGAGGTAAAATTTCTGTTTTGTGAAGAGTGATGCAAAGTAGCTATTAAGGGCCTTCACCATTTTTGCACCATCATCTACAAATTGACAGTCCTCGCTTCTGAGACACTCAACTCACTTTTGGCAAAACACTTTTTACTCAACTACTTGTAAAATAATTTATTATTCCTTTGATGTTTCTTGGATTTTCTTTCCTCATGCTTCTTCTTGTCTTTCCTTATTTTAATCTGATCCTCTTATTTTTAATCTTCTCATAAGTTTTCTTAATGTTTTCATTCTTCTTCTTAAAGTGACCATCGGCCTGAGAGGTCAATTCTATTGATTTTTTTATGGAAACATAGGGCCCGATTCTCCGCCCCCCACGACGGGTCGGAGAATAGCGGGAGGGCCTTCCAGACATTTTTCCCGCCCTCCCGCTATTCTCCCCCCCCCCCCCCCCCCCGCCCAACTCCCGACACGAATCGCTGCCGCCGTTTTTTTACGGCCGGCAGCGATTCTCAGCTGTTCGATGGGCCGTAGTCCCAGCCCTTTACGCTGTTTTTACGAACGGTAAACACACCTGGTCTGGCCGTTCGTAAAAACGGCGGGAACAACTCGCTTTTTATAACCATGGCACCGATTGGCATGGCAGTACCACGGCCTTGCCAAGGGTGCCATGGGCCCGCGATCGGTGGGCACTGATCGCGGGCAGCGGGCCCGATGCCCGCGCACTATTTCTCCTTCCGCCGCCCCGCAGTATCCATTCGCGGGGCGGCTGAGGGGCATCCCGGCCCGCGCATGCGCGGGTTTCGCGCAAATACACGATGACGTCATCCGCGCATGCGCGGGTTGGAGTCTTCCAATCCGCGCATGTGCGGCTGACGTCATATGACGCGTCAGCCGGCGCTAACTCCGGCAAGCGGGCTTAACGAAATTCGTTAAGCCCGTGATGCCGGAGCTTGCAGCGTCGGGCTGCTAGCCCTGACCGGGGACCAGAATCGGTTCCCGGTCGGGAAGGGGCGCGCTGGCATCAAACCCGCCCGGGTTTGACGCCAGCCTTACGATTTCTCCCGTTTTGGGAGAATCGCGCCCATAGTACCTCCTTTTTAAAAAAATGAAATGTTATCTATTTGGTGACTTTGCAATCTCCACTTTAAGACCATCACGCTGTTGCTTGACAAATTCTGTGTGAGAATTTATCTTCCCACCTTAAGTTAGATTGCTTTCTACATCTTTAAAAAAATCTTACATGTGGAACTCATCTTTCTAAATGCGGCCAATTTAATTACTTCCAAATCATATGCAGATTAGTGGAGTTTTTCTCCCCCCTCTGCTCCATCTTCTGAGCTGTGCTTTGCCTTTGCATTGTTCTGGTCCTAGATTGTAACTTTGAGTGAGCAGAGGGAGGGGGTAGGTGGAGCACATGGATGGAATTGCAACAGAACTTGGTAGCCCTTAAACAGATGGTAATTTACAATCCTCTCCTTTCTGCAAAGCTCCTCAAATCTAAATAAGAAATAGCGAACAGTGCTGTTTCTATGAATGACGAGAGATTGAGAAAAAAGTCATTTAAGTCATTACTCTCTGCACGGGTGGTCAGGTGAACATATCTGGCCCATAAAGCATAACGTAAATCTGTACCCTTGGGTCAAGAAGCTATTATAAAACAGCGTATATATATATATATACACAATACCCTTAAATATAATAAAGCAACCAAAGACCAATTTCAGGGGTGTTAATAGACAAAATTTAAAACTAAGTCCCTTGCAGAGTTATTCGGGCAGGTGACTACAAGAGGTGACTACATTTTAAGGAATGTCTTTGAAATACGATTGACTATATTGCTCCACCTCATTTGCAAAATCCCACAATTATCACCAAAATCCGATACAGACATGCGGTTGTAAAGAAACTGGCTGGGAAAGTACCATGCAAGACAAGCTGCTTCTGCATTGTCAACCTTTGATAATTGGCCTAAAAACTGTGGAATCATGCAGAAAATACTTTTTGGCACACAGCAGATACTCAGATTTGTGGTTTTTGGTATTTTTATGATATATTTTTAATATACTCTATTTAAAGATGAAAGGTTAGGGATATTTTATAAGTATAAAATTTTATTATGGCTTGTCTGGCCGACATTGCCCAAGGCTAAATGACAAGTGATATTTTACACTCTTTATCGATTGCAGATCCCTGTGAAAGTATTATAATATGCAGCTGTTCTTTAAAGAGGGCTTTTATGAACATGTTGACATTCTCTGCAACAGACATGTTTAGTTCTTGAGAGCTGGTCAGTTTTCTATCACACCTATCACGTTTGGCAGGTTAGTGTAAAGAATAATGTAATACCTTGTGCGATCTGAAACTTTCCCATCTAGTGTCAAAATGTCTAGTCTCCTTGCCAGTGTTAGTTGCTATAAGTTACTTCCTTGGACCAATTATGATTTACATCGTAGCAGCAGGTTTAAAAAAGAAATAACTTTGCACCACTTAAGGGCAACCATCTATAAAGATAAAGACAGAGATTTTTAGAAGTTCCTCTTAATGATCTTATTACTTGCTAAATTGCACCTAGAAATCCAGTAAATAAACCTTATTTTTCTAAAACATTGGATAAAAAGCATTTGCGCTCTTCCTGAACTCTGTAGCCAGTTTCATGTACATGCATGTTTTTGACTAAAAGCAGGACTTAGTGTATCTGCCTTTTGTGAACATTATATAGAACTTTTGTTTTCATGGTTATATTTTCTGATCGCTTTTAATTTAGAAATGGGCTGCAACCCACCTTTTCAATGAGTTACAGCCCAATTCTACAATGACCAGAAAATCTAGACTGAACTGTCAGCAGGTTCTTTACAACTTAACATCATAGCTCCACATATTGTGGAGGAGAATGCTGAAACCCAGGCTATTAGAATAGATGGCATTGAGGTGCGTAGGGAAGAAGTGTTGGCAATTCTGGACAAGGTGAAAATAGATAAGTCCCCGGGGCCGGATGGGATTTATCCTAGGATTCTCTGGGAAGCCAGGGAAGAGATTGCTGAGCCTTTGGCTTTGATTTTTAGGTCATCATTGGCTACAGGAATAGTGCCAGAGGACTGGAGGATAGCAAATGTGGTCCCTTTGTTCAAGAAGGGGAGTAGAGATAACCCCGGTAACTATAGGCCGGTGAGCCTAACGTCTGTGGTGGGTAAGGTCTTGGAGAGGATTATAAAAGATACGATTTATAATCATCTAGATAGGAATAATATGATTAGGGATAGTCAGCATGGTTTTGTGAAGGGTAGGTCATGCCTCACAAACCTTATCGAGTTCTTTGAGAAGGTGACTGAACAGGTAGACGAGGGTAGAGCAGTTGATGTGGTGTATATGGATTTCAGTAAAGCGTTTGATAAGGTTCCCCACGGTCGGCTATTGCAGAAAATACGGAGGCTGGGGATTGAGGGTGATTTAGAGATGTGGATCAGAAATTGGCTAGTTGAAAGAAGACAGAGAGTGGTAGTTGATGGGAAATATTCAGAATGGAGTTCAGTTACGAGTGGCGTACCACAAGGATCTGTTCTGGGGCCGTTGCTGTTTGTCATTTTTATAAATGACCTAGAGGAGGGCGCAGCAGGATGGGTGAGTAAATTTGCAGACGACACTAAAGTCGGTGGAGTTGTAGACAGTGCGGAAGGATGTTGCAGGTTACAGAGGGACATAGATAAGCTGCAGAGCTGGGCTGAGAGGTGGCAAATGGAGTTTAATGCGGAGAAGTGTGAGGTGATTCACTTTGGAAAGAATAACAGGAATGCGGAATATTTGGCTAATGGTAAAATTCTTGGTAGTGTGGATGAGCAGAGGGATCTCGGTGTCCATGTACATAGATCCCTGAAAGTTGCCACCCAGGTTGATAGGGTTGTGAAGAAGGCCTATGGTGTGTTGGTCTTTATTGGTAGAGGGATTGAGTTCCGGAGCCATGAGGTCATGTTGCAGTTGTACAAAACTCTAGTACGGCCGCATTTGTAGTATTGCGTACAATTCTGGTCGCCTCATTATAGGAAGGACGTGGAAGCTTTGGAACGGGTGCAGAGGAGATTTACCAGGATGTTGCCTGGTATGGAGGGAAAATCTTATGAGGAAAGGCTGATGGACTTGAGGTTGTTTTCGTTAGAGAGAAGGTTAAGAGGTGACTTAATAGAGGCATACAAAATGATCAGAGGGTTAGATAGGGTGGACAGCGAGAGCCTTCTCCCGCGGATGGGGGTGGCTAGCACGAGGGGACATAGCCTTAAATTGAGGGGTAATAGATATAGGACAGAGGTTAGAGGTGGGTTTTTTACGCAAAGAGTGGTGAGGCCGTGGAATGCCCTACCTGCAACAGTAGTGAACTCGCCAACATTGAGGGCATTTAAAAGTTTATTGGATAAGCATATGGATGATAAGGGCATAGTGTAGGTTAGATGGCCTTTAGTTTTTTTTTCCATGTCGGTGCAACATCGAGGGCCGAAGGGCCTGTACTGCGCTGTATCGTTCTATGTTCTATGTTCTATAGCTAAGACCGGCCCATCCTCAACAAAAGGACTCACAATTGCAGATTCGAGCAGCAGCCATTGAATGTACAATCAGGGGTGCAAGACTTGGCCAATATTTGCCCTGGAAATTGATTGTGGCAACCCTTCTGCTTATGATCTTCTCGCTCAGAAATGTTCCAGCATAAAACATGGAATTTTACTGGTCTGCACGATTCGATTATACTCAAGGTATTGAGCATGAAGGTTGATGACAAGAGAGATATTAGTGTCTTATTGATTCCTCAAAGGGTCGGAGGAGAGCATGTAGTAATGTTGGATGTGGAGATCATCTTGCACAGCCTTGGACAAGCTGTACCTAATGGGCCGATAGACCTTTTTCATTCCATGCTTTCTTATGGTGACCTGGAGTGCAACCCTTGCAAAATAACGTTACTTATCTTAACCTTAGCTGCCCCGTATTCCTATATTGTGAAGGAATTTGTTAGTAGACATTTTCCAGAGACTATTTTGGAGAAAATAATAGGTTCTGAAATGACCTTACAGAGTCACTAATCACAAGGAAATCATGGTCTAAAAAACACATGTGCAGTAATTGTTCCAATATTGCCTGATATATGCACCATGTAGTATTCGACCAAGAAAATAAGAGGTCAGATTAAAAATGACCATTGCTCCGAATAGCGCCTAGTTCTAAACATATATATTAATAACTATGGGATGCCATCCTGTCAGAAGAAAAATTAATATTTCTGCCTACATCTTTTCATTTGCCATATTATTCATTTCTTGGGAGAATACGTGACCCATATTTTGAACTTGTAATCTTGCTAATGCACTGCCATATTTATCTATATTTCATGGGAAACTAGCTGTCATAAATGTTTTGTCAGAACTGAAACATCCAGAATATTTTCCATGAGTAGGGTCCAATTTGGTCTGGTATGGGAGTTCCCTCATCCAGTTAAGAATAGCACATTTCTGCTATTTACTGGACAAAATAGTCCTCTTTAGCTCTTCACACATAACATGCTGAGAAATCATTATGGAGAAACTCAGGCTTTTGTGCTGAATTGCATCATTGCTAGAGCAATGACATTCCTTTTTCCTTCCACGCCTGCTGATTCAGTTATAGGCTGCTTTCTTTGTAAAATAATCCCAGGTGGATTGCATTATAGAACATAGAACATAGAACAGTACAGCACAGAACAGGCCCTTCGGCCCTCAATGTTGTGCCGAGCAAATGATCACCCTACTCAAACCCACGTATCCACCCTATACCCGTAACCCAACAACCCCCCCCCCAACCTTACTTTTTTTTAGGACACTACGGGCAATTTAGCATGGCCAATCCACCTAACCCGCACATCTTTGGACTGTGGGAGGAAACCGGAGCACCCAGAGGAAACCCACGCACACACGGGTAGGACGTGCAGACTCCGCACAGACAGTGACCCAGCCAGGAACCGAACCTGGGACCCTGGAGCTGTGAAGCATTTATGCTAACCACCATGCTACCATGTAGCGCATTGGTTTGCTTACTGTCCTATAAAGGCAACTTGGAACAGCGTTTTCCAACCAAGTAAATTATTATTATTATTTTAAAGATGTACAAACGTGGAGACAGGATTAGGCTATTCAGCCCCTCGACCCTGTTCTGTCACTCGGTTAGATCATGGCTGATCTGTATTTTAACACGAGCAATCTGCTTTGGTTCCTCAACCATCGATGCCCTTGAAAATGGTTCGCACTGTTGCTTCACAGCTCCAGGGTCCTAGGTTCGATTCCCAGCTTGGGTCACTGTCTGTGTGGAGTCTGCATGTTCTCCCCGTGTCTGCGTGGGTTTCCTCCAGGTGTTCCGGTTTCCTCCCACATGTCCCAAAGGACGTGCTGTTAGATGAATTGGACATTCTGATTTCTCCCTCAGTGTACCCGAACAGGCGCCGGAATGTGGCGACTAGGTGCTTTTCACAGTAACGTCATCGCAGTGTTAATGTAAGCCTACTTGTAACAATAAAAAATATTATTAAAAATTATTATTAAAAAACTTATATTCACATAGCACCTTTCAAGATCGCCGAATGCCTCCATGTACTTTGCAGACAATGAAGTACTTTTAAAAATGTGAACACTGTTGTAATGTAGCTATCACAGCAATCAGTGTGCACACACGCTCCCACAAGCAAAAAGATAATGACCATTTAATTTGTTTTCATGATGTTGATTGAGGGATAAATACTGGCAGAACAACAGGGAAACTAGCCGACTTTTTAAACCAATACCGTGGCATCTTTTACAGGCCTTTAATTTTCATGTTTAGGTTCTGGAATGGGACTTAAATGTTCCGACTGATAGCTGAGAGTATTTATCAACTGAGCCATGATTGACAGCTTTGGCCGAAGTTTCAGCTAAGTGCCCAGACACATTTTGGTGCAGCACTTCCATCTTGTTTTAGAAGGGTCCCATTTTCATCCCCATTCCTGACACCACAACATTTTCCTCTGGCTTTCTTGTGAATTACGAATGACTTGTATGTAAAATACACACCCATGCCACCCAGGACCCCATTTTAAATGAGGGATCAAAATTGGGTTTCCTCTCACACACCATTAAAAACAACTAGTTTGAGAGTTTGTGAAAATGGAAAGCTTGTTGAGGTGTCAGGGACATTCTGAAAGATAAGGGGAAAATATTTGCATACTTCCAGATGCCACTATTATGTGGTGTATTGTAATCTATATGCATTTAACTGCAGTGATTCATCATAGGGATCTGCCTTGCAAAGGTAAGTTGACTCCT
Source organism: Scyliorhinus canicula (assembly GCF_902713615.1). NCBI lineage: Eukaryota > Metazoa > Chordata > Chondrichthyes > Carcharhiniformes > Scyliorhinidae > Scyliorhinus > Scyliorhinus canicula. Next base: position 33,403,814 of record NC_052166.1, on the reverse strand, counting down.
ACATTGACCAGCATTGTGTAATTTTTCACATGCATTACAGCACTTTTTCAATGGAGAAAATACCATAATGTGTGAAAAATTGTACAATCAGCATATGTTGCCATCCTTTGAACTATGGTTTAAATGGTGTGATAGCTCTGGCTGATGAAACAAAACACTGATTTTGACCTGTGAAAGCAGGGGGCAGTTTAGAGTTTTCTCTCTCCATCCATGAGAAAGTCGGTGCGGGCTCAAAATCTGGAGAGAAGCAAAATTCGTGATTGTCTCTGGCGTGATTGGTTTTGGAATCTTACCGCAACCCTCTCATCAGTGAAGTAGTACGAATTGTGTCACACGAGTCCGCCAGCCTCATTTTAATACATTAATATCTCATACCAAATATTCTATCCAGACCTTCACCCTTCACGGAATTTTCACCGGATGCTGGCACAATGTCATGCCGGCGTCATTTACAAGTCTGCTTATATGTGAACCTGTTAGCTTCACTTCTGAGGGTATATGGGAGGTGAGTGCTCAGCGAGCCATGACTCCCCATGCTCTTCACCGCTCAGGGTGCACCGAAAAGGATGTGGGGGACACAGATCAGTTCAACTCAGGGCAGGGCTGAGGGTCAGTCACTCACTCCCGGGGGGAGGAGCGGGGAGGGAGGAAGAAGGGGGATTTGGGGTTGGGGAACGGCTGTAAGACAAGAGCCTGGAAGATGTTTGAGTGTCCAGGCGTGTTATCCTGGTGTACCTGAGAGGGACAGGAGTGGGGATATGCTAGTGTGAGAGGGTAGTGTGTGAGGCTTAGCGAAGAAGAACTCACCAAGGGAGAAGCGCGTGGTGGAGGTCCTAGAGGAGTAGTGGGCTGAGGCTAAAGCTTTCTCAGCACTCCACACCACTCATTTTGCTCTTTTTAATGCTGGAAAATCATTGAGCCTGTTCGAGTTGGCATTCCTGCTCCTCGCAACAGTCTGGTCAGGGCTCCCTCAGTAAAACATGGAGCTGGCTTCCATGCTGCCATGGCCCTCAAATGGACCTGGAACAAGTGCAGGAGAGGTGTTTATATGGGTCCCCCAATGATTGCACTGATTAAGTATCCCTAGGGGGAGCAAATCAGTGGGGTGGTGCCTGAAGAGTGGCGTTGCTCTCGTGGGGAGAAAATATTTTCTTAAAGTAGCATAAGATGCTGTGAGAAATCCCCCAGTGAAGTTGATGGGTTTTATTCTAGTTTTCTCACCTGAACTGACACTGCAGTTTTTTGGTAAAGTTCTGCACACAATCTGGCTACTTACTATACTTTGTCAATTGATTGACAGGAACTCTGCATTGAAATTTAAATAATACCTTCAGTTCATTCCATCTTTGTGAGTACACAATTGTTCTGACAGCTGTGGCCGTTATGAATGCTTGGCTGAGATTTAAGTGGCAATGATTTTCAGTGCAGAACGTTTTCCATTCATCTGAGAGTGAATGACAGTGTTAAGACGTAATAACAGATTGTAACATTGATGTGGTTTCTGGTTTGTCGACGCAGCCCGACAGGGGTTACAAGTATGACAATTTTTTTCAATGTGGCAGAATGCATTTTTGCACAGTGTCAATGATAGTATGTTTTGATGGAAGATGTTGGTAGATAGTGAGAGATTTATCTTTTTTAACCAAGGAATGTAAAATATTATTCATTAATATTGCAACTGTTCATAGTGAACAAGTGAGTGGCTGTGCAGAATACACTGGGGTTTCTTGGCAAGGGAATGGAGTAGAAGAGGGGTGAAGGGCAAGAGTGGTGGGGTATACGGGTTCTTTTAACAGTGTTAGGAGCTGTGCTTCTATCACCGGGAACTGAAGTGTACTTTCTCATTATCTGTCTCCTTTCATGCACTTCTCCTGCGCTGAGGTGCAGCTCGCTGTGGGAAAACACGGGAAATTATGGCAAAAGTTACACATCAGTCAGGAGTTTAGTTCATGAGCCGTGAATGAATCTGACTCACAAAACATGTTCCAGCACCATTGTCTGCACTGATCTATGAATTGGAGTTTTGAAATAGTCTATTTAGCTCCTCAGTAGCTTTGTGATGGAAAGAGTTCAAGATTTTCACAACTGCTTGTATGAAAAAATGCTTTCAGACGATACTCCTGAGCAATCTAGCTTGAATTTTAAGGTTATGATCTCTTTAATAATGTATTTTTCTCAATGTAAATGTTGCCACAGTTGCAGAGGAACCATAGGCTGTTCTCCCTTTTGAGAGCTGGCTGGTGGTGATTTAACTTGAGGATAACCACACCTCAGGTGAGGATCAAGGTTGAGAAGGTGGGGCCTTCATGAATAACCTCAGCCAGTACAGGGAATTGAACCAACACTGTTCGCATCGCTCCAGATCATTAACCATCCATCCAGCCAGCTGTGCTAACTGACCCCTCACTTAATGTATTTATTTGTGGAAGAAAGAACTGAATGTCACTTACTGAATTTGCGACAAACAAAACCGGTTTTAGACAGGGGATTGACTCGGCAACACGGTGGCACAGTGGTTAGCGCTGCTGCCTCACGGCGCCGAGGACCTGGGTTTGATCCCAGCCCTGGGTCATTGTCCACGTGGAGTTTGCACATTTTTCCTGTGCCTGCGTGGGTCTCACTCCCACAACCCGAAAAGATGTGCAGGGTAGGTGAATTGGTCACGTTAAATTGCCCCTTAATTGGAAAATAAATAATTGGGTACTCTAAATTTATTTTTAAAAAAGACAGTGGACTGAGTCAGAGATTAATAAATTGTGCTTTGCTCTCAACAAGTGATCCCATCCATCACAAGTCATTAATAATAAGTTGTACAGGTAAGCTCTGTCTGTGGCTCAAATTGGGGAACAGACTATTTTCCCTGTCTCTTGTGCATTCCATCATTCATGGCCATGCCATCAGCTGCTTGGTTCATAAATAGACACTTGGAGGCAGCACGGTGCTGCAGTGGGTTAGCACTGCTGTCTCACTGTGCCGAAGTCCCAGGTTCAATCCTGGCTCTGGGTCACTCTCCGTGTGAAGTTTGCGCATTCACTCCGTGTTTCCGTGGGTCTCGCCCCACAACCCAAAGCTGTGCAGGCTAGGTGGATTGGACATGCTAAATTGCCCCTTAATTGTAAAAAATTAATTGGGTACTCTAAATTTATTTTAAAAATAAATAGACTCTTGAATTCCTTCTCCAAGACCCTTGTCTTCTCTCTCCTCATTGACCAAGATTTTGATCACATGATCTAATCTCTCCTTAATTGCTTTGGTGTCAGGTTTTCTTTGATAACTCTCCTGAGACATGTCTTAGGATGTTTCACTCCATTTAAATTTGCTATGTAAAGACAAGTTCTTGTTGCAGAAACAGAAAATGCTGGAAAAACTCACAGGTGAAGACATTTCTACCAATCCTCAACCTGAAGAAGAGCCTTCCGGACTCGAAACATTAACTGTTTTTCTCTCTCTATGTAGTTTTTTTCCCCAGAATTTTCTGTTTTTACTTCAGATTTCCAGCATCCTCAGTCATGTGCTTTTATTTTTGTTTGTTGTTGCTGCTTTGTTGGAGGTTTGTGCTTTGAACCCAACTTGCCGAATTGAATCTCCTGGGCTTCAAAGGGGAAGTATAAAAAAGAGCAGTAGAGGTTCACGCTGCTGATTGCTATCCAGAGGTCTCTGATTGAAAGTAATTATTGATGCACATCAGGCATAGAGAGGATTCGACTTGGCTGTGATGCCCTGCATGACCAAATAGTCCGGCACAGTGAAAGATGGCAACATGGATGAAGTACTGGAAGACTGACAGGGTCTCAGAGTTTTCAACTCCACCTCTAAGTACACATTGCAATTGAATAGTCGGTGAAATGCCCCACTCCAGCATTTCCTTTTATTCATTCAATAGATATAAGCTTCACTAGGCTAGCCCAGCATTCATTGCCTATCCTTAATTGCTCTTCAGAAGGTGACTGTGAGCTGCCTTCGTGAACTGCTGGAGTCCACAGTGCTGTTTGGGATGGAGTGCCAGGAATTTGACCCAGAGACAGTGAAGAAACAGCGAAACATTTCCAAGCCAAGGTGGTCAGTGGCTTGAAGGGGAAATTCTAGGTGGTGTTGTTCCCATGTGTCTAGTGCTCATGTCTTTCTGGATGGTAGTGGTCTGGTGTTTGGAAGGTGCTGTCTAAAGAGCCTTGGAGAGGTGCAATGCATCTTGTCGATGGTACACACTGCTGCCACTGTGCATTGGTGGTGGAGGGAGTAAATGGTTGTGGAAGGGGTGTTAATCAAGTTGGCTAATGTGTCCTGGATGGTGCCAAGATACTTAAGTGTTATTGGAGCTGCAGGCAAGGAGAGAGTATTCCATAACATTCCTGACTTGTGCCCTGTAGATTTCGGACAGGGCTTGGAGAGTCAGGAAGTGAATTACTTGCTGCAAGATTCCACGCCTCTGACCTTCTCTTGTAGCCATAGCACTTATATGGCTATCCCCATTCACTTTCTGGTCAATGGTAACCCCCAGGATGTTGATTGTGGGGAATTCAGTGATGGTAATATTATTAAATGGCAAGGGACAATGGTTAGATTCTCTCTTGTTGGAGATGGTCATTGGCTGGTGCGAATGTTACTTGCTACTTGTCAGCCCAAGCCTGGATATTGTCCAGGTTTTTTGCATTTGGACATGAACTTTGAGGCTGCCATTCAAAGGGTTTGCGCTGAGACAAATCCAAATGAGCCTTTTCACTGCTGCCTTTAAGTGGAGAGGTCTGGTTAGCAGTCAACAGTGTGAAACCTAACTGCTCACTTGTACATTCCGCATTCGTAACCCAGGAGAATTGATAAGGCAACTCACCATTTCACATCGTCACCTCTGTCATCTGAATGATGGAAGATTCTCTGCAGTTCGGATGCTGATTTCCCTTTTCCATTTTGTCGCCGGCCCTTGCCAGGATATGAATTTGCCACAGCATAAATGCCTCACAAAGACTTTTCCAGCAAAGGTTTCTCCACTGAAACCACAACTCTCAATGCAAATTGAGAGACAAGCTCCTCAGTCAGGTATAAGTAGACAAGGTGCTTCTGTGCTCACAACTTACAATCGTACTTGCCACAAAGATTTTTTTTTTTTTTTTTTAATTTTAGATTACCCAATTATTTTTTCCAATTAAGGGGCAATTTAGTGTGGCCAATCCACCTACTCTGCACATCTTTGGGTTGTGGGGGCGAAACCCACGCAGACACGGGGAGAATGTGCAAACTCCACACGGACAGTGACCCAGAGCCGGGATCGAACCTGGGACCTCAGCGCCGTGAGGCGGTTGTGCTAACCACTAGGCCACCGTGCTGCCCCCTTGCCACAAAGATAATGTGGTTTACCTTACCCCCTTCCATTTTCCACAGACAAGGTTGTCAAGGCACAACGCCCATGAAGTCGGCCCACTGATGATATTTTAAAGTGTTATAATGTCCAGAGAGGCCATTATTTTTGAATGATTCATTATTTGTGTTATTCGCTGGAAGAATGACCCAACAAGATTTCACATTTTAAAACTTTTTCTCTTACAAATGACTAAAAATGCTATTGACACCATTTTCTTTTCGTCGGCAATTTATACTTTAACTCCAGAAAGTGATCCATCCCCCTTGTATACAGATCATTGGTCACTCTCCACAGACTTCCAGTGCTTTTAGCAAAAAGTCCGCAGTTACTCCTAGATACATTCTCCCCGTGTTGCGTGGGTTTCGCCCCCACAACCTAAACATGTGCAGGGTAGGTGGATTGGCCACGCTAAATTGCCCCTTAATTGGAAAAAATGAACTGGGTATTCTAAATTTTTTTAAAAAGTTACTCCTAGATTCCAATGGAATTTCTCAGTTGCCCCAATTGTCTTCACATATAAAGGCCTTGCATCATTTTCTCAGTAAAATAACCTGAGCCTTGATCTCGATCAATCAAACCACCCAGGCTTCCTGTCAGACAGACTGAAGAACAAGTCACATGACCCCTTCATTTATCCTAAATTCAAAGCCACCGGCCCAAAATATAATAATCGTGTAGACCTCATAAATATACCAACCGAGTACGCAATCTGATGGTCACCATTGGCAGTAAGTGTGTGATGCTTCATCTACCTTTAAGGACAGATGTTTGGAAGGAATGCGTTAAACGAAACGGAGAAAAAGATGAGAATTACAACTGCACTATCCGAATTCAACCAGCGAAATGAGACGTACTTGAATATAGAATCTTTGGATTCAGCTGAACCTTTGGATTTGTCAGATGCAGTGTAATCCAGCACAGTAGAGATTCAGTAAAACAAAAGTAATCAGGATCCTGCAAGACATCTCTGCACGCTAACTCTTATCGATGGTTGAGCTCCACTCAATGGCATGCTGCAGCCTCTGCTAAAGCCAGTAAACAAATTGATAATTCATACAGCTGTTGCTAGCATTGAGAGCATGAAGCCACATTTTATAGTGTTAAATAAGCCTGACCATCCACAATAAAGAAACAGTTCTACTGGTCAAAATTCATAGAATCCCTATGGTGCAGAAGGAGGCCATTCAGCCCATCGAGTCTGCACTGACCCTTGGAATGAGAACTCTGCTCATTTACAAGTGTCGACACCAACCTATCCCCGTAATCCCATAACCTAACCTGCACATCTCTGGACATTAAGGGGAAATGTAGCACGGCCAGTCCACCTAACCCACACATCATGGACTGTGGGAGGAAACCAGAACACCCGGGGCAGCATGGTGGCACAGTGGTTAGCACTGCTGCCTCACAGCTTCAGGGATCCGGATTCAAATCCGGCCTCTGGTGACTGTGTGGAGTCTGCACTTTCTCCCCGTGACTGCGTGGGTTTCTTCCGGGTGCCCTGCTTTCCTCCCACAGTCCAAGTCTGTGCAGGTTAGGTGGATTGGTCACGCTAAAATGGCCCCTCGTGTCCAAAGGTTAGGTGGGGTTGCTGGGTTATGGGGATAGGGTGGAGGTGTGGGCTTAGGGTGCCCTTTCATGGGCTGGTGTAGATGCGATGGGCTGAATGGCCTCCTCCTGCATTGCAAATTCTATGATTCTATAATTTAAACCTCTATTCTCGTTCTCAATACATGGCTGATCTATCTGCTCATGGGGCTGCCTCTGAACATCCGGGTTGTCTGCATGAATTAGGCAGTAGGCCATTTTTAATTATGCAAATTGAAGTCCTTTGATGTACTTTGGAACCCAATTGACATGTTAGGACTCTGGGCAGAGTATGCAACATGTCAATGAGATACTCAGTTTGGGTTTGCCAGTGTCATTCAGCTCCTGACCTGTTGGTGCCTTGCTTCAAACAGGGGCAAAAGAATTGAATTCCAAGGGTGAGGAGAGAGTGACAGCCTTTGACATCAAGGCAGAATTTGATCGAGTGTGGCATCAAAGAGACCCAGCATAACTGGAGTCAATGGGAATCAGGGGGAATATCCTCTGCTGACTGGAGTCATACCTGGCATGATGGCGGTTGGAGGTCAATCATCTCAGTTTGAACAAATCACTGCAGGAGTTCCTCAGGGGAGTGTCCCAGGCCCAAACATCTTCAGTTGCTTCAACAATGACCTTCCTAGGGCAGCACGGTGGCACAGTGGGTTAGCCCTGCTGTCTCACAGCGCCGAGGTCCCAGGTTCGATCCTGGCTCTGGGTCACTGTCCGTGCGGAGTTTGCACATTCTTCCCATTTTTGGGTGGGTTTCACCCCCACAACCCAAAGATGTGCAGGATAGGTGGATTGGCCATGCTAAATTGCCCCTTAATTGGAAAAAATTAATTGGGTACGCTAAATTTAAAAAAAACAATGACATTCCTTCCATCATAAGGTCAGAACTGGGGATGTTTGCTGAGGATTGCACAATGTTCAGTGCCATTTGCGACTTGTCAGATATGGGAGCACTCCATGTCCAAGTTCAGCAAGACAAAAATGCCAGGCAGAATCTAACCATCGGCCCTTGACATTCAGTAGCATTACCATCACTGATTCCCCCTCTATCAATATCCTAGCGGTTACCATTGACCAAAAACTGAACTGGACTAGCCGTACAAATAATGTGGCTACAAGAGCAGGCCAGAGGCTAGGAATCCTGCAGCGGGTAACTGACTCCTGAAAGTCTGTCCACCATCTATGAGACACAAGTGAGCAATGTGATGGAATATTCCCCTTTTGCCTGGTTGTATGCAGCTCCAAGAACACTCAAGTAGTTTGGCACTAGGACAAAGCAGCCCACTTGATTGGCACCCCATCCACAAACATTCACTCACTTCATCACCAACACACAGTGCCAGCAGTGTGTACCATCTACAAGAAGCACTGCAGGAACTCACCAAAGCACCTTCCAAACCCACGGCCATTACCATCTAGAAGGACAAGGGCAGAAGACAGCTGAGAACGCCGTCACCTGCATGTTCTGCTTCATGTCACGGATGATCCTGACTTGGAAACATATTGCTGTTCCTTCGCTGGGTCAAAATCCTGGAACACCCTCCCTAACAGAACTATGGGTGTACTTATACCGGATGGCTTACAGCGGTTCAAAAAGGCATCTCACCACCTTCTCAGAGGAAATTAGGGATCGCAATGAATGCTGGCCTAGCCAGCAACACCCATATCCCACAAATGAATCTTAAAAACAATCACAGTCTCAGGTGATAGTTGAGCAGAAGAGAAGGCCAGTTATTGAGTCTGAATTATTTTTTTGGGGGTGTGCTGTGGGCTACAAGAGCAGGATCACTCATACAGGATTCACAGTAACTGCCTGTACCACTGGTGCATAGGAAATAAAGCCCACATGTCTGGATTATACTTTCACTGGCTGTGCTGTTTGCCATTGTGGCGGCCTGTAGCCGATGGGTTCCCCCCGAGACTTCATCCTTTTATCCAGAATTAGGCCCAAAATAATATGTGCTGAGGGCCAGGCCTACTACTGGCACTGTCAGGCAGCTGGAGATTTGAGGATCACACAGAGCCATAACCAATCTAACTGCTTTTGTAGATCAATCGTCCTCACTTGGAAATCCCAGGATTCCCGGAGTCCTGGCATATTTAAGAGAAGGGCTTCCCAGATGTTCTTTTACTCCGATTGCTACCCGGCAGTCACATTGACAGACTGGCTGGCTGGTGGTGGGTGAACCTGTCATGGAGTGTAAGACAAAAACTGACAAAAAATGTCTCTTTTCTCAGCAATTCTAAAATTTGCACTGTTCAACGCATTTGCGTGGTGAGGTTTAGCGTGTGATACTGCTTTTGTGAAGCTAATGCTGGTGTGCTGCATCTCAGAAGGCAACTTCTGGATTTCTGCATTTAACCTCACTTCTGCCCTCACTTAAAGTTTGCATTGCATGTACAGCAAATTGAAGGCCCAGTATTTTTAGTTTACAAGAAATGGAAGAGATTATGAAGCATGAAAGAACATTTTCATTGGACTTATATTTCGATTACAGGGCATATTTGGATGTGAAAGAGCTGAAGAACATTCTGAAACTGGATGGCGCAACACATCTCAACATATTCTTTGCTAATTCATCTGATGAAGAGTTGGCTGGAGTTGCAACATGGCCATGGGACAAAGAAGCTCTGACACATTTAGGTAGCCAATGCATGATTTATTAACATTTATACTGCACAGTGATAATTGCCTACCTCATTCATCTTGATTTTTAATGTGGCCAATTGCCCATATTAACCTTGTCCCTTTAGTTTTTTGCATGAAATTATTTTTAGATTGTTCTGCCCTCAAAACGTCCCTCGCTCTCCCCCTGGATAGAGTCCTATTGTGGGCGGGTTAGCGGTGATCCCGCTATCGAACTGGACTCTGTTATTTTTTCGGGCCTTGCCAAGGCTGGGCTCAGCTTCACTTCCTGCTCAATGGCACCCCGATCTCTCGATCCCCCAACCCATCTCTCGGGCTCCCCCAACTTACCGATTTGGGGGGGTGCCCTCACCCCACTTCATAAGGGCAGGGCACTTTCGGGCCCAATTCCTGGTGCAAACAAAATGCCACTTGGGCACTACTTACCTTGCCCCTTGGCAGAGCCCCTGCAAGGGTATCAGGCCAGCAATGTCAAGGTGCCTGGGTGGTATCAGCAGTGCCAGGCTGCCACCCTACCCAGAAGCCAATGATCTGGGGCCCCCGATCACCTGTGTGACCCCCAAGTGCCATTTCGCCTGGTCTACATTTGTGGAGACCAGTGCTAAATGGCGTCCGACTGGAGTCTCCTCAGCGAGGCCATTAGATCCCGGGTGCTTGTTAGTTCTGGTGGAGACATATTTAAGTGTGCCTAATTGCACTCATGAATATGCAAATTTAGGTCTTGCCCATTGTGGGCGGGATCCAGATCGTGACATCTCGCATGGTCCCGTTAGATCATATGAGGTGCGGCAAGCCAGGTAAATCTCGCGAGAAGCCCTCACGAGATTTACCGGCTGCGTCACATCCCGAGTCGGGTGCGACACAGCCTTTATATCACATCCCCGTCTCTCTTTCACACTCTCCCTCTCCAGTCTTCTGCTGGCCACTATCCTTTGAAGAGAGTTCCATACTCAGTACCGTAGCACTTTTCTTAATGTGCATGCATGCGGTTGAACATAACAATCCCTCTCTCCGCTTGGAAAATCCCACAAAGGAACATTTGTGCAACAAAAGTAAATGAAGGATTCATTTTTTAAAAAGGCATTTACATTTCAAGGATAACCTAAAAGGGTAACAAATCAGTCCCACAAATCTTTCTCTCAAAATATTACGGTATTTTCACTTCATGGCATCTAAGTTATCAGTGGAGCAAGAAGGACCAGTGAATTGAAAAAGACCCAGCAACGTTCACTATCAAACTGCCAGAAGGCGAAGAAAATAACTCTCGAGACAGGTCCCAGTCAAAATTGATCACAATTTGTTTTCATGTGTTAGGATGTTTCATGGCCTAGGTTCTCCGATGTGCCATCCGAAGCTGAGCTGAATCGATGACTAGGCTGTTGGAATGGGCTACTCTGACCTTAAATAGTTGCACTCCTTTATGGTGGCTGTGGAACTTTTGTGAACTGTCTCGTGTTGCCCTGAAAAGCTTCTGGAATAGATGTCATTATTAATACAGGTGACAATTTGCACAAGCCAAGATTCAGAAACCCATGTGGTTAAGTGGCAGGTGTTCATCAAACACCTCAGTAGTCCACAGGTAGTATTTGGCACCATTGATGTTTTCCCATTTGCTCTGCCGACTTCATGAAAAGTGCTGCAGTTCCACATACTTGCCCACTTGCAATGGCGGAAAAGTCAAGAAATAATGAAAAAAGGTGGAGGTGGAGAGGCATAGAAGCATACGGAAGGCATAAGCTATGAACAGTTAAGTGGAGCATAAGAACTGAAGCAATTGATGCAAGAGTAGACCAGTAGGGAGGTTGGTGGGCTGGGAGGGGGGGGGGAAAGGGGGAGGGGGGGGAGACGATAAGCATAAAACTCAAGAATTAAAGATGGTTCCAAATCAACTGATTTAAAAAAAAAGCCATTCCACTGCAATAACACATGATCGAGGATTTAAACCTGCTGAGGGTTGGGCTTCCAGCCTTCAGGCAAAGAAAGTTCCGACCTCTGGAGCAGCTCCAGCAATCCCAGTAGCACCTGAACACTGTCGTGCCTGGACTGCAAGGAGTCCCCGGCATGAAGAAGACATGGCCACTGGAACTGTGAAATTCTAGGGTTTTGGACTGGGAGGGATGGGGGAGCCGAGAGAGGGAGGTGGTGTGTGTGTATGGTTTGTGGAGGCCTGGTAGGGAAGCACAAAAGCTGACATCTTAGAGCGGGGTGGGGGGGGGGGGGGGGGGGGTACACACTCAAATGTTGTGCAAAATTGTTTTAAAAAGCCAACCTTTCCGCTCTCACCTGCCTGCTGCTGTCCAGCATTTTATGGCAATGGAGGAGTAGTTGAGGCTATAAGTGGGCAATAAATGATCACTTCAGGGCCTCAATAGACTTAAGGTGGGTGGGTGCCTTACACCCGCCCTGTGTTGTGGGGCTGAGGGCGGGGGTGGGTGGGAAGGCAGCGGGCGAGTCACATGACATATTTTACATGCCTGCCTTACCCACCAAATACTCACTCCGCAGGGGCGGAGATTCAGCCCACTGAATTTTAAATGAATATTAATTAACCTGAAAATGGACTGGTGTGTTAACTTGCATAATTGTGAAGTAATTGGGGGCACGTTTGAGTGAATGTTTCTATTTGTGATGATCACCTGCTTTCCGTCAGGGTAAACTAATTTCTACTAATGGCATATGTTTGAAATACAGGATTAAAAGTAAATACGTTCCATTGAGCTTCGATCAACAGACGCTTTACTGCAGTGAATGTTTTGGCAATGGCTCAAAGGAGATATGTGTGATATCTCACACTCTACAGCCTGTTTCAGGATTCTAACCTGGCACTATTTATGTTTCTACCCGCTTACATATCAATGGTCTAATTTCCCCTTTTATCTTCTAAACCCCTCCACCTTTGTCTTCTGTCCTAAAGACGATTCTGTTTGTTCCTATAGGTGGCATAGTGCTGAACCCGTCATTCTACGGAATCACAGGCCATTCTCACACCATGATCCATGAGATAGGCCACAGTCTTGGACTCTACCATGTATTCAAGGGAATTTCTGAAATTGAATCCTGCACCGACCCATGCATGGAGACGGAGGCCTCATTGGAGACTGGCGACTTGTGTGCTGACACTAATCCGACGCCAAAAAATAAGCAGTGCAAAGATCCTGATCCTGGAAATGACACATGTGGTTTTGGCCATTTTGTCAACACTCCTTTCTTTAACTACATGAGTTATGCAGGTAAAATGGACATTACATTGGCTCCGTGTATTAAAGGAACGTGTGTCTTGTAAAGAGATGCTTTCTTGAATCATTGCTCTTTTGACTTTGCTGCAGAATCCGTTTTGACTTCTCCACTTATCACATTTGGAGTTGTCGAATGAAACCTGTTTTGTGGAATGACCAAAAAAAAACTAGCTGGATTTGCAATGAAACTGACCAAGTGCAGCAGGAACCAAGGGGTTACTTTATTTGCTCACCTTAAAGGAAAATGGTGGAGACCTCACTAAGTGATCCCTGTTTGATTTGTCAAACAGTCTTGATTTTCTACTAAACAAACAAGTTATCTAATCCATCCTTTGTTGTTTTAGGGCCTGTGTAGGGACTGCAGTTAAATTTTTTGTAAGGTCCATATTTGTGTTGGCTGGTACCCTACTGATGGCAAACACTGCGTTAAACAAATATCCAAATATTATTAAAGGACAATTATATTTTTAACAATTTTAACAGACCTTTGTTTGCCTGCAGCAAAACCCGACAGGAAATTATTGTATTTATGGAAGAGAGAATAAAAGGTCAAAGAACAACATTTTCCTTTCTTGGTGGAACAAATCTCTCACAAATATTTTATTTGCTTTTTGGTCTTCCTGTAAAATTGTATACAGCAGCCAAAAGTATTTTGGTGGATAATTTAAAGGCTTTACCTTTAATACCTCTTGTTTGATGACAATTGCACATCAAATTCAGCATCTATTCAACATCAATTAATCTCTTTGTTAATATACAAAGGAAATTAGTGTCAGTGATATATTTTTGGGTGTAAGGGGAAGGAGGAAGGGATAACAGAGAAATATTGACACATGTTGAATGTAAAGTTGTTGTCATGCCTTTGTCACAAGTTGTGTGTGTCTTTTAAAGATGATGACTGCACAAATTCCTTCAGCCCCAATCAAGTCGCCAGGATGCATTGTTACTTGGATCTGGTGTACCAGAGTTGGCAGCCACCCACAAAGCCTCCACCCATTCCCATTGCTCCAGAGATAATACATCAGTCCGCAGGATCGGTGATACTCCATTGGCTTCATCCAATCAACGGGCAGTTTTATGAGAGGTGAAAATGGCCTCTGATACTATGTTAACCGCCAAGCTTTTTTGTTTCTGTCTGTGGTGACGTTTTGTTGATGTGTGAGCTCATCTCGTGTTTCAACCCTAATCAATGTGAAAAATAGCACCAATAGGAAAGCGGAAAATATATATTGGCCCAAAATTTGCTGAACCAAAAATGGCATGTGAACAATTCAGGCAATGGAAACAATTCATGTGCAAGTAAGCAAACACACTGCGGAGAAGAAGGGGTACCTGTGAATCAGAAATCAGCATGAGATGGTGCTGATTTGTGTTTCTTCATAGGTGGCTTCACAAAAATGTCATATCACCTGAACCTCCCCTTGATTTTCATGAAGTTTGTGCATTTGCGCATTAACCACCCATCAAATTCACCAGAGAAAGTCTGATAATTAGCAGGGTAAATCCCTTTGTAATGACTCAATCAGCATTCCCTCTAATTTCCCTTCATTGAGCGCAACCTATTTGTTGCAATGTGCAGCTTTTTTAAGATTGCCGTGCAGTCACATATGCACACATCTTAAAGGGACTGCTTCTTGTGCACTAGCCTCATGGCAAGTTCCAGACTGCAGCACAACTGTGCAACCATGAGGCTTAGAGGGAAGGATGCACATAATAATTTCTCTTGATGCCTAATCAACATCACTTGCCAAAAAAGTGAACAATAAAAGGTGTAGCGTCTCATTGCTTCAAATTGTGAATTGTTGTTGGTGATTTTATAAATGTCCTGTTTTAAATTTTACACGTTTTAAAACTTCCGTTGTCTCTTTTGTTCTCTTTTAATCTGAGCGTCCTTTACTCCTTTTTATTTCTCTTTCCGTACCTGATTTGACATTGAATTCATCCCAGTAATTTATTCTCCTTTCTTGGATAATTTCGCATTCCTTTAATCTCACTGGTTAAAGATCTACATTGTTAGTCCTTTCATTCACATAGGTGCCAGATGCTCTGTTACCCTTGTAATGCCATTATCAACTCCCCTTTCCAACAAACTTGTCCGTAAAATATGTTAAAACCTCTAAAACTACAAATTTAAATAATGGGGCATGCTCAAAAGATGTCCAGCTCCAGCTCAACCTGGGCTGGTGTATTTAGAGTGCTCCCCAAACCCTCTCCAAAGATCATTCACCAACACATTATGTGTGTTGATGAATCAACCTGCATTGTGAAAAATCAATATGGAGAATCCACGCCAATTTGTTTCCCGAAGGGCAGCACGGTGGCCTAGTGGTTAGCACAACCGCCTCACGGCGCTGAGGTCCCAGGTTCGATCCCGGCTCTGGGTCACTGTCCGTGTGGAGTTTGCACGTTCTCCCCATGTCTGCATAGGTTTCGCCCCCACAACCCAAAAATGTGCAGAGTAGGTGGATTGGCCAAGCTAAATTGCCCCTTAATTGGAAAAAATAATTGGCTAATCTAAATTTAAAAAAAAAAAAAATTGTTTCCCGTGGTTTTCCTGTGATCCATCGATGGAGAATGGTAGCATGTGGTGCATGATACACTTGCAACCAAGACCCTTTTGCCAGCAGAGAGGGTCAGATTTTGTTTACTCCTGTGAAGCACCTTGAGATGTTTTACTGTGTTCAAGCCACACGTTGTTGTAGTTGTTATTACTGTGACCCAATGAAGGGGCATTGTGGATTTTTCCTGAAGTTGGCATAACTGTTGCATGTGAAAAGTTACCAGAAGGTGATGCTGTTTTTTTGTTTTGTTCTTTCTTTTATTTTGATTCTTGGATTCCTAGAGAAGTGCGATCAGTATGTGACGCCTGCACTGAGCATGGAGCGTTGGTTCAGTATGCCTACAATGCTTCTTCCCCAAGACCATGTGATCCATCTGGCCACTGGAGTCCCAGAGAAGCTGAAGGTTAGTATCATTGGGGAGGACCGCTAAACCTTTTTATTAAACTGAAGTTCTTAAAGGCAGAATATTGTATTCTTTGATAAATTTTTATTAGACATCCCTCTCCTTTTTGTAAACTATTTTCTTTCCTCACCGCCTCTGCCAATTTCTCCCTAAAAATTATCAATAGACTTCACCACCTACCCATCTGGGTAGCAACCAAGAAAAGTGTCACTCTACAACTAGTTATTAGTATGCATGCAACAGTGCTCAGAACTGATTTACCTTCCTGTTTTTTTGCTCTTTCACTTCCTCTGGGATCTACTCAGCTCTTATTGACTCCAAATTCCTCCAAAGCTGATTTTAAGTACTTTCGTCAAATTGTAGCGGGAGCTCACATCCTATTGGTGAAAATCTCACGTTTTCATAGCACCAACGTGTTATTCCATTTAGTGCCCACTGCAACAGATGTTAAATCAGTTAAGCAATTCATTGTTGCCTAGTGGTGTTGTTCTTTGGGTAAATGGGCATCATTCTTGTTGAGCCAAGCAAAGAGTTGTACCGAGACCAGATATTCATCTACGTGCTTATGAGTTAGGAGCAGGAATAGGCATTTGACCCCCACGAGCCTGCTGCGCCATTTGGGAAAATCATAGCTGATGGCCTCAACTCTTATGCTCAATAGCCTTTGTCACCCTTGCCAATCACAAATTTATTTAACATTCCAACCATTATCTTCAATAACATGAATGTTATTTTATATCCTTTCTTATTTGCTCTTTTAAAATATTTGCTTTAATATAACACTTGTCAAGTTAAGTCTTTTGTTTCTTTAAATATTGTGGTTGCACTTTCGTCCCTTGCTACACAGTGTGTGGTTTGGGCGGAATTCATCAAGAGAGCAATAAATAAAACAAATATGCATTGAATCGGCCACTTGTAGGTTTGGGCCTTCCTGAGCCACAGACCTTCTAGATGTGTCACCAGACTGAGCTTGTGCCCTTTATACTACTGTCCCTCTTTAAGTGCTCAGCTAAAGCATCATGCCAATGGAATTTGCATGCCCACTAACCCATCTAACTGACGTGAAGAAGACATTGCGGAAATAGCCTGCCTGCTGGGAGGAAAACCTGATAGGTGGGCAGTTAAATGTAAGCAGGCTGTTTACTAACTCAGGTCCCATCCATTTCTGATATTAACATGCAGGGTTTTGGAGGCCCGTGAGGCAATGGTTTCATAAATCGATGCAAATTAGGGTGCTACGTCAGTGCACCCTGATGCAGTTTTTTCTGAGTCCTGAGCAGGGAAACCATTGAATCTCAACTCTAATAACCCACTTTTGAGCTCTGATTGCAGTACCTAACAAAAGTCTACCTATCCCGGGGCGGCAATATGGCACAGTGGTTAGCACTGCTGCGTCATAGCACTGAGGACCAGGTTCGAGTTGGGGGGGTGGCTGGTGGAGGAGTGAATAGAGAGCCAGAGATAGGTAGAGACTAGGGGGAGATTGACAAAGATATCCTGGACAAAAAAACAAGGGCAATGTAAATGTGGGTGATCATAACTAACATGTGTGCTGATATTGGCACATTAAGAGATCAGAATGCGTTAATGGCAGAACAAACATAAGCAGTGTGTCAAAGGACAAATTGGAACAGGGAGAGTTCATAGTCTGAAGTTGTTGAACTCAATGTTAAGCCCCGAAGGTTGTAATGTGCTAATCGGAAGATGAGGTGCTGTTCCTCCAGTTTGCGCTGGGCTTCACTGGAACATTGTAGCAGGTCAAGGACAGACATGTGGACATGAGAGCAGGCTGGTGTGTTGAAATGGGAAGCGACAGGATCTGGATCCTGCTTTTGGATGGATCAAATGTGTTCTGCAAAGCGCTCACCCAGTATGCATTTAGTCTTTTCAAAGTAGAGTGGACCTAAATACCAGCATCATTCTGGTGAATCTGCGCTGTACCTTTATCAGGGCCAATATATTCTTCCTGAGGTGTGATGTCCAAAATAATTTCAACCCTTCAGGCGGTGTCTGGGTTCTCTGTATTAACTGAAGCATGACTCCCTCCCCCAATCCAGCACCGACATTCCTTAAGCCTTTCTGAATCTTTAAAATAACATGTCGTCTAAGCTTCCCAATTTCCCATAATTTAGAAAATACTGTTTTATCCTTCTCGTGACTGATGGATGACATTGCACTTGCCCACATTTAATTTTATATTTCCCAAAATGCTGTCCACTCTCTTAATCTGTCAACGTTTAGGGCAGCACGGTAGCACAGTGGTTAGCACAGTTGCTTCACAGCTCCCAAGGTCCCAGGTCCCGGCTGGGTCACTATCTGTGCGGAGTCTGCACGTTCTCCAAGTATCTGCGTGGGTTTGCTCCAGGTGCTCCGGTTTCCTTCCACAGTCCAAAGATGTGCCTGTTAGATGGACTGGCCATGCTAAATTACCCTTAGTGTCCAAAAAAGTTTAAGTGGGGTTACTGGGTTACGGTGATAGGGTGGAGGTGTGGGCTTAGGTAGGGTGCTCTTTCCAGGGGCCGGTGCAGATTTGATGGGCTGAATGGTCTCCTTCTGTACTGTAAATTCTATGATTTTATGAACGTCCCTCTGCAGTTTCCTGTCTCCACCTGCACTGTACTTTTGAAACCTGATCACTATTGTAACATGGACAGCTAACTTGCACACAGCAAACTCCACAAACAGCAGCAATATGATAATGGCCAGATAATCTTACATTTTTAATTGAGGAATAAATATTTGAAATTCACGTTGAAATCATGCCAAAGGGTCTTTTACATCTACCTGCAGATCAATGCCTCACCTGAAGGACAGCACAGGTGATAGTGCAAGCACTCCATCAGTAGCACACTGAAGGGTCAGCCCTGATATTGCTCCCAAGTCCTGAAGTGGGACTTGAACCCGCAGCTTTTTACTGCATTGGCAAAGATGCAACCAACTGTGCCATAGCTGGCACTAGCATAATGCTGGTGGTGAGACCACAACCCTCTTATTTTGCAATAGCCTGTTGATAATCTCAGTTTTGCCAATGTAGCAGAGAATACTGTGTCTGTACTTGTAATCAGATATCAGTTAGCATCTTCAAAAAAGTTGGCAGAGATCATAGAATCCCTAAGGTACAGCCTTTTGGCACATCGAGTCTGCACCGACACTTTGAAACAGCACCCTACCAAGGCCTACCTAGGCCTACGCTACCTAGGGCCAATTCCCCTTTAATCCCCTCATTACCCCACCTAACCTTTCAACATTAAAGGGTAATTTAGCAGGGCTAATCCACCTAACCTGCACATCTTTGGACTGTGGGAGGAAACCGGAGCACCCGGAGAAAACACATGCAGATACGGGTGAGAACGTGCAGACTCCACACAGTCACCCAATGTAGGAATTGAACCCGGGTCTCAGTTGCTGTGAGGTAGGATTGCTAACCACTGTGCTGCCGTGCCGTCCCGATGAAGTTCTTTCATTCTTGCACCTTCGCTTAGTTACTAACAGTGTCGCAAAAGTGGACTGTTTGAGAAGGAAACTTAGATGCAGAAAACTAGCTTAAATTATACGATTTGATGTGACAGTGTGCCTCTAGATATTCACTGCTCTAATTCCCAGACCTCTTAAAAAATATGAAGAAAATATTCCATTTTGGATTGCTTCCCAGTCAGGAAAGCTGGAGCCAGAAAGTAAAAACTCCAATTGATAGCCTTGTTCCAGAATCGCTATCTGCGGATTATGGACATCAGCACAAATAACAATCGTGATAGATGTGTGACTACTCGGTTTGGAACCTAATTAGCCTTCTGACCTGGACAGTCTGGAGGCACCTTCAAGTGTGTCTAGAAATTTGCTGCAGTGTTTCTGTGCTCAGAGGAACACATTTGAAACCGCTCTTTCTAAATATGTTGCAGCTCTTTCATAATGTCTCTTATGTAACAATACACGTTGGAACACGGAGACATAAATAATGTGTGCTATTCGTGTGAAGCAGGGCTAACATTTATTAATTCAAAAGGGCAATTGCCAGCTATTAAGTGCAACAATTTCCCTCTGGCATCTATCTTATTTGGAATAAAACTTGTCCTCCTCTGCTGGGGTGATCTCTATGCACATTGTTTTCTGCTTCCTCCCTTCTCAAGGCCCCATGTTGCCCTTTAGTTAAAGTGTAAAAAAAAATCAGGAAAAAAGAAATCAGAAAGAAAGAAAAAAATAGGCAAGTATTTCCTGAAGTGAATAGTAGGTACAGAAATTCTATGCATGCGGCAAGAGTTTCTATACGATACAGGCATCAAATATCACCCATTAATCTTTCTGACAATGTTGTGCATGAATATACTAATCAGAATGGTAGGAAACTATTCCCCCTTAATTTACGCAGTGAACTTTGTTCAGCAGTTTGTATTTAACAAAGCATTATTAAGCTTTTCAATTGGTTGCAGAATGCAGCTTACGTGTTGTGTTTGTCCATAACTCTAACTTTAACTCTCAATTTGACAGGCCTACAGCTTTTTTTTTTAAGTGCAAGGAATGAATGGCTGGAACACATTTATTTTAATTAATTACTCGGAGGATTTTATTTAAAAAAACCTTTTCCCTATGTAGGACCCCCTGATGTGGAGCAACCTTGCGAAAACAGTGTCAGAACTTGGAGTCCAGATGCTGGTGTCGATGAGAAAACGGTTCCCCCGGAATGTCCGGAGCCTCAAGGCTGCTACTTGGAATTGGAATTCCGCCACGCATTGATTCCCGATTCCCTGACCGTTTGGGTGACCTTCACTGAATGGGTTGCTCACGGAGCCATCCACAACATAAAACTACTGACTGTGAGCGGGAAGGAAATTTCACTCGGACCGCAAAATGTCTTCTGCGACATCCCCATCACAGTCAAGCTGACAGTGTCGGAGGAGATTTATGGCGTCCAAATCTTCACACTCGATGAGCATTTGGAAATCGACGCTGCCATGCTGACCTCAGCACCCCAAAACAGCTTCTGCAAAGAATGTACGCCAATCCGCTACAAAATCACACGGGATCCACCATTTAAAGAGGGGCCAGATTTCTTGGTGAAAGACCTCAGCAGAAGATTCGAAGACGCGTAAGTACACTTCGAGTTACATGACCACTCCAATTAAGGGGCAATTTAGTGTGGCAAATCCATCTATCTTGCACATCTTTGGGTTGTGGGGGCGAGACCCATGCAAACACGGGGAGAATGTGCACACACCACACGGACAGTGACCCGAGGCTGGGATTGAACCCAGGCCCTCTGCGCCATGAGGCAGCACTGCGAACCACTGCAGCATTGTGCCGCCCAAGTCAAACTTCTTTAAAACAGAATTGTTGAGGCGTTGTATATTTTTAGATTCTGCATGGTTGGCCAGCTCAATGAGGTCTTTCTTAACGTAAAAGAGGGGCAACTGAAGAAAGAAAGAAATGCAGTTAAAAACAATATTGATAGATAGAACATTTTCTACCTTCCCAAGAAAGTATATAACACGGGCTTACATTTTACAATCCCCAAAGTACAATATTTTCTGTTTTCTAGTTCATGTTAGAATTTTAGATGCCAGCACTGGTTACACGGTTTTTCCATATTATATGAACTGACAGAAATCAAAGTTGTAGATCATCTTATAGTAGATTTTAAAAATTAGGAACACATTTTTTCAAGATTTTAAAACAGTAAATGGAACTTATTCCAATCAAAGACTTTTAAGCAAAGTGTCGTTGATCAACACCATTAAACGGCTTAGATTCCAACACATTCTATAGATAAATCAGCTCAGATTTTTTTAATAAACTGTTCACGTTTGCACAATGTAATCCAGATGAATACTTATATAACGCACTGTGTCATCAAGGCAAGTGTGTTGCAATCTGCGCTACAAGACAATGCATGATAATAGGATCCGTGACAAAATTACCACAATTAGTAATATATTCTTTTCATCTTCACTTTTTAAAAAAATCACTGGAAACTATATTGCAGAAGTATGTTGCATTTGCTGCCATATGAACTCAATGTAACAATAATGGTGGCTGAATGTTTGGATCGACCTCCTCCGGCGACTGAACTTAGTCCAAAACACCACTGATGGGCTTTTGAGTCAATGATTCATTCAACTAGGAACAGCTCCATATTTCTCAATCTGTAAGGCAAATTGGTATGAGAAAATGTTACCAAGTACACTTGATAAGAGCTTGTTTGTGGATTGTTGCAACAAGCCAATATCTATTGCCAAGGTTGCAGAATCAAAATCCATTTTGCCCTCAAACTTTCTCTCTCATGAGCACATGGGGATGGGAAGGAGAGGCTAATGGGTTTTAAATAACGATGTGCATAAACACTGGCATGAACCTGTTGGTCCGAATGCCCATGTCCATACAGTACATCCTTTGCATTACTTTATAAATCAGGGTAAATGGGTCAAATTCAAAAGTAAATGTCTCGAAAACAGACAGGATCAACTTCATTACATCAAGCGCTGAAGAGATCGGTCCCAGTTGTTCCAGAAAGGACTATCTAAGACAATGTCAGCAGGGTCTTACGACTGAGAAGAAGCAGGAAAGGAATGGACTGGTTGGCCGAAGCTAGCCAGGAATGGAGACAACTGGACCTGAAAAGTTGAAGCAGAATAGATGGGACATCTTGCTGGGCAAGCCATAACAGCAGCTTTTGGCAGGAAATTAAAGACTAAACATGTGCGAGAGGTGAGAAAGAAGGAGAGAAAGTCAAGGGACTGCATTTTAATGGAGCGATTTAAGGGTTCTATTGATTGCTGTACTCATCAGCTTACCCTCTGAAGGAGTAACTTGGTGTAGTGAATCACCAGCTTCCATGCAACACTTCCTTCGACTTTCTTGTCTCCATTCATGCATATTTTGCTCAACAGAGAAGCAGACTTCCTAGACTGCTGAGTGATCCATCTCTTGGCAGGTTGGCCATGGCCAGTGCTGATGAATTGGATGGCATTTCCCATTTACATGGAGGCACTTGATAAAGTGTCTGAGACATGCTAAATATGTATATGACTCCCAGCGGGCTAAATCTAGGACACATGAGATCAAATGCTGACAAGCAGCAAAAAGAAAAATCCATGTAGATTCCTTTCAGTTTATTTTTATAGCCAGGAATCAGGTCCATTCAGCCAAGAATGTAAAATATATGGTACTCTGTGGAATAATGACAGTGTTGGTGAAGGCAACAGTCAGAATAAAGTAACTTCAACACGGCATTGAACTGAAGCATTACATTTGAAACTTTGGCACATATTTGCACGTACTCTGACCAATGGCAACAAGAGGACAACTTGTTCCAAACTTGCTTTAAATAGAAAAAAATGTTTTGCTTGAGTCCAAAATATTCCCATTCCCCAATTTATTTTTTTAAAGTACAAGTTGAATAGTTAACTTGACTGACCCACGAAGAATGGAACATAATTTCTTTAAAAAGCCAACTATACTGACAAAAGAGGAAATACCTACGGAATTTTAAATAAAAATGCTCATCGTTCACATGAGGTCAGTGAACTACTGAAAGGAAAAGAAAAGTTCACATTTCAAGTGTATCCCAGTTCCAACTCTCAGCTCCCACCGAAAAGACTATCAGGTAGGTTCAGGAAGGTCAGTCAATGGGTGCTGGGCCTTGTCACAGCAGATCTTTGGTGTCCAATTTTCCCTCTCAGCCAATGTCTTATTAATATTACATGGTTAAACCATTTTCTAAACTCTCTGAGGACGTAATCAATACTTTAATTACAGTATCATACTGTGAAGTGAAAATGTGCTGAGCAAGCTTAATAATGAATGCATCAAAGTAAGCAGATCAACACCTCAGTAGAAGCAGCAGACTAAGCAATTAATCTTAGAGAGAGCAGAGAGGGAAGGAGAGGAGCCATTTATGCCACAGAAGGAGGCCATTCGCCCCATCGAATCCATGCTGGTTCCCCGTGGAGTAATCCACTCAGTCCCACTTCGCCGCTCGATTCCTGTAGCCTTGCAAGTTTATTTCCTCCGAGTGGCTATCAAATGTCTTTTTGAAAGCATTGATGGCTTCTGCTTCCACCACACTCACAGGCAGTGAATTCCAAGTTATCGCTACTTGCAAAGGAGAAAGGTTCTTCCTCACATTCCTTGCACATCATTTTTTTTTTAATAAATGTTTTTTATTCAGTTTTCATGTTTTATATTGAACAAATTACAAATTGTTAGAGAGTGAAAAAAAAAACACGCAAAAATTAACATATATATTTACAGGTGAGCATCTTCGTAGTAATAACTGTGGCCTCCCCCTCTTTGCCGGCATACATATTTTACATTCCCCAACATGTTTATTGGCATTTATTTAGTTTGGTTTTGGGCCTTAGCTAGCCATCAAACCCCCGTAACGAGCCCGTAGCCCCCCCCCCTCCCCGCCGGCTACCTTCCCCCGACTATTCTTCCTCTTGTACGTTGGCCACAAACAGGTCCCGGAACAATTGCATGAATGGCTCCCACGTTCTGTGGAAGCCGTCGTCCGACCCTCGGATGGCGAATTTGATTTTCTCCATTTGGAGAGAATCCGAGAGGTCGGACAGCCAGTCTGCAGCTCTGGGCGGTGCTGCTGACCGCCAGCCAAACAGGATTCTACGGCGGGCGATCAGGGAGGCAAAGGCAAGGGCGTCCGCCCTCCTCCCCAGGAATAGATCTGGCTGGTCTGAAACCCCGAAGACCGCCACTATCGGGCATGGCTCCACCCTCACCCCCACCACTTTGGACATAGCCTCGAAGAAGGCTGTCCAGTACTCCACAAGTCTGGGGCAAGACCAGAACATGTGGGCGTGGTTGGCCGGGCCTCTTTGGCACCGCTCACATCCTTGCACATCATTTGCCCAAAACCTTAAATCTGTACCCCCTAGTATCCCAGCTAATGGGAAGGGTTCTTCCTTGACTGCCTCACCTAAGTTTGCCATGATATTCTACACCTCTTTCAAAT
Source organism: Scyliorhinus canicula (assembly GCF_902713615.1). Lineage (NCBI taxonomy): Eukaryota > Metazoa > Chordata > Chondrichthyes > Carcharhiniformes > Scyliorhinidae > Scyliorhinus > Scyliorhinus canicula. Next base: position 33,379,053 of record NC_052166.1, on the reverse strand, counting down.
CTCCACTCAATCTCTTTCCTCAGGAGGACAACCCTAGCCTTTCCAACCTAAAGTTGCAACAGAACCCCCCTCCCCCTCCCCCACCCCCGCACATCACTGGAACCATTCTGCTAAATCTTCCCTCTCAAGGGCGTTCACATCTTTCACATGTGGTAACCAGACCTGGACAAGCTTCTGTACTTGGGGCCTAACCAGAGCTTCATATTCAGCATAGCTTCCCTGTTTTTGTAATCAATGTTTCTATTTATGAAGCTCATATGTTTTGCTATCCACTCTCTCAATATGTGCTGCCACCTTCCAAATTCATAATACATTGCATAATCTCAACCCGGATTTAACCTGCTAACACTGTTAACAGACATCGTTGTGACCAAGTCCGGAGAAGGAAATAAATTCCTCTCTTTTCCATTCCCGAGGTTGGTTATGACAGAGTTAGAATTTTTAAGAAATTGTGACTGCTTTTGTCAATTCAGCGTGTACTTAACTACATAAAACTATATGAAGAAATACGCCAGCCACAACACTTGACTTAAAAAGTTGAGTTTGTCTTATTGCTTAAACTAATGTATACACCTACACTAGCATACAAAACAGAACAAGTAATGGGGTGGAGGAGGTCGATTAGATCAGAGTTAAAGTCTGTAAGAAAAGAAGAGTATGTTCTGAAGTTCCTTTGGTGGTCTTAAAATTCCAAGGGTGTTGCAGTAGTTGTCAGTTGATTGTTTTCCTGGGGGCAGTTTCAATAAACCATCTTCCATCTTTTAAGCGGACACCCTAACTCTTCAAATTCCTTTCGATCAAAATTCCCTATCTCTGTGATGTATTCCAAACTGTAACAGAGTTTGGGTCCCAAATTGAGAATAACAGAGATTGAGAGAGGATGTTCTATTCTGCTGTCTTCTTCACATTACCGGTAAATTCCTTAGACTGCTTTGTGTAACAGACAAGTTTATGATCATAGCTTTTCACAAATGGGGTTCCGATCAAGTGACCACAGGTAGAAAGAAAATTGTTTATTATCACAAGGCTTCAAATGAAGTTACTGTGAAAAGCCCCCAGTCGCCACATTCCGGCACCTGTTCAGGGAGGCTGGTACGGGAATTGAACCGTGCTGCTGGCCTGCCTTGGTCTGCTTTAAAAGCCAGGGATTTAGCCCTGTGCTAAACCAACTCCTCTGTGCTAAACCAGCCCCTGGTATTGGCACTCAATAGCGATCAATCCATATTAATGAAGAAACTTTGATCACACAAATCCTGTGTAAGATAGCAAAGATATCAATGTGCCATAAAAACAGGTCAAGGGTCATGAGCACCCTCTTTGCATAACAGGTTTGTTAGTCATAGAATCCTTACAGTGCAGAAGAAGGTGATTCAGCCCATCGAGTCTGCAACTACCCTTTGAAAGGCCACTCTACCCATGTCCACTCACCTGCTCACCCCACCCTATCCCCGTAACCCCATAACCTAAACTGCACATCCCTGGACACTGAGGGGCTACTTTTCATGGTCAATCCACCTAACCCACACATCTTTGGACTGTGAGAGGAAACCGGAGCACCCGGAGGAAACCCACAAAGACATGGGGAGAAAGTACAAACTCCACACGGACAGTGACCCAAGACCCTGAACCCGGGACCCTGGCACTATGAGGCAGCAGGGCTAACCACTGTGCCACTGTGTTGCCCATTTCTTGTTTGAAACAGTACCCTTCAGTTTACAGAGTGAACAGTTCACTTCTTCCAGACTTGAATGCAATGCTGTTTGATATCCACGCATGTGTACAAATCTGATCAATTTTCTAAAACCAGACCTTCTGCTCACACAAACCACCTGCGAATGAATTTGTTACAATTACTCCACTATAAACTTTGCTGAATATTTTGGATAATCTTCCATTTTTGAATCTAGGTTTTCCTAGATGCTGCAATCAGAATATATTCATTGTATCTTTTATGACTTCTATCAGAATAGGTAGCATAATGTGCTTGAATGTCTGTGGAGCTGCAATTAGAGTTGGATTACCACTCTGCTCCTGCTTTCCTACCTCAAAATCCTTTTGTTCTGATCTCGCCCAACCTTCCAATTCAGGCTGGGTGAAAAGTGTTCAGAGCAGTACTTTCCTGGGGCCTTCAGTCAAGGCCTTCAGAGTTGAATGCAAGTTTAAAGGCCCAGCCCCATTCAAGCCAGCCCTTCGTGGGAGTTTCTGGTGTTGTGATGTCTGCTGAATTATGGTCTTTAATGCTTTGCAGAGTTCAGACAGTGCTGTGAAGTTGATCAGGGAATGACCTAGACATGTCCCTTGGTAATCCGCTTTCAGAGGCTGCTCGACATCGGCCAATATGCAGGTCTGGTGACTTCAGCATGATAGCATAGTGGCTAGCACTGTGGCTTCACAGCACCAGGGTCCCAGGTTTAATTTCCTGCTGGGTCTGTCTGTGCGTCTGCATCTTCTCCCCGTGTCTGCATGGGGTTCCTCCGAGTGCTCCGGTTTCCTCCCACAGTCCAAAGACATGCAGGTTAGGTGGATTGACCATGTTAAATTGCCCTTAGTGTCCAAAAAGGTTAGGGGAGGTTATTGGTTCAGGGGGATAGGGTGGAAGTGAGGGCTTAAGAGGGTCGGTGAAGGGACTTCCGGTTGCGGCTATGCGGAGCTAAGCCGCACATTCGGCAGCTCCCGCTAGGAACGGACTTTTGGGCTCTTTTTAGGGCCCCCAGCGGTACTTGATCAACGGTTCCCGACATGGGAATGTGTCAGCGGCAGATCCCCAGTGTTCTATGGTCTGGACCAGGAGTGGGACCAGTAAAAAAGCGGTGGCAGCACCTAGGAAAAAGTGGGGGAAGAAAAATAAGATGGCGGCCGGCGGAGGCCTCGAGGAATGGAGGCGGTGGGCACAGGAGCAGCAGGAGACTCTCCAGCGCTGCTTTCGGGAGCTCATAGTGGATCTGCTAGAATCGCTGAAGGCTACTACTGACAAGCTGCTGGAGACGCAGACAGCCCAGGGGGTGGCAATCCAGGAGCTCCGACAACAAGCCTCCGAAAGAGAGGATGAGGCCTCGGCCCTCACGGCAAAGGTGGAGATGCATGAGGCGCTCCATAAGAAGTGGCGGGAGCAGTTCGAGGAGATGGAGAACTGGTCGAGGCGGAAAAATTTGCGGATCCTGGGCCTCACGGAGGGGCTGGAGGGGTCAGTCCTGGGGGCCTATGTGGTCGTCTTGCTGAACTCGCTGATGGGAGCTGGGTCCTTCCAGGGGCCCCGGGAGCTGGAGGGGGCTCACAGAATACTGGCCAGGAGGCCCAAGCTGAATGAGCCGCCACGGGCGGTGCTGGTGCGGTTCCACCGGTTCGTTGACCGAGAGTGCGTGCTTAGGTGGGACAAGAAGGAGCGGAGTAGCAAGTGGGAGAACACGGTGGTGCAGATCTACCAGGACTGGAGTGCGGAGGTGGCTAAGCGGAGGGCCGGGTACAACTGGACGAAGGCGGTGCTCCACAGAAAGAGTGTGAAGTTTGGCATGTTACAGCCGGTGCGTTTGTGGGTCACCTACAAGGACCGTCACTTTTACTTTGAGTCCCCGGAGGAGGCGTGGGCCTTTGTGCAGGCCGAGAAGTTGGACTCTAACTGAGGGTCGGGGGCGGGGGTTTGTATGTAACTGTGTTAATTTTTGGTGGGGGGGGGTTTCTCTGTTTTATGCTGGTTGTGTGTTGTTTCTAGGGCGGGTGGGGCGCTGTCTTTTTGCGTGGGTTCGGTGGATGGGCTCGAGTCGGAGGGGGTAGACTTGGAGTGTGGGGAGCTGATGGTGGGGGCCGACAATGGGAGCTACCCTAGAGGAGGCGGGGTCGGGCAGGGTGAAAGCGCGGGCTTTTCTTTGGTTTCCCGCGCTGAGGGTGGATGGGGGCGGGGTCGGAACTGAGAAGCGCGGGCTTTTGTCCCGTGTGAGAGCGGGAGAGGGACGAGGAGGGTCTGCTGATGGGCATGGGTTGGAAAAGTAGCCCCACATTGGGAGGGGTCGGAGATGTGGCGGGAGTCGCCGGGGTCAGCAGAAGTTAGCTGGCTCATGGGAGTGCTATGGAGGGAGTAACGCGGCTGGGAGGGGTCCTAGCCTGCGGGGGGTGGGAGGCATGGGGGGGGGGGGGGGGTACCGGGTTGCCGCTGAAATGGCCAGGAAGGAGCTGGAGGATGCGGGGGGGGGCCGGGGTGGGGGTTTGCTGCCGTGGGGAATGGGCCGAGCGGGGGGCGCTGGCCTGGGGCGGGCAGGGGATGGATTATGGCTAGTTGGCAGGGGTGGGGGGCAGGGAGCCCTCTGATCCGGCTGATAACTTGGAATGTGAGGGGGCTGAATGGGCCGGTCAAGCGGGCCCGGGTGTTTACGCACCTGAAGGGGCTGAAGGCGGACGTGGCTATGCTCCAGGAGACGCACCTGAAGGTGGCGGACCAGGTTAGACTGAGGAAGGGATGGGTGGGCCAAGTGTTTCATTCAGGGCTGGATACAAAGAACTGGGGCGTGGTGATCCTGGTGGGAAAAGGGGTGTTGTTTGAGGCGCCAAAGGTGGTGGCTGATAGTGGCGGGAGGTATGTGATGGTGAGTGGCAAGCTGCAGGGGGAGCGGGTGGTGCTGGTGAATGTCTATGCCCTGAACTGGGACGATGCGGGTATTATGCGGCGCATGTTGGGCCGCATTCCGGATCTGGAGACGGGAGGCCTGATATTGGGGGGGACTTTAATACAGTGCTGGATCCCCCATTGGATCGATCCATGTCCAGGACGGGCAGGAGGCCCGCGGCGGCTAAGGTATTGAGAGGGTTTCTGGACCAGATGGGCGGGGGGGTGGTTCCTTGGAGGTTCACAAGGCCGAGGGCCAGGGAGTATTCATTTTTCTCCCACGTGCATAAAGCCTATTCCCGGATCGATTGTTTTGTTCTGAGCAGGGGGCTGGTTTCGAGGGTGGAGGATGCAGAGTATTTTGCCATAGTTATTTTGGATCATGCCCCGCACTGGGTGGACCTTGAGCTGGGTGAGGAGAGGGACCAGCGCCCGCTCTGGCGCCTGGAGGAGGGGCTGCTGGCGTTGCCCAACCTCTGTGGGTACTATTGGGCAGCCAACGCAGTGATGGTGCGTAAGTGGGTAATGGACAGGGAAGGGGCAGCATGGAAGAGGATGGAGATGGCGTCCTGTGTGGACACGAGTCTGGAGGCGCTGGTAACGGCGCCGTTGCCGCTCCCTCCAACGAGGTATACCACAAGCCTGGTGGTGGCGGCTACCCTCAAAATTTGGGGGCAATGGAGACGGTACGGGGGGAGGTGGGGGGCTCGATGGAGTCCCCGATAGGGGGGAACCACCGGTTTGTTCCAGGGAGCATTGGTGGCGGGTTTCTTAGCTGGAACAGGGTAGGTATTAGGAGGTTGGGGGACCTGTTTGTAGATGGGAGGTTGCGAGCTTGGGTGAGTTAGAGGGGGAGTTTGGGCTCCCCCCGGGGAACATGTTTAGGTACATGCAGGTTAGGGCGTTTGCCAGGTGGCAAGTGGAGGGGTTCCCTCTGTTTCCCCCATGGGGGGTACGGGACAGGGTGCTCTCGGGGGTGTGTGTTGGAGGAGGGAGGATTTCGGACGTGTACCACGTAACGCAGGAGGTAGACGAGGCCTCGGTGGAGGAGCTGAAGGGTAAATGGGAAGAGGAGCTGGGTGAGGAGATTGAGGAGGGGACGTGAGCGGATGCCCTGGAAAGGGTTAATTCCTCCACTTCTTGTGCGAGGCTTAGCCTCATACAGTTCAAGGTGCTACATAGGGCTCATCTGACCGGGACGAGGATGAGCAGGTTCTTCGGGGGCGAAGACAGGTGTGCTAGGTGCTCGGGGAGCCCAGCGAAACATGCCCATATGTTATGGGCATGCCGAGCGCTGGGGGTATTTTGGAAGGGGGTAGCAAACACGGTGTCGAGGGTGGTAGGATCCAGGGTCGAGCCAGGCTGGGGGCTCGCGATATTTGGGGTAGCAGTGGAGCCGGGAGTACAGGAGGCGAAAGAGGCTGGTGTTCTGGCCTTTGCGTCCCTAGTAGCCCGGCGGAGGATTTTGCTCCAGTGGAAGGATGCGAGGCCTCCAAGCGTGGAGGCCTGGATCAATGATATGGCGGGGTTCATCAAATTGGAGAGGGTGCAATTTGCCCTGAGGGGATCAGTACAGGGTTTTTTTAGACGGTGGCAGCCTTTCCTTGACTTCCTGACAGAACAGTAGGAAAATAGGCCGGCAGCAGCAGCAACCCGGGGGGCGGGCGGGGGGGTGGGTTGTTTCGGTGGAGGGGAGGAATGTGTACATGTGTTTGTTGAATATGCCGGGTGCTAATCTATTTCTTCTTTTTGTAATTACGGGGGGGGGGGGGGGGTTTGGTTTTTGTTGTTAATACTGTTTTCTTGTTGATATTTTCTGTTTTTGATATTTTGTGAAAATCTCAAAAAAGTTTATTTTTTTTTAAAAAGAGGGTCGGTGAAGACTCGATGGGCCGAATGGCCTCCTTCTGCACTGTATGTTCTATGACTCTCTGACTATGACTCTATGCTAAAACACAATGGGCTGGATTCTCCTGCCTCCCAGGCAAGTATTTCCCAGTGGCGGAGGTGGCAGCGGGATTATCTGCTCCCACCGTTGTCAATGGGGTTTCCTGTTGAATGCCCCCCTTGCCGCTGGGAAATCCGCGGGTGGGGTTGTGCTGCCGCTGGTACCTGAGAATCCCGTCATCAGCAAATGACTGAAGAATCCCGGCCAGTACTTTTGCAGGTCTAACTGTCTCTTTTTCTTTCTAAACAACAATCAAAGGCATAACATCAGCCAATGAAACTAATGATTAACATTCCACATTGCACAAGACACATCATTGTGATGAATACTAAAGATGCAACTTAACAAAAATTACATCTTCCTATTCTATTCATAAGCATTAATTCCCAGAACCTATTTCACTGTGCATTATTGTTACTCAGCATTATTATTCCTGTGCTATTGAGTTGTGCTTCCACACACCTTGGGCGAGATTCTCTGGCCTCCCCATGGTGTGTTTCCCGGTGGCAGGAAGCAGCCCATTGTTGGACAGCGGCTGCATCTTCTGGTTTGGCCACTATCAATGGGATTTCCCATTGATTCCACCCCACACAGCCCGGAGACATGCGGTCTTGGTGTGCCATCGCCAGGACCAGAAGATCCCGCCGGTGTGAAGAGTCGGATAATTTCGCCCCCGGATCTGTACAGAAAAAAAACATACATGTGCAGAGCACTTTTCAAAATGACGGGATGTCTCACAGGAATTGTGACGGGATGTCTCACTGTTATAAAAGAGGAAACTGGCAGCCAAATTGTGTACAGCTCCCACAAACCGCAATGTGGTAATGACCCAATAACCTGCTTTTGCGAAATTTATTGAGGGAAAAATATTTGCCAGGACCCGAGGGATAACTACTCTGCAGGATTAGGCCATTCGGCCCTTCACGCTTGCTCCACCATTCAACAACACTGTGGCTGATCTGGTTGTGGTTGCTACTCTACTTTCCTGTCTGCCGCGCCCCCCCCCCCCCCTTCTTTAGCCCTTAACTCTTTTCTCCATCAAAGATCTGTCTAACTCTGAATAAATTCAATGGCCCAGCCTCCACTGCTCTCTGGGGAAAATAATTCCAACTACTAACGACCCTCTCAGAGAAATTAATCCTCCTCAACTCAGTCTTAAAAGGGAGACCCTCTTATTCTTAAAATATGTCTCCTAGTTCTACTCTCCACAAATTGAAACATCCTCCCAAAAACTACTTTATCAAGTTCCCTCAGGATCTTTTATGTTTCAATAAGATCACCTCTCATTCTTCAAAACTCCAACCTTTCTTCATAGGATGAGACCTTCATCCCAAGGCCTTCATCCCAGGAATGTATCAAGTGAACATTCTCTGTACTGCTTCGAATGCAATTATACTTTTTTTCAAATAAAGAGACCAAAACTATACATAGTGGGCTGGATTCCAGCCGTACGTTTCTCAGTGGTGGGCCATTCACGGGCGGCGAGATTCTCTCATCTCGCCACTTGCCAATGGGATTTCCCATTGAAGCCACCCCACGCCACCGGCAAACCCATGGGCTGGGTTGCGCTGCCAGTGGGAAAAGAGAATCCTAACGGCCGGAGAATTCTGGCCAGTATTCCAGATGTGGTCTCACCACTGGCCATTTGCTTTCCCAATCACTGGCTTTAGCTATATACAAACTTGTTATGATTTGTGTACCAGGCTGCCTAGATCCCTCTGCATGACACAGCTCTGCACCCTCCCTCCATTTAAATAGGATACTGCTTTTCCATTTTTTCTGCCAACGTGGGCAAGTTCACATTTTCCCACATTGTACTCCGTGTCACTTTTTTGCCCATTCGCTGAACCCATCCATATCTTACTTTCCTACCTATTTTGATGTCTTCAGCAAATTAACTATCATACACTTGGTCCCTGCAGCCAAATCAATGATGTAGATAGTAAATAGTTGAGGCTTCTGTACAGATCCCTGTGATCCTCTAATAGTTACAGCTTGCCAACCAAAAACTACCAATTTCTAATCCTTAATCCATGCCAATACATTACCCCCACACCATGTTCTCTTATTTTGTGTAGTATCCTTGATGGAGCAACTTATCAAATGCCTTTTAGAAACCCAAGTACACCACATCTATAGATCTAACTTGCTTGTTACTCCCTCAAAAACAAAATCTAATAAATTAGTTCAAAGTGACTTCCCTTTCACAAAACCATATTGACTCTGCCTGATCACATTATGATTTTCTAAGTATCCAGCCATAACCTCAGTAATGATAGATTCTCTACAAAAGATGTGAGGCTAACTGGTCTGTAGATTCTTGCTCTCTGTCTCTCTTCTTTCTGAGTAAAGGTGTCACATGAGCTATTTTCCAATGCACCGGAACCGTTCAGGGAAAAAAAACTTTCTTCTTTGAAATAGTGCCATGAGGACCATTTCTATCTGCCTGATAGGACCTTGTTTTAACATCTCATCTGAAAGATCACACGTGAAAACTTGCATCTCTCCCTCAGTACCGCACTGGGGCGTCAGCCGTGAAGGGGAAGAAATAAATTTACAATCTGAAAACTTGTGTAGTTTCCATTGAACACCCGGTAAAGCTATGTGGCAGGATCGTCCATTGGAGGAATCCTCCGCATCACTGGCAGCGCCCCCACGCCACCGGGTTTCCCGATGGTGTGGGGTGACCACAATGGGAAGCCCCATTGGCCGGCTGCGGCTGGCAGTGGGGGGGGCGTGCCGCACTGGAAAACTGGACTGGTGGGTCGGAGAATCCTGCCCCAGGTGTAGGAACGGGCCGTATCGAGAAAATTCTTCGCCATATGGATAGATATTGATGGATGGATAGATGGGTAAATAGATATAGATGGTTAGAAGGATGAAAGATAGTTGGGTAAATAAATGGCTATTGATGATTTAAAATACACATGCATTATGCAAACAACAAATTTCTTTTCACAGGAAATGACGGATGACTGAAAGTACATTAAGAAGTAGAAAGATGCCCTGGGGCTCTGGGAAATATCCCATGAGAGATAATCTTGACTAGTTTACAAACAGCATTTGAGCCCCTTTATTGTGTTCCGTCCTGGAAAGCTCTCAAGGCCATATCTTGGGCTGTGGTATTTTCACATTTTAATCGAGAAGGCTATAATTTCCACCATTTTCTGCCCTCGTCACCAACGTCATGGACACTTAATTTTGACACACGTTTTTAAACCTTGAACAAATTTTCCATGGAGATTGAGGGCCATTGTCCGAAAATCACTTCATAAAGGTGCCTGTTTGAATTAATCAAAACCCAATTGATGATTGCCGTAATAATCAATCATGCCTGTTATTTATTACAAAAATTTGAAATACGTCTTTTATTTTCCCATGCTGGTTTCCTCGAAGCTTGAAGGCATTCGCTCTTTGATGCCTTGGCATGCACATGTATGCATTATCCACATGCGTGTGTGTCTTGCAGTGGCATGCTATTTGACTGGAGAGTGTGTCAAAGCCAAGCATGATCCTAACCTCACCTGACGGGCCTCATGTGTAGCACATCGAAATGGAGGCCGTTCAACAAATTTTGGGCTGGCTTCCTCAAGAGGGGGTTATTAGGACGGCACGGCGGCACAGTGGTTAGCACTGCTGCCTCACAGTTCCAAGGTCCCGGGCTCAATTGCAGCCTCGGGTGACTCTGTGAAGTTTGTACTTTCTCCCCATGTCTGCGTGGGTTTCCTCCGGGTGCTCCGCTTTCCTCCCACAGTCCAAAGATGTGCAGGTTAGGTGGATTGACCATGCTAAATTGCCCCTTTTTGTCCAAAAGGTTAGGTGGGGTTACTGGGTTACGGAGATAGGGTGGAGGCATGGGCTTAAGTAGGGTGCTCTTTCCAAGAGCCAGTGCAGACTCGATGGGCTGAATGACCTCCTTCTGCACTGTAAGTTCTCTGATTAGTTCTTTCAGTGCCTGAGTGGTAAACAGGGTGGAGTAGATTGTCCCACTGATTATAGACCCCACACGATTTCCCACTCCTTTGGAGATGAAAATCCGACAAGTCAGTTTACCATCGCATGCGTTGAAGGGGACCATGATTCCCAATTTGTTGATGCCAATTGTGGTAACTGGTGCTACTGCTCTGTTTGAAACCAATTGATGCGAAACAAGGAAACAGCCCAGAATCTTCTTCCTCTGACTGTTTAAAATAATGAGTAATGAAAAAAAACCTTCTGAGGCGTCAAAGGAATTCAAACACTTTTATTCCAAATCGTAAAATTAATTTCTGATTGCAAGCAGCTGGTGTGGTTCTTCCCAGTGGTAGCTGTTGTTGCTGCCATCTATCTACAGTAAGCTTATTCCATTCCGCTGATGGATGGTGGCCCTGAACTCGTCAACATGAGATTCGCTCTGTGACAATGTCATTGAAAGATTCGTTGGATTTAATCTTAAACTGATCTCCAGGAAGTAACAGTAAATTTATACGGTGAAGCTGGTCTGAGGAAGTCCTAATTGGTGCTTTGAGATTTCTTAGCTGTTTGAGCATACATGTTTCATCGTACAAGATTAAAATCAGGGATTTTCTTTTTTTTTCCCTGAAAGGTTTTTTTAAGGTATATGACAGCAATTTATGTAATACACAAACTCACAACATAAATTACAGTCGAACAGGAAACAATGTGGCGTCCAACGCATACTGTCGGTCAGGCTATTGGCACTCTTCCAAGAAGCACAACTATCAGCAGGTTTCAGAACATAAATGGCTGAGCAAGAATGACTTCAAGCCAAAAATCCCATATGCTTAAATTACTGGCAAAGTTTCTTCGTGTTTTTTGAAACATTTCGGGGCTAATTTTAGTCCTACCTGCCCGGTGAAAATCAGAAGAGGGGTCAGTTAAAATTGATCAACTTAATTCCCAATTGGAAAGTTGCCAGCAATTCACCATCCTGAATTTTAGCCTGTTGGGGCAGCTGAAAGGACACCTACCCAAAGCCTATGGGGGGAGGGGAGGGGGGGGGGGCAGTATTTAATAGAGGCACCTGGGGTCACATCTGCTAGCCAGGGAAACATAGAATCATAGAATTTACAGTGCAGAAGGAGGCCGTTCGGCCCATCGAGTCTGCATCGGCCCTTGGAAAGAGCACCCTATTTAAACCCACTCCTCCACCCTATCCCCATAACCCCACCTAACCCTTTGGACACTATGGGACAATTTAGCATGGCCAATCCACCTAACCTGCAAATCTTTGGGCTGTGGGAGGAAACCGGAAAACCCGGAGGAAACCCACGCAGACATGGGGAGAAAGTGCAAACTCCACACAGACAGTCACCCGAATTGAACCTGGGGCCCTGGAGCTGTGACACAGGACTAATCACTGTGCCACTGACCCGCCCAAAATTTCCATCACCTGGTGGGGTGGGATTTGAACCTGAGTCCCAAGATCCCCAGATCATTATCCTGGGTCTCTGGATTACTAGTCTAGTGACAGTACCACTGTGCTACCACCTCCCCCACCTCAGAGAGTCAGCAAGGAGCACACGTTGCCGCTTTTATAGAAGGCCTGCTGAATTAAATGTGACTCGTGCACTAAACTGGACTGCAGCAGATCTTATCTGGGGGCAGAAGTTTTGCATGCCAAGAGCTGCTAGTCAATCAGAGATGTTGGCAGCTCTAATGAAAGGCAACACCGACCTGGTGGTGGCTGCTGCCGGTCCAACACCCACTCAAGACCAAGTATAATAGCTGGATCCCAGGCCACATGTGAATGATGGTAGGAGGGTGTAAGCGGGATAGAAGTCACAGTGGAGAGGAGAGGGTCAGCAACAAGGGCAGGGCAGGGCAGGGCAGGGGTTCTAAGTGACTACCTCCCTACACACACCCCAATGTTGGGTCCCTCAATTGATGCTCTTGAATGAAGGACCCTCTTCCCCAACCCAATACGGATTTGTTTGTTATGCTCCCTGCGAGGCGAGACACCCACTGACACTGAGATAATACCAGAGGTGGCGGGATGAGGCCATTAAGTGGGTCTCAATTGGTGGCAAGGCGGAGGGCCATCCAATGGCTTACTTGCGGTAGAGGCAGGAAGACAGGGAGGTCCTCAAACACCAGCATCCTGCCTGATTTAAGTCCCTCCTTCTCCTCCCCAACCCACAGGCATGGGGAAGGGCACCCAATTTCACCCAGGGTCTTTTTTCACACTGTCCAGTTTCGATGATCTCACTGGAATGTGACTGTTTTTATCTGGACAACCTGAGCATTAAACTGCAGGTTAAAATGACCAGGCACCAGAAGAGGATCAAACCTGCATCTCTTTTTGATTCTTCTTGTGTCTGTCAGGAGAATAAGTGTACCTTCAGGATAGCCAGGGAAATCTTAGGTCTCTGCTACCTTCCTGGGCATGGGACCCCTGTGAGAAGGATTCAGAAGTCAAACCTGCCACCCAGGTGCGTGATTGTTTTAATATAGCTGCTTCTTGGCGAAAGGTCAACCAAAAGGCTGTTGAACATTCCTTTTTTTTTCAATTAAGGGGCAATGTAGTGTGGCCAATCCACCTACCCTGCACACCTTTGGGATATGGGGGTGAAACCCACGCAGACATGTGGAGAATGTGCAAACTCCACATGGACAGTGACCCGGGGCGGAGATCAAACACGGGTCCTCGGCGCCGTGAGAAAACAGTGCTAACGCTGTTGAACATTTCAAACTTTGTTTTGTGATCTCACACTCAAGTGGCATCTCCTTTTTCTAAAATGTTCCAGTTTGCTAAATCCGTTATTTCGTCAGTTTTAATAGGAAAGGTAAAAAATCAACCAATACGTCAGTCAGAAAACAGTTGGCTATATCTAAAACTAGGGGGGGGGGGGGGGGGGGGGGGGGGTAAGGATGTTTTCCAGAAGCAAAAGAGGTGAATGCAATAATGCTTCCCTTACAGTGGTACAGGATGTTTGGTGAGACCACATCAGGAGTACTGTACACAGGTTTGGTCACCATACTGAAGAAAGGATATAATAGCATTGGAAGCAGTTCAGAGAGGATTTACACAACTGATTCCTGGGATGAAGGCTAGGTTGGATAGGTCGATAGGGCTCCTGTGCCTGTTGGAGTTTAAAAGAATGAGAGGTAATCTTATTGAAACATATAAGATCCTGAGGGGACTTCACAGGGTGGGTGCCGGGAGGATGTTTCCCCTTGTGGGGGAGACGACAACTAGGGGACACCGTTTGAAAATAAGGGGCCTCCCAATTAAGATGGAGTTGAGGAGAATTTTCTTCTCTGAGTTAATATGTGTAATTCTCTTCCGCAGAGTGCAGTGGGGACAGGATCATTAGTTTAAGGGCTGAGTTAGTTGGATTCTTGATTAACAAAGAGAAATAAGGAGTATCGATGGTAGCCACAAAGTAGAGATGAGGCCACTATCAAATCAGCCTGGATCATATCAAATGGTGGAGCAGACCCGAGGGGCAGAATGGCCTACCCTTGCGCCTAATTTGTAAGTATTTTAAAATAAATTTAGAGTATCCAATTATTTTTTTCTCCAATTAAAGGGCAATTTGGCATGGCCAATCCATCTAACCTGCACATCTTTGTGTTGTGGGGGTGAAACCCATGCAGACAGGGGAGAATGTGCAAACTCCAGGGCCGGGACTCGAACCCGGGTCCTCGGCTCCATAGTCCCAGTGCTAACCACTGCGCCACATGCCGCCCACCTAATTTGAATTTTAGTACGTTACTGAATGCATGTCAACATTGTGGGCACGATCCAATGGCTATGCTGCACCTGAAAGGCAGCTCGCCACGGTGCAGCATGGCCGATAAAAGGTCTCATGAAATCCAACGTTATCTCGTGAGAGATTGCGATGTAAATCCCGCCCAGCTAGCCTCACTCTAATGTGCAGAAAGCCGAAGTACCTGCGGCTTTCGGAATTAATCCCCTCTGCCTTGGAGATCTCAGGTGAGTCTGTTCAGCACTGCTGTTCACAAATGGGATCAGATGGAACAGCACTTGTGGAGTCTCTCAGGGGATCAGAGGCCCCCAGCTGCAGGCCCTTTTGGTGGCCCCTTGGCAGTGCCAGCCTGGCACTCTGGTATAGTCTCCTGGGTGCCAGCCTGGCACTGCCAAAGATGCCCAGATGGTGCTGGTAGGGATACTGCCAGGGTACCAGGTTGGCATTTATTGCTTGTGTGAACAGATGGGGGATACCCTCTGTGGGGTTTGGGGGGCTGCTGGGGTCTGGGTTGGGGGGGTTGTGGATTGGGGCTCCATTTTTAAATGGCGCCCTGATCTCTGTGAGCGGAACTCCCCAGTATACAAAATGGGGCTATGTGTAGCATTGGCCACACATTCTTCGCTGAGGTACCTTATATAATATGCGTGCTATGAGCGCCGGAAAACACATGACTAAAAGTGCTCGATATTGTGATCTTTCATGCTGCACGGAGACTAGGGCATGGGTTATCAAACATCTTTGTTCCCAATCAGTTGAATCAAATCCAGTATAGTTTATAAAAAGAACAGGTTATTTTGTCCATCAAAGCCCAATCCTTTCTCAGGCTGCTCAATAAGGGCATTTATCTAAAATCTTTGGAAAATGTGATTCATTGAAGATGACAGACACAATGAAGATCCATTTTGCAGTATGTTAAAGTCAACTCCAGCCAACAGCAGTTACGTTTATCAAAACGGGTAGGTCAGTGCTGATTTTACCTAGTCTGGTGACAGTGGGACCCTGAAGGAAATTATTATGTCAAGCTACATGTGAGGATCATCCACAAAGCAAAGTTACATCAGATATCTGTGATCTTACTCAACAATGTGACTACAGATCTTTGTACAACCTGTGCCCCGCAAGAACTTGTACAACTGGCGCCAAGCTCACAGAGAAAAAGGACACGTTACCAGGGACTGCACTGGGAATTACTGAATCATAGCCTGCATGTAGGCCTGAACCATTCCTTTTGAAAGAGAGAACATCACCAAACCAAGCTTCCATTTCCATAAGCAGACTTGCTCAACCTATAGTTCCTTTTACTTTTTAGTTAGGCTTTCACCCAGTTTATCATATTTATCTTTGAGCTGTACTCCCAAGTGATTTTTCTGAATTTTACTTCAAAAGTAATTCCAAGTAAGCTAATTTGGTGAATGAATCAAGCTCAATGTTGCGAATGCATTCAGTACGTCTGTGGCTCACATGCCCACTGTAGGATTTCCTCTGGCATGTCTATCCACTTAAGTTGCAGAACAAGCTAAAACATCTTCCTTGATGCAGTAATGCTGTCGCTTTTTGACAGCAACGTCCAAAATTTAAGTTAGAATCATGGGCAGCACAGTGGTTAGCACAGTTGCTTCACAGCACCAGGGTCCCAGGTTTGATTCCCGGCTTGGGTCACTGTCTGTGCGGAGTCTGCACAGTCTCCCCGTGTTTCCTCCGGGTGCTCTGGTTTCCTCCCACAGTCCAAAGATGTGCAGGCTAGGTGGATTGGTGATGATAAATTACCCTCAGTGGGTAACGTTATCCAAAAAGGTTAGGTGGGGTTACTGGGTTACGGGGATAGGGTGGAGGCGTGGGCTTAAGTAGGGTGCTCTTTCCAAGGGCCGGTGCAGACTCGATGGGCGAATGGCCTCCTTCTGCATTGTAAATTCTATGATAGAAAGGTTACAGCACAGAAGGAAGCCATTTGTCCTATCATGTCCATGCCAGCCCGAGTACACCCAGGTTCCCTTTCTAATCCCACCTTCCTGCGCTTGGTCCATAACCCTGTAGCTTAGAGTTTAAGGTGCATATCCAGGTACCTTTAAAAGAATTTAAGGTCTCTGCCTCCACCACCAACTCAGTCAGCGAATTCCAGACTCCCACTACTGTCTGTGTAAAACGCTTTTTCCTCTGTACCTTCTGCCATTTAAATTTTACGGCAGCAATGCATAAAGCTGACCAGATGCTACAGAAAATATGGACAATCAGCAGGACAGAGAAACACCAGAAAAATAAACCTTATGAAATAGAATTCAGTTATGTGCAAGCTTTTCTGGCACTTAATTTTCTTACGCATTTATACTTCAAACTCACAATATTTCTTCCAAAATTCTTCAAGTTAATTTGATGTTTGATAACCCTTGCCCTGGTCTCTGTGCATCATGAAAGATCCACAGATCTACTTCAGAATGATGAAAAACATGCCAAAATTGAAGGTCAGACTGTATTTCATACATAAAAACAAAACATGTCATAATCAAACTGATGGATATGCTGCACATGTAATACTGAGGAGGCAGGCACCTTTATCAGCTATCTGAATAAAGAAGTATTTAAGGAACATGTTTAATTGTAGTTTTTCCAAAAAAAGGAGAGATAGCTTAAGCTAATATGAATCACATTATGGAGCGGGTTGATTGTACATTGAAGAAGGCCGAGTAGGAGTCTCTGACTGTTATCCAAATTAAAGTTGTAGATATCAGCAACAGGAAATCTTCATTACTGTATATAAGGATGCTGTCAAACATAAATGAAAGATAGTAAAATTTCTACAAACCCAGTCCTGAAATGTGATTCAGAAGAAGCTGAACCACTGACTTCAAGTGGTGGTTGGAGAGAAAGATGATGAATCAAGTTCACTGACAAACAGGGTGAAAGATGAACTCTTTGGAAATAATGTGCTATGTCGAAACGGAGAGAAAGAAGTTTGATTGAGGTGCAGCTAATTCTGGAGCAGACATCTTCAGCACCAGAGCTGGCATGTTGTCAGGGCTCAATTAGCATTCTTGGCTGAAGACGGCTGCAACTGCTTCAGCCATGTCTTTTATACTGCCATCATCGAAGTTTGTGTATTGGATGTTTGCAGAGCCTCCTTCTCCAGTTAGTTCTTTAATTGTCCACCACATTTACAATTGCATGTGACAGGACCACAGAGCTTTCATTTGATCTGTTGGATGTGGGTCTCTTATCTCGATCTGCAGCATCCACTACCTGGCAGGCAAGTAGACCTGCAGTGCTTCAGCTATTTGGCACTTGACTTTTAGGTACGCCTGGTGCTGCTCCTGGCATGTTTTTTGAACCAATGCTGCGCATTGAACCAGGGTTGTTCTCTTGGCTTGACGGTAATGGTAGAATGAAGGATATGCCGGCATATTAGGTTACAGATTGGGATGGAATACAGTCCTGCTGCTGATGGCCCACAGAATCTCATGTATATCCAATTTTGAGCTGTTTTGAACCCAATTCTGAATCTATCCCATTTGGCATTGTGCCAATGCTACACCACAGGAGGGAGAGTATCTGCAGTGTGAGAATATGTCTTTGTCTCCATAAAGGCTGTGTGGTTGTCACTCCTACAAATCCTGTCACAGACAGGTGCATCTGCAACAGGTGGATTGGTGGGGATGAGGTCAGGTCGGTATTTTCCTTCAGTTCGATCCTTTGCCACCTGTCAAAAACCCAGTGTGGCAGGTACTTCCATCAGGACATGGCCAGCTTGGAAGGCAATGGCACTACGGAGCCAATCTTGATGATGGACATTGAAGCCCCCCACATCCACCTCTCCCCACCCCCACCCCTAGCCAGTGTACATTCTACACCCTTGCATTGGTACTTCTTTCAGGCGACCTCCAGCATGGAGGGAAAGCAATTGGCGGTAATCAACAGGAGGTTTCCTTGCCCATGTTTGACCTGATGCACTGAGCCTTCAGGCAGTCAACATTGAAGGCTCCAAATGCCACTCCTTCCTGATTATATAACATTTTGCTGCAACTTTTGCTGGGTCCGTTATATCTGTGAAACTGGGGCAGCACGGTGGCACAGTGGACTAGCCCTGTTGTATCATGGCGCCAAGGTTCCAGGTTCGATCCTGGCACTGGGTCACTGTACGTGTGCAGTTTGCACATTCTCCCTGTGCTTGCGTGGATTTCGCTCCCACAGCACAAAGATGTGCAGGGTAGGTGGATTGGCCATGCTAAATTGCCCCTTATTAGGAAAAAAATGAATTGGGTACTCTAAATTTATATTTTTTTTAAATCTGTGAAACTAGACACACCCAGGGATGGTGCTGGAGGTGCTTGGACCATTGGCTGATGTACTTAATATGAGGTTGTTGCTTGACTAGTCTGTGGGAAAGATTGTGAGTTTTGGCACAGGACCCCAGATTTTAGCCAAAGGACTCTATCGGGTTCACTGGGCTTTGTTTGTATTTATAATTTCCACTGCCTGGGCTGATGCCATGAGTGCATCCATTTTTACTTTTTGAAACTTTGTCATAGAGTTTTTATATAATTCACTTTCTAAGCCATCTCAGAGGGCAGTTAACTTTGCTACGGGTATGGAGTCACATCTAGACTACATAGGATAAGGATGACATATTTCCTTCTCTAAAGGCTGTTAGTGAACCAGATGGATTTTTGTGACAACCTAGTAATTCCATGGTCACACCCGCCACCACTGATGCACAGTAACAACTGTGTGTACCATCTACAAGATGGACTGCAGGAACTTACCGAGGCTCCGTAGACCTTTCATATTCATGATCATTACTAGCTGGATAGGGGCAGTATTCATCTGGGAACACCTCCCGTCCATCCTTACCTCTACTTACCATTCTAATTTGGACATATATCATCATTCATTCATTGTCACTGGGTCAAAATCCTGGAACTCACTCCCTAACAGCACATTGGGTGTACCCACACCACACCGGTTCATGAAGACAGCTCACCATCACCTTCTCAAAGGCAATTAGGGATAGACAATAAATGCTGGATTAGTCAGCGAAGCCCATATTCCGTTAATGAATTTTTAAAAAAATTACTGAGACCAGTTTTTATTCCAGATTTATTTAATTAACTGAATTTAAATTCTCGAATGAGTGAAGTTCAAACTCATGTACAATCAGTCCAGGTCTTTATTACGAGTCCAGCAACATATTCACTATGCTACCACACCCTCACATGGTCTGCAACAAGTGTTAAATAGGAGCATAGGAGTAGACCATTCAGCCCCTTGACCCTGCTCCGCCATTCAATGAGATCATGGCCGATCTGTGGCCTAACCCCATAACCCTGCCTTTTGCTCACATCTCTTAATACCTTTGCTCAAAGGAATATTGGGACATGAGAATCATGAGAGAATGGGGAAAATTAGACCAAAACGAAAACTATGTTAAGTCACAACCAGAAATTTAATAGAACTTAGTGCAGCACGGTGGCGCAGTGGTTAGCACTGCTGCCTCACGGCACCGAAGTCCCAGATTCGATCCCAGCTCTGGGACATTGTCGGTGTGGAGTGTGCACATTCTCTCCGTGTGTGCGTGGGTTTCGCCCCCGCAGCCCAAAGATGTGCAGGGTAGGTGGATTGCCCTCGCTAAATTGCCCCTTAATTGGAAAAATTAAATTGGGTACTCTAAATTTTTTATTTTTTTTAAAACTCCAAAGGCACCTCAAGTACGAATGATAGGCAATGGACCCAAAATGGCTTGACAATCCCTCGTCCAAACAGGGAAATTGACTTGGCAGGCCCACATTTTATGGAGTCACGTTCGGGAGCCGAGGCGGTTGTTTTACTGGCCCATGAGCCTGCTGTGTCGCTTCGTAAATTTTCACCTATATAAACTGAAAGGTGAAAAAGAGGTCAGAACTAATAAAAAACACATTCTTTGATGTGTCACCTTATTGCGAGGAAAAGGCACTGTGGATACAGTATACTTATGACCTCTGTCCTGAAAGGAGACTTGTTTGATTTTTTTTCCCTTCTTCGTAACCGCTATCAAATGTCCTGTAAAAGTTCACAAACCTTTTTTACTTACTGGATAAACAAAAAATGTAGGAATTTTAATGATGTGGATTTGTTTCAATTATTATTTACCCAGTAGGAGAATTAGAAACTTTCCGGTCTCCTCCAGCTTAGTAGTACCTTTTGCGTATTGACCCGAGATAAGTTGCAGGTCACTCGTGAATGGCAGGCATGTTATGGTTACGTTTTGTGAAGAAAATGTCTCCTTTCCGCTTTGCGTTAACCTAACCGACGCAGAGTATGGAAAGGTCGGTCAAAGTACGGATGTACTATGTGAAGGTTCTTTCACTGAGGTCGCAGAAGACGAATGCTGCTTTGCAACTTGATATCAAGAAGTCCGTGCAAACAGAGCAGAGAACAGAATGATAGAGATGGAACTGAAATCAAACAGAAGTTTCCTGCGAGAACAGTTGCTGAGTGTTTGCTTTAATCTGATATTTGCTGACACTAATAAACATCATTTCGCTCCCATTCCTGACAGCCCTGAGAATTTGGCTTTCTCCATGAATCTGAAGGTGATGGTCCCATTAATGGATTAAATCAGGAAAGGTCAGATGATGATCAGGAGTGCAAGTGTTTGTCCAAATAAAATGGAACTTTTGAGTGCTCCAATGACCTTCATTCTTGGCGACAGAGGTCATGAGCCTGGCAGGTCCTGTCGAGGTAATATCCTGCTACCCAGTGTATCCTGCCGCAAATCCCCTTCATCAATCACCCCTTTATTTGTTGGCCTCCATTGGCTTCAATTTCAAATCCCTCCAAATGTCACCCTTTCTTACTTTTCGCAAATTTCTCCAGCTCCACGTCCCTCTGACAGCACTGCGTTCCTCTAATTCTGGCCACGTTCCCATCTGCCTCACCTCTGGTTGACATCCCACCAGCGAGAGAAATCCTGGAATATCTCCCTAAACCTCTTTGCCTTTCTTTCCTTCTTTGAGAGCTCCTCAAGCAACAACTGTAACACCAATAACTTTGCACCTTTGACCTTTAATGCACTAAGTCATCCCAAGGCACTGCATGAGAAAACTATAAAACAAAGTTATGAGCGCCGAGTGCCCAATTGATTGGCCAAAGGGACAGATTCAAAGGAGCATTTTAATGGAAGAAAGGGAAATGGCGAGGCCTAGTGAGGAAACTCCTTGGTAGTTGAGGGCAAGGCCACCAGATACGCTAAAGATCACAGAAGTTGAGGAATTCATAGATCTCGGAGGGTTGTGAGCTGGAGACATATGTAAGTGTAAGGCTGCAGAAGGATTTGAAAGCATGGATGAAAATTCTAAAATTGAGTCTAATGCGATTAGAATAGATTGATGTTTATTGGCCGGCGCAGACACGATGGGACGTAGGGCCTCTTTCTGTGCTGCGAAGCTCTACGACTCTCTGAGGGGTGGCTTAACGTGAACCAGAGTAAGTCAGCAAACAAATGGGTGATGGGTGAATGGAACTTGGTGAGGGTCAGGATGTGGGCAGCGAGCGGATTTTGAATAACCTCAGGTTTTGGGAGAGCAGAATGTGAGAAACTGGCTGTGAGCGTGTTGATAATAGTCAAGTCCAGGGCTTACCAAGGCACAAGGGTTTCAGCAGCAAATGGTCTGAGGCAGCGGCACGGCCAGGCATTTTTGTAAAGATGGAAACAGGTGATTTTAGCAATGGCACAAATGCATGGTCAGAACTCATCTCAGTCCCGATTGTGGCAAATAATCTTGTTCAGCCTCCGACACCTGCCAGGGAGATGGATGAAGCTGATGGCGAGAGGGGTAGCATTTGTAGCAGGGGCCAAACTTTTCTGCTCATCCATTGCAGAATGTTGGATAAGCAGTCAGAAATTATAGCAACAGTGGAGGAGTCAAGAGAGGTAGCTGTGAGGGAAATCTGGGTGTCGTCAGCATATGTATAGAAACTGATGCTGTGTTTTTACAGCAGCAGCATTTCGATGCTAAACAAGAGGTATGATGTGGAGATGCCGGTGTTGGACTGGGGTGAGCACAGTAAGAAGTCTTACAACACCAGGTTAAAGTCCAACAGGTTTGTTTCAAACACGAGCTTTCGGAGCTCCGAAAGCTCGTGTTTGAAACAAACCTGTTGGACTTTAACCTGGTGTTGTAAGACTTCTTACTGTGCTCACCCCAGTCCAACGCCGGCATCTCCACATCATGGCTACCATTGACACCGCAAACTGCCGGCTCAAAGTGGAGAGGATCTCCAGGAAGATCGCGCATATAGACACTGGCCTGCAGGTGCTCGCATTCCGGGGCATCTCTGACTGTGTCTATATAAACATTTCTGGAACAAGCCTTTCCATTCACCTGAAGAAGGAGCCGTGCTCCGAAAGCTCGTGTTTGAAACAAACCTGTTGGACTTTAACCTGGTGTTGTAAGACTTCTTACTGGAAACAAGAGGTAGTCAGGGATAGACCTTTGGGAAACACCAAACATAACCAGGAGCAGGAAGAGAAGCCATCACAGATGATTATCTCTGAAATTAGATGGGTAAGAATGGAACCAAACACAGTCCCATCTAGCTGGATGACAATGGAGAGGCATTCAAGGGAGATGGCGTGGCCAACAAAGTCACATCCTGTTACAGAGACAAACCCCCTGAGCTGCATCATGGAGCCATAGTCAAAAAGAATAGACACAGAGATAATGAACATGCTATTAGGCAGCGTGAGCTAAAGATTGATCATAAAAGAATGAAGGTATCTTCTCTCTGTCAAGGGACTGGGTAGGATAGTGGGGCAGGCCTTCATTGGCGGACGCCTGGGGTCAGGTACAGCTCAGACAGAGGTGATTAAAAATCATCTCTCTTTGTTAAGGGATAGGGTGAGTAAATAGGTCAGCCGCCGTTCTTTCACTCTCTGGTACCTGTAACCAACTGCAACTCAGGCAGAAGGGTTTTGAGATGGGTTTTTAAGGATTGTATTTAAAAAAGACATGGAGGTGGATGTTCCAGTTTGCAGTCTGCACTGAGGTAGTTGATCGAACTCAGGGAGTGGTAGGGTGTTACATTCGGCCTCAGTTAGAATGGAGAAACTGTATCATGGTTCCCTGCTGAATGCCATCCAGAGATTGCTTTTGGGGAGTGCAGGTTTGTGGATGTCAGGATCTGACTCAGCTGTGATGCACCTATTGAGCATATAGCTTCCTGACATGATTGTCTGGACTCCTACATGAAGAATGACTATTGGGGTAAAGCTCAGACAGCTGGGGCACCTGTGAAATGTCTCCCAGCATGAATCAGCAGAGTAGGCTGGGAGATCAAGAACTGTTCAAACTTTACTGTCATGATTTGTAACATCATCTTATAACCCTCTTCCAGGCATTCACTACTCATTACAGTACCTCATAACTTTGCTCAAAGGCAAATAACAACGCTTAATCGTTGCCTTGTGTTCTATTCAACTAATGGAAAAATTGTAGCTTTGAAATATTATGAAGTGTTGTTTAACTCTAATGCGTAACACAGGTTTTGACAAAGAGATCATAACAATGAACTATGGCTTAATCATTGATGTGTTGTCAAAGACTAGTGTAGATTGTGCCTGAAGTTCTCCCTGCTGTGATTTATGCCAATCCAAAAAATTAATAGAGTCTTTGTGCATCTCAAGAGAGGATATAGAGGGGAGAGAAAATGTTCGCAAGTAGTAAGATAGAAAATAAATTCCAAACAGCATCACAGAGTTATGGAGGAGACATTAGAAGGGGTGGCTGGTGAGAGGTGCACTTTAAGAAGGGTCTCAAAGAGACTGCAGTCACGGCACCGAGGACCCCGGTTCGATCCCGGTCCCAGGTCACCGTCCGTGTGGAGCTTGCACATTCTCCCCGTGTCTGCATGGGTCCCACCCCCACAACCCAAAGATGTGCAGGGTAGGTGGATTGGCCGCACTCAATTTCCCCTTAATTGGAAAACAATAATTTTTTTTTTATAAATGTTTTTATTCAGTTTTCATATTTTATATTGAACAAATTACAAATTGTTAGGAGAGAAAAAGAAAAAAAAACAAACACGCAAAAATTAACATACATATTTACAGGTAAGCATCTTCGTAGTAGTAACTGCCCCCCCCCCCCCCCCCCCCCCCCCCCCTCAACATGTTTATTTAGTTTGGTTTTGGGCCTTAGCTAGCCATCGAACCCCCGTACCGAACCTGTAGCCCCCCCCCCTCCCGCTACCTTCCCCCGACTATTCTTCCTCTTGTACATTGGCCACAAATAGGTCCCGGAACAGTTGCATGAATGGCTCCCACGTTCTGTGGAAGCCGTCGTCCGACCCTCGGATGGCAAATTTGATTTTCTCCATTTGGAGAGATTCCGAGAGGTCGGACAGCCAGTCCGCAGCTCTGGGCGGTGCTGCTGACCGCCAGCCAAACAGGATTCTACGGCGGGCGATCAGGGAGGCAAAGGCAAGGGCGTCCGCCCTCCTCCCCAGGAATAGATCTGGCTGTTCTGAAACCCCGAAGACCGCCACTATCGGGCATGGCTCCACCCTCACTCCCACCACTTTGGACATAACCTCGAAGAAGGCTGTCCAGTACTCCACGAGTCTGGGGCAAGACCAGAACATGTGGGCGTGGTTGGCCGGGCCTCTTTGGCACCGTTCACATCTGTCTTCCACCTCCGGGAAGAACCTACTCATACGGGTTCTTGTTAAGTGGGCTCTATGTACCACTTTTAGTTGCGTCAGGCTGAGCCTTGCGCACGTGGAGGTGGAGTTGACCCTATGCAGTGCTTCGCTCCAGAGTCCCCACACTATCTCCATCCCCAGGTCGTCCTCCCATTTCCTTCTTGTTGCGTCCAGTACGGTGTCGTCCCTATCTACCAGTCGGTCATACATGTCACTACAGTTCCCTTTCTCTAGGATACTTGCGTCCAGTAGGTCTTCCAGTAGTGTCTGTCGTGGCGGTTGTGGGTACGTCCTTGTCTCCTTTCGTAGGAAGTTTTTGAGCTGCAGGTACCGTAGCTCGTTCCCCCCAGCTAGCTGAAATTTCTCTGTCAGTTCGTCCAGTGTTGCGATCCTGTCGTCCGTGTATAGGTCCCCGACTGTCAGTGTCCCCCCGTCCTGCCTCCATCTTTTGAAGGTGGCGTCAGTCAGTGCTGGTGTGAACCTATGGTTGTTGCAGATGGGAGCCCTGTTCGACATTTTGGTCAGGCCAAGTTGCTGCCGCAGTTGGTTCCAGGATTGGAGG